>NC_026657.2:22600407-25492894 GCF_000004075.3 Cucumis sativus
CTGCAGGAGCTTCGTGTAAAGCACAAGACTTTTTGCGTGAGGAAGAGAATGGGCGGTTATGTGTCAAAAACCGTGTCCTGAAGCAAGCCCCGAGGAGAGGGCCAACTCTTGGGTCCATGAGCGTGTCCCAACCTGTTGAAGCTGACGCTGAGGCGTGTAGTCATGCGTTAAGTGGGGTTCTACTACAGAAGGGACACCCTATCGCATTTGAGAGTCAGAAGAAGAGTGCCACCGAGGGCAATCAGGCCTGTCAAGCTAATGGCCCAATGCGAGACGCGTCAACAGGGTCCACGAAGGAAAACTCTGTCGCTCATGATGGCATGAGTTTGACGAAGGCCGGCACGTTAGCACAAAAGAACGGGGGTCGTTCGTTGGAGGCAACACAACTGGGTGTTACAGCTATGAAGAAATCATCAACTGATGGAAGTCCAACAATGAGTGTTGGTGATGGACAATATGTATTTTCGCGTCCTGTTGATTTTCCCTACATGAAGAAGGAGCCTCAGACTCGTAACATTGCAAAGAAGTGGAAGCGAAGATCAAACATTGTCCGGGCCAATCTAAAGAGAGTCTTGAAGCGACCGAAAAGATGGGCGGATGGGAAGCATCGCCCCTTCGACCTTCATGTGGAAGGTCAGAATATCGTGAAGTCGTGACCTGAACAGTTGCGATTTCCGAAGATGCAAAGATCTCCAGCTCGTGATCACAAGGGACAAGCAGAAGTTGAAGAACTCCTCGCTAAGGAAGTGAAGACAATTAGCCTCTAATACTTACTTTAGAGCTACTGAAACTTATGCTACAATATGGGTTGCCTCCACCTGATCGAGTTACCACCTCCTCGTCCACTTTCTGATGTGAAATTGAGAATAGAGAATGATCATAAACGAGATTATGAATCTCATGAATTCACTAAGCTTTCCTACTTTCTCTACCACTTCTTCAATGAGAACAACTGCCTCAATGAACAAGGGTGAGGCGGCCTCTTGTCTTTCCTTTCATCCATTCCTACCTAGCTCTCCCAAGTATTCGGTATTCAATGCTCTTGTCTAATGAAAAGTCATGAATCGACATGGTGGGAAGCTGCTCCACGAGGGAGGAGCGGAAGGTATGAGACGGGTGAACTACCCACTCAAAGGATCAGTTATTTGCTCGGGTACGCGTAAATCATCGTCAGATATTTCCGTCTTAATGAAGGGGCTTTCTTTCCTTATTCAATAACTCAATTCAGAACTCAAATTGGAAGCAATTGACGACTAGAGCTTGAAAGGAGAAGTTTCCTAGTAGGGTCGATCGATCAGCTTTCACTTTCAATAGGAAGATGCAGCTCCCTAGCAATCACAAGTAAGAGGGACTGATGGAGCCACTGCCTCTGAATTCAAAGCCTGTCATGTCCCCATCCCAAACTGACACAGATGAACAAGTAAAGCAGACAAACTCATTAAAGTAGACAATGACTCTGCCTTTAAAGAAGAAAGAATGGAAAGTCTGAAAGAAGAGCACTTCTATCGTAAACACTAGGGTGCGTCCTCAATGGAGCATTCATTTCTCTAGAGCTAGAAAGGAAATGAGAGATCTTGACGTGCGGCTTGTCTCCGACCAGTGATTGAGTGATTTATAGACGATGCCTTTCCGGTGTAGTGGGCCTTATGAGAGATCCAATTCGGGTCTTGGGGAGGTTTGGGAGTTTCTTTCTTCTGCCTCTAACTTCTACCTTGTCTGGTCATCCTACTCCTACATTCATTCGTATATAGAAAATATGTTGCTTTTAAGCTAAGCAAGGACACCAAAAGGAATTCTCTTTCCCTTTCTATCGGGTTGAAGTAGAAAAGTTTGATTCATGAACTAGTCCAGAACTCGACAAGACGCACCCCTAGCCTCATCTCATAGGTTGCTGATTAGGTCATTTCTCTCCGCGTAGAAGGAGGTTGAATGAATATGAGTTCTCAAAAGCTAATTAATTCAATGAAAATACATAAAAAAGAGTATAGATGTCCCACCAATTCAATCCTTTGAACTTCAAAACCAAAGAGAAAGGACTTGCCCGCTCCGTTGGCTCCTTAATTAGGGACATAAGCTAGGGCTTGATCTAAATCATCTGTCGAAATAGCATCTTTTCGTTATGGGATCTCCGCCTTCGTTGATTGGCATCTAACCTTTGACCGAGGAGAGTGATTTCATTAGCGAACTGGAAAGATTCGTAGAACGCACAATTTCAAATGAAAGATCTGGGAGATGCACAATACATTCCCAGAATCCAAATTGTTCGGAACCGAAAGAACAAAACACTAGCCATGTCTCAAGCATCTTATATAGACAAAATGTTGTCTAGGTATAAAATGCAGAATTCCAAAAAGGGTCTATTGTCGTACAGATATGGAATTCATTTGTCAAATGAACAATGTCCTAAGACACCTCAAGAAGTTGAGGATATGAGAAATATACCCTATGCTTCCGCTGTTGGAAGTTTGATGTATGCAATGTTATGTACTAGGCCTAACATTTGCTACTCAGTAAGGTGGTCAGTAGGTATCAATCCAATCCTGGATGTGATCACTGGACAACCGTTAAGAACATTCTAAAATATCTTCGAAGAACAAAAGACTACATGCTCGTGTATGGTACAAAGGATTTTATCCTTATTAGATACACTGATTTTGATTTCCAAACTAATAAAGATGCTAAAAAGTCTACATCAGGATCAGTATTCACTCTAAATGGAGGAGCAGTAGTTTGAAGAAGCATAAAGCAAATTTGTATAGTTGATTCCACAATGGAAGTTGAATACGTAGCGGCTTGTGAAGCAGCAAAAGAAGCAGTATGAGTAAGAAAATTCTTGACAGATCCGAAAGTCATTCCAAATATGCATCTACCAATCACTTTATATTGTGATAATAGTGCTGCAGTTGCAAATTCAAGAGAACCTAGAAGCCATAAAAGGGGAAAGCATATTGAACGCAAGTACCACCTTATCAGCGAAATTGTACATCGTGGTGACGTTGTAGTAACCCATATTTCTTCTGAGCAAAAAACATTGTTGATCCTTTTACAAAAGCCCTCACGGCTAAAGTGTTTGAGGGTCACCTACACAGTTTAGGTCTACGATGTTTGTAAACTAGGACAAGTGGGAGACTTATTGGGCATGTGCCCTAGTTGTATATATGTTTATTCTCTCTTGGTTAAATTCAACATTGTTTTATCCCACTAGGAGTTTTAGTCCAAGTGGGAGTTTGTTGGAATTTTTGTCCTAAAACTCGTAGTTTGTAATTATATTATGTTCAATAAAGTTGTTATTGAGAAATTAAATATTATAATCTTAAATCCAATAAACTAAGTCCCAAGATTATTTTTGAGTAAACTTGAACTTTATGTGTAGACATAAACGTGGATCAAGTTCGAGTATATAGCCTAAATAGTCTATAGTATATGAATAATGGATGAGCGCCTTATTTAGAGATACTATGGGTTCAGCCCACTTTGTAGTAAGTACAAACGAGGTGATCCTGAATCGTTCATGTAGATATATGAAAGTGGAGGCATCCTATGTAAAGTGTTTACATAAGACTGAACCATGAATTAGTCACTTTTACGTTATAACACCGTTTACTGTTTAAAACTGACTATCTCGATTATTGGTGATCTAGGTAACTTAATCTTAATCTTGAACTAACTATGAACTCCTGTTCACACGAGATTATCCTTAAATCTGCATAGGTGAGGGTAGCTCATCAGCGTTGGCCCAATAAGCCTCCCATTTCAAGGGTAAGATTGGGTGGATAGCTCGGGACATAGGGTGCATTACGAAATTCAATCTTATCCGCTTTAGGGTTAGTAGATAGGTTGTTCTCTTAAGCTTTAAATCCAAGTCTTGAATAAGGGACCCCTCCCTCTCATTGGCCCAAGAGAGATTAAGATTATAGGTTGGACCTTAAACCAATTGTTCAATAATGGATTAATAGGACTTAAGGAAAAAAATGTAATCTTGGGGGTAAAACGGTATTTTGACCTAGCCAAGGTTACGAACAACCTATGAAGGATTAACTTACTGATTATTATTTTATCAAATGGATATAAATATATCTATAGTGAGGGGAGTGCAACTACGGGACTTTAGTGGAATGATCAGTTAATTAACGAATGTTGATTAACTTGGTCTAAAAGAGTTTTGCTAGTTAATCTTTGAATCATTGGAGCCCATGATCTATAGGCCCATTAGGTCCTTCTGCTAGCTCATATGGAATAAACTTATAACAGTGTGATGGAATAAGTCGAATTGAGAGAAGAAAGAGAAACCGACAAATATAGTGATACAATCATCGATCTTCTAATTAGAAATAGAGCTTTATGTTTAAATAATATTTTAATATTATAAGTATGAATACGAATTCATACTAAGAAGCTCGGAATTGATGGAAATGGTCAAAATTGTAAAAAGTCAAAATGTTGACTTTTGACTTGAAAAGCCAAACTTTGACCGACCTTATATTCATGTGATTTGAATTTTAGAAAAATGAATGCAGATTCATGCTCGGGAGGTCGAAATTAATCGAGATGAACAAAATGGTAAAAAGTCAAAATATTGACTTTTGACTTCGAAAGTCAAAGTTTGACTTTTGACTTGAAAGGTCAATTGACCATTTTATCCTTGAACTAAATGGAAAAATCTAACATTTTGTTGGATAATGCCACTAACTCTTAATGGGATATGTGGCTACATGAGATGTAGACACCTAGCCCACTAAGTTCCATTAATTGTTAATGGAATATTAGGTATTGAGATTTGACAAATTAATTACATGCATTTTTGCATCTAATTAGGTTATAAATAAGGGTGTTTTCAAATTGTTGAAATTTTTTTGCCTTTTTCTAGTAATTAGAAATTACTATTTTTTCATACTCCAATATCTCAAGCAAAAATTTCTACCTTCCAATTTCCTTTTATCTCCTTTATTTTCTACACCAAATTGGGTCCCACAACCCGGTTCTTTGTCCAGAGGGATAGTAGGTGACTACTAGTGGTGGTCTCGGTTTGATTTGGTAAGGAGATATCGAAGATTTTCGAAAGTTTCAAAGGAAATATTTCCTAAAACCCTAATTTGATTAGTTTAGGGTTACATGTTAATTAGGGGCAATTATGGTAGAATTTTGATTCTATTTTCGCTGTGCATGTCATAGTTTTATCAGTTCATTGATTGTGTACTAATCAAAAGAGCTTGAACTCCGAAAATCTACTCTAACCTATCTTTAGATATTATGTCACTCAAAGGGATCATTCAAGATGGGTTTCAGAAATGGTGACTCAATTGACTCCTCTATCTTTTCCCTATATGGTTCCCTCATAAGTAAAGTAAAGTCATCTTAGCCTCAATGAACAAGGACTCGAGCCGCCCTTTTCATAATAGAAGTCGCTATTGAAACCATCAGATAGTTCATTATAGCATTTAAGAAAGAAACTCGGTTTGAAATCTAAGATTGACAACTATTTTTTCCATTAATCAGTCGTTCGTTTTTTTAGTTCTCTCATCATCAAATTTCATTGATCTATCGCTCTATATGAGCCTAATGGAGCGGTTTTGCAATATACTTTTTGCCTCTGGACCATCCGAAACACTAATCTTTCTTCCTTTGCTATGCCCATATGAACTAATAGATTTTTGGCATTTCCCGGCCGACCATTACAATGCGAGTCAAAGGATTTAAAAGTCGCGCGCTCAATGGAGACCCTTTATGGGGGATTCCAGTTAGACAACAAGTGAAAAGAAAGCAGCAACAGGTTGATCGCTAACTCATGAGCCTTTCCGCTTGGGTGCTTTCTTCATCCATCGTACAAAAGTACTTGAATTCATAGAATGTGAAAAACTCTAAATTATCCGAAAAGGAAGAACGAAAGCAGAATCCCCATCCCAGTCGAATTTCTACATAAATAGACATCTTTGTGAAAGTTATTGTTTTCTTTTCCCATTTTCGACACACAAGAAGCCAAAAATACAAATATAGTGTACAACAAAAGGAAGATGAAAAAAGAGAGACTAGTACAGAGACATAATGCAACAAACAGATACACAAAAACTTTTTTTCCAATTTCTACACATAATAAGTGAATGAAAAAAATATAAGCCACTGACAAACAAATGAAGAAAGAAAATGATCATTGACAAAGACAAACGATTGTGAACATTTTAAGATAAAACATGGAACAAAATAAAACCACTAATAATGAAGATCAAAGAGAACACATGGAATGATCGTTTCAATCAAAACAATATGATATCCAGAAAAATAACTAATCATCGGCAGACAAATAGAAGGAAGAAATATTACCTCGGCCCTACCTTGCTCGGAACCACCAAAGCCACAACCCTCAGTTAGTATCCGTCACTCATCATTGGAGGGAAGGTCGTCGCAGCCACAAAGGTTAACCGAGCGACAAGGAAAATACAATGAATAATGTCCAAGAAGCAAGTCCATAGGACAAGCCATGCAAGGAAGTAGTCACCTAGTCGACCAACGTCCGATCAAAGATAAGGCATCAGAGGCCGTTTATTTATAAGCGTAACCTGTCAACGACAACCACACCCATGGGGACATCAGAGACCGACGAACAATAGGGAAAAATGTAAGGTTTAGAAAATCGATGTAGATCAAAATACCGTGAAGAAGATGATGTTGAACGATGGAGAAAAACCAGTAAGTGCCGAATAGGGTAAAAATACTGTAAGATCTAGGGAAGTAGGTTGAGAGATAGATCGATTTTGGGGAAATAGATTTGGGCAAAATAGAGAGAGGAAAAGTGTATAGAAGAAGAGAGAACCATTGGTCGAGCGGATGTAGAAGGAATAAGGATGATTAAATTTAGTCATTTTTCGTGAGCCAATTTCTTTGGAATAACAAGAGATATATCAACGTTTTTAAGGGTCATTTTGAAAAATGGCAAAACTACTTTTTCTTTTGAATTTTAGCAAATAGCATTTTTTGCACGTGCATTATATTTTATAAAATACTAAAATATCCCCTTCTCCAACTATAATTATTTCGTTTCTACATTGCAATTAATTTATCTGCTTTTAATTATTTTTTACCTCGAAAAGATACAACAACCCATATCATAACTTTTTTTTCTTAATATCTCGGGACTCAACTAATTGATTCAACATTTTAATAACTTTATTCAATCTTTACTAATTTCAAAATAACCAAATTGACTTTGAATTTCAAAATAACGCAATTAAATTTCTAAATAACAAAATTATTATTTTTCAGAATTTGAGAATCTCAATGATAGATTTTGTATCAAAATAACCTTAATTAAATTTCAAAATTAAAAAAATATCACTTTGTTTGCTATCTTATCTCAAAATAACATTAATGGCTTGAATACCAAAATAACTCAATTATTATTTTGAAATGGAGAGAATCTCAACCTTTATTTTATTTTAAAATAAATTTCAAAATAACTAATTTAAAATTTTGAATTGGAGAATCTCAACTATTGATTTTAAAACGCAATTTCAAAATAACCCAATTATTATTTTGAATTTAGGAGAATTTCAACCATTGATTTTATTTCAAAACAACGTTTTAATACCAAAATAACATTGAGTTCAATCACAAAAATAACCAATTTATTATTCTGAATTAAAATTTTATTGTCATTTTTTTCAAGTGAGAACTTGCTTATTTGTTTGTTTCCAATGTTTCTTATTAAATTATAATTAACTTATTCTAAAAATATAGCATATTATATATATATATATATATATATATATATATATATATATATATTATATATATAATTAGTTTAATGGCATTAATACATACAATTGTGTAAATGAATTAAAATTAAAAAAACAATTACTTTAATTGTGTTTAGGAAGATTTTTAAGCCATGTTCATTTGACTTAATAACATTAATTAAATTATAATTTCTATAAATATTAGTTTAAAAGTGTAATTATTTCAATATATTGCGGTCTTATCAAAAGTATTTTTTGTGTAATTAATTTGCAATATACAGTTATGAGTGTTGAATAAGAAATTTTGAGACCAATCACAAGTTGCCACATCATTTATTAAGTTAATGATGAAAAGTACAAATAATTAAATTTGGGGACTAATTAAAATTGACACATGCTCCAAATTAAAGAGTTAAAATAAATAAATTGGTCATTCTAAGAATGCCACATGTTTTCATATTAATCGTTGGATTAAGTTAATCATTTTAGTTCAATTAAATATTATTTACTTGGACTAAGTTCAATTAAGCCAAAAAATAAGCTTAATTAAGCCCAAAGACTAAATATAACCTAAGTCCATATGGTTGAGCCCATGGGTCTGGTCCATGGACCAACCAAGTTCAAACCCATAAAGCCCACCAGTGAACTCTATAAATAGAGGAATTCTCCTCATTTGTAGAGGTTGGAAAATTTTGACTCTAGAAGATCTAGAGAGAATTCTTCCAAAAGCTAGAAGACTCCCTAACTTCTGAAGTTGACCACCCTCGAAGATTGAAGCTGTTTTGAAGATACAAACTTTCTTCCAAGACTCCAACTTCAAGAACATCACGTGCTCCGCTTCCTCAAATCAAGCGTAAGCATTCAACCAACTTGAAGAACATCACGTGCTCCGCTTCTCCAAATCAAGCGTAGACGTTCAACAAACTTCAAGAACATCACGTGCTCCGCTTCCTCCAAATCAAGCGTAGACATACAGTTGAGAGAGAATCAGAGGATCAAATTCTAGAGATTGAACCGCATCGCATCAAATCAACAAAAATACAACATCAACTCCAAGTTCAAGTCCACGAATTAAATTTCTCCGGAAATCTCGTGCGAACAAATTGGCACGCCCAGTGGGACCATCTCTACCTCTCATCTCTCTCTCATCATCTAGATCTACAAGCAAATCAATGGCATCAAAGAAAGCTGCATCCAAATCTTCAGCTGCAAGCGACACCTACACGGGACCTATCACCCGTAGTCGTTCCAAGGGGATCATCCAAGGGCAAGACCAAGGTTCCGCCATCGCGCAGAGCATCCTGAAGCAATTGATGGAATCTCCTAAAGCTGGAATTGTCATCAAGGAAAATCCTCTATATAATGATTATGATTCTGCCTCTAGCAGGTCACTGAAAGAAGCACACCCAGATGTGATGTCCGTCATGATGGCTGATGTAGCAGTCGAGACTGCCATGGCGGAGATGGAGAGAAAAATTAATCTCCTGATGAAGGTTGTTGATGAACGAGACCACGAAATTGCAGCTTTAAAGGAGCAGATGCAGACTCGTGAAACTGCTGAATCGAGTCAAACTCCTGTCGTTAAAGTTGATGACAAAGGGAAGAACGTGGTACAAGAAAATCAGCCACAACAACAATCAACTTCTGTGGCTTCTCTCTCGGTTCAACAATTACAAGATATGATCACAAGCTCCATCAGAGCACAATATGGAGGCCCATCTCAGACTTCTTTCATGTACTCTAAACCATACACCAAAAGAATCGACAACTTGAGAATGCCGCTTGGATATCAGCCTCCAAAATTCCAGCAGTTTGACGGAAAGGGCAATCCAAAACAGCACGTTGCTCACTTCGTCGAAACATGTGAGAATGCAGGATCAAGAGGAGATCAACTAGTCAGACAATTTGTTCGAAGCTTGAAAGGAAATGCTTTTGAATGGTATACTGATCTGGAGCCAGAAAGCATTGAGAGTTGGGAACAACTAGAAAAGGAGTTTCTCAATCGCTTCTACAGCACCAGGCGTACTGTAAGCATGATGGAGCTTACAAATACGAAACAAAGAAAGGGAGAACCAGTCATCGACTACATCAATAGATGGAGAGCTCTAAGTCTTGACTGTAAAGATCGGCTCACCGAACTGTCGGCTGTAGAAATGTGCACCCAAGGCATGCACTGGGGACTCCTCTACATTTTGCAGGGAATAAAGCCCCGCACATTTGAAGAACTGGCAACTCGAGCTCATGATATGGAGTTGAGCATCGCCAGTAGAGGAACTAAAGATTTTCTTGTTCCTGAAGTAAAGAAAGATAAGAAAGAGATGAAAGGTGCTGAAAAGATAGTGAAAAGCACCTCGAAAGAATCTATGGTCGTAAACACAACCCCGCTGAAATTCTCCAAAGGAAAGGAAGCGAGGGTTGAAAAGAAGGATGATGGAAGCGAAAGGCGACGTCTGACTTTAAAAGAAAGGCAGGAAAAAGTTTACCCATTTCCTGATTCAGATATCGCTGACATGCTAGAGCAACTACTAGAGAAGCAGCTGATCCAGCTGCCAGAATGTAAACGACCTGAGCAAGCAGGAAAGGTAGATGATCCCAATTACTGCAAGTATCATCGGGTCATCAGTCATCCAGTAGAGAAATGCTTCGTGCTGAAGGAGCTAATTCTAAGGTTGGCTCGTGAGAAAAGGATTGAGCTAGATTTGGAGGAAGTAGCTCAAACAAACCACGCTGAAGTGACGATAATGTCTGAGGCTTCTTCGTCGAGATTGATTTTTGAGCAAAGGAAAAGCTTGGTCCAGTTCGGGACCTTTGAGCCTATAGTTGTCCAATTCTTTCAGGAAATCTCATACGAGGATCCTCAAGGAGAGAAAAGACCAATTGAAGAAGACGATGAAGGGTGGATAGTGGTGACCCACCGAAAGAAAAGACAGTCGATCCCGACCCAAAGAGAGTCTCGCTCTTACCAAAACTATAGAAGAGGAAATAAGACTCAAAAGAATAAGAAAAAAGAAGAAGACTCATAAGCTTAAGCTCGTACATAATGAAGACATGAATTTCTCTCGACCTCAACGCTTAGTGACCTTGGCAGACTTCCTTCCAAAAAGCTTCCTTTGTGATCATCAGGATGAAGACCCAGAAGTCGTTGCGTGTCATGCTATCAAAACACAACGAGGAGAAGAAATAATCCCTCCAAGATCACTAGAAGGAGAGGGAGTATCAAAAGACCTTTCAAGGTTTAATGTAGAGGATCTATTATCACTTCCTCAAAAGAGACCAAAACCATCCTTATTGATGCATTGCTAAATTCAAGAGCATCAAGTTCGAGTACTCCGACTATGACATATGAGAGTGGTTCTTATTGTATGTCTATAGACTTCTCAGATGAGGATGGTTGTTGTTGGGATCTAAACTTCATAATAGACCTTTGTATGTTTCTGGATACGTTCGAGAACAGAGAGTCGATCGAATCCTCATTGATAATGGCTCGAGCTGTCAACATAATGCACAAAGTCGACTATGTGGCAATTAGGCATCTTGATGGACGAGCTCTCAAATAGCAAGCTAGTAATTCAAGGTTTTAACCAAGGTAGCCAAAGAGCAATAGGCATGATGACGGTTAGAACTCATAATTGGCGACCTAAAGGCCAGTGCATTGTTTCATGTCATAGACTCAAGGACTACTTACAAGTTGTTACTAGGGCGTCCTTGGATTCATGGAAACGGAGTAGTAACTTCAACACTGCATCAGTGCTTCAAATTTTATCAGGACGGTGTAAAGAAGGTTGAAGCGGACTCTAATCCATTCTCAAAGAAGCTGAGTCTCACTTCGCAGATGCAAAGTTTTATTCAAAGAATAATAATATTTTAGAAGTTTTGCCTGCAGAAACCCTTCTTACAAAAGGAGAAGATAATTCACAATTGAAATCACTCGCAACCGACAGAGACCACATGAAAGTGCGAGAACCTTTAACTCTGGAAAGGGTGAAGCATACACTAGCAGCACAAAGGGTATGATCTTGAAGGATGAAAATGCTGCAAACACACAACTAAACCAGGTTTTGCGTTATGTCCCTCTGTCAAGGCGCAAGAAAGGCGAATCACCATTCATGGAGTCTCCAAAAGGTTTGAAAGTTGGTGACATCGAAATCATAAAAGAAAGCTTCACTACACCACTAACTAAGATAGCGAAGCAAGAGGTAAAGGTAGATCTGGTGGAAGCAAACTTGCCCCAAAGGCGAACGAAAGACGGATTCGACCCCAAGGCTTACAAATTGATGGCGAAAGCAGGTTATGACTTCACAGCTCACACCGAGTTTAAAAGCTTGGAAATTCATGACCGACCTGAGCTCTCCTCAACTCAAAAGAAGCTTCTACGGGAAGGACATTCTATACCCGTGTCGAGAAAAGGACTCGGATACAAGTCGCCAGAACCGATCCGTATAACTAAAAAGGGGAAGGAAAAAGTGGTTGACATCAATCATATAACTATAGAGGAGGATGACAATACTGACGTAAAAGAAGGTGATAATCAGAGAATCTCAGTATTTGATCGAATTAGACCATCTGTTGCACGTCCCGTAGTATTTGAAAGGCTAAGCATGACAGAGGCAGAAAGAGAAAGGCTCCAGTCAGTACCAAGCCTTGAGAGACATTCGGTCTTTCGAAGGCTAACTACGACTCCCATAAAGGAAGAAAGCACATGCCATGCCTTGACAACTACAAGACCATCAGCCTTTGAAAGGCTAGGTGTGTCTAAAAAGAAAAATGTACAAGCACCCCGTGCTCCGATTTTTAATCATCTCGGGGATAAAGGATCACACGACAACATTGATTCCAACATAGATACAAAGAAGAAGGAACCAATGTCTCGTGTGAAAGTTTGGCGTCGAATTAAGCATACAGATGTCGATAATTATCGTAGTAAGAAGTTTCCTTGCGAGACAAAGGAAAATGGAGAAATTCATAGCAACGTTCCTTCTCGCATGAAAAGAAAAACTTTTGTTACTCTCAATACAAGTCAAGGTTCGTTAAAGGTAAAAAGACATGATGTTATACTAACGAATCCTGAAAAAGAAGGGTCGGAACAAGGGGAAGGTGAAACTTCATGTCATCACATCACCATTATTGAGGAATCAGAGACTGGAACTCATGAAGAAGACGCAGAAAATGCCCCACAAAGTTTAGAGGATGGTGGTCAATCTACTGTAGACGAGCTAAAAGAGGTGAACCTTGGTACAATAGAGGAACCACGTCCGACTTTCATTAGTGCGTCCCTCTCTAACGAAGAGGTGGATAAATATATGAGTTTGCTCACCGAATACAGGGACATCTTTGCGTGGTCGTACAAGGAGATGCCAGGACTTGACCCAAAAGTAGCAGTCCATCATCTTGCAATTAAACCCGGATATCGACCGATTAAACAAGCACAACGACGTTTTCGACCGGAGCTTATCCCTCAAATCGAGGTGGAAGTCAACAAGTTGATCGAAGCAGGATTCATTCGCGAGGTCAAATATCCAACGTGGATAGCAAACATTGTCCCTGTTAGAAAAAAAAATGGACAACTTCGCGTTTGTGTAGACTTTCGCGATCTGAATAATGCATGCCCTAAAGATGATTTTCCCTTGCCCATCACCGAAATCATGGTTGATGCAACTACTGGACACGAGGCGTTGTCGTTTATGGATGGGTCGTCTGGATATAATCAAATACGGATGGCCCTCTCAGATGAAGAAATGACAGCTTTTAGAACTCCAAAGGGAATATACTGTTACAAGGTGATGCCCTTTGGATTGAAAAATGCTGGCGCTACTTATCAACGTGCCATGCAGAAAGTGTTTGATGATATGTTGCACAGGTATGTTGAATGTTATGTTGATGATCTTGTAGTCAAAACAAAGAGACGACAAGACCATTTGAAGGATCTAAAAGTCGTGTTTGATCGCTTGCGAAAATATCAGCTAAGGATGAACCCTCTCAAGTGTGCGTTTGGTGTAACTTCAGGAAAATTTCTTGGCTTCATTGTAAGGCATCGAGGGATCGAAATAGACCAGTCCAAGATTGATGCCATTCAGAAGATGTCAAGACCTAAAAGTTTGCATGACCTAAGAAGTCTCCAAGGACGATTGGCTTACATCCGAAGGTTCATCTCTAACTTGGCCGGTCGGTGTCAACCTTTTCAAAAGTTGATGAGAAAAGGAGAAAATTTTGTGTGGGATGAAGCTTGTCAGAACGCTTTTGATAGCATAAAGAAATACTTGCTTACTCCCCCAGTGCTGGGAGCTCCAGTACCTGACAAACCACTAATATTGTACATTGCTGCACAAGAAAGGTCCTTAGGAGCATTACTGGCACAAGAAGAGGTAAAGGGAAAGGAGCGTTCTCTCTATATCTAAGCAGAACATTAATTGGGGCTGAAGTTAACTATTCTCCTATCGAAAAGATGTGTCTTGCACTTTTCTTTGCCATTGATAAGTTGAGGCATTACATGCAGGCCTTCACGGTTCATCTAGTGGCAAAAGCAGACCCTATAAAGTATGTTCTATCCAGGCCAATCATCTCTGGACGCTTAGCCAAATGGGCGGTTCTACTCCAACAATATGACATTGTCTATATTCCCCAAAAGGCGATAAAAGGACAAGCGCTAGCAGACTTTTTAGCAGACCACCCAATTCCTTCGGATTGGAAGTTATGTGATGACCTACCAGACGATGAGGTTTTCTTCACAGAAGTTATGGAACCTTGGACTATGTACTTCGATGGTGCAGCTCGAAGAAGTGGTGCGGGGGCAGGCATTGTCCTCATTTCTCCTGAGAAGCATATGTTGCCTTATAGCTTTGCACTTTCCGAATTGTGTTCAAACAATGTGGCTGAATATCAGGCTTTGATAATTGGCCTTCAAATAGCATTAGAAATCGGAGTGTCATTCATAGAGGTCTATGGTGATTCAAAATTGATAATCAATCAACTCTCGCTTCAATATGACGTGAAACATGAAGACTTGAAGCCATATTTTGCTTATGCTCGACAATTGATGGAAAAGTTTGATAATGTGATGTTAGAACATGTCCCTAGAGTAGAAAATAAGAGAGCGGATGCATTGGCAAATTTAGCCACGGCCTTGACCATGCCAGATGATGTAACTCTGAACATACCACTTTGTCAACGATGGATTATACCCCTAGTTAGGCCTGAATGTCAGGAAGTGAACATAGCAACATCCTATTTGATTGATGAAGAAGATTGGGGTCAACCCATCATAGAGTATCTTGAACATGGAAAGCTTCCAAAGGATTCTCGTCATAAAATTGAGATACGAAGAAGGGCAGCACACTTCATTTATTACAAGGGAACTTTATATCGCCGTTCTCTTGAAGGGCTCTTCCTTCGATGTCTCGGAAAGGAAGATTCGGTAAAAGCTCTAAAGGAAGTACATGCAGGTGTTTGTGGAGCACATCAATCGGGACCAAAGCTTCAATTCCAGCTAAGAAGAATGGGCTACTACTGGCCTAAGATGATCCAAGATTCAATAGACTATGTGAAGAAGTGTGAGCCTTGTCAATACCATGCAAACTTCATACACCAACCTCCAGAACCTCTTCATCCAACTGTGGCTTCTTGGCCTTTTGAGGCTTGGGGACTCGATCTGGTTGGCCCCATTACACCAAAATCATCAGCAGGACATTCTTATATCCTAGCAGCAACAGACTATTTTTCAAGGTGGGCTGAGGCCATTTCCTTGAGAGAAGCCAAGAAGGAGAACGTGGCAGACTTTATTCGAACACACATCATCTATCGATACGGTATTCCACATCGAATCGTGACGGATAATGGAAAGCAATTCTCCAATAGTATGATGGACAAGTTATGTGAAAAATTCAAATTCAAGCAATATAAGTCATCCATGTACAACGCAGCTGCGAATGGACTAGCAGAAGCATTCAACAAAACGTTGTGTAATCTTTTAAAGAAAATTGTCTCCAAGTCAAAGAGGGATTGGCAAGAAAAGATCGGCGAGGCATTATGGGCTTATCGGACGACTCATCGCACCCCTACAGGGGTTACACCATATTCGCTTGTTTACGGTGTGGAGGCTGTCCTTCCTCTCGAAAGGGAAATTCCGTCACTAAGAATGGCAGTACAAGAGGGATTGACTACCGAAGATAATGTGAAGTTACGTCTTCAAGAATTAGAAGCACTTGACGAAAAGCGATTAGAGGCTCAGCAAGCATTGGAATGTTATCAAGCGAGAATGTCCAAAGCTTTTGATAAACACGTTAAACCTCGCTCCTTTCAAGTCGGTGATCTGGTACTTGCCGTAAGGGGACCGATCATTACAACAAGGCATACAGGAAATAAGTTCACACCTAAATGGGATGGACCTTACATTGTTAAAGAAGTTTATACAAATGGCGCATACAAGATCGTTGATCAAGACGGACTACGAATTGGCCCAATCAATGGTAAATTTCTTAAAAAAATTTATGCTTAATTTTGTTAGGTAAAAAAAAAAAAAAAAAAAAAAAAAAAAAAAAAAAAAAAAAGTTAAACTAGTGACTTGATCCCTACATTATAAAGGGTACGTAGGCAACTTAAAGAAAACTTTAAGTTCAGTCCACCATTATAAAAAAAAAAAAAAAAAAAAAAACCTTGAACTACGTCGTGAGTTAATTCTTTTCTTCAAAGGGTGTTCATCTCTACTAAGGAATCATAACAAATTGGGGGCAAATCCCTAAATTCAAGATGTTCATCTCTAGTAACAATGAGATGAAATAAATTGAAGATGTACAAACTCCATGCAAAGACTATGTACAAGTTGAGTGCATGTAAAAAGAAAAAAAAAGAATCTCAAAATCAAGCTCAAATGCGTCATTAATGATCCCTCATATTCAAGCATAAAGGTTTCATTGATGATTCCTTATATTCAAGTTTGAAGGCTTCATCGATGCTGCAGCTCCAGCTCTTTGAGAGGATAATGATGGTACAACTTCGATAGGACGACGATCGGGCAGCTCTGCCTTCGCCTCTCCAAGATGAAAACGACAGTGTAACATCGTTTCTGCCTCTTGAAGAAGATGCATACAATGCTAAAGCTTTAACCTCTGCTTCATCTTCAACTTATTGCAACCGAGAGGATTCATCTTCATCTTCTCCTAGGAACCGCAATCGAGAAGATTCATTTTTATCTTCTCTCAGGTGTAGCAACTGAAGAGGATTCATCTTCATTTGCTCTAAGGTGTGGCAAGTGAGAGGATTCATCTTTTTCTTCTCCCATGTGTTGCAATCGAGAGGATTCATCTTCATCTTCTCTTAGGAATCGCAACCGAGAAGATTCATCTTCATCTTCTCTTAGGTGTTGCAACCGAAGAGGATTCATCTTCATATTCTCTTAGGTGTTGCAACCGAAGAGGATTCATCGTCATCTTCTTCTAAGTGTTGCAATCGAAGATGATTCATCTTCATATGCTCTAAGGTGTCGCAAGTGAGAGGATTCATCTTTGTCTTCCTCCATGTGTTACAACCGAGATGATTCATCTTCATCTTCACCTAGGAGTCGCAATCGAGAAGATTCATTTTCATCTTCTCTCAGGTGTAACAACCGAAGATGATTCATCTTCATCTGCTCTAAGGTGTCGCAAGTGAGAGGATTCATCTTTGTCTTCGCCTATGTGTTTGCAACCGAGAGGATTCATCTTCATCTTCTCCTAAGAATTGCAACTGAGAAGATTCATCTTCATCTTCTCCTAAGAGTCGCAACCGAGAAGATTCACCTTCATCTTCTTTCAGGTGTCGCAACCAAAGAAGATTCATCTTTATCTTCTTCCAGGTGCTGCAACCAAAGAGGATTCATCTTCATCTTCTTTCATATGACGTAGCCGGAAGGATTCACCTTCATCTTCTTCTAGGTGCTATAACCGAGAGGATTCATCTTCATCTTCTCTTAGGAATCGCAACCGAGAAGATTCATCTTCAGCTTCTCTTAGGTGTTGCAACCGAAGAGGATTCATCTTCATATTCTCTTAGGTGTTGCAACCGAAGAGGATTCATCTTCATCTTCTTCTAAGTGTTGCAATCGAAGATGATTCATCTTCATCTGCTCTAAGGTGTCGCAAGTGAGAGGATTCATCTTTGTCTTCCTCCATGTGTTACAACCGAGATGATTCATCTTCATCTTCACCTAGGAGTCGCAATCGAGAAGATTCATTTTCATCTTCTCTCAGGTGTAACAACCGAGAGGATTCATCTTCATCTTCTCCTAAGAATTGCAACTGAGAAGATTCATCTTCATCTTCTTCTAAGAGTCGCAACCGAGAAGATTCACCTTCATCTTCTTTCAGGTGTCGCAACCAAAGAAGATTCATCTTTATCTTCTTCCAGGTGCTGCAACCAAAGAGGATTCATCTTCATCTTCTTTCATATGACGTAGCCGGAAGGATTCACCTTCATCTTCTTCTAGGTGCTACAACCGAGAGGATTCATCTTCATCTTCTCTTAGGAATCGCAACCGAGAAGATTCATCTTCAGCTTCTCTTAGGTGTTGCAACCGAAGAGGATTCATCTTCATATTCTCTTAGGTGTTGCAACCGAAGAGGATTCATCTTCATCTTCTTCTAAGTGTTGCAATCGAAGATGATTCATCTTCATATGCTCTAAGGTGTCGCAAGTGAGAGGATTCATCTTTGTCTTCCTCCATGTGTTACAACCGAGATGATTCATCTTCATCTTCACCTAGGAGTCGCAATCGAGAAGATTCATTTTCATCTTCTCTCAGGTGTAACAACCGAGAGGATTCATCTTCATCTTCTCCTAAGAATTGCAACTGAGAAGATTCATCTTCATCTTCCCCTAAGAGTCGCAACCGAGAAGATTCACCTTCATCTTCTTTCAGGTGTCGCAACCAAAGAAGATTCATCTTTATCTTCTTCCAGGTGCTGCAACCAAAGAGGATTCATCTTCATCTTCTTTCATATGACGTAGCCGGAAGGATTCACCTTCATCTTCTTCTAGGTGCTACAACCGAGAGGATTCATCTTCATCTTCTCTTAGGAATCGCAATCGAGAAGATTCATCTTCATCTTCTTCTAAGTGTTGCAATCGAGAGGATTCATATTCATCTTCTCCTAAGAATCGCAACCGAGAGGATTCATCTTCATTTTCTCTTAGGTGTTGCAACCGAAGAGGATTCATCTTCATCTTCTTCTAAGTGTTGCAATCGAAGATGATTCATCTTCATCTGCTCTAAGGTGTCGCAAGTGAGAGGATTCATCTTTGTCTTCCTCCATGTGTTACAACCGAGATGATTCATCTTCATCTTCACCTAGGAGTCGCAATCGAGAAGATTCATTTTCATCTTCTCTCAGGTGTAACAACCGAGAGGATTCATCTTCATCTTCTCCTAAGAATTGCAACTGAGAAGATTCATCTTCATCTTCTTCTAAGAGTCGCAACCGAGAAGATTCACCTTCATCTTCTTTCAGGTGTCGCAACCAAAGAAGATTCATCTTTATCTTCTTCCAGGTGCTGCAACCAAAGAGGATTCATCTTCATCTTCTTTCATATGACGTAGCCGGAAGGATTCACCTTCATCTTCTTCTAGGTGCTACAACCGAGAGGATTCATCTTCATCTTCTCTTAGGAATCGCAACCGAGAAGATTCATCTTCAGCTTCTCTTAGGTGTTGCAACCGAAGAGGATTCATCTTCATATTCTCTTAGGTGTTGCAACCGAAGAGGATTCATCTTCATCTTCTTCTAAGTGTTGCAATCGAAGATGATTCATCTTCATATGCTCTAAGGTGTCGCAAGTGAGAGGATTCATCTTTGTCTTCCTCCATGTGTTACAACCGAGATGATTCATCTTCATCTTCACCTAGGAGTCGCAATCGAGAAGATTCATTTTCATCTTCTCTCAGGTGTAACAACCGAGAGGATTCATCTTCATCTTCTCCTAAGAATTGCAACTGAGAAGATTCATCTTCATCTTCCCCTAAGAGTCGCAACCGAGAAGATTCACCTTCATCTTCTTTCAGGTGTCGCAACCAAAGAAGATTCATCTTTATCTTCTTCCAGGTGCTGCAACCAAAGAGGATTCATCTTCATCTTCTTTCATATGACGTAGCCGGAAGGATTCACCTTCATCTTCTTCTAGGTGCTACAACCGAGAGGATTCATCTTCATCTTCTCTTAGGAATCGCAATCGAGAAGATTCATCTTCATCTTCTTCTAAGTGTTGCAATCGAGAGGATTCATATTCATCTTCTCCTAAGAATCGCAACCGAGAGGATTCATCTTCATTTTCTCTTAGGTGTTGCAACCGAAGAGGATTCATCTTCATCTTCTTCTAAGTGTTGCAATCGAAGATGATTCATCTTCATCTGCTCTAAGGTGTCGCAAGTGAGAGGATTCATCTTTGTCTTCCTCCATGTGTTACAACCGAGATGATTCATCTTCATCTTCACCTAGGAGTCGCAATCGAGAAGATTCATTTTCATCTTCTCTCATGTGTAACAACCAAAGATGATTCATCTTCATCTGCTCTAAGGTGTCGCAAGTGAGAGGATTCATCTTTGTCTTCTCCTATGTGTTGCAACCGAGAGGATTCATCTTCATCTTCTCCTAAGAATTGCAACTGAGAAGATTCATCGTCATCTTCTCCTAAGAGTCGCAACCGAGAAGATTCACCTTCATCTTCTTTCAGGTGTCGCAACCAAAGAAGATTCATCTTCATCTTCTTCCAGGAGTTGCAACCAAAGAGGATTCATCTTCACCTTCTTTCATATGACGTAGTCGGAAGGATTCACCTTCATCTTCTTCTAGGTGCTACAATCAAAGAGGATTCATCTTCATCTTCTCTTATATGTCATAGCTGAGAAGATTCATCTTCATCTTCTCTCAGGTGCTGCAATCGAAAATGATTCATCTTCTCTCATATGTCATAGCCGAGAGGATTCATCTTCATCTTCTCCCATATGTCATAGCCGAGAGGATTTATCTTCATCTTCTCCCAGGTGCTGCAATTGAATAGGATTCATCTTCATCTCTTTCCATATGTCATAGTCGAGAGGATTCATCTCCTTCCATATGTCATAGCCGAGAGGATTCATCTTCATCTTCATCTTCTCTCATATGTCATAGCTGAGAAGATTCATCTTCATCTTCTTCCAAGTGCTGCAACTGAAGAGAATTCATCTTCATTTCCTCCCATATGTCATAGCCGAGAGGATTCATCTTCATCTTCTACTATATGTCGTAGCTGAGAGTATTCATCTTTATCATCTAACAGGTGTCGCAACCCGATCGATGGAATTCATTTTCATCAGCTCTAAGGTGTCGCAAGCTAGATGATTCATCTTCATCTTCTCCCTGGTACCACAACCAAGAAAGAAAAAAAAAGAAGTATGAAGAAGAAAGAAGAAAATGATGAAGAAGAAAGAAGGAAGAAGAAAGAAAAAAAAAAGCAAAAAGAAAGAAGAAAAAGAAGAAAAAACAAAAACAAAAAAACAAAAAGAAAGAAGAAGAAGAAGAAAACAAAAAAAGAAAGAAGCAAAAGAAGAAAAAACAAAAAGAAAGAAGAACAAGAAGAAGAAAAAGCAAATGAAGATTGAAGCCCGACGATGACAGAGTCGATCTCTCCTACTAGGGCGATAGATCTGACGGCAAAAGCCCGATCGTCCCTAGAAGAAGCTCAACAAAGTCATTTCTGCAAACGAAGATCGAAGCCCGACGATGACAGAGTCGATCTCTCCTACTAGGGCGATAGATCTGACGGCAAAAGCCCGATCGTCCCTAGAAGAAGCTCAACAAAGTCATTTCTGCAAACGAAGATCGAAGCCCGACGATGACAGAGTCGATCTCTCCTACTAGGGCGATAGATCTGACGGCAAAAGCCCGATCGTCCCTAGAAGAAGCTCAACAAAGTCATTTCTGCAAACGAAGATTGAAGCCCGACGATGACAGAGTCGATCTCTCCTACTAGGGCGATAGATCTGACGGCAAAAGCCCGATCGTCCCTAGAAGAAGCTCAACAAAGTCATTTCTGCAAACGAAGATTGAAGCCCGACGATGACAGAGTCGATCTCTCCTACTAGGGCGATAGATCTGACGGCAAAAGCCCGATCGTCCCTAGAAGAAGCTCAACAAAGTCATTTCTGCAAACGAAGATTGAAGCTCGACGATGACAGAGTCGATCTCTCCTACTAGGGCGATAGATCTGACGGCAAAAGCTCGATCGTCCTTAGAAGAAGCTCAACAAAGTCATTTCTGCAAACGAAGATCGAAGCCCGACGATGACAGAGTCGATCTCTCCTACTAGGGCGATAGATCTGACGGCAAAAGCCTGATCGTCCCTAGAAGAAGCTCAACAAAGTCATTTCTGCAAACGAAGATTGAAGCCCGACGATGACAGAGTCGATCTCTCCTACTAGGGCGATAGATCTGACGGCAAAAGCCCGATCGTCCCTAGAAGAAGCTCAACAAAGTCATTTCTGCAAACGAAGATCGAAGCCCGACGATGACAGAGTCGATCTCTCCTACTAGGGCGATAGATCTGACGGCAGAAGCCCGATCGTCTCTAGAAGAAGCTCGACAAAGTCATTCCTGCAAAAAAACAAAAAAACAAAAAAAAACAAAAAACAAAACAACACAAAAAAAAAAACAAAAAAACACACAAAAGAGAATAAAAAAAAAACACACAAAAAAAAAAGAGAAATGGAGAAGAAAAGTTTTCTATACCTTTCTGCCGATTGGATGAGGAATAAGCGTTGGATGAGGTATAAGTGAGTAGGGTATGAGTCTATTTATAAGCCCAACAAATCCAATTCCTAAAAGGATTAGGAATGATATTTAATTATTTTTTTAAAAAAAAACAAATCCAATTCCTAAAAGGAATAGGAATGATTTTTAAAAAATATATATATATAAAGAAAAGATAATCCAATTATCTTATTTTATTTTAAATTATTTCTTTTTTTTTTGGATAAATCTCAAGTTTAACTTTTATTGAGATATTTAAAATATTTAAAAATGTTCAAATTTTTAAATATTTTAAATATATATATATATATAAATATTCTCAATTTCAAAATTCAAGTTAAATTAACTTGCATATATGACCTCCTTTTTATCATGAATTTAAATCGGAGCCATAAATCCAACTTTACCTAAGATTGAGGACCTGATTTTTTTTTTATCTCAAATTAAAATTGGTCATTCCAAATTCTTATGCATCCCCAAGATAAATTAAGGTACGGTAGAAACCTTATCCTTATTTCAAAATTAAAATTTTGGTTATATTCCAAATTTTACTTAAAAAAAAAATCATCATATTAAATTTTTTTTTTTCCCTCAAATAAAATTAAGTGGGAAATAAAACTTTAAATTTTGTTTAAGGTTTGGCCATATTCCAACCCTTATTTTAAATTTAAATCAAACTCACGTACTAAATTCATAGTTTGATTAATTTGATATGTTGAATTGAGTAAAAACAAAAAGGCTCGTACTTTGACTTCAAATTTATCTTTTCCGAGATTCATTCACCCATATACGTGCATAAATCTCGAAAAGGGGCATTTGTTGAATAAGAAATTTTGAGACCAATCACAAGTTGCCACATCATTTATTAAGTTAATGATGAAAAGTACAAATAATTAAATTTGGGGACTAATTAAAATTGACACATGCTCCAAATTAAAGAGTTAAAATAAATAAATTGGTCATTCTAAGAATGCCACATGTTTTCATATTAATCGTTGGATTAAGTTAATCATTTTAGTTCAATTAAATATTATTTACTTGGACTAAGTTCAATTAAGCCAAAAAAATAAGCTTAATTGAGCCCAAAGACTAAATATAACCTAAGTCCATATGGTTGAGCCCATGGGTCTGGTCCATGGACCAACCAGGTTCAAACTCATAAAGTCCACCAGTGAACTCTATAAATAGAGAAATTCTCCTCATTTGTAGAGGTTGGAAAATTTTGACTCTAGAAGATCTAGAGAGAATTCTTCCAAAAGCTAGAAGACTCCCTAACTTCTGAAGTTGACCACCCTCGAAGATTGAAGCTGTTTTGAAGATACAAACTTTCTTCCAAGACTCCAACTTCAAGAACATCACGTGCTCCGCTTACTCAAATCAAGCGTAAACATTCAACCAACTTGAAGAACATCACGTGCTCCGCTTCTCCAAATCAAGCGTAAGCATTCAACCAACTTGAAGAACGTCACGTGCTCCGCTTCTCCAAATCAAGCGTAGACGTTCAACAAACTTCAAGAACATCACGTGCTCCGCTTCCTCCAAATCAAGCGTAGACATACAGTTGAGAGAGAATCAGATGATCAAATTCTAGAGATTGAATCGAATCGCATCAAATCAACAAAAATACAACATCAACTCCAAGTTCAAGTCCACGAATTAAATTTCTCCGGAAATCTCGTGCGAACAATGAGTTTATAAAAAAATTTCATTATAATTAATTTATGATATGCAATTATGAGTATACGTGTTAATAACATAGAGAATCATATCCTAACCTCTTCCTAATATCTCGAGATTAAAAAGATATCAACAACTTTATTCATTTTTTTATTTCACCAGTGTTAAAGTTCTTAACAACTTTATTCATTTTTTAATTTCAAAATAATCATATTATTAATTTTTATTGGCTAAATCTCCATCTTTCAACCTTCAATAAATTGTAAATTAAAATTAGTTTTCTAATTAGATCTTAATTTACTTTTAAATTTTGAATTTGAAAATTAAAATTAGTTTTTGTATCAAGATCTCAACATTTTTTTTATTATTTGGAAATTAAACCTCATCTTTCGATCCTTAATAATTTAAAAATTAAAGCTAGTTTTCATATTATATCTTAATTTATTTTTCCAAAAAAATAGCCTAAGATATTGTGTTTTTGTATAAAATCTATCAAATTCCATCTACATTTTATTAAATAATTAATATAAATATATATATTTTTTAAAATCAGCTAAAATTTTTCTAAGAAACGAGGAAGATAATTTTTGTATCTTTTTGTTCTTAGTGAAGGTTTTTGTTTTTCCACCCCAAGCGTTTGAGATTGCGGTTGTAGACTTGAAAATCAAAGATGGAAGATGGAAAATGAAGATAATATTTGCATGCTTCAAATGTTTATATTATTCTTTTTGAAAATGCATGATGAAGTTTCTTTTTTAAAATACATGATGGAGTTGAAGATGAATCCCAAACTTCAAATGGAAAAGGGTAGAGATTGGAGTTTGCCGCTTCAAGGTGGAAAGATTAGGGTTTGTCCGTTCAAGAAAAATGAGATCAAAAAAGAAAAATGGAAAATAGATACAAAAGAAGATTTTGAAAATGGAAGATGAGAAACGAAAAACAAAAAATAAAAACGAAGATCGTTGCAACGAGTCTAGAAAATGAAGTTGAAGGGTTTTGACTCTGATTGGATAAGTATGATGAAGGGTTCTGACTTTCATTGGACAAGTATGTATTCAAGATTTATTAAAATATATTTATTATATTTTAGCTTTAAGAAAGTAGTTTACACTTTATCTATATAAGGGTATTTTGGGTTTTTGTAAATTCTTATTTATTGTTTTTTTTCTTCATTTGGTCATTTTTTAACTTTAAAATTGCTATTATTCTAGTTGAGCCAATTTCTTTCCTCTCGTTTCTTTTCCCTCTCTCAAATACCATTAAAAGTATGTTTTTGTAAATTTTTTAAATATCAACGCCAAGCACCCGGTGAATGTGCTACAAAAGCTCAACTTCATTTCACAAAACCCTTCCGCCATTCACACTCTCAATCTTTCTTCCCTCCAATTTCTCACAAAATCCTCTCTCGTCGGACTTCCATCGACACAGAAAGTAATCGAAGCAACTCTCCAAATTCTGAAGCCCAAGCCATTTGTCGGAGCTAATGTGTTCCTCTCTCGTAATCTTGTCGCACCGGAGATGTTCGATGCTTTTCACGACACTTTCAAGCAGAATGGGGCTGAGGTTTTCCTCTGTTGCGATCCCTCTCAAAACGCCCCTAACGATTATCATGTTATCTCCTCTGCCAATCACGTACGAAACGTCTCATCGATTTCTTGTTCAATTTATATGGCTACTTCGGATTTGCAATGTGTTTATTAGTTGTTGATTCCTGCTTTCAGGCAAAGTTCGAGGATCTTCGCGCCAAGGGATGCAACTTGTTAGGTATAGTTAATTTGTAGTTCCAGCCTTTTCTTTCTTTCTTTTGCGGAAAAGAATTGGAGAGAAATTTTGGACTGGAGAATGAGATTAACAGGAAATTGAATGTCTCCATTAATTTGTCAAAGGTATAGTTACCGAATTGCAGCTAATATTTGTCAGTGCATGCTGCATGTACGCAGTAGCCGAGTAATATATACTTCACTGCTCTCTCTTTCCGAATAGCCAAACCTAGTTGGTTGAAATTCTCATTTCAGTTCGACGTCGTGGATTTGGTGCGTCGCTGACAACTTGAATTTCTGTTGGGAAGGTCCTCAGTGCGTGATGTCATGTGCAAAAAGAGCACAGACCTCTTCCTCAACAGGGTTATACTTGCTGCCTTGCCATGGATGGTGTGAAAATCTTGGCATCCGATTTTCAGGAAGATGAAAAGGTACGTTGCAAATGTTCTTATTAGTAATTAGTAATTTTATTTTTGTAGAACTAATGACACAAAGTTGCATTGCAGGTTGAGATAGGGAAGTTAGTTAGTGCAATGGGGGGAGTATTGCATACGAAAGCATCACTAGATGTCAGTTTTGTTATCGCGAAGAATACTTTGGCTGCGAAATACAAGGTCGTGTTGCTTGAACTTTCGATTTTCTTGACGTGATATGTATGTGTATTTAGACCATTTCATGAATATCACGTGAATCATAAGATTTGAGTCAATTAAACTCCACAAAATTCAATTTTAAATCAATTTAGACCTTTAATCACGGTTACCTTTAAATTGATCTAATTGATATAATTATAAGTTTCACACGAAATTTTTCAAAAAAGAATGTAATAGAGGGCGTAAATTGATACACTAACAAAAGCCAGGGTTTAAATTGATACAATCTCTAAGGTTTAGGGGTATAAATTGATATTCTCCCTTAATTTAATTGTTAAATGTGTAATAGACTTAATAATGGTTTTTAGTTTTATTCTACCTGAAATGTTATTGCAAAGGTTTTGACAGATACTTTCATATTATTTTCTCTGTTTTCAGTGGGCACTAAACATTTCAAAGAAACCAATCGTGTCATTTTCTTGGTTACAACAATGCTGGATTGAACATTGTGTTGTGCCTCAGGAGGGATATCGGGTCCTTCCATTTTCTGGATTGAATATTTCGGTATCTGGAATTCCTGCAGGTTGTGTTTTATAATATTTTATTTATTCTCAGAGAAAATTGTTTTCTTGTATTTCTTCTTATTTATGGTGCTCTTGGGGACATCCGATGAAATTGTGTTAGTTCCATCATTTCTGGGTCTCAGGTGAGCGCAAGGAGATGTCAAAGCTTATCTTGCAAAATGGTGGAAGATATTCTGCCGATCTCACAAGAAAGTGTACACATTTGATATGTGATATATCCTTTTTTCACTTTTTTTTCTTGGCGTTACTTTTGATCTTTTCACTTCTTCTTGTTTGAAGCACTAAAATTTATGTGTTGGAAAAACATCTTACTGTAGCTTAAGTTACAGAATAAATGGATAAGGATAATAAATACTACTAAAAAAATTAACTTTGAACAATATGTCTTGGGATCTTTCATAAGGGCCTCTATTTATTTTCAAGTGCTATTATTGGCAGTATTTGACCGTAATAGCTACAACTACTTTACTTTGTTTCATTGTATTTTGAGCATTAGTCTCTTTAAATTTTACCAAGGAAAAGTCTTGTATCTTATTTATTTGAAATTGGATCAACACTGATTATATGATTATTAACTCAATCATTCATTATTCCTTCTCTTCCGGTAGTAATGACCCTTCCCAGTGTCGGGCGATTCACTTATGATGATAACTATTCTTTTAATGATCTTTAATGGCTGTATTTTTTTTCCATATCTCTTAGAACAATCCTAAAAGGATGTGAGATTGACACGAATGAGGTACGGCCTCATCCAAGAACAAAATTGATCACTTTTTGTCCCTTGACAATCTCTCTAGTTTCTAGAGACGAACAAATAGTTTAAATATTGTGTACATGCATATAAGAATCAACACTAAATGAAATACTAGATTAACTTACGTGTCAGTGACGTATCTTGTAGTTGACTTCGATGTTGTCCTTAGTGAGTCGAGGTAAAATACTGTATCATCATACGCATTTATGGCCAGCAGTGCCCAATGACCCCTAATTATACAAAATATTAGTACTAGTTTTTTGCAATGCAAGTAATAAAATAACTTAATGGGTTATCAAGTAATATAATCAATAAAAATAACTCGTATGATATTGAATTATTATCTAGCCCACAATTTTCATCAAACCACAACAGTTATAATTACTTCAATAAACCATCTTTTATGAATACGAAAACTACTGGAAATAGTTTCAAAAAGAGAAATTTGCCCAAGTTTTCCTAAATCTTATGAACCATATAAGATCTTATATTGAAATACTATACCAATATAAGATTTGTAATTATTTAAAAACTCATCTACAAAACAAACCAAAAAGAACTTCACCTCCGTTGGACGGTTGAAACCCTCCAAACTTCTAATCCAACCCAAAAATAAAATTAAACCAATTATTATTTTTCTTTGGGTAAGCGTCATAAAAATAATGTCTCTTGGGACTTCTAAAACTATTTATCTTACCACACAAGATAGTACATCACGAACCAATAGAAATTGTACAAGATCTTTTACGCTCTAGATGGTTACTATCAAAATTTCTGAAAAATTAATTTATGAAGTGAAGATGTAGCTAAAATAACCTTTTGAGGAGCTCGTCGTATGCTTTGTCTGGAATCTTCACAACACTTGGTGACCAGCTTACACATAGCCTATAGAAATGTTCACCATATAGGCATTATAGAACCAAGAAAAGGATAACAAGGAGAGATGCAAAATGATTTGGAGATTACCTGGATATGTTCTTTGGTCAATCTGGTATAGCAAGCATAAAAAAAGAAACATTAGGAAAAAATATTTATCAAAATGTGAAGCTCAAGCTATGATATGCTTTAACATTTAAAGAACAACCATAGAGATAGTGGAAGAGAAACACATAAAAGCTTACGGTGGCATGACTGCAATTAACCTCTCTTCGTCTACTCTTGGTGCTACATCTAAAGGAGATGAGATTATAGCACTCTCTAAATTCATTAGTGTCTCCATAGAAAAGTAATTATCATAAGAATGACAATTCAAATACCACTTTTCAGCTAAGAACACTAACATACGTGTTGATAGTGTTTCGATAATGACAATAATAAAAGCATAACTTAATTTGATATATTTCAAGAGTTGCGAAAGATGAAAAATGAAAGATTACATGCAACATTTGCTATGCTAAATGCACAAATCTATGGAATGTTTGGATTGAATTTCTAATTACTTAAAGAAATGTGTTAGTACGTACTATTGCTCCAAGTCAAACATGTTTATAATTTAAATTTCTGTTGACATGTTTCTTGATTAAGGAGTTGCAACTAGAATTTTAAACTTCTAAAATTTCATAACACACATAATATAATTAATTCGAGTACCTACCAGTTTCTAATTATGTTAGCTTTTTAACTTGTGGATTTGGAAGGAAAATATGTGAAGAAGTTAGTTTGGTATTAAGATAATAGAAAATGCAAAAATTATATATAACAGATCACATTGTCTTTTTTTGTATAATATATAATGCAAATACACATATAACCCCATCTAATTCACCCAATTTCTCTCGGTCTAAATCCAATAATAATGCACAGCCACATTCAATTTGAAGTTTTCACATCCAATAACCTTCATAACTCAAATATTA
Source organism: Cucumis sativus (assembly GCF_000004075.3). NCBI lineage: Eukaryota > Viridiplantae > Streptophyta > Magnoliopsida > Cucurbitales > Cucurbitaceae > Cucumis > Cucumis sativus. Next base: position 22,630,112 of record NC_026657.2, read on the forward strand.
TGCACAGCCACATTCAATTTGAAATTTACACCTCCAAATAACCTTCGTATCTCAAATATTATGCACAACCACATTCAATTCGAAGTATATATAAAAGTCTAACCTCAACTTAGTGGATGATGGACGGATGAACGGACTGACTATGAAGGGGTGGACAGACGAAATTTGAAACGGCAGAAGTGAGGGATTCGAAGAGGTGTAACTGACTATGAACGTGGAAGTCGTACAGACGGCGTTGACCGACTACGAACGTAGAACGAACAACGTTGAACTGACTATGAACAAGGAACGGACGGCGTTGAACTGGCTACCAACACGGCGAAAGTCGAACAGATAGCGTTGAACAGACGAGCATTGAACGGATGGGCGTTGAATGGACGGAAGAACGGTTTTGCGAATGGACGGCCGGTGAACACCATTTTCGCAGGAGAAGGATTTCGACTGTGGAGAGGAGAAGAAGTACGCGTGGGCTAGGGCTTGCGAAATATGATTATTAGCACAATATATTTTTTTCTATATATATTTAACAATACTTGATCTCTTCTAAATGTCAAAATAATAAAAAAAAAAAAAACAAAAAAACAAAAAAAAACAAAAGACGCTAGGGATTTAAAAAAATGGTATTAGCACAATTTTTTTTTTTAAATTTTGAAGAAAGAATATTAGCACAAAATGTTATATATATATATATATATATATATATATATATATATATATATATATATATATATATATATATATATATATATTTAAAGAGATTTTAAATAAAATAATATTAGCACAATATTTTTTTCTATATATATTTAAAAGGATTTTGAAGAAATAATACTAGCACAATATTTTTTTCTATATATATTTAATAACACTTGAAGTTTTTTTTTTTCTTTTTTTTTTAAAAAAAAGATCTTACTTGACGATTAAAAAATGTCAAAAAAATTTAGAAAATGACTCTCTTCCACCTTTTTATAAAAATTATTGATGTTTTAAAACGTCAAAAATTTAAAAGATATTCATTAACGTTCTTAAAACGTCAAGAATTAAATGCTTGAGAATGGTGAAAGCTTGAGAACGGTGAAAGGGGAGAACGACGAACGACGAATGCAAAAGGGAAGAAGCTTCCCTTCGAACGCGCGACAAATTAGGTTTTACAGAAGAAAAAATGTACTTAAATGAAACGACGTCGTTTTACGATTAAATTCTTGACGTTTTTCAAAAACGTCAAGATATTTTCAAAACATTCTTGACGTTTTAAAAACGTCAAGCAATTTTTACAATAATCTTGACGTTTTAAAAACATCAAGAATATTTTATAAATTTCTTGACATTTTTCAAAACGTCAAGGATTTTTTTATAAATTTCTTGACGTTTTTAAAACGTCGAGTAAAATTTTAAATTCTTGACGTTTAAGAAACGTCAAGCATGTCGAATTCATACGTTTCTTGACGTTTTAAGAACGTCAAAAAATTAATAGATATTTCTTGATGTTTTAAAAACGTCAAGGAAAAATTTATTTTACTTGACGTTTAATAAACGTCAAAAATGATGTTTCAGAAAAATTCTTGACATTTTTTATTAAAAATGAAATCTTTCTTACATTTTTTATTAATAAACGTCAAGAAAGGAAAACTGGAAACGTCAAGAGAGCCTGTTTTTGTAGTAGTGTAAGTTTCAACTAATACGCTCAGTATTTATCTTTGTGCTTATGTGATAGATTTGTTATGCACTGTATTGATGTGGGGTGTTTCCTTATTTTCTGCATCTTAACTACCTTATTTTCTGCATCTTAAATATCTTATATTCTGCATCTTAATTATCTTATATTCTGCATCTTAATTGGTACTGAAATTTGGTTTGTTTCAGTGAAAGAGGCACTATCAGCATTGACATGTACATGTGATTTTAAGCAAGAACCAGGAGAGTGAGAGTTTTAGTGTGCCGTGTTTAGAATTTGTCGATATCTTTTTCCCGTTCCAGCAAGTATTCCTGATAGCGGGGGTAACTCTCAAGTCTGTTGTCTTTTCTTCATGAAATTTGTAGACTATCTAAGAATACTAATATCATTTAATGGTGACATATTTTTAGCAACTTTTCTTAACCTCACTTTCTGAATTCCATTAAGTTTACTCTTGTTGAATTGACAGATTCTTCCAGTAATGCTAGATATTGGTTCTCACAACGAGAAGTCACTTAATGATCCTCTTTTTAGGTGAAAGGGAAACCTTCATGTCTTTTATCTCCATATTTTCCTTGTACTGTATTGTGCTTATATTGCTCTGTTTCTGCTGTCAATGGCGATATATTTGGGCTTTTTGTTGTTGTTGTAGTGGTTGTGGTGAAATATTTTATTTAAGCCTCTAGTTAATATTTATGTTTACTTAACAGAAAATTTGTTGCTTGAGCATAATGAAGTTAGCTCATACCCTGTCCTAGTTTCTAAACTTCCGTTCAATTAGCATCACGTGGGAGTTGTAACCTTTACGAGTTTGGTTGAAATTGAAGCTTATTTGATGTGCAGGAAACAGATAGGAGGTACTCTTTAGAAATTGAGATGGTTTTAATAGAGTTATGATTTAAATTAAAATTTCACTTTAGACTATGTACTTCTTAGGAGATATAGTTCTTATCAATGTTTTGATCAAATCTCACTGTGGCTGCTTGTGATGTTGGTCTTCCTGTCACAGGAGATAAAGTTGGAACGGGGCAAGGGCTTAGCTAAAAGACGAGAAGCAAAAGCTGAACTTATGGAGTTAGAACTCGAGAAAGATAGACCATTGGCACGGTCAAGGTAAAACTGAGCACTCTTGGTTTTCAATTTTATTTATACTTCTAGAATATCAAATAAATTAATCGGAAGGATACAAACATTATTTTACTCTTACCGGTGTGCCACTCTATTAGCTACACGTTGAATGGTTTAGGAAATGATACTCTCCAGTTTTATGTTTATTATCTTCTTTATCCTCTTTCCTTTTAGCATTGAAGAACTTTTGGACTACTGTTTTTAGCCATACAGACAATTTCCCACAAAATTTTGTTGTTTTTATTTGTTGAGTGATGCTACTTTTTCAAACTTTTATTATTTTATCATGGATTAGATTTGAGGATGCTTATAATATAATTTGTGTCCATTTTTCATCCTGATTGGTGGTTAACCTCAAATCCCATTTAGTCCTCGAAGCACCACAAACATTCTTGCTAAAGCAACCTTCTTTGTTACCCATTTTCATATTTGTTCTCATTTAGGTAGTTGGTCACTATGAATGGAATTTTATTCAATTTAGGAATTGATTTTATGGAGTACATGTACTTGCATTTTTCTGGAGTTGGGTTCATTTGTGAATGAGACTTGAATTATTGAAGTGTAGACTTAAATTATTCCTTACTGTGTCAATCTATATTTATGTTACTTTGTGGATAAATTTCTAAAGGAAATTTGGTTTGTTTTAGTGAATGAGGCACTATCAGTATTGACATGTACATGTGATTTTAAGCAAGGACCAAGAGAGTGAGAGTTTTAGTGTGTCGTGTTTCGAATTTGTCGGTATCTTTTTCCCGTTCCAGCAAGTATTCCTGATAGTGGGGGAAACCTTCAAGTCTGCCATTTTTTCTTCATGAAATTTGTAGATTATCTAAGAATACTAATAACATTTTTTTAGCAACTTTTCTTAACCCCACTTTCTGAATTTCATTAAGTTTACTCTTGTTTAATTGACATATTCTTCCAGTAATGCTAGATATTGGTTCTAACAACGAGAAGTTACTTAATGATCCTCTTTGTAAGTGAAAGGAAAACCTTCAGGTCTTTTATCTCCATACTTTCCTTGTAATGTATTGTGCTTATATTGCTCTGATTCTGTTGTCAATGGCGATATATCTAAGCTTTTTGTTGTTGTGGTGGTGGTGGTGGTGGTGGTGAAATATTTTATTTAAGCCTCTAGTTAACATTTATGTTTACTTAACAGAAAATTTGTTGCTTGACCTTGCTTCATTTCATCCTTTTACTTGTTTAAGTCCTCCTCTAACTAATTATACATTTCGTCCTTTTACTTGTTTAAGTCCTCCCGAAAGTATTCACTACTTCAATAAATTCCCTCACCAGCATCACCTCTTAGTCAACAAACTGTTTTTTCCCAAAATCAAAAAAGAAAAAGAAAAGAAAAAGATAAAAATAATCAGGAAATATCTTTCAAGTAATTGTGCTGAAATATCCTAAGATTACCTTCTTAGCTGACTTAGATCTTTTATAAAAATCATGACTGGCAACCCTTGACCACTCAGCTTGGGTTTGTGAGTGAGGTAAAAATCTGATTATTGATGAGTATACGTGCTGAAATTTGAGAATAAGCTGCTGTCTTTTATAGTTTAAGCCCCTTTTTAGCGATATCTTATTGAGACGCGAATGCATGATTGAGAAAATAATGTGTGTTGTGAATGCTTGATTGCATGTATATAATAAATAAGTGCATGGATACTTTTCTAGCTTTGTCTTCCTTTATTACTTTGCTGTGAGTTACCTATGATGCACTTGGTCCAAACCTAGCCTAGATAGAGTTAAAAAAGGATAGGAAATACTCTTTAGAAATTGAGATGGTTTTGACAAATTTGTCTTGTCAGGCAGGGTTTCTTTTTACGTGTTTTTTTTTTTTTTTTTGTGTCAAGTGTTATTTATGGGTAGTGCTCTTTAATTACTCAAACATTGTTCTTATTGGCACTTTACAGAGGATGCCTTTTAACTGTACATTTTGAGAGTGCTTTAAAATGTATTTATTTATTATTTATTATTGCTTATTCCTTTCAACCCCTTGACAAATTTTCTCTCAAATTTTTTAAATTGTCTGCATCTCTGTTATTTTTAGATGTTAAACAAAGAGCATTTCCACAGATCGGGGAGCATTCCTTAAAGGCGTTCAAATCAAAGGTTTAATGATATGATGCTCAACAAAGCTTTACACCTCTTTTTTTCACCAATGTGACATTTGGTGAGTAGGCTGGCACAGTGACCAAATTTAGAATTTAGTCTATGGATTGGATGGTTTTATCAAACCATAATCTATGGATTAGATGGTTTTATCAAGCCATAATCTATGGATTAGATGGTTTTATCAAACCATAAGGATTATTTAGAGATTTATCAAACCATAAGGATTATTTACAGATTTATCAAACCATAAGGATTATTTACACATTTATAAAACCATAAGGATAAAGTTCTAACTTTTACAACCAAATGGAATAAATTTATAGTGACCAAATTTGTAATTCAACTATTTCTTCTCCTTTATTCTTTTAGGTGAGAAATTTTTCTTATAATGGATGATTCTTCATACAACTTTTTAGCCATTTCAATTATCTCCACTTACCGACCTCTATAGGAATGGAGCTTGCATTTTGATTTTTGATAGTTGTTGTTCAGATATTGAAGATTATTTTTTATCTTATTAACCAAGACTGTTTTAAAATTTTCACGTGGATGTGCTAATTAGAGATTTGTGTACCTTTCAGGCCTCAAGTAATAATTGCAAGTGCCACGATGTTGTGCCGTCGGTTCTATATGCGTCAATCCCATGCTAAAAATGATATTGTTTAATATTTGTTTCCAAAGTCCAATCCTAAAGTAGTTGAAAAGCAAAAAAACTAAAGCATGATAAAGAACCGGTGATTGTAGCGGGATAATTTTTTTCCTTTTCACCAAGAAGTTGCCATATAGTGTTTGATGATCTTGAATGTTTCCTCATACTGTGCTTGCATTCTTCTAAAAATTATATCATCTCTTATATATTTGAAGAACCCACTAAGACTGTAGCTTTGACCATGATAATTTAGTCATCCCAACTAAATGCCACAAACCTCAAGAAAAACATTAGCTTTGCTATCATGTTGACTACCCATGTGAAATCGAATCCTGAAATACTGCTGCCTGAAATTTCTCCTATAAAGTAATGGGGGAATGCATGATTGTGGTTCTCTTCTTGGTTCCATAATTAGAGAAGGCTTTCTTCTTTGGGTTCATGATTAGAGAAGGATTTCTTCTTTGGAGTTCTATAAGAACCACAGAGGAGCCAAGCCATTGGTCAAGAGAGTGGTTGCCTTAGGCTTTGAAAAATATTTGAGTCTTTTTCCTATCTCTCTTGAGTTTAGACTTGTTTCATCATTATTCATATTGATAATTCTTGTATTCAGGTTATATGATATTAATAATTCAGACTTGTTCCAACTTCTTGTTCTATGTTTATTAGTAGTTGGTTGAATTAAAGAATAGTATTGAAGTCTTAGGGTGATATTCCAGAGTTATGATTTAAATTAAAATTTCACTTTAGACTATGTACTTCTCAGGAGATATAGTTCTTATCAATGTTTTGTGAGACGGAACCAAAAAACTGAGTCTGGGGCATCACCGTTCGGTTTTCATGGGCAAAAAGCTTTAATATTACTCAAGACAAGGTCACCCAGTAGTTAGATGCGAACTTTCGAGACCTTTAACACCGCTCTAAGTCAGGTCGTTCCTTACTAGGCCATCGCATTGGTCCTTTTATCGTCGTTTTGGGACGGAACAAAAAACCTGAGTCTGGGGCATCATCGTTCGGCTTTCGTGGGCAAAAAGCTTTAATATTACTCAAGACGATGCCACCCAGTAGTTAGATGCGAACTTTCGAGACCTTTGACACCGCTCTAAGTCGGGTCGTACCTTTCTAAGTCATCGCATTGGCCCTTTTTTCGACGTTTTGGGACGGAACCAAAAACCTGAGTCTGGGCATCACCGTTCGGCTTTCGTGGACAAAAAACTTTAATATTACTCAAGACGAGGCCACCCAGTAGTTAGATGCGAACTTTCGAGACCTGTGACACCGCTCTAAGTCGGGTCGTTCCTTTCTAGGTCATCGCGTTGGCCCTTTTTTCGGCGTTTTGGGACGAAACCAAAAAACTGAGTCTAGGGCATCACCGTTCGGCTTTCGTGGGCAAAAAGCATTAATATCACTCAAGACGAGGCCACCCAGTAGTTAGATGCAAACTTTCGAGACCTTTGACACCGCTCTAAGTCGGGTCGTTCCTTTCTAGGCCATTGCATTGACCCTTTTTTCGACGTTTTGGGACGGAACCAAAAAACTGAGTCTGGGGCATCACTGTTCGGCTTTCGTGGACAAAAAGCTTTAATATTACTCAAGACGAGGCCACCCAGTAGTTAGATGCGAACTTTTGAGACCTTTGACACCGCTCTAAGTCGGGTCGTTCCTTTCTAGGCCATCGCATTGACCCATTTTTCGACGTTTTGGGACGGAACAAAAAACTGAGTCTTGGGCATCACCGTTCGGCTTTCGTGGGCAAAAAGCTTTAATATTACTCAAGACGAGGTCACCCAATAGTTAGATGCAAACTTTCGAGACCTTTGACACCGCTCTAATTTGGGTCGTTATGTTCTAGGCAATTGCATTAGCCATTTTTTCGATGTTTTGGGACGGAACCAAAAAACTGAGTCTTGGACATCATCGTTCGACTTTCGTGGGCAAAAAGCTTTAATATTACTCAAAACGAGGTGACCCAGTAGTTAAATTAGAATATATATATAGATAGAGAATACAAGAATAGTACAACAATTAGTATGTAGTACGTACATATACAATTAAATATTAAAATAGAAAGGATAACGATATCTTAAAAAAATTATTAGAACAACAAAACATAAAGGTTGTTTGAACTCAGCTTGGTGAGAGAAGAGTAAAATATAATTTGAAGATGTGAAAATCGGAATCCAACTATATATTTGTAAGGACGTTGGGTAACTTAACTTAGAATAAAACGAGAACAGGTTTTGGATTTATTCACAATCATTTTAGTTTGAGCTTAAAAGAAGCTTCGCCTAGCTTTGACCAAAATAAGGGAAGAAACAGTCAACAAAGACTCTTTCACAACTCGTTTCCCACATTTTCTTCCACTTCCACTATATCACTTCTAATTACTATTTTAATCACCCACTCACTACAATTTTAATTTCTTTCATTTAATTGAAAATATTAATGGTCGGTTGGTATAAATATACTTTTTTTCAACTGTTTTTTCACCAACAATAATAAAAAGAGCAAATCACTAAAAAAAACAAAAATTATATTTCACCATTTTTCTTTTTTGAATTTCATTTTGGAGACGAAGATATGGAATGCTTTGTCTATCTATTAATCTTTTTGTTCATTCTTAAATATGCTTTTATAAATTTATGATTCAATTACTTGCACCTACTAATTTCATACAACAATACGATACACGTTCCTCCAATTATGACATTTGAATGTTATAAAAATTCATAGAGATATTAAGTTGGGCAAAAAATCAAACTCATTCTCTAAAGAATGCATATGACTCATTTTTACTACAAAAAGTGATGTATAATTGTGATAAATAAAATAATTAGATTTATCTTCATCCACGTCGGCTTAAGCATTTAGGTCAATTGGTAATTTTAAATGGCAACAAAGTAGTGATCGTTCAAAGATCTCAAATAAGTCATAATTAAATTTACATTCACTCACTAGCTTACGTTTTTAAGTGAATTAGTGAATTAATTTTATTTTTTTTAAGAATTAAAGATGGAGTGTGCACGTATAATCAACTCATTATAAGTTGTATATATTTTCTTTATCAAGAAATCATATGTTTTAAATTGTCATATTCTACCCGTCCTAGAATGTAACCTTGTGATAAAAAGGAATGATAATGAGAATTGAAATTATTGAAAGATGGAAAAGGAAAAAGCCAATTGACTCTAATTGCAATTTTATCTTTGGTAAACCAACTAAAGTTTTTGCATAGGTGGTTCTAAGAATTTGATGGTGTTGAAAATGGGTTTGAATTATTAGAAAGAAAGATAAAAAGAAAGTAAAGGGTTTGAATCAAGGAGACAACATCAACTTCTTTCCTTTCTTTCCTTTTAATTTTTTGGTCGTTGCTCTCATTTTTCTTATAAAATTACAAGACTTCACTAACCTTTTACATCCTCAAATTAAACTTTCATAAAACCAAATAATCCCCCCCAAAAGAAAAAGAAAATTAATTATAATCACAACTATGTTAGTTTAGTGGAAAAGGAACAAAAAATATACTAAAAGGAAAAACCTTTGCTTTTTCTAATATTATAGATAAGGATAAAGTCATCTTCAACTCATTCTTTCTCTTCCAATTAATTTTGATCATTTATGAAACCATGTGAAAAAATATATACTAATTAGAATATAGTTAATTATAGGTGTTCATTTTCACTGCTTACATTTTATTTGAGTTCCTAAGTTTAATTATTCTTTTTTTAGTTTCACTAAATATCGTATCTAAAGTTAATAATAATTTTAAATATAGTAATATCTTTTAAAAAGTACAAATATAGATAAACCAATGTTTACTATATAATATTTATAATTTTAAAACGTTGTTTATATATAAATAATTTGCATATAATTTTTAAAACGTTGTTATATATATAAATAATTTGTATATAATTATTATATTTACAACTATTCATTTGTTTTTAAGGGATGAATTAGGATGTTATTTAATAAGCTTAATATATTTAACAAATTACATCCTAGGGTTTTAAGAGAAGAAAAATGGGGTGTGGGTAATTAAAATGATATGATTTTTTTTTTTCGATTTAGTTTTTCTGTTTCCTAAGATGGTTGATTTTGGCTTCTAAACAAATTACTCACATAATGTTTGCTAATTGAATATTTTGAGGTTGTAAGATTATTTATGCTTTCATTCATTTAAAAAGTTAAAAAATACTCACGATGCTTTCATACGATTTGGTAGTATGGAAATTAAATAGTTACAAAAAGTAAAGAGTATTTTAAAAATTGGAGGGAGTGAATAGTTAGCAATGGTTAGAAAGGTGAAGTATAAAAAGTGAATGGATGAGGAATAATGAGGGAATGGGAATGGGAACGCAATCTCGGAATATAAGAATGTTAAAAATCTGATATTTAAGGAATAAATTAAAGCGTGTGTGTATAATTAAGTATCCTCAAATTGATCGGCATGAACAAGTCAAAGTCAACTCCAATAATTCCACCAATCTCATCCCTTTCTCTTTTTATTTTAATGCCCAAAACTTTGACTCTTTTTTCTTTTTAATTTGGTGTAACATAACATTGTACTATAAAAAACAACACCACCATGTTCATGTTACGGCAAGGTTAAAAAACTCTTTTCTTCTTTTAAATTGCTTTTCTTTTTGTGTCTCTGTACTGTGTATATAATATAAATACACATCATTAATTAAAGAGACTTTACTTAGACTTAATTAAGGATATAGGAGAGAAGCAATAATACTAACAATGGGATCAGATGATGATGTGAAAAAAGGGCCGTGGACGGCCGAGGAAGACTCTGCGCTTTACACTTATGTTACTGTTAACGGCGAAGGGCATTGGAACTCTGTTGCTCGCTCTACAGGTAAAACCCATCATTATTATTGTTAAGTTAATCATTTTTAACTAATTAAGTCCTGTAAATAACAATCTAATTAATTAATTTGGGTCTTTATTTATTTTCTTAAGGGTTGAAGAGAACTGGGAAAAGCTGTAGATTAAGATGGCTGAATTATCTCCGCCCTAATCTCCGCCGGGGAAATATTACTCTTCAAGAACAGCTCCTTATTCTTCAACTTCATTCTCGTTGGGGTAACCGGTCAGTTGTCTTTTCTTTTCTCATTTTAATTTATTTTTTTTATTTTTTACTTTTTAATGGATCAAAAACTAATAAATAATTATACATACGAACTTTGATTCAGGTGGTCGAAAATAGCTGAATTTCTTCCGGGAAGGACCGACAATGAGATAAAGAACTATTGGAGAACAAGAGTTCAAAAACAAGCTAAACAACTCAACTGTGATGTTAACAGTCAGCGTTTTCGAGATGCAATGAGACTTGTTTGGATCCCTCGCCTAGTGGAGCGGATAGAGGCAGCCACTTCTGCCCAATCTCCGCCACTTCAACCGCCACCGCCACCGTCATTGTTGTTGCCACCATGCATTGCCACGGATACCTCAACGTCGACGTGGGAGCAAAAAAGTATCATCCCAGAAAATGTGTCAGGGTCATGTTCAGACACGTCAGATTTGAGGGGAGGGTGGTGGGAAGGAGACGGAGTTGACTCATCATTTGAGAGCTTGTGGACCGAAGAAAACATTTGTTTCTTACAACACATTTTTAGTTAAACCGAAAGAAAAATTGATTGTTACAAAGTTGGAGAATTCGACGATGCAGTGGAGCCCAAAGGGTGAAGGGACAAAACTATTATTCTTTTTTTTGTCTTCTTTTTTCCCTTCTTAAATTGATGACCAAAGAACCAAATATTTTTCTCTACATTACTTCTTTCACATGTGGCCTTGCCTTTGAAAAATGCATATTACAAGGAAAAAAAAAAAAAAGAAGATAAAAACAAATTAAGTTGTATCCATTTTTATTTGAATTTGCTACCTTGTAATTTCTTCATTGCTACAAACAAAAAATACTTAAAATTTGTGGTGTTGATATACGGAAAGTTGGTACTATGTGTGAATTAGTAATAGTTGGGAGGAAACAAACAGTGGTATTTAGCCATCAATCAAATAGTAATGATTTAAAGAGAATGTAGTACTCATAATTAGTAATGATTTAAAGAGATCAAATCTAGTACTCATATAGTGTTTCAAGTGTACCAAGTTTTCAAAGATTATTATTGAAAATGATTTCGTGACTAATTAATCTATCCAATAATTAATTTGACCAACTCTTTGATTTAACTTAACCTTCTACAAATCAACAAGTTAGAAAGACGAATGTTATAATAAACCTTATGATACAACGTCATAGTCCTTGTTGATCTTTTGATTCATTATTGTAAATCGACCTTCATACTTAGTCAAATAACTCATTTCTTTTTAAAGTTAATATTTAGTTATATTTTTTTACGCATACCAAGTAAGGTTAAAGGGTTAAAAGTGTAATGAGACTTTCTACTTCTTGCACTATTACATATGTTCTAATTTAAAATTATAATTATTATGTCTTATAAATTTATACATATGACTTTCAAATCATAAATTAAAAACAATATCATATCATTACAAATGATAGGAGAATGTGTTGTTATCCATGTTAAATTAATAATTAACATGTTATAAAATTGTTGAATATGTTATATATTTGTTCCTAGTATGAGTACATCAAAAACCAAATTAGACCATATTATTTATAGCAAACTACTGTATTTCATTCATTGTTCTTTTTTTTTTCCCTATTTTTAATCCAACCTCATAAATAAAAATTGGAATAATTCCACAAACTGGATCACATGACCACTGATCGAAAAGACATTATAAAACCAACTATGGTTGAGGAGAAAGGAAAAAGGAAAATAAAAAGGAAAAGAAAAGAAAAATAATGTTTAATATTGAAAGTGTAGAGCCACTGATGGCCTAAGTTGAAAAAGAAACCTAATGTACACACAACACATAATTTCAACACGTTAAGAATATAGAATTCCAAATTGCTACATAATTTTCTTTAGTTAATTGAATGGGGAGGGAATTTATGATGAGTCAAAAATCAAACTTGTGTGTTGGACTTTTTTTGGGCAATTTTTCTTTTCCAAAATCAATATTTTATAAATAAAGCAATCAAAAGAGCTCTTTCGATTAATTCGTAATTTTGATATTTTAGGGCAAATGGGTTCTTCTTCTTCTTCTTTATTTTTTAAAATCAAAGATGATGATGATGTTGATTAAATGATAGATGATCATAATGGATAATCATTTTGCATTCTTTTTCCTTACCTGTGAAATGCTTTTTCTTATAATATATTGTGTCTAAACAAATATCAAGTAGTTATACTCTAAACTTGATGTGCTCATCTTTTCCTCTTCCCTTTTTCCTACTAATAATTACATGGCTATTTTTTTTTATTACTTTTGGAGATAAATAATTTATACGAATAACTTTGACTTGATTTTTTAAATGAAATGACTTGATTGCATAGGTTTTATGTTTAAGAGTCTTTTTCGTTCAAAAATCGAAACATTACGAGTAAAATTGAAATACAATAATCATGAATGGAGTGAAAGAAACAAAAACCAAGGGAGAAAAGAAAACCAAGAAAACAAAAGCTATGGAAGCCGAGCGACCTAATATGTCCACCTCATCCTCAAAGAAAGTTGATATTGATGTCATTCATTTTCCTTCACAATAGTCTACTTTTGGGCCATAGTCTTATTAACTCCTATATCGACTCAAATTAGCATCTTCGTTTCTTTTATGGTATAGAAACCTTAGGGTTTCTGCTCTTAACTTGCTATGAACCTTTTATTATATCAAAATTACAACTTTATCTGAATACACGTGAATGTTAAATAAATTATACGATTAAATTTTACCATGAATGATTTAAACATATAGGTATGATAATTAATTTGAAGTTTGGAATTTGAAACCATCAATATTTTCTCTACAATCATTTTTGTTTATAAATTAGGATGGGGTATGATTAGTTTTGATGATAATGATAAATAAAATTAGGCAGCCAATAGAGTTTAATGTTAGAATTCAATGGTTCTGCGTCATCCATGTCGTCCCATCCAACTTCCTTCTTATCTCATTTTCTTTCCTCAATCTTGTAATTGTTCACTCTTCAATCATTCTTTTTCGGTTTGATAATTATTTAAGTTTTTTCTTACCGATCGTGTATTTAAAATTTTATTTTGTTATCTCATCTTATTTTATTTTCGTCCTTGACTTTTTAAAAAAAATCTTACTTTCATTTCTAAAGATAGGATTATGTTAAATTTTTTTAAGAAAATGATGAAGTGATATTTGAATAATTAAGCTTTAATTCATCATATTAATTAAATTTATAAATATTCGAATTTTTTTGCTAATTTATTTTATAAATTTGTATGGCGACCTATAACTTATTTTTTCTTTTTCTTTCTGACTTAAATCTCTCACATCTTCTTCCGATTCTCTACCATTTATTTATTAGATTGAAACCTTGAAGCAAACGAGAAGAATGACATTGAGTAGAATATAAAAAATAAAACAAGTATGACACTTACTTTAAAATAAACTCTACGAAATTGTTAACAAATATTCCCACAATGAATCATAAAACCCATAAGAGAAGAAGAAATAACTAAGAGGAAGAAAAAAAACACTTCAATGAATCACAAAATATCATAAAATTAAGGCACTTAAAAAATTTATATGTGGATGAATTGCATCAAGTATAGGATTTAGAAAGTGAAATATAATGAACAATGCGTCAAGATGGCGACAATTAAAATCTAGAAGACAATGATTTTTCGTGTTTTTCGATAAAATATTAATTATCATCTAGCATTTAACTAAAAATTAAAATTCTAGATTATTAAAAGTGATTATCTTAATTTTTGCATATTACATTAGATGACAAAAAACTTAAAAAAGAATAACTCATGACATATCTATTTTGCATATTACAAATATGATATATATGATAAGTAATTAGATATATAGCTATAAGAAGTCTATTTACTTCTAAATTTAATATTTTTACAATTTAGAAAATATAATGACATCAAACTTTTTGCTATTTTTAAAAATATCCATTTCAAAAATCAAATAAGAATTTACAAACTAAAAATTAAAAGTGGTAGGCTTTTATATTTTTTTACTTTTTGAAATTTGACCGGTTAAGATTTTAACTTTTATACTTAAAGATGATATAGGGCTTGTAAAATATAAATAAAGAAAGAATTTAATTTTCAAACATAAAAATAAAAAGTGGTTTTAGTTTTTAGTTTTCAAAAATTAAGAACAAAAGCACCTCTTCCACTTTTAAATTTATCCCTTTTACCTATGTTGTAAATTTAAAAGGAAAGAAATTTAAAGCTTATTTTTTATTTGAAATTTGGTTAGAATTTTGATATGAAAAATTAGTTAGATTAATTTTTTAAGAAAATGAAAAAACGAAATGAATAATAAATAAACAATTAACTATAAGGTTGAGGTCTCCACTCTCTACCAAAATCATTATATATTTTTCTAAAAAATTATAGTCATAAAAATGCGTTTTTTTTTTCAAATAAAAATATGAAAAAAAACTATGGTTACATGAAGAATGAATAAATTTTAAATAGTAATAGACGTTAATAAAAGTCTATTTCTCATTTAGTATTAATCATAAATAGATTTTGAAATTTTGTTATTAACGTTTTTTTATTTTTTAAGATAAGAATATAATTAAAATAGGAAAAGAAACAAAGATAGAAACAATACATATAATAAACACTCATATACATTTTTTTTTGTTCCTCTCATATTTATATGCTACACGAAATTAAAATAAATATTGAACAGCTAGATAGAACATTAACACAAAACATCACCAAAATGTGTTTTGTTTGAATATTATACTTATATATGATGAGATTTTTATTATTTATTGTATTGATATGTAAGGTAACGTAACATAACTACGTGCAACTAATTAGGTTTAATCTTGAAGGAGTCGAGTTTTGAAGAAGCCAAGGGGAGTGAATAAAGGTGGCTCCTATATTCACCCCAAGTGAAAGGCCTATAAAGGCATGGTTGATTAGAAGTGGCCATTTCTTTTAGAAGAGGAGAGATCAATGCATTTAAAGACGGTGCTGCAAAATATGCCATTGACATTCTTGCCTTTGGCCCTATGTTTGTCGCCACCCTATGCTTTGGGTTCACAAACCTTCCATTTGTCAATACCTTCAAACAATTGAATACATTTTATTAGGTAAATAGAGACGTTATGCATATAACAATCAACATCATCTGAAATAACAACATATATATATATCAGGATTACAATTACATAAAAATTTAGATGCATTGAGATAAAAAAAGTTATGAAATGATTACCTGAAAAAGATCACCAATGATGATGAAGTAGGCAGTGGGATCAGGAGAGACGGGGACCCAGGAGCCATCATCCAATGAGATGTGGAAGCCACCAACGTCGTTGGATCTTAGGATGGTCAAGATCTGAGGGTCAGTATGCTCGCTAAAGCCAATGGTATTGGGCGGTGGGTGATTGATGATATCCTCAGCAAATGGACGGTAGCGATTGATTCTAAAAAGTGAGTCATTTTGATCGTCTAAGATCATACGGCTGAAAATGGATGCATCTGAAATCCCTAACCCCTCAGCCACTAGATCAAGAACCTCACATGCCACATTTTTTATTTCTTCTATGTATCCATTCAAAACACAACTGCATTATTTAAAATAAATGTAATTACTGAATATCTTTTTTCAAGGGAAGTCTAGATAAATCATTTCATGAAATTGTGGCTGGAATTGATTGTTGGAGTGATTTAATTGTGTGTGTGGAAAGTGATAATTATAAGAGACATGAAAATTAGTTTTTTTTTTTTTTTTTTTATAATTGGAAAAAGGTATGTGAATTAAACTATCCTTTTTCTGTCTGTTTTTTATATATTCGAAATATGTAAAAATTAATCCATATAATTGTCTAATTAAGATTATGAACTTTTACTTTGGTGTCCAGGTAATTTTTTTTGTTTTGTTTAAAATGATATGTTAGACATGAAATTAAAAAAGTTAAGCAATATTTGTTCTATCCCACAATTTATTAACTATTGCTTTGAAATTTGAATTTTGTAGTCCAATTTTAATATTGAAAAGATATCTACTTTTTGTTGCTTAGTTTCAAGATTTTGACTTGAATTTTAGAACGAATACAAGTGAAATGATGATTATAGACTTGATTTTCAAATACAAAAAATGAAAGGTAATAAATCAATGTCTTAGTTACTCACTAAATACTTTTTAAAGTTCAAATATTCATTGGACACATAATTGAAAATTAAAAACCATAAATATAAAAAATTAAGATATCAAATAAATATAAAATTAATAGTTTAGAGACTAAACTTATAATTTAGCGATCTACTATATGATAATTATACCTTTAAATTAAGATCTACCTATACAATATAAAATTGTTGCTATAAATACCAAAATGATTGATATAACACACAACATGCTAAAAAAAAGACAATGATATCGTAATTAGCAAGGATTTGAAACAATAGGGCATGCTTCATTTTGATAGTGACCTTTTTCTATATCATTGTATTTTATGTTCTTTGATCACCAACTATATGCCATTATTGACAAAGGAAATCAAATATATGATGGGTTGGCTTTCAATTAGCTATTAAGAGTAAAAACCTTTGCTATAGGAAAAGCTCTATTTTCAAGTAAGATTTTGCTCCATGCCAGCACACACAACAGAAAATATATGCGTATGTGTGGGTTTTGCTAATTCTCTGCCCTCTATATCTAAATATATTGAATTGGCCAAGCTAGCAATATTATTCCAGCTACCACACTAACTAGAATTCACTCCAACTAAAATAGAATCTTTCCACATCACAACCAAACTGTCTAAAGATAGTTAGTTGAAAAAAATATTTCACTCGACTTCATATAACAACGGTCGAAAAGTTATTATTAACTTTCGATCTAGTAAAAATATCAAGCTCCTAATGTAGAATATAGGGAGATCAAAAGATAGTTTGAAACTTCCAACCATTCGTTAATTTGTCTGAAATTAGATATATAACTTCGATGATTTTATAATTACGTTGGCAGATAAAGTTTTAAAACTTCATCTTAATTTGAGAGGTAAGATATCATTAACATTTTAAAAATAGATAAATTTGAATCTTTAGATTAAATATGTGTATCAAAGGAAAAAAAAAGGGAGTATGGTATAGATTTTATTTAGTCAAATATTGTTTTTTTTTTTTAGTGAATCATTTTATAAGGATATAGAAAAAGATGTCCTTTTCTAGAATTGGAAGCAAGCAAACAAATATTAAAGAGACAAAAAAATCCCATAAAACTAAAATGATAATATATTTAAAATAACAAACCTCTTTTGAGGCAAAGAGCATGGATCTAAATCTAAAAAATAAAATTTTTTTTGAACAATCAATAAATAAATAATAATATTTAAGAAAAAAACAAGTTCCATAATTTCAGCTTCAACTCCGGAGCCTAATTGTTTGAAACTTCAACAAACACTAAATCACACCTCCTTTTTTTCTTCTACATATTTTTGTTTATTCTTAGTTGACTTGTTTCACAACCTTTTTCCAATTTTAAAAATGTTGACAACCACAAATTATCTTTTAACATATGGTGTTTCACTACCACTATATGAAACCTACATATTTATATTTAACTTTGAATAAACTATAACATATGTATATTTATTTTAATTTACTATTAGTAGCTATGTTTATTCTACAATTCATGAAATTTAAAACGTGTATCTTTTGTTAGTTGCGTTCAATTAATTATAAATAAAGAAAAGTTTGGTGGATAGAAAAATAAAATTTTGATTTTGTTTTTGTAGTTTTTTTAGATTATTATTCTAATATAAAAACTTAGTTGAACCATGTATTATATATTATTATTAAATTTCAAAAATTGAAAGAAAGGAAAAAAAAAAAAACTAAAATTGTAAGGCTTTTTTCTTTTCTTGAGATGATTTATTTTTTTTTTTTGCAAGAAATTACAATAAAATTACTATTAAATGCAAATGTTCTTCTTGGTCCCATCCATTTATTTAGTTGAATATTTTCTTTTTACGAGAAGTAACAGGTGTCTTCTTATCTAGTTAGCAACGGTTACATGTATTTGTGATCAATTCTAATATATATAGTTCAGTAAACTAAAACTATCCTTACAAAGTGGACTTTTTGATGATGTAAACATGCAATGGATTGAATTTAAAAAATTAGAAATACATAACATATTTTTGAGAGAGGAAAATTAAACCTGAAGTTTGATGGGCTTTTGGAGAGGGAGAGAGCGAGTTGAGAAACAGAGGAAGGTCGAGCAGAAAGAAGAAGATATTCAATCTCTCCCATGTCACCGCTGCAGCCGATGTTTCTGATGCCGTAGCCGATACGAGTGGTGGAGTTGATGGAACGAGCGTTTTGAGGGTTGGTGGCGAGCTTTTCAGCGGTGGGCATCGCGAAGAATGAGCGGGCTTCTTCTTCAACTCTTGAAACAGAATCCTGAGGGATTCCATGGTTGATGAGCTTGAAGAATCCATATTTTTCACAAGCCTCAACGATGAGCTTCGAGAGGGCTTGCCGGTTGCTCGTGATGGCGGAGAGATCGATGGTGGGGATTGCAGTGGGGGGGGGAGGACTTGGAGTTGGGTGGTGGTACAACCATTGTGAAAATTACGGGAGAAATGAGAGAGAGGAGATTTCATGTGTTGGGGTTCAAAGTTGAACATTGCCTCTATTTATAGTGTTAAAGAGAGAATTTTGAAGGTTGATTTATTTATATATTTATTATTATAATGGAAATTATTATTATTATTATTTTGAGGTTTTGGAAAGATAACATTGTAGTTTTCTTAAAAAAATATATTTATAAAATAACCCGACCCCTATGTTTATTTATTTATTTACTTACTTTTTGCTTCATTTTATGGAAAAATTTTGTCTACCATGTTCCTTTTTGGTTTTTTTGTTCTCATGTTAAATTCATCCACAAGTTTACAATTTTAGAAATTACACTAATAATTCTAATAACAGGTTTTAGAAATTACAAACCATAAAAGGATGATAATTTGATAAAATAATTTTGTAAGAGAGGAAAAAAATCTTATTTGTTAAGAGTCACTTGTTATCCAACAAACTTTCACAAACAAATTATTATTTTTTGTTTTTTATTTTTTATGCAATTTTTAAATTTACATATTTACGTTACTTATGTATATATTTATTTTATTTTATTTTAGAATTAAACGATACAAGATAATTTTTTTTTCGTTTATCGTTAGAATATAAGTATCGTATCAGTTCACTAGTAAGTTCAAATTCTTCTTAATATTTTTTAATTTTTACTTTTTAATCTATGCGATAAATCATAATACTTATATTGTTTAATACTAATTTTTGTTGAGTAAACATATCAATATGGAGAGATATTTTAAAAGAAAATCAACAATAGAAACTATAGAGACATCATCTTCAAACAAGAGACAAATACCTGATTCTGATAGATCTTATACATAAATCAATTTAGAAGAACTATCATAAAGAGAAATACATTGGCATTGATTTTACGGGTTGCAACAGCTACCGTATAGAGAACATTTTCTGCTATGAATATTGTGAAGACTCGATTGCGTAATTGAATGAAAGATCAACGGATGAATGATTATCTTATAACTTATATTGAAAAAGATTTATTGGATAAGTTAGATAATAACTTATCATAGATCGATTTCAAAACATGAAAACTCGTAGAGAACAATTGTAATACGTATTAAATTAATTAATTTTTAAAGCTAATTAATATTTTTTTAACATTTTTAGTGTCTTTGTTATATAGTGTCCTTATATAAAATTTATGGATCCGCCACTGATTCCGGATGAGATCGACCCCAACAAATTTTCAATTTTATTGATCGTTTTAGTCTTCTAGGTGCATCTGGGTAGAGATCACTCAAAATTCTAACAATCTTTTCAAATATTTCATCTAAAACAAATTAAAAATTAAAAATTTATTGAAATTTAATATAAAATTAGCTAACATCTTATATAATATTGGGTAAAGATATCCGAATTTTTTTAAAAAAACAAATATGTAAGATTTTGAATATTTTAAAATTTTACTAGAATCTCGATCTAGTTTTGTAAGACAAAATCTCAAATGCATTATTAGTTCTAAAATTTTTCAAAAATGGCCAATGTTGTGTTAGATATTCCTTTATTAATTAATTTTTGTAATGTATACAGTGGTGTGCATATGACTTTTATAGTCTTTTACTAATTTTTATATTATTTATGCAATTATTTTATTTTTGTGTTATATGTTTTATTTTTTATTTTTTAAATGTCATTTTATGCCAGTGATCCACTAATAAATGTCATTTGTGTGATAACTAACCCAACAGTGTCAAATATTCCAATAAACTATTGGAATTTTGGGATTATTAAATAATAAAACAAAGTTTGATGAATAGTATTAAATTTTCCTCAAATTATTAAAATGATCTCTAATATAATTTGATCATTTGATACAATATTAGGATTTGAGATTATTATAAAATAAAATAAATTTTGATTGCCTTTGATATCCACGTAACGGTTGAATCACTATTATATCATACAAAAAACAAATTCATAAAACGTAATAACTAATTTATTAGCAACCAAATATATCACCAATATAAATTATGGACAAGTTATTGGAATAACAATAAATATATCAATTAATTAAATTCAAATATTAGCATATATATAACAATATTTTAAATTCTATTATCAATAGACCGAGAGTGTATCAAGAATAGAAGTCCATCATCAATAGATCAAGAGAGTGTATCATTGATGGACTTTACTATATATTTGCATTTTTTTTCAATATGTATTGTTATACACTTGATTATTATCCTAAAAATTGCTATCAATTATTAATTATTCTACCCGTAATAATTGAGCAATCAAATATGACCAAGGTAAATATAATATAAATAATTGATATATTATTGTTATTTTCACTATTTTCAACTAAGTATAATATTTAAAATACATAATATATATTAAACTTTCTTTAATTGGCTTTTAAACTACAATTTCTATTGACCGTACAGTGATTTCATATTTATTTAATTTTTAGTTTCTTTTTTCAAGTGTGTCATATATTATTACAATTTTTAGTTTTTATTTTTCCAACTAAACATTTCCATTGGCCATATTTTAAAATCAATTAGATCACTTTTTTTCTTTTTACTTTCCAAAACTTACGTTGTTTTCTAAAATCACTAACGAGAAAGTGAATAAAGAAAAAAAGAATTCATAGATAGGAAGAGTGTTAATAAATAAATTTAATTTTCAATGAATGATAGATTCTAAGATGACTTTTTAGTCAAATTTTAGAGATAGGGTTAAAGACAAAAATAATTTTGACTTTCTAAAGCTAATAAAAGGTATATTGAATGAACCTTTTTAATTAGAATTTGAAAATTAATTAAGTTACGGTAAATTTTGGCTTGCTTTTTGTTTCTCATAACACTTATTTCTTTTAATTTCATTTACTCTCCATACTAATAATTACCATTCAATAAATTAGATTTTTAATCTCAAAATTGTCACCATATTCAAATTATTTTGACTAAAAGTTAAAGAACAATGCAACCCTTTTACGTAAGGGATATATTATATTTTATAAAGAAAATTGAATAATTTTTTTTTTTTAAAAAAAAAACTTTCAAAACTTGTTTGTAAAATGATTTGAGAAAGTATGATACATTCCTCAATTATTAGTTTTTATTTTCAGTTACATCATATTTTGATTGTTAAATTTCTACATGATTTTTGTATTTTTTAAAAATGAAATCACCATACTAATTTTGAATTTATTAGTCTACAAACTTTATGATATATATAATTAATCATATTGTTAAATAAGAATTTATGTAGATGATGTGGTACAAATGACAAACACATATCACGTATGATTTAATATTCAATAGTTGAGAAAAAAAAATCAACAAAAGGACTAAAATGGGTTGATATGAACTACTAGTAAGCTACCTCAAATTAATATATATATATATATATATATGTATAGGTCTGCTCACATAAGATTTCGACAGAAAATATGATTCATGGTGGTTAACTTTATTTTATATTGATCTATGTAGTTTAAGGGTTACTTTATTTTATTTTTATATTCTAATTCTTTTTCGTCAATGTACAAATTTTAATCTTTAACATTTTCTTTTATCTTCTTGGATATTGATTGATCTTTAGATTTGATAATCTCTTCAGAGGATTGACCTAATTTGAATTTTTTTGTATGAAATATTGATCAACAGATAAACCCGACATTCTTAAGAATTACTCGTCTATGGTCGTTGCTCCGGTTGTAGTGGCATTGAGATGGAGGAGGAGGAGGTCGAGAGAGTGGGGAAGCAACGATGAAGAGACAAAAAGGGAGGTTAAGATTTGTGCATATTTGTTCAGATCAAAAGAGAACTGTGTGCTATATATTTTTAGTGTCCGTTTTAATTGACATTATAAACACCCCTAAATTAGAATCGATATTAAAAATCCTACTTTCTTTCTTTTTTTAATATAAAAAAACTAATATTATATATTCGTTTTTTAGTTTTTCATATGGGTTTTGATGCAGTGAGATAGATGGAATGTGATTTTTCCAAATCTTACATAATCTTTTTCAAATCTTATATACCAAACATTAATCTTTTTAAATCTTTTCCAAACTCCCAAGTTTTATATACCCAATTTTTTTCCAAGTTAGTCTTAATTAATTCGTATATGTATTTTCCAATTAATTATCCAAATAGATTTTGGGTGATCATTTTCAGCAACTTAAATTTGAAGATAGATCAATTTTTGAAAAAGATATTTAAGAGAAAGATATACACAATTCCGATCTTCATTTGATTGAGAGTCTATTGATTAAAGCTGAAAAATTTTCATGTTATATATTTTTGCAATTTTCCAAACTAAACCCCACTCATTAAAATTAGAGTTGGATTACTAAGAAGAAGAAAAAAAAATACAAGAATCAAAATGAAACCAATATAAACCTAAATTCGAGACCAAGACTGAGGATTATAATGTTAATTCAAAAACATAAAAATGAATTGATTATCCAAACCTACAAAATATATCTAATGTATTGATTAAATTCATAGTTAGAAACTTTAAATTGGATTTGAAATTAAACTATTAATTAAAATAGTTGATGTTTCATCTATGAATTTAATTTGAACAAGTTATGCTCAATTTTTGTAAAAAGAAAAAAGACTCAGTTTTATAAAATTTGAAAAATATTTCAATATTGTGTTCATTTGATATCTTGCAGAGTTCTAACATTTAAATAGTAACTTGTTTCTTTACAATTTGGATATAATTCCATTCCAACTTGGAGTGGGTTCTCTTCTCTTATATCTTTTGATTTTGAGCTAACAGCAAATATCCAAAGTTTTTCAAATCTAAGTAGTTTGATATATTATTATTACGTTGTTCTACCAAAATTAAAACAAAATCAGTCGTTGTATCCTACTAAAACAATTATTCTAAGTCATGATTTGAGTAGAGACGAATATTAGAAGTAAGCAATCTTCTAATCTTTCATTTCACTCTTGAAAATTGTTATATAATACCATATCTAAAATTTTATACTCCAATTATTTGTATCTAGTTGAGTTGCAATTACTTTGCCCTAATGTTGTTGGATCATCAGAAAGTTGACAACTAATTCATAGTTTGGGGAAAAAATGATAAATGGTAAAATGTTGCCATCCACAATTTGATTACTAAAACATAGTTGTAAGATGAAAACTAAAGAATTTGAATATATATGTGAAAAGTTTTACATCTCATCTTCTAGCTTTTTTAAATATAGCAATCTAATTAAGAATTAGCTATGAAATTATTTGGCACATTCAATTAAAATGGAGCTTTTTCCTATATGATTTAGGGTTTTGTCTTCCCCTTCAAATGTTAATTTCTATATAAAACCCTCTTTTGTTTTTATTGTAAATCAATTAACTTCTAATTTTGATTACTAGTTGGCTTGACGCACATTATTTCCCTCAAATAGTTATTCTTTTAGTTTTACACATCATTGAATAATTTAGTAAATTTAGTGGACAAAAATGTTTCAAAGGGCTGATCTAAATTGTAATTAATCGTGCCTTTTCAACCATGTTTATTTTAGTATCAATGTGAGATTTTATTAAAATGATGTTTAAGATAAGATTTTCGTAAGTAATATGGATATGTGTATTGGTAAGTTCAACTATTATTAGTTCATTAATAGAATTTTATAATTTTCTTTTTTTCTTTTTTTGGTTTTAATGTACATCACACAACTTTATGAATCATAAACTTCTAATGAAACAAATTATCCAAATCTAGGTCCTAAAACCCATCCTTTGCTTTGTCAAGGGTATGCAATTAATGGACATTTAACTCCTTCTCATTTACTATTTATGCTGCTTATCCTTTTGAATCTTGATACTCAATTGCCTAGACCCACCATTATTAGCTATATATTGGGTTGATTAAATTTTTTCCTTCTCAAACAGCTTTAAAATAAATTTTAGTAAAATGTGGTGGATACACACTAATACTAATACATGAATCAATGTACAAAAATATAATAATATTTGCTAGCTAAATAGTATTGATAAAATATAAAATATGGTTATATTTTATAAATATTTTGATTTATATTTTATGAATTCATTAAATACAATTAAATATTTAGAGTTTTTAAATAGGTAAAAAAAGAGAAAGAATTTATTAAACATAAAATTAAATGGTTAGGAACCTATAAAACTTTATTTTCGACAATTTAGGAATGGGATATAGACAAACTTCAAAGGTTAGGGACTAAGGTTCTAATTTAATCATAGTTATTTAAAATAAAGAATTATTGGGGCATTGATGTGATAATTTTATAAGAGCTCAGTAGATGGGAAAAAACAAACAGCATGTCATTTTAGGGTGTGGAAAATGATTGTTAATTCTAAGTACATACATAAGACACAACTTCTTAAGGGTTAAGACATTTGCTCATATCATTAAATTAACCACTAAAATTATATAGTTGGAGATGTTACTCTTCTATCTTCAAACATTTCTTTTTATACAGAAATCAAATGAGACATTCACACACCCAAACAATTACTCAACAGTTTTAGTCTTTATATTTATCTTTTCATATGTGGATGTATGATTCTTGTAATTCCGTAATTATAATTGTTAATAATAGATTAGCTCAACTGACGGTAGCGTATGTTGAGGATTTAAAGATCTATGCACTACAAGATCTCCTAAGTTTGTCCAAGCCATTGCCTCATTTAAAGGTAGTTTTAGTGCTATTAAAGTTGACATCTAATTCCTTGTTTTGGGTTAGAACCTAATTCTCTTATAAAATCTCTTGGTTAATAGAATTAGATAAATAAACTAGATCCATGTATTCGTTGATTTCAATGATGATCTTCATCGTCGAAGTTCCATCTAGGATTTTCTCTTAGTTAACTATCATTGTAACACTACTCTTTCAAAAAGTTTGACTTGAAAATTTTTATAAATTTATTTTGATTTATATATTATAGTAAAAAAACTAATTTAAACAGGTAAACATTCAAATAAACATCTGAATCTTTGTTAGAAAGAATATAGTTTGAAGAAATCGTTAAATGATTATGTTATTAAAAAATTTACTTAATAATAGTTTGAACTTTTGAATTCACGAACTGGTGATGGTTAGAGGGGCGTAAGTGTAAAATAAGGTGTTAGAAAACAGTAAAGAAAAAGGGATATATTCGTAAATACAGGCAGCGTGGGTAGGGCCAAAGATGGAAAAAAAAATTTGGACCATTTCTCGATTTGTGCGTGTCATCCTTGCGCAGGGGCCATGCTAATCTTCTCTGTATCGTTCCAATTTTATCGGATGTCCCCGAAGGGACAATTGTCCACATGTGCGTAATCTTATTTAAACAAAGAAACACAACTAAAACTGATCGATGTGGGACAAAAGGCTGCTGGGAACGACAAGTGAATGACAATTCGACGGGTATTGATGAGACTGTAGCAGTTCGACACGTCGAAAATTAGATATTGGGAAAACGCGCTGACAGTTATCAATCATTCTCCTTATTTGTGTTATTATTAATTTAATATTTGTTTAATGTTTAGGTTTGTAAATCGTAACTGCGAAAAGTATAACCTTAAATTAATTCTATAAACTTCAATTTTAAATATTTCATAGTTTTATAAATTAACCTCAATTTCCTTTTTTAATTTTCAGTGAATCAATTTAAGTTTTCAATTAAAATTATTTTTAAAAATTGCCTATCCATTAATTCTAGTCTCTCCTTTCATTGATATGAATTGAATGGACCAATGATTCTAAATATAATTTTGATGAAAGTTCTAAGTATTTATATATACCCATTCAAAATTTTAATTACAATAGTTAATGATGGATTGATTAGTGAAAAGTATTATATATTTAACTCTTCTATTACCTATTTAATTTAGAATTAATATAATTTATTTGTAGTTATGATCAACTAAACTAATTCTTCCGTATTATGTAGTTATGGTTTGAATTTTATTCAAATAAAATTAATATAAAAATATATGTTTCAATAATATTTTTTCATTTTAGTTGGTTCGTGATGAGCTAGCAATGGAACTTTACTAACTAAATTATTTAATTAACCTTCACTCATTAAAGACAATCAAAACCATTATAAAATTGATAGTTGAAGTCTTATGCACAGTAAGATATAATGAATATAATATAGATGAATACTAGATTAAATGTCTACCTACGTGTTAAACTACATACTATTCAAAGCTACATATAAAATTTAAAACTTTTAACAATTAATGGACAATTTAATAATGCATATTTAATAGTTAAACTAACCAACTAATTAATTACAATGCTTTAGGATACACATTGAAACATGGTGATCAATTAAGACAAGTCCAACAGAATCTGGTAGTCCAAAGTCGTTCCTACCACAAATATAAGAAAATAGGATAGAGAAGACAAAATGACCATTTGTAGTCATCTGCTCCAATACATTAACAACTCATTGTTTGATTTGTTTGCAATAGAAAAAATAAACAAAGTTATTTGAGACACTTTAAAATTTAAATATGAAAAAGATGATGTAAGCTAAAGAATTATATTATATTTTGTAGCAATAATATATCATGGATAAACTTCTAACAAGTCTAAGTCACGGATAAACTTCTAATAAGTTATGAATGTAAATGTATATCATTGATAAAATAAACATTTTTTAAAATAACAAAATAAATTAAAATATTTACAAATTATAACAAAATTTTGGATTCTATAAATGATAGAAAGTGATATGACTGTCTATTAATGTTACAAATAGAAATATATCTAGGTCTATTATTAATTATTTATAGAATTTAAAAATTTTGTTATTGTCAAATTTGTTATTTTTTAACATTATTATTATAATATATTTCGTAAATATTTTGTTTTATCTAGTTTTCCATTTTTAAAATGGTTTATTCAAACATAAAATTCAAATGATTATATTTGTGAATTTCCCTACAACAAGAAGTCTCCAACCCCTTAACTCATGTTTGAAAACCTGAATTAAATTTCATGTTGACTCCATGATCACTCATGAAAAGTCATAAATCCATACACATTTGGCCTCATCAATCCTCTAATTTCTAAGATGAATTCTTGTGGCTCATAACAATTCAAGAAAAATGCAATCAATCTTTGCATTAGGCTTCTCCCAATCTCTCCAATTTCCCCATTCCCATTCCCATTTCCACTCCAACTCCAGAATTTCTGTGCAAAAGCCTCACTGCAGCAGCCATGGAAGCAAGAAGCCCAGAATAAGCCTCTCTCTTAGAACCACTTGGCCTTCCATCTCCATCTCCCTCTTCGCCTCTGGATTTCTCTTAGGCCCTCTTCTCGATGGACTCCATTCTCGCGTTAATCTCGTCGTTTATCGAACAGGATCCATCCACATCGGCCCTCTCCACACTAACATCTGGGTAACATTTTTTAATCTCCATTCTAGAACCCTAATACTTTCCGGACTTTTTTTTTCCCCTTTCCATAGGGCACTTGATGATTGAATCTGAATGAATGCTATTAGGTTCCTTTCTTGCTGGGATTGTTTTACTGTACAGTTGGTTTGATTCAACTCTACTTAGATGAGAAATTTTCGCTAAAACAATCACAGGGGAGCTTGGGGAAAACGGTAGCTTCCTTAATGTGAGTGTTATTTTTCATTGGATTTCTCTGGAGAAAGTGTTGCTTGTTTGATTCATATGTATGTATTGTTTGACCAGAGCATTGGGCTTGTTTATTGAATTGAGTGCTGAAATGTACAAAGCTGGAGTGGCTGATAATATTGAGGCCTATGCATTGTTTGCTGGGGCTGAGTTTATATGGGCATTGCTTGATAGTTCTTTGCTTGGATTCTCACTGGCTTGTGTTCTTGGCCTTGGTTGCCCTCTGGCTGAGATTCCCATTATGAAGTATGTGAACCTCATCCTTTTCAATTCATATACTAATAGATGATCATAAGTATTGGTTGGTTGTATTATTTTGGTTCTTGTACTCTCTCATGTGATGATTTGTAGGCAGAAGTTAGTTCCCTTATTTAGAAGTTTGGTTATTAGTGAGATGCAGAAGTTAGTTCTCCAATGCTCGTATACTAGTAGTTTATGATATGCATTGTATTGGTTTGTTTAAATTTTAAATCATAATTATAGATTTTCCTTATTGTACATTCTTATGTGATGATTTCTATGCAGAAGTTAGTTCTCTAATGTTAGAAGTTTAGTTGTTGATGAGACATAGGAATGAGTTTATACTTGGACATATATTTGAGTTTGGATTATAGAGTGGTTTATCTAATGTACCTTATTCACTTGGCCTAACCTCAAATACACAAGTTGGCAATTGATGAGATTTTAAATGATAATTTGAATGCCAAGAATTTAGGCTCTATTTCATAACTATTTATTTTTTACTTTTTGTTTTTTCAAAGATTTAAGTAAATAAATACTACGTCCACGAAGATTGAAACTTCATGGCACTTTTATAAAAAGAAGATTCAACCATTTGCAACTAACATGTTTAGGTACTGCGGATTTTACCATAGAAACCAATTATAGTTAACTCAAGTCAGTTTACAGAAAATCAGTGAGGTGTTCAACTGACAATTGATTCGGGAACCAAAATTTCCACTTCGATCCTGTTTTTTGCTAACACAACGCTACTCTACTCCTTGATGTAATGCTTGTGCAGGTTCTTCCATCTCTGGGAATATCCCAAAGCCAACATAGACATATTTGGTGAAGTAAGTGATGAAAATCAAAGACCAGAAAGTGATGGGAAAGTGCAAGAATTCTTTTCCAGATTTTTTTCTTAATCTTGCATTTGTGTAATACAGGGGATAATCAGCTGGACGGTCACTTGCTATTTTGTGTACACTCCATTCTTGATTAATCTATCAAGATGGCTCAAGTCCGTGGTGGATGCTGCTGCTGTAAATGAAGATGAATCTGGATAGCCAAATAGATGGGAAGGATGAAACTGGAAAGGTAACGCTTGCTTTTATATAACCTTTTTGATTTTTTACTTATAAACACTGCTATTTATAAATTTCTTTGTTTTGTATACTGTACCGTCTCTTTTGTAGTTTTCAATGCTTAGATTCAATTTTATAGAATAGGGTATAAAATGGAGCATACATAAGTAACAACGATATTAGAAACAAATAGGACATTTGAGATGAGAAGTGACTTATAGTGTTATAATAGTAGGAGATTACAATAATTTGCGTTTGGGATGTAGATTATTAGTATGTGATATTATAATCTATGTTCATGCTATTATAATGTGTTATTATAAATTGTGTTTGAGTGCATACTATTATGTCAGGAGTTTTTGACTACTTTTTTTCTTTACATATATATAAAATGTGCATTTTTCTTAAATTGATTTTATTAAATATTTTTAAGGGTTTTTTAATAATAATAAAAATGCAATTTATTTACTATAAGATAAAAAGATCACTAAAGGACAAAAACTCAGAGTATATGGTTTTGCTCCTTTTAGCATTTTTTTAATGATGATATTTATTTCATAAATTTAATTCCAATCTTGGTTTTTCACTATTTTTTTTTGTGCGCATATATATATATTTTTATAGTACATCAAATAAAAAACTTCTTACTTACGAGGAGGATTGGACGAAACATGGGAAGGGATTAAGGGATTAGAAAATAAAAGTTATCAAACATACTACAGCATTTCAATTTTAAAATCAAAAGAAGTATTGTAAGAAATTTGAAAGGAATTCTACATAAACTCAAAGGCAAAGCTAATAGTCAAAAACGTAATTTCATCCCATTTTGAAAAAGATCCAATTATTCGATGTAAACAACATGAAATAGCCAAGTCTTGTTGACGGAGATTGTCATGTGCTTCGATGACTATGATGTCACCCTTAAACATTGCAATAAAGCAAGATCCAATTGTGCTAGAAGCTTTAGCCACTTCTTATTTAGGGCCATATTATGAAAATCCTAGGATATTAGGGTTTCCATAATTCCTCAACTCCCCCTAAATCTCTCCATAATCCCCCATGACCTGTTTCTCACTCCCCCTCATTCAGTTGTAATCCTTCCCGAAGACCCCCTTAATCCCTTCCTATTTCCATCCAATCGTCCTCGGTTTCTTCCTCTTTCTTCATTTCTCTCTTCATTTTCCACTCTAAATCTCAGTTATCTTTTTCGTAATTTTCAGGTTTTTGAGTCAGTAGAAATCATTGGCCATTCTCACGACTTAGGGACATTTTTCTTTGGTATCGGTGAAGGGAGGAAATAACATCACTTAGGAAATAACTTGAAAATTTTCCAAAAATAGGCTAAAAATGGAGAGATATAAGAGCCCTTCATGTTCATCTCCTCTTCTACATACTATTTTTATTAATTTATTTAAATCTATGATAGTTGTTGGGTGTTGCCTATTAGAAAGTTGAAACTAGTTAGCATTCCATAGGATCTTTTGTAAATTGAAACTAGGTAGGATTGAATAGCATCAATTTATTTTCTAAAAGTGGAAGATATGGAGTTGTAGTTTGGACTATATGTGTTGAATCCTTTGATTGGTAGGCATTCCTCTTACTAGTAATTCTTTAGGCTTGTTGGATAGGCTTGGAATTGTTTCCACTAAAATTGATTGTACTTTTCTTTAATACCAGTTAGCCTATGATTTTATGGATGGGTAGCCTTTTGTCTGAATTGCCTCATCATCATGTGTCGTCAGTAGTCTTGCACTTCTTAGAAATTTCAATTTCAGTTTATCCTATAAATTGCTACGTTATTTTAGAGCTTCTTAAAGAGACGTCAGGCAGCCTTTTTAGTAGAAACTTTGTTACATGTTTTTAGTATTTGTTTGGGTGAGAAAGATTCTTTAAAGAAAAATGCAACTTTTATATATGTCTAGGAATCGTTCAAGGTGTTACAGTATATGTTTAGGAGTGCAAACAATTTATGTTTGGTAAGCTTCCTATGTATTTATGTTTTATCTCGTACACATCTTGCATATTCCAATCTTTCACTATGCGTATTGAAATTAAATTGCTACTCTTCCTAAGCCATTTGGAGTGTTTCTATGCATGTTTACTAAGTTTATTGTGTTCTTATGTTTTATCCCACACCTATCATACTTACACTATGGGTTTCAAAATAAAATTGCTATCATTCCTAAGCTATCTAGAATGATTATATGCATGTTTAATAAGTTTATTAGCCTCTTATGTTTTATCTCGCACATTTCAAACTTTCAATATGAGTTTCAAAATGAAACTACTACTCCTCCTAAGCCAGTTAGAGTGATTCTATGCATGTTTAGCAAGTTTGTTCAAACTTATATTTATATTTGTATGCATGTTTAGTGATTCTACACCTCCACTACTACAAATTTGGTCTTTTTGACGCATACAAATTTTGACTTCTTGATGGTAATGGCAAAGGACCATTAAGAATTTTTTCTTTTTGATACAATGTTTATCTTGACAGTCATGTACATTAAGAAAAGTTTCCTTATTTTGTTGAAGAAATATGAAAAAAAAATGTGAATTTTTTATTTCCTTGATGGGCAAAGTTTCATTAGTTTTGTTGAAGGTCCACAAACACCAAGAAAACTATTTTTCAATAGATAATAAGCATGAAAGATAATATATTAGTTGACTGACAATGTCCATCAAGTTAGATAGATTTTCTTGATGAACGAGGTCCATTAAGGAATGATTTTTCTTGATTTGCAATAGCCATAATCGAAAAAAAGTTAACATATTTGTTTTGGATTTCTTAATGGGTTTAGAATTTTCTTGATAGTTCTAGGGTTTCTTGATAGACAAGAAAAAAATTATGGGCAAGGTCCATCAAGAAGAATGATATTTTGATGACATTGTCCATCAAGAAAAAATTTATAATTTTGGCTAAGATAAGATCATGGGTAAGACCGATAAAAAAAATGATATTATTGATAGACATTACCCATCAAGAAAAAACTATTTTCTACGAAACACGAAATTTGGACTCTTAATAGATTCAAAAAATACGATATTCATCAATAATATTCTTAAAGTTTTATTATTTTTTTCCAATTATTACTTGTCCATACGTAAATAATACAATATTATTTTTTAAAGAGTTAACTGTTATAATTATAATTAGATTGAAATAAGTGATTTTATCAAAATTAAATTAGTTATTGTATTCAACTTTAATGAGTTGAATTGAAAGATTGTAATTTATGGTTTTTTAAATTTTTAGAAGTTGTAGAACATGAACTTAGCTTAACTAGCACCTGTATATATCAATTTGGATATCAATGTTATAACTGTTAGTACAATCTTCATTGAGAAGGAAATCAAGATCATGAAGATGCAAATTAGCACGAACTTAAGGTGGGTGTGAGAAAATAAAAGGAAATAGAAAAAAGAACAGATTTTTTATTACATGTTTTGACCATCAAGAAAACGATTTTCTTGATGGGCAAAAAATCAAAGTCTCATTTCTTGATGGTATTGACCATCAAGAAAGAGTTTTTGATGACATGTTTTGACCAAACTAGTTTTCTTGATGGTTGGACTTTCTTGATGTCTGCTACTTGATGGATAAAGACTATCAATGTAGACATTTTTTGACGTGTTTTGTATATAAAGAAGACCAAATTGGTAGAAATGCTTCCTTATATTGTATGCATGTTTTGTAAGTCTTTTATACAACTATATTTCATTTGTTCCTTTTTGGTTCATCTTGCTAATTCTGAAATCACCACCACCATGTTTAATTAAATAACTAGGATTAGGTTAATTAAGTTACCACAAAAGTAAAATTGTAATCGATTATTCATTGTCTTTTAATAGCAAACAATTGTTTTTGGGATTAATTTTAACTATATTATTAATCATTAACTTGATATGATTCTTAAATGATTTTCGTATTAATTATTATTATTAACGAGATTCAAAGATTAAAAAAAATACAATAATCAACATTTCAGATCTCTCCCTTTTTCTTACATTAATTATTGTATATTACATTTCTTCATTTTATTTAAAAATTGATTGATTCAAATTAAATTTATAACTAATACTATTGAACTTTTTACTTGGCTAAAATCAAATAATTTAATGTTATAAATAAATAACAATATGCACATTTAATTCATTTTATTGATAAAAACAAACTAAATTGATGTAATTAAGAATATTTATTAAAAACATTAATGTGTTAATTTTAGTATTAATTTAATAAAAAATAGGGTAATTGTTTTAAATTATAAAATTATTGAAAATATTTTTAAATATAACAAAATTGGACGAATAGGTCGTATTCATAAATACTTTGGTTCATTTACTTTTAATTTGAAAAACAACCTTGAAAATAATATCATTTACTTTTAATTTGAAAAACAACCTTGAAAATAATATCTTTTAGTATTAAGTATTTAACGTAGTATAAATATTTATTTTTAATAGTACTTATAATTATCCAATTAAATTGGTCACTTTTTTTTTTTCCTTATGAAACTATACAAAGTTGCCCATATTAATTTTATTAAATGGTTACAAAGGTAACAATTTTTTGTATGACCAAACACAACACTCTTTATTCTTAACAAGTTTATTCCAAATGTGTTATTCCTAGTCTCCGTTAAGCTTATCTACAAGACCTTAAACCAAATTGCCCGTTACGGTATTGAAGATTCGAGCATAAAATGATACTCTTCTAACAAAAATGTAATAAGTAACAAACAATTAGAAAACAAAGTTGATATCTTTCTTCTTTCTTTGAACTAAATGAGAGTGATACTTTAACCTATTTAGTATTTGCTAATTAGATATCCAATTGACAAGCAGACTGCACAATTAGGTTCACAATTATCGCTACAAAAGTTTGTAAACTTGAGGTCCAATTTTTAAAATTGAAAGTTTGTTTAAATTTTAATAATGAATTGTGAACATTATGTATGAAAACGGTTGATAACTAAGCTAAGGTTTCAGAGATTGCAGCTCATTTTTTTTATAGTTAAAATTTATGAGCTTTGACAAAAATTATTCATTTAATAAATGGATTAATGACATTTAAGTTTGTACAAAAGTTGATATCATCCTCAAAATTAGTGGGGTAGATGTAATTTTAAATAGCCAGTAAAAGTAGATAGAAGTAAAAATTGATACAAAAGGTTGGTTTAAGGTTAATAATGTACGTTAGAAAAGAATATATGTGAATCATTATTTGAAAGGATCTAAATAAATCTCAACGAAGAAGATGAACTTATACCATGCAAACCAAAAGTAAATCTAAAATTTTGAATCCCAACCTAAATAAAAACATGTAATCGTTGGAAATGAATTTTGAATTTTGGATTTACTGTTTTATATACCCTTCCTTGAACTCAGATACCACAACTTCATCCTTTCACATAGTTTTCCTTCTTTCTTGTTTGAGCAGTCTTCAATTGATTCCTTTCCTTAATTATTTTGACAAGTACACGTTTGAATTTGGAGTTGTGTATTATATCTAAAACGAGACGTTTTGGTATTTATTTACTAAACACTATAACCTACTTTTCAACTTTAAACTGAAATTTATTAAACATTATTTTACTTTTTTTTTAACAGTTAGATTATTCTAAAAGTATAAATGATATCAATTATTTAAAATCTATCAATCGTATAAAATTCTTAAACATAACTGTTAAGGAAAATGAGTGTTAAATTCAAGTCCATTTAAGTTAAGATTTGTTGATACGCAAACAATATAATCTTATAGCAATCAAACCAACGATCTCAATAGAACAAAAGAAGAAAAAGAACCTTTTATTTTCAATCTGATACAAATGTGATCAGAGTATGAATCGAACTATCGACATTTTATAAGATAACAGAATGAATACGAACAATTAGAATGTAAAGATGAGGTGAGAAGTGGTAATGAAAAAATCTAAAAACCTAAACCCTAGAGGGAGGAATATAGATATTATTTTAGACCAAACAAATTGAATAAAAAATGAAAACTTAATTATTAAAGTAGTTTATATGGAGGTGGAAATAAATGTCCATGGAACCAATCCAACTTGATTCACATGCACCAAAGCAAAAACTCCATCACTATTTAAACCATATCTTTAGCCCAAGTTGGGTTACGTTAATACTATGCAAAGAAACAGTACATTATTTTACTCAACTTTTGCTCATATCATCTTCTTTTATGTGTGTCAACCAAATTATACTTCAATAAAATTAAAGCAACAGGATGGGACAATAATTAATGATAATAATATATAGTACATTATTTTCTGCAGGTTCAACCAATTTTTCATACACAAAAAGTAGTCATTCTCTTCATTGCCTCTCTTTTTGCTCACTTTACATTGTTTTAATTCAAAAGTTACGAGGATAAAGTGTTTTAACTTTTTGGGCTAAAGTACAACAAATAAGGGAAAAAAGCACCTTGTTATTTATCATTTTAAAATATAAATTGAGTTGGTTACAACAAAAAAAATCATAAATATTTAGAAATAACTTTGCTAGAACGTTTTGATGAGACTTCATTCAACAATTTTAATCATATTGTATAGATGATACATGTTTATTGTCGTGGTTTTAGATTGGTATGACGTTTATAGTAAGGTTGAAAATGTCCATTACAACAATTTAAAATGTTTGGGAAATTAGAAAAGGGAAAAAAAGGACAAAAGTTGTAATTGCTAAACTATTATTGATGTTTCAAAATGTTGCAAGACAAACAAGCATCTTTAACCTCATGAATAAGGAATGAATTGCATCAATATCTCATTTAATTGCTACAATAATTGATATCCTTATTGAACTGTTGCAAGTTATGGAGAGATGCTCTTTTTAAAAAGAAATATATCTACAACAATAATAGTATTCTAGGTTTTGGAAGAATAAAGTATTTCTTAAAAATTGTTGTATGTTCTTTTATTCCAGAGGTGGAAGGTAGGATCTCATTTCTTCAAATTTGTGGTCAATTTTGTTAGTGGAAAGGTGTTGAATGTGTAGTCTGAATAATAAAAGAAAAATAGTTTTAACTTAACCTAAATTTCTCTTTGTACTTGGTATGTCTCGTGATGGCCAGTTAATTATACTTTACTACTTCAATAGCTTTTAGTTTTATCATCAATTAATTGATTAGTCGAGATTCTTAATCTTACAATCTACATTTAACTTAACATATCATTGACTATCTGTGATAGAATTTACTATAAGTTGTAAATATTTTGTAAAATCTACTATATTTAAAAATTATCCTAATAATTAAGTGTATAGAAACATTTTATTTTAAAAAAACTTGCAAACACAATAAAATATATATGTAATAAACTCTTTTGTGGATTAAATTTTTATCACTAATAAACTTTATAGGTGATAAACTCCTATTAACGAATTAACGATCTATAGACTCGGTGAGCGCGCTAAATTTAAATTTTGCTATGTTTACAAATCCTTTTGCATTATATTATATCGATCAATACTTTAAACTTGTTTTTCCTATATTCGTAACTTACTCTTAAAATAATCAATCAATACTTTAAACTTGTTTTTACTATATTCGTAATTTATTCTTAAAATAATCTTAAACAAATAAAAAATTTGGTTGCAAATATGAATCTCCACATTTTGATCTTATCTTTACTTTTTTTCCTTTTCTTTTCTTCTTCTTGGCATTATGAATGAATTTAGTATCTTGAATTTTTCTTTTTTCGAGTGCAAGCATTCTAAAATCTCAAACCTTAAAATGTTGCCTGGTGTAACACACATACTTGTCTAAGGTGTGTTTACGTATGGCCGTATGCTTCGATTAGCCCCAATTTATCTTGTCTTTATGTCTTGTATGTAGTTTGGGTAGTTGCTTTCAATTTCAAGTCGATATGTTTGAGTGTGACGTTTCGGCATTTTTCATATGCAAACCTGCCAGAGATGAAAATGTTAAAAATGTACTATAGGGGAGGCATACTTGTTGAATCCCCCAAGCCTTGTCGTACTCTTTGCAATCTATGCTTTCTTGTTGCAATTGACAGTCTTCAATGCTTGTTTTAACAATGTTTTCAATCCATTTAATCATCTTTCACGTTTTCTAAAAATATTTTCCAAGAACGTGAGGAGAAGTTGAAGCATGTGTTAAAGTTGTCCGCGATTTGTGGATTTTGATCGGCTGACTTGTTCGTCGAGCTAGAACAAGTGCCGCACAATCGTTCACATCATGTTTGAAGGATTACGATTGTGACAAGTGGTATCAGAGCCAAGTTGGCTAGTTGACAGTGCGTGACAGAAAGATGTCGGTGGCGAAACAGTCTAGCAAGACCCATAATGAGCGACTTGTGGGAATCGAAGAGCAGATGCTCTACCTGGTGGAAGTTCCTAATTCCATCTGGTTCTTGGAACAACGGCTTGAGGATATTGCCAAGAAAGCTAATGGCATTGAAGTCGTGTCTAGTCGCCTTGACGGACTACCGATCCAAGAGTTACTGACTAGAGTCGACACTCTAGAGTCCCGAGTTATGAGAACGGAAAATGTCACCTACGAGCGTGGGGACAGTTCATCGAGCTCTGTTGCCCAGATGGAAGAACGAGTTATGGAGCTTGATAACTCGCAAAAGA
Source organism: Cucumis sativus (assembly GCF_000004075.3). Lineage (NCBI taxonomy): Eukaryota > Viridiplantae > Streptophyta > Magnoliopsida > Cucurbitales > Cucurbitaceae > Cucumis > Cucumis sativus. Next base: position 22,668,909 of record NC_026657.2, read on the forward strand.
ACATGTTGGAGATGATCAACGGCATGATAGAGGATTTTCGAGCAACCCTCGATGTCGTGAGGAATGAGCTCGCAGAGGTAAACACGAGAGTGAACCTTACTATGCGAGCACTAGCAAACCAGGCTCCAGCTGGAGGAGCCATTCCTGTGGGCAGGATCAAGGTTCCTGAGCCCAAGCCCTTCTGTGGGGCGAGAGACGCCAAGGCATTGGAAAACTTCATCTTTGATGTCGAGCAGTATTTCAAAGCCACGAACACAATTACTGAAGAGGCCAAGGTGACGTTGGCAACCATGCATCTGTCAGAAGATGCGAAGTTATGGTGGAGGTCTCGATACATGGACATTCAAGAAGGGCGTTGCACAATCGACACGTGGGATGCCCTAAAAGGAGAACTTCGTTCGCAATTTTTCCCTGAGAATGTCGAAATTCTAGCCCGACGGAAGCTGCGTGAATTGAAGCACACGGGGAACATTCGAGACTACGTGAAACAGTTTGCGGGGGTGATGTTGGACATACGCGACATGACCGAGAAAGACAAAGTTTTCTGTTTTGTCGAGGGCTTGAAGCCGTGGGCTAGGACCAAGTTGTATGAGCAACGAATTCAAGACCTCACGTCAGCATACGCAGTGGCTGAACGGTTGTTTGACTTATCTAGCGAATCTCAGGATGCAAGACGGCATCAAGCTTCCTCACCTGGAGGAAACAGAAACAACCGCCCAAATTCCCCGAAGACTGCAGGGGGAGACAAGCGACAAGGTGGAGATCGCAGGCCCTTCCAAGCGAATACAGGAAACAACTGGCGAGGACCAAACAATCAGAACAACTCCGGTCGTTCCATCAGTTGTTTCATATGTAAAGGGCCCCATCTTGCCAGAGAGTGCTCCAACCGTACCGCCTTCAACGCTTTTCAAGCCACCCTAGCCTCAGACTCAGACGATAGATTGAGTCAGACTGAAGGAGACGTTGGACAGATAGAAGAGGGTGAGAATCCTCGGATGGGGGCCCTAAAGTTTCTGTCATCGCTCCAGAAGAAGATGGGGGAGACCAGTGGACAGGCAAAGAATGGTCTCATGTACGTAGACTGTTGGGTCAACCAGAAGCCACCCAAGAGCACTATGGTGGATTCTGGTGCCACCCATAACTTCATTGCAGAGGCAGAAGCCAGACGGCTGAATCTCCATTGGGAGAAGGACGCAGGAAAAATGAAGGTCGTGAACTCAGCTGCCCTACCTATCGTCGGGTTGGTAAAACGAACGACCATAAGGATGGGAGAGTGGAGCGGCCTCATAGATTTGGTGGTTGCAAAGATGGATGATTTCGATGTGGTACTGGGTATGGAGTTTCTACTTGAGCATCAAGTCATACCAATGCCGCTAGCCAAATGTCTAGTGATTACTGGAACAACGCCTACTGTTGTTCAAACGGAGATTTATCAGCTGGATGGGATAAAGATGATCTCGGCTATACAGTTGAAGAAAGGCCTTGCTCGTGACGAACCAACCTTTATGGCTATCCCATTGGAGTCGTTGGAAAGCTCAAGGGAAACAGTCCCCAAAGACATCCTGAGTGTCTTAGAGAAGTACAAGGATGTGATGCCAGACAGCCTGCCGAAATCATTGCCTCCGCGGAGAATGATTGACCATGAGATTGAATTGCTGCCAGGGGCAAAACCGCCTGCGAAGAATGCTTATCGTATGGCGCCGCCGGAGTTGGCCGAACTTCGGAAACAACTGGACGAACTGCTGAACGCAGGATTTGTGAGACCTGCAAAAGCTCCATATGGAGCTCCAGTCCTTTTCCAGAAGAAGAAGGATGGAAGTATGCGGTTGTGCATCGACTACCGCGCCCTAAACAAGATCACGGTCCGCAACAGATATCCGCTACCAATAATCAACGACCTATTTGATCGCCTTCATGGAGCAAAGTATTTCTCGAAGCTAGATCTGCGATCGGGCTATTATCAAGTAAGAATTGCCGAAGGGGATGAGCCCAAAACCACCTGCGTTACGAGGTATGGGGCGTTCGAGTTCCTTGTCATGCCATTTGGTCTTACCAATGCGCCTGCAACGTTTTGTACGCTAATGAACCAGGTCTTCCATGAATACCTTGACAAGTTTGTGGTGGTCTATCTGGACGATATAGTGGTCTATAGCTCCACGCTAGAAGAACACAAGGACCACCTCAAAAGGGTTTTTCAGAAGCTGAAGGAGAACCAACTGTATGTCAAGAGGGAAAAGTGTTCCTTTGCTCAAGAGCGGATCAATTTTCTGGGTCATGTGATTGAGTGTGGTCGAATCAGCATGGAGGAAGGGAAGATCGTTGCGATTCGTGATTGGGAAGTACCAAGGTCAGTCACCGACTTGCGCTCCTTCCTCGGGTTAGCCAATTATTACAGGCGATTCGTGGAAGGATTCTCTAAAAGAGCAAGCCCGCTGACTGACTTGCTGAAGAAGGACAATAAGTGGAATTGGACACTCGAATGTCAGGCCGCCTTCGACGAACTGAAGCAAGCTATGGTCAAGGGGCCAGTTTTGGGAATCGCAGATGTGACCCGACCTTTTAAAGTAGAGACTGATGCGTCCGATTATGCATTGGGTGGTGTACTCCTGCAGAATGGACATCCCATCGCTTATGAGAGTCGGAAACTGAATGCCGCGGAGAGGAGGTACACCGTGTCCGAGAAAGAAATGCTTGCCGTAGTACATTGCTTAAGGGCCTGGAGACAATACTTATTAGGGTCAACTTTTGTTGTGAAGATGGACAATAGTGCTACTTGTCACTTTTACGCAACCGAAGTTGACTTTAAAACAAGCTAGATGGTAGGAATTCCTAGCTGAGTTTGATTTTGAGTTTGAACACAAGAAGGGGGTGAGCAATCAGGCCGCTGATGCGCTTAGTCGAAGAGGCGACCACGCTGCTTTGTGCATGTTAGCACATCTCTACGCAAGCAAGATTGATGGCCCTATGCGCGATGTCTTGAGGGAGTTCTTGCAGAAGGATTTTGTGGCTCGGAGTGTCATGAGTTTAGTTGAGGCAGGTAAAACAAGGCAGTTTTGGGTTGAAGATGGGTTGTTAGTGACGAAGGGGAGACGGTTGTATGTCCCTAGGGGAGGAGACCTGAGGAAGAAGTTGCTACACGAGTGTCACGACACTCTGTGGGCCGGCCACCCCGGATGGCAGAGGACATACGCCTTGCTGAAGAAAGGATACTTTTGGCCTCGTATGAGAGACGACGTCATGCAATACACGAAGACGTGTCTTGTCTGTCAACAGGACAAAGTCGAGAAGGCAAAGGTTGCTGGGTTTCTCGAACCTCTGCATGTGCCAATGAGACCGTGGGAGAGTGTTTCTATGGACTTCATCACCCATCTCCCAAAAGTAGGCGACTATGAGACTATATTAGTCATCATAGATCGATTCTCGAAATATGCCACTTTCGTTCCCACTACGAAGCAGTGTTCGACGAAGTTAACAGCTCAATTATTCTTTAGACATATTGTGAAACTGTGGGGCGTACCGACAAGCATTGTGAGTGATCGAGATGGACGGTTCATTGGCACCTTTTGGACAGAGTTATTCACTTTCTTAGGGACAAGCCTGAATGTGTCCTCAAGTTACCATCCCCAGACGGACGGTCAGACCGAGCGGTTCAACTGTATGCTCGAAGAATACTTGCGCCATTTTGTTACTGCGAGGCAAAGAAATTGGGCTCAGTTGTTGGATGTCGCCCAATTTTGTTTTAACGCTCAGACAAGCTCATCAACTGGAAAGAGCCCTTTTGAAATTGTTTGCGGAAGGCAACCAGTTCTGCCACACCTTGTTGATCACCCCTATGCGGGGAAGAACCCTCAAGCTCACAATTTTACCAGAGAATGGAAGCAGACGACAGACATCGCTCGAGCCTCTTTAGAGAAAGCCTCGAAGCGGATGAAGAAGTGGGCAGACAAGAAGCGCCGCCCTCTAGAGTTGCGGGTCGGAGATCAGGTTCTCATTAAGTTACGACCAGGACAGATTCGGTTCCGAGGACGCAAGGACCAACGCCTCGTAAGAAAGTACGAGGGACCAGTGGAAGTGCTGAAGAAGGTAGGGAACACATCTTATAAAGTAGCGTTGCCCACATGGATGAAAACCACCCAGTAATTCATGTGAGTAATTTGAAGCCCTACTACCAAGATCCTGATGACATGCAACGTAATGCCATAGTCCGACCGACCATCAACCTCAGCCAGAAAGAGAGTAAAGAAGTTGAAGAAATCCTGGCCGAACGAGTGAGGAAGGGCCGAAGACCCACAAGAAGGATCCACGAGTACCTGGTAAAGTGGAAGAACCTTCATGTGGAAGAAACCAGTTGGGAACGTGTCGAAGACCTAGAAGCCGAGGCGCAGAAGATCGAGGAGTTCAAGCTTCACCAGTCGACAGGGACGTCAACTGTTTAGGTGGAGGAGAATGTAACGGACATACTTGTCCAAGGTGTGTTTACCTATGGCCGTATGCTCCGATTAGCCCCAATTTATCTTGTCTTTATGTCTTGTATGTAGTTTAGGTAGTTGCTTTCAATTTCAAGTCGATATGCTTGGGTGTGACGTTTCGGCATTTTGCATATGCAAGCCTGCCAGAGATGAAAAAGTTAAAAATGTACTATAGGGGAGTCATACCTGTTGAATCCCCGCCCAAGCCTTGTCGTACTCTTTGCAATCTATGCTTTCTTGTTGCAATTGACAGTCTTCAATGCTTAGTTTTAACAATGTTTTCAATCAATTTAATCATCTTTCACGTTTTCTAAAAATATTTTCCAAGAACGTGAGGGGAGGTTGAAGCATGTGTTAAAGTTGTCCGCGATTTGCGGATTTTGATCGGCTGACTTGTTTGTCGAGCTAGAACAAGTGCCGCACAATCGTTCACATCGTGTTTGAAGGATTACGATTGTGACACCTGACACTTGGTCCCTCAACAATAATAACTCATCTGTCATTGTATCTTCTATTAATATATATATATATATACACACCATCAATGATACAAGTTGAAAATGTTTGAAAAAGCAACAGGGTTCTCAACACTACAAACGCAGGCTATAACTTGGGTTTTATATTAGCCCAATTTAAAGCATTTAATTCAAAATTGGTATGCTCTTTGGTTTAACAGTGGAAGTGATATAACTGTTTTGAGAGAGTGATTTCGTAGCATATATAAATGTGTGATTGTAATAAAATTTTACATGGTAGAATTTGTATAATCTATGATTTTAATCTCTGATTTGGAGTTTTTAAAAATCCTAATTCTTGTGTTCCAAATTTATTGTTTTCTTTCATATAGAAATAGTTAAGGGAGTTTTAGCATTTCTTTTAAAATTATTGAGTGAATCATGACAAGTAGTAGAATAGATGAATATGAGGGTTGGTTTAGTATAAAAATTGACAAAAGAGAGTTGGGTTACAGCACAGAACTTCAATTTTGATGTTCACTTTCTCCCCTTTAAAAGTGAGCTAACAAAACAATATGAAATGGTCCACTTTCTAGACGTGTTCTCTTCGAGTTTGCCGATCCTCATATATTTTATTATCGAACAACTATATAATTATAAATAATAATTATTATCAATATTATATAAATAATAAAATTAGTAAAAATATATTTACAAAATATAGGAAAGTTTTAGAATTGATTAATAGTAGATATTAAGGAACTTCAATCAATATATTGCTATACATTTGAAAACATGGTGTGTGTGTATAATATAATAAAATAAAATGAGAAGATGGCCAAAGATGGTAGAGGGAGAAAAAGTGTAGATGGACAAAAAGTTGGATTAAACTTATATTTGACCTCTTCTTATTTCATGAATAGCTTTACTTTTTAATCTTCCAATTTTTATGAATAAACTTATATTAAGATTTTCGTAGTTCCCAATTTTTAAAAAGAATGATTCAAAGTTATAACTATTAGTATTATAGTAATTGTGTTAATATGTAAGACATGGGCACACTCTTCTTGGCCATAAATTTAATGTACAAAGGACAGGTAGGCATGTAGTAGAAAAGTGTCCCAACATATGATTTTCATAACTTTTATCAAATTCAGACATTTTCCTCTTATTTGAAATCAATTGGTCTCTACTTTACTCGCACCCTCTTAAATTCAAATTGAATTCTTTTTTTTCTCAATCCTCAGTTTAATTGTGTGTATATATAAATCCAATAAAATCAACCACCATCAACCTTTTTTTTTAAAAAAAAAAGCTATAGTACCTAAACAAAATTTAAAGAATTTTATGAGATTATCTTATATATATAATTATTTTTATATTTATTAAAACAAAATTTTATAATTTCATCCACTGTACTAGTAATTTTTATTAATTGAATTAATCTTTCACGAAGTTCTCTCATGTTTTATAGTTACTTTTCTATATTGTACTTGAAAAAAAAAACATCTACTCTCATTTTTTTTTTTCTTTAGAAAAAAAAACCTTCATTGCTTTTATAGATCAAAATTCATGTCCTGCACAAATATATATCCTTAAGCTGACTACATAAAATTGTTTTTCCATCGTTTAGATATGCTTTTACACTATATATAATACAGTATTTTTCTATGATATCAGTTGGATTTAATTTCATGAATATATGTGTATATATGAACTATATTATATTATTTTCATTTCTCTATGCTAGAAAGGGACTAGTTGATAAAGTTCATAATAACCATCTACTAACTAATTTTATGAATGAATATAAGATAACAACTTGACCATGTGGAAGCTAAGACGTGTAAAAAATCCTTCACTAGGCTATATATATATATTGGTCAGAGTTAATAATAGATCACTAGGTTTCTTATATTATCATTTATATCATGGTTGAGATAGATGTACTTGAATTTAATTATTTTAAAATAATATGTTGTCCGTAATTCAAATACTTTCCTATTTAACTTTTATGTACTAAATATGAGATAAAATGTTTTTTATACTAAAAAAAATAACTACTTTTGTCACTTCATTCTTTAAGAAGTTGAGTATATTATTTATATGCATTATTATATGATTTTGTGAGTTGTTGTGGTGTAACTTTCGTCATCTCATTATGATAAACGTACCTTTGTATTTATGTAACCAAATATGTCGTATATCCTTCACTGAAAAAATAAAGAAAAGAATAATGCTATTGCTAGCAAACAAACAACTAATGCCTTCTAACTATCTCTCTTTATGTTTTAGGTTAAATATGGCTTTCTTCATTATCTTTTAATGTGCCAAATCTTTTAACCTAACAATACTAAAACCCCATGCATTATCCTCAATGTTTTTCTCACTCCTAATTAATAAATATCATTTTTAATAGTCATTATAAACCTGTATTATGAACACCTGTTGCTTAATTTGTTCACTCATCAACATCCATATTTTTCTTTGGAAGTAAAATTCTCATATCATCAACTAAAACAAATTTTGTTTTAACTTCCTACCACATCACATTTAAATATCTTTTTTTTTAAAAAAAGTATTAGATCATCTCTTAAACGATTAGGTCAGTTTAGTAAAAGAACGATAAAGATAATAATTTCCAGTCATGTCAAAGATCTCAGAGCAAGGAAAGAAGTAACATCACAAGCTAACATCAGGCTATTAAAAATAAATGTAATTATCATAGTCAATAAAAGCCAAACATACACTCATGCATACCTAACAATTATATAATAAGATGTTGTCAACGTTGTAGTAAGATGTAGGCTATACAAAGGTTAAATAGTTAATTTCAAGATCAGAACAAGTTTTTCAATGGAAAATAATGTTAGGGGCAAAGGAATAGGGACTCTCTAGTGATACTAAAAAATGCGAACCATAATTAAAGATAGGATCAATGAGGAAATTAAAACCCAAAAAGGTAGAAAAATGTAAAGAAAGTTCTTTATTTTCTTTAACATTTGGGTATATATAAATTAATATCACTATCATACTCATTATTCCACCTCCAAGTAGGCCAACCTGAAGATGAATGTTGTTAGTGCAACCATTACTACCAAGACATATAATTAGATGATATGCTGTTAATGGGTCCATATATTTTTTTTAACATTGTAGTCCTTTTGATTCCTTTTATAAAAGATATTGTTTAACCATGATTCAATGTATAAAACCTAAACACATAAGTAAATTCATTATACTTCAAGTTTTCAACCATGTATAATAATTACAAGATACGTAATTTATACAATAATAGTGTTAAGAAGTTAAACAAAAGGTTATTGTAACTTAAAATAATAACCATCAATGAGTGGCCAAGGTAAGTTTATGATAAGTATTGTTAACTAACTACAAATTAGACTATAGTGTTACCGTCTCAATAGGATCAACGACTAATTTTGATACAGTTGTAACTTCAAACTATTTGATCTGGTGGAACTCTTAAATACTTACTATCTACTTAACTCAATATTAAAAAGAAAGAAAGAAAGGTAAGAACTCTCTACACCGAAATGGATACTCCAGAGAAGAAATAAATCGATAATTTTAGACTCAACAAACTGAGTAACTCTAGAAAATAAAAATATCAAATCAAATGAATACAAAATCGTCCCCAAAATGACTCTGTCCTTTGTCAAAACAAGGATTCTCTGCCCTGAACGGGGTAGGTATATCCATGGGAACCCAAACCCCACAAGGATTTTTGGCGTTCCCTACTACTTTCTAACATGATTTACTTTTTAATATATCTAAAAATATTTTAACGGTGTTTGGGACATTGACTCGAGTTGGATCAAAATTCAACTAATTAGTCTTTGACTCTAAACTTTATAAATTAATGTTAAAATAATTTAATTTCATTAACTTTTAATAGTGTTTACTGCGAGTTTGTACATTTAAAAGAGACTATATCTTCCTCTATCACTCTTTCCCTTTCTTCCACTGTATACAAGACTCCACTCACTGGTTACACTGAAAACCAATTCCATTGATAAATAATTGTGGATGACATGCTCTAATGTCCAAATCCAACTATCAAATATGACATGTAACTCAGGTAAAAATGATAGCACCGAAAATGTGTTATCTAGCTAGTTCTACTTAATTCGAGCTCATTCTTTGATTTTACATTCTTATTTGGTTATTTTATAGTCTCAAGCAATTTGAAGGTAGATTGAGTTTGATGTCCATATTTAGAGCTTAATTGGGTAAAAACGAAGCCTTGAAGCATCACTCAAGGCGAAACTTGAAGAAAAAGGCCCTTTTGGCCTTTGCCTTACCACGTTGTGACACCATAAAGCAACATTATACGAATTCATGAAAATCACACGGCATCGCGACGCTTTGAACTTTTGGCTCGTGCAATGGTAAGTTAATGACTCGGTGTTGTCCCTAGCGCCACAGTGCCATTACATGTTTTTAAATAGTTTGTCCACCACCTAACGTAAATATTTGTTTCCAGTCGACCACTACAAGAATTTTCTCTACTTCTTAGTTCTGTCTTTGTACTCTATCATCTTCCAATTGCTCGACATGTCGACAATGAGCTAAGGTACAATTTCTTAGCTTGAGTTTTTAGAGATCTTCCTTTGTTTCATTTAGTTTTGATTTGTTGTGCAATTGTTTATGGTAGGAAATACGCAAATTATATAATAAGCAAGAGTTAGTTTAGCTTGTTAATTAATTGGAATTAGAATTGTTCTAATCAACTCTAAATTGAACCAAATTGATAATTTAATTAGGTGCATGAAAATTAATCTATCTACCTAACCTATGAGCTTCGTTCTTAATGCAATTAGTTCATGTTGAATCATTCAAGTTTTTCGTCGTATCAACTTGAACTATTTGGATGCTTAGGACAATTTAATTAGCTTTTCTATAATTAAATTAGTTCAGGTTTGAAGACAACTTTATTCATAAGTTAGGATAGCTCCATGAACAAATATATTGAATTGGGAGAGATTGACGTAACCCAAGATAGGCACTTTTTAATTGATTGAAAAATTATCGTAGATAACCTTATATGATATAGCAAATATAGCACATTATTTTAGAATTATGCAAATATGGCAAAATTCTTATTTTTTAATAGACTTTACATCTTACCTCAAACATATCACGCACATCAAACATATTAAATTTATGTTGAGTGTACCAATAAAACATAACAAATTTATTAACAGTGTATCAAACTTATCGGCTAAACCTTTAAGTGTATCAAGGCCTAAAGGGTATCAAGTGTATTACGACAAATCAAATGTAACTAGAAGTGTTAGGTGTATCGAAATGTTTTAGGTGTATCAATGGGTATTGACTATATCAAAGAATATCATGGTGCATCAAGTGTATCAAGAAGTATCAAGTTTATCAAATGTACATCAGTAACAACATTTGTGACATTTTACATTTTGTATATATATGGGCTAGACTTTGTTTTTAACATTTTTGTAAATAATAAATTTGTGTGCTATAAACTTAATTATTATAACTTGTTTTATCTTTTTTGCAAGTACCCATAATTAATTCACAACTCTAATTTTCTTGTTTCATACAATATATTTTCTTGCGATCCAAAACAACTTCAACTCTCCTCCCCGATTACCTTGGGTGGAAAATAATTTTGCTTAAGAACTTTACATGCTCTCTGAGTTCAACTCGGACTTACCACTTAGGACTAGATCTTGGTGTGTAATTCGAGCTTCGATCGAAGAATGCATCTCCTAGGTTCACTTCTCCCCATCGTAGCCTACTAGTCTCGTATATTGGAGTTCTTTCTCGACAAAAGAGTCTTTTTTGGTATTCAGTTAAATATTTTGATATGGAATTGGATGAAAAAAATCGTTGATCAGACAACAACCATTGCGCATGACTAGTACCACCACAATATCCAAGGACAGCTTCGACAACTTCTTCTTGCAGGCAAACTTCTACAACCACGCACAACGACGATTGCCTTGGGCGACTACACTATGACAATCCATCTCCAATAGCCACCTTCAATGTCCAACTTTGTGTGTGGCACCCTTGACATCAAAATTGACCATCCTCACTAATGACCAACTTCATGATCATCTCAAACAACTAACTCTAATGATCCACTCATTTAATCATATACTAAAAAACAAAAACTTAAAATTTGATCGGTAAAAGTATTTTTAAATATAAAATTGAAATTATTAGTTTATCGTGTTAATAAGTCTTTTATAGTAATTTCACATTAATATAAACATTTTGACCATATTGTCAAACCAAACAAATTGATGTATACAAATACTTTCGTGAAGAAAGTAACCAAGCACTGTACTTTAATTTTGTTGGTTTGTATGAGAGAAAGTATTTTTTTTTTCTCTTAGAGAGAGAATTTTGTCACTTCAAGTACAATGGTTATATTTAAAAAATTGTAAAATATACGTGAAAGTTTTAAGTTGACTTTTCAAAGTTAGAGGGTTTGGAGCGATGGTGAGTTATTATAATTCAAGATTTGAATTATTATAGTTTGGTTAGAATAGTTTTTGCTTGGGATGTAGACTATTTTAGTTTGATAAAGAAAGAGTAAACAATGTAGTAGAGAATAAAAAAGTTATGAATGTTAAATAGTAAATACGGTAGTAAATTGAGAGCTTGAAATAATATTTATTGTAATTAATTGGGAACTTTTAAGTAGTATTTATTCTAGCAAGAGATGGTTATTATAGTCATACATGATTGTGCCTCAAATATTCATTTAATGTTAAAATTTCGAAATAGAAGAATATATATGCTTTGGTTTTTGAGGTTGAATCAGTTGGTTTTTGGTCTAATTTAGCTTTGAATTTTTCATTGGAACAATAATAATGTGGTTTTAAGTTTTGTATAAAAAATGAAAAAGTTTGAAATATGTGAACATAAATCCCTTTGAGTGACCCACACCCCTATACAAAGCGGTCTTGTTCAACCGTTGAACCGATGCTTCAAAATTCAATGTTATGTTGATAATATATGATATTTTAAAGCCAAGGTGTGTTTCCTTTTAATTAATGCAAATTCATTCAATCTTTATTTATTTTCTTCTATCTTCCTTCTTAAGCTTTAAGGTCAAATCAATCTCAAGAATGTGGTTGGGGGAATACTTTCTTTTCAGATAACAAAACTACGTGACTTTCAATGCTATTCAAATACTGAATTTGTAAGTTCCATTGGCTTAGAGACTTCCATTTTTGTGAAATTTTTCGTCAGGATCGGCCTCCCATTTATTATTTTAACTTTTAACTTTATTCTCAATCATAGGGATCATTTTCAATATTTTTTTATTAAAAAAATTTCTAATAAAAACATTAATATTTTATATACAACAACATTTATTTAAATATTACAAGTCTACTAATCCTTCAAGTACATAAATATCATAACATCTATAACATCTAGGTGTGATCTTGTATAAAAATAATAAAGTGTAAAATGTCTTTTAGAAGAATGTATTAAATTAAAGTACAGAAACATTAATATGAAGATTAGAAAAAGGTGATTGCGTTGAAGGTATTAAAGTTATATTAACACTAAAGTTATATTATATTTACTCCTAAAATTTTCGTCTAAAATTGGAGTTTTGCAACCTTTCTCAAAGTAAATCTCGGTAGGACAAACAGACATCTTCACCTGCAAAATAATTAAAATTACATTGGTAGGACTCACCTGCAGGATAAATGGACCTCACTACCTATTGCTACTGTATTTTGTCTACACATTTTAATGGATGCTTAAGCATATTATTGCAAATGTTGAATTTTGATGTTGGTAAGCTAAGGACCCTCACATTTAATGCTACATGATGAGGGTGGGTGAGCTGGAACTTCCTACTCATAATCTTTCTTTTTTTAGTTGTTAAAACTCTAATTTGGACTGTTTAATTTGGAACGAACATTCTGTACCACCATCCTAACCTAATTGCTCTACTGTTTAACATTTATTATTTATAATTTTTGTTACAAACTTTACATGGCTAACCATGAACTAATTAGTGGATATGTGATACTTATTTTTCATCCTTAAAACGTTTATTGTGTCAGTTTTTTCAAACTGTCGTATATAGACTTCCCTTGTCGCCCTCTCTTTCCTTTTTTCGATCCCATGTCGCCACACGGGACGTAAAAAAATGGGATCCTATCAACTTGTTCCGACCTAGGATAATAAAGCTCATAAGCTTAGTCTTACTCACCGTCGAGAAACAAAAGAAGACTTCCATCTCCAAGTTTAACTCAAACGTAGCTCGCTTCTTTTTGGGTGTGAAGTTGTGTCACATAAAGGGAGAGCCGTATGAGATGAAAATCTCATGTACGGTTCTAGAACGGAGATTCTTTGAATGGAATAAAGAATGACCGTTCACATCTATGATTGAAAAAAATTGTCACGAATTTTAAATATGAAAGATTTTAACGGTCGTTATTGGTCATTTTTAATCTTTATTTTGTAACTAACAAATTTAATTAATTTTTTTAACAACTTAGTTTTTGTAATCCAGAATTTATTACAATTTAGATGTAAAAAAAGCATTTGATTGTCTTGATTTTTGGCTAAACATTTACTTTTTGCTACTTGGTGTTAAATTTCATTAATTATTTTGAATGATTGGCTACTTTTGAACCACTACTGTTAAAGATAATTTTTTAAGAAAAAAATTACCTCATTAGCATTTGAAACTAATTCTTTTCTTTAAAAAAAAGTGATTGATGAATGAAATATTGAAAAAGTATAAAAGAGAGCAAGTATCATTTAGAATCAAAGAGATTCCAACATAAAAGATATGAAGATGTACAAAGAAGGAAAAGAAAAAGATATAAGTCAATTATACATAAATGATGACATCAAAAGATGAAGAAAAAAAAGATACACAACTAACTAATTAACTTTTAGTTAATGCCAACTAAAAGTTAACTTCAAAGTTCTCAATGCATTGAAATAGAAATTAAAATTCTTTTTTAAATATTTTAGATTTAAACTGAAAAAGCTTATTAAACCCATTATTTTTTCTAAATATATTAGGTTTGTCTTCTTTTTTTTATTTATGCCATTTTTTCTTTCTCCATCATCTTTTTTTTCTCAAAAATTTTTTTTATTCTTTTTCAGACTGTTGTTTGGTTCAAGACCATCAGTCAAATACAAAATATCTATTTTTTTTATTTTTTTATTGGGTTATTTAAGATCGGATGTCAAATATAAAAGATCATTATTTGGTTACCAAATATAAAAGATTTTTTTAAATTTTTTTGAAAAACTGTTGTTTGGTTGTTTAAGATGGGATGCCAAATATAAAAGATCTAAAAAAAATCTTTGAAATATTGGATAGCCAAATAACGTATAAAAAATATAGTCAAATCTATCTTGTACCAAAGAATCATTGTCAAATCTAAACGAGCTTGTACCAAATATAAATGATATTTTAGAATTACCAAAAAAATCTTTTGATATTTGGATACCCAATTTTAAACCATGAATCTATTTGTCAAATATTACCAAAAAAAAATTGAAAAAAATTTGTGACCAAATCTAATAGTTTGTTTAGATAGATTTTGGGGCAATCTAAAGTATTGTATAGGAAAATAGTTAAATTTAAAGTATGGTTTACCAAATATATTAAGCGGTGCAGTTGGTGGCGCAATTAATCACGTCCAATTTTTTACTTTTCATTTGTGGACATGTGAACTTTTTTGTTTTTGAAATTGTTCTATAATATAAATATTTTACCCGTTTATTATATTTTGTAAGGATGGCATAGATGAAAGGTGTGAAAGAAAATAATAATAATAATAAAGCTAATTAAATAGAGGTAGGTAGATATGATGAAAAGTTACCACTCCAACACCAATTTAAAGATAAAACAATAATAACACAAACAAATATAATTGAAAGGTTAGAGGGGATAGGAATTATAATGTAAAAGACAATTAAATTTAATATTTCTTCATAAATGTTTGTGATAATGCTATGAAAGAAATCCCCCTTATCTCCCACTCTTCCTTTCTCTCCTCCCTCCACCTTCCTACTTCATCTTCATTTTTGCTCATCACATTCATTAAAAGGTTGTTTCTTCTTTAGTGACTCATGTACAACTTACTTCTTTCATTTTCATAATAATAGTTCTCTAAATTTTCCAAGCTTAATTGAGTTTCCCCTCAAAAAAAAAACTCATCACATGTTCTCTATCTGATTTCCTAACGTATCTTTTTAAAAATATTTGTAGATTATTAGATGTGAGATAAAAGAGAAATACATAAAGATAGTGCATGTGGAGAAACACCTAATTATTACAGTGGTAAAAAAAAGTTGAAAAAAAAATGAAAGAAAACATTAGTTGAATGAGGGAGTAGGATGGCCAAAGAGATAAATGTTGCACGGATGCACCAAATATTTTAATTATTTAATTGACTTCATTGCTTTACCATTTCCCATTGCATTGCATGATTTTCCATTTTTCCTTACTCTGCTCTGCTGATCATCATACCTCTCTGTGAGCCCACTTCCCTCTTCTTCTTTCCTTTCCCTTTGTTTTGTGGATTTTCGAGGTGGGGTTTTGATGATCATCATATTAACTCCATTTCCATGCCTCTTTTCTTCTCACCACTCCTGAAATATCACCAACTTTCTTTAAAAAACACAGGCACCATTTCTCTTCCACAAACTCTTTCTTTTTTTACTTCTGTACTAACAACTTCAATCTTCTATTCATATACTGTAACGCTCTCTCTCACTTCTACACTTACACTTACAACTTCAATCTTCTATTCATATCCCTGCTTTGCTTCTTGCTTCAATTTCACACATTAAAGCCTAAAGACTGCGTTTAGTTACTTCAATACCATTTTCATGGTTTTAGAATTGCTCATCTTAATAATCTGAACTTTTTAAATGTGTACCCATTGAACCCAACCTGCTTCTGTTATGGCTCTGTTTTTCTTTCCCTTTAAAACTCCATAAAATTTGAGCCATTTTTATTTATCTGTGTTCCATTGGAAGCATTTGGCCATGGTGGTTGGCCTCCCATTAATATCTGCAACTTGGTAGCTGACTTAATAACTCTCTGTACATGTTATATGTAGAACTTTACCCTTCTAATTAATTCTTCTCAGAAATCTTTTGTCTAGGTTTTTGTTTCGTTTTTCTTTTTTCCTTCCCGTTGAAAGTTTCAATGCAAGTTGTGGAGTCAATGATGGGACAGTTCTGACATTTTGAACTTTTGAAAAGCAGTATATAGCTTTGAGACATAGTTTTGCTTGTGTATCATTAATGAAATATACAACAGGTTTTCCAGCAGTTGAAAAATGAAGAGGTTTTCTGTCAAGGTTGAGGAAGGAAGGGAAGGTAAAGACGGCAAACCATCCGTCGGACCGGTTTATCGAAATGTTCTTGCAGAAAAGGAATTTCCTTCTCCATATGAGGATTTGAGCACATCTTGGGATCTTTTCAGGTTATAGTCTATCCTTTCATGTTCATGTTTTGGAATTCAAATGATTGTGTGAAATGAATGGTTTGATGTTATTGCAAGGCTGAAATAGAATATCTTGTGTTTCAAATAAACTTAAACATGTTAAGGATTTTTTTTCTTTGTTGGAAACTTCTAAGATAATATCTTGGATTGTTTTGCAGTGTTTCAGCTAATAAGTATGCTGAAAGACGGATGCTCGGATGGCGAAAATTCGTCGACGGGAAGGTGAGTTCAATTCTCACTTTCTATATGAAAGTACAAAGGATAGAAACAATGTTAGTAAACTCGAACGATTTTGTTGATTGCTTGACATTATGATGATTTGATTCGGGTTTCTTTCTTTTTTGGTATCCAGCCAGGACCTTATATATGGAAAACGTACAAAGAAGTTTATGGTGATGTTCTTAACATTGGCTCTGCACTACGAGCAATTGGTGCCGAACCGGTAAGCACACTCCTGCAATTTTAAGGTTTTTTCTATATGATATGGGAGAAGCATATAATAGTAACAATGGCAAAACTAAAGAAATGGCAATGTTGTGCAACAGGGATCACGTATTGGGATTTACGGGGCGAACTGTCCTCAATGGATAGTTGCAATGGAGGTTCAACTGAAAGATTCTTCATATTTTGTGCTGAATATTCCATAAGTTCTTAAAGTTACTTGTAGTTGTTTGATTGTATCAGATAACAGATGTTCTAAATGTTTTGTGTAGGCTTGTAATGCCCACAGTTTGATTTGTGTGCCTCTCTATGATACTCTTGGTAAAATACTTTTCTGAATTCACTTTTCTAGGAGTTTTTATTTGATGAATTTTCTTATCAGTTAACTTCTCTGCTCTTTGTAAGTAATAACTTCAAGTTGAGCTTCCTGTTGATTCTTATAATAATAGAGAAGGGACTAAATGAATTGCAGGACATGGAGCTGTTAATTTCATTATAGATCATGCAGAGATCGACATTGTTTTCATCCAAGATAAGAAAGCAAAAGAAGTAAGAGTTTCTGTCTAGTTAATATAATATGCTCTCACATCTCAATCTAAACCAAAAAAGATGGACTTACTAAATTTGGTTGAAATTCTATGTTCATTTTGCAGCTATTAAATTCTGGATGCACAATTCCTGAGAGGCTGAAAGGTGAGAATGATGATATAAGATGGTTTTCTATAGCAATAATCGAACAAATTTATTGAGTTTGATTCCATTTCGCAGTTTTTATCTGCTTTACTTCACTTAAGGAGGAAGAAAAGATTTCAGCAACAAACAATGGGATGAAACCATACTCATGGGACGAATTCCTTCGCTTGGTCCGTTTTAAATCTAAACCAAATCTTTTATTACCCTCCTTTAATTTATATGTTAGAGTTGACATGTGAATCTATTTGAATGATCAGGGAAAAGAAAATCCATCTGAGATCAGTCCTCCGCGACCTCTTGATATTTGCACGATTATGTACACAAGTGGAACCAGTGGAACTCCCAAAGGGGTTGTGTTAACACAAGAAACCATCACTACATTTATTAGAGGAGTTGATATCCAAATGGAGCAGTTTGAAGATAAGGTAAACAACTACCCTTATTTTCTTTTAACTTTCAAAGTTGTTGGGATACCTTAAATTTGATATTAATGCTCAATGTATTCACATTTGTCATTTACACTATTTATAATTTTGACTTTAAGGTTTAAAGAATTGTGTTGTATAAACTCTTCAATTTTAGAGGTGTCTCTTATCTTTAATCTTAATTATTCTCTCTAATAATAATTTATTCATCCTCTATCTATGGATGCAATTAACACATTGTTAATAAAGCACGTAAATCTCTATGTCGATCCTCTACCATCTACCTTTTTCGGCTTATCTCTATCTGTCCATTTCAAAGTCATTTCCTTTTGCATTATCTTTCTTGTCAACAGATGACAGAGGATGATGTGTATCTATCATTTCTGCCTCTAGCTCACATCCTTGACCGTACGGTCGAGGAATATTTCTTTCGTAAAGGCGCATCAGTTGGCTACTACCATGGGGTACTGTATTCTTTATAGCACTATGTAGCATCTACTTTTCAATAAGATCACTCAGATGTTTGATTTACTAATGCTTTTTTTAAGAGTAAATGATTTGAAAAATATCTTTTAGACCTTTGAGAATCAGAACAGCTCATTTTCATTTCTCATTCCTTTTATGAAGGATCTTGATGCAATAAAAGATGATCTAATGGAGTTAAAGCCAACGCTATTAGTCGGCGTACCTCGAGTCTTTGAAAAGATTCACGAAGGCACGAAAGCAATGCTCATCATCTGTAGTTTCTTTACGTTCCGTAACCTTGTTAACAAGTTTAAGTTATCAAATCTCTATTTCAGGAATCAAACAAGCTGT
The DNA here is from genome assembly GCF_000004075.3 of Cucumis sativus. Lineage (NCBI taxonomy): Eukaryota > Viridiplantae > Streptophyta > Magnoliopsida > Cucurbitales > Cucurbitaceae > Cucumis > Cucumis sativus. Next base: position 22,687,711 of record NC_026657.2, read on the forward strand.
ACAAGTACTCAATCCAGTGAGAAGGAAGGCTTTTGATTTGCTCTACAAATAGTAAATCAAGTTTTATCTTCTTTTTTACTACTGGTAGCTTATTTTCTTCATGATTCTTGTAAGATCAGAGATAAATCATATATATGCTGAACTTGCAGCAAACTTTCATGGATGAATAGTGGATACAAACAAAAAGATGCATCCCCTTTGGCAGATTTGTTGGCATTCAGGAAGGTTGAAACCTACTCTCCTGGCTAAATTATGTACTCTCGATTACGAGTTCCTCGGCCTGACATATGTTTGTGTTCTCAAAAAGTCATTTCAAACAAATCTTGAACTTCATATGGTACATGTCCATGATCACTAACTTGATTATCACCTTACACTAAACTTCTATCAACTCAGGTGAAAGCAAGATTAGGCGGTCGCCTTCGACTAATAATATCTGGGGGCGCGGCCTTGAGCACAGAAGTGGAAGAGTTTCTAAGGGTTACATGTTGTGCCTTTTTCGTGCAAGGCTATGGTAAAGAAACACTCTACGTACACAAACACGGTTTAGTTTCATTGATAGCTTTTAAGCACATTTCAAGCTTAAAGATTCCCTTTCGTCATAATATGCTTAACGAGTTTCCTCCCCGTCGTTTTTGCTTTATTGTTTAAAATTTTGTCCAAACATTCTGAACAGCCATGATATGGTAACATTTAGGATTGACTGAAACTTGTGGACCAACAACTATTGGCTTTCCTGATGAGATGTGTATGCTCGGAAATGTTGGCGGCGTTACGCTATTCAATGAGCTTTGTTTGGAGGAGGTTCCGGATATGGGCTACAATCCGCTTGGGGATCGTCCATGTGGCGAAATATGTGTGAGAGGAAAGACTGTTTTTACTGAATACTACAAAGACCCTGAACTAACCAAAGAATCAATAAAGGATGGTTGGTTTCACACAGGTGATTCACGCCTTCCCTCTCTTGTTCTTGAATGAAAAATTCATTGCTATTTGACTTGTTTATTCCATTTCATTCTTGTACTACTTTAGGAGACATTGGAGAAATGTTTCCCAATGGGGTTATGAAGATCATTGACAGGAAGAAGAATCTCATAAAACTATCCCAAGGAGAATACATAGCACTCGAATACTTAGAAAATGTTTACTCGATTACCCCGATCGTCGAGGATGTAAGTTTCGAATTGTCTTTCTTTTGAGTTTCTTTCTGAAACTAACTTCATAATATTGATTTGATCTACTGTTTCCAAAGATATGGATCTACGGGAACAGCTTCAAATCAATGCTGGTGGCAGTGGTGGTTCTACATGAGGAAAACACTAAGAAATGGGCAAATTCAAATGGTTTTTTGTGTTCTTTCTCTGAGCTTTGTCCTCTTGAACAGCTTAGACATTATGTTCTCTCTGAGCTCACTTCCACAGCTGAAAGGAACAAGGTATTGCAATTTCTTAAACAACCCAAACCTCGGCTCTACTTCAGTGTGGTATAAGTATGATAAAACCACTTTATTACATTTCTTTACACTTCATATTTAAAAAAGTACTTTTATTAGAATGCCTTAAATTTGTTAGTCAACGCTTTTCGAAATGACCAAGCATAGGGGTCTTGGGGATATGATCTTGAAACCTAAGTTTTAATTGTATTTATCTTATTTATGTTACTTACGATTTTAGTCCTAAAGTTTAGAGGAGTGTGCTATATAAACTCTAACTCTTCTAGTGCCTCTAGAACTGTAGTTTCATGTTTTTCTCTATAATAAAAAAACTGTCATCTCCCTCTACTCGTAGACTTAACTAACACTCTATTGGTGAATCATGAAAATTTTTGTGATGATTCTTGATTGTTTACATTTTTCTGTACATCTTTTATCGTTGATTTCTTAACTGTTTTAACTCAATGTCCGATTCGCATCAGTTGAAACGTTTCGAATACATCAAAGGAGTTGTATTGGAATTGCGCCCATTCGACATAGAAAAGGATCTGGTGACAGCAACTTTGAAGAAGAAGAGAAACAACTTACTCAAACACTATGAGGTTTGTTGGAAAACACTCTTTCTTTTTTCATTGATTGAGTTCTCCAAAACACAGGTGAATGAAAAGCTCCCTTGGTTGTAGGTGCAAATCAATGCAGAGTACAAAAATTTGGAGAAAAAGATATGATAAAGTTGAAGCTTAGTAGCTGGTTTTGCTAATCTCAAAAGCATTCAATCAAAATCGTTTTGATGATGTTACAAAAAAAAGTTGTTTTTTTCTTCTCTTCTTGCAAATAAAGGACAATATATGGATTCACTGTTAGATGAAAGTATAGTATTTGATTGATGCTTTAGCAAACTTCATTATATTGAAGGGTTATAATATAAAGTTTATACATCAAAAAGCTACCATTTTCTTTGGAAAAGTTTTGTCCTCTCATTTTCTAAAAATTTAAACTTTGTGTGTTAAGGTTTAAATACTAATTCTTTATTCAAGTTTTTGCGTTCATTTTGATTCTTATACTTTTAACTTCAGTTCATTTTTGTTCATATGCTTTTGAAATGTTCATTTCAATCCTTATACTTTTTTGTTTTAGTTCTTTTTGATCCATATACTTTAAAAGTCTTGATTTTGGTATTTGTACTTTTAGCTTTGGTTCATTTTTGTTCTTGTACCTATAAAAAGTGATCATCTTTATCCCTTCATTTCATTTTTAAAGAATCAAAATAGTCACTTTTTAAAAGTTCAATTATCAGAGTTGAAATTGCAAAGACCAAAATGAATATTTTTAGAGTAAAGAGATTTTACAAACCAAACCTAGAAGGTATAAGAACCGAAATGAACATTTTAAAGATAGAGAGATCGAAATAAATCTAAGCTAAGAATACAAAGACCAAAGTAGTATTTAAACTTAGTGTTAAATATAGAATCAAAATTTAGAACATCTTAACCACATGAAAATTGTTGATGAAAATATCAACAAAACGTAGATATCTATGAATACATCTATAAAAGTATTCAAAAATATATTCCTAGATTAAGAATTAAACATTTTACCTATGTTAAAATATTTTCGTTGAATTTTCTTTTTTTTATACAATTCATTTGTTTTGTATGATACAACGAAATGTGGATTCACTCATTATATCGATGTCGACTTTGTAAATATATAGAAATATTGATTGGTATGTGAATCAAATTCTAAAATCACGCAATTTGATGGTGTAAGTGAGTATGTTGTAAGAGTATCCAAAGTGAGTTAAGCAACTCTTCATCGATATGTTATAGTTATGAAAATTAGGTTTTTCTTGTGCAACAACTTGATGAGCTTCATAATTTTTCTCTATATTTAGGTCCCTAAAATTATCAAATTATTTGCTTTAAAAGTTTTTTAATCTTGAAAGCAACTCAAGAGGTTATTTACACACATTCGTAGAAGATGAGATACAAATAATATATATATGGAATCTATTTTGAACCATAAGTTTTGAAATATGGCCCATAATGGTAATAGTTATGTTTTTTTCTTTCTCATTTCATATTTTTTAAGAACAAGAAATTGTGTATTTTATTATTTTTTTAATTGAAATTAAATTTAGTATAGCATAATGCAATTATAACAAGTTTAAAGATGTAATGCAATTTAATTTGGAAAGGCAAAATTAAGAAGAAAATAGAAAGAAATGGGGAAATAATTGATATGTTGATGTAAGAAACAAAGAAGTGTCAAACAAATTGTAAATAAGGATATAATATTTAATAGTAAAAATTTATAACAACTTAAAAAGGGATATTTCTTTCTCATTTTGGTTTTTGCAACGACTAAAATGTAAACTAGAGATAGGGTGAACCTATTTATTTCCTCGAAATAGTAGTTAAAGTAATGTGAAATATGGAAATTAATCAGACTTCCACCCCGGTCTCAGATAGTAATCAAGGTGCACTAGTTTTCTCTTAATAATATTCTAAATATCATTTGCTATAATAATCTAGGAGTGAAACTAAAACCTCTACATAGGAGTGCTATAATAATGTAGGAGTGCTTAGTTCAAGTTGCTATAAAACCTCTATATAGGATTGGGTTAGATACTCTCATATTCTTTTAATTTTACGTGATAAAACACATACAAACTTTTCAAACTCTCTACTTTCTATAGTTAAATCAAATCTTCAAAAGGACCTCTTTACTTTAATTGCTATAATACATTATAAATTAATGCACACAAATTTATCTTCTAAAGTCCGATCAAACTCTTCTCATGGAATGTAACGACCCAACTTTTCTGGGTAAGTCGAGGTCGTTAATTTTTGACAAAAGACTTTGGTTGATACAAATTGAAACATAAGTCAATTTAAAAACAAAACATGTCAGGCCTGATTTTCAAATATTCAAGAAAACTTAACAATAACACTATTTACAAATAAAAGTTTGTAAACTAAGTTTTAGTACATCTTAAACCTTAAAAGAAATCATAAGCGGAAGCAAAATAACACATTCCCTATGGCAATCACGCTTCCTTCCTGCCCCTCGCCGGTTTGCCACCTTTATTTCCTTTGCCTGAAAATTAAACATAAGAAGGGTGAGTATAACAATACTCAGTAAGAGACCCTCTACTGGTCTCGTCAGGGGAAAATAAATTGTTAAAGTTCTATTGGGACACCCTGTACAGTCGCAGTCTTGTGATCCCGTAGGATACACATTTCAGTCTAACGCCCCGAGGGACATACATATCAGTCTGACGCCCCGAGGGACGTACATATCAGTCTGACGCCCCGAGGGACGTACATATCAGTCAAGTGTTCTGCAGAAACACATATCAGTCAAATGCTCCCGAAGGTGCAAAATAAATTGGTGATCCCGTGGGACACCTACAAGGTAAACATCCCAATACAACCTAACAATTTATCCCCTCATTCCATTCAACCCATCTTTCAGTTACTTCAAATCACAAAGTCCTTTCTTTCAACATCCTAACAGTCAACTTATTTTACTACAGTCATATGTCTGTCAATAATATGCTAATACATCAGTCAATCCACTATAGAGTCAATGCACCCCTCAGTTCACCAGCACACACAGTCATACTTTAGCGTAATCATACACCCAATCTAAACGAGAATCTCATACAAACACAATCTACAATCTCCGTCCTGTCCACATACACACATTTATATATAGATTCCATGACAATCACGACATACATTCGACGTCAAGTCTACTTCAATTCATATACATTCATATATATTTTCAGTCAACCCCAGTATACATTCAACACACATACAGTTCACAATCACAGTTCACAATCACAATTGAGTCCAGTAGAAAATCCCTTACCTCAAGGTTATGTAAGTTTTTCAATCGGGCTAAATTCAATAAGTCAAATTCCAAGTAGAATGAAGCAACAATTCCAATGAAGCTCACGTTGGAACTTAGATATCTAAGCACGACCTCTTCAGTATCACCTTAAAATCAGCATTACCCAAATCAATTAACCAGTTTTTAAAACTTACTAGCCAAGAACAATATTACTATATCCACAATACCAATCAACTCACAACTTGGAGGTCAAATCCACGATTAGAAGGCAGAATTCACGCCGCGACGTTTTGCAAACGAAGGCAGAAGGGTTTTGGACGTTCAACAGCAGTTACGCGCGGACGGGAGTAGCCCGGCAACGTAGCCGAACTCGTGCGATGCGGCGTGACCTGCATCGGCGAGGCTGTTCGTGACTGAGGCGTGCGACTTGCCTCGCGGACGGAGATAGAGACGGCGGAGACGGTTGCAGAACCGTGGCTTCGACAGAGACAGAACCGGCTGAGACGGTTGGGCAGCGGCGGAAGAGCAACGGCGCTGCAGATCTGGACTGGCAGCGGCGCGGTCTTGCTTCGCGGCGGGGTTGCGGACGGAAGAAGAAAATGGAAGGAAAGGATCGGCGGCTGGCTGCGGTTGGCTGCGGCGGGACGGGAAGAAGAAGATAGAGGTGGTGGTTGTGGCTGGGCTGCGGCTGGCCACGAACAGAAGGAGAAGAGGACGGTTGGGGCGGTTGCTGCACGAACGGAGAGAAGGGGAAGGAGGGTCGCCGCGCACGGGAGGAAGAAGAAAAGGGAAAAAAAGAAATTTTCTTTTTCTTTTTCTTTTTATTTAAAAAAATATATAAAATAATTATAATAAAAATATATATATATATATATTTAAAATTTTCATTTTCTTTTCTTTTATTTAATAAAATGTAGAATAAATATAATTAAATACATATATATTTAATTATATTAATACATTTTCAAATCTTCTTTCTCCCCTTCAACATATTTTTAAAAAAAATCTTGAACAAATCGAAATAATTCTCTCAAAATAATTTACCTTCAAGTTTGGGGCGTTACATGGAAGCTAATACATAACAATCAAATATCTTCACTCCAAAAATGTTATATTGGAATCAGATTACTCGTAATCCTACATGGAATCTAGAAGGAGCTTTTAAACCATCAATTGAAAATCCAAAATTGACTCAAATTGTTGAAAATGAGGACGAAAGTGTAGAAATACAATTCAAATCCCAATCTGCAACATTAAAACTTCCTAGATTTTCTACCTATGAACCTGTTCATTCAAGTAATTTCTTTAAACTTTTGAGGAGTAGGGTTTGATAATACAATATCACAAAAATTTTGTGCAAAAGAAAATGACCCAACCTTATTTCCAACTTTATTTCCAAGGCATTGTGATATGCAAAATATTAATCAATTTAATGAATTTTGGTCATACTAAACTTTTAAGAAATATATTTTTTTTAATATTTTAACAAAATTGAACAAAATGAAATCCGTGAAGAATATTATAAAACTACGGAAAAGTTAAAAACAAATATTTTTTTTTTTTTCCAATGGGTGAAACATAGAGTTTTTTTTTATCAAAGTCTTATATTCTCGATACATCGAACTATTAATACAAATTCATCTTGTCACCAACCTGAGAAACTGTAAATCAAAAAATACAAATAACCTCCTCACATCTCCCATTCCAAGAAATCAAGTTCCAAAGTAGCAAAGACCAAGAAGTAATAGCTTCTCCTTTTGAGATGGTAGATTTTTCTGAAATTGAAACAAAAACACCAACTTTAAAAGATACAGAAAAACATATCATTACAAAACAATTATTCCAATAAAAAAAGTTCATACAATATTCAACAAGTAGATATAATAAAATCTAAACTTGAAGCTCATCATTACTCTATTAAATCACAACCTCAATCTATATATAAAACAAAACATTCATTTAAACCCTTTCAAATTTTAGATAAAGATTTTAAACTAACTAATTTCTCAAGTAAAGATTGTAAGAGTATTTTGGACAAAATTAATCTCCAATTGTAACACTTGAATGTAAATACTTCTAAAAACCCATCACCTCAAAAATCAATACTAAAAATGAAACCCTACTAAAGATCATAATTTTAAAGATAACAATGTCGAAGAACAATTCCAAAATCTTACTCTTAAAAAAAAATATCAAATCATAGATATCTAAAACTAAAAAATTATTATTCTCGACCCCCCTTTCCTGATATGCAATATGAAGAAAGAAACAAATTAACTCAAGTTCAGTATACAGAAAATGACATCTATAAATGGAACATAGATGGAATGATCGAACATCAAATTTTAAATTTAATGCATGAAATGGCCTTAGCAGCTATTGCTTATAAAATACATCAAAATACAAACCATCAAGCTGACTAGATTTTCATCTCTCGATTTACTGAAAATCTAAAAGAATGGTGGAATAATTGTGTATCCTCAAGTGACAAAGCACAAATTTTGACCGCCATTAAGGTTGAACAAAGTGGTACAGGCATAAATCAAACACAAGATGTTGTAGCAACCTTAATTTATACCATTACAAAAATCTTTATAGGAGAAACCGTTCAATTTTAGGAACTAAGTTTTGAAATCCTTTCAAACCTTACATATCCAAAACTTCAAGATTTTATATGGTACAAAGATGCTTTTCTACGTAAAGTTTTTACTAGGATAGATTGCAATAATCAGTACTGGAAAGAAAATTTTCTTTCAAGATTTCCAAAATTATTCGTTGAAAAAGTACACCAAACCATTAAACAAACCTTCTAAGGAACAATCCCATTTGATAATCTAACTTATGGTGAACTCATTAACGTTATCAATAATGAAGGATTAGCTTTGTGTACAGACCTCAAGTTAAAGGCAAAAGAAAAAGAAAAAAAAAACCACAAACAACGACAAAAACTTGGATCTTTTTGTGTCCAATATGGTTATGAAAAAATACAATTAGTTTTATCAGCGTTAAAACAACCGAACAAGTATAAAAGAAAATTCTTAGATTCAAGGATATTGTCCCAACAATAAGAAAAATAAAATTACAAATCCATATCAAAGAAAAAATATAAAAATAACATGACTACTAAAAAAAGAAAAGAAGCTATATGCAACAAATGTAAACAAAAAGATGAGAAAAAATAATAATTTAGAGATAGAAGAAGATTTGAAATTTTAATTATTAAATTTATTAAACCCTTCCGACGCTTCATCATCTTCTAACCAAAACAAAGAATCTTCTTATAACCAAAATAATACATTCTATTTAATAATACATTCTGTTTTTAAATTCGTAAACCTCATATCTAATAAAAATAATACATTCTATTCAAAGTTTCTCGATCTATAAAAACTATTAATCATATCCATAGAAAGACACGACAAATACAATTTTTGAAGGAAGAACTAAGTCATAAAAGAATTAAAGAACAGCTCGATAATCCTTATATTCAAAATTAAATTAATCGATTCAAAGAATTAATTGAAAAAGATATTTTGTGCTTTTATTTTGAATACCTTTTGAGAATGAAAGCAACACATTGTTAGCTTACCATACATCAAAACCTTTCATGAATAAAAATTTCTTACTAATGTCAACCTATACAAATGAATGTCGAATTATTACAATATTGTCATGAAGAAATCCAAGAGCTCTTACAAAAAAAAAAAAGAAAGGACTTATACGACCAAGTAAATCACCCTGAACAAGGAGTACCTCGCCTTGTAATCAATTATAAACCATTAAATTCTATATTGGAATGGATTCGTTATCGTATGCCAAATAAGAAAGACTTAATAAACCAAATACAAAGCATCCTAGTTTTCTCAAATTTTGATATGAAATCTAAATTTTGGCAAATTCAAATTACTGTAAAAGACAAGTATAAAACAACATTTAATGTTTCATTTGGACAGTATGAATGGAATGTAATATCATTTTGATTAAAAAATGCCCCTTCTGAAATTCAAAATATAATTAATGATATTTTTAATCCATACCAAAAATTTACATTTGTTTATATTGTTGATGTTTTAATATTTTCTCAATCCATAGAACAACATTTTAAACATTTAAGAATTTTTCATAAGATAATTAAATAAAATGATTTTGTCGTTTCTCTACCAAAAATAAAATTATTTTCAGCAAAAAATTAGATTTTTAAGCTATGACATCTTCGGAAGAAAAATAAAACCAATCCAAATATCAACTGAATTTACTAATAAATTTTATGATGAAATCACAAATAAAAATTAATTGCAAAGATTTGTAGGATGTTTAAATTACATATATAAGATTTTATTCTAAATTTAAAACAAACTTGTGAACCTTTGTATCAATGACTTGGGAAAACACCTTCTCGATTAAATGAGTACACATGCATTATTAAAACCATTAAAAACCTTGTCAAAAAGTCTTTCTTGTCTATCCATTATCAATCCATATGCATCACTCATTGTAGAAACAGATTCATCAGATATCAAATATGGTGGCATTCTCAAACAGTCTATCAATGGTCAAGAGCAATTAGTTCTTTTATCACATAAAAAACAATACATTACCGTACCTCATCTTACCACAATAAAACTCAAACTTCTTTTATCACAATCCTAGAACCCAAATATTTGGCAAATTTCATATTCAAAACCGTCCAAAAAATATTTTCATTTCATTCCAAACCATCCTTAAAAAAAACATCTGTTTTATGAATATATTATGCTGGAAACTGATTCCATTGAAATAACTCACACCAGAAATAAAAAAGAGCCTAATAAAATTGTTTTTTCAAAAATAAAAATTGTGTTGGTCGTGATTCCAACCAAATAGAATCAAAGTATTTATACTGAAAAAAGATTTTCATATCAATTTCTACCCCAAAATTATTCCTATATCGATTATCAACAAGCTTGGTAAAATGTATTTTGGCTAAATAATTTTAATCATTCCTAGTTCATTAAGTTTAACAATGCTTATATTTAAAATTTTCCATTATGGTTTAATGATTGGTGGGACATTTTTTGACCTAAATGAAATTATTCTACCATATCATTTTAGAAAGTTTCAAATTTTTCTCCAACAATATTTTTCCAAACACTTTTTATCAAACCCTACATTTTAAAGCTATTTTCATATCGCCTAGATTTTTTGTTGAAATTACTCCATCATATAAACCAAATGGTATCTACCACTTTTTTGCATGTACTGAATTAAACGGTGGAAAAAATTCAATACAGTAGTCGCCGCAAAAAATGTAGTTGAAAAATGATTTTCCATATAGCCTCAGAACATGAAGCCAAATCTGTAAAAGAGCCAACAATTTTTAGCCCAAAGTTAATGGGTGTTATGGCTCAAGCTACAAATGAAGAACTCAATATTATTATTCAACATATTTCATCTCCATCTGCTACAAATCAAGAAAAAAGCAATTCTAATGCTCAAGAAAAAGAATATCAGTATGATTTTGCCAACTTCTTCAATCATATTGAATCAGTCGATCAAGAAAAAATCTGAAGACAAAATTCAAATCTCTATGAAGAGATAATTTTACTTTAAAGTATGTGTCATGTCCTATAAAAAGATAATAAAGCAGTTCAGAGTTGTATATCTACATCTCCTGCAAGATATAGATGTATCTTGTAAAAGTGTCAACGTGTCAATGTGTCATGTAAAATACAGTGTATAAACAACTCTGAACTCCTATCATGTGTATAAAAAGAAGCCTAGGAAAGTTAGGGAGGACATTCTTTGAGTGTATCTTTCAGCTTTTTTAAGGAGAGAAAATAGCTTATACCGTGATATTGTATACCACGTTCTCTCAATCTTCTACTTTTTTTTCAAGTAAGTCTTTAATTTTCCAACACCTACTTTAGAAATTTCTCAATAATTTAATCATTTATTTTCATTTTTAACAAATATTTAATTAATTATTTCATACCATCTTTTCCATAACACTATTCACCTCATTTGTACGTGACAATCATGCAAAATACACACATTATTATAAGTATACCACTTAATTCCTATTCATTGCATATTACTATCACATATGTCCATGTCTCTCTATTTGTTAGTCACCTCAGCTTTTCTCTCTACACCTATCTATATATATATATATCTAATAATTAAGTAGATATTTTTCTATATATTTTTTTTCAAAAACAACCACCCCTCAAACACAAATTAACATCTTTTATGTTTTATGTTCTTCACTGGGGTAAGGTCAGTTTGTTACCCAAAAAGAATTTTGTTTTGTGTTATTCATCATTGTGTATTTAGAAAATAATCTAAATTGTTATTAAAATTATTGTTTAATGTGAATTCAAGATATTTAGAAGTATAGTCTCCATATTATAAATATACATTTTGTTGTTTTCCAGGGTTCTATTTGATTTTTGAAGTTTAAGAAAGGAACAATTTAATCTTTAAAGTTTAAATAGCCTTAAATGGTCTTTAAAGCTACTTTGACGGTTTATGATTAAGTTAGCTGATTTGATAAAGATAGATTAATTTAATCCTAGCTTACCGTTAATCAACAAACCATCCGAGCAACATTATGAACTATTTAAAACTATTTCTCAAACTTAAAACTAATCAAATTTATTAATGATGATTTATATTCAACTTAATATTAAATTGATAACTAAAACTAGTTTTACTAATATATGGTATCTTCTAGGTTTGCAATTTGAATCCTTCCATCTTCTATAACTTATAACTTATAACTTATGAATTATGATAAACAATATAACTAATAAGTAATTATATGAATTATGATAAACTCAAACACATTTTAAATTGTTCGAGTTATAACTTAATATAAATTCCTTGTTTTACCTACCAAACGTGTTCCATGTTTTTCATTGAGTTCTATTTTTCTAATTATTATGAGCAATGTTTTAATTGGATTCAAGTATTTTGTGAATCCAGACACCTTTTAATTTGCTTGATTTTAGAGCATTGGATATAAGTACAAGCATATCAAGTTTTAATTTTTTTTTTTTTTTGGCAAGAATCCGACCAACTTAGGTTAATTTTCAAAAATTCTAGACTACAAAATATATATATATATATATATATATATATATATATATATATATATATATATATATATATATATATATATATATATATATATATATTCATAACAGTTTCATATACTTTTGATTTTGTAACAAATTAGGACTTCTAACTTTAATATGAAATTTCTTAAAAGGAATCAAATTGTTACAAATTTCACTGCACGAGAAATAAATTATGTAAATATATATAGATTCAAAGTCTAAAAGCTCCTTCATAGAAATTAAGAACAAAATGTGTTCCTAACCAAAATTCTGCACCTCATCAAAAACAGAGCTTAAGCTCAACTAGCATCAAATGTAGGCTAAGAAGGAAGATGTCTGTAGTTAAGATCCCACTCAAAATAAAATAAAATTTACACCTCTAAAGTTGCAAGTCACAACGCTACCCCTATCTATTACTACTTTTTCTAATGCGAATGTTTTCTCGATCTTTCAGCTTTACAGTTCAAATAGCTATCTGAAATTGCATTTGTTTTGGTATAGTTTGCTAAAAGTTATCTTCTAATACAAAAGAAAATCTTATAGTTATAGATCATCTAACAAAAGAAATCACTTGAGAGAAAAAATAATTTCGAAATTGCCCATTTTCCTCTTCAAAATAAAGTGTTTGTACTTTTAATCAGTCCTAGTCTATTCAAATAGGTGCAAAGTTCAAGGTTAGCTTCTAGTGAGAGCGCCCAAATTTGAATATAAAAAGAAAAAGAATAATATGGATCAATAACATGTGAACTCTCTCTGTACATGAAAAGCCTAGCAAAAAGACCATTGAAGGAAGGTTTGAGGCCTTTGCATATTTACAGATACCATTTTACCAACATGATCTGAAGCCTTGAATCAAATTATATGGTATGAAAATTTCAATCTACTAAAGAAGATGATAATGATTTACCAGCTTATTGACACTAAATTTCAATGGTTCTTCAACTCTTCCACCAAGCTCGCTTCTCGTACAGCTGTAGCAGGGTCAGAAGTTTGCTTTCCTGCAAAACTGCATCAGAACAATGGATTTTTTTAAAGATGAATGGCACACAATAGTGAAGTGTTTACTACAGTGAATGGTGGAAAGATTGTGCTACACTGACTTGAGAATGTGGGATTCAGGTTCGTTAACATTAGGGGAAGATTGAAATTGAAGTGAATGCTGAACGATCAAGCCTGCACTTCCACCAACGGAAGGGGCAGGAGAATCTGATACCGTTACCATTGTGCTACCTTTAGCACTCATTCCTGCAAGAAGTTTTTACAAACATGATCTTAAATAATGCTTCATAACTACCCTCCTTTACTCACAACGTCAATATAAGAGCTTTTTTGCAATTCTAGTACCTCTGAAGGTGATGGTATACAAGGCTTTTACTATCAATGTATTGTTTCTAATAGTCATGCCAAGAAAAAGGACAAAGAATAGCACTCAAGGAAATATAAAAAATGAGGGGCTGGGGGGAATATAAATTTAAGTATCCCATACCTTGAAAGATGATGACTACAAAGAAGAGTAATGTGATGAATAACGCAGGTAAGCTGCTGTTGAATGAAGATGTTTTCTCTGCTTTCATCTTCTTCAAAGCTTTTATTCTCTCAACTGTGGCACGTTTTTTCACGGCTAACTCAGCAATTTCTCTAACAAAGATCCTGTCGGCAGCATCCAACGATGGACCTCTCGGAGGTCGTGGTGGCTTGTGAACTTTTCCATTCTTCTTAATCTTCCCTTTCACGTTATTCTTCTCAGCAAAAGCCCCAAATTCTCTCCTCTTTTCTCCATCTGAACTCTCCATCAACAACTCCACATTCTCATCAACACCAAGCTTAACAAGCTTGGTGGAATTACTACTGGAAGCAAAGATACCAGTTCGACTTACTGACCTATCAGATGACAGAAACCCACTCCGAAGCCTGCCAAAGGTTTTCCTAGCATGTGGTTTTGATGTCGAATCAGTTTCACTGCTCAAATCGTCTTCACTGGTATTACCACCACCTTCAAGATCTATTTCAAACTCTCTATCTTTTGTAGCCATACAATCTATAGCACCCATCTAAAGAGGTTTTACTTTCCATTTCAGCAGGGCATTCATTCTACCAGGATCCTGAATCATATGGGCCTTCTTTTCTTCTCATCTTCTTAACACTGGAGAATCCTTGTATAGAATAAATAAATAAAGCCAAAACAACTTTCCATCAGTTTTTTACACAGCTCAAATTGTACCCATAAACTTGAGCATTTTGTTCATTCCATTTATTTCCTAAACTTCAGAATTTCAATAACATCATTGTCCTCCCAAGTCCCACGCCATACGAACAACGTTGAAGAATGTTGCTATGACATGCTCATTATCCATCAATAACTCACCCCATCACACAAACTTAATTAAAATCTATGTAATAAGCAGTCACATCAATTTTCCATTAATAGTATTAACCACAATGCCTAAATAGAAGCATAATCTGGCGTTAAAAAGGAGAAGATTAGAGGACATGGTATTACTTCATGGACTAAATCTGTAATTTAACCTTCTTAATATTTAAGCTTTTCATCATTTTTTAAAGTTTCGTATGATGCATGGTTATGTGCACAAATTGAATCAAATGAAGAGTCACCCCCGCCCCCCGCCCCCGCCCCCAACAACAAGAACAACCCCTTTTCAGTTTTCTTGCAAAAATGGCAAATGAAAAGCAGAAATTGAATCAAATAAAGAGTGAAGGCTTTCCTCTTCATCTGCTTTCATTTACTCCAAACAACAGAGCATACAATGGAAACACCAAACTCATTAAAATGAAGATACACCTGCAGTAACAAGAAAAGGGTTGGGGAATCGACTAGTTTTTTCGACTTTCATGGTTGTTTTACCCTTAACGAGAGAAAGAATAACTCACCGACAAGCAGTAAATCAATAAGAAGAAGCCATTTCCGCCATCTTCAGGGTACAGTCCATGAAGGGATGGAACGAGAAAGGCGAGAAAGCGATCTGGGGAACAGAAAAGGAGTGATTTGGAGATGAAAGAAAGAGAACCCAGATCGTGAAATTGGAGAAGAAATTTTGAGACAGAATCGAAATGGGGAGAAAAAATCAGATCTGAAATCGTGAGGTGCGGCGCTTAAAGAGCATTTGTACATTCTAAAAGTAGTTCATTTCGGTCAATTTCCAATTATTCAATGAATTAACATGAAACGTTATCAACGTTTCTCTTCATTTAACAATCATTCATACAAATAATAACTCTCTAATCAATTGGATAAATTATTTTAGAAGATGTAATATTACTTTAGCCTTTCAAAATGATTCAGAAATATTTTAGTCATTTTGAACCCTTTATAAAATAATAATAATCCACTTTTTAGAAATAACATTTTTCTTAAGAATCCAAACAAACTCTTCCAATATTTTTTTTTAACTCTCATTTCTTGGTTTTAAGTGACTCGCACACAATTTCAAATCTCAATTTTCTATGATGAGATAGTTTAACCTTCGATTGTATATTACATCTTCAAAAGGAAATTAAATATTGCATCTTCAAAAGGAAATTAAAGTGCTTTTGAAACAAATAAGAAGTTCAAAAAGTTTTTCTTCTATGAAGCTTAGTTTTTTTCCTAATTAACCTTAAATACATGTTAATTAAGATTCAACCATGTTAAATTATGTTAAAATTGATAAAAACAAACATTTTTAGTTCAAAAACGTGCCGAGTGGAAATTGAACGGTTGTTTGATCAACTAATCTAGACATTAATTTATGCTTATTAAAAGATAAGACAAAAGTAGGAATTGTTTTATAACAATGCTAATCATTTGCTATGCTTTACTTTGAAAGAGGTAACCACGTCCCATTAAAATAAACAGTGCCTTTTTTATGTTTGTAGTGGGTCCTCCCCTCGACTTTGGTTGCTATGCTCAGCTAAACAAAACAACCTTGCGTACCATTACCAAATATATTAAAAATCACGAGTCCTGTAATTCAAATTTTCCTACAACTAATTGCACTAAGAAGACATGGTATCAGTTCGTAGAGAATTGATATAAACTGCTCAAGGACCTAATACCAAAATGATTTCAAAATTCCAATATGTTCCATCAAATTTTTAAGCAAGATTCCTCTCATTTCCATGTCTCTTGTTTTTCCTAATAGGTACAAGCATTTGAAAGTTAAGACATCGAAATTTGAAAATACACAACCTCTTTATCTTGGGGATTGATATTTCACGTTATCATTTGAGAAAATCTAACTATTATCTAGTACAAAGCAAAATCGGAGGAATAAAGTCCTGTTTGAATTGAAATTGAAAAAGTAAGGAAAGCTCTTCCTAAACCTACGAACCCCTTAGATAATAAATATAAATAAAATAAAACCTGATATTAGTCACAAAATATAGGAAGATTTGACCTTCTAGAATCAAACACACATGGAACCTTCAATAATAGAAATACAAGTTCACCAAAAGTGTTAAGGTGTCATCCTAGGATTTCCTAGCACCATGACCAAAATAAATATATGTTCCTATCCTATCTTCCAAATGAATGTTCCAAAATATATTCCTGTCGTTTCTCCCCCACTTGCTTTGTATATCTAAAGGGAAATAGGATAATCAAACATATCCAATATTCTTGGTCATGAACATCTAAATAGGTTGTTTTCAAATAAAATAACTATAATATGTATTATCCACATAAAAGGGTTCTATCCATTGAAGAAGGTCAACAAAATTCACCAATACTTGTAAAAACACAACTAAACACTTAACAAACTATAATTAAGATAAGACTTAACCCAAACTTCTAGTTTACCTCAATAATCCACACTAAGACCCCTGTTAAAGCAGTTATTTAGTATCAAAACATGTCACTTCCTGGCCTTCACAAGTACATACAAAATAATTACAACTGATGGATTATTCCGATGCAGGCTAGTGAAAACACCCAAAACTTCAACACCTTAATGTGTAAGAAAAGTTAGTCAGTTCGTTCTCAACAATCAGATGTATTATGCATAAACGAGCTTAACTCAATCGTAATTTGCATGAACTCTCTAGAAGTCAAAGGTTCAATTTTGGGGCGTATTATGTCATCCCAGGGATTCAGGCCATCTGTTCAAAACCATAAAATTGGGGAATGATATTGGCAAGTATAATATTTTCCATTAGCTTCAAGTTAATATCTTAATCAATATCATGTAGAATCAAACGCTTCTACTTACGTTTACTTACTACTTTTCCAGAAGCATTTCTTCAAATTAAGCAGTTCTGATAATACAAAAATTTAACGTAAAACAGTCATTTCTAAAGATTATAAACTAAGAAAACCTATACCCTTCTATGACATTTCTATTTCATATGAATAAGAAAGAAAAAGAAGACCAGACAAAATATTAAAGACGAGAAATTCCCCTTCTGCTACATCAAAAATCCATTCATTTCCCAGCCAAAAACATATGAACCAAGCCATACCTTTAGTTTATGGGTTATCATAGTGGGATTTTGGAAAAGAGTTCACAGTTTCAGATAAGTATATAAAACATAATCAGTGAACTGTGTGGCATTACCGATTGATAATCGGATCACAACTAGTACACTATTCAAAACTTCCAAGTCCAAATAGCAGTGATAAGCAGTTTTTAAACTTAATAACCGGTCAACTATCCTGAGCTTCCATGACAGTGAAGGACTGTTTCAATACAGTCATGACGCTTGTTCCCAACAATTAGATAGGGAAAACATTAGAAAGAAAAGTTTGCCAAGGTATCAATTTATAACCAATTCAAAATCTCAACCGTTCAAGAGAACTTCATCTGACTAATAAATCCAAGATGGCATTGCATGCCTCTCTTTACAACAAGTTCTGAACCAGATGAACTATCAAGCTTAACTATAAAAACAACTGGTAGTAGGCTACTTTGAATGCTAATTGGTCCAAGACCGTAAGATACATACTTACCTTTCATTAGGCGTTCCTCCAAGCATTATGCCTCTACCCAAGATGGATCTGAATCCTGAAAATTTGGGAATGAAATTAAAGCTATTGCTGGCTAAGGGGCCATTTGCTGTAAATTAAGATTGCACATGGAACGCCAAAACAACCTTCTAATGGACATGGGCTCAAGTCCACGCACTTTATGGAGTAATATGAAATTCGGCATGGAGATTATGTATTGCCAATCATACAGCCAAACCAAAAAGTTGAAGATGACTAAAATCCTTTTAATTTGGCTGAAGGGTTAGACTACTTACCAACTTACTTCCTGGTTAACAAATTAGTATCGTTTGTAAGCATTCTCGTAATCATCACGCCTCTGACGTTGAAACTCCCCAAAATTACCATGAGGTCTTGAAGGATAATTCTCCATGTGATTTTGATACTTGCTTCTTGAATCGAGGGCTGCCAAATTAGCCCCTTCATAATGGGCATTGACTGAGCCACCTTCATATTCAGAATAGTTATGCTGCTTATAACCACCAAAACCTGAAGCAGCCATTTGCTGGTGCACTTGTTGCTGACGCCTTTGGGCATCAAGTTGGAGAAACTCATCCCACTGCTTTGCATGTGTGCCCCTCAAATGAGTCAATTTCTTCGTGTAGCTCTCTCTCATCTCCCTTATAGTCTTTTTATAGAACAATAAGTAAAAAGCACAAACTTGAAATTAAAATAACGAAGAGTAGGAAATTCATCGTGTAAAGAAGATCCAAATGGGGGGAAAATCTCAACATAGAAAAAGGGAAAAATACACCAGGTTCCATTTGATGAATGATTGCATTGATAGGGGATCCATACCTCACGGTTTTTATAATTTTCTTCATCTTCTTCTTTATCACGAATCTTTCCAAGTTCAGTTGCTTCCCTTTTATACTCTATCTCCAGTTCTTCAAGAGATTGGGGAAAAGCTGGATACTCAAACTGACGACTAGATTGCAAATCAGATCCTCTTCTCTCATTGTCCCATCCTTCAGTTCTACCATATGCATTCTTGTTCTGATAACTATCATATGAACCAAACGAGCTGCCAGAATAAGGTGGATGAGCTGGAGACTTTGAGTGGCTTGAACGACCTCTAACTCTGTCATTGCCATACGCTTCAAAATAAAGGAAGAGCAATGTTAATAGTAGATTTAGCAATGCAATATGTTGTCAAATTCAACGTGATCATAAAATCATACAAAGAAACCATAGGAGGAAAAACAACCCGGATGCCCGTTCATAAAATTATTATGTTTTGAAGACAATCTGACCAATTCCTATCAGTGAAAATTACTTCAGAGTTGCATACATAAGCTTGAACAGAAGAACTTACCTTGTGCTGCAAACAAACATAAGCAACAAACAACATTGTTAAGAAGAACAAAAAGATCATTTGTAAAAAGATGGAGAAACAAAGATAACTACGAGCTACAACATAGAATTACCAGCTTTCTATTGATGCCGTAAACATATCCTAAGCTTTTCCTACCTTGAACCGAGCTCCTTGGATATTTCTGCAAATCATCACGAGCACGATTTTCCACAACCTTCTCCTGTCTGCTAAACCTAGGTTGAAATTGTGATGCATTTGTAGGACCAGAATGTGATCTATGGACATCAGAACGTTGTGATCTTGAACCAGCAGGGCTTCGATCCGGTGACCTGGACCTACTCATATGAGAACTAGAAGAACCCTTTTGATCACCATCCTCCTTAATTAACTTGTTGACAGCATCCAATCCCTTTAACAAAATTAGCCTGTCCTTGCCACTAACAATTATGAATTTCTCATCCATCTTGATCTTACAACCAACGTCCTTTTCTATCTTCTGTATTACTCTATCAGTGAAAATTGCTCTCACGTGTTTATCCCTGGCTGGTACCCTTTCAAAAAAATCTTGAGATTTACGACTTGATCCCAATGTTGAGGGGCATCCCTATAAATAAACAAAATTGGTAAGTACCATTAGTTAAAACAGTGATAATTCACTTGAATTCTATTTTTGTGTGAAGAAAGGGTCATGATCTTAAAGCAAATAAAGAAGTTCCAGTAGTTCTACTTCTTGTAATCTCGCTTCTCCCCTTGCATCACATGCACCCGCACGTGTGTACAATGTGAATGTGTGGATTCTGTATACATGCAAGTTGGTATTGGATGGAAAACCATGCTTCGGCAAAGATAATGCTTCTATGCCTAATCATTAGGAATACTCTACCAAAAAAAAATTAGAGATATTCTAACCAATCATCTGGTGAGTAATTTTTTCTTGAAGAAGCATCATAGATGTGAATACACCCTTTCTTACACCTTGGCCTCCATGATACACCCTTTCTTACACCTTGGCCTCCATGATTGAGTCCCAATTCATATATATTTTCTTTCTTTCTTTCTTTATTTCTTTATTTATTTATTTATTTATTTATTTTAGTTGAGGTTTTTGCAATTTTGCGTATACAGACTCAATAGAACAGGTATAAGTGGGACAAAAGTTAATTTAGATGTGCAGGTGTAGCTTCAAAACCATGAGGCTACTTGGGCCTTCACAGTTGATGGTAGTTTTTTTTCAATAGGATCATAGCCGATGGTAGTGAATCAGTTATTGCCCTGTATTCAGCCTCAAGATAAGGTGAAGGTTTATTTGATGAATAACAGGGCAGTTGTATAATTACAAATAAGCAAGTTCATATGTTATTTAAATTTCATAAGCTACGAAGGAATGGAAAAACCCCCAGTAGGAGAACAAAACATACAGAGTAGTTGGATAATTAAGGACAGATCCAAGTCTCTTGATCTTGACTGCCTAAGGATTAAACAGCCAGCAATTGAATAAACTTCACTACTTCAAAAGTATGGATCCTAAAAATTAACATGCAGCATGTCATACGCAACAAAATTTCAGATACTTGAAAGAAGACTACAAATATATAAAATAAACGACCTTACTATAGGTTGTATAATTGTACTCTTGAGTTCAAAAGACTACAAATATAATTACAAAATAGAAGGGGAAAATACTGCAATGAGCTCAACAATGTTTTAATATACAGGAAGGAATTTCACTTGTTTCATAGGAAGTTAAGAGTTCAGTCTGGTACTAACATACAAGTGATAGCATCCCCTCAAAAAGATTTAGTGTTCTAATTGAACAAACTGCCTGACACACGTGAACTTTTACAATAGAACTCATATCTCTCTAGCTGTGAAAAATGTATGTGCAATAACTTTACGAGATCAATAAAAATTCTACAGTACCCATAATACCTGAGTAAAATGGCCTGATTCACCACATCTTTTGCAGATCATTTCTTCCTCTTTTCTCTTCTTCCAATTCCTCTCTGTAGCTTTTGACTTGGCCTCCCAAACCTTGGCTTCTCGGCTGGTAAAATCAGTTGGCACAGCATTGGGATCACGAGGTTCATCCTCCTCATCAGAACCAGCATGAGACCTTTTATTTGTATTCGTCTTCTCTTGTGGAACAACAGTGGTGGATCGTGGAGGGCCTGTGTATTCCTTGTAGAGTTCACTAAAGTCATCATCTGCATCCACATCTGGTGAATTTGCCATCACAAAAAGAGCAAATTCAATTGAGCTCCTGCATTTTATCACCACGACCCACCACTAATCAATGAAAAGATTTATCACAGAAAAAGAGAAATGCCCATTCCAGACTAAAAACACCTTGAATTGGAAAAAGACAAAATAAAAATAAACAGCTAGCATTATACGGGGAGGAACCAAACGTTTGGTGTAAATACGTGCCATAATCAAGGAAGTGACATTCATAACCCTCAGTTGTATTAGATTGCATAAAAAGCTAACAGTACCATTTCCGGAGAGAAGTAAATAAAGCAGGAGAAGAAAAACCCATTGGATGTCCCATCATCCAGTTACTCATATCCTAATTCTAAAATTCAGGTTCAGATATAAGGTACCAGTTAATCCCTAAGAATAATTACTTGGGAAATGTTTTCATTTCCACTCGCAACTCACACTTCCAACTCCACAACTCCACTAAGGCCATCAGAAGACGAAAAAGAAAGTTCGGCAAACAACGTCGCCGGAATAAAACATTGCACACTTGAATCAGAAAAACAAAAAAAAATCAAGACAAAGACACAATGTAGCAGCATCAATTATCAACACATACAGTCAAGTAGTACGAATAATGAACTTCCAATTGAAGCAAAATCGAAAACGTACAAAGAACAACGCTGAAACGAAAAGAAAGGTTTGTCGGGGAGAGATAGAAAGACTAATAAAGATCCAAAACGGAGGGGGGAAGAGAAGAGTTAGTTAGTGAGGAATTGATACTGAGAGCAACAAATATTCGGGCAAAACATGATGGAGAGGAAATCAGAAGAAGGAAAGAAAAAGGGAGAAGAGAAAAGCGAAAGAAAGCAATATAGAAGGGGAAACGATAAGTACCTTGTGGGCGAAGTGAAGAAGCTGCCAGCGGAGGCGGAAGCGGAAGCGAAGGCAGCTGCCGGAAGAAAGGTAGAGGGTGGGTGGGGGTGTATATGGCCGGAACTGCCGCGGAATAAAACCAGGGACTCCGATAGGGTTTGAACGGTTTGATGATATTAGGTAAAATACCAATATACCCCCGTGATTTAGGGTATTGGCATTTGACTCCACCACACAAGAAGGGTGTGAGATGAGATGAGCATTTGTGGTTTGTTACAGGAAGTTTCTAGAAGATTACGATGAAGACACTTTTTAGCAATTTTATTTACATTGAACGTCAACCTATGGTTACGATGAAGATACTTTTCTTATTCGAAGTTCATTAATCACATTGAAATCAATTTATGGAAAAAAAAAATTTAATACGGTCAAAATTAGAATTGATAGATAAACCTGTGGTTAAAATAGATTAGTGAAATCATCGAATATGTTAAGTCGTAAATCTATACAAGGTTCAACTGAGCTATTTGTTTGAAGTCGTGGATTAAATAGAAGACTTGAATATTGAGTTGTGTACATGACTTCCTTAACATAAAAAAACATTTTGCTGACTTTTATTTCTTTCCAAAACCAAATCTCTATCTCCTCTTCGTCGTCATCTCCTACCTCTCTGTCGTCGTCACCATTCCATTGTTCATCATCCATTACTTAGGAGTTCTAAGGTATAAAGTTGTTTTCTTTTATATATTTCTTTTTGTTCATACAGTGAAAGTGTATTTGTATGTTTTGGTTGAATTCATAGTATTTTGTTTTTTAAATAATAATACACATAGTGTATAGTTTTTAATTGTTTGATTGCATTGTATGTATTGCATTATATGTTTGATTTAGTTGCATTGTAGTATGTTATTGGTATGTAAATTTTAAGGCTTGATGTATTGATTGCATTTTTGTTGTATAAATAGTACATTCTACTTATTTATTTATATTTAAATTTTTGAAACAAAAATTGAGGTTGGGCATATTTTGAAATGAAAATTTAGATGGTTTAAATTTGTGGTTTTTGATATAGGTGTATTTTAAGTGTAATTGGAGACTATGTTTGGATTTGGACTGATTAAGCAAATAAAGTTTGGATTTGGATATTTAACTATTTTCTTTAGGCCACTAATGATATTGCAAGTATGGGCATATGATAGATTTTCTATCATAGTACCACAAGTTGCATGTTGATCGACTACTAAGTTTTAGGTACTACTTTATTTATAAATTTGTTTTTTTTTTTTTAATATCCAATAATTTTATATTTACATTTTGTTATTATTTTTTAAAACATTAGATTGAGTGGTGTCCTACCTGTTGGAATTTTTTGTCCTAAAACTCATAGTTTGTAAATCATATTATGTTCAATAAAGTTGTTATTGAGAAATTAAATATTATAATCTTAAATCCAATAAATCAAGTTCCAAGGCTATTTTTGAATAAACTTGAACTTTATGTGTAAACATAAACGTGGATCAAGTTCGAGTATATAGTCTAAATAGTCTATAGTATATGAAATAAAGGTTGGGCGCCTTATTTAGAGAAACTATGGATGCGGCCCACTTTGTAGTACAAACGAGGTGATCCTAATCGTTCATGTAGAGACATGAAAGTGGGGGCATCCTATGTAAAATGTTTACATAAGACTGAACCATGAATTAGTCATTTTTACGTTATAACACCGTTTACTGTTTAAAACTGACTATCTCAATTATTGATGACCTAGGTAACTTAGTCTTAATTCTGAGTTAACTATGAACTCCTGTTCACATGAGATTATCCTTAGATCTGCATAGGTGAGGGCAGCTCATCAGCGTTGGCCCAATAAACCTCTCATTTCAGGGGTAAGATCGGGTGGATAGTTGAGAACATAGGGTACAAGATGAAATTCACTCCTACCCGCTTTAGTGTATAGGTGAGAACAAGAGGGATTAAGTTTATAGGTTGAACCTTAAACCAATTATTCAATAGTGGATTAGTGGGACTTAAGGAGCAAGATGTAATCTTGGGGGTAAAACGGTATTTTGACCCAGCCAAGGTTACGAGCAACCTGTGAAGGATTAACTTACTGATTATGGTTTTATCAAATGGACACAAATATATCTATAGTGAGGGGAGTGCAACTACGGGACTTTAGTGGAATGACCCGTTAGTTAACGAATGTTGATTAACTCGGTTTAAAAGAGTTTAGCTAGTTAATCTTGAATCGTTGGAGCCCATGATCTATAGGTCCATTAGGTTCCTCTGCTAGCTCATATGGATTAAACTTAGAACAGTGTGGTGAAATAAGTCGAATTATTCGAATTGGGAGAAGAAAGGGAAACCGACAAATATAGTGATATAGTCGTAGGTCTTCTAATTAGAAATAGAGCTTTATGTTTTACATACTATAAGTATGAATGCGGATTCATACTAAGAAGCTCGGAATTGATGGAATTGGTCAAAAATAGTAAAAAGTCAAAATGTTGACTTTTAACTTTGAAAAGTCAAACTTTGACCGGCCTTATATTCAAATGTGATTTGAATTTTGGAAAAATGAATGCGGATTCATGCTCGGGAGGTTGGAATTAGTCAAGACAGACAAAATGGTAAAAAGTCAATATATTAACTTTTGACTAAGAAAAGTCAAAGTTTGACTTTTGACTTGAAATATCTAATGACCATTTTACCATTAGACTAAGTTAGTGGGAAAATCCAACATTTTGTTGGATAATCCCACTAACTCTTAGTGGGATATGTGGCTATATGAGATATAGACACCTAGCCCACTAAGTTCCACTAATTGTTAGTGAAACATTAGGTGTTGAGATTTGACAAATGAATTAAATGCATTTTTGCATGTAATTAGGTTATAAATAGAGGTGTTTTCAAATGTTGAAGGACTTTTGCCTCTTTTATCATTTTCATCATCTCAACCAAAGAAAAAAAGGAAACCTTCCAATCCCATTTTATCTCCATTACTTTATACACCAAAATTGGGTCCCACAACCCGGTTCTTTGTCTAGAGGATAGCAGTTGAGTACTGGTGGTGGTCTCGGTTTGAATTGGTAAGAAGATATCAAACTTTTTGAAAGCTTCAAAGGTAATATTTCCTAAAACCCTAATTTGATTAGTTTATGGTTACATGTTAATTGTGGCAATTAGGGTAGAAATTCGATTCTTTTTCCATTGTGCATGACTTAGTTCTATCACTACCTACATCTAAACAATAAGCAAATATGTTGTCAACATATCGACAAATATTTGACTAACTAACACACACTCAGGTATCAATTGAGTAATATATGAATGAATATTACTACTTATGTTTTTTTTTAACAAATTAATTGAACACCATATACATCCGAAATGGTATTGTTGCCTGCTCGATGCCATCACAGTGAAGAAGTTTGGACTTACTTGGCCCATTCATATGCTTTCATATCGTAGAGTGGTATTTACCAGATCATGTGTTGCGACAATTTGGTATGTTGCATATCATACTGTCATCATACTTTGCATACTCAACGCTACATATTGATTTAAGAGGTAAACACGATCAAGATTGGTGTAATATTCATGAGGAGTATATCACGATGCGACATATACGTCACGAACGTTGTCCGTTGAGCACAAGGAGAAGCAACACATGAGCCAACTGTATATCATATTATTACACCCAATGACACTTACTATTATTGCATGGTAAGAATTTTAATATGATTTGTTTTATAAATTTATAATATGCACGTCATTTAATGTTATTATATTCAATTGTTCAAAATAATTTTGTTCAATATGTACATACTTACTCTCTGGAACATGATTTACAATATTTGAGTTCAATAAACAATCAAACCTTGAAAAATATAGAATATATTATTCGACAAACAAGACATATTCAACATAAATATCGATCAAAGGAGGAAGATGTCGTACGATTAGGATTATAATTTAAATTTTTCACGTAAAATTATACAAAATTTAATTATTATTTTGCCTGATCATATTAGAAAATTGGAAAGAAAAAATAACCCATAGAAGCTTAAAGAAAAAAAGGAACAAAACAGAAGTGATACATGGGTGATTCCTTTGTCAACCCTTACCAAACAAGAATATCATTAATATTACCTTAAATAAGAAAATAATATGCATTGCTTCAATTTAATAACAAAGAAAAAAACATTAAACAAAATACTAATTCAAAATTTCCAAACTAATGACAACATCCCTTGCTTCATTTAATAAATTTAAAAAATTATTGGGAAAAAAAAGCTACCTAAAAATGGTTTGTTTTTTAAAGATGAAATATTGGTCTCTATCTTCACTAATCTATTTCTTTTTCACGCTTAATAGTTGTAACGATCTAATTAACTTAAGCATTAAATTATAACAAACAAATAAATCAATCAACACATGACTTGTCATCGTGATCAATGGCGGATCCATAAATTTTATGTAGGAGCACCAAACACTATATAATAAACACACTGAAAAATGTTAAAAAAATATCTCAACGTTTCATTAATGCTCCAATAACATTCACTACATTTGTAGCAATAAAAAAAGACCCACAATCTTCACATGATTTTTTTTGTAATGTAAATATGTAAATTCAAAATTTGTATAAAACACGTGATCGTGACCGTCGAAAATATTTATCATTATACCACTCATTTATTCAATTGAAATAGCTTAAAATATACAATTATCAAATGTGGTGCATCAAAACAAAATTTCGAAATAAAAAATATCACAGTCGGAATTTCACGTACGTGACAAATATTTGTCATCGTAGTTGAAGTATATTGTTTCGTCTTGCATTCTTTCTGTTTGCAAAGTTGAAAAGCTCAAACTATAAAAATATTTAACCCAACACCCGTAAATGAACTAAATTGCGAAAGAGATCAACCTTAAAGTTAAGTTTTGGGTAGATTATTTTAAAATGTTGCCAAAACTAAGAATATATGGCAACCCAAAAACAACATGTTAAACCATCCAATATTCCTCTTTACATAAAACAAATCGTAACACCATGGAAATACTTGATTAAATCTCAATTGTAATTCTAAGAACTTACATTATCTTGACCAAATTGGAAAGTTAATACACGCCATATACTCCCATAGCCCATAACATCTAATCTTCCTTTCTTGTGGACAATTTAATCACCCACCAAATTCTAATTTCCTTCAATTTCTTTTAGCATTAACAAATGAAAAAGCTAGCTTCCATTTCTTTCATGATGTCACACAAGTTATCACACCACATATTTTACCGGATATCATATTTGTGATATATTTCTTCTTATTTGGAAAATTCCGTAGTGTTGTTTTTTCTTATATTTTTTCCTTATATATTGTGTAAAATTCGACTGTGGATTGATCTGAAATAAACAAAGTATCAATTTCAAGAATCAAATGGAAGAAGATGCAAAAAAAAACTTTCATACTCTACATCTTCGAAAAGCTAGCAAAGAAAAAAAAAATAGTTTTGAGCTAAAATTTATAAATAATATTTGTTCAACGAGTCAACAAAAGAATGGAGTGAAGATGGAAAAAAAGTTCTATCTATTATGGTTTGGAAGATGGTGCAATGGACAAAAATCTGTGTAGATTTTGTGAAAAAAATATCATCAAGTGTGCACTGTATGAGAGAACGTGTAATCAGACTTTGTTGAAGTGCAAATTAACCTTGGCCGCCTTCTAGATGGGTTATTTATTTAAGACATTTTGAAAACTTTTTACCCTTTTAGTTTTGCATATTGAATTCTAATTTAGTATGCAATTAAGCTTCAAGTTCCTTACTTAGTGTTATTTTCTACATTTAATTGCATTGGAATAACTTTTGAGTTTTCTACCTGTGGCACCACCCTTTGCCATTTAAAATGGTTTGAAGGACTCCTCCAAGGATTGATGAAATTTAAAAATTATCTAAGCTTTGAATGATTGGAAGTTGGTAGGATTTTTATAATAAAAATGATTCATTATGAGTTAGGCTTGTAACAAAACTATAAACTCTTTAGAGTCACTGTCGTTTTGTTACCCATGTACGTCCCCTTTTTCGAGTTGCACTAATCTCCTCACTCCTAGAATGGAGCTATAAATTTACATTTCATTCCTAATCTAAACTTCTTTGCCACTCTTCGTTGTGTTTGAGTTCACTTCTACCATCCCATCATACTTTTTATGGTTTTTTAAGGATATGTAGGATGCACATGTCATAAAAAAAATTTAAAACTTCAATTACTATGTTTTTTCTTTGTTAAATTTAAATAGTAAATAGACACATTTTTAAATATAGCAAAATGACTAAAATATTTATAAAATGTAAAAAGTTTAAAATCTATCATTATTCTATCGATGTCTATTAGTAATAGAATATGAAATTCTTTTATATTCTATAAATATTTTCAACCATTTAGGTGTAAATATTAAATATATATATTTTATTTAATAAATAGGAAAGGTGTAAATATTAGAAATGAAATTCAAAAATTTTAAAATAAATAGAGAGATAAAATGAAGTAAGGTATTTTCATTTTTAATTTTAAATTAGGATGTTAATTTTATAGATTTGACAATTAAGTTTTTCATTTTTCTCATTATTTTTGAGTAAGCCTATAATTATTTAATGTGTATTAGTGGTGTATCAAAATGTATAAAATATATTAGATGTATTAGGTGTACATTGGGTGTATCACATAATTTAGTGTTCTTTTGTTGTCATTTTTACAAAAGCAAACAATTTTATTTTGTTATGGATCTAATTTTTTGGAAATATGCTAGAAGAAAAAAATAAAAAGGACCAGCTCAAATGAAATATGACCTACAATTCAAATTCTAATAAGTAATGGCCTTGTGATAACGTAAATTGTCAGATTGACCAAAATAAATCCATTTGTATGTGAGGCTAGTTGCGATAAATTTATTCTCGTTCCTATTTATCGCTTCTCATTCTCGCCCAATGTAATATTTCAAAATTTCCATCACTAACCTTTTTGTTGCTTGTGAATAAGTTATTTTTTGTTTTGATGTTTTAATTTGTTTAGGTTCTTGTTTCTCTTTGAAGCTTATGTAAAAGAAAGAAAAATTTGGAGAAGAATGTAGAAGAGAAGGGAGAAGAAGAAAGGAAGCGTAAAAATGAAAATGAAAATGAAAGGAGAAGATGAGGGGAAAGAAGAAAGAAGAAAAGAAAGAAGAAAAAAGGAAAAAGAAAAGAAGCGGGGTATTAAGGTTAGAAATAAGGAAGAAAGAGTTCGAAAGTATAATTTATATAAGATGATGAAATCAATGTATAATTAAGCTTATAAACCTGATTTGATTTTGAATATACAATTGTTAAAAAGAAAAGAAAAGAAAAGAAAAACAAAGTGAAGAGAAGAGAAGACGGATAAAGGGTCTTTTCGAGATGGTGATCCTGTGCGGGAACTCCCACCCAACTTTCAGTGCTCATCTCTCTTTCATCTCCCTCCTTCCTCTTCCTCTTCCTCTTCCTCTTCCATCCTCAATCGCCTGATCATTCTCAGGCCCCCTCCTTTCTCTTCTTCTTCTTGTTCCATTCCTTTTCTGCAAAACTGGAGAGGCACCACCCTTCTTCCTCCGCACCGTCGTGGCCTTCCGACGACCGACGACCCAATTTCAATCACCAGTTTGATCCCTATGTTCAATACCCCAATCACCATCCCGGCCCCCTTTTGTCCACCCCAATTATCCCCCTCAGTACGCTCCCCATCCCCCCCCACCTCCTCCTCCTCCTCCTCCGCCCCCTACGCAGCACCCGCCTCCTTTCCAGCCTCAGCACCACCCCACCCCAGCCCCCGCCCCCGCCCACCCACCTCACCAGCACCCCTACCAGCATCAGCATCAGCACCAGCACAATAACTGGAACCATCCGGAGTTCCACAATCATCCCCCGGACTACCGTCCCCAGCCGCACTTTAACGGCGAGATGACTGAGGGGTTCGGAAACGGGGGTTTGAGGCCCAATTGTGGGAATCCAAATCCAATTTTAGGGCGTAAAAGGCCTAGAAACTATTCCAACAGAACTGTTCCTGGAGGTATTTCATTTTTTTAATTAATCATGTAGCGTACAACATAGCTATGTTGTTGGTTTATAGAACAAATATATTTTGACACCAATATATCTCGTTGCCCTGCTTACAGTTCCCTGCTGGATCATGAACTGAACTTAAAGATTTATCTTTTAGACTGTTAAATAGATAATCTGACTCTAATTTTTCTCTATATTGGCCATTTTCAAAATTTGAAGTTTGTCGTTAACACTATATTTGTTAATACATTCCTTTTCCTTTGATTATCCATCGTTTCTGTTTGGTTGCGTTTGGATTTTATTTGTTTATTATTTTCTTTTTTGAACTTTTCTTCAAGTATTCCAACATTTTTTTTCAATAAAGTTGAGATCTACTTCAAGAACATTAGATTGCTCTTTTAACTGCCTAACAGTTAACATGAGGCACAGGGAATTAGGGAAACTTTTACTACAAAAACTATCTGATGTTGCTTTTCTTTGGAGCAATTTGTTACTCCATAATGGATGTCATTGAGATGGTTTTTTTGTTTATTTATTCTCTTCCAGATCATGCTGAGGCTAGTGGTCATGTGAAATTGTATGTTGCACAAGTTCCTCGAACAGGAACTGAAGAAGCTGTAAGTTTTAATTTCCATGCTTTGCCAACTCATATAACCTTGTAGGCGAAAGAGTTCTATGGGAAGGAAGATTCATGGTCTTATATCATGTCACTGATCTTGGTTCCATCTTTTAGTTATCTTTTGGGATTTTCTTAATTTTTAGGCTTATATACTTTCTTTTTTCCTTAAACGGAAACAAAACTTCTCATTGATAAACGGAAAGAATTTGTCTCGAGTTATAATGAGACATAATAAGCACAGGAAACCCAAAAACCAAGCATTGATTAGTGCACCTAGATATCTTGACTAGGTTGACACACCCATAGCACCCTCATCATATCCCAATACAAAATATAACTATTTAGGAATTACAAAATGTCATTACGACATGATTACACAGGAGAAATAAAAGTATTGAAAGCAATAAACACGAAACCAAAGCTTACGTGGAAACCCGAGAACCGGGAGAAAAACCACGATGTTTTTAGTTTTATTATTTTCTAATAATAACAATGGTACAAATGAGGGAACTTAAATATAATGTAAAAAGCAAAGAAGAAAAGGAAAAGAAATATTTATGGTAAGTTTTCCATAAATATTTTTTTTATATATACAAATTCTAACACTCCCCCTCAAGTTGGAACGTAAATATCAATGAGGCCCAACTTGCTAACACAAAAATCAAAGTTTGGCCTGAGAAGCCCCTTGGTGAGAACATTAACAACCTGTTGGCTAGAAGGGATGTACGGAATGCATATGCTTCCGCTGTCAAGTCTTTCTTTGGTGAAATGCCAATCAATCTCAACATGTTTAGTTCTAATTTCTATCATGTTGAACTGGGTTGTTAGCAATACTAATAGCGGCTTTATTATCACAAAAGAGTTTTAATGGAGTCTCACATTCCTGATGAAGATCAAAGAGGACTTTCTGGAGCCAAATTTCCTCACATATTTCCAAACTCATAGCTTTGTATTCGGCCTCAACACTGCTCCTGGCCACAACACTTTGCTTCTTACTCCTCCAAGTTACAAGATTGCCCTAAATAAAGGTACAATAACCAGAGGTAGACTTTCTGTCAACAACAGATCCTGTCCAATCCGAGTCGGTATATGCCTCAATGGTCTTTCTGTTTGTTTTTCTAAACATCAACCCTTTACCAGGTGTTGTTTTCAAGTGTCTCAAAATTCTATTGACAGGTTACATGTGTTTAACATCAACCCTTTACCAGGTGTTGTTTTCAAGTCTCAGAATTCTATTGGACAGGTTACATGTGTTTCTCATAAGGAACTTGCATAAACTGGCCGACGACACTCACAACAAAGGAAATATCAGGACTATGGGATAAGTAAATCAATTTACCCACAAGGCGTTGATATTGTTCTTTATCAAGTGGAACTTGATCATCAGAGTTTCCAAATTTACAATTGAACTCAATAAGAGTATTAGCAGGACGACATCCCAACATACCTGTCTCGGTTAGCAAATCAAGGGTGTATTTTCTTTGAGACACGGGATACCTTCTTTAGATCTAGCCACCTCCATTCCAAGGAAATATTTCAGATTTTCCAAACCTTTGATTTCAAATCATCACCCATTCTCTGCTTTAGTTGACTGATTTTTGCCTGATCATCTCCAGTTAAAACAATGTCATCCAGATAAACTAATTAGAACAACAACCTTCCCTGTCTTGGAAACCTTTGTAAATAAAATATGATCAGAGTGTCCCTGACTGTATTCTTGGGACTTGACAAAGGTAGTGAATCTGTCAAACCATGCTCTAGGAGACTGTTTCAAACCATATAGGGGTTTTTGGAGTTTACACACATGCTGACCAAACTGGGCTTCAAATCCAGGCGGGGTGGGGGCTAATGTAAACTTCCTCCTCTCCATTCAGACAGATATTCTTAACATCCAGCTGGTAGAGAGGCCAATCTTTGTTCACATCAACAGATAACAAGACTCTAACACTATTCAACTTAGCAACTGGAGGAAAAGTTTTTGAGTAGTCAATTTCATAGGTTTGAGTAAATCTCTTTGCAACTAACCTTCCCTTGTGTCTGTCAAGAGTATCATCTGCTTTGTATTTGAGAGAGAACACTCATTTGCATCCCACAATTTTGTGTCCCTTGGGTAGAGCAAAAATTTTCCAAGTTCTATTCTTTTCAAGAGCCTTCATTTCTTCCATGATTGCATTCTTCCATTAAGGACACTCTAAAGCAGTGTAAATATTTTTCGGTATTATGGTAGAGTCAAGACTTGCTCTAAAAGCTCTGAATTGTGGAGAGAGATTGTCATAGGAAACATAGTTGCAAATGAGATGTTTAGTACAAGACCTGGTACATTTTCTCAGAGCAATGGGAATGTTAAGAGAAGGATCATATTCATCAAGTTTCCCTGTATGACCTTGTTCAGCTTTATTATTACCGGTTTCTGTCTCAATCTCATCACCACTGTTCTTTTCTTCCACACTTTCAAGAACAACAACATCAGATTTGTCATTCTCACTTATCGTATTATTAGTACAAGGTTCAGTAGAGTTTTCCATACCTTGATCTCAAGGAGGTTCAGAGTCTTGGATTGGAGCCGGTGGCTGACTAGAAGGGGACCTGACTTCCTTTTCGAGATTCCTCTTGTATTACGTTTTCCAAGGAACTTGGTTTGTGGGTAGGACTATGAGATGGGGATCGATGTCAGACACAATACTAGGAGTAGGTTCGATAAATTCAAAGGTGCTGTTAGACTCTTCACTCACATTCTGCCCCTGAATATAGCTAACGGGAAAGTAACATCCATAGTGACAAAGTATTTCCTGGACGACAGGTGAAAACATTTATAACCATGCTGGTGAAAGGGATACCCAACAAACACACATGCCTGAGCTCGATGGGTAAATTTGGTCTGATTAGGGCCAAAATTATGGACATAAGTGGTACTTAAACACACAAAGAGGAACCTCAGAAATAAAACGAGTAGAGGGGTAGGATTCCTTAAGAAAATCTAAGGGAGTTTGAAGGTGGAGAATTCGAGAATGCGTTCTATTGATTAAATGAGCTGCTGTAAGAATAGCATCTCCTCACAAGTATGAAGGAAGGGAAGTTGATAGCATAAGGGAACGGGCTACTTCCAGAAGGTGACAGTTTTTTCGCTTGGCCACTTCATTTTGTTAAGGAGTGTAGGTGCATGAGTTTTGGTGAACAATCTCCTTAGAGGCTAGAAATTCACTAAGGTTATGGTTTTGGAATTCTCGGCCATTATCACTCCGAAGAATAGCAATTTTTTTTATGGAATTGAGTTTCAATGGTGTGATAGAAGTTTTGGAAAATAGAGGAAACCTCCAATTTATTGGTGATAAGGTAGACCCAGGTAAGACAGGTATGATCAACAATGAAAATTACAAACCACCGTTTCCCAGATGAGATGGTGACCTTGGAGGGACCCCAAATATCACTATGGATAAGGGTAAACGGTTGTGTGGGTTTATATGGTTGTGAGGGAAAAGAAACCTGATGTTGTTTTGTCCAAATTCACACATCACAAGATAACGAGGAGACATTGATTTTAGGAAAAAGACGGGGAAACAAATATTTTATATAAGTAAAGTTCGGGTGACCCAACCAAAAATGCCACAACATAAAGTCATGTTCAGAAGTGCTAAAATAGGAAGATAGTAAACTAGTCCTAGAGATACTACTACTGGAGGTATCATCATCAAGGATGTAAAGTCCCCTGCTATGCCGGGTAGTGCCAATCGTCCTCCCAGAACTCAAGTTCTGAAAACAAACAGATTCAGGTAAGAAAGTAGCTTTATAGTGCAACTCACGGGTGATCTTACTGATAGATAACAAATTGTAAGAAAGCTTAGGCACATGAAAAACATTATGGAGAGAGAAATCGTCAAAGAGAACTATTTGTCCTTTGCCAACAATCGGGGCTAAAGAACCATCTGGTATCTTGATTTTCTCATTACCGACACATGGTGTATAAGAGACAAAGTGCTCCGAAGAACCTGTCAAGTGATTTGTGGCCCCCAAGTCCAAAATCCAGGGATTCTTCCCATCAGCACTAATAAGACCGAGGGACTGAGACATACTTGACTGAGCAATGGCACCTAGGGTAGGAGGGTCGGTCTGGCTAGTAGTAGGGTCGGTTGACTAATAGGTATTGACAATCTCCCTAACATCGGTACGTCCTGAGTGCTTGTTGGAGGAACTTTTGTTACCTCTTGGGGGTCGACCGGGGAGTTTCCAACACTGATCCTTGGTGTGCCATTGTTTCTTGCAGTGCTCACATACGAGGCTTGGTTTTCCACTATTCTTCTCATTATTGTGGGTTGAGAATTGAGCACTAAGGGCAACAGAGTTAGTTATATAATTATAAGGTACATTAGGGAGCGAAGTTACCGGGTTCTTTGAATACATCAGTAGATTGATCGATTTAGAGGATGCACCAACTTCAAAAACAACTCTGTTGTAGGTTTGGTTAATCGCAGGACCACAAACATATGGTTGTCCAAGACCGGAGGGTGCCAATGACTCGCTCGCTTCAATCCCCGATCTGTTATGAAGTTGGTCAGCCCCGTTCCTGTAGAAGAAAGGTTGCCGTAAAGGGTCGACGGACAGATTTGCATTGCTGTACAAATTTGACAGTTTTGAAGGTTTCTGTCTGACGACAATGGGTGGCCCGTGCGACTGTGGATGACCAGAAGGGTGAAACGGTTGGATAGGCGACGACGCATAGAGGTGGATGGGATGGGCGGTGAGATGAACGGACGGCAATGCGTGGGCCCACGCGCCTGACAGAAGTGGCGTGTGCGGTGGTTTCTGGTCAGAATATTGCGCCGACGGCGGCGAGGGTTGACCCACTGTGTAGATCGGCGCCTTTTGAATCCGGTGGAGTAGTTTTTCCATGGTGGTGTCCACGGCGGCGGCGACAGCGACAGCGGTAACGTCTGTTTTGGTCAGGGTGTTTTCTAAATTTTTTCTTAGGGTTTTGTTGTTGCTGTGCTCTGATACTATATTGAAAGCAATAAACACGAAACCAAGGCTTACGTGGAAACCCGAGAACCGGAAGAAAAACCACGATGTTTTTAGTTTTATTATTTTCTGATAATAACAATGGTACAAATGAGGGAACTTAAATAGAATGTAAAGAGCAATGAAGAAAAGGAAAAGAAATATTTATGGTAAATGTTCCATAAATATCTTTTCCATATATACAAATTCTAACAAAAAGCATTCAAGTTAAGACAAATATACCAAGAAGAAGCTAGCAGACGAGCTGAGCCAAAACAATCAGACCAATTGATGGACTTGCCATGGAAAACTCTCTTGTCGCGTTCAAACCACATTTGTAGGCTTATGGACAATACTTTATGACCATTGTCTTGCATTTGGGAGTCTTGGAGAGGCTTTTGTAACTAAGTAACAATGGTTGTACCATTTCACAAATTTGAATGGAATGTTTCTGTGAACTTCAAATCATTCAAAAGTTCCAACACACGTAAATTCTTGCCAAAAAACTTGAATACTTAAAATTGACTTTTTATTTCCGTTGATAACCTTCAAAATCAAGATCCAACAGAGAAGATGGTGTTTTATACTTGTTTTTGTTCTTTGTATTTTGTTTCTTCAAAAACCTTCAAAATCAAACTTCTAAATGTTTGCTAATCCACGTTACTTTATTCATTTTATTTCTCCCTTGTATTAAAGTCATCTACAATTCTTAAAGTCATAATTTAACATTATTGACGGCTTAAATCTTTGGTATCAGATACGTCCTTTGTTTGAAGTACATGGAGATATTGTTGAGATTGTAATATTAAGGGATAAGATAACTGGCCAACAACAAGGTATTTTGTTCATTTTAAGTTTAATTCCATTTTATTGTTCTGCTGTTTGGGTTGACTAGAGTATTATCAGCTCACTTTTGATCTTCATACTTCTGGAGTACGGCTGCAAAATTGACATGTTCTTGTTTATTTGAAGATTTTCTTCCACGGAGTGTTCAGGAGTGAAAATTGAGTTTGATGAGAGGCCCTTGTCTATTGGAGAACATCCCCTTTTCAAAGAAAATTCTATTTTATTGAATCACTGTCATCTTATTCCTTCTAAATTTCTTAATAACACTTGTCAGTTCTTATATATGATTAAGACCTGCTGTGGCCGTTTTCTTTAAAATAAAATTTTATTGCGCTGTTGCATCAAGTTGACCATGCTTCTTTTACAGATATTATCTTTAATTGGAGTTCGTTGACTGAAGTATCATTTTTAAATGACAGCTTCGATATATATGAATAGTCTCTAACGTTAATATCCAAATGGATTATGGTTAATGTGTTTGTCTTTATGCTGTCATTCATAAGAATAATCTAAAAGCACATCCATGATTTTCTCTTCAGGCAGTTGTTTTGTGAAATACTCTACCTCCGTTGAAGCAGACAGGGCAATCAGAGCTTTGGACAACCAATATACTTTTCCTGGAGTGAGTTATGAAGCACTTTTGTTCTTATTTTGGAAGTTTGTTTCCTATCAAAATAAATCAATAAATGACTAACAAGTCACTTTTTACTGTTTCTGATAATATTTAGGTAACTCAATTGATGTCATAATAACTTTTCTAACTATACTTTCTTTATAAAAGACTTTTCTTACTAGTCTTTAATATCAGGAACTGACCCCCATCAATGTAAAATATGCTGACAGTGAAAAGGACCGCCTGGGTAAGTTTCTGGTATTCTGGACTTCCTGTTGCTTCACTTTGACGTATTTTTCCTTTAGGCATTCTGTATCGTTTGTATCTTAACAAGGTTATTTTAGTTTACAAAGCAGTAGTTGAGCATTTTTTCTCTACTGAGTTCTTGCATTATGTGTTTTGAGCTTTGCATGACCAAGCTGCACATTATTCTGATTGTTTCCCGTAAGAGGGAACCCCTTAATCAATTATCTCATGATTTTGCCCCTTTCAAATTTTTTATTTTTATGTTTTATGTAGGAGTACTTGAAAAATTATATGTTGGTTGCTTGAATAAAAATACTACAAAAAGGGAAATTGAGGAGGTAAGTAAGCAATATTCTTCACATTTACACAACATAGAGTTATTTTTTTAAAAGAAACATTGCACTTTTGGTTCTGAGATTTTAATCTGAATACTTGAATAATTTTATATTTTGAGGTTTTGGAAAATTACTGAAAGAATCCGCATCATCAACTCTTGTTAACTACATTGGTGCAAAGATGATTTTAAATTAAGATATATTGTTTTTAAGGAAAGTGTGAAAATATTTAATTAAGTTCGTATTCTCTTTTCCGGTCAAATGGTCGTTAAGTTACCCCAAAATTAGTAGTTCACTAAAATTTGGCTAACCAAATTAAACATTATATTTTATTAATTTAAACAAATAATTAAACACAAGTAAATTTTAAAAAATCCACACAATTATACACAGATTAATAGAAAATCATCCATGTTCTTTGCCTTGAACTTTTCCCCATGGCTGCATAAGTCATAAGATTAAATGGTTTTGAGTTCATGTGTTCAAATCATGGTGGTTGCCTCCCTAGGATAATAAATAGTTGGGGCGTTTCATGATCTCCACTCATAGTTCTTCAGAATTGGTGTTCCCTCTAGGTGTTCACGAACTTGTTCAGTTCTCCTTATTATCTTCCCTCAGTATGGATTTGGTTTATGCGTTGGCTATTGTGTGTTGTGTGACATCTGAAGATGTCGGGCATGTTATAGGAAGGTGCAAATTTTTTTTGTAGGACTAGGGAAAACAATTGATGTGTTATTTGTTCAGTGCTATAAAGCCTATGGATGATAGGTTGAGGAAATCACCAAATAAATGAGGCTAGAAAAGTAGTTTTTATTTTATTTTATTGTGTTATTTATTAATCTTTGCCATTTTTTCAATTAAGAATTTTTTGTGAACATTTCATCTGTCAGGTATTCTCACCTTATGGTTTTGTTGAGGATATTTACATCATACGTGATGACCTGAAGCAAAGCCGAGGTGTGTAAAATTTTCTTCTATTGAAATTTATCGAGAAAAATTTTAAATAGGTTATTGTACTTATCATGAAAGTTATTCTCAAAAGTTTTTAGTTTTCAATGTACAGTATTAAACCTTGTCAAGCCTATCCGTTATTGATATGACACAAACTTGTACAGGATAAAATCACGAACAGATCATTGTAGAGTAAAATCTTTATTCTGATGGATAAAGTACTTATAGAATCATATTGTGTCGGAAAATCAGTTGGAATTGAAACATTATTTCTCCCATGTTTTACTGATCAGCCATTTAGGCTTTTAATTTCTTCTCTCGATTGCAAAGTTCACTTTAATTTTGGGCCAGACTCTCAATTTATGTTTCTGATTTTGACGCTCATGCTCTTATCAAGGATCTGCCTTTGTAAAGTATGCTCGAAGAGATATGGCATTGGCAGCAATCAAAGCATTGAATGGAAATTTTACGATGAGAGTAGGGCTTGTCTATATAATCCCATATATTCTCTGGTGTGTGAATTGCTCTTCTAAGCTTAATATTGGTTTCATGTTTCTTTCTACATCACTAGGGTTGTGATCAGCCATTGATTGTTCGTCTGGCAGACCCTAAGAAACCCAGGATTGGTGAACAAAGGTTCAGCCTAATACATTACTATTTCCTTATATCTATTATATATATGAAGTATAGTCTCTTGTTACTGATTGCTCATCTGTCGTATTGTAACCATGAATCATGATAATATCTAATGTACCTTAGACTCTTGCTTCTTGCATCACCAAATAACTATCTCTAAATCTTTAGAGCGCTATGAAACCAAGGGAGTGTAAAGTATATAATATACATATCATGTGTGTGAGAGAGAGAGTGCAAGGAAATGTAGGAGCCAACTCCCCTGATTCTTGTATGCGCTCCTCCCTAATGTAAGAAGAATAGAGGTTAATTGGGTAATATTCTAGATTGATTTCCTTTTACCCCCATTTGTAATAGAACTCTACAAAATAGGAGTCTTCCTCTCTTCTATGAAACAATCATTATCACTTTGATAAAAGAGGCACAAGATCAATTCTTGGAAGATTATTCCTTGAGAATACTTAGACTACATCATCCCCATGTTCGCTTCCTCCCAACTTGAAGGTTGTTTCTTTTAAGAAAATGGAAAGATGGAAACCAAAATGAGTAGTTCTATTAAAAGACTTGATGCTATGCTCTAGCCTACTACCGATGATATACCCTGTTTCCTTGTTTGAAAGTGAGGACACCTCTAGATGGGATGGATATTTGTTGAATTTGAACTACTGTGATGTGAGCTAACAATAATTAGTTTTTATATTGCATGCCATTATGCATTTATATTTCATAAATGTGTTGGACAAACATTTTGACCATACATATATTTGCATGATAGCATATATAGCATAGTTTGTTTTATGCTTATTTTCTTAATGTTGTGTCAATGTTCAATTGTTAAATATATATATCTCTACACAGAAGCACCAACGTATCAGGAAGCCCGAGATTTGGTCATCATCCTCAACCGTTTAGGTAATAGCGTAATTGTTTCGTTTTTGTCTAATTTATAACATAAACTGTTTTCTTAATGGTTTAAACTTCTCTAGACCTGAGCCTCCTGTTGGTCCAGCTGGAGGGTGTTTTCCCAATAATTCATACCCGGGACAACAAAATTCTACAAGTTTAGGACCACCAAGGAATGCTTCCCAAGTGGCATCCCATACCCCTTTTGCTCCGAATAGCATGCAGAAACCATCTCCTCAAACACAGGAACCGTCATCATCTTTTGCTCAAATGTCATCACAACCAATGAGGTCAACACAGCAAGTTTTTCAGCCTCCTACACAGACTGATTTTTCTAAGATGCAGAATCAGGTGCTTGGTCAACAGCCCCGGCAAGATTCACATCAGCAGCAAAATTTACAGGTTCGTGAGAATACGGTGTGAAGACGATTTGAATTATAGTCTTTGTAATAGCTGTCAAATTACATTAAAGTAAAAGATAATATCATGATTGGCATCCTAATTCTATTCCAGGAGCTGTAAAACAAATGCTGAAACTTGTCTGTGCGGATAATTACTAAAGAGGTCGTTTATTGCCATATTGTCATTAACTTGTGTGTGTATTCTCTTCTATGTTTTTTGTGCAGCCTCCTTCTGCACGTGGTGTTCAGACCTTTAGTGGTACTCCCAACTCACCTATGGGGCGTCCAAGCTCTTGGGTAGAAGTTACTTTGGAGTGTGATTGGAGTGAACACACCTGCCCAGACGGTTTCAAATACTATTATAACTGTGTCACCTATGAAAGCTTGGTAAGCTTTATGTTGTCATCCATCCGTCTTGCAATAGTTGTTTCCAATTTTGTGGTGCAATTTATGATAGATACCTTTGAAAATTGGTTCTTAGTGGGAAAAGCCAGAAGAGTTTGCCTTGTTTGAGCAACAACTAAAGGAGGAAAAGCTTCAAAAACCAAACCATCAGCTTCATTCTTCATTATCGGGTGTCTCTTCTCAAGAAGTGCTGCCTCAGCCAAATCTTTTGAGTCAAAAACTTGAAGCTCAATATTCCTCAGCTGTACGAGTTAGTATTCATTCATACACATACATATTCGTATATCTTCTCTTGTATTCACTATATCTTTTCGAGTTATATTTTTGTTAAGCTATTCAATTATATTAGGTTGATGCTAGGTGGTACATAAAATCTCCGCTTAACCGTAAATAAACCATGTCTGAGAGTGATTTTGAAATGACTAAAATGACTTTTATCCTCAAAATCAATTCTGATTTTAATTAAACAATAAATTGATTTGAATTTGAAACTTGTTGTAATGATTTTAATTATTTCAAAAACACTCCCGTACAAGCTAAATAATACAGCTTGAGAATTCATTTTCAGGATTTCAGTTTTCTCTAATTCTTTAATATGCTCAAATTCTGCAGGAGTTGGATTGTATGCGACTTCAATCAAAAGCAAGTCCTGTTGTTAGTCCAGCATGTGTTTAACAGTGTGTCAAAGTTATAGGAAGGTTGTTCAAGACATTTTGAAGTTTATCATGTTGGCAACTAACATTGAGACTTTAATGTCTAGTAAATACACTGAGTTAGGATGGTAACAAAGACTTCATGTTAGCTGCTTGACTCGTAGCCAAGACAGTTTTTGAATTGCTCGTGTAAAGCTGGTGTACTATATAGTCTACTGGTTATCTCAATGGTCCTGCTCCTGTTGGTGTAATTATATATATGAAGGGATAGGGCAGAGCTTGCATGTGCTTCCATGGAGTTGCTGCTCTAAACGGTAATTAATGTGCTATGCTTTAAAAACTGTAGTTCTACCTCCTTTAATCCATTCAATACTTGCATTAACACATAGATGCCAGTAGATTCTTAATTATTTTATTTTAATTTTCCTGCTTTATGTTTGTTTTGTAATCGACTTTGAAGATGTTCGAAATTATATTGGAACAGCGATAAGGTTGATTATAGTTTTAAATTATTTTCATGGGATTCTTCTTGAATGAGGAATCCCTTAAGGTGATCAGGATTAAGTGTAAAATTTATTAGTTATCTTGTATCAATTTTTTATACATTGAGTATTTTGCAGTTAATCCTTGATTTTATTCGGAATGTTTTGAATTACATTTTCCTATCTTCTAGACACTTGAACTTTACACCTTCATCTTCTTTGAAGCATTATAAAGGGGATTCAAAGACATTAACCATTCGAAGATATTGTAACTCTTATACGTATGTGGAAGGATTCCAAACTTTAGACCTTTGGTCGAGGATACACGCTTTGTGGAAGCATTTTAATTTATTAATCGAGAGTGAGACATATTTAGGTTGATATGATATGTATGCATCTTTTTCACTAGACAGGTGGTTTGATATTCTTATTTATTACAATAAATATCAACTTGGCTAATCTGAATTGAATTGAGTTTTTATTAACGTATTCATTTTGTTAGTTTGAGCGATTGTTTGCTGGTTTGCAGGTGTGCCTACACTATCATTATTTTCTTAGACAGACAATTGAGTATGGAGATTGGTTCACTTCTAACTCTTTGGTGTAATTCGTACCAAGTATATGACATCTAACTCTTTGGTGAATACTTGAGTACCACTATATAATTCATTCAATCTATAGGATCATTTTATGATCTTGACTTGTTTTCTTTTCTTGTGAAACAAAAATGAATTTACTATACCACATGGGCAGATCTAATAGTCTTTGACAGCGATACCGCTCCACATAGTTTCTTTGGCCACCACAAATGTCGAATCATCACGCGGGTGCAAAAGCAATTTAAAGTTCACACGATTGCCAAAAGATGGTCATCTCTCACAGCTTAAGGACCCGCAACAAGTTGGAGAGCTTTTTGGTTGTAGCCCTAACCCTAAAATGCCCATCAGACATTTTATAGACCTTGCACCCTACCTCTTTTTAGCTAAATAATCTGCCCTAAGATTTCATCAAGTGATCAAACTAATCAGACTTCCCAAATTTCGTTCACCTATAAACACGTTTGCTGAAGAATGAAGAGATTTTTTGGATTACATTGATCGCCTCTAGACAATCAGAATCTAATCTTATATCTTTAGATCAATTTTTAGGCTACATCAATCATGTACACATATTGGGTGGTTATAAACTAACTCAACTTTCAAGAAAATAGGATCCATGTGGATTGACTAAAAAGAAAGTTTTACATTTTTGACGTGATACAAGGAAATTTTGAGAAATAACTAAGTTAAGAGCAAGAAATTCTATGGCTGTAGTTAATCATTAACACATTTGGTAGATGATAACATGTATGTTAAAATCTTTCATTTGTGATTTCTAATGTCATAAACAATTAAGTTAAAAGTACAATCTTTTTACATCATACTAATGATAGAAATTAATAGACATTGATAGAATTCTATTGCTTTCTACGAGTACATAAATCTATCAATACAAAGAATAAAATTTTTCTCTACTTTAGCATTTTGTTCATTTCTTTTTTGTGCTACTCTTGTCCGAGTGTTCTTTTTTTACAACGATCACTACTTAATGAGATTTAATTTTAGGTTGCTCCATAGAAAATGAATAGACAATTAAAAATAAGAGAAGAAAAGCAAAATAAAAGTATAGGGTATCTAAGTCTAATTAATGAAAATATATTGGATAAGATATGGAGTTTCTTTCAATCCCTCCATTTGAGGCTAAATTTATGGATTTATGATATATAGTACAATAGGGAGAGTAAAAGAATATTCCTCTTTTTGCATCAATGCATGGAATTGTACCAAATCCCAAAAAGTTTTCATTCCCAAAATGTCACAATTGCAAAGTCTCTCATCCCTAAACCCTAAAACTCTACAAACCTAATTAATAACTATTCTATTGATTACACCGTGACCATAGATGTAGTTAAGAAAATTCAAGCTTTGACGAGTAGGTTGAGGTCTGTTCCTTCTCCATATTCTGTATGAATGTGTATCACTGTGTTGGCTATGTTGTATTTGCTATTTCTCTTTTTGTATTTTTTAATTGTTCAATTTTCTTTTTTTAAAAAAAA
Source organism: Cucumis sativus (assembly GCF_000004075.3). NCBI lineage: Eukaryota > Viridiplantae > Streptophyta > Magnoliopsida > Cucurbitales > Cucurbitaceae > Cucumis > Cucumis sativus. The sequence continues at coordinate 22,732,709 of NC_026657.2, forward strand.
ACCAAGTTGGGTTATGGATTCATGTTTTGGTGACACGTTATTTCCTTCCTTGAAGTGGACTTTGTTGAATATCTCTTTTCAAAAAAGAAAAAAAAAACTGCAAGACTTTCATCCACAGACTTCAAACCCACTCTTTATTTTCCTACCACTTCCAAATCTCTTATATGTCTAAGAAAAATGGGTAGCTTTGAAACAGGTTGAAACAATTCTTTTGTACGATCAAATACAATATTTTCTACTATCAAAAGTGATTTTAATTTATTAAAAACATCTTTCGAAGTGATTCTAAAGCGTATGATATAAAAAAATAATTTTAACAATTTTAAAAAATTGCTTTCAAATATAAGTCACAAATTTCACAAGTCACAATCAAACCCCTCTCTTTCTTCTTCCACTATGTTTACATATTCTCATATGTCCCCATCATTCAATGAACCAAACCCACAAAAAAATGGTCATTGGAATGCTTCTAAACTAAGGCATTAATATTGACAGGGCCTATATTAGTTTATTGCTACACACACATATATATTCTTTTCCCATATGATCTAAATATCATTCCACACCATATTCATTATCAATCCCGAAAGCCACACAGACAGTTCAATAATTGCATGTCTAATTACTAGAAGATTGAATCATTTATCTTTGAAATGATAACCCATCCTTTAATCATTCGCTAATTGTCTATTTCAATACTTTCTTCAATATTAAAAGACATACATATTTCATAACCATAATAGATTGTTCACGTGATAAAAATAATTAGAATATAACAAAAGAGTTTTGAAAACTAAATGCATTCAATTCGTAATTACTACTTGATAAAGATTCAAAATCGCTTGAGTTTCCTTGACACACGCAATTAATTTAATTAAAAGTTTAAGTCAATTCATGGTTCAATATACGCTTTATAGATAAATCTAGAGTAGTGTGGTTCAATCCCTTATCTCATATTTGTCAAACATAACCCAGAGTATACTTGAGGAATTAACCAAACATTATTTCACTAAACAAGTTTGACATTTCACTGTACACTTATTTCTAAAAGATTTGAATTCGAAGCAACATTCTAAAAGGTTAAAATAAAACAAAAAGTGATGTTTACAAAATTCTTAATAGGAAAAAAGGGAGACCTTTTAACCTTGCATTTTTAGTCGGCAATAACACAATAAAAACTCAAACCTTCAACGCTATATTTGTTAAGAATAAATCACAATATTCTCTGCTTGTGCTTTGGAAAAAAAAACAAAGATATGGGGGCAAAAGAGAGTGGTCAGAAACATCATTTAATAGAACCAACAAAACCCTCCTCCTCTTTCTTCTCTCACATGCTCTTAATTATCAATCTTTCTCTTTCTGATAACCTCATAAACAAAAATAAAAAGAATAATAATACAATTAAGTTAGAAGACCCATCGAACTTGTAACCAAAGTTTCAACATACGGAAAATCGATCTCTTTTTTCCTCAAGAGAGGGAAAAGATCACCAAATTAAACTTTGTCAGCAACAAATTTCAATTTCATAATTTTTGTTTGTTCCCTCTAACATCTTCTATGAACAACACAAGTCAGTTCTCTAGGCTAAAATTCAAACAAAAACACCAATTTAGTTTTCTTTTCCAACTTAAACTAATATATATATATATATAGTATATATTTATATCTATATGTCTATATAATGTAATATATGAGAATATATAGTATATTTTTACTCCTGTTTCAGCATGTGGGGAGGAACAACATCTTGAAGCAGGCCATGGTCTACAAGAAAACTAGAATTTGGGTTACAAAACCGTTTCTCCTGGAGGATTCCGGCCGCGTTCGCTGCTCCGATGTGGTTGTTTCGGTTATAGTTGGCGGCTACATTTTGGGCAGTGATGTAGGTCGAGTTTTGAAAGTATTGATGAGACATTGCTGGAACCGTGTTACCATCTGTTTGAAATATAAAAATTAGAAAAAGAAATACCAGGAAATTATTTCAATTATAACAATTGTTATAGTTCATAACTTTTTTGTTTGAATTTTAAGTTTTCTTTTAAGTTTTCTTGCTATATAATATGGTCTAATTTAGTAACCAGGTAAATGTCTTCTTTTTGTTTTTAAGTTTCACTCACTCACTCTAAATTTCTTGAATTATCATCTACTATCAGTCAAATTTTTTAAACTAAAAAACTAGTTTTAAAACTTATTTTACTTTAAATTTAGGGAAAGATAACAAGTTTAATTTTCAAAAAAACAAAAACAAAAAAATGAAATGATTGGACTAAAAGATTTTGAATTAAAAATCCATTTGGTCTTGGGTTTTTTGGCTTTTCTTTTCACCTATTTTTGATCTAATTAAATCAGAATTTAACGTGTTAAAGATTGATCTTTTCAAAAATAGAAAAATCAACCAACTATTTACACTTCATAAAACCAAACCACCAACAAGAAAAATTAATTATACTTGATTTTTACATAAATGGTAAATATTTTGAATATTCTATTTTTTTTAATCATTTTTTTTTAAAAAATTGACTTGATTTTGAATAAAAAATAAATATCAGAACATGTAGATTTAAAAATGATAGAAGAAGTATTTGTAGAGTTAATTAATTTTCAAAAAAACAAAAGAAAAAATATAATTTGATGTTTATATTAATTTTCCATAAGACAAATAAGTAGATGACACGTCGTTGTCAATTGGACTAATTATTTCTCTTCCCCAACCCCAAACTCTCCATCATTAATTTGTTAGCTTATTCATGACTACTTAATTAATGGTTGTGATAGAAACAATCACTTTTAAAAGTACCAAAATATAGATGCGTTTTTAACTCATAATTTTTTTCTTTTACCGTATAGACGAAAACAATGAATATTTTAAATGTACAATAACAAAAAAAATACTCAAAGTATAACTCAAAAGTTGTAAGGATACAAACCGAACCATGAGCATCATTGTTGCTAGGTTTGAGCCATGGCATGGCTACAACGCCCCCAACACACTCTCCGCCCGCCCCAGGGATGAAAGAGGGAGGTGGAATGGCGACGGCTAGGGCGGACCGGCTAAGGATAGGGCTTGGGTGAGTGTGTTGGCCTTCATAGGTGGTCACCACTACAGTTGGATCAGCAAAAGATCGTTCAACTCTCTTCTTTACATTACATGCTGCACTCGTGCAACGGTAATAACTTCTATAGAGAAGATAAAAACAGCACAAATTAAAAAAAATATCTCCAACTTTTCAATCAAACTCAAGCATTATTGCACACAAGTTTAAAACTAAAGGTGGAGAGTCGTTCTACTATCATTCAATATGTGGAGCATTAATTTGGTTTATTCCATAGGTTATAATAATTAATACTTATTGGGAGCAAATTAGTCAGAGAGACAGGATGAGTATGAAAGGGGGGTAGAATTTGAAATATTAATATCGGTAGTTAATTATAGATGAGAGTAGTTTGTCCTAAATGCACTTAAGTTCCTAATTTCTTGTTTAACCCATTTGTGACTTAATAATCCTTACAAAGTGAGTAGATAATATACAGATATGGTGATGAGAAAGATAAGAAGTAGTTAAATGGGATTTTGAGTAGAAGAACGATGAGGAGGGAATGGAGATGGCAGTTAGGAGGGAGGTAAGGTGGGTGGTGAAAAAAGAAAAAGGAAAAGAAGAAGAGAAAAAGAAAGAGGAGAGAAGGGTAAAAGGGAAAGAAAAGAAAAGAAAAGAAATACCTAGGAAAAGGGCTGTTTTTGACAGCTTTTTGGCCGTACTTTCTCCATCGATAACCATCTTCTAGATGATCAACTTCACTCTTTGTCATGAATGCGAATCTTGCTTTCTTCTCCTTCTCCTTCTCCTTCCTCTTTTTTATCCCTTTCAATCTATTCACAAAATTTAATTAGCACTACTCTAATTTTATCATTTTTCTTATTAATTTCTAATTTCTTTCTTTTTTTAAAAAAAAAAGTAAAGACAGATGGTTTGGTACATAACTTCCACAAGTTTCCTTTTTTCTTATATTAAATTAATAAATCCATTTACATTTTAAAAAAAACCCCATTTTCAGGATGGATCTGATCAAAACAATCATGAAAACAAAAGTTTTATCTTCTTTTAAATTAAATGAAAAGAAGAAGAAGAAGAATGAACGAATGAAAACAGAAATTACTAACTGTTTAGTGGGGCTGTGTTGTTGTTGTTGTTGTTGTGGTGGTGGTGGTGGTGGTTCGTCGTCGTTAAGAGCGTCGCTAGAGGCGGAGGAGACGGAGGACGAACAATTGGGGGTGGCTGGAGGATTATTAAAAGCCTCAGTAAATTCAGAATTGTAATTAAGACCAAGCAACTCCATAAACCCAACAGAGCATTTATCACCATCACAAAAATCAAACAATCCATTTGGTATTATGTTATCGGAAAATGAGAAAACCCCACCATCACCACCACCACGACCACCACCGTCGCCTCCGCCGCCGCCATCAGTGATAGTGCTAGTATCTTCTATCTTTATAATCTGTTGTTGATCATCATCATTGTTGTTGTTGTAGTCCTCCATGGGGGCCGGATATGCTCTGCCTCTGCTTGCGGGCCGGTTCGTTGATCAAAATTGGAATTTTCTTTCTTTGAAGATTTGAAAAGTGTTAGAGAAAGAGAGAGAGGGAAATAGGGTTTGTTTGAGTTTATAAAAAAGTTGTGTGTGTGAAGATGGTTGAAGAAGAAGGTAAAGAACTGAAAGAGGAAGAAAGGATTGGGAATTTGTAGGTCATCGGTTCGTACGGATTTGACAGAGTCGGTGAAACTTCAATTACTTTCCAATTTCCACATTTTTTTCCCACTTTTTCAATTATAATATATGTATGGGAAATATGTATTTCAACTATTTTATTTTCCAAAACTTCACAATTCTGCTTGCATTTTCCAAAGTTGCAATATTAATTTTCGTTTTAAAATGGCCTTTAGAGTAGAAAATGATAAATCAGGATTGGAATTAGTGTCATTAGTCACTTAAAATAATTCTTTTTAATCACTATTTCAGAGGGTGTCCTTTGCTTTCTTCAAAAACAAAAATAATAAACGTCCCTATTCAACCGGTAAAAGTTTTTTAAAATACCAAACCTATTATTTAGTGACTATCATCCATAAAAGTTGGCCAGTTAACAATTAATAACACATTTCTTAAATTAAAAATTATCACCAAAACATTTACCAGGAGTAATAACTTAAACTTAATTAATTATAGCAACTGTCAAATGTTATAACTAATAACATCTACAAGTAATAACTTTCAAATTAGAAAAATAAGAAAGAAGTACTCGTAATGACGATAAATATAAAGTTATCACTGATAGTTGTTATCATCCATAATTGCTATGAGTGATAGTCTTTCATTTAAGAAGCTAAAAAACAAATGACCAAAACAATAGTTGCATGTGAATTTGGAAGTTTTTCATTAACTTTTATGTTGCACTTATAATAATTATTTTACCTCCATGCTAAAATTTTATTTATTTTAACTTAAATACCATTTATACGAGTGGTTATTTACCCTTTTAGACATATATGGGATAGAAATGCCAAAGTTTAAAGATATTTTATTTTACAACTTCAACTACACTTCTCAACCTTCAAAGTTTGTTTGACATAAGGTTAGAATTTTAGGTCTAAGATATGGGTAAGATTTGATTTTTCTTCCATGCTAATTTGTAATCATTTCATACTATATTCGTTTATTATTTTTAATAAAATAATTATTTTAATAATTTTATTAGATCTATTGAATAAAATTTATATATTGGATGTGTCGAAGGTTAAATAAAATGGATATTAGGAGGGTAGAGATTAGAACACAATTGTAAACTACATGTTCTGATACTACCACCAATAGGTCAAGAATTCAAATTAGTTGATGAAAGTAAATATAATGATATATCGGTAAGAAGGAGAAATTGTTTATCACGTTGTGAAAATATTAAAATGTAATTAAAGAATAACAAAATTTGATTGGACAATTTAATTAGGAGAGAAAATAGGTGGGAATTAAAAGTATTTTATTTTAAATGTGAATTAGTTGACCGGCAACCGGCTGATATATGAAGTGTAAGACGTTTTTATCCTACTCTTTACACGTGCGATACTATTGGCTGAAAATAGATCATAAAGACCCCGCACGTGCATTAAGATTTGAGTAAATAAACAAATTTCTTTTTGTAAAGATGTGAAAATTTTTCTTCCTCTTCTCTCTTTTCACTTTTACTTTTTATTTACGACCAAGAGAATGTATAATTATAATGTTAGGTTCAGGATGACCTTCTTTTTTGTTATAGTTAGATTGATTTATGTTTGATATAGCATAAGTATTGATTTAGTTCTCAAGTCAATCACTATCGAATTTATAGATATACATAGAAGATTTCAACAAAAAAAAAATTTTGTCATGTTGACAAAACGTTAAGAACTCTACAACAATAATAATCCACACCTTCATATGCTCAACTATCAAAGTTAACTATAACACAAAAGGCAAGTGTATATACAAAAGATAATTTGATGATAAAATTAGATGCATTTCAAAGTTTCTAACTCCAAAAAAGAGCATGAATTGTGTTCTTTAATGTCAGAACCGAGCTGAAAGCCAATAATATGTGACTAATTTTGTATCCAATTTTACAAGCCATCACGCCATTTTGTTCAAGCATGAACATAGTCATAATAACAGTTACTAAAGTATATAAGCACCTTTTAAATGTTTATGAACTAGAATGAACATTTTTTAAAGTATAGAGACGAAAGTAGAATAAGATTCAAAGTCCAAAAAACAAAGTAAGCACTTTTACAATTTTGGTGATTAAAATTGAGCGTTTTAAGAGTTTAGAGACAAAAATAAAACAATAATCAAAGTCCAAGAATCAAAATAAGATTCAAACAAAATAATCACGAAGCTTTTAGAAGAAGCATATTAAGGGTATCAAATTAATTAAAGCTAGGTTATGAAACATACATGAATGTAATTATAATAGCATCTATATTTTAATACATCAACTTAATAATGTTATAAATATAACATTTCTACAAAAGTGAGCTTAGTTCAATGGTAATTAATTGACATGATATTTGAAGTGGAAGTACTAAAAAAAAGTTATTTAAATCTAATCTCCGTTTGTTTACCGTTTTGTTTACCACCTTGAGAATGCATAGGATTTTTTTTAAAAAAAGGGTTTTGGAACATAATAGAAAGATTGTATTGTCCCAAACACACGTTAGTATGGCATAATTTGTGAATGTGACATTTAAATTGAAAAAGATATATTTTTAAAGCCATCTTGAAATTGAAAAGTGTGTGCTTATATTATGTAGCTGAACATGATGCATGCATGCACCCAATTAAGGTAATGTAAAGAATATATTCCCACATTGACTGAAACACACATGGATCAAAATGGGAAAAGATAAAGTGGCATCAATTAGGTACACGATTATTTGTTTACACAAACACCCTCACCTCACCTTATAATTAAGCATCACTTGGATTGGATGTAACTATTTTATATATTGATTTATAAATAATGTTTATCATGTTTATATAAACTTTACCCTACATAAACCCTACCTCTACACTACTCATCTTCAATCTACCTTACCAATTTGGTTATTACAGTGCTTCAATACTTTTTTCTTATCTAATTAAATTGACTAAAGTTAAAGAGTGGAATTGTGAATTTTTGAAAACTATGAAAGTTCAAAAGCTCATGGCCAAATAAACAATATACAACGACCCAAGGTATTAATTTATACTAAATATTTTATTCCAATTCAATTATATATTTTTTATTTACATAAAATCTAGGAAAATTTTAGAATATTCTTTTATAAAAAAAATAAAATTTAGGGATGGTTTAATTTGCCCATTGAGTTGAGTCATGAGGTTTAGAATTAATAGGTAGAAGTTAACAAATTTGTGTGGGGTGGAGTTGTAAGATGACATTTATCCATAAATGTACCAAATAAGAGTAAAAGAAAGTTATAATTATTTAAATGTGTAAACTTTAATATTATTTATGATTGAAATTGTCCATATTAGAAAACTGTTGATATATGAACATGAAATTTGAAAAAAAAGTTTAATCAAATTATAAATTAATAAATAGTCATTAGGACATTTTTGGGACACTAATGACTCGACTAATCTACTTTTTAGGAGGTGTTTTGGGCCAAAGGGTTGAGAAGTAGGAGTTTGGGAATAAAGTGTATGAATCGCATATTTCACTCTCTATTTGGTCTAAAGATTTTGTGGACTCTACAACTTAAGAACACCAATTTTATTTTATGATATATATTATTTATTAACTTCTTACATCGTTGGTTGCAACACTTTTCTATATTAGGGTAATATGAGAAAATTAATTATCGTATAACCTTTGCTTATTGTGTCATGTTACAATACGCTTTAGGAAATAAGGTGGAACTCAAAGTTGATGAATATTTATGTATAACATGAATAACGAGAGTATAAATACTATTGCTCTAGTACGTACTATAAAATTTATTCATTCACCATAAAGTTCACGACTCTCTAAATTTTAGATGATCTTCTTCGAGTTCACCACCGTGCTAATCTTGTCTCAAATCCAATTTAGGTTTTACCGTTGGTTAAAGTTCACAATTCCGTTAGTTTGTGAAGCACTAAAACGTATGATGAACTTTGGTTCTTTTCCTTTTTGTTAAATGTTAAACAAAAAGTGATATTAATGAAAGGAAACGGGTGTGTGGGTAACATTAGAGAAGCATAATGATTAAAAATGAATGAAAACGTGTGGTGACATAGGTTTCGTGTAAAACCTCTCTTTACAATTACCATCCCCCCATGCTCTAAATTATTATGTTCTTCTTCTTCTTCTTCCCTTTTTCTCTTTTTCCCTTATTTCCCAAATTTCCCCATACTCAAAAATTGTATACAAGTAGATAATAAAGGAAAAAAAATTGGGGTGAAAAAAATAAAAAACTTCACTAAACTAGGCCCAAATGATTACCTTTAATAATACCCAAGTTAAAATTTTAATTAGTATTATAGTACATAGACTACATCAAGACACAATAGCAAGTCATTTGGTTAGCTATTTACAATGTTTTAAAAGTTGCATAAAAGAAGTATTACACATTAACCCTAATTAGCCCTAATTAACCCAAAGATGAAAATGTAGGGCATCGGCAAAGATGAAGGAATCGGATTCCTTTTTAGACAATATTTATGAAGCTAACTTCTTCTTCTTTTCCCTTTGCTATTTCCTCTCCTTCGCCCCCATACTTTTTGGTCGGCTATTTATTTATTTATTTATTCCCTTTTGAGAGAATTTTAATTCTCAACTAGAAAGCAAAAAATTGTGTCCTATTTGCATTTGAGGTAATATTACTCTTTGTGTTTCCTTATTATATATAATACATTCTAACCCTTCTTTTCTTTTTCTTCACACATGAGGTCCTCCTTTTTATGCCTTTTTGCATCCCACCCACCTCCTTTTTCTTTTTATTGCATCCAATTTCTTTTCTCATTTCAACATAAACTGCTACTATTAATGCTAATTTTGAGAGTGTGTAAATAATCTCACAACTTTTGTTTTTGTGTTTATTCTACCTTTAATTACCACAATCATCTCCAATTTAATTCAAATCCTTCAAAAACCTTCCCATCTCTCATCATAAATTTTTATTTTTCTTAAATTACAATCATACCCATCATTTGTGTTTATTTATTTTTTTAAGCATCATATTAAATAACAAGTCGATATTTGTAAAAGATAAATCGATATTTGTATTATGTTGTAAAAGAAATGTATGAAACTCTTAAAAATAAAATATTTATTTACAAAATTAAATTTATTTTTAATATTGATTATATATATATATATAAAAGTAAAAGAAGAAGAAGAAGAAGGGGAAAATAAGAAAAGGAAAAAATGGTAATAATTAGCATTTAATTCCGCTCGTGGGAAGGAAAAGCATGAGATGATGTTAGGGTGGATGAGTTGGGAATCAGAAAATGCATTAGATGGGAACACGTGTAAGTAGTGGGTCCGAGGATTTGATGATGAGCGTTAGATCTCCTTGCGATATGAATGGGCACGGGGGCCCCACGTAGTTGTGGGGTTTGGTATTGGAGGCCACGTTTTTTGGGAAGACATCATTTGGTTTGCTGAATTTGTGTGAGCCGCCACACCCAAATATTTCTTTGTTTTTATTTTCCATATTAAAATCTATATATTTTTATTTTATGCTAAAACTCCAAATTAAAACCAAAGTAGAGTTTGCCCAAATTGCCAATTCACGGGAATAAAGTATATCCCGCCAATTATTTTCAATGTCTTTACTTATTAAGGACTACCCTTTTACCATTATACCCCCTCAATTTCTCTAACTATCCTCTCATAAATTATTATTATTTTTTTCTACTTTCTCATCTCTCCCATATTAACTAGCCTGATTCAAACAAATACTCAAACTTATTTATCTTACCAGTCATCTTTATTCCCATAAATTGTTTAAAATTTTTAACAATGCATCATCCTTAACCAAATCTGATTTGTCATTTACGACCATTCTCTTTTGAAGAATAATTTCATTCACACCTTTTCCTTTCAGGTGAAAAAATAAAAAGAAGGCAACTTTGAATCTTCTAGTAATTATATCTTAATCTTGATGATGCTACATTATATTTTATAATTAATATTTGCATATGCCTCACACACCTTCCAATAAAGTTGTTTTACCCTCAAATTATTTTGTGGAACCTACCTAATGAGACAAACCCTCTCTCTCATCATCTATAAAAACATCTTACCTTTATTAATCTGGTTGTGATCACTCCATTAATTATATAACTCTATAATTGAGCAAAATTTTTGTTCACACATTCCTCTTATTTAGTTTCATGGTTACCAGACATCATTTATCAGATTCAATTTTAAATTTAGAAAATATATATTTTTTTATATGACTTTATCATATGTCTAAACTTTTTGGTCTGGTCTCGGTAAATATATATATTTTACATGTGTTAGTTTTCCTGCTATATCATTTTGATAAACTTTATTCAAACTATAAGAGAGGCAATAATAATACATTTATTTAACAACATAGGAAACAAATTTTGAGACTCGTTTGAATGGTTCCATCATAAATTGAATAGAAATAAAAGGAAGGACAAACACACAGGGGACGTGGCGTTCTTTGATGGTGCGTTCATGAATTTAAACAAAAAGATAATAAAAATATGATTAAATAAATATTTGATCTAGGTAGTACAAAATATATATGGGAAGATATTATTAGGCAAGCTGTTAGGAGGGGGGAAATAAAATAATTAAGATTGGCTTGTGTGACACGCCCTCTAGGGATATTGCGACCATATAATAAACATTATCAATAATAAAAATGAAGATTTCGCAATCTTTAAAACATTATTATATGTATCAAATCACGTTAGTGGAAAGCTATTTTATTACAATTTAGGATGAAATTGATTAGGAGATGGTGTTACGTGATTATTATTATATCATTTTAGGAAGAAAAAAACAAAGAAAATTAGATTGATGGGTGATTATTATTAAAATATATGATTAATTATTATTTTATTTAAGATTATGCAATTATATATATTCCACTGTGTTGACTGACATTGCTTCTGGGATACGTTTTGGGAATTTATTTGCTTTTTATAATTCTCAAAAGGACAAAAAAACAAATTGCATTTTATTTTCTTTCATCTTTTTCCCTATCATTTTCCCTCCAAACAAACAACATCCTTTTGTTTCATTTTGTTCATGGCAATATATAATAAAAACCTTTAAAACATATGTATATATACAAAAGCATTTTTACCAAGATATTCTTTTAGTGGTGTACTATGTTACTGCAATGGTATATATCTTTATTGAATTTGTTTAAATGTAATTTCTATCCCTATCAATTGAAATCTTTTTTCTTTTATACATGTTTTTATGGATTTGTTGGAAAAATATCAAATAAGATTTATAGTGGTTTCAATTAAAATTTTAAATTAAGTCCATTTACAACATTGAGTAAGTTGTCTTTGAAAATTACTAATACACATTAGCTTTTACTCATACTAACAAAATGAATGATTAGAATTGGTACAGAAACCATTTACAAATGAAATCTTAATTAAAAATTCAAATTAACTAGTATATAGAAATTTAAGAATCTAATGTATAAATTTATAAGTTTCGCCTGAGTTAAGTTTAAAATTGGATAAGCTTATTTAGTTCATAATTTTATTTGATAATGTTGATGAGTAAACCCAGAGAGTTTGACATGATCTTCATATGCTACAAAAGCAAGATTAAATTATATTTTTGAAAAAAATGTAAATTGCATTGAATTGCACCACAAATATATTATAATACTCAAGTTACCAGGATGACTGAAGTAGCAAACTTTTTGGAGAAGATCAAAATGAACTTACGTTATTTAGGCAGCAATGATGCATACATAGGAGTAATGATGCATATATATGATTTTTCCTATTGATCTCTGTTTCATATTAGGTTGTGAGTACATAATTAAGTAAACCATAGGGAAGATCGATTGTAGAGGTAGAAAACATTCCTAATGATGGAATAGACTTGTCTCGAGTTTGGCTAGGACCGAGAGACACAATTGCGTCGTTAGGCTCAATTGTCCCATTCTATTGGTTGTCTTATTCTCAATTGTCTCAAAGTTAATGCTATAAGCCATCCGATTTTAGGTTTCATAGGACATTCAAGTGTAAGATTAACCATATATAACTCATACAAATCATACCAAGTTAATTATAATAATGTATGTACAAAAACTGAAATTAAAGTTGAGCTTATCCAACATACTAGTTAAGCTTCAAGTTGATCCTTAAATCACTGAACTTAATTATTTGATCCCAATTTTATTTAATCTTGAAATTATCTTTTCGGGTCTTTTCTTAGCAGTTAACCCACCTTTTCAAGTTGAAATTCTCGCTCTTACATTATATAACTAAAACATATACTCAAAAGAGTGGAAGAACCAAATCCAAATCCTATTTAATTACTTATCTCTAATACATATCAACATCAATTTATTAATGTCTGCCACCTGAAGAACATGTAATATTCTATTTCAAGTGCCTTACCTTTTCAACTCCATTCAATCTTAGGAGAGGAAACCAGCTAGTTCAACAAATCTTGATTTATTTTCTCTCTAGAAAGTTATTAGTTTAACATATTTATTAATTTTTCCCGGTAACCAAACAGAAAGTGACATATAGGAAAAAAGGTAAATGAAATGATATATCAAATCTTGAAGGATTGATTATTAATTATTCATATTGATTTATATAATTGTTGTTTGGTTAAAAATCCACCATTATTGCCGGGTCATAAGCTATATGAATTGCTAGGCAACTTCCATAATATTATATTTTATTATTATATATTATTCAATCCACCTAACCATTAATTTAAAACTATATATAAACTTCCCATATAGATCAACTTTATTGGGATAAGAACATACAATATGTATAACTTTCTAACTATAATTGGAGTTTCATATGATTTTGATCATACTTGGTGATATTTCTTTCTACGTTATTGTATTATTAGATATGTGACTGTGACAAGTTTTTCTTATTAATTATGTGTTAATAAATTAGATTTTTTATTCAGTTTAACTATACAAATATTTATGTGCTGGTACATAAAATAAAAATAAAATATTTTTAAGTGAATGAAAGACATATAGTTTAAAACTCAAGATGTTTTCAATATATAATTGATTTAGGCTCGTTTTTTTGTCTTCTAAAGATGGCAAACCCTTTGACATATATACACATTCAAACCCTTTTTCTAATTCTCTGTCATCTTGTTTGTTTTTCCATTTGTTTTTCTTTTAAATAAAAAAGATTAATTTATAAATGATGGCATTTGAAGGTTCTCACGTAGTAAAGTTGCACATGGGATGAAGTCAATAGGTTTGTGATTAATTATATAAAAGATAATATTGTTATAAAAGAGAGTCAATCAGAATGAGACAAATATCCCAATTTTTACGTATGCATGAATCCTGCCGACATGATGTGTCATCAAATCTCTCCTCAGTTTATCTTCTCTGCTCTCTTCCCCATCCAATTTCTTTCTCCCCTTTACTTAATTAATTCCCCTATTAAATAAATAAATAAATCTTTTTAACTTTAATTGTATATTAATACTTGGATAAAATATTACCAAATATATATATATACTTAAAACTAATTCAAATTCACATGGTAACATATTCCTATATTTAGCATATTTTTTGAATTTTTATCAATAATATATTTGTAATGGGATATGTTTGCATATAATACCAAAAACTAACATCTAGGTGTAAAAAATTAGATAAGATTAAGTTTTTTTTTAACGATTTTGATACAATAAAATGTACTTTTTAAAAGAAAATGAAATCGATATTTACACTTTATTATTAGTATTAGTTAATTATATCAAGAGTTTGTCGATTCTTATATAAAATAATGGTTGGTTAAAGAAATATATATAGAAAACAAAGAATGAACACCAAAACTAAAATATTCAAAGATTTTTTTTTTTTTTGTTAAATTGTGGATTTGGTATATGTTTGTAAAATCATGTTCATTCACATACTTTTATTTTCAGTTTGATTTTGTCTATTGGTCGAATACAATTTTAGATCAAAAGAAAAAAAAAAAATGTATACTATGCAATTTGATTGTATTTTTATTTTAGTGAAAACATTACTCATATATGAGGAAAATTATTTAGTTATTGTAATCTCCGAAAAATAAAATGAAAAAAAGAAAGAATAATTAAAGAAAATATTATCGTATGATTAATTCGTTGGATTATTGAGAGGCTGAAAAAATGTATTATAAGAAAAAAATTATAAGTATGGACAGTTTTATGTTTCACATCTAAAAAAAAATAAAGGAAAGGAAAAAAAGTGTAAGAAAGTAAAAGAGAAGGAAGTTGAGTTTAATATCGTTACAAGAATTTTGGTTTTTTGTCGATAGTTGTTTCTGGCAACGTAAAAAAACCTGTGGGTAAATGTATGATGTGCCAACATAATTTTATTGCATTGACACATCTTCGTTTTTGTCAACGAAAATATAGACGTAGGCAACATTTTGTGTATTGTATAGAACGTAATACGTGGGCAAAAAGTTGTGTGGTTGTAAGAAAAATTTTAAGTTGAAGTTCTATCAACATTTATTTTAGTTTATGATCACATATATCGTGCGTGCGTAGATAGATATTTTAAATATTTGCTGACATAATTTATTTGACAAAACATTTATATTTTTATGGTGATGCAAGATTTATATATGTGGCATCACAAATAATATGGGCATACCTAAATCGTAGCATTTTGACTGATTAGATTTTCGAGTGTTTGTGGTGTTGTTATATTTATATAATTCCAGTAGAATTTTCAATTTCAATATAAATGACATGAGATTGAAACTTAAAACCATTAGAATTTAATACAATGATTTTTAATAATATTCAAGCAATAAATTTCACGATTTTTAATAATATTCGAGCAATAAATTTCATATGTGACTATTGCATTAGTTGTTAACATAATAATTGTTCTTCCTTATTTATCGATTTGGAAAGTTAATTTTATAAATAAATTATTAATAAGGTAAATTTTCATAAATATAAAAAACTATAAAAATATTTACGATCCCTGCAAAAAAAAATGAAAAACTTATCAAGCTGACCATTTTTTAAAAAAGTATTTTACCCTTCCTTTTCATTATATTTTTCTCTTTCTCTTGTGCGATTTTTTGTTGCAAAATGTTATTTGGTTCAATATCTTGTACCAAATATAAAAAATTGTACCAAATATAAAAAAGCTATTTTTTTAAAAAAATTCAAATGGTAATTTGGTTGTTCAAACTCTTTGTCATTGTGAAAAAAACAGTTGAGATATTGGATAGCCAAATCTAAACGATCATGTACAAAAATCTTTAAAAAAATCACTTCGATCTAAACGATCATGTACCAAATTTAAACAAAAAAATCATTAAGATTTGGCTACCCAATTTTAAAACCTTGTGTACCAAATGTTTTTGAAATAAATCGTTTAGATTTGGTTACTAATACTACAAGAAATAAGATTTTTCCCGACGTAGCAATACGTCGCTGAAACCCTAACCAACGTCGAGAAAGTTTATTGCGACGTCGGTAGGCATGTCAGGGATACTTTGCCTGACGCGGCTCACGTTAATGACGGGAAAAATTTTCCCGATGCATGCTGTAGCACGTTGCAGACGGCTTTCGCGACGCGGGGTCGCAAAAGGCTTTAAATATATATATTTTTAATTATTTATTTTATTTATATATAAAAAGAAACCCACTAAATTCTTCCATTTATTTATGTCCTTGTCAAATATGGTTGATATTGTTGATAAATTAGTCTATTTCCAAGTGATTAATCATTTTTGGAGAATGCAATTGGATAGAAGAAGGGAGGGAGATGAGCGATTCAGAGAAGAAAAACATGGAGAAAGTAAAGGGAAGGAGAAATGAAGGGTGGAGAATAGTGACAGAGGGGAAAAATGAGGACAAGAACACTTCCGGCGGCGGTAACAGTAACGACGAAGATTGACGGACGACAATACGAATCTCCTCATCTCCCTCTCTCTTGGTTGATTTTCTCTTCCTTTCATTTGCAATCAGCTCTGTGTTGAAAGGGACAAGAAATAGAGTGGACTTTCTCCGACGTCGAGCAACCCCAACGTCGCAGAAAGGTTAAATAATGAATTAATTATTTAAACATTTCCCGACATGCACTTGTCACATGTCGCGAAAAGGTGACCATTGTCACTTCAATATCTACATTTACAACTTCCGATTTCTCCGACGTTTGGTTCTTATGCGTCGCAAAAAATGAAGATATGAAATTAAATTTTAAACTTTCTGCGACATCTTATTGATGTGCGTCCCAAAAAGTGAATATATTAAATTTAATTTTCAACTTTATGCGACGTCTGATTCTTGTGAGTCGCGGAAAGTGAAGATATTAAATTTAATTTTAAACTTTTCGCAATGTCTTATTGTTGTGCGTCACGGAAAGTGAAGATATTAAATTAAATTTTAAACTTTCCGTGACGTCTTATTGATGTGCATCCCGAAAAGTGAATATATTAAATTTAATTTTACTTTTTCTGCGATGTCTTATTGTTGTGCATCGCAGAAAATGAATATATTTCCGCGACGTCTGATTCTTATGCATCGCGGAAAGTGAAGATATTAAATTAATTTTTAAACTTTCCGTAACGTCTTATTGATGTGTGTCGCAGAAAGTGAAAATATTAAATTAAATTTTGATCTTTTTGCGACGTTTGATTCATGTGCGTAGCGAAAAGTGAATCTATTAAATTTAATTTTAAAGTTTTCGTGACGTTTAGTTTTTATGCGTCGTGGAATGTCTTTTCTCGACGTTATTTCTGGCCGAAAGGTGGTCAACATCGACGCATCTTTCGCTGATATTATTTTTGGCGTCGGAATTATTCCAATTTTTTGTAGTGTAATAAGAAAATGGAGATCTCTCGACGCCCAAAAACGTTGGGAGATATATGAAAAAAGTGTTGGGAGAGGATCTTCTGATACACAAAATATAGCGTCGAGAGATCCTTTGAGCGTCTGACATACGTCGTAGAAAGTTGGACCTTTAATTTGTTTTCTGCACTTTCTGCAACGCACGTCTGAAAGACGTCACAAAAGTCGCGTGATAAATTCAAATGAGAACCATTTCGTGACGCAACGTTGACACACGTCATTGAAGGTCAAACTTAATAAATTCGTTGTTCTACTTTCCACGACGCAGTGTCCTCCCACGTCGTCGAAAGTTGAAACGTCAACGAAATGATTAGACATTCCGCAACGTGGCCGGGCAGAAGTCGTGGAAAGTGAGCATTATTCGCGACGTACCTACCTCCAGTGTCGCGAATACACGCTTTCCGTGACGTTTTCGAAGACGTCACGAAAAGTTTTGCCTATTTCAACTATGAATTCGTTCACAAACTCAAATTTCGAGAGAGAAGGAGAGAAAAGCCGTCACCGTTGTCACCCCCACCGCCCACTACCGCTGTCTTGATGTCGTTTTTTTTTTTTCATGTATGTGTTTTTTTTTCTTGCATTTATGTGTATATGTAAGTATATTTTTTTGTAAATATATTTTATGTGTATGTGTATATTTAATGTATATTTATTGTGTAATGTGCAATGTATATGTATGTATAGTTTAATGCATATGTATATTTTTTTAAGGTTTAGTAAATTTGATATCGAATTCAATAAATACGACTTATGACGTCGCAAATCGCTAAGAGGTCTTTATCAAATTCAATCAGTACTACAATAAATACGACTTCTGCGATGCGGACATCCCAAAACGATATAGCGACGCAGATGTCGCAAAACGCTATAGCGATGTAGACATCGCAAAATGCTATAACGACGCAGACGTCGCGGAAGGTTTATGCGATGCTGACACGTAATATCCTTTCACGATATCTACGTCGCAATATCCTTTCACGACGTTTGCGTCGCAGAATGCTTCTACGACGTACTAGGTCATGCGCGGGGGAAACTTTTCTTGACGTCAGAATGAGCCGCGTTGCGGAGAGTATCCCCAATGTGCTTTTCGCAACGTGGTTGCCGACGTCGTGCACGACGACGCGGTAGCCTTCTGCGACGCAGTTTGGGGTTTTCGACGACGTTGCACTGCGTTGGGGAAGACCTAATTGTTGTAGTGGAAGTTTTGTCCAATTTTCTGTGGGGAACCGTTTTAAGAACAAGCAAGCAAACAACTCAGCTCCCCCCACATATTGTCAGATAGGCCACAACTTAATAACATTGTATTCATCATATCTTTAAGAGTTCTATTTTTACGTTTTGCTATGTCATTTTGTTGTGGTGAGTAGTAAGAGGCAATGAATTCATTAATATTACCTTTTGATTCACAATATTATTTGAGAGTTCTATCAGAGTACTCACCACGTCTATCTGATCTTAATCTTTTTATTCTTTTGCCTAGCTGTTTTTTAAATCAGCTAGATCAGAGGGAATTAATTCTAACAATTCAGTACTTCTCGTCATAACAGGTTTGTAAGGTTTCTTAAAGTACTTACTTTCTACGCATACATGACATTTACCAGTTTTATGCGATTCACATGCATTAATTATCTTTAAATTTTTAAGCTTCCTAATTGATGCAAAATTCACGTGTCCTAGTCTACCATGCCACAGATCAACAGATTCAATTATGTAGGAAAAATTAGAAGTATCTGCATTCATAAAAACAATAATAAGTACAAAAAGACCATTAGACAGATACACCTTGCCAACAAATTTTTTCGTTTTTGATGAGGACTACTTTATCACCTTCCACTATAATCTTAAGATCCGCCCGATTCAACAAACTTCTAGACACCAAGTTCCTAAGCAGGGAAGGGACATACAAAACATTATTTAGGGATAAATTTTTTCCAGAAGTTAATTTTAAAATAACCTTCCATTTTTCGATTACTCCTGCTGTGGCTAAGTTTCCCATGAACACGTATTCTCCATAAGCAACGTCCTCCAGTCATGGAGAAGTTCTCGATTGGTGTTGAAGTGTCTAGAGGCTCCAATGTCCAGGATCCATTCAGTCTTGTTTTCAATTATAGGTTGACTTCCACAACAGCAACTATGACTTCATCATTTTGTTCAGCAAGGTTCGCTTGAGGTGCTGATTTTTGGTTGTTTGGTCTCCCCTTCCTTTGATTGCAATGGTAGGATTTGTGTCCTTCCTTTCTACAGACATAACATATGATTTTCATTTTCTTGATTTTTCCCCTAAGAGCCTCAAACTGTACCTTTTCTGAGGTTCTCCCATTAGGCCTTTTATCATAGTTTGACCTGTCTTTGTTTACAGAGGAAGACTCAATAGAGTTAGCATTAACTGAATTTACATTTTTGGAAGCTAACTGATCCTTTAATCTGTTGGCCTCTTTTGTACGCATTTGGCTAATCAAATCTTGAAGTTTCAGATCTTTCTTCCGGTGCTTTAGGTGATTTCAGCAGTGACTCCAGGAGGGAGGGAATTTTTCGAGTAGAACGTTAGCTTGAAGTATCTCACACATCTTCATACCTTTCAATAGGACATTTGCCATCATATTTTCATACTCATGTATATGTTCCACAATTGGCTTGTCATCTGTCATCTAGAACTGCAACTATTTTTCCACAACGTACATCTTTCACCCAGCGTCGTCTCCACCATAGCGAGACTTAAGAATGCGCCAGATGTCCTTGCCAGATTTTTGGGTTACAAATAAGTCGAACATCGGATCTGACATATGGTTCAACAAATGCCCGCGAACTATCTTGTTGTCATTCTTGTACTTCTAGGGATCAATTGCAAATGATTTCTTTATTTGGTCGGCAGTGACGATAATGGGTCTCGTGGATAATTCTGGATCAGAAGGTGCTGGAGGTAGTCGACTTTGAGGACGTAGTTGACTTTGAGCTATTAAAAAAAGATCAACAATTTTTGGGACCAGCGACGGTAGTTTGTTCCGTCGAGTGGCTCCAATTTGGACAGGTCTGGTAGGACTTTGTTGGTTTTGATCGACATTGTAACTTGCTTTCAGATTGTTGTAAAAATAACGTTGATGACGATCAAAATGACTTGTTGCGTCGTGACGAATCACTGCCCTAAAGCAAATTCGGCTAGGCCGTGGTGCTAATCGTAATGTCGGCTGCTCTCCAAGGTTAACATCACTCCCTACTTCTGACGTGCACTCACTCGAAATAGAAATAGAAACGACGAAGGAACTTGCTCAGAACCACTTCTTTTAGTAGAAAGAAGGAGAGATTTTATGGAGTGTATGAGGAATGAATGAATAAGAACTCGGGAAGGTCTGTATTTATAATGGTGTCCCATTATACTGCCATATGAAATTTCGATCAAAGAAAGGCAAGGATAAAAGATTGGCAGTCTCACGAGTGGACGAACAGGGGTGTGAAATGTGGAAGAACGACAATTTAGGACGACTGAAGAACTGACCCAAATTGTGACGCATGACAAAATGTAAGTGACTGTGTGACTAAGTTACGGAGCACTTAGGGGAACCAAAAAAAAAAAAAAAAAATAGGGATAGTTGCAAATTTAACTATTAGATTCAAAATAATTAAGTATATACAACTTTTTAAAAGTTTGCAAATATAACAAAATTTGTCAAATTCTATCAATGATACAAGTCTATCACCGATAGACTATGTTGTAAATATTGGTCTATCACTGATAGATCATACGAGTCTATCAATGATACAAGTCTATCAACTATAATTTTGCTATATTTGCAATTTTTTAAAAATATTGTTATATTCTTAATTTTTATTCCTCAAATGGCTATCTATTACAATTACCCAAAAAAAATATTCGGATGAGTATTAAAAGTTACATCCTTATTCACGCAGTTGCCCAGCAGCACACGTGTTGACAAGGTCATAATATCACCATCAACACAATGTATAATCCACTAGTGGTACTTAGCTATTTATCCCCATTTGCTTTTTCCAATTTGATGAATGTGGAACAATAAGAGAGGTAACTTTGCAATGGACTAAAGGCTCACAGTCTTTTTCCAACAAAGAAAAGAAAGAAGAGTGAGGGAATTTTTACGGTCTTCGGGTTTTTAAGGGAGAACTCCTGACTCCATGCATAATGACACTGGGAGAAGTTTTAAATTTTTTAAAAATTCAAACTTTATCTGACGTCGTTATGCACAACATCATGAGAAGTTTACATTTAAACAGAATTTAAACTTTTCCCTAGGCCATGCATAACGGCGTCGAAAAAAAAATAATTTTTTATTAATTACCTTATACTGACGTCGTCTTATGTCATGTCGGGATTGGAAATATTTTCCGACAAAACTTCTACGGTGTTGGGAGAAGCTTTTTCTTCCGACGTATTTTATCCCGACATATTTTGTTATCCAAGTTTTGTTGTCCAAATTTAAACTATAGAATCTAAACGAGTGTGTATCAAATCTAAACGATCGTGTACCACGTAATCTTAAAAAAAAATGTTTAAATTTTGATTGGCAAATCTAAATGATCAAATCTGAATGGTCCTGTAGAAAAAGAGCTAAATCTAACCGATCATTTACTTAATATATTATGTTGGTTGGTGGCCAATTAATGACAATCCTTTTTTATATTTCTAATTATGAGCATGTGAGTTTTTTCCGTTTTCGAAATTGTTCTATACGATATAAATATTTTATTAATTTTTTTATATTTTTTAAAAAAACTCACCTTAATAATTAATAATTAATAAAAATGAAAAGGATTGATCAATAAACTATTGAGGTTCCTAATTTAAAGATAATGATGGAACTTAATTTTATTAAACATATGTATTATAGTCCGAAGAGATGAAACGGTCAGTATTTAATACAATCTTTTTAAATATTTAAGTAACAATTTTTTAAAATATAATTTAGGTAATAAATTTTTACGATACAATTACAATAATTATCAACATAATAGTGAAATTAATTAGGTATATGTTACAATTTCAACGATCATGATATATGAGATAGAAAATGTTAGTATTTAGGCAATAAAATTGTTCGTTAACTATTAACACAATAGTTTCTGTATTTTATTTATTTTTTTATTTTTCGAGAAAGATGAATATAATAGCTAGTTAATTTTTTTTTTTATTTACTCAAGTGACACTGAGAGGATATTTTGAAAATAATATTTATATATAATAAAAAAAACCTCAAATAAGAATTAATCAATATTTAAAATACTGCAAAAATCACCAAAATAAAATAAGTATCTAAAAAAACTCTAACAAATAACAGATTTAATGGACTTATAGCTTTTTTTTACGGTAAGTTTAACTGATAAATATTTTGTGTTTTATGTCATTAGTTATTTATAAATCCAAAGAATTTTATATTATATAATAATTATTCCAAATTTAATTGACAAATATTTTTGTTTTATACCATTAGTTATTTATAAATTTAAAGAATTATATATTAGATATTAAATGATTCAATGGTCATGTGATTCTTTTTAAGAAAACGATAAACATGTCCAAAAATGTTTTTAATTATTATAGTAGATGAGTTTATTGATAATATTCTACATTATAATTACTTCTTTTTAATTACAATGATAATTAATATAAAAATTATTGTTGAAATTGAAATAAAAGAAATAGATTTCAATTCCTCATATTTCATCTAAATTTTTGCTGAAAGTTTTGAAAAATAAAAAGTCATTTTTATGGTAGAAGGGTTAGGATTTCCAAATCTCAAAGTTCAAAAAGATTTTACACTCCATTCTTTTAAATTCTACACACTAATATTATTGACACTTAATAACCATTATAATTTACTATTTATTATTAATCTTTGATGTTAATAATAAATAATAAATTTGTTAATAATAAATAAAAATTTAAAGTATATTATATTTGTTGAGGTGATCAAATTTTTTCAGTAATATCCAATTTTGGATTTATATGGTTGCTTTTATTTCAAATAAAGTACAAATGTAAATTTTTTATTTCTTTATTTTGTTTGCAAACCGCAAAACTTTTAATTTTACAATATAATTTCAAATAGTGTACTGAAATTGTAACAAAATTTTAAATTCAATCATTTTTACGCGTTTTTATCCATAGTTAACCCTGAATAGTTAACTTACAAACAAAATGACTGAAAAAGTTAGATCTAATTAATACACTCATATTTATTTTATTTATAAGTAAAATTATGTAATGGACAAAATAGTTGGAATGATTGAATTACTATTGAAAAAAAAGACGTGATGGGTGAAAATTTACAAACAAATTAAAATATTCAAATTTAATAGAAATACACAATGTGAAAATGAATACGGTCTCTTTTGAAAAATTTCAAATTTGTTGTTATTACTTCTATCATCTTATAGAAGAGGAATGAAAACCTATATTTTAAATTGATAAAATAGTTTGAATGATGGAATTGCTATTACTATATAAAAAATGAAAACTATACTTACCGCAATGTAAAAATTGACAAACATATAATGCAATCGTCAATCTTTAAATCTCCAAAAAGAAAAAATTGATACACAGTATAAGAACTTACAACTTCTACGATCTTATAGAAAATAAATTACCTCTTTTTTTTTTTTTTTTTTTTTGACAAAACTAAAAAGTTTAAATAAGTAAACTTGTTTGTCTTGAAATGACAAGCAAACCACAATCTAAAAATTTAACAAACATATTGCAATCTTTTTGAATTAGCAAATGAGGTGTATTTATAGATTATGGCTATACAAACATTATGCTTTTCCAAATTCATTTTAATTTGTAACTATAACTTAATTAGTAAATGCAAAAAGTTTTCTCCACCAAATCACTTCCCTCAATTAATTGCAAACATAAAAAAGCTTCAATTTTATAGTATAAATGTCCATAATTGATTTTAATTTTAAGATTAAACAATTAATCTAATTTTAATTACAAGCCATTAGCTTTATTTAAAAAAAAAAAACTACAAAGAGTAGAGTATATTAAATTTAAATTTATAAAAGAGCATAGGTATGATCAAATGAAGGGCAAATTTGTTTAAAAATGTTTTAGATATGATATTGATGTATATATGTAATATAGGGTAAGATATATATTAAGATACATCAAGCATATATGAATATGAATACGACAGATAATTACATGTAATAATTTTATACCTTTCTTGTCACATTAACATTTCATGTCAAATTAGAGATAGATATCGTTTAACTTTTTCTCATTATTTTTCTCGTAATTTTTCAAAAGTAAAATGAATTTTTTTTTACCCTTAACAGAAGATATGCTACTAAAAACAAAATTTACTTGGTGTAAATAATTCTTTTAATTTTTATTCAATATAGATGGAATGTCTTATAAATATAATATCGGCTAGATTATAAACTTCCTGTTTTTTACTTTGAGATTGATTTATGTCATTTAATTGATTTTAACTTTTCATAATTACACATTTAATGTCCATAACTTTCAACTTTCTTTTTAATTCATAAAAGTGTGAACCGTTTAAAATTTTATAAAACACGATAGAATGAAGTATAAATTTATTTTACTAAACTTACTGAATTTAATTTTTGAGGCAAACAAATATCTAAACTCATTTAAAACAGTTCAATACTTTTTTTTATTGAATGAAGAATCGAAAACCAAATGTGGAACTCTAAAGTTTTAGATTTAAAATATTTGAGGCAGTAGCAATGAAACACATAAGGTACGAAAAGACATTTATTGGGTTTAGATAAACATAGAATATGGTTTAAATGAAGTTGACTTTAGGGTTCAAAAAATGGCATTGGAAATGCTTTATTTATTTATTAATCTTTGTTAGAGGCTTATTTAGACGATGCAAACGAGGCTCTTTTTGTCCTTTTTGATTACTTCCACGTTGTGATTCTTTAAACCAAAAGAACGTACACATTAATATCCATAAAATCGTATCAAACTTTAAACTCTAATAAAATATTTCATCGATTTAGTGTTTTCTTTTTTAAATATTTGAGATATATATAATAAAAAAGAAAAGAGAATTTGTGGGAAGATGTGGTTGGATGATTTAGTGGATAGACACATAGGGGGCCATGGTTATTGGTTAATTTTATAAGCTTATAAAAGCAAAGGTTATTGGTTAACCATGGTTAGGATATAGGGAATGTGGGTTTGGGTCACCACCAACCAAAATCAGAGTAAAGAATTTAGGTTTTTGGATAGATGGTAAGATAGTCAAAAGTTTCGGCCCACTAAGCTTTTGTGGCCCATTTTCATGGTCCAATATAATCCTCCAAATACAGATTATACCCCTAAGTAACCATTCTTCATCAAAATTTCTATATGTTATGAATTTACCATGACATCAACATCATTTATGAGCTACGCATTTCTATTATTTCTATTATATCATCAAGAAACATTCAAAATTAAAAATTAAAAAGAAGTAGCAACAAAATGTGTCATTGTTGTAAATATACCATAAATAATTGACATATCAACTTGTTTACAACCAACAAATCTTAAGTTATTATTATTTTTTTTGTTTTCATAAATTTTCTAAAATTATCCATGGACTTTTTTTTTTAATTTTTTTTAATGTAAAATTGAGTCCTCAATAATTTTGTTGACATTAATATTTTATACCTTGATACCATCCACTATGGAACATTAACATAACATTTTCATCCATCACAAATTTTTAAGATAGAGTTAGTCAATTAAATAATTTGATTAATTTTAATAACTATTTGATATGTTATTTTTAGTTTTTAAAAATTATATTTGATTTCTTTTACCTTATTCATTGTAGTTTTCATCTTTTCTAACTTTACACTTGCATTGTTTAGAAATTACTTTTTCTATTTTTCAAAGTTTTGCCTTGTTTTTTCTTAAATGCGCATAAAAAGTTAATAACAGAATTAAAGTTCATTAGTAACCATTTCACTTTAGTTTTTAGTTTTTGAACATTAAGTCTAGTTTCACCTTTAAATTTATTGCCTTATCATCTACTTTGTTCCATTGTTTTAAAAAAATCAAACTAAGTTTTGAAACATAAAAACGTAATCTTTCAAAAGTTGTTTTCCGTTTGAATTGAATTTAAAAAAATATTTTTCAAGAAACTTATTTTCTTAAAAACGGTTTAAAATATAATTAAAAATCTATTTTGAATAACTTTCAAACACTTTAATCATTTTTAAAATATTTTTTTTAAAATTAAATACTTGAAAATGTAATCCAAACATATTATTTAATTTTGAAAAAGTTAACCATCGGTTCCGAAAATATAAAAAAGCTTATATATGCAAAATGTTAGCCATTGGGAAAAATTAAGGATAAATCTAGTTTTCGAAAACTAGAAAAAACAAAATGATTAAAAAAGTGGGGCTAAATGATTATCATACCTAACCTTTACATTTCTCAACTTTCTATGTTTTTTTCTAAAATAAGGAAAAATAAGTCATTTTGATAGCTTATTTTCTTGTTTTTTTTTTACAAATAATTTAAAACTAAAAATATAATTTTATATAAAAAAATTCTTGCTTTCAAAATATTCCTACTAATGTAAAAGTCACTAGTATAGCAAAATGAAAAAAAAAAAAAAAAACTTATAAAATATAGTAAATTTTAGATTTATAGATATTATAAGTTGTCTCGTCATTTACAACAATTTTCTATATATGTGTGATTTTTGCATTAACAAGGTTAAAACAGATCCTAATCCATGGTTAAATTACCTAAAGAAGGTATCAAACCAATGAATTAGTATTAAACAAAAACATATGAAGGTGTAAACAAATTCACCCCTTTGATCTCAAGCTAAGACATTCCAAATGAAAGGGTTTTTCTTTTACAATCCACAACCAAGAAATAAACAACACAAAGAATAAAAACTTAGAGTAGAAAAGGAAGAAAAGAAGAAAAGAAAATACATCAATAATATATGTACACATAGAATGGGTTGATTCAGTAAAATCACTCGTCAGAGCCATTAAGCACATGAACCAAAGCTTGCATCATCCTCACCTTCATTTGCAACCACACTATATAATCGGCTGTCTCTCTAAAAAGACCATTCAACTCCATAGATTCACTCTTTGGAACCATCTTCTTCAGCCTCCTAATCCTCTTCAAACAAATCCTCTTCTCTGACGACCTTGACGACCTCGACACCATCTCTACCTTCTTCTTGATCACTTGTTTTGCAATTCGCCTGTCTGAGACCGTATCTTTTGCCAAAATTTCCATACCTCTCAATTAATTACTTAAACTAGCTAGATCTCTTCAAATCTTCATGATAATTCAAAACAACATCAAATGAGGGGTTTTTATATGATGAAAAATGAATTTCAAAAAGCTTAAAAGTTTTGAGATTGTGAGGATAATGCATAAAATTTAGGGCAAAGGGACCACAAAACATGCAAAATATATAATGTTGTCAACACATGAAAAGGGGAAGTATGTTTAGTTTTTTGAAGGGTTGGTTATTCAAAAAAATTGAAGTGTATTTGTAAAAACTTATAATTAAGGAGCTATATATTGGTAGCTGATTAGCTTTTTTCATGTTAGGGCTCATGCAGCCACATGATTATTTATATATAGCCAATTCCAACCCTAAAAAAGCCACCATGTGTCATCAAAGCAAGCTGGATGATTCCTTCTTCCCCCATATTTTTTCCAAATTCAATGAACATTATTTTTATTCACAAATTTTGGATTTTTCTTTCATTTTTCTTCAATCCAGCTCACAAAAACATGTGTACACTTACAAATTAAATTATATATTTATATGTGTCTATAAAACTTTTTGGGTAATGAGAATTCAAGGCTAGCTAGCTAACTGGGTGGTTGAGAATTAGGGTTTGCTTCCAAACAGGGAACCTGTTGATTTAAGTAAAGGAGGAAATTAATTTCCCTTTTTAAATTTTGATTGTTACTTAGCTTGTCAATGTATATGCCAACATGTACTAGACATTTTGGATCGTAATCAAACTATATGCTTTGTGTAAAGATGGTGTTGAAAGACAAATGTTTTAAGTCTCTATTTAATAATGTTATTGTTTATAGTTCTCATTTGGAAGGGGGGGAAAAGTGGGTTTAACCTAACACTACAAGAACATGTGTACATGCTTTTAAATTTAACCTAACACTCATATATTTAATTATATATTTCAATTCATTCTAGAGCATAAATTGTAATTTGAATTTGGTTTCGAAATTTAGTTGCTACGTTTTTAAAAGTTGGATTATACTATCCAGTAGGGTTATTTAGAGTCTCTTGAGATCAATTAGGGTTTTTGAAAGGAAAAAAAAAGGCCGAATTGCAACTTCTGTTACTTTCAAGTTTAAGAAGTTTTTTTTAAAAAAAATTTAAAAGTATCTAATATATTGGATGTTCGACCGAACTTTATAAAAATTAATTGTATTTGATAACTAATTCATTTTTATTCTTTTTTTTAAAAAAAAAAACTTATTTTTAAAACTACTAAGTAAAATTGAAAATGAAAATGAAAAAAGGCTTTCAAAAGAATATATTTTGTTTTTCAAAAACAAAAAACAAAATCAATTACAAAATATATGTGATTTTCATTTTCAATAAATAAAAATATAAAAAACAAAAATAAAATATTGAAATGGTTACCAAATACAATTGTAATTATTAACAAAATCTTAATTTGGTAACAATTTTGTTTTTTATTTTTAAAAATTAAACTATATTTTTATTTATTAAACTATATCTTTCAAACTTCCACGATTATAATATAAATTGGGATGTTGAGTGATAAACAAAATGCATGCACATGCATGCTTTTGCAATCAATACACAATACATACAGAAAAGGGAAAAAAATATTTAAACGTAAATAATAATAAAAAAAACAATAAAATTTGTGGGCATAAATGAAAAAAAAAAAATGAAGATCTTTAGATGATGAAGTGGTTCTAAAGCAAAGAACGTGTTAAGAATAAAATACAAGATCGAACTGCAATATAGATGAAGATGGCTGGGCCTTCCTCTTCTATCTTTTTAATTATCAAGTTTGGCATAAAAACAAACAAAAACGACATGACGGCTCAGCACATGCAACCTCTCTATTACTCAATTCTACAATTATATTATCATAATTTCTACTATTACTCAACCATGTTCTCATCCATCAACCCAACTAAACGTGTTTAATTTCCATTGGTTACTTATAAAGTTTAAAGTTTACAGGTAGTTCATCGAATATAATGTGTATGTTCGTGTGTTAGTGACTAAGAGATTTTGATTCAAAAATTCACTCACGTTTTAGACTTATATATTACATATAGAATTGTTTCATCTAGATCACTAATATTTTCCTTTTGTTAATTTTTTTAAACGGTAATAGAGACCTATATATTGTTAAAACAAAATTGAAAGCTTATAAATGATCACAAATCATTTATCCAAAACGTGAAAACTCTATGATTAATTATTTGAGTACAGTTTTTATATATGAGATGAAGTTTGCAACACAATATATTTGGTACAAGTTCGAATACCTTTTCTAATTGCTATATGGGAGAACATTGAGATCATACATGACCAACATAGTGTATTTTGAATAGTTAAAGCAGTAGGAATGCGAAGAAGGATTATTGATTTCTTTCATAGGAGTCTTAGATTGGTTTTGTGAAAATGATCACCTATTTGGTCGAGCTTGGTTTTTTTGATCGGAATAATTTTCTACAATTTTAATCCTTTACTTGGAAACTTGGTCAATATGAACATTTTGTAACGTCGCTTTCCAACACTTGAGAAGTTTCTATGCTTGACATTGTAGAACCAATTGTTTCTGAACATCCTAGAAAAGTGAGTTCAAACATCCTAAAAATTATTTTTATAGATTCGAGAATTTTGTGGGCTATTAATTTGCCATGATCTTCCTAAATAGGTGGAAGAATTAAGTTATTTTTCTATTTATTGTTTTGGTTATTTATTTTTTTAATTATCTCCAAAGTTTTAGCAAGCATTAAGTTAGTGGGTTACTAATTTTTGCTTCTTTTTAGACTATAAATATTAGTCCATCAAATTGAATAAAAGCAAGAAGTTTCATTTAATTTTCTCTCCCTCTTGGCAATATATCTTACAAAGTATTTATCTTTTGTTTTCTTCAAGAAGAGTGCGTGAAATTTTACAGATCCTTTGTTGTAAAACCAACAAATTTTGGATAAAATATATGGTTGAATATTCATATTCATAATTTTTTTGTTGTTTGAGTATTAAGAGGTCGATCTATATTTTCTTTTACTAGCTACCAGAGTAACATAAGAAAATGGATTTAACAACATGATAATCGTAAAGTGTAGACCGAAGCTCACTAGGCTTATATTGGAACAGCACAAAACTTTTAGAGGTAATTAAGAACAAATGTGGAATGTTGGAAAAAAAAACTTTTTCATGCAATCCATGGGAGTTATAAAGTTCAAAGATTTACGAAGCATTCTATCTAGTAAGTACTTGGGAGTTGGGAGTTGTATGAATTGCTTCTCCAACAAAGATATTCTGGAAGATGCATGGAAAACATTTTAGCATGTGCTACTTCTTCGCAAGTAAATGCATATTTTTTTCTTCCAACATTCTCAATTATGTTAAGAAGTATTATGCTATGGAGACTGATAAACAATACCTTTTACTTTTTAAAAAACCACTAAAATAATATTCATTATATTACTTGGTTTCATTATCTAGAGTGTCAAATACAAATTCTGTGATTTTTTATATTAAATTTCAATCTAAAAATGTTTCAAAATATATATCATTCACCTCATATATATATATTTCTCTGCTAAATAAACCCATGATAAAGGAGTCATGGTAATCAATAAAAGTGACAACCATATCACTTTTCTACTGAGTCATTATCTTATAATAACTCCAAATATTGTTAATTAGATAAAATTATTTTGAAGCTTGGTAAGATTTTTGAAAATACGTGCAATGGTTTTTTTGAAAATACGTGGAATGGTTTTTTTTTTTTTTTAGGTTAAAATGAAACTTTCAAAATCAAAAGAGATACATAATCAATTTTCATAAATAAATTTTGGATGTCCTAAAGTACTATTAATTTTCAAACTTCACCGTTATGAGGGTCTCTACTACTAATTTTAAAACTTAGCTAAATTTCATTTGGTATCAAAGTGGAGTCACTTTTATTTCAAGCACGTCGATCATGGGATGGAATTACAAACGATAGTTCTAACCTCACTTCCTATTTTGAATGGATAAAATATTCCTTACTGCAAACCCAAACCGGCATCAATCCTAAAAAAAAAAAGGAAACAGTTGTCCTAACACGACTGTCGTTACATCATATATCGTTCACGGTGAAAAAGTGTTATAAAGTGAAATTGAATGGTCAAAAGATAAGGGTGAAGCATTTTTGAGAAATTTTCCCACATTGAATGTTATCTTTAATGGAGTTGACAAAAACGTAAAAAGTTCTTAACATATGTGTGTTCTGATCCACCAAATGTGTATAAATGATAAAATAAGAATAAATATGGTTTAAGTGCAAGCATACACTATCAATAATAAATCTTGAAGTTATTTCAAGAGTCTAATCCGCAAATTCAAATTTTTTAAGAGAGATTTTTTTTTTTATGGAAACCAAAAATGGTAGCCGATAAATAAATGATTTTGAGGTTGAATTAATATGATAAAACTAATAGACAAAAGTGTTTTGTGTTTCAACCAAAAGGATAATATGGTTGCATCATACTAGAAGAGTATTTAGCCATGCGTGCATTTCTATGGTTTCTATGGTTTATGGGATCGTAAATTAATTCACATGCAATTTCTTTATTATACGGTGTCGCTGGTTTCTAATGTGACATGACCCTCCCATATATTTCTAGCTCCTAATCTTATATTCCTTTGTGACCATTGTTTACATCCTAACATTTTCAGCATTAACGCTCCACTGAAATACAAAAGTATCTACATAATTGAATCCCTTAAGAGCTTTTTAGCTCATGGTTAAAGATAAAAGGATGAACTTTATTAAATCATAAATCATTGTTTCCAAGATGATGTTCAACAAGTAAAGAAAGAAGGGAGAAAATTACAAGAAAACAAAATATATTATACTAGAAATACAACTCAAAGATGCCTTGAGGCAATTATCCTGAATTTTCACACTTTCCTTAGGTTACGTTGATTCTTCTTTTAATTTTCAAGGATGAATCTCCTCTCATCGCACGCTTTCACAAGATGAGATGACCTAGAGTGATCACACCTTAGAGGAACTTTTGTGCGTACAATTGATGACTGAGTGGTTGAGAGATCGTCCAAAGGAGATTGATTAAAATGGCAGAAAAGGACAGTAAATCATGATGGAAGTTGTGGATGGAGAGTCGGAGAATGCCCTAAAACTATGGTCTAAGGAAAAGTTAAAGTTTTATGATGCAGCCACAAATGAAGCATGGTGCAACTTACGTGGTCGCATTGAACAAAAATCTGCAAAATAGCTAAAATTATGGATGACAAAAGCTAATAAAATTACTTTAGTGTTGAAATTTTTTGTCATAAAACTCGTAGTTTGTAATCATATTCGGTTCAATAAAGTTGTTATTGATAAATTAAATATTATAATCCTAAATCCAATAAATCAAGTTCCAAGGCTATTTTTTTTAATAAACTTGAACTTTATGTGTAAACATAAAACATGGATCAAGTTCGAGTATATATAGCCTAAATAGTGTATAGTATATAAATAAAGGTTGGGCACCTTATTTAGAGAAACTATGGATGCGGCCCACTTTGTAGTACAAACGAGGTGATCTTGAATCGTTCATGTAGAGACATGAAAGTGGGGGCATCCTATGTAAAGTGTTTACATATGACTGAACCATGAATTAGTCTTGTTTTTACGTTATAACACCGTTTACTATTTAAAACTGACTATCTCGATTATTGATGACCTAAGTAACTTAATCTTAATCCTGAGTTAACTATGAACTCTTGTTCACACGAGATTATCCTCAGATCTGCATAGGTGAGGGCAGCTCATCAGTGTTGACCCAATAATCCTCCCATTTCAGGGGTAAGATCGGGTGGATAGCTGGGAACATATGGTACAAGATGGAATTCACTCCTACCCGCTTTAGGGTTAGTAGATAGGTTATTCTTTTAAGCACTGAATCCAAGTCTTGAACAAGGGACCCCACCCTCTCATTGGCCCGAGAGGGATTAAGTTTATAGGTTGAACCTTAAACCAATTGTTCATTAGTGGATTAGTGGGACTTAAGGAGCAAGATGTAATCTTGGGGATAAAACGGTATTTTGACCCAGCCAAGGTTACGAGCAACCTGTGAATGATTAACTTACTGATGATGGTTTTATCAAATGGACACAAATATATCTATAGTGAGGGGAGTGCAACTACGGGACTTTAGTGGAATAACCCGTCAGTTAACGAATGTTGATTAACTCGGTCTAAAAGAGTTTAGCTAGTTAATCTTGAATCATTGGAGCCCATGATCTATAGGTCTATTAGGTTCCCCTTCTAGCTCATATGGATTAAACTTAGAACAGTGTGATGAAATAAGTCGAATTGTTCGAATTGGGAGAAGAAAGAGAAACTGACAAATATAGTGATATAGTAATCAGTCTTCTAATTAGAAATAGAGCTTTATGTTTTACATACTATAAGTATGAATGCAGATTCATACTAAGAAGCTCAGAATTGATGGAATTGGTCAAAAATAGTAAAAAGTCAAAATGTTGACTTTTGACTTTGAAAAGTTAAACTTTGACCAGCATTATATTCAAATGTGATTTGAATTTTGGAAAAATGAATGCGGATTCATGCTCGGGAGGTTGGAATTAGTCAAGACGGACAAAATGGTAAAAAGTCAAAGTTTGACTTTTGACTAGAAATATCTAATGACCATTTTACCCTTGGACTAAGTTAGTGGGAAAATCCAACATTTTGTTGGATAATCCCACTAACTCTTAGTGGGATATGTGGCTATATGAGATATAGACACCTAGCCCACTAAGTTCCACTAATTGTTAGTGGAACATTAGGTGTTGAGATTTGGCAAATGAATTGCATGCATTTTTGCATGTAATTAGGTTATAAATAGGGGAGTATGATATTTATGATATTTTCCTTCAAACGATACTATATATTAGGTTATAAATAGAGAGTGCCTCGTCAACATTATCAGTTGTACTTTAAAAATAACAACCCTACTATCTTTCAAATGGGATGTCTATATTTGTTGCGTCACTCACAAAATGATAAAAATAATATGTATAGATTCTCCTTACATAACTCATTTTAAATATAGAAATTTTAGTCGATTACAACCATTCATAGAGATCAAACTTTGCTAGTGTATATAGCCTCTCAATCGTTTAATAAACATTAGAACTAAATTATAATTGACCTATCAAAGGAACTAAAATAAAAATATATAATACTAAGGGTATGGTTAGTTTGATCAAAGATTCATTCTCTTGGTAATAAAAAAAAAAAGGAGGTAGAACCAATATTTTTTTTCGAATTCATCTTTAGAGTTTGAATACCTAATTCAATCACTATAAATTGAAATGCCCAATGTATACACTTTCACCGTTAATACTCATTTTAAATTCCCAACGATGACGTTTTAATTGAATTAAATAAAAGTTTAGACTATTTTCAAGAAGTCGTTGTAGTATAGTGGTGAGTATTCCCGCCTGTCACGCGGGTGACCCGGGTTCGATCCCCGGCAACGGCGTTTTCATTTATATTTTAATATGTGGTGGGGTTTTCCTTTTTGGTTGGATCAATTCCCAACAACAATGCTTAACTTATAATTACATTTTGTAAATATTGATACAGAGATATTCAATTCCAAATTTAGATATTTAAGCTGTGAAATGTGTAAGTAATTACCTTTGTTGAATTCATACATTAAAATGTGCCAACAAATTGAGTTTGTTATATAACGTGGATTCTTCTAATATATCTACATATAACTCATCATTTCTTTATAATGTATTATTCACAGGGAAAAAAAAAAGAATGAAATGATTCCTCAATTAGTTTTTAGCAACTAAATCAGGAAATTACAAAACTCTCTCATTCTCACATAGGAAATAAATAAAAACATATTTCTGGCCACTACATTTTTAATTCTCTCATGTAAATTAATATTACCTATAAATACAATTTCTTTTGGTAAAAGGTTTTACAATTTGTTTCATCCCCCCCACAAAAAAAAACAATTTAAAAAATGGAACATTATTATTCGAAAGAGATAAGTTTGTTCATTATAACGACATTGGTGGTGTTGTTTTGTGTGAAAGTTTCCAAGGCATTGGATGATTGTGAATTGAATTATAATGATCCTCATAAAGTTGCATACACTATTGTTGTTGATAAACTTGGGAAAGGTAACTTCACCACAATCCAAAGTGCCATTAATTCTGTCCCTTCCCAAAGTACCAAATGGATTAGAATTCAAATTTCTCCTGGCATATATACGTACGGTATACGATCTTATTTCCCGTTTATTAAAATATCATTTTAGTTCCGTTGTTTGATTTCATTTTATTTTCATCAAGTTTAGATTTAGTTTTTCTTTTTCTTTTTTCCATACCTACTAAAGTCTATCACTGTTTGATTTCTATCAGCATTTATTAGTGATAGGTGATAGTTATAGAAACATGAATAGTCTAATTAGACATGCATAGAACCTTTATATTGAGGTATATACTAAAAGAGGCACTACGTGACAATAATAACTTTTGAGCATGTGATACATCAAGCAAAGTTTTTTAAGCATATAAATGTATCAATTCATATGTTATGAAGTTTCTTTTACTATAAGAATGATATTATATTTTTAAGAAAGAATATTTTAATAAATGTGTAATCATCATGTCGTGTCTTAGATTTTTAAATAATGGCGTGCTGTGGTGTCCCTATTGTGCCATATCCATGTCTCAAATTTGAATTTGTGCTATTAGGATCGGATGACAGTAGTCTTGTTTATCGTCTATCAATGATATTTTGTTATATATACTTGGAATCAATTAAAACAATCATTACACATGTTATATTTTAACAGGGAAAAAGTGACGATACCCTCAGAAAAATCATGCATATTTCTAGATGGAAGTGGGCTTCAAGTGACTGAAATTCATTGGAATGACCATGAAACAACAGCTGCTAGTCCCACCTTTACTGCTTCTGCACAAAACCTTGTAGTACAAGGCATCACTTTTAGGGTATATACATATAACTGTTTAATTTCCCTAACTTTCAAATAATGTATATATTTTCTTTGTTTTATGTCTATTATCTGTGATCCAAAATTGGCAGAATACTTATAATGCACGTGGAAGTGTGATGAGACGTGAAGATATAAAACCAGCACTTGCAGCTCTAATCCAAGGAGACAAAGTGATATTTCATAAATGTGGTTTCATTGGTTTGCAAGATACTTTGTGGGATGGTCCCGGCCGTCATCTATTCACCCAGTGCTACATTGAAGGTGTCATTGATGTCATTTCTGGTTTTGGTCAGTCTATCTATAAGGTTAACTTCTAAATTAATTATAAGCTTACATGTGTGTTTGTATATGTGTGAGAGCTTGGAAGTGAAATTGAAGTGTTGAGTTTTTCTTTTCTGTTTGTTTGTTTGTTGTGTTTTAACGCAGGAATGTGTGATAAACATACCAGTCAATGCATATGCTCCATTACTAAATGAAGGTTTCATAACAGCTCAAGGAAAGGAGAATCCAAATGAAAGCAGTGGATTTGTATTCCTTAGATGCATAGTGCAGGGAAGTGGGAATGTTTTTCTTGGAAGGGCTTATAGACCTTTCTCCACTGTCATTTTCCATCTCTGTTTTCTACCTTCTTGCATTAACCCTGCTGGTTGGAATTCTTGGCTACAGGCTGGGCATGAGTAATAATTAACTCTTCTTTTCATCTTTTTCATTTCATTTTATATAGTATATTATTAAAGTATCATTATTATCATTATTATGATTATTATCATCATTTGTTTGTAGGAGTGATTTGACGTATTCAGAGACCCGTTGTATTGGGCCAGGAGCAGATACTTCAAGCCGTGTGCCTTGGGTTAATAGATTGGATGCATTTCACATAAGAAGCTTCACAGATATTTCTTATATTGATCCACAAGGTTATTGGACTTCAAGGATTCCTCTTTTATCCTAATTAATTTAATTAAGTTTCTAAACTTAATTAATGGGCCCTTTGTAATTCTTTTCTATTCTCTCAGTAAATAATGAAAAATACTTTTCTTTTTTCAGCCATTTTAATCTTTCCTTCTACTGAAGCTTCAAATTGATTTTTTTTTTTCTTGCTTAGAGATTGTTAATATAACATGTCGGGTT
This sequence comes from Cucumis sativus, assembly GCF_000004075.3. Classification (NCBI taxonomy): domain Eukaryota; kingdom Viridiplantae; phylum Streptophyta; class Magnoliopsida; order Cucurbitales; family Cucurbitaceae; genus Cucumis; species Cucumis sativus. Next base: position 22,770,697 of record NC_026657.2, read on the forward strand.
TAAGTTAGAAAGATTTTAAAAAACTAGTTGTTGGAGGGGTGCGCCAAGGCCCAAGCAGTAGTGCAACGCAAGGGCGACGCTCGAAGGCCCCAATAGCAAGCTATTGTGATGGGCCCTCCCCCTAGAAAAATAAATTTAATATCATGTGAGCCGATGGCCCACGTATCAGATATTAAACTGATAAGAACAGATACTACACTTGATCTTAGCCAAAAGGCCGAGAAAGGTATGCTTTTAGAGTCCAATGAAACTCATGTTTATACTCCGCCGCTTGCTTCCATTTTGTGAAGTTACCAATGTGGGACAAACTAGTTTTAAGTTCTATTGGATTTCAATCTTTAATTTCATATATGGTTTATTTTCTTTCTAGAAAATTATTGTGCAGTTTAAATAAATTGAGATTTTCCCTCCCTTTTCTTCTTTTCTTGTTGGAGTTCTTCTGATTTTTCTTTTTGCAATCTAGACACATGAAAAAAATAGAACAAGTTCGGTAAAGCCATAGCTTATCTGTTTTACTCTGATAAAGGATGCATTGTTATTGATTTCACAAAGTTTGCATACAAATGCTCCATGATAGTGATAAAAGGTGTAATAGAAAAAGTTATATGGATGAAGAATTTTAAGTGACGTAAGTAGTTGAAAGTTGCATCACAAATTTTGTTAAGGCTTATTTTGCATGTTACAAAAAAGAAAAATTATGGAATGTGGTATTTGAAGTGGTTCACTTTTTATGGTGAAGTGAGTTGTAATTGTCTTAGTTGAAATAATATCTTTACGAATAGAGGTTGTAGAAGCTATGGATTTCTCACATACCTAAATATACCTTTGTTAAGTATTTGATATTTGTTTATTTAAAAAATAAATTAAATCAATAAAAATGAATACCTAAGTATATATTTTCCACAAAACCTGTTTCAAATTACTTTTTCAGGTCTATATATATTAATATCAAAATATATTTGTTAATACGACAACAAAACGTTGGCAATATTCTTCCACTATATTACCAATGTATAACTTGATATTGCAACAGCTGATCAATTGTCACGTAGGAAAACTAAAAGAAACTTAGCAACATTTTGTAAAAGGAAGGAAACATTAATTTTAAATAAATAAATTTTAAATAAATAAATTTTAAAAAAATAACGAGAGGTAACTACAAAAGTAATCTAATAATAATAATTGTTATTCTTATAAATAATTTCAAAAGAAAAAATAGAAGAATGTTAAACGTATATTTTAAAAAATATTATTGTAATCAAAGTTAGAGCTTATCTTGAAATGATTTAGAAAAAATATATATACATTTTAAATAAAACTCTTTAAAATAAAAATAAAAATAAAAATACAAATGTGTTTAACAACTCCTTTTAAAAGTATTGTATTTAATTTTGTTTGGTTTGTTATATTCGCTATCAACTATCCTTACTCCCTACCACGTAGGATAAAATTCAATTTTTAAGTGTTTAAGTTAACAAATCAACTAAAATAATTTTTTAGTTAAAAAATAAACTCAACTCAATTCAACCACCAAACATTTTATAGTTAAACAAAATTCTATTTATAACAACTACAAGCCCCGTATAAAAATCATATAGAAAGATAAAAATACATCTTGAATTAGCCATCAAAGTTTAGAATGAAGTTCCTATAACAAGCTATCATACATCCCTCCAACTTTACCTTTGTTTTTCAATATCGTAATAAGGTGATGGATGCATACGCACATCAATTTTGTATCACTGTACTTTGAAATCTCAACTTTTGGTATTTGCGATTACCAATGCCTTTGGTCAGGATGAATCTGCAGAAGTAAATCATACATGATTGTGAAGTATCTTCCAATTGATTGTCCATATTTTTATCGAGTGCTAACAATTTTAGGTTAGAATTTTCGACACTACCTTTACTTACTGTGTGTCACACCAATGTGTTTCTAAAAATAAAATAAGACTCACTAACATTAATATGACTAACATTGATACAACGTCAATATGTATTTATCTAAAGTGTAAACAAAGAGAGCATGATACTCTCACGTATTAAAAATAAAATAAGACTCACTAACATTAATATGACTAACATTAATACAACATCAATATGTATTTATCTAAAGTGTAAACAAAGAGAGCATGATACTCTCACGTAATACTAGAAAATTCTATCGATTTTAAGTTCATTTAAATTGACTAGAAAAAAAGATTTAAAAAAAAAGCTATTTATATTTAAAATAACTTATTTTAAATATAATTAAGAAGTCAAAACAAACTCATCCTGGTAAGAAATTTCTGTATCTTTTACCTGATTGTGTCTATCCTCATTGAAGCTTTTAGTTCTAACTTTCAATTCCCCTCTATGGGTTGTCAACTCATCAAGTATTTCAGCATCACATATTTTAACTTCATCTTCGCTATCAACTATATGAGTGGAATTCTTTTCCTATCAAAGGAGAAAAAAGGGCTCAGCATATCATAGACAGGCTAAGCGAGATGTATGATATAGAGGATGGATCTTTTGAGTACCTTGAGAGACAGGCTAAGCGAGAGAACTGAGGTACCGGTTACTTCTTCGTACTCAACTGCGTCGAGCTCCTGCAAATAATGAGGCTGGAGTAGCTTGGGAAGGACACGATGTCTGATGCCGATGAGAAGGAAGAAAGGCAAGGGAAACAAGACTCCAGCGATGGGAATCCAAGTCACTCCAAAACAAAGGAGTAAATATACAAATTGAAATAGAGTGAATGCGGCTATGTATTTGAATGGAACAGACTCCACAAAAGAAGCATGAAAACCTTCTAGGACCCTAGCAAAAGAGAGAAAATAGAAAACCACAACAGAAATAATTAGTTGTTAAAGAAAATACAATGCCTCATGATAAGAAAAACCAATACCACTAACTAAAAGAAAGATGAGACTAGGTGACATCAGGTGAATCAATTAAAAAACCATAATGTAAGTCAAAAGAGTAATTGATCAGAAACTTGTGTCAATTGCCTCTTGTAATTATCAAGTCGGTACGAAAAGCTTACTTATAACGTCGACTAGGCATTACAAAGAGAAGTAAAATCCTTTCCCAAAATTGGTTTCCAGGTAGACTGTCAATGGCCATATACGCGAAGTATCCCCAGAGAACTGACGTTGGTATCTTCTTTATTGCTGGTAAAGCAAATACTGATGCTGCCACCAGAAGTGATTGCAACAGATTGCTCAACCTTTGCTCGTTCACTCTAACGGGAAGATAAGCATCAATATGCTTCTCTAGGTCGAATGTGACATTTGCATTTTCATCCTTACTTTCACCTTTCATGACTGCCTCCTTCAAATCTTCCAGCTCTTTGACCACTGTTGTCGTCTGCTCAACACCACAAAGGATCAAAACGTTATTTGCTTACTTTTATTTTTCCAGCAACATGAGATGTGATAAGAACAAATCAACTGCGATCGTTGTCAGTTATAACAAGTCATAGAGCAATTTCATTTTTGACAACCAGAGGACATACAATTGGGTTGCTTTCCATTTCTAAGAACACAGCTTGCATTTGGCCATAGATTTCGGAATCACTAGCTTTTCTTTCTATGCTTTCCTTTGCACTTTTTACCATCTTTCTTCGCATCAACTACAATCGATAAGTAGGACTAAGCATCTGATATGGTGAAACATAAGTAAAGTACTTGCCAGATTTCACTTCTTGGGACATAAAGACTTACACGCCTTCTAAGAGTTGCAAGGCACTTGGTGTGCATAGGGGACTGTGGCAAAACCCCATTTGAAGGAGGAAGCCCGATCAACCCACAAAGCAATGTCTGAAATTAATTTTCCATCATATAGAGTTAGTCAATCATGGAACTGGATGCGAGTCACTTACTAACAGGGCCATGTAGATGTTACCATAAACCCCAGCAACAGAATGTCATAGTGGTAAGCAGAAGGGTTCTTGAGATTAAACTCCTTTTGTTGTGCCATCTGAGAAGCAACACTGTGATCAAAAAAATAAAGTCCTGCAATCATCACAGCAGGAATAAAGGCCGCAAAGATGTATGCAGGAGGTATCTTCCCCATGTCCTGCGACACACATGTAATATCAGCATTCACTTAAGAACACAGATGAAACCATGATATGATATTACATTTTACAATTCACATCTACAAAACATGCTACAAGACCACAAACTATAATGCCAAGGGGCAGAGGATTCACCTTGACGATGGTCCAATGGTTCAGCGAAGTAGATTGCCATGCCAAAGGACTTTGAAGTCTTCTAGGTACTCCAACTGGGACTTTGCTTGGTACACTAAATGATAGTGCAGTCCATACTACAACCATCAGAGGAACTCCATAGTCTGCAATGAAACTCCTTAGCCAGCCTATGGGACACGGTGAGAAAGTTTACAAATATGGTTAGGCTATTCTTGTGAGTAGTTGCATGAGAGAATAAATCTCTGCTTCATTGACAAACCTGTCCCATACAACCACGATCTTGCCTTTCTGCTCTTCAAGGCAGTATAGAGAAGGCCAAAAGTAAAAATGATTCCCAGTAAGCCATTGGTGTAAATCCAATGAAATTGATAATTCTCTAAACTTGTATTCTCAGTCTCAGGAACTTCAAATTCGCTCACCACTCCCTGAACCATTCAAAATTGGGCTGTCAGTGGAAAATATATATAACTATATTAAGAGTTCAAATTTGAACTCATAAACTGTCATCTTTTTGGATCAATGTAGAATGTAAGAATTAAGAATCTGAAAAAAACTCCTTTCCTACTTAAGTCTTAAACACACCTTAATAGCTTCTTGAATGAACAAAACAGAGATTAACATGCCAAAAAGTTCCCCTGCAGTCCTTGTAAATTTGTTGATAAGCCTGGAAGCATTGAATATAGCAAGAAGAAACAGCAAGAGAGCTGTCCAGACACAAACCCTGTGAAACAAAAGTCAATATTCTGCCATAACGAAGTCTTTATATCCCATAGTTAAAGAGATTGACAGCTTACCATCCTGCCCAAGCCAAGAAGAGGTCTCCCCCTATATCTTTCCTTTCCTTGCAAAAATTGTACAAATAGGTATACATAATAATTGTTGGTTCTGCAACCCCTACAACTAGGAGAGGTTGCCCACCAAGAATTGAATGAAGGATACCACAAATGGCAGTGGAAGCCAATGTTTCTACTGTGCTCAATCTTCCATCTATTGAATAAAAACAAATATGCATGGAAGATAGTGAATTCAAATGTTTAGGAAGAAGAGTACACAAAATATTATCTAGATGGGAGGGATTTAACTTTTACTTCATTTTATTTGTTAAAGCTAAAATTTCTGTTGGTTTAAGATGTTTACAAAGCCAATGACCTTTTCCAAATATTACATTCTTTCTTTTTCTTCACGCAATATATATATATATATATATTATATATATATATATAAAATCATAACAAAACAATTTTAAGAAGCCTTTTTCAAATGTACTTTTTAGATTAAAAAAGATTTATGAACAGAAAAAAATCTTTAAATTTCATCAATTTTATCTTGAAAAAAAGAAAACGATTTGAGTATGCAGTTTCAATAACAGAAGTCTCTGTGATCAAGAAGTAAAAGGTTTCATATAAACCAATCTTTTTCTCTATATCTACTTCAAATTTTACATAAGTTACATGGGTTTTACAAGCTTTATTACCAACCTGTATCTCGGCTCAATTGCTCACCAAAAGCAATGACAGGAAGTGCAGAAGCGAAAAAAATATAAGCAGTTGGGGCCAAAATTCTGTCAAACCATCACAAAACAAAACTAGAAATTAATTTAGAAGCAGAATCAAACTTAAAGTTAAATGGAGGTCAATAAATTACCCAATTCCTGAAATTCGACCATCAATCCAATCTTGTTTATAACAGGCAGCTCTTCTTCTAATATCATTGAGAATACCCCTAAATGGAGTCCTTAGAATCTCCATTCCTGTATATTGAAGAACTAAGAATACATTTATAAAAAAAAAAACAAGAAGGTCGGATTGCATTCACTACCGAACTCCATAAATAACGGAGAGAAATACAAAATAAATTATCCACGATAGTGAGATTCTTCCGTTTGCATTAGAAAAAACAGAAATAGTTCGAAAGCCGTGAACAAAACACAAATCTCGAAATGCGCAAATTCGAAATGTGGATTCAGTTTTTTTGTAAAAAGGTAAACAAATGAATCCGATGGATTGCATGACAATCAGATTGTTAAGAAAGAGAATAAAAAAAATAAAAAAGAAAGAAACATTTGGTTATATGTAGAGCAGTAGGAAGTAGTAGAGTTAGGTGGTTTTAAGGTGAAAACAAAGATGAAAAGTATAAGAATATGATAGCGAATGGTTAGGGATTGATCGGAGAAGAATGAGGGAAGACTTGCCGGAGATTGTGGAGTTTTACGGCGAGAAGAGTTGCAGTGGTTGGGAATGAATTGGCGTGTTGTAGGTGTGATTTTGTGAAGGACTTTGGAGGCAAATTGTGAGGGACGGCTTTTAAAAGACCCGGGAGAGTTTTGATACTGCGACGTCACGGAAGTTTGTAACCGTACACTCTCACCGCTTCTCGGTTAATTTTAGCCGCCTGCTCTCTTTGTGTCTCTCGAATTATGGGACTCTTTTTTCTTTTTCTTTTTCTTTTATAAAATTTAAGAATTAGAAAAAGAAAGCAAAATTATTGGTGCAATCTTTTTTACAAAAATTTTCAAGTAGTCCAATTTTTTTTTTTAAAAAAACATTTATAAAATATAATTAAATTTTAACTAATAATGATACACAATATAAAAGTTTATAAATATTCCATAAACTTTTACACTATTCTATAAATATTTTAAATAATTTTGTTATTCACCAACATTTTTTAAGTTGGAATATTTTTAAAAATATTAAAATAAATTAAAACATTTACAAACTTTTATTACTATACCAACCAGATCAATGACTACAGGTAAAATTTATTATAATTGTAAATATTTTGTAAAATCTACTATTTTTCAAAAAAAATTATTTTTTCAATTTACTAATCTTTTTTAAAAAATTTCAATTAAGGTCATTTTACACAATAAATTAAAATATTTACAAGCTATAGCAAAATTTTGATTTAGTGCACCAAAATATATCAACGACTATTCATGATAGAATTTCACTTGTAAATATTTTGTAAAATTACTCATTTTTTAATTTCTTTTCGGTCTAATACAAGATTTTGTATTCTGTGCTTTCTTTTTATTTGTTAGAGTTAGATTGTTTTTTTATTATTATTTTGCTTAAATTCAATGCATATTTTTGTGTTTTTTTTTTTTCTGCTTTTTAATTTGTGTTTTGGTACTTTTTTTTTATAATGTTTATCATGATTTTTTTAAAGTTATTGGGGTGAGTCAAGTCAATTTGATCGAAAACTTTATGTTTTCCAAATCATCTTCTCTCTTTTTTAAAAAGATATTTGATGTTAAATGATGCAAGTTAGTTCTCTCTTAATTTTTTTAGTTGATTTTATTTTAAGCTTGAGTAGTTTTTTTTTCTTTTAAAAAATAAGTAATTCACTTATGAAATATAAATATCTACGACTAATCTATTTTTATTTACGATAGGATGATTTTCTTTAACATCTAGAATGACTTTATTGTTTATACGCACTCGATATATCAATATGTTATGTTGATTATGAACACCATGATGAGCATGCTAGGATTGCTCTTCCTTCATAGTGACTACTTTTAGATTGTTAAACATATAGAGGGATATTGTCGAAGAAAGATCAAATATTGGAGGAGTTAGTATCATAAATTTAGAGGTATGTATATTGATTGACATGAAGAGGTATGTATATTGATTGACATGACATTTAAGTATCGGGGTTGAATTTTAGATAATTATTATTATATTTTACTTAATATATGTTTGTTTGTTAATTTAGATTAATTAGCATTTTAGAATTAATTAGTTAATTATTATATTTCCTAGTAAGACTATATATAAATAGTCGTCATTTATTAAAGATTGTTAACAAGAAGCTTTTGAGATCTTATTTATAATATAAGTTTTGTCATGGATGAACTTCGTTGGTTTGGCCATTGGACTTGTTCTGGTGCCTTAAATTGATGCATCAGGAACTCGATAAATGGCTGTGGATCTATGCACATAATGGACCTTTTACCAAAGTTTATGTTTTGGAAAAAATTAATATCAAAATTAAACAATAAACTCATGTTTCCATGATAATGTATTGCTTGCTAATTTTAGAACATCATTCATAATATATGGGCTCAATATCTATTATTTCAATTTGCTATTTGAGGAACCTAAATACTATCTATTCTAATCTCATCCACAATTGCTTCATAGGTCATGTGTAATCTCAAATATATGTGTCTCTTGTTTAAGGATGTATCTCTTTTTAAAGATGTCATATCAACCAATCATATATTATAATAAGAACGAATTTTATTAAGAGGTCAGAGGCACGTATTATCGGTTTTTGTATTTTAATATTAGTTTTAAAATGATATATTATAATATATATTAAATGTAGTTTCATTTTGCCTAAATTCTACTTCTGCTGTAGTGGTTGTGTGTTCAAATCTCATCTCCTATAATTATTTTTACTCAATAGTTTTTCTTTCAAATATCAATAATTTTTTTCCTCAAATATCAAATTTTTCCTAAATTATTACAAAATAGATTTTATTCAAAACATCAATAAATTTTTTTCTCAAATATCAATAATTTTCCTTCCATAAATATCAAATTTCTTCGTGAATTTTAATGATTTTCTAAAAAGAAAATATCAAATTCTTCCTAAATTTGAATGATTTTCCAATTTTTTCTCAAATATTAATTTTTTTTCTCAAATATCAATAAATTTTTTTCTCAAATATCAATAGTTGTCTTTCCCTAAATATCAAATTTCTTCGTGAATTTTAATGATTTCCTAAAAAGAAGATATCAAATTTCTTCCTACATTTGAATGATTTTTGAAAAGGGAGATAATTTGATTTCCTAAAACTAAGATAATTTTTTAAAAAGAAAAAAAAAACTCATCTAAGATATAACTCTAATTTATTTTCACTCGTTTGTTATCTAACAATTTTTTTAAAAAAAAATGCAACAAATTTGGTGATACAAACTTCCACTCCCTTAACAAGATTGCATGAAAAATGTAGTATTATTTTTATTTTTTTTAATGCAAATTTTAAATTCACATATTTACATTAAAAAAAACATGTGAAAATTGTTGGTCTTTCTTTATTGTTACAAATGCAGTGAATGTTATTGGAACATCAATGAAACGTTGAGGTATTTTTTAAACATTTTTTAGTGTATTTATTATCTAGTGCTCCCTATGTAAAATTTCTGGATCCGCCACTGTATTATAATATATTTTATCATAAACTTTCTTATTCAACTCAATCACTTCAAAATGTTATGACCAATGATGGAATATAGTTTTTTGCAATATTTTTTAAATTAAACTTTGATAAAAAAATCATCATATATATTAAACAAAGAATAAAGCTATCCAATCATTTTTCTCTCAATTATACTCATGACGCCACGTGCCTGAGACAACGCGGAGCGACCAACATCCTCAAAAGAGTTAGTTTTAAAAGAAAAATAGGAGTCGCCACCAATCTTTTTTACGGTGTGATTGCACACCGAAATAAAGTAAACAATTCTAAAAAAAATAGTCTGCAATAAATAGAGTTGAGTTCGTGAGTCATTTGTGTGTGGAGAAGGTATTTGCATCCCACAACACCCATTTAGAAAAACGATGGCCAAATTTCAAATCTTGAATTGAAAATATTTCTTAATTTATTTTAAAACTAATGTCTTATTTTACCCCTCATTACTCCAATATTTGAAACAATAATCTTATAAAATAAGTGGAATAATGTTATATTAATTAGACTATATATTGAAGTAAAGTTTTTTACCTTAAAAGAAAATGATAAATTATTATAATTTCTCAAAATCTATCACAGTCTAGTCTTGGAATACAAATTTTTTTAAAAAAAAACATCGATTAAATTTATTTTTTTCTTGTTATCACATCTTTGGAAGTTCAAAATGTGATCCCCACTTTAAGAATTCTAGGAATTCAGACTCTCAAATTTCCTACATTCCATCCTAGTATTTTTTTTTTAGCGAAATAGGAGTGTGTTATTAAAAAAGTTGATTAGGATAACTTATGAAATATAGTTTTATATTTTTAATTTTTAACTTTTTGAAAAAAAATTTTAAATGATAGTTTTAAATTAAAAATTTCTAAACGGCTAAAAAAGAAAATTTAAGAAAGACTTCAAAATTAGGTCAATAGAAAATAATGCACAATGTATTCAAATATATCATACAACGAATTAAGAAAGTAAGATAAAATTTTATTTTATTTTTAAACTATTAGAAATCGATCTTAAACTTCCAAAGACCTGATCCCCTCACCTCAAGAATTTATAATTAATTGACTCCTAGATATTTCTAGTTCTATCGTCGAATTTTTTTAGAATAGTAAAATATAAAGATAAATAGGATGTAAGAAAAAAAAATTTAACTGATATAAAATACCGTGATAATATTGCAAACTTTACAAGAAATATTCATAATATTGTAAGAAAAATAAGTTAAAATAAATATAAAAAAGAAAAATACAAACTAGACAACAACAAATAAATAAATAATAATAAAAAAGAAGAAAGAAAAGAAAGAAAATGTAAAAGAAAAAAAAAAGGATTTTTTATAAACAAAATAGAGGTGTAATAATTATAATAATAAAAAAATAATGATACTAAATAAATAAATAAATAAAGTAATAGTAATAATTAAAAGAGAATAAATAGTAATATAAAAAGAATATCAATAACCATAATAAGTATAATAATAGTAAAAATAAAACCGTAATGAATATAAATATAAGTGCAATAACAATAATATATATCTATTTAATAATAATGACATAATTGTGTGTTGAGTCTTTCTCTCAATACTTTTAGAGAGAAGAAAATAAAAATAAAAATTTTAAAAAAGTATATTATCTCTTTTTCTTTTTCTCTATTGTGTAGGAGAAGAAAAAAACTAAGGTTTTTTTTTTTATTAACAATAAGAGTAAAAAGAAAGTAAAAAAAATCTCATACAATTTCTTAGAAAAAAAAGTTTAATTCTCAAAAAAGTTTACTCGATGAGGTACGGATTCTTGGTAAATTCTTATCACAAACAGCCTCTAACAAAGACTATTTCAACACGAGATTTGATTGGCTAAAAAGAAACAAAAAAATAATAACAAAGATACTAATGAAATGAAATGAAAAAAAACCTATATTTTAGGGAAACTTTTCTTCCAACTTTACAGAAAAATTTCTCTAACAACTTTCTCTAAAGATTTGTTGTAAGAAATTTTTTTCATTCTTTCAAATTGACAAATGTCCCTATTTATAGATTTGACTGTATCATAAATTAGTAAAAAAACAATAAGAATAAAATCAAGTTTTGATATTATATTAATAAAGTAAATTTCATTTCCCTAAAATAAATAAATTAAATTAAATGAGATTTTTTTTTTGATATTTTGTGAAAAATGAAATTAATAAATTGAATGGATATTAAATGATTTTTTTCTTTAAAATGATACAAATAAGTGAAAGATTTTATTAATTTATTTTTTTCTTAAAATGAGTATAAATAAGTTTTTAAAAATATTTTATTTAAAATTAAATAAATTCTTTGATATTAAAAGATTTTATTTAAAATAAATAGATTTGTTTTTATTTTGTAAAAGGATAAAAATGAGATATCATGTTATCACTAATTTTTTACCCTTTTAAAATAAATAAACAAACAAATAATTTATTCATTATTACTAATATTATTATTTTAAAAAAGATACATACCTAGGATAAAAATATAAAAAAGATATATATGTAGGATAAAAATATAAAAAAATATATACGTACGATAAAAATAGGTGAGGGAAATAATAACACTAATGTCAAATATGTTTAAATGTTGGTTAAGATTTTGGGCACATCATGATTCATGAACAGTACCTTAAAATTGAGTTTTGGGGGATGATCACCACCATCATCATATCATTATTTGAGTTTGTGAGAGTATAGTTTGGTCCAAATTGATTGCAGCGTCCACATTATTAACTCTAAACTTCAATAACATTCTCAACTTGTCTAACTTGCGTTGGGCTTTGAGATGTATTTGGGTGAGAAATAAAGTTATGAATTGTATCTAAAAGAGATGGAAAACAATATTCATTATAAACTTAACTTTAAACTGAAAAGCTCACATAATTGTAATAAAATAGGAATATAGGTATAAAGTAGATCTCCTACTGCTATATCTTAGAGCTATTGACCTTCCACCCATCATTACTATTTATAGATAATGCGTCACACAATTACTTCAATAAATACATTGAATTCAAAATTTGACAAAGAAGTATTATATATTACGAGAGTATATGATTATGACATTACATTTTATATAATTTATTAGGCTATAAAGAATATGTTGTGATTCATATAATATATATAGAAATTCACCGTGTTCTATGGTAGTTCAACAATTAAATATGATATTCAGAAAAGACTATGGGTAAGAAGATAGTAAGAATGAAAAATAGATGTGAAATATTAAATATAATGGATTAATTAGGGTTGGGCTTTTAGAAAGTGTGTGATGATAGGCTGGAGAGTACAAAAACTAATCAATCCAGGTATTCTCATTTTACATATTTACTTTCTATTTTAAAAATAGATATTTTGTATTAAGCTAATCCTTACCTTTTTAAGTTGGAAGATTTTTTTAATTATAGGGTTCTAAGATTAATAAATGTTTTTTTTTTCTTTTTTGAACTGTAGTTAGGTTTAGGCAATTTTCTTAGGTATAATTAAATTTCTTTACCATCTAACTTTTAAATAAATTTAATAACTCATTTATTTTAGGATTTCGACTTTTATTACTCCTCCTCTTCATCGTGGCTTTTCATCTTCCTTCTCACTAGCTTTCTTCTTTAGATCTCAATATTCATTTTGATCTCCATAAGATTATTAGAATAATTTTCTATCTAGGTTTGATAAAGTGAGTGGTGTAATGTTTAATTGAATTAGATCTGAATAAAATAAAAAAAAAATTCAAAGAAAATAAAGAAACAAGAAATAGTTATCAAACACATTTTTGTTTTTGTATTTTTTTTCAAAAAACAAGAAGCAAAAACAATTATCAAACACAAGAAACATGAAACAAAAAATAGGAAACGAAAAAGTTACCAAACGAGTCCTTAATTAGTCATTTTTTTCGGACTTTTTTCAACGTCTTTTTGAGATTTCCTTATCTTTAGTTAGAGCTTTTGAGTATTTACGTTATTTTTTTAAATTGTGTTATTTATATCATACTACTTAACAAAATCAATTATGAAATGAAATCGTTGATAAAATTATAAGAAAATGATGACAAAATCACGAAGGAATCATAATCTATCAAAATCACAACGGTTGGAGCAAGTGTCGATTGTCTAAAAGGATGTGTTGATCTCAATGCTTGGAGAGTTGACGTTTGTTATAAAATAAATTCATGTCATAAAACTAACAAAAAAACAATGACATTTTCTTAAGCTGACTTTCAACTTAATACATAACAATTTGATACAATTCTTCACTCAACAATAAAACTATTAAAAATATGTGAAACTATTTATAGGAATGAAAGAGAAAGATGTGTCATATTCAATTTGTCATGAAAAGTTAGAGAAATTGAGAGGATTTAGAATGTGGAGAGATTTCATCTATTACTAATATAATAATAATATATTCGATTAATTTGTAACATTTTCAACTCCTTCATATTAAGTCATAGAGTGATAATATTAATTGAAACTTCCACCATCAATATGTAATTTACATATTCATTGTTTCAGTTTTGTAGTATTTACATATGTTCCTTTTAGATTTGAAAGTATTAACACTATTGCAATTACACCACAAAAATATATATTAATATAAATGAAATAATGGATAAAACAAAACATAATAGGTAAAAAAAAAAACAAAAAATACAAACTAAGTAGAAGATAAAAGTCAAATATTTATAAAAAAATATTGAAAAGAGTTCTTTATATAATTAAAAGTTACAAAATCTTTTAAAAACTCATCATTAATATATATTTATAAATTTTAAAAAATAAATTATAGAAATAAATAGATAACTTTTCCTATTATAAGGTGTTGATCTCTTAAATAATAAGTGATGTATGAATGTTAGAATTTAAGTGATGTATGAATGTTGGAATTTGAAAAGATTACAATGAAAAAGAAAAAAAAATGAAGAAAGAAAAACTGGAAGGGAAGAAGAAAAAAAGAAAAACAGAAAAGAAAAAAAAGTTAAAAAATATTTGAAAGAAAAGAATAAAAAAAAAAAAAAAAAAAACAATAGAGATGAAAAATAGAAAAAAGAAAAGAAAAAAAAAAGAGTTCTCCCATTCTCTTCCAAGAAAAAAAAATGTGTAGCCCAAATGCAAAGTTTAGAAAAAAACAGTTAAAAGGAATCAAGGGAAGAAGCAGTGAATTGAATGGTTTGACTTTTATCTTCTTCTCATTCTTCCCTGTTTATAAAAGAATGTAAGTTAGCAAATCCTCCACCTTCTCAACAAACCTTTCACTTTTCGACTTGGGATTGATTGACTACTAATCTTTTCTTTATTTAAAAACGTATATAATAACAAATTACTTAAATAAATTAAATATTTCTTTTAAAAATATTTCTAATTAAATACATGATTGAAGAAAACAAAGATTTAAATTCTTCAAATAATTTTGTTTTTTTTTTATTCTTTTTGAAAATTTTAAACTTTATGCTAAGGCATAAATTTATTTTAAATTTAAATGGAGTGAAAAAGAAAACATTTTTTAAAAAAATTCAAATTTTAAGTTTTGCGTCAGTTTATTCTTAGCATAATTTTGGCTAAAATTTCAAATTAAGAAATTAAAAAAAAAAAATCAAAACATTGACTTAAATTCACATTTTCATGAATTGACAATATTCCAATTATATGATTTATTTTTAAATCTCAATTATCCCATTAAATTTATCGTTAAAAAAAAAACCTCTTGACCACATTCTAAATGATTTTTATAAAAAAAACTGTGAATTAAATTCAAAATTCACCTAATTTTTATGACATTTTAATCACACTTATGTCCAAATAAATAGTGTGATTAATTTGCCGCATTAACTGAAGTCAAAGTAAAAAACAAATTGCATGTATTTTTGGCTTCAGCATATCGTTTTCGAGATTCACCCACTCATACACGTGCACGAATCTCGAAAAGTGGCATTTGTTGAGCAAAAAATCTCAACCAATTAAATTTCGTCACGTCGTCACAACAAAATTGTGATGATTATAATTTGATTGGATTTTTGTAGTCAAGTTTTCACCTATCCAACCCAATTTAAGCTCATGATGAAAAATCAAGCTAAATAAGGGATCAGGGCCGAGCCCGCCAAGAAAATAAGCTCAAGTTCAAGCTCAAGCCCAACAAGAAGAGACCTAGACCCAAGCTCAAGAAGGCAAATGGGTCTAAGCTCAAGCCCAACAAGCAAATGGGTCCAAGCCTAAGCCTACCAAGCAAATAGGCCCAAGCCCACCTAATACCCATGAAATTTATCTATAAATAGAGACCTTTACCATTCATTTGAGAGAATTTTTGGTTGAAGAAAGAATTGAAGTTCTGAAATACTGAAACTTTGAAGAATTAAAGATTCAAACTTCTATAAAGCTTTCAAGAAATGCAAATTCTTATCAACTTTGCATTTCTTATCAACTTCGAGATCATCATCTTTTAAAGGATTGAAGACTTAGAAGATCAAACTTTCCTTGAATTCTAGAATGCTGAAGCTCAAATAGGCTTGCAACTACAACATTCTAAAGACCAAAGATCAAGAAATTTTAAGTTTTTAACTTGTATTCGAGAGAAAGCATCAAAGGAGTCAATACTAGAAATTGCATTCACAATATTCATTAATATATTAAAGTTCAATTCCACAAATTACATTTCTTCGAAATTTCGTATGAACAGTCATATTTCATTGAGAGTTGGAAGTGAATTTTACTTCTTAAGAAAATTTTCATCCATCCGAACTCGATAATAGACTCATTACATACACATTTAAAAATACAACTTATTTTCATAGGTAACCTCATTATTAATTAGTTTATTATATATACAAGATACAAAAGACCTTAATCGCAAATAAAATGAAACTATAGTAAATTTAAAAAACTAAAATAAAGTGTTTTGGAAAGAGTAACTTTCCATGACCGATATATAACAGTAAATTTGTAATTTAGGAATTAGCAACATAATTTATCAGACTATCTGCACACTGATATTGTCCTTATTACACATGCTTGGATACTTCAATCAGAAAGTGTATTTGTGTAGCAAGTAAAAAGTTTGAGTATTATTAACAAACTTTTTATTTTCTTTAAGTCATTTAATGATGTATTTATAGTGAAATTCTTATGTCGTAAGGTATCCCTATCAGACTTTCCATACAAAGGGAGAGATTTTAACTTAAGAGTAGTTGGCACTAGCTTTCTTTCTAAAAGTCAGTGATTAAATCCTTCCTTCGTGTAAGTAAACCGAAGAAAATTCAACTTCAACCTAATTTTGACAGTACACAAACAAATTAAATTTGGTGGATTGATAATCAATTTTAGGGAAAAAATAACTATTAGTTTTTTAGGTTTTTTTAAAGAACAATAAAATAAACAAAATATATATACATCACGACAAAATAATCTGCTTTTTAAACATACCAAAACTTTAGCCTCATCCAAACTAACTTTGATTTCCGAAAGTCATTACTTGTTTCTGCTCTGTAATTCACATAAACCTGAAATTACCAAACATTCCAAAATAAGAGTCTCTCAATAATCAACTTCAAGCTAAAATTACCAACATTCCAATAGTTCACAATCTAAATAAGAGTCTTTTAGTAATCAACTTCTTTTTCCAGTTTATTTTCAAAAGTAGAATCCATTTCTGCACAATCTAATTCTAAAGAACCAGTAAAAAACACTAAAATTCGTTCAAACTCCATATTCATATCCTTTCTCACATGGCATAGAAATTTGAGCATCTACCCATTGTAACTCAAAGATCTCCAACCACAATAAAATGATTCTCTTCAAAATCCTTAACAACCAAATTCTACTTATCACATATATCTATCTTGAAATCAGAGGCAAAATATATAGAAAATACTTGAATTGAAGGCATCAAAATAGTTGGATTTTTGAGAAACTCCACCATATGTAGCAATCTGTTTTAGTTTAAATAGTCTGCATTCTAGAGACATTAAAATGCCCCAAAATATAACAAACAAAAGTAAATCAAGCATTATGCATTAACACAATTAAGAGGATCATGGAAACTTGTATATAATTAATTAGTGGCATAATGAGTTAACATTCAGTACATAATTTACAAAGCAGTGAATTATTTTGTCAAGCTAGTAAAGAATGATATCAATTAAAGCATAACTCAAAAGATAAGTCAATAATAACAATACTCCAAAGTCATTCAAATGCAAGGATATTTGTGTTACCATGGTCAGATACAATCCCTAACATGCTCCAAAGTTTAACGTATAAAATTTTGTTGCAAATTAGTATAATTAGCAAACAAGGAAATAACCCTATAAAGTATAAAATTTAACCTTATATGAATTAACAAAACATCAAACAATATTTTAAAAAGCATGATGAGTTACTATGGATAAATGTAGTCATACAAACAAGTCAAAAAGGGAGAGAAATAATACTTTTTTTTTTTTTTATGTAAGTACGTACATAATTTGTTTTAGATACAAAAATCTCACATGTGATATTGTTTTTCAATAGATGTAGTTCTTCAACGCTTTTCTAGTTTTTCCTAGAATAGAAAAAATTATTGAAAAATCATAATAGGAGTAATTATTTTAGATAGCTCCTCCCAATATCATTAAATTTAAATAAAAGAAAATTTTAATCATTGGTTTGAGAATTAGAAAGTCCTTTGCATCCCCTCCATATTTGATTGAAGGTTTTGGTAAAGCAAACCTTATTTCACAATTAATAATGCTTTGTTATCTAGTAAGTCAAAAAGAAACTTATCGAGTTTCAAAGATATACGTCAAAATGGTTATCATGTTGAAACTAGCAATAAAAATAATATAGAATATCTTTATATTACATTCATTGCTTCACATGAAAAGCGTATATTGGAAACACTGCCTGCTTTTTCTTCTGGATTATATTATACTCATATACGAGTAATTGAAACATATGCAACCATGAACCCGAAGTTCCTAAATTTAGATATGTTTACTGTTTGGCATGATCGATTGAGTCATCCTGGGTCAATAATGATGATAAGAATTATTGAAAATTCTCATGGGCATCCGCTAAAGAACTAGAAGATTCTTCAATCCAATGAATTATCATGTGTTGCTTGCTCTAAAGGAAAATTGATTATTAGGCCATCACCAACCAAAGTGGAAGTTGAGTCACCTACATTTTTAGAACGAATTCATGGTGACATATGTGGACCCATTAATCCACCAAGTGGACCATTTAGATACTTCATGGTTTTAATTGATGCATCCAGTAGATGGTCACATGTGTGTTTATTATCAAGTCGAAACCTTGCATTTGCAAGATTACTTGCTCAAATAATCAAATTAAGAGCACAGTTTCCTGATGATACAATAAAAAACATTCGACTTGATAATGCTAGTGAGTTTACATCCCAAGCATTTAATAATTATTGCATGTCAATTGGGATAAATATTGAACATCCTGTAGCTCATGTTCATACACAAAATGGTTTGGCAGAATCACTTATCAAGCGTTTACAATTGATTGTCAGACCATTACTTATGAGAGCAAAGCTTTCATTATCTGTATGGGGTCATGTTATTTTGCATGCAACGTCACTTAGGAATATATGTTAGATTTGAATCCTCATCAATTATTCAATATCTTGAACCCTTTAAGGGTGATGTATTTACTGCACGATTTGCTGATTGTAATTTTAATGAGACAACTTTTTCAACATTAGAGGAGGAATTAAGAAGTTGAAAAATGAAATTGCCTGAAATGTATCATTATTGTCTCATTTAGATCCTCGTACAAGGCAATGTGAACTAGAAGTTCAAAAGATAATTCATTTACAAAGTGTAGCAAACCAAATGGCAGATGATACTAAGAAAGTGATCAAGTCATATATTACAGCTGTAAATGCTCCATCTAAAATTGAAATCCCAATTTAGCAAGTTGCTAAATCCATGTTACGGCAAAAGCGTGGTAGACTAATAGGTTCAAAGGATAAAAATCCTTGAAAAAGAAAAGTGACCAATAGTCGAAATGACTTAATTGACAATAAAAACATTCAAGAAGAAGTCATGGACATAACTCATGGTAAAAATGTTGAAGAGACTCAAGTAGATAACAATGAGATCTCGATAAACTATATCATGACAGGAAAAAGATGGAATAGAATTGATGTAGTTGTGGACAACATTTTTGTATATAATGTTGCACATAATATCACTCATGAAAATGAGGATTCTGAACCTAAATCTGTTGAAGAATGTTGTAATAGAAAGGATTGGCCCAAGTGGAAAGAAGTCATCCAAGCAAAATTGAACTCACTTTCAAAACGTGAAGTTTGTGGACCTGTAGTTCATACACCTAAAGGTGTAAAACCTATGTGATTTAAATGAGTATTTGTGCATAAAAGAAATGAAAATAATGAGGTCACTAGATATAAAGCACGACTTGTTGCACAAGGATTTTCTCAAAGACGGGGCATTGATTATGAGGAAACATATTCTCATGTAGTGGATGCCATTACATTAAGATATCTAATTAGTCTGACTGTATGTGAAAAGCTTGATATGCATCTTATGGATGTAGTTACAACATATCTGTATGGATCTTTGAAAAATGTGATCTATATGAAAATCCCTGAAGGATTTAAGATACTTGAATCATATAATTCAAAATCTAGAGAATTATATTCAATCAAATTACAAAGATCATTATATGGATTGAAACAATCAGGACGAATGTGGTAAAATCGCTTAAGTGAATATTTATTGAAGGAAGGTTATCAAAATAACCCAATTTGTCCATGTGTTTTTATTAAGAAATCACAGTCAAGATTTGCTATTATAGTTGTATATGTTGATGATTTAAATATAATTGGAACTCCTAAGAGCTTTCAAAGTCAATAGAATATTTCAAAAATGAATTCGAGATGAAAGATCTTAGCAAAACAAAATTTTGCCTTGGCTTGCAAATCGAGCATTTAGCTAATGGAATTTTTATTTATCAATCGACATATACATAAAAGATTTTAAAAAGATTCTACATGGACAAAGCACACCCATTGAACATTTCAATGGTGGTTCGATCACTAGATGTGAAAAGGGACATCTTTCGACCTCAAGAAGATAATGAAGAATTACTTGGTTCTGAAGTACCATACTTTAGTGCAATAGGTGCACTAATGTATCTTGCTAATAACACGAGACCATATATAGCATTTTCAGTAAATTTATTAGCAAGATATAATTCTTCTCCAACGAAAAGACATTGGAATGAAATTAAGCATGTACTTCGTTATCTTCGAGGGGCAATTGATATGGTTTTGTTTTATTCAAACAAATCAAACTTTGATTTAGTTGGTTATGCAGATGTTGGATATTTATATGATCCACATAAAGCAAGATCTCAAACAGGTCATCTGTTTACATGTGGAGGAACGACTATATCTTGGCGATTTGTAAAGCAAACTATTACGACCACTTCATCGAATCATGTAGAAATTCTTGCAATTCATGAAGCTAGTAGAGAATGTGTATGGTTGAGGTCAATGACTCATCATATATTCAATAAACATGTGGTTTGTCTTTCAATAAAAATCTACCAACATTGTTATTTGAGGACAATACTCCATGTATAGCACAAATTAAAGGAGGGTATATAAAAGGAGAACTCTTCTATACACATGACCTTGAAGAAAATGATGACATTAGTGTTCAACAAATTTCTTCAAAGGACAACTTGGTGGACTTATTCACAAAGGCATTACCCACATCAACATTGAAAAGTTAGTGCATAACATTGGAATGCGACGACTCAAAAAATTCAAGTGATGTATTCATAAGGGGAGTAGAAATATTGCCTTAAAGGAATAGAAATACTGCACTCCTTTTCCCTTAACTATGGTTTTTCCTAGTAAGGTTTTTAATGAGACAGTTATTAATATATAAAATGATGTACTCTTTTTCCTTCACTAGGATTTTTTTCCATCGGATTTTTTCCTAGTAAGGTTTTAACGAAACATTTATTTTATATAATATGGATATCTAAGGGGAGTATTATGAATATAATTATGTAGATATCCATAACCTACAAGATGTTACCAACATTCCTATAACTATCCCTTATTTTGATGGGTGATATTGTAACGAGAGAGAAGAGAGACTTTTATGTGATGTCAATTCCTTTGCATAATATTCAAAGAGAGATAAATTTATTGGTATTTGTTTGGAAGTAGAATTTAAAAAAAATTTGGGAAAAGTCAGACTTGCCAATTCTAAAACGTCTTAAAGTAAGGTCTGTCGTTTTGCATTTATTTTCTGTTCTGATATGATATATTATTCCCTAAGGCCTCATCTATAATATTACATTATATTGTTCCAAATATCTTTCTTTTCTTTTGCTACATTGAGAATTTAAATAGTGAAAGTGTGTAAATTGTTAATGGTAGTGACATGTATTTTATTTGTCCCTTCAAGTTCGAGTTTCTTTCTTTTTTTTAAAAAAATATATTGTAAATAGAAATTGGGGTCAAAGATTTGAACCCGAGATCTTCTATCCTAAGTACATATAGATACAAGTTGAGCTGAAATTATATTAGCGAAGTTTGATGCTCCAATCTCTCACTCCTACAAATTGAAATATTATTCTTAATTTTGTATTCTATGGAGATATTTATTGTGTATGTATGTATATTTGTATATTGTGTCAGTGAAAAATCAAAATTTTAACTCTAAATTTAGTCTGCTTTAATTTTTTTTTCTTTTTGCATTTATAGTATATGTTGGGAAGAGGTTTCCAGATGATATTTCTTTGATAATCATTATTGTATTTGATTATTCATGGTTTGATTTTTAAGGAAAGATTTTGATTAATTACGAGTTCTTTTCTTTTTCTTTTATTGGAATTCAGTGGTTTTAGTTTGAAGAATGGAATCATGCATGGTTGGTGAAAAATGAATGTATTTGAGTCAAATTAGGAAGGAATGAGTATTAGGTTTGAGTTGTTTCCAAAATACTTGTTTCATAATAATTTTAAAGAAATTGATTAAAATAAAAAATAAACCAACTCCTATTTATTATTTAAGCAATCATGTTTTGAACGTTACAACCATACATTAGTAATTAGTTAAGAAGATGATGTTTAGTTAACAATATTATAATAAATAGAACCACTAAGATACAAATTAGGTTTGGTTTTTCAAATTTCGAAACTTAAAAAATATAAATTGCATGTTCATAACATGAAAAATAAATAATGATTAATGGTTTCATTTTAGTATAAATATATATATGCATCCTTGAGATAAATTTGATATTTAAAGTTTTTATTGCTTTCTAGTTTTATCTATTCATTTTTTGTGTCAACTTAAAGAAAAAATCGTTGTAAAGCACGGTTAATATTTTCATTTTGTTGCATTCTATTGTTTTGTAAGCTTATTTTTATTTTCACTTTAAAACGGTTAACTTAATCGAGTATATGCTAATATGAGGTTTGTAACCTTTCCAAAATAATTAAAACCTGAACGGAAGTGTTATTCGTAAGTACACTTTAAAAATATTATTGAATAAGAAATTTTGGTCAATTAAATCTCACCACATCATCACATTAAAAGGAAGTTATAGATAATTATAATTTGATTGAGTTTAGGTAATTAATTTTTCTCGTATTCAATCCAATTCAAACCCCATATACAAAAATTGGGTCAAAGAAGATAATAGACTCAAGCACAAGTCCAACCAGCATATAGACCCAAGCCCAAGTTCAACAAATACATGGACCCAAGCCCAAGCGCAGTCAGCATATGAACCCAAGTCCAAGTTCAATAAGCACATGGACCCAAACCCAAGCCAAACAAGAAAATGGGCCTAAGCCTACCTAAAATCCATAAAAATTCTTTATAAATAGAGATCTTGTCATTTACTCGGGATATATTTTGTTGAAAGAGGAATTGAAGCTCTAAACAATTGAAAATTCAAACTTTCATAAAAGGCTCTCTCAAGACTTGAAAGTTTTTATCAACTCAAAATTACCAATTTCTGAAAGATTGAAGACTTGGAAAAATCATAAAAATTGAGAAACAAAAAGTTTTAAAAAGTTTGCTTTGTATTAAGAGACAACATCCAAAGAGAATACCAGAGATTGTATCGATTACATTACAAATCATTATATAAAAGTTTAATTTCATAAATTATATTTATCGAAATATCTAGTGTGAACAATTATCTTATCAATAAACTTTTGACTTTCTTACCCTTCAACGAATTAATTCTAAATTTACAGCATTACCATACCTATTAATGCGAGTCAAACTACATATATTCATAGGTCATTTTTCTAAAAATAAATAATAAGAAAAGAATGAAAGAAAAACCCTACAAACGTGGTTTGTAATAAATAATCATTTAATTTACTTTTCTAATAAAAGGAATACCAAAAGTATTTTTTTTTACAACTTAAGTAGTTATTTATTCTCCATTATAATTTATTATAGAATCTCAAAAATTTTAGAATAGTAAGAGTTTTGTAACTTTCTTTTTATCACTATAAAAGAAGCTCCCTCGTTTTTTCACCAAATATTTTTCTAATATTGTATTCTCTTATTTATTTATTTTTTTATTCTTTAACGTATACTTAAATAAGACATTAAACTAAATATTTAGTTATTAAATTTCCAAACTTGTTTCCACTTTGTTCTTCAATACTTAGAATGGCAACCATAAACCATCAGTTTTTTCAAATTCACAAATATGTTAAAGAAAAAACACGTAAAACTAATAAACACATAATAGACTACTATCAAATCTTAAACTTATATCATTGATGGATAGTATGAATGATAAACTCTATTAGTTTTTACCACAAAGAATTCTATCGGTTTCTATCAATGATAGACTTCTATATATTTCTATCATTGATAGATATTGATAAGACATCCATCCACGCACGTGGTAAGCCATTAGAATTTATTTAGACAGTAAGAAATGTAAAAGAAAAAAAAAGAATTGCTATAAGATTCCCTTTGTATTAAGCCAATTGACAGATGGAGCCATTGGAACTTAAAATATATTAAGCTATGATAAAACTAAAAAGGAAGAAAGCAGTACATACAGTACTTCTTTCAACTTGATAGACGGCTTCTAAAGAAAAAAAAATAGAGGGCAATATGTCATGAAATCTTTTTGTTACACTTGGTAGAAAATCATAGAAGTCGTTATTGAGTTAAGCTTCAATTCTAAGGCCTCACACAAAGCACTTATTTTTTTGACCTAATCATTTTCTATCAGAAAATTCACACAATTTCATGCTCTCAGATACCTAAAAGTTCAGAAGTTGGATAAAATTCTTTTCCTTCAAGCTCTCTAACACTTTCATAGAGCGAACCATGTCCATCTGAGAAAAACTTATCATAGAGCGAACCATGTCTAACAAGGTCCGGTTTCTTCTTTCTGATACACCGTTCTGTTGAGGTGTACTAGGTGCAGAGAGTTGTGACTGGATTCCATTTTCTATTAAATAGTCTCGGAATCGTAAGTCCATATACTCTCCACCTCGATCTGATCGAAGTATTTTTATTGTTTTACCTAATTCGTTTTCTACTTCAGCCTTATATTCTTTGAACTTTTCAAGACTATTAGACTTATGATGTATTAGGTAAATATGACCATACCTTGAATAATCATCAATGAAGCTAATGAAATATTCATATCCACCTCGAGCTTTGACATTCATTGGTCCACAAAGGTCCGAATGTACGAGCTCTAAGGGTCCTTTGGCTCTTAGACCTTTTCCAGTAAAAGATCTCTTGGTCATTTTTCCTTCAAGACAAGATTCACAAGGAGGTAAAGAGTTATCTTCTAACGGACTTAGAAGCCCACTTTTAACCAATCTCCCAATCCTATTGAGATTTATGTGACCAAGTCTTAAGTGCCATAAATAGGCATTAGAAGAAACTTTTTGTCTTTTATTCTGAGTTTCAGCTGTTCTGAATATTTCAGTATTTAAGACAAAATTTGCTCTAGTTGGTCTTAACTTATATAAGTTGTCTTCAAGTATAGCAGAACAAACTAGAATACCTTTATAGAAAACGAACGCTTCATTAATTTCAAAAGATATTCTATACATTTGTTCCAAAATACAAGAGATAGATATTAAATTTCTTTTCATTTGAGGTACATATAAGACATTCTTAAGTATGACATATCTATCTCTAAAAAACAACTTTAAATCTCCCACTGCTGAAGCTGAGACCATCTCTCCTGTTCCAACCTTGAGAGTGATCTCGCCTTCTGAAAGCTTTTTCCAAGAACTATTTTCCTGAAATGAGAAGCAAATATGGTTAGTGGCTCCTGAATCTAGTATCCAGGTAGAATTTTCATATTCCACTAAACATGTTTCTACAACTAGTAAATCATATTTACCTTGTGTTTCCTTCTCTGCCTTTTTTTCTGCAAGGTATTTTGGGCAGTTTCTTAACCAGTGCCCGTTTTGGCCACAATGGTAACACTTACCTTTTTCTGCAGCTTTCTTACCCTTGTTCTGTTTGGGAGTCTTTCCCTTTCCCTTCTTTTTTATTTGAGCATTAGGTTTTGAGGGTCCAGCTTTGGTTTTAGAGGACGATCCTCTTATAAATTTTCTTTTTGTGGTAGCAACATTTGCTTCCACTTGTTTTCCTTTACCCATAGTTAGGTTTTGGAATCGCTGGAGTTCATTCAGAAGGGTTGTCAAGTTAAATTCTATCTTGTTCAAAGACGCATTCGTTTGGAATGGAATGAAGCTCTTCGGAAGAGACTCTAAGATAAAACTAACTTGATTAACCTCTTCGATGGGACCACCATTCACTTCAGCGATGTTGAAGTGCATCATCATGTCCAGAACATGTTCTCTAACAGAGGTCCCTTCCTTCATACGCTTAGTGTAAATGTATTTGACTGCCTCGTGTCTTAAGGACCATTCTGGTTGCCCAAACATTCCCCTTAATGAATCCATAATCTCTTTAGCCGTGGCTAAGGATTCATGTTTCTTTGCCAATACATCAGACATGCTGGCAAGAATGTAAACACGGGCTTTTTCATTAGCTTTTATCCATCGATCATATGCATCCCGACTAGTTCGGTTAGCATTAGAGGCAGGGTTTTGAGGACATTCCTCAGTTAAGACAAATCTTAAATCGTCAACCACTAGTATTGTGTTAAGATTTGATTTCCAAGCCGCATAATTATCGCCATTAAGTTTTTCGGAAGCTAAAAGTTGAACTATTGAGCTATTCATGCTGAAAAACAAACATATTCTTTTTAGGAAAAAACTATAATCATAAAAAATATCCAATCTAATTTAGCAATTACTAATAATGTACCCTTTCATTATTTGTATTTTGCAACAATATTTCAAAGGTTTAGAACAACCTTCTCCGAAGGGTAGTTGATTATTCCTCCTTTGAACCAAGACAATCTTGACTAGATGCTATCTCAAGAATAACTCTTTATTCTTTATAGCACTTAGTTATCGCTACTTTAGTCAAGAATATACTAACAACTTAGTAATTCTTGTAAGTGTTACCCACCATTTTCAGATTTTATAGATTAGAATCATTTATGAAAACTAATCTAAGAAATCCTATCCAGTTTTGGAGTTCGCGGTGTTCCGAATCCTATAATACAACCCTCCGAAGGGAACGTCGCTCCAGGGCAGACAAGCAGGCATATTATAGAAATCTCACGGTGCGACCTAATGGAAGAGACCGTGGGATGTGCTGCCACAAATCCCTCACCCACATTCGTTAACTAACGGGTCATTCCACTAAAGTCCCGTAGTTGCACTCCCCTCACTATAGATATATTTGTGTCCATTTGATAAAACCATAATCAGTAAGTTAATCCTTCACAGGTTGCTCGTAACCTTGGCTGGGCCAAAATACCGTTTTACCCCCAAGATTACATCTTGCTCCTTAAGTCCCACTAATCCACTATTGAACAATTGGTTTAAGGTTCAACCTATAAACTTAATCCCTCTCGGGCCAATGAGAGGGTGGGGCCCCTTGTTCAAGACTTGGATTCAGTGCTTAAGAGAGCAACCTATCTACTAACCCTAAAGCGGGTAGGAGTGAATTCCATCTTGTACCCTATGTTCCCAGCTATCCACCCGATCTTACCCCTGAAATGGGAGGCTTATTGGGCCAACGCTGATGAGCTGCCCTCACCTATGCAGATCTAAGGATAATCTCGTGTGAACAGGAGTTCATAGTTAACTCAGGATTAAGACTAAGTTACCTAGGTCATCAATAATTGAGATAGTCAGTTTTAAACAGTAAACGGTGTTATAACGTAAAAATGACTAATTCATGGTTCAGTCTTATGTAAACATTTTACATAGGATGCCCCCACTTTCATGTCTCTACATGAACGATTAGGATCACCTCGTTTGTACTACAAAGTGGGCTGCATCCATAGTTTCTCTAAATAAGGCGCCCAACCTTTATTTCATATACTATAGACTATTTAGGCTATATACTCGAACTTGATCCACGTTTATGTTTACACATAAAGTTCAAGTTTATTCAAAAAATAGCCTTGGAACTTGATTTATTGGATTTAAGATTATAATATTTAATTTTTCAATAACAACTTTATTGAACAGAATATGATTTACAAACTACGAGTTTTAGGACAAAAAATTCCAACAGTTTCGAGATCTTGAAATTGCTCAATTCCGGCGACAATGGGAAGATATTTGTCGGGGACGGAATCGAGGAGCTTCTTGACCAATGATGAATCCTCAAGTGCAACTCCGAGGGTGGTGAACTTGCTTGCTAATCCGCTGATTTTTCCTGCGAACTCATCAATCGTCTCGGTTTCCTTCATCCGAAGAACATTAAACTCACTCTTCAAGGTTTGAACTCTCGCCATCTTCACCCGCTCACTGTCCAAGTACCTTGTCTTGAGACTATCCCATATTTCCTTTGCGGTCTTCTTCTTAGCGATTTGTAGAAGCACATCTTCCGGGATGCATTGGAGAATGCATGCACGCGCCTTCTTGTCTTTCTTCACATCCACTTCGGCTCCTCTCGCTGGCTCTATTGCTTCCCAAACTCCTTGGGCAACGAGGATTGCTTCTGCCTTTCTCGTCGTAGTTGTGTGGAGTTAACATCGGGTAGAGAATCGACATTCCACCATTCTCCTTTGTTTGCTGCGAGATGCTTGCCATCTTCGTTGGAATATGCGATGAAAAGACAACCTGCTCTGATACCAAATGTTGGTTTTACAACAAAAGATCTATAAAATCTCACGCACTCTTCTTGAAGAAAGCAAAGATAAATACTTTGTAAGATATATTGCCAAGAGAGAGAGAAAATTAAATGGAACTTCTTACCTTTATTCAATTTGATGGACTAATATTTATAGTCTAAAAAGAAGCAAAAATTAGTAACCCACTAACTTAGTACTTGCTAAAACTTTGGACATTATTAAAAAAATAAATAATCAAAAACAATAAATAGAAAAATAACTTAATTCTTCCACCTATTTAGGAAGATCATGACAAATTAATAGCCCACAAAGTCCATAAGGTGATAGCAAAAGCTTTTAAAAATACATTAGTTTTTTTAGATATATAAGATAAACTAAAATATCTTACCAAATATAGTAAATTTATATAAATTTTGATCACTCGTAAATAATGATAAAACTTACGGAAGTCATAAATTTAAATATTTTCAATAATTTCACAATTTAGAAATTATCTCTGTTTTGCCAAAATCATTTTTTCTTTCCAATAATGTGTTTGGCATCAACTAAAATTGATTTAAAAAAAATATAAAACTATTTCAAATTAATTTAAGAGAAATATGTGAGAATGACAAAATAATAGAGTGGAGTTTGAAAAATAGCAAACATAAAAAATAATTTAATTTTTAGCAAAATTGCAAAAGATATATTTTTTTTGAGAATTTTTCAACCGATTTTACCCTTTGATAGAATGAATATCATTTTGTTAATTACAATGTAATTATGAACCGTAAAACAATAAAACATAACACATAATTACGATGTATTTGGATATCATTCAATTTTATAATAATATTAAATAAATATTTATTTTATCTATTGATCTCATCTAACTAAATTCTACATTCATTAACAGATTGTTCTATTGCTTAATTGAAGGTTTCGTTGGAAGATTCAAAAATTTGAATTTAAAATAATATCTTTTACCTAAAATTATACATTTTATGTAATAACAACTTCATGTAAATAGTGTATCTTCCTATAATTATGTAATAACAATTATTCTATATTCAGATTTACCATATTAATAACAATAAATTGTTAAGCATTATTTTAGGGAATAAATGGGGCAATGCAATCTTCTTATGTAATTATCATTGAATTAGAAACATTTTATATACATATTATTTACTATCATTTAAAAATTAATTTTAAATTCGTGTAAATTCTCCTAAAATCGTGTTATTGGATTGCTATCCCTACCATAATGGCAAACATAAATTTAATATTTTTGGATTATTTATATTTCAAAATATTTATAAAATTATTGAATTTAAATTTTGTATTTAAATACCTCCAAAATAAGTATTGACAAATTGAATTTAAAATTTTATCTTTCCCTAAAATCGTGCTAATTTGTTGATTTTTATTTTTTAAAAATTATTTCATTGTGCCAATGGTAGCAATAATTATTTTGAGATGTGTTTTTAAATTATGTTAATATCTACGTTTATTTTTATCTAGTAGGAGTCTCAAATACACCATAATTGTGATCCATTATTATAGTCATCTTATACAAATATATTTCAATCAATAGATTTGGGACACACAAAAAAAGATAAAAAAATTTGGTCATCAAGATAGGGAATGATACTACATCTTGATTTCACATATTTCAAATATAATTTATTTCAATAGGTCAAAAAAACGAGACATGATGTTGAAAATAGCACAAATTCACTGTATTTTGTAAATAACATCCAAATTTAGTAAATCTTAACTAAACATATTATTTTGTACAATTTATTAAATAATACATGATATAGTTTTAATAACAAATTGAATTTAAATTTTAGATACTTCCCTAAACTTATGTCAAATATAAATACAATAATTTCACTTTTTTATATTTTTAGCCGATTTTACTTAGATAGAGAAAAATTCTTATCCGATAGATACAATGTACTTGTGTATGTGAAAATGATGGATTATGATGGAATATAACCCACAATCACGAGTACATTGTATTTGCAAATCATTCAGGTGGGTAAAAATATTAAATAAATATTTATTTTCGAAATGAATTTGATTGAATCAACATCCCCTGGATTTAAGCCTGCAATTTATTTCAAAATTTCTTGTTTGTTGGTTTCAAATCGTAATTAACAATTTATTTAGTTGTGGTTGTTAAAATTAAAATTGTATCTTACCCCTATAATTATGATTGATGCATTTAATGTATATATGATTATTCTAAGAAAAATTTGATTTTTTCCTATAATCGTGGTACTTGATTGATTTCCTAAAATAATGTCAAACATAATTTCAAAATTTTAGGATTATCTTGTTAATATCGTTTATCTATTTTCCATAATTGTTATTTAAAAATATATTTTAAATTTTGATTTGAAACCGTTCAAATATTAAAATTGATTTAAAAATTTATAAAATGGTTATTGTTAATAATAATTTGAATTAAAAATTTTATCATCCCTAAAATCGTGCTAAGATTATCTTTATATCTCCAAAATAATAGCAAGCATAAATTTAACATTTTCGAATTATTTATATTCCAAAATATTTATAAAAAATGAATATTTTATTTTTTGAAGGAATTAATTGAGAATAAAAGATTTGTTTTATTTAAATTAGAAAGAAAAAAAAAAGGAAGATATTTAAGGGAAAATAATAATATAATAATATTATTATTACTATTCATCATCTTCTTCACTTTCACCAAACCCTAACTGCCGTCGACACCTCCATCTCCGTTCGAGTGTTCTTCGTCTAGTCAAGATCTCCACATTTGTAGCCATCTCCTCCGTTCTGTTGATCGAGAACTAAGCTGCAAGGAAACATCTCCTCCGCTGCACGCTTCTAGTCGCATGTTTATTTCATCCGAAGCCGAACGCCTTTGCGCCGCTTGTTCCTTTGCGTGTCGCACGCCCAGTGTAACAGACATACTTGTCCAAGGTGTGTTTACCTATGGCCGTATGCTCCGATTAGCCCCAATTTATCTTGTCTTTATGTCTTGTACGTAGTTTAGGTAGTTGCCTTCAATTTCAAGTCGATATGCTTGGGTGTGACGTTTCGGCATTTTGCATATGCAAGCCTGCCAGAGATGAAAAAGTTAAAAATGTACTATAGGGGAGTTATACCTGTTGAATCCCCGCCCAAGCCTTGTCGTACTCTTTGCAACCTATGCTTTCTTATTGCAATTGACAGTCTTCAATGCTTGTTTTAACAATGTTTTCAATCAATTTAATCCTCTTTCACGTTTTCTAAAAATATTTTCCAAGAACGTGACGGGAGGTTGAAGCATGTGTTAAAGTTGTCCGCGATTTGCGGATTTTGATCGGCTGACTTGTTCGTCGAGCTAGAACAAGTGTCGCACAATCGTTCACATCGTGTTTGAAGGACTACGATTGTGACACCCAGCAGCACCGGTCTCCTTCCTCTACATTAGTTCACCGATTATGCCAAAACTTCCAGTCACCGTCAGTCGCCGGATTTTAGTAACTTTTTTGTTGTTGGGGTTTTGTGATATACAATGTATCTTTTCTAAAAATCAAGTGGATATACTGTTGCTGTAATTTAAATGAGTGAAGAAGAAAATCCGTTGAAGAAACTCACATTTGCACGAAACGAAAAAAAATCTATAATCGGTTTGATGAAGAAGATGGTTGGCAAGAAGATTTTTTTTTGATTTGCACCGAATGTATGAAGACTTTGAAGGTTTTGAGAAGGACAAAACTTGAAACTTCGATCTTTTTTGTAAATGATCGAAGACTTTGAAGATTTGGTGGAATCTACGAAAATGGAAGGTAGTAAAGTTGGATTCTTTTCGGCTTTGAATATCTAAACATGTACAACTTCAACAATGATGTATTATTTAATTATAGGGTATTTGGGTTTTTGGTGGACAATTGTATTTAGAACTATTTTTGAATTGGGTAGGGACATTTGAGAAATTGTTTCATTTATTTACTTTTTAGATTTTTCAATTTTGCTATTCTAACAATTTAAAAATAAATTTGTTATTTTCTCAAAGTAAACCTCTTAATTTGTCATTTTTCTTGTCAACCCTTGATTTAAAAGGAACGGTGTAAAATATTGCCGATTAGGTATTTATGAATTTTTTAAATTTTAAATATTGAAACAATTGTTTGCTATTAAATTGTTAATTATATATCTTTAAAATTTTCTTTCAATGTTTATATATTGACATATATGAACCATGCATATAATAATTCAACAATAAAAATAAATAGAATTAGATCTTAACTATAAATATTTAAACAATTATTTTTCAATTAAAAAATATAAGTCTGAATTAACTTTTAAAACCTGAAACCAAACATAATTACGAATCAATTCTAATTATATATATATATGAAAATTAGTAATTAGTACATAACTTTTACAACTTTTATAGTCACTAATATCCTTCCATAAGTGGAATGGACAGGCATAGATAGAATCCAATAAATTTAGTATTGTTCGTAAATATTTTAATTTACTTTTACTATTTAAAACCCTTAAACAAAATTATTGCAATTTGCTATTGCAGGAAAGATATTTTAAACTTCTTTTTTTCAGTATATTCATTAACAAATTACAGAATAGTTCAGAAATTTAAAACTATGATTCCAACGAACTTCTAAGATTTCCAAAAGGAAAAAAACTCCCAAAATTTTCATATATCACTTTCAGCAACAAAGTCCAAACTAAGTAAAGAGCATCACAGATCTTTAAAAGAATTATGAGAAAAGACTTGAAGCACAACATTGACATCAAGAAGAGTTATGAAAAAGAAATATTACAACAAAACACAATGGACAAGATTTGCAATAAAAAGTGGCAAGGAGTTGGGGCATCTAAAGCCACTTCCCATACAGCCATTTCAAACTTCCTAAAATCGATTTCTTTCCGCAGGTTCACAATAGATTATTTTCTAAGATCAATGAGTTTGGTTGGAAAAGAATTGAGATGCCTTCAATTATTACGAAATTCATAGAAGAAAAGCTAAAATTAAAAAAAATTGTACTTCTAGCAGATGAGTTGCCAGTGTCCGCGACTGACTTTGAAAAAACTCAGAATTCCTTTTTGTTGCTGAAGGAACTGCAAAAGAAACAAGGAACGGTAGAAAACAAACAAAACACAGCTTTAAACAAGAACTGCACCAATTGTGATATTTGTTTCTTCTAAAAGCCAAGTTTTATTCTCGACAAGGACAACTGTTGATCAATGATGGTGATCATCATCTCCATAACCATCGGGCGATCCTCCAGGTCCCACAACTTCCAGCTGTGAAACACAAATTACAATTAGTGAAATCATAGAGGCAAAAGTCTGGTCTTTGAATAGGAAATAGATTAGGATGCCAAATGAATAGGCTTATTTGAAAAAAGCCTTGTTCTTTGAAAGATACAGAACAAAGCTATTAATATACCACTAATGCCTACATCCTATCAAAGGAGTATAGGATAACATGGAAGAGGGAGAGAACTCTTAATTCCTATATCGCATTTTTTTTAAAACATAACAAATACTAAGTTATTAGTACACACACACACATTGAAAGATTAACAATAATTTATTTCTCAAAAAGCATGATTTTGATCTAAGCATTTTTGGTTATGTAGGCAACAATCATCAAAAAATAATCTTGAAAACTATTTGCAAGATTAGTTAAAAACACTTTCCATAGTTATAGTATTGCAATTTTAGTAGTTTTGAGTTTTGAGTATCGTGTCATTTCCCTCCAAAAGGAGCCGAACATGCTGATTGGAAAATGCCAATTGAAATTTTGTGAAGAAATATACAATATCAACATAACATAATAGTTTAAAATGAATTCTAACCACAAAGTACTGCGAGCACACAGGGCACTCATGTGGCACTCCTTTCCTCAGCCGAAACCAGATAACATCATGCTCATCCTCTACAATTAGAAAGGAAGCAACAGAAGTAAGATGGAAATTCTAATGTGTAATAAAAGAAACACAAAATTAGCCTATGTAACATTTGGTCAGACTTGCACAAATGATGCGAAAAACCATGGAAAGGAAGAGATTGCAAGTACTCACCATCTTCACCTCCAGGACATCCAACTATTCTTTCATCATAATATGACTTGATAACCGCAGGTGCTTCCTAAAGGAATACAAGTATAAGATTTCTTCCAGAAACAAGTCACGCAAGAAAATCTTTTCATTCATATACTCAAACACAGCTTTTTATGTGTAAAGCACGGACCATAAGATGCAATGAAAGTTACAGGTTCTTTCCATAGAAGAAAAGTCAGCCTTGGATCATTAAACAACTGATCAGAAAATCAACCACCACATAAAAGTGAATAGTTTTTCTATAAGAGCATAAAAGTGAATAGTCAATATCATAGTTACAAAATAAGCATAAACCATAGATCTACTTAAGTGGGAGAAATCTCGGTAAGAATCCCCACTTAGATGGCAGCAATGCAAAGTAGATCTACTTAACATATTTTATCACAGATTCACTTAGACAACACTATTTCAAATAAGGAATCAAAACAACAAGGCTCGTTTGATAACCCAATTGATTTTAGTTTTTGTTTTCAAAATTAAGCTTATCAACACTACTTTCCACTACTGATTTCTTTAATTTGTTAAATGCTTTTAGGAGTGTTTTCAAAAACAAAGCCAAGTTATTTTTTTAAAAAATAGTATTTGAATAGCTATTTTTGCTTTTCTGGAATTGTTTTGGTTGGCAATACGTAAACCGTGGCAAAGAAATTGTAAGAAAAACAAGCACAATTCTCAAAAATCAAAAACAAGAAACTAAGGCCTTGTTTGGTAATCATTTTGTTTTTTAAAATTACGTCTATAAACACTACTTTCATTTTCAACTTTCTTCCTTTGTTATCTACATTCAAGTATTCTACCGATGGTTTAAAAATCCAACCCAAATTTTAAAAACTAAAAAAAGTAGCTTTCAAAAAGTTGTTTTTATTTTTGGAATTTGGTTAAGTCAACCATTGTATTTAAGAAAGATACAAATCATTGGAAGACATTGAAAGAAAATAGATTTAATTTTCAAAAACAAAAACTAAAAATGAAATGGTTACCAAATGGGACCTACATGGTTATCGAACTAGGTCTAAATATTGGAATGGAAAAGAATCCAAATCTTAAAATTTCTCTCGCCTCACTTGTTGTGGTCTCTCTCTACCAACAAAGAAGATATCTTAGTAATCTCTTTCCCTTAACTGGGCGATTTGAAGGAGGCTCTGGTCTTAAAACAAACAGCCAAAAACCTAAGTTTTTGGGTATCTCCTGCAACTTTTCGGGAGGACTCTGCTCCAAACAAACAGGGGTGTAAGGTGGGTGAATGGCCTAATGGTTACTTGGGGATCCCTTTATATCGAAAACTATCTTCTCAAAGTATTTTGGCAGCCTATTCTAGACAAATTAAAAAATGAGAAGAGCACAATTTCCTTTCCAAAGGACGTAGATTGACCTAATTGAATGACACTTCATCCAATCTCCCGTTTCATGGTAATTCTGCAAAGAAAATGTGCTGTAGTGTTTTCATCTTCAACATTCACTGATGTTAATCATATATTCAACAATGGCCTCTCTACTCATGATTTTTTTTTTTTTTTTGACAGAAGACTAATTATATTATTTGAAAAAATGTTGTGTGTGTGAGGAGAGACAATGAGACATGAATTTTAGAGCAAATCTTCACCAATCTTCCTGATACTTTCTTTCAGTCTTTAGCATTCCCTTTGAAGAGGTGGAATTTCAGAGAACGACATATTAAGAATTTCTTTTGATAAGGTTCAAATGGCAAAGGAGTAATCACTTGTTTGGTTGATGTGGTCTCTGGTTATTCTCTCTTATGAATGAAGGTTCAATCATAGCATCAAACTCAAAAACATTAGTCTTCTTCGCAAGTGGTTATGGAGATCTCCCAGGGAATATGTTCTCTTTGGCATATAGTGATTGCTAGCAGATACGCAGTGACCCAAATTTATAATGAGACGTTCCTATTTTTCCAATAAAAACTCAAGGTCTTATTGATATGTTTGTTCTGGAGTGAATCTATTACAATTATGTTGATCCAATTGGAAATGGTGCATCAGTCAGATTTTGGTGAAGTATATGGTAGAATAACTTATAACATAAACAACCTTCAGTGATGATGTTAGCTTGTGATTGTATTAGGATACCAGCTCAAAAAAACTCTGGTTCCAGACTTGTGGGATAAGGCTAATCACCATCAAAGTTGCATTTCAAAAATAACAGAAAGTAGCACAGCACCAGAGAAATCGAAGAGAGGGTGAACCTTATTATCACGTTTGTCTTCAGTTTCCTTAAAACCAGGATTCTGAGAGTTTGAAATTCCACTTCTAGTGCCTTTTCAGTTTGCTATGTTTATTATATTGTGGTTTCAGGGGAGAGGGGGGGAGAGAGGGAAGAGAGAGAGGGAGGAAGGGAGGGATAGAGAAGGAAAAAACCCTCCCTTCTCTTGGATTTATGAAAAAAGGTTTTGCATACCAAAGGTTCCTAGAAAGTACAAGGTGTTTCTTTAGTCTGCTTTCTTCAAAGGGTTTAATTCAATATGATTATGCTCAAGAAGGATCACCTCTTATTTGTATCCAACATAGCCATTCTTTCCCAAAAAAAAATAAAGAATCCACTACACATCTCTTCTTGAACTCCCATATCTCTAAGGCTAGGCAAAAATTTCAAAAGTTTCAAACTTTAGTTTTGTTTGCCCTTGTAATGTTATGGATTCTCTTCTTCCAATGTTGGTTGGTAAAAGATTAGGAGAACCTTACTTCATGCAACCTATATTCCAACTTTGAAAGACTAAGGACAAAGCTTCCAGCCAAATGACAAAGCCAAGGTTCGACATCCGTGGTCTCAATCGATGTATCCTTGCTACATTTCCAGACCAGCAAGATATAATAAGATTATTTCCGCAAACAACTTTCCAATCTAAAAAATTATCTTCCAAAATGAGGTAAAAAGTTTCTAACCAAATTGTGCAACAAAGAGTTCAAACTTTTTTCTATATGTTCGTGAGAGTTTGGGCCTACTTACACATACCTCGACTAATCTCAAAGGACAACCCGCCCGACCCTACAACATTTGGGTGTTAAGGAAACTCATAGAAAATTAATTCCTAAGCAAGTAGTCACCATTGATTAAACCTATGACTTCTTAGCTAATTATTGAGACTATGTCTCCTCTTTTACAGTAGACCAACCCATAATGGTTGTTACAAAGAGTTGAAACTCATACATCTAAAACCAAACGGCAGTCTGTCACTGATTAGTTAATCTACCAAATACCAATGGTATCCAAACTACAGAGAGAATGCATCTGTTGAAGTACCCAAAAAAACATCGAAGTGAAGAGGCATTGGCACAAAAACTATGAAAAGATCACAACACTGAGAAGTATATTCACCAGTTCATATGCTTTGTAATAAATAATCAACACTTTGGAGTTCAGACTTCAAAGAATGGAAGCAAAAGAGACAGTTTTTACAGCCAATCACAAACATTTAACTCTTCAAGACTGCAAAATTTTTAAACCAGAGAAGACTAAAATTGTTGAAAAGGATATACAAGATTAGGCTTTAGAAGAAGAGCATAAGATTGTCGGTTATTTCTTTAAAAGGAAGCCTAAGATTCTTTGAATGACCTTATCTCTAGACTTGATTTAGGTGAGAGACTCTAGAAGAACAACAAAAACCTACGAGGGAGTGCTAGGAGTGAGACCAATATTAGAACTCGCATAGTTTCTTGTTTCTAAATGCTAAGGAGCATGGACACTTAAGTTTGGCTGGTGTGTCCACCTCAAACATGTATCGGACACTTAGACACTCAGACACTCTTTTGACTAGTACAAACTCAACATAGGACACTTAAAAGTAAAATAGATGTGTCTAGTTGTACAAACTCAACACAGGACCAACATTTGTTAGACATGCATCAAACACTCATTACATATACCAAGGAGGCACGTATATGGAAAAAGTAAACAATATTGAGAATGAAATACATCTAACAAAAATAAAAAATTTTGGGAATGAAATACATCTAACTAATTTTTTAAGCATATAAATCCACAAACTCATTCACTTTGAATTTTCTTGTTGTTTACTAAGTTACGATGTGCAACAGAGCATGAAAGAAAAATGGTATGGATATTCAGGAGATGGAAGGGAAAAAAACTGCAAACCAAAATTCAGAACAATCAGTTTGCAAATATTTCGAGTGTCTGAGATCTCAATGAAGCACAACAAAGCTGCAGCTTAAATTCAAGTGAAAGCAGTAAACTCAATAAATATTGCTCTTGCCATGCCTTGAAATCTACATGGAATGAAACTTTGAATAAAAGCTAAAGCATCGAAATTAATTCTAGCAATGACAAAACAAGCAACTACACCAACCTTAGTTCCAAAAGGGCCAATAGGATGGTTTATGTCAAGAATGTCTTTTCCCTGCAAACGTTAAACCAACTAAAATGAGACTTGCATCCAATACTAAAAATACATCCTTCAGAAGCCAGCTTATAAAAAATATGAACATAAACCGCACAGTTGGAAA
This sequence comes from Cucumis sativus, assembly GCF_000004075.3. Classification (NCBI taxonomy): domain Eukaryota; kingdom Viridiplantae; phylum Streptophyta; class Magnoliopsida; order Cucurbitales; family Cucurbitaceae; genus Cucumis; species Cucumis sativus. The sequence goes on from NC_026657.2 coordinate 22,809,899, forward strand.
ATTAAAATGAACCAACCAATGAAAGGAAAAAAATTTAACCTGGCTTTCCGAAACTGAAAATTACCATACCAGGCTCAGTTTGACAATCAAAATGAATTCATAAATTTTAAACTACTCCTTAATCCAGTACATTTCACAACGTGAAATGAAGCGTGGGAAAAACAACACGCAGCGGAAAGAGATCCAGGTAAGCAAGAAAATACAAGAAATTTCACCTCAAGCGAAGCTTCAAGCTCTTCACGCTCGTGTCCGGTCGCGATTGGCATAACATCCTCAACCGTCTTCTTCAGACCAGTATCAGCTACAGTAAAAAGTCAATTAACAACCACAGAAAATAAAAACAGCATTCCTACTCATACTATAGATCGACACGACTGTACGATAGTAATCGATTAATAATGAGACGACCAATTAATTCCACATATATATGGAGAGAGTATAAAATCCGAAGAAAAGTGCAAGATCTACCAGAATCAGAGGCGTAATGGCGAGCGAAAAGCGGGAGAGTCGAGGAAGGAGAAAGATGAGAAGCAGCAGCGAGTCGAGGGGCTTGGGAAATGCATCCCAAGGGAGCGGATGCAGGCGTAGATGATGAGGGAAGTGATTTTAAGGATTTGAGAGACGAAGAGAGCAATCTTCTCCACATGGTAGATTGAAATCTGTGAACTTTCGGGGTATGATCTCAGGTCGCAGCTCTTGAACGGCGAATTTGGCTCTCGTTTGCTCTTCACTCTCTCGCCCTTCACCAGCTTCTATGCTTTTGGAAATGGGAGAAAAGAAAAAGGCGGAATTGGTCAAGAGGAGGTGGCGATTAACCAAATTGATTTCGCACGACTCAAAATGTGTCGCACGTGCCGCTCCTATTTTTAAATTGGGAATGAAATTTTCATTTTCAACTCCAAATTTATTATATTTTTTCAACTTCTACTTTAAAAAGGTTGTTTGAGGCTAAATTTGGTCATTGTAATTCTAATTCGTGTTTAATTATAGCCCATACCTTATAGTACTCAATAAGCTATAATAGTTACTATTTGAATATATATTATTTGGTCATTGTACCACTTATAATCGTTTGAGGATAATTTGATGAGATTGAAATTTTGTATTAAAACTTGATGTAACTTGACTCGTGTTGATCTCAAAGTTAGGATAGCCACACATGATGCACTTGTACCGGTTTTTATTATTGATAGTATCAATGATAAACTTCTATCCGTTTGTATCACTCATAGATATTGATAGACTTCTATTGGCACATATCTGGGATGTAAGGAATGTAAAAAGAAAATTTGAACTTGTAAATAGTTTGACTTGTTTTTTTACATTTAAAGACCTCGTTGATTATATCACTAAAAGTAATTAAAAGAAAACTTAAACACGCTTAATGGTTTTACACTTATTTTATACTTGTAAGTATCTCAACCATTCATCTTTATGTATCCCTTTCATTACTCACACCAAGAAAGTAATTAAAATTGTTTAGAAAAATAATAAAAAAAGTTAAAACACATGACAAGTTATGATTGAACAATTGAATGTATCACACCTTAATCCGCAAAACAACCAAAATGCAAGAAGTAGTTCTGATAGGACGTAATTTAGCTTAAAACCTTGAAATTGATCTTATCACCTAGCTCAAATGTAACTCCTTTAAACTACCAAACAATAAAGATAAACATAACACAGTGGAAGTCAACTTAAACTAAAAATTAAAACGCTTAAAAGTTTCTCGTCTGGTAGGCCATTTTCTTCCCCTTCTCTTACTCGACCTTAAAGCCAATTCCTGGAAGATAAAATTTTAAAATGTAAGTCTAAAAGACTTTGTGAGGTTTTATGAAATCCTTTTCGCAATACATTCTCATAAATCATTTTGCAAAACCATAACATTTGTTTTAAACAGAAACATATCAGATCTTGTAAATATAATATTTCGTATAAATCATCATCTCGCATAAACACACATTAGTCCCAATCATTCCTTCCCAAAAATCTCGAATCGTTCTCTATGCTTGATCTCATTACCTCGCATTTAGACTACAATATCAACAGTATCCGAGAACACACAACTTCGTCCTTGTTGCTTAAGTCGTGTAACATAATCTAGTCCTTTTTTGCATTAGCCAGCTTCACTCCACCATGCAGGTTTTTTCTACGTGGTGGTCTTAACCTTGCCCATGACAGTTAGCTCATTCAAAGGAAGCAACTAATGGTTCATCATTTCTTAATCAATATCATAGTCATCAAATCAAACTTTAAACATTATAAAATATGTTTGAAATCATATAAATACTTTTAAAAAAACACCTTGAGAGAAAGCACCCACAAATACTTTAAGAAAAGATCACTCACAATACTTAGCCTTAGATCCTCCTCTTCCTTCTCTTATCGCGAAGCCTTCTCGTGAAACAAATCACAACACTTAACGCCTTGCTTTTCTTCTTCTTTTTGCAAGAGCAAAAAAATAGCACTTTAGCTCTTTAACAAAATCTTAGTCTTACTTAATGATCAAATCCTCTATTTATAGAATTGCAATTGTTATGGGGAGATTATATTGGAAAAATAAAAGACTAGTTCTCATAATCAATTCAATACAAGTGAGAGTGGTCCAAATAGAAAATAAATAAAAGACAGAATTACTTACTTATGATGGAAAAATAAGCCATCAATCTTCCAAACTGAATCATTACCAAGGACAATCCAATTAAAAAAATGTGTATGATAATGGGAACTCACATGTTGCTTGAACCATTTACAAATCTTGCGAACATGCATCAAGACAAAGATGACAAGAAGGTTGTTTTAAACTCAGCTGAATTGATAACGACATTTGAAAAAAGGTAAGATTAAAGTATTGCTTCCTACTGCTGAACTCTAAACTTAAATCCTAAATGACCAAATACTTACAATTATTTCCCTCTTAAGTCTTATGTTGGAGGCGTTGACAAGCCCACTCTAAATTTACCCTAAATCTCACAAACTTTTAAGAGCAGAAACTCATTCTCTTAGAAAACTCAATAACACACAAGAGAAGAATATTGTTCTCTTGAAACTCACTTACTTTCTAAACTTCAATTTGCTTCTATTAATTTAATTCTTTTCTCTTGCATACAAATGAAGGAAATGATCTCTATATATAGTACTCAAAAGACACTTCCTAAAAGACACAAAATAAATGAAATACATGTATACATACCATTCATGTACTTGAATAATTATATGCATCTAGAAATGCATATGTATCTTGAAATTCGAAATGTATCTATTAATGTGTTATCCATAATGTATCTAGCTTATTAATTTCTAACATGCCCCCTTAAGCTAGACTTCTCAAACTTCGAGCTTCTCTTTCATTTTCAAGAATGAGTCTGTCTTTAATGCTTTTTTGAATATGTCTGCAACTTGATATTGAGTCTTGCAATACTTGATATATACTTCTCCATCTTCGATCAATTCTCTGATGAAATGGTACTTGATCTTTATGTGTTTGCTTCTTCCATGAAAAACGAGATTCTTTGAAAGTGAAATAGATTATTGATTGTCACAAAACATAATGGTCTCTTTCTCTTGAGGAAACTTCAATTCATGTAGTACATTTCTTAGCTAAAGTTCTTGATAGTTAGCTACAGACAAAGAAATGTATTCAGCTTCTGTTATTGACAATGCTACAACATCCTGCTTCTTTAATGTCTATGAAACTGCTCCATAACCAATATTAAATACATACCCAAAAGTAATTTTGAAATCATCAATATTTCCTCCCCAATCACTATCACTATAGCCAACAAGAACATTATCCACATTCTTTTTATAGAGGATTCCATGATCAATAGTTCCAAGAATATATCTAAGAACTCTCTTTCCAACTTTCCAATGACTTCTCTTTGGTGATGTCATAAATCTACTCGATAAACTAACTGAGAACATAATATCATATCTAGTTATAGTTAAATACATTAAACTTCCAACAAGACTTCTATAAATGGTGGCATAAAAAATTTCACTAACATCATGCTTACTTAACTTTAAACTCAATTCCATAGGAGTACTCGCAAGATAAGCATTCTCCATTTTGAATTTTTTCAACAAATCTTTTGCATACTTCTTTTAGGAAATTGCAATCTCATTATCACCTTGTTAGATACCAAGAAAGTAATGAAGTAAACCCATATCAGTTATCTCAAATTCTTTTTTCATGCTCTCTTTGAATTCTTCAATCATCATATTTAAGTTTTCTGTAAAGATTAAATCATCAACATATAGACAAATTATCAAGAAATTACGACTTTCATCTTCTTTGGTGTAGAGAGCATGTTCATATGGACATCTTCTAAAACCATCCTTTAAAAAAAAGTTGTCGATGCGGCTGTACCAAGACATCGGTGCTTGCTTTAGCCCATACAAGGCTTTCTTTAATCGACACACCTTATTTTCTTCTCCAATCTTTGCATAACCGAGGGGCTGCTCAACATATATTTTGTCCTCTAAATACCCATTTAGGAATGCTGAATTTACATATATTGATGAACTTTCCAGTCATTTTTTGCTGCAAGGGCTAACAACAAACGAACAGTCTCCAAGCGAGTTACTGGTGCAAAAACTTCTTCATAATCCACACCAAAATTTTGTTTGTAACCTTTTACAACGAGTCTGGCCTTGTATTTTTGCACTTCTCCATTTTGCTTTAGCTTTGTTCTATAGATCCATTTGACTCCAAGAGCCTTTTTATATTCTAGTAATTTGACTAATTCTCATGTCTCGTTTCTTCTTATTGCGATTCATTGCATCTTTCCATTTTTCATCTTGAATTTCTTCTTCAAAGTATACAGGATCCACATCTGCAAATAAAGCAAAATCAACATGTTCATCACTTGTGGAGTGTGATGAAGAAGGTGAAGTCAGTGGTTGAGTCACTTCAAGCTTCAAGTCTCGAGCATCTTCTTTGTCATCCATGTCAACAAGTAAGGGATTTTGGTCTTCATTTGGTGCATTCCATTGTCACAATTTTGCTTCATCGAACTTGACATCTCGACTAATAATAACTTTCTTACTTACAAGGTTGTATAATCTGTAAGCCTTGGAGTTCTCACTATACCCGACAAGAATACATTTTTCTAATTTATCATCTAGCTTACCTCTTTTCTCATCTGAAATGTGAGAGTAAGCAATGCACCCAAACACTCTTAAGTAACTAACAATTGATTTCAATTCACTCCATGCTTCTTGAGGAGTAATACCTTGCACACGTTGAAGCTCGATTTAGGATATAAATAGCACAAGTTACTGCATCACCCCAAAATTGATGAAGAAGCTGCTTTGCCTTCAACATACTTCTTGCAAGTTCCATTATTATTCTATTTTTCCTCTCTGCAACTCCGTTTTGTTGAGGAGTTCTTCAAACAGTCTTTTAATGCTTGATTCCATTTGATTCCATTTTCCTTCAAGAAATCTGCAAAAACAGTATATTCTCCTCCACGATCCGAACGCAATTATTTTAATTTCAAGTTACTTTCATTTTCAACCATTACTTTGAATGTCTTGAAACATTTGAAAGTAGCACTATTTTCTTTTAGTAGATAAATCCATATTTTTCGACTGTAGTCATCAATAAATGTGAGAAAATAATTGTTACCTCCATGTGTAGTAGTTCTCATGGGTCCACCTAAGTATGTATGAACAAGTGGTTTTGATGCTCTCCAAGAACCTCTAGTCAGAAATGAATTTCGACGACGCTTTCCGAAAATACATGCTTCATAGAATTGATCTTCCTTTTTAATATTTGACATTCCTCTCACCATATGTTGTTGACACATGTGAGACAAAGCGTCAAAACTTAGGTGCCCAAATCGACAATGCCATAATCATGAGGTGTCATTTACTTGTCTCAAAAGAAACAAGCTTCTCATAGCATATTTTGATTGGAAACATTTTGTTGTGAGTCATACGAACCTTCATTATGTGATCTCCATTCTTGGTTCTAATCTCACATATGTTATCTTTAAAGATAGCATCATATCCTCTTAAGAGAAGTTGCCCAACACTTAAAAGATTGTGTTTGAGACCTGAAACATAATACACATAAGTAATTCTTTTTACTCCCCATTTTGTCTTGACAATAATATCTCCTTTTCCTTTGACTTCAAGGTTCTTATTGTCACCAATATTCACTACATTTTAATGAGATTCATCTAAAGGTATAAAAATATCATTTCTTCCTGTCATGTGGTTATTACAACCACTATCAAGATACCATATTTCTTCAGTGCTTGATTCTTAGACGTTAAGAGTGAGGAAGAGAAGACCTTGATCATTATCCGATTGCTCATGCATTAGAGTGGTTTCTGCTTGATTAGAATTAGCCTTCTTAGACCAACAATCTGCTTGAAAATGTCCATAACATATACAATTGAAACATTGTATGTGAGAAAAATCTTCATGACCACCACTTCTACCTCTTCCTCTATTTGAACTTCTTCCTCATCCTCTATTTGAAGAAGATTGATTGTCTCTACTCTTTGACTCTGTATTTGTTATAAAGTTAGATCGTCCATTGCCTCTACCACCACGTCCACCTCTTCTTCCACTGGATCGACCCCTATAGGAGGACTGCATACGAAAAGCTTCTTTTGAAAGAGTAGAATTAAACATCTTCAATCTGAGCTCATGAGATTGAAGAGATCCCATTAAGCTATTTGTGGAGAGAGTTGACAAATCTTTGGATTCTTCAATTGCTACAACAATATGTTCATATCTTCTAGTCATGCTTCTAAGGATCTTCTCAACTACCCTCTGATCTTCAGTTGTTTCTCCATTTGATCTCAATTAATTAATAATTAAGAGAACACAGTTGAAATTTTTTTTCAATAGTTTCAGCATCTTTCATTCGAACTGTATCAAATTCAACTCGAAGTGTTTGCATTTTACCTTTTCTACTCTTTCGTACAAATTTTGTAATGCATCCCATTAGCAGCAGAGACTCTTGATATTCTTTCAAAAATATTTTCATCAACAGCTTGATAGATGGAAAATAATGTCTTCTTATCATTTTTTTTAGCATCTCTCAACTCATTAAGTTGTTATGCTGAAAGACCATTCTCACTTTCTGGCTCTGAATATCCATTGTCAACAATATCCCAAAGACCTTGAGATCCATAAAGAACCTTCATTTGTTGGCTCCACCGCCTATAGTTTTTTCCCTCAAAGCAAGGAAGTTGAGACTGCAACATGTGAGATGACATCTTTCAATCCTTGCTCTGATACCACTTTGTTGGATCTGTTGACGAGCCCACTCTAAATTTACTCTAAATCTCACAAACTTTTAAGAGAAGAAACCTGTTCTCTTAGAAAACTCAATAACACACAAGAGAAGGATATTGTTCTGTTGAAACAAACTTACTTTCTAAACTTCAATATGCTTCTATTGATTTAATTCTTTTCTCTTGAATACAAATGAAGGAAATGTTATCTATATATAGTACTCAAAAGACATTTCCTAAAAGACACACAATAAATGAAATACATGTATACATACCATTCATGTACTTAAATACATGTATCTAAAAATAATATGTACTTTGAAATTAGAAATGTATTTATTAATGTGTTATCTATAATATATCTAGCTTATTAATTTCTAACATCTTATTGTCCTCGAAAAAGGGAGTGCTTACAATATTACTTCTCTTATCTTGAATAGATTGTAACACCCGAGATTTCTAAGGTATTTTATTATAATCAAATTGCCTTTTATTTAAGATGCTAATTTTTGTTGGGTGTTGTTATATAATAGGAACTTAATTACTAAAGTAATAACAATAATAGTTATTAATATTAATATTATTATTATTATTATCAAAGAACATTTTTCTTCTTCTTCATCTACCGTGCCCTATCCCAGCCGCCACCGCCTCCCCTATCTTTCTTTTTCCTTTTCTTTTCCGTTTAGATCAGCAACCCTTGTCGTCAATCACCTCCTCTTCTTGATGTAATTCAAGTCTGGATTTAATTTCTCAAAAATGAATTCTCTCCTCTCATGGCTAAGAGAAGGAGTATTTATTAGTAGTTGATATAACTGTCTTTTATGAAACAGTTTCTTAACAGTTAACAGTTTAAACAGTTTAACTGTTTTACTAACTATCTAGCTGTTAGTTAACAGTTTAAACAGTTAAACTGTTTTATTAACTATTCTATATTACATCATTCCACCCCCTTGAGATGGAACTCGACCCGAGTGACTTTAGTCTGCTAAGTTGAAACTGTCTAGAGCATAGTATTGCTTTAAGTCTGCCACGTTAAAGACTGGGTGAATATGCATGTCTGGTGATAGTTCTATCTTGTAGGCATTTTCTCCAACTTTCTTTAGGATACGAAATGGACCAAGTTGTCTGTCTTTGAGTTTATTGTATGTGCCAGTGGGAAATCGATTTTTTCGAAGGTGGATCATTACTAATTCTCCTTGGGAAAAGCCAGCTTGTCTTCTTTTCTTATCAGCTGTTTTCTTATAGCATTCTGTTGTTTGCTTTAAGTGATCATATACTTCTTTATGCAGTCTTTCAATGTTCTCAATCATCTTTTCAGCTTCATCATTAGTGTCCACGACTGCAAGGAGTGTGACAAGGTCAAACGTTAATCGTGGTTGTTTAGTATATACAACTTCGAACGGGCATCTTTTAGTTGCTCTATTCTTCATATTGTTGAATGCAAACTCGGCCTGAGTAAGTACCAAATCCCACTGCTTCGGTTTAGTCCCACTAAGACAACGTATTAGGTTGCCTAGTTCTATTAGTGACCTCGGTCTGTCCATCTGTTTGTGGGTGTCCTGTAGTACTGAATTTCAAAGTCGTGTCAAGTTTCTTCCATAGGGTCCTCTAAAAGTGGCTTAAGAATTTCACATCCCGATCGGACACAATTGTTTTTGGTACTCCATGTAGGCGTACTATTTCTCTGAAAAACAGATTGGCTATATAGATTGCATCATTCGTCTTTTTGCGCGTGATGAAGTGGGCCATTTTACTGAATCTGTCTACTACAACCATGGCCGAGTCATGCAACCTTTGAGTCTTTGGTAATCCTACCACGAAGTCTACTGATAAGTCTTCCTAAATAGAAGTTGGGATGGGCAGAGGAGAGTATAGCCCAGTATTAGTACTTAGCCTTTAGCTCTTTGGCATATAGGACATCTTTTAATGAAATTGTTTGAATCTCTCCTGAGTTGTGGCCAATAATACCTCTTGGAAATTGTCTCGAATGTTTTGTCTTGCCCGAAATGTCCAGCCAGACCACCAGAGTGAGCTTCCTTTAATAGGGCTTCTCGTAATGAGGTGTGAGGTATGCATAGTTGTTCCCCTTTGAATAGAAAACCGTCCACAATATGGAAGTCTTCAGCTTTAATATAATTAGTGCATTTGTACCATACTTCTGAAAAGTCAGTATCTTCCTCGTATAGGTCGGGAAGATGTTTAAATGCCACGACTTCTGAGGAGAGGAGTGTGAGTAAGGAACTCTTTCTGCTGAGGGCATCTGCCACCTTATTTTCTTTGCCACTTTGATGTTTGATCACAAAGTCAAATCTTTGTAGGAAAGAGATCCATCGTGCGTGCATTCGACTGATAGTTCTTTGGGACTGGAGATATTTTAGTGAAAAATGGTCAGTTAACAGTATAAATTCTTTGCATAATAGGTAGTGCTCCCACTGTTTGAGTGCCCGAACGAGAGCATATAATTCTTGCTCATACGTACTCCAAGACTGTCTAGATGAGCTTAGCTTTTCACTAAAATATTCGATGGGATGACTTCGTTGGGAGAGAACAGCCCCAATTCCTGTTCCGCACGCATCCACCGCGACTTCGAATGGTAAAGTGAAGTCTGGTAGTTGAAGTATGGGGCTGGAAGTCAACCTCTTTTTATTGTCGTCAAAGCTATCTTGTTGCTTTTGGGTCCACTTGAAGTTTCCTCCCTTTGGGCAGTCGGTGAGCGGTGCTACCAATGAGCTGAAGTTTCTTATAAATCTTCTGTAAAAGGAAGCCAAGCCAAGGAAGGCTTGTATCTCCTTAATAGAGGTTGGTGTGGGCCAAGTATGGATAGCCTCTACTTTCTTTGGTTTCATGCCTATGCTCCCTTGCTTGATTATAAAGCCAAGAAAGGCAATTTCCCTTCTAAAGAATGTGCACTTTTTGGAATTGATGTATAGTTCTGTCTCCGTTAGGACTTGGAATAGTTTTCTTAAGTGCAGTATGTGCTCATCATAGTTGGTGCTATATACAAGTATGTCATCGAAGTAGACAACTATACACTTGTTAAGGAAGGGGAGAAGTACCTGGTTCATTAGTCTCATGAAGGTACTAGGGGCGTTTGATAGGCCAAAGGGCATGACCATCCATTCGAATAAGCCTCCATTGGTTTTGAAGGCTATTTTCCACTCGTCCCCCGGTCTGATCCTTATTTGGTGATAGCCGCTCTTCAAGTCAATCTTTGAAAAGATGGTAGTCTTGCCTAGTTGATCCAGCAAGTCTCCAATTCGAGGGATGGGGAATCTGTACTTTACAGTAATTCAGTTGATAGCCCTACTGTCTACACACATTCTCCAGCTTCCATCCTTCTTTGGTGTAAGTAATGCAGGCACAACACATGGGCTAAGACTTGGCTTGATGTGACCCTTTCTCAGCAGCTCTTCTATGTGATCGTGTAGGATTTTATATTCTTCTGGACTCATTCTGTAGTGGGGTAAGTTGGGTAGTGATGCTCCTGGGATGAGGTCAATTTGGTGTTGAATGTCACGTGTGGGTGGCAATCCCTGTGGTTCTCTCTTTAGGTGAGGGAATTCTGTGAGTAACTCCTTCAGCATTGGATCAGTGACCTGATCTTCCTCTTCCTTGGACTTGTCAGTAACTACAAGTCCCAATAGGTCTTGTTCCCTTTCTCTCAAAATTTTCTTCCCACTTACTGTGATGAAGAGCTGCCCCTTCTTTTTCTGCCTTATGCCTTCTGTGTTTTTTTCTTGTTAGTGGGAGGAGGACTACTTTCTTTCCCATCCATTGGAACTCGTAGGTGTTTTCTCTCTCCCTATGTAGGGTTCGAGTGTCATGTTGCCAAGGTCTGCCTAGTAGCAAGTGGCACACATCCATCTCAATCACGTCACACACAATCTGATCTTTGTAGCTGTTTCCAATGGAAAGTGGTACTGTACAAATCTCATTGATTGTGGCTTCCCCTCCCTTCTTCACCCATCCAATCTTGTAAGGATCGGGGTGGGGGTCTGTCTTCAAGTTAAGGATGGCCACGATTTTTTTTGCTACAAAGTTTTCACTGCTTCCACTATCAATTATGATATTGCATACCTTGCCATTGATAGTGCATCTTGTCTTGAATAGGCTGTGTCGCTGGGGGGTTGTCTCTTCTTTAGGGGCAATGAGGACCCTTTGGATAACACAGGAAACCTTGTCCCCATCATCTGCTTCAATCAGCTCTGTTTCTTCTTCTCCTTCTTTGTCTTCTTTACTCATATCACTGCCTTCATCTTCAGCTAGTGCTATTGTTTTCTTTTGGGGGCAGTTGTTGGATAAGTGGCCAGGTTCACCACATCGAAAACACTTCCCTAAGGACGGAGATTATAATATCATGCACTTAGAACTGTCTAAATGCTTAATTTCATCAAGCAGATCCTTTGCGACTAGAGTTTTTTCTTAAAGAAAATAGTATGCAGAACATGTGTTCAAGTTTAAATGTAATGAAAAAGTGACTGCAGTCCTTTAATAAGTTATTCCTGATTTGCAAAAGTAAAATTGGAAGCTGATGGATTTCATCTGGAAAGTCCTTTAAGGATCTTACACTTTTGAACATCATAAGTACACTAGAAAATATAATAAGTCAACTCCAGTTTCGTTGGGATGGCTGAGGATTTCTTATATCCTTGATGGTGCAAACAACATTGCATTTTTTAATAAGTTCTTCCTGATTTGCAAAAGTAAAATTGGGTAAGTTGGGAAAAGGGTATGTGGACACCTTTGAAAATTGTATTTACAGATCTGCAAGGAATTAATAATAATCCAAGACACCTTGCAAAGACGTGTCTCTGTCTCCTCCAAGCATTCTTCAAAATCTTGCACAAATTGAGGCCCATAAACAAAATTAGGGCATGAGGAGAAATGGTCCAAACACCCACCAAATCTAAATGACCTTAAGGTGTTGTTTGGATATGTAGAGTATGTCCACCAAAACCAAGGAAAACTATAGGCCAAAGCTACTAAGTGTATGTTTTGTTGGTTTCATAGAAGGAGTAAAGGGTTTCAAGTTGTGGCACCCTACTAACAAGAGGTTTATAATCAGTAGGGATGTTCTTTTTAGAGAATCAGAGATGTTTATGCAAGGGAAAAACAACATTGAAAGGAACTCAAATAACATAGAATCCTTTACTACTTAGATTGAGGTGGAGAATATTAGAAACAATGCCCAACCTACTAAGGAACCTACAGTTACTGAACAAGAACAAGTGGAAAATTTAGGTGAAGAACAAACTAGAATAGTTGAAGAACAACCTGACTTAAGCCAATATTCCCTAGCAAGAGACAGACAAAGAAGGGTAATTGTCCCTCCAGCCAGGTATGCTGAAACTAACCATATAAGTTTTGTTCTAAATGCTACATCAACTCCTAATGATCATGAACTGAGTTCCTTTGAGAAAGTTGTAAATGGTAGTGATGCTAGACGGTGGATTGAAGCTATGAATGAATAAATAAATTCACTAAATGTGAATGATACTTGGACACTAGCCTCTCTACCTAAAGGATGCAAACCAAAAACATCTAAGTGGATCTACAAACTCAAGGAAGGAATTACAAATGACTCAAATACTAGGCACACTTGTAGAAAAGAGTTTCACTCAAAGAGAAGGTATAGACTATTCTAAAATTTTCTCTCCGATTGTTAAACAAACTTCTTTTAGACTACTTCTATCTCTAGTTACCCAAAACAACCTTGAGTTAGACTAACTTGATGTAAAGGCAGCCTTCCTACATGACTATTTAAATTAAACAATCTATATGGTTCAACCCAAAGGCTTTGTAATCACCTAGGTGTTGGTATAGAAGATTTGATGACTTCATAGCTAGCTTGGGTTTTCAAAGAAGTTCATATGATATGTGTGTTTATATAAACATAACAACTTATAAGGACAAGGTCTATTTGTTACTCTATGTGGATGACATGCTCCTTGCTGGAAGCTCTAAAGAAGACTTACCTCATGTCAAAAATCTTTTGAGTAAAGAATTTTACATGAAAGACTTAGAGGAATCAAGGAAGATCCTAGGGATTGACATTACTAGAGATAGAGACCAATCTATACCAAGCATCAATCAAACAACCTACTGTGAGAAAATAATTAGAAGATTCAACATCACTAATGCTAGACCAGTTACTCTCCCTATTGCATAACACTTTAAGCTATCAGCTACTAATTCCCCTAGTGAGACCAGATATAGCCAAATGGAAAATTTTCCTTACAGTCAAGCAGTGAGAAGTCTAATGTACTTGATGATCTCTACTAGACATGATTTATCCTGAAAAACGACTCCAAGAGAAGCTACTAAGTGGATTCTATGATACCTAATTTGATCTAAGTATGCTAAACTAAACTACCAAAGGACCACGAAGTCAAAATTAGAATTGATAGGATATCTTGACTCAGACTGTGCTGGTGACAGTGACAAAAGAAGAAGTCTAACCGGATATGTCTTTCTTTATGGCACTAATCTAATTAGTTGGAAAGCAACCCTACAATCTATCACTGCTCTCTCAACTAATGAAGCGGAATACATAGCATTAGCAAAAGCCATAAAAGAAGGATTGTGGCTTAAAGGACTGATGAAGGGCTTTGGAATCAAACAGTCGATTGTAAAAATCTTCTGTGACAACCAAAGTGTCATTCACCTATCCAAGAACCCACAATACCATAGTAGAACAAAGCACAAACATAAAGTATCATTTCGTACGAGAAAAGATTGAAGCTGGCGTAATACAAGTGTTGAAAGTTCATACCTCTGAGAATGCCGCTGATATGCACACCAAGTCGGTCTCAACATTGAAGCTCTAGAAGTGCTTCGAGTTGATAGGTTTCGACCTACTTGAAAAAGGATAGATCAGAAGAAAAAGAGTAAGGTAGAAGGTTTACAAACTCATTTCAAGTTGGATTCAAGGTGGAGATTGAAAAGAAACTAAATTTCAACTAACATTAATTTTATTTTTCCTTTTCTAATGTCATTGAAATACCTATAAATATAAAGGTGTATTCAATCTCTAACTAGTTTTTTAGACATACTCTTTAATTTACAAGAAAGCTCACAAAGTAGAAAAGAAAAGATAAAATGAAATTTTGTACTCATCTTCAATAAAGACAAAGATCCTTCCCCGTGGACGACGTGGGCTTCTACTTGGTTGAACCACGTAAAATACTCTTGTAATCTTCTTCCTTCTCCTTTTACTTTATGCTATTGTGATCAACTAATACTCAATCAAAAACCACAAGGAAGCAAAAATTTAGGGGCCGTTTGGGGGAAGGGTTGAGTTATGGAAGGGTTAGGGTTATGATAAAACTAGTGTTATGATAAAACTAGTGTTATGATAAAACTAGTGTTATGATAAAACTAGTTTTATGATAAAAGTTGTTTGGGGGAAGGGCTATGTGAGTAGTGTTATGATAAGATGTGTTTGGGGGAAGAGTTATGTGATTAGTGTTATGATAGTTTTATGATAAGATGTGTTTGAGGTAAGGGTTATGTATGTAGTGTTATGAAATTTATTTTTTATACATTTTTTTAAAATTTATATTCTAAATCCAACCAAAATTTTGTATATTAAATTATTCTATTTTCGTAAAACAATTTTCAATAATTTCTTTAAATGTGATATCTATTTCCAACATTTTTTACGTTGTCGTTATGTGCAAATAAATCATTAATTTTTTTTTAAAAAAAAATCATATTCTAACTATAATACACAAATTTTTTATATTTAATTTACCCAATCGTTCTAGTTTTCGTAACGCAATTTTCTTTAATTTATTTAAATACAATATAAACTTTTTTTTAAGTAATCGTTTCGGTTGAATAAATTACTATTTTTCTTTTAAGAATAAAACTTTCTCAATTTTCTTCTTATCTCAATATTATGTTTTCTTTTTAAATTAAAGGATTGTTGTTCTAGGAGCAACAAAAATGATAAAAAAATTATAATAAAGATATAAAGATATAAAAATAGGGAAGAAGAAAGAGAAAAAAAAAAGTACATTTTGGAAAAATATAGCATAATTTGGTAAAAAATTAGATTCAAAATTTAATTCAAATAAATCTTAAATCAAATCTCACTGTTAAATTGATTTTTTTAAAAGAAAATTCTTATACATTTAAAGTTTAAATACTTCCAAAAAAAATATTCGTTATACATTTTTTAGGTTGTTTAAGAATTCTAAAGTTAGTTAATTTAATATTAAATCGTCTTATTTGATTTTGTTTTGATTTTTCTATAAGTTTAATAAAATTCATTTCTTAGAAATTTATTTAACTCAAATTTATCCGAAATAATTTAGATACATATAAATTAGTTTTAAAATAAAATATTTCAAAAGGTAAAAAACAAATAAAAGACATAAAATAATAAAAGAATAAAGTAAATAAGAGTACTAAATGCATAAACTAATCACAATTAATATTTATTTTGTAAATAAAATAAAATAAAAATAAAATTCTTTTAAAATTATTAAATTAATTAAAAAACAAATAGCATTTCATAAATAAAAGAGTAATTATTTTAAAAAATATGAAATGGTAAAACTGTGAGAATTGAAAAGATAGGATTATGGAGAATTGAAAAAGTAGGATTATGAAGGATTGATGAGGGATTGAGAAGGAATAGAGAGAGGAAAGATGAGTTATGATAAACCTAAAACAATGGTTATGATAACCCTTCCCCCAAACAAGGGTTGGGTTACCATAACCCTAACCCAATAGTAATAATTCTTCCTCCAAATGGTCCCTTAGGGTTTGTTTTAGAAGAGAGAAAAACAAAGAAGAAGAACAGAAAGAAAGGTAAAGTGAATTCTTTTTCCTTCCCTTTGTATTTTTTTCTCTCTCTCTCTAACATACAGAAAAAGTTTACCTCAATCTCCTCCAAGCATTCTTCTTTCTTGCAAACACGTGTCTCTATCTCCTCCAAGCATTCTTCAAAATCCTGCACAAATTGAGGCCCATAAACAAAATTAGGCCCAACACTTTCTTGCAAATAAAATTTTCTCCTTCGTTAAAGATTTTTTCAAGGTTGAGCTGTATTGTAGTCTAGTTTATTTTATAGGTTACTTGAATAAGAAAATAGTATATGTTAATAGTTTTAGATATTGTGTACGAAAAATAGTCATATGAATGTTTGTAAACTTTCCTCGTTGTTGAGAGTATTGTTTGAAGTCATTTAGAATAGGTTGATTGTTTAAAAGTATTGTAAATCTCACTTAGGATGAGTCGTGGAAGTTGAATTGAGGGGAGCTCATCTAAGCTTGGGAGAAGCTTGCTTGTGATGTTGAGGATAGCCTAATTAGTATTCCCATACAAAGCTCAAGAGAAGCTTTATCGCAGAAGCAAAGGGAGCTCAAATCTTGTAAATGGTAAGAGATGAAGAAAAATGAAGTTAGTTTCAATCACATTAATAAATTATTTTAAAAGCTAATTAGTCTCAACGTTGAACCCTACAAAACGAAAACATAACGAAACAATCAATATCAGTGAGATATGAAGAATATAGAAAGTAAGAAGACATTTGGTACTCGACCGATGGAAGAAAAACATGAAACTCCGTTTCAATGCTTCATTTGGTCTCCAAATTTAAAAAATGTATAATTGTTTTCGAATTTTAAAATATATTGTTTTTAGTCACTTAATTTTTAAAGCATAGATTTAAAAGATTCTGAAAATATATTTTTTTGTTTTATTTTTAGAATAATTATATGGTATTCAATAACTCTCGATGAAAACACAGAGCTAAAACTTAGAATCATTAAATAAAAATCAAACAAAAAAACATATAATCTCTATTTTGAATCAATCAATAAAAGGAAAACAATTGTTTTGAATACGAAAGGAACTAAACAGAAAATCACATGTGGGTTGGTAGCTTGAGTGACCCAAAAAATATTTGAATAGAACTTTATTTCGTAATAATCAAATTATTTATGAATTTAGTATAAGTTTTAACAAAATTGTAAAGTACAATTCAACAACCATTCAACAAAAGTAAGCTTGAGTTAGAGATTGATGGGATGGAGTTGATCTTGAAGGAAGGTGAGTTCTAAAGTTTTGAAGTTTGCTATGTTTGTGAAGTAAGAAAGTTTGTACTTAGGGTTTTTAATTAAAGTTGGTTTAATTTAGGTTACGAAGTCTGCATTCGAGTGCAAAGTTGAATTTTAAGTTAGGGGTATATGGTGTTGTTTTTCGTAATCTAAAAAGCATGATTTCCTAGTGGATATTTTTAATTGCTCAACACTTTTGTTATTGCACATATATTTTACGTGTAATAATTTTTGGTTAATACTATTTATTTGATATAAAGACAACAAAATTATACGATATGAGTCATTAAGAAGTTTAACGCTTTTATAGAATTTTTGTGTCAAACGGTATAGGTTAGAGTTTGTAATGCATGTTTGTTAGTGTTGGGAATGGGATCAAAATCGAGATTGGCTAAATAAAGAGACGGTCAATGGATAAATATGGAGAACAACTATCACCAATAATATATGACTTTTTGGATGTAACCAAAAGTAAAGTCATGAGAGTTATTTAAGAAGGGAAACAAAGATAGATATTTGTATTAATATATATTAAACAAAGAACTATATAAGATTGGATGTCAAACTCTAAGAATTAATAATTTTAGTTTTGTATTTATGTTTCATGGCTCGAGTTTTTTTGTTTTAGTATATCATTGGATTGAGTTGGTAGTTGAAGATAGTTGATGAAATAGGTAGACAAAATTGGTGATTAGAGATGATTGTCAAAAATTGGTCCCATAGGTGGTAGCGTGAAAAGCAAAAGTTGGGGATGATTTGAAAAGGTAGTTGTTAAAGAGAGGCATTGTAATCACTAGCATAGGTGATCCCTAAAGTTAGGTGTTGAAGTTGATTGCTAGAGTTAAGCACTAAAAACGATTACTAAAGCATGTCGCCAACCATGATTGTTGATGGAGTTGGTCATGAAGTGTGGAACAATTGAAAATGTGGTTTGAGAGAAAAAGAATGAAAGATGAAATTGTTAGTTAAACGCGTATTTTAAGTTAAATGAAATAGAATGGAGTTTTGTAACACCAAAGTTAGAACTAACAAACACATTGAGGAAGTTAGAAAATTTAGTTAAAAGAATAAATAATATAAGTTTGGATACATGGAAAAGATGAATTAAAATAATGGTAATTAAAATGGGGGAGGTAAATTTAGAAAATGAAATAAAGGCATAACCAAAACAAACATTTAACCAACCAAACTTATTTTTTTTACGTAAGATAGTGATGGGAAGGGGACCCCACCCAGTCCCAAAAAATTCTTCGTTTTCCCTCCACCAACCACGTCCTTCACCAAACACACCAACTTAATAAATAAACAAACAAATCCAATGTTATCACTAATAATTAACAAACTCAAAATTTAAACATCCATTGTTTCCAGTAATTGGTTCTTAGTAGACCCCAATTTTTCTTTCTATTTTTACTTTTCGATTTTTACCGTTTTTTTTTTATTATCATTACTTCCATAATTAAACTAACGCTCAAGCAGAAAAGAGCAAAATCTTCAACCTTTAGTTCTTTTTTGTCTTGGATTAAAAACTAGTTTTTTTTTTTATAAAAAAAAAAATCAAATTCAACCGTTTTTCTTTAATTTCTCTCTCTTAAATTAATTATTAATACGTTAAAATAATAGGTTTGGATTATTTTTATTTCTTTGCTTAAGATCTTGGCCAACTACACTAACATATTTACGTTAACATCTTCAAATGTGCACTCTATTGTAAATTCTTTAAAGAACAATAAATATGATATAAAGATTTGGGTTTTTTTCTAAGTTAATTGTTTTCTTTATTAAAACTGAACAGTTAAGGGATGTAAGATTAATTAAAGAGTAATGAGACAATTTTGTTGACTTATATAATTATGTGTTGATGCGGCATGTATTAAAATACAAGAATTTTAGAAATAACTTCTTCAACAGAAGAATTACACATTACAACTGTACTTTTAAAAATTAAAATAAGATACAGACTTTCAAAACTTTTTTTTTAAAATAGATACATTAATATAAAAGGATAACGTAAGAGCCTAATATAAAATATTTATATTTTCAGTTACCCTTTTCTACCACAAAAAAAAAAAAAAAGTTTTTCTTAAGAAAAAACAACCAAATGAAAATTAAAAAACAAACCCAATAAAGTTACGTTCGTGAATTTACAATTTTGCCCTCCCCACCTACCACACTTTCCCCATCTTAACATACATTACAACCACCACACACCTTCGTCCCTCACCACTCACAAACTCACAAGCGGCGAAAATGCCAACGGAATCATCACCGCCACCAGAGCCACCACTCAACTTCTGGGGCGATCAACCGGAGGAAGAATTTTATGCTTCACAAGGCGTCCGCAACACCAAATCCTTCTTTGAAACCTCCCATGGCAAGCTCTTCACACAAAGCTTCATCCCTCTTGACTTCCCCGATCTCAAAGGCACCGTCTACATGACTCACGGCTACGGCTCCGACACCGGCTGGATGTTCCAAAAAATTTGCCTCTCCTACGCTTCCTGGGGCTACGCCGTCTTCGCCGCCGACCTCCTCGGCCACGGACGCTCCGATGGCCTCCGCTGTTACCTCGGCGACATGGACAAAATCGCCGCCGCATCCCTCTCCTTCTTCCTCCACACCCGCCGTAGCGAGCCCTACCGCCACCTTCCAGCGTTCCTCTTCGGCGAATCCATGGGCTGCGCCGCCACCATGCTCATGTACTTGCAGTCCGATCCAGACACCTGGACCGGCCTCATCTTTTCAGCTCCCCTCTTCGTCATACCAGAAAATATGAAACCGAGTAAGCTCCGACTCTTCCTATACGGCCTTCTCTTCGGCGTCGCAGACACTTGGGCCGCCATGCCGGACAATAAAATGGTCGGAAAGGCGATTAAGGATCCGCAGAAATTGAAGATAATAGCAGCAAATCCTAGAAGGTACACGGGACCGCCTAGGGTTGGGACGATGAGGGAATTGGTTAGGGTAACGCAGTATATTAGGGATAATTTTTCTAGGGTTACAGCGCCGTTTCTAACGGTACACGGTACGGCGGCGGACGGAGTGACGTGTCCATCGTCGTCGGAATTACTGTATGAGAAGGCGACGAGCGTGGATAAGACGTTGAAGCTATACGATGGGATGTACCATTCGTTGATTCAAGGAGAGCCTGAT
Source organism: Cucumis sativus (assembly GCF_000004075.3). Lineage (NCBI taxonomy): Eukaryota > Viridiplantae > Streptophyta > Magnoliopsida > Cucurbitales > Cucurbitaceae > Cucumis > Cucumis sativus. The sequence continues at coordinate 22,830,375 of NC_026657.2, forward strand.
GAGAATGTAGAGATTGTGCTGAGGGATATGAGGGAGTGGATCGATGAGAGAGCCTTGAGATATGGACCGAAGAAATAGAAATCCTTGAAAAGGATAAAAGAAGATGGAAGTGTGAACGGCGGAAATGGAGGTGTGTGAATGGCAGAAATGGTAAATGTGGTGTGTTTTATGGGTCAAATATTTCTCTATTTCAATTTGTTTTAATTGACTTTTTCTCTTCTTCCTATAATAATTAAATAGACCTTCATTGCTAATATAAGCTGTGTAGTGTGTGTATTACTATTATTTATTACCAGCTCTCTCTCTTCTTTTCATCTTTCCCATAAATTATATCTTTTTTTCCTCTTTTTCTCCTTTTTAACTTTCTACTTCTTTAATAACACTTCAATAATAATCAAACTATACACCAACAATTCCTTATTATTTTTTTAATCAAACTTTTAAATTTTCATTTAAAATCAGCCTACCACCATTTTCATAATCTTCATAACTAATCTAACTTTCTTCACTTTTAACAATCTAACTCTCTTTCTCCATTAAATTTGATCCGGTTAAAACATGTTATTAGACTCAACTCAATTCTCGAGTTTAAGTTCCTTCTATTCAAATAATATTTATTAAATAATAATGAGTCTAACCTAATCCAATCATAAAATATTTGTATCGGTTGGAATTAGTTGGTCGAATTTGATGAGTCATCCATATTTTTTAACACCCCTAATAACAAATTAGAAATTTAGTTTGAAACAATTATATGTGTTATTATGCACTACAAGAAATAAGGTTTTCTCTCGCGCATTACACGTCGTCGAAAATCCTAAACAACGTCGGGGAAGGTTACCCACGACGTCGGTCAGTACGTCGAGGAAAGCATGTTGGGGATACTTTCCTCAACGCAGATCACGTCAATGACGGAGAAGTTTTCGTCAGCGCACCCTATTAGCACGTCGCATACAGTTTTCGCGACGTGAAAACGTGTGTCGGGGAAGACTTTAAATATTATTTTTTGTTTTATTTATTTATTTTTTTTTGTCATTGGTTTAGTTAATTTAGCTAAGTTTCGGCGTGACAAAATTTGCAGTAAATTATGAAAATAAAAATATTTTCATTAATTACAAAACCATATACATGAAATATGTTCAATACAAAAAAACAATTACATAATTTAAAACTAATACATTAATAAAAAAAAATCCAAAAGCTAATGCTCTAGTGCGCTCTAGTTACAGACACCAAACCTACAAATAACATAAAAGTAGAGTGAGAATATGACATATGCAAAATTAAACAAATTAAATATTGAAAAGTGTGTACACCAAGTGATCACAGGCCTCTTTGTGCCCGACTCATCTCCTCCATTTGTCATGCATGGTCTGCCATTTGTCGATCTCGCTCCTCCTCCCTCAGGCGTTGTTCTTCGATCATTCGATTAGCATTTTTGAGGTTTGTCTTTAGTTCACTAACCTCCGCCATGTATGCATGGTGGTAATACATATTGGAGGAAGCAGATGAAGCGACATTCATCGTAGGCTTGGGTTTTGGGCCCCAACCAAGATCTTTTGAGTAGCTCTACCATCTTCCCAAAACTGTCTTGCATATCTTGTCCTCAGTTAGTGGTTGAGAACCTCTACAACGAGCTGAAACAGAAGTTTCACCATTTGATTCTACACAATAGAAGCTTGTAAGTTTGAGAGATGATCAGAATTAAAAACAGAAATGAAAGTATAACAAAACATAAAGTTTTCTTAAACTTACAAAAGTGTCATCTGTTGCTAGTGAAATGAACTCGTAAATACTACTAGCATGCGTTTCTCTGAATAACTCGACAAGGTCCATCGAACGACCGTGTAGTTTAGTGAGCTTTGTTTGTCTTTGAAAAAACGACTTTGTGTCGCTTGTGTGGTAGTAAGGTTGTCGCGCCCTAACAACCTTGCACATATTTGATTGCTCCTACATTCCAAAAATGACGATAATCAAAACGTTATACTTTCAAACAAATTAAATAAATAAATGTTAATTGATTTAAACATAAAACTATATAAACACCTGAAATTGTCGAGTGATGTACACTACAAGAAAGGGGGGCCCTCCCAACGCATAAAATGTGTCGGGAGAGGAATTTTCGATGCACAACTCGAAAATTCCTAAACATCTCTTGATGTTGTATGGACGTCGAAGGATGCTGTCAATATGACATCGGGAGATGTCGCGGAACTCCCGACGCACTAGTTCCTATATTTTTTTTTAAAAAAATACATTCCATTAATTCCTAAATTCAAATTGAAATTCAAACTCATCTTCAATCTCAATTTCAACACTTTAATCTAAACTTCAACACTTCAATCTCAACTTCAACACTTCAAATTCAAATTCCTAAAGCCCATAACTAATTAAAAATCCTAACAACACTTCAAATTCAATTTCAATACTAAAACCTACAACTAATTCAAAAACTAAAAACTAAAACTAATTTGAAACCTAAAATCTAAAACCTAAAACTAATTCGAAATCTAAATACTAAAACTAATTAACTAAAACGAAACAATAACTAAAGTAAATCACTTACCGACAACGATGACAACGGGGACGACAATGACGACGACGACGAAAACGGAAACGACAACGATGATGAATGCCTCTTCTTCTTGATCTCCCTCTCAGTCTCAGACTCCCTCTCCCTCTCTCGGTTTTGGTCTCCCTCTCCTTCTCTCGGTTTTGGTATCCCTCTCCTTCTCTCAGTTTTCTTTCTCTTTTCTGTTTCCATTCTGTAAAGAATGGAGTTAAAAAGACAGAAAACTCCAGACGCACAACAAAAACGTCAGGAATAGCGCCCTATTCCCGATGCGATTAGTGACACATCGGAAATCCCTAAACCTATTTCCGACGTTATTAGTGACACGTCGAAAATCCCTAAACCTATTCCCGACTTTGCTAACACCACGTTGGAGGAAGGCGTAACGTACAATTAGTGATATGCCCTTCATCCGATGTAACACTGTAGACGTCAGAAATAGGTGCACATTTCCCGATGCACCTAGCACCACGTCGGAGGAAGGCCAAACGATACAATTAATTGTCCACCCTCTTCCAATGCTATACTTTCCACGTCGGGAATAGTGGCCCATTTCTCGACGTACCTCGCACTGCGTCAAAGGAAACCTAAACCCATTACAACCAGTTCCAACGCTAATGTGTCTACGTCAGAAGAAATACCTTCCCTCTACGTGCACCAAGCTGCTTCGGAAAACACTGGGTTCTAACGACGTCATGTTTCCCGACGAGTTTTCATGCGTCGGGAAACTCCCAATTTCTTGTAGTGGTAGTGGTCACAGATAAAGTGCTAATCTTCAACCCGATTGACCAATTGCAAGGGCGGATTTGCATGTGCTTGTTTAGGGTCGCTAAACTTCTTAAAATGCCAATGGTTAATTGTCTTGAATTCCTTTCACACGGTGAGCATTTGATGCTTAACAAATCAATTAAGTGTTGGATCGTTTAGATCGAACACAAAAAATTGCTACAAAGAAATAGGTTTTGCTACAAAGAAATAGGTTTCAAGTCAGTATAGCTTTTATAGGTAATTGAAACATATATAAGTGTTTATGAATTTACAGACTTACCGTTAGGCTGCCCTTAATGACCTTGATACACTCTGGTGGTACATCTGCCTACTTTAAGATCGAAACGTGTCTCGTGTCAACACACCGATCATGCAACTTAAACGAGGGGCGTGTGTCAAGATAGGTTTGTCCCCTCTAGGGGGGGATTGGAATGGGCATTCTCCCATTTTGCTGTATGTACCACTCGACATCTATGTTTCGATAATGCTATCATACTCTCCTCGTAGTGAGAGTGAGAGCTAATTAAGAGGGATCTATTGAAACGCTCATTATTAGATACAATAGGCATAACTTAAAGACAGTTGAGAGATATTGTATTGAAATGTTGGTTATTATAAATTTGTAGTGTCGTCCACTAACAACTAACCGTCTGCGTTATCTAACTCGTCTAGATCAATGAAATAGTCTTCCTCATGCGTACTACTCAAAAAGTAAGACATCATTTCTGACTACAATCTGTCCAAATCACTTATTCTTATCGTTCTTGCACACAAATTACGAAAAAAAACTACACAGTTCAGTAATTGCAGTGTACACATTTTTTTGGTAAAAATGCTCAAACACCGATTGGAAGAAGTAGGTGTAGCAGAACATGACAGTCGTGCATTTTGAGACCTGATATTTTCTCCTCATTTGCATTCACGCATCGTGAAATATTATAAACGAATCCATCGAAAAACTTATCTGCTTTCAAGAACTTATAGAACTCAATCTGCTTGCTGCTAGTCAAGGTATAACCCGTATGTGGTTGCACCAATTGGTTACCCATTTCTATCAAATGTAAATATTTTCTTATCTTCGAATCTTGTAAATCTAATTGGGCATTCGTAATATCTTTTGTTTTTCCTTCAATATTCAACAACGTACCGACCAAGTTGTCACAAATATTCTTTCAATGTGCATTACATCAAGTTTGTGACGAATAATTAGTCTCGACCAATAAGGAAGATCGAAAAAATTACTTTTCTTAGTTCAATTAAGAACTCTTTTTATTTTCCTTTTTTTTCTATCTTTTAACGAATAATGCTTAAGAACTCTTTTTCTTTTCCTTTTTTTCTATCTTTTAACGAATAATGCTTACTCGTTACTGAAAACTCCAATCAATCTAGTTGTTCCAAGATTTCTTGGTCATTCATTACCATTGGAGGTGTTGTACGCTCTACCTTTCCATCATGCAGCCTACTTCTACGCCAAACATGGTTATCTGGAAGATACCGTCGATCTCCTATGAATGCTATCTTTCCACATATCCGAACAGTTGATCTATCCCCCATGCAAATGAGACATGCTTGATACCCTTTTGTACTCCAACCGAATAGATCATCATATGCCGAAAAGTCATTAATTGTCCACAACAAGGTTTGTTTTCTTTGTTTATTGTTATTTCATTATTTTTTTTTAAAAAATCCAAACTTTTGACACTCATTTTCTTTTCGAACAAATAAGGGGAATAGAAATTTTTTATCATTATTATCCTTATTACAGTTATCATTATTGTTTTTGATTAATGTTTCCTTTTCTTTTTTTTATTATTTTTTTCCTTTTTACTTATTCTTGTTACTGTTAATTATTATAATTATTATAATTATTTTTACTATGATTATTGTTTTTATTCCTTTATTGTACCATCTGTTTTTTTTTTCTTTCTTTCTTTATTCTTTTGTTTATTTCTTTTTCTCTTTTTTCTTTCCTTATTTTACTTTTTGTCATTATGTGTTTTTTTCTTTTTACTTATTTACATTGCAATCGTAATAATTATTTATTATACGTGCCACATGTTTTTCCGTTTTACATTAAATTTATTTTGACAATATTACGATATTATTTTGTAATAGTTAATTAATTTTTTTCTTTACATTAATATTTTACCTACATTTTATTCTTCCGACTATGAAATTAAAAATATTTGAGAGTTCGTTATTTCTAAATTTTTGGAATGAAGGGGGTGGTTCTTTCGGAGTCTAAGATCGATTTCCAACATTTTTTTAAAAAAATAAAATCTTATATTACTTGTTTAATTTGTTGTGTGATATATTTGATTTTATATTGTGCGTTGTTTCCTATTGGACCTATTCTGAAATCTTTATTAAATTTTCATTTTTATCCGTTTAGAAATTTTTACTTTAAAACTATATTTTTTAATATTTTTTTTAAAGTTTTAAATATAAATCTATATTTCATAAGGTTTCTTAATCTAATTTTTTTAATAACTCACATCTATTTCGCTAAAAAAAAATTCTACCGTGGAATCTAGAACTTTTTAAGAGTCGGTTATTTCTAGATTATTGATGCGAGGAATCGATATATTTGAGAGTCCGAGAATTGATTCCAAGAAAATATAAGTTTAATCAATGTTTTTAAAAAATTATTCGAGAACAATCCTAAGATAGATTTTGAGAAATTGTAATAATTTCTCATTTTCTTAAGACGAAAAATTTTTCTCAGTCTAATTAATGTAATATTATTCCACTTTGTTTCAAATATTGGAGTAGTGAAGGATAAAATAAAATATTAGTTTTAAAATAAATTTAAAAAAATATTTTCAATTCAAGATTTAAAATTTGATCACCATTTTTTTAAATGGGTGTTGTGGGATGTTAATACATTCTCTATACACAAATGAATCCCGAACGCAACTCTATTTTTTACACACAATTTTTTAAAAATTGTTTACTTTATTTCGATGTCCAATCTCACCGTAAAAAAGATTGATGACGACTCTTATTTTAAAAAAAACTAACTTTTTTGAGGGCGTTGGTTGCTCCGCACGTCTCAGGCACGTGGCAGCAACATACATATATATACACTTTACACTACATCATACAAACATATATAAATTCAAAAAAAAAAAAAAAAACTTCCAATTCGAAGATGACGGTGAACGAATACTTCTGATAGTGGTGATGGTGGTGGCGACGACGACTGCAAGGACGAACGACAAACTAATCCTCCTCTCCCTCTCCCAATTTTATATTCTCTTCGTTTTTGTGATTCGATTCTGTGTTGAAAGGAAAGAAATATAGTGGATTTTTTCCGACGTCTTCAAAAACATCGAAAAAAGTCCCATTCAGCAACATATATAATACACACGCCAGAGAAAGTTTAAATAATAAAGAGAAAGTTTAAATAATGAATTTATTATTTAAACTTTATCCGACGTGCACCCTACCACACGTCGGGAAAACATGTCAATTGTCACTTCAATACTAAGACTTTTTGGGACGTGTGGTAGGGTGCACGTCGTGGAAAGTGTAAATTATAATTATTTATGAAATTTTTTGCGACGTCACTCTACCCAACTTCTAAGAAAACTTCTGAGGAAGTGAAAATTGTTGTTACAATTTCAACTTTCCTCGACTTTCAGCAGATAGACGGATGTTAGGGAAACTTTAAATAAGAAATCAATATTTAAACTTTTTTTGACGTTGCTCTGCCACATGTCGCGAAAAGTTTAAATTAAATTTAATACGTTCACTTTTTCCAACGTGTGGCAGGGTGCACGTTGCGAAAAGTCTAAAAAATTAAATTTAATTTTAGACTTTTTGTGACGTGTGATTCTTGTACGTCGAAGAACGACCTTTTTTGCGATGTGGCGTTTCTTGCATTGGCAAAAGGTGATCAATGTCGATGCACCTTTCGCCGACGTTGATTCTGACGTCACAATTGTTCTGGTTTCTTATAGTAATGGCTATTGCTCTTATGTTGTGTGGTAGACTTTGTCTTGGTTTGTTCTAGACATATAGATGTTTATGAAAGTGTTGTTTATGTGGAGTATTTTTCCTTATCTAAAAACTCGTGTCTACTCTCCTTCTCACGAATCCATTGCCTTTTGATCTAAGCATTACATAATTTGAATTGGAGTTGTATACGTGATCTTTATGTTGTACATATTTAAGGAGTCTTGGTTTCATTTTAGAGTTGACCGCTTCTGATAAATATTGGAGCAATTGTCGTGTGAGTGTGTCAATATACACGTGTGTTAATCTTACATAAAAAAAGATTATACTTCTGTAGAATCTCGAAGGCCTCTAAACAAAACTATCATTTGGAAAATACGATCCTTTTAGAATTTTGTAGAGAAAGCTCCTTGACAATTTAAGCAATTTACAATTCTATTTCACAAACAATACTTGATTAATTTAAATAGGCTAAAGTCTCTATAACTAAAACCTCAACACTTTTTTCTCTATATACACAGTCGGATTCCAATTATGTAAATGAATTTTGTTAATGTTATAACTGATTTTTGATTGAATGCTATAATGAACATTTAGAAACATCAAAATGAAGGATTGGTATGAAAAAAAAAAAAAAAGAAAAGACAACTGACTAGAATGTGTGTAAGAGAAAAAGGTTTGGGCTTGGGCCAAGGCTAACCTAGAAACCCCAACCTTGGTTCGAGGCCAAGGCCATTCCTTGTCTAAGGGCTAATGGAGCATGTTTTACCAAAGTAACGTTTTGGTCCAAAATATGACCTAATAGAGACTTGTCAAAGTTACATCTTAAAATTAAATTAATGGCAACAGAAGAAACAACAATGTATTTTATAAAGATAATGGGGTCTTTCAATCTTTATATAATGTGAGATCCTCTTGACATGCTCCACCTAAACCATTTGCCTTAGTTTTAGAATTATTTGGAAACCATTCTCAAGAGCCATTTTCTTCAACTCTCACGTTTTTTCTTTAAATTGTAAAAGTGTTTCTAAATTTAAGAGAATAACAAAATGAAGAAGCCAAACCAACCCTTATTATGAAGATTAAAAAACAGAAACATAAAACTGAGTCTAGTTTATTTATCAACAGACACTTAGTCTTTCAATAAAACAAGTTTAAGAAATTTAGTAGAAAAAAGTAAGACTTTTTATTCCCCTTGTATTTGTGACAAATAAAAATAATTCCACCAAACAAAAATAAATAAAATGATTTGGCTAGCTTGAAATTCATAAACACAAACATATATGTGTGCTTAAATATATATTACATTATACTTAATTCTTTGAATTCTTTGAACAAAGCGCTTGGACGACCAACCTTGCAAATAGATTTATAGCATTGTCTAATCCAAAGACATCTGCATATACATCAATTGAACAATTGTCCATACCAATGCATGCTTTTTCTACCAAAAGAGCATTGTTTGTTACATCACATAAGTCTGGCTTAAATAAACCACATTTTAACTTTGGATCTCCATAACTAGCAAATTGAATTTCAGAGATGATATGTTCTTCTTGACAAGACAACTCTAGCGTACTACCTTCGTTAGCATTTCCACATATAGTTCCTATGGTAATAATTTGAATACACTTGTTGAGAACTTCCACCAATTTCTTCAAGTAAAATCAATGTGTTTTGGTCATCGAAAAGAAATGATCTTGGAATGTGATACCATCTTTGTGAAGGATTTTCACAATTTTCAATCCATTTTCTAGGGTCATATGCACCTATATATTACAATACCTTTGTAATATATATATATATATATATATATAATAATGCCAAAATTGACCTATGATTTGCCCATTTACTCAAGCTTGACTTTTGTCTAATACCATCAGGTCGGTCATTTCTGAAGAAGTTTTAAAGTTAGTTCTACATTATTTTCTCTTAGAACATTGGATTGTAAAACTGCTTTATTTCTCCATTTAATCCAACTTTATAAGTCCACAAATTTGATGATAAATTTGTTGTCATATTTCCATTTCCAATTAGATAAATAGGACCACCATCAATTCCTGTCGATATTGTGGCATAAAATGCATCATAGTTCTTCAATCCAACTGTGAGACTTAAAATACTTGTATATGAAATTGGTTCATGGTTTTAATATAATGGATTTCTCAAACACAAGACTCTGGCCATTACTCTCCTAGTGTGATCAAATATACCTTCTATTTGTAAAAGCATGAAGAACATGACCATTTGTATTCACTCGAAGAGTCACATTTTGAAAAGAAGAGGTTGTATTAGTGTCAAAATTTGTCATGTACCATAAGTAGTCGCTAAAATTATAAGTGATTTCTTTTTGTTTCAAAAGAATGTTTTTCTTAAATTTACCATTTCTTTGTAGTATGTCTTTCATGGACTCTAGAACTCAAGTCCATGAAAGTTGTGCATTTTCCTTCTCATTTTGCTCATTCACAAACATAGATGTTTGAGAATTAAACTTTGTAGTATTGTAAACCTCCTTGTTGCAATCATCAAGAATGCTTATTGACCAAACTAGTACAAAATACTATTCACTTACTTGCAAATCTATAGTGGCATCATTTTTCAATCAGTATTACTCAAAAAGCAAAACCTCTAGCTCTCATGTTGTTGAGTTAGAGAATTTCATTAAAGTTACAAAACTATACTAAAGTTTTGGTATGAGCAGGAGCTATTAGTGAGTATTTTTCTCCAAGCTTGATTGATGTATGAAGTTGTTTGTTGACAATGATTTTTGATGATTTGATGACGAACTATGCACCTCAAACAAACATCCAACAATGACCACCTTCGATGCTCAGCTCTAGTGACCAAACTTATCAACCAACTGTGTCAATTATATCTAACAAGCAACTCTAGCTAGTACTCTAATGACCAACTCGAACACATCTTATTCTAAGGAAAAAAACTCAGTTATGAAAGTGTTTTGAAATTGAATTTACAATTATTTGTTTATAGTGTTTCACACAGTTGAGTAAGTTGACGTTAATTGAAACACTTTGAATATATAACAAATTGTTTTGAAAAAACTCCTAATTAAATTATATTTAAACTAAAAATAAGCGGAAATGTCAGGAAAAATAACATAAGAAACAAGAAACAAGAAACGATTACCAAATAAATCTATGTTTCTAAAGAAAACAAGAATAGTTATCAAATATAGTTTTGTTTCTTCTAAAACAGAAGAAGAAACGAGAAACGAGAAATAAAGAACAATAAATAGAAAACATGAAACAAAAACGTTATCAAATGAACCCTAATTGACATTAAAAAAAAAAAAACTCTCACCCAATAGATACAGGTGTATTTAGACGTATTTTTTATTTTCTAAAATGTAGTTATTCCTAAAAGAAGGCTACTTTGAGTACAACACAATGCAATTCATTTTGAAAGGTAGGTTGGAAAAGGCCAACTATTTTATATGGTTAATAACTTCCTCATTTTCTGCCAATATAAAACATAAAAGAAATATCCGAAGAAATTTTGTTTAGAATAAGAGGTTTGTTTGAAAGTTATTGCTAAAAAGTTTTATTAAATAGAGAATATCTATGTATTCAAATATTATATAGTGTTTTCCTATGCAACTTTTTAATCATAGTTCTTAATTAGATCGGAGTAACGCTTGTTGGAAAATTAAATGTAGTTCTTAATTAGATCGGAGTAACGCTTGTTGGAAAATTAAATGTTGATCATAGTTGTGCCGTGTTGAAACATTGCCTTGAAAGCATGCAAAATTCGGCGCGACCTCGGTGCTAAATCACTTATGTCGATTGCTCCCCAATGTTAACACAACTTTCTTAACTCATGCGTGCGCTCGTTGTAGTTAAGAATGGAATCAAAAGGAAAATGATTGCTTAGAGGAATTAGAGGAAAATCTAGGATTTTTGGAAAGAAGAATAAATTAACGCCCTGAACAAACTTTCTTTACGTAATATATATATATATATATAGAAAGAATAATTATTAGAATTATAAAATAAATTAAATAATAATAACTATCAACTTCCAATTGAAATATCAATTAGAAAACACTACAATGATGGTCATTCCCAACAATCCCCCACGAATGACTATCATTGCATTATAGTTAAAAAGGAAGAATTTTCTCTGAGCAAAGAAAGAAGTAGCATAAACTTAAACATCAATATCTTTCGATTTGAATTGATGCGTAGTGAGGTGGGACAACAATCCAAATCATCGAAAGTAAGTTAATTGCCTTTTGAACTTTCGATAACAACGATTGAGACCTCCACAACACGTTTTACTTCTTAAATTTCCATTGATTCCGCAATAAAGTCTATTGCAATAGACCACTCAAAATTGTGCTATTTAAGGCCATGCACATAGAACCGCAGGTCAACGTGAAAGCTCTAGAAAAAGATCCTTAAACTTTTTCATAGAAGACGGCTACACCTTCACAGTCATATTTATTGCTTCATCAAGTCTATCACAATAGGCCACTCAAAACTGAGCTATGAAGGCTTCAGATCTAGTTCATATCAAGATCAACTTCATCAAGTATGTCAAAGACAAACCACTCAAAACTGAGCTATGAAGATTTTCCAATTATCCTTCAAGTCCATACCAGGACCACCCCAAGAAAGGCCATGGAATTTTTCAAAGGTTTTAATTTCATCCATCAAATCCATTTAAGGATTGCCCACACGTGGCTATGGACCATTAAGCCTACCGCAGTAGACCATCCAAATAAGGCTCTATAGACCATCAAGTCTATCGCAATATACCGCAAAATAAAGGGTCATGGACCATCAAGTCTATCGCAATAGACCACCCAAATAAAGGGCTATGAACCATCAAATGTTTGAATCTCATACTTGTTGAAAATCCTAGAATTACTCTCCTTGTTAGGCCTTTGGAGAGCTGATTTACAAAGTTCCTCAGATCTTACATACTTCGAGAAGATAATTCTTTCATTCAACTATCATTTCACAACTTTATATTAAGGGGAATATACCTTCTATTGCCATAACATACTATTCTTAGCAATCTCAATAACAGGGTATGAATCTCAATAAAATTATACTGGTATAGAGCCCCCCACAATGGGACATCTCTCATTAGGCTTCTATATCATTCATACTCATGTCTCCATATAATGGTACATTCTTCATTAATTAAGAACATGTATCCACTGTTAAAGCTTACTTCGTCATTCTAAGTTACCTAGTTTGCATATATTACCTCTCTAGGTATGGTAGACAATAATTAAAGTACAAACCAAAATCTATTGTAACCTTAAGATATCTTAATAAGTGACGAAGAGCAGTAAAATAATCTTAATCAGGATTATATGTATACATGTACTCAATCTTCTTACAACATATGCAATAACACATCTTGTACAGTTTATTCAAAACATAGTAATTTCTATAATCCTTGCATATTCAGATTGAGAAACATCATCTCATTTATTTTCCTTAAGGCTCATACGAGCATCATAAGATGTTCTTATTAGAGCATCATTAAAATATCAAATTTCTTTAATAGCATTCGGTGTGTGATTGATATAAATCAAACATTCTCAATAATACTCAGTGCATCACATTTAGTCTCACATAAATCTTTCACTTCAAAATGTGATAACTTTATAGCATTACTAACATTTATGTTTGTATCACATAAATTACACCAATGTACAAACATATCGCCACACAATCAACTCCAAGTAACTTTTAGTAAACACATATATCAGCAATTCACTTCACAAGACATTGTTTACTAAATTGTTGTTAAAGTTTTTCTCATTAAACTTTTAGAAACTAGCTAAAGACCATAAAAAAATTTGACTCTTCCAAGTTACCAGTGAGGAATATCATCTTTACATGATGAATTAGAAGGCCACATACAGATACAAAAGCTTTTAAGGCGCTCTTCGGTGGCTAATTTAGTCATATGAGAATAAGAATCAAAACATTCTAAGTTCCACGTTTGATTCAAAATACTTTCCATAAGTCTAAAGTTTCTCATATGTACTTATGATCAGTTTCCTTATCTAATGTGGGACTTTCAACGATCCTCCCCTGGAACAAAGTTCCAAATGAACCTCTCCTAAAATAAACATTCATCCATTTAACTCTTATTTAGAGCATATTGCATATTCAATAGAGCTCAACCATGGATAATATCGTAACTATTCTTTAAGGTTCCACTACACCTTTGTTCGACCCTAGGATTATATCAACAAGGCTAAACAAAGGACAACAAGACTCTAATACCACTTTTAGAGACAACTTAGGGTATAAGTCCCCATGCCTTAAGAGAATGTCACATAATTTGATAGTTTTGACAATATCTTGAACTTGCGTGAGGTCCTATGAGGTTCATAAATAATGAATCTGCATATATTCATATTACTAGTGAAGCTACCTATTTTTATCATACCAATAATTTTCTCTAAAAATAATATTAGTAATAATGACTAAACTTTTATTTATTTATTTTTGAAAAAAAAGATAAAAAAAATTAGTAATAACATATATTATTGATATCCCATTTTTATTATTTTAGGAAATAAAAATAAATCAATTTATTTTAAATAAAATATTTTAATATCACATTTATCTTATTTGTACTATTTTAGGAAAAAAAATAAATGGGTATGTTTTAAATAAAATCTTCTAATATCAATTTTGACTTATTTTATATCATTTTAGGAAAAAAAGAAAATTAATTTTCAATATTTTTTTTAAATATCCATTTTATTTATTTATTAGTTTTACAAAATCTCATTTAATTTAGTTTATTTATTTTAGGAAAATGAAATTTACCTTATTAATATAATATCAAATTTTGATTATTTTTTCCTAATTTATGGTATGACCCGTATCTATAATAGGAACTTTTGTCATTTGGAAAAGTGGACAGTTTCTTAAACAAAAAAAATCTTTGAAAGAGAATTTCTTACAAAAATTCTTTGGAGAAAGTTTCTTAGAGAATTTTTTTATAGAAAGAGTGCTTAGAGAAAATTTTTAGAGTGAATCTCTGCAAAAAAAAAAAGAAAAAAAAACTCTGCAAAAGATGCGTTTCTATTATTCTTTTCATTACCTTATTGTCTCTATATTTTTAAAAAAATTTATCTTAAGCAAATTAAACCTCATTGCTGAACTAGAAAGAAAATGACATAAGACAAATGTTTTTTTTATTTATCCGTATTTTATTACTCTTTTTAATCTAACTCTTAATCTTTATTTTCTTTTCTCTAAAATATAGAGATAAAGAACATAGAGAAAATTTTATAATTATCATTATCCTTATCACCATTATTATTATTATTATTATCATTTATTATTATATTATATTTTATTACTATTAGGGCTCTTTTTCTTTTTACTTGTTGTTTTCCTTCTTCTACTTATTATTATTATTATTTCTTTCTTTGTTTATTCCTTTTTATTTTTTGTTTCTTTCCTCATTTTTTTTATTGTTATTATGTTTCTTTTCTTTTACTATTCACATTGCTATATCATAATTATTGTCATATCCACTTATAACTCTTTGTATTTAAATTTTTTAATGTTTTGAAATCCTTCCAATTTAAAATTGTTTATGTTTTAAATAAAAGATTTTTTTAAAAAAAATCATTTAGCAAATTTGACTCTAATGCTATAAATGTTTTATGTTTTTTTAAAACCTTCAAAATTTAACATATGATTTCATAAGATTTCCTAAACTAATCTTTTCTAAAAACTTATACCGTTTTCCTTAAAAAAAAATCATATGATGAAATCTAGAACTTTCTAGAAGTCCGTTATTTCTAGATTCTTAAGGTAAGGTTTCTGGAGGTCCGTTATTTCTAGATTCTTGAGTTGAGGGATCAATATCTTTGGAAGTCCGAGATTTGATCCCAAGAAAAAATGAATTTAATTAATCCTTTTAAAAAAATCTTTATTCAAAGACTAGCCTAGGATAGATTTTGAGAAATGGTAATAATTTCTCATCTTCTTAAGGTGAGAAACTTTCCTTAAATATGTAGTATTAATTAATGAAATATTATTCCACTTATTTTATGAGATCATTGTTTCAAACATTGGAGTAATGAGGGGTAAAATAAGACATTAGTTTAAAATTAAATTAAAAAATATTTTCAATTTAAGATTTGAAATTTAGCCACTGTTTTTTAAATGGGTGTTGTGAGGTGCTAATACATTCCCCACACACAAATGACTCCCGAACTCAACTCAATTTTTTCGCAGACCATTTTTTTTGTTTACTTTATTTTGGTGTCCAATCACACCGTAAAAAAGATTGGTGGCGACTTCTATTTTATCTTAAAACTAGCTCTTTTGAGGATGTCGGCCGCTCCGCGTCGTCTCGAGCACGTGGCGACAACTAGCAAATAATTTTGTATGGCCAAACTTGATTAAAAGTAATAGTAATACTTTCAACTCCATGAAAATTAATAACCAAATTATGCAACAATTCATGACATAATTCATGCATAACTCCGTCAAATATGACATATATTTCTACTCATGCTAACATGCTAAATAGACATGCTCAAGTAGATCATAATAGCATCTCAAAATTCATAAGTTGATTTAAATATATAAGTCTATGTGCAACACTATTACGAGCATAATCAATATATATACATAGTCAAAAGTTTTCAATCATACCATAGATTTCTTGAACACACAAGATATGCTATATTGGTTAAACACCCCCACACTTCTAAATATTTAGATGCATAACATATTTAAAGTTCAACAATACTTATTATTTTTTAGGGGAAAGAATTTTATGAATTATATGATCACAAAATCCTTTTTGAACACACAATATATGCTATTTTGGTCAAATCCTAAATAAAAAGGTTTGTTCGAACAAATCCTTTTAGTTCACAAAACTCTATTTTAAGGTATATATGATCACCTTGTTTAATTGAATTTATGCTTCTAGTTTGATGCACAATTCATGTCATAACTTATTTTAATCCAAGAATGCATATACTAATTACGATTGCATTCGTTACTATAATATAAAATTGTCAAACTAAATGTTATAGTATATGATTGTCATATATATATATATATGAAATAACATCCTCCCATATAACATAGAAATAAACTAGTTAAATTCTTATACTATATTTTTTTGGAATAATCCGCCAATTCAAATCACCATGGTTTACATTGAAACATTTATATAATAGAGCCACCAAACCAAAATAAATTTTATTACCATCATGTAAATTGGCAGAATTTAATTAGACTCTCTCTATCACAAACATAAATGACAATCAACATAAATTAGTTCTTTACTCATTTGAGTTTTCCTTTTTCAAGTCTCTTGAATCATGCCCTCCATTGGATGACTTAATAAATTCATAATAAAATTCATCCTTGAAATATTGAAATATAAATAATATTATATTTTGAAAATTTTGTTTATATGCACATAAAACAAACACATGCATAGACTTTGCAAACTCAATGTTGTAAACAAAACCAACTTGTGCACCAAATTCCTAACATTCTCAATTGAAAGAAAACTGCAGAAAGAGATACCACAAAAATCGATCATGCCCAGTGATGAATATTATGGGAATTTGCTAGATCTTATTGATTTGTTATGTAAAATAAAGAATACAATGGTACATATACACTTAATTGGATAACCTATAAGGAAAGGATAAAAATATTCTAATTACAATAATGTATTCCTAGATTATTGCTAAATGACCTTAATTACGATGATAGATTATTGCTAAATGTCCTTAATTACGGTGATACCCTCCCTCAAACTCAAGTTGGTAGAGTAGAAACCACCTTGAGTTTGTGAAGTAACAGAGTGAAACGAGGAGAATGGAGAGCTTTGGTGAAGATATCTGCAGGTTGATCAATGGTAGAGATAGATTGAAGATGGAGAGTGTTGCTTTGAAGATGATGACGGACAAAATGACAATCGTTCTCTATGTGCTTTGTTCGTTCATGAAATACATCATTGTGTGCAATCTGAATGGGACTGTGATTATCACAATGGAGAGTAGAAGATGATGTTTGTGGGGCTCCCATATCAGTAAGAAGCCAACGAAGCCATAATAATTCTGAAGTGGCATCAGCTAGAGCACGATATTCAGACTTAGTGCTAGACCGGGAAACAACAGATTGTTTCTTGCTGCGTCAGGAGATAAGAGCATCACCTAAATAAAAACAATAGCCAGTGGTGGATCTTCTATCAGTAGGATCTCCTGCCCAATCAGCATCAGAGAATCCAGAGAGAACCAGAGAAGACTGTGAGGAGAAGTGGAGACCATGACCCAAAGTGCCTTTAATGTAGCGAAGAATCCGAAGGACAGCAGTGAAATGAATAGTACGAGGAGCGGCCATGAATTGACTGACTATGTGAACTGCGAACGCAATATCAGGGCGAGTTACAGTTAAGTAAATCAAGCTACCAACAAGTTGCCGGTACAAAGTAGGATCGTCAAGGGGAACACCATCATAAGGAGTAAGTCGAACATTTGGATCCAGAGGTGTTGAGGATGTTGTAGAATCAGTAATACCAGATCGACTGAGTAGGTCAGAAGCATATTTAGCTTGAGATAAGTAATAACCATCAGACACGGAGGTGATCTCAAGGCCAAGGAAATAACTGAGAGGTCCTAAATCCTTCATCTCAAAGTGCTTTCCCAGGTAGCATTGCAATTCAGATATAGCTTGAGGGTCATCGCCTGTAATAATCATGTCATCAACATATAAAAGAAGGAGTACAATACCATTAGGTGTCTGGCGGGTGAACAAGGCTGAATCATGAGGGCTGGAAGTGAACCCAAGTTGAGTAATAGTGGAGCTAAAAGTTGCAAACCAGGCTCGAGGAGCCTGTTTGAGACCATAGAGAGCTCGTCGAAGAAGACATACTTTCTGATGTGGCGGAGTAGTACCAGGTGGTGGTTTCATATAGACTTCTTCAGATAGAGTTCCATTGAGAAATGCATTTTTAACATCCATTTGTAAGAGGGGCCACTGTTTTGCAGCTGCAATGGCTAAAAGACTACGAACAGACGTCATTCGAGCTACTGGAGCAAACGTTTCTTCATAATCAATGCCATATTCTTGAGAGTAACCTTTGGCTACAAGTCGTGCTTTGTATCGTTCTATAGAGCCATCAGAGTGCGTTTTGATTTTAAAGATCCATTTACAGCCAATAGGTTTCTTTCCAGGAGGTAAGTCCACATACTCCCAAGTATGAGTCTTTTCTAAGGCTTGAAGTTCTTCATTCATTGCTTGCTGCCATAATGGGTTAGTGCTGGCTTCCTTATACGAGGAAGGTTCAACTAAAGACATGATAGTGGAGAAACAATGGTAATCTTTAAGATGAGAGGGAATTTCTCTTACCCGTGTAGATCGTCGGATTGGTGCAGATTCAGGTTCCTCAAGAGGGGCAGATGGAAGATCCGGGAGTGCAGAAATATGGTCCGATTGAGTGGGCTCAGGTATAGGTAACATGCAAGGTGTAGTGTCAGGTGTTGAGTCAAGTGAGGGAAAAAGGTCAATAGAAGGATCGGTGAAGAATGGGTGAGAACTTGAAAGAGATTCATGGAATGAAGAAAGACTAGAAAACATACGATGTTCCCAAAAGGTGACATGACGAGATATACGTAATCGTTGAGAGATGGGGTCCCAACAACGAAATCCTTTATGTTCAGTACCATAACCCAAGAAGCAACATAGACGTGCACGTGGTTCAAGTTTGGTATGTTCATGAGGATGTAATAATACGAAACATGCACAACCAAAAATTTTTAGATTGGAGTAAGAAGGGGAAGTACCGTATAGTCTTTCAAAGGGAGAAACATTTTTAGTGACTTTTGAAGGAAGACGATTGATGACATAGACAGAGGTGAGGGCAGCCTCGCCCCAGAATTTTTCTGGACAAGCAGCAGATAGAAGCTGAGCGCGAACAGAGTCAAGAATGTGACGATGTTTGCGTTCAGCTCTTCCATTTTGCTGAGAGGTGTGAGGACAGGAGCGTTGAATCAGAGTGCCTTGCTGGGCAAGGAAGGAAAGAAGAGAGAGTCCTTATATTCCATCGCATTATCAGTTCGAAAGATTTTAATTTTGCTGGAGAATTGTGTGTGAATCATATTTGCAAAATCAACATATATTTGATATAAGGAAGAGCGATGTTTAAGAAAGTAAATCCAAGTAAAACGAGAATAGTCATCAATAAATAAGACAAAGTATCGATAACCATTAACGGTAGTACAAGGAGCAGGACCCCAAATGTCAGAATGAATAAGGTCAAAAGGCTTATTACATAGAGAGGTGGAATTAGGAAATGATAAAGCAGGTTGTTTTGCAAGTTTGCAATTTAAGCAATCAAAATGACTGAATTTTGAGACATTATTCAAATTACCAGTAGAAACTAAATTACGAAGTTTATCAGAGGATGCATGACCTAGACGAAGGTGCCACTGATATATAGTGGTATCAGTGACTGGTGCAGAGATAGGTGGAAACTCAGGAGATTGCTGAAGATATGTAAGCTCAAATAATCGTCCCACCTTCCGTCCCGTACCAATCACTTGCCCCGTTTGAGAATCCTGAACCTGACACCCATGAGAAGAAAAGATAACAGTTAGTCCGAGATCACAAAGTTGGCCAACAGAAGCTAGGTTGAATGTGAGTTTTGGAACATGATAGGTGTTTGACAGTTTTATGGTGGGTGTGTTAACAGTACCAACGTGAGAGATAGCATATGTATTACCATCAGCAGAGTGAATTGAATTGAGGAAGAGATTGAACATGAATAGGTGAGGATAATAATGAAATGTCAGCAGTCATATGATTGCAACAAGCTGAATCAAGGAGCCAAGATGTACCTAGAGTGACGGCAAGAGCAGTAGAGTTGGAAGAGATCACCTGTTTCAGTAAGTCATGAAGATCATTTAACTGAAAATTCTGAGGTGTGGTGATATCAGATGAGGTAGCAGCAGCAACAATAGGTGGAGAACTGTATTTAGTGGAGGACTTGGGTTTATATGGAGCTCCAGGAGGGCGGGGTGGGCGGGTGGGACAGTTGTCCAATATATGACCTCGTTTGTGGCAATACCTGCACTCAATAGTAGGACAATTAGCGAACTTATGACCATGAAGTTTGCAATTTTTGCAGAAAATAGACTCATTAGCCGATCGTGAATGGGTGGTTGCAAGAGCGACATCAGAGGGCA
Organism: Cucumis sativus; assembly: GCF_000004075.3. Lineage (NCBI taxonomy): Eukaryota > Viridiplantae > Streptophyta > Magnoliopsida > Cucurbitales > Cucurbitaceae > Cucumis > Cucumis sativus. The sequence goes on from NC_026657.2 coordinate 22,850,897, forward strand.
GAGAGGAAACAATGCCAAGGCGTTTTTCCTCAAATAAGATTTCTTGAATGGCAGCATCAAGAGTCGGCAGAGGGTTACGATGTAACAATGCAGCACGGACTGATTCATACTCTGGGCGAAGACCCATAAGAACTTTGATGAGGCGAATATGCTCCGGTTTGATTTTTGCCTGATCTAACTGAGTCCAGATTGGTTGAAGAGTTGCAAGATACTCGTTCACAGATTGTCCTCCCTCCTGATTTAGACTAATAAGTCGAGAGTGCAATTGGTAATAGTGAGCAAGTCCAATAGACTGAAAACGTGTGGACAGAAAATCCCAGAGTTCTTTTGCCGTATCAAATGCATCATCAAATTGTGTGTGAATTGCTGGAATAGAGGTGTTACCCAACCAAGTGATGATCTGATGGTTTTTGCTATCCCAATCCTCAAGACGTTCAATGTATTTGTCGGTTTCTGCAGTCGTTTCTTGAACAGTGACTTCAGATGGGTCTGTATCAATATTTTCAGTGGTGTCCATCGGAGGAGTAGGTTTGACTGGTTTAGTGATATCTCCAGTAGCGATACACCATAACTTTCGTCCTATCAAAAAACTCCTCATTTGGTGGGCCCAAGTAATATAATTAGTTCCATCGAGAATGGTGCTAATGGGACGAGCAATTTCATGTTTCTCCATCTAAAGATAATTAACTGTTGCTGGTTCACAGAATATTGGTTGTTGACGAAGATTTGCTGCTGGTTCGTCGTTATTTCTTTAGATCTGGGGTTCGAGACTGGAGTTCGCGGATGGGATTTCACTGGAACTCTGTTACTTCACGGCAGTGGGTTACCAACAGGTAAGTGTCTTCACGACAGGATGTCTTCAGATCTGATGTGAATGAAGACAAAACTTGGATCGGATCTGCGAACTGACTCGGATGAAAACGGATGTGAATCAAAACTAAGAGTGAATCGGAGCTGAGAGTGAATCGGATGAGATCGTAGTTGATTATCAGACGAAATTGGAGCTGGGTTCGTCGGACTTGGGTTATCGGACGGGGATGAACGCGTCTGATCTGATTATCGGACGAAATCGGAGTTGCGAACTGATGCAGGCGAAGGCGAGGCTGACGCGCAATCGTCTGGGTTCGTCTGATCTGCAGGAGACCTACGCGTGGATTTTTGGACGGAGGCGATCGCGTCAGATCTGATTTACAGGCAGATCAATGGCGAATGTAATTTATTGACTTCACGGCAGATCTGGCGTTCGCGGCTGGGTTGCGGTATTGACTTCACGGCAGGATGTTGCAGCAAGAAGATTGACCAATGGGAGATCTGGCGTTCGCGGTTGGGTTACGGTGTTGACTTCACGGCAGGAGGTTGCAGCAGGAAGATTGACCGAGGGGAGATCTGGAGTTCGCGGCTGGGTTGCGGTGTTGACGAAGATTTGCTGCTGTGTGAGCTTCACGGTAGAGTTTTTCCGGCGGCGACGACGGCGGCGAGTACAGTAAATCTAGAGTTTTGGCTCTGATACCATGATGAGTATTATGGGAATTTGCTAGATCTTATTGATTTGTTATGTAAAATAAAGAATACAATGGTACATATACACTTAATTGGATAACCTATAAGGAAAGGATCAAAATATTCTAATTACAATAATGTATTCCTAGATTATTGCTAAATGACCTTAATTACGATGATAGATTATTGCTAAATGTCCTTAATTACGGTGATACCCAGAAATGATCAAATGCGGCACAAGTAATTGCTTGAGAACTCTTGAAAATTGATTATGTCATAGCCGGCTTCCTTGATCATTCCCAAATCTCGACCAAAACCCAAGTAAACCCTTACTGTGTGTGGGAAAGAAGAACATTTCAGCACATTTTCCTCAGAAAAAAAGGACCCACTATTAATCAAATCAAAACTCTATATTTTAAACTAATGAATGGATTTGCTGCTGAAAAACGCCAAAAATATAACGCAATTGAACCAAGGGCAAAATCAATTGGTTTCCAATTGAATAATATTTGTCTGAAAGAGAAAAGAAAATGTTGAAGGATTAGCTTATCACTTTCGGCGAAGCTTGTCAGCACATATGTCCCTCTCTTGAGTGTGAATACGTTGTCGTCTCACCAAACTAACACCAAAATTCAGTCTCTATGCATGTCTGTCTCCCATCGCCCATTGTTCATTTCCCTCGCTTTCGCTTCTCTTTTTGGCTCTTCATTTCACCTTTTGAGATCGAGATCATAATGATCCAAAACGTCCAACAATGTCGTTGTTCTTCCTCCTCGCTTGGTGGATCGTGCGAATCACTGATGAAAAATCGGATCAATAAAGTGAAAACACTGTTTGATCAACAATCGTTGTTCTGCCGGTGTATTCAATTATTAAGCTTTTTGATAAGATGGCCGTCACTTTTTCTTCTGGGACAATGGCTTTTATCTTCTTGATGTAATCTGTGATGTAAGCGATAGCACAGACTAGGTTTTTTTTCTTTAAAAATTAATTTTCCAAATTTGATCCTCATAATTTTGCTTTCAAATAGTTGAAAAATCAAAGGTTGATCATAGTTGTGTCGTGTCTAAACACTGTCTTGAAAGCAAAATTCGAGCGACCTAGATGCTAAATCGCTTATCCCGATTGCTCCCTAAGGTTAACACAACCTTTTTAACTCATAAATGCACTAGCCGTAGTTAAAAATGGAATCAAAAGGAAAATGATTGTTTAGAGGAATTAGAAGAAAATCTAGAGTTTTTGGAAAGAAGAATAAATTAAAACAAACTTTAATATATATAGAAAGAACAATTATAATCATTCTCAACAATACAAACCAATCAAATCTTAACTAAGAAATCGACACCATAATTTAACATCAACTTAGATACGATTATTTTGATAGCTCTAAACAATTATTATATTTATTTTGGATCAAACTAAGAGAAATGGAATAACAAATTGAAGAAACAAAGAAGAAGGAAAAGAAGCACACACTTAAGCATGCCACAATGTTTTTAATTTGCATGTCATAAATATGTCTACCAATATTTTATAGCCTTTTGAAATTCCAAAGAAACTAAACAAAGAATGATGAATATGACTATATAAAAAAAAGCTTAAAACAAATAACTTATAAATAATTTGGACACGTGACTAAAAACAATTTTGTAAAAATTAATAAAAAATGGTTCAACTTCCATTTTCAATTCTAAAGTGGACTTAATTATCTTTAAAAAAAATGTTAAAATTATTTATAGATTTGATAAAATATAAACTACTATTTGTGTCATACTATATACTAATAAATAGTTTATTCCTAATAATTACATGACTAAACAATTACTTCAACTTTATTTTTTAAATATCTTCATTTTATTTATTGTTGAATGGATTTGAAAAAAAAATAATCTATTTTAATTTGTACATTCCGTTTTTAAGTATAGAGTTTAAAGATGTGTTATTTGAGTAGAGAAATAAAAAATGAAAAGAAATGGAGGGATTTGAATGTGCCTGAAGAGTGAAGGTTGTGTATAGTATAATGGATCTTCCATTTGAATGAATACCTATTTTGATAAATCAAACACACATCTTCAAAACTTAAAATAGTTTAACTCACACAATTACTTCTCTCAATCTTACCCACAAATTATAAAGTAAAATTTATTGTGTCATCAAATGATGGATTTTGAACCCTCAATTTGATAGATTTTAAAAACATTATACCATTTCTTGCAACGTGTATTCATAACAACCCTTAGTGCACCACTTTGATTCCTTGGGAAGACAAAAAAGACAATAATCCTTTTGGAGGAAATTAATGAGAGTGGTTCAAGGAATTTGCATCCATCCAAAAATGGGATAATAATAACTAATGATATCCATATGCAGATATTTCATTGCTTTATTATATATTACTTTTATTATTATTCAAGTAATCAATTAATAAATATTTTTAAATAAAATTCTAAATATTAACTTCTCCTAACCTGGCCTTATTTATGTAGTCTATCACTTTACACCTTCAAACATACTCTTATACTAATTTTTGTTACTTTTTCCAATTTTTCAACTTCTTTTTTGTTTGGTAAATTACCATTTATGAAAAATGATAATGTCGTCAACTTCACCCCATTTTATAAATTACAAAAGTAGCAAATTTAAAAACATATGACCTTTCGATAATAGTTCGATAGCCATCTGATATCGTTAATTATTTGTGAAATTTAAAAGGGTGTTAATGGACTTTTTCTTCTAATTTCAATTTTCTTTTTTTTTCTTTTTCTAATTTTTATCTTCTTCAAACTCAGCCACACCCCAAATATTCCTTTCTTTTTTGTTGCTTTTGCTCAATCAATTCTTCCACTTCTCATCAACGGCATTGTTTCTCCTGCTAATTCTTTCTTATTTTCCTCTTTCCCAAACTCTCACCGTTCTAGTTTGAAGTTATGACAACATAATTATTAAAAAAAGATAATGAAATTAAGAAAAAAATGATAATTTATAAGAAATAGTTGAAAATTTTGGCAAATAGCAAAAATTACAATTACCTAACATTTGGAAATGTTTGAATAATTTTTTTGAAAACATGAAAAAAATATTAAATAAAATTTGAGAAGATTTGAAACATTGTAGAATCTCGTTCTGCCTACTGAGATGCATCCGTAAAATTAAAACAATCTATAAGTTGAATTTTTTTTAATATTTTAGGAAATCTCGGTGGTTGATTTTGTACAAGATTGACCAAGAAAAACAGTTTTACGAATTAAAAACAATATGGTACTTTTGAAAATAAAAACAAAAAATGTACTACTTTTATCAAATTTTAGTAAAATATTTTATTTTGCACTTTGTAGAGAAATATAGAATCAACATGGAGATTTTATATATACATATAAGTAGACGTGGTATATTTAAAGCGTGGCGTTGATTTGAGTAATTTTGACAGTATGATGCTAATCGACAATCAACTTGGAGATAAAACATCTCTTACCAAAGAAATGAGAATTACAATTGAAGTTTACATCGACATAACTCAAATAATATAAAATCAAATATGATGAGCATCAACCATTTATCATATCTATTTAGTTCTTAAACTTTTCAAAAGTGTGTAACCCATTCTTGAACTTTTAAGTTTTGTCTAATAAGTTTTTGTTTGAGTTTGGTGGGTTAGGTTCTCTAAAGTATTCTACTTTTTTTAAAAGTTAATCGATATATTAGATTCAATTTTGAATATCTTTTCTTACAAAAAGATGCAAATTTTGATATTTTGTTTAATAATTGGTAGACGATATGTCTAAATTCGTGTCAAATAAATTATCGAATAACACACCAAGCACTAGTCTTCTTAGTGGTAAGTTCAAGTAGAACTTAGAGAACATTGATTCCTAAAAAAAAAAACTAATCAAAAGGGGATTTTGAAGTTGATTTCAATTGTCAGAAAGTAAATTGTAAAGAAAGAGGTAATTAAAGAAATCCTATGTCAAAAGAGTCTACACTACAACAAAAAAAAAAATCAGGATCAAAATTGTCTAAAGATGTATACAAAATGATCTCTTGACGCATAAATACATGTTCGTATAGGAGTCGGACGTAATGAATAGGGAGATCCTGTATTTCTTTTTATAAAGAAATTAAATACCTTCCATTATACATCCATTTAAGATTTGATCTGCCATATAAACAAAAATAGTAAACAACTCATTATTTAAAATATAACAAATAAAGGAATGATTTCAAGCAAACACAGTGAGGAAAGAGAAGTGATATACCTCTAAACCTAATCTGTAATTTATAACAAATAAACAACAATACCAAAAACAGGGAAATAATTTTAAAAATTTGTAAGAATAATAAAAAAAAAAGAGGTGAAAATGTACTTGCTAGACAAGAGGTATATAGACGGGTGAAAAAGGGATACATGCAACACCTCAGTTGAGAAGGTTCATTTTAAGAAAGAATACACATAAAGGTCTAACAAAAACATCAATATGTAATCTAACACAACTTTTTAACCAACATAAATATGTGGTGGAAAGACGGTAGGTTCTCAATAACCCTCTCATAACCCACAATTGGATGCAACATCTACTTTCATTACAAACCATGTCATGTCCTCTGGTTCTGAAATGGAAATCAACAAAATGGTTTTGAGCTCAAAACAATTTTTTAACAGTCCGTATAATTATTTAAGGTATCTCCAACACCATTTAATTAATTTCCTTTTCAAGAACTAAACTTCAAAACACAAACACTCTTGTGTGTATATAAACAAAGAGAAAAATACTTTTTTTTTGTTTCTATAGTTTGAATATAGTTTTCATTTAGTCTTTATATTTTCAAACGTTCCACATGCTTATCTAATTTGTTATTCTCGAAGTGTTTTTAATAATTAATCTCAAATTACTACAAAATAAGATTATTAAACATCATATACTAGTTGTTGAAAGTGATCGTTGGAGCTTTGGTCACCATAGTCATTAGGGTTAGTTTACCGAAGTAGTCAACGTCAAAATAGGGAGTCGATGGTGGTCTTTGTTGGAATTGGCCATCAAAGTTATTGATCATATAGGATGGGTGTAAAAAAAGTTGGACATCGGAGTTAGTCGATCATAGTGGTCTTCATCAAATTTAGGCATCTGAAGCAAGGAAAGAAAAGAAAATTAGGAAAAGAAAGGGGAAATAGAGAAATGTAATTACCTTTTTTTTTTTCTTCTTCCTCTACGTTTTCTCTCTCTTTCAAACCCTAATGAAAATTATTGGTGGCTTTGTTGAGTAGATTTATTACAGTAGAATGAAGAATGGAGAGTAGAGAAGAGATGCAACACAGTTTTTTACGTGGTTTGGCAAATAGAAGCCTACATCCACGAGGAAGGATCTCTTTTTCTTATTGAATATGAGTTACAAAATCACTCTTTTTCTCTCTCTCTCTTTTACATGGAAGTATGAATATGTCCAAAAGTGAGCTTTTGATAGAGAACACCTTTGTATATTTATAGGTGTTTTACATTAGCAAAGTTATTAAAAAAATGTAAAAATAAATGTGTTGGAATTCATTTGTTTTAACAATCTCCACCTGAATCCAACTTAAGAAAACTTTTAGATCCTTCCACTTAATCTTTGTCTTCTGATCTATCCTTTTTCAGGTAGGTCGAAACCTATCAGTTCGAAGCACTTCTGAAGCTTCAATGTTGAGACCGACTTAGTGAGCATATCAGCGGCGTTCTCAGAGGTATGAACTTTCAATACTTGAATTTCTCCAGCTTCAATTTTCTCTCGTATGAAGTGATATTTTATGTCTATGTGCTTTGTTCGGCTGTGGTATTGAGGATTTTTGGATAGGCGAATGGCACTTTGGTTGTCATAAAAGATTTTAACAATCGACTATTTGATTCCAAAGTCCCTCATCAATCCTTTAAGCCATAATCTCTCTTTTACACCTTCTGATAGTGCAATATATTCTGCTTCGGTAGTTGAGAGAGCAACAATGGATTGTAGGATTGCTTTCCAACTTATTAGATTACGACCGTAGAGAAAAACGTAACCGGTTAGGCTTCTCCTTTTATCACTGTCACCAGCAAAGTCTGAGTCTACATATCCTATTAGTTCTAGTTCTATTTCAGTGGTCCTTTGGTAGTTCAATCTAGCATTCTTTGACCAAATTAAGTATCTGATTATCCATTTAGTAGCTTCCCAGTGTCTTCTTCCAGAATTAGCCATATATTTGCTGACTAGGCTTGCTGAATAGGATAGATCAGGTCTTGTAGAGATCATTAGGTACATTAAACTTCCCACTGCTTGACTGTAAGGAACATTTTTCATTTGTAGCTTGTGTTCTATATCAGTTTCACTAGGGGAATTGACAGCTGATAGCTTAAAATGATGAGCAATAGGGAGAGTAACTGGTCTAGCATTAGTGAGGTTGAATCTTCTTATCACTTTTTCACAGTAGGATGTTTGGTTTATGCTCAGTGTAGATTGGTCCCTATCTCTAATGATGTCTATACCTAGGATCTTCTTAGATTCCCTTAAGTCTTTCATGTCAAATTATTTACTTAAAAGATTTTTTACATGTACCAGGTCTTCTTTAGAGCTTCCTGCAAGGAGCATATCATCCACATTGAGTAGCAAGTAGACCTTGTCTTTGTAGGTTGTTGTGTTTATATATAAACACACATATCATAGGAACTTTTTTGAAAACCTAAACTAGTAATGAAATCATCAAATCTTCTATACCAACATCTAGGAGATTGTTTTAACCCATATATAGACTTCTTTAGTAAATAATAGAGGTCTTCCTTACCTTGAACCTCATAACCCTTAGGTTGAACCATATAGATTGTCTCTTCTAGATAGTCATGGAGAAAAGTTGTTTTTACATCAAGTTGATCCAGTTCTAGGTTGTTTTGAGCAACTAGGGATAGGAGAAGTCTAATAGAGGTTTGTTTAACTACAGGGGAGAAGATTTCAGAATAGTCAATACCTTCTCTTTGAGTGAAACCCTTTGCTACCAGCCTTGCCTTGTACCTTGGTTGCGAGTTTTTAGTAATTCCTTCTTTGAGTTTGAAAATCCACTTAGATGCTATTGGTTGCATCCTTTAGTAGAGAAGCTAGTGTCCAAGTATCATTCACATTTAGTGAATTTATTTCTTCATTCATAGCTTCAATCCACTGTCTTGCATTGCTACTGTTCACAGCTTCATCAAAGGAACTTGGTTCTGAATCATTAGGAACTACAGTAGCATTCAAAACAAAACTTATGTAATTAGATTCAGCATACCTGGCTGGAGGGACAATTATCCTTCTTTGTCTGTCTCTTGCTAGGGAATATTGGCTCAAGTCAGGTTGTTCTTCAAGCATTTCATCTTGTTCTTCACTTAAGTTCTCCACTTGTTCTTGTTCAATAGCTGTAGGTTCCTCAGTAGGTTGAACACTTTTTCCTGTATTCTCCACCTCAATCTGAGTAGTATAGGATTGTGTGTCATCAAAGTTCCCTTCAGTGCTGCTTTTACCTTGCATAAACATTTTTTATTCTCTAAAAAGAACATCCCTACTGATTATAAACCTCTTGTTAGTAGGATGCCACAACTTGAAACCCTTTACCCCTTCTGTGAAACCAATAAACATACACTTAGCAGCCCTGACCTTTAGTTTCCCTTTATTTTGGTGAGCATACCCTACACATCCGAACACTTTAAGGTCACTTAGACTTGGTGGGTGTTTGGATCACTTTTTCTCAGGTGTTAGGAGACCTAAGGAGGTATGAGGGCTTCTGTTCAACGTGTGCATAACATAGGCAGCAGCTTCAGCCCAAAACTTTTCTTTTAGGATGACATCTGATAATAGACACCTTACCCTTTCCATTATAGTTTTGTTTAGTCTTTCTGCCACTCTGTTTTGTTGGGGTGTGTAGGTCACTGTTTTGTGTCTTGTTATTCCACTTTGCCTGCAAAAGTTATTAAACAACTCTCCACAAAACTCCAAACCATTGTCAGTTCTAAGATATCTAACATTTTTATCAGTTTGTTTTTATATCATTAGTTTCCATTCTTTAAGTTTTTCAAAAACTTGATCTTTAGTTTATAAGAAACAAATCCAACTTTTTCTAGAAAAATCATCAGTAAAAGATAGAAAATACCTTGAGCCACTTAGGCTTGGAGTGGATGCAGGACCCCATAGATCCAAATGGATGTAGTCTAGGATTCCTCTTGTTGTGTGTTGTGCTTTGGTGAAGTTTTGTTTTCTTGTTTTGCCTAGTACACAGTGTTCACAAAAGGACAACTTGCTGCATATGTCTTGAGGCAGAATGCCCTGTTTAGATAGTGCCTCAAGACCCTTCTGACTAATGTGGGACAATCTTTTATGCCAAATATCAACTTCTATTAGGTTTAGAGATAAAACTGTATTTGCCTCCTCTATCATTTCTACTCCTTTTATTATGAACAAATCATTTACCTTTTCCCCAACCAAGACTAACTTAGATCCCATAAACACTTGGAAAACTCCACATTTTCCTTTATATTCACACCCTAGAGAGTCTAACATTCTTAGGGAGATTAAATTTCTTTTAAGGTGAGGAACATGTCTTACATTTCTAAGGAGTTTTACAGTCTTATCTTTTAGTTTCATGGTAACTGATCCAATTCCAGCAATGTTACATTCATTATTATTCCCTATGAACACAGATTCTCCACTGATCTCTCTATAGGTATTGAACCATGCTCTAAAAGGTGTCATATGGTAGGTGCATCCTGAGTCTACGACCCAATCATGTTTTCCTAAGGGGTTGACATGGTTGGCTTGGTCTAAGGTTGATGCCAAGGCATCTGTGTAGGTAAAAGAGCTTTCTACTATAGAGACTTCTGGTTGTTTCCCTTTAGAATCTTTTTCTTTTTCTTGATTCTTTCTTTTAAGGAAAAAACATTCTTGTATGAGGTGTCCCTTCTTTTTACCTTATTTACATTTCTTTTTCTGTTTTCCTTTCTTGTCTTCATTAGAAAAGGATTTGTTACTGTTTTTACTTTGATTGTTTTGGGATTTACCTCTGACAAACAATCCATCACCACTATGATTTTCTTTGTGTGATGAATGTATTTCTAATTCTCTAGTTCTTAGAGCTGATATTATGACATCTGTTTTTACTGAGTCTCTTCCATATTTTAGAGCATTTTTTACTTCTTTGTATGCCTCGGGTAAAGAATTTAAAAGGACAATGCCTCATTTTCATCACTTAGTTTGTCCTCAAGGGTTTTAAAATCTGAAACTATTTTCTTGAATTCATCTAAGTTTTCAGATAAGGTTTTAGAAGGATCCATTCTATATGTGAAATTTTTTTCCCTTAGGTACATTTTGTTTGGGAGATCTTTAGAGGCATATAGGCTTTCTAGTTTCATCCAAACTTTATATGCTGTTTCTTCTTCTAGAACTTGCCTAATTATGTTGTCACTAAGGTTTAGTATTAGTGTTCCATAGGCATTTAATTTCATTTCTTCTTTTTGTGTTGCTGTGAGGGTTGTTGGAAGTTCTGAAGGATCTAAAAGGGCTTTATGAGACTTTTGCTGTCCAAGCAAGGCTTTGATCTTTGCTTTCCATAATGCAAAGTCTCCCTTTCCATCAAACTTCTCAATTTCTACTCTTGCTATAGCCATTTTCAGGTCTGTCTTTCTTTAATTTTCTCAAAGATTGAGTTTCTTGAATTTCAAGAACCTTGCTCTGATACCAATTTGTTGGGCCTAAAGGTATAATTTTGGTTTAGGCCTCTATTAGTGCAGGATGAAAGAAAGCATGGAGGAGAAGGAGACATGTAGGTCTAACTTGCAGCCGTACACGCGTGAAGAAGAGAAATTATTATTTTTGCATGTTGCAAAAAAGGAAAGAAAAGAAAATTAGGAAAAGAAAGGGGAAATAGAGAAATGTAATTACCTTTCTTTTTTTCTTCTTCTTCCTCTACGTTTTCTCTCTGTTTCAAACCCTAATGGAAATTATTGGTGGCTTTGTTGAGTAGATTTATTACAGTAGAATGAAGAATAGAGAGTAGAGAAGAGATGCAACACAGTTTTTTACGTGGTTCGGCAAATAGAAGCCTACATCCACGAGGAATGATCTCTTTTTCTTATTGAAGATGAGTTACAAAATCACTCTTTTTCTCTCTTTCTCTCTTTTACATGGAAGTATGAATATGTCCAAAAGCGAGCTTTTGATAGAGAACACCTTTGCATATTTATAGGTGTTTTACATTAGCAAGGTTATTAAAAAAATGTAAAAATAAATGATATTTACAATATGCATGTTTTGGTGATCTAATATAATTTCTCTAATTATAATTCGAAGTTGAAATAAGTTTAGGTGAAGACAACCATTATATACATTTAAAATATATATATAGAGAGAGAGATGGCATGAGGAAGGCATTTCTTTCTTAAGACGGCCGGTGTTTGAGTTAAAGGATCCAAAAAAAAGGAGCCGTATTTGACAATCTAATGTTGAAGTTTGATTGCAAATTCAATTTTGTAAGCACCACGAAACTTGGAAAAACACTTTTAATTTGACCAATCCACATTACTCGGAATCTCATTTTCATACTATCTAATTAATTCCTCTAAATCGGAATAATAACAGTCCTTGTTAGTGTTAGTGATCATGAATATTTGCTTTTCACCTTCTACTTCCTCTACGTACTTTTCAAATGAGGCTTTATCCTTTTCATCTTTTCTTCTTAAGTTTTTTTGGATGCTAGCTATATATTTTAAAATAATTACAATGTTTATAAGACTTTCATTTTTATTTATATTAACATCATACCTATTGATGCCAATACATAGAACCACTCTAAATTTTTATTTTGACACAAAAGAGATAAAAAATAATGATACTATTATAAAAGTATCATCAATTGAACTTTTTCATAATAAAAAAATAGTGATAGAAAGAGGATTAAGAATATATGGATGAAAACAAAGGGATTGTAATAGATAAAGTGTTGAAAGTTAGTTGATGAATAAATAGGAAAGGAAAAAAGAAAAGGAAAGTAGTTGGAGATGGAGAGATAAAAGAGGAATTGAGTTTGCGTTCAAATATGGTGAGCGTGTGGGGTTGCTGCCTTTAGCTTGCAAGCACGAGATACAGGTTTCCCCAAAGCAATCTCTCTTCCAATTTTTATTTGTTTTCTTCCCTAATAAATTCATCCATTTTTAAGATTACAAAATTATAATAATAATAATAATAAGGGATATAGTTTCTTGTGAATTTGATTTCCTTGTCTACTTACTTCCCTTTCCAATGAAAACTATTACTTATTTTGTTTTTATAATAATATATATACTCTCTTTTTTATTAATTAAAATATGGACATTCATATTTGTGTTTTGTTTCTTTTTATATGGATTACTATCCAAATTCCAATGTCTCCAAATAATAATATATTTCTTTTTACATTCACCAAGTACCAATTTTCTTATGCATGTTCTACCTACTTTTTCCACTTGAAAATTTATTAAATTAAAGTAAGATTCAATTCATCTAAAGGCTACCAAATTGAAATAGTTTGAAGCGTGTCTCACCCTAATTTAATCGAATTTGAAAAAAGAGGTTTAATCTTTCCTCAGTCTCGACTAAGATTTTGACATAATTGAGTCAAGATTGAGCTAGTGAAGTGCTAAATAGAGCATGCATATTATACTGTTTTCATAAACCATAGCCCCAGGATAGCTACAACAATTCAACCCTAAAACTATAACAATCTCAATTCCAACCTAAATTTCAACAATTTAAAACATAAACCTACAATTAATTTCAATATACATTTTATACCTACAATTTCATTCTTAAATTTCAAACAATTTCAACCATAAACCTATAACAAATTTCAATCCTAAACTTTAAACAATTTCTATTAACAAATTTCAATCAACTTTAATTTGAATATATATTCATTCAAAACATACAATTTTTAACTTTAAAATAAATAAAAAAAATTAAAAAAATTGATGTAGGGCGGTGGCGGCCAAATATGAAGACGGCGGGAGGACGGTGAGTGGTGGAGAACCCTAGCGCCAACGACGGAGTGGATGGTAGACGACAACAGATGACCTCTCTCTCTCTCGGCCTCTTCCTCTTTTCCTTCGTTTCATTTTAAGTTTTGTGTTCTATGAACACATAACTGAAATAGATAAGGGATCAACGACATCAAGATTGGTTGGAACTATCCCCAACATTTCACTTGATGACATCATGGAAAATTAAACAATTAAATAGTTATTTAGTTTTTCTCGATGCGGTCAATGTAGACGTCAGAGAAAGTGTACAAATTCCCGACGTTTAATTTAAAAATAAAATAAAATAACTCAAAATGGTGGATCATTCCCAATGTCTAAACGTATAGATCGGAATTAGGCTCTAACATTGACGCTTGTCAAGTAGCGTTGAAAATGATAGGCTGACAAACTCTTTGCCCCCGACGTTATTTTTGACGTTGAGAATGCTCTGATTTCTTGTCGCGGTCCAGATTAGAAGCCTAATCAAGGCTAGGTTAACTGTAGTTGTTGGAGCATGTGAGAGAGATACTTGTAGGGGAAAGAACGTAGGTGTTAGTTCAATTTGACTCCTTGACCTAGATTTGAGATGAAGCAAATATTCTAAGAGAAGAAAGAAAAAAAACTTAAAACTTATTACATGTATTTTGAACCTCTCCTATTGGAGCATTAAAAGTGTGTGTTAAACACTATTGTACAGTTTTTCTGTTGACTTTAGATAAATTATTCCAAAAAAAAAATTAGAAATATTGGTGTTGAAAAACATCTGCCCAAATCAATTGTAATATCTCAAATTTAGTGTATGAAATTATGATGGGTTAAATTATTTGTTTCAAGAAGTTTTGTTGTATTTGTGGATTGATTGTTGAATAGTTTAGTGTTGGTTACATTTTTGGCATGCATTTAAGTCACGATTGTGGATACTTCATCAAATATTTTTAAATCACGATTTGGAAGGGAAGAATATTTGATGAAGTAGAAGAATTGAAAATAATTACAGGAAGATACAATAATCCATAGAAGAAAAAAAGAGAATTAATGAATAGATATTATTTAAAAAAGAAGTGGAAAAAGGCAGTTGGAGAATGATGAAAGAGATAAGATGAATGAAAAAAAAAAAGAAAAGAAAGGAAAAAGGAATTCTGAATGCGTACGTCATATTAATATTAAAAGATGAAAATATTTGATGCATATCCACCGAAGACCGATTACATTATTTAATTAAGTAGGCATTGGAAAGTGAAGAAATAATAATATGGAGGGAAGGGGAATAGAAAGATAAAGGAGGAAGCCACTTGTGTTCACTATCAATGTGACTCTATGCTGACACGTGTACTCATTCAGCTTAATTAATTAATTAATTAATTAATTATGTTTTAAGTTAATATTATTAATCGCATTAAAGAAAGAGAAAAAAAAAAAAAAAAGAGAAAGAAAGGTGGTTGCTGTGTCTGCCAAACCACACCCGGCTAACTACGTAAGCACTCTCTCCACCCCACCGGCTGGGTCACTTTCAAATATGATGTATAATTGAGCATATGAATACGAAAATAGGAAACAAGGAAGAAGTGTGGTTAAATAAATATATTAAGTGTGGTTAAAAGGTGATGCGAGGTTTGAATTTTTCTGACATATATATAGAAAGCTTCCATCAGATTTTGTTGACCAAATATATAGGGTGAACATACATTTCTTTACGTCTAAAGCTTATTAAAGATGTAGGTCAAATTGAGAGTTTTCGGACGCAAAAAAAATTGTCAGAAAACATGACGTTGGTAGAAGTCGGTGTTTTCCAACGCATCTTGGTGCACGTCGGGGGAAGGCATTCCCCCTGACACAGACACATTAGCGTCAAAACTAGCTGGAATGGTTTAGGATTCCTTTGACATGGTGCTAGGTACGTCGGAAAATGAATCTCTATTTCTAACGTGGAAAGTGTAGCGTCGGAAGAGACAGACAATTAATTGGTCTTCCTCCGACATGGTGTCAGGTGTGTCGAAAAATGGGTATCTATTCCCGACATCTACAGTGTTGCGTTGGAGGAAGGGCAGATCATTAATTGTACGCTACGTCTTCCTCCAACGCGGTGGCAGCGACGTCGGGAATAGGTCAGGGATTTCCAACATCTACAGTGTTGCGTCGGAGGAAGGGCAGATCATTAATTGTACGTTACGTCTTCCTTCGACGCGGTGGCAGCGACGTCGGGAATAGGTCAGGGATTTCCAACATAGTGTTGCGTCGGAGGAAGGGCAGATCATTAATTGTACGTTACGCCTTCCTCCAACGTGGTGTCAACAACGTTGGAAATATGTTTAGGGATTTCCGACGTATCACTAATCACGTCGAAAATGGGTTTAGGAATTTTCGACGTATCACTAATCGCGTCGAAAATGGGTTTAGGAATTTCCGACGTGTCACTAATCGCGTCGGGAATAGGGTGCTATTCCCAACGCTTTCGTTGTGCGTTGGGAATTCTCTGTCTTTTTTAACTCCATTCTTTACAGAATGGAAACAGAAAAGAGAAAGAAAACCGAGAAAGGGAGAGGGATACTGAGAGGGAGATCGAGAAGAAGAGGGCATTGTCGTCCCCGTTGCCGTTGTCGTCTCCGTCGCCGTTGGTAAGTGGTTTAGTTTAGTTATTGTTTTGTTTTAGTTAATTAGTTTTAGTATTTAGATTTCAAATTAGTTTTAGGTTTTAGATTTTAGATTTCAAATTAGTTTTAGTATTTAATTTTTTTGAATTAGTTGTAGGTTTTAATATTGAAATTGAATTTGAAGTGTGTGTTAGGATTTTGAATTAGTTGTAGGTTTTAGGAATTTGAATTTGAATTTGAAGTGTTAAAGTTGAGATTGAAGTGTTGAATGTTGAGATTGAAGTGTTGTAATTGAGGTTAAAGTGTTGAAGTTGAGTTTGAATTTCAAATTTTGAATTTGAATTTAGGAATTAATGGATGATATTTTTTTAAAACAAATAGAGGAACTCCCGACGCACTAGACATCTTCCAACGCTATATTGATAGCATCCTCGACGTTCATACAACGTCAGAAATTGTTTAGGAACTTCTGATGCACACATGTTGTGCGTCGGGAGTTCCTCTTCCGATACATTTTTTTTTACTTGTGTCCGACGTATATTTATGTGTCGGAAAAGCCTTTTCCGACACTTTTCATATATCTCCCGAAGATTTTATGCGTCAAGAGAGCCCCCTTTCTTGTAGTGTATAAAATTTTTAGTACCTCATGTTTTGGATATTTTGTGATTGATTGAGGTGCTTTTCTTCTCCTTCCGCCCAATTATTTATTCTTCATTTTTGGAGGTTTTATGATTCATTGTGGGAGTATTTGTTTACAATTTGTAGAGTTTATTTTAAATAAGTGTTGTGGTGAGAATTTTACGCTATTTAGTCGAATATTTTGACACCGTTAACTTTGTTCCAAGATCCACAACTTTGAAGCCCGATATGCCTTGATGGCCTTGTTAAAAAATCAACAACAAAATAGATAAAGAGGGAGAAGAATATTATTTGTAGTGATTGACACATTATGTACTCCAGAGGATATTGAGGAAGAAAAATATTCTTCGAAAGAATGTTATAATAAAAATGATATAAATATTAAATCTATATAAATGAGAAAATTGTCACGAAACTAAAACTAAAAAGTTATGAAATAAAAGGGTAAAATGGAGCTAAAATATTTCTCCCCTTCCATCTGTTTATACTCATTAACTTTTTGAGATTTGTCCAATTTTTTAGACCGATCCTGAAAAAGAAGGAATTAAAGTTGAGGTGTGTTTTAGAAAGCCGTGAGGGTATTTATGAACTCTTCTCTTTCGCTAAAACTTTTACTATATATATATATATATAGAAAATGCAAAATAGAAGGAAATTTTATTAAAAAAAGAAAAAGATGAAGAAAGAAATGAGATGCACTTTTTGGTGGACAGAAACAAAAACAACAACATTGCATCGTTTTCTAAGTAAATATCTAATTGGAAACAAAGAAAAAGGGAAAAAAAGGAGTGAGGGAGCGTGGCACTTTAATCACCAACTCCCAATTCTTCAAAATAAATATCGTCTTAATACAAATTTTACACTAATTTCCTCTTTTTCATCCCCCCTCCCTTCTTGCTTTGCAATTCAACCAAACAAAATAATAATAAAACATAGAGTGAGAGAAATTAAAGAAAAACTTTTTCTTTGTTTTTTCAAAATATAATTATATTCTTACCGGACATAAGGGATAAATTTGGAATTTTGTTATTAAAATATTTTCTCAAAATATGGAAATTAAAAATGTTGTTTAAAACTTTAATGACAAAATTGAACTTAATGAATTCTTCCTAACCCTTTGTGCTTTCAAGAATTTATTTAAATAAGGTTGAACCATAAATTAGTCTACTTTAGCCTAAGAAAGGAATGAAGACAAAAAAAAAAAAGAAAAAGGAAATCATTTACTTTTCTTTTTCCAAACAAATTTGGTATTAAATGAGCATTGCAAAATCATTAACTAAAATTTATTGGTTATTTTTTTTTGAAGTTTTCCCATAGCTTAATGATGCCAATATTCCATTATTATGTATAAAATTTTAGATGTGGGAACTTAATTTGCTAATTTGTTTTCTAAAAGAGCAAATAGAAAGTGTCATAAGAACTCAACTTATCAACTTTAACACATTGTCATTTCTTGATGGTTTTAGGTTAAACTAAAACAACAATATTCAGTCATGAGTGAATCCAACCAACAAAATACCATAAATTATTGAACCAATTTCTTATTTAAATTTACTAGTGTGTTTTGTTTCTTCTTTTGAACATGAGATATTTTGTTTCTAGGGTTATTGTTATTAGTTGGTGTGTGTAAGTTGTGAGGTGCTTGTTGTTGTTTAATCTATATGTATGTCTACAAAAAAATTAGATATAATAGAGTTGAAAAATTGATGATACGAATTAGTGCAATGAATTAAGAGTGGAGTGGTAAAAATTAAATGTGTAATTTTGAAGAAAGAATATATGATATATGGTTAAAGGAACTGAGAAAGTTAAGATGTGATGTAATAAAGAGAGGACATGGTAAGGGCTAAACATAGACTGAGTTTTGAGACCCGAACAGAAAGGAACCAAATTCATGGACTGAGTTTACAAATTAGGCTTTAAAATGATGATAACAAATCCAAAAATTTCTCCTTTTTCTTTTCCCACATAATCCCACCAAGTTCTCCGACCGTAAATTTAACCCACTTGTTTGAAACTTTTTTTCTTTTAATATTATTCCTTTGAATTTTTTCTTTTTTGGCTCTCTGTCTGTTTGTTTGTTTGAAACAAAAAAAATTGAGGGTTTTTGATTTCTTCTCTTCTTTGTATATAAATAAAGATATTTGTATGTTCAGCCATCCTCTGGAGAAGGAAATTTCATTTCTTTTCTATCTTCTTTCTTATCTTCCTTCTTCCCTTCCCTTCCCTTCCCTATCTTTTATCTCCTTGTCTGTGTCTCTCTTATGCTCTCTTTTTGAAATCCCAATCAATTGTTGGTTTTTTCAATAGGGATCAAAGAGAGACATGGAGGCCGTTTTGCAGAGCAAAGGGCTTCTTTCTCTTCCCCCAAACCCCAAAACCAGGACTTTCTTACCTTCTCATGGCCTCAGACAAAGGATTTTATCTACAAATCCTCGAAATCTTTCTGGCTTTTCTCTTTCCTCAAATGGGTTTCAACGATTTCAAGGATTTGTATCAAAAAAACCTTCCTTCTTTTCTAAAGAACGAGTTTCTTTAATCTGTAGGGCTGAAGCTGCGGCAGCTCCGGCGGCGGATTCCGATGGTCAGTCGGGGTTTGGTGAAATTGATACCCCGAAATTTTTGGGGATTGAGGTTGAAACCCTTAAAAAGATTGTCCCTCTTGGGCTTATGTTCTTTTGCATCCTTTTTAATTATACGATTCTTAGAGATACTAAGGATGTTTTGGTTGTGACTGCTAAAGGTAGCAGTGCTGAGATTATTCCATTTTTGAAGACTTGGGTTAATTTACCTATGGCTGTTGGTTTCATGTTGTTGTATACCAAGATGGCTAATGTGTTGCCTAGACAGGCTCTGTTCTACACTGTTATTGTTCCATTCATTGCCTTTTTTGGGGCTTTTGGGTTTCTTTTATATCCTCTCAGCAATTATATTCATCCTCAAGCTTTTGCTGATAAGCTTCTCAACGCTCTTGGCCCGAGGTTCCTTGGCCCTCTGGCTATTATGAGGATTTGGAGCTTCTGTTTGTTTTATGTGATGGCTGAGCTGTGGGGAAGTGTTGTGGTTTCCGTTCTGTTCTGGGGATTTGCCAATCAGGTATAATTTCAAAAGCTTTATCATTTGATTCTTATTCGTTTTGTGATTTATGATGATTTGGTTTTTGGGTTGTTGACTGCTGCTGATGATTTCGATCTTGTTCGAGTGTGTGTTGGATGTTGAATATTATTGAATGACGACTCTTGTTTGTTTCTTCTGGATGCTAGTTTTTGCTTCGGTTGGTTCCCATGGCTTCACATGGTGTGCTTTGTGAAATATGTTTTGAGTGTATGATGAGGTTGAGGATCTGTGAAATGGAATGAAATGGAAATGAATTAGTTCTGTTGCATTTGTGTTTAAGTGAAAAATATTGGTTTTCTCCCATAGACTAATCCTTGCTACGAGTCTGCTGGTATTCGTTTAGTTCTTGAGCTTATGTTTTGATCATGTATGGATAGGTTTTATGGAATCTGTGTGGCCAAAATAGCAAGTTTCGGAGGATTACCTCATTAATTTCTCTTCTTTGATTGCCATTTTCCTGCAGATAACTACTGTTGACGAAGCCAAAAAGTTCTATCCCCTATTCGGACTTGGTGCAAATGTTGCCCTCATTTTCTCAGGCAGAACGGTGAAGTATTTCTCGAATATGAGGAAACACTTGGGTCCCGGAGTTGATGGTTGGGCAATATCTCTGAAAGCAATGATGAGTATCGTGGTGGGTATGGGACTTGCTATCTGTTTCCTGTATTGGTGGGTGAATAAATTTGCCGCTCTTCCCACTCGCAGCAAGAAGAAGAAGGTAACGTCTTTAGGTCCTAATGGTATATATATAGTTATAAGAATGCCATTGGTATGAACCCTTGGCTTCCCCATATGGTTTGGAGCCAAAGATTCTATTGTCGACAAACCAATGCATAGCCATAATATTGTCTTTTTTGACAAATGATTCTGAATATTTATGATTCTTGTATTAATTTACAGGCAAAGGTTAACATGGGGACAATGGAGAGCTTGAAATTCTTGGCTTCTTCAAGATATATTCGGGATCTTGCCACTCTGGTGGTTGCGTACGGCATCAGTATCAATCTCGTTGAGGTTACATGGAAATCAAAGCTCAAAGCACAGGTTTGTTGCATTTTACATTGGAATGTCTGTCTAGCAATCAGCTTGTTGCGCTCTATAAATAATATCTTTATCCAACTGTGCAGTTTCCGAGCCCGAATGAATACTCCTCTTTCATGGGTGATTTCTCAACCGCTACTGGAATTGTGACATTCGTAATGATGTTGCTAAGTCAATATATATTCAACAAATACGGATGGGGAGTAGCAGCCAACATTACGCCCACAGTGCTCCTCGTCACTGGAGTTGCTTTCTTTTCATTGATCTTGTTTGGAGGCCCGATAGCCCCAATGCTTACACAGTTCGGCTTAACTCCTCTTCTTGCTGCTGTTTATGTGGGTGCTATGCAAAACATCTTCAGCAAGAGTGCCAAGTACAGTTTGTTTGATCCTTGCAAAGAAATGGCTTACATTCCTCTGGATGAGGATACCAAGGTATGCTAATTTCACAACTTGTTCGTACTAAATTGTCTAAACCATCATTTGAGAATTCATTTCTCGATGGCTCTGTGTGACAAATTCTTGTGTTTCAGGTTAAAGGGAAGGCTGCCATTGATGTCGTCTGCAACCCGTTGGGGAAGTCTGGAGGCGCTCTCATTCAACAGTTCATGATTTTGACATTCGGATCTCTTGCAAACTCGACTCCATACCTTGGAGGTGTCCTGTTGGTTATAGTGCTGGCATGGTTAGGAGCAGCTAGATCATTAGACAGCCAATTCAGTGCACTGCGTCGGGAAGAAGAGCTCGAGAAGGAGTTGGAAAGATCAGCCGTGAAGATCCCAGTCGTGTTGCAGAACGACGGTGACAATGGCTCCCTTGCGAGTCGCTCGCCTTTGAACCCGACAACAGGTGATTCTGCAAGCAGTTCATCTGAAACCTCAGCACCCACAAACGCTTAGATTTGTTCTTTCAGTCGCTAATTCAAACAAACATCGAGAATTTGGTTTGTTTGGGTTAGAATTTTGTTTTAGTTTCATAGAAATAAA
This sequence comes from Cucumis sativus, assembly GCF_000004075.3. NCBI lineage: Eukaryota > Viridiplantae > Streptophyta > Magnoliopsida > Cucurbitales > Cucurbitaceae > Cucumis > Cucumis sativus. Next base: position 22,872,784 of record NC_026657.2, read on the forward strand.
GGTAGCCAAAGACAGAATGTGATGATCTGACTTTTTCCAGAATATCTTTTTTCTTTCTCAATATAAATTCAATGGCGCTTGTACCGTATTTGTAATCGCATTTTATATATAATGGTGGTGAATCCCCGCCAGTTTTATTTGTAGTTCTATCTATCCCAGGTTGAAATTTTTTATTCTTTTGAAATTTGGCCAAAGATATCTTGTTTTTGTTTTATTTACACGAATTAGAATTCTTTTTGAACTGTCTGCCTTTTATTTAATGTCGACCAAATTGTTTATTTAATTTTTAATCTTTTCTTGTTTGTAAAAAAGCTGTCAGAATTTACTTGACTTTTCTGATTTGGGAGACTTAGCTGCTTTTTTCCCAAGCCCTACGTGTGAATTTGTCTCAGATGAACTTGAATTCACTTTATTTAAATTTTAAGTTAACTTGTCCATAGTTTGCAGTTAATTTTCGCTTTCTACGTCACGATTGGAATAGCTGTGTTCATGTACGTGGAAGAAGGGATAGTTGGGGTATTAACTTTCCTTGGTTTTGTAATTTTATTGAATTGTTATTGTCAGAAACTCTAGCGTCGTCTTGCTGGAAATAGGCAGACTTTTGTTTTGGTTTCCCTAAAAAAAAAAAGGAAAAAGAAGACATAACTCAAAAGGAAAATGCATAACTATGGATAAAAGACAGTGTTGTTTAGTTGTTAAAATAAATAAATAAATTTAGAGTATTTATATCACACCAAAAAGCCTTATATTACAAACATAACCAAGAAAAAAAATGAGGTGAATCTTTTGCATTGAGCGCCTAAATGCAGTGATTTATTGGTTTTGCAAGTAACCAACAACACCCAGAATAACAAAAGGGAAAAAAAAGAAAAAAAAGAACTTATGGACATTCTCATACAGACAACACTGGCATAATCGAAACAGGGAAGTTTCATGTCCTAATAACTGCCTTCTTGAGTGTCTTGATAGAAGATTTGATAAAGCTGTTTCTCGAAGCATGATCTTCAACATCGACGTTGTCGTCCCCACTTACCATTGGTTTCTTTCCCATACAGTCTACTCCCCTTTTCATCCCTAAGATCAGAGATGGTGATGATGGGATTCTCCTAAATATCCTTGCACTGTCTGATCTTGTGAATTTTATTTCCTTTCCACTCTGCTCTTTCTTTTCACTCTCTTCAATGTTCACGTCTTTTTCGCTTTTGCTGTCAATCCTGTCTTTCTCTTCAACAGTACGTTCTTTATCACCCGTCTCTTTGTTGTTTTTCTCTTCTGTAGTCGTCGAGACATCGACCTCCTTCTGTGGGGAATTTGCATTCATTTTTGTGCTTCTGCTGCTTTCATCTTCATTTTGGAGACGTGCATCTTCTTGGTTCTCATCCAACAGCATTTGAAGCCACTTCTCAATGTTTCCTTTCCCTCGTTGTTTTCTACTCTCTTCGTCTTCTTCTTCTTCTTCGACATCTGACTCTTGCATGAAAGGGAATAGCAGCATGTCGTGTCTCTTTGCTTCTCCTATTTCTAGGTTTTGAAACCTTTGAGTAATTAAGCTTTCTTCCGCTAATGGAACAATTGCTTTGCTGTTCTCATGTTCACCAGGCTTCTCCATGGCCACATCACTTTCCTTTTGGTTCTGCTCTCCATTTTGAGACAAACCACATTCAGAAGCTCTTTGTTCTTCCTCTAGAAATAGTCTGAGCTCTTTGTGTGTAGGTGTCTTTGGCTTGATTCCTGGCAAAAAGAAAGTTGGAGTTTTAGAGTCTGTTTCTTCCAATAGCATTTTGTCCATTCTTAATCTTTTTCGAGCCTGATCGTGTTCAGGCCTCAACTGTTTCTCCAGCTCATCTCTCTGTCTATATTTTTGGTAGAGATCCTTCTCGGCAGCATTACAAATTGCCTTCTGTGCTTCAAGCCGGGCCATTAGCGCATTACTCGCTGCTTGGTTTAGCCTCAACTGCTCCTTGTAAATAACACTCCTACAAGAAAAACAATCACATTGCCAAGCTTAAGTCTATTTGGACAATAATCCAAGCTTTACATGTTGGTTTTCACAAAACGTGCAATTAAGTTTTATAATCTTACTGGTGCATGGTATCCCGGATCATCTTCTCCAGCATTGTCTTATGAGATGATTGTGCCTCTGCTAATCGCCTACATTTCTCTGCTCTTCGTTTATGCTTAATTAATTTCAGTTCCAAGTCCTGAATTGTGAGCTTCTCTTCTTCATTATTTAGCTTCATATCATTCACTTCACCATCCACTCTCTGTATTTCAGCCTTCAGCTTTGCCCTTTCATCTCTTTGTCTAAGGGAATCTCTGGCCATGACAATGGCTTGGTAAGGGTTTGCAATGAAGTCCGGGTTTTCATTCTCTTTAAGAAGTTCAGGTTTCACTTTTCGTGCAGCTGATATTAGAGATGGAATTTAAAAGTTATCGAATTTGACTGATTTATATTTAAATTTCTAGTATGAAATCAAAATTTAACCCCAAGAGCAAGAGATAAAGAATGAGAAGAATTTCATAAAACTAACCAACTATAGGGATACTTGGTCTTGGTTGCCTATTGTAGTCCAATGATCTCAAAGGTGATGAAGAATCATAACATTCTCTTCGAGATAAAACGATGGCAGCTGGAGCAAAGCCGAGTCGCTCTTTGGCTTCCACAAAATGTTGTGGAAAAGAGTGAGATTCAACTGTCTGTGAAGTATTCAGCTCTTCATTTTCGCCTTCAAAGAACAAAAAAGAAAATGCTCTACGCCTGCCATCAATACATCATGAAAATACAAACATACATCACCACCTTATCATTCATGAACTCAAATAAACATCAATCAAGAAACTTAATGCAAACCTACCTGAAATCTGAGTTGGATGAAGCAAAGATTGATAGAAACTGGTTTACAGAGATACCTAATTGAAAATCCCACCAAGGGACCAAGAACTCTAACTTGTGATGCTTCCTCTTGCAGGCTTGCCATTGTAGTATCCGTAAATTGCTTGGAACAGTCAGTCCTCCTCCTGTGTTACAGCAAAAAAACAATAAGAAAAGGAGAGACAAAAAAATAAAGAAGTCGACGAATTTAGAACAAAATTTGAAGTATACTTGAGCAGGGAAACCAATGATCAATATCCCAAGCAAGTGGTGAAGCAGAATCAGCATGATAATACAGAACATTGCCGTAATGGTCAACTCGAATTACTGCAGGATCAAAGCCAGCATTCCTGGTATAGAAGAAATCAGCTGATTTTAAACAAGCAAATACAAAAGATTTTAGAAAATTTAGATATGGAAATTCAGCTATTTACCCGAGATGATTGAGTTGCTTCCATAAGAGACTCACAAAAAGCTTAGGCTTCGTAGTAGGCTTTGCCTTTGGATTTATAATTGGAAACAACTTATCAAGTTCTCGTGCTGTTGCGGTCTGAATACAGAAACAATCAATATAATGAAATTGATATCTTGATCTATGCCTAAGGATATCTGGAATACGACAAACAGAGTAAAATTTGTTTGAAGATACGAGAAATCGCATCATTTTCACTATATCCAGCACAATTTAAGCCAACAATGAAACTCAAAATGAGAAGTTTCGGTTTCTGCAAACATTGCTAAAGTTCTATAGACTTGAAATAGTTTGAGATCGATTAGGAGATTCCATTTCCTTGCTGAATTGACATCATAATATCAAAAGCCAATTAGAAATAGAAATTTTGAAGAGAAATTGTTCGGATATCCACAAAAGCCAATTAGAAAGAAACTAAGGAGTAATCATATACAATATCCTAAAAAATAACAGAAAGAACTCAATCCCTAAAATGTTAAATCGAACAATTCGAACAACACAGCACTAAAATCTCAATTCAGTTGATTTCATTTCCTTGCGGAATTCACGTCATAATATCAAAACATTCCCTCCAGAAATGGAAAATTTGAAGTGAAAATTGCCAATTAGAAAGGAACTAAGGAGTGATGATATAAAATTTCCCCCAAAATGACAGAAAGAGGTCAATCCCTAAAATGTTCGATCGAACAATTCAATCAGCACACACTAAAACCTCAGTTGAGTCAATTCTTGGTCAATTTAGCGTAGAAAAGTTTAATTTGTACTGTACCTCTCGTTTCTTGAGACTATAAGGCGTGAAGGTGAAAGGAGGACCATGAGTGTACAATCCAGCTTGTCGATCGCGGCAGAGCTTGGCATAAGCTTGCGGGTGGCCGACAGCTTCATCGATCGCCATTTCTACTTCACTAAACAAGCAATTGTCGGCCATTATCTTCAATCTTCTTCTTCTTCTTCTTCTTCTTCTTCTTCGCTTAAAATTGAGCTGAGATGAAGAAACTGACAGAGGAGCGTTAGAAGAGATAATAAGATACTGTTTTCCTTTTTTTTCTTTTTCTTTTAGGTATCAAAAAGAATCCAACGGTCGAATTCGGATTTAATATCGGTTTATTAATGGGTTTCAAATTCTATTGTCACGTTGCTGAAACGGTGCGTATGATGGTAATGGCAACGGCTATTATTTAGAATGGCCCACAATAATTAAATTGGGTTTTGTATTTGGGCCCATTTCATGATGGTCCTCTTTTTCAATACACAAAACTCAAATTTCAAACTTAACTTCAACCATTACCAGGACCCTAATATTATTTGTGATTTTTTTAGACAACAAATCTGGGGTTATCATTACAATTTAAACATTAACCTCCAAACAAGAAGTACAATATATCTAAACAACTTTACATCATCATACCTATTTATATTTTTTTCAAATCAGTCACCTAATCAATGTTTAAATTAAAGATATATTTTATCGCAACCTAGTCAAGGTATCAATTAGGAGAAGTATAATCTTTTTCTTTTTAGGTCGCTGCCACACTATTTCATATCTTATTTTTGCTCCAAACTTTAAAGAATTTCTACTTCAATAATAGTTTTGAAACATTTGTAAAAGTTTCCAAATGTACGATAAGTAACGAGAAGTTTTCTTAAAAAAGATAAACAGAAAAGTTATGTACATTTTTACATATACATGTGATAACAATTTTTTTTTAACATAATTAAATATACCTTTTCTATGGCCAAAAGTACCTTTGTCTCATCTTTAAAAAACAAAAAAAAAAACCTTAATCTCATGATAGCATCCCTATGAACCTCAAAATTAGAGATTCATTCTCCCACTACTCACAATTTGTTCAAACATCTTCACCAATTTATTAGTTTCTCACTCACTACAACTTTCTTTTTCTTTTCTTTAGGATCCTCCAACTTGGATTGGGCCTATTTATCACTTCAGCCTCAAAGTTATTGTTGACCCAATATTCAATAATGTATTGGATATGAAATAGAAGACAGCCTAGGTCTAAAAAAAATGAAAATATTAATTTAGTTTAAGTATATTAAATAAACTAATAATTATATCCATTTAAATTTTCAATTTTGAAAGTTATATTAATTTAAACTCCAAACTAATGAGCAAGAAATTTCGACCAATTAAATCATGCCACATCATCATAACAAATATTTGATAATTATATTTTTATTGAATTTTGATAATTAAGTTTACTCAATAAAACCCAATTCAAATCCAATAAGTAGATTAGTCAAGTCGAAACTCGATGTGGTCCAATAAAGCAAATGAGTCCAAGCCCAACAGACAAATTGGTCCAAGAACAAGCCCGACAAGTAAATGGACCCATGCCCACCTAAAAGCCCACAAAATTTCTCTATAAATAAAGACTTTTGCCATTCATTTGAGGGGTATTTGGTTGAAGGAAGAATTGAAACTTTGAAGAATTGAAGATTCAGACTTCTACAAGCTCTCTCAAGACGTGCAAGTTCGTATCAACCCTGAGATTAACAACTTCTGGAAGATTGAAGACTTGGAAGATTAAACTTTCCTCGAATTCCAGAAGATCGAAGTTTAAATCGACTTGCAACTACAACATCCTGAAGATCAAAGATAAAAAAGTTATAAGTTTTAGCTTGTATTCGAGAAAAAAGCATCAAATAAGTAAATATTAGAGATTGTATCTGCTATATCAATCAATATACAAAGTTCAATTGCACGAAATACATTTCTTCGAAACCTCGTGTGAACACTAACGATTGTATCAATTTAAATCTTTCAATATATTTTATTATTTGGATACACTTTGTAAACCTTCATTGTTTAAATCAATACTTTTAAGAAAGATAAGAGTTTTCAATTGAAAGTTATTAGTAAGGTTTAAATTAACACCATTACTAGTTTAAAGTTTAAATTGATATGTGACTCAAATCTTATGATTATAAATTGATATGTGATAAAATAAAGATAAAATAAATTATTTATTTGATTGTTGATGAAATGGTTTGATATGTGAATTCAATAATTTATTTGTTCATAATAACTATTGAATTTAAATTTAAGGTACACTCTCTACAGAAATTGTTAGTTATATCATGGCTGTTGATGAAGGAATATAATCTCTCCTCCCACAAACTCCTTTTAATTTATTATACTTTGTAGAAAAATTGGATAAAATAACATAATTTTATGGCATGTTTGGTAAGCAATATGAAGACAATAGATGGAATGAAAAAACAAAAAATGTATATTATGTTAATATGGCGAAAATATTTAATTTCATATAGAAAAGATAGGTTCAATTCGTTATTGATTTGGATTTTGCAGCTATGAAATTAAAGTGAGATTCAGATGGATGTGAATGATTTTTCAGAGAATTTAATCCATATGGAATTCATGAACTTAAAATATGCATTAAATGCAGTATGGTTATATATTTATGAATTCATCCAAAGTGCTCCTTTAACAAAAAAAAAAAAAAAATGTATTTTTAAAAATATAACAAAAACCACCAAATATTTACATTGTACAACAATTTACAAATCTATGGACCGATGATTAATTGTCATTCAAGGACGCGTAATATATTTAAACAACAATCGTTTAGATTTTTCTTGTTTCATGATCATTTATATTTGATCGTTTAAATTTTGCTACCAAAATCTAAATGATTTTTAAATATTCTTTGATACCGAATGATTTAGATTTTGGTACACGATCTTAATCAAATAACAATTTGAAAAAAAATAAAAAAACAATTGTAGAAGAAGAAAAAAACGACAAAAGAAAGAATATAGAAAAGAAGAGCAAATATAAATATTTTAAAAAATTACATAAAAAGAGATTAATACTTTTTAAAAAATGAAGAGTTTTATAAAAGAATTTATTCTGTTACACACTTTGTAAATATTTTAACCGTTTATTATATTTATGAAAATTCAGAATATAAACAGAAAAAGAATCTCACGTCTTTGAGTGTCAGCTATAACACAACGACTTTCTAACCTCTTTTACTGGGATGTTTCGTTTCATTTACTAACATTCTGATAATGCAATTGTTGATTTAAAATTAGGTTTGGGTCTCCTTCAAAATTGATCCCATCTCCTTCCGGATCAATCTTAATAAACTTAAGTTTTCCATTGACATTGATTGAAGATGTGGTCAGAGTTGGGATGTTTGGAGTTGCAAAATTTATGGTTTGGATTCAATATTTTGCCTCTTGCTTTTCTACAGTAGCTAACCTAGATGGCTAACTTTTATGTAATTGAAACTAGTACTCTATGATCACCTTTGTAGTTAACAACACAATTTTGTACGTACTTCCTCTAAATAATACTCATGACTACCTTTTCCATCTGTAAAAGAATCAATACAAGTTTGCTATACGACAACCACAAAGACTACATATATAACTAAATCTAATACCATTATCTTCTATTTTAACCTTCATGTTACACAAATCTAACAAGGGACGACATGTACCCTCTTTCATATGTAGACTAAACAAAATGTTACTGCTACAAGATTAGAAACAGTTTAATATCTTCATTTGCCCTCTTCTAAAGTTAGACCAAACTTGTAGAGTTTCACCAAAATTAAATTTATTTGTTAACAATTAGCTAGCAATGGCATCTAAAAGAAAGAAAAATTAAATAAAAACATTAGAGTTGTAAAGGTAAGATTTACAACATAGTCCATAAATCAATAGTGTAAATATTATAGTCCTGAAGGAAAGGGAAGAAAACCAATGGACAAAGTCTTGCAATTAGGAGAAATTTGCACCATTTTACAAATAAAGTCAGAACTTCTTTGGAATGAAAATAACACTTTCCACCACACTAAGCAAGTTGGAAGAAAAATTAAGGTAATGAATTAAGGCCATGTTCAATCCTACTGAAAAAGTAACAAGGAAGGAGGGAGTTGGGCCAAATGGCCTAATTATTCTCTCCTCCCCTTCCTTACGTAGGCTTTATATCTTAATTAGGTAGTGATTCAATCCTCATCTTTTACTGTTTTTAGAAGATTATATTTAACTCCTTCACCTAACATTTACAACACTCAACTGCGACTTACCATTATTGTTTTCTTTTTCTACTAAATTAAGTTTGTTTATAATTATATTACTTACCAATTATCCTTATATTATGCTTTCTTTGACATTAGTATATTCAGAAATTTAATGCAAGGATTGAAAAGACACGAGTGTTCACACATAGTTTGGTAAACCTTTTAATTAAAACCATATTTATTATTATGGTTTTGGGTCAAAGGTCGTAGTTCAAGTACTACTTTGATTGGCTTACCCGAATTCAAAATTTCTCAATTATATTAACAAAACCTCTAAAAAATAGTAGGCCACATTCATTTGCTTATTATTTCCTCTTCAACCACGGTTGTTTTTAGAGTTTTGAATGTAATTAAGATTATTGAAAATTGGAGAAGCATTACAAAATGTGAATAATTAATAACAAACAAAAATGAGATCGTAAAACATAAAACCAATAAGAAAAAATGTTTGATAATTGAAAATGATAGAAATAGAAAATTAGATTTGATTAGAAATAGAGTGTTAGAAATTGAAATACAAACTTTTCCACGAGGAAAATGATAGTAATTAAAGCAAAAGATTCGTTGGAAAAGAAATTGTGGTGAAGAAAAGATTTGAGAAAATTGAATGTTTCACGTTGTAGGATTTGATGGGAAAATTAAAAAGAATTGACATTAATGTTAGATGGAAAATATATACATTAATTTAGCAACACCTATCGTACATAATGTCATTTCTCACATTCACACGAAAAACAAAAATGGCATGCTCCTTTGGTAATCATTTTTTCTTTTTTCTTTTAAAAATGAATTATAGACCCTAACTTTCTTTTAAATTTGGTCTCATCCAAATCATAGTAAGAAATAGTGAGAAACAGCCCAATATTCAAATTCTTTACAAAATATACCAAATTTCATTCGACTCATTTAATTATTTTTGCCATATTTTTTTAGTTTTATTATTCATAAGAACTCTCATTTTCATTTTTTGTGTTTAGATTGCACTTTCAAGTGATTAATTTAAAAATAAGGCCACCACACCTCTAGCAAACCTCGTTGGCCAATCTCTGACAATCATCTCTGCCGACTAACTGTCGTTAGCCAACATTCAATTATTATCTACCGTTTTTCCCACGCTTACAACCAACCTCGACAACCGCTTTCAGACAATCATCATAGGCAAAACTTCGTGTTACTATTTCTCAGTTATCGTCAATCGTCATTGGTGAACTTGCTTTGGCTATCGTTTTTTTGTTATTGTTGTCCATCAAATGCTGACGACCAACTTTCGCGAACCGTTTTTTCGACAACCATTGTTGATCCATTTCCGACAACCACAGTTGACCAATTTTTGACAGACATTTTATTGATGTTCGACACTTGCTAACTTCCAACTACCATTTTTCAACGACCGCCACTTACAGCCTTTTGTCACCATTTTTTTATGATTATTTTTCGGCAATCGTTGCCAACCAACTTTCAGTGACCATTTTTTAGTGATTGTCCCTAATGCACTATCGGCCATTGTTGATTGTTGTTGGCAAACCTCACGTGATCACCATTTTTCTGGCAACTGCTTTTTACAACTACCAATGGTCAACTTTCTTTTACCATTTGTTTGCAACAACTGTCGACCATCCTCTAACAAACGCTTTTTGACAACTGTCTTCAATCAACTTTCAACAACCTTTTTCGGTGATTTGTCTCCGATCAACCTCTTGTCACTATTCTTTTAGTGATCATCGTTAGCTAACCTTCTCTCACAGTATAATTGTCATCAAGTTATTGTTTTGAAATATAGCAAAATGTATCCTTAAGTTGATGCATATTTGTATTTAATCCAAAGGGTTGTCAAGAAGAATGACAAATTATGACTTTTACTTTGACAAAATAGCAAAAATAAATTTAAATTGTTAAAATAGCAAAACATAAAAATTAGAAAAATAAATAAATGAAACAATCCCTCAAATGCCTCTAACAAATATGTAAAATACAATTGTTCACATAAACCTCAAATACATTGTAATTGAAATAACATACATATGCCACATAGAAATTTCCCCCAAAAAACATAAAGATTAGAATGTTTGTATTAATGGGAAGCTCAAAATTTAAAATATCTGCAAGTGATCATTTTTTCCCTTGGATTTCAGCTGCTTACTTTCTTTTTTCATTCGAAACCCTAAAGAAAGTTTAAAAATCATTTGAAACCATCAATTTATAAAATAATTCAAAAGGGGAGCATTATTTATATTATAATAAAGATAAAATCATGAAATTATACCATATAATTCAAAACTTGTATACATCCGTGAGTTCGTCCACTCAAATCAGTGAGTTCTTCAAGTTCTTCATACATTCAAGATTCACTTGAGCTCTTATCCTCTCTTGTTTGGAAGAAAAATTTTATCTCTCTCATTGTGTTTGTATTTGGTCGGTTGCCCTTTCTCTCACTCTCCTTCTTTTCTTTTCTCTAATAAAACCTAAAAGATGAAGATTCAAATAATTGCAAAAATGTCATTTAAACATAATTAAATTATAAATTATAAATTCAAATTGTTATTAAAAATATATATTAAAATTCAAATTCTCTTATTAAAAATATATATTATGTCTAATTTAATAAATGGTTTAAAATATAACAAATTTGAAAATATTGTATATAATAAAATATAACAAATTCAAATTTAAATTAGTGATTGCCATTCTTTTAGGGATTAGATTGAGAAATAGTTGAAAATTTCTCCTCTGAAAAACTACATATCTTTATCTTGAACTCTACTTAGAAAGGTGTTGCGATCCCGATTATTCCTGCTCCGCTTCTTTGTCTTTTAGAACTCAAATTCTTTCTTCTCAAAGTCGCATATTGAATTGTGCCTTCGTTTTAGAGTCGGATAAATCACATGGACCTGACACTCCAGACTGGATCTTGTAGGAGCTTTCTACCCTTTACAACGTTCTCATTAAAGAAGCGAAGGCTCTTTGAAGATTTTGAGTTTTACAAATTAGGAGAAAGAAATAGAAAGTGCGTGAAGAATGGGGAGAAATATTTATTAAACATAAGTTTTATGAATTAAATAAATAAATGTTAACTAATTTGATTTAAATATTAAAAATCCGAAAATTGGTTATGAATTATAGGCATATATTTAGGATATATTGAAAAAATCTTGTCAATCCCAAAAATATCATAAATTAGTTCATATTTTTCAAAATTGGTTTCAGTTTGCAAATACACTATATCTGTGATTGTATGGTATTTGGTCTCATTATTTGTATCATGCAAATACACTGTATCGGTAAAACATATATTATCCTACATAAAAATGTATGAACACATATTATACTTCTTGATTCAGATATGCATATATAACAAGGATGATTAGAAATAAAACGTCACAAACGAAATAAAATGTCTAATTAAAATAAATATAAATATTAACGTAATTAAAAAATACAAGCTGAAAAAATAATTATTTTATACAAGAGGCACAATAAATTAATTTTTTAATAAAAATCAACCAAAATAAGTGTATAATCATAATTAGCATGATTGTAAGGATGTAATATAATGACTCGAAAATGATTGAAATTCTCATAACCATTTTTTATATTAACCCTGCGTACTATTTATTATCTCATAATTTTTTAAATAATTTAAAATATAAATCTTACGAAAAATATTGAGTAAGTGATTGTCATTATTTTAGGTATTATATTTCATAATATTTGAATTCAAAATATTATGAAATCTAATGAATAAGTAATGGTTGAAAATCTTTTAGTAATTTTTTAGGGGAATCTTTATTAAACATCTTTTATGAATTAAATAAATAAATGTTAATCAATTTGATTGAAATACTAAAAATTTATTATGAATTATACGCATATAGAGATATTGGGAAAATCTTGTCAATCCTGAAAATATCATAGTTAATATTTTTCCAAACTGATTGTAGTTTGCAAATACACTATATATGATATTTGGCCTCCTTAAGCAAAAGTGATGAAACGTACCTTGAAGGAATAATATTATCAATGATTTTATGGTGTGAATTAAATAATGTGAAATAAATAGATATTATTAAAAATAATTTGTTAAGCATTTGATTTAAAGTGTACAAATTGAAGGCATGAATCTAACCTATATATATTGGTTAAATGAGATCAATCCAAAACATAAATATCTATTTAATATTATTATAAAATTGAATGATATGAAAATACACTTTATGTGTTATATTATCTTAGTTTACGCGACACAAATATACTATAACTGAAAAAAAAATGAGTTGCAGACTATAAGGGGTAAAATTGGTTGAAAATTTGTAAAAAAAAACTACGACTTTGCTAAAAATCAAATTATTTTTAAAATTTGCTATTTTCCAAATTGTACTCTATTATTTTGTCATTTTTACCGGTACGAGTGATCCAAAATAGAAACAAACTTAAACATTTAAGGATTAATTGCAACAAATATTTAATTAAGTTATTTGTTTTTGAGTAAATTTAATAAACTATAAAAATATTACAACATTCAATTAAAAGTGAACCAAATATAGTAAAAATATTCAAAGCAAAATTGAACTATAAATGATCCTTGAGGACTAATTTTGAGTTTATTATTGAAATTATAATAAGTAAATTAGATGTTATGATATATATTTTTTAGAATAATAGAGAATATAGTTTGAGTGACTTATGATATATTTATTTTAGAAAAATACAAATACATTTTTATAGTTTCGAAAAACATATTTGTTTATTTTTAAATAAGATGTTTGTGGCCAAGAAAGAGTTCAATTTCATGTATACTTTAATTGTCAATCATTTTCAACACCATGTTTTATTCACCAAAATGAAAAAACTTCAAATTAGGCCTTTTGGTCTACAATTTGAAGTAAATGCAATCCTTTTCCTTTTCCAACTGTATGTTGGTGATATATTTTGTAGAAGAAAACCCATTCTTATAGAAAACATTGAACTTGTTTCATTTGGATAGTATAGTTGCGTATATAATTACTCTATTCATGAAGTAGAATGCTCTACAAACAAAACTTATTCAACTATGACTTTGGAGGGATTTTAAAAATGATAGATAATTTTAAATCACTTCAATTACTCCTAATATGCCCTAAAAGCTACATTTTGGAATTGGTTTTGAACCCAAAAATATTATAATATGTATATTACATTCAAGTAGAAGCATCTTGAAAGTAGCTCTGAGTATAGATAAGCCCATACTCTACTCATCCCTTCACACACACACACATACAAACATACAAACATACATATACCTTACACAACCATCGTTTTTCAAATATTATAATATGTATATTACTTTATCTCATGTCTCAAGTTTTATTGGTTACAGATTTCATCTTCACAATATTTTTTTAAGGGACAGTTGTTTCCTGTCACATTTATCATTTTGTACCTTTGGTTATCACTCTAATTCTGTTATTCATATCAATAGTCTGTTGTCCTACCCATTCCTGACTTTGTACATTTCTTATAAATATAGAAAATCCTACCCATTTAATTAATTTCTTCATGGTTTTCTTTTCTTTTTTGGGCTGTACAGAATTTGTTTTGGGACGTTGTTGTTGTTGTTTTTTTTATGTACATATTTAAGAGATTATTGTACTGTTTTTAGTGTTAAGTTATCGAGCATATTCGTTCTTGGTGTTAAGTTAGGAGCATATTCGAACAATATTATCTTGTATTGGTACCAAAAACAAAAATGCGTCAATCATTTGTAATTGTGAAGTTTTTGTTATGGTTGATTTTGAGAAGCTGACTTAGTTCATTAAGTGAAGTGGTATTCATTAAAAAATAAAAAAAAAACGATTGAAGTTTAGGAGTTTTAACGTAATTAGAGGAGTGTAAGTGATTGTTTAATGTTTACTAATATTCTTATAGTTAGGAAGAGTATAATTAGTACATGAAATGTGAAGGAATCTCACAATTAGAAAAGCTATAACAATTTCAATCTAACCCTTAGTAGAAAAAGTTTACAACAATATATAAATTAAATAGATTTGAAAACTATTGTATTCAATATGGTGGAGTCCATGTGTGTGTTATATGGCAATTTCAGAGGCATATAACCGACAACATGAAGCAAATTATTTAAAGGCAATTAGACTATGAAAAACGAAAGAGAAAGAGAGGGGGCCAAACCCAAACTCATGCTCTTGACTTGTCAAATAAGGAGTATACATGAGTTGAGTTAAGTTTGAGGAAAATTAGAACAGATGTAAATTAAAAATAAATTATATCGATTTAATATACGAGAGTCAATCTAACCCATTCAAAAAATATGGATTAGACCAAAGTTGGGATTGGTGGATGATCTTTTTTTTTTTTCTTTTTCATCTCTTCATAATTTAGGCAAATTTTCATTCATGGTACACTACTACAAAAACAGGTTCTCTTAACGTTTGCAGTTTTCCTTTCTTGACGTTTTTTTCGAAAAACGTCAAGAAAGATTTCATTTTTAATAAAAAACGTCAAGAATTTTTCTGAAACATCATTCTTGACGTTTATTAAACGTCAAGTAAAATAAATTTTTCCTTGACGTTTTTAAAACATCAAGAAATATCTATTAATTTTTTGACGTTCTTAAAACGTCAAGAAGCGTATGAATTCGACATGTTTGACGTTTCTTAAACGTCAAGAATTTAAAATTTCTTGACGTTTTTCAAAAACGTCAAGAATTTAATCGTAAAACGACGTCGTTTCATTTAAGTACATTTTCTCTTCTGTAAAACCTAATTTGTCCCGCGTTTGAAGGGAAGCTTCTCCCCTTTTGCATTCGTCGTTCGTCGTTCTCCCCTTTCACCGTTCTCAAGCTTTCACCATTCTCAAGCTTCCACCGTTCATCGTTCTCCCTTCGTTCATTCACCGTTCAGTTCATCGTTCACCATTCACCGTTCACCATTCACCATTCGAAACTCGTACATAAGCGTGAGCCATCGGTCATTCACGAGATAAAGCCTACGGTCCCTATTCATCGTTCTTGCACAGCTCCCTCTATTCACCTTCTTTGTTCGAAAACGCGTAACACATTCAGACTTGTTCTACCGGAAAACCTCCATTTGTCTCCAATTTCTGTGTAAAAGGGAAGCTCCTGTTATTGCTTATACTGAGAAGGTATTGAATTTTAATTTTCGGCTCTAACATTTTTCCTAATCTACTTCTTTCTTCTTCTTTTCAATTTTACTTACTTGTAGTCAAAATTATCACTTGTTTTTTTTTTGTAAAACCAATTACTTCTTTCTTCTGTGTTTCTTTTGCTTTCAATTTGATTATCACTTGTTTTTCTATCTTACCCGTTGAAGGAAATTGAAGTCTGGGGCGTTACCTTGTGTACATTCTTTAGATGTTAACGAATATTGGTTTAGTAATTGTTTATTTATAATGCAAATTGCTCTAATATTCAATTAATGGTACTGGAGAAAATCATGATGGAACCATCCCGGCTTAGTTGGTTTAATAACTGTTTATTTATAATGCAAGTTTGAGCCTTCAATTTATGGAGAGGAACCTCCCTGCCTATCTTCTGAGCTAATAGGATCAGTCTTTATCTTTGAAAATGATACCACATTAGAAACGACATTTGGACCTGTTGTGTTAATTACTCCAAGCATGAAACTTGTACTTGTACTTTTCTGATTTTCTGATTTTCTGAGTCATTCTTTGTATGAGTTTGACATTATTTTGCGTTTCCAATTGTTTGACAGTGATCAATTGTTGTAGTTTGTTGAAGATTAGGTGTTTTTAAGTTTGTCCTTCCACTTTAATTATCAATAGTGACAATAACTTTATTTCTCATTAGATTTACAATGATGGATAAATCTTGGATGCACAAGAGTAGATTGTCTAAAGATTATGAGTTGGGTGTGGAAAACTTCATCAAATTTGGATTTTCTAATACAACTAGCTCCTATATTCGTTGTCCTTGTTTGAAATGTGTGAATTGTGAAAAACATAGTAGAAAGGGTGTTAGAGATCACTTGTATGTTAATGGTGAGATCACTTGTATGTTAATGGTATTGATGAAAGTTATAAAATTTGGTTTTGGCATGGGGAAGACCTTCCTAACTCATCCTTCTATGATGAATCTTCAAAGTTTGACATCCATACATGTGAAGATCATGATGTTGGAAGTGTAAAAGAAATGATTGAAGTTGCTCATGAGGAGTATTCAAAAGACCCAACTGAATTTGAGAAGTTGCTTATTGATGCTGAAAAACCATTGTACGAAGGATGCAAAAAGTACACAAAGTTGTCTACTCTAGTCAAATTGTATAATTTAAAAGTTAGGTATGGATGGAGTGATACTAGTTTTTCAGAATTACTTGAAACTTTGAAGGAAATTCTGCCTACTACCAATGAGCTCCCGAATTCATTGTATGAAGCAAAGAAAACATTAGGTGCATTAGGAATGGAATACGAAAAGATTCATGCATGCCCGAATAATTGTTGTCTCTATAGAAAAGAATTTGCTAATGCAATTGAATGTCCTGAATGTGGTCAATCAAGGTGGAAAAACGTCAAGGATACAAATGAAAGGAGAAAGCAAATTCCCTCTAAAGTGATATGGTACTTTCCAATCATTCCACGATTTAAAAGGCTATTCAGAAGCATTGAATGTGCTGAAAACTTGACTTGGCATTCTACTGAAAGAATTAATGATGGTAAGTTACGACATCCAGCAGACTCTCCAGCATGGAAGTTAGTAGACATGAAATGGCCAGACTTCGGTTCTGAACCCAGAAATCTTCGTTTAGCATTGTCAGCAGATGGAGTAAATCCTCATGGTGACATGAATTCTAAATACAGTTGTTGGCCGGTAGTGATGGTTATTTACAATCTTCCACCATAGTTGTATATGAAAAGAAAGTACATGATGCTATCAATGCTAATTTCAGGACCAAAACAACCGGGGGATGACATAGGCATATACTTAGCACCACTAATTGAAGATTTAAAACTTTTATGGGAAAGTGGTGTTGAATGTTATGATGCTTATCGAGAAGAACCATTCAACTTAAGGTCAGTTTTGTTGTGGACAATCAATGATTTTCCTGCATATGGTAACCTTAGTGGATGTTGTGTGAAAGGGTATAAAGCATGCCCAATTTGTGGAGATAATACAAATTCTATAAGGTTAAAGTATGGGAAGAAAATGGCATACCTTGGACATCGTAGATTTTTGGCACGAAATCATCCGTATCGACGACAAAAGAAGTCATTCAATGGTAAAAAAGAACTTGATACAATTCCAGAGCCACTTTCTGGGGAGGATGTGTATTTAAAATTGAAAGATCTTGAATTTTCTAGAGGGAAGAAGAACCATAAGAAACGGTTGATGAACAGAAGTGACAAAATTTGTTGGAATAGATTATCTTCTTTTTTTGAGTTGCCATACTGGAAGGATCTTCATGTTAGACATTGTTTAGATGTGATGCACATTGAAAAAAATGTTTGCATGAATATCTTAGGTACACTTCTTGATATTCCTGGGAAAAGTAAGGATGGATTGAATGCTAGACGCGATTTAGTTGATCTAAAACTTCGACCAGAGCTTGCCCCTATCAGCAGTGAAAAGAAAATATTCATTCCGCCCGCGTGTTATACTCTTACAAAGGATGAAAAACGATGTGTTTTGAAGACTTTGTCTGAAATAAAGGTTCCTGAAGGTTACTCTTCCAATATTAGAAACCTTGTGTCAATGACAGATTTAAAACTTAATAGTTTAAAATCTCATGATTGTCATGTGCTCATACAACAGTTGTTTCCCATTGCGATAAGATCAGTGCTACCGAAACATGTTCGTTATGCTATAACTAGGTTGTGCGTTTTTTCAATTCTGTATGCAACAAGGTATTAGACGTACAACAACTAGACAAGTTGGAAGAAGATATTGTGGTAACATTGTGTTTGTTTGAAAAGTATTTTCCCCCTTCATTCTTCACAATCATGATTCATCTCACAGTACACATAGTTAGAGAAGTCAAACTTTGTGGCCCTATATATCTTCGATGGATGTATCCCTTTGAAAGATTCATGAAGGTCATTAAAAACTCTGTGAGGAATAGATATCGTCCAGAAGGTTGTATTGCTGAAAGTTATTTAATAGAAGAAGCTGTTGAATTTTGTACTGATTTCTTATCTGGAGTAGATCCCATTGGACTTGGGACTCGCAAGTCACAAGACCATTTAGATACTTCAAACATTGGTAGACCATTGTCCATGGGAGTTCCTTTCAAACCTCAACAAGAACTTCTACATCAAGCTCATCAATATGTTTTGGAAAATACAGTCGATGTCCAACCATATACAGAGTAAGTTTTTCTTGCTTTCTTGATTGTTTTATTCACTTTTATATACTTAATCTAACTATATTACAATGTTTGAATTGATGACTACAAAGAAAACATATGAAGGCTTTGAACTGCAACTACAATATCGGAATAAGTCTAGAAATCAAAATGGCTTCAAGAGGAACATAATCGAACTTTTATACATTGGCTACGGGAAGAGGTATAGTGCTGAACATAGTAATTTAGTTACACATGTTATGTGTCCAATTTTAAATAAGAATTATCATGTTAGGTATCAACTGAGCTTGAAGTTGGAAATGCTGGAGTTTCAGATAACTTACGATGGATTGCTCATGGCCCTCATCCTTTTGTTATTAGATATAGTGGTTATGCAATCAATGGATGTCGCTATCACACACAATCTTGTGATAAAGAACGAAGTGTACAAAACAGTGGAGTTAGCTTAGTTGCAAAAACAATGCAAGTGTCTAGTTCTAAAGATAAAAATCCGGTCATCGGAGATATGTCATTTTATGGAGTCATACAAGAGATATGGGAACTGAATTATAATACGTTTAATGTTCCTGTGTTTAAATGTGATTGGGTTCAAAACAATGGCGGTGTTCGGATTGATGAACTTGGCTATGTTTTAGTTGATTTGAATAGAGTAGGACACAAGTCAGACTCCTTCATACTAGCAAGTCAAGCAAAACAAGTTTTTTATGTTGAGGATCCAAGCGATGTTAGATGGTCAGTTGTGCTTACTCCACCACAAAGAGACTTTGAAGATAGATATAACAACGATGAACTTGGTGATACAATACTACAGTGTGAAGGAATACCCAATGGTATGCCAGATGTTGACTTAAATAATGACTTGGATGACAACATCTTAACATACGTACGAGCAGATTGTGAAGGCACATGGATACCTACATAATATTATAAGGTTTAGTTTTACTGTTCTCAAACTAATAGTACCATTCGTTTATTATGCTCATTCATCTCAATTAATTGATCAGTTTTTAATTTTGTTTAAAACTTGTATACTATGCTAATTGTTTCTTCATTTTGATTGGCAGCCTTTGATTCATACATCACATGGATAACTTTAGTGATGAAGAAGCTGGTGTTGAAAATGAAACCCCAAAGCAGATATGTAGACCACGAGGACCAACTATTATGTTCGATGTCACTCGCATTAGAAGTTTGGGAGAGAAGAAGGTGGTGATGTACAATGAAGACGGAGTACCCATTGGTGAGAATGGAGCAAAGTTGAAGTCTTTCATAGGATCTGCGACACATTATCATGTCCCGATCACATATTCATCCTGGAAAAGTGTGCCGGTAGAGCTGAAAGATAAAATATTCAGTACGGTTGAGGTATATATATAATTTCAATGTGCTTATATTGATAATGTTCATGATGTATACTTTATTAATCACTTTTAAATATTTAGGCCGCATTCGTCATTGATCCAAGATCTAGGAAAAATATTATCCAAACTGCTGGCATTTCGTTTCGTCAGTTTAAGTGTTGGCTAACAACAAAATATATTATGCCACATAAGGATGAACCACAACTCCTACAAGTTCCACCAGAAAAGTATTCATTCATTGATCAACATCATTGGGCAGAATTTGTAAGGTCTAGATTGTGTGAAACTTTTCAGGTATGTTACTTTCTCAATAACAAATATATTTGTAAGGTTTAGATTGTGTGTTACTTTCTCACTAACAATATTTTTGAAAAATAGGAAAAAAGACTTCTGCAACAAGATAGACGATCTAAGAACAAGTATAACCATAGGATTTCGAGGAAGGGTTATGCCAATCTTATCGAGGAAATGGTAAGAACTAATTTATTAAGTTTATCAAACTTTATCAAAGGTTGTTCTAATCTTATTATGGAATTGAAATGTAGAAAAAGGAAGGTTCAAATCAACAAGAGTTGGATCGAGCCATCATGTGGAAGAAGGCTCGAGTTAACAAAAAAGGGGAGTATGAGAACGACGACGTTCAACAAGTTGTCCATAAAATTGTAAGACTTTTTGTATATTGAACATTTGAACTAGATTGGTTTTGTTTACACATTTCTATAACGTAGATTGGTTTTTTGTTTTAGGATGAGATTTCAATGAATACGTCTTCATCGTCTCAAAAAGGACACTCTTCTAACGATGTGTTAACCCAAGCATTGGGTACAAAAGAGCATCACGGTCGTGTTCGTGGGGTCGGTGGGTATGTTACTCCTACCAATTACTTTCATTCTGTAAAAAAACATCTAAACGTGAGGATGAGATTATACTTGAGAATGAAGAACTTCGAAGGTGTGTAAGCGAATTAGAAGCACATATCCACTCAAACTTGTCTAGACCATTATTTGGACATGGTAGCTGTTCAAAGCCAAATATCTTAGAAGAGAGTGACTCGATGAAAATAATCAAAGGGAAGAGTAAGTTGATGGATACAATCGAAGGGAAAGAGGTGGAGGAGATAAATGTAAATGACGACAAAGTAGAGTTGGACATATTTAAGGTATGCAATCGATCCTCTAATAAACTCAAATTCTTAATATTCATATCGTATTGAAAGTGAATGTTTTTCTTGAATTAGGAGAGAGCCTTAATAAAAATGCCTAAGGAAAGAGAGGTCTGTCTGTGAATCGACGTCAGTTTTGCCAATGGGAATGAAGTTGATTCTCAGATACGCTGAGAAGATAATGGAGAAAGATTATAGTATCACTATTCCACTACCTGTTGGGATTTTTGGTGTTAGTCGAAAGACTTCTGTTCTCCGAGAGGACATCATTGATCTTTGTAACATGAATGAGGTCAAAGCATTTACATTGGTGGCCTATATGACGTAAGTCAATTTCATTTCTTTAGATCTAAATTTATGTATCTCGTTTACAAGTTTATAATATTTTGTAGGTACTTGTATTCATATGTTATTGGTTCGAAGGAAAATATACAGTACGTCTTTGTAGATCCATCCCTCACCTCTGTCGGACACTCGCAAGAATCTCAAGTTCGAAACTTATGCAGTAGATTGATGGTCTCAAAGATTAACGAAATAGTTCTTGCTCCTTTTAATCCTGGGTAAGTCAAGTTATTTTATTACTTGCATTGCAAAAAACTAGTACTAATTTTTGTATAATTAGGGGTCATTGGGCACTGCTGGCCATAAATGCGTATGATGATACAATATTTTACCTCGACTCACTAAGGACAACATCGAAGTCAACTATAAGATACGTCACTGACACGTAAGTTAATCTAGTATTTCATTTAGTGTTGATTCTTATATGCATGTACACAATATATAAACTATTTGTTCAATCTTATCTTGTCAAAACAGAGCAATAGCGATGTTTCAGTCACAAAAGAACATTAAAAAAAGTAGAAAACAAACTTTCTGGCGAATAGTAAAGGCAAGTATCAACTTTTAAAGTCATTATATTTTTGTAGACTACTAGCAATTAGGATTACTTTGTTATTCAAATTTGTTGCTTTTATATAGTGTCCACTACAAGTCGGGAGTACTGAGTGTGGATACTACGTGATGAGGTATTTGAGAGAAATTGTGACTAGGGAAGCATTGTCATATCCGATGCGGTATGTTTATATATCAAACTATTGGTTTTGTGAGTTAATTGGTTTATTTGTATAGTCAGTTAATTCATTTAATTTATTTTGCATGTTTATAGATTGATACACGAAGATCATACTCACAGGCAGAACTAGACGAGGTGCGAGTTGAGTTATCTGACTTTTTGGGTTCTTACATATGATTATGACCAATATTTTGTGATTTTGAAGTAGGAAATTTTTTGTTGTGCCGCTTCTTTATGACCTTAAACTTTATGTATAGAAACTTTAGCCGATAATTCTTTTGAATTGTTCATATGGAGGGGGGGGAGGGAGGGGTTCATTCGTATATACTTTTGATTATTGTTATAGCTAGCATGTTTTGTGACTTTGTAAGTTGATTTGGATTCATGCCAATGTAAATGCCATATGAAGTCTAATGTAAAGCCTATTTCATTATGTATATGTAAAATCTTTGAATTGAATATATATAGTGAATGGTTTTATTTATATATGTTTGAGATTTGAAACTATATTTGATGAATATCAAATATCTATGAAACTGTTGCTGGACAATTACAGGACAATCATATTTCCATTACAACATAATTCAATTACAATTTCTTTTTTTTAAAAAAAAATAAAAAATGCTTGACGGTTTTAAAATGTCATGAACAATTGCAAGCTTGACGGTTTTAAACTATCGTGAACAATTGCATTTTCGACGATTGACAAATGTCAAGAACAATTACATTCTTGACAGTTTTAAAATGTCATGAATATTAAAATTCTTGACGGGTTTAAAATGTCATAAATCAGTTCATTCTTGACGGTTTTAAAATGTCATAAACAATACCAGTTTTGACGGTTCTAAAACGTCATGAACATAAGTATATTTGACGTTTATAAAACGTCAACGTTCACTATTCTTGACGTTTAATCAACCGTCAAGAACTTTGCCTTTCTTGACGCTGGCTTCAACGACGTTTTTAAAACCGTCAAGAGAGCCGTCTCTTGACAGTTTAAAAACGTCAAGAGAGTCTGTTTTTGTAGTAGTGGTACAATGAGATATATATATATATATATGTTATAAACGTTCAAATTTCAAGTTTACAATATCATTTAAAAGTATATTTATTTTAATTAAGTTTTCAGTTTTTTTTATCATGTACATACATATACATATATATGAACACACTAGAAGAAAAACTAGTTTCTATGACAGTTCAATGCAACCCAAACTAAAGAGAGGGAAGAAAAAACTGTCGTAGAATGTCAAAACACGCGTTTTTGGCGGGAAAAAACGTTGTTTTCGGATTCTACCTTTCTATGACAGTTATTTGATGTCATTAAAGTTAAAAACATTAAGTAATTGATTTATTTAAATTTATTAAAATATAACTTAATTTTATATTCCAAAAAAGACAAAACTCACACGCCCTTCTCTAAATCGTCTTCCTCTTCGACCCTCACTCCGCCGACCAGACCATCCGACAAACAACCACCGTCGATCTCTGAAAATGTCGTCGACCGTCTCCCAACGTTGTCTGTCACTGCCAATCATCGCCCACTGTCCATCTTTGGAACCAAGCGCCCGCCGTCGACGTCGGAGACATTTACTAAGGTTAGGTTTTGTTACTGTCTCTAATTCTTCTTCTTCTTTCTTCTTCCTTTCATTTCTTCCTTTCCATTTCTTTCTTTTTGTTGTTCTGTCTCTGTATTAAAACTTATTTGTTGAGAAACACTAGTTTTGATTGAATTTTTTTAAGGGTAGATTTTGCTTTACCAAAGATATGAACATCAGTCCATATTAAGCCATGGAATTCTTTGATTGTAAAATCTTCACCAAAATTTTCATAATTATTTTTGATGGCGTCATTCCAATTGTTTGTTAGTGCCGATTTCTTTGCAATCTTTAAAATTATTTTCTTTGTTTTCAAGAATTTGTGTAGGTTGGTGATGAAACATTTTGGTAGCTTACAATGTGTTTGATGAAATGCCTCAATGAAGCATTTTGGTTGATTTTTGTTCGTTCGAATTAGGAAAATCAAGGCCAAAGGAGATGTCATGGCTATGGCTGAAACCTTTTTCGCCTCTTTGCTTACTTGGAATCTGAATCCGTTCATCGTGTTTTCTCCGTCTTCTTGTATCGTTGTACACTGTCGCTTTAACGACGGTGTAATTTTTCGCTAATGCAATCCGATTTGAGAAAATATATTTTTCTTGAGTTATGCTGATCAATTACGTTTTACGACGCTTTGATCACGAGGAAATTGGAGCAGGATTGATGAAGAGGAAAAGTTTATCTTTATTTTTATGTTATGTTGATTTGTCCTTCTTGATGCTATACTTCTTAGATGTGGTTCTGAAGGAAAAGGAAAAATAATTTGTGGCTTGAAGCAGTAATTCTTCTATAATGTTTGTATCATTGTGTTCGTGTGCCCGTCTGTGTTTTTGTTTTATAAAAAATATATACTAGCTTCACTAGGCAAAATCAATACTGTACTTGTTTGTTCAAGATATTATTAGACAGAAATGGAAATTTTGAAGTCTCGAAACATAGATTACGAAATATGTCCACTCGAAATTATAATTAGATATAGCCAAAAACTTCATGTAATTAAAACTCTTGAAAATTTTTAAGAAGCTTGAAAGCGATATGTACAAGGTCGTGTGTGGTCAATGTGAGACTTGGTTCAAATCTGTTCAGTTAGTGTTATTTTGCCGTCTTAGAATTACTATGACCTTTTGATATGACTATTGTGGAAATATACTGTCAAAGGTATGCTATGGACGTCAATGTAGAGAGGGCTGAAGATGCTCTCATGCACAAAAATCTTCTCTATATGGCACATGATCCTGCTACTCGACCTGCAATTGACGTCCGTCTCGTACATGTAATGTCTATCACGAACTATTGATTATTGCGCTAGATTTTCATATTACAGAAGTAATGGAATTTGATGTTACATCTCTCGCTATCTTTGTCTCTTGTATATATTTTCTTCTTATAAAAGTGATTATCGCAATTTCATAGTTTGCTAGTTTGGCTGTCTTATCGCCAAAAGGTGTTACATTATGTCAGGATTCTAACCCACTTTCTAATAAAACACTCAACAATGGCTAAATAGAGATAGCACCCTGTGATTCTTTATTTATGTATATAGCCAAAAGATACAGCTACAATATGAAATGAAAGCAAGAACAGTAAATAACAAGAACATACCAGCATCCTTTAAAAGGGCGTTCTTAGTTTTCCTTCCTTACTAAGAGTGGCAGTTGATGTGTCGAAGGGAATGGACTATTTGCATCAAAAGAATATCATCCATAGAGATCTAAAAGCTGCAAATCTTTTGATGGATGAATATGGGGTAAGAAAAATAAAACTTTTGCATTTACTTCGTGAGTTGATCAATAAGACGTGCTTATTAACTTACCAAGTCATTTTGACACGCTCTTCTGTTTCCTATTAGTTTTAAAAGCATGCTTACTGGTATTCAAGTTGATGGCAATATTATGTATCTTCATTTCATAACCATTGATCTGCTGCTTACAGAATCATGTTGATTTCTGGATAGATCTAAAGACAATACTTCTAGTCTTTTCCATGCAATACTTTGTCTTTATTGGCCACTTTTATCTTTATGATCAATACCATATACCTGTCTAATTCTCAATGATTTATATGAATATGACCCTTTTAATGTCGATAACAGAATAATGAAAAGTACTGTACCAATCTTTGCAGCTATGCGTAATTGAGAGTGAACAGTGTAATGTAACCAATTATTGTTTTTCTTGGTCAACCCTGAATCCTTTCAACACTAAAATGTAATGTTACACGAGCATTAAAAGTACAGTCAATGTAAAACTCATCAATTTTAGGAAGTTATTTTGGGTAAAAGTAGGGTAGGTGCAAGATTGAGCCGTTAAATATTTAAAAGTTGACACATTAAAATTTTAATGCCATTGCTCTCCACTGTAGGCTCTGAAGTACTTTTTGATTCCAATGATTTTTCTTTTATACAATAAATATCTATAGGCACAATCATTATTTGATTTTGCAGAGTAGCTAATATCAATTCTAGCTAAGTTATTCCTGGGGTCGCTTTCTTAAGTGTGCTTCCTTTATCTTTTTATTTTCATTTAATTAACTTTTCATCAGTTTGTTCTCTATTCCAGACCGATATTAAACCAAAATGTTTGACAGGTTATCAAGGTAGCTGATTTTGGTGTTGCTAGAGTGCTAGCTCAATCTGGTGTGATGACTGCCGAAACTGGAACATATCGTTGGATGGCTCCGGAGGTTAGTATCATGCAAATATATACTATTCACCCTATGGACATCAGGTGCTGCGTTGGCATTCATGAAAAGTGTAGATATTAGATTTCAACCAATGTGTAATGGATCAGATTTCTATGTACCTCATATTTTCATATTTTCATGGTCATATATGGTACACGTTCAGTTTCACACAGCACTAATATGGCTTGAACATCAATCCATTCCTAGGAAGTTTTTCAGATGTGCAATAGTTGTATTAAAAATTCTGGAAAGGAACTAAGAAAGAAGAAGAAACTTGTTTCTTCATCTGGATTGTCATTGATGATTTATTGTCGTTAATATATTATAAAATCCATAAAAAACAATACTTTTTCTCCAATTTACATTATTATAAAAAAAATAATAACAATGACAAAACATTATGAAATTTGAAAAATACTTAGGTGTAATATGCTGAGATAAAATAAATACATTGGTAATATATGCAAAATGTAAAAGATATTAATGTAGGATGCAAGATAATTAATTAATACAACATATGCAACATAATTAATTAATTCAAAATGATGCAAAATAATTGATTAATGCAGGATGCAAAATAATTGATTAATGCATAATTAAACGAGGCCAAATGGATATCAAATAATAATTAATAGTTGAATGCCAAAGTAGGTTTGGCCCAATATGCAAATAAATAATATTGCGAATAAATAATCACACCAAAATAAATATCAAATAATTATAGCCACATATGCATACTGATTAATTAATACATCATGCAAATAATTAGAATGAGGGAATGAAAATGTCACATACAAGTTGCTAATTAATTAATAGGCCAAATGAAAAATGGTTGTTGCCAAAATTTAATTATATCATGCATAATTATTAACATGGATAATATATGGATAACAGTAATTATTAACAGAGTATGCCATATGGATACATGGATAAAGTAATTAACAAAAACTGTAAAATGGATGCCAATGAAGAATGAGTATTACCAAATACAAAAGGCTAATTGATTAATTATGCATAATTATTAAGGCATGCCATATGGATATAAGTAATTAACTGTAAAATGGGTGTCAATGAAGAATGAGTATCCAAATACAAATATATGATGCTAATTAATTAAAAAGAAATTAACACAGAATGGATGCCCAATAATAAAAGAAAATTAACACATAACAGAATGCTCAATATTTAAAAATTAACACAGAATGGATATACAGAATGGATACCCAACAATTAAAAATAAATTAACACATAACAGAATGCTCAATATTTAAAAATTAACACAGAATGGATATACATAATGGATACACAGAATGGATACCCAACAATTAAAAAAGAAATTAACACAGAACAGAATGTTCAATATTTAAAAATAAAAAATAAAAAATTTAATATAGAATGGAAGGTAGAATGCTCAGTATTAAGAAAGATACAAATAATAAAATTAACATGTTAAATGATGGTAAAATGATGAACACGATAGTTCATAATTAAAAGCAGTATATCAAACAAGAAGAAAAAAAAAATCATTAAACAAGAATAAGAATAAAAAAGAGGAAAAAGAAAAAAAACTTACCAGCAGGTCTGCCCTTCAATGCCAAAGGTTATTCTTTTGATCTTCTTTCACTCTTCACCTCTTTCTAAATCCTCCAGTAATAAAAAAAAAGATCCTCCCCTTTTCTTTTTTCCTCTTTCCTTTTTATAGGGCAAACTCCATTGTTTTTTTTTAGATCACGAGATGAAGTGCAGACTACAGAGAAATAGGAAGAAAGTGGGAGAGTGGGAGAAAGTGATAGAGTGGGAGAAAGTGGGAGAGTGATGACGAAGAAAAAGGGATGGTTGAGAAAAAATAGGAAGGAAATCAAACCTTTATTTTTATTTTTATTATTTATTTTTAAATGTATTTATTATTATTATTATTGTTTTTTTAAAATATAAATTTAAGATTCAAATTCAAATTCAAATTCAAATTCAAATTTAATTTCTTTTTCTTTTTCTTTTTTCTTTTATAATAAATAAATATAGGACAAAATACGGTATCTACAGTTTGCCCCCCTTTGTCCATCCTGTAAATATTTAAAGGTGGACAAAGAAATAGATAAAGTATTTGGCCGATCTTTTTTATTTTAGAGAGAGAAAAAAAAAAAAAAAAAAAAAAAAAAAAAAAACATCAACCTTAGCTCTAGGACTAGGTTTGATAAATGAGAAAGGACCTGATAGACAGGCTTCGGCCTCAGCTTCATATCTGGGCTCGATTTAACCAAATTTTTTTTAAAAAAAAACAACATCAACCTTAGCTCTAGGACTAGGTTTGATAAATGAGAAAGGACCTGATAGACAGGCTTCGGCCTCAGCTTCATATCTGGGCTCGATTTAACCAAATTTTTTTTATATAAAAAAAAAACATCAACCTTAGCTCTAGGACTAGGTTTGATAAATGAGAAAAGACCTGATAGACAGGCTTCGGCCTCAGCTTCATATCTGAGCTCGATTTAACCAAAATTTTTTTTTTAAAAAAAAAAAAACAACATCAACCTTAGCTTTAGGACTAGGTTTGATAAATGAGAAAGGACCTGATAGACAGGCTTCGGCCTCAGCTTCATATCTGGGCTCGATTTAACCAAATTTTTTTTTTATATAAAAAAAAAACATCAACCTTAGCTCTAGGACTAGGTTTTATAAAGTGGACTCATCATTCTTTTAAAACTTATTTGAAATTTAATTTAAATATATTGTGCTTTTCAAAGGAATAAATAGCTCACTACTCCATTTTACCAATACCATTAACAATTTATGAGCATTGTCGTCATAGGATAGAATAAGACATATATCACGAGAATTTTTTAAGCTGTCGAACTCGCCTCTCTTCGTATCAAAACAAATGAATCCAACTGCGATAGATTGTACTATGTTGTAAAAACATAATATTGTTTTAGTTTTGGACTTCACAAAACATGAATCCTTTAGGATGTAGACTTCCAATTACAACAACTCACAATCATAGAGAAATGTGTCTGGACTTGTAAACGCCTACATTTCTTAAGTCTTAACAAGAGAAAATCATGGCTTTTACTTGGTTTGCAAATACAATAAGTCGTACTGAATCTTTATTAATTAACAAATAGATAGAACAAATGGGCTAATGAATAATGGATGTTTACTCTACTTTGATGGCATTTAAAAAGGATGAAAGAAAGGATTGACAAATAAAGAAGTGTTTGATATATATGATAAGAAATGAAAAGATAACAACGATTCTTGGAATAGGAGTACAAAGAGAGGAGATAAGGGGAAGTTTATACAAATGGAAATAACATTCTAGGAACTAAATGTAAGTTTCCTAGAAATACCCCCGACTTCTTTCAACACTACGAAGTTTTCTATGAAAAGGGCTCACGCATAGTATCTTCGAACATAATCTGAATTCACCGGATTTTTTAACTCAACACCATCCATATTGGTTAAAAGTAAAGCTCCTCCTGAAAATGCCTTTTTTACCACGAACGGACCTTCATAATTAGGAGTCCATTTTCCTCGATGGTCCTTTAGAAATGGAAGTATCCTTTTTAACACTAAATCTCCTTCTCGAAAACTTCGAGGGTGTACCTTTTTATTGTATGCTCGCATTAGTCTTTTTTGGTAAAGTTGTCCATGACTTAATGCTGTCAAACGTTTTTCTTCAATGAAATTCAACTGCTCATAACGACCTCTTATCCATTCAGCTTCATCTAACTTAGCTTCCATGAGAACTCTCAATGAAGGTATCTCAACTTCTAAAGGTAGGACAGCTTCCATACCATAAACCAAAGAAAATGGTGTTGCCCCTGTTGAAGTACGAACTGATGTGCGATATCCATGCAATGCAAACGGTAGTATTTCATGCCAATCTTTGTATGTTGTTGTCATCTTCTCAATAATTCTTTTAATATTTTTGTTGGCTGCTTCAACTGCCCCATTCATCTTGGGGCGATATGGAGTCGAATTTCTGTGATTGATCTTGAATTTCTCACAAAGTTCGTCCATCATTTTGTTATTAAGGTTCTTGGCATTATCTGTAATAATACCCTCTGGTAGACCATAACGACAGATCAACTCTTTTATAATTGAGTACCACTCCTCTTGTAACATTGCAGTAAGATGCCGCCTCTATCCATTTAGTGAAGTAATCAATGGCTACAAGAATAAAACGATGACCATTTGAGGCTTTAGGATCAATGGGTCCAATAACATCAATTCCCCACAAAGAAAATGGCCATGGTGCTGACAAGACATGCAATGGAGATGCTGCTGCATGAATCCTATCCATATAAATTTGACACTTTTTACATTCTCTTGCATATTTTATGCAGTCTGATTCCATCGTTGTCCAATAATAACCAGATCTAAGTATTTGTCTGGCCATAGTATGTCCGTTAGCATGTGTTCCACATATTCCTTCATGAATTTCTATCATAATTTGTTTTGCTTCTTCCACATCAACACACCGAAGGAGTACCATATCATGGTTTCTTTTATAAAGAACTTCACCACTTAAGAAAAAGTTCATGGCCAACCTTCTTATTGTGCGTTTGTCATTCTTTGAAGCTCCATATGGATATTCTCTACACTTTATGTATTGCTTGATATCAAAATACCATGGCTTGTTGTCATTTTCAATATTCATGCAATATGCCGGCGCATCTCTTTTCGTAATTTGGATTGGATAAAGCTCATACTCAAGATTAAGATTAAACATGACTGCCAGGGTGGCTAATGCATCTGCCATTCGATTGTCTTCCCTATGAACATGGTCAAATGAAATTTTCTCAAAATTTTGAGATAATTTTGCAATGTATTGGCTATAAGGAACCAATTTAGCATCTCTTGTTTCCCATTCTTCCTTGACTTGATGTATTACTAGCATTGAGTCACCCAAAACTTTCAACTTTTTAACACTCATGTCGATTGCTGCTTGAAGTCCCATAATACAAGCTTCATATTCAGCGATATTGTGAGTGCATTCAAAACATAACTTAGCTGTTAGGGGAAATACCTTTCCTTTTGGGGAAATTAGTACAACTCCAATCCCATGTCCCAACTCATTTGAGGCACCATCAAAAAGCATAATCCAAGTCTCATGATCCGTAGCATCATTTTCAACTAAAAATATGTTTTCATCAGGAAAATCAACGCTCATTGGCTCGTAATCTGCTACTGGTTGGGCAGCTAAATGATCAGCAAGCGCACTTCCCTTTATTGCTTTTTTAGTAACATAAACAATATCATACTCTGACAACAAAACTTGCCACTTTGCAATTCTACCAGATAATGACGGTTTCTCAAAAATGTATTTTATTGGATCCATTTTTGAAATAAGCCATGTCGTATGATATAACATATATTGCCTCAAACGGTGAGCGGTCCATACCAAAGCACAACAAGTTCGCTCTAACATTGAGTATTTCGACTCATAATCGGTGAATTTTTTGCTTAAATAATAAATAGCATGCTCTTTCTTTCCTGATAAGTCATGTTGTCCTAGAACACCACCCATAGAACCTTCTAAAACCGTCAAGTATAGGATTAACGGCCGTCCTGGAGCTGGAGGTATCAATACAGGTGGGCTTTGTAGATATTGCTTAATTTTGTTGAAAGCTTCTTCACAATCCTCATTCCATTTTCCTGGATTATTTTTACGTAAAAGCTTGAAGATTGGTTCGCAAGTTGGGGTCAAATGTGAGATAAATCTGGATATGTAATTCAGTCTTCCAAGAAAGGCTCGAACTTCTTTTTCCGTTTCAGGGGATGGCATGTCCATGATAGCCTTCACTTTATCTGGGTCTACTTTGATCCCTTCTTCACTGACAATGAATCCCAACAGTTTTCCCGAGGTTGCCCCAAATGTACATTTGGATGGATTTAATTTCAATTGATACTTTCTCAACCGATCGAATAATTTTTGAAGTATAGTTGTATGATCTTCATTTGCCTTGGATTTTGCAATCATATCATCAACATACACCTCTATTTCCTTATGCATCATATCATGAAAAAGTGTAACCATTGCTCGCTGATATGTTGCCCCGGCATTTTTCAAACCAAAAGGCATTACTTTGTAGCAAAATGTTCCCCAAAGGGTAATGAATGTTGTTTTTTCTCTATCTTCTTCAGCCATTTTGATTTGATTATATCCTGAGAAACCATCCATGAAGGAGAAAGTTGAATATCCTGCAGTGTTATCCACCAACATGTCGATGTGAGGTAAAGGGAAGTTATCTTTTGGACTAGCTCGATTTAAATCTCTATAGTCCACACACATTCTCACTTTTCCGTCTTTTTTAGGTACTGGAACAATATTTGCCACCCATTCAGGATATTTGGAGACTATGAGGAATCCTGCTTCAATTTGTTTTTGTACTTCCTCTTTTTTTAATCAATATATCAGGCTTCATTTTACGTAGCTTTTGTCTTACTGGATTGCATTCTGGCTTCAAAGGAACACGATGTACTACAATATCCGTATTTAACCCCGGCATATCCTGATAACTCCAAGCAAAAATATCTGAGTACTCACGTAACAAATTGATTATTTTTTTTCGAGTTTCACTGGTCATTGATGTGCCAATTTTTACCTCTTTTGATTCCTCCTGAGAACCCAAATTGATTACTTCAACTAGCTCTTGGTGAGGACCTAAGACCTTATCTTCTTCTTCTACTAATCTTAACAGTTCTGAGGATATTCTCCCAGCATTTTCATCGTCACTCTCTTTGTCAGATTCCATAGTGTATATTAAGGTATCAAGGGTAGAACTGGAATTACTAACATCTTCGTTCTTATGAATGTTGTCTATGAAAAAGTTTGGACTTTTGTGTTTAATTTGCAAGATGCAAGAAAGAAAGCAGAGAGAAGAAGAAATTAGAAAGAATGAAAGGAAAATGCGAAAATTTCATTAAATAACAAGAAAGAGGAAAAAAAAAAAGTACATTCCATTTTGTAAAGCAAACAAAATACTGTGGCCTTAAGTAGAACCAACTAGAAAATTAAAACAAATAAAAGTTTAATCATTACTCTTGAAAATCTCCAGAAAATGTAGGTAGGTCTACAACATCCCAATTGTTAAGCTCAAAATTAGGTGGACATGCATAAACTGTTTCATCTTCAAATGATGCTTCTTGTGCCACTGCTGCAATTGATAAACTCTCCATCTTTGTTAACAAACAATGTTTTGAATCAGAGTCACGTGATGAGTAACTTATACCAGCACTCTTGAAAGTATCATATAATGCTGGTATAAATTTTAGACTTGGATCAAACACCATCATCCCTTGCTTTTCCAAACACCTTTTCTTCTTTTCTTTTTGAAGCCTAATTTTATCATATACGTTTGGCATATAACCCAAACCAAATCTCCCTTCATTGCTTGGTGTATTTAGAAGTGTTTCCAAGCTTTGATTCAAACCATATCCTCCACTTCTCATCATCCTTTTTGTCGTAACTTTAGGCATGTGTGACTTTATTACTTCACCTGCAGTTGCTTCCATCATAGTTGCATGAGCAATTTCAAAAGAGCGAAAAGAACACTCTAAAGCTTCTTCTGTTGCCTCCACATATGGGGTTGATATCGGTTTTGTTATCAGAAAATCTTCCTCTCCCATTAAACAAATCATCTTACTCCCAACAATAAATTTCAATTTTTGATGCAATGTAGATGGCACCACTCCTGCAGAGTGAATCCAAGGACGACCTAACAAAAAGCTGTAAGTAGGTGTTATCTCCATTACTTGAAAGACTATATTGAAAGTACATGGGCCAATTTTTGATTGGTAATTCAATGTCACCAATTACTTCTCTTCGTGATCCATCAAAAGCTCTCACTACCATAGTACTTGATTTGATGTATGACATGTCCACTGGGAGCTTTAATAGTGTAGATTTAGGCATTATATTAAGAGCTGAACCGTTATCCACTAAAACTCTTGCTATAACATAATCCTTGTACTTCACTTGAATATGCAGTGCTTTTATATGGCCTAAACCTTCAGGGGGAATTTCATCATCCGTGAAGACTATAGAATTTGAAGACGTAATGTTTCCAATAATTCTGCTGAACTTTTCCACTGAAATGTCATGTCCAACATGTGCCTTATTCAAAATATCTAGTAGCACTTTGCGATGAGGCTCTGAATTTAAAAACAAAGATAATAAAGAAATTCGAGCTGGAGTATTATGCATTTGCTCTATGATCTTATACTCACTTTGTTTTACTATTTTCAAGAATTCGTTTGCTGCCTCATCTGTAACAGACATCTCTACATCATGCTCTTTGTCATGTTCATTCACATTTCTTTTCTCACTTTTCCTCCCTTGCCCCAATGTTAAACTACTTGAAGGAGCTGTTAAATTATCTGGTTTATAACATCTTCCACTTCGAGTTATCCCGCTGATTCCTGTAATATTATCAACTGAAGGACCTGTAATGACTTGGCAATCATACCGCCATGGCACCGCTTTCAAATCCTTAAATTTGAAAGGACTCGGTACTTCGACAATGAGTTGTTTAGGATTGCAAGAACTTGATTTATTACGATTTTCTTGATAAAAGACTGTCAAAGGCCTTGGTAAAAAGGGATTTTCCTTTTTTGCAACTTCACCCATTAATGTACATATTTTATTGTCTTTCATCTCATCTTTTCCTTGTCCTTCGTATACTGTGAGTATCTTCGAATCCATAAATTGTTGTACTTTAGATCTAAATGTACAACATCGTTGGATAGGGTGGCCTGCAACTCCTTGATGGAATATACAACGTTTGCCTTCATCGTATCCTTCGTATCTTATATTGGGGTCTAAATACTCCAAACTAACATATCCTGCTTCAAAAAGACCTTCAAAAAGTGTTTCCATAGGCATCTTTATCTCATGAACTTCATTTTTACACTTTCCAACAAAACAATCTATCGCATTCACTTTTGAATTTTCATGATTAGGAAGTGGATTGTTGTTGACATCCGGCTTCTCACCAGCTTTTTTGAAGCTCAACCATCCAGCATTAATTAAAGATTGCACCTTCCTTTTCAAAGCTAAACAATTTTCAGTTGAGTGTCCCACTCCTCCGGCATGATAATCACATCGAGCATTTGGATCATACCATTTTGGATAAGGAGGTTGTATAGGATTTATTGGGATAGGAGCTAACTGTCGATTATGAACTAGCTGAGGTAAAAGCTCTGTATATGTCATAGGAATTGGGTCAAATCGAAATGTTTCTGAGTTGGTCTTGCTACCCTGACCTTGTACAAACGGTCGAGAAAAGTTTGAATTTACAAGTTTTGGGGCTCCAGAGGGAGAGTGGGTTGGTACATAGTTGTTATAAGGGATATGAGTAACATTGCTTATATATGAAGGAAAACTTTGGTCATGTTTTCTTTGGCCAAAAGTTGATTTGTGGTTCCCTAAATTAGGAAAACCAATTGCATGAACCTCACCTTCTTTCTTCTTAGGTGTTGCTCCTTTCTTTAATCCACCATACTCAGCTGAAGTCTCTATTAACCTCCCATGTTTTATCCCATATTCAATTCTTTCACCAATAACAATAATGTCAGAAAAATTGGTTGTAGCATTACCAATCATTCGATCATAGAACGGCGCCCGCAAAGTATTCATAAACATAAATGTCATTTCTTTGTCTGTTAATGGTGGTTGAACATCTGCGGCTATATCTCTCCATCGTTGAGCATATTCTTTAAAGCTTTCTGAACTTTTCTTCTCCATCCGTTGTAAGTCTAAACGATCTGGAGCCATATCAATATTATGTTTGTATTGCTTTAGAAATGCATCAGCTAAATCCTTCCAAACATGAATGTGTGCATTATCTAATTGAATATATCATCGAGTAGCTGGACCAGTCAAACTGTCCTGAAAGCAATGGATCAACAATTTATCATTACCAATATGCGCTGCCATCTTTCTACAATACATTATAAGATGACTCCTTGGACATGATGATCCATCATATTTGTCAAATTCTGGAACTTTAAACTTTGTTGGAATGATCAAACCCGGTACTAAACACAACTGTGTTGCATCTATATTTCCATAAACATCAGTCCCTTCAATTGCTCGCAATCTTTCTTCCAAAACATCTAGTTTTTGCTTAGCCGGAGTGTTTTCATTTTGCCCCATGTCTTGAATTTTAGCCTGAGCTTCCAATTGTTCTATGTCTGGGACAGGAGGTGGAACATCAAAAAGTGGATTTATAGCAACATAGTGTTGAGCAGTTTGAGACTGTGTAGCGTTCATGTGGCGTGGCGTAAATCCTGGGGGATAAATGGGATCATCGGTGTCTTGAACTAGATTGCTTGATTGTGCTGTTTCTATGACGACTTTTCCTTTTCCTATTGAAAGCAATTCCAGTATTTTTGAAACTTGTTTCCCAAGACTATTAATATCTTGTCTCATTTTATCCATGTCTTTATCTTGTTCTTCCATGATTCGACTTTTATGCATCGTATTGTAAGGATGATGAATTGGAGTAGGGTGAGCTATGTTTTACTTTGATTATTTTGAAAACTTTGAAGACTAAAGAGAAAGGGAAGAAAGAGAAAGAAAAAATTAAAGATTAAAAATTAAAAATTAAAAATCAAAAATCAAAAATAAAAAAGAAAGAAAAAACATGAAAAGAAAAGAAACAAGAATTTTATGTACTTTAGCTTAATTGTTTTTTAATATTTAGTTAATTTTAGAAAATATAAAGGTTTTCATGTACCTATACAATGTAAACATTACTTTCTTTAAAGTATGCATGAAGCCAAATGACCCAATTTCTAGGGAACTAAGATAAATAAAATTTAAATATCAAACTCAAAATAATAATAATATAGAAAATACTATTATTGAATTTTTTTTTTAAATGAAATATGTATTATTTAAAATTTTAGGAAAATGTGAAACTTTATTAAAATAAATAAGTAAAAATAATTTGAATAGTTGACTTTTGGATAAAATATGTCAAAAAGAAAATGACATGGTGTTGGTATCATCTAAACACTTATAAGTTAAAAGGCCCTCAAACTTTCTAATGTTATTTAAGAAATAACAAAAGAATTAATCTGAGCGAGGATTTTTCATGTGCCTACACGAGAGTCGAAACCCTTCGAAAGTCAACACTACTCCATCCTCAATTCTAGTCCTATAAGGTTGTGGCCCGGGTAGAGGGCTTGTGAGTGTGTGTAAATGCATGCTGGCATAAAAAAAATGTATCAATAACATAGTACAGAATATTACATATGAATCAATAAAAAAACAAATAATTAAGTGAACCAACATATTATAATATAATAAGAATAAAAGATAAGAATGTGCTGGCTTGACTCTCTTACACATTGCAATGTCCCCAGTGGAGTCGCCAAGCTGTCGCGACGTGATCGCTACGCGGAGCGGCCGACCTCCCCGTTTATTTTATTTTAATAAATAATTTTGGAGTCGCCACCAATCATATTAAGGTGTGATTGGTCACCCAAAAAAAAGAAAGAAAAAAAATGGTCTGCTCAGAGATTTAAGTTCGGGAGTCAGTTATGTGTAGGGAAGGTGTTAGCACCCTACAACACCCAAAAAAATGGTTATCCAATTTTATCTTTTAAATTAAATTATAAAGATTCACAAAATAAAATTTTTATTTAGGTTTTGTTTAAATGTCCCATGTTTATCAATTCATATCGAAGAAAGTAAAACCTAAGCATGAATTGATGATTATGAGTGGCATAGGAGCCATTAGAAAAATTAAGTTTATTTTTGTTTTAAAATATTTTTATTCACCTTAAGAATATTAAGATACCAACACTTGATATTTTAATCTCTATCATAGGTGTTTAATGAAAAATTTCATATATCTAGAATTAATAAATTCATAGAAAATACTACTCAGTCTCATTTAAAAATATGAAATGTGTTAATTTAAAAAAAATAATCTATTAATTAAATTTCAAACGGAAAAATTTCATGTATTTATGGATTTTAAATTATAAAATCCATAAAATAAACAATACTATTTAACATTATTATAAAAAAAATAATAATAATGACAAAACATTATGAAATTTGAAAAATACTTAGGTGTAATATGCTGAGATAAAATAAATACATTGGTAATATATGCAAAATGTAAAAGATATTAATGTAGGATGCAAGATAATTAATTAATACAACATATGCAACATAATTAATTAATTCAAAATGATGCAAAATAATTGATTAATGCAGGATGCAAAATAATTGATTAATGCATAATTAAACGAGGCCAAATGGATATCAAATAATAATTAATAGTTGAATGCCAAAGTAGGTTTGGCCCAATATGCAAATAAATAATATTGCGAATAAATAATCACACCAAAATAAATATCAAATAATTATAGCCACATATGCATACTGATTAATTAATACATCATGCAAATAATTAGAATGAGGGAATGAAAATGTCACATACAAGTTGCTAATTAATTAATAGGCCAAATGAAAAATGGTTGTTGCCAAAATTTAATTATATCATGCATAATTATTAACATGGATAATATATGGATAACAGTAATTATTAACAGAGTATGCCATATGGATACATGGATAAAGTAATTAACAAAAACTGTAAAATGGATGCCAATGAAGAATGAGTATTACCAAATACAAAAGGCTAATTGATTAATTATGCATAATTATTAAGGCATGCCATATGGATATAAGTAATTAACTGTAAAATGGGTGTCAATGAAGAATGAGTATCCAAATACAAATATATGATGCTAATTAATTAAAAAGAAATTAACACAGAATGGATGCCCAATAATAAAAGAAAATTAACACATAACAGAATGCTCAATATTTAAAAATTAACACAGAATGGATATACAGAATGGATACCCAACAATTAAAAATAAATTAACACATAACAGAATGCTCAATATTTAAAAATTAACACAGAATGGATATACATAATGGATACACAGAATGGATACCCAACAATTAAAAAAGAAATTAACACAGAACAGAATGTTCAATATTTAAAAATAAAAAATAAAAAATTTAATATAGAATGGAAGGTAGAATGCTCAGTATTAAGAAAGATACAAATAATAAAATTAACATGTTAAATGATGGTAAAATGATGAACACGATAGTTCATAATTAAAAGCAGTATATCAAACAAGAAGAAAAAAAAAAATCATTAAACAAGAATAAGAATAAAAAAGAGGAAAAAGAAAAAAAACTTACCAGCAGGTCTGCCCTTCAATGCCAAAGGTTATTCTTTTGATCTTCTTTCACTCTTCACCTCTTTCTAAATCCTCCAGTAATAAAAAAAAAGATCCTCCCCTTTTCTTTTTTCCTCTTTCCTTTTTATAGGGCAAACTCCATTGTTTTTTTTTAGATCACGAGATGAAGTGCAGACGACTACAGAGAAATAGGAAGAAAGTGGGAGAGTGGGAGAAAGTGATAGAGTGGGAGAAAGTGGGAGAGTGATGACGAAGAAAAAGGGATGGTTGAGAAAAAATAGGAAGGAAATCAAACCTTTTATTTTTATTTTTATTATTTATTTTTAAATGTATTTATTATTATTATTATTGTTTTTTTTAAAATATAAATTTAAGATTCAAATTCAAATTCAAATTCAAATTCAAATTTAATTTCTTTTTCTTTTTCTTTTTTCTTTTATAATAAATAAATATAGGACAAAATACGGTATCTACATATGCTATTACATATTAATTACGGCACATAATTAAATATATTCTTGGAAAAATGAATCTCAAAATACTAACAAACTCATTACACCTTCAATTACAACTAATACACCTAACTTATAATATATTCAAATTCAAATGTAAGCCAAATGATGCAACAACATCTAGATATGAAAATAAATCAGAAATAAATCTTTGTAGACTAAATTTAATCGAGCTACCCTTCTTATCAATTATAAGTGATGTCTTGAAGATAATCATCATGAACATAAGCTGACTACATTAATGATTGTCTCAATAGAATGCCATACATAACTAAACTTCGGTAAAATTGCAATATTCTTGAACTAACTGGATCTAGTAGAACTCTTCCATACTTGTTATTAATCCAAGAATAAAGAAAAGAAAAAAAGAAATGAGAGAATTCTTCAATTTGAAATGAGATATAAAGTTGTAATTTATAACCTACCAACCTAACAACTCTCTAAAATACAAAAATAAATCCAATAAATAAAAACATTGAAAATTGGTCAATTTTAACTGAATCGAGTCAAAATCTAGCTTGAATGATTGGTGAAAAATATATTAAAACAATTCAGACCATGCATGAATGATGCAATGAATTTTGGATTGAAATGAGAGATTGTGAATGCAATTAATTTGAATTGAAGGTGTGATATGTATACATCGAGGCAGTACAAGAAAGCAAAGTATAATAAACTACGGATCATTCATTCACAGTGGTATCAATTCATACTAAGCTATAGCCATATTCAAATAGTTAGAATTTGAAAGAGGAAATAGGGAAGATAATGTCGGTGAACATATTGTTTGTTATGGGTTCTTTCTTGCCATAACCCATTTATTGCATAACATTTATGGTAGATGTGGGCTATTCATTTGTCACTTTCTTATCTACGTGTGCCTTGCATACTACGTCTAATGCTAGACATGCTTTTACATATAAGAAAATTTTCAAAAAATAACAAAGAAAACAAAATAAAACATCCAATGGATTACTCTCATGTTATTTTTATCCACTTCTATCAATAATATACTTGTATGATCAATTTCTATCACTAATAGACATTGATAAACTTCTAACAACCTCTATTTTCACTTATAGGTAAGTTTCTATCTTTTTCTATCACTGATAAATATTGATAGACCGTTTATCAACGGTAGATTTGTATCTGAGTTGTATGAAATTAATAATGCTCAAAATTTTACTACACTTTGTTCAACCTATTTTTGTATGAAAAATTACTTATATGATTTTGCATATATTCATTCTGACAAATTATAATTCACATTGGTTTAGATAAAACACAAAAAAATGGTTACAATTATACTTTAAAAAGGTTGATACTTTTTGGAGAAGTTATTTCAATATAAGGATGGTTCCTAGTTGGGTAATATAAGCTCTTCTTTAATAGTTACTTCTGATTAATTATTTTAGAGATTTGAAAAAATAAAACTACCAACCATAAAGAGTTTCTCAAAAAAAAAATTCTCAACTTGTTTAGAACATAATTGTAACTTCAACAGGTTTGAGGGTTTTTCAACGTATATCTAAAAGAACATTCTTTTTATATTATCCTTATATATTATATCTTATAAATTATATATATATATATATAAGTGACATCTAATATCTAGTTGTACTAGTTGTGAATAACAAAAGATCAACACATAATTGACAATCATTTTTAGCTTTCTTTATTCCAAATGTCATAATAAAAACAAAAAGATTATATATTAGTATCATTTTTTTATTAGGTACTTGGAATGACATAGAATCGTAAAGGAATCAATTGACATGAAACCAATCAGAATGAGAATTTAAATGGATGATGAAAAAGTTTTTTTTTTTTTTAATCAGAAGCTAAATTACTAGAAATAATAATAATGGGCGGGAAAGCATAGAAAAATAATTAATTAAAAAAGTAGGGGTGTTTAAGTGTATTTGGAATATATTTTTAAGTATTTAATTTAAAAATAAATCATTTTGAAAAGATTTGGAATATTGTTTCACAATCACTCAAATGGGTTAGTCTAAACTAGCCTTATTTATAAGTGAGGGAAAAATGGTAGATATCTAAAACAATTTAGTTAGTGTCCAAAGATATTAATTAGAGTCTAAGAGAATCAATTCTCAGTGGCAATTAGGATATCACCAATTGAGATAATCAATATAATTTCATTCCTATTCCTTGACTTATATTCCACCAATAAGCCAACTAATTAACCCTGCTATCAAGGATTAGAGGTATTATATTATACAAACATATTAAAATTTAAATTATTATAAATGACATAACAATTAAAAAAAATTAGATTCTATTAATGATTCGCTTTTGGAAGTCGACAAGAGATATGATGAGTCATAACTTTCAATTTAAACATAATAAGATAACATAGATCACTTGAGCACGAGGGGTGTAATGCTCTCTCATCTTCATGAACATGATAAGGCCTAAGACTTTCATAATTGTTTGACTCCCAACAGTAAAAGACTCCTTCTAATGCTAGAGAATAAAAAGAAGATAAGACTCTTTCAGAGACGTCAAAAGAACTTACAACAAAAAAAAAAAAAAAAGGAGCTAGGAGTTCTTCGTTTGCAACACTAAGAAAAAAGACTCGTTCAGAGATGTCAAGGATAACCGTCTATAAATTACATTGATAAGTATTGATAGATATTGATACTTTATTGATAGATATTGATCGAAATCTCTATAAATTTTTATTAATGTCTATCATTATAATGTATGAAATTTTACTCTATTTTATAAATATTTTACTTCTTACAATCGTCGGAAATAGAGGATATATCAACACAAACATCTTTAGATTCCTTTAGTCCAAAGTCTTCAATCGATGAAATAAAAAACATGATTAATTCAAATTTTTTCCATTTGATAAATTGTTTATTGTTATCAATAATTTTTAAGATTGTCACATGTGTGTTGGATACATATATCCAAGCTATTAGTATTTGAAGTCAATGTTGTCTTGGCTGTTTGATAATTAAGATATTTCTTAATATTTTAAATAAATTTAAAATATATTCATATCAATAGATGTATTAAATTACTTTTTATAATTATTATAACATTTAGTACATCATAAACAACAGATTGCAGTTTAATTGGAAGACATGTTAATGACTACTCACAATTTTATTATAATAAAAAATAATTAATTTGTTATGACCCTTTTTTTTTTAATAAAATTTATTTTAACAATATAATTGATTATACTTTGCTATCACAACAAACTTAATTTTGTATGGGCTACAATCCTAAGTAAAGAGTTGATCAACAATAATGCAAAATGGTAAAGAGGAAAAGCCCTCAAAGTTTTCATCAATCACAATTGATCATTTACACTCTTTCTCATGCCCAACATGTTTTAAAATCTCTCCAACTCTTTAAAAACCTTAAGTTTTCAACCTTCATCAATTTGTTAGCATTTCAAAATTTACAAAAATGAAGGCAAACCTATTACTTTTAGTCCTCTCAAACTCTATCAACTTTGGCTTTTTAGATTGAAATGTTAGGCTTTTATTGAATAAATATAATTAAATGCATACGTTAAGGGCGAATAGTTTATATGTTTTTGGGGTCCCGCGTGATAAAGTTTAGGCACCTTAGGTGAACTTATTTGGGAAAAAAAAAGATTAGACTCATGACTTAAGAACATATTGAATAAGAACGTAAAAGTAAGATATATGATTCAAGTTAAATAACTGAACACGTGGTATCATATCTTCTAAGGTTTGTTCTTGATTAGGAATTATCAATAAAAACTATAAAAACATTTAAAAGGGTGTGAATTGTAAAAGATGAA
This sequence comes from Cucumis sativus, assembly GCF_000004075.3. NCBI lineage: Eukaryota > Viridiplantae > Streptophyta > Magnoliopsida > Cucurbitales > Cucurbitaceae > Cucumis > Cucumis sativus. Next base: position 22,916,962 of record NC_026657.2, read on the forward strand.
AATTTTTAAAGATTATTTATGCTTTAGTAATATTTCTCAAAATTGAATATTTCATATATGATTAAGTTGAGATCAGGGGATGATATTTTTTTGAAAGCAACTTTTATGGGAGGATAGATATTTTATATTTTATAAACTCTACGTGCAAGCACATGCATCTATATTAACAAATCTTTTAATTTGCTCATTCATGGAATACTATTGAATAGACTTTATGACATTGTTTCTAAATAAAATAATCATAAATTTTCCTTCTATACTTTTTAGTATAAATAATAAAAGAAAAACCCAATTTATTATCTCCTCGTGTTTATTTGTTTTTAATCAAAAAGCTAATTAATAAAGTTAATTAGTATATGAATGTGGAAATCAACAACCGTAAAAACAGAAATTGAATATTATTATTAGATTTAAAACATTTTTTAGTTATCATTTTCTTTTCATTCTATTACATTTTCTTTGATCACTTCAACTTTCAAAAATTCAATAATAGTCTTTCTAAATACTGAAAAATATATTATACATTTCAAGTATGATTGGTAAGAATAATGATAGTTAATTTAATTTTTTCTCCTTTTAATGATATATTAAACAAAAACCATGTCACTCACTTTCTAACCGACTCGATTTATTGTTGATTTGATTTTCGATTTTAACCACAGTGATATAGTATGTATCATGTGATAAAAAAAACTCTACCATGAATTAAAGTAATTCTTCTGTAATTAATTAGTTTCTATAATTAAGCTAGATTATATATACATATGTATCATATATAAATTAAATTAATGTAACAAACTCACATAAATTTTCATAAATACATGTCCAAACACAAAATTGAAACTTTTCATAATAAAGTATGAAAAAGGCAAAAATCTTGTAAAGCATAGTGAAAGCCAAAAAAAAGTTGCAACCATATTCTAACACAAAAAATTTCTAGTACTATATTGCAATACTTATTTCTCTTCCATATATTTGACATGAATATTGATGATATATTATTTTAATTTATGAATTATATAAAAAACAATGTGAAGGTAATATGAATTTTTTTTACCACCATAGTACAAGTTAAGATTATTAAATTTAAATTCTGATATTAAATTAAAATATATGAATCGATATCTGTATTATATCATAGAAAAATGTATGAAAAATAAAAATAATAAATAATAGTCTAATTTAATTAAATTGGTATTAGAGCATATAAACCCGAAACAGTTTTATCTCATATACAAAGAAATTGAGATTTGCTGGGGAACGGGGAAAAAAAAAATCACAAACTATTTATTTAATAATCTAGATTTAATCTTTATAATATTTTTAGAAATATTGATGGAAATGGATTTTTAAACTTTGAGACAACTTTCCTTCCACACTTTTTTGTATAAAACGTGTAAAATATAAACGACTTTGCACGTTTATATTTTTCTAATAAACGAAATTTCATTAAATGCTGGTTTCTGCCATTTCTTTTCCTAAATAAAATCTTCATCTTCGATTCTCTCTTCCTATAAAGCTGTAGCATCCCCTTTATAAAACCCCAAGAATTAAAAGAAATGAAACTTCTTGTCTATGGTATTTTGAATTAACAACCAATGAAAAGTTGAAGAATTTATTAGAAGAGAAAAAATGGATTTGGGAAATGGGAGTTCATTTAGAAGCAATGGAAGTTTTAGATCAATAATGGATGGATTTTCAAGATCTTCATTACGGGAAGAAGATGATGAAGAAGCACTTAAATGGGCAGCCATTGAAAAGCTTCCAACTTTCAGACGTTTGAGGAAAGGTTTGGTTACGACTTTGAATGGCGAAGCTAATGAAGTTGATATTCTTAAGCTTGGGTTTCAAGATAGGAAGAATTTGATTGAAATGTTACTCCAAGTTGGTGAACAAGATAATGAAAAGTTCTTGATCAAGTTGCAGGATCGTCTTGATAGGTAAAATTTCCTTTTTTCTTTTTTCCCATTTTCTTTCTATCAAGACGTACGGCCCCTCATCTTCCGTCAATGAATTTATGTTTATGGATGGTTGAAGATAATAATTTATGTTAATGTTAGTTTCGTTTTCAAATTTTTAAAAAGATAATAATATTGTATCTTTCGTATTATATACTTAAAAGCACTCTTGAAATGAATGGCAAAGTTAGAAGATCTTTTTTGTAATTTAGTTTATCTTTTTCCTTTATTAAACTACTCCGTTGAATTTTCATGGAGTGTCTAATCTGTGAAAAACAAATTCTTCACTTTCTTCGTTTGAAAAAAAAAAACTCAATAAGTTCAAAAGTTAAAAATATATTACTTTTATATTTTCATAAGGTTAAAAAAAAAACGCATTGAGTAAAAATTCTTCAAAATCTTGATGGGAATTGATGAAATGATGTAGTAGTCGTCATGGCCATATTTATTGGTCCCAAATTTTCTTTTTTAAATTATAAATAGTTTCTACTTTTCCACATTTACAAAAAATGAAAGGATAATATTTGTGACTTCAAAATGTAAGAGTATTTTTTGTTTATTTAAACAAATAAAAGATAAAAAGAATATTTTTCATAGTTTAGCTTTTAAGTTTTTGACCCGCAGAAAACAAAAGTCTACTCTCTCTAATCTCTACAAAATTGTTTTGGTCACAAACCTTAAAAGGTGATGGATGCATTAAATATTTTAAATTATTTAACTTTTCGTTCAAATTATTTTTAAAATAAAAATTAAAGTATCTCAAACTAGTTATTTGACGCTACGAACGAACAATTAAGTACGAGGTATTATTAGAGAACCATGTATATATGTGTATCGATCTCTTTTACGTCTATTTTTTATATTATTTAGGTGCTGATTTTAAAAGACTAAAATTCATATGGTTTAATTATTTGTTTAAAATTTTCAAGAGTTGGAATCGAAGTTCCAACAATAGAGGTTCGGTTTGAGCATTTGAGTATTGAAGCAGATGGTTACGTGGGAACAAGAGCTTTGCCAACACTTCTTAATTTCACACTCAATATGGTTGAGGTAAAGTTGTTATAGTAAATTAATTAATCAATATTTAATTATCATTTCATAAATCTTAATTAAGGATGTTATTTATTTTGGCTGATATGGGTTGGCTTTTATTTCCAAAGGGTTTCTTGAGTTACCTTCATATGTTTTCCAGTGGAAAGAAGCCTATAAAAATCCTTCATAATGTCAGTGGAATTATCAAGCCTGGAAGGTAGGGAAAATTAAAATTAATTACTTCCAAATTTACGAGTTACTGTCTCTACGTACTCTAATTTTATGGTAATTTTGTCCACTTTTTTCTGAACAAAATTAGTTAACAAAAGAAATAAGTGGATCAGTATGAACAGTTTGAAAAATAGAAAAACCAAAATATGATCAAATGGTATTGCAAGTAGCTTTGACTTTTTTGGGTTGGTTTGAAGTTTATTTAAGACATATATATGTTAAACAATATATTTAAAAGAAATGATAGAAGAGATGGTTAAAAAGTATTTATAAAGATAGAGAACTTTATTGGGTTGTTTTAATTATTTTTGGCAGAATGACACTGCTGCTGGGTCCTCCTAGCTCGGGAAAAACCACTCTTTTATTAGCACTGGCAGGAAAGCTTGATCCTAACATAAGAGTATAAATATTATATCTACCCTAAACTTCTTTATTATTTCTATTACATTTTATGATATTTCATTTCCCCCTCCCCCTAAACTTTTATACAATTCATTTTATTCATATAGTTGTAGTGTTTGATCCAAAAACTATTTTGCATTTTAGACAACTGGAAGAGTAACCTACAATGGGCATGGAATGAATGAATTTGTACCCCAGAGAACTGCTGCCTACATTAGTCAATATGATCTTCATATTGGAGAAATGACTGTCCGAGAAACTTTAGCTTTTGCTGCTCGGTGTCAGGGTGTCGGCTCACGCCACGGTTAGCTTTGAATTTAATATGTCTATATATGCTCAGTTTGATAATGATTTTGTTTTATATATGCTTTTCAAAAAACATACATTTGTCGTTTTTAAATTTTTAAATTTGGACTCATCGAATATATGAATACTAAATACTACTTTGATGTTAATAATTTTGATTTTTGGTTTATTTTAGTCCTTTTAACTCTAAAGAAGTCATTTGGATGCCTTGAAAATAAAATGGACCAAAACGATCACTTTTTATAAATCATAGTAAAAAATACAAACATACAAAAATAAATGTTTAGAATTTGTAAGCGGTTAAGTTTTTAAAAACCCAAAAATAAAAAATAAAAAGTGTCAATGAAGAAAAAAAGGTATAGATTGTTAAATAGGCTATATATATACTTTTGCAGACATGTTGGCAGAGTTGTCAAGGAGAGAGTGTGCAGCAAATATAAAGCCTGATCCTAATATTGATACTTTCATGAAGGTTAGTCGTTATTAATCTGTATTAATTATTTGGAAGGAAAGTTTTTAAAAAATGAAGCTTATTGATCAGTTGATTCATTTTAAAGAAGCAAACATAATTAATATGCCAAAACAGGAGTTTTAAACACACACTATATATTATTTTCATATATTTGGTTGTTTGATTTAAAAAATATTAGTGTTACTAATTTTAATTACATGAGGAATTTTAATCATTCAGGCTGCTGCAACAGAAGGTCAAGAAGAAAGTATGGTGACAGATTATATCCTGAAGGTAATAAATATATTTTTAATCTCATTTTTCATATTACAACATATATATATAAGAGATTAAATTGAAAGTTTTAAAATGAACATGTTTATGAATTATCATATAGATTTTGGGATTGGAAGGATGTGCTGATGTAATGGTTGGCGACGAAATGATAAGGGGAATATCCGGAGGACAAAGAAAGCGAGTGACTACAGGTAATTAAACTGAGTTCATTCAAATCTTGAAAGGTTTTGAAAGCAAAAGAAGAATAACATAAAATGATTGTCGAACGGACTGAATAAAGTTTTTTTTTTTGTATTAAAATGAAATTATACACAGGTGAGATGTTAGTTGGGCCAGCGAGGGCTTTATTCATGGATGAAATATCGACCGGACTTGATAGCTCGACGACGTTTCAAATAGTGAATTCATTGAAGCAATGTGTACACATACTTAAGGCAACAACAGTGATTTCACTCTTGCAACCAGCACCAGAGACATATGAGCTTTTTGATGACATAATTCTTCTTTCGGATGGGCATATTGTTTATCAAGGTCCTCGTGATCGAGTGCTTCACTTTTTTGAATCTATGGGGTTTGTTTGTCCGGAAAGAAAGGGAGTGGCTGATTTTCTTCAAGAGGTAACTTTTTTCCTCCTCTAAAAAGTCGACCACGGACTAGATTTATAATTTTGAAAGCTTAAGGATTCAAATTGACACAACCAAGGTTGAAAACTAAAATGGATTTACCTAAACGGTGTAAAATTACATATGATAACTACATTGATTAAGATATTATGTCTTTGACAAACAACATTAAGATTCAAATGATCGCACTCAATCCTACTATTGATTATATGCAGGTGACATCGAAGAAAGATCAAGAACAATATTGGAAAAACAAGGATGAGGCATACAACTTCGTTACTCCATTTGAATTTTCTGAAGCATTTCAATCATTCCATGTTGGGAGAAAACTTGGAGATGAACTTGCCATTCCTTTTGATAAATCTAAGAGCCATAGAGCTGCTTTAACAACCCACAAATATGGTGTTGGAAAGAGACAACTCTTAAAAGCTTGTTTCTCCAGAGAGATTCTACTTATGAAGAGAAACTCATTTGTCTACATTTTCAAATTCTTTCAGGTAATAACTGTTTTATTTTTATTATTTTTATTGTCAATGTGTTTTCCTTGTTCTAACTTGAATAATGGTGTCAATTTACACCCTCGATTATGTGATCTCGTTAGGACAAAATAATATAATTTGTCAAGTTTGAGACTTAAGTTGATGAAATTGAAAGTTTATGATTAACTGATACAACATGGATAAGCATAGATTGAAGATTAATTGATTTTGCTATCTAATAATGAAGAAGAATGGACCAGAAAGAACAACATATATTGTAACTTGGGTGAAAAACATGTAAGAAGAATTTTTCTGCGGAGTTCGTTACTCAAATTTTCATTCTTAAAAGAAAGGATAAAGAAACTCTCTTATAAGAAAAAATTCTCTCCATTTTATCAAGTTTTCTCATTTTTGATTTGGGATGGTTTGCAAATAATGAGTCTCCACCTATTTGTAGTCCAGAGAAACTTGGTCATCGAACAAAGCCGATTGTTCTATATTGACCTTGAACAATGTAAAACATCTAATATGGTTACAAATTGACACTGGATTATGTAAAAGATCTAAGGACTACACATTTAATCTTGGACAAAGTGCGCGATTCAATGGCTAAGAATTAGATTTGTAAGAAACTTCTTGAATAATCTTGAAGACTATTATTTAACATTTTCAATCTATTCTATTCAAAGTTTCCAGTTTAATTAGACTTTGGTAGATAGTAGATATGCTAAACTTGGTTAATGATGTGTTTGTATTATTGCACGACATAATCCTTAGTGAATTAGGATTACATTGCTCAAGAATGACAAAATTGAAAAATGTTAATACACTTGTAGGATATTGAGTTTTTAGCTTTTGAGTTTAGAAGTGATTTAATATATATGAGTAGGAGACAATTACAATGCATCTAACATGATGTGTTTGGAATTTCCAGCTATTGGTAATGGCTCTAATTACAATGAGTGTGTTCCTAAGAACAGAGATGCACCACGATACCATTGTGGATGGAGGAATATACACTGGTGCTCTGTTCTTCTCAGTTATTATGGTTATGTTTAATGGATTATCAGAGCTATCATTAACCACAATTAAGCTTCCTAATTTTTACAAGCAAAGAGATCTCTTATTCTATCCTTCATGGGCCTATTCTCTTCCTAATTGGATCCTCAAGATTCCCATTACTTTTATCGAAGTTGCTTTGTGGGTTGGAATCACTTACTATGGCATTGGATTTGATCCAAATATTGAGAGGTTAGAAAATACAAGTGTGTTCTTTCTATTTTTGTCATTATTATGTTCCTTCTCTTAATAAATACATAAACGCTGTAGGTTTTTCAAGCAATTCTTGGTGCTTTTACTTGTCAATCAAATGGCTTCTGCTCTATTCCGATTCATCGCCGCATTGTGTCGGAATATGGTTGTTGCAAACACGGTCGGTTCTTTTGCGCTCCTGACCCTTTATGCACTTGGTGGTTTTGTCTTGTCTCGAGGTACGACCCTACTAATCATTGTAAACAAACTTTCATGTTTGTATTTAACAAGTGTCTCCACATTTAAATCTTTGTTGTGTTTAATAGACTGTTGAACTTTTGGAGAACGTTAAAAAAATTCTAACCAACCTACTATACAACTTTAAAGTTTAGGCTGTCTATTTGATACAAAACTGAAAGTTCAAAGTGTTTGGTAAGAGTGGTAAGACCCATTAGACATCCTCCAAAATTCAAAATCCTAACACGTAATTTAGCCATATGAAATAAAGCCATTTTGTGGATTTCGATCTTATTTGGTTTTTTTTTTTTTTGCAGAGGACATTAAGAAATGGTGGACATGGGGCTACTGGATATCACCAATAATGTATGCTCAAAATGCTGTTGTTGTAAATGAGTTTCTTGGAAAGAATTGGGGAGTAAGTCTTAGAATTCTGTTCTTGGAATGGTTTAATTTGTTGCATGAGTTTCTTCTATACTTTAAAATCACGTTCTTAGTAAAATTTATGGGTTTTTTCTTCAGGAAGCATTAGGACTTATAGTTATGAAGTCACGTGGATTCTTCCCAAATGCATATTGGTTTTGGATTGGTGCAGGAGCATTGCTTGGTTATGTGTTTTTGTTCAACTTCTTCTTCACTTTGGCATTGGCATTTCTCGACCGTAATTATCTCGACCTCAATATGACTTTATAACATATATATTCATATATTTGCATAAGAAAGAGCTTCATATAACATCTTAGTTTTGATTTTGTAGCATTTAGGACGAGTCAAGCTGTTAAATCAGGGGAAACAGAAAGCATTGACGTTGGTGACAAAAGAGGTATGAAAAAGTTATAACTTCAAAGTTATATGTTAGCCCTGTCCCTGTTCCTTAACCATTTTGTATAAGAAAACCACACTTGTTTTCTTGACATTCCTTTATCATGGTTTTCATGATCTTTCTTTAGAAAAGATTTCGTAATCAATTGATGGGGCTTTGTACTAATTTCAGAGAATGAAATGAATTTTCAAGGCAATACCCAAAGAAGAACAGGAATGATTCTTCCATTTGAGCAACATTCAATTGCATTTGAAGATATCACATACTCTGTTGACATGCCGAAGGTAACTTTGATCAAAATCAAACTATACCATTGTTTTGGATAACAAAGCTTTAAATATCTCCTCATAACTTGTATACTCAAAATCATCCCCTGATCTAGTGAACATAGAACTTGGGTCGCAATTTCCCAGCATCTGTCAACTTAGATCGATTTGTTATGTATATACCGAACTTGGAACTGAAAAATGTTGAACTACCTTAGAAAAATTGAGAAGGTAAAACATAGATTAAAGTATATTACTTTGTTATCCTGATGATGTGAGATGGGGTTTTTGTAGGAGATGAGAAATCAAGGCATTGTAGAAGATAAATTGGTGCTACTAAAGGATATAAGTGGGGTTTTCAGGCCAGGTGTTTTAACTGCTCTTATGGGAGTGAGTGGTGCTGGTAAGACAACACTAATGGATGTGTTAGCTGGCAGAAAAACAGGAGGTTACATTGAAGGAAACATCAAAATATCTGGTTATCCCAAGAAGCAGGAAACATTTGCTAGAATCTCAGGTTATTGTGAACAAAATGACATCCATTCTCCTCATGTTACCGTCTACGAATCCTTGCTCTACTCGGCATGGCTGCGTTTGCCTCGTAATGTGGATTCCGAAACTAGAAAGGTAAGTTGAACTATGCCAATCTCTATTGAAGTTAGGTATGTCTTGAATTGCGTTCCTTGAGTAATCCTCTGCTTGTGCCTTTTTGTTTTTTTTCTATTGAAATGAATGAAAACAGATGTTCATTGAAGAAGTTATGGAACTTGTAGAATTGAAGACGTTGAGGAATGCTTTAGTTGGGTTGCCAGGACAAAGCGGTCTCTCAACTGAGCAACGGAAGCGACTCACAATTGCAGTCGAGCTTGTGGCAAATCCATCCATAATATTCATGGATGAGCCGACCTCAGGACTTGATGCTAGAGCTGCAGCCATCGTCATGCGAACAGTTCGAAACACAGTGGATACTGGAAGAACTGTCGTGTGCACCATTCATCAGCCAAGCATTGACATCTTCGAAGCTTTTGATGAGGTGAATTCTAAGAACAAAAACAAACCTGTTTTTTTCATAACGTTGCTTATAATTTAAAACACCTCTTCAACGGTATATAATGAAACAAAGAAATCCAAAGATGGAGGTAGTGTTTATAAGTTATAAACTTCATTTTCAAAAACCAAAACTTAAAAACAGATGAGATTATAACAAACTGGACCTAATTCCAAAGAGCACGATGATTAAAGCTCTAATTTGAGCTATTTCTTGCAGCTGTTCTTGATGAAACCAGGAGGGCAAGAAATATATGTTGGTCCATTGGGTCGCCATTCTTTTCATCTAATAAAGTACTTTGAGGTAAGATTACCAAGTCTTATTAATACTCTGAAAGTACTTTTTCCTTTTTACCTTTTATTTATAAACTTTGATACAATTGCATCTTTATTCTCAAGGAAATCAAAGGAGTTGCTCAAATAAAGGATCAGTACAACCCTGCCACATGGATGTTAGAAGTAACTTCCCCAGCACAGGAATTAGCTTTAGGGGTTGACTTCACTGATTTGTACAAAAATTCAGAACTTTATAGGTAATTCATCAGTATGCATAGACATCGTGCTCAACAAATGGTTTTGAAAATTTGTTAACATTCTATCGATGTTTTTGAAATTGTTGAACAGGAGAAACAAGATGCTTATCGAAGAATTGAGTCGCCCGACTCCAGATTCGAAAGACCTATATTTCCCAACGAAATACTCGCGATCACTTTACACACAATTTGTAGCTTGTTTATGGAAGCAACATTGGTCTAACTGGCGAAACCCATCATACTCGGCAGTGAGATTACTCTTTACAATCATCATTGCGCTGATGTTCGGAACAATGTTTTGGGATCTTGGTTCCAAAAGGTAAATTTTTTTTGCGACACTTACTATACCACTTTTAAAATTGTGGAAAATGGAAAGACGTTACTGTTTAAGAATCAGAAATATAATACAAGAAGTTATGGGACGAAACTTGTAATGAAATGAGAACTGAACATTGAGTTGTGTAATGAAGGAAAAGGCAGCAAGATCTATTCAATGCTATGGGATCAATGTATACGGCAACTCTGTTCTTGGGAGTTCAGAATGCTTTCTCTGTACAACCAGTGGTCGCCGTAGAACGAACCACATTTTATCGCGAAAGAGCAGCAGGAATGTACTCGGCCTTACCGTACGCATTTGCAATGGTAACGATATTGTTCCAATTCAAACTCTTTATCCATGTTTAACATATAAGAAACAATAACTCCATCTCATATGTACAGGTGCTGATTGAACTCCCATATGTATTGGTCCAAGCAATGATTTACACTGTCATAGTGTACTCAATGATTGGATTTGAATGGACTGTTGCAAAATTCCTTTGGTATTTTTTCATCATGAACTTCACTTTGCTCTACTTCACATTTTATGGGATGATGGCTGTGGCAATGACACCAAATCATCACATTGCTTCAATTCTCTCCTTTGCTTTCTTTGCATTGTGGAATTTATTTTCAGGATTCGTAGTCCCGAAACCGGTACGTTTCATTTACAGCTTTGTGTTTTTTTTTTTCCGTACCGGTGTAAAATTGTTAAGACTTGGTTGTTAACTTGTTTTGTTTTGTTGTTCTTTGAACTGACAGAGGATTCCAGTGTGGTGGATATGGTATTATTGGATTTGCCCTGTGGCTTGGACATTATATGGATTAGTGGCTTCACAATTTGGAGATGTGAAAGATGTGCTTGAAACTGGTGAAACAGTGGAAGAATTTGTGAGATTTTACTTTGATTTTAGACATGATTTTCTAGACATTTCTGTTTCTGTAGTTGTTGGATTTGGCGTTCTTTTTGCCTTTGCATTTGCCATCTCTATCAGTATTTTTAATTTCCAAAGAAGGTGATAATTTCATTTGCTTTTATTGGGGGAATTGTGTATAGGCTTGTATAAGTAAAAGATTTTGGATATCGTTGTAAAAGTTAATGATAACATAGTTAGTATATTTGTTTTGTAGCTAGCTAATATGAAGGGTATATATGATTTGTATTTGAATACATGTTTATCATCAATAAAATTTTAAGTTTTGAGTTTGAATGGTTTTTCCCTCCCCTACTATGGAAAAGAAAAGATGAAGAGAGATCTAGATATTCATTTTGACATAAGAAGTACAAACGACTCAAGTTCCATTTGGCAACGTTCATGTTTTTTTTAAGCACTAGAAAACAAGAATGTGCTTTGAAGCTATTCATGCTGCTTTTTTAGAATAACTATTTTTATTGAAGTTTGAACGTTAATAAGAAACTTCATTTTCCTCTCTTTCTCTCTCCCTCAAATCTTGTTAATGATTCTACTCACCATTCATGACGACCAACTCTCTAGTGACAATCATTGTTGAGTACCACTTCCAACTATTAGAATCTAGCAATTATCTCCTATCGTTCAACTTTAGACAACTACCAACCTATGACACCCAATGTTGATAATCGTCTTTAATGAACAATTCTGTCAATATTCTTCAATGACCAACTCTAACAACTAACTCTAAATTGATTTATAAACTAAAATTACTTAAGATATCTTTCTATATATATAATTGGATTAATAGTTATATTATATACTAATTAACCTTAATAGAAACAGTTCAAATCAAACAAATTAGACATGTAGTTTGGAGAAAATGTATTCAAACATATTTTTATTTTAAACCTTTTGTTCTATTAAAAGTGTTTAAATTTCATTTTTTTAATATAATTTTGTGGCCTGCTAGAAAGCTCAAATTTGTCCTAAAATTTTTGTTTTTAAAAAAGTAATCCGAAAAATCCCTAACACGGTGAAATGTGTTCCATTTTTGGCAATTTTCCAACATACATATGCAATCACCCATTGATGTAATATAATTATATCAATAATGTACATTATTATTTAAAATATATACATGTATTATTTAAGACATACATATGCATCCATTGAAAATGGATGTAATATAATCATTATATCACTATACAATATTATTTGAAATATATACGATTATATATTGTTCTATTTAAACTAAAATCATTTTTTTTGACACGGAAAGAATTTATCAAATTAACTTTCGATATATGAAAAACAATACAAAGTGGATGTAATATAATGATTGTAAATCATAAATTTGTAAAGTACGTCGTATATATGAAGAAAATGAAAGAAATAGAAAGTGAAAAAAAATGCAAAATAGAAAGAAAGCATGTGACATATATACTTCATTCATTGTAAATTTTCTTAATCGAAAAACTTCACCGACATTCTATAGTTCACAATTTCATAAACAAAATTAAGAATATGAAACAAATATGGAATCATTGGAAAACTTGAATGAGATGAATGAAATAAGAAAGGATGGACATAGAGAGAGATCAAATAGAGAGAAAACTTGAATGAGATAAACAAAATAAGAAAGGATAAACGGTAAAATAATTAAACTGTATAGAACAATTTTGAAAACAGAAAAAGCCCACAAGCCCACAATGTGAAGTACAAAAATTGCCCATGATTAATTGAACCCAACGTGTAGTATATTTGGTAAGCGATCCTTTAGACTTGGTTGTTTAAATTTGGTTTTTTCTTCAATATTCTTTGATACACGATCGTTTAGATTTGACTATTCTTTTGTGTAGATTTAATGTTTAAATTTGGCTAGCCAAATTGTAACTATTTTTTTTCGAAGATTTTTTTGGTAATTAAATCTAAAGGATTACTAAAATAGTTTGTACTTTAGTAATAACTTAGTTGGTACTTTAGTATATTTAATCCATGTTCTTTTAGATTTGATCGTTTAAATTTGGATAGTCAAATCTCAACAATTGTTTTTCAAGATTTTTTTGGTAAATCATTTTGATTTAGTACACGGTCATATTTAGATTTGATTGTTTAAATTTGGCTACTAAAATCTAAATAGTTTTTTTAAAAGATATTACTAAAATCTAAATAGTTTTTTTAAAAGATATTTGTATACAATAGTTTAGATTTGGCTATTTTTGGTACACTTTTATATATATATATATTTAGGAAAAAAATAAAAAAAAGTAAAAAATGTAAAAAAGGACAATAAAGATTGAAGAGCAAAAGAAGGGTGAATTGGATAATTAGTGTTGTTTAATTTTGAAGAACAATTAGTTAGAAAGTGTTGTTTTGGAAAATATTAGGAAAATGAGGTTAAGCTTTTTTGTTGGAACCCTTTTGGAAAATATAATGGAATTGGGCTTTGTTTTCAATCTTTTTTTTTTTAATTTTATTTTAAAAATACTAAATTTAGAATTAATGCTTTATATATAATAATAAAAAAAACATTTCTTTAAATTAGGATAATACTTATTCGTTAAATTTAATTATTTTCTTATTCTTTTAATTTTTGTTTCATTATTTTTAACTTTAGGTCTTAGGCATGAAATAAATTGTTTGTGACTATAAAGTACCAAAAATGGAGAAGCATTAGTCTTAAGCTACTTCAATCACGCTCTTGTCTTAAAAAATTGGCTTGTTTGCATAAACGAACCTGTAAATCATTCCAACTACCACCATACCAATGGATCCACAATAACATTGTAGTTTAGTTAATTAATTAATTATAAATTATAGTTAATTAGATCAATAGACTAAGACAACCACAACTAGTTCTTGATTAGTCCATTAATTATATATAGTTGTTGTAAATTAATCCAATTTCTATTTCAACTTTTTTAAGAATAAATTTCTATTTCAATTCATTTAATATATCATGAGTAACAACCCTAAAATAGTTTGTACTTTAGTAATAATTGATTAATCTTTTCGGCCACTAAAGCATAAAAAAATCAACTGATCAAACTAAAATGATCTAAATAAACTCAAAATATTAATCTAATATAAAACATCTAAAAAAGTGATTTCCAAAATTGTCAAATTGACTTCTGTGGACTGTTTTATAATTTAAAAATCCTATTCCATGCATAAACATTAAAAATAATTAAATAGTATCATCCTAATTTAAAACTTTAAACCTGGGGTTTGACATAAATATGCCATAAAAAGCCAATCAACTCCTTGATGACCAACTTTTTCTTTGTGTGCATATTAAGTTCATGCATTCCACGAATGTGAAAGTTAAAAGAGTATACTTTATATATGTACACCAAGTACAATGGTTTTTATTTAAAAAGAATGGAGAATATATAATTAACATCTGAATTGATTATTATAAATTTAACAAAATATGTATAAAATTGAAGGGTTAGACACCTCAACTTAATTCCTTAACTTTGCAGTTCAATTAGCACAAACTTCCTATAACTCACCCTCATATTAATTCTATACCACACAGTTCAACTGATGAAGGCCTATATAACCCCTGAATAACTATGATCAGTACACGTCCATCTTAGAGAAGTCAGCAAGGATGTTTTGAAATTTTAAATAAATATCAAATCCATGCTGACAATTTATTTTCTTGTTAGTTAAGTATATAATAAGGTTTAATTTGCCAGTAAAAGTTGGTTTGCATATAATTTTTCTATGTTTAGAAACCATAAACTGATTAGGATTATGAGGACATACTTTTGCCAGGAAAATTCATTCGTATCTTTTCTATATTTTAAAATTGTCATCAACAAACCTATTTGCAAATATAGATTGCAAATAACTCTCACCTTATCGTCAGGGTTCTCTATATAAAAAACACTGACTTGAACAAATCAAATAAACTAAACAAACAATTTGAATTTAAAGATGTTTAAGTTGTTTCAATGGCTTCTTCTTGACCTTGCTGCCACTTTGGCATGCTTGTCCTTTTGTATAGGAAATAATGTCTCCTATGATTCAAATGCCATAATTATCAACGGTGAACGTCGCATTATCTTCTCAGGTTCAATTCATTATCCGCGCAGCACAGAAGAGATGTGGCCTGATCTTATTCAAAAGGCTAAAGATGGTGGACTTGATGCAATTGAGACATACATTTTTTGGGATCGCCATGAGCCTCATCGACGAAAATACGATTTCTCTGGACATCTAAATTTTATCAAATATTTTCAGCTTATCCAAGAGGCTGGACTTTATGTAGTTATGAGAATCGGTCCCTATGTGTGTGCTGAATGGAACTACGGAGGCTTTCCACTATGGTTGCACAATATGCCTGGAATCCAACTACGTACAAATAATCAAGTCTACAAGAATGAAATGCAGACTTTCACGACAAAAATAGTTAATATGTGTAAACAAGCCAACCTCTTTGCATCACAAGGAGGACCAATAATATTAGCTCAAATTGAGAATGAGTATGGAAATGTGATGACACCGTATGGAGAAGCAGGAAAAACATACATCAATTGGTGCGCTCAAATGGCTGAATCTCTAAATATTGGCATTCCATGGATCATGTGCCAACAAAGCGATGCACCACAACCTATCATCAACACATGTAATGGATTCTACTGTGATAACTTTACTCCTAATAATCCTAACAGCCCAAAAATGTTTACTGAAAATTGGGTAGGATGGTTTAAGAAATGGGGTGACAAAGACCCTCATAGAACTGCAGAAGATGTGGCATTTTCGGTGGCAAGATTTTTTCAATCCGGTGGCATACTTAACAATTATTACATGTATCATGGAGGCACCAACTTTGGAAGAACATCAGGAGGTCCATTTATCACTACGTCCTATGATTATGATGCCCCACTTGATGAATATGGAAACTTGAATCAACCGAAATGGGGACATCTTAAACAACTTCATGCATCAATCAAATTGGGAGAGAAGATTCTCACTAACAGCACCCGCTCAGACCAGGACTTTGGTAGCTCTGTAACATTTACGAAATTCTCTAACTTAGAAACTGGAGAGAAATTCTGTTTTTTGAGTAATGCTGATGAAAACAATGATGCTATTGTAGACATGTTGGGGGATAGAAAATATTTTTTACCAGCTTGGTCTGTGAGCATTCTTGATGGTTGCAACAAAGAGATTTTCAACACTGCAAAGGTTAGTTCTCAAACATCTCTATTTTTTAAGAAGCAAAATGAGAAGGAAAATGCAAAACTCTCCTGGAATTGGGCTTCAGAGCCCATGAGAGACACTCTACAAGGATATGGCACATTTAAGGCAAACCTTCTTTTGGAACAAAAAGGGGCTACTATTGATTCCAGCGACTACTTGTGGTATATGACAAATGTTAACTCCAATACGACATCTTCACTTCAAAATTTGACGCTCCAAGTGAATACAAAAGGTCACGTGCTTCATGCTTTCATAAATAGAAGATACATTGGATCACAATGGGGGAGCAATGGACAAAGTTTTGTGTTTGAGAAACCTATTCAATTGAAATTAGGAACCAATACTATAACCCTTTTGAGTGCCACAGTCGGACTAAAGAATTATGATGCATTTTATGACACAGTGCCAACAGGAATTGATGGAGGTCCTATTTATTTAATTGGTGATGGAAATGTTACAACTGATTTGTCATCAAATTTATGGTCTTATAAGGTTGGATTAAATGGAGAAAGAAAGCAACTTTATAACCCAATGTTCTCAAATAGAACGAAATGGAGCACACTAAATAAAAAATCTATTGGAAGAAGAATGACATGGTTTAAAGCTACCTTTAAAACCCCTTCAGGAACTGACCCAGTAGTATTGGACATGCAAGGAATGGGAAAAGGTCAAGCTTGGGTAAATGGACGAAGCATAGGGCGATTTTGGCCTTCTTTCATTGCTAGTAACGATAGTTGCAGTGAAACTTGTGACTACAAAGGTTCATATAACCCTAACAAATGTGTTAGAAACTGTGGAAATTCCTCTCAAAGATGGTATCACATTCCACGATCGTTTATGAATGATAGCATAAACACATTAATTTTATTTGAAGAAATTGGAGGAAATCCCCAAATGGTGTCAGTTCAAACCATCACTATTGGAACTATATGTGGAAATGCTAATGAAGGAAGCACCTTAGAGTTATCATGCCAAGGAGGGCATGTCATCTCCGAAATCCAATTTGCTAGCTATGGACATCCAGAAGGAAAATGTGGTTCATTTCAGTCAGGCTTGTGGGATGTGACAAAGAGTACTACTATAATAGTGGAAAAGGCTTGCATTGGTATGAAAAATTGTTCAATTGATATATCTCCAAATTTATTCAAATTGAGCAAGGTTGCATACCCATATGCAAAATTGGCCGTTCAAGCACTTTGTTCACATGATTGAGTTATTGTAAAATATACATATGAATTTTTAGGTAATATTTTTTTGTAAAACAATATTTTATAATTATTATTTCATTGAATCTAATTCTAAAGGTTATCTTTTGAAATCATATATATATATATATATATATTAATCTGTTTCATTAGTTTCAAGATTTTATATTAAAAAATCTAGGGGTTAAACATAATTTTGCCTCACAGTTTAGAAATATATACAAAATATAATACTAAAACTTTAGCAATGTTAAAGAGGAAGGCCCAAATAAAGTTGGGGTAGTTTACCATTGATTGCCAAAATATTTATGAATGATTGGAAAAATATTTATGTACAATTTCATTTCATTTAGTTTATTTTTTTTATATATAGTACTTATTTTATTTTATTAGTTTATTTTATCTTATCTTATCATGAACGTTAACATCAATCTGTCATGAATTTTATTTTATTTCTTTTATTCTACTCGATGTTCTTTTCTGATACCCTCACGATTCCAATTTGAATAAAATAAATAAACAAAGGGTGGGAGAGTTGGGAGATAATGTGAGAGATTTCGTTTTTTGAAAAAAAAACAGAAGAAAAAAAATGAGTCTTTCAAAAAATATAACGACATAATATTTACATTGTATAAAACAATTTCAAAAAATGAAAAAAGCCCAAAGGCCCACAATGAGAAATTTAAAAAATATGCTGATTAATTGTCGTGCGTAAAATATTTGGAAAACGATCATTTACATTTGACTATTCTTTTCTATACGGTCGTTTAGATTTGGTTGTTTAGATTTGAGAAACGATCAATTCTAAATCTAAACGATTTTTTTCATAATTTTTTGGTACACGATTGTTTATATTTGAGTTGTTAGATCTCAACGAATTTTTTCAAAATTTTTGGGTACTCGTTTATATTTGGAAAACTATCCTTTAGATTTGATATACGATCGTTTATATTTGAAACATGGTTGTTTAGATTTGGCTATTTTAGTAGATGATCATTTAGATTTCGCAATCTAATATTCCAACTATTTTTTTCACGATCTTTTATATTTGAAACAAACAAATAATAGCTTGAAAAAAATAGATTTTTTATATTTGATATACGATCTTAAACCAAATAACAGTTTGAAAAAAAACTACACAACAACAGAAAAAGAGAGGAAAAGAAAAGAAAAAGGGGATGGAAAAAAAAAATTGCAAAACAGAAAGGAAAGAGAGATGATGAAAATGAAGGACCTTTAATTTAAACATACCTAATATTCAAGCCTCAAATACCAAAATGACTAATTTGAAAACACAGATTAAATGAAGAACATATTCATGATAGAAACTAAAAGACCATATATATATATACATTCTTTTTTGTTTACCAATTTGAGTTTTTTATATTTAAATTAATACATTTTCTATTATTTTTATATGTTATTTATGTCAACAAAATAATATCATGATTTAACATTTTTTATAAAATAAATATTAATTTAAATTTAAATTTGAATATCTTGTTCACTACTTATTTTAATTATATTATGCAAAACCAAGATCAATGTATATTATATATATATATATGTGCACATGTGTGTGGGAAGTAAACAATAAAATGGACAAAAATGTAATATTTTTTTAAAATACATGTTTTAGGTGTACATCCAAATGTTTCAAAATGCACTTCATCATTCAAGCATCTGAAAATCTTTAGATGTTAGAGTATCTTACAATATGACAAAACAAACACGGTAATCTAGATGACCACTCCATAAAAATTTAAAATAAACTATTGTTAAGAAAATCAGAAAATTGAAATGTAACTTGATCAAACACTTTGACACAATTATGATTGTCATTGTCATGGTCAAAGATAAAACCAATCTCTTACAAATGCTCAAACTATTTAAAGGCAATGAAAAAATGTGTGTTATGATGGACCATGTTAATTTTTTTTTTTTTTTTGTTATGAAATTGGAAATGATTCAAAACTATTGCATTGTTTTAATAGTAAATTAAATAACTTCATATTCACTTTAAAATGCATTTCAATTACTTCAATGCTTACAATTATTGAGATGAAAAGGATGGTTATGTTCATTAATATAAAAAATGGTTTTGATATATCTTTGTCACTCTTGTAAATGACTTGTAGGGACTAAATTTAAGTGATCAGAAATATGATGTTTCTTGTTTTTTTTTATCAAGCGACAGAGTAAATTCTTGCTTTCCAACTTGGCAGTAAGGCAAAAACTATTTGAAAGAAAACATAGTTGAAAGCAGAGATAGTAAATGAGGTTTTGGTCAAGGTTACGTTGTATGAAAATGGGGAAAGAGGAAGGTGAGTTAAGGAATGGGATATGGAGAAGATGATAGGTGTGTGTGTGTGTGGGAGGGAGATGTATGTGTAAATGCAGGTGAAATGGTTATGATCAGTTGTTGAGGTGGTGTAAATGCTTAGCCGTCGATGGGTTTATTGCCGTCGGGGAGTGGAACGGTCTCCTCTCTCTCATTGTCCAGATTCTAATCATCAACTTTAATCACTCTCAAAATTTAAAGGTACAATATATTAATTTGATTTCTACTAAAAGATAATGGTAAGTTGACTCTTCAGTTAATGTCTTTAATTCATTACTTATTTTGATGTTTTCCATTGATTTAATAGGAAAACAAGTAGAATGTTTGATTGAATTTATCTTCTTAAAAGAAATACATTAAAATAAATTTAAATGAACTTATCACATAATTTTAAACAGTATATGGTTGGGGAATTGACAAAAATAGGCCAAAAATGGGGTAGAAATAGAGTTTTAGGATTGATTGTAAAAAAGTTGAGATTTAGGATAAATTGGAGGTGAAATGACGAAAATACCCTCTTTTAATTTCAATTCACATTTGCTCTTCTCTTCTTTTCCAACCCCTCTCTCTCTCTCTTCAATGTCATTCACCTGAAGAAAAAAAACAGAATTTCGAAGGCAGCCTTTTCTCCTCTCCTCATAGATTACGTAAAGGGAAAAAAAAAAAAGAATCCTTCTCTTGCAGTCTCATAGATTACGTAAAGAAAAAAGAAGCATTTCTCCTCCTTCTCATAGATTATGTAAAGGAAAAGAAAAAAAGAAAAACTCATTTGCGATTCTTCTCCTCTCTCAAAAGTTTGTCAACTTTCCGCTTTACTCCGGTGTCGTTCATCATCTACTCCGGCGAACATCTCACGCATTGTGGTTTGTTTTAATTTTTAAATCCGAATCTGAATTGTGTTGTGTTATATGTATATATATTTTTGCATCTTAAATGTATAAATCAAATATTATTTTTATTGTTTCAAGTTGATTTAGGGTTGATTTAAGGTTGCTTTATAGATGTTTCAAATGATGTTAGCAATTTATCATTATTATTATTTTATCTCGCAAACATCTGGTAGACATCTCGCAAACATCTCGCAGACATCTTGCAGGTTCTTAAATTGAAATGTTTAATCTGAAATGAATTGATTTAGGGTGACTTTTAGCTATTGTTTTTTGTATCTCGCAATATCCTAAACATTTTGTAGCTGTCAATATCGTAAACATGTAGGGTGTGACTATGCACGTTTTATTTAGTATTTACCTACTGTTTTTTAATAAACTTTGTTTATGTGATATGTCAAATGCTAACTTCAAATCATTTTTTGCAGCAATTGAAAAGTATAAGGTGGTTTAAGGATGTCACATATTCCCATGTTAGTGCGTTACGGTGGTATGTGGGATGAGAGGCGAAGAAAATACGAAGGAGGCATGTTAAAAGGCATCGTTGTCAGTAAAGAAATAACACATAAAGATTTACAGGCAGAATTATATGACCTTGCAGAAGTTGACCCTTCAAAGTTCGACGTAATGATAAGATGCATATATGAGATAAAAGTGGAACACGAAGCTCCTACATTTGAGTTAAGCAATGACCGTGATTTGAAGTTTTATCTTCTTAGTGAAAATCCATTAAAGGTCCCTTTATACGTCTCATTTGAGCCTAAAAGTAATCAAAGCAAAAAAGTGTTAAGCAAAGATTACAATTCAGTATCTGGCAGCAACCAAGCTCATAACTTAAACCCTCATCCTCCAATTGTAATGGATACATTAAATGAGAATGAAGTCATGTTCGTGAAGTTGAAGTTGGCTTGTGTGATAACGTGATAGGGACCACTTCGGCTATATGGGAATCATATGAGTCATATGATTCGAAAGATGAGACTTTTACATGGGAGCCAGTAGAGATGAATAGTGAATCATTTGACATCCCACAACATAGAGATGGTCCTACAAAAGATTGCAAAGGAAAATCTAAAGTTCGTTACAGCTCTTCTAGCCAAAAGTTGAAGACAGACATGAATGATTGGTCCGAAGAAAGCTCTACAAGTGAGGAGTTTGATGTAGGACAAATATTTTTTTCCAAAAAAGATTTGTCAATGAGATTAAGTGTCTTGGCAATGAAAAAAAATTTTCAGTTTGTAGTAAAAAAGTCTACAAAAGAGGTTCTCTTTGTTAGATGCATTGACAACAAGTGTGGTTGGAGACTGCGAGCGATGAGATTGAAGGATTCAAATATATTTAAGATTAAAAAGTATGTCAAAGTTCATTCGTGTTCTCTTGACGTTTTGAATCGTGACCATAGGCAAGCAAAATCTTGGGTTGTTGGAGAATTAATAAAGTCAAAGTTCAAGGGAGTCGGTCGTCTATACAAACCACGTGATATCATAGAAGACATGAGGCAAGACTATGGCATAAATATGAGTTATGAAAAAGCATGGCGCGCTAGAGAAAATGCGTATGAACGAGTGCGCGGGTGTCCTGAAGAGTCATATAATCTATTGCTTAGATATGGTGAAGCTCTCAAACTTGCAAATGTAGGTACAATATTTCACATGGAACTTGAAGATAATCGTTTCTTCAAATATCTTTTTATGGCTGTTGGTCCATGTGTTCGAGGATTCTTAAACTGCATTAGACCGGTTATAGTCATGGATGGAACATTCCTTAAGAACAAATATCGGGGTCAGTTGATAGTTGCTGTTTGCTTGGATGGTAACAATCAAATTTATCCTCTTGCCTTTGGAGTGGACAGAGAAACAGATGCTTCAATACAGTGGTTCTTAGAGAAATTGAAAGGTGCAATAGGAGAGGTGCCTAATCTAGGCTTCGTGACAGATCGAAAAACATGTTTTTCTAAGTGTATTGCATCGGTTTTTCCCTCCGCATTCCATGGACTTTGTGTCCAACACTTGACTCAAAATTTGAATGATAAATACAAGAATGACACTATAGCTACTTTGTTTTACAATGCATCTAGAACATATCGTGAATCAACGTTCTCAGAAGCGTGGAGAAGTATTCTTGCATTTCCTAATGATTCAGGAAAATATTTAAACGATGTTGGAATAACACGTTGGTCTCGTTTTCACTGTCCAGGAAGACGATATAATATGATGACAACAAATATAGCAGAGTCCATGAATTCTATACTGAAAGAACCTAGAGATTTGCCTATTGCTTCATTCCTTGAACATGTTCGAGCTTTGCTACAACGTTGGTTTTGGGAGCGTCGAGAAGAAGGCATTAAAGTGTTTCAATATAGTCGACAGCATTGATTTTAGGCTTCCACGTTCATTCTCGAGAACCGCTACTCGATATTTGAGTTTTCGAACAACTTCTTTCATCTTAGACTTCCACTTCTTTTTTCTTACTCTTTTTGCAGTCATTGTCATCATTACTAGCTTCTCCTGGTCGTTTTGAATCACCATTTTCTCAGAAACGGTGTTATATGGATGAGTTTTCTCAACAAGTTCCCCTGAAGACATTCTTAGATGCTCCTCCTCTTCAGGCATCATCTCAATTACCACGTTAATTAAGAACTACAAAGTGGAAATGTAGTTAGTTAGTCAAAACATAAAGGAACAAAGTCATGCATTCGGTAAGTTACTGTTTGTTGATACTTACCATTGGTGAGTCAAACACCTGCCTCTGTAGGACATGAGACTTCGGCGATAGTTCGCACACCCACCTCAGCATTCGTGGTATTGCATCGTTGCTTACTTTATGTACACCACATTCAGTGATGGTTGGTATAGACTCATATGCCCAAACCTATTCCATGTTCAACAAAACAAGTTTAGCAAGTGTCCCAAGATATATGTATATATAAATATGTGCATAGGAAGTAAAGTAACATACCTGTAACGCCTGCGGAAATCCCATGACAGTATATTTTGTCTTAGTTGATTTATTCTTTCCCTTGGCATGTTGCATGTCCAAGGCTCGTTTTAAGGCAGAAAGTGTACGTCCAAAAACCAACCCTCCCCAATCGTAATTGTTAAATGTGGTCCAATCATCTGCAATCCTAAATAAAGTTCGGTCCACTTTCGTCCGCCTATCTTTTCCTAACAATGACATCTCTATAAAGTAAACTAGAGCTAATTTAACTATGTCATCGTCATCGTCATCCCCTCGTATTCCACAAATGTGTCCTCTAAGTCACTTATATAAATACACTTTTTTGTTCGAAGAACTTCTCCAACAACCTACTATTCCCAACCAAATCAATAGGCTCTGGTTGAGAACTCCATAGACCCGTCATCATATTAAATTCTCTCCTTCCAAAACTGCACACGACTTCCCCTTCTTGAAACTTATGTGATCAACCCTTTCATCTTCCACCTCCCTTAACAATAAGTAGTGGATGAGCGGCCCATTAAAGATTATATTCAGATCCAAAAAGTGGCCGAACTTTGTATTTCTAAATAAGGTTAATTGATCCGGTTTCAATTTAGCCTTTATTGTACGCGTACTGTTTTCTAAATGTGCTAAACTACTTACTATAGACTGAAAATGATGAGCAGGGTCAATCTTGTACATGGGACCGTTAGTTGATGTCGAAGCCATACTGAAACCTGCATAAAAAAAAACTAATTAAATATAATTGCATAAGAGACTTACTTAACATGGATGCACTAGCATCTTGGGACTTCTACTCAAAATTTTGGAAGGTGAGAGATAGGTGCTGATAGGTGAGAGATGATGGAAAACTTCAAGGCAAAGTTGCTAAGTCTAATACAATTGCTAACCCTAAGCCTTAACACCTAGTAGACTAGCTAAACATGCATTCTAAACGGTTTAGGAAGTTTACACTCTTATATTGGGACTTCTACTCAAAATTTTGGAAGGTGAGAGATAGGTGCTGATAGGTGAGAGATGATGGAAAACTTCAAGGCAAAGTTGCTAAGTCTAATACAATTGCTAACCCTATAGCCTTAACACCTAGTAGACTAGCTAAACATGCATTCTAAACGGTTTAGGAAGTTTACACTCTTATATTGGGACTTCTACTCAAAATTTTGGAAGGTGAGAGATAGGTGCTGATAGGTGAGAGATGATGGAAAACTTCAAGGCAAAGTTGCTAAGTCTAATACAATTGCTAACCCTAAGCCTTAACACCTAGTAGACTAGCTAAACATGCATTCTAAACGGTTTAGGAAGTTAACACTCTTATATTGGGACTTCTACTCAAAATTTTGGAAGGTGAGAGATAGGTGCTGATAGGTGTGAGATGATGGAAAAATTCAAGGCAAAGGAAATGGTCTTTCAACAATGCAGCTTATGATAATGTCTTTAGAATACAATCTTTAGAATGCATGTTTAGCACATATCTATTGTACTGGTAACTTTGCAGAGTTTATATGGGATACCAAATATATGTTCGAATTCAAGTTCTAAACTCCAAGGTATGGTTTTTCTATTATTACAGTACATTGCAAAGGAAATGGTTTTTCTTCCTAAAAACAGAATGGCTCCCACGGTTCTCTATGTCTGTGTGCATATGACATGCATTTCTTCTCTAAAATGTGCCAAAAACAAAAAACTCACATCTCAACAGACAACTTAAACAAACAAGATGGAATACTGTAATAATAAATAAGCTACAACAGACTAACTCTAAAAAAAAAACTGAGATTTTATTACTCACTTGACTTCAAAGATGATGGATACGGCACTGCCAATGTAGAGGAGTGGATAAGAAATGGAGAGGTCCGGTGAAAACAAACCTGAAATCGAAATGGATGGAAGTGGAGAAGCGTCCGCCGGAGATGAAGTCGAAAGTAAAACAGAGACTCGTGCAGAAGAAATGGAGACGTTCGGTGAACAAGTTGAAATCGGAAAATATAGCGGAGGGTCGTGGAAGAAATGGATGGAAGTGGAGAAGAAATGGACGAAGAGAAAAACGTTCACCGGAGGCGGGAGAGAGTTGAAGGGGGTAACTGCAAACGCGGGAGAGTTCAAATGCGAGTTTACGTTTTTCTTTTGAACAGTCTTCTGTCTTCGGGTTGAAGAAAAGGAAAAAGAAGAAAAGGAAAAAGAAGAAAAGAGGAAGGAAAATAAAAGAGGGTATTTTCGTCATTTCACCTCCAATTTATCCTAAATCTCAACTTTTTTACAATCAATCCTAAAACTCTATTTCTACCCCATTTTTGGCCTATTTTTGTCAATTCCCCTATATGGTTGAGTATGAACAGTATCTTTTATCTCCTTTAATCATTTTTTGGCTACCAACAACCGTGTTTCTTACTTACTTTTTTCTCCCTGAATTCTAAGACCCATCTTGCAGAGGTTTGCAAAGATCAATTGCATTGTGCTCTCCATATTTGTTAGCACCAATAACATGCAGCTTTCATATCTTCTTTAACAGGATTATCGTGTTTGATACTTCTAATTGCACATCCAATTTTGACCAAGTTCATGCTAAACAAAATAAGACCACCATTATTTTTAATAATGTGAGAGAGTCGAATAAAAATATACAAAACATATTATATATCAACATTATATTCAACCAACCAATGTGACTAGTAATATTTTCTCTAAGAAAAAAAAAATTGATTATAACCAGAAACTGCCAAGTATTTACGTCTTTAATTTGATTTTTTTAAAATAAAAAAATATCTAAAAAATTAGGAAGGAAATATATATCACTTTCATAGCTTGATCTATATTTTTGTCCATATAATTATACTAATTAGTTTAATTTGAGTAGTGACGGGGTTGCAGCGTTTGTTGATTTGAATATGTTGGTTCATTTGATCTTAAGATAACTATTGGTATATTAAAATAATTAATGAATATAAAATTAAATTTGCACAATTTCAGGTATTTATAAATTTTTAAAAGAAGACAGCAGTCAACACCCACCAAAAATTAAAATTTATAGAATTAGTAATATATCATCCATCTTTAAATAGCCCTTTCCATTTAAAACTAGTTAATTAAATTAAATAATGTTCGAAGCATCTGCATTATCACTAAATTACAATAATAATAACAAACACTACTATATTAGTATTATTGTTGTTATTATTCTTACCATTTATATTTTCCAAAATATAAATATATAAAATCATAAATTAAATGGTACGATTTTAACTCATTCATTTAGCTTTTTCTTTTTTATTATTATTATTATTAGCTCTAAATCACTATTAAAAAAAAGTCATTTGGAAGGAATTGGTTTTTCCCTCTAAATTGGTTTTTGATTTATAGGTTTCAAAATGTTGTTACCCTACGTTTTACTTTTATTTGGCTTCAATTTATTCTCTAGGTTTTAAATTGTTGTTATCATATACTTCTTTCCAACTGCATTTAATTGCATAGTTCTTATGGAACGATCGTATAAGTCATTGCATATCTGATCATACCCTTTGTCTTTAGTGTTAGAAATCTAATGCCTGCAAATGAAAGTAAGTATTCAATTAAAAATCAAAGTTGAAAGTGTATAGGTTAAAAGTAAGCTATAATTTATAAATAGTACAAGGAATGAAATATATTTATATTATTTACACAGTAATTTTTAACTAATACACCTTTACCATTAATATTTTATATTATCTTAATTATTTAATATTAAATTTTACTCAGAATTATTTAATATTCTAAATTAATTTATACTTATTAAAACAAAATAAAATAAATAATGTTTAATATATAAATATCTAATTTTTAACCAAATTTGATGTGATAGGGTGCGATCATACCGATCTCATTAGAACTTCGCAATTATGTGTGGTTGAATGAGAGTAGTACTAAGTTGAATAACTAGTTGAAAAGTCATTAGTTTCATCATTTTAAACAAAATTTTAAATGATAGATTAATTAATACAAAAAAAAGTATTAAACAATACCAAATTTAATTCGTATCAACTACATTATTATTCTCTCCAATTATTTAATTTTGTTTTATACCTTTAATAGTAAAACAAAATTAGATATTCAATTAATTATTTACATTGTAAAACACAAATCTTTTTTATTCTAGAAAAAAATCAAAACTCAAACATTAAATTCCATATATTGAAAACATTCATACAATCAAACAATATTTGTGAAATATTTATGATTCAGATAGATAGTTAGGATATATTCCTTTAGCAAAACTCCAAAAAAAACCCCAAAATTGGATTCATCGAAAGTTAATAAATCAAATCTCATTTTGTTTTTTCAAATGTGCCTTTCATCATCTATTCTAATAATTAGTTTGTCACACTTAATAAAAGAAAAAAAGAAAAAAAAAGTTATAAATTGAGAAGCAACTAATTAGTTGAGACCATCAAGAACAAAACTATACTACCACTATATTGGGTAAAGGCCGCAAAGGCAGGCAATACCATGGGAATTGATTGTTTAGCAAAATTAGAAGTTCCTATTATAAAATTGTCCAACGTTGATAAAAAAGATGATGATAGTGATCCTGAAAGCAGAAAATTATGGTTAGAAAGAAGCAAGCAAGTGAGAGATGCTCTTGAAGAATATGGGTGTTTTTTAGGTGAGTATGACGATGATGAGAGTAGCTGCAGTTGTAATTCATCTTCATCACCAAAGCTTAATAGTAATAATTATGAAGAAATTTTCAAGGGATTGAAAGAGCTTTTTGATTTGCCATTAGAAACTAAAATAAAGAATGTTTCTGATAAGCCATACCATGGATTTTTGGACTGTAGAACTCCCTTTGTTCTTCCTCTTCATCAAAGCCTCGGTATTGAAAATGCTTCATCTTACGAAGCTGTTCAGTTTTTTGTCAACCTCTTATGGCCTTCTGGCAATCATCACTTCTGGTAATTATTACTTATGGTATTTGATATTCTTATATGTTTTTTCTTTCTATATAATCTTTGATTTTTTTCTTGTTTTTTTTTTTTTTTTAATTGTTCTTCATCCCATTGATTCATTCATCATATAATATATATTTAAGTTCAATTGTTCTTGTTAAATTAAAGTTCTCTATTTTGGGACTAAATTTATATATATATAAAAAAAAAAAACTCTCTTGATTTTGCTGATCAAAATATTAATTTCTAGCCGTGTGTAAATTATGTTGTTCTTATTTATTTATCATAGAATCTTTACTCTTTTACTGTTTTTCCAGCTAATGTTAGAGTATATTTACATCTTTAATAATTTTTAAACTAAATATACACTCATGATTTTCTATTCTGGAAAATCAATTAAGATCATGTTTAATAACCATTATTTTAAAGTTTGCTTTTAATTTTTTTTTCAAAATTTATTCTTGATTTCTTTCAAATTCTTAACCATGTGATCATTTTCAATTGATACTAAAATAAATATTTAAATTCTTAATCAAAATTTAAAAACAAAAATTAGTTTTTAAAATCTAATTTTTGAGTTTTTCAAAGTGTTGCCAGTAGAAAGTAGACTAAACAATACAGATCAGTGAAGTGAAAGTAGGGTTTGAAAGTTGAATTTTCAAAACAAAACACAATAAAAAGACAAAAAATAGAAAGGAAAAAAAAGAGTTAATATATATATTTGTAAAGAATTTCTCATATGCCATTTTGTAAAATTTTCTTTTATTCCTATGTGGGTTTATTGAATTTGTACATAAATGAAAATAAATTTGTATTTGGACAGTGAAAAATTATTTGCATACTCAAAGAAGATATCAGAGATGGAGCAATTAGTAAAGAGGATGGTATTTGAAAGCTATGGAGTGGGAAAATACTATGATTCTCATATTGCTTCAACCACTTATCTCCTAAGAACAATGAAATATAGAATTCCAAAAATGGGTGAAGAGAATATTGGTGCAGAAGCTCACACTGACAAAAGTTTCTTCACTATTCTTCATCAATTTGATGGAGTCAATGGCTTGCAAATCAAACCAAAAAATTATGATCAATGGCTTGGAGTTCAATTCTCTCCAAATTCCTTCTTGGTCATGGCTGGAGATGCTTGTTTGGTAATTAAATAATATCTTCTTTTTTCTTTTCTTTTCTTTTTTTATATATCTATTTTAATAACATTTTTTTTAGGCTTCAATTCTTTTCTTATGGTTGAATGATATAATATTAAACATTATTTTAAACTTTTGAGTTAATCAGTTATTTAAGACAATATCTGAGTAAGTTGTCCAAAGAGATCATGTATTTAGGCTCCGACAATGTTATTTCCTCTCTCATTAAAATTGATTTTCATTTATTGGGGTCTTCTCATATTAAACCCACAAGTGAAGATAGTGTTGAGTGATATAATATTATTATTAGTTAAATTTATCTTCAGTTACTAGATTAAGTTTTTGGATCAACAGTTACTGACTGCATTAACCAAATTACACTACAAGAAGTTTAAATGTTCAAAACATCAAATCAAATAAAAAGTCAATATAAACAAGTTGAAAGTGTATCATGCAGAATGTTTCCTAATTCAATTCATATTTTGTTTGGATGGTAAGAATTGATAAAGTTGAATCTCATCAATAATATATATATACATTGTTATTTTATGAATTAGGCATGGAGCAATGGGAGAATTCACTCAGCCACTCATAGAGTTATAATTGAGGGAAACAAAGAGAGATATTCAACTGGCCTATTTTCATACCACAAAGGAATTATTGAAATTCCACAAGAATTGGTGGATGAGAAACATCCCTTGAGATTTAACCCTTTTAACCATTATGGATTACTTGGTTATTTTTCCACTGATGATTGTGACAAAATCCCTTCAACTGCCAATGCTTATTGTGGAGTTTGAGACACTTTATAATATGCCAATTGATATTATATATATAAATGTATGCTTTGTTGGTGAAAAATATTAATGAATTTTTATTATAAGCTCACTTACGTCACTAAATAAATAATTATATTTTTCTTATATTGTGGCGAACTTTAATTTTATTTTCAAATAGAATTTTGTAAAGCTTTATAGTTTTGTGTACTCAAATTAATGATATGTTCAAATTAAAGCTTTAGAAGTTCAAAGTAATGATATGTTCTCAAATTAGAACAAGGGGGTGTTAATTATTTCTTTTGAACTAAACTTAATTCAATTAATGAGTTAATTATTTGGTCCACCATATTTTTACTTTGTTTGTACATTAAACTTAACAAAACGAGCATGAATCATATTTTCAATTTATGGTAGGTCAAACAACAATTTGAAGAATATCTCTTTATATATACTCTCTCGTAAAACTCTCTAAAATAAAATATATGCCTATTTTTGGTTCTATACCAATTATATATATCTTGAAGACTTGAACAACAGATATAAACTCAAATAAAATAAATTGGGTTTGAATTTAGCGATTATCTCTCCAACCCTCCCCTTATTTATTTCCTTAATTTAGAGTTAGGTTTTGAAAATTGGTATTTAGTTTTGTAATTTTTTTAGTTTTAGGAGAAGTGACATATTTTAAAATATATCCTTTATCCTTGGTGAACCAACCATTATAAAACCAGCTATGGATTCTCATTTTTCCTAAAACTTTAAAAAAAAAAAAAAAAGTAAATTTATAGTTTTGTTACTTGTTTAATATAATGGTCTAATGTTTATAATTAGCTAGCCATATGTGATTGAAATTTGTAGGTGCTAACTAATTTCATACAAGTCATTTCGTAAATTTATTAGTGTATAAAAGAGTGACGGATCTATAAATTTTATACAGGAGCACCAGACACTATATAATAAATACACTAAAAATGTAAAAATAATATATCGACGTTTCATCTATACTTGAATCTAAATTTTGTTATAATTTTGTTATAATTTTGTTATTTCTTTTGTATTGTATTATACAAATACTTATTAATTAAACTCCATTGATTAATGGGTCGTTTTTAGACAAATATAATCTAAAATATTAGAATAAAAAAATCGAACCAAACAAAACCCACAAACACTCATAGTCATGTTTAATATAATTTGTTTAAGCATTTTGAAAACATTTATTAGATTAAAAAAAATCATGTTCTTATCATTATTCCTTTTCAAATAGAAGGTTCAATCTTCTATCTAGAAAGTAATTGTACCAAAAAATATCTAACAAATTTTACAAAACATACCGATGCGTGGCTAATTCAAATTAAGAACTTTGTTTGATTTGAACTAAGCTGCGTTAGAAAGGGTCATACGTATATGCATTAAGATCAGCAGCAGCAACATACGCCATCCACACAACACTCACAAGTTTCGTAGCAGCAACAACAGCAACACAAAGTAAATAAACTGTATGAATCAAACAAGGAAAGAAAATACTAATTATAATCATGGTAAACTAAACCAACAG
Organism: Cucumis sativus; assembly: GCF_000004075.3. Taxonomy (NCBI): domain Eukaryota; kingdom Viridiplantae; phylum Streptophyta; class Magnoliopsida; order Cucurbitales; family Cucurbitaceae; genus Cucumis; species Cucumis sativus. The sequence goes on from NC_026657.2 coordinate 22,949,136, forward strand.
ACTTAGTGTAGATCAAGGAGAGACTCCAACGTCCTCAACTTTATGATTTTTATATAATACATATAAAATTTTTAAAAAATATAATAACAGTAAATTACTAAAAGTGAAAATAAAATGTAAAGGTAAGTTTTTCTTTTTTAAACTTTTTTTTCTTTCATGGTTGAGTCAAATATTAAGTGAGAGGGTTACCAAATATTATAGCTGTCAATAATTGAGTCATACTCAACTTGGTTGTTAGGTAGGATAATGATAATGTAATATTTAATTTAGAGGTATAACAATTTATACAATTACATCACGAAACAAATATAGATAGCTGATTTAAAATTTATTTGATGTCACAACCTTCACTATTATATTCATTATTATTATTAAGTTTTTTAACTCTATAATTAAGTAGAGATGATATTATTTGTAAAACAAATTCAAACATATTTTAAACTATAATTAAGTGGATGAAATATAAAAGTAAAATTTTTTGCATCAATCAGAAGAGGTATGTTTGGAAGTGATATTTGGAGTAGCTGATTTTAGATGAAGAGATTTATATACAAAAGATTTTGTAGAAATGACTTTTAACCGTTATTTTTTTGTTTGGTTTTTAAACTTTTGGGAGTGATTTGAATTATTAGACGCTTGGTTGTAAACTGATTTTAAAATTTTAAAATTATATTTTATATTTGAAAACTATTTAAACTAATTAATTATAATAATATTTTTTTTATAATTAGTTTTAACATTTGTTTTTAAACATGTTTTTAATTGGCCATTAGCGATTGCTGAAAAACTATAGTTAGAAACGGTGGCCGGTGGTGGTCGGTGATAATTGGTGATTATAGGTTAGCAGGTGGTCGTCGAAGTTGGCCAAACGCTAGTCACTAAAACGTAGTTTTCAACAGTTGAAGCGAAAACAATTGTTGGAAATATGGTCACCCAAAGTTAGCCATCGATAGTCGCATGAAAACAATCATTGAAGATAGTGGTTGGAGAATGGTCACCAAGAAACAATGTTCAAACACTACCAACAACAATTGTAAAAAACAATCACTATAATTTGATTGACGATCATTGCCAAAAAGCAATCACTATAATTTGATCAACACCATTGCCAAAAAACAGCCATTTGAAGTTGGTTGAGGATGATTGTAAAAAAAAAACGATCACTAGAGGTTGGCTGGAAGCGGCTACCGAGAAAATAGTCGCTAGAAGTTGGTTGTCAATGGTCATCGAGAAACGGTTGACAAAAACGTGGTTGAAAGTTGTCTGATGATTGTTGCCAAAACAAAGAGGATTTAAAAATATTTGTCAATGGTAGCTATCAAAAAATGTTTGTCTACAATTGTGTGCGACTGTTGTCTAGAAAATGGTTGGTCGAAGGTTGCTACTGTCAGGTCGCCAGAAAAAAAGTCATCAAAGATTATGGTCAAAGGTGGCTGAGAAACTATTGTTAAAGGATTGTTAAACAATCATTTCCTGAAAAAGGATCATTGGAAGTTATTCAACGACAGTTGCTGAAATGTGATCGCCCAAAATTAATCAATGGTAATGCCAAAATAGGTTGATATAAGGTTGGCAATAGTGGTTGCAGGAAGCTGTTTGACAACTGTCATTAAACAATAGTTGTTGAAAATTGATCAGTGATGATTTCGATAAGTGGTAGTTGGCTGGTAGCAGTTAGGGAAAAAATGGTCGTCAGCAATGGCTAAGAAACAGTAATAGAGATGTGATCAGAAACAGTAATAGAGATGTGATCAGAGGTTGACAGGTAATCGTATCGTCAAAAAACTATATCGAAAATTTGTCAACGACGAACATTGAAAAATGGTCGTCAGGAGTTTACTGGTGATGGTTGTCGGAAAGCGATCGTCGAAAATTTGCTGACAATAGTAGCAAAAAAAATTGAAAGTTGTTTGACGTTGTCGAAATTGTTTAATAAATATCTAATTTTATTAATTTATTTTTAAAATGTTAGAGGGGATTCCCTTACCCTCACAAAAAAAAATCACTTAAAGTCATATTTCAAAAATCAATTTAAAGTGATTTTTTTATTTTTAAAAAATCGGTTGGATAATTACATAAATGTAACAAAATTAAAAAATATTGACAACCGGTGTAATAAAAAATTAAAGCCCAGGAAGTCACCATTGTTTTTTTATAAATTCCAGATTTTCCCTTCGTTGGATTTTAATATTGCGAGACCATTCATCATTTCACTTTTCTTTTTTCTTCTTTGTGATTTATTATTCACCTCTTCATATTATTACTTTTCCTTTTTCATCTTTCCACTTATTCTTGTTTGCTATTTCTTCATTTCCTCTTCAAAAATTTCTTCCTTCTTTATCACCTCTCATCTTCTTTTTCTCTTCTTGGCGCAAGATCTAAACGATATCGGTATATGATCTAAACGATATTGGTATATGATCTAAACGATTGTATATACATTGTTTAAATCCATATCACTAGTAGAGCGTTTAGATTTGATACAAGATCGTTTAGCTAGATTGGGTACATGGGTACAAGATCGTTTATACTGATCGTGTAGCAAAATTGTTTAGACAAGGTATATAGGTACAAGATTGTTTAGGCTGGGTACAAGAGTAGAAGATCGTTTAGGCTAAGTAAACATTGTGATGTTAAAATCACTCCCAAAATTAACCCAACTTTTCACGGTAGGTAGTAATGTAACTCACCCAACATATATATATATATATTATAAGCTAATATATATACTATTATTTCTCTCTTATTTTTCAAAGTCTTATGGCCGGTTTTCTCGGGACAGTGAGTTGAGTTTTGATTGTTTATAGTTAAAATATTTTTAGAGTTTAAGAATATACGTTTAGGAGGAGGCATGAAGTTTTTCATTAAATATGTAAAAAGAAAAGTAAAACTTAACTTTTTTTTTTTTTTTTTTGGGTAAGGATGGGGATGAAACAAAATAACATTTTTCTTTTCTTGATAAAGAAATCAATCTCAAATTTTGGTTATATATAAATATTTGTATATATATGGATAGGAATTTAGAAGAAAGATAAATGGAAATAATATACTTACAAAGCATAGAGGCAGCCCTTATCTTCCCTACGCTTCTGGACATGATCATAGTAGGACATCATCTGTTCTTGAGGTGCTGCTGCTGCTGCTGCTGCTACCGCCATTGCTGCAATTTTCGTTCAACTTCGATCTGAGCTATTGATCATCTGATCATCTATTCAATGCAAAAATGGCCTTTTTTATTTTGGTAGTTTATTATCCTTAAGGGCAAAGCTATGGCTCATGGCCTATCCCAGCTGCTTCATTACTATTTCTGTTTAGCTCATTATTATTCAATGCCCTCTTTAATGTTCAACCACTGCTACCTCTTCTAACTCATTCTTCTCTTTTCAACTGCCTTTTAAATGTTTTCATGTGGCATGTGAACGGTTTTTATTTGGTCCACTCTATGGTTTTGTCGGTTTAGTCTACTGGTTTGCATTTTGGGCCAAATTACACATGCGTAGATGTTGGGCCTTGGGCCCTTCTGTTTCAAATGGGCTGGTTGTGGCTAGCATTAAATGTGCCCAACATAAATAAATAATAATAGCAACATTATAATAAATATATATATACACACACTATATCTTATATCTCTTAATTCTCCACGTCTTTACATTTTTCTCCAACCTTGGTACATCTTCCAACTCCACCAAATACCACTATTTATAGATATTTTAACCAACATAAAATGGATTACATAATAACTAAAAGTGATTTTCTTATAAACACATAACATGAGTGTTGAATGATTAATAGAAAGACCTGTGGCTATATGGCCATCAATCACACTAATAGATATTACATTTTTATATTAATATTCAATTAAACTCACAATACACAACTAACATTGTATATATATAGAGAGGGATTTTAAACAAATATTTTTCTTTTTCTTTCTCAATTTTCTCACTTTCTTCCTCCTATTTTATTGTCTCCCATCTCATCTGATGTATCCATAACTAAACAAAACAATTCAAATTAATATGATGCAATCTATTTCCCCAAAGCAACTATAACAACTAAAAACAACTAGAGGTGAAATTTTAAAATGCATAATAAAAGTCTGTAAGTAGTTTTCAATACAAAGTGATAGATTTCTATTAATATATATATATATATATATATATATATATATATATATATATTATTGTAAAATCTATTATTAGTTATCATTCATTCATTCTAAATAATATAAATTTAGAACTAATAGAATATTTAACTTTTTTTCCTTCTTTCACTTCTTTCACTTTTTTTTTTATATATTTTTTTTAGAGTGCTTATTACATTATTTTGTAAGGATTTCGCTATACAAAATATGAAAAAAGATAGGATACTTACAATCGAAGTCAAAACGGTCAGATTTTTTCTTTTTTGTCGATTAATATTTTAATATTTACTTTTAAAACAGTCTAACTAGAAATTTTAAAGGGATTTGCAAATTTAACCGTTAGATGAAAAATAATTAAGTATATATCAATATTTTAAAAATATTGCAAATATAGCCAAATTTGTCAAATTCTATCCATGATAGAAGTCTATCATTGATAGGTCAGGTTGTAAATATTGGTCTATCATTAATAGATCATACAAATCTGCCAACAATACAACGATAGTTTTGCTATATTTGCAATTTTTTAAATGTCACTATATCCTTAATTATTATTCTTAAAATAGTCCTAAATTATAATTATCCATTTTTAAAAGGCATAGAACTAATTGATTGGATACAATTTGATGAGCCCTATATTTCATCAACTAAACATGTGTCGTTGAATTTTTTACCTACAAAATATATTCAAGATGTATTAATAATGTCAACAATGGAGCTCATGGAAACCACTTTTTTTTTTTAATCTTCAAATTTTGAATAATATTATGTGTGTCTAATGGTTGAGTTTTCAAAATATAACCTTTTAATCTACGACTTTTTAAGAATGTGTATTTCATGATCAATAAATTTTCAAAAGGTACATTTTTAGTTAACAAACACATAGCACGACTAATAGTGGGTCCCTTACTGCGTATAAATTTAATACTCATTCTTTTACATGTTTAATTATACAGGTAAAGGTAAAGGTAAGCTGGCAAATGACAAGAAGTGATTGTGGTTCGCCATAGGAGATAGTTCAGTTTTCTTCCTTATTTTATTTATGTTTTTAGTATTCAATTTTTAAAAATTTTATTTCGGAACCCATGATTATATTTTTAGTATTTTATTATATGGAGCCCAAAGTAGTTATTTTAATTATTTATTTATTTATTTTATTCTCTCTTCATATACTTGATTATTTAATTTAGTCGAATATCTAAAGCAACTCCTTTAATTTTATTATTTTCTTGTATTTCAAAAAAATCTACATTTATTTAAATGGCCATGACTTCAACTTAGTAGGAAAGTTTGGTCGTTACACCTACTTTAGGCATCCGTAGATTGTCTTCTGACGAATTTCTCCCAACTACTCTGTCGACAATTACTTTAAGCATCTCCAGATAATTTGCCGACTCTTTGTGGGGTTTCTGTTGACACTTTTGTGCATTAAGAGATGCCTTTTTTCTTGTAGTGGTAGCAACTTTCTCATAGTCAACCCCTTCTATTTGAGTAGAACATTTTGCTACAAGTCTAGCTTGAAAAGCCTTTACCAGTTGCATCTCTATTTCTCTTACAAATCTATCTACACCTTATATGTCCATGGCTTTGACCCATAGGTCCTTGGTCTACGTCATTCTTGCCAGCTTATAGGACAATGGATCCTTAATAATGATCAGGTTGTGATACAACCCTCCTACTGCATCGAGTCATTCTCAACGGTTGAGAAAGACAAAAGTGACCTGAAGTGCTTGCCTCTTCATTAACTCTTGATGAATAACCTAATTTATCAACAACTCCTGTTAATACTTTTAGTAACTTCATTTAATGCTAGTTTGCTCTATGGCTCATGCTAACAGAAGCTACGTTTGTTGGATCGGTATGGCAACCCTAGAGGGGGGTGAATAGGGTTTAAATAAACTTTTTGACAAATAAAAAGTAAAATCAACTAATTAGATATTTTCTAAAATTTAAATAAAGAACTTTGTAAACTTTGTTAAATAACAAGATTGATAAAAAGATATGAATGGAAGTATGCAATCAAACTCAACCAATAAGAATATGTAACTAAAATTAAATTAAAAAATAATTAGAAAAGAGTTAGAGAAGAAGACACCGTAATTTTATAGTGGTTCGGTTAAACTCAACCTACATCCACTTTCCCAAGCACCTCTTGGGATTTTGATTGAAAATCTTCTTTGGACTCTTTCCACGGATTTGAGCCGAACCGATTCTTGCTCCTTTTTCGGGTTCAAGAGCAAACCCGATCCTTTCCACGGGTTAGGATCCAACCGTTACAATATGTTGAAGTTTTTAAATCACACAAAAGAAAACTCTCTAAAAGAGTGAGTATACAATTTGAAGCTCACAAATTTAATCCTCACAATACAATAAGAAGCTCTCAAGAATAAGATGAAAAGAATAAAAATTGGAAGCTTTAGAGAGAATAACAATGTTGGCTTTTTGCTTGAGGATTGTAAAGATTTTGTGATCTTGTGTAAATGTGAAGTATTTAAAAAGAGAGGAAAGATAAATTCAAAATCATTTGGGTCATTAGATATAAGTAAAAGAAAAATGAATGGTTGAGATTTAAACTTAATTAGCCGTTAGACACAATACAAATAATAATATAATAATATGTCTTTTCAAAATACTTTGTTTAAAAAGAAATCAATAAAGCAACTTCATCTTTTAAAAAACTAGCCGTTAGACACAAGAAAAATAATAATATTAAAATCATTTTTTTTTAAATTCATTTTCTTTATAAAAGCCAATAAAACATAACAAAAAGCCACATTTGTTACTCCTTCATTGCTCCAAGTGGCTTTCTCTAATTGGTTCAAATTGAATGCTTGGTCGCCACGTCACCATCTCGGGTATTTTTCGTTAAGCTTCTTTTAGCAATATTTTCTTCATTTGAACTTCGATTTGGGTGATTCAAGAGGCGTTAGAATCATTTTTCCAAGCTCTACGATATGGTCTATTCAAATTAATAAAATTGTCAATAAAAAAAATCAGATTTGTTATCATCAAAACATAAATTAATTGAATAATTAAAATAAATTAATTTGAGATTAAGGGCCAAAAAACCAACAACGTTCACTTTGGTAATATTATATGATATGAATATTATATCGCACATCTTTGGCAGAGAAAAAAAAGTAGTGAATCGAGATTACCTACATGAATGACAACTAATTGAGAAGGGTAATAGAGTTGGTAGAGGTTTGTTTTTCTCTCATTTCTCAAGATTACCTACATGCATGACAATAAGATAAGATGCTAAAGATTCATAAAACAATTCACAATTGGGTGATCAAGCCAATAATAATGAATTATTTACCAAATGCATGAAAGGAATTCCACCAAAAATCAAATAAAAAGGCAACAAAAAGATCATTCTTAATAAAAATTAGCAATAACATCCATTCCCAAGAACGTACCTTAGTTGCTGGTTGATTTCAAAGTAGCTCCAAAGAAATTAACAAAGAAGGTTGTCATTTGTTAAGGAAGAATTGAGAGAAATTTATTTATTTGGTAGAAAGAATTTTACAAAGAGATTTTGGCTCTAAGTTTGTGTAAAAACAAGAAATGAAGTGCTAATTTTCAAACTACAAAAGGAGATTGGGCTAGAGAGGGAAGGCGTGTGTGCCAGTTCTTAACATCATGGTGCTACGATCGGGCGTGCGGTGCTCGACTTCATAGACATGGGCATCACAATTTTGAGTCGGGCACGGCAATGCTGCTCCAACTTTGTAGCTACCCCCTTTTGTTGCCGTTTGGGTAACGCTTGACTTATGAGAAATTGCAAAATTGCCACTCTCCATGCTTTGGCTCGTTTTAGCTCCAAATTAAGCAATTTTCATTGCATTGGACTTGTTGAGATGTCTAAATAATTATTTTCTATAAAATTAAAGATTTAATGAATAAGTAGTGATGTATCAAGAATATTAAGTTATAAAAAGTCTATCAAATTTAGACCTATCGGGTTACAAAAATGAGCATCATGCTCAATCTCGAAAAGCAACCAAGTAAAGAATTTACAATTCTAACTTCCACCCTCACGATGCTTAGAAGGAAAATTAGCCAGAACGTGGACTACCGTATTACATTAACGAAAAATATAGGACAGTTCCGTAACAAGAATTCATTGCATCGAATCTCGAATCCTTCTCGATCACCCCATGACATATACCGCTTTTTAACCCAAACAAAAATGTCGTAAGGTTGGGCTGCTATAAGCTCAATGGTCAGCTCTTTGGCCTCTGCAACAGCCTTCATTAGTGTCCCTTGAGAATGTTGAAAGACAACTCGGATTCTCATTCTTTCCATGGTGTACTGAATGGAAGCATCAACCTTGGTTTTAAACTCCCCAATCTCCATCTTCTCTTCCCCTCTTCTCCCAAGTGTTTCGACACTCCCCAAGCTCGCCGGTACCTGAGATTACTCTCATGTGAAAAATCCTTTTCAATACGAGGCTCCAACCATATCCATTTTGCTTTGACACGTGGTGGATTCTCGTAATGAAGGCTGAGAATATATATCTGATTATCTTCCTCTTCTTTTTTTTTTTTCTCCAAAGCAGAGGCATTATGCATATAATATATTTTTGTGGCAATAAAAGGCGTTATATTTTCAATTCATGAATCTTCGGGTCCAAGTACGTTTTCGCGAGACTTCCCGAACAAACTTGGCTCTGCACTTCTCTTCTTACATATACCCCAATAATCCCATTCACCACTATGATCAACTGAAACAAAATTCTCATAGCTACAATACCAATTGCGATTGTTTCTCTTCCACTTCAATTCAAATTTATTGCCACGGACTTCACTGCCAACGCACCGCTTCTCGTCGTTGAGGTTAATCTTTAGAAATGGCCTTCACCACTGCGCCGTTTCATGCAATTGGTATTCGTTTTCCTTCACATTCCTCTTCCTCTTCCATTTCTTCCACTACAAACGCTCTCATTCTCAAGTCGCCGCTTGCCCTTGCCCTCACCGCGAAACCTAAATCGCCCTTGCTGTTGAAGAGAAATGTTGGGTGCCAGAGGTTTGGGAGGAATTCGAGGCTTGTTGTTCGCTGTGACGCCTCAAATGGAAGGGTCAGCTCAGTTTTTTACCTTACTTATTATTATTATTTTTTTTTTATAATTTCTAGTGGTGATTCGATTTGATTCTTTGTCACTTCCTCTTCTGGTGTTTAATTGGTTTGAACTTGTACTGATGCCTCATTTCTGAACTGGTTTTGTGGATGTTGTCTATTTAGCGCGTTAGTTGCCGTGAAATACTGACAGTTCGCTTTGTTCATAGCAAACTGATACAGTATATGCATTATACGAGTAGTTGGGATGCACCCTGTAGTCTTTACTAATTCTGTTTAGTTTTACTTCAGATTACACAGCAAGAATTTACAGAAATGGCTTGGCAAGCTGTTGTTTCTTCACCAGAAATAGCAAAGGAAAATAAGCATCAAATAGTAGAGACTGAGCATTTGATGAAGACCCTACTAGAGCAGAAGAATGGGCTGGCTCGTAGGATATTTTCTAAGATTGGAGTTGACAATACCCGTCTGTTGGAAGCTACCGATAAATTCATCAAACGCCAACCAAAGGTAATTGCATCGTGGTATCAAACTCTTAATTCCTATAGTATCTAATATCTATGTTAGTCTTGGTCTCTTGGAGTATACACGTGAACTTCTAACTTTTGGTTGTGAATTTTTCATGTGATTTTAGTTGCTATATTCTAAAATATCTTGAGCTTAGGTTGTTGGTATTTTTAAAGAATCTCAATTTACTGTTCTAGGTCCTTGGCGAGTCAGCTGGTTCAATGTTGGGACGTGACTTGGAAGCACTGATCCAGCGAGCCAGAGAATTCAAGAAAGAGTATGGGGACTCATTTGTGTCTGTGGAGCACTTGGTTCTTGGGTTCGTTAATGATCAACGCTTTGGGAAGCAATTGTTTAAGGATTTTCAAATATCATTGCAAACTTTGAAATCTGCAGTTGAGTCCATTAGGGGGCGCCAATCTGTTATTGACCAAGGTTGCACCTTCCTTCTCTCTCTCTTTTTAGTTTCTTTTGAATACTTTTATGTGGTCTTGTTGTGCGCATGCCAAATATCTTGGTTGTTTGTTGAACTTGATGTTTAATTTTTGTTGTGTTGTGTCTACATGCAAACCAAGCCTCAATAATATGCTATAAGGAAAACATAGGAAAATGGATTGATTATTTTAGCTTACTAAAATAATCACTGAAGAAAGATTAATTGAAATGGGGGATCTTTTGTTCACCAGAAATTAGCATACCAGTTGAGCCTGTAAAAAAATAAATCTTGGTGAGTGCATACTTATTCTTTTTGTCTTTTGGAATGCGAGTGAGAAGTTAGATAAGATATACTATTGGATATCCTTTTCTCATTCATAAAAGGTTCCATGGTGCGAGGTGCCTTTCGGCGACCAGTTGGCATGTCAAGAGCATACGCTGATTTAAAATGTATATAGTTTTAAAGTGGTAGTGGTTTCTTGCAGATCCTGAAGGCAAGTATGAATCACTTGAAAAATATGGAAAAGATCTGACAGCATTGGCGAGATCAGGTAAGCTTGACCCTGTAATTGGAAGAGATGATGAAATTAGAAGGTGCATTCAGATTCTATCTAGAAGAACAAAGAATAATCCTGTGCTTATCGGTGAACCTGGTGTTGGAAAAACTGCTATTTCAGAAGGGTAAGTGCATTGTTTCACCTTGTACAGAATTTCTTTTAAATAAATAAGGGCGTAAGAAATCCTGGTTTGACTTTTGTAGATTAGAAGTTATGTATTTGCATTTCATCCTTCGGGTGGGTATATTGTTTGGGTAACCATTAGCATTAATTTGATTTCCAGTTGAGCATGTATCAAAAGGAAACACAAGCCTTAATTCTGTTGGACTTCTAATCTCCTTGTAGATTGTATATTGGAAGCTGTGTTGCTTGTGTAGAATTTCCTGTCAGCATATGCTTCTGGATTTGTATGATTTATTTTCATTTCATATTAACAGGCTTGCACAAAGAATTGTTCAAGGTGATGTACCTCAAGCTTTGATGAATAGGCGGGTAAGTAAATGACCTTTTTTCTTCCTCTCTCCCTCACACATACACATACACATGCACACACATAGTAAATAGCTGTTTTAGATGGGAAAGGATGCTGGTGGTTTTCTCTTGGCTTCGTGATTACCTTTGTGATAGGTATCATATTAGGGTATTCTTGAGGATATTATAGGGGTAGATTAGTTTTTTGTAGAGATGGAAGGCAGAATTGCAAACCCTAATTGTCCTAACCCTAGATTTCTTTGTTATAGGGGTATATCTGTAATTAGATAGGGAGTTTTTTTTTTCTTTTAATAATAAAATTTGATTAGAAATAGAGGAAAAGGGAACGAGGATGATTGGCAATATTTTAGCGAATGGTTTAGAGTTTGAGAGAGATTTCAATAGGGTAAGGTCCCTAGTACCTCGAAAACTTGGTTTGTCTTTCATTATTACATCTTAACTTTAACGTTCTAGGAGTGTTAAGCCAATGTTTAAGTTTTTTATTTTTATTTTTGTGGCTGATTAGTAGCTGTCCAGGTTGTTATTTCTGTTAGTTAATTTGACCAGTCCTGTGTATGAATAGGCTTCATGCCTTCTCTTTTGTCAACTAATAAAGAAAATCTCATAGTTTTCTTGAAGCATTTACATCATTTTATTTTTCTATACATTTTGGTTCTATTGCCCCTTCGGGGACATCTGATAAAATTGGAACGATACATTTGGGTTCTATCATTTTGGTACAGAGCAGTATTTTGGAAAACAGTAGGTAAGATGGAGCGTAGAATTGCATTGTTGGAAGAGAAAATGGTGGAGATTGTGGAGAAACAATCAAAATGCGGTTATATGATGAATTCCCATATTGCTAAGTTAGCAAGAAGACAATTGGCACTATTAAGAGAAGAGGTGGAGACGTTCTCAATGGTTGTAGGATCATTAGGTGGGGAAGGGGTGGCGACTGATAGGCCTTATCCTTGATTTTACTAACAGAGGGGGAACTCAAGAGCTTCCCTTCCTCTCCAGGATCTCATTCAGAGAACAATTACAAGCAAAAATGAGCAAAAAGACATCCTTACCCTCTCCCCTCAACTGCTTACATACCTCACCTTCATTCCTGAGCCCCCCTTCTATCTAACTAACAATATTACATGGGGCCGACACACTCGTCTCTACATATTATTTATATTATTACACTTGTGTTACCTCCTCCCTCCTTCGCACGCTTATGAACGTATACTCTAGTAATCTGTGGCCTATCAATGACTAAGTGGTGGATGCAAATGGACAAGGGAAAAGAATAGTGGAGGCTGAATTTATGCAAAGAAATGATAGCCAATACATGAGAAAAACACTGCAAGGAGTGATGGAAAAAAGAAGAGAAATCTCTGACGGAGGCCATTACTAATTTACTTGCAACAACAGCTGTACATGCAATCAAAGATGAATCCCTAAGGAGCAGATTCAGCTGAGAACGAATGGGAAAAAGCAGATTCAAGCGTGAAAGAATAGTAGCAGCGAATTCGTTGATTGAGAGATCGTCAATCAATGTTCCACTGGAAGTTTCATACCGTGCATGAGTGCTTAGGGAAGATACTTAGTGCGCTGAAGTTGGGATTTCATGGTAATATTACTGATCATTATGTATTTGGAGGCTGAAAATGAAAATGTGGAATAAACATCTATGCAAAGTTTGAAGTTTGGAAAAGGGTGGCAGAGATCTAGGGATAGGAAGTTTGGAAGAAAATGGAAATAGAAGAAGAAATGTAGCAGATGAAGCCTGAAAGTCTTGGCTGGTGATAATCACATTAGCAAATGGAGATGAAGATTTGGTGAAGACACCAGTGCACAGGTTATGAGGAACTGGGTGCGTGCCTGTGGGAATGGAGTATTTTATTTGACACGTGGATGGTGAGAGGAAGTAAGGTTTTGGAATAAAGTTGGGTTTTAGACTTGGTGGGGTGGGGTTGAATAAATTTGTTGAAGCCCATGTGTTTTCGAAGTGACAAAAGCCAGAGAAATTTGTTGAGACTCACTTTTTTATGTAAAGCAGCAGATGGTTTTGTAAGATGGGTCTTAAGCTGAACAGTCCTTTGTTTTAAATATGGGACCCAATCCGAGATGGGTGTAGGCTCATGTGAAGAAACTAACCGTAGTGGCCATTGTGTTTTACCCAATGCACATGCTGAGACCTTCTGCACCGGGCAAGCTCATGTCACTAGCCAAAACTACCATCCATCATCATCTGAGGACCGAGTTCTCCCACTGCACATCATGTAGTCATCATTCAAACCTACTTTTGCGGCATATAAAAGAAAATTGGAAGGTGTGTTTAAGGGTTGGAAAATGACCCTAAGAAGGATGGATACAATCATACAAACACAAAACATGGATACAACACAAAATCGACATGGCAACACGAAAGTTGAATATGGACACAGAAAGGACCCTGTGTTTATTAAAACATACATTTTTAAAAATAAACTTCATTTTTACACAAGCACAAAATTCATAGTCAATGAATTTATCATTTATATGCTTGAGCGATTAGTTTGATCTATTTTGCTTCTAGACTTTATTATTTTTGTCATATATGTATTAATTTAATATATGTAAGAAGTGTTTGATGCATTTCTACTAAATATTGGTCCTATTTTGACTTTGTACAACTAGTGTTTGACACATCTAGTGTACTATTGTGACCGATATGGGTCCAACAAGTTTCAGAGTGTACAAATGTTCGACACGTGTCAGACATGAACAAACTAAGGCATTCGTGCTTCTTAGATCTAGGAATGCTACTAGGGTATTTTACATGTTAGATGGGTATATTAATAATTAGTTTGGGAACATGTTATAGAATTAGGTTATGAAATAAATGGAAGGGAAATGAAGAGGAAAGACAATATTTTAGTGAGTGATTTAGTGCCTGAGAAAGATCTTAGGATAGAGAGGGTTCAAATACTTAGCACAGATGGTTCATTGTGTAGTTTGGTTAATGTTGCTATAAGTTTGGGTTCTATTGCTTTGTTCCTCTTAGGCACAGTTTGCCTCAATCTTTATAACTCGCTCTCTTCTTGTAGTTAATATCTCTTGACATGGGTGCTCTAATTGCTGGAGCAAAGTATCGTGGAGAATTTGAGGATAGGCTCAAGGCTGTACTGAAGGAAGTTACAGAATCAGATGGCCAGATTATCTTATTCATTGATGAAATTCACACTGTAGTTGGAGCAGGTAGTTTATACGAACTTGGAGTTGGAAAGCTATAGGCTATTGTGGGTCTCGGGTATTGATGGTGTTTCCCCAGTATGGTGGGAACTAGTTTAATAGATGAGCTTTTGGGTTGTTCTCTTAACTTAAAAAAACTGTTGTCCCTTTAGGTGCTACAAACGGTGCAATGGACGCTGGCAATCTATTGAAGCCTATGCTTGGTAGGGGTGAGCTGCGGTGTATTGGTGCCACAACACTGGATGAGTATCGTAAGTACATTGAAAAGGATCCAGCACTGGAGCGCCGATTCCAACAGGTTTATGTTGATCAACCAACTGTGGAAGATACCATTTCTATCCTTCGTGGGCTTCGCGAAAGATATGAGTTGCATCATGGAGTTCGCATATCCGACAGTGCCCTTGTAGAAGCTGCAATTCTTTCAGACCGATATATTAGTGGACGATTTCTACCTGACAAAGGTAATCCTTAGGAGGAATGGAATAATTTTATATTGTTGTAAGCAAGCATGTTATATTGTCATGAAAAATGTTTAGTGGAATGATCGCTGCTAATATTTATTTCAAAATACAGCCATTGACCTTGTTGATGAAGCTGCTGCCAAGCTGAAAATGGAAATTACCTCGAAACCTACTGCCCTGGATGAGATCAATAGAGCAGTGCTGAAGCTTGAGATGGAGAGACTTTCTTTAACAAATGATACAGACAGGGCTTCTAGAGATAGGTTGAGTCGCCTTGAAGCTGAGTTGTCTCTTTTAAAGGAGAAGCAAGCTCAGCTGACAGAGCAATGGGAGCATGAAAAGTCTGTCATGACTCGTCTTCAGTCAATCAAAGAGGAGGTATGTTGTTTGAAGAAAGTATCAGTAACTCTATAGAAGTGTAATTGTTCTTTTTGGATTCTCATGTGCTCAGTAATTCTACATTCATTGTTGCAGATTGATAGGGTAAACTTGGAGATCCAGCAAGCTGAAAGGGAGTATGATCTTAATCGAGCAGCTGAATTGAAGTACGGAAGCTTAAATTCATTGCAGCGGCAGCTTGCAGATGCAGAAAAGGAGCTAGATGAGTATATGAATTCTGGAAAGTCCATGTTGAGAGAAGAAGTAACTGGAAGCGATATTGCTGAAATAGTTAGCAAGTGGACTGGGATCCCTGTATCTAAGCTTCAACAATCCGAGAGGGAAAAGCTCCTACATTTGGAGGAAGAACTTCATAAACGTGTTGTCGGCCAGGACCCTGCAGTTAAATCTGTTGCCGATGCTATTCAAAGATCACGAGCTGGTCTTTCTGATCCAAACCGTCCTATTGCTAGTTTCATGTTCATGGGTCCAACTGGTGTTGGGAAAACAGAACTAGCTAAGGCCCTTGCTTCCTATTTATTCAATACAGAGGAAGCCCTTGTGCGAATTGATATGAGTGAATATATGGAAAAGCACGCTGTTTCAAGATTGATCGGAGCTCCACCTGGGTATGTAGGTTATGAGGAGGGGGGGCAGTTGACAGAGACTGTTCGCCGAAGGCCTTATGCAGTCATTCTGTTTGATGAGATAGAGAAGGCTCATTCTGATGTGTTCAATGTGTTCCTTCAGATTTTGGATGACGGGCGAGTAACCGACTCACAAGGTCGAACTGTGAGCTTTACAAACACGGTTATCATCATGACTTCAAATGTGGGTTCACAGTATATTCTAAACACTGATGATGATGGACAAACAACAGAAACGACATACGAAACCATAAAACGACGGGTTCTGGAAGCTGCAAGATCGGTTTTTCGTCCCGAGTTCATGAACAGAGTTGATGAATATATTGTTTTCCAACCTCTTGATCGTGATCAAATCAGCAGTATTGTACGGTTACAGGTAAATTCTTCATATTGATAATGCCTTACATTCCCTTTTTCCTTGTGTGTTACACGATAATCATTCCACATCTCCCTGCATGTACAGCTGCAACGGGTTCAAAAGAGAGTTGCAGACAAGAAGATGAAGATCGAGGTGAGCGATGCAGCAATTCAACTTCTTGGAAGTCTTGGGTATGACCCGAACTATGGGGCTAGGCCGGTGAAGCGTGTGATACAGCAGAATGTGGAGAACGAAATTGCGAAGGGCATATTGAAAGGAGAATTCAAAGATGAAGACACAATTTTAATAGACACGGAAGTATCAGCATTCTCCAACGGCCAACTCCCTCAGCAAAAACTTGTTTTCAGAAGAGTGGAGAACAGAGTTAGTGAAAATCCAAATGCAGACAACAGAGAAGCTTCTGCTCAGGTTCTATGAAAACAGATACTTTTCTATTTACATATTTTATCGGTAGCTTTCTTTGTAAATTTCCCTAGCAAGGTTTATAGTCTTTCCTTTCCGTATACACTTCAAGAAATCGACGTTTATATACTTCGGTTTCAAAGTTAAACAAGGCCACCTTTTGAAAACCAATAATTATCATTAGGGGATTAAATAATAATAGAAATGTGACATATTCGTTGGGTAACTAAATGTGATTAAAAGCAATTCAATTCAATTTCATTTGTAAGTCGTTTATTATGATCGATCTATCTTACTAATTTGGTTTACTAATGCTAATTAGTAATTGTCTGATTATCCATTTATGCTAATTTTATTTATTTTGTTTTCATTTTATTTTATTGTTAATCTTGCGTTACTTTCCAATTTCTCTTAGATATTATATTCGAATAAACTTAAATAACCTCGTGACAAACAAAAATAGAACTATGAATTACGATAGAATCATCCACACGAGAATTTGTAATAGGTTCAGTTTTTATTTTAAATTAATTAATGTATCAACAGGAGAAAGAGTGTGTAGCAAAGATCAAGAGTTTGGGTATCCTTTTTGGAAAATTCAGTAGGAAAATGGATTAGCAAATTTTTAGCTTCTAATAGCTCCTAAAATGAGATGTCTTTCTCAACCTAAATCCAACTAGTTGTGAGGTATTTGAGGTTTATATATGCTTTATGGCTAGGAAATTATCTTAAGAAATCAATGGTTTTTGACACCTAATGTATTTGTAAATAACATTCGGATTTTAAAAAGTATTAACTAAATATCATAAATATGATATTTTGAGTTGAATAAGATTTGCACCATCTAATTTATACCAAATTTTTGTATTGATTGACAATTTATTTCTATAACTTTTAAATTTTTAAGATTGAAATCAATTAATTAATAATTTATTTTTATAATTCATAATAAATACGTATAATAACAATTTTGATTCAAATTTTGGATAATACTAGTAAGATATTTTTTCTGATTTATTATATTTCATAATATTTATAAAACATGTGTTATATAATACATCTTTTTTTTAATAACAATTTAAATTTAAATTTTATATTCATTAAAGTTATCGTTTTGAATACAAATTTAGATGATAAATAATAACCAAGATAAATTCTAACATTTTCAAATTCTTTATATTTCAAACTATTTATAAAAAATTTATTAATTCAATTTATAATTATTCACATAAATTGTATTGGATTCGTATATATGTATGTAAGATTGTCAATTAGTGAGAGTATTTCTTGCGATTTTTCTTTACACTATTTTGAAAGATGATTTCAAATGAAAATGTGTTTGAAAAAGAGATTTTTATGAAAATTTTATGTGTTCAAATATGAATTTTAATGTTAAGCTTGATTTGATGATTATGATTTCAATGTTATGAATTGGTTTTTAAACCATTAGTTGCTTCATTGAGATAATGCTAACTTTTATGTGTACATAAAGAGTCAATGTCACTATAGGGTGTACGATAAGAAGAAGTTGACTTATGTGTTGAAAGGAACGTATAAAACTTAGTTGTATGAGCAACAAGGACGAATTTGTCTATTATCGGACGTTGTTGATATAGTAGTCAAACGCTAGGTAATGAGACCAAGTGTAGAGAACGATTTGGGATCCTTGGCGAAAGTAATGACTGTTAACTACTGTGTGTTTATATGAAATTGTTGTGTTATAAATGTATTTGTTAAGTATAAAGAAATGTTTATGCGAAATTAAATGATTTGATGTTGTTTATGCGATAAAGTTTACGAAAAGATATTGCAAAATGATTTAATAAAACCTCACTAAGTCTTTTAGAATTATTCTTTCAAAATTTATCTTCTAGGATTTGAACATTGAGGTCAGGAGGAGAGGAAGTTGGGGCTTGTTAGGCGATAAGTTGTCAGGCGTTTTAAGTTTTAAGTGTTGTTGTTGTATTTTGGTTAAGAGTTGTTTCTGTTTATTGATGTATTAAACGCCTTTTTGTAAATAAAGTTAAAGTTTGATATGTTTTGAGTTAAGTTCCATTCGCCTAAAGTTTAGTTGTTAAGTTATGTGTTTTGGCATTTAAGTGAAGTTAAGAAAGTTAAGACAAGTGTCTTTGACATTTAACTGCGTTTGGGATGCTCAAGTTGCACCGCGTTTCACAAGATAAACAAGCAGATTTGCGGAACGAGGTGTGACAGCTTTCTTGATAAGTCTGGGTTGATCATAGGAATTTTATGATAATTTGGTTATAATACTTAGCTTTTGTCATATGCGATGTTTGTATAGTATCTGATGATATTCACAGTATTCTGTACCTATTTTTAAACTATTATGTGCATTAAGGTGGGTTGTAGCAAGTGATATGATAGTAAGTGAGTATGGATGAAATTGAACTAACTTAACTTAGTACATATTTAGAAATAATGGGAGGAACGAGATTTTATAGTAATAACGTGAAATGAAATTTCAATGATTGTTTGGAGGTGATATAAATTTAACTTCAAATTAAGACCAAAAGCATCTCGATGCCTTCGTCGTATTTATTCAGTATTTAGGACATAAATACTGAAGTTAGAAACATGTGACTTTTATCTAAGTAAATTTAAACGCAATATTCATGTTTCAACCTTTACTTAAAGCAAACAACCTGACACGTCCAGCCCCAGTTCGTTTTATGCAATGGAATGGGGACGTGATCACCTAGGCAGTCTACGGGATGTTCTCCATGAAGTAACGAATATAAAACCTTATAAGTGGAATTAAAATGTAATAGAAAAAAATTAACGCGAAACTCTAAACTTAGATGGATTGCAAGAGCTTTATTGATATTTCAATACAAGTACTTTTAATATTGATTACAACAATTAGTACAAAATCATTACACATGATTCAAACAATACTCGAACTTTCCTTGCCTAGCTACTATATGCTATGCGAGTAGGCAACGGTCACTACCACGTTGGATGTCCTTCACTAGCTACCTAAGGAAGGGGGAACAAAACATTTGAAATGTTAGACTAATCGTCTAGTGAGTAAGGTCTTTTCTTAATGCTTTAGATAAATCAAATTTGTCTATTGCAAAATAACCATTGTCAAAACAAGTGTTTAAGAAAATAAGAGTCAACCATTGCATTTTAGATTTATTCACAATATCAAACATTTTTAAACATCTCAATTTATCAAGATCATGTTGTTTATTAGTCATCACAACTCATATCTCATCATATGCTTCTCTCATACTACATTTCCATCTCACAAAATCATTATGTTCGATCTATTGTCCTTGTACCCTTTCCTCGACTCAAGTATTTGTCACTCTTTTTTCAAGTTGCAACTGTGTCGAGAAATCTCAACACATTTAGCAAATACCATCAATTCCATTACGCTTAATGCACCCTCCAATGCCAAACAACATAGTAAGCAAATGACATTCTATACCAGATCACCCAACAAGTATCAGACATCTCATTCAAGATCACACAACATGAATGAGGCATTTTATTCTAGATCACATGGCAAGAATAAATCATCTTATTCCAGATCACACTGCAAGGATATATAAGACATTACATCGCAATAGGGTACAAAGATGATCTTATTTCATGAAACATGGGTTCTCCATTTTTCCACACAACGACAACATCCTCAAAGACACGTCACGTATTTTAACACAATTGCACCATAAGGTTTAGAGGAATCGTATTCAAAATATTTCTTTCGTCTAGAAGTTCACCATAAGTCAAATTCTTTTGTAAAATTTCATGTATTTTGGAAATCAGAAGGCATAAGGATCCACATGATCATGGTCTCAAAAGAGATAGATTTAAGGATTCAACACATTTTAGAAAATCATTTTAATTTGGAAACATTTGTAAGAGGAAAACCACTCACAGTTCACTGTTGGCCAGTTCCTTAACCAAGCTCCCTCGAAATATTTGCTGGGAATCAGTTCATTCTAGGTTTTAAGATCTTGGATACTCCTTCAACTCTTTCTTAAACAAGTTTAGGGTAAAAAGCAACTTTAAGTAGCCTGAACTCCTCTATTTATAAGCTAGGTATTCCCCAACAAATTTTTTCATGACGGAATGATTACCCTTGTTGGCGACGAGGAGTGGCCCAATCTTAAAATGTCACGCATCTCTGTCCAACTCTTATCCTAAATTTGTTAATAATTAATTAAATCATATTTAATTAATATTCCATTTAAATCTTATTTAATGAATATATCTCTAATATCTTTATAGTTTTATATTAATTTAATAAAATAAAATAAAATAAAACTAAACTATTAATTAATTCTCCAATTAATTAATAGCTAAATTAAATATCTTATATTTAACTTAAATTAAATTTGAATATTCAAATATAAGTTTCTCTCAAAACCAATAATTTTAATATGAATCCAATTCACATTAAATTAATATTTGGATTCATTCAAATATGTTATCTCCTATAAATTAATTTTAAATTATAACCAAAATTAAATTTATATAACAATATATAAATTTTATATTATAATGTATCACCATACATTATACTAATTCCCAAAGTAAATTTGAACATTTTAAATTACAACCAATATAAACAAATCTCATTATCCTTTATGAGCTAGGAAGGGGACTTAATAGTTCTGTAGATTAGAAGTTATAATGATATGAGATTAATTGACTTAAACTCATTAACCACATTAATCAATATTCGTTAAATGTGTGTACACTACACCAAAGACTCACAACTGAATTCTTCTCACTATAGATATATTTATGTGTCCATGAATATAGACCAATAACAATAAGTTAGTCATTCACGAGTGTTTGTAACATCAGTTGGGTCAAATTACTGTTTTACCCCCTTGGTTACCTCTAATCCTTAAATATCAGTGGTTCTCTAATGAACAACCTATTTATGATCTAAGCAATAAACAGAAACCTCTCTCGTGCCATAGAGAGGGTAGGACCATTTGTTCAAGTCTTGGAGACATCATTTAAGGGAACACTCATCTACTTACCCTAAAGTACGAAATGAGTGAATTCCATCTTGTGTAATTATGTTCTCGGCTTCCCACTCAATTCTGTCCCCAAAATGATAGGCGATCTGACCACTCTCACTCATATAAATCAAAGAACAATTCCTTGCAAACATGAGTTCATAATACACTCAGAATTAAGACTAAGTTACCTTGGTCATCCTAATGAAATAGAAATCTAACTAGTTAACGGAGTTACAGTGGTTACTATTTCGCAGTCCTATCTTATGCAAACTTATTGCATTTGCATAAGATACCCTCAGTCACATGTCAACTACACGAATGTGTTTGTATCAAATACAAAGTAAAGTCGTATCCATAGTGTTACCAGGATAAGGTACCCAACTTTATCCCTATACTATAGACCCTTTAAGCCGATCTCAAATATCGATTCCCCGTATGTCTCTACATACTGTTCAAGACTCATCAAACAGTTTAGGATATTAGTTTATTGAATTTGGGTTATTATGACAAAACTAATAATATAATCAATAACATTTATTGAAAATATAATAATAACACTTTATTAATAACGGTCAATGAATTATATTTACAATCTACGAGTTTTAGAACATAAATTTTAACACTGACATCAGGGTCACATCAATGTTTCTCGGTGAAGTAGCTCAAATTATGTAGGCATTCGCCTCGTAGTCTTTCTTGCATAGGAATTTTCCATTTCATAATCCTTTCGCGAGATGCAATTTATTATCAGAAATCTCCTCCCACAGCATCTCTACCGCAAGACCTTCATTGCATTGGTGATACACACAACCTCTCAGCGCCTAAATGTCACACACACTTGTATTTCTAATATGTACGATAAAGTTCAAACGACATAATTGATTTTATTTCTAAAAATATTTTTTGACTTATTTGACGAGGTCTTTAGTTACTTGGTTATCAACGGGTTATAAACTACCAATACTTAGTTCTTTCTCTCTAATAGAATTATGGTGTTAAAAGATGGCTCTAATTAAACAAAATGATGATTTCATTCATTCAATACTTTTCAAATACAGTATTTTGGAAATCCATTTCTATCATACTACAGAAAACGTAAATATGAATAAGTAAAGAGATGTTAGAATGGAAGTGAAAGATAATTGCATGCACAGTTAAAACTTTAGGTCTCTTGACCTTTAATTTTGTAATATAAATCAATAAAAATAGGAAATACAAATGGAAAGAACGATAACTATGTTAACTCACATAATGTAATCTCTTGCATTTTTTAGCTCCATGGTTGTCTATTCTAAGTTTAGGGGAATGGTAGTTTCAAACTCCATTAAAGGATCTCACAAAACTCCAATCTCTCACCTAAAGCTCAACGAAATGAGAAAGGAAAGAGGATGACAATGACAGATTTGGCGGAGCTTTGGGAAGATAGTCCCAACTCTAAAGGTCTGTGTTTGAACTGAAGCTCTTGATACCTATTTATAGGCATTGAGTTTGAGGGTGTGAAGCAGTAAATGGGATCTGAAATGGCATTAAATTCCTTCACATCATTGCGTTGTTGCACTTCTTTACGACATTTATATTCACATATTACACTAATTTGACTGTCTTATAGTGATTCTCATCGGAGGAATATTTTACAATGACATGAGCTTGCTCTTTATTCTACAATTTTTTTCTTTTCACTTTATCATGCATCTAAAACATGAAAATATCATAATAACCAACGCTTTGTCTTTTGATACTCTTGGATCGCGTAATCCATCTTTTTTATGGAATTCATCATATTTTATCTCATTTTCCTCTCAATTAATTCTTCTTCACTATTCTATTTATTTTTTTATCACACCCTCAAATTTAGAATAATGGTCAGTAATCTAGGACTTGTTGGATCAATTTAGCTAGATTAACTTGCTTTAATGCAATTTTTAATTAATTATATGGACACTAATCCAACCTAGTTAGTTGAGCATCTAGGTTGATTAAGTAATTAATCAACTAATTATGGGATGTAACTTGGGGGTTTCACAAGTTCATGAGCTAAGAGGCTCTTTAGCGAATAATAACTTCTATGATCAAGTAAGAACAATGTGGATATTTGATTTCCGTAAGCCTATATCTCTTTAATTTGAACTAATCCAAATCCCAACCTCGCTTTACTTTTATCCTATTTTACTAATTGCAACTTACACAACCCTCCCGGTGATCTTCTTGAATGGAAGCGTTGCCAAATATTGTCCTTTAAATTTGTTTTCTTGTCGAGCCAACTCACTCATGCCACTTATACTACAATGTAATGTAATGTAGGTAGCATACATTGGATATTTTACAAGTTTTATTTGATCAATTATAAGAGACGTCTATCAACAACGACAAACTTCAAGCTATCAATCATCATGTGTCTTAATTATCATTGCGGTTATGCTTCTAATTTAGGTCAAAGAACAAAAGATATGGATCAAGTTTGAGGTCATATTAAAAAAATGAACTTCCTTTAGCTTAGACCACATTTACAAATGCGTAACATAGTTTGATTGTTTTTTCTTTAATCATATTTCTTAATATTACAAATAACTCATTAACTCTAACATTAAATGTAATAGATTCATAAACAACAACTCTCCAAATATTTTGACAATTATATAATATTATCTACTTTTAGTATCATGCCAAAAGATCTAATATCAATATTATAGTTGTTCTCACTTATTTATACATGAACATTCTCTCATCTAATCGATGTAAAACAGTAAAGGTGTGGAAGAGTAATTGAAAAGTGAAAGAGGGAATTTGGACTTTGTTTATGTGAGAAGCAAAGGATGAATGGAGTCAAAAGCACGTGTTGATTTCTCTTATATTTTTCTTCCTCAAAAGAAGGTGACTCCATATTTTATTGTTACTTTATTATTTTAAAAGAAAATTATTATTATTCGTGTGCCACTTTTTTCTCACCACCGACGGGTAGAATAGTCAAATCTAACTGTATCCTCAAAATCCCTTTCTTTTTTCTTTTTTTTTTAAAAGTTACTTTTTATAATCTCAAATTATCTTTTTAAAACTATACTAAATTCTGTGTGGATGCCGATGAGAATGCATACAAAAAAAGAGAAAAATATGTTGATTTTCTTCCAGATGTTCCCAAATTATTTCAACAGTAGAAGAAACTCTAAAACAAAAAGGGTAAGCATGAATTGGAATATTTGAATAAAAAGAATAGATAGAGGAAGGATGGATGGGAAGCCACGTTGGGTTTCGTTAATAATGACGTGGAAAGATAATATATTGTAGAAGGAATAATTGTAAAACAAAATTGGGCGCTGGATCCTTGTCGTTGCTTTGCTGTACACGTTCATTTATATTCATTTATTTATTTGTTTTCTTGTTAAATAAAAAGTAGCGTTTCGTTAGGATATGTGATCGTCGTGTCCTACGTGGCGACGCCTCACCCCCCATCCACTCCTCTTTTATGTTACTACCTAACTCCAAATCAACCCATTACTCCTAATTCTTTCCCTCTTCTAATGTCCATTCATTTTGACTTTCTATTACTAAATTTTGTGCATCTTTCTGATCTATTATTCTGAGTCATTTTCAAATTCATTAAATCATTTTTATCATTTTCTATATCTCCTTTCCAAATGTTACACTTAAAATTGTTGTTTAATTACTTTTTTTTTAGTGCAAAAATGGTTAATATCATTTTACAATTACTCTCAACCATGCATCACTAAACATCCCTTTTCATTCTTTAACTTTTATAAAAATAATAATTCTACACTTGTAATAATCCATGTAATAATCTATTGTAAAAGATTACATCAAAATTAATTATCAATTTTTTTTAGTATATAAACAAAATTAACCATTTTTTTAGTTTATTCATATATGTGTAAGAAACTTGATCAACATTTTGATGTCAAATTAATGTTTACCGATTGTGTAAAATACAATGATCAAATTCGTACTCCTTAAAGTTTCAAATTAAAGAGTGTATAGACAAAATTTTAACAAATAAATTTTTTTGTGTGAGAGTGACATCAATGATAGGTACAAGGAAGCATTTAAAATAAAAATGGTTATATTATCTATATTACAATAATAAGATACTCATTTGACCATTTAACTACTAACACCCAAAAATTCTCTCTATTTCTACTATACATTTGTTTTTCTTAAAAGGATGATAATATAAAAACATTTAAATTTTAAAAATATTACACTATTTAAAAGTTTATGAATACAAAAAAAGAAAAAAATTGTATACTATTTATTTATTATATGATAAAAACATTATTAAAAAAATAAGTAAATCTACAAAATTTTATGTGCACGAGTATTTTTCTTAATTAGTGGAGAAAAGTGTTGAAATGTTATTCCTAAACTTTATATTTTATACTACTTTTGTGATAGCATATGTTAAAATTTATTTATTTTATGTTGATCCAACCGAGAGAGAAGGTATACAATGAATTGATCTGAATGCATTTCCTCGAATAATTGGAGTTATAGTCAACTAAACTTTTATATTTAAGTTAATTCAATATCTCATAGATAAAAGTTAAAACCAATGTAGTTTTAGTCCATAATCATAGAAGTGTGTGGTTTATATTTGAATTAATTATAATTGATTAGTCATTAAAGTATTAAAAAAATTAATTAATCAAACTACTTAAAATAATAAATATAAAATTTTGAAACTTTATTATATTTACTTGACTTTATGAATGTATAATTATTAAAGGAAATTTATCAAAAATAGAAAAGAGACAAAATATTTATTGTAATTAATTTTTATCTTTTAGCTTTCGGAGGAGATAAGGTTAGCGTCTTAAAGAAACTTGTAGCTAACTTTGGACTTGCATGACTAGTTTGGAGTTTGGGTTGGCGGCATAATGTGGCATAACGAAAGGATTACACATGTAAAGTGTGGAAAATGATCTATGGATATGAAATGTCACTACAAATAGGACCAAAGGCAAATAGAAAAAAGAGCATGAGATACTAACATTTTGATAATTAATCGAAAGGAAGTTTTGAAGGTTGAACCGCTGATTAAGAGGGCCACTAATTGAAAGAGGAAGCTGGAAGCAGAAAAGGAAAGAGTGGAGTCTCAAGTATTTGTGAGTGATCCTTATAAATAAATGATTATTTTTTAATGATCCTGTTAAACAAACAATTTGTTTGTGAGTGGTTCTCACACATATTTAAATAAATTGCATTTCGGTGAATGATTTTCATGAAATGAATATCCTTGTGAATATTTTTCATGAATGATTGAAGTGCTATATTATGTTCCTTATATTTGTAAGAAGTATTTGCTGAGTATTGTACGACTATATCCTTTCGTAATCTTGTGTTTCAAATGGTATTGTGTTGTTATGTCATTATGTGTTGTTGGACTAACGGTTGTAATGATACTGATCATGTATTGTGTGGTGATGAGATGTATCACGAGATGTTGGTGGATATTCCAGAAAACTCGCGAGACGTTGGTTGAGACGTGTCCTAGGTCTAGACGAGGGGAGAATATCTCATATTGATGAGACAAGAAATGATTTATAAGACGATAGTGGATATCTCAGGAAACTCGTGAGATGCTAGTTGAGATGTGTCCAAAGTCTAGGCGAGGGGAGATTCTCAAGCCAATGAGGCGAGAAATGATTTATAAGACATTGGTGGAAATTTCAAGTAACTTGCGAGACGCTAGTTGAGATGTGTGCTAGGTCCATGCATGCCAGGGGAAAATCTCAGGTCCCGATGATGAGTAGTGATTGTTCGATGATGATGCAAATTGTATGGAATTATTTATAATGGTTGTGGTTGTGTTTGATGCGATAAAGGCTTGTGTTATGAATTGATGAGTTGATGATATATATATATATATGCTTGCATATTTGGCATTGATATTACCTATATTTGATTGGTTGTATTCCCCAAAAATGTGTTTCCTAAACTCATCACTCACTAAGTCTTTGACTTACATTTTAAGTTCTTCCTCTCCTGGTTGTTAGGCGTTAGCTAAGTAAGGGATGAAAATCAGAAATAGAACTTAAGTAAGTGAGAAGAAAAAGAGTGCTTGTGTGACTTGTGCAGTGTGCAAGTCGTGTCATCCTATCTTGTGTTTAGGAAATTGGTTGATAAGCGCAGTGCTCATTAACATGGAGGGATTCAGCTCCGATCAAGAAATGTCATCTGATGTGTCACAGTTGTGGGGATGGAGACAATTAGTGTGAAGGAATTGGGCCAGGAAAAGGAAGCAATAAAGATTGTCCTTGAGTCAAGTTGTTGGCGAATCAAAGAGAAGGATGAAAATTGGAGTTCTTATACTCCTGAGAACCTCTCCACAAAAAGCAACGTTAGGCAGTGTATGAGAAAAGGTGGACAAGAAGTCAACCTTAGTTTTATGTTCTGCGAGAAAATGAATGTAATTTGAAACACATGAACCTAATAAAAGTGTTAAGTTAATAAAGAGAAGTAGTTATGTTAGTAAGATGTTCCATTATTATTTTTATGGATTCTCACCTAGGAGTTAAAGTTGCGTGGTGTTAGGTAAAAGTACTAGTCGTTGGAGCAAAGTTCAAAAGTTGTAAATTTTCGCTAAAACAAGAAAGTCTAAGTTGAGGCAAAGGCTTCACGAGAAGCAAGCTAAGTAAGGTAGCACGTTATCTCATGGAGAGATGCGCGATGAGTGCACACCCCCATCTAGTACCAAGGAGTAGCATTTGGGGTGGGCGTGACAATTTTCCTATATAAAAAGTTTTAACATTAATTATTTATTTAGGGCTTTTGCAAAAATATAAAAAAAGTTGTGATAATAGAACCTATGTTACAACATTTTTTAAATTTGTAAAAAGTATCAAATTTAAAAGTAACGACCATATGATAGTCTTACGATAACTGTATGATATCATTAATTTTGTCATATTCGCAATATGCAAAAAAAAATGATACCATAAGCTGTTCTTTTTTCTAAATGTTTTGGTCATTCGATACAATTTGAAAAAAAAGAGGAACGTATGTAGATCTAAGTTTAGGTTTGAACAATAAGACATTAGTTTTTTTGGTTTTTTTAGATACAATATAACATTAGTTAATTGAGTGGATTTATATTTTAGATAATGCTGTTACCAATAGAAATAGTTTATACAGTTAATTTTTTGTAAGAAAAATAGATTAGATAGTTAATAACACACAATAACTGCTTTCAGTTGTTGGTTGATTCAACTTTATCCAATGCAAAATAATGAAATGAAATAAAATAGTTATGCTAAGGTGACGTTGAAACTAATTTGAATATAAAAAAAGAAATTTCATGGAATTATTTAGGAAGGAAGGAGGTTAGAGGACGTGGAATATCCAATGAGCATATAATAATAATGATATAATTTTTTTAAAAAAAAGAAAAAAAGAAAAAAAAAGGTTGGGGAAGAAGGAATATTCGTGAAGAAGATTCGTTTAGTTCCAGCTTCCTTAGAACGTTGCATTTGTTGTTTGTATCCCCATAAATACCTCATTTCTCCATTCTCATCCGCCATAGCCAAAACTGTTGAAGCTCATTGCAAAGGCCTTGTGCCTATACAACCCACTCATTTTCTCCTTCTCCGCCGCCGCGTCCCTCCTCTCTCTTTCTCTCTCTCTTTTTCCAAAATGGCACTTAAGGCCGTCCATGTTTCCGACGTTCCTAACCTCGATCAGGTGCCGGCCAATGCCTCTCTGGCCCTTTACTCTAATCGATTCTCCAAAGGTAATTTTCTTCTACTTTCTTTCTTTTTTTTTTTTTTTTTTTTATTATTGCGTTCTTGTTGTTGATCCAGTCATGTTTTCTTTCTGGTAGGTGTGGAATTTGGACAGAAAGCATTTAGAGCCTCGAAATTCTTGGTGATTGGGCATAGAGGGAGCGGAATGAATGCGTTGCAATCTTCGGATAGGAGAATGAGAGCCATTAAAGAGAATTCGATCTTGTCGTTTAATGCCGCCGCTAAATTCCCTATTGATTTCGTTGAATTCGATGTGCAGGTTGGGTTTTCATCTCCCTTCTTGTTGTGTCGTCTTCATCGTGATTTGACCGTCGGGTTTCTTTCCGGTGACAATTTCCATTAGTTGCTCTCAATCTGTGCGCTACGTGTTTGTCGCTAGTTTTCTGGTTTTGTCTTTTATGCGGTGCGATTCCGCCGGGTTGGACTTGCAATTGCCTTTTTGGGACTTTTGTGTGGGGGCATATTTAACCCATTTTCTCTTTCTTCTCTTTCTTCTCTTTCTTCTCTTTTTTCCCTTGATATTCTCATCCTCGTTCTTCCGTTGAAATGTCGACTCTATGCTATTGGATTCCTCTTACTTCTGTCTTTCCGTATGCAAATTACGATGCACTTCTGATTATATGCTCGTTTTTCTTTCGCTTTTGATTAAAGAATTGTGGTTATTTTTGTAGGTGACAAAGGACAATTGCCCTGTTATATTTCACGACGACGTTATTCTCTCTGTAGACAAAGTAAGCTCATCTTTTATCCATTTTCTTCAGTATTTGTATCTAGTTTACACCATTAAATGTTCTATTTTTGCTAAACCTTGTATGTTTGGTTGTGATCTTGAATTTCAGGGCACTGTTTTTGAGAAAAGAATCACAGAGTTAACCCTTTCAGAATTCCTTTATTACGGTCCCCAGCAAGATCCTCAGAAGGAGGGAAATTGTTTGCTTAGAAAAACTAAAGATGGGAAAATTGTGAATTGGAATGTTGAAGCAGATGATAGTCTTTGCACTTTAGAAGAAGCTTTTCAGAAAGTTGAAACTTCTATAGGGTTCAACATTGAGTTAAAGTTTGATGACCACATAGTCTATGATCATGGTTATCTTACTTGTGTTCTTCAAACTATATTACAGGTAGGGGGAATCTCTCCTTTGATTATATTATATCCCCTGTTATCGTATTTCTCAGTGAAATTTAGCTTTGGTTAATGTTGTTTTATGAATCCATTACAGGTGGTCTTTGAGAATGCCAAAGAGAGACCCATCATCTTCTCCACTTTCCAACCAGATGCAGCATTGCTTGTCCGAAAGTTACAAGCGACATATCCGGTAAGCGCTTTGAGTAACAAAGGTTTTCCTGGATTTTCTATTTGAGATGCTGAATTACATGGTTTTCCATTTTACCCAAATCTAGTAATTTGTAGGAAGATTCAAAGAAATCACATATTGTATGACATAATCTAATAAATGAGGGTGGTATTTGATGAAGGTATTCTTCTTGACAAATGGGGGAACCGAATTGTATGATGATGTGAGGAGAAATTCTTTAGAGGAAGCTCTGAAAGTTTGCCTGGAAGGTGGACTACAGGGAATAGTGTCGGAAGTGAAAGGAATATTTAGAAATCCAGGGACTGTTAAGAAGATTAGAGACTCAGAACTATCCCTCTTAACCTACGGACGATTGAAGTAAGTATTATGAACTGTTGTGATGTTTGATTCGAATCAATACAGCCATTTCAATTCCATTAATTGATAATGGTTGGTTTTAAAAATGCAGTAATGTGGCAGAAGCTGTTTACATGCAACATTTGATGGGAGTAGAGGGAGTGATAGTTGATCTTGTGGAAGAAATCACAGAAGCAATGGAGGAAATGATGATAAAGCCGAAGGCGATCGAGAAGGGAGAAGAAGAAGAAGGGAAGAAGGAGGAGGGAGAAGGGAAGGTTGAAGAAGTTGAAATGGATAAAAAACCACAGTTCTCGGAGAGGGAGCTTTCATTCCTTTTGAAGCTCATCCCTCAACTCATAGAGCTCTAACATAACTAACAACACAAAATTCATATTTTCTTAGTTGGCCAAGGGATTTTTCTTTTAGGTAAATGGGGGGCTTTGTTCAGGGATATTATTAACGTTGTATATAAAATCAAAATCTCTCCTCTCTGCCCATTCCATATGGTCAGGCCACAAATCTTATGACAATCTCAGAAATCTTTGACGATATCAGAAAATATATGAAAAAAGATTTGACAAGTTGTTGGGATTTTTCTCTCTCACCAATTTAATTCAGAATACTATGCATTATTATATTTAAAAAGATATTGATGACATATTTGAAAAGAAATCAATTGAGAAGTTAAAAAGGAATTTCTGTTTAATATAACGTGTTGTGTGACAATTCTTTCTCACTATCAAGAAAATTCATTAATACACCCCTTTTTAGGTTTTGGAGGTAACTTTAAAAACAATTAGCATAAAAGATTAAAGAGTTGGTTATGCTATACATTTGTTACAAAGTATTTCAAATTTGTCATTCATTTTATCATTTTTTTTCTTTACTTCTACTGTCATTTTTTTTTAAATAGTTATTTGGTTGAAAATGTGTACTAATTATAAAAAATCTACTTTTTAAATTTTTTTACAAACTATTGATTGTTCAGATTGTCTACCAAATATAAGAGATGTTGAAAAATAAATGTCCTAGAAAATAGGTAAATCATCATGTACCAATTAATCTTTAAAAAATATTTGGGTAGTCAAATTTAAGATCAAATCTACCAAATGTAAAAGATAAATTTTTTTTGAAAAAAATAATTGAGTTTTGACTACTAAATTTTTTTTTAGATTTGGCTATCCAAATTTAAACTATTAAATGTAAACTATTTTTTTAAAAGATAGTTTAGATTTTGGTATTTTTTTTAGGATCGTTTAGATTTGATTACCTAAATGTAACGATTGTGTATAAAGAATCTTGAAAAAAAAATGTTTAACGATCAAATTTAAAGTATTTTCTATTATGGACATGTGAACTTTTTCCGTTTTGAAATTATTCTATAAATATTCTAGAATTTGTTATATTATTTTTAAAAACCCCCCAAAATAAGCCCTTTAGGTTATACGATAAAACATTTTTGCTTGATAATATATTTTCTTAATATCAAATCAATTACATTTCATTCATATTTTAAGAATCTTAATTTTTATAAACTTGTGACAACAATTTACCCAATTATGATTTAGGATCTTTAGTTGAATTTTTAGGGGCACTTGGGAGGACAACTAACTTATAATAGTTTAAAGATTATAATAGTTTGTGTTTGAGACGTAGACTATTATACTTTGTGTTATTATACTCTGCATTTGGGTGCACACTATTATATCCAGAGTTTTTATTTTTCTTTTTTACATGTATATCTAAATACATATTTTTCTTAAATGATTTTCTTAAATATTTCTAATTATAATATTTATTTAATAAATTTAGTCTTGATAAAGATTCTTCCCTATTTTTTGTTCATGTATATATATGGTACTTGTAATAAAAAAATTTCTTCAAATAATTTTATTTCATCTTATTAATTAGTATGTGTATTTCATAAATTTAGTTTCAATCTTGTTTTTTACTACTATTTTTTGTTTGCATGCATATATATGGTACTTCAAATGAAAAAAAAAGCTTTTTACTTACGTTCATATTATAAATTAAGTTTCAAACTTCAAATTTTTTAAAATTATTCACAATGTCTCCACCATAGTTGTCCTCTGCTTGACATTGTACATTCGGCTATTTTGCAATGACCTTCAACTTCGGCTATTTTGCAATGACCTTCAACTGGTCGTTTGTAAATTCTATTGTATTGTGAATGATGTCAAGACCATGGAGGTTATAATTTAAATCACTATGACTTCGTATAATCAAATAGTTTCAAGGTTTAGATGGTAATAATCAAGTTTATTGGAAAAAAATGCTCATTTTGAAAAGTTTATAGATTAAAATAGAACAAATTTGAAGGTTTATTGAAAAAATGAGATTTGAATTTATAGATTAAAATAGAACAAATTCGAAGGTTTATAAAAAAAAAATGAGATTTGGATCGATTTACTAATGCAGAAATTAAATTTGAAATTTATTTGAAAGTACGATCATTCAAATTGAATCCTAATAAATTTGTAAGTACGTGTACTAAAATGATATCTTAATCGTCTTTTAAAAAAACTCATTAAAACAGTACTTTTGTTTTTTCAGAAAAAAAAAAATATCCTTTCAATCATCTAAATTCAATCTATGTAATTCTAATAAATTTGTCTAATTTATATAGTTTTTTTAAAGCAAGTTTTTATTGAAATTAGTTGAATAAAAAATTTCAAACAATCGTAGAGTTGGAGAATTAATAAATGGATTCAAACCTATTGCTCTTTATATTATTGAATAATGCTGTAAGGTGAACAATTCATAAAACAAAATTGAAAAATTTTAATTAACAAAATTTATTTTTATAAAATGCACCATTAATATTTTGTTATTTTAATATGATTTTTACTCCATGATAATACATTTTCATTAATTATATAAAAAAGAAGATAAAGAATAGATGAGATTGGAGTTATATGAGAGAGATATTATTGGTGGGATCTCATTGTCTTCAAATAAAGATCATTCAAATTAGAATTTTTGGTGTCAATACGCAGCAACAAAAATTTCCCCTTTAATCACACACAACTTCCCAATTTTCTCCCCTCTTCTCTTTTGATCAAAAATAAAATCCCATTACTTTATCCTATAACTCTTTAATGTTAAAAAAACAAATAAACAAACAAAAGTGAAGAAAACTTTACACTAATTCACAGTAAAAGTGAATGAAAGTTGGGAAGGGATTAACCCAAGTGAATGAAAGTTTCTCTACTACCAACAAGAACAAAGGTCTAATGGTAACCTCTGGGCATGATCTCTCGGTAATTAAGCTGACTGATTGCAATTATCTTACATGGAAATTGCAAATCCTTAATACGATATATGGACATTGCTAATGAGTCATGAAAGCCGATTGGAAAGAAACTCATGAATGAATGTGGATGGAACACAACCTACAACAAATTTTGTTTCAAGAAATGTTGACCAGAAACAAAACGTTCCTATATTATTGATTAAAGAAATCAAGAACAACATCAATGTAACAATCAGTGGCAAAATAGTGGAAACAGAGGAGGACGAAACAATGGTAATGGAAATCGAGGAAGAGGAAGAAGGTTTTGGAGTAATTCCAAAACTCAATGTCAGATTTGCAAAAAGTTTGGTCATGCATTTATGAAATGCTACTCATTATACAACCCAAACTTTCTAAAACAATTCATTGGTAATGCAGTGTTAAGTCCTTGAAATTACTCAAAAGAAATGCAACAATTCAATAACCTTTCAATAATCAAAATCAATTAAGAGGCAATCCTTTTCAAACTTATATGTCATCAACATCACAGAACAATTCTAATGGATGGTATCCAAATACAGGAGCATCAAATTATGTTACTAATAATCTTGCTAACCTATCATTCAGTACAAACTACAAGGGTGTAGAACAAGTCCCTTTGTTGGTGATGGAACAAGTTTGAAAATACTTAACACTAGTCACTCTTTCTTTGTTCCTTCTAACATTTCTATTTCACCCCCCAAATATTTCTCTATTCTTTCATACAAAATATGCTCGATTTTCTTCATATAAAGAAAAATCTACTAAGTTTGAGTCAATTTACTAAAGACAATAATTTTTTTTCTTGAAATTCGTTCAAATATTTGTTTTGTCAAGGCTTAGAGAGAACCAAGGAAACTTTACTCCAAAGGCACCTTCACGAAGGACTATATCGATTCTCATTGGTCAAGGCATATCCCAATTTCAACCTTGCTCAATCCACCAAATCTTACAAAAAACAAAGCAACTGTCACACCTCGATCTGCAAGACAACCGGAACGTAGGAAGTAGTGCGGATAAGACACGATTTAGCTTTAAACTTTGCAATTGGTCTTATCGCCTAGCTTATTCTTAACCAAAACTCAATCTTTTTTTAATAACAAGCATTTAGTACAACATTTAACCAAATAAATAATATTTATCAAAACTCTTTAACGTCTAGTGACTTTCTCAACTAGTTACAAGCCCTTCAACCTTCTTCTTTTTTTAATAAGATGCATTTAGTACAAAATTTGACCAAATAAATAACATTTATCAAAACTCTTTAACGCCCAGTGGCTTTCTCAACTCATCGCAAGCCCTTCAACCTTCTTCTTTACTTGACCTAAACGCTAAATCCTGAAAGATAAAATATTAAAATGTAAGTCTAAAAGACTTATTGATGTTTTATAAAATCCTTTTCGCAATACCTTTTCATAAATCATTTCATCAAATCATACATTTTAACACAAATCAGTTTATTACTAACACATCACTTTGCAAAACATTTTGCATAAAACATCATCTTGCATAACACACATTAGTTACAATCTTTCTTTTGTCAAGGATCCCAAATCGTTATCTACGTTTGGTCTCTTTACCTCGCGTTTAGACTACTGTATTAACAGCGTTCGAGAATATACAGATTCGTCCTTGTTGCTCAAGACGCCTAACACAATGCAATCCTTTTTCCACATTGGCTGACTTTACTCCACCATGCATATGCCTTTTCTACATGATTGCCTTTAACCTTATATGCACATAATAGTTAGCTCATTTAAGGAAGCAACTAATGGTTTGAATACCATTGTATAATAATTTAAATCGCAATAATCAAAATCATGCTTTAAACATTACAAAAAATGTTTGAAATCATATAAACTATTTAAAAGAAAAGATCACTCACCAAACTTTACCAAAGATCCCTCATCTTCCTTCTTTTTTTTTGCAGAGCCTTCACGCAGAACAAACCGCAACACTTAACATTTTGTTTTTCTTCTTCTTGCCAAAGTAAAACAACCCTACTTTAGCTCCTTTTTTTTATATATAAAATCTTCGTGCTTACTTAATAACCAAGTCCTCTATTTATAGAGCACTTAAATTAGCTTAGTCATGCTTAAACTATTCTCAGTTCGTCAGCTCCTGCTTAAAACTTTACACGTGTAGATTTAATATTTAACTCAGTCATGCTTAAATCCTTAATCTTACACGTTAACCCTTGTTAAATCAGATTTGACATTTTCTTGCCAAATTTTTCTTCTTGCCTAACTCCATTCTGCGAATAGTTTTAACCACTTAACACAACTTTTGAAAGTCTTAATGCAACTTCTTTTGATTGCGGACTACCCAACATTTTTTCGCGAAGACTCTTTCTCTTGTGAGCGTTTAGACTTATAGGTCCTACCACAAATTATTCTTTTCTCAAAACCTCATTGCGAACTAACTTCTTAATTGCAAAACTTATACTTAACCATATAATATTTTATCACTCAATCATTTCCGCGAATTGATTCAAATGCCAACTTTTTTTATCGCGAAGTGTTACTTTAAAACACCTTCTCTTATCCAAAACGTAAATTTTCTAAGGCGTTAGGAGCCAAGGAATTCTCAGGGGCAATAGAACTAGAGTAGACAAAGAAGTGGTTAAGAACATTAGATAAATGTTTTAGAGTTATGCAGTGCTCCGAGGAGAGGAAGGTGGACTTGGTAGTTTTCTTACTCCAAGAGGGACCGAAGTAGAAGACTATTGGTAGGCGTTAGAAGAAAGTAGGCGAGGTGAGTTGAGAAGAATTCAAGGTGACGTTTAACGAGAATTATTTCTCAGAAACGTACAAGGAGGAGAGTTGAGATGAATTTTTCCACCTATAGAAACACGGGCTCATAGTTGTAGAATATAAGAAGAAGTTCACAGAGTTGAGCAAGTACGCATTAATGATATTGGGCAACATAGAAAGATAGGTGTTGACGTTTTGAACATGGTTTAAGGCATTAACAAGATACGAACATTAGTCACAACTTTAGCCACATAGTGTAGTTACATCGATACATGGGGTTTTCTTAAACTATTATATGGGTCGTAAATATTTAGCACTTTTGTTCTTTTTTTTTTTTTTTTTTTTTTTTTTTTGTAAATTTACCTTTTATTTTTTTCATTTTACATTTTTTCCATATTTTATAATATTTTATTAATTTTTCTGTTCACAAAATAATATTACTACATTTATATTTTATTTTAATTTTGAATTTGAAATTATATAATATTTAGATTTTTATCTTATTTTAACGGGGTTTTTTAAAAAAATAGAAAAAATGGTTAATTTTCATAAATATGACAAAACACCCAAATATTTACAACCTCTCTAACAAAATAAAAAAGTCCATGAAGTCGACCATTTTTTAAAAAACATATTTTAGGTTTGCTCTTTCTTTTCATCTTCTTTCTTCTCTTCTTTTGTAATTTTTCTTTTATACTTTTTTGAAATCATGATTTTTGTTTTCAATCAATCATAAATCTTGTATTATTTTTTTCAAAGTGCTATTTGATTCAAGATCATGTACCAAATACAAAAGATTTTGGTACACGATCTTGAAAAAAAATCGTTGGGATATTGTTACACGATTGTGTACCAAATATAAAAGATCTTATAAAAAAATATTGGAATATTGGTACACAATCGTTTAGATATAGATACATGATCTTGAAAAAATACTACCAGAAAAACTGTCTACTATGACAGTTGTGTATATCACAAAATGGGAGAGAAAAAAAAAAACTGTCACAAAATGTAAACTTTCACGTTTTTTACGGGAAAAGACGGAATTTTTCGGATAATACATTCCATGACAGTTATTTGATGTCATAGAAAAACATAAAATAATATTTTATTTTTATTAAAAAAATAATAAATAAAGATTAGAAATTTAGAAAATATTTTCTCAAATCATAAACCCTTATTATTTTCCCCAATTCTCCCAACGAAGTCCCCATCTCCAATCTGATCGTCTTCCATCTCCAATCTGACCATCTTTCGGCCTCGTCACCTCTTTTGCCATTCGTGCCCGACGTCACCTCCTCTGCCGGTAAGCTTCTATTCCTTCTCTCTTTGTCTCTCTCTCTCTCTCTGTGAATATTGTGTAATTTTCTTTCATAAACATTCCAACAATCCAATGCCTTTATACATGCATTTCAACTACCCCTCTTCTTCATACCCAAGTCAGAAGAAGAAAAAAATGCTTTACACAGCTCTCTTTGTCCTCTTCTTCAACTTTTTCTTTCTTTCTTTCTTTCTTTTTTTTTTTCTTTTGTAAATGGGGTTAAAGTGGATTATTAATTCTATATTTACTTAAGTTATGGGTCTCATGGAGAAGCAACATCAGAATCAGAAGGAGACAAAAAGAGAAGGAATCAAGAATGTGGAGCAAGTGAAGGAATCAAGAATGTGGAGCAAGCGAAGAGGGATTATGAGAAAATGGAGGAAAGGTAAGTTGGATTTTCTTCTAAAACAATATATATGGACTATGTTTTGATGGTATCCTTAAGGGAAAGGGCATTTGCTATTGGCATGTTCTTATGGCCTTAACAACTTTGAATTTACCCACTATGTGTTTGATGAAATTCCTAAAAGAAAAAGCTATTAAATTTTTATGAACCCCAACTCTGCTCTTGGTTTTGATTGTATCTGGTTTCGCCTGATGTTGTCTTTTTTGAAGATACACCCTTTACTTCATCACCATCGAGTTTGTGTCAGGGGGAGGATGACAATCTTTTTATATATGAGGTTACCTCTCCCACACCATCCTTGTCTACTGATGTGCCTCCTTCCCGCCCGTTGATTTCTCAAGTCTACTCCCGACGACCTCCACCACAACCTTCAGACTCATGTCCTCCATCAATGCTTCCTTCATCATGTGATCCAGCGCCAAGTGATGATCTTCCCATTGCTCTTCGCAAAGGTAAACGCAAGTGTACTTACCCCGTTTCTTCCTTTATTTCCTATCACCAGTTATCTCCCTCCACATATGCGTTTATTACGTCTCTTGAGTCCACATCTATTCCTAACTCTGTTCATGAAGCTTTGTCTCATCCTGGCTGGCAAAATGCAATGATTGAGGAGATGACTGCTTTAGATGATAATGGTACTTGGGATTTGGTATCTCGTCCTGCAGGAAAGAAGGCCATTGGTTGTAAATGGGTGTTTGCTGTCAAGATGAATCCTGATGGAACAGTGGCTCGTTTAAAGGCTCGCCTTGTTGCCAAAGGTTATGCTCAAATCTATGGCACTGATTATTCAGATACATTCTCTCCGGTTGCCAAGTTAACTTCCATTCGCCTATTTCTTTCCATGGCTGCTACCAATAAATGGTCGTTGCATCAACTTGACATTAAGAATGCTTTTCTTCACGGTGATCTTCAAGAGGAAGTTTATATGGAACAACCACCAGGGTTTGTTGCTCAGGGGGAGAGTGATAAAGTATGTCGCCTTCGAAAATCTCTGTATGGTTTGAAACAGAGTCCTCGTGCGTGGTTTGGTAAGTTTAGTCAAGCCCTTGTATGCTTTGGTATGAAGAAGAGTACATCT
Source organism: Cucumis sativus (assembly GCF_000004075.3). NCBI lineage: Eukaryota > Viridiplantae > Streptophyta > Magnoliopsida > Cucurbitales > Cucurbitaceae > Cucumis > Cucumis sativus. Next base: position 22,989,083 of record NC_026657.2, read on the forward strand.
GATCATTCAGTTTTCTATCGCCGATCTGAGAAGGGTATAGTTCTACTAGTTGTATATGTTGATGATATTGTTATTACTGGAAATGATGCATTGGGTATTTCGTCTCTCAAAACTTTCCTTCAGGGTCAGTTTTATACAAAAGATTTGGGCCAATTGAAATATTTTTTGGGCATTGAAGTGATGAGAAGCAAGAAAGGTATTTATTTGTCTCAACGAAAATATGTACTTGATTTGTTGTCTGAAACAGGAAAATTAGGCGCCAAACCAAGTGGCACTCCAATGATGCCAAATCAGCAACTTGTTAAAGAAGGAGAATTATGTAAAGATCCTGAGAGATATAGGAGATTAGTTGGGAAGTTGAACTACTTAACAGTGACTCGACCAGACATTGCATATTCTGTAAGTGTTGTAAGTCAATTCATGTCTTCCCCTACAGTGGATCATTGGGCTGCAGTAGAGCAGATTTTGTGTTATCTAAAAGCTGCTCCTGGACGTGGGATCCTATACAAAGATCATGGACATACGAGAGTTGAATGTTTTTCTGATGCTGATTGGGCGGGGTCTCGTGAGGATAGGAGATCGACTTCTGGATATTGTGTTTTTGTAGGTGGAAACTTAGTTTCATGGAAGAGTAAGAAACAAAATGTTGTTTCTCGTTCGAGTGCTGAGTCAGAATATAGAGCTATGGCACAATCTGTGTGTGAAATAGTATGGATTCACCAACTATTATCTGAGATAGGCTTCAGTATTACCGTGCCAGCTAAATTATGGTGTGATAATCAATCAAGCTGCACTTCATATTGCATCTAATCCAGTATTTCATGAAAGAACTAAACATATTGAGGTGGATTGTCACTTCATTCGTGAGAAAATCCAAGATGGGTTGGTGTCCACAGGATATGTGAAGACCGGAGAACAATTGGGAGATATTCTAACTAAAGCTTTAAATGGAACAAGGATAAGCTATCTGTGCAACAAGCTGGGCATGATCGACATATTTGCTCCAGCTTGAGGGGGAGTGTTATGATATATATATATATACATATGTCCTTTATTGTAATTTTACATAGTCTCTAGGGTTTAGTTTATTCTCTATATAAATATGTAACATTGCTTTGACTCAATGAGAATAAGACATATACGTTTCTGAATTCTAAATTACAAGAACTTTATGTTTAGACTTTGGATCGAAGTTATTTCTACTTGATTTACATGGTAAGCAGTTTTCTTTTTTTCAGGTTAATCTTGTAAGAACTAAAGAAAACTTACAAATATCCGTTATGCTTGCAAAGATGAAAACGTAAAGTTATCTCCACCTCGACTTGTATGTTATTTCTACATTGAGTTCCAATTGTATATATTTTAGTGTTATTGTGAATTCAGTTCTAGAACGTCAGGACACGAGTAGACTGAAAAGCTTTATTATATTTTTCTAAGTATGATTACTGACACTAACATCTAATTTTAAATTTAAATGCAGAGATGAGTCTTGAAGAAGTGATAGGATATATTGCATCTGATGAACTTATTAAGGTAGTTTATGCCAAGAATGACATTGTACTCAACTCGTAATATTCTGATGCAAAAACTATAACACACTTAATTATTGCATTGTGCCAAGACCATATTGAAAAAAAAATGCAGCAAAATAGAAAAAGAAATTTCAAGAGGTAACTTATGGAAGCTCATTCGGGACTTCGATCTCCATGGAATTACAACATTAGGTATATGTCATTTATCTTGTTTGTTAATTTCCAATTTCTTTTCTTGGGGTTTGTGGGCTACTTTGGTTGATTCCTTTCTAGCAGATCTTGATGAACTCTCTGATGAAGACAAGTTTCAGGTTTGTAACGGCGTTTTACTTCTCCATGTAAATGAAGTAATAATTTTGTTGGTTGTATGTAAGTGAAGTCTTTAATTTGTTTGATTTAGTTTAGTGGCTTTAATTTATTTTGTTAATTTGATGGCTTTATTGGTTGTAATGTTTTGCTTATTTCTTTTAGTCTCTCACTTTTAAAAAATGGTTTGTTTCATTTCCACCACTCAAGTCAGGTAAATGGATTGAGTTAAGTTACAAGACTCTACACGAATTTCTCATAATACTTAGTTATTCAGATACAAAATTTAGGATACTTGTTTTATAGTGTACTTCAGGAAGCTAATGAAGCATTTACTTTAGGAATCTCACATGTAACTTAAGAATTGAGTAATTAGTCAGTTGACTTTCTTACTTGTTGATGTTAGACTTGACATGCAAGAAGCTCATGTTTTCTCCTCTGTTGATGGTTTCTCTTAATGTTTCTATCATCGATGGTTGGCCTTATGAGATAATATATAATTTAGGCATTTAAATTTTCTTCTCTATTTACTTTATGATCAATACTTGAAAGTTCACAAGAGCAATTCATTCTATCATCTTTTACTATTTTGTTTCAAGATGGTATATTGTTTTTCATATTTGGGGACCTGTAAATTTTATCTGATTATGACATATGATTGTTGAGTAATAAAAAAAACTTATTACATTTTTGTTTTTTCAGTACTGCGGTATTCCAAAATATGGACAGCTTGATCATGGAACAGATAATGAGGTACTATGCAACTCTTTCTTCTATACCTTTCAATTTGTTTTAACAAATGGAGAATCTTACAAGGGTATACTTTGCCACGTGCCACATAGTATAATGATGGGCACTTCATTCCAGTAACAAGCTCTAGCCCTAAATTGTCGCAAGCCAGCAATGAATGGTACGTTGATATATGTATATTTTGACACGAACCCCTTTAGTTGCCCAATCATCTGCATTCCACAAACTAGTATATATTCTCATTCATTGCTTGTTAGGAAAAGCTATTCCTTGATTATCGTAGTTGCGCAAAACTCTGATTGAAGTGCAATTTGGCTAACTGCATTTCAAGCCTTTTTTTTTTCGTCATGAACCTGAGTACTTGCTATAATCTTACTCTCTGTTTTAATAATCTGAGACAATTAGTGCATAATTATTCATAGTTCATCTTTATTTGTGATGATTGCCTAATACAAACTCTTGAACTTTAAGGACTAGGAATTATCTTAGCTTTTTTGTTGTAAGGACTAGGAATAAGGATATATTTGTGATATTGGCTTTCCATTTTTCACTCTTTGATGATTTGTTATTAATCAATTTTAGTGGTTATATATACTAAAACAAACTATTGAATTGCAATGATAGGTAATGCTAAATGTTGAAATTTTCTATAAGAGTTGTACTCTCTTGTCCTATGATGGATGTTTATATTCATGTTGTCTTTGTAGGTTTAACTGGAATCGACAACTTCATGAGTTTACTTTCAAAGAACATTTTCAGAGACGAACATTCTCGGTTGGTCGTTTATGCTTTAGCAGAAAATCTTGTTATATGTATTCTGATGCTATTTAAAATATTTTTTGATTAAGGGTTGGACTTCCGTACTTGTAAATTGTTAGAACTTGATTGGAAATGTACGAATATTATAAATTGTATTATAGCGTATATATATTAAAGTGTCGGCTATTTTTTTCTATATGAGTGTCAATATTATAAATTCAAAATTGTCATTGTCGGCTACATTATTGTCATTCAAATGGTTCGTGTAATGGCGGATGACAAAGAGAACAGGAGAAAATTGTAGTAATCGAGTAATTTGCAACAGGAAAAACATGTCGTAATATATGAATTTGTGACAGTTATTAATTGTTGTGAATACCAAAACAATGACAGTTTGCTTTACAAAATTAATTGTCACGATTGCCCTATCTTTGACAGAAAAAAAATGTTGTCAATAGCAAAACAATGACATTTCTTTAAAATAAAATTGTCGCGATTGACATATCCGTGACATTTAAAACATGTCACAATAAACGAATTCGTGACATTTATTTAACTGTCGTTAATACATAAATGATGATAGTTATTTATTGTCATAAAATAAAATATGACAGTTATTTGATGCCGTAGAATGCTAACTAACGACATTTATTTTATGTCATGAAATAAGTTATTGCGACAGTTTTTGAAAACTGTCATGGAAGGACTTTCCATGACTCACGCTTCTATAACTGAAAATAACTGTCATGGATTTTGTTCGCGACAGTAAATAACTGTCGTCGTAGACCATTTTTCTTGCCGTGAAAAATCGTTGGGTATTTATTTGGTACACGATCTTAAAAAAATTATTGGGATATTGATACTCGATCGTGTGTACCGAATCTAAACAACCAAGATCGTTTAGATTTGGAATGCTATCGTATATCATTTTCTATACAATAGCATATCATGATCGTCTAGAATAAGAATTACACGTGCAAGTGGCCAATTAATCGAGTGTTGACTAAAACATCTTTTGCATTTTATATTGTGGGCATGTGAGCTTTTTCGTTTTCGAAATTGTTCTATATAGTGTAAATATATTTTTGATTTGTTATATTTTTTAAAAAACAAAAAAAAAGTTATTTACATTCCATAAAAAAATTACTAAAAGATATTTACACTTTATAGAAAAATCAAGTGTAGTTAATTTTATTTTCTAGTAATTTTTCTATAGAATAATGTAAATAATTTGTCAATTTTTCTATTTTAATTTTGAATGTGTATATTAATTTTTTTATATTTCAAATTTTTAGTATTAATTTTTGCAATATGTGTATTTATATATTATTTAATTAGAATATTTTTAATATATAATCTCGAATGTAGTTGTTTTTTTAGAGAAAATCAAGTAAAATTTTATAACTAAGCCCTTCATTTAGTTTAGTTATAATATTTTACAACCATAATATTTACATAATTATATAATTAAGTTGGATTTGACTCAGTATCATTTAAGACAAATAAGTGAAGTTAGAGATGACAATGTCGATTCAATTTGGACAAAGAAACAAAAGAAAAAAAAAACAGGAAACAAGAAACAAAGAAAAACACACGTACCAAAAAAAGAAACAAGAAATAGTAATAAATAAACTTGTCTTCTTTTTTTTTCTCAAGACACAATAAACATCAATAATTATCGAAGATAGTTTTGTTTTTTTTTGTTCCCACGAAAGAAAAAAAATAAGAAACAACAAACTAAAAATTAATCAATTATCATCCTCCATATAGAAATTCTATTAGTGATGTTAAAGCCATAAATATTCTTCAAAATCAATATTAAGTTGTTAACTATATCTTTTTGGAGGAGACAAAGAGAGATAAAGAACTTTAAGATTAAGGAATGTCTAACATAGTAATCTAATATTATCAATTATGGTAAAATCTACTTTTCTGCATTAAAAGAAGTTTGTGAATCATATGAAAACAAATCAACATTTTGATTCTGATTCAATGTTGAGTGTTGAGTGTTGAGTAAGTGACTTGTAGTCATAAACCATTTAAGATTATTATTACAAAAAGGATTTTACTTATCATTATATCCAAAGAAAGGATTGCATTAAGATTTTTCCAAAGTTGAAAATTCTTTCATTTTGGAGACTTTGCCATATATTTAGGCTAACCTTAACCTTTCCACATGAATCCTAATTATATATACTATCATATTTTAGATATAATGATAGATTTTTATATATTCACAAATCAAAATTATTTATCAACTAAAAAAAGCTGTATTAACTTAAGTTTTTTCCACCTTATTTAATCATATGGTAATATTTACGAAAATAAACTTTTAAAACGTTGGATTTCAATTTATTGAGTTCAATAAATATGTGTTTAGTAGACAACTTGTATTCTATTTTTAAAAATTGTCGTTTATCAATTTTGTAATTCAAACTATACAAATTCGAATAGTATCATTACTTTTATTTTAATTGTATATAAATTTTGAGTTTTAAAGTTTAAATTGCAAAATTATATTAGATAAAGAGAAAAATATTTAAACATACAATATGTGAAATTATAAATTCCATTTATTTTATAACAGAATATTAAAATATTATTTATAAATTATATATTACTACAAAATAATAATTACACAAAAAATTATCATAAACATAAATAAACTAATAATAAATATTTAGTAAGTCTCTAACTAGTTTTATATTTGTAATAACCTATTTTGATCCATGATTTAAATTACAATCTCATTTTTCAATTTAGTAATAAACAAAAATTTGTGACATATGAAATAATACAACAATGTGTCTTCATTAAATCTGTTGTTTTTAAATTTTTGTTTTACGATACTATCACTTAAAAAAAACCATGATTGTTAATTTACATGTAAACTTAGATCTATAATAATGTTAATTTTCCAAAAAACTAATGTGTAAGGCCCTGATTTGGAGAAGATATCATGTTGAGGAGAGCCTTGTTAAAAAGTTGTTTTAGCTAAGTGTTGAGACATCCCGTGAGGAAAGACGCGAAGAGAAAAAAGTAAGTCAAACGTCCTATCGCATGAAAGTGAGTAACGTGATAAGAATAGTTGACAAGAAAGACGATGAGCTGAGCGAGCCATTGGCAGGATACCGCAAGAAGTATTTGTGTCCAAGAGATTGAATTGAGGAAGTAAACGTCTTGCCGAGTGACATGACAACTCACTGTGGGAAAAGAAACGATGATAACTTCTTTAAGAAGAGAACGGGGACAGTCGGATATTTAAAAGTTTGACTTTCCAGTGAGATAAGGTGTGCATCTCAAGGAAAAGTCAAATTGTCGCTGACGAATAGACTACATATCATGTTCAGATTGATAGCATAACATAGTGCGTGCTCAGACAACCAGTATAAAGTAAAGAAGTGACCATTGAATATGAAAGGGTCTTTATAAATAGGGTCGAAAGTCAAAGAAAATGGCAGTTTTCCTAAAAGAAAAGGTGTAGATTTATCTGATGAGGAAAAAAAGAGAAAGTCTTGAATGCTGAACAGATGGATCCTCCAACCTTAGGACGTGAAGAGGAAGCTAAAAGCCGAGAAGGAAAACCTCACACATGTAAAATTAATATTTATATTAGTCATGCTTAAATCCTTAATCTTACACGTTAACCTCTGTCAAATCGGATTTGACATTTTCTTGCCAAACCTTTCTTCTCGCCTAATTCCATTCCGCGAATAACTTTAATCGCTTCATATAACTTTCAAAGGTCTTAATGTGTAACTCTTCTTGTGAACTACCCAACTTTCTCGCGAAGATTCTTTCTCGTGTAAACACCTAGGCTTCACAGGTCTTATCGCAAATCCTTCTTTTCTCAAAACTTCCTTGCGAACTATCCTCTTATTCGCGTAGACTGACCAAAACGCCTTTGTCTAAATCACCAAAATTGAACATTTGAGCAAATTTTACTTCTTATACTCAAATTAGAAGTGGGTCTCACAATGTTAGCCATGACATCTCATCATGCGTTCAAGAAGTTGGTTGGTAAGGTTACCGCTCCTTAACACTCAATCCTTAGCTATGCAGGGAAAAGAGGCATAAGCATTTTGAGAAGCTGAGGTGGGGAAAGGAAGCCTTGAAGATTGTCTTCTAACACAGGATGATGAGGTGAATGAGATAGGGAAGATAAAGAGAAGCTTCACACCTCTAAGCCTCTAGCTCGGGGAAGAATTGAAGGGGCAAAGAAGGAAAACAGGCAGTAATTAAAGTGAAGGTCGAGTATCAATGCCAAGAGAGTTTCGCCAAGTCTTATTCCCCACAGTACGAAAGGTTGCACCTTAGTGAAAAGAAGAAAGATGTGAGAAGACCAGAGTAATTTATACTTATGTAAGCATTAAGTTAATTTATACTTATGTAAGCATTAAGTTAATAAAAGAAAGATTTTAAGTATTCCACGGTTTTAATTTTCTTGAGTTATTTCCACTATAAAAGAGGTGATGGCCTTTAAGGTTCAAGTGAAAGAGCTTCGCAAAGAGATGGAAGAAAAGAGTTGTTCCATGTTAGAGGATCAAACCGAAAAGCAACAACAAATATCGATGATGAAGACCATAGTCGACAAAGAAAAGACATCGACAAAAAGAACCGAAAATGAAGTACAAACGTAGAAAATAGAAATTGCAGAGAAGGTGAGTGATCGAAACAAGTTCAAAATAGAAATTGAAAAGAAAGAGAGTGATTGAAATAAGTTCGAGTTGCCAATGGTTAGCGTAAGTAGTTCTTATGGAAGCGCTGTAGATGGTTATCAATCACTGGAGGAGCGTGATGCATTCAAGAATGGGTTGGAATTGAAGTAGAAGTTGTTATCTCGTTTCCGTTCAGCGAGGTAAGAAGATGTCGACAGATACTTCTTAGCCATCAATTAGGAAACGATCCTGGAGGGTAGGCAGGAATTATCGAAGGGATTCGAAACAAAGACTCGAGTGAAAAAGAAATTGCTGCTTGAGGAAACAGAAAATGATTGGCTACTATGGAGAATGAAGCCGCCAGAAGTTGTTTGGTTATGATGGGAAAAGAATAGGGCAAAAGTCGTCTGGATGCAAAGGCGAAAGAAAACGTTGGCAAGTGGTGGTTTATACGATGGTTTGAGGAGGTGATTGGAAATATGGGAGAATCACGTGAAGAAGAAGAAGTTACACACATAAGGATGCTAATGACATGGCAGAAAGTGATAGGAAAGAAGATTAGGGCAAGAGAAATAAACCATAAAATCTTGGACTTTACTATTTCAAGTGGGATTCAACTTTTGCTAAATGGGCTTCAACTTATTATAAATAAAAGGGTAATTATAATGGATGACTATTTGAGAAATAATAATTAAGGATATAGCAACATTTTAAAAAAATTGCAAATATAGCAAAACTATCGTTGATAGACTCGTATGATTTATCGGTGATAGACCAATTTTTACAACATGATCTATCAATGATAGACTCTATCATTGATAGAATTTGACAAATTTTGCTATATTTGCAATTTTTTTAAAATGTTGCTATATACTTAACTATTTTGAATTTAATTGCTAAATTTGCAACTATCCCTAAATAAAATAGTGGAGGTCCATTATTGTGTAGATGAAGTGGGTGGTGATTTTCAAGAATGGAAGACACGAAAAACGTGTCTAAAGGTGGGGAAAGGAAGATTCAGTAACAATGGGCTAGTTTGTGGGCTGAAGGAAGTTTATTTGGGCTATGGGCTGAAGTAAACGAGTCTTAGCTTATTGAAGCCAATAGTTTTTTTAAGATGAAGGAAAAAAAATTCTTAATAAAATTTCTCAAACGTGATGAGTAGATCGTTGGAAATGGATGATAATTTTAAAAAATAAAATAAATAGTCAATTTTGTGATCATATTTGTGAGCATACCTTAAAAACAAGGTGTTTTTAAAGGCCCGGGTAATATTAGATACCTAGATTAGTATAGGGCAGAGGTATAAGGATAATTAGATTTGTTGACAATTAGTTGGTCATAAATAGAAAGTTGGGGAAGGAAGAAAGACATGAAGATTTTGAGGAAAATAATGGACTGCAGCATTCCTTGAATTAAGAAAGGAAGGGCTTAGGGTTAGGGTTCCTTTTACTTGTTTGTTCTTTTATATTGTAATATTTAATATTTGTTGGAGATATCAATAAAGCATAGACATTATATTGGTGTTCTACCATTTTGCTTACTAGGCATTTAACGTGTTATCTCGCAAGAGGTATGCATTGAATGTCTAGGAGGCACGCTCTTCATCTGGTCACAGGAAGTGGCATTTGGAGCGAGACGTGACATAATGGGTGTGGGCATTTTTTTTGTTAATTACTTAGGAGCTCATAACTTTATAACTCCTAATTGGCTTGGATGTAGTTTAAATAGGTTTGGATTGATTTTTTAAATGTTTAAATGAAGATGTTGAATAGAAAATTTTGAGACCAATCACAAATTGTCACATCATTTATTAAATTAATGATGAAAAGTGCAAATAATTGAATTTGAAACTTATTAAAAATTTATATGTATCCCAAATTCAAATTGAAAACATAAATTGGTCAATTCTGATAATGCCACATGTTTTCATTATAACCGTTGGATCAAATTAATTATTTTGGTTTAATTAAATATTATTTATTCGGACTAACTTCAATTGAGACAAAAAAATAAACTTAATTGAGCCCAAATGGTATATGACTCAAATCCATGTGGTTGAGCTCATGGCTTTGGTCCATAGACCAACCAAGCTTAAGTCCATAAAACCCACTAGAGAACTCTATAAACAGAGGAGTTCTCCTCATTGGTAAGAGTTTGAAGTTTTTGACTGAAGGTCTAGAAAGAATTCTCCCAAGAGCTATCATCCTTGAAGATTAAAGCTCCTTTGAAGATACAAGTTTTCTTCCAAGACTCCAACTTCCCTCGAAGATTGAAGCTTCTTTGAAGATACAAACCTTTCTTTCAAGACTTCAACTTTAAGAACATCACATGTTCTAATTCCTCAAATCAAGCGTAAGCATTCAATCGAGAGAGAATCAGATGATCAAATTCAAAACATCGAGAACCGCATCGTATCAATCAACAAAATACAACATCAACTCAAGTTCAACTCCACGAATCAAATTTCTTCGAAAATCTCGTGCGAACAAAAGGTTGATAAAGTATTTATAAACACCAATTAAAAAATATAGACACTCAACGTTCTTATCAAATTATTTTAGTATTATTGTCTTTTACATTGTTGCCCTCTTAAGGTTAAAATACTGTGGACAATTAATTCTATTCCATTTTATTCGTTTTATTTTCAATTTTCTTAGTCGATCAGCTCAATAAACTGTACATATTTTTTTTTCTTTTTTTGAGAAAATTATCCATAAATTTACCGAAGTATACAGATAGAAAAATAGAATGAAATTCAAACCCAAATACCAATATGGTATTTTAATAATGAGATTTAAAAAAAAAAATACAAAAATTCATAAACTATTTAGGGTTTGGATTGCCTTTCAAAAAATTTTTTGAAAGAAAATATTAAAAAAAAAACATTTTTTGTAAAAGGAGTTTGAAATCTAAACACTTACATGTTTGGTTTGACCTAATTATAAACGTTTATGTGCAAAAATGTATTTGGTTTGTCATATACTAATAATGTTTTATACGTAGGTTAAATTACTATAAAATATTCTTAAATATTATAAATTAATTCCATAACGAAATACATACATTTTATACTTTTTTTAAAGAATATATTTTAAAATTAATCGCACGTTAACTTGAAATTATTAATTTTTTAAATACTTGAAATTAAATATTAATTTTGTTATTATTATTATTTTGGACAATTCAATTTTAAAAGCACAAATATCTTGAAATATAAATACATAACTATATAAAAAATAATAACGGATTTCCAACAACAATATATAAATAAGATAAAAAAAAATTTAAAATCATTTTTATTTCACAAACCGAACGATCATGTTCTTCATTGACGTCCTCATGATTTTTTTCATAGATGTGCAGACGAAGTAGATTTGACTGAAAGATAAACATTTGCAAATCTTTATATTTAAATGTATATAAACACACATTAAAAAATTATTCAAATTATTTAAAAAAAACGACGGAGTGAAAAATAGATAGTAAAAAGAAATAGAATAAATAGAGGGAGAAAAATACACATTTAGAAGAAATTTCTCATTAAACACCAAATAAACATTTGTTTCATCATCTCTTTTTTCCAAAATTTATTTTAAACAAATATCAAACACCTCAATTTATCTTAAAATTAATTATTTTAAAAATTAAACACTTCAAAAATCAATTCAAACACACTCTTAAACTCGAACACAAAATTCATTACACTTGAGGTAAATGTTTTATCTTTTACAATTTCTCTTTAAAAATAATATTACTCTCTTAATTTAATAGGGATATTCTTAAAAACAGCAAAATAAACTAAAATATTTATAAGCTATAACAAAATTTGGATTCTACCACTGATAGTCTTCTATCATTATAGCATATCAACGACTATCAATGATAGAATTTACTATAGACTGTAAATATTTTGTAAAATTTGCTATTTTTGAAAATTTCTGAAATATATGTTTAAGGGAAGTTCTATAAGTTTCTAAATCTATGTTTAATTTATTCTTTTTTCAGTAACTTTCAAAATATAAATTCAAGTTCAGTTTTGAAAAATTAAAAATAATTTTATTATTTTAACAAATTGATCACTTAGTTTCGATTATGTTTGAGCGCCATGCTAATACAAACATGATTTTAAGTTAAATCAGAAAGATCATGGAAAGAGATCATAGCAAAGACCATGAAGTGACCACGAGAGACAAAGTCTACTTACTATTGTTATTGAATTTACGTTTGTTTTCTTTTTGAATCTAATGTTGGTGAAAGGATCGAGCTTCTAACTTCAAAGTGGATGGTATATACTTAATGTTAGTTAAACTAAACTTACTTTGACTTTAATTAAAATACTTTTGGTTAAAAAATAAATATTTAAGTGAATGAATAAGAGAAATATTATATTCACAAATTGGTTAGGAACGTCGAAGTATTAAATTTTCATCGACATCTATGTACTTCTATCAACATGCCCATTATTTCATTAAAGAAAAATGTTAGGGATTCCCACAGGAAAGATTTAAAGCTCTACCGCCCTAGTTTTTCGTTACTGGAAATGCTTCATCTTGATTTAGAAATGGGGAGGAGATTAAGACATGAAGCCTTGTTGTTCCATCCAATGGAGAAAAGAGGGGGCGGGGGAAAGAAGAAATAAGAAATAACCTTATCCTTTCCATCTCCATGGGCTGAGAGTTTGTTTTCATTTTGGTTTAGGGTTTAGGTTGGATCCCCAATTGAATACAGTAATATATACTATACAGGACTTTTCATTTTTAAAAAGATGGCAAAAATATATATATATTAAAATTAGATGAATGACAAAATCATTTATTGAATTATAAATTACAAACTTTCATTCCTAAAATAAACTTATCCTTACTATTAGGTAATTTAAAATTTTAACATAAAATTAAAATCTTAACTTAAATTACATTAACCAACTTTTTTTAATAAATAGGATAAAAAAAAGTGTAGACAAAAATAAGATAGCAATATCGTATAGTTTACTACTACCCAAAATTGTAGACGGAGTCCACAACTTCGCTGATTAAATCTAATATATAGTATATATTACAAGATAACATTGTTAGATAGAAGTTTTTACATTACATTAAAAAAAATAGAAAATAAAATAAAATACATAATAATAATAATAATAAATCATAACTGAGTTGCAAAACACAAGCATAAGGTCACCTTTTTTTTTCACGAATTGACAAAATCAAATAGGGCTAATATTTTCTATAAACTCACACTTGAAGGATGGAAGAAAGTATAAAGATGCATACATAGCATATAATACATATAAACACACATACACATTACCCCTTATTGATATATATATATTATATATTTGAACATGAAGTACATTACAACAAATACACCACATTATTCACTACCCAGTTTGCATAGATTGAACAAGTTTAATGCAAACGGATAGTGAAAACGAACCTACACTATAATTGTAAAAGCAAAATAATAATAATAATAATAAATTCATTTAAAAAAAAATTGAATTTAAAGGAATTAGACAACTAATGCCAATTGATAGGATAAAGCAAAATGTAAATACATTGTATTTAAAAATACAATTGTAGTAGGAGAATAAATATACTTCATTCAAAAAAATTAAACAACAAATTTTAACATGATCAACTTCACCTACCTATTCAAGAGAAAGAAAAGCATATACCTTGCATTTGCGTCCAAGCAAAATTGTATATATGCATGCAAAAGTAACAAAAACATTCTCTTCTAAAATTACAATTAGATTCCTAAGTGAGCTTTCAGCCTCATTTCACTACACATTTAAAACCCTTTAATTGCTTCCATGCTTGAAATCCACAACGCTAAGGTAAATTGGAGTCTATGGCTTGAACTCTATGACTTTCGATCTATAGTGATTGTATTAATACGAGGGTTTAGTCTTATTGTACTTCCCCTCATTGTTTAAATTGCGCCACCATCCCTGCAAAGCCAGACCGATTTTGACCATGTGAAATGGAGAGAACTTGCAAACCTCCTCATAGTCTTTTACAAATGGGTCTTAATCCTAAGTTTCTTATGTTAGCTCTAATTTAATAATTGTTCAATCATTTCTCTCCTTTGATTTTGATTTTAAAAATGATGTCTTGACAAGTTAAACCTCAAGGTGGTGGTTTCCATTGTTGGAGGCTCCATGAGGTTGGAGATCAAAACAAGAGGAAAACACTTAAGTAGCAAATTTTTGGGAGGAAATTAAGTTATTGGTGAATAAGCTTAATTTCTGTTGAGAAATCATTTTGTATAGCAATGAGAAGGTGATGATGAAATAAAATGAAAGTATAGAGAGAAATGACAGATACAAGATTTTAAGTTTGAAGGTAAATTTATAAGATGATTATGATGTTTGTCTTTGGCTGAAAGCTTGTACTGGATATTATGGATATCTTGTATTTATCATTTGAATTTATTATCTATTTTTATAGTCACTTAATGTATTTCAAATTAATTCAATTGTTAGATTGATTTTTGTTTTAATTGGACTAATTTTTAATTTTGTGATTAACCAAGATTCGTAAAAGAAAAGATTGTTTGTAACTAAATCAATTAGTTAGACTAACTAAGGAAGATTAGAGAAATACTAAATATGATAACTTTTTAAATGTGATTTTAGTTATTAAAGGTTTGGTGTTAGTATTATTTTCAAATAAAAAAAATAGTCCTTTTGAATATTTAGCCATTTGATGAAGTTTTTTTTTTTTTTCTTTTGCTATAAATAATAATTTCTTCTTCATCCATGGAAGACACAGCCCAAAAAAGAAAAAGTCACCCAAAAAAAACCTATAGATTTTTACAACATTCACAACCTTTAATCTTCATAGTCAATATTTCTGTTGGCATTCATCTCTTCTTAAAGAAAAAAGACAAAAAAATCTATAACATTCATTTTATTTTCTCATCTAACAAGCTTCTAAATCTTCATTTTCTTCAAAAAAAAAAAAATCTCGCTACAATACAAAAACTAAAAACTCCACTGTAGAAGAAAAACTCTAAAATAGTTGAAAATGTATGATAAGGTGAAAATATATGATAAGGCTTAAGTTTCAATAATCTCTACTTCAAACAAATTTATTGTTTTCGATTTCAATTTTTTTTTATATATTTTCCAATTTCTGTAGTTATTCTTCTATTTTTCTTTCTTTTACCTTTATTTCAGCTTCATTTTATATATAACTTTTTAAAATTTTTATTGTTTATGACGTTTGTTAATTTATTCTTTATATATTTATCTTTAATTCTTTTATGATTAAGATTTTGTAAATCTTTTTTCTGATCAGGTTGTTTTTTTAGTATTTTTTTCATTTTTATATGCTATTTAATATTATTTTTTCTCCGTAATTTTTATTTTTGTTATTCCTATTTCTCCATTTTCTTTTCTTATAATTACTTCTTTACTATTTTATTTCTACATTTTCCCTTCTCTTATACCAAGTTGATTTGTTTATTTACATTGTTTCTTATGTTGTTTATCCTTTTTTGTACTCATCAGTCGTTCTTACTCTTTTCTTCTTTTTTCTTTTATTAGTAATTTTGTTTAATATTTTTATTTTATTATTTTACATTTTTATCCTCCTACATGTGTTTACATCATGGTCCATTTAATATTTTTGCTAATAGTTGTTTAATTTTTCTTAATATTTCAGTTAATTTTCTTTAAAAAAAGTCATCCGATCATGAAATTTATAGAAAAATTGGAAAGTTCGATTTTCTAGAATTCAGGTGAGTAAGTTGATTCTTTGGAAGTTTAAGATCAATTTTCAATATCACCACAAGAAATAGGGCCTTTTCTAACGCAAAGGGACGTCGGAAAAAGTTTAAACAATAATTATTATTTAGCATTTCCGCAACGTGCACACTATCACATAGCGGGAAAAGTGAACACATTAAATTTAAATTTAAACTTTCTGCGACGTCTTGTTTTTGTACGTCGCGAAAAGCCCCTTTTCGCAACATAACATTGTGTACATCGGTAAAAGGTGATCAACGACGGCATACCTTTCACTGACGTTGTTTTTGGTGTCGCAAGTGTTCTCATTTTTTGTAGTATATATATATTTTTTTTATTAAAACCACAATATGTTATTTTACGTTTGCATAATTTGTTATGATTGTTCTTTACTGTTGTTTTACCTTTCTAATTTTTATATTAAGCCTCATTTTGTGTTCTATTTAAAGTTTACAACTCTTTCTATTTAAAATTTTTTATTGTTTTAAAATCCTTTCAATTGAAAATTCTCCATGTTTTAAAATGAACTCTTTTTTAATCATTTAAAAAATTTGTCTTTGACGTTATACTTTTTCTATATGTTTTTCAAACTTTTAAAATTCAATATAGGATTTGATAAGATTTCATAATCAATCTTTTAATTCGCTAATAAACATAATTTAAAACCAATCGTAATTTAAAAAATTGATTTTCTATTGATGTGACAAATCACATCTTTGGAAGTTCAAAATTTGATCCCAAAAAAAATTTATTTGAATTAATGTTTTAAAAAATATCTTCTTATTAGAAGACTATTCTTACGACGGATTTTGAGAAATGGTACTAATATCTCACTTACTTACTTGAGGTAATTGATGAAAGGCTCACCACCATATTCTATGAGATCACTGAAGTTTATGAAAGGTAAAATAAGACATTAATTTTAAAAGAAATTAAAGAATGTTTTCAATTCAAGATTTTAAATTTGGCCACCATTTTCTAAACGAATGTTGTGAGATGCTAGCAACTTCCTCATATACAAATGATTTTCAAACTCAATTCTAGGTTTTGTAGACCATGTTTTTTTTATGAATTATTAAAAATCGTTTACTTTATTTCATTTCAGTGTCCAATCACTGTCAAAAAGATGGGTGACGACTAATATTTTGTTTATAAACTAACTTTTTTTAGGACGTTGGCGGCTGCTCCGTAGCATCTCAGACACGTGATGACAACTACTACGGTGTTATAGATAAATTTAAGCATTTTAAATTAATAAAAGATAACGATAATGACCCGAAAACCCAATTCAACCCAAGCTAAATTTTAACTTTTAGGTGGAGTTGGATGGAAGAGATTGTTAGGGTTTTTTTGGGTAGTCAACCCAACCGATCCAACTTTTTAGGTTGGTTAAAAAAATCTCTCTAAACCCAACTCAGGTACATCCCCTAACATATAATTATATGTTGACAGTGATGAGATTGAACACCCACAGCAAAAGGGTTGTATATCACTCTTTCTTTAATTTTTGGAAAGATGAAATACATAATTAAAATATAGTTCTAACAGACACCACATGCTGCAAAATTATTATGTTAAGCACAGTTAGAAGAGAAGAGAAGATGAAGAATTACCTTTGAAGATCGTTCTTGATCAAATTCACCAAAAATTCTCCTACACAGTTGTTCATCTCTTCCTTCGTTGGAAACGTCTCTAAAAGAACTTCCTCATGACTCTATGACCCTGTGGGCAAAACAAAAGCCAACATGTTTGGATTTTTCTGTAATAAATTTAATTATGCAAATTGATGACACATAATATAAAATATTGGATTAGTTTATTAGTAATCAGAAATATGTTCATTTATTCACAAATCACCATGTTTGATATATAATGCAAGTTCAAATTTAAAATCACTTGAACTAAGTTCAATTTTTTTAACAAACTTTTCGTAAGAAGACAAACATCTAGTATGGATGCCCAATTTGATAGGAGATTAACAATTTAGATAGACTTTTTTTTCCACATATATTTCCAACAATCTTTTCATTATTCATGAAAAATAAAAAAAAATAGCAATAAAATGTCACTAATACAAAAATAATATAGATACAAAATAGCAATAAAGTGCGACTAATATGAAAAGAAATCATTAAAATTAATTATTTATAAATATTAATATTTGCAATCAATATTTTTATAAAACTAAGATGTCAATATATATTTTAAATCTATAATAAATTTTATAATTGATGTCTATTATCCTCAGTGCCATTTCGAGAAAATGAATAAGGGAGATTAGGAATATGTAAAAGGAAATTAGGAATATGGAAAAGGGAATTAAGAATATGGAAAAGGAAATTAAGTAGAGAAAATGGTTATTATAATCCTTGTTTGGAAAAGGATTAAGTGGAAGGAATACGAGATTATTATTATAATCTTTGTTTGAAGAAGAATTACGTGGGAAAGATTACGACAAAAAGATTGTATTCATTTTTTTTATTTATATAAAATTTTGATTTTTTTGTTTCTACCGAAAACCCAATGTAAAAAAATTATTAATTTTTTTTTCATTTGAATAAAAATCTTGTTTTTTATTTCTATCGTAAACTCAATACAAAAAAATTGAATTAACTTTTTTATTGGTATAAAATTCTTGTTTTATTTTTATTTCTATCATAAGTTCAATATAAAAAAATTGTAATAATTTTTTTCATTCGTATCAAATTCTTGTTTTTTATTTCTACCGTAAATTCAATACAAAAAAAATTGTATTAATTTTTTTTTCATTTATATAAAATTCTTGGATTTTTTTTTTTCATTTGGAAAAATTTGGGTTGAAGAAGAGAAGAGGATTTTGGTAGGGAGAAAAGAGGAAATGAAATGAATAAAGAGAAGAAATAAGAAATGGAAAGAGAAGAATTATACTACAAGAAATAAGGTTTTCTTCGGCGTAGCAACGCGTCATCAAAAACCCTAAATAATGTTGGAGAAGGTTACCGCCTCGTCGAGGACGACGTCGATCGGTACGTCGGGGAAAGCACATCGGGGGTATTTTCCCCGATGTAGATCATGTCAACGATGGAGAAATTTTTGTCGGCGCACGCTATCAGCACATTGCAGACGGTTTCGGTGACGTGGAAAACGTGCATCGGGGAAGGGTTTAAATATTTTGTTTTGTTTTATTATTTATTTTGTCATTATTTTAGTTAATTTAGCTAAGTTCCAACGTGGTAAAATTTGCAGTAAAATTATAAGAATGAAAATATTTTCATTAATTACAAAACAATATACTGTTGGATCGGTATGACAACCCTAGAGGGGGGTGAATAGGGTTTAAATAAACTTTTTGACAAATAAAAAGTAAAATCAACTAATTAGATATTTTCTAAAATTTAAATAAAGAACTTTGTAAACTTTGTTAAATAACAAGATTGATAAAAAGATATGAATGGAAGTATGCAATCAAACTCAACCAATAAGAATATGTAACTAAAATTAAATTAAAAAATAATTAGAAAAGAGTTAGAGAATAGGACACCGTAATTTTGTAGTGGTTCGGTTAAACTCAACCTACATCCACTTTCCCAAGCACCCCTTGGGATTTTAATTGAAAATCTTCTTTGGACTCTTTCCACGGATTTGAGCCGAACCGATTCTTGCTCCTTTTTCGGGTTCAAGAGCAAACCCGATTCTTTCCACGGGTTAGGATCCAACCGTTACAATATGTTGAAATTTTTAAATCACACAAAAGAAAACTCTCTAAAAGAGTGAGTATACAATTTGAAGCTCACAAATTTAATCCTCGCAATACAATAAGAAGCTCTCAAGAATAAGATGAAAAGAATAAAAATTGGAAGCTTTAGAGAGAATAACAATGTTGGCTTTTTGCTTGAGGATTGTAAAGATGTTGTGATCTTGTGTAAATGTGAAGTATTTAAAAAGAGAGGAAATATAAATTCAAAATCATTTGGGTCATTAGATATAAGTAAAAGAAAAATGAATGGTTGAGATTTAAACTTAATTAGCCGTTAAACACAATACAAATAATAATATAATAATATGTCTTTTCAAAATATTTTGTTTAAAAAGAAATCAATAAAGCAACTTCACCCTCTTTTAAAAAAACTAGCCGTTAGACGCAAGAAAAAATAATAATATTAAAATCATTTTTCTTTTAAATTCATTTTCTTTATAAAAGCCAATAAAACATAACAAAAAGCCACATTTGTTACTTCTTCATTGCTCCAAGTGGCTTTCTCTAATTGGTTCAAATTGAATGCTTGGTCGCCACGTCACCATCTCGGGTATTTTTTCGTTAAGCTTATTTTAGCAATATTTTCTTCATTTGAACTTCGATTTGGGTGATTCAAGAGGCGTTAGAATCATTTTTCCAAGCTCTACGATATGGTCTATTCAAATTAATAAAATTGTCAATAAAAAAAATCAGATTTGTTATCATCAAAACATAAATTAATTGAATAATTAAAATAAATTAATTTGAGATTAAGGGCCAAGAAGCCAACATATACATGAAATATTTTTAATACAAAAAGCAATTACATAATTCAAAACAAGTACACTAATAAAAAAAAAAACTGAAGGCTAATGCTCTAGTGCACTCTAGTTACATATGTAAAACCTACGAATAACATAAAAATAGAGTTAGAATATTACATATACAAAATTTTAAAAAAAAATATTGGAAAATGCGTACCCAAGTGATCACAAACCTCTCTGTGCCCGACTCATCTGCTCGATCATCTTCTTCATCTCTTCCATTTGTCGTGCATGGTCTGTCATTTATCGATCTCGCTCCTCCTCCCTCAGGCGTTGTTCATGTGTGCCTAGTGGTCATACAAATTGGAGGAAGAAGATGAAGCGACACTCGTCCTAGGCTTGGGTTTTGGGCCCTAACCAAGACCTTTTGATTAGTTCGATCGTCTACCCAAAATTGTCTTGCATATCTCGTCCTCTGTTAGTGGTTGAGAACCCACTGGAACGAGTTGAGACTGAATTTCCACCATTTGATTCTACACAATAGAAGCTTGTAATTAAGTTTGAGAGATGATCAAACTTAAAAACAGAATTGAAAGTATAACAAGACATAAAGTTTTCTTAAACTTACAAAACTGTCCTCTACTGCTGGTGAAATGAACTCGCCAGTACTACTGACGTGCGTTTCGCTGAATAACTCGACACGGTCCATCAGACAATCGTGTAGTTTAGTGAGCTCTATTTGTCTTTGAAGAAATGACTTTGTACCGCTCCTGTGATTGTAAGGTCGTCGCACCCTAATAGCCTTGCCCATATTTGATTGCTCCGACATTCCAAAAATGACGATGATCAAAATGTTATACTTTCAAACAAATTAAATAAATAAATGTTAATTGATTTCAACATAATTAAAACTATGTAAATCACCTGAAATTGTCGAGTGATGTAGTGTGCCAATCTTCCACCTGATTGACCAACCTCGGGGGTGGGTTTGTTCGTGCTTGTTCAAGATCGCTAAACTTCTTAAAAGGTCGATGGTTACTGAGCATTTGATGCTCAACAAACCGATTAAGTGTTGGATCGTTTAGATCAAACACGAAAAATTGCTATAAAAGAAATAGGTTTCAACGTATAGCTTTTAATTTTAGAATTTTCGCGACGTGCGGTAAGGTGGCAGGGTGGACGTATTAAATTTAATTTTAGACTTTTCGCGATGTCGTCCTGCCACACATCGTGAAAAATGGAAATTAAATTTAATACATAACCCTAAACCCTAAATCATAAGCTCACTTTCTCTGACGTATGGTAGGGTGCACGTCGCGAAAAAGTCTAAAATTAAATTTAATTTTAGCCTTTCCGTAACATGCCATTCTTGTACGTCGACGAATGGCCCTTTTTGTGACATGGCATTTTGTGCGTCAGTAAAAATTGATCAACGCCGACACACCTTTCGTCGATGTTTCTGGTGTCGCAATTATTCTGGTTTCTTGTTTTGTTAAGTGGGGAAAGAGGAGGAATAAGAAGGAATAATGAGAAAATAATTGTATTCATTTCACTGCCTTAATTTGTAGGCCAAACTTTTCCTTTCCTTTCCTTCAAACCGTCCTTTAGTGTTTGATTGCCATGTGT
Source organism: Cucumis sativus (assembly GCF_000004075.3). Taxonomy (NCBI): domain Eukaryota; kingdom Viridiplantae; phylum Streptophyta; class Magnoliopsida; order Cucurbitales; family Cucurbitaceae; genus Cucumis; species Cucumis sativus. Next base: position 23,010,949 of record NC_026657.2, read on the forward strand.
CACTCCCTCTATATTCTAACTATATTGTCATGTGTGTTCTTGAAGATACCAATTTTTAGTAATCGTGTAAGACCTCATAGTTGTTAAATTGGAGATAGTGAAAATTTTTGGAGAGATTTCATATTTTCTTAATTTTAATATTATATTATCTTATTATCTATTTTTTGACTGTGTCTCATTTTTATAACAAATTATTAGCCTAAGCTTTTTTTTTTTTTACTAAAGGTAGGTTCGAAAATTATGTCGGTTTTCTCGTACTCGTTATAATTAATAAATATTATTTTGCATGATTGATATATATTAAATTTCTAATAAAATTACAATATTTTGTAATAATGGTACAATGACAAATATTACAAAATTATAATTTCTAGTATTTCATACAAATAGTAACAATTATTTATCATGAATGTTTAATGTTGAAATACATCGAGATGCCATTAAAACATGAGCATAAAAAATCAATTATTCTTTATAAAACTCGTTATAAATAGATGCACTTGAGGCTCCAAAATTTTAAATCAATATGTTAGAGAAGATTTTTCTATGTTATGGATACCTTATTGTAGTAGAAATATCGAGAGAAATATTTGAAAATTATTATGCACTTATCTGATGTCTTTTCGTGGATGAATGGAATAACAGATTGTTGTTTGAAAAATCATGAATATTGGGCAACTAAAGAACTAACATTTTCTAAAGCGAATGCTGTAAATTTTAATAATGGTGGATGCAAAATTATGAATATTGACGAACTGGAACAATCTCATTCTATGAAGTAAATGTTGTAAATTTAACAATTGTAATCGAGATTGTGATTGCAAGCAGTAAAGGAAAAAATAATTTTTATTTGTGATTGGTCGTCATATAATCACCCAAATCTCAAAAGCTCGTTAAAGAAAAGAGGAAATGTGAAATAAAATTTTGGATATAAGATTAATAATATATTTGACCCATCTACTATTATAGATTTAGATGTTGGTAGAGTTTTTGATTCTCCTCCGGAGAAAATTAGCATATTTTCATAAGATAGCGCAAACATTTTCTTTATGGATTTATATAGTAATTAATGCTTTTTATGAATCATTTTCTTTTATATATTCTAAACTTTGTTTCTCTCACGTATGTCTAGCAAACGGTGCGTAACTGCACACAATACTGATAAGTAAAAACCATTTTTCCAAATCGACAATTCTAGAAGCAAAAGTCAATACGATATCAAGTTTGCAAACCTAATTGAAGGATTTGAAAAAACAAATATTATTTAATTTTTCTTAGAGGAACAAAGTTCACAATTGATAATACATTGTTCTCTAATCAATTAAAGAGACGTCTATTGAGTTTTAAAGATATATGTTACAATGGTTATTATATTAAGACTGATAAAAAAAATGAGACAAAATATATTTATATCATCGATCTCCAGTCTCTCAAATGAAAAACATATACTGTAAAAGTTGTTTGGTTTATCTTCTAAATTATATTATACTCATATATGACAAAGATCACTCGATGCATTGAAACAATTAAGACGAATGTTGTATAATCGCCTGAGTGGATATTTTTTGAAAGAAGGATAAAAATAATTCAATATGTTCATGCATTTCAATAAAGAAATTACAATTAGAATTTTCTATTAATTATAAGTGCATTATGTTGCTGATTTAAATATAAATGAAACTCTTCGAGATCAACTTTTAAAGGCAATAGAATATCTTAAAAAAAAATTCAAAATGAAAGATGGGGAATTATCAAAAATAGGATAATTTGGAAGGATGTAAAGAGTTTTGAGATGAATTTTAAAAAAGATGACTTTTAGGACAAATTAGTTGGAAAAAGTCTATATTACCCTCAAGTTAAAAAATATCCTAAAATCAATTTATGAATCCTCTCTTCTCCTTCTCCCTCTCCCTCCGTTTTTTCACTTTCTAAAAATGTTTCATTTTTCTCTCATCCCTCCCTCTGGTGTTCCATTTTCCCTCATTTTCACGAAATTTCCTTTTTCTTCATTTTCCATTCTTTAATTCGTTTTCTTGAAATTTCTTTCTGAAGCTCTTCCCATGGTCTCCCACCGGCCTTTGAAAACCATTTTCTCCATTTTCTCACTTCCAAAAAGAATATTTCATTTTTCTCTCATCTCTCTCCATTTTCATACATTGTAGGATAAATTGGCCTTCCTAATTCTAAGAGCATGAAAATGTTGCTCTCACCTGCATTGTTGTACATTATATAAAAGTTCTGCACACTTTACAATTTTCCAAGATAATGAAATAAAAATTGCATACCAAAAAACAAAAATGGTATTCATTCCATTATATAAAACTATTTATGTACATAGTTTGGAACATATACAATTCCTTCAAAAGTTGGAACTAAAAGTCAATACATGGGATTGTTGGTCCATAATTGAAATGCCAATTGTTTTCTAAAATATGACATGTTTTCTTGACATAATGTAGCTACATCTAAACCAGAAGCTTCATATTCTACTTAATTGTAAATACACCACAATCACTATTGTTGCGTTGAAGTGGAATGGAGTCGACAATGACAAGTGGCCAAGGTTCCTTGTGTGTTGATGATCCGCCTCTCCTAACAAAGAATCCAGTAGCATCGAGCAAATTTGGCACCATCTCTTGAATTGGCTCTAATATGCTTCTCATATCTTCGGCACTCGTCAGCGACGGAAGCGAATCCCATACCTTAACTTGACAACGTACCAAGTCCAAGCATAATATAATCCAATGATTGCCATGGATATTGAATGGAGAGTAAATGTAATCAACATTCACCCAAGGATCTTGACAGTCTTGTTTTGATCCGACAACATAGTCAACCTGCTTACTAAATGTGATAAACTACTTACTATAGACTGAAAATGATGAGCAGGGTCAATCTTGTACATGGGACCGTTAGTTGATGTCGAAGCCATACTGAAACCTGCATAAAAAAACTAATTAAATATAATTGCATAAGAGACTTACTAAACATGGATGCACTAGCATCTTGGGACTTTTACTCAAAATTTTGGAAGGTGAGAGATAGATGCTGATAGGTGCAAGATGCTGGAAAACTTCAAGGCAAAGTTGCTAAGTCTAATAAAATTGCTAACCCTAAAGCCTTAACACCTAGTAGAGTAGCTAAACATGCATTCTAAACGGTTTAGGAAGGTTAACACTCTCATCTTGGGACTTCTACTCAAAATTTTGGAAGGTGAGAGATAGGTGCTGATAGGTGCGAGATGCTGGAAAACTTCAAGGCAAAGTTGCTAAGTCTAATAAAATTGCTAACCCTAAAGCCTTAACACCTAGTAGAGTCCCTAAACATGCATTCTAAACGGTTTAGGAAGTTTACACTCTTATATTGGGACTTCTACTCAAAATTTTGGAAGGTGCGAGATAGGTGCTGATAGGTGCGAGATGATGGAAAACTTCAAGGCAAAGTTGCTAAGTCTAATAAAATTGCTAGCTAAACATGCATTCTAAACGGTTTAGGAAGTTAACACTCTTATATTAGGACTTCTACTCAAAATTTTGGAAGGTGAGAGATGATAGGTGCGGCATGATGGAAAATTTCAAGGCAAAGTTGCTAAGTCTAATAAAATTGCTAACCCTAAAGCCATAACACCTAGTAGACTAGCTAAACATGCATTCTAAACGGTTTAGGAAGGTTAACACTCTCATCTTGGGACTTCTACTCAAAATTTTGGAAGGTGCGAGATAGGTGCTGATAGGTGCGAGATGATGGAAAAATTCAAGGCAAAGTAGCTAAGTCTAATAAAATTGCTAACCCTAAAGCCTTAACACCTAGTAGACTACCTAGACTAGCTAAACATGCATTCTAAAGATTGTATTCTATTGGAACTACATCACTAAAAACATTAACAAAGTAGAGAACAACAATGCAGCTTATGATAATGTCTTTCAACAAATTGCAAAGGAAATGGTCTTTCAACAATGCAGCTTATGATATTCTATTGTACTGGTAGCTTTGCAGAGTTTATATGGGATACCAAATATATGTTCGAATTCAAGTTCTAAACTCCAAGGTATGGTTTTTCTATTATTACAGTACATTGCAAAGGAAATGATGGATACGGCACTGCCAACGTAGAGGAGTGGATAAGAAATGGAGAGGTCCGGTGAAAACAAACCTGAAATCGAAATGGATGGAAGTGGAGAAGCGTCCGCCGGAGTTGAAGTCGAAAGTAAAACAGAGACACGTGCAATGTCAGTAGTACGACTCTCCTTCCTTGCATTTTGAAGATTAGTGAATATCCCTTCAAGGTCATTAACACAATTCTTTTCTTTTTCCTTCAAAACCTAATGAGAAGTAGATTGATATTTACTCTTCAAACCCTTTGGCATTGATCCGTCTCTTTTCTTCCACCAAAATTATCTTAGCAGCAACTGAAAAAAAAAGAAATCACAATGAAGCACCAACCCTATATATAAAGTCCGTTCAGATTGCAAAACAGAATCTACCCAAAAGGAAAAAAATCATATGGGCTTTCGAAACAAATACATTTCTAATGCTACCATTGAATATTCATCCACTCCCTCTTACTCAGTTCAAAAAATAGGAGACTGAATTGGAAACAAGTAAAATTGTAACCATTATAACGATCATAAAATGATCACAAAATTTCACCTAAGCTAATCCATCCTTACCTAGGTCTCTATTTAAAATTTCGGCAAAATCTTAAACATGTTTTTCTATCATGTACTAATTCACCGTGATCTCTGTGTGCCATCATCAAAGATTCGACTCAGTAAGCGGTCTTTTGATTCAACCCTAATTCACGTATTAAAAAGGAAGAAAAATAGAAATAAACAAAGAATAGTTACCCACCAAATTGCTGAATATTTGAGTCGAAAATCAGAGGAAAGTTTGGAGGAAGAAGATTAGGGGGTTTAGTTTTTTCCTTAGAGAAGTAACAAGTGTAGCTTTGGCTCTTTGTTCAGATCTTTTAGTTCACACCGGAGGAGCGACGAACGACATCCGAGAAGCGATGATATGCACCGAAGTAGAAGGAGAAGAAAGCGAATGTGTGTGTGTGTGTGTTTTTTTTTTTTTTTTGTGCGTTTTGTTTCTGCGTTGAGGAGAAGGAATGGAAGGTAAAATGAATTAAGGGTAATTTAGACAATTCACACATAATTTGTCCTAGAAATCAACTTTTTAAAAATCAATCTCATAAATCTTTTATTCCTCCATTTTTGGCTTATTTTTGGTAATTTCCCATGAAAGATCTCATAAAAATAAAATTTTGCCTTAACTTGTGAAAGATCTCAAGAAAATGTGATATTTGTTCATCAATCAACTTATACAATAAAAAAAATTGAAAAGGTCTTATATGGATAAAACATATTCATTGAACATTCCAAAACAAGTTCGTTCACGAGATGTGAAGAATATGTATTTTTTACCTCAAGATGATAACAAAAAACTTCTAGCTAGGTCCAAAAGTACCATATCTTAGTGCAATTTGTGCACTTATGTATCTTGCTAATAATACAAGACTCAAACATTGCATTTTTAGTAAATTTATTAGCTAGACACAGTTCATCTTCAACAAAAATTCATTGAAATTAAATTAAGCATATACTTTGTTATCTTCGATCAATTGATATGAGTTTGTTTTATTTAAATAAATCAAAATTTGATTTATAATTAGTTGGTTTTGCATATTGTGGATAATTATCTAATTCACACCAAATTAGATCTCAAACAAGTTATCTATTCACATGTAGAGGAACTGCTATATCAAGACATGCAATTAATGAAACAGACCATGATAGCCACCTTCTCAAATCATCACTAGTAGAAAAATGGTTTACTATGACAGTTGTATATATCCCAAATTGAAAGGAGAAAATAAAAAACTGTCACAAAAGCTAAAAAACCGCGTTTTTGGCGGGAAAAGACGGAATTTTTCGGATTTTACTTTTCGCGACAGTTATTTGGTGTCATAAAAGATACAAAAAATATTTTATTTAATTTATTAAAATAAAATTTATTTTAAATAAAAAATTTATTAAAATCAGATTTTTTCCTAATTCTAAAAACATTAAATAATTTATTTATTAAAATAAAACATCTCCAAAACTTTTTCTCTACCTCCTCCTCCTCTTCTTCTTCTCTTCTTCTTCTCTTCTTCTTCTTCTCTTTGGAAGATCCACACGTCGCCCCTCTTCGATTTTTCCTCCCATCCGCTAACCATCTCTCTCCCTCTCTCACATACGCCGGAAAAGACTAGACGTTTGGTCAACAACGCGCAAAATCCCTCTCTTTCTCTCCTTCAGCCGATGCAACCACCCAACACCCCTTGCACCGCTGAACTCACTGGTGAATCTCAACCATTATTTCTATTGTTTGTATTTATACAGTATATTAACTTCAAATGCTTTCATTTTACCCACAATGTGATATATTGATGGTTCTTTTTATGAAAAACATCCATCATAGTTTTGCTTTTATATGAGATATGTGTTTGTTTTGTCTACCATCCTATTCAATATTGTTGTTTACAATCATTTTTCTAATTTGAATCTACATTTTTTCTTTATGGTTGGCTATGTGATGAAACATTTTGGTAGCTTACAATGTGTTTGATGAAATGCCTCAATGAATCATTTTTGTAGCTTACAATGTGTTTGATGAAATGCCTCAATGAAGCATTTGGTTGATTTTTTATTGATATTTGTTCGTTCGAATTAGGAAATCAAGGTCAAGGGAGATGTCATGGCTATGGGCTGAAGCTTTGAGAAAAAGAGAATGAAAAATGAAATGTGAGATTTTAAACTTTGTTAGTGTGTAGGGTCTTTTTGTTTGTCTATGTATTTTCCAAAATTAATACTTTTGATTTTTCTATTGATATTTTGTTTATGGTTGCTATTGAGTTGCTTTGATTGAAGGATAGAGGGAAGTGATTATTGATAATTATAGGTATGTTCTCTCCCTTTCTTACAATAAGGACAGTAGCAACAAAAATTACTACATGTTCTATATTGAAAGGAAAAGCAAAAAAATGATGGTGAATTAAGATTTATTTTGTATGGTAGAATTTTATTTGCCACTCACTTACTATGCTAGACCTTTCCAAGAGGAGTAAATTTGAAAATGTCGAAATACACCATCTGCTTGAAACATAAACCGCGATGTATGTTATACACATTGGAAATGTATGAATGTGTATGTTGAAACTTAAGCCTATACACTTTCCAAGAGAATTTATGTATGTTATCTATTTGGTTTTTGACTTTAAGTTTTTGAAACTTAAGCCTATACACTTTTTTTACCTCTACTTTTAATCAACGTTTTTAAACTATATTTTCTTCCTATGACTACCTTATGACATTTTGAATAATTGATTGAATTGAGGATTAGCATAAAGTTCTCTTACTTCAAGGACGTTGTCGTTATTTGTTCAAGTAAGTAGTATCTACCTCTCTACCAAAATACATATTCAACTATTGTGGTTTAAAGTATATTTTGTATAATTCTAGTCTCGTTGAAAGTGTTTTAGTCTAATTAGTATGGTATATTAGTAGTATATCAACGTTTGCTTGAATTAATATCATCCAAAATCTCCATAGTAGTTATTTCCTTACTTTGAAAGATCTTGTTGTTCCTTTCCAACAATAGTGTTGGAAATTGGGGGAGGGGGGGATTAAGGGCTTTATGAGAGTTATCAACTCAACTTTGTCAAATTGTCATGTAAATGGAGTACGATTTAATCATTGAACATTTTTTCATACTTAGGGCTTGAAGAATCCTCGAGAGAGTGACAATGCTTGTTGAATTTTTATGAAAATGCAACATTGAAAAGGTATTACTTATGAGTATTTATGTTCAATCTTATTTTGTTGTGATCAATTGAGATGCATAATATGCACTAGAAATTTGTTAAAGTGCTAGACTTATATGTTTTTTTGATAGGGTTGGAAGGGCTCCAAGGTACGTTTTTAACTATTGAATTACAATGAAAATTGTTTGAACTTGTTAGTTCAAAGTTTAAATTGAGTTTAGCTTGTGAAACTCAAAGATTTCATTTGTATACTGATTATATATGTTGGTGTGGAATAGTTTATCTTGCATGTACCTAACAAAATGATTATGTTTGCTTGATTATATTTCTATTTGTCAATTTTCTTAAAGGTTTTGAGTGAACTCAAGTTTATGGTAGATTGGGGTACATTAAAGTTTATTGAACTTATTTTTCATTGTCCCATTACATAATGTCCTATATAAGGTGTGTATATATATATCTTGTTATATTTTTTTTAATCTTTCTTAAAGTTTATAAACCATGGAAAGTAAGTAGAACAGTAGTTTCTCGTCAGGTTTTGTTTCTAGAGACATGTCTTTTATGTACATAGTTCTCTTTAGGGTTTGTTGAAATTGGTTTGTTGTGAATATCTATGGATTTTATGAGAGTCACCAAAAAAAAAAACACAATGGTTTGTTTATCCCACATTGTTCTTGTAGTGTACCATTTTGATCAATTATGTTAATAACATGTTTTGAAATTGGAGCTTCTGCGTTTTGTTGTGTCGTTTGTTTATTGATTAATGGTAATTTGTAGTATCAAGGCTACCCTAATCTATTGGCATATTTGAGGAGATTGTTGATTTTTCTTCCCATGTATTTTACTTCTTCAAGTTAAACTAAGTGAATAATGAATCCCATTTCATTCATTTTTGCTATTTGGTATCTCATCGTATTTTTTTTATTATTATTAAAATGAAGTTTGTTTAATGATCAACATTGAAAAGGTATTGCTTATGGGTATTTATGTTCAATCTTATTTTGTTGTGATCAATTGAGATGCATAATATGCACTAGAAATTTGTTAAAGTGTTAGACTTATCTGTTTTGTTTTTTTTTTAATCGGGTTGGAAGGACTTCAACGTACATTTTGTTAAAGAAAATTTGATCTTTATATGGCTAGGTTGATGAGTTTCCAATTTCAAAAGTCTACCTAAAGCTCTATTGTTTGTTTAACTCAAAGGTAAAAAAAAAGTAAAGTATGTGGACTTGCACCGAATAGAGCCATGGTAAGTTTCCAATTTCAAAAGTTTACCTAAAGCTCTATTGTTTATTGATGAGTTTCCATAGAATTTTGTAAGTTTGAGAAGAGTTGTGGAAATTTGGGACAATACCACCCTCCTTACTTGTATTTATTCTCATTCTTATTAAGTTTTTCTAACTACGTTTCTTTGGTCCCTCAAGGATATGTCAAACTGTTCAACTTTAAGGACTACAAATTGTCATACATGTATTGTCGTAGCGTTTTTGTTGTAAGGACTAAGAACGACCCAACTTTAAGGACTACAAATGGTTATTTTGCTCTACTTTAAACATTGTGAACTTTTCATTGATGAAATTTGCATACCTTGGACATTTTTTTTTTGAAGTACCTTTCTTATCATGGACAACAGTGCAGTAAGCCTAGGGAGGAGGAAACTTCTTCTTTGGCCGGTCTCACATTTTTCAATGTAATAGGTTTTAACTTAAGAGTAGAGTATGTACAGATTCTTAGAGCTAGTATTGACAATGGGATAATAAACTAAATTTCATCGAAGAAGAGTTAACCAAAGAATAGCTAATGTTTGTTACTATATTTAATTTTGAGAGTTTTATTGCAAGAAACAAGGGTGAGAGAGTGCTTTGCATTCTTATACTTGAAGCTTCGATCTCATCTCACTTCTTGTTTTTCTGCTTGTCATGCTAAGCTTCGATCTCATCTCACTTCTTCCATCGTGTACATGTTTGAAGAAACCTCAACCCAAGTAACTAGGAAAAATTAGTTTGTGGAATTACTTGTGAGAACAGGATTATATATTTCATGGTTGACATTTTGCAATTGACATTTTGCACGTACAAATGAACACCATCATTTCTATTCATGAAAAATATTCAAGAGTGGTTGTATATATATTGGTTTGATGTGCCCTAAACCTCAACCCTATCTAGTGCTTTATGCACACATACACACACACTTGAACTATCTGTATTTGTCTCTTTTTGTCTCCATGAATAATGAGAAGCCAATACAAACAGATGAATTCTCTGTTTGGTTCTCTTTCTCTATCTCGATGTTGGGAAAAAGCTAAATATTTGAGGCATTGATTTCAGGAATTGGTGCAAGGGTTTGATCAAGAGGCTGCTGCAGTTGTTGTGGCAAGATTAACTTCATAAAAAATGGAGATGAAAGTATTCTTAAATGCTTATATCCTTAAAAATGCTTATATCACTTATATTTATTCGTTTACGTCACCAATAATTCTCTTCAACATTTTACATTCACATTACTACATGGTAGCCCTCCATTTTCTTCTTTGTTGTGGTAATGTTGGTTCACAAATGTATGTGTTATGGACGCTTATATTCATGTTGTCTTCGTAGGTTCAACCGGAGTCGACAACTTCATGAGTTTTCTTTCAAAGAACATTTTCAGAGACAAACATTCTCGGTTGGTCGTTTATGCTTCTGCAGAAAATCTTGTTAGATGTATTCTAATGCTATTTAAAATATTTTTTTGATTAAGGGTTGGGATTCCGTACTTGTAAATTGTTGACACTTGATTGAAAATGTACGAATATTATAAATTGTATTATATCGTATATATATTAAAGTGTTGCTACTTTTTTCTGGGTGTCAATATTATAAATTCAAAATTGTCATTCTCAGCTACATTATTGTCATTCAAATGGTTCGTGTAATGGTGGAGAAGCAAGGAGAACCGGAAAAAACTGTAGTAAATTGAGAAATTTGCAATATAAAATAAATGATTAATTGTTGTCAATCCGAAAACGATCACAGTTGTTTAATCAAATAAATTGTCACGATTACCCTATATGTGACAAAAAAAATGTCGTCAATAGCAAAACAATGACATTTTTATACAAAAACACTGTCGCGATTAACATATTCATGACAATTAAAAAATGTCACAATAAATGAATTCGCGACATTTATTTAACCGTCGTTAATACACAAATGATGATAGTTATTTGTTGTCATAAAATAAAATATGACAGTTACTTGACGTCGTTGAATTCTGATTAACGACCTTTATTTCATGTCATAAAATAACTTATTGCGACAGTTTTTAAAAACTGTCATTGAAGGACTTTCCATGACTCCCGCTTCTATGACTGAAAATAATTGTCGCGAATTTCGTTTACGACAGTAAATAACTGTCGTCGTAGACCACTTTTGTACTAGTGCATGTTGAAGTTCTTGCAATAATGTACGAGGCCAAGTCGAGAATGTGTATGGCTAAGATCAATGACTCAGCACATTCATGGAACATGTGGCTTGTCTTCTAGTAAAATTATTCCAACAATACTATAGGAAGACAACATGTCATGTATAGCTCAAATCAAAGAGGGATATATTAAGGGAGAGAAATCAAAGCATATATTTCACCTAAGTTTTTCTACACTCGTGATCTATTGAAGAAAATGACGACACATCAAAGTACAACAAATTTGTTCAAAAATAACTCTAACAGACTTATTTACAAAATCATTACCAACCTTAATATTTGAAAAATTGGTGTACAACATTCAAATACAGCAACTCAAAGATCTCAAGTGAGTAATGTTTAGTGTCTATTGTCATGCATCAGTCCCTCCATATTCTCACTACATTCTCATATACCCTGAAAATATCAAGTTTTAACGATTATATAATTCATCTCATGTTGACAAATTATATCTAAATAGTGATATTTTGTGAATTTTGTTAGACACCCATTTAGATTTAGATAATTTGGAGAGGTTTTTATTTTCTTATTTTATTTATTTTAATATTATACTATCTCGTTATCTATATTCCCTTTGGTGTCTCCACTTTTTACAAGAAAATCTTATTTATAAATTGAAAAACCAATAAATGATAATTACGTCTTTTTTTAAAATAATAAATAATGCATTTACATGATAGTCAGCCTACGATACATATAAAATCTATTCGACTTTGGTGTCTCTTCATTTACTCATACAAGCTATTTGATATAAGAATATGAATAAGAATAAAATTTATTTCCACCAAATAAATATATAAGATGGGAATCGATAAATAGTGAAATTGGTTCCATCTAATTTCCTACCATTCATATCATACACCCTTGTTGATTAAAATTGAATATCGTAATAAGATCATATTTAATTGTTAATAGGATTATAGTATCACTTATCATATCAATCGTGTGGTTTGAAATCACTTATAAGAACTTCCCACTCATTTTCTTGTTAGTTGAATCTGGACAAAATAATATTTATATTCTAGATCGATGATTAATCTCATATTAGATCGATAACTTTTGTTATTTGTTTAGATGTACATTTTACCATACTCAATGTTAAACACAACTTGAAAACGGATAAACTTATATTGGACTTGTGTTATAGGTGATTTCTCCCATGGCTTAAGATCAAATTCTTTTTTACTTGTATTCTTATATAATATTAATATTACTAAAAGGAAAAGGAAAAGGGAATTAGAACCAAATTTATTCCAAGGGGAAACGTTGGGATGAGAATAAATGTTCTCATATATTTTGTTCAAATTTAGAATCTTAATTCGAAAAATTTTTTGCAAAGGAAAATGATTCTCCTTCAAGGTTAAATAAATTAGAAATCAAAGTTATTTATATTATCATATACAAAATAATGTATTTAAATTCACATTCAATACTTTTAAACCGACTTAACTTTATTTGCTGATTTTTGTTCTCTATTAGTTGATTTTTGTATAGTTCTTTCAAATAGGGAGATCTTACCATTAAACTTTTTGAATGGTGATCGATCTGTGATCTTTATTCACTTTTAACTATGCTTGAATTGACAACTTTATTAGTTGAATTAGTTACAAAATTAAATAGTTACTTTTGAAAGAGAAAATTAAGACCTTAGGTAAAAAAAAAAATAGTTGGACTTATAGATTTACTTATTTGTGTTTTTAGTTACCCTATATGGACGATGATTTTCTAACTAAATCTCGAAAAACTTTATTCGAAAGCTAAATGTTGTACAATTGTATTACATGTGTGGTTGACGAGGAAGAATTCTTAGACTACAACACTACATGCATGTGGTCACAAATTGAATCAACAAAATATAAAACCTCCTTTGACAATATATATTTTTTTTTTGTACAACGATGAGAGTAAGAGATTGAACCTTCAATCTCAAGAGATGAAAATCATGACAATATTACTAAGTCAAGCTTACTTTGAGATGTGCTTGATAAATTTTGCTTTGTAAAACTATTTTAGATCAAAATGGGTAAATGATACAGCTTCAAGAGCTTCTTTGAATATGCTTCCATAAACCGTAATTGTTTTAGCTCACTCAATAAATCAAACCCAAAAATTGTAATCTCTCCATAGGCATCAAGGTCATACCGTTAGAATCACAAACAATAGACCCAAAACTCACCTCACCATCAAGGACAACCAACAATAATGTTGATTCTAGGAAACCTGTAGAAAAAGGTCAAACAATCAATTCATGATCCAAAGATTCCATTAGATTCAACTCCCACCCGAGGGATCCAAAGAAATGAAGAATGATCGTTAAAGACCAAAAAAACCTATATTTGTGCTAGGTTATTGATCTAAACCCAGTGACACGAAGGACTGTCTGTGTTATAAACAATTGATTGACATGAATATTGCAAGTTGATAACAAGAATATCACATGCTTGAATGAGGAGACATGCATGTCTTGAGAAAATTTACGTCTTGGTAGAGGTTAGGTCTACAAAAAATCGAAGCATATCTTTGTTACCGTAGAATGCATTGAGTGTAAACATAAGTTATAATCATACTTGTGTGCTAATACATTACTTATTTTTTTCACTCTAAAATTTAGATAAACATATTATATAAACTCTCTAATTCTATAATCATCTTTAAGCATTTAAAAATCAATATAGATTCTCACTTTTTAAATTTCAACAAAATACTTAGGGTAGATTTAAAGTTTTAACTTCTTGATGAAAGTATATGAGTTACGTTTTTTGGATGGTTATATGTATGAAAAAAGCTATTTGATTTGAAATTAAACGATGGAAAAATGGATGATTTTTAAATTACAAATATGTGGTTAAAAAGTAAAAATGCATTTAGAAACTTTGAAAATGCATTTAGAAAAATTGTTGGTTAAAAATGTATAGGAAATGAAAAAATGTATAATAAAAAAATTAAGATTATGTAGTAAATAATAGAAAAGATTTAAAAGGAGTAGATGTAGAAGAAGGTTCAGAAGTGTATGTAGTTTGAGAAGCAATGAGAGTTCCAGAATTCAAAATAATGCTTAAAATTGTTTTTGAATTAAAAAAGTACGAATACGTATAGATATATATTTGTGAATTTTGGAAAGTAAATGTAAAACAGAGGTTGCTTAGGTTGGCGTGTTAATAATAATAACAAAGGAAGGCTTTTTTTGGAGTTTGTTAGGGACACGCGGTCGTGAGAGCAAACGACGCCGTCAAAAGAATTCGGTTTCGAAAAAGTCAAAAATACAAATATTATATAATTATATTATTTAAAAAAGAGAAAAAGAAAGAGAAAAAGAAAAGAGTTTTGGGATTCCGAATTGTAGTGGGACTAAGGATTTCCAATTTCTTACATTCCATAAAACGCAAGGAAAGATCCTTGTCTTTCTCTTACGCACCGCACCACACCACACCACACCACAACACTCCCTTCTTCCTTTCTTTTCTATCTTCCTTCTCCTCCTTCCTAATTCCTGATTCCCAATTCCTATTTCTATTCCCCTTCATCTTCACTTTTTTTATTTAAATCAATCCCCACATGGCTTCTTTCTTCTCCATTCATATTTCTCTATCTCTTTGAGACTTCTTCTCACCCATTTCCTACCATATCATTCTTTTCCCCTATGGACAACATTTCAACCTTTGTCCTCAATGGAGGATCCATCAGATTGCCTGTTGGATATCGATTTTGCCCTACAGATCAGGAGTTGGTCTCCCATTACCTGAAGAGGAAGGTCTTTCATTTGCCACTTCCTGCTTCTATTATTCCTGACGTCGATATCTTCCTCACAGATCCATGGGCTTTGCCAGGTTTCTTCTATTTCTCTACAAAACTTATCATACACTTTCTTATTATCTGGATTTTGATGGGATTCTTTGTTGTTGTTCTTGCTGTTTTTGTTTCTTGGTTAGGGGATTTGAAAGAAAAGAGATTCTTTTTCAGCAAACAGAAGAGTTTCTTTAGGAGGAGTGCTGGGTGTGGGATATGGAAGTCTATTGGGAAAGAGAAGTTGATATTAAGCCAAGAGCCGATGAACCAGTTGGTTGGTTTTAGGAAAACTTTGGTTTTTTCTGAATCTAAGTTTTGTGAGAGAACAAGTGCAACTCGGTGGGTCATGCATGAATATCGATTGCCTCCCTCTGCATCTCCAACAACTCCCAACTCAACACAGGTAAAGACAAGTTTGACCGTCGACTTGTACTAAATTACCAATACTACCCTTTTTTTAAAATATATTTACAATGAACTGATTCCTTTTTTAATTCTGTGAGTTTGTTTTTCTTTTGGTTCTGGACTAATTGACTACAAAATAAAAGCAGATTGAAATGGGGGATTGGGCTGTGTACAGCTTGTTTCAAAAGAGAAGAAGGCCTAAGAGGCAAGGGGTGGAAGAGAAGCAGAGATTGAGTGTAGCCAAGGAGGCAAGCGTATTGGATTTGAGGGTGGAGGATGGTTGGGAATTTCCACAGCCTTCTTCGTCAAGTTCAAGTGGAGTCACTGAAGTTTCTTCAAATGCTACAGATCAAGAAGAGAGCAGCAGTAGTTTAGGCTTAGGCTTAGGCTTTTCTTCATATTTTTCTCAAGCTCACGTGAGAGGGGTGTGACTTAGAGATACCCCTCTTCTCTTCAGCAGCTCAACGTTTGATTTGTTTTGTTCTGTTTTGTTTTGTTTTGGGTTGCTCTGGCTCTGATTAAGTAACGACAATGAGTCAAAAAGAGAAGAACCAAAAGGAAAAAAAGGCAAATTTAACTTGGGGGAAAGCCAAAAGAGAAAGAAAGAAAGATAGATGTCTTTTTTACATTTCCACCTTTTCAATGCAATTTGAGTTTCCCACCTTTTTGTGTGCCCTGGCGATAATTCTACCAAAACTCGGTTTTCGAGATAATCATGAGGGTGGGGGAGAAGGGAAAAAAGTAGCACCTTTTCTATTTCTTCTTTCTTTTTGGTATTTTAGCTGACTATAAAAAAAAGCCAGAAGGCCAAAACTATGGGGCAAATGAGACAATCTACAACTCGTCCATAATTATGAAAGATAATGACAAACTTAAGCATCCATTAGAGAGGGCGTAGTGGTATTTTGGTATCCAATTTAATAGATAATTAGTGGAGAGTGAGGAGCCTTCATGTGAGGCTATTCGTAAAGGCATCTTTGGCATATGAATTTGATACCCCATCACTAGTTTTAATATCTTTGCAAACCCTCGAATCTCCACGACTTTCTTGATTTTAGATTTTTATTGATTTTTTTAAGAGTGGGAGAGAGAGAGATTCTCTCATCTTCAATAGCTGTAGAGGTATAAATTATTAGATTTGGGTTGGATATGTTTTCTCCTAAAGAATGGGGTTTGGTCGAGAGGGGATGGCTGAGCAAGATTTTAAAATAAAGTAATTGTATTTCTTTTATTGAGGGAAAATGTAAATTTGAAAGCTTTGAGCAACACAACGCATCCTCACGGTGAGCTACGACCTACGGGTATAAGATTCTTTTTGTCTACTAGTAGAAGACCTAATAAACACAAATATCCAGGAACTCTTCTTTCCAAGAAAAAAGAATACATGCATATATATATATGTGTGTGTGTGTGTGTGTGTATATATATATATATTGTTCTGCTTCAATATTTCAAGAATAATAATAAAAAAAAGAATCCTTCTACAGTTGAGAAATTTCCTGCTCTTTTAGATTTGTGTTCAGGTTCAATTTTTCAAGAATTCAATGTTTTTATATATATAAACAAGCAAAAACGACGTGAGATTCCCTAAGCAGCAGAACAGTAGTGGAAGTCTAAAGAGATATAGTTGAATGGAGAAGCAAAAGTTAGTTTCTTGCCGCAGAGGTTTTAGAATCTTTGAAGAGAAGATGATCTTATTAAAACGAAGGTAAAATTCTGCACGCCACAATATTAAAGAAGAGAGATGAAGATATATAGAAATTTAACCTGTAAGTTCTGGTGTGTAAGCCCCTGGAGTGGACCTGTCATGTCAATTTCAGAAATTCATTAGCAAGTACGAGAGGTACTGGTGTTTGCCATGTTTGTGTCTGTCTATTTAAAGCAGCTAGTAATGACATTTGCCACAACTTTTAAGGCAATAATCTTCAACAATACGAAAAAATAATTTAAAATAGCAAAAATATTAACTCCATCGCACAGTTCTATGGATAAGTCATCCACAATATTCAATTAAGAAGTGGTTCGTCAAAGTAGCAGCTGATATTACGCAATCCTTGGAAGTGATCGACAGGAAATCTTCCGAGCTCATCGAATAGAGGGTTTTCGTTTCAAGTTTCAATTTGTTTTTTATTTATTTATTTATTCTTCAGAGTATGTCTGTATTCGAATGCAGAACCACCAGCAGGAGCTGCTGACACAAGTAATATGCCAAGCCCGCACGTCTTCAGCATAACTTTATTCTAGTTTGAAACGTTAAAATAGAGACCCTGAAGCAAACCAAGGAAAAACTAAAAGGAGCTAAGAGAAGAACATAACCATATATTGTAACATGATACCCAGTTTTCTTATTCGATTAATCTGAGACAGAACCAATATGTGCACAAGGGGCATGTAACGGCCGTTCTGGCTCATCTACAGAATTCCAGGTGAATGCAAATCAAGCTAATCCCATAATCTTAGTCACTTCATTTGCAGGTCCTTCACAAACAACCATCCAATTCACTAAATGAAAACTACCCTCCATTTGCAGAACATTCACAAAAGAAATTCCTTCACGATCTTCTCAATAACCGTAGTTACTTCATCAGGCCTTTAAAGGCTAAACTATAACAACTGGAAAGATAGAATAAATGACATAAATTGAAAAGGAGAAAGTGTCCCCTATAGGCTTCAAACTTTCTTCCACTTTTATAACTCACTCGGGACTCTTTCTACCATAGGCTCTTAAAACTGTAAGCATATTGGAGTACCAGAGTAGAAAACCACGTACTTCAGGAGCCATGACGTAGAAGTAATAGGAAAAACACAGCCACGTAGGGAAAAGGAAATGGTTGATACTATAATCAAATACAGCACCATCACGCAACCATACCAAGTTGAATCGTGAACACGATTATCAACTAACAGGCAAATGTGAACTAAAAAAGAAGAAGATGAGATACCTCAAATTGCAAACATATTCGCCAGGTTCAGTCGAGCGCTTGGTATTCTATGAAGAACAGAAATACTTCCAATTTCTAGTTTTTTATGCATCAAACAAATTGGTTTAAGGAATTGTGTACGAAGAATATTTTGTCAGTCTTCATAAATATTGACGGCACAATAAAACTATTGAAAGCATAATACACTACAGATATAAGAATAATGGAATCCTAAAACATAATAGTGAACCACGGCCGCCTCATGGATGGAGAAAGGAAATTGACCTTTCATTGTGACCCAAGAATCAGGTTTTACACGACACTATTTTCATATCATATTCGTATTATATTAATATACTCAGCGCATGGCTTGTGTGATGATAGTCTAAACTGCTCATAAGATTTTACAGTCACCAATAATCCCCACAGGAGCAAACGCCGTCTTTAAAATGATGAAACCTACTTGAATCTCTAACAATAATTTCCCTTTCAACAATCTGTGAGATCACCTTGATTGCAGCATGACAGTCTGTACAAGCTCTCAAGTTTTTCATTACCACGATTGGCGACCCATCCGGTGTGTTCATTAGAGCAAATGCAATAGCAAAGCGTTCACTGTGGTATTTAAGAGATTCAATTTTAATAACCTCATCCACATCGTGAAGGGCACAAGTTGTGTCGGGCTTATATCCTTTCTTCTCCATTTCCTTCGATAATGCATTGATCTTTCTCAAAATCTTCTTCATCTCGGGATGGGACTTATCATTTGCTGAGAATACATGAGTCTGATGTTTGATTTCAACCCAACTATAGGCTGGGACCTTTCTAACCCCCCGGTCCCTCATTGCCTTCTTGACCTTTGCAACATTGTCCCACTGACCAGCTACCGCATAAATATTGGACATGTTGATATAAGGAGCAGCATCTCGAAGATCTTCCATATTAAAAAGCCGATCTGCTGCTTTCTTTGCCAATTCATGATTCTTGTGAATTCTGCACGAGTTTAGTACCGAGGACCACATGATCTCAGAAGGCTCAAATGGCATTTCAGTCATTAACTTTTCAGCTTCATCAAATCTTCCATTTCGACACAATACATCAACCATTGATGTATAGTGTTCCCTCTTAGGAGTGACTTCATAAATTTGAGTCATGGAGTTGAAGTGCCAAAGAGCTTCTTCGACGAAACCACAGTGACTGCAAGCTGACAAAACGCTGAGGAAACTAACAGAATCTGGCTTATAGCCTGACTGAATCATCTGCTGAAAAGAATTGAGCGTGCCGTCAACATTCCCATTCTGTGCATAAGCTGAGATTAAAGCATTCCACGAGACAGAATTCCTCTCAGGCATCTCTCCAAAAGATTTTATGGCATCTGTCATGCAACCACATTTTGCATATGTATCTAGCAACGCGCTCCCAGAATATACATTGGACATAAACCCTGAACGAATTAGCAACGAATGCAGTTGCCTTCCCAAAGAAATTGAAGCTAGATTTGCACATGCTCTTAGGATACTAGCAAAGGTTGCTTGATCAGCAGGGACACCAGTTCTTCGCATGTCACTGAATACATTTATTCCTTCTTCATGCTTTCCCTTCTGAACGTAGGCCGAGATCATTGCAGTCCATGGCACTGTACTTTTGCAAGCAATATTATCAAATATCTTCTGAGCTTCCTTATCTCCGTTACATTTGGCATACATGTCAACCAAAGCATTTTCTACCCGAGATTCAAAATTTGCTCCAACTGTAATTGCCTGACAATGTATTTGCCGACCCATTCTCAAATTAAGACTACTTGTAGCTATGCTCAATAGTGTTGCAAAAGGGAATTGCCTCCGGTCAAATCTAGTAAACTGTAATTTCCTGAAAAGATCAAAAGATTCTTTGAATTGCCCATTCCAAGCATAACTTGTGATGACTACATTATATGATATTCCATCTAACTCTGGCATCTCATAAAAAAGCTTCCCTACCTCATCCACTTGGTCATGCTTTGAGTAGTAATCTAGTAATGCATTTCCCACAAACACATTCCAAACGAAGTTGGTTTTGAGAACAAAACCATGAACCTGTTGTCCAAACTTTGTGTCATCTAGACCAACAGCAGCAGATAGAAGGGCTGCAAATGTAAAGTCTGAAGGTTTTATTCCACTATTGTGTAGTTCTAGAAAGAGCTCTATTGCTTCTTCATTCAATCCCTCATTTGAGTAACCTGTCATTAAGGAATTGAAGGTTACTGTGTCTTTGTTTAACATGTGCTTGAAGAGCTGACTAGCTAAATATAAGCAATGGGTTTTGCAATAAGCATCAACCAACGAGTTGCAAACCATGAGATTGTACTCATATCCAAGTTTAATGACATGGGTATGAATTTGAACAATCACATTCTTAGTTTCCAATTCCCCAAAGCCTGATAATAAAGTCACTAAAGTCACATAATCTGGTTCTATCCCTCCCCTTCTCATATCAGCATAAAGCCTAAACGCTTCTTTAGATTGGTTAGATTGCAAATAACCACCAATCAAAATTGTCCATGACACTGCCGTACGTTCCACCATGCCATCAAACAACTCTCTAGCTTTAGATAACTTACCAAACTTAAGGTGACCAGAAATCATCATGTTGAGAGAGATTGTATTCTTGGCAGGCATTTGATCAAATACCTGATGTGCGTGGACAAGATCTCCTCTCTCGAGAAAGTTGTTGACCTGGAAGTTAGAGCGGCATGTATTGGGATTGAAGCCAGTTTTGACAATGTGTGCATCAATTAGATGATTACTATTCAAGGACGGCTTTGGAGCTGGAGAGTTTCTTAGAACAAGGTTTTGAAATAAGGTCGCTCTATATGGCTTCATAGAAATTCAATTACTATTCACCCACAGAATTGAACACCACATATGTATGTGTAACACCAGCTAATGCTAATGAGTTTTCCTTAGGATTGAACACAACAGTGTGCCTCATACAATCAGGCCGAATTTAAAAAAGCTATAGGCATAAAAGAAAACTAATGGGTAATCACAAATCCAAGATTAATACACTTACAAGCTCTTTAGTGTACAACCATGATGAGAAAATTGTAAACTGCAAGGGGGTAAGGAAAGTGATTTTGAATCCGAAGATGACTTATAGTGTACATTTCCCAATTTTTGAGACAGCGATTCGTTAAATTTTGGAGAAATGTAATGAATGATTAGTGATGGCGTCTTCATCTGAAGTATTGGCGTTTTCAGAGAATTTTGAAGTGAAAACTTGATTCGAAAGGAGATTGGAAGTAAAAGGAATGAGATTGAGCTTCGTTGAAGTTGGAGAACAAACGAAGGCGCGAAAACTTTGATCCAACAGAAGAAAACGAGGGGGCGCGATTAGCTAAGTGGCTGGGGCTTGGTATTGGGAAATTGTCCAAAGCCGCGCCCTCCGGGTCTCACATTTCAAAAAGGAAAATTGGAACAAATAGGGTAAAATTATAAAATAAATATAATATACAACCATTTTTAAAAACACCAAAATAAATTAAAATATTATAAATTCTAGCAAAAATTTTAATATACTTCTACCACTGTCTTTTAATGTCACTGACAGAAATATATTAGTGTCTATCAATATCTATTATTGATAGAATACAAATTTTTGCTATATTTATAAATATTTTGTCAACTTTGTTATTTTTGACAATTTTCCTATAATCTATAGCAGAAGTAAACAATATTTGCAAAAGTAGCAATGTTTTATGTAAACTTTTTAAAATGTCAATTCGACCTTTAGGTTCCTTTCTCTCATGCTATCAGTGATATCATGCTATTTGAGATGGTTTCTATCAATGACATCATGTCTATATGTCAATGTGTTTTTCATGAATATATCAATGAAAAAACCAGGAAATCGCTAGCACCAAAGGCCAAGAGATCCATTGCGGGAAGGTGGGTATTTCAAAGGTAATTGGATTGATAAAAATCTACCGTCGACGAAGTTTGAGAGTAATTTAAAATTCTTGTCGAAGCAACCACCGATGACAAAGAGGAAATACTTTTATAGAGTGGAGAATACGGTGACATCGAAAGCGGATAACCCAATATTGTGTGAAACCGGTGACAAGGAGGATTCATAAATTTGCTTGGTTGTTTATGAATCAAAGCCTTACGAAAGGAGTGGCCGATAAATTGTGTTCCATGTATATGTTTATTTAATGGTATTTGTACACAGGCCATTCTAAACCTCCTCATCTAGATAGAAATAAAAGAAACTGGAAAGCGTATAACTACAAAAGAATATGAGTTGCAAGCCAAGACATAGGTATAGAATTCTCAAACTTTTCCTTTAAAAAGCATAACCACAATTTTAAAATAACGAAAATATGAATATATCTTAATGTCAACTAGTTAAGGTAGAACTTAGTTAAAGATTGAAGCCAAGAACTCAATTGGTATCAAAGTGAAAATTGTAAGGCCTAGGGTTTGAAACCCTAACCCAATTGTTTGTATTGAAAATGAAGAAAAGCAAAACCCTCAAATGCAAGGCTTAAAAGAAAGTAAAAAGAACTGAAATTCCCGCATTACCAAAGATTCTTCCAATTTTAAGATACCAAAAGGGACGATGCATATCAAAATGCCTATCCCCATCAACAAAGGACAAAGATCTGAAAAACAGGCATCTCATCAAAACAAATTAATCACAAATATCTAATAAAAAAAGAAAAGTAAAGCATTCTTTTACGGATGTCTACAATAATTTTTAAGCTCAACTCTCATACAAGTTCTCATGTTAAACAAGTTAACACAATCTAATCCCTCAACCAGCTGGGTATTTTCCTGATACAATTTCATAAACTTTATATCTACTATCATATCACTTTAGAATTTTCTAAAACTTCAGCACACTTAATTAATTATGAGCCCTAAAAGTACTGTACCCAAACATTTTAACTATTGTCCAAGAAAAAGCATGAGAATAAAAGGAAAAGTCAATAATAAGATAAACAATCATTTCTTAACCATACCTAGGAGAATGAACACATTGTATTTTATTGAAAGACTTATACAAAACTGAATGCAAGTGAAATAACTTTACTTGAAACAACTGCCTTCAGAAGAGAAATGTCAAACATTACATTATATAAAGACAATAGTCTGTATGATGTGCACACAAAAATATACTTAACTAAAAAGGCCATCCCAACTTGAACAAGGAAACCAATTTATCAAGCTGGAATATTATTGATACCGGAGGTTCTATCGAGACGATAGGGGCGCCTACCTCCCCGTAGAGCTCAAACCAAGAACATTGTAACTATCAGATAAAGAAAATCAAAGAATGTAATACTTATTGATACGTGACATTCGGGGCATAAAATTCGCATCAAAGACCAAATTTGGACTCATAAATTATTTCACAGGAAGCGCCATGATAGAGACGAATCCAATCCATCATGCAGCAACTTGACTGAAAAGGCTTTTACGGATCTGCCAATGAGAAATACAGCTGTTAGTTTATTACATTAAATATGAACAACGTTGATAAAATGGTGCAACAAAATAAAAAACCATCGGCGTTCCTTTGCAGTTGGAAAAGGGGTGATAAAAGAAAGACGTATTGGAATATTGCAAAGAGCCCCCGATAAAGTATTTGTATTTTTGTTCTTTTATCAAAAGTGTAAAATCCTCGAATAAAGAATTTGTATATTCCTAAAGGATAAGAAAAGGTGAGGGAGGAGTATAAAAGTGCACCTATGAAGGCCGATATAAAGTAAAGGAATCATGTTGTTGAGCTTATATTCCTAAATGTTAATCAAAAGTTAAAAGTTTGACCTCTTTATTGCCAATCTAAGCGTAACTAACCAAAGTTAGAAATATGCATCCTGGGCAGATGAATTTGAGTGGACCCGTCAGTAAAATAATAACGCACTGAGGAACTTACAGATGCAGTCGGCAAAAACGTTAAAGCTTGTCTCACATCCTCTCCTTAATCTTTAAGTATGTGCTGTTATTTGTGAAAGATTCATCCAAATTCTGGAATGGTGCAACAAAACTTTTCCATCTTTGTATGTAGAGAATACACAACCGATAGCAGTGGACATTTATAAAATTAAAAGAAAAAAACTGAGTAACAACCTAGTAAACTAAGCCTTGTCTTCTAGCAAAACAAGAAATCTTCTAAATGTGGATCTTTTCCTTTCTAAAATTCTTTTTGAAGAACTTTTTCGCTCTAAAAATGATGTAAGACAATTAGAGCGGATTAGTAATTAGTGATGTAATTAGCACCCACCCCAGTAACACAGTAAGGTATGGTTGAGAAGTATACGTACCTCTGGAAGTTTTTTACGGAACACAACATCCAATCTAGCATCAAGGGTGTTCTCACAAACAATCTTCCCATCTCGAGATGCCAAGACCACTCCTCCAGAGCTGAACGATCAAAGCTTAATATTAGAAGCCTATAGACATATTGTTCATTTCTCATAGAAAACAGTGCATACTGCATAGCATAGAGAACCAAAAGGAGAAAACCTTGTGATACAAGGGCTCAATACAATTTACATAGAGAAAATTTTAAATTGTACTCCGGTCAAATTTCATACAGCATAACCTTGTATTTTGAAGTTCATATTTGACAGCCCTCGTAGTTTGCAAATTCTACAAATTGAACCATTCTATCAATTACAACTGATACTTCTTAACTGAATTAGTAAACATGGATTAACATAAAAAATGCCATGCCTAGTATCTCTATCAAAAGTAACAGTATTGTTTATTAGCATAGTTCAATTCACAGATTTGGAAATGAACGAACCATGGTGTATCTAAGACTATTGTCAAAATAAAAAGGTACAATCTGCAATTGTAAGAAATTGCAGGATTAATAATCCTAAAAAAAATTGTGCCTGTCCCCAGGGAAGGTGTAATTAGTTACAAACTAGAAAAATAAGATATGCCTGTCAGGCTGAGGCAAAGTATTCAAAAGTTACCTCCAAATCTCATAACACATAAGCATAACTTTGCCAATGCTGAAATAATATTATAACTGACCAAGTTTAAGAAGCAGGAAGTTCATATGCAAAAAATGGTAAAGATCGAAAAGGAAAGATTACCAAGAAGGACCGTGCTGATGGTGATGGCTTGGACCAGGTGGAAGATGGACATGGTCAACAATGATCTCTGGCTCATGAACTTTTTCTTTCTCTGCATATTCAACAGCTGCTGAACCCAGCACAGACTCTACCAAATAGACGTCACTTTTGCGGCATCGCAATAAAACAGCTGGCTCTTTCAGTCGAAGCAAGCTCTATAAAATAACAAAAAACCTTTAGGCAGTGCACAACACATCTAGTATATGTATATCCAGCATCATACTTATCCTACAGCAACCATACTAACCAAAATTTAAAGGGAAGATCAACCCCCACAATGCCTTCTAAGCAGCAACCATCAACAAAGAGATGAAAAAAAGAAAACTCAATCATTGTTTATCAGGATGATGAGTGTTTCAATTTGATACCTTACAGATAGGAGAATTTTATCCATCCAGAGCTATGTGAAACAAAGATTTGTTTAGGACATTTAAAATTCCTAATTATCTAGCATAAACAATTAGTAGCACTTGCAATGAACTCTTTAAGTGTAATAAACAGACAACTATAAGAACTAGCCCATACGCAGAAAACTTTATGACTTTAAGAAGTTTTACTAAATCAAAGAATCATTAAGGATACATCAAACTTTATGACATTCAAATATAGATAATATTTGAAATTTACTAACCTGAACAATGAGATCCTTCAAAAGATTTTTGTAGACATGTTCATTTTGGCCTATACTGAGAAGCTCCTTTGATGCTGCCTCTTTCATGTCGTTTACAACATCATCCTGAGCTTGCAGAACTTTGATACGAGAAGCATTGAGCTGCATTGAGTACTCGCTGGATAAAACATCAATTCCACGAAGATGTTATTCATCTATTACAAACTTTGAGGCAGAAAAACCAAAGAAATCTTTACAGCAATTGAAAATTGTGCGCCCTAACAAACCAAGCAACTATGAAGCATGAATAATGAAACTATAATTAACAAGTTATAGGGAGGAAAAAAGGTGCAGATAATTACATCTTCTTCCGAATTTCAACTTGCTTCTCCTTCTTCTCGTACTCTTGCCTGATCTTCTTCTTCTCTGCCTCAACCAGCTGCAACTTTTCTATATTGAATTCCTACAATAGAAAGAAAAAAGAAAATGAATTCCTTCCGTTCAGTAGTAAATGCACACAAACAGAAATACAACATATACGAAACCTAGAATCTGTAAGGCATAGGTAAGCGATCATAAAGCAAGGCCGATAAGTAGGTTGTTCTTAGGAGGATTAGAGAAGTAAGAAGTAAAATCATGGCATCTAAAGCAGAAAGAAGTAGAAATCGAAGGAAAAATGAAAGAAATACTTCTTCAGCAGAGACGGAGATCTCGTTGGCCTTTTCCTCGGCTTCCTGGCGGATGAACCTGACCATCTGCTGGATCTGCTTGGAAACATCTGCGTCATTCATTTTGGCGAAGTGTGTGTGAAGATCGAAGCCCTAGAAACTCAGGCGTTGCTGTGATCGTTTGCTCTAAGATGCCTAGATAGATAAAAAAAAAAAAGAAAAAAAAAAAAAAAAAAAAAAAGAACGAAAGCGTTGGGCGGTGTGAGAAGAAAAAACAGTAGATAGAGTGCAGAGCGTGAGAGAGAGAGCAGAGAGTTCGTACCGATCTCGAGAGAGGAGACCAAAAACGAAGAAGTATTGAGAAAGGATGAGAGAAGAAAGAAAGAAAGAGTGAAAGGGAGATTGTGAGATTTGGAAGAAGGGGGCCCCGCTGAACGTTGGCAACGTGAGAGAGATTGGAACACGATCGCAAACCCAAACAAGATATCATATCAACCAGCCTTCCATTGTTTTTTTCTTTTTTTTCTTTTTTTTCTTCTTTCTTTCTATTTTCTTTTTTCCTTTCACGGGGAGACTCGATCCTCATCTCTAGATCCATATTTATATAATATTCTTATACTTTTTCTATTATCTTAGTTTTATGAAAAATTAATGGAAATATCCACTATAACCTATCAACACTAATACTGGTCTCGAGTTCAAGTTTGTGAAGAGATTACGAAGATCTATAAGCTTTGAAGGTATGTTTTCAATGTTTAGGTGTATGTTCTAGTTTATTGTATTCAATTCATATGTTTACTGAACTCATATGTTTTATTCTCTCACACTTAAATGCAAAATTGTTTTATCCCACTAAAAGTTTTAGTCAAAGTAGAAGTTTATTGAAATTTATGTCCTAAAACTCGTAGTTTGTAGTTTAAAATTATATTCTATTAAATAAAGTAGTTTTTGAGGACTTATTAGTGAAAATTGAATATGATAATGTTGAATCCAATAAACTAATATCCTAAGACTATCTTGAGTAAACTTGAACTTTATGTACAGACATAAACATTGATCAAGTTTGAGTATATACCCTAAACGATCTATAGTATATGAATAAGGTTGGACATCTTATTATGGAGAAACTATTAATGTAGTTCACTTTGTAGTTAGTACAAATTATGTGATTTTAAATCGTTCACATGGAGTCATGAGAGTGAGGATATCCTATGTAAAGAGTTTACATAAGACTGGAACCATAAAATAATCACTTTTACGTTATAATATCGTTGATTGTATTAAATTGGCTATTTTGATTATTTATGACTTAGGTAACTTAATCTTAATCATGAGTTGACCATTAACTTTTGTTCACACTGAATAATCCTTAGATTCACATAAATGAGGGTAGCTCAATAGTGCTGGTCCAATAAGCCTCCCATTTTAGAGATAAGACCATGAAAAACTAGGGACATAGAGTGCAAGACAAAATCCACTCCTACCCGCTTTTAAGGTTAGTAGATAGGATGTTCTCTTTAAGAAATGAATCCAGATCTTGAACATGGAGCCCCACCCTCTCATTGGCCAGAAAGGGATTTCGTTTATAGGTTATGGACCTAAAACTAATTTTTCAATAGTAGATTAGTGAGACTTAAGAAGCAAGATGTAACCTCGGGGGTAAAACAATATTTTGACCTAGCCAAGGTTACGAACAACCTATGAAGGATTAACTTACTAATCATGGTTATATCATATGGGCACAAATATATCTATTGTGAAGGGAGTGCAACTATGGGACTTTAGTGGAAGGACCAATTAGTTACTGAATGTTGATTAGCTCGATCTAAAAGGATTTAGTTAGTTAATCTGGGATCGTTGGAGTCCATGAGTTATAGGTCTATTAGGTTTCCCTGCTAGCTCATATGAAATAAACTTATAACAGGGTGATGGAATAATTCAAATTGTTCAAATTAGATAAAGAGAGAGAAATCGATAAATATATGCGATATAGCCATTGGTTATTAGTTTGAGATAGAGTTTTATGTTTAAACGTGATTTAAATTTCAAAATAATGAATGAAGATTCATATTCAGAAAAGCTAAAAAATGTTGGAAATGGTCAAAGTTGTAAAATGTTAAAATGTTGACTTTTGAATTTGAAAAGTCATACTTTGATCGACTTTATATTTAAATGTGATTTGAATTTTAAAAAAATGAATGTGGATTCATACTCAGAAAGTTGAAATTAGTCAAGATGAATAAAATGGTAAGAAGTCAAATGGTCAAATGACCATATGACCCTTTTGCTAAAGTTAGTAAAAAAATTAAACATTTTGTTGGATAATCCCATTAGTGGGATAAGTGGCTACATGAGATGTAAACACCTAGCCCACTAAATTTCACTAATAGTTAGTGGAATGTGTTGGACTTAGGTAAGGGGTGTACATAAGCCGAGTTGAGCCAAGTTGGAGGAAAAATATGGACCAACTCAAAGTATCCGAGTTGGCAAAAGATGAAGATTCAATATGCAAGGGTCAACCCAACCCAACCCAAAAAATTTGGGTTGGGTTGGCGGATTAGTCTTTTTTTTTTCATCCTTCATAATTTAACAGAATTTCATAATCTTAGTCATCCAATATGTGTTCAGTGTGATGTTTTTGGGTTAGGTACTGAGATTATAGCATATTTAATAATTAAGAAGTTGAAGTTTAGAAACTTAATTTCAAGAAAAAATAGAAACTTGCAGATTAATGAAGAAACCGAAATATTGCTTGAAGATTAAACAAATTCAATAACATTCACGGTCATATATTACCTACAAATTTAATGAAATTCTCAAACTGAATCAATCGTAAAATTTGGTTGAATACAAACACATCAACAAAAAAAATAAAAAAATCAAAGGATATCCAATTCAATTGAAATTAAAGGAAATTGCATACGAAATTTCAATAGGAAGAAATGATTTCGTTGAACGAATTAAATACCTTATCAGAAGCCACAACTGAAACTAAGACCAAACAAACGGCAAATCCACAAATTTTAAACCCTAACAAGATCTTCTTCCTCAATTCCTCCCTCTTAATTTTCTTAGTTGATAAATCAACTTCTATTGTTGCCCATTGCCACTCTCTACATCGCCATCACTATCACTAACCTCTTTCAGTTTTCGTACTCCTTGTATTTCAGTATCCACCTTCGTTACAACAATCGGCTCAAACGGCTGCACGCTACAAGTTTAGGAGATAGAGGATTAGTGGAGAGAGGTAAGTCCTAGAGTGGTGTAATGGAAAGAGCATCGTCAATGGAGGAGTTTCAATGAGAGTGACAAGTGTGATTGGAGAAATCGAAGAAGATGGATGGTCGTAATTTATGTTTGTTCTCTTGTTGGAACAACATATAAGTGCTACTTGGGACTTAGTCTTAATAATCCAACATCTATGTATACAATTGTAATACTTCACTAAGAAGGTTCACTGGACATAATGTGCACGCCATGTCTTTATGTATTGCAAGGTAAATTCTAAGTGATACATCATTGGTCATGATCATAGCATGTGAAGTGTTCACCATGTACCTCTTTATTGCATAAAGCCTAAGTCATTGTTGAATCCAAGTTTTCCTACTGTTTGTCCAAGTGCAAGCAAAGTAGTAGGTTTACGTGGATGATCCAAGATCGGACATAAGAAATTGTTTCAAGATGTTAGTTCTAGAGACTCATGCAGGGGATAAATTATGATGAAATTGATAATTAAGCGAACTAACTTGCATTCGAGAGAAATGTGAAGGAAGATCTATGCACTATCAGACAACTAGGCAATGCGAGAACCTTGATGCGCTATAACTTGCGGAATTAGCTCATGATTAAGGCAACCTTCTCTCGAAGTGTTTAAACGTCACACTTGCTCACCTTTCGGGATGTAAATGACTGTGCTTGATTAGACAAGATATTTCTACTTGCCCTCTCGAGTAGTTGGCGATTGACACTAGTCAAGTGATGAATATAGCTCAATTAATAAGATAAGACTTATAGGCTAAACTCCTTATCAAGAACTTACCACGACCCTAACTACTAATAACACATTGACAAGTGAAAGGTCAAGAGATGATGGATTGAAAATGTATAAACATGTAATATATATATAACGAATGTAGGTCGTAGGCCATTATACAATATGAACAACAATGAAAGGAACCCGATGATGACTTTTCTCCTCTCAGAATCTAAGCTTTCGCGTTAAACTCTGATTGGAAAAGATGAATAAGTGTTATACATCCGGTGGTTAGGCTCATCCTTGCCACCAACTCTCTAGGTTTTTTCCCATTCGAACGTTACTTTGGGTCCATTCTGACCTTTTTCCCATTTAGGCTCTTCTCTCCTTAGTGAAGATATGGTGCTTTTACAGGCAACTTTAGGTGGAAAACTTCTCTTTTTCTGAAAATGTAAGCGTCGACTTTGGTTCTATAAAGTCACATCTCACTCCAACTACAATTCTTGTCTTTTAATAAGTTTTCTCCACGTTGTGACGTAGTTCCTTGCTTGGAGGTGTTAGTTGCCAGGTGAGTTCCCAACGCGTTATTTGTGCTCGGGATATCCTCAGTGATTTGCTCATTTTTCTTGTTCGCTCATCTTGCATTTAACACATGAAAACTGCGTAAAACAGGCATGATGTTTATGTAAGTTATATTTCTAAAATACTTATGTGTTTACAACACAAGTTACGTGTTCTGATCAGCTTCTTATGCGTTTTTTCCTCATTATTCTATTAGAAAAGGCTATAATAACATACATTTCTATGTGTTATCAATGGACGAAGAGTGGAGAGGCAATGAGGGATCTTTGTTGGTGAAAAGGGACTGAAGAGGTAAAAGAGAAGTCTAGAAGGCTGGGAAGAGAAGTCTGCGAAGTGTGAAGGTGGAATGGGAGTCCGGACTAGAACGACTGAAGAGTACAATACTAAATGTATTTAGGGTTATATATATATTATAACCAGGTTGGGTTGGGTCAACTCGACCCCTTACCTGTTCAACTCGTACCTCGATTCATATTTTTTTTTCTTCTAATTTTCTAATCTGACCCAATCCAACTAAAATTTTAACCCAATCTAACCCTTACATTTTGGGTTGGGTAATCTGAGTTTGTTGGGTTACCGATTTTTTTGAACACCTCTAGACTTAGGTTAATTTTCACATGCAATAATTGCATGTCGTTTGCCTATTTAAAGGCTTTGTTTACAAAAAAATTTTTTAAAAAAAAACTTTTTGGCACTTTTTAATTTTTGCAATTAAAACAAGAAGTGGAAAGTTTACCTATGTTCTCCTAACCCTAAGCCAATTCACATCTCTCTCTTAATTCCTTCACTTATCGAGTCCTACAACTCAGTCCTAGGTCCAAAGAATGACATGTCAACAGTAGTGGTGGTTCCGAGCTCGTGTTCATGAGGAGATTACGAGGATTGGGAAGCTTCAAAAGCATGTTTTCTATTAATCCTAATTTTGTCTTTTTAAGGTTATGTTGCATGTTAATTTCTAAATAGTTTTTTAGATGCAATTAGGGTAAAATTTGATTATAATTTTGTTGTGCATGTTTATGTGTTCCCATCACTCCTACCCTCTAAAAAGAGACCGGGGATCACAAAGATGAAAGTGATAGTAGTAGAAACCATCGTCATTGGAAGAGGCCTTCGAAGAAAGCAAAGACATCTGATGATGATTCCTATGGGGGTGTTTGAGTGCTTTGGCAATTCCTAAAATTACAACACCACTAGTTTGTATATATGCATACATAAGAACGTAATAGTTATCTCATTCATAGGAATAAGACTAATGGTTTGAAAACATAATTTCACATTCAATAGAAACATATAAAACTTTACTTAAACATAACAGATGCTTTCATTCGAAATCACTTTATAAAAATTCTTTATAAATTAATACGAAACATAAAAGAAAGCTTTCAAAAGTATATACAAACACTTTTGGAAAAGTCACTCATGAAAACTTGGTTTTCCCTTGGCTCATAACACTTATCTTCACTTTTCTTCTCATCTAGTAACAACTTAACACTTTGACGTTTCTTCTCAAATTCTCACAAAACTAGCCCCTTCTTTAATATTTTCAATTTCTAGTTATAATAATCTTTAACCATATTAGTCGTCCTTGAGCTTCTTTTAACTTGTCAACACTTGGTTACAACTTTACATGTGCAAGCTTAATATTTCACTTAACCATGTAATAACTTGTAGAAATACAAGTTATTGTGGTCTTTTATGTAAAAAAAAAAAAAAAGAAGTCTTATCACATAAGAACATAAGAAAACATGGAAAAAAAGTAGAGAATTTCATTAACTTGTGTATCGCATATTACAAAAGAATTGTATCCCTGTTTTATCGTGTTTCATATGTTTTATCGCAGGATATTAGGCAAAAAGAAGTAGAGTTTGGTGTTAAAACATCATGTGAGAAGACACATTCAACCAACAAGTCGACAATCAAACAAGCTAGGCGATTTCTTGAATAATTTTGAATGCAATGTTTGAAGTTTGGTGCTCTAGTTTTATTTATAGTCTTATCGCATTGGTTTGCGCGATTGAGATATAGGAGTTGAATTCATATCGCAAACCTCTCTATGTGGCGAATCATGATCATTGAATGAGTGATGCTCACT
The DNA here is from genome assembly GCF_000004075.3 of Cucumis sativus. Classification (NCBI taxonomy): domain Eukaryota; kingdom Viridiplantae; phylum Streptophyta; class Magnoliopsida; order Cucurbitales; family Cucurbitaceae; genus Cucumis; species Cucumis sativus. The sequence continues at coordinate 23,044,387 of NC_026657.2, forward strand.
ACGTCTTTGGTCCTCATGTAGTTATTAACTCTTCCTTGAGTACAAGTTTTCTATTGTTTGCTTAAGAGTAAGCGAAACAATAGGTTTTCTGAATAAGCCAAGGTCGAACACCGAAAATTGATATCAAATCTTAGTTATAAAGCTTACTTCTTCATCTAGGCAGTATAAAATACCCATCTCTAAAGTATAAGGCAAATGTATCTAAGTACTAAGCCTAATATCTACACTAGAGATTCTGTAAAAGGAGTTAAGAATAAGTGGAAGATGGGGGATGGACTAACTTGCAATTAAGAAAAAGTGAAGGAATGTTTCCACATTGCTAAGCGATTAAGCCATGCGACAAGCCTCGATACGACAGAGATCAGTCAACTAGCTTCTAATTAACATAAACACCTTTCAGTGTCTTAAATGTCACACTTGTTCGCCTCTCGGGATGTAAGTGATAAAACTTCATTAAGCGATTGCTATTTGAAAGTGATTAATTATAAGAATTATATTACCTCTCTTTTAAGGGTGACAACCTCTCGGCGCCAAGTCAACACACTTGTTCTCCTTTCAAAACACAAGTGACAGAGATTTAATTGTCAAGGTGGAGTTTGTCTCCAAACTTCTCCTTGCATGCGTTAGCTATATTCTTGCTACTTGCTCTCTCGATTAGTTGGTCACAGAAATTGACTAAGTGATGGAGTAAAGCTCAACTAACGCGATAAACCTTATAAGCTAGACTTCTTATCAAGAAGTTATCATAAGCCTAATCTAATAACATTTTGACAAATGAATAATAAAGGAACGACAGATTGAAAAGTGGATAAATGTGCAATGTATTAAATAATATAGGCCTTCGACCATTGTACAATGTAAAGAATAGTTGATAACGTGTAGAAATACATATTATTATAGCCTATTTTATTAGAATTATGAGGCCGAAATTAGGAGGAAGTATATCAAAACGCATAATTTGTATTGAAATTGCATAAATACTTGGAAATATACTTTACATAAATGCCCATGCCTATTTTTACTTCGTTTTCAATGTCTTAACGAAAGATTAATAATAAGGAAGGAATTAGTGAATCACAAAAGAACTCACGAAAGCATTACACGATCGAAACCTTGTTTGGCGAGTACAATTTTTCAACGAGGAACCATGGTACCACATGAGGAAGGTTCACTAGGGGACAAAAATGACAATTGGAGATGACGTGACTCGCGACAAACACCTTTTGACGTGTGGCGTATATGCTCAAAAGAATAGAAATTTCCCGTTGAAATTTGTATATAAAAGAACTCCTTCTTCACCAAGGAAAGCAGTCTTGAATGAGCCACTTTGAGAGACGCTTGAATGAGCCAAATGATAATAATAAAATAAAATTGTTATTATAGAAAGAGGCTTGAAGGGGGCAAAATCTAAAGAGAAGGGTAAAGGAATAACCTTTTCGCTGGCTGTAAAGAATTTTTTCTTCTTCTCCAATCATACTGTAAGTGAGAGCTTAGAGTCTGAGTAGTGAGGGTTTTCCATTTTCCGTTCCCCCTAACTTATATTCATTACCAAGTCTTATGTTTTCCCTTTTTGTATTTTTTGTGTAATATTTGTACTATTCATATTGTACAATGGTTGAAGATTTACATTCTTTATATATATATTACACGTTTATACCTTTCCAATCCATCATTTCTCTACTTTCCATTAGTCACTTGTCCAATGTAAGTCATCCACTACCCGAGAGGGTAAGTAGCAAAGACATGGCTAATGCGCAAGGAAGATTTTTCTCTTCCATTGCGAGATAACTTCCATCATTTGTATCCGGCGAAAAGGTGAACAAGTGTGGGCACTAGGAGTCGAGAGGTTGTTGTCCTTAATCATGAAGTTCTATACGTCTCATAAGTAAAACTCTTCTAGATATATCTCACCTAATCACACTTAGTCATATGGATTCTGAAAGGTGACCATGTGTGGTGTTTAATGACTCCAAAAGGAGCATGCCTTAATCATAAACTGATTAAGTAAGTTATAACGAATCAAGTCTATCACGTTTCTTAATCGCGTTATAATACATAAACATTTTTTCGCTCTTTCTTGCATATAAGTTAGTTGACATAGTCATCTCGCATCCATTCTCACCTCTTTACAGATTCTCTAGGTGTATTTAAGTAGGTACATAGTGAGTACTTCACATATAGTGATCATGACCAATTATGACTTATTGCATCAAATTAATTGTGCATTTAAATAACCTTGAGTCTAATTGTGCATTTAAATAAACTTGAGTCCGAATGGAAGTGAATATACATTTCACACTTACACCATGTCTTTGGCACTTTGAAACTAAACAAAAGCACAACAAATAATACATTACAAGAAATACAAAAATGAAATGTAAAGGGATGAAAAAGATGTTACAAGTTAGGGGGAAAAAAAATGGAATCTCTCTAATCATCTTTAAGTTCTCACTTGCAATTGACTAGAGAAGACAAAGAACTTTCATAGAAGCCAGAAAAGCTAGTCTTTTCTGCGGGCTCCAATGGAACTCTCTAGGTTTTGACCCATTCAGGTCATCCCTTTCACTTGGTAGAGATGGAGTCTTTTTATAGGCAACTTTTGGCGAAAAACTTCTATTCTTTTGATCTTGTCAGCGCCGATTGCAGGGTTTATCAAGTCACATCAACTTCAACTACCATTCTTGTCTTCTAGTGAATCTTCATCACGTGGTGATATGGTTCCTCATCTAAGGACACTTGGTTGTCGACAAGATTCTTATGGCGTAGCACGCACTCCTCTACGATTCACTGGCTTTCTTCTTTTCTTTAGAATCATGTGATAAAACAATGAAAAACAGGGTAGAACAGGCATGGAGACTTATGCAAGTTATATTCTCTTATATTTATGAATTTGCTATAGAAGCTATGCTTTTTGACACATTCTCATGCGTTTTGGTTCCATTGTTCTACCTAAAAGGCCACAATAACTTATATTTCTATAAGTTATCAACAATCTGAGCACTAGCAGACAAAGTTGGTTGGCCCAAATGTCAAAAATAGGACAAAATGATGTGTGCAATGAAAGCACCGAAAGGTTGCTCGCTTTAAATTAGGATAAATTGTTTGTAATGCAAATAAACTGATTAGATGCAAATTATAGCATAACTTTAAGTATTTGGATCTCAAGAGGCAAGCAAGTATGGCGAAAGCGTCAAAAGAACACTCGCCTTAATTTTGAAGTTAATAGATGTCTTATATCACCTCCAAATGTTAATACACAATATATTGCAACGAGTTAATTAAATATTCTTTCATATCATGCCTATAATTGAGTTCATTTTCCATTTCACTCCATTGCCATGATCACCTTGCACCACTAATTGTTCATATCCATATTGTAGAGCTTATACATCATAAGTTTAGCTACACGGTAAGTTCAAAGGAACATTAATTTCCTGAGTTCAACCCTGGACTTATCAGAAAACCTCTCTTCATTTACACTTGTGCGAAGAGAAGAAAACTTGTATTGCATGCATATCATGAGAAGATTAGCAATGTATAGATAGGATTTGCTCCTTTTATTGCATCATCCTAGCCTAATCGCCTAATAGGTTGCTCAATTAGAGCTTAAACATGACATATTCACAAACAAATGTATGCACATAATAGATCTAGCACCATGCTTAGCTTTTAATCTTACACGTAAAATCCATGTCAAATCAAGATTAGACATTTTTCTCGTCTGGCTTTACCTCGCGTTTTGCGTTGAACTCCAAACGCCTAATTGTACTTAAACGCCGAATGTATTCTCGTGTCGCCTTACTTCAACACAAACTAAAACTTCAAACGCCTAACACCAGTTTTCAAAACTCAAACTCCTTTCAAGACGCCTTCTCTTAACACTTAGTAAAATATTTACCCTTCTATTCTAGACACAAGTCTCATAATATATATTAATTATTAGTATTTAGTGAATAAATTATTTATTTACTTATTTCTGTGTCACCATTGGACGATCATCTACAAGGGTTGCAGAGCAATGTAGTGATAAATCTTTGACACGGCCTTAAGTTTGGGATTTAGTCATAAATTATTTATTTACTTATTTCTATAGGTCTTTTGACAATCATCTTCAAGGGCTTGTGGAGCAATGTAGTGATCAATCTTTGACAAGGTCTTATATTTTGGGTTAAGCCATTATTGAAGAAAAATACAATTTGTGCTTTTCTTTGACTTTGGTATTTTCTCTTTTATTGTGAATGTCAGTATACCGAGTGGTGGTATAGGGAATCATATAGATTGAGTTCGGCTATTTTGGAAAAGTTTTGTAGGGTAAGTGTGAGCTTTGCAATCTTCATTATGGTTGAACCTGTCGTTGCAGAAGATTGGATGTAGACTCGTACTTGGGGCGAACAAATATGATTTCCAATATCATTATATTCTTTTTTCCTTTGTTTATTATTTGTTATTTGTATATTTTAAATCTTCTTTAGTTTAATTTTTGAATATTATCTACATCTAAGTATAAATTACGCCAAACATAAGAGGAAAGATATACAAATGTAGGAATGATCGTTTAGAGATACAATTAGTTAAAAATTATGCAAAATTTAATCGATTTGGAATGGATTTCTTTTTAAACTTGTTTTTATTCAAATCCTAGTTTAATTTTAGATTATTTATTTGCGTTAAGCATCAAAATCTCAAATATCTAAAATAATTTAATAAATTTGTGCTGAGAATAGGAAATCAAACCTTCTACCTCTTGGGAGGAATGTCATATTATCAATTTTTAATTGAGTTAATAAATCAAATTAAAATGTAATGATAAATTTAATACCTATATAATTTTAGATTTACTATTTTGTATTGAAACTTTAAAATGTATGTCCAACAAGTTCTCGAGCTTTTATTTTCGTATTCAATAAACTTTTAAACTTTCTATTGTGTTGAATACAACTTTGAATCTTTTATGTGTGTTTAATATGACATCGACTTAACTATTTAACATTTTAAAAAATTAACACATACTAATTAGCTAGACACAAAATTAAACATTAAATTTATTTTCAATTTCAAAATACATCGTCTATCAATTAGTTTTTAAGAAATTCTAACACGTTATGTATTTAATGTCTTGTTTGTTTAGTAGAAAGTTAGGAAAAAGATTATTTTACGTATTTGCTTTGAAAGTTGCTAACTAGGCCTACTTCTATCTTAGCAAGAAAATGTATTGAAATATGGATAAAGAAAGCAATCTACTCATGCCCATGCACAACAACCATAAAAGGAAAAACTCTACTCTCAAAGTAGTGAAGTTTTCCTCGGGCAAGACATCGAAACATGTTTGAAATTCAACCTGCATCTGTCATTTGTAATCTCAATCCGCTTTTTGATCACTGATTCACTGGCCACTAGATTGAGGGATCACATCTCCTTGTTCCCAAACCTATTGGCTCAGATGAGGAGACCTTGTTTTAAAGTTTGAAGACATTATTTTAGATATAAGCGTGAGAGTTCAAAATCTAAAACTTAAAATTAATTTGGAAATTGAAAAATAGTTGACACCTTTTTTCTAGGGTGGAAATGATTTAATTATTATTTATTATTATTATTATTACAATGGCTTTAATTAACTAACTAACTTTAGAAGGGTAAGGTAAGGAGGAATGGTTAAAGGTTTGCATGGTAAGCAATAGAAATGATTGGGAAGAAGTTTAATTAGAATCACTCATTTTAGAGAGATCCATTTTTAACCGATTTGGGTGTTAGTGATTTGTATGTTAGATTTGGAATGGAGGAGAGAAACAAAATTCCTCCATTTCCTTGTCGTTTTGGTTTCTTCGACTTCTCTCGATGGGTTGTGGCATTTCTAGGTTTGACCCTAAGGAGGTAGTCGAAGCAACGGCCAACGATTCCAATCACAATGATACTCCAAATCATTCCAATCACAAGTCCTATTCAACCTCCAATTGCTTCACCGGTGAATCCAAGCATATGAGTCACCAAGGACGTCCCCCTCCACCTGAGCCTCGTCATTCTTCTTCTGATCGAGCTGCACCCGGAGATCAAAAGATGATGAAGATGAAGACAAATGTCAAGCAAGAAGAATCAAGAGGGATTAATACTAATGGCCTAAAAATAAGGATGAGGATGAGGACAAGGACTAGAACTTCAACGCAAATTGATAATGATGATGATGATTCTAGCGATGAGGATTCTGATAAAAATGATCAAAATTGCCGTGAGATTTGTCGAGGAGGATCCCCAAGTTTCAGGGAATATTGCGTTGACTCTGAATCGAGATCAAGAAGCATGGGAAGTGAAGGTAGAGATCAAACTTCGGAAAATTATTATCGGAGATAACAAAAAGTTAGTTATCGTTACTTGATAAAAGAAAATTGCAAATTTGATGAAAGAAAAAAGAAAAATAATACTCTTGTTTGTTCTTTTAACATAAATTGGTTTTTATTTTACATAGATGACTGTGAAGGAGATCAGTGCAAGTGGGCACCAAAAGAGAAGGTATAAAATTTTATGAAAGTAATGTGTATGTTTCATTTTAAAACTTTATTAAGTCGAGAAGTTAGAGTTATATTTTTATAAAATGCATGGCAGTAATAATTGAGTATTATTAGTGTTTGAATAAATTGAAAATGAAAATTGTTGATAGAATTAAGAACAATAATATATTTGTTTGGGCAGGGAGTGGATAATGAAATAGGGAAGAAAGAAAGAAGAGGAAAAGGTTTAAGGAACGCATTACAACGTGGAATGACAAGTGGTGGAGTCAAGAATTTGTTAACTTCCTCTTCACGTCCTCAACAACACCACACCAATTTTTCTTCCCATTAACCTTTTGCAAAACCCTCTTCATTTCATTTCAATTTCCTACTCATCAATTCTTTTATTTGTTATTTATTTATTCTTTCAAATCTAAACATTTGTGTAAAACAATTTCACTTTTTAAATGCCTATAACCTCTCTTATTCTTTAGAAAATTATATTAATTTGTGCCTCCAAATAATTAGAAAGGATCAAAAGAAAATATTAGTAACATTACCCGTGTAAATCAATGCATAAAAGTACTATCAACTTTATACGAACAAACTTACTTATGTAATAAACTATGACTTTAGGTGTGTAAATCAATAATGATAACTAAATATGATTAGTAATAAAATAACTGATAATTAATAGTGAAGACCCAAAAGTTAATATATCAATCATGCATATGAAAGGTTGAATACATTATTCAACAGTAAGAAGATGACCTAGGCGATACAAGTCATATATTAACGTAATTTATTTGATAATTAAGGACAATATTGCTCCTACCTTGTTCGTAATTGCTTACATCAAAATTACATAACATGCATATCATCCACAATAAAGTTACAAAAATCAAAACACACTAAACTTATATAACATAGTATAAATACATAGCCACGTAAGAACACAACGCTCATTAAATTAAAAATAAGAGAGATACAAAAATCATATTATTAAACATAATGATAATATATTGAAGGGATTGAATCTCACATTGGAAGCGTTTTATATCGCTTTTAATATATAATTTTGGAAGATTCAACAATAAGAATTCAAAAGAGAAATTGTATGATATGACAATTTAAAAAAAAAAAAGCAGCCCATAACATATGTATATTTTTTTTGTATATTTTGCAAATATGACAAATATGACAAGTAATTAGATATGTGAGGGTTATCAACTTTTAAATTTGCAAATACCCTAATTAAAATCATGCTTTATGATTTTCTAGGCTGGGTGTGAATGTGCTCATATAATCACTGTGGGCTTGAATTATAATAACCTTAACTCTTGTTTGAGGTCCAAGTTATGAAACCTAGTTTTAGGGTTTCCGTAACCCCTGTTTTACCCATAACACCCCCACAGTTTCTTCCTCAACCCGTCGTAATCCTCTCCATACTACTTCACGTAATTCCCTCTCCCTTTGTTTCCGTTCCTCTCTTCTTCCTTCTCCCATGGCTAACCCACTCCGCCAAAGTAACACGACACCAAGATCTCTGCAAGCACCGTCGGGCCCTCTTCCTTCATTTTCACTCCCCTCTTCTTCCTTCTCCCATGGGTAAGCCACTTCACCAAAGTAACACGGCACCAAGATCGATCCCTACAAGCACCGCCAAGTGCAACCCCACAAAATGGGCTCAAGCAGGGGTGTTGGTGCGATAGCAAAGGCAAAAAAAGTGGCAGGACTCCTGGGGAGGTTGACGAACAACAAGAGGATGAAGGGGAGAAACAAGGCAATCCAAGCTGTGTGGAGGTGTTTTGGAGCCGTCATTGATGAATTTCACAGGCAGAGAAATTTTGACGCACAAATGGGGGATCTTACGACGTGGGTCAGAGCTATGCTAATGGATGAAGATACTTGCATCAGACGATTTAAGGGTGAAAGAGGAAAAGTAGTGAATTTTCTAAGGAATCAAGGGTGAAAGTTGGTTGTATTACAAGTAATGCACTTGCTTTGGTTAATAAATTGGTTGCCTCTGGCTTTAAAATTGCACTAAATATGTGAAGAGACTTGTAATTTCTCTTTTACTTGATGTGGATATTAGATTTACATGCTATAAGATTGTATAACTTGTAATTGTACTAAAAAAGTTAAAATTATATACTATTTTTGAATTGGAAATTAGATTATGATCTTCCTTTTTTTTTTTTTTTTTGTTGAAATAAAATTATGATCATTAATTGGGCTAGCTCTTTTTTTTTATATCTTCCCTTGAATTCAGACTATAATGGTGATGTTGGACAGTTTCTTCTTTGCTGCATATGGAGATTTATTCTCTTTTCTTTGTTTAAAGAGATGTTCCACTCTTGTTTCATGTCCTTTGTAAATTGTACAAATATGCCAAAGGTTTCATGCCTCTTTTAATGATGCTTTACCCTAGTGGATTTGAGATGATATTCATCTTGAATGAATTTCAAATAATTTTTGTTTGTTTGAATGCTTCAAAAAAAAATTGGAAATTTGAATTTTAGTTTAAGATTTCAAATCTTAATTTTAAACCAAGTAAGATGGATGTAGGTTTTATTTTTTTATCTCTGTTTTTGAATTCTTTTTCTTAATTTTTCATTGAGTAATAACAACGATTTTAGTTAGTTTTTTAAACTAAATAATATGTTTTTATTATTGCATATAATTTAAATTGATATTAAAATAACGGGTAACAATTAAAATAAGCTATTACAACATAAAAAGTAATGGAATGGAATATGCAAATAACGGAATGGAATATGCGAATGACTATATGTCGACGGAATGGAACATGCGAATGACTAGTCGAAGACGTCTACAGACAGAGTGGTCGAATTTACAATGTCGTAATTAATAAAATTAAGGCCAAATGATTTTAAGAAAAGTAAGATTATTTAATAAAATAAATTTGTGTATGGAATCTACATTATATATATTCGAAAAAAAATATTATAACACTACTATCATAACCCTTCATCCAAACACATTTTATCATAACACTATCATAATACTATCCACATAACACTTCCCCTAAACACCTCTTATCATAACACTATTATAAACCTACCCACATAACCCTTCCCCCAAACACCTCTTACCATAAAGCTAGTTACCATAACACTAGTTTTATCATAACTCTAACCCTTCCATAACTCAACCCTTCTCCCAAACGCTCCCTAAAGGTTGAATAATAATTACATTGGAAGAGCTCTTCTCTAATTTTCTCCAAGTCTTCACTATAACAAAACACATCAACATTATTTTCTTATATGTAAAGTCGTTTGACACCTCCACTTTAATTTGATTTTTCTCCTGTATCTCAAAGTAAAAAACCATCTTGTGGGAACCATTTTGAAAGAGAAGATAATTTTTTTGTTTATAGAAAAAAAAATTATTCTGCAACTCAAACAAATGGTAAGAGATTTTAAAATAATGAATTTTTTTGCAGAACAACGTCATGTAAAAATGTAGACTTTATATGTGTTTTATGGAGAGAGGGGATAACCTAACTTAAAAAGGAAGACATGATGAACTTGATGACTTAAGTTAGCACTCAGGTTAATAACTAGAGTAACAAGAAAGTAGCAAAGAGTAAAAAAATAATCAGAACACCAGGAATCGATAACCCAATTCGATGACACATCTACATTTGGGGGCTCCTTGACCCATAGAAAGAGATCATATATTGCTATGTAAAATAATGATATAGGAGTACACACTAATGACCTACAATACTAGAATCGACACAAAATACTTATCATGTTGTACACAGTGAAAACTTGATATACTAATACATAATTCAAAAATAAGATCACTAAAATTGCCACACATAAACACTGGGAGGTAGCTCCCCCTGAATTCAAAGTCACTAGGCATTAATACTACCAAGTGCCCACTTGACCATGTATGACCTCCTCAAGTAAAACCTCTTATCACTCAACACTAGTTGTAGGGGATCGATATCATGTGAGATGCACTCACCGTAATCTCCAACCTAGAATCGTCGGAGAAATTACCTTCTCTATCTCAGTATCTTTTTCGATCTTGCTTTCTGGACACCCTGCAAAAGTCCTACCTACATCAACTAAAACCAAAGCCAAGAGACCAACAACCAATCGAAACAAGAGCTCAAATCCAGACAAATCAACCCAAAAAATAGCTTAAACAAAACAAGCAAATCCAATAAAAATAGATTATTTAAATAAAAGAAAGTGGAACCGACCAACATAACATTAAATACTTCCCTCAATCTCTCTCGTATAATGGAGGAGAGTAATTTAACTAAATTAAATTAATTAATTATAAAAGTTAGGAAAATTTTCAAAAATGGAACATTTGATAAAATATTTATACTTCATAGAAAAATCAGATATAATAAATTTTGTATTTTAGTGGTTTTGTTCTATGGAATGCAAATAGTTTGTCAAATGTTCTATTTTTGCAAAAATCTCAACCTCTCAAGAAAAGCTCTCCTGGCCTAGATGCATGTTGGCCGCTTATGGCATTCTTTTAAAGGTTCGCACACCTAAATATGCACACACATGCCTTGGCCGCCTAGCATCATCCTTAGAGGTTATTTGCCTTTAATTTGGCCGTTCACCAAGCCATCTTGCCTTACCTATGGACTTCGCCAAAATTTCCTTTTGTCAACCCAAAATTAAAACCTCTTTAATCATCTTAACCTATCTTTCCTTATTTTCAACAACCTTATGCTCTTAAAAGACTCAAGTTTTTCCTAAGGTTCGGGGTTTACACAAGTTATCCATTGTTGGATGAACTTGAAGATCTTTAATGAAGTTTACATTTTCAAAGTTTGAGACCCTTTTCTTTTTGCACTTTTATATCTAAGCTTTAAAAAGAGATAGATAAGAGTTACAGGTTAAGCAGGATCGATGGGTATCTTTAGAAGAAGAACGATGTTGGTTGGCTTCAAGCCACATTTCGAGCCTAGTGAGAAGGTGCTCCAAGATGGGCTGTGACTGGGAATATATTAAAAGTGTGTCATGTCACGTCCTGCCCCACAAGCGTCCTTGATTGTCCTGCGAGATGTGACATGACTAGAGTACCCTTGGCGCATTTAAACACCAAAGGCAAATTCTTGAGGTCCTTAAGCTTTCCTTAATCGCCTGAAATGTTTTCCTTATACAACTTACAATTTAACCATTACTTGAGGCGATATAAACAACCTATTACACATAAATAAAACAACTAAATCCTTTATTGATCTTTGTCCAAGTGCTTATAACAGATTTACATACATAAACATAAATACAAACAAATTAAACTTAAGCTTAGATGCCTTGGCAACCTTCTCACCTAGCAAGCCTTTCACTCTTTCTCGCTTGGCCTTAACGCCTTCTTCCTGGAAGATGAATTTTAAAACATAAGTCTAAAAGATTCAGTGAGGTTTTAAGAAAACCTTTCTACGAAATACCATTTGTATAAACATCATTTCACCAAACATATCAATTTCATATATAAACATTTTATTTTGCATAACACACATTAGTTACCAAACATTTCTTTCACCAAGAATCCCAAATCATCTCTATTGGAATTTTTTGTCCTAAAACTCGTAGTTTGTAAATCATATTCTGTTCAATAAAGTTGTTATTGAGAAATTAAATATTATAATCTTAAATCCAATAAATCAAGTTCCAAGGCTATTTTTGAATAAACTTGAACTTTACGTGTAAACATAAACGTGGATCAAGTTCGAGTATATAGCCTAAATAGTCTATAGTATATGAAATAAAGATTGGGCGCCTTATTTAGAGAAACTATGGATGCGGCCCACTTTGTAGTACAAATGAGGTGATCCTAATCGTTCATGTAGAGACATGAAAGTGGGGGCATCCTATGTAAAATGTTTACATAAGACTTAACCATGAATTAGTCTTTTTTACGTTATAACACCATTTACTGTTTAAAACTGACTATCTCAATTATTGATGACCTAGGTAACTTAGTCTTAATCCTGAGTTAACTATGAACTCCTGTTCACACGAGATTATCCTTAGATCTGCATAGGTGATGGAAGCTCATCAGCGTTGGCCCAATAAGCCTCCCATTTCAGGGGTAAGATCGGGTGGATAGCTGGGAACATAGGGTACAAGATGAAATTCACTCCTACCCGCTTTAGAGTTAGTAGATAGGTTGATCTATTAAGCACTAAATCCAAGTCTTGAACAAGGGGCCCCACCCTCTCATTGGCCTGAGAGGGATTAAGTTTATAGGTTGAACCTTAAACCAATTGTTCAATAGTAGATTAGTGGGACTTAAGGAGCAAGATGTAATATTGGGGGTAAAACTGTATTTTGACCCAGCCAAGGTTAGGAGCAACCTGTGAAGGATTAACTTACTGATTATGGTTTTATCAAATGGACACAAATATATCTATAGTGAGGGAAGTGCAACTAGGGGACTTTAGTGGAATGACCCGTTAGTTAACGAATGTTGATTAACTCGGTTTAAAAGAGTTTAGCTAGTTAATCTTGAATCGTTGAAGCCCATGGTCTATAGGTCCATTAGGTTCCTCTGCTAGCTCATATGGATTAAACTTAGAACAGTGTGATGAAATAAGTCGAATTGTTCGAATTGGGAGAAGAAAGAGAAACCGACAAATATAGTGATATAGTCGTCGGTCTTCTAATTAGAAATAGAGCTTTATGTTTTACATACTATAAGTATGAATGCGGATTTATACTAAGAAGCTCGGAATTGATGGAATTGGTCAAAAATAGTAAAAAGTCAAAATGTTGACTTTTGACTTTGAAAAGTCAAACTTTGACCGGCCTTATATTCAAATGTGATTTGAATTTTGGAAAAATGAATGCGGATTCATGCTCGGGAGGTTGGAATTAGTCAAGACGGACAAAATGGTAAAAAGTCAAAATATTGACTTTTGACTAGAAATATCTAATGACCATTTTACCCTTGGACTAAGTTAGTGGGATTATCCAACAAAATGTTGGATTTTCCCACTAACTCTTAGTGGGATATGTGGCTATATGAGATATAGACACCTAGCCCACTAAGTTCCACTAATTGTTAGTGGAACATTAGGTGTTGAGATTTGGCAAATGAATTACATGCATTTTTGCATGTAATTAGGTTATAAATAGAGGTGTTTTCAAATGTTGAAGGACTTTTGCCTCTTTTATCATTTTCATCATCTCAACCAAAGAAAAAAGAAGAAACCTTCCAATCCCATTTTATCTCCATTACTTTCTACACCAAAATTGGGTCCCACAACCCGGTTCTTTGTCTAGAGGATAGCACTTGAGTACTAGTGGTGGTCTCGGCTTGAATTGGTAAGAAGATATCAAACTTTTTGAAAGCTTCAAAGGTAATATTTCCTAAAACTCTAATTTGATTAGTTTATGGTTACATGTTGATTGTGGCAATTATGGTAGAAATTCGATTCTTTTTCCGCTGTGCATGACTTAGTTCTAACATGTGGTATCAGAGCATGCTTCATTTTTACCCAATTGCATGTGGTGGGTTCATATTTATTAGATAAATTTTGGTTTGAACTAAAATGGATATATTATGATTTTGGCTCTAGATTAAGTGTTTTTTGTTCTAATTATTGTCATTAGCCTTGTTAATGGCTTATTTTTATTGTTGCAAAGTGTTTGTGATTTTTTATTTTAAAAAAGTCATTAAAGTTGAAGTTAGGCTGTAATTGGTTCAACCGGGTGAGAGAATTGAAAAAAATGAAGAAAAGAAGGTCACAGACGCGAAAACCCGGCCTTGACCCGCTTCGCGACTCGCCTGCGCCCGCGCGTCCGCCTGCGCCTGCGCGCCCGACCCGTGTGCGTCTGGGCTTGTTTAGTTAATTGGGCCGGTTCAAGCCAATAAATTTGGTTTTTGGGCCGGTTCAAGTTGTTTCTGTTGGTTTTTCAGCCGGTTCGAAGTTTTTGGGAGTGGTTCTGTACTACACCAAATTAATTATGTAATAATTTAGTACTTAGCTTAATTTAGGAGCCAAAAATTAGTCCATTTTAGGGTGTTTTTTTTTTTATGCATGTGATGTATGATTAAATTACTTTAAATTTGTATGTGCATTTTGAATGTCATATAGATTTAAAATCCCACCATAGGTTAACATGTTCATGCATTAAAATGTATGATATAAAGGTTATATTGTATTGTATGCATGTTAATTGATTAATATGGAAATTAATTAATATGATTAATTAATTAAGTTATTCTTGATTAAATATGATTTAATCAAATTAATTAATTATTGTTTGTTTTAATTTAATTAAATATGATTTAATTTAATTAAAAATTAAATATGATTTAATTAAAGTTAAATAAATTAAAATCCATATTAATTGATTGTTTTTATAAGATTATATATTGATTAAGTCTAGAAGTTTTTATAAGGGTTATAAAATAAATTAGACTTTTAAAATCAATAACAAAGATTAAATGCATGCTCACTTAGGTTAAACATATCTTCCATTTTTTCATAGAAATAGGTCGATATCTTGTAAAACTGGTTACAAAAGGCTCACCTGGTTCAATCTTGTCAACAAGTCAGATAAGATGACTAAGGTTGGAGGTTCTTAAGTTGACGGTTTACGGAACACCTCCTACCTGGAGATCGTAATCAGTTCTTGAGCCTAGTTAACCTAGTTTTATGAGCATTCGTGAGAGGTGTGAGGTAATAAAAATGGTTTTTCACCTAGACATCATAGGTTAAAATCCTGTATAATGGTTATACTTGGATGTTTTATCTAGACTTAAGATTTGTTTAAGTTAGCCTAAATATAAATCTTGAAGCTTGGATTACCCTATTTTTTTCTTCTTTAAAATAGAACACTTCAACTAGAGAAAAATAATGTATTTTAGCTCTAGTGTCCCTAAGAGTTCACACCGTGAGGTCCATGCAGGGCTTTGTGCCGTGCATAGGAGCGGCCTCCCTTCGGAGAGTGTTTGCATGGATCAAAATCAAGGTGAATAGGGGAAGTAGTTCATAGTAAGTGGGTGAGGGATTTGTGGCAGCACATCCCACGGTCTCTTCCATTAGGTCGCACCGTGAGATTTCTATAATATGCCTGCTTGTCTGCCCTGGAGCGACGTTCCCTTCGGAGGGTTGTATTATAGGATTCGGAACACCGCGAACTCCAAATCTGGATAGGTTTTCTTAGATTAGTTTTCATAAATGATTCTAATCTATGAAATCTGAAAATGGTGGGTAACACTTACAAGAATTACTAAGTTGTTAGTATATTCTTGACTAAAGTAGCGATAACTAAAGTGCTATAAAGAATAAGCAGTTATTCTAGAGATAGCATCTAGTCAAGATTGTCTTGGTTCAAAGGAGGAATAATCAACTACCCTTCGGAGAAGGTTGTTCTAAACCTTTGAAATATTGTTGCAAAATACAAATAATGAAAGGGTACATTATTAGTAATTGCTAAATTAGATTGGATATTTTTTATGATTATAGTTTTTTCCTAAAAAGAATATGTTTGTTTTTCAGCATGAATAGCTCAATAGTTCAACTTTTAGCTTCCGAAAAACTTAATGGCGATAATTATGCGGCTTGGAAATCAAATCTTAACACAATACTAGTGGTTGACGATTTAAGATTTGTCTTAACTGAGGAATGTCCTCAAAACCCTGCCTCTAATGCTAACCGAACTAGTCGGGATGCATATGATCGATGGATAAAAGCTAATGAAAAAGCCCGTGTCTACATTCTTGCCAGCATGTCTGATGTATTGGCAAAGAAACATGAATCCTTAGCCACGGCTAAAGAGATTATGGATTCATTAAGGGGAATGTTTGGGCAACCAGAATGGTCCTTAAGACACGAGGCAGTCAAATACATTTACACTAAGCGTATGAAGGAAGGGACCTCTGTTAGAGAACATGTTCTGGACATGATGATGCACTTCAACATCGCTGAAGTGAATGGTGGTCCCATCGAAGAGGTTAATCAAGTTAGTTTTATCTTAGAGTCTCTTCCGAAGAGCTTCATTCCATTCCAAACGAATGCGTCTTTGAACAAGATAGAATTTAACTTGACAACCCTTCTGAATGAACTCCAGCGATTCCAAAACCTTACTATGGGTAAAGGAAAACAAGTGGAAGCAAATGTTGCTACCACAAAAAGAAAATTTATAAGAGGATCGTCCTCTAAAACCAAAGCTGGACCCTCAAAACCTAATGCTCAAATAAAAAAGAAGGGAAAGGGAAAGACTCCCAAACAGAACAAGGGTAAGAAAGGTGCAGAAAAAGGTAAGTGTTACCATTGTGGCCAAAACGGGCACTGGTTAAGAAACTGCCCAAAATACCTTGCAGAAAAAAAGGCAGAGAAGGAAACACAAGGTAAATATGATTTACTAGTTGTAGAAACATGTTTAGTGGAATATGAAAATTGTACCTGGATACTAGATTCAGGAGCCACTAACCATATTTGCTTCTCATTTCAGGAAAATAGTTCTTGGAAAAAGCTTTCAGAAGGCGAGATCACTCTCAAGGTTGGAACAGGAGAGATGGTCTCAGCTTCAGCAGTGGGAGATTTAAAGTTGTTTTTTAGAGATAGATATGTCATACTTAAGAATGTCTTATATGTACCTCAAATGAAAATAAATTTAATATCTATCTCTTGTATTTTGGAACAAATGTATAGAATATCTTTTGAAATTAATGAAGCGTTCGTTTTCTATAAAGGTATTCTAGTTTGTTCTGCTATACTTGAAGACAACTTATATAAGTTAAGACCAACCAGAGCAAATTTTGTCTTAAATACTGAAATATTCAGAACAGCTGAAACTCAGAATAAAAGACAAAAAGTTTCTTCTAATGCCTATTTATGGCACTTAAGACTTGGTCACATAAATCTCAATAGGATTGGGAGATTGGTTAAAAGTGGGCTTCTAAGTCAGTTAGAAAATAATACTTTACCTCCTTGTGAATCTTGTCTTGAAGGAAAAATGACCAAGAGATCTTTTACTGGAAAAGGTCTAAGAGCCAAAGGACCCTTAGAGCTCGTACATTCGGACCTTTGTGGACCAATGAATGTCAAAGCTCGAGGTGGATATGAATATTTCATTAGCTTCATTGATGATTATTCAAGGTATGGTCATATTTACCTAATACATCATAAGTCTAATAGTCTTGAAAAGTTCAAAGAATATAAGGCTGAAGTAGAAAACGAATTAGGTAAAACAATAAAAATACTTCGATCAGATCGAGGTGGAGAGTATATGGACTTACGATTCCGAGACTATTTAATAGAAAATGGAATCCAGTCACAACTCTCTGCACCTAGTACACCTCAACAGAACGGTGTATCAGAAAGAAGAAATGAGACCTTGTTAGACATGGTTCGCTCTATGATGAGTTTTTCTCAGATGTCAGATTCTTTTTGGGGATATGCTTTAGAAACAGCTGCTTATATTTTGAATAATGTTCCCTCTAAAAGTGTTTCAGAAACACCTTATGAGCTATGGAAAGGGCGTAAAGGAAGTTTACGTCATTTTAGAATTTGGGGTTGTCCAGCACACGTGTTGGTACAAAATCCTAAGAAATTGGAACATCGTTCAAAATTATGCTTTTTCATAGGTTATCCAAAAGAATCAAGAGGTGGTTTGTTTTATGATCCTCAAGAAAATAAAATATTTGTGTCAACAAATGCCACATTCTTAGAGGAAGATCACATCAGGGATCATCAACCTCGTAGTAAACTAGTATTAAAAGAAATTTCCAAAAGTGCTATAGATAAACCCAGTTCATCCACTAAAGTAGTTGATAAGACTAGGAAATTTGGTCAATCACATCCTTCTCAACAGTTGAGAGAGCCTCGACGTAGTGGGAGGGTTGTTCATCAGCCTGATCGCTATTTGGGTTTAATTGAAACTCAAGTCGTCATACCTGACGATGGCATAGAGGATCCATTAACCTATAAACAGGCAATGAAAGATGTAGATCGTGACCAATGGATCAAAGCCATGGACCTCGAAATGGAGTCTATGTACTTTAATTCTGTCTGGACTCTAGTAGATCAACCAAATGACGTAAAACCTATTGGTTGTAAATGGATCTACAAGAGAAAACGAGACCATGCCGGTAAAATACAGACTTTTAAGGCTCGACTTGTGGCAAAGGGTTATACCTAGAGAGAGGGAGTAGACTATGAGGAAACTTTCTCTCCCGTTGCCATGTTAAAGTCAATTAGAATACTCTTATCCATCGCCACTTTTTATGATTATGAAATTTGGCAGATGGATGTCAAGACAACTTTTTTGAACGGTAATCTTGAAGAGAGTATCTATATGTCTCAACCAGAGGGGTTTATAGAACAAGGTGTTTTCAAATGTTGAAGGACTTTTGCCTCTTTTATCATTTTCATCATCTCAACCAAAGAAAAAAAAAGACACCTTTCAATCCCATTTTATCTCCATTACTTTCTACACCAAAATTGGGTTCCACAACCTGGTTCTTTGTCTAGAGGATAACAGTTGAGTACTAGTGGTGGTCTCGGCTTGAATTGGTAAGAAGATATCAAACTTTTTGAAAGCTTCAAAGGTAATATTTTCTAAAACCCCAATTTGATTAGTTTATGGTTACATGTTGATTGTGACAATTAGGGTAGAAATTCGATTCTTTTTCCACTGTGCATGACTTAGTTCTAACATTCTCTATGCTAGATCACAAAACTTCGCATTTAGGCTACTAAGATCATCAGCATCTGAGAGTATATAGATTCATCCTTGTTGCTCATACCACTAAGAATAATACGCTTCTTTTAACACATTAACAAGCATTTCATCACCACGTAGTCTCTCTCACTTATAGTGGTCTTTACTGTTTATGTACACATAAAAGTTAGCTTATTCAAAGGAAGAAACTGATGGTTTGAACACCATTTCGTAAACATTGAGATCAAATCATACTTTGAAACATAATAAAACATGATGTAAACATATACACTTTTCGTATAAGTTTCTCTTAGAAACTTTCATATTTAAAATCATCATCAAGAATTTATAAAGAAAGCTTGAAGTCAAAATAAAACATTTGAGGAAAAATACTTACTCTACTTAGCCACTTAAACTTCTAAGGCTTCTCTTCTTCTTCTTCTCGCAAAACAAATCAACAACAATTCAACTCTTAGAGCTTTTCTCTCCAAATTTCAAAGTAACAAATAAAAAAATGATTGAGTTGCTCCTCCCAATTATACTACTTCCTAAAATTCTTAGTCATTCTCAAGCTCTTGTTCACTTGCCAACTTCCTCTCTTAGTGGTGCACGTGTACGCTCAAGGTTTATCTTAACCATGCTTAACATAATCTCTACATGTGACCTATTAAAACACTTAGGAAATTTCCAGGAACTTTTCTTACTTCTTCTCCCCTAATCCATCATCTCACAAAAAACCTTAATCGCCTAAACTTTTAAAAGTCTTCACACATAACCTTCTTCAGAGACTAGCCAACCTCTTCTCGTATAATGTCTTTTTCATGTGGTTACACTTATGCTTCCAAAGTCTTTCTCACGAAGTACCTTAAACATCAATTTCTTAGCTCATGACTCCATTCCAAATTGTCTTCTTTACTCCAAATGCCTAAATTAGAACACTTAGTCAAAATTTTATTTCTTAAATTCTAAATTTTGGTGCGAGTCTTACATGTCAAGTGGGCTAAATTGATTAAATGTTTACATGAGGGTTTGACTTAGGAAATTTTCTAAGTATGGAAGAGGAATTTGTATTGAGATGAATTGGTGAGAGTTTCTTATTGTGATGAAGTCTTCTATGTATTCTTTAATGCATCCAACACTTAGGCAAATTTTGGAGTTGAGAAGCCCACATCATGCATTGAACCTAGGGTGATTATCAAGCTTGACATTGATAAGCTTTGGAGATGTGTGGTAACAAGCTTAAATGTTTGTTTTGGTTAAGTGTTGAACTCTTGAAGAGGTTGTGTGTTGGTGGTGTGATAAATGTCATGTGGTTGGGTGATGGAATTATGATGAGATGCTTGTTGTTGGGTGTTGAAACTCTTAGGTGAGGCATCCATGATGCTAGAGGATGGACTAGTTATAAGGCCAAAAGAGGTTAGTGTGGTGTTAAAAGTTTGAATGAGACTAAATGTTGAAGTTGGAGCATGAGCTTGGTGTTGAGCGGTTAGCTTGACAAAGGATGGTTGAGTAAAAGAAGTATTGTGCTAAAACATTGAGCATCAGAGAATCACTATTTTTTAGGTTAGCGTTGCTAGGCGTGGAGACTTGTGAGGTTAGCATGCTTGGCATTGAAAACTAATGTGAGGTTAGTTTAGTGTTGAACATTGGGAGACACCAAAAGGCCTGGTGTTGATGTAAAGCCGTGCTCTGAAGTTGAGAGGTTGTGAAGAAGGATTTCTATAAAGAAGGAAGTTGTCATTTACTAAGTATAAGGATTAAGAGTTGTTGGGGGAAATGTGCATTTTAGCTAGGCGACCTGAGGAAGAGTAGTATGTGTTTTGAGAGTCTTCCATTAAGGATTAACATTGACCTTTCGCAACTTTCTTTTCCTTATTGTTCTTGCGAGTCTTCCTCTTTTCCATCTTTTTCATTTGTGAATGCCCAACTTTAGTTTTAGAGAACGATCCTCTCATAAACTTTTTTTCAAAAGGACGATTAGAGTGAACTCTATCTTATTCAGAGACGTGTTCATCTGAAATTTTACAAAACTCTTCGAAAGAGATTGTAAAATAGAGCTCACTTGATTTGCCTCATCAATGGGACCGCCATTTACTTCAGCGATACTGAAGTGCATCCTCATGTCTAGGACATGTTCTCTAACAGAGGTCCCTTTCTTCATTCCCTTGGTGTAAATGTGCTTAATAGATTCGTGTCTAAGAGACCATGATGGTTGACCAAACATCTCCCTCAATGAATCCATAATCTCTTTAGTCATGGCTAAGGATTCATCTTACTTTGCCTAAACATCATACATGCTGGCAAGAATGTAGACAAGGGTCTTTTTCATTGGCTTCAACCCGTCAATCATATGCTTTCTGAAAAAATCGATTAGCTTTTGAGGTCGGGGCTTATGGACGTTCCTCAGTTAAGAGAAACCTTAAATCATCTACGACCAGTATTATATTTAGGTTCGATTTCCAAGCTGCATAATCTTTTCCGTTAAGTTTCTCAAGAAGCTAAGAGTTTTTCTATTGAATTATTCATGCTGAAAATAAAACATATTCTTTTTAGTGAAAAACTATAATCTTTTAAGAACCAATTAACTTAACAATTATTAATAATGTACCCATTATTATTATGTTTTGCAATGATATTTCAAAGGTTTAGAATAACTTCTAGTGTTATGGCCTTTTCATCAACAACATCCTTTTGAGAATTTCTTGGTTCATTTTTTGTTGCTCAAGCGGCTAAGCTCAATACGCTCCTTTCAATGCATTAGTCAACTTCTCACAGTCATGTGGTTCTTTCACCCTATGGTTGCCTTGACTCATTATGTGTACAAAATAGTTAGCTCATTAATAGGAATATGACTAATAGTTTACTCTCAATTATAACATAAAATACAATCATCACATAAAGAACTCAACTTAAGAAATTTTCTTTTAAAAATCATTTTTATAAACATTAACATATGAAACACATTACAACAACAAGATGAACTTTAGAAAGAAATTTTTTAAAACAATTTAACTTCAGAAAATTACTCACAAAACTAGGTTTACCTTTTGCTTAAAATGCCTTGTCCAATCTTTCTTCTCGCTGGATAGCTCCTTAGCAGCATAACTCTTAAGTAATTTCTTATTAAAATCCCATAATAACAAAACACCTCTTTCCTTTTATCTCTTATTTATACTAAACCCAAAATAGATTAGTAATTCATTGAGTTCTTAGTAACTCGCCAGCTCATGCTTCTCTAAATTCTAAGAATTTTCATAACATGACACTTGGATTCTTAGTCAAAATAAGTTAAAGTTTTGTCCAAGATCCCAAACAAACCCTATTTTGCTCTAGCCTTGGCCAAACACAGCCCTAAAATGGTCAGGGTGCTCTTTAATTTTCACCCTAAGCTTTCAATCTCGACTAATCTCGACTAGATACAACCTCCAGATTTCTCAAGAACTTTTTATATTTGTCTCTTTTCTTCAAATCTTGGTTGGATACGGCCACGATATCGTCTGAGTTCTTAATTTTCTAAGCTTTTTGTCCTTCATCTCGACCCAACAAGCACTAAGATGGTCCCAAGATTACACTTATATCTTTAATCTTGCCTAAGATTCCAAATAGTTGCTCGAAATCCTTACATAAAAAACATTTTGTCTTTTCTTTCGGTCGAGCAAGACTGAGTTTTGCCCTGAAATTAACCTTCTATCTCGAATCTCAATTGAGATCTCACAAGGTTGTTCTGGGATTCTCTTTCCAAGACACTTAGCTTCTTATTTCCCAAAATGACCCTTCTCTTTTAGACACGGGTCTCACAACTAAGCTATAAAAAGTATGGCAAATATAGTCCTAACACATGCTTACTCGAGAGTTCGATTCCCTTAAGGCAAAACACTACTTCTATTTAGTTTGTATAAGAAAAACCTTTAGAATGGCTAAGAAACTACTACATATGTTTCCATGGGTAGTTAGACTCTTATATTTAATTGTTATTGGTTCTTTTTTCCCACGATACCCCTTATTTCTAAGGTGGTTTAACCTTTCCTATTCCTAAGCTACAATCACGTGTCTCGTTGTGACTTTTGTTGATGTCTTATCCTTCTAAGTAGTAAGGGTTCACTATAATACTAAACTAAGTGACCAATTTAACTTATCATTATTAACATTAAGCTCACAAAAAGAGTAAGAAAACCACTTAGTTGTGGTGCTGCACACCATATGACTATATTCTAGCCCCAAAGGTGTCCATACTACCAAACCCCTTAAGAAGCTAAGCATAGGATTGTTGTTTGAATAAATAATTTTATTATAGCAAAACCTATGGCTACAAGGAGTTTGTGACAAGATAATAATCTAATAGTACCAAAAGAAATAAATAAAAACAAATACTAGACTAGAAAATGCGTTTTGGGCTTGAAACACTTCAACCACCAACTCTTATTCCCTAGGTAGATGTCCCATTTTTCAAGGTGAAAATTTGTAACCTAAAACTGTGTCACCTTAGAAGAACTTACATTAAACTTATGTAATGTGAGGCTACTTATTTGATGCATTAGAAAGATGCTTATACATCAAATAGTTTATATTGAATTATAAAAATTAAATTAAACTTAAAGCTGCTTCACCTCATAAACTTTGTGAAGCTACTTTTTTATGTATAAGAAAGATGAAAATCTCAAGTGACTATTGGACTGAAAGATGTGGAAGAGATGGGGTTTTCATATGTGACATGAATCCTCTTTCTTCAAGGACTATTAACCCTTAAATAGGTCAAGGTTAGTGAAGGAAGACTAATTTCCATTGTGTATACGCTCCTCAAAAGTTAATACGCCTAACAACCCAGATCATGAAATCTTAAACCAACCTAGACTGAAATCACTTTTTCAACATCTTTATCGAATAAAATCTCAATAACATCTTTATGGAATAATATATTATGTTATCATTTTCAAACCCCAAGTTTTAAAATATAAACCCAACAATGTGGCGTCGACAGAAGGTATATGTGTTAATCCTCATAAAACAGAAGCTATAGTCAAATGGGAATGACCTATTACAGTGATAGAGTTTAAGTTTGTAGAAGTATTTTCAAAGATAGCACTTCTACGGATAAGTTTGGCCAAGAAGAATGCCAAGTTTGAGTGGACTAATTATAAGTGCGAGCAGAGTTTCTAGAAGTTGAAAAAGAAACTTGTGATGGTGCCTTAACTTTTTCATTTTCAATAGAATGAGTTTGAGATATATTGCGATGCTTCTCATCGAATTTGGGTTGTGTTTTCATGCAAAAAGGGTAGGTGATTACATATGCTTCGAGGCAGTTAAAGAACCATGAATACAACGATCCTACCATTGATGTGGAGTTAGCGACAATGTTCTAATTCTAAAGATTTGGAGACGTTAAATTGACCATAAGAGTTTGAAGTATATCTTTGATCAGAAAGAGTTAAACCTAAGACAAAAGAAGATGGTTGAAACTGATTAAAGATTGTAACTGCATGATAGAATATCACCCAGGAAAAGCTAACATTATAATTGATGCATTGAGCCAAAAGTCTAAGTTATTTAAGGCAACTCAATGTTATCGATGCACCTTTTTCTTTTTTTTGTAGAGTTAAAAAGCTTTAGTGTAGTCTTGTCAGTAGGAGCAATGAGATGTTTGTTTGCTCACTTCAAAGTGAGGTTTACATCAAGAGATGACATTATCAAGGGTTAGTTGGGAGATCTTGTAATTACAAAGTTAGCAGAAGAGGTAAACATGAACCAGAGGAAAAATTATATGTACTGAAACAGGAGAAAGCATTGATGAAACATGATAGATTATGTGTTCCTAAGGATTTAGCTCTGAAGTATGCAATCCTAGATGAGGTGCATAGTTCAACATATGCTATTCATCCAAGATGTATATAACTCTTAAGAGACATTTCTGGTGGCTCGAAGAATGAAATGTGAGATAATTGAGTATGTAACTAAATGTTTGATATGTCAACATGGTAAGCATGGGCGTCTGAGATTGACAAGACTTTTTAATCCACTTCTTATTCCAATGGAAGTGAGGCCATGTGATGAGATGAATTTTTTATTTGGTTTACCTCAAACTCCAAATGGTTTTGACAACATATGTGTGATTGTTGACAAACTTACTAAGAAACCACGTTTCTTACTAGTTAAGGTGGCATTTACGTTTGCTAAGCTAACCAAGTTATACATTGATAAAGATAGCAATTCAATATGAAATTTCAGTGTCAATTATGTCAAACAAAGACTTGAGATTTACTTCTAAATTTTGGCCTAGTTTGCAGAAGGCACTTGGCACTAAATTACATTTTAGTACAACTTTTCATCCCCAAAATGATGATCGGTCAGAGAGGACTATTCAGACTTTGGAATGATATGCTACATACTCGTGTCTTACATTTCTAAAGAAGTTAGAATTTACATTTATCATTGATGGAATTTGCTTACAATAACAGTTACCATTCTAGCATTAGGATGGCATCTTACGAGGCATTATATTGTAGAAGATGCAAAACACCTAATAAAGGAAACTATCTCAATCACATTTAAGAACTCTCCTTTATTCTACGTGAACCCCCACAACAATAATAAGAATAAACCTCCACCCATCCCCATAGTGATAACAACCTTAAGAAAGCTAAAACAAATGTACCTTGGAAAATTGATCAAAGGTCTTATTTGTTCCTATCTTCGAGATTTTGAACTCTCCACAATCTAATTGATCAAATTAGATTGAAATTCCTAAACATCTATTCTAACACAAAAATAAAAAGAAAAGCTTAAAGCTTGAGAGATAAAACTGTTTGAAAATTTTCATTAAAATTCAAGTTATTTTGTTAAATGTGGAATTACAACACTGTTTAAACTAATTGAAAGGACAGTATGAAAAAACACAACCTTTCACCTAAATTGTCTTTGATCATAAAAACCCTTCAACTACCCTCGTATTTGTAAATACATTAATTTATCGAAGATGTGAATGAATTTAAATTTTCATATTCGTTATGATTTTTGGGTGTCCAAATAACTTTTGGAGTTCCAAGTGTTGCAACTCTCAAAATTTAGTTTGGAAGCAAGCATTTAATCCCTCTTGAAGTCTTTTAGCTTAGCTCTTGTCATTGGGCTTTGTGGCGTCATGATTGTCAGATGGAATTTTGAGCATGAGCTAGTTTGTGCTTGGTAAGCTTCATTATCCTATTCATACTTGAGATGGTTTAAGCTTGTTGAGCCTCATTTCTACTCGATTGTTCAACTTCTTATCATTCTCCCCTTCTTCCAAAGTATTCGTCCTCTGATCAAAATTACCTACATCAAACAAGGATAAATTAGCAAATAGACATGTTTTCTAAAGTCTAAAAGGGAAATGGCTTAAACCACCTCTTAGTTAAGATTAATAGAAAATAGAATATAAATATAAAAGTCCAAAACATATGTAATATGAGACTTCAAATTTCAAATATATCTTATGATAGATTATTTAGATACAAATTTGGAGAATTTTCAAATTTAAAAACAAAATTTATAATAAATAAAGCATGGAAAGATGAACTTAATTCATGCTGAATATCTTTTTTTTTAAAAAAAAAAAAAAAAAAAGATAGATAGAGCCTGTTGAATATGATCAATTAATTACAAGTTAACTAATCAATATGTTGGATTTATTACAATGCAATTAAAGATAAATATAGGGAATTTTAGGATGAATATAAAATGAATATTGTGCGGAACGGATCCATAAATTTTATGTAGGAGCACTATATAACAAACACACTAATTTTTTTTTAAAAAAATATTAATATCTTTAAAGATTAATTAATTTGATACGTATTACAATTGCCCTCTACAAATTTTCATGTTTTGAAATCGATTCATGATAAGTTTATTATCTAACTTATCCAATAAATCTTTTTCAATATAATAAGCTATAAGACAATCTTTCATCCATTGATCTGATCCCATTTGATTACGCAGATGAGTCTTCACAATATTCTTAGCAGAAAATGTTCTCTACAGTAGCTATTGCAACATGTAAAATCAATGTCAATGTGAGAAACCGATAAACTAATGGGTGGACCTTATCTCTTTTCGTAACGACCATTTTCACTGCAAGATCACCAATGTTTTTTAGTTCAAAAAACTCTGAACACATATCAATAATGTAATTTTGAAGTTGATCCTCAAGCATAGAGAGTTCAATAGCTGAAAAGTCTCTTGGATAAAACTGAGCAAGTCGACTAAGTTTTTGTCTATTGAATGTAGCAAATAAATTACTCGAATTCAAACAAAACCACACATAGAAGCAATTATGTATTTGTTTCAGTAAAATGATTATTCAACTCTTGAAGTTGCATATGAGTGAAAGCATACAAGACTTCAACACAAATTATGCAAATTTGTAATTGGTTGAGATTTTCGACCTTTTCGTCCTCGAACTAAAACCATAACATCCATTTTAAAAACTTCAATATCATGACTATGGCAGAAAAGAGAAACCATTTCCAATAATAAATCCCAATGAGACTCTCTCATTAATTGCAGTCTACCTTTACAAAAGTTGATTAAATTCATTGCATTCAGAATATCATGATCTTTTCTTTGTAAGACTTGAGACAAGTCATTTATGATTCCCAATATATTTTTCATGAGATGCATATTGAAAACAAAGTCAAATGACAATATTGAATTTATTAGAATTCGTACTTCATATTTTTGTTCTGAATTTGATCTATTGTCTCAAGCACATCTAACTACTGAAGAACACATTGTAACTAAACTCATTAAAGTGTTGTAACGTGATCCCATCGAATATCTCATGACCTTTTAATCATTATCTTTTGATCTAATCCTCGTCCAATTGATATTTCACCATTATTTAAAGCTTAAAAAAATTTCATGTTATGTTTCTCCTGTAGAATATCTCGACATTTCGTTGATGCTCCAAAATATTCACTACATTTGTAACAATAAAAAAAATACCTACAATTTTCACATGATTTTTTTTGCAGTATTTGTTAGAGCTAATTGAAGTTAATGAACAAAACAATGAATGTAAAAAGCACATTCCTTTTCTTTCAAAATAAGTGCTTTCAAGCCATGGAACTCACCATGCATCATAAAAAGAAAAAAAATAATAATACATTTTTCTTGGAATATTATTGAGAGAGTGGAAGTTTGGATCATCAACTTTATTACATTTTTAAATATTATTTGTAAAACTAATTGTAATAGACAAGAATTGAACACAAACACGTGGTTATGCCAGTTTTGCAATGGGCATAACCACTACACCAAAATTAAAATTTAGTAAAACTGAAGTATTATTTAATATATATATATTATAATCTATGGGTGAAACGGTTGGATAGGCGACAGCCTGTAGAGGTAGATGGGATGGATGGTGAGATCAACGAACGGCGACGTGTTGCCCACGCACCTAACAAAAGCGACACGTGTGGTGGTTTCTGGTCAGAATAATGCGTGGACGGCGGCAAGGGTTGGCCCACTATGTAGATTGAGGCCTTCTGAATCTAGTGGAGTAGTTTTTCCATGGTGGTGCCCACAGCGGTAGCGGAGGTGGTGGCGGCGGTAACTTCTATGTTGGTCCGAGTGTTTCCTAATTTTTTTTTCAAGAGTTTCGTTGTTGCTTCTCTCTTATACCATATTAAACCACCAATTCATCCAAAAGTTTAAGTTGGTGGTTGAAAGAAAATTTAATTATATATCACCAACAATATTAAAATATAAAAATCGAGAATGTGAGGGGAACACATGGTCTGACAACCCGTTAATAATTGGGTCCTCAAGGGCAGCATATGAATTTGAGAAATTATAAAGTTGTTGGATTAATTCTAATGCAATTAAAGATGTTAAGGGAATTCTAGAATTGACACAATGAATTCACGTGCATCCCATATGCTTGTATATTTCCAAATGAAAGTGTAATTTATATCCTAATTTATTTTGGTTCTATACTTCCAACCTTTGTACTTTAGTTTCATATTTTTTTAAAATGTTAGTCTTTTGTTTCTATATCTATTTTAACTTGTATATATATTTTTTTTAAATGACTATATTAGTTTCTTACGTTTTCCAATGCTAGCATGACACTAAACTTACTAAAAACTATTAAAATGTAGCATTAAATTAGTATAAACGAGCTTCTATTGTGTATAAATTTTTTGAAAATAAAGAAGAAAACAAACCCTTTGTAGTAAAAGCCAGGGAGCATATGTTAGCAGGTAATATTGATAAGATGTTAATTTCTTTCAAACAGACGACACATTCAATTATGTATTAAAAGGTGAAAGGTAAAGAAGTTTGTAATGAAATGCAAGGCAAGAAGCCTACGGTATCCAACCATTGGTGTTGGCTCCTTGGGCTCATTTTTATTACGTAATGAGATATCGAGACTGAGAAGGAAGAGAAGCTAATTTAAGCACACTAATTTCACAAATGCATTACAATGGGCTAACTGATTCCACAAATGAAGTAGAAAAATCAGAACTGAAGAAAGAAAAAAAGAACTCTCATACAATATAATATAACACACACCCAAATCAACATTTACATCTCCCAAATCAAGTCCCCCTCTTTCTCTCTCTCTATCTCAACTTCCTTTCCTCTTGCACATATAACTTTAATGTGGAAGCTGAATATCACAAACCCTGAAACCTCACCAAATTCCACTTCAAACCCATAAAATTAAACTCTAAAATTCATTTCTCTTCAATCAATTTTTTTTTCCTTTTTTCATTTTAATATCTAAATCTGTTTCCAAGTTTATCAATGATCACGTGTTTCTCGGTTGTCAACCGTCAAGTTGCCACTGCTGCTGCTCCCTCCAACACGATTTTCGCCACCCCTTGCTGCCAAAGCAACAACTTCAGGTGACATGTCCCAGCTTCCACTTTTTCTTCCCCAGCTGGATAGCCTTGGATGTAATCCACCACGTTCACTACCTTCTTCGACGGCAGCTCTAATATCTGGAGATACTTCACCAAGTTCGCCTTCTTTTATGTTCAACCGTTCACTGATCTGAGGTTGTTGTCCATCAAAAGGATCTGCTCCAGAATTGATGTCTCCCCATACTGTTTTCCTTCCCATTTCAATGTCCTCTACTCCTTTGCCTACATTTGGACTCATAAAACCACCCGTTCCAAGTCGAGTAGGAGGTAGAACAGGTTCTTTAGGCACGGTCGCTCTGAAGTTGTTCTTGGATGCAGGAATGCTGGAGCAAAATATTTCCTTGAAGTTGTCCAACACTCCTTTGTTGTATGGATTGGCTCTTCGATCATAACGATATCTAAAATTCTCGTAGGTAGTCTGCAAATTAAGCCAGCTCAAATTGATCAAGAATGAGAATGTGATCAATTCACGAGTTCAAGTAAGTTTTGCTTGGAAATTGCAGGTGATGGCTCACCTGATTTGTACTGATGAGATATAAATGGAAGGCAGTAAGGCCGCCAACAAACCACATGGAGATGAAAGTGTAAACAATTAGCACAATGGAGGCAGGAGTCTTGATCATCGCTTTCCATATGGATGTTTCCTCTGCTGACATAATCCTCCTGATGTAGACCCAGCAGAATGAAAACACGTATATGCAAAGAAGGGTTGTCGAGAAGACGAACATGAAGAAAAACCTATAGTTTCTCTGCATTAAAAGTTAAAACATATCAATAAGCAAAAAGATTTTTCCAGAAGAAGGGAAAAAAACCCCACAAAATCCAAGTTGGAGACTAAGAAAAACTCGAAAAATGAAATATTGACAAGATGAACCCAAAAATAAGGTCTGAAAAGAAATGAACACTTACCAGACCAATACACTGCCCAACCCAAGGGCAATGATGATCAAATCTTTCCACGCAGTTATTGCAAATTGAACAATGTGAGCAGCGAGGAGGTCTATAAAGCATGCATGTATCACAATACTTGATCTTAACAGTGATACCATTGACCTCTACTTCCTTGATACGAGGCAATCGTAATTGAGGAGTTTGAGCAGATCCAGTATCAACACTACCTTCAAAGGGTTCAGGTTCGGGTGGGTGTGCATTTCGAGGAATTATTCCAGGATCTCTTCCCGAGGTAAGCAACAGGAGGACTAAAATCTAGAATAAAGCATGTAATTATAATCTCAACACCTCAAGAAACAACACATCAAGAGCGAAGCAAATACTAACAACAGTAGTACAAATAATTGTGGTTGCTATGTTATGTTGAAATGCAAAACACTAACCATGTTCATAATGGCCACTGTGACGATTACTATAAAACTGAGATAACTCTCCCATTAAACCTCAGTGGCTAAAAAAACATCTATTAGCTATCAAACATGCTGTACACTTCTAACATTCATCAAATATCTAGAATAAGTAATCCTTAGGTTACATTTATAAATAGGATGCTCTTATCAGTTCAAACTTGTAGGAGAGTTATAGGTCACTGTTATAATCCAGTAACCCCCTCTCCTCAGTCAGCGCCAGCGGATGAAATAAAATCACTAGAACAACAGCTGGTTATCCAGTTATAACAACACGTGACAGGCAAGTTGGGTAAAGCTCGTCTGGATAGTCCATTCGAGACCTTGAGAACTACCTTCAACCATAATATGTTCATCTCAAATGTAAGGATTGTTTGGAATTTTAAGGCATCAAAAAATTATTTGAATTGGGAGAACTATACTTTCTTTGTCTAAGCTGATTGATATATATTATCAAACGAGTATAAAGTTTTCAATAAGATGGAGACAGATGGTATCACAACTTGTAGAAAGGCATTAGTTGAGCAGACAAATTTATCTTGCAGAAAAAGCATTCCAAAATAGAATCCACAAAGATACAAAATGCAAGTTGGACCGAGAAAATGTTAAGGAGGAATATCATTTCTGAATGGAGTTAGAAGGATGGAACTCACAAAGACTGTAAATGCAACAGCAACAACCATTATCGATATTCCCCAATCACCAGAAAAGTCATCCATCAGCTTCTTGGCAACAAATACACAGAAAATGGAAACAGGAGCAACAATAAGAAATATCGTCAGCACCAATGACCTAACATCTGGTCCAAAAATGAACCTTCCTTGGAGGAAGAAAATCTGCAAAAGGAGATAGAAACGGATTATCAAATAACTCTCAAGAGTACAAATGTAGTTCTTATAATGAATATGAACCACGCTGATGGTTAAAATGACAAATAATATGAAAGGATATCGATAGACAATGAGTGTTCAGCAGATCACTAATCTATTGTCTATAGTACCTACTTCATAGTGAAAATAACGAATGCAAGTCATGGGAGTGGGGAAAAAATACTCGTAAATTGTGGCACCAGGTTATGGGAGCTTCATTACAGATACATTTTGCAACTTTATCAAACTATCCAATTTTTCAAGGTTGAAAGAAAAACACTAATCATATACCATTACTATGTCATCTTAATACTTCACCGCATATAGTAAGACATCATAAAAAGTCAGCTGATAGTTTAGAATACTTTCTTACACATATGCAACCACAATAAATATGACAACCAAGGAAGCAAACCTCCAAGGGAAAGTAGTTGTAGAACTGGGAAGTCTCTTATTCGAAACTGTCTTCAGTTTGGAGCTAGACTTTTAGTTTTTAAACCTCATTGTATTTGCAGTAAGACTTAATCTTCTTAATTGTATTACTATTTATCACATACAAAACGAATTCATTAAAATAGTAATTCGGCGTAGTTCTATAAAGCTCCTAAATGTTAAAGAAAAAGGCTGCTCAGTGTTTAGACATCTCTCTATAGCAGGTTCTTCATGGTATAGACAAGATTTATGAGAAATCAGAAGAAAAAGAAAAGAATGTTAAATGGGTAAAAGTTGAAGACGATAACAAGAACAGAATTTATACCAACAAAAAACTAAAACTAGAAACTATCGAGTAATCTAGAGCAAGAAAGAAAGAGATAGAGCGAGAAAATTAGGACTCACATTGCTTCCTTTCCAAGCTTGGTAGACTCGTAAATCAGTAGAAGCGCTAGAGGATCCAGAAAGCGGATCCGATCGCTGCGGTGGAGGAACCACATACATCTCTATTTTCCTTTGGTTAATCTAATGAACTTTCCGTTTCGGTTTCTCGAATCTCTCAACTCTTTCAGCTTAACGAGAGATCCTAGAAACAAAGTAAAAACAACATAAGCAACTGAAGAAAGAAAACCGCGCATCAGATCAAAGAAATAACGAAAGGAAACAAAGGAGGTGAACTACTCCGACCGAAATTTCCGGCGACCGGAAGCGAAAGCCGACAGTTACAGAAGCAAATCTGAAAATTCCTTACCGGTGAGATAACGGTGGAGCTGAGAGAGGGTTAATCGGAGTATGAGGAGAAGGAAATGAGGGGTTTGGACATTGAAAAATCAAGGGTTTCTATTTCTCTCTCTATAATTTCTCTGCGACGGCCTGCTTTTTGGTGGGGGAGAAGGAAGACGAGGAGGAGAGAGAGAGAGAGAGAGGGAAATAAAATTGTACGAGTGATTACTTTACAGTGCGAAATGGAGACGTGTCAGATTTTGATTGGGCAAACTCAAAGTTAGCCGGTTTTAGACTGAACCCGGTTGGTTCATTTTCGGAATTGTAACGAACCGGAGATTGAGCTCAAATTCCACCCATGTGAGGATGTCTTCATTTGAACAAGTCTGTTTTTCTTTCTTTTCCATATGCAAACTAATAATAAACAACAACCACAGCGCCGTTAGCTGCATTTAATATTATTTATATTTATCAAAATACGTTTTTTCTCAAAATATTAAAAAATAAAAAATACTATTTTTCATTATCTTAAACAAACAAAAAAGGAAAGAGGAAATAATTATTACTCGCACTTTTTCTTTAGGGTTCTTCACAAATTTCACTTTTCATTACGACTATACCCGTGATTTGACCTTTAAAAAAATGTTAATGAATTTTTTAATCTTTGTTTAATAATTATTTTATTTTTCTTTAACTAATTTTAAACACCACTTACTATGATTTTAGTTTTCAAATCTTTAATATTAAAATTATAAAGTTAATTAATTATATAAAGTTTCAATTTTAAAATTTGATTCCTCAATTTTCTATAAATTATAATTAACTAATTTAATTTTTATCGTTTCTGTTTAATTCAATTTTATCACTTTTAAAAATGCAAAGAACTAAGTTTTAGAATCCAAACTTTTAACATTCATTTACAACTACTACTATACTAATTTAAAAATAATTTTTGCAATTTATCAAAAAAAGTAGATGTTTTATAACTACTTAATAAAACAATTTTAAGAATTTTTATTCATAATGATAGTGGTTTGAATAAAATAAATTTTGATGAAAAACATTTTGTAGGCCCTTCATTTTTTTTTCGTATGGTCCACTTTCTAATAATGCTTTCAAAAATCAAATAAGCTTTTGATGTAAAAAGAATATTTGAAAAAATTTCAAATATAGTAAAAAAAAATATTTATAAAATAGAGTAAAATCTACCAAATTTTTTGTAATTTTTTTATGTTATATTTTGTAAATAATTTTAGTTTTTTTATGTAGAAGAATTTCTCTTTAAAATTTGTACTTTTGTTTTCAAAGTTTAAATAACTCTTTAAAAAAAGAACAAGTAAGAATATATATATAAAACAATTATAGTTTTTTAAAACAAAAATTAAAATAGTTATAAACAAAACCTTAATTGTTTATTTGTGTTGATGGTGTTACTGTTTTATTCATTAACTTTTCATTAATTATTTGTTATAAGTTTATTTCGTATTATTAACAATATTTTTTAAGATCTATGGTAGTAGGAATTCAAATCTCTAATGAAATGTTAAAGTCGAATTAAATTTTTTTTTTCAAGTTTGATTTCTTAAAAACATGAAAATGCATTTAAAATGGTCAAATTAAAAATTGAATTGTTTTTATTAATTAAAGATGTATTTTTCCGTAATTTTAAAATACAAAAAAACTGATTTTAATCCTGTCAAACCTGTGTTAAGAATGTGTTTGATTAGTGATTTAAAAACATAAATTTGACAATAATTAAACTAAAAAAATTATTATATTTTACGATTTTAGTGTTATCAAATATGTTCATCTCTTTTTTTAAAAAAAATAAACAATATCACTTCAAATTCATAAGTTTATTTATTTTCTTATCTATTTCATCCCAATATAAAAATTAAAAATGATTGTACATGACAAATATATTTAAATATTAATAAAATAGAGTAAAATTTCATATTATTTTAATATCAATATTAATAGGTATTTTTTTTGTATTCATTTTACTATGTTTAACACTTCTTCTTTTTTATATAATATATAAAATTTTAATTTATTAAAGAAGGTAGTTGGAGAAAAGGGAGGGAAGGAAATATACAAAAATGTTTCACTCCGGAAAAAGTCAATGGTCAACAATTCAAAGGAATGTTTATATCATTTTAATTAACCCATTATTAGTTTCAGGAATTATTGGATAGGAACAAAATATGAATAATATAGTCCTTTTAGTTTTTTTTTTTTTTTCTATTTAAAAAAACTCCGAAATTTTTATTGTCATTATTTTCAATTTGATTTATTATTGTTTTATCGTTTTATCAATATATTTTGGTGCAAACAATACGAATTAACTCCTGAGATTAATTATCTTTTTCTGATTTTTTTTATTTAACTTAAACTATGATATAATTAACCAATTAAAAATCAAATAAGTTTAATGGCACGTAGAAACATGTCACATATTTCAATATGATAAGAATTGTAATGGTAGAAAAAGAAAAAAAATAGTTAAATATTTAACCAAATAATCGAGGTCTGGTAATGGACATGCCATTAATTTTTTTGGGTCAAAATTAGTAAAACAAAACATGTAGAAAATAAATAAATTACATTTACACCAAGTTGAACAGAATTAATGACACAGATTACTTATATATATAATTTCAAAGTCCATGTTTTACAAAGTAGCATTTGACCAACCAATTAAATTAAATTAAGAAGAAAGGGAGATTTTTCAAAAAGGAAAAAATAATAAAAGATAAAAAAAGAAAGTATGATAATAAATTAGTTTCTATGAATAAAATAATTAGCAAATAACTAGAATGCCATATCTACGTACATTTGTAACTTCAAGAATTATTCCTTTGGACTTTCTTTCTTTGACAAATATACTAACTTTATCCACCAAAATGAGTTTTAGTGCAAATTACAAATATTATAGGGGGTTTTAAAAAAATATAACAAGCGGTCAACGAAGAATATCTAAAATCCCATTCAACACGCGACTAACGGCTACACGTGAACGTGTAATTCTTATTCTAAATGATCATGATACGCAATCTTGTAGGAAATTATACACGATCGTTCAGATATTGGTACATGATCTTGTACCAGTACCAATATCTAAATGATCTTGGTTCATGAATTATACTAATTCTAAATGATCTTGGTACACGATCGTGAATCAAGATCAGTTAGATATTGGTACAAGATCGTGTACCAAGATCTAAACGATTTTTGTTCAAAATTGTGTACCAAGATCTTTTATATTTGGTATACAATCTTGAACTAAAATCATTTAGATCTTGGTACATAATCGTTTAGACCTGAAACGAAAAATATATGAGAGACGAAGAAGAAGGAAGAAATTCTAGAAGAAGAAATGAAGAAATCACGAACAAGAACAAGTAAGAATATAATAAGAGGAAGAATAAGCAATAATACGAAGAAATTAATAATATAAATAGGAGATGAATAAATCGCAAAAATGAGGTGAAAAGTCGTAAGCAATGTTAAAAAACAAACTTGAAATTTATAAAAATATCATGATTTTTTTATTTTGTTACGTGAGTTGTAAATATTTTGGTATTTTGTTATATTTATAAAACTCTTCTTCATTCTCTCTGCACCAACCGAATTAGTCATCTTCTCTAGTATGTTGCTTATCGTTCTCATGAAGAAAAAAATTAATAAATTTAAAAAATATTAAAAATGAAAAAAAATAAAAACAACGTAATATAATTTTTTATTGTATAGGACTGATGATACAAACTCAAAATACAAATTGATTTTTGTATTCTATTTACGGTACAATTTAAAGAAACATATTTTACATAAATAAAAAAAAATACAATTTGTTTGTATTGTGTATTGTGTGTATGGTCTAAATTTTTTTTTATACAAAATCAATTTAAAAATTAATACATATTTGCTATGTGTTGGTATTACTATAGAAATGAAGTATAAATATTATTTTAATACAATTTGTAGTAGTTTTGAAAAACAGTACGAACAAAATAAATAAGTTTAGACATACGCACAAATATATATATATATATATTATATAATTTTCTTATTCCTTTTCCCCTTATTTCTTTCTGCTCCTAAATGTTGGATTAGACTTTTTTTTGGGTATTTTACAATCCTTTTATATTTAAAAACTTCTCATATATTTTAGTTGTTGTGAAACACTTCAATTTTTTCCAAAATGACTTATTCAAAACAAACTGCACTTAACATGTTAAACAAAACACCACCTAAATTTATAATTTAGTTTGGTTTATTTGTTACATCTTTCAAGTTTTTTTTCTACTTCACTGTCTTTACTTTTTCATGCATTTACCAATTGTAGGTTGGGAGATTGAGTCATAGACTTTTGACATGATAACTAATGACTTATCTATTGACTTGTACTCAAATTAGTAATAGTTTTTTGAACAATTGTTTTAAATGACAAATAGCTTAAAATATTTATAAAATATCGTAAAATTTTAGGTTATATCCATAATAAACATTGATAGGCTTCTACCATTGTTATATTTGAATATAACTCTATTTTTTTCTTAAAAAAAAGCCTTTGGTGTTTTTGTTAGTCTAAATTTTATTTAACTTTATGTTATGTGAAACTTTACATGATAACTTGACCACATCTACATTTTTAAGCTACAATATGAACATTTTTGTTATGATTAAGCATAATACTAAAATCTAATGATGAATAAAAATGGTTCATAAACTATCAAATTTTGCATTTGAAACTTATAAAAAAATAAAAATAAATAAGCGGTCTTTTAAAAAATATAACAAAGCGTCAAAAATATTTACACGCTATAGAATACTTACGAAAATAAAAAAGTTCACAAGTCTGCAATGAAAAATACAAAAAATGTCACATGTTTAATAGACATCCAACTCGCATAACATAGGTAGAAAAAGATCGTTTAGATTTAACTATTCTTTCGTAAAAAATATTTTTTTGGTATACGAGTGTTTAGATTTAGCTTTTCTTTGAATCGCTTAGATTTAACTATTCTTTAAATACACGATCGTTTAGATCAAATTTAAATTAAGGTGTAGAACGATTTTTTTTCAAGATTTTGTACATATTTGAAACAAGATTGTTTAAATTTGACTATTTTTTGTATACGAACATTTATATTTGGAACACGATCATTTAAATTTAACTATTTTTTTTGTATACAATCGTTTAGATTTGATAATCCAATATCTCACCGATTTTTTTTCACGATCTTTTATATTTGACCTATGATCTTAAACAACCCAATAACTGTTTGAAAAAAAATAGTTATTTTTTATTTGATACACGATCTTAAACCAAATAACTATTTGAAAAAAATAAAAATAAAATTGCAAAAAAAGAGAAAAAGACGATGAAAAGGAAAAAAAATCGCATAAGAGAAGAAAAATAATGATAAGAAAGGGCAAATATGGAATATTTTTTTAAAATGTTCAGTTTTATGCACTTTTTCATTTTGTTACCGGCACCATTATATTTATGAAAATTAACAAAAAAAAAAAACCAACTAATTTTATACTTAAATTCTCATCATGAGCAAAGGAATAAAAGTACAAAGGATTGTAACAAAAAAACAAAGAAAAGAAACACAAAACACATGTCAAAATAAGGAGGGGGAGGGGGACGGGGACGGGGAGAACCAAAATTTTTACTACTTACTTTGGATGATTTTGCATCATCTTCTACTTAGTTTCATCCATGGGAATAGTTTCTGGAGGATTCTCTTGGTCTTCATTTGCCACTCTTGTGTGTTGTTGTACAACCAAGATCATTGCATTCCCCATGAAATCTGAAGTGGCCAATACCTCTCCAATTGCCCCAAGTTCTGTGCGCTCATTCCAAAGCACCAAGCCTTGAACCGGCGATAAAAATGGGCTATGTCGTCTTCCAACCATTATGAGATCAAAATTGCTCCCCATCGAACGTAGTACAGAGATTGTTTTAGTGCCATCCTTCACCACCTCTTCTTTGTACCTCACTCTGTAGTTGTTTGATAAAATTTGTCGAAACTCAGCCACTGCTTCATCGTCGAGCCTTCTTTCTTTAACATCATCTTTTGGGACATTCCCGTTGTCCAGCAGTCGAATCATTGTCAAGTTTATATTGACATGCCCAACCATTCTTGCCCCAATGAACATTGCCTCACGGTCGTCTGGGCCACCTATGAAGATTAGAACTATTTGGAAATATTGCAAATTGGTTTCAATAGACTTGGAGACCCTTAAAAATCCTCGTTCAACAATAAGGGCGACAGAGCATGGTGCCTTTTCAAGGATATGATGGTTGAATATTTTTAATTTATGTTTGGAAAATGACACCAGACCATTGGAATGATATCTTTTGTGGAAAGGAACAAGAATCAAGGAAGTGCTTTTGTCGAGTGCAAGAGAACAAACATCATCATGCATAGTTGTCGAATGTGATATCGCAGTGAAAAGATTAACTGCAATAATGTTACTTTTGCTATCCTCAAAGTATTTGAAGGCATTAATAATAGGCTCAGAAGAGGATGACCTCAAATTCCTAACCATCTTGTGCTTGTGATGTATTAGTTTTGGTTGAGCACGACCAAGAAGCTCTACAAGATGAAGCATGTATACAAT
Organism: Cucumis sativus; assembly: GCF_000004075.3. Classification (NCBI taxonomy): domain Eukaryota; kingdom Viridiplantae; phylum Streptophyta; class Magnoliopsida; order Cucurbitales; family Cucurbitaceae; genus Cucumis; species Cucumis sativus. Next base: position 23,084,465 of record NC_026657.2, read on the forward strand.
AAGGTGGCTTCGTCTCGTTGGATTCAAGGCGTCAAGTAAGTTAATGACACTTGGGACATCTTCTTGGTCATGAATGCAGACTAATACACAAAGATCAAACTCTGGTCTTGAGTGCATCACTGTTCTTCTCTTGTGAACTATATACCTTTTCGAAGGACGAAGGAGATATCTTATTATCGGAGTGATAATTGCAAGAATGATCATTATGCTTATGGATGCAACAACAAAAGCTTCGTCATCTATCAACTGCATGGATTTAAGGAAACAAATTATTGAGTTTTTTTTAGAAACAATAAGACGCAACAAGAGAATGATGGTCAATAAGAAATACATGTTCCTACCTTTTCTTTCTTCATTACTTTAAACATAGTAAGCTCGAAAGCCCCTTGACTGTTCAAGATGAGGCCGAGCGATATGGCATCTCTCATAGGAAATTTGTAGTACATAGAAATAATAAGGGAACCTAAAAACTTCCCCAATGCACTGATAAAGATAATGAAGGACACTGATAACAAATTTGCGAGTTTGATGGTGTAGATATTGTCAATGACCAAACCTATTCTAACAAAGAAGATGGGCATGAAAATCCAAGTGGTGATGAACTCAAGTCTCTCTATCAATGTTGATCCAATGGGAGGCTCTGAAGGTATTACAAATCCAAGAAGAAAAGAAGCAAAATAGATTCTCAAACCAAAGGTTTGGCAGCAGAAGGCAATCACCAACACCCCCAAAATCAACGTAATCACAAAATATTCCTTCAATGGTTGTCCAATCGGATTTTCCTTTGCCATCCATAAAGTGGCAGGTCGAATAACATAAACGATGAGAAATATAAGCATCACAAGAGAAACAACTTTTGATGAGGCAAGATTTTCGGTCTCACCATTTGTAGACCTTATAGCTGAAAGTATTGGAAGACATATCTTGAGAAGAGAAGAAGCCATGGATGCTGACAAAGAAATTCTCCCAAACTTGGAGTTTATCAAATGAAGCTCATAAAGAAGGGAAACAACCATGGGATAGCTGATAAATGACTGTAAGCTAGCAAGCTCAAAAATGTGTTGGAGATATTTGACGTCAACAATAGTAGACAAGAACATAGAGTAAATGCTGATAAGAATCACAGAAAAAATGGTAGAACAAGATCCAATACCAAATGCTTTGATGTCAATCTCCTTCAAAATTGAGATATCTGTTTGCAGTCCAATTAGGAAGAAGTAAAAAATATGGGCAAGTGCAGAAACAACATCAAGACAAATAAATCCTCTGAGTGGGAAAACCTTCTCTTTAAATTTCTCCAAGTGGCCTAGACCAAAAGAACCTAGAACTACACCGCCCTGATAAAAACAAACCAACAGTCACAACCTATGTTCACCGATTAACCAAATTATTGGTACGAAATAAAAATAAAGGAGCTATTACCAAAATTTGGGAGACGATGAGGGGTAGGCCGAGTCGCTTAAGAAGCTGAGAAAACAGGAGGATAGTTCCAGAAGAAATTCCAAGTTGAAACAAAAGAAGAGAAACTGAGAAGTCCAAAGGGTTAGCTCCGTTGAAAACGCTGGTGCAATGAACTCGGTTGGCAAATGTACATATGGTGCTCAAGTTTTTAAAGGCGTTATGCCGAATGTCACCATTCATGTAGGCAACAATGTCTTCTGATTCCATTACAATTGAACCCATTTTCAGAGCTAGGTGTAGTGACAATGAAAATCACTCTGAAAAGTCAAAAAGGGAAGATGGGTGAAAATCACTTTAAGAAATCAAAAGGGAAGATGAGTGAAAATCACTTTAAGAAATCAAAATGGAAGATGGGTGTGGATCGGAATCTATAATGGAAGCCATTGCCTAGATTGGTTAATAAGAGAAAGCTCAACCTTGCCTAATGAAGAATAATATTTTGAGAAAGGGAAAAAACAGTTCAAATTTGAAAGAAATTCAAATGGAATTCTAATCTGTTCTACAACCTAACAACCCACCTGTTTTTGCTATTCCTCATTCTTTCCTTAAACATTTCTATTTCTAACAAAACAACTCATCATCTAAATTTATATTTTCCATTTTAAAACACATATATATTTTTCAAAAGTTGACAAAATATCACAATAATTCATAAATTGGTTCTTAATTATTTGGTTTCTTTTCTGAAGATTGAAAACTTAGTGTTTTCTTTCTGTTCATATTAGGTTTCTTCAAAACGTATTTGATGGAGTTAAACTTGTGTTTATGTTGTGCTAATTTGATACGATGAGGTTTAATCTTTAGTACTTGTTCTATGATTCTGTCTTGATTGAATGTGTTCTTGATATATGAAAATAGAGGGTTTGATGTTTTTGAAGTTTGAGTTTTGAAAGAATATTTTTATCTTCGAAGAACTTGAGCTTCAAGGAACGATACAGTTTTCTAAACCTAAGAACTTCTCTCTTAAAGAGTTGTCTTATGAGCTTCATAGGCTCGGGTTTGGTTGGGTCTTCTTTAGTATTTGAGCTAAATTATATCTTTCTTTTTTTTACTCAATTGAACTTTACCCCCAAACAAATAATATTTAATTGAACCAAAATAATTAACTTGATCCAATGGTAATGATGATTTGTCAATTTATGTTTCAATTTCAATTTGTTAAATTAGTCTCAAATTCAGTTATTTTAAATTTTATCATTAATTTGGTAAATGAGATCGCAATTTATGATTGGTCCGAAATTTCTCATTCAACTCTTCATTTCTTACCACAAGCTTAATATTTTATAAGTAAAAAGGGTCGAATAAACAATAACAAAAAAAAAAAAGTAGATAACAAAGAGACAAAAGTGCAAGTTCGAAGGACTCCTCATTTACAAAAAGACTTTACTTTTAGTTTTTTTTTTTTTTTGAAATTATTTATATAGATGAGACAATTTTAGAAATACCAAAATAAATCAAAATATTAGCTATAGCAAAATTTTGGATTTTATCAAGGATGGTCTCTAGTAGACTTATATGAGTCTATCAAATATCCGTGATAGAAACATGGGGAATTGACAAAAATAGGCCAAAAATTAGAGATGAATTGACGAAAATACCCTAAATTAATTTCCTCCTTCCTCTTTTCTTTTTCCTTTTCTTCAACCTAAAAACAGAGAACAACGTTAAAAAAAAAAAAGGTAAACCTTCCGCATTTGAACTCTCCCGCCTCTACAGTTACTTCATCTTTTGGTGCCTTCGGTGAACGTTTCTTCTCTTTCGTCCATTTCTTCTCCACTTCCATCCATTTCTTCTCCACGATTCTCCACTATTTTTCGATTTCAACTTTTTCACCGAACGTCTCCATTTCTTCTGCACAGGTCTCTGTTTTAGTTTCGACTTCAACTCCGGTGAACGCTTCTCTACTCCTTTCCGATTTTAGCTTTGTTTTCACCGGACCTCTCCATTTCTTCTCCACTCCTCTACGTTGGCAGTGTCGTATCCATCCTCTTTGAAGTCAAGTGAGTAATAAAATCTGAGTTTTTTTTTTAAGTTAGTCTGTTGAGATATGTTTATCTATTATTACAATATCCATCATGTTTGTTTAAGTTGTATTATATATGTGCATGCTACAAATATATGTATATATACATACCTTGGAGTTTAGAACATGAATTCCAGCATATTTGGTATCCCATCTAAACTCTGCAAAGCTACCAATACAACAATGTTGAAAGACACTATCATAAGCTAGCTGCATTGTTGTTCTCTACTTTGTTAATGTTTTTAGTGATGTAGTTCCAATAGAATACAATCTTTGTTGCCTTGTATAACCAAGAAGCTCCCCATATTAATTCATTCTATGTCAAACCAATTTATTTAAGATTCATATGTTAGAGAAAATTTGAAGACAAATGATTCAATTAGTTTTGTTCCTAAACATACAGGTAGGATTTCCTCCTACTATATTAATCATTTTAGTAAAGGTGTTACAATATATGTTTAGCAGTGCAAGCAATTTGGTTTTGTAAGCAATTTGGTTTAGTAATCTAATTTGGTTTATTGGCCTTTACTTGACCAAAATTTGAGTAGAAGTCCAAAGATGAGAGTGTTACCCTTCCTAAACCGTTTAGAATGCATGTTTAGCTAGTTTACTGAGCTTTAAGGGTTTAGGGTTAGCAATTTTATTAGACTTAGCAAGTAATAACCTTGATTTTTTTTTATCTCGCACCTATCATGCATCTATCTTGCACCTACCAAAATTTGAGTAGAAGTCTCAAGATGAGAGTGTTACTCTTCCTAAACCGTTTAGAATGCATGTTTAGCTAGTTTGCTGGGCATTAAGGGTTTAGGGTTAGCAATTTTATTAAACTTAGCACATTTGCCTTGAATTTTTCTATCTCGCACCTACCAAAATTTGAGTAGAAGTCTCAAGATGAGAGTTTTATCTTTCCTAAACCTTTAGAATGCATGTTTAGCTAGTTTACTGGGCTTTAAGAGTTTAAGGTTAACAATTTTATTAGACTTAGCAAGTAATAGCCTTGAATTTTTTTATCTCGCACCTACCAAAATTTGAGTAGAAGTCTCAAGATGAGAGTGCATCCATGTTTAGTAAGTCTCTTATGCAATTTATATATATATATATATATATATATATATATATATATATATATATATATATATATATTTTTTTTTTATGCAGGCTTCAGTATGACTTCGACATCAACTGACGATCCCATGTACAAGATTGACCCTGCTCATCATTTTTAGTCTATAGTAAGCAGTTTATCTCATTTAAAAAACAGTACGCGTAAAATAAAGGCTAAATTGAAATCAGATCAATTAACCTTATTTAGAAATACAAAGTTTGGCCACCTTTTTTTATATTAATATAGTCTTTAATGGGCCGCTCATCCACTACTTATTGTTAAAGGAGGTGGAATATGAAAGAGTTGATCATATCAGTTTTATGATAGGGGAAGTTGTGTGCAGTTTTGGTAGGAGAGAGTTTAATATGATGACGGGTCTATGGAGTTCTCCAATAGAGCCTATTGAATTGGTTGGGAATAGTAGGTTGTTGGAGAAGTTCTTCGAACAAAAAAAGTGTATTTATATAAGTGACTTAGAGGACACATTTGTGGAATATGAGGGGGATGACGATGACAATGACATAGTTAAATTAGCTCTAGTGTACTTTATAGAGCTGTCATTGTTAGGAAAAGATAGACGGACGAAAGTGGACCAAACTTTATTTAGGATTACAGATGATTGGACCACATTTAACAATTACGATTGGAGAGGGTTGGTTTTTGGACGCACAATTTCTGCCTTAAAACAAGCCTTGGACATGCAACATGCCAAGGGAAAGAATAAATCAACTAAGACAAAATATATTGTCATGGGATTTTCGCAGGCGTTACAAGTATGTTACTTTACTTCCTATGCACATATTTATATATACATATATCTTGGGACAATTGCTAAACTTGTTTTGTCGAACATGGAATAGATTTGGGCATATGAGTCTATACCAACCATCACTGAATGTGGTGTACATAAAGTAAGCAACGTGCAATACCACGAATGCTGAGGTGGGTGTGCGAACTATCGCCAAAGTCTCATGTCCTACAGAGCCAGGTGTTTGACTCGCCAATGGTAAGTATCAACAAACAGTAACTAACTTACCAAATGCATGACTTTGTTCCTTTTTGTTTTGACTAACTACAATTTCTTTTCCACTTTGTAGTTCATAATTAATGCGGCAATTGAGATGATGCCTGAAGAGGAAGAGCATCTAAGAATGTCTTTAGAGGAACTTGTTGAGAAACCTCATCCATCTAACACCGTTTCTGAGAAGAATGATGATTCAAAACGACCAAGAGAAGCTAGTAATGATGACAATGACTGCAAAAAGAGTAAAAAGAGTAAGAAAAAGAAGTGGAAGTCTAAGATGAAAGATGCTGTTCGGAAACTCAAATATCGAGTAGCGATTCTCGAGAATGAACGTGGAAGCCTAAAATCAATGCTGTCGATTATATTGAAACACCTTGAAGTTCAAAGAAATGTTAGGAAGTAAAGTTTGTTTAACATTTTCAAAGTTATCCTTACCAATACATTTTGACATTTCCAAAGGGTGAAGAAGGAGACTGCACGAAATTTGAAGGTCATGATGCCCAGACCGAAGATGTTGACACACCTGGTACACCTTCTTGGTTGAGGATGCCAAAGGAGGATGACACAAGTGATGGGGTGAAACACATTGAACTTCAAAAAAAGGTTAGGAATCAAAGTTGTGTAATGGAGTGAAAATCATCCTTACTAATGCTTTATTTTGACATAGCTAATGTTGATGATTAGCTTATATCATTACCCTTACTAATGCATTTTGACCTTCCATAGGGTGTCGAAGCAGACCGCAAGGAGGATGACACAATGGACGAGTTGGATAAGAAGGTTCATATTGGTTTGGAGGAGCCAATAGACGTCGTTGACGATTTCAACAAGGAAATTGGAGAAAAAAGTCTTACCTATTTTGATTCAGACGTCATGGAAATAGAACCATTATCCACTAAACGACCACACGTTCGGCCCGCACGTAGCAAGCGTGCAAGTGTTTACTTGTCAACCCCCTTCACAGCTTTAGTTAAACGGTCTACAAAATCAACCACCACCACCTCTCAGTCTCAACCATCCATCTATGATCCTATGCACAAAATACCTAACGCACATTTAGATCGACTCAACGCTTGGATTACAGACAAACGTACGAAAGATGAGGTGCGTGAAACTTTTCACGGAAAAAAATCGAAGGAATTTTTCAGAGACTTGTTCATGTGTCGTCGGTGGTTGGCGGATGAGGTAAGGACTTTTCTTATTATTTCTTCTTTACAATTTTAGACTACTTAGTAAAACCATGTTTGTTAACTAAAAATAGTAGCTTCAGAAAGTTGGTTTGATCGCATAACCGAATTAAATGTTTTCTTTTGTTTCTATTAGAATTTGGATGCACTCTTTTTTCTCATTCGCTTCAACATTAAGACAGCCATGATACCTTCTGCTCAAAACTTCACAACTATAGACACACTCTTCATGGTTTGTATTCGCAACATTACTTTATGTAATGAGTTTACTTTTGATATTTGTCTTATTGTCTTATTGTATTTAAGTCTGACATAAATACATATACATGCATGTGTATTTTTTTTCTTTCCAGCGACTATTAGTTGCGAAGTGGCCTGAATACCAAGAATGTATTAAAGAGAATCGACAATTTCACTGGAAGGAGGAGTATCGGTTGGTTGACTATGTTGTCGGATCAAAACAAGACTTTCAAGATCCTTGGGTGAATGTCGATTACATTTACTCTCCATTCAATATCCATGGCAATCATTGGATTCTATTATGCTTGGACTTGGTAAGTTGTCAAGTTAAGGTATGGGATTCGCTTTCGTCGCTTACGAGTGTCGAAGATATGAGAAGCATATTAATGCCAATTCGAGAGATGGTGCCAAATTTGCTAGATATTACTGGATTATTTGTTAGGAGAGGCGGATCATCAACACACAAAGTGTTGGAATTTTTTGTCCTAAAACTCGTAGTTTGTAAATCATATTCTGTTCAATAAAGTTGTTATTGAGAAATTAAATATTATAATCTTAAATCCAATAAATCAAGTTCTAAGGCTATTTTTGAATAAACTTGAACTTTATGTGTAAACATAAACGTGGATCAAGTTCGAGTATATAGCCTAAATAGTCTATAGTATATGAAATAAAGGTTGGGCGCCTTATTTAGGGAAACTATGGATGTGGCCCACTTTGTAGTACAAACGAGGTGATCCTAATCGTTCATGTAGAGACATGAAAATGGGGGCATTCTATGTAAAATGTTTACATAAGACTGAACCATGAATTAGTCTTTTTTTTATGTTATAACACCGTTTACTGTTTAAAACTGACTATCTCAATTATTGATGACCTAGGTAACTTAGTCTTAATCCTGAGTTAACTATGAACTCCTGTTCACACGATATTATCCTTAGATCTGCATAGGTGAGGGCAGCTCATCAGCGTTGGCCCAATAAGCCTCTCATTTCAGGGGTAAGATCGGGTGGACAGCTGGGAACATAGGGTACAAGATGGAATTCACTCCTACCCGCTTTAGGGTTAGTAGATAGGTTGTTCTCTTAAACACTGAATCCAAGTCTTGAACAAGGGGCCCCACCCTCTCATTGGCCCGAGAGGAATTATGTTTATAGGTTGAACCTTAAACCAATTGTTCAATAGTGGATTAGTGGGACTTAAGGAGCAAAATGTAATCTTGGGGGTAAAAACGGTATTTTTACCCAGCCAAGGTTACGACCAACCTGTGAAGGATTAACTTACTGATTATGGTTTTATCAAATGGACACAAATATATCTATAGTGAGGGGAGTGCAACTACGGGACTTTAGTGGAATGACCCGTTAGTTAACGAATGTTGATTAACTCGGTTTAAAAGAGTTTAGCTAGTTAATCTTGAACCGTTGGAGCCCATGATTTATAGGTCCATTAGGTTCCTCTGCTAGCTCATATGGATTAAACTTAGAACAGTGTGATGAAATAAGTCGAATTGTTCGAATTGGGAGAAGAAAGGGAAACCGACAAATATAGTGATATAGTCGTCGATCTTCTAATTAGAAATAGAGCTTTATGTTTTACATACTATAAGTATGAATGCGGATTCATACTAAGAAGCTCGGAATTGATGGAATTGGTCAAAAATAGTAAAAAGTCAAAAGGTTGACTTTTGACTTTGAAAAGTCAAACTTTGACCGGCCTTATATTCAAATGTGATTTGAATTTTGGAAAAATGGATGCGGATTCATGCTCGGGAGGTTGGAATTAATCAAGATGGACAAAATGGTAAAAAGTCAAAATATTGACTTTTGACTAAGAAAAGTCAAAGTTTGACTTTTGACTAGAAATATCTAATGACCATTTTACCCTTGGACTAAGTTAGTGGGAAAATCCAACATTTTGTTGGATAATCCCACTAACTCTTAGTGGGATATGTGGCTATATGAGATATAGACACTTAGCCCACTAAGTTCCACTAATTGTTAGTAGAACATTAGGTGTTGAGATTTGGCAAATGAATTGCATGCATTTTTGCATGTAATTAGGTTATAAATAGAGGTGTTTTCAAATGTTGAAGAACTTTTGCCTCTTTTATCATTTTCATCATCTCAACAAAAGAAAAAAAAAACCTTCCGATCCCATTTTATCTCCATTACTTTCTACACCAAAATTGGGTCCCACAACCCGGTTCTTTGTCTAGAGGATAGCAATTGAGTACTAGTGGTGGTCTTGGTTAGAATTGGTAAGAAAATATCAAACCTTTTGAAAGCTTCAAAGGTAATATTTCTTAAAACCCTAATTTGATTAGTTTATAGTTACATCTTAATTGTGGCAATTAGGGTAGAAATTCGATTCTTTTTCCGCTGTGCATGACTTAGTTCTATCACAAAGAACCTTGGCCACTTGTCATTGTTGACTTCATTCCACTGCAACGCAACAAGAGTGATTGTGGTGTATTTACCATTAAGTATTTTGAATATGAAGCTTCTGGTTTAGATATAGCTACATTATGTAAGAAAACATGTCATATTTTAGATAACAATTGACATTTCAATTATGGACCAACAATCCCATGTATTGACTTTTAGTTCCAACTTTTGAAGGAATTGTATATGTTCCGAACTATGTACATAAATAGATTTATATAATGGAATGAATGCCATTGTTGTTTTATGGTATGAAATTTTTATTTCATTCTCTTGGAAAAATTGTCAAGTGTGCAGTATTTTGTGATGTGGTTATCTTGCATTTTGATAATATGAAGACTATACAGGTGATTGGTTTTTTGTAGGGGCTACTGCTATGGACCAACATCATTTGGGTTCCAATGTGTTTGGAGCTTTGATTGCTTCTCAGATCTTGGTTTATCCATTACTTGTAATCCTTGTTTTTGTAGGGACTACTGTTATGGACCAACATCATTTGCATGAATTCATGGAAATGGAAGTCAAGGTTTATACTTTTGGCTTTACTTCAATTACTTTAAAATATTCTCTTCAGGATGTGGACAAATTGAACATATATGTGTTTTGTTAGGTCTCTATTGATTAGAGTAAAATAGTTTTTGCTGCTATGTAAGAAAAAGTATAATGTACATATGAAAGCTTAGGAACTAAAGTGAAATTAGTGTAATCATTCCAGTCTCTTTTAGTAACAATTTCATTTAAAAATTTATACTGGTTTGCATTCAATTTTTCAATTATCATCTTCTATTTTGTTAAAGAAACACTTGAGAGTCATGTATAGGTGATTATCTTTTGTTAACTTATCATGTATAGGTGTTGAATATTCGTCTACTTAGGATGTTGTAATCCTTTAATTCTGCAGATTAAAATCTTACAGTAAAAGTATTGTTGAAGATAATGAATGCAAATTTGTTCTATTGTGTATTGCTCAAGATTTTTCAATTCTGCAGATTAAAACCTTACAGTAAAGTATCGTTACTAAATACAATTATATATTATACAAGATTGCTTTCTATTTTTCTTGATAAATTAGTTTAAGTGTGATTTTGTTTAAATACGTTTTGTTTGTATATTTTTACAATGGAAAGTATTTCATTGATGTAATGTTTACCAAACAGATGGAACTAAGATTTTGATAGATTATATAGAATTGATGAAATATCATATTAGAAGCAGATGCATAATTATAAGAAAGAAACAATAGAACTCTCCCTCTCTGTTTATCTTCTCTTTGTTTTGCTTGTTAGATTTATTTGCTTTCTTTTTCCTATTGTGTTAAAGAAACACTTTGAGAGGTTGTATATCTGTTAATCATTTGGGTTCCATCCATTGGTTTTTTGTAGGGGCTACTGCCATTTCAAAGACTTTTCACTAGTTTTCCCACCTTAAGTTTTCTTCTCAAGTTCAGGCGCTACAGTATTTATCCACTGAAAACCCATGCTTAACATACTAAACCAATGGATCAATAACTCAGGGAAAACAATCAGATGGGATGGGACCTAGTTCCCCCTAAAAGCTCGAGTCTCACCCTTTGAGCTCCTTAGCTGCATAATGGAAAGAAAAACAGTTTAGAAAGAAGAGAAGGATTTAAGGAACACGTAGAAGAACCTCGAACCTCGGTTCAAATGATCGATTTTGAACTAACAAATCAAAATGGAAAGAAGAAGGGCAAATTAATCCTGCATTTTTCTTTTCTATAGTATACTTATATGTTTCAGGTTCATACAACATTCAGGTTCTATAGAAAGTACAACATTTGGGTTCATACATTTTTCAGTTTCCTCAGGTTCCAGCCCTCGTCACTCAAGGTCAACACGAAAATCTTCTACAGCAGATCCGCTAATGTCCAACAACAACAAGGTCAGTTTGCACCACAAGCCAACCAGACTCCAGTCAACAGTTTGGTTACTCTATGTTCCCACTAGTCATTATTCAAAACCAAAGTTGAAAGGACATGCAATTCCAATGAGATAAAACCAAATACCATATAAAATGGTTGTTACACGCAAAGTAATACAAACATTGTGAAAAAAAATACAATAAGTAAATATTCTATAAAATGTTCACAGTAGGATAAATAAAAAGAGAAGAAAAGTCTTGAAGTTGCAGAAGAAAAGTCTTCAAATTAGATTTGTCATGAGACGACTTTAGTGATCTTGCAAACAACACAGGACACAATTTTATAAACATCTTCCACCTGCATTAAAACAATGAACCTTTTTTACATAGTGATCATGCAAACAACTCAAGCACAAACCAAACAAGTATAAAACTAATACTATGTACCAAGACGAGTACTAATCTTGTGTGCTCGACTTCTGAATGTATGAAATTGGATTAGTACACGTTAATCTATTGTGACCTGTTTCTTTACATCGACCACATTTATGCAATTTTGGTGCTTCAACGACACTTGGAATCATATTTTTCTTCGGTCGACCAACTCTTTTCACTACTTTCGAGGGTAAGACAGTCATATGTACATATTCTTCACTTGTCTTCCATTTCGACTGATACGGCCTCCGAATATGCTGCCAACAAACATTCATTAGTGTAATAGTTAGCGCATAAGCTATAAACATTTATATTGCGATCCCGTGCTACAGCAATGGCATGTGCGCATGGTAGTTGCTCAGCTTGAAACTTCTTACAAGTGCACTCTTGAGTATGAAGATTTATGACCTCCTCTTTATCTAAATCTTTAACATGGAATTAGTAACAATCAATTGAGTTGACCTTCATTGTCAAAGCTCGTTCTTGTTTCTTTTGTAGAACTAACTCTGCCCATTTAGTCAATGTAGACGTCACTTTAATGCCTTCTTCTCGACGCTCCCAAAACCAACGTTGTAGCAAAGCTCGAACATGTTCAAGGAATGAAGCAATAGGCAAATCTCTAGGTTCTTTCAGTATAGAATTCATGGACTCTGCTATATTTGTTGTCATCATATTATATCGTCTTCCTGGACAGTGAAAACGAGACCAACGTGTTATTCCAACATCGTTTAAATATTTTCCTGAACCATTAGGAAATGCAAGAATACTTCTCCACGCTTCTGAGAACGTTGATTCACGATATGTTCTAGATGCATTGTAAAACAAAGTAGCTACAGTGTCATTTTTATATTTATCATTCAAATTTTGAGTCAAATGTTGAACACAAAGTCCATGGAATGCGAAGAGAAAAACCGATGAAATACACTTAAAAGAATATGTTTTCTGATCTGTCACGAAGCCTAGATTAGGCACCTCTCCTATTGCACCTTTCAATTTCTCTAAGAACCACTGTATTGAAGCATCAAGAGGATAAATTTGATTGTTACCATCCAAGCAAACAGCAACTATCAACTGACCCCGATATTTGTTCTTAAGGAATGTTCCATCCATGACTATAACCGGTCTAATGCAGTTTAAGAATCCTCGAACACATGGACCAACAGCCATAAAAAGATATTTGAAGAAACGATCATCTTCAAGTTCCATGTGAAATATTGTACCTACATTTGCAAGTTTGAGAGCTTCACCATATCTAAGCAATAGATTATATGACTCTTCAGGACACCTTCGCACTCGTTCATACGCATTTTCTCTAGCGCGCCATGCTTTTTCATAACTCATATTTATGCCATGTCTTCTACGATATCACATGGTTTGTATAGACAATCGACTCCCTTGAACTTTGACTTTATTAATTCTCCAACAACCCAAGATTTTGCTTGCCTATGGTTATGATTCAAAACCTCAAGAGAACACGAATGAACTTTGACATACTTTTTAATCTTAAATATATTTGAATCCTTCAATCTCATCGCTTGCAGTCTCCAACTACACTTGTTGTCAATGCATCTAACAAAGAGAACCTCTTTTGTAGACTTTTTTACTACAAACTGAAAAAAAAAATTCATCGCCAAGACACTTAATCTCATTGACAAATATTTTTTTGTCCTACATCAAACTCCTCACTTGTAGAGCTTTCTTCGGACCAATCACTCTTGACTGTCTTCAACTTTTGGCTAGAAGAGCTGTAATGAACTTTAGATTTTCCTTTGCAATCTTTTGTAGAAGCATCTCTATGTTGTGGGATGTCAAATGATTCATTATTCATCTCTACTGGCTCCCATGTAAAAGTCTCATCTTTTGAATCATTGACTCATATGATTCTCATATAGCCGAAGTGGTCCCTATCACGTTGTCACACAAGCCAACTTCAACTTCACGAACATGAACTTCCTTCTCATTTAATGTATCCATTACAATTGGAGGATGAGGGTTTAAGTTATGAGCTTGGTTGCTGCCAGATACTGAATTGTAATCTTTGCTTAACACTTTTTTACTTTTATTACTTTTAGGCTCAAATGAGACGTATAAAGGGACCTCTAATGGATTTTCACTAAGAAGATAAAACTTTAAATCACGATCATTGCTTAACTCAAATGGAGGAGCTTCGTATTCCACTTCTATCTTATATATGCATCTTATCATTATGTCGAACTTTGAAGGGTCAACTTCTGCAAGGTCATATAATTCTGCCTGTAAATCTTTATGTGTTATTTCTTTACTGAAAACGATGCCTTTTAACATGCCTACTTCATATTTTCTTTGCCTCTCATCCCATGTACCACCCTAACGCACTAACATGGGAACATGTGACATCCTTAAACCACCTTATACTTTTTAATTACTGCAAAAATTGATTTGAAGTTAGAATTTGACATATCACATAAACAAAGTTTATTAAAAAACAGTAGCTAAATACTAAATAAAACGTGCATAGTCACACCCTACATATTTACAATATTGACAGCTACAAAATGTTTACGATATTGCGGATACAAAAAACAATAGTTAAAAGTCACCCTAAATCAATTCATTTCAGATTAAACATTTCAATTTAAGAACATGCGAGATGTCTGCGAGATGTTTGCGAGATGTTTGCGAGATGTCTGCGAGATGTTTGCGAGATAAAATAATAATAATAATAACTTGCTAACATCCTTTGAAACATCTCTAAAACAACCCTAAATCAACCCTAAATCAACTTGAAACAATTAAAAATTATATTTGATTTATACATTTAAGATGCAAATATATATACATATAACACAACAAAATTCGAATTCAGATTTTAAAAAAAATAAAACAAACCACAATGCGTGAGATGTTCGCCGGAGTAGAGGATGAACACACCGGAGTAAAGCGGAAAGTTGACAAACTTTTGAGAGATGAGAAGAATTGCAAATGAGTTTTTCTTTTTTCTTTTTCCTTTACGTAATCTATGAAGAAGAAGAACTGCAACAAATGAGTTTTTCTTTTTTCTTTTTCCTTTACGTAATCTAGGAGAAGAAGAACTGCAACAAATAGGTTTTTTTTTTTTTTTCCTGGAGAAGAAGGCAATTCAAATTTTTTTTTCCTTCACGTGAACTACATTGAAGAGAGAGAGCGGTTGGAAGAGAAGATCAAATGTGAATTGAAATTAAATGAGGGTATTTTCGTCATTTCACCTCTAATTTGTCCTAAATGTCAACTTTTTTTACAATCAATCCTAAAAGTCTTTATCTACCCTATTTTTGGCATATTTTTGTCAATTTCTCATAGAAACATATCAGTGAGTATCAATGTCTATTATTGATAGAATCTAAAAATTTTGCTGTATGTTGTAAATATTTTGTCAAATTTACTATTTTTTACAATTTCCCTTATAAATACTACTTTCAAGCCTAAGTTTTAATTTTAAATCATTATTATCCAATTTTTATCTACGTAACAAGATGAAGCAAAATTTTGAAAACTAGAAAATTAGTATTAAAGCTATTTTTTCCCCTTAACTAAGATTTCAAATGTTGTTTTAAGACATGTGAACACTTACGATTATAATTTAAAAAAGAAAAAAAAAACAAAATCATTATAAAATCGAGGCCTAAACATTCATGTATTAGGGTATGTACCAAAGTGTGATTTGCTATATGAAAATACGTTTTCTATGCTTGAAATTGTTACTATTTGAAATTAAAGCATTTGAATAGTTCAATATGACTATCAAAATATGTCTAACCTTATTTTTGGGGTTGTGTGTTGATTTGTGATAGTATTCTAATTTTTAATTAATTAAAATATTTCTTTATAAGCCTTTACAAAATCTAGGAGTATTATTAGAAAACAAAACAGTGACTTTGTAATTTAGGTAGAAAATATCATTGAACTTTTAGAAGTGTCGAGAACATCCTACATCTCCAAGCGATCAGACTCTCTAGTGAGAAATCCTTCGATTTATGTCTTAGGGTATTCTTAAAATCTCTCCACAGTTAAGCTAACTTGTCAATAATAACTTTTGAAACTTATCTTTTAATGGCCTACCTTTACTGATTATTTCACGAGCGATCTTCTGCAATTTGTGCAATTGTGCCTCTATTGATATGTTGTCAGTCATCTAGTACTGTAAATACTGACTTACAACATACTTCTTGGATTCGACCTCTTCGGTATCATACTTCTTCTATAACGCATCCCAAATCCTTTTTGTGGTGGACATAGTATTGTAACAGTCATATAATTTATCATTAAATCCATTCAAAATTAAATTCTTACATATGAAATTTGATTATGTCCATGTGTTGGGGCTCTGAATCTCTTCCTCAGTTCGGTTGTCTTTCAAAATTATTAGTTTTTTAGTAGTTCATAACTTGTAGAAATACAAGTTATTATGACATTTTAGGTAGACCAATGGAACCAAAACACATGATAATATGTCAAAATGTGTAGCTTTTATTGCAAATTCATAAATATTAGAGAATACAACTTGCATAAGTCTCCACACCTGCTTTACCCTGGTTTTCGGTGTTTTATCGTAGGATTATAGAGAAAAGAAGACATAGTGAATTGCAAAGGAGTGCATGTAAAGGCTATGCGATAGGAACCGTGTCTGGCATATAATATCCCTATGCGAGGAACCACATCAACACGTGAGAAAGATTCACTAGCATACAAGAATGATAGTTAGAGTTGATGTAACTTGACAAAGGCTGCAATCGACGCTAACATGATCAGAAGAATAGAAGTTTCATGCTGAAAGTTGCCTATATAAAGCCTCCTTCCACACTAAGTGAATTGTTTAGTCTAAATGAGTCAAAACTTAGAGAGGTGGTAGGAAGAACTAGACTTTCTGCCATCTGTAAAAGTTATCTTCTTCTAATTCTTCGGTTAGTCGTAAGTGAGAGCTTAGAGAAAGGTTGGAGAAAAATTCCACCAACTCTCCCCCCTAACTTGTAATATTCCCCATCCTCTTTACTTTCCACTTTTGTATTTCATTGTAATGTATAGTGTTCATAACGTACAGTGGCCTAAGACCTATATTCTTTATACATTGCATATTTACCGACTTTCAATCCATCATTTCTTTATTATTCATCTATCAAGGTATTATAGGTCGTTTAAGTTGTGATACGTTCTTAATAAGTAGTCTAACTTATAAGGTCTATTATGTTAGATGAAATTCACTTATTGCTTGGCTAGTACTTGTCGTCAACCACTCGAGAGAGTAAGTAGCAAGGACATAGCTAACACACACAAAGAGATGTTTAGAGACAAACTCTACCTTGACGGTTAAACTTTCACCACTTGTGTTCCGAAAGGAGAACAAGTATGGGTTGGCATTGAGAGGTTGCCACCCTTAAAAGAGAAGTCCTATAAATCTTATAAGCAACAACTTCTAGGTAGATATCGCTTAATGAAGTTTGTCGTTTGCATCTCAAGAGACGAGCAATTGTAGCGTTTAAGGAACTAAGAGGTGCCCGACTTAATCAAAAGCTAATTAATTGATGTTTATCGCATCATGGCTTACCGTGTAATTTAATCACTTACAATGTGGATACCATCCTTTATAATTTCTCAACAAAAGTTAGTTCATTCCCTCATCTTCTCGCCATGCTTACGACCTTTTATAGAATGTCTAGTGTAGATAATAGATTTATCGTAGACACACATTTACTTTATATTGTATAGATAATTTATACCGCCTAAATGAAGAAGTAAGCTTTATAGCTAAGATTTGATATCAATTCCCTGTGTTCGACTTTGGCTTATGCAGGAAACCTATTATTTCGCTTACGCTTGGGCAAGCAATAGAAAAACTTGTACTACGCGAGGATAAATACATAGTAAGCATCTCGCATGCAATGACCATGACTCACCATGTAGAAAGGTTTGCGATATAAATTTAACTTACATATCTTGATCACGCAAACCCATCGATAGGACTTTAAACATACTAGTAGTACATTGCATTAGAATCAGAATGTTTTAAAATTGTTGGCGATCATCGATGGAGCTGTACATACGAAAAATAAATATGCAAAATAAAAACTCTTTAGTAGTATGGTTGAGTATGGATCTCGCATTGTTTAAGATGTTGTGGCTTACTCAGTATTCAAATAGTCCTAAAATTTTCCTATCCTCCCAAGATAAAACAACCTCTATTTGTCATTCGAAACTACACCGAAATCGAATGAAAAACCAACACTCTAATGATAGTTACTCGAAAGTCAAAAGAAACAAAACGTAGAAAAGGAAAAAATTTAAGTAGGGAGAGAATGCTTTGATTCAACGTGATAACGGTGTAACGATCAGAAGGGTTCAATGTTAAAAAAATTAAATAAGAAAAACACTTCAAAGATAATTTTAGCAAAAATATAAATCTATCATTACTTTTATTCCACACTACACCATGCCTCGTATGTCCGGACAATAGTGGCACGTGTGGAGATATTGACAAATCTACATCTGCCTATCTCTTCACCTTCTCCAAAACTTAGGTATCCCTTTGGAGCTTAAACCCATAACTGTAACACTCCAAAAATTAAGATTATTTTTTGACATAATTATCTTAGTTTTCTTTAATTAGAATTAACTTATTGGACATTATTTTGATTTCACATAATGAGAATAATAGGTTTTTGTGTACATTGAAATTAATTAGATAATTGTTGAATGAATATTTAATTAATTATAGGATTTGAATTTGCGGTGTTTGTTGAGAATTTTGATTTAATTGTATGTAACGAGGTTTAAGTAAAGTTGTGAAAATTATTTGGTTTTATGAAAATTGAAATTTATTAAATAATTTGGATGTTATTTAATTAAATTGAAGAGTGGGGAAAATGAAAAGATAATTATATTTGTTAAAATATAATTATTTAAGAGAAAAATATTGTATTTTGTAGATAAGACAAAGATAAGATAATTTTTTGGAGAGAGGATATTTGTTTAGAAAGAAAAATAATAAGAAAATAATTATATTTTGAAAAATATAATTATTTTGGTAAAATAATAAAGTTGATTGGATTTTATGAGGTTTAATGAAGAAAAAGAAGATTTGATTGGACGAGAAAAGATAATTATTTTGGAAAGATAAACGTTGATTTTTTGAAAGATTTAATTGATGAAAGAGAAGATGAATTTTATTTAGTTTAAAAAGTAAAAATTCATTATATGATGAAATATAATTATTGGAAAATAAGATAATTAACGAGAAAAGAGATGATTGGTTTAATTGGACGAGAAAAGATATGAATTTAATCGAGAGAGAGAATAATTGTTTAAATAAATATATATATTTATTATATATTTTGGTAAGAGAATAATAATAATGATAAAGAAGTATTATTATTGTTATTAATAGTTATGAATGTCTAAGATTTCGTGGATTTTAGGAATTTATTGATAAAAGATAACGAGAATAAAAATATATGCATAATGGCATTATGTATATATCCTAAAACGAAAATGAAAGAATAATAAAAAATATTATTAATATTTGGGTTTATAAATTGCACTCGAATGCTTAAACTGAAAAGCAATGAAAAAAGAAAACTTCTTCGCATCTAAGATAACTCTCTCATGCATACATTTAGAAAATCTCTTTAACAAATCTTAAATATTTAAGTGACAAATTTTTCCCACCAAGGTTGAGTTGGTTTTCAACCTCAATTTTGGGTAAATTAATTTGGAAGATTTTTTTTGTGATAGCCAATTGATAATTTTATTAATTCAGATCCTGAAATTTCTTTTTATGATTATGATTGAATTAATTGAAGAATTTTTCGTGTTAGCTAAGGAGTATTTTGTTTGGCTAATCTATCAAGTAAGAGATTTTACTACTAGACATTCAAAAATAGCTTAAAAAGCTCGCATGTATTTTCTATTATGCGTTGATGAAGCTTAAAATGCATAATACGACTGATAGGGATGATAGGTTATGACTATAACCTAATGTGTTATGACTGAAGTGTTATGACTAATGTGTTGTATTATAACTGGGGTGTTATGATTGAGATATGTTATGATTAAGATGACTAATATGTTATGATGCATGATATGCTAATAACATTATAAGGACGTTATGATTATTATTCATGTCATGTTAGGATGTTAATGATATATTACATGCTATAGACTGTGGTGTTCTATTAACTTTGTGTATTCTATTCATATGGGTGTCCCTTGGGATCACCACCTATTTAATTTATGTGTCTGTGGTTAAGCTTGTGTGGTTAACTTTTATGAGTGATTTGATTGGGTCACTTACAGTTCGACTCTCTTAGGTGTTCCTTTCGGGTTCACAGAGAGCCCAGATGTGTTCCAATGGAATCACTGGATAACATGTGTTTCGAAGCACGATAGTTTGGGGTACTTCCTTACGAAACCATAATGAAAAGTTAACAACACCTAACTGGACTAGTAGTGGGTTCCTTACTGACTGTATGTTTATACTCAACATTTTCTATGTTTAATTTTTCAGGAAAAAGTAGAGGTAAAGGAAAGCCACTACTTTTCATTTTCATTCTTCATTTTCATTGTTTTGATCTTAAACATTTTTATTTATTTATTTTTATTATCTTTAAAATTTGTAAAATCAATGCAACATATTTTTATGGCATTTTTAATGAAAATTAGTTTTTCTCTTTTGAAGGAGTTGTCAAAATTATTATTTATTAGAAATATTTTTCTGGTAATGACCTCAGCTTAAAATAAAGAGGTAGATTGTTACAATAACTCAAAGTACATGAATTTAAAGGAGCTTCCACTTTGTTTTCTAAGCAATGTGGGAATCCAACTTTGAATAAAATAACGATATTTTTTTGGACATTTTTAAAAATAGCGAAATAAATTAAAATATATTTATAAGTTATAGCAAAATTTGGATTCTATCAATGATAGTCTTCATCACTATAATGTATCAATAACTATCAGTGATAGAATTTGCGGTAGGTCGTAAAATTTGCTATTTTTGAAAAAATTTCTACTTTTTATTTAAAACAATTTTTCATTAACAATTTTTATTATCGTATCAAGTTTTATGATTTCCCTTGTCTCGAACAACATTATAGTTGTTCTAACCTAGATATACTCACTCATGTATGTATATATATCAACGAGTTTCTTTAGAAGTTGATCATTTCAACAAAAATGTTTTCGATCATTCATGATCAAAATTAGTGAAACACATGTTTTGTTTAGAACTTGCTTCCTCTTTGTTTCTCTACAAAACTAAGAAATATTGTTCTTTAACACAACTATATGGTGAAAATTCCAAGAAAATGGATTTTGGTGTAAATAATATAAGCTATTGTATGTTGTTCCAACCTTGTAGAAAGAGAAGATGGAATGGAAAAGGAAAGACAACTTGAAAAATAATGATAAGACTTTTAAATCATGTTTTAGGTTTTTTAAATATTATTTTACTCTAACTGAATATTTAGGGTGTCATACCTCCCCCACAATAACTTCATGCATCCATGTGGAGGCGTGATCGCATAGATACTCAATGCACATCTCTCTGCGAGATAATACGTTGGATGCTTAATAAGTTGAGTGGCACAACCAAAATCATTCTAAACGCGTAATAAGGACTTATTTGACACTGCTAGAACTTTGATTTGAAAATATTGGAGTAACAAACACTTCACGAAATAAAAATATACAAGTTGTTCTCAAAAACAAACATTTCCTCTTATCGCCTAACTCTATACGCTATACAAGGCTAACTGTGATGACTAACAAGATGACACGACACGATTATAGCACAACAGACAATTAAGACGACAAGTCAAATGCTGGATGTTTTTTGCAACTTGGGGAGGGGGAATAAAACAAAAAATTTGAAAATTAGACAAAAAATTCCAGTGATTGGGGTTTTTCACCAATATATTTAATAAATAAATTCTCACCATAACGTGTTGCAAAGTTCTTTTGGCAATACCACGTGATATAAATAAGTATGTGTTTAAATATAGACATGAGTTCAAATTAAAAGATCATTAGGTTGCGTTGTGCGATTTAGACATTCGAATCACATTCGTCAATTCCGAGCTTCTTAGTATGAATTCGCATTCATACTTATAGTATGTAAAACATAAAGCTCTATTTCTAATTAGAAGAGACCGACGACTATATATCACTATATTTGTCGATTTCTCTTTCTTCTCCCAATTCGAAACAATTCGACTTATTTCATCACAACTGTTCTAAGTTTAATCCATATGAGCTAGCAGGAGGAACCTAATGGACCTATAGATCATGGGCTCCAACGATTCAAGATTAACTAGCTAAACTCTTTTAGACCGAGTTAATCAACATTCGTTAACTAACGGGTCATTCCACTAAAGTCCCGTAGTTGCACTCCCTTCACTATAGATATATTTGTGTCCATTTGATAAAACCATAATCATTAAGTTAATCCTTCACAGGTTGCTCGTAACCTTAGCTGGGTCAAAATACCGTTTTACCCCCAAGATTACATCTTGCTCCTTAAGTCCCACTAATCCACTATTGAACAATTGGTTTAAGGTTCAACCTATAAACTTAATCCCTCTCGGGCCAATAAGAGGGTGGGGCCCCTTGTTCAAGACTTGGATTCAGTGTTTAAGAGAACAACCTATCTACTAACCCTAAAGCGGGTAGGAGTGAATTGCATCTTGTACCCTATGTTCCCAGCTATCCACCCGATCTTACCTCTGAAATGGGAGGCTTATTGGGCCAACGCTGATGAGCTGCCCTCACGTATGCATATCTAAGGATAATCTCGTGTGAACAGGAGTTCATAGTTAACTCAGGATTAAGATTAAGTTACCTATGTCATCAATAATCGAGATAGTCAGTTTTAAACAGTAAATGGTGTCATAACGTAAAAAAGACTAATTCATGGTTCAGTCTTATGTAAACACTTTACATAGGATGCCCCCACTTTCATGTCTCTACATGAACGATTCAGGATCACCTTGTTTGTATTACAAAGTGGGCCGCATCCATAGTTTCTCTAAATAAGGCGCCTAACCTTTATTCATATACTATAGACTATTTAGGCTATATATACTCGAACTTGATCCACGTTTATGTTTACACATAAAGTTCAAGTTTATTCAAAAAATAGCCTTGGAACTTGATTTATTGGATTTAGGATTATAATATTTAATTTCTCAATAACAACTTTATTGAAACAGAATATGATTACAAACTATGAGTTTTAGGACAAAAAATTCCAACAAACTCCCACTTGGACTAAACCTCCTAGTGGTATGAGAGAAACTAGGGCACATGCCGAATACATACAACTTTTCTTTATTCCTTGTCCTTTATCTCAACAATAGTTTCTTCTATCTACTGAATTGTGTGACTATTTACTAAGCTTTTTAGTTCAAGTTGTCTTCCATATATAATATCATTAGCCTAAATATGCACACAATCATACATAATTATAAATTTACTCATATTAACATTATCATTATTATAAACTTGAAAACTTCAAATTTATCAAAATAAAAATATGTTTTAACAAAACGTACCTTGAAATTCTTTCAACCCTATTAAAAAAACATATAAGTCCAAAACTTTAACAAATTTATAGTTCATATTATGTATCTCAATTGATCACAAACAAAATAAGATTGAACAAATACCCAAGAGATATCTTTTCAATGTTGCATATTTTCATAAAAGCTCGAAAAGAGGTTATAATACTTCTCTAGAAAAACTCGAATATAATATATCTAACTCTCCCCATCTTTTCTCATATATCCTTCACATAGAACAGAAAAATGAAGAAACCATTCACTTTATCAAAAGCATGTCAACAACTAAATTTCAGCTTTAATGTCTATAAACATTTAAACAAAAATGAGCATTGACACAATAATTCACTCTAGGAGACACAATACTCAATCACCTAGTTAAATTTAGGCAAAAAAAAAAAAAAAAAACTGAAAAATTCAAATACCAAATAACAAAATCAGCAAGTTTGAATAGGATGTCTGTCAAACAAAGAAACATTAGTTAATCTTCCTAGAAACCCCAAAACTTATGAGATTTAGATCATTTAACAAACCCATCAACAACTAATGAGTTAACACTTAAGAACCTACCCACACTTGTACTAACGATCTTAAGTGCGGTGAACAATACTCCATAGTCCTTTAGAGTCTAAATTCTTCCAATCAACAACATGGTAATGAAAATTCCATATCAAAACTAATTGGGTAATCACAAAATTTACTAAAATGACCCAATTTCTTACTAACACTTATAAAGGTAGCCTTAATCTTAACGGAAAACACCTTAACGATTTTCAACTTCGAAAACAAGCATCCACCAACATGGTTCATTCGAAAATAGCACTGGGATTAAATAGATACTCAATACCCAAACCACAAGGCTTGAAACCTTATCCAAATTTGTGTCGAACGCCAAAGTTTTACTCCTTCTCAGCTAAATAGTAGCTAAGTCTTTCCAAGAACACTAATTTAGCATCCAAATTTTATGGGTACTGATTAATTCAAGTCGAAACTCAATGGGTACTAAGACCCACTCAATAAAGTTTAAAATCTCACCCAAGTTGTGCCAAAATGTCCAAATACGACTTTTCAAAGGGCTGGACAGTGGCTCAAACACTTCTAAAACTCGAATCTAGCGTCGAAAAGTAATGGGTAATGTTAAACTCAAGTAAAGTAATGGGTATTCAAAATCACCTAACAAACTAATCCCAAAACACAAAAATCTTACTCTAGAAGTTGAATTTGTACGAAGAATGGAGACAGACCATGATGGGCTTGATCTCCAGCGAGCTACTGCGTGCGGCGGCTGGGATTCACCGACGAGTTCAGCGGTGCAAGGGGTATTGGGTGGTGGCGTCGACTGAAGAAGAGAAATATGAGAATTTTGGGTGTGTCGTCGACGAAAAGTCGTGTTGTTTTCTGCGTGCGTGAGAGAGGGAGAGAGAGGGTTAGTGGACGGGAGGAAAAATCGAGAATGAGGTGTGGATCTTCCACGAAGAAGAAGAAGAGGAGGAGGAGGAGGTAGAGAAAGGGTTTGGAGATATTTTATAAGTTTTATTTTAATAAATAAATTATTTAATGTTTTTAGAATTAGTGAAAAATCTGATTTTAATACACTTTTGATTTAAAATGAATTTTATTTTAATAAATTAAATGAATTATATTTTGTATCTTTCCTGACACCAAATAACTGTCGCGAAAAGTGAAATTCGAAAAATTCCGTCTTTTCCCGCATAAAACACGCAATTTTAGCTTTTGTGACAGTTTTTTTTTCCTCTCTTCAATTTTGGAATATACATCACTGTCGTAATAGATACATTTTATTATAGTTGTAGTGTAGAGTAGAAGTCAAATTGTACCAAGTAAGATTAAGAATTTGTACAAAAAAAAATATATATATATATATAGTTAAAGAATAGGATTTAGTAAAGGCTTAAGCAATGTGTACTTTGTCAGAGTATATGTTATTAACATCGTGGTATTTTAAGTAATAGATTTTTAAGTGTTTCTAAATAAAAGCTTCAGCAAAGTTTAAGTAATCTCTTATTATGCTAAAGATTGAATAAGCATGAGGCAAGCATTATAAGAGATTACTTAAAGCATGAGCAAGTAAAGATGGGAGCATGATTATTTAAAGTTAATGTGTGTCTACAAGTAGTATTACACAAACTTATTATAAGCATGGTATGCATCATCATAAACCCTAGACATACAAAAATTTGTTTGAGCCCTTTCGGGAAGATAATTATATCAAACATGAGTTGAGTATTTTGAGATAGTATCATATTTTTATGTGCACGTTGATTTATTCCATTATTAATATCGAGTATATTCCATAACAATGCAGTCATCAGAAGTACTGAACAAACTATGACATAGAGAGATTACTACTACTGTGTGATGAACAATTCTATTTCAGTGCGAGCACTAAGTGTATCAATTTCAACAAGGCTATCATTGTTTCTATTGATTCAATTATACTACAACGGAGTCAAGTTGGAATCCACAACTCATTAAGATTATCATTGTCTGAATCAATCCAATTAATCACAATGGGTCAAATGAGTTGTAAAGTACCCACATCAACTGATGTATTCATTAGGATGCGATGACTTAGATAACTTAACTGATGTATTCATGAGGAGTAGAAATATTGTATTTTTTTTCTTTGATTATTGTTTGCCCATTTGGGTTTTTTAGCAAGATTTTTAATGAGGTAGTTATTTGTATATAAAATAAAGAACTTTTTTTTTCTTCACTCGGATTTTTTCCATCGAAAATTTTTTATAATAAGGTTTTAACGAGACATTTATTTTATATAATATGAATATCTAAGGGAGATTGTTGTAAATATAATTATATATTATAAATGTGCAAATATCCATAACCTACATAGATTACCAATTGTCGTAGCAATTCTCATTCATTGTAACATTCGTCCTATTGAATTCCATGTTGTAACATATATTATGATATATATATATATATAAAGGTGTGTGGTGCCTTTGTTAGACACATCATAATTGAGTTCAATTATTTTCTATACTTTCTCTTTTCTCGTTTGTGTTGTTTCATTAATCTTATCCGTTTCTTTGTTCTTATTTCATAATAATAATATATATATATATATGATATATCTCTTTTTTTAAGAAATCTATGATATATACATCATGTTATATAGATGAGAAAATATTTTTTTTTTAAAGATCACATTTTTATTTTTTGATAATATCTTTAAAAAAAGATTTTCTTTTTGAAACAATTGCATTTTTTCTCACTAATATCTACTCAGCCTTAAATAAAGGATTGTTTTTCTTAAAAAAGATTATGTATGAAAATTATTTTTTATAAAATTGAATGAGGATTTTAAAACAAAATCGAAAATATTCACGATGATGTGTATAACAAAAGAAAAGAAAAATTCATAAAATTCATGAAACTCGTACAACTTAGTTATTTTTTTCATAAATTTCAAATTTTTCCTTCTCAAATTTCTTCATCTCTTCTTCCAAAATTTATTTCTTCATCATCATTTCTCATCTTCCAGGTCATTTTTATCATAGACAATATTTTTTTCTTTATTTTTTTACATTTATCAAGTATCATGTCCTTCTTCTTCCTCTTTTTTCTTCTTATTCTTTTTTCATTATCAAACATAGTACAAGATCATTTAAACTCGGTACAAAATAATTTAGACTTTGTGCAAGATCGTTTAATCAGGGTACAAAGATTGTTTTTCGCATATGTGATCGATTAATCAAGGAATATTTTTGTTATTTCATGTTGTGGCTTTATTCCTTTTTCAAAATTGTTCTATAGGGTATAAATATTTTGCATTTTTTCTATTTTTTATTAAAAAACCGTATCTCATTTTCATTTTTCATTTTTTTTAAGTAAGTTATCTCTTTTACATATATATTTTCAAAATAGTGTTTTTTAAGAGAAATTGTTAAAAAGAATATTTGACAAAATATTTACCCTCAATAAAAAAAAATAAGTGTAATGAATTTTGTCTCTCATTGTAGTTTTGTTGTATGAAGTATAAATAGTTTGTATATTTTTTTTATTTTTAAAAAATATTTTTTCTTAATCTTCGTATGAAATTGAGATTCAATAGTTTGAAAATGAAATTTAGACTGAATTAAGTGAAAAGAAATTGAGATTTAGTAGTTTGAAAATGAAATTTAGATTGAACTAAGTGTTAATTAATTTTCAACTTTAAACACATTCAAAATTTTCTTTTCAATTTTAGGAAACACATGCAAAGGTAGGTAGTTTGTGTTGGTTATTTAAGAAAGAGGGTGGTATAATGAAATTAAAGATAAATAAATGAAAGATTATAATAATCGTAATCATCTAAAGATATGGAATCAAATCAATGGCTATAAAGTGAGGATAGAGAATCCAAACTATCATTTAAAAGAACAACTTTTCAATATTTTTCTTTTCTAAATGCCAATGAATAATTTCTTTAATAGGTTTTTTTTTATATATATATATTTATGCTGTTAAATTTAAAATAAAAATTTGGAAATATCCCAAATAACCCCCAACCCACCACCCCCAAGAACGCATAAAATAACATATCCAAAGAACAAAGAATTTTGTGTGAAATAAAGAGGTGGCAAATGGGAATAGCCTTTGGTGGAAATTAATTGAAGAAAGCATATAACAAATTTGGATGGATGGATAACATAACACACACTCCTTCTCTCGCATCTCTTTTCTATTATTATTATTGTTATTATTTTAACATATCTTACTTTCATTTTCTATCTATCAAACCTTTTAAATTTGATCTCATTTTACGTCATTATTTCCCTTTTTCTAAATGTAATCTATCAAATCAAAATACCAAAGAAATCTCTCACTATACTGTCAAAGCAATAAATCAGTACAACCAAACATAACAACGTTAAACCATTACAATTAAGTCTGCCCTACGTACACACCAAACCAAACCAAAACTGCAACAATACCAACACCAACTAAACAAACAAATAAAGAAACCCACAGAGACTTCAACCAATTATCAAAAAATCAAATAAAACCATTTGACCAATTTGATTGATATTTTTTGAAAAGAATAATATTTGTAAACACTAGAATTCCCCAACCTTTACTCAAATGACACACCCACACCAACTCAGCAATCCCCACGTACCAATCCTATGGGATCATGCTTTTGAAGAACAGTACCTTTACCTAGCTTTTACTTTAAGAGCCTTTTAGATTTACTTCTGCCAAATAGTATGTTTAAATATACCTCCCACCCTTTACTATTTGCATATACGTGAAATAATAAGAAGATTAAGCCTAAATTTCGTTCATAAACATTCAAATGTGTATTGAATACACCATCAATTTTTAAGTTAGAAGTTAGAAATGAATCTAGTGTTTAATTGTTGGTGGAACGAAGATAACGCATACAAAAAATTAGAAGTAAAACTAGTGTTTGTATGCTTAATTTTCAAGAAGAAACAATAGGGTGAATAAATAAGTTTTTTAACATTTAATTGTCTATTTCAAATGTCTCTAAACTTTAAATTTTTCAAATTTCAACTTGGTGGTTAATAATCCTTAATTTATTAAAAATAATCAGTTGATCAGTACATAAAGTTGTAGATTAACTTAACTCTATTAAACGCACGTACAAAAATCATAACCTATATAATACTTTCAAGGTTCATAAATCATCATCCACGAAATTAAAAATTCGAATACTTAATAAATACATCTAAAATTTGTAAATAACTGTATTTAAACTCATGTTAAATGGCAAAGACACAAAATGGTCGTCTTAAAAAATATTTTAAAATTTTTGTGTGTTATTTTTCATTTTGTAATAAGTAAAATATTTAGGGTTAAAAGTGAAGTGAAATGAGATGTACAACATTTAAAAAAAAAATGAAAATATAATAAAATTTATCGTGGTATCAAATTTGATTGTTGATAGACTACACGTGGTAATGCTAGTAATAGACTTCTACCACTGCTATAGCTATAGTCTATAATAAATAGATTAATTTGAAAAGTTAAATTTAAATTTGGTTAAACATGCAAACAGTAGAGTTTTAGCATTATATTTTAGTAACTATCTTTTTTTTAGAATAAAGAAAAATGAATGAATAATAGATAAAATTTGATAATGCTTGTTTATTAGACATATATTCTTTCCTATTGAACTTGGAAATTTTATTTCGTTAGTTGATTTAAAAAAAGGAACCGCCCAAATCCAAAGTATATAAGCATCTCTCAATCAATGGAATCACCAAATCTTGTGCATATTCATGCAACTAAATCGCTTCACTAACCTCATTCCATTTCTTGGTTACAAAACACACAGTAATATTGTTCCTTTATTCTTCATCATCCTCACCTTTTTTCCACTTCTATCTCCCATTACAATTTTCTCCACCCTCCGACTTAGATTACCTTCAATCTTTTTATTGTATTTTTTATCATCTTTTTTCATACCCTACAATGTTATCAACTAAATTATGTATATATACGTATACGTATGTATATGTATAGTTAAAGTTGAGTCATGAAACTCACTTCTAATTCTGTAATATTTCAGTTGGATTAGGCGTTAATTACTATATACATTGTCGTTAGTTTGTAAAATATGTCATGTGTATACTGTTATACATTTATCCCTTGTAACTTCAAATTTAAAGTTATTAAGTTTTATTAATACGATGCTACGTACATTTGACCATTAATTCATCCTATTTTGTGTTGATGATTGGAGTATAACGTGTGTTGTCTTTTCAAAATCTAGAGTGATATTTTATTTTAAAGTTACTAAAGTTTTGATTTAGTTCTAATTACTAGAGATGGAAGAACTATGAATCGGTTCAGATCGTGCATGAAGTCCAATCAAAACTCAATTGATATTTTAGTTGGATTGATTGAATTTTTGGTCACTAATTTTATTAAATTGAACGACGTCTCTAATCTCTATTAATTGTACATCCTATTTGACTTATTTCCCACTACATTATTCTCTTCGTTAGTATATTTTTGATGATTTCATGAGCTTTCAAATGTATGGTAAAGGAAAAGGGGGTGGTCTTGTCAAATTGGGACCAGGAGGATTCAAAACAAGTGTCCAAATACACAGTTTCTCTTGATTTATAATTGTAAACATAATCAATGAGATTATCAAACCCTTTCTTCTTTATTACATAAGAATATATATCAATGATTGATTACAAAAATTCTTCTCCAATAATTGTCATTTCCATCATTTCATGAAATGTACATTGGGTATTGGGTATTCAAGTTATCACTTTTTCAAATTACATATCTAACTATTATTAAAAGAATTTTTACAGTACCAATTATCATTTTAAAGATTTGAAAGTTTGATTATTTATTTTAAAATATTTCAACTAAAAAAAGTAGAGAAGAAAAAAGTTTTCAATAGATATGTACAATGTACATAACTACACTTAAATGGATAGTCATAATCAAAACTGAGTATTTAGAAATAAGATTAAAAATTTAAGAATATTGGAGAAGTTCGTTTAGACTAAGAACTTTACAATTTATTAATAAATAAATAAAATAAAGTTATTCCAACCAAACATATGTGTATTTTCAGTAAGGTATGTGCAAAATTTATATTAAGAAGTTGGTTGACTTGAAAGAAGAAGAAAAAAGAGGGGGAAAAGTGGAAGTTCTGTAAAGTTGAAGAAAATGAGAATTATAATTATATTGGAGAAGTTCAATTAAAATTTAAGATCAAAAGAAGACAAGGTTAGCATGAAAGTTATAGACATGAGATTGGAAGTTTCTTTTTACATTTTTTTTTTCTCTGAGTACATATATACATGCAAGCATGAAAGTTAGAATAACTCAAATTTGTAAATTAACCCTTTTTAAATATTCTTTCAATTTCCAAACTTTTGAGATTTTTAATAACGTTGTTTGTTTTTAATATAATGAGGGATAGAAAAAAATTAAACCATATAAACTGATCAAATGCAAATATTCAAAACTATATTATTCATTTATTTTTTTTTAAAAAAATAAAATTGTAGGTGAAGCTGAACTTTTTTAAGAAAATGACAAATTTTAAAATTTGAATTTTATATAGGCGATTAATAATGTTGTATTTGTGAAAAATAAGAAATGACAACTTAGAGAGAAAAGTTAAATAGATTTAGTGAGATGTTACTGTCATTTTCTCTACATCTCCTTTCTTCCTCATATTTCTTATAAAGTTAAATAGAATCTTTAA
Organism: Cucumis sativus; assembly: GCF_000004075.3. NCBI lineage: Eukaryota > Viridiplantae > Streptophyta > Magnoliopsida > Cucurbitales > Cucurbitaceae > Cucumis > Cucumis sativus. The sequence continues at coordinate 23,116,053 of NC_026657.2, forward strand.
GACTTTTCAGTTCCATAAATTAATTTAGCCTACTGCTTAAACAAATGTTACAATTTTAAAATAAAATAACTTCAAAAAAAGCCTTACACTTTTTATCATCCAGTAAGTTCCCTATCCCTACTGTCACAAATTGTATTCAAATAGTACAACAAAAGATCGATAATTTATAAAATAATGAACTTTTACTAAAAAAGAAAAAAGAACTCTTATGCATGTAAACTATTGAGAAGTTAATTGGTGCGAAATTTTGCTTTTGAAACTATTGATTAGGAAAAATTTTACATTTCTTTTAAATTAATAAGTGAAATAGTTAAAAATTGAAATGATGGTTAAATTTAGTATTGAAATAGTTACGCCGCAACGAGGGGAGTATGACATCAAATGGATGTTTTTCTAAGATAGAGAGAGTTTAAAATTTAAAGGACAAATAATAGAAAAAATCTGATAGTTGATATAGAGAATAAAATAAAAGATTGTGAAAGGTTTATATGATAAAAGAATTAAAATATATAAAAATAATAGTGTGTATGACTATCTTTGGACTTTTGCCTACAAAAAGTCTTCTCTATAAATACAATTCCTTGGAATCCCTTTTCTTCTCATTAGCTTTTGCTCTATTCCATCGTCTTTCTTCAATACAACTTTCCTTTTCTCTTTCAAAACATATCACCCAAAACCATTGATAACCACAAAATGCAATACCAAGCACAACAACAATACGGAGCTTCTGCTTCTTCTTCCTCCTCCTATTCTGCCAACGATCCGATGCGTCGGATAGAGCGTATGGCGGCCGAGAACGCGGTGGTCATGTTCAGCATGACTTCATGTTGCATGTGCCACGCTGTCAAACGCCTCTTTTGTGGAATGGGAGTTAAGACTACAGTGTACGAGCTAGACGAGGACCCGAGAGGAAAAGAGATAGAGAAGGCTTTGATGCGTTTAATGGGAAGCTCCTCAGCTGTTCCCGCCGTCTTCATCGGTGGGAAACTCATTGGCTCTATGGATAGAGTCATGGCCTCTCATATCAATGGCTCCCTCGTCCCTCTCCTGAAAAGCGCCGGCGCGCTTTGGCTTTAAAACGTCTTCAGCGTATGTATCTTGACATATGTCGTTAATGTGCCTGTTTTCTTGACCCAGTTGAGATATGTTTGTGTTTTGCAGTAAAAGAAAAAAAATGTGAATTAAGAAAGTTGAAAAGAAGAGGAAGAGGAGAGTGTTGGGTACTTGTAATAATTAGCTCCCTCCTCTGAAAAAATAAAAAAAAAAGAATAACAGTTTTTTTTCTTTCTTGTTTATTATGTGTTTTTGTTTATGAAAGTTTGAAAAATTGTTTGCCTTTTCTTTATCTCAAGAGACGGGTTTCTTTCATAACCCATTTAGCAAATTATTCTTCATTGCATCATAGATATAAATGGATATGATTTGGATTCGAAAATGCATACAGAGAAAATAGTTGCATGGCAAAAGAAAAAAAAAGGAAATCAGGTTATTAAAATAATTTTTTAAAAAAGGAACATATTTTTAGTAAGGTAAGAATTTATCCATGAGAATGGATAACTACCAAGAAAAAAAAAAAGGGAAAAAGGTGTTAAAGAATATAATTAAAACATTAGTTTATGAAAACCCATAATAATTTAAGCATTTAAATTGTAAAGGAAAAAAATGTATTTTAAAGCTTTTTTTTTTTCTTTAATGTAATGGTAATTTAATAATAATAATAATAGAACAGACAGAATCTAAAAGAAGCTAGAAGAGAGAGAGCTTTGTCGTCCTCCTTGTCTGCAGATTTGAGTCTCAAATTCAGCCACCGCCACCGTAGGAGATAGTCGGAATCTGGTGGGAGTTTATGTTTTTTGTTTTTTGGGTTAAGGTGGTGGCCGGTGGGAAACATCCGTACAAAATGTGGAACCCACTACTCTTTCTGTTTTAACCATTGTTTTTTCTTTTGTTATTCTACATATGTTTTTGGAGCCGCACTTTAATTTGGTAGATTTTTATATATTAACTACACTAATGATTCGGATATTAAACAATATTAGTGTGTTAAAAGCTTGAATCCTCACCACATGACCTTCTCATTTTACTAGGTAAAATGCATCCTATTTATTCAACTATTCTCTTGCTTTCTGACATTGTGATAGGTAAAATATTGAATAAGTTTAATCTACATATGAGCTATGGAAAATCAAAGATTCAATTGGAGTTCTGCTAATTAAACTCGCAAGAATGACACTTCACTTTAAGAAAGTTGATGAAAAATATATACAAACTGATCTAGATTTAGTTCTTTATAAATAGGATAAGTTTCAAGTGCAAAGTATGTTTAATTATATAAATCATAGTATGGCGACTTAGAAGGTATTTTGTGTGTTTGGTTAGCATCATCGCATCCACCTATGTAGTTTTCTTGGCTTCATAAAGGATTGTTATAGTCTTCATCCACTAAAACATGGATGTTAGAAATTATAGTGTGTTAGCAATATTTGTTTAAGTCCTGTTGTTGACTCTCAGTTTGTCTCTGCTTTCTGTCTACCAAACAGAGGGTTTTTGTTTCTGGAAATGTTGATCCTGCAAAATATATATTTTCTTTATGTTGAAAATTCTGTCTGCAAGGGTTTTCTTTTTGGTACAATTCTTGTCTTTTTCGTGCACCATCTTTTTGGAAACGGGGTTGCTCTTTTGTGTTGTTTGTGCACATTTAAAGAAGTTTTGTTTGGCATTGGAGGCTGGTCATTTTGAAAATGAATATCGAGTGTCATTGTCATGTGAGGTTTTTCATCGCAGGTGTTGTGTGGATCTTTGACGAAATGAAGATCATATATTGCTTCAGGGTAGTGATTCACTCCATGTTCTATTGTTTTCATGACTTAACTTATTGAGAACGATTTCTCAAGCTAAGGGGAGTTTAAGTTATATTTAAGTAGAGTAGTCTACACTTGAGAGGGGAAAGATAAAGTTGTAGCGAGACTCACAGCTTAAAGGAAAAGCTTAAAGTTGTATTAAGATGGAGTCTCCAAGGAGCCTAAGTAGGTTTTTTTTTACTGATATTAATACTTAGAAAAAGCTCAGGTCACCAAGAAGAGAATGCTAAGTCACGTCTAAGGGAAGTGGATTAATGACTGAGTGATTAAGCTTTACATGGGACACTATAATCATGTTGTAGTTACACATAAGTACTACGCGCTATAATTGCTTATATTTATATTAGTGTAACCCTTTACTTCTTAGATGTAGGTGATGTTTTGTTGAATTGGGTTAATGATAGGATGATTTTCTTATGAAGTATAGGTATTGTTAAGCCTACATTCTCCTATCATAAAAGAAATTTATAATACCAACCTACACTCTTATCGCTATAAAGATGTAACAAAAGTAGCAAGTTTGAGTTCATGAATCTGCTGAGAATCTTGTTTAAGTTTCTTGCATCAAAATTCAATAATTCAATGAAGGGAGGGGAGGTGTTTGTTGCTAAAAAAAATGTAAAATGTAAAATGGCAAATGTAAAAGTAAATTGTTTTAGTTTTTTCTATTGCTGGAAGACAATATTTATTTTTAAAAAATCTCAGTTTTGATAAAATTGGGAATAGGGATATTAGGTTGAACTTTTTTCGTGGAATTAAAATGTAGAATTGTTAATTAATGCAAACCACAACGAATTAGTCATAAAAGATCTAATTGCTCTAATTTATTGAACATATAAGAACTGCTCTTTGTTCAAACTAAATTCTTCAAAAGCACTTTTATCGTTAGCGGTTTCCATGCCCATTCAAATTTGCATTAAGATTTTAGGTAGGAATGAATGTTGTGATAATCTAATGATTGGCTAGCACTAATCTTGGTTGATAAAACTAATATGTATCCAATTAGAATAATACATGCAAGATCGAAAAAAAAAACTCCTTTTTTTAATCAAATTAGGAGCTCTCTTTCTAATTTTATCTTTTAACTAAGGATACTTACTCATAACTGAAAACTCATATGAATCTAGTTGTTTCAAGATTTTATGGTCATTGGAGGTGCCTTATGCTCTACGTTTTCATCATGTAGTCTACTTCTATACCAAACATGGTTATCTGAAAGATAGCGTTAATGTTCCATGAAAGTTATTTTTCCTCTTATCTCGAATGACGATCTTGTTGGAACTTATGTCCTAAAACTTGTAGATTGTAAGGATAATTCATTGATCGTTATTAATAAAGTGTTATTATTATAATTTCAATAAATGTTATTGATTATATTATTAATTTTGTTTTAACAACCTAAATCCAATAAACTAATATTCTAAGTTGTTTGATGAGTCTTGAACAGTATGTAGAGACATACAATGATGATGTTCTAGATTAGCTTAAAGTGTCTGTAGTATAGGGATAAGGTTGGGTACCTTATCCTGGTAATACTATGGAAACAACTCACTTTTTATTTGATACAAATGCAATGATCCAATGTGTCTGTGTAGGTGACATGGGAGTGAGAATATCCTATGCAATGAGCTTGCATAAGATCGGACCATGAAATAGTAACCACTACATGTAACTCCCTTAACTAGTTAGGTTTCTATTTTATTAGAATAACCTAGGTAACTTAATCTTAATCCTAAGTGTATTATAAACTTCTGTTCGCAAGAGATTGTCCTTTAATTTGTACGAGTGAGAATGACTAAATTTCTGACTCAATATGCTTATCATTTTGGAGACAAGATCGAGTGGGGAGCTGGAAACATAATTATACAAGATGGAATTCACTCATTCTCGACTTTAGGTTAAGTAGACGAATGTTCTCTTAAATGGTGTCTTCGGAACTTGAACAAATGACCATACTCTCTCTATGACACGAGAGGGGTTTCTGTTTATTGGTTGGACCATAAACAAGTTGTTTCATTAGAGGAGCACTGATAGGGTTTGACCTAGCTAGTGTTACGAACACTCGTGAAGGACTAACTTACTATTATTGGTCTATATCCATGAACATAGAAATATATCTACAATGAGAAGAGCTCAGCTGTGAGTTTTTAGTGGAGTGTACATACAGTTAACGAATATTAATTAATGTAGTTAATGAATTCAGCCAATTAATCTCATATCATTGTAGCTTCTAATTTGTAGGTCCATTAGGTCTCATTCTTAGCTCGTAAAGGGTAATGAGATTTATTTATATCAGTTGTAACTTGAAATATTCAAATTTACTTTGAGAATTAGTATATTACATCGTAATACATTATAATATAAAGTTTGTATTTTAATTTAACTTTATTATATAAATTTAATTTTGGATATGATTCAAAATTAATTTATGAGAGATAAAATATTTAAATGAGTTCAAATATTAATTTAATGTGAATTGAATTCATATTAAATATATTTGTTAGGAGAGAAATTTATATATGAATATGATTCAAATTTAATTTAAGTTAAATATAATATATTTAATTTCGCTATTAATTATATTGCGTCAAACTAAGTAAGTTTTTCTCTTTCTAATCTATAATTAGAAAACATGTTTAGCCTTTAAGTTATAATAAGAAAATTAGTTTCTCTATTATTTGCCAATGTATTGTTATTTTGGGATTCTCAAATTAAATTGAGCAATAGTTCTATAAAGTCTTCCTCTGCGTAGAGCTTTTATCACTTCAAATCTATCTCTCATGCATATGGGACATGTTTGCTACCACTTCGCACCCCACTTAGTTAGGTCACCATATGTTGGGATGTCATTATTTGTCCACAACAAGGTTGCATGCAACTAATACATACACACAGCAAAAGTCCACACAAGGTTGCATGCAACTAATATATACACACACCAAAAGTCCACAAAATTTTCAATTCCTCAATGGTTGTAGGTACACATCAATTTTCCTGTCAGGAGATTTTGGACCAGAAATGAGCATTGACATGAGAAGTTTGACTCTTTCATGCATTTTCATAGTGGCAAATTGTAAGGAATTAACACCACATATCACATTTTGTACGAGGTACTCATAGGACTGAAAGAATTAAATCAATTTAAAGTTAACACCAGACGAACATACCGTGGATCTGAAACAAAATTAGGAAATTTATAATCAAAATGCTTCCATCCCTCTTCATCAGATGGATGTCTCAAGACATCCTCTATTTTCATTTGTTTATCCTTATGTCATCTCATGTCTGTCGAGCTTTCTTGCAATACAAATAAGCTTTGTAATCCCGACATCAATGAAAAGTGGCATAATACTTTTTGTGATATTTTTTTCCTGATCTGTTAGAACTAACCTTGTACTGAAACTCACCACAAGTTGGACACTGCTACAAATCCCCAAACTCTTTTCAGAACAATATACAGTCATACTTAAAGGCATGAATAGTTTCGTATCCCAGGTTCAACTCACACAGTTTTTGTTTTGCTTCATAGAATGAACTAGGAATATTGGTACCATACATTAGAAACACATGTTTTATTATATCAAACATCATGTCGAAGAACTTGTTGCTCCAACCATTGAGAACTTTCACATGCATCATCGTAACAAAAAAGTTGGGGATGAAAATTCTGAACAGTCTAGGTATAGCTCACTACTTGCTTTGTTTAATAACTCCTAAAATACCACGTTTGTTCTATCTTCTTCTAAATATACCCCACTATTAAACGACATTTCATTCTCTAAATCTTCCTTCATCTCTTCTATGTACAATATTAGCTTGGAAATCATGTTGTAAACCCTAAATCCTAACGAACTTAGATTTTTTTTAAGAACTTGAAAGGGGTTTGATTTTAGGTGTCATGGTAACTAGAAAAAGGGAAGGTTGAGTTGTTAAGGTTTAAAAAGTTAAAGATGTGAATTTGAAAAAGAAGAGAAAATTTGGCTAAGTATGGAAGTTTGGCATTTTGCCTTTGGATGAGGCGTTTAGAGGTTTTTTTGGGTGGCCAATAGGGGAATAAAACCTCTGAAGAGGTTAGTGTGGACGTATAGGATGCTTTCTAAGCGGCAAAGGACTAGAAGAAAAGAGGTTATCTTGGCATTTGTTGTGTAGCCGAGAAGAGTAGGAAAACCTCTAAGGTTTGGCATTTTGATTGAGGGCTAGGCGAGAAGAGTAGTTTGAGAGGCTATTTGGATATTTTTTGTAGGCAAGAAAGCTTGGTTAAAGGTTAGTTGGCGAGAAGACTTGATGTAGAGGGATGTGTTTAGAGGTTATCTTTGCGTTTTGTGTATGGTCGAGAAGGAAAAAAAGTGAACCTCTAAGGATCAGTGTTTTGGTTGTTGGCTAGGTGAGGAAAGTGCTTGAGAGGTTGGTGAGGCATTAAGGTTGGCGAGAAGACATGGTTTTAAAGGTTATTTTGAGCATGACCATGAGTTTGGAGGTTTGCGACAAGGCTAGAGAGGTTGGCTGGCAGTTTGGCTTGGCGTTTTGGCATGTCCTTGATATTTTTCCATTTTTGGGTTAGACGTATTTTGAGTGGAGTTTGGCAAGATGGGGAAGAAGTGGAGTCGATTAAGTGAATTTCAAGTGTCATATGCATACATAGGTTAAATTTCGGCTGTAGGAGGTATCAATAAAGATTCATGCAGACTTTAATATAAATAGGTCACTTCAGATGAACATTTTCTCCAAACTACTTGTGTGTTTTGACTAAAATTGATCTAAAAAGTTCACAAATTAAGTCTGTTTTCTAATTTTGGGCTAACTAAGGAATTTGAGAAAGGGAAGGTTGAGGTTGAGTGGAGAGAGAAGAGAAAGGTCATTCTCGAGAGAAATATGAACAATGTTCACTTCTAGGGGGCTATAGAGTTCATCACAAAAAACAATTGTCTGCAAATTTGAAGTAAGACATTTAAAACAATTTAGAGCAACTTTGTAGAATAAAGTATTTTCATTTGAGTTTTGGATTTTATGTTATAAAGATTTAAAAGATAAGTAATATTTGGCTGAATTATGAGTTTATGGGCAGTAGAGGTTGTTGGCCGAGTGTCAGAGGTTACTCGGCAAGATGGACATGTATTTTAGGTTAAAGAAGGTTAGCATTGCATTTAGGATGATGTTGGATGCACGACCTGCGTGCAACGAGCGTGTGGCCAAGGAAGCACGCGATGAAGGCTACACGAGATGTCAGACACACGGCCAGGTGAGGCGCAGTGCGTGCCTGTGTGTGAGGTTAGCACGCAGGCTTTGCCAGGGTGGGTGGCAAACCTCTTGCGAGGTTAGTGTGTGGCCAAGTGAAGCGTGCAACGTGCTTGTTCGTGAGGTTAGCACGCAGGCATGCCAGGGCTCGCGAAAACGTCTTGCGAGGTTAGCGCACGGCCAGAGATCCGCCACCCACCCCATGCACACTAGCCATGTCAAAAGGGTGTTTTTGGGTTGTTTTGATATTTTGAAAATTTTTAAGTAGAGCTCTGATGATTTCATGATTAAATGAAATTAATTGGAGTTCTTTTCAATTCTTTCAGAATAAGAAGATATCAGACAAGTCTGCAGACCAAAGGTTTGAGCTTCGAGCAGTGAGTGATAAAATAAGTTTAAATTAATTTGTAAATTTTATCATTTATCAAATGTTTTTATGCATACATTGATGTATGAATGTTTGAGTTTACTGATTTACGAGCATGTTTTAAAAAGTGTTAAAGTGTGTTATTTAGAAATAATTTAAAGCATGTATTTGTGGTTAAGTCTATTAATATTGCAAGCCATGTTTTACGAGTATGCTTGAGTTCTCATTTAGTAAAGTTTTCTGTTTTAAGAAAGATATTTGAAAAGCATGAGTTTAATGAGAATGGTTTAAAGAGAAAACCATGGTACTCTATATACCAAGTACTCGACGATCAATGTGCATAGAAATTTAGGGGTAAAGGGTTGAGCTGAACACTTAGCTGCTACCACCAAGTTTAGGCAAGATAGTATGATCAACGCTCTGCTATCTTGACCGAGAATATAGATCAAGCACGGTAGGTCGAGCTAGTTACTACCGTGATCGAGTTTCCTGAGTGTATAGTATACATAAATAAAAGAGTACTTGAATGTTAGAATATTTGTAAGACAAGTAAAAGTTTAGTTTAAAGAGATAATAAAGATTTTATACTCATATAAGTTTATGAAAAAGATTAAAGTTATTTTGTTTTAAAATATATTTTATAAAATCATCACTCACTAGGCTATTTAGCTCTCCCTTTGCAAATGTTTTCTCACTTTCCAGGTAAAGGTCGTGATCTGCAAGTCTGACCATTGTCTCCAAGTCTGTTGTGCAAAAGTTGTAGATAGTTTTACTGTTGTTGGTTAGTACTTAGGCTTATCCATGTTATGTACATAAGTTTTGATAAGAGGTTAAGCAAGTTGTAGTTTCTATTTGGTTCTAAAAAGGATAGTCTGGATGTAATGACATTTAGCCTAAACTTTTTTTGTTCTATGTAAAGAAGTTTGTGTTAGTTATGTTCTTCTACTTTTCGTTGTGTATGTTTTATTCAGCATGATTAAATATCTATAGTTAGGGTCAATTGGTGTTGTTTAGGGAAGGATAACGACGTTGGTTGGCTTCACGTCACATTTCGAGTCAAGCAAGCAGGTGCTCGGGGTGGGGTGTGACACATGCAACATACGTATCCAACATTTCATTTTCTTTAGGAAATGAGTTACTACTAGTTCCTTCATCAAAAGGATTACTACTACTCATTCATTCATCAAATCTTTGCATACCTCTGTGAAAGTTTATAGGCTCTCCATGATACACCTAGTCTATATATGAAGGACTATTTCAGTGGTTAATAGATGTTGCTCCACACCCTCAACGCGTCTCAATTTGAATTCATACATCTTTTGTGCAACTATTGACGCATGCATGCATGCATGGACACCTTATATGTCCGCAAACTATTGACGTGATATTTTGCAACCTCTAAAAATTGAAAAACTCTTTCTCTTTGTACTCAATCAAAAACCTATTCATAAGTTTCATCCAACTCTTGTCCATCTCGTTAAAAACCCTAAAACATAAATAGGTTGGTCTTCTATCTCTCCTCTCAAATACTCCACCACTTTCTCCATGAATAAGTATGCTCAATCTCCCAACTTGCACTGAAGTTAAGTTTAAATCTACTTAACAGTTCTAGCATATTTAATTAAAAGCTACCTAAGAATCATCAACACTACTAACAGATTATAAATTAATATTGACATAAAAAACTAGACTACCATAACTACATGATAGTCGTAAAATAAGTTAACCACAAATTACGTCAACCTTTTTAATTACAAGCTATCTAACACATTCAAATTCAATACTAAAATCTAAAAATAATTTGAAATTTGAAATTAAATTTGGATACATACATTATAACAATACATAATATCAACACATAATATCAATACACACATTACATACAAACATTTTTCTAATACATAACATACATTTTAATCTAAATCCTAAAAACATACATTATATAATATATATATATATTCATTTTTCTAATTTTTCTTTTAAAAAAAAAAAAAAACCTTGATTGAGAGATGAACGGGGGTGAGCGACAATGGAGGACGGTGGGCGGCAGAAAACCCTAGCGATGACGCGACGAACGACGGATGGTGAACAGCGATGGCGAAGGGCGAACAAGCTCTCGGCCTCTCTCACTTTTTTTTCTCTTGTTTTCTTTTGTTCTCGACCTTTCCCAACGCAGCTTGAAAATGTCGGGCAATACGTCTTTTTCTGTTGCCACATAAAGTAAAACATCGGTGTTAGTGTAGACCAAAGTCAACGTTTCACTAATGGCGTGGAAGAAAACTAAACATTAACATTATTCCAACTTTAAATAATTAAATATTTATTCCAACTTTCTTCGACGTTTCTGTCCTCGGCGTCGGGGAACGTTTAATAATAAAATCACAATTTTATTGTTTTTCAACAGATTTTCCTTGGACGTCAACAAAAACTTGGTGATCAATATTTAAAAATAAAAAATGTGGAGCAGTCTCAACATCTTGAAGAATGACGTCGGGGTTGCTCCCCTAAATCGACGCCTCTTGGCTTGCGTCAAGGACTCGAGAGTGGTATGTTGTGCCAATGTTTTGTTTCCTGGCGTCTTTCTCGATGTTAGAAATCCCTAGTTTTTTGTAGTGACGCTTACATCTCATATAATAGTTATAAAAGAGGATGTATGTCCACTATTACTAAAGTAAGACACCTAACTCGTATCCATTTATTGCAAAGGTTTTAGGTTATAACTTGAACATAAACTATTATTATATGTCAACCAACTACTTTTTCGATGTGACATCATACAAGTTTGGAACTTAATTCATTAGGTCTGAATGAATGTAATCTAAATATCAAATAAAATACTTCTTATTTAATTAGATATATAATTTGTATTATCACAGTGAGATACGTGAGATTTAGGACACCAAATCAAACACTATTTTTCTTTTTGTGTTTAAGACATACTTATTTTAAAAAATAATATCCAAAAACACTAAAATTAGGCCTTTTAGAAAAATAATAAATTATTGTTTTTTTATTCTAAAATTTTGTTTAGTATTGAATGAAAACAAAAATATTGAATTAAAATCAAACTTTTCTTTGAATAGAATAAGAAAGAAGAAATTGTTTTTATTTAGTATTGAATTGTTTGATAAAACAAAATTTGGATCATAAATGAAATGAAGGCTGAATTTTTGAAGGTCAACTATAAGTTTTGTATGAGTGAATTGAATTGAATTGTTAATAAAAAAGAAAAGAAGAAGAAGAAGAAGAAGAAGAAGAAGGAAAATGGTTTGAGTGGAGATTGGGTCAAAGGCTTGGGGCCGCCGCGTAGAAAGATGTGAAAAAGGTGGGAAGGGATCAAAATGGAAGGGGTTGTTATCGGAATGCTTACATTCTCAACAACCAATCGCTTTCTCCCACCTAACACAAACACTCCTCCACCCTTCTTACCATACTCCTTTCCACACCACATCCCACCTCTTCCCCTTCCCCCCCCCCCTACTTTTCACCGACAAACCCCACACACTCAAACCAATCCACTCCACTCCCTCTTTTCGTTTTTCATTTCTCCAATCTTAGACGTTAATACATTTAGTATCAATCAACTTACTTTCATTTCCATTTTTCATCCTTTTCATATTTTCCAGGCTTAAACTTACCAAATCAACTAGTTTTTCTCAACCATCCATCTACTTTTCCATGGTTTAACTTTTTTATTTTCACTTTCTTCAACTTATTCCTGTTCTTTGTTCCTACTCCATATATGTTACCCTCAATTCTCTTGTCAACAAAATAATCACTTCTTTAACTACTTTACATTTCATTGTCTTATACTCACAACTCATGCAAAATCCTAACCACTTACAATTTTATTTCATTTCATTTTCAAACATTTCCACAAAAAACCATCTCATTATAAAATCAACACTAATCAAATCATTTTCAACGAATACACAATTTTAGCACATCTATAAATCGACTATATCTCTTTTCATAATCGAGTAATCACCAATTTTTTGTTTTCTTTTATGGATTTTGATTTTTGTAGATGTTTATTAATTAAGTTGAGATTGAGATTGTTTACTATCATATCCGAGGAACTAACCATGGAAAATGAAAATGCAACATAACCAAAAAGTCCAAAATCACACACTTTCACTCTCTTCACGGCTTCTTATGTGTTTGTTGAGTTAATTTTTTCTTTTTTTGTTATTCTAATTATATCCAATTATATTTTTTTGGCACATAAAACTAAGATATATATAATTATTTCCCAAAGCTAAAAACTTTGTAGGGAGAAATTATTAAATTAATTTAATATTATGAATTTTTTAGACGCTTATTGTATATTTAATATTATATTCATGTAATTGCTGTTGACATAATAAATTTATGATGTACCTAAGGTATAATAATTGATCATTTTCCCATTTTCTTAATTTAACAAAATATAATACTTTTTTTAAAAAAATAAAATATAGCACTGAATTTTTGATAGATTTTATAAATAATTTTAATATTTTACTATTTTTTAAAAGGTTCATTTGTAATTTTATTCTGTTTTAGATAATTCTTGTTTTGAAGGGTTTGTTAGCAACTTTTTAAGCAAACTCATTTTTTAAAAAAAAAAAAACAGTAAGAATGAAAATCAACCTTGAAAATATTATATCTTTTAATCATTGTGTTCCAAGATCCAAGATATTGGATATGCAAATAAAATAGAACAACTAAGAAAGATAGATATATGAACAAGATAATTAGAGCAACATTAGTTTTTGACACTATTTTAAAATTTGATTTGATGTGAAATAATTAAGTAGTATAATATATAATTATTTTGTAAGATGTAGTTAAATGTTTTTTTTTTTTAATAAGGATATTTGAAATTGAAATCAACCATAAGAATGATTTTAATCTTTACAAGTTGATATTTGTTTATTTGTTTGTTTGTTTGTTGGGTCGTTATTTTTGTAATCAAAATGGAAGTTGAAAAAAAGAAAAAGAAAAATGGAAGAGATAATGGAAGTTGGGAGCCAATGAAATCAAAACTCGCACGTATCTGAATCTTCTTCTTCTTCTTCTTCTTTTCTTTTTTATTTATTTATTATTAATAAAAATAAAAGCATAGAGAGAAAAAAACCAAAATGAGAAGAAGGATTAATGGTATATTGTGATGGGAGCAAAATCTAGGGTTCTTTCTCATTTCAAGATCTCTTCCCGCGATTCTTTAACCTCTCTCTCTTCTCTTTAACAATTTCTCCATTTAAAAGATAAAGCTTCTGATTCCTTACATCTCTCTCCGCATCTTCTTTACTCAGGTATTCCCTTCCATCTACTCCTTTTTTTCTTTTTCTTTTTTTCTCTCTTTTCCTTTCTCATGATCTATGGTGATGATGCATCTTGTTTATCAATTTCAATTGTATTTAAATCCATTCATCCTCATCAATCTCTTTTCCATTTTCCTTCTTCCGGTTTATTTACTTTCATTCCGTGTTATTCCTGAGTCAATTACGGTCTCAGCTTGTTTTCAGATGCGCTCTTTTTTTCCTTCTTTCTTCGGAATTCCCGGTTTCAGGTTTTGCTGTTTTTAAATTCATCTTGGTAGTGGTAGATTGCTTGGGGTGTTTTGTGTGGGAGGATTTTTCGGGGGAAGCTGCTACTGGCGATGAAGCTGGGTCTTTACTGGTAGACCTCAAATGCCGGACGAAGATTTGATCGAGCTTAAGTTCCGACTTTATGATGGATCGGATATCGGTCCATTTCGTTATTCCCCAACTTCAACTATAGCCATGGTTAAGGAGAGGATTGTTGCAGAATGGCCTAAAGGTCAGTGAATTGGATCATGTTATTAGTTCCATTTTGCTCTTGTGGTGTTTCAGTTTCAATTTGTTGAATTACTTTTGTATGCAATGCAACTGTCGAATCGTAAGCACGTATGCTGTATACTCTGCAGTAATTGTGTCTAATCCAACCTTGCTCTTTCAAAATTTGACTTCCTTGACTTGGGTACCCTCTAGCTCAACTTAGAAGTTGAACACTATCATACGCGAGAAAGACAACTTGTGACTTTTAATAAGAAATAACTGATTTCCCCCCAGCTATGAAGAAATACCGAAAGGTATGGATTCTGCCAGGAGTCTTGTATAGTATGTAAACTCTTCTCATGATGATACACAGAACTAAAGGTTAATCATTACCATCTTTGTCTTTGTTGAACATGCTGGAAATTTTTTTTTTACATTTTTTGGGGGTCTGTTCTGTTATTGGTTACATAAGAGTGAATACAGTGTCCAGCTTTATCTTCATGTCTTCCTTTACGGCTGAGTGAGTTGAAGTGCTATTGCTTCCAATTACTTTGCATCTCTCTATCTCGCTTCATTCTCCCATCCATAGTGAAACTAACTACTGTAAATGTTTTTAATACTTTTTAGATAAGAAAGTTATACCCAAGGCAGCAAATGACGTAAAACTGATCAATGCTGGCAAGATTTTAGAAAACAACAAGACTGTTGGTCAATGTCGAGTGCCTTTTGGCGATCTTCCTAAAGGAGTTATTACTATGCATGTCGTGGTGCAGCCAACTATAGCAAAAGCAAAATCAGGTAGCCATCCTTTAAGTTTTATATGTGCTTCTGCATTACCTTTAATACTCAGCCATTCTACTGATAACTACGTGATGTTATATATTATCTTCGTGTCAGTCATCTAGTATTTGTATGCTCCATTTATTTGGACTTTAGTCATTAGCAAAAGCAAAAAATATTTAAGATTTTGCAGGTAATGGGATATGCCTGATTTATTTATTCATAATTCATAATTGGCATCAATATTGTCGGGGTTTCCAGTGTTGTGATGATAACATGATATCCGTGGGTGAGATTACCACTTAAGTTTAAACTAGTAAATGACAGTGTATACACACACATTACAGCGATTCTGATGATGTATAACATGATTGGGGGCAATTGTAATTTCTTTGATTTATGTTCTAGTTTTTCATTGGTTTTTATCATTGGGTTTGGTCTACTTGGGTGCTTTAACATCCTCTATAAACCGGGATGAATTGTAATTTTACCTTTTGAATGGTAACAAAATTGAGTATTGATGACTTCTTAATGTTGTGTTTATTTGATCTTTAGCTTTTAATTCTTGTAAATTAAACTTTAATTGCTGTGATTAGTTTTTTCATGGATTTGAAATAAATTAAAATTTCAATTGTGTTTTGATGACTTTAAATTTTGGTGTGCTGATGTAACCTCTCTTCTTGTCTAGAAATTGCCTGTGGAGGTTGGCAGTTTATTTCATACTCATAGATGTAGGAGGCAGAATTTTTCTTTTCTTTTCTTTTCTTTTCTTTTCTTTTTTAAGGTTTTAACTATGCATCCGAGAGTTAAGAAATGTGACGGCCACAATACAATGAATAGTATTCCCTCATTTCTTCTCCTTCTCCCCAATTCCTCTTTTAGATCTTCGTTCAGGCCCCTCCTAATTTCTCTCTCATCTGTCCCCCTTTCTTTCTTTGTCCTGTTTTATCTCTTCGATTTCCTCTTATTGAGCTTTGAGGTTTCTATCGTTGCTTATGGGGATGCAACTTGGTTGCCTGTGGCATGAATCATGATCAGATGGAAAGAGGGGAGGAAGTGAAGAATGAAGCATAATCCTTTTGTAAAATGCGTACAATTAGTTTATCCTGTCAGCTTTTGCCTTTCAGTTAAGGACTATTAGGAGCTACTAGCTATTATAGAAAACCGATGCCAAACAAACATATCATAGGAAGAAAGTTTGAAAATATAGCGTACAAATCCGGGCCATTATGTAATTTACCTTAAAGTAAGACATTTGTAGGTATTTTGAGTTTCATGTTTATAGATTGATGGGCGCATTAATTTTTGTTCACATGGGGATTCTTACTCTTTTGTTCCGTGTGCTGACTACTAGACACTTAATTTGTTGTCCACAGAAAAGAAGGTCGACGAGACCCCAACAAAAAACGTATGTTCGTGTTCCATATTGTAGGAAGTACGGATGAATGAATGGTAATGAAGCTTGCGGTTTGCGAGGGGCTGGTTCCAGCCAGCCTAATTGGGGGTCGCATTAAAGTTGTAGCTTGCAAGAGAATATAATATCACTGTATAACAAAAGTTGGAATGCCTGATTAATTACATGGTTCATTTCTGGATGATCCTGCGTGACACGAATATGTAATGTCGTGTGAATCTATATATAGAATGAGTAGTAGTCTGAAGTATGTAATGTAGGTGGGTTTTGATTGTTTCAAAATTATTTTTACAGAAAGAGATGAGGGGTCGACTTTGATCCCGAGATTTGTATGTCATACATCTGAATTCAGCACGTGTAAAAACTAAACCAAACTGGACCTCCCATAATTTCTACAGTTAATGTTTTTGAGTCTTTACTCTTTTTGCTCTTTTCTTTTCGGATTCTTGTTTTTGAAACTTCAAGTCTAATGTACTTTTTAAAATTTATTCGTCTTTTGAAATTTGGTTAAGGATCACCCATTTTGCATATTGATAAGCATGCAAAAATATGTTTCATTTTCATAAATTAAAAACTAAAAAGGATATAGTTGTCAAACGGTTTAAGGTTTATATTTGGTCTCTAAAAAGAAAGAAAAACATGGATTTCAAATTTTGAAAAAAAAAATAAGTTAAAATTGAAAATTTTTTATGCAAAGTTTTTAGGTTTTTTTTTTATAAAAAAAAATAGAACAAAGAATAAATTGAATGTAAATATTTTAATATTTTGTTATATTTTTGACAAATTTCAAGTTCTTATCTTTGGAACAATTGTTTTGAGATTAGGGAGACATAAAATCGACTTAAAAGAATTAAAAGTTATACCTATACCAACAAGGTATAACCCACCTTCCTTTTCGGTGGCTCGATCATAGGAACTCCAAAGAGTTATACTTATACCAACAAGGTGCACCATAGGAACTCCAAAGTTAATCTCTATGTTGAGTTACCTATTGGAAAAAATTTTAAAATGCATGTGAGTGAGGACAAAGTATCCTGAAAGTACTCGTGTTGGTTTGTGGGGGAGAACTTTCACTCTTCTAATAAGCCTTTAAGAATAGTAATGATAATCAGGTCGCAGGAAAATGTCCAAAATTCAAATTCTAAATCTTGGTTCAAATTTTGAGACTTTCAACAATATCGTGAAAAAACAAACCCACGAAACTGACCATTTTTTTTAAAATTATTTTTTAAAAAAAATTCAAATTTGTTATTCCTTATCATCGTCTTTTTCTCTTATCTACAGTGATTTTTTTCCTCTTCTTCTCCATTTTTTTTAAATATTTCTGTTTGTCATTCTGTTTGTCATTCCTTAAACAATGTGCCAAATATAAAATATTGTAAAAGAAAATTGTTAGGATATTGAATTGTCAAAAATAAACGATCCAGGATTAATATTTAGTCTATTCTTTTAGTAATAATGGAACAATTTGATTCTATTCGTAGGAACAAAAAGAAGCAGATCTATTCTATACTCGATAAGTACCAATACGCAATGGTAGATGGGAATTGATCATATTTTATATGAATGAATGTATACATACTTGTTCATCATTCAAAAACCTATTCGGGAAGAAGTTTCTTTTATTAATTTAATTCTGTTTTCCTTTTTTATGAACTTATTATTATTAAATCTATGTATAAATATGTTAAAAGATAAAATCTGATAAAGGCTCATCTTATTTATTAAGGCATACAAAAAAAATAGCCAAATTTAAACGACTGTTTCCCAAATATAAACGATCGCGTATCAAATCTAAACACAAAAATTGCTAAATGTAAATGATCAATGTAAACTGTAAACGATCATGTGCCAAATCTACAAGATCGTTTAAGCGATCGTGTAGGAAAGAATAGCCAAAGCTAAATAATCGCGAGCGATGAATGCCAATTAATCACATACATTGACCTATGAGCTTTTTTCGTTTTCAAAATTGTTCTTTAGAATGTAAATATTTTATCGCTTTGTTATAATTTTTTAAAAGACCCCTACTTATTTTGTATAAATATTTCTATAGATGTCTAAAAATATGTAGAACGTCTAAAAGTTTAGTCTTTAAAAAATATATTAAAATTTTTATTTCTACACATTTATTTTTACTAATTTGAATTTACTTTCAAATTAATGTAGTTTATATACCTTTTATGTGTTTTTTTAAATAAAATAATTAATATTAATTTAATATTTTATTAAATAAATAAAATATTTATTAAGATATTAAAATTTTAGATTTTCTATTGAGATGGATAACGTGAGTGTATTTTTGTCTATCATTTATAGATTTTAAAATTTTACTACATTTTATAAATAATTTACTTAATCTTATGTTTACTTGAAAACAGTTAGAATAAATACTAATTTATATTTATATTTGAAATTTTTTCTAAAATAATAAAAACATGTAGGATCTAACCAAGAAGAGTGATATATGTGGTTGATAATACTTTAGCCATAAAGATATCACAAAGTAAACTATACAAGTTAGATAAAAGTTTCACAAACGTTTAAAAACATCTTTTAGGAGAATGATTGTTGTAGGCTAGTGAGCAAGAGAGCACTATCTAGCTTTAGTAGCATACAAATCCAATTAAGAAGGATTGACTAACTAGTTTTATACCCCTACCCCTATATAGTGTATCATAATATTTTCAGTGGATGTGGCTCTTGCATGTGAAAATGGTGTGTAGTTACTCACTACAAATAGTATTAGAAAATATATATATATATATATATGTACTATAAAGGGTTTGCTTGAACATGCAGGCACGACAACATGCCATAGACAACACCATGCACGAAGTATCCATCTAGTAAGAGAAAAAGAAAAAGATGGGTAAAATAACTAAAAAGAAGGTCCTCTCGACATGAAAATCTCAAAAACTCATGCTCCAAATGTTTGGACTTATTATATATCTGCAAATACATGCTCATTCTAAGAAAATATTAAATTCCTGCGAAAACAAACCACCTCAGATGTGAATTTTCATTTCCCAACAAGAGACTTCGAGGATTTGGCAATGATAAATAGTTGTGCAGTGAGTAAACGTCTTACATTTTGGTTAAAAAATAAAAATAAAGTAAATGATCTTAATCATGTGAGAAACACTGATTCACCACACAATTTTGGTGGTTTATTTTTATCCCATCTACGAGGTGTACTATATATCTCATCGAGACAAACTCTATATTCGTTTCGAACAACAAAAGCCAATTAATTAAGTACGACAATATATTCCAACATGCTTTAAAATAATTTATAGCATTTTTACCGTAATCGAGAGTCAACAGAGTGAATCACGCACCGGGGCAGCAATGAAATAAGCCATCACCATATATTGCAACCAAATAGCCTGCTGTCATTTTTCAACCTTCAAAGGCTCCAACACTTTAAAAGTTTCTTTGTACTGCTGGGGGCAATTTGCATAAGCATTATAGGACCCTGTTTTGCTGAAGGAGGCTCGACCAACAAGCATTCTCAACCGCTCAGAGTGCTCCAATTTACCCTTTAACATCACTTTTCTGCAGAAAGTACTGGGTCCAAAATCTGGATTGCCATCCCTTAAACCCACACTACATCACGAGCTGCATAGTTTTTTTTCTAGTGGCTCAGATTCTATACTTCGATCAGCTTTCAATCTCCACCACTCAATATTTTCTCCCCCATAATGCACGTTTTTGGGCCTGCGGATTTTGGGGATTGCTGCAATTGTTAAATAATAACTTGGGGTCAAGTTTAGTTGTTCAAACCAAATACTGTTTCATTCGATCTCAATGGTGTGATTTCTTCATCCTCAGATACTCATTGCCTGGTTATGTTTCCTTGGCTCCATAGAGGTTGGCTAAGACTACAACCCCATAATTGGCACCAACCAAAACTTGAAAACTTGAAGCAATAGCTGTCTGAATCTCCTTCAAGCAATTGAGATGTAAAGAAGTCTTTACTTTTTACAAGTGACTTAGAATTGACACCAAAAAAGAATACAGGATATGGATGTAAATCTTCTCAAAACAATGCAACGAGATTCACTCCGTGTGTGTTGGTTGGCTCTTATTTTGAAATAAGTAGCTCTATTAATAGTGTTTAGCTGGGTTAGACCCTCGAATCAAGGAGCAGTATCAGCAATAATTCTGCCAAGAGAATCTAATTTCTTCTCTTTCCTACACATCAAGTTCACATGCAGAATGACAAAAGAC
This sequence comes from Cucumis sativus, assembly GCF_000004075.3. Lineage (NCBI taxonomy): Eukaryota > Viridiplantae > Streptophyta > Magnoliopsida > Cucurbitales > Cucurbitaceae > Cucumis > Cucumis sativus. The sequence continues at coordinate 23,136,726 of NC_026657.2, forward strand.
TATCACATGTCTTTGTTTCTTGTGAAAATGTTAAATGACCTTCACTTTTTTTACTTTGCTTTCAGTTATATCCTTACCCACCAACTACTGAAGCACTGAAGCCCGTTACTTACATTACTACTCTTCCCACCCTTCATTACATATCCTGATATGCATTGAACATTAGATAGGCACTTCTTTCAAAGAATAAAAAAGCGGCTTCTCTCTTATCTTCCATAATATAGCCATGAATCATATTCTACTCTTTGTCTTAGCTTCCTTGGTTCCAAGTTTCTTTCTGTTTGAAATTAAGGCTGCTCATTCTCACCCGCCAAGAACAACATATTCTCAGATTACTGTCATGGGTCTTGTTTATTGTGACACCTGCTCCAACAACACCTTCTCCAAACACAGTTACTTCTTATCAGGTAATCCCCGATTCCATTTCTTCACACTACATATTTACTCGAGTAAGGTCAAGGTAAAAGTTTAAGTCCTAATTAAATTCAAGATGAAACTAGAATTGAAATGGTCAAAACTAGTATCTGTTTTTGTAATTATGATGTGTAGGTTTATCATTTTCAGTTTGAACTTTTTGTTTCTCCCTTCTCTAAGCTTTGATAATATGGTTGGGTTTAAATAGATTTTAGTAAACTAATTTAAAAAAGAGAATTGAATTATTGAAAGAGGGATTGAAAAAATTGATAGTCGTCGGCGCAGTGTGTGTTTATTTATTGTAAATGATGGGTGAAAAACAAACAGGTGCAGAAGTTCGAATCGACTGCAAATTAAAAGCAGAGACGCCGCGTACGGCGGAGCAGATAGCGTTCTCAGTGAACAGAACGACAAACAAATACGGAGTGTACAAGTTGGAAATACCTTCGGTGGACGGAATACGATGTGCAGAGGATTCAGCAATGGTGTCGTTCTGCCAAGCGAGTTTGATGGGAAGTTCATCGTCGTCTTGCAATGTTCCTGGATACAGAAGCACATCGGGAGAAATTTCGATAAAATCAAGACAGTCAAACATTTGCATTTACAGCTTAAACCCGTTGAATTACAGGCCATCGACGAGAGACGATATCTTGTGTGGGAATTAGAAGAAGAAGAAGAAGAAGAAGAAGAAGATTAGGTTTTGATCTCAGTTATTGTGTTCTTGTTGGGTTTGTGTGGCCATGGATTGGAAAGTGTGATTTTGTTTATTTAACAAAAAGACTTTATGTGTTAATGTTGTTTGTACAGTTTTGGAAAGAAGGAACCTCCACGTGCAGTGCGTGTGCTTTTGCTTCCTCTCTTCTTTTTCTTTTCTTTTTTCGTTTTCCAATTTACAATTAATATTTTCAACTTCTTTTTCTAACTATGGCATCCACTCTTTTATTTGAAGTCCTAACTCCCATTTTCCAAACCCTCACTTTATATACCACCAAACCTTTTTCTTTTAACTGGTTACTAAAAATTTCTCATTCTATTTTAGTACATCAAAATAGTGAGATTTGTATAAATAACATAACATAAATTTGTATTCTAATATAGTACAATTTTGTATTGTATAATTAAAATAGTTTTGTTGTATAATATCCTATTATTTAAACATATATAATTTCTATGAAAATGAAAGTAAGCACACATCATGATATTAGACACCAAACTTTCTTCCATATACATTCTATTCTATTACTAACTAATAGATGATTTTGTTATTTAAATAATTCAAAAAATATATATAAAAACTAAACCAATCTAATGTGGTTGATTTCAAAAGGAGTAAATTAAAATCATGCCCTACATTTCACAACTCAAACATGAATAGTTTCATCGTAATCAACTTTCACCAACAACCAAATTGAAATTTTGATGTGAAAATCAAACCTCATTTCAGGGTTTAATTAATCATTTTCGATACTTCATAACTCTTCTAAGCTCGTCATTTTCTACATCTCATAAGACACCTTTATTTAAAATTGACACCCCTAAATTGTCTGTAATTTGTCATAATCGATCACTCTTTGATCATAAACTCTTCTTTACCACTTTACGTACAAACAAAGAAATTTTTAGAAGGTGAGTTAAGAAAGACAAACAAACAAATTAAAAATATATATTTTTATATAAAAAGAAATAAGGTTGACTTTACATAATTAAAGCTATAAGTTGTATTAAAAAAATGTTACAGTGAGAGACTTAAAAGATTACAACACATTTTATTATGGGTGTCAAAAGCCATTATATAAAATAACTTGAAAATATCTATGGAATCCAAAAGGATTGATACCTTATGACAACATTTGTCAAATCATATATACATCTTATTGATGTAAAAATATTACTCTGCATTTTTTTTAAAAAAGTTGGGAGGATGAATTAAAAAAAAAAATACACAACAAACAAATTAACACAAACAATAAACAAATTAAGAAAAATCAATTAAAATTTTGGAAAAAAAATAGTAGAGAATAGGTGGGAGTTGGAGAGATTGATGACAAATTTCGTTATTAAATATAATTAATTGTAAAATCATTAAATATTTAATTACATTTATAAATTGAAATTAAAAAAAAATCTACATTCTAATATTTCATCTTCTAACCTTTGTGCTTTTTTTTATTATTATTAATTTTATACCACTAATTTTAAAGATTATTATTTTTAATTTAAATGTGCATAACTCTTGAAATTCCTCTATTAAGTATAATTAAATGAAAAATCATTAATTATTTACTGAATATTTAGAAATTCAAATACAAAACTTTATGCATGCTAGTATTTCATCTTCTGACCTTTCTGTTTTTCTTTTCTTTTTTTATTAAATAATTAATAGTTAGTTTTCTTAAATAATGGAAGAAAAATTGCACTAATTAATTAATAAATACAATAAAATGAAAATGTCAATTACAATAAAACCAAAGTTGTAATAAGTAAATCCAAGTTTTAAAAAGGACAAAATGGAGATAAAAAAGTGTCTCCCTATAGCCACTTTTTATATATAGTATAGGTATTAACTTTCAAAATTAGTAATTATCTCTTCAATTATTATATTTGTCTATGATCTTTGTTGTCCTAACCCTTAAGTTATCACGTTCGTTGAATCGCTTCACAACTTTTGAGAATTGTTTACTAAGAAGGGCAAGAGAATCAGTTAGGTTTCATCAACTTCTTTACTTTTATTCTAATTTGATTCCTCATCACCCACAAATTGAAAAGCCAACCCTTTATACCCTTCTTATCATTCTTATCATCAAAAGTTAGTTCAAATGTGCGTAAGGAACCAAACAGCTAATCTAACTTCTAGGTGGCAGTATCATTTGCTTCTTCATAGCTGCTAGGTTTATGTCAAAACATTTTGGTAGAGAACAAGGAACCTTACTAACCAATTTATGTTCAGAGAACTTTTCACCAAGCACAAACGACTCGTTTGCCATGTCCGGGACAAGAATATTGTAAGTCAATAATGGTTTCATCATCCATCATCTTGAATGATTCAAACTTAGATGTTAAAATTTGAAGACTAGACATCTTTGCCTTGGATGGTACCTTCAAAAGCAACCTCCACAGTTCCCCATAATTCTTTAGCGAACATAAAGGTACTTATCAGTTTGAACACATTCTTGTAACCTCCATTAAAGATTGCATTGAGAGCACGATAATTTCTCAGAGATGCTACATCTTCAGCATCGGTGCAATCTTCTTCTAGTTTAGGAGAATCTTTTCCTTCGACATCAGTGATAGAAGGATGAGTCCAGCCTGAGACGACTGTTTTCCAGATTTTGTTGTCAATGGATTTAAGAAAGACAATCATTCTGGCCTTTCAATAGGCATAGTTCGAACCATCAAGCGCATGAGTTCTAGTTGTTGAGCCACGAGAATTTCTCTGAGATGCCTCATCTTTAGCATTAGTCTAATCTTTCTCTAGTTTAGAAGACTTTTTTCCTTCAGCACCAACGATAAAATGATGAATTCAGCTTGAGACGACTACTTTCCAACTTTTGCTATCAATGGATTTGAGAAAGATAATCATCTTAGCCTTCCAATAGGCATAGTTCGAACCATTCAAAACATGAGGTCTGGTTATTAAGCCACATTCTCTGATCAAATCCATAGTCAATCTGTCACGCTAGATCCGATTCACTCTATGCAATAAAACAAATGCGACCGCCTAGACATTCAATGAGATACTCTACACGAAGTAATAGGTCACACACCTAGTGAGCGAAATTAAAAGACAAACGCAAAGAAATATAACGCGAAATATGGAGAATAAATTATGGAAATTTCATTCATACTTTGAAAACAAGTGCATTTAGTACTTTTACAACATTTATCACAAAACTACTAGACATGACTCATAACAACACTTATGCTTCTCTCGCCTAACTACTATATGTTATGCGAGTTGACAGTGGCCACTACCAAAATGATGTGATTTAGGAGGCACGATAGACGATCAAGAATCTAAGGTACAACGCTGGATGTCATTCTCTACTTGGGGGGAAGAAGGGGGAGAACAAAACAAAACATTTGAAATGTTAGACGAAAAGAGTGAGATCTTTTATCAATCGCCTTAAATAAATCAAGTCGGCTTTAACACGCCAACTCATTTCGTCAAATCACATGACATGAATAATATACAGTATCATCAAATAAACATTAGTTTAAATCAAACCAAATCTCGTGCGTTAGGCAAATCATGATATCTCATTATTATCAACCATTTTCATAAATTGTTTTGAAATTATCCCCTTTTAAAAGAATTTCATCTTAGTTTAGGGAGATCATTTCTCTTTATTTCCCTTATTGTAATTCATGTCACATCGCATGCCTTTTGCATGTGACATGATCATCTCACAAAATCGTTCTGCATGTTTAATTACATCTTTGTACTCTTTCCTTAACTCAAGCGTTTATCACACTTTTTTGTCAAGTTGCAGCTATAGACTGCTTTTTCGGCGGGAAAACTTTGCTCTTCTGATTGTGTCAGCTCTTTTATCTACCCCTGAGAAGTCACATCACTCCAACTACCGTTCTTGTCATTTTGTGAGCTTTCCTCGCGTGATGTTTTTAGGTTCATCGTTCGAGGTTGTTAGTTGCCAATCACGATCCATCGCATTGCCCTTGCGCGAGATGTCGCGTATGAATTGCTCCTTTTACCTTTACCCACTTGTCCTCCATTTGAACATGTTAAACACGTAAGACAGGAATAACATTAATCTAAGCATATTTCTAAATATTTATGCATTTACAACATAAGTTACGTGTTCTGAGCACCCTTTAGGCGTTTTAATTAACCTCATTATTCTAACAAAAAAGACTATAACGGTCGTTTCCATACGTTATCACTTGTATCTAGGGTCAAGAACTACATAAACATATAATAATAAATTGGTCTTCTCACTTGTACTTATGCCCCAATACTTGTTGAGTTTTGTCTGCATGCTTAATATCATATGACTCAATACTGCATTCTCATACAACGAGTATTCACGAATTATTTATTGGATCAAACAAAGTTTGTGAAAAAATATGTTTGAAGTCACAGACATAGATGCAGAAAACTTCATTGTTACCTTTGAAAATGTCTTTAGGAACTTTACAAATACTGTTGCAATATCCCAATCTTCAGCCATAGGAATATCATCTTTTGGCAAATAACTAGGACCATGCTCCTCTAATCTTTCAAACGTCTTTTGACATTTAATTGCACCATCCAACATAATGAAAATAGAATTCCATATTGTTGGAACATCTATCGTAATACAATTTTTTGTGACATCTTATATTTTTAAATCTTTAAATATTTGCAGTCTAGTAGAAGATGACCCAACATATTTCACAACGTTTCTGATTCGAATGATAGACATGCAAATCTTTTAAAGCATCACTAACAATTAAACTAAGAATATGAGCACAACATCTAATGTGAATAAATTCACCATCCAACACCAACCCATTTGATTTGCCTTTAAACTTTTTAACCAAGTATGCAATGGCTACATCGTTTGAACTCACATTATCAAATGTTACAGTAAAGAGTCTATCAATACCCCAACCTTCTAAGCACTTTTCAATGACTCTACCTATTATATCTCCTTTATGATTAACTATTTGACAAAAGTTTAAAATTCTTTTGTGTAAGTTCCAATCATCATCAATGAAATTAGTTGTTATAACTATATAATTAATATTCTGCACAAAAGTTCATGTACTTCTTGTTAAACAAACTCTTTGGTCACTTCGAGTTAATGCACTTTTTTACTTTTTTTTCTCCCTCATATACATTTGAAAACAATCCTTTGCAACGACTACTCTTGATGAAATCAGAAACTTTGGATTTAATGCCCGAAAAAATTGATGAAACTCTTCACTCTCTACAAACTTAAATGGCAATTCATCCAAGATAACCATACTAGAAAGCATAACAATTTATAACAATTTTCTTGAGTGAAGTATGTAGCCATCAAACTACTTTCAGAATCTTCCTCTCCTTCAACGTTATCTCTTCTTACATTTCTTAAATGTCTTTTTAGATTAGTTGTATCATTCCTTTTTAAATCAAAAGCATATGAAGTCCTACAACATTTACAAGTAGCTCTAGGATATTTAGGATCACATCTTTCTACTATTTATAAAATGTTGATGATGGCTTAACCGTTTATTTTCCCTAACATTAGACTAGAACAACTTTATTTTGAAGTTTCATCCACAGAGAATGAAGTCATATCCTAATAATCATCAAACAAAACACACACAAAATTTTAACTATTAATCATCAAATAAAACAATAAGCTAAGTAAAGTATATCACGATTTTTTTCCTTCCTTCGTATGGCCATACTACTTGATGAACAATAACATATAACATATAAAACAAGTCACTAAGAAAGTAAAGCTAAAGATGAACTATAAAATAAGAAAATGGCATGCTGATATTATTTTCCTTTGGAGATAATTCCAATGTCAAAGAATTAAGAGATAATTCAATGTCAACGGTACGAATCAAAACAATAATGATCATAATCAAATGCCTTACTACTGTTATATCTTGCTTCGACTACATCAAGGAAATTGATTAAAGAAGTAAAACAGACGCACTAAAATGAACGTTTATTTTAGCGATTTCAAAAACTTCCAAATCGACTTAACTAAATTTGCATTGCTTATCGTCCACAAATAGCCTTCAAACAATACAAAATTTACATAAACTTATCCCAGCCATGCCTAATCCTAAAATTTACATAAAAACAACATGATTAATTGTAGTATTTACATAAAAAATACTGTAAAATCGTCAAATACCTTAAAAGCTTCAACCAACACTAGAGGCTACCGTGAAAACAAAACCCATGTCAAAGGCTACCGAGAGAGCCAAACCGACGTTGGAAGATACCAAAAGGAGAGGAGACTGACGAATAATGAGAGAAGACCCAAGAAGGAGAATGATAGAGAATAAACGAAGGAGGCCCACAAATGACAGAGAATGAGCAATGAAGGAGAAAATGAAGAAAAAAACAAATGACTTCTTTTCTTTAATTTTAACCTAATCGGGTAAATACACCCGAACCGAGCCGAATCAAAATTGATTTTGATTCAATACAATTGTTCTTTTATACCAATCCAAACTCGAACCAAATCGACTTGGTTCGACTTGGTTCATCAGTTCGATTTTGTTTTCTACACCCCTAGTAAAATATACAAATTCAACACCGGCAACATTTAAAGCCAAACTGACGCCAAGGCTACCAAGGAGAGGAGACTGACGAATAATGAGAGAAAACTCATGAAGGAGAATGATAGAGAGTAAACGAAGGAGGCCCACTAATGACAGAGAAGGAACAATGAAGGAGAAAATGAAGAAAAAGACGGACAACTTCTTTTCTTTAATTTTAACCTAATCGGGTGAATGCACCCGAACCAAATCGAATCGAATCAAAATCAATTAAGTACAATTGTCCTTTTAAACTAATCCAAACCTGAACCAAATCGACTTGGTTCAGTTTGGTTCATTGGTTCGATTCAGTTTTCCACATCCCTAGTAAAACACCCTTAAATGTGATTGGTTTTGTTTTCACTCTTCACTCCACTACTTCAATGAAGCCATATGCAACAAAAAAAAAAAAAAAATGCAAATACTTAAAAAAAAGTTCATGAAAACAAATTTAAAAAGATCAAAACAACTCAACAAAATGACATTTGAAAAAAAAATGGTTCGTTTTTATATTTGAAAATAAAACAAAAATATGATTTTGTGATTTAAAACATGGGGTATTTTAAGAGAAAAATAAAGATCTATGATGAAAGAAAAGTCCTTTGGGTTAAAATAACTTAATGTTTTTAAAGAATCAACTCACAACATACAAATGAATTTGATTGTATAAAGTTGGTCAACTAATTAAAAATTCAAACGCAAAAACATAATAGAAGTTGAAAACAAATTAAAAACAATAAAATAAAATAAAATGATATTTGAAAAAAAAATTGGTTTAGTTTAGATATTTGAAAAAAAAACAATATGATATTATGATTACGAAAGTTTTTAACGATAGTTTCTGATAAGATATTTACATGACCAAATACACTTTAATTAGTCTCCAAACTATGTCCAACAAATACATTGAAAAACAAATACATCGCAACTAAAGATCGATTAACTAAACTATCTAAATTGCTTTTGAACTTAACAAAAACTCTGTATCAATAATTTTCTTATTCTAGACTCAAGATATCAGTTTAGAAAGTGATGATTGATCAGATAAATATTTTATCTAAATAATATCAATTATAAAGAAAGAAACCAATTTAGATTGGAGTATGGATTTTTCAATTAAAAGACGTCAATTAAAATTACTATTACTCATCAATTATGATATGTTGTTGATGTTAATTCAATATTTGACAATGGTGCATCCAAAACATACTTTGTGACGAAAAAATTGAAGGAAAAAAATGAAAGATTTGAAAAAAGCCAACTACAACATGAATTAAATTATTTTAACAACAAAATAATAAAATCAAATAACAAACATAAATTAAATTATTTTAACAATAAAATTATGTATTCGGACTAAGATTTAGTTAAATAAACATATCTTATAATGAAAAATTTGGAAGGAGGGGAAGATCAGTATTCTGGTGAAAGATGTAAGTATGAGTGATTTTTGGTGTGAAAAATGGAATGAGTGGATGATTTTTGGTGTGAAGTATAGAGAGATTTCGTTGAAGGATGGAAGGTATAATGGCGAAGAAGAGAAGTGAGATGGAAGGAAAGGCACGATAATTTTTTTTTTCAAATGAGAGGTAGCATGCTCAATTTTTAGGGTTTTATAGGTAAAGTCGTGTATTGGATACATGACTTCACTGCATAAAGGATAAGTGTTAATAGATTCATACAAACGAAGTCGTGTATCCGATACAAGACTTCGCTGCTACGCGACAAAATGTGGCAAATCTAGTAGTCAACGCTACAGTTGACTACCAAAAGGTAAAGCTGTATCGTAGTCGTGTACCAAGTCTACGACTCTAGTCAGATTTTTTACTATAATTATATAGTCGGTTTACGATTTAGCAAAGTCGTGTACCGAGTACACAACTTCACTATTCTTTTTTTTTGAGGACATATATCCTATTATTGTCAATATTTATAAAAATCACGTTACTTAAAAAAAGAAAATTCGAATTTGCTATATTTCAAAACACATTTTTGCTATTTCTCAAAATGAAAGTGTATACCTGATTTTTGCGGATGCTCCATATTATATTGTGACAAAAGGTGAGGTCAACTTTACCATTCAGCAGGACGACATTATTCGGCCCACTAGCATAAGCCCAAGCCCATCTTGTTCTTTATTTTGCCCTAGACGTCACCTCTCTTTCCCTCTTCTCTTCACCGCCGCTTATTTATATTTCATCCTTCTTCCCACTCTCCCTTTCACAGGCTCGCGGAAAAATGGTACGTGTCTTCTCTTTCTCTCCTTCCTTTCGGTTTGTTACTCTAGTTTTGCTCTTCCCCTAACATCCACAGTTTATCTCTTGTTTTTGGATGCCAATCTATTCATGAATCAATGTGATGTGTTTTTGGTTGCTTCCCTGCACTTTGGTTGCACATCTGTTGCGTTTTCTGGGTTTTCAGATTTGGACAAACTTCGTGTCATTTGATTTTATGAGATGTTGAAAATGTTGAATCCCTTTCTTTTTCAACCAGTTTTTGGCTTTCGTTGATTTTTTATGTGTTTATTAGCTTTGCTGCTGGGTATTCAACTGCGTCTCTTTAATTAAGCTTCCGAAGTTTGGTTGGTTGGGTCAAGGCGGAATCCTCTTACTTTTTTTCTTTTTTACCGATCTAGTATTCTTTCATGCACACCCTTGGTTTTCTGGCCTGGGCCTTTTACTACGTAGGAGCAAGTTCATCATGATTTCGTTGACAACTATTTATTAGTGAAGAAGTTCGTTCTGGAATGTGCTGCTCTCATTTTTGTTAAACTGTAATGGATGCTTTACTGATGACTTCAGCGCTAATATGCTGGAGTGTAGTTCGATCACGGATAAACATCGATGATCTTTCATGGAGGTTTTAGTATTGTAGTCTCATCCCTCGTAAACATTTTAGTACTCTGAAGAACCCTAAATGCAATTCAAAATTTGATAGTTAAGCATTACAGCAGTTGGTATGAACAGAAATGTTAAGATATCATTTAGTAAAGATTGGTGTCTATTCATACTCCCACATAAGTTTTTGCCGTAACAATTGATTCCTTCTCTTTTCATTTTATTTGATTTATCATCTTTATGATTTTCTAGAATTTGGATTCTTTGCCTTGTATAATATGCTAATATCATTTTATTGTATTCTTAAAGGCACCAAAGAAGGCTGTTGGGAAAGCCTTGGCAAAAAAGAAGCCCGTAAGTGTTTCTTTTCCTTGTTGCATTTCTCCTGTTTTGTTATTGTTCTGGTTTATTGGCTGCTTTTGTGTTTAATACAGTGTTGTGTATATAGGAGAAGGTGGTGAATCCACTATTTGAGAAGCGTCCAAAGCAATTTGGAATTGGTGGGGCCATTCCACCAAAGAGGGATTTGACAAGGTTTGTTAAATGGCCGAAAGTTGTTCAAATTCAGAGAAAGAAGCGGATTCTTAAACAGAGGTTGAAGGTTCCACCAGCTTTGAATCAGTTCACCAAGACCCTCGACAAAAATCTTGGTATTGTCACTGGATGTGCTATATTGAATGAAAATCATATGGCAAACCCTATTATACCACAGTCTTGAATTCTTTAAATAAACTTGTTAGAATTTGGTTGTTTATGTCTATGAAATTTGGATTTTAAAAACCACCTTCAATATGCTATGTTCCAATGCCTTTGCCTTCGGCAATTTTGGTTTTCCTTGAAAATGTGCTGCTTACGAATTTTGAATGGTCCTATTTTGTTACTTTTAAAATTACATGTTGTTTGACTGAGTAAATTTATTTCAAAGCTCTGTTGTTGTTCACTAATCTCATTATTTGTCTGATTGTTTCTTTTGCATAGGGTTTTGTATGATGGTTTCTTTTGTTGTGTTTCTGCTCACGATTTTTGTTTTTTTTTTAATTGGGAAAATTTTGATTCTGATAGGTGTCTGGTCATCATCTGTTTTGATTTTTGTTGGATTTTAAATTTATTTTTGCCTTAGAATTTTCGTTGATCTTGGTTTTGAAGTGTTTGTTGTATGGGTTGAAAATTAATCTATCATGTGTATGCAGCTACAAACCTGTTCAAGATGCTTTTGAAGTATAGGCCAGAGGACAGATCACAGAAAAGGGAGCGTCTTCTAAAAAGAGCTCAGGAAGAGGCTGATGGCAAGCCACATGATGCTAAAAAGCCTATTGTTGTGAAATATGGTCTCAACCACGTGACCTACCTTATTGAGCAGGTGTTGTTTTTAATTCATTCATGTTTAGCTTTTACCTATTCAGTAGTTATAACTGTCTGGGGATTCAAATATACTCATGGCTTAAAACTACTTTTTCAGAACAAGGCTCAGCTTGTCGTCATTGCACATGATGTGGACCCGATTGAATTGGTTGTTTGGCTCCCAGCTCTTTGCAGGAAGATGGAAATCCCATACTGCATTGTGAAGGGAAAAGCACGATTGGGATCGGTAAGTGCCAGCCATTATTTATAATATTTCTAGATTTTTTCGTATGTCTTGAAATACATGTATCAATGATTGTTACTTTGCATTGCTGACAGATTGTCCATAAAAAGACTGCATCTGTTTTGTGCTTGACGACTGTGAAAAATGAAGACAAGATGGAGTTCAGCAGGATTCTTGAAGCCATCAAGGTGATTTACAAAGACATCAGGAAGTCAAATAAATGCTGCATCTTGATTATCACGGTTTTATTGATAATACTGTTTGTGTTTTTGCATTTAGGCCAATTTCAACGACAAGTACGATGAGTATAGAAAGAAATGGGGAGGAGGAATCATGGGGTCCAAGTCCCAGGCTAAAACAAAAGCGAAGGAGAAGCTGCTTGCCAAAGAAGCAGCTCAAAGAATGTCTTAGAGATCGTAGTTGTCCTTTTTTAATTTGCAGATTTTGGTTTAATGGAAAAAAAAAACCACCATGGAGACTTGGCTATTATCTTCAACCTCAGAATTTAGAAGTTTTGTTTACTTATTGGTGTTTTGCTGCTTATTGGCTGATTTCAGATCTAATTTTGATGTTGCGCAGACCCTTCTACTTTGTTCTTTATATTATAGTGTAATTTTCTGCAGATGAATTTATTCTTGAGTAAAATTCGAACTTAGGTTTTTTGTTTTTCAGATGAAGAGAGAACTTGGGGCAACTGAGGTTTTCGAGGCCCCTCTCTGTTTTAGTCATCTGAGAATAATCTATCTATTTAAGATTTTCTTTCATTTCAATTCTCGGAGCATAGTTGGCTAGAGATGTCTCGAGTTTAAAATGGTGCTATGTTTTATTAATTTTCCTATTTTATGTTAGAAAAACTTAAACTAATAATAATCAATGTTTTTCCTCCTAATCTCATTCATTGGTTTTCTTCAAAATCTCATTCACTAGTCTAAACACATTAGAAATTTGTTTTATTAGAATTTATGATCTAAAACTCATTGAATACTATAGTTCAAACACTATTATGGAGTATGTTTTTAAATAGTATTTGTAGCCGACCTCTCATACTGACTCTATGAGGCCACCCGGCTGCCATTGCTACCACCGTACTTGCCAAGAGTGGCATCAGATTTAGCCTTGCACCACTCCGAGAAGGCTGCTTGAGCATTCTCAACGTTCTCCTTCTTCCCACTCCATATCTTTAGAGTACTTTACTGGAATGCTCGCTGGAAAGAGAAGGAAAGAGTCCATGGCTTCAGTGCTTCCAATTTGTTAATGGCATATTGAGGTTAAGTTTAGCTTCTTCTTCACTTTGTCCTCCAGATAGGAAGACAAGAAATTTTGCATTTTGATCAATCCAATCCCCCCTTAGTAAAGTTAACATGAAGTTTTTCAAAAAGTTGCAAATTCAAGATGGAAAAGAAAGGCAACATCAAATACATATCAGAAATCATTTACCGTTTACAAATGGTGTAAGATAGAATACATAAAGATATTTCAAGTTATATGAACTGATGCTAATAACAAATTATACCACATCTTTGTGAATTGGATAACTGCCAACGTCATTATGCCTCGTTATTTGAATAAGAAAAAATAACTCAAAAGTCGTACCAACATCCTAATGACCTATTCCAATGTTTAGAAGAGAATATAAAAGATGATCATCAAGAAAACAAGGACAAAAAAATGAACAAGATCCCAAATAATAAACGATATCACAAACAACTCCACTCCATGTCGAACTTTATACCAACGTTTAGAAACACTCATTTAAAAAACAGGGAGAAAAAGAAAGACCAACAAAATCCTAAGTAACCAAACAAATCACAATGCAAATTTTAAGTTTTGGGATAGTTGCAAATTTAGCAATTAAATTCAAAATAATTAAGTATATAAAAACAATTTAAAAAATTATAAATATAGCAAAATTTGTCAAATTCTATTAATGATAGAAGTCTATTACTGAAAGATCATGTTGTAAATATTGGTTTATCATAGATCATACGAATCTTATCAACGATAATTTTGCTATACTTGCAATTTTTTAAAAATGTTGCTATATCCTTAATTACTATTCCTAAAATGACCATCAATTATAATTACCCTTAATTTAATATGGTAATGGGCCCATAATTCATAATTGGTCTCTAACCAGACATTATGGCTACCCATATTAAATTAAGTTGGTGATCCAACATAACATAACCTAATATAATTATTGCTTTAATCATTTTATTAGGCGATATCTATAATTGAATATAAGACATGGACAAAGTCACCTTATCTAATTCAATTACTTTCTCGAACAATAAGTATACTGAAATAATAAATGACATTAATAATCTTATTAATTCATTTATAGTACGACCATGTATTTCCACAGTCACGCTTAATCGATGGGCCAAGAGATATCTCTTCATAACAAGAGGGATAAATAATTCCATCTTGATTAATTATTGTCAACTCCATATTTCATAGCGTATTCAAGTACAACCTTTATAATTATCTGGTTGAGATTATTTATGACATACATGTAATAATCTAAAAAAGGGTCAATCAAATTCTTATTATTTAATAAGAAAATATGATTATAATTAGGACGCTTGCAAAAATAGCAAAAATTGTGATAATAGGGTCCATGTCACTACATTTTCTAAATTGTAAAAGTAGCAAATTTAAAAAGCGATAACTCTCTGATAGCCTTCTGATAGCTGTCTGATAGCCTCTGATATCAATAATTTTGTCATATTCGCAATATGCAAAAAATAGGTGCATGAGTTGTTTTTTCTAAATGTTTTTGTTACTTGATGCGATTTTTCATTATAATTTATGTCTACATATATAATCATCTTATGATTATTAATTATAACTCATATACTAATCTTAATTTATTGTTGTTCTCACAATAATAACTGATTAGGGACATTTAAAATATAATAACATATTCATGGGATATTATTATCCAATAACATGCAATTGAATAATAATGAGAATAATAACTTTTATTAAATAATTAAACAATAAATAAATTATATTCATAAAATTATTATAGAGCACAATAAAAATCCAACAAACTAACCCTCTAAATATCTCCATAATGGTATGATATTTTCGACTTTGATCGTATTTCCAACAATTTTTTCATCGAACAAAGTACCATTGAGTCTCCCTTCAAATAATCATCCATCCGCGTAAGTTACTACAATTTGAAATGTTGGCCAAGACTTTTCATATGGGTTAGAAGAAGCTATTGAACTAACATCGGAATGAAAGGAGAACTCAATTTGTGTGACTCTCTGTCTCCATTTGAAGGTCATCCGTACAAAAATCCCAAATTTAAGGACTAAATAGAAAATAAGCCCAAAAAGCTTAGTTGTCAGGACATACTTAGGCTAAGTTTTAAATATAAACTTAGATGTTTAGTAATTTAACTAAAATAGAGATGTTTAATAAAATAAAAGAAAATAAATAGCCAAATAGGTGAGGTGTATGGTAATTAATAGTTATGTAAGCCAGATAGATCATAATTGAAGTTGAATTTCTAACCGGTTTTAACTGTTTTTTAAATTCATTCCTAAATATGTTCTTCATCATTACCGTTTTCCCCCATTACCCATCTTATAAAATGGCTTACATTATATAACTCCTCCCTACCCATCTTCCTTTTTCATTTGTTTAAAGAGATCTGGAATATATCACTATACTTAATTTTGTGTAAAAAGATGGGTTCGATTGTGATGGAACCAAACGACATTGCTACGTACATGAATGGCATAGTTGGGCTTAATCCCAACAAGAATTTGACCACCATTTGTACATTTGCCAATCGTGTTCACTGCACCAGTATTTTCAACGGAGCAAATCCTTTGGAGTTCTCAGTTCCTCTTCTTTTCTTGCAGCTTGGAATTTGTTCTGGAACCATCCTCTTGTTTTCTCAGCTTCTTAAGCCCCTGGGCCAACCCCTCATCGTCTCTCAAATTTTGGTATATATATATATATATTTATATTTTTACCATTGATTTTTTGATGAGCACAAAACGTTTTCTTATATATATATTGGTTGTGAGTGTTGATTTCATTCTATGATCAGGGCGGTTTGGTTCTAGGTTCTTCTGGTTTAAGCAACATGAAGATATTTAAAGAGACGATTTTCCCACTCGAAGGATTCGTTTGTCTTGATGTGGTTTCTGCACTTGGCCATATATATTACTACTTTTTGATTGGTCTGCAAACAGATATGGCTGTTATCAAGAAAATTGACAAGAAAGCGTTAAGTATTGGGTCTTGTGCTACAATTATGGCTATGATTCTCGTCTTCGTTTATTCCATATTCTTGACTAATATGATGGACTTAAGAAACTTCACATACATTTTCGAGCTTGGTAAATTAGAGTCATTTATCAACTTTCCCATGGTTGCTTCCCTTGTTTACGAGCTCCGTTTGGTGAATTCTGAGTTTGGGATAACCTCTTTGTTAACATCCATGGCTTCAACTCTTCTCAGCATATGTTTTACATTAGTAGGAAATATATTGACTATACGTGGTGGAACCAAACATCAAGTTTTATCAGAAGTATTTGCTGTTGTGGTGCTTGTACTTGTCATCATTTTCACCATTCGACCTGCCACTTTATGGATGGTAAAGATGAATCCCAGCGGACAACCATTGAAGGAGTGTTTTGTGATTACATTGCTTTTAGTTGTGTTAGCGGTTGCCTTCTGTTGTCAAAGCTTTGGTTTGCGAATCTATTTTGCTTCTTTTTTTCTTGGATTTATGATACCTTCAGGGCCTCCCATTGGATCAACATTGGTAGACAGACTTGATTTCATCACCTCTTGGGTATTCATGCCCATATTATTTGCTAGAACAGGGCTTGCTATCAATATCTACACTACTGAACTCATAAATGTTATATGCATGTCAATCATTGTGTTTATTAGTGCATTGGGGAAGTTCTTGGGTGCCCTTATGATCGCAATGTACTACAAACTTCCTTTGAGAGATGCCGTATCACTTGGCCTCATCTTGAATAGTCAAGGAGCTCTTGAGCTTAGTCAGTTAAGAAGAATGACAAGGGAGAAGGTAGGACGAACAATTGATATACATTTAATTACAACACAATAATATAATAATCACTATCTTATTACCGATCTTCTAAAAATCTTAACTATAGCAAAATTTTCCTTTAAATTATTTGGTGCAGGTGATAAATGAAGACGCATTCGCAGTTGGATGCATATGGATAATATTTATCATTGCAATTATAACTCCCATAATAAGATATCTCCATCATCCTTCAAGAAGGTATATAGTTCAGAAGAAAAGAACGGTGATGCACTCACGACCAGAGTTTGATCTTTGTGTATTAGTTTGCATTCATGACCAAGAAGATGTCCCAAGTGCCATTAACCTACTGGATGCATTAAATCCCACAAGACGAAGCCACCTTGTTGTATACGTGCTTCATCTTGTTGAGCTTCTTGGTCGTGCTCACCCGAAACTAATACAACACAAGCTTACAAAGGTCAGAAGTTCAAGGTTTTGTTGTGAGCCAATTGTTAATGCCTTCAAACATTTTGGAGATAGCAACAATGAAACTGTTGTACTTAATCCCTTCACAGCAATATCACCTTCTATAACAATGCATGATGATGTTTGTTCACTTGCATTAGACAGAAAGAGTTCCCTAATTCTTGTTCCTTTCCACAAGAGGTTTCATTCCAATGGCATGATGTCATCATCAAAATATAAAACAAAAATGGTTAACCATAATATCCTTAACAGTGCACCATGCTCCATTGCGCTGGTTGTGGAACGTGGATTTTTAAGGGTCTCAAAATCAATTGAAACCAACTTATATCGTTTTCAAGTAGCTGTAGTGTTCATAGGTGGAGAAGATGATCGTGAGGCAATGTTCATTGGGGCAAGAATGGCTGGACATAATAATATAAACTTGACAGTGATTCGGGTAATGGAGATGAGTGAGGATTATAATGATGTAGTCCGAAGCAATAATAATGAGTTAATGAAAGAGAAAAGGCTTGATGACGAGGCATTGGTTGAGTTTCGAAAAATAGTAGAAGACAACTACAGAGTGAGATACATAGAAGAGGTGGTGAAGGATGGTACAGGAACAATCTGTGTACTACGTTCGATGGGGAATAATTATGATGTTGTAATAGTTGGAAGAAGACATAACCCTTGTCTGGCGTTGGTTCAAGGGTTGGTGCTTTGGGATGAACACACAGAACTTGGGGCAATTGGAGAGGTGTTGGCCACATCAGATTTTCTTGGGAATGCAACGGTTTTGGTTGTTCAACAACACACAATAGTGGCAAACCAAAATGAATTAGAAGATCTATAACACTTTTTTATTAGAGTTGTAACGTTAATATGATGCATAGGGTGGCAGTCCCAGAGCAAGTTTTTTTAAGAATGTTTTGATTCTCCACCTCTTCTTTACTTATCATTTTTAATTCTTTTCAAGTTTTTGCTTAATTTTAATTCCCCCTTTTCTCTCTCACTTTGTTTTTGATCTACAAATTCCATATAATTTTTAGCTAAATATGATACAAAATTAAATTTCATGCAGAATTTCTATTTTGAGCTTCTACATTGAATTTAAATTTTCTAATTCTAAATTTAACACAATTAAACTGGCCTATAAATCTTTTTTACTGTTACATAAATTAGCAAACAAAGTATTAAGTTAGTAATTAAATAAGTATCTCTCATTTCTTAACCATTTCCAATTTTTATTTTTTTCTGCTTTTAAATTTTGTTTATTAGAAATAAAAACAACACATGTTTCCAATTTTGTTTTTTGTTCTGAAAAGCAAAATATAATTTTTTTGATTTTTTTTCATTTCAAATTTCCTTCGTAATTAAAAATAAAAAAACTACATCTATTTTTTGAAAAACAAAAAACAAAAACAAATACATTACCGAATATGAGGTCAACTTTTGAGTATGTAAGATAAAAAATAATTATTATAATACATATGTGATTTTAAAAAAATATTAGAAAGTTATGAATATATGTATAAAATTCATAAGAGTTGAGAAAATAATCTAGAAATGGGAAGAGAATGCCTAAGTAAATAAAAATCCATAATAATTATAAAAGAATAAAATAAAATAAAATATACGTCAATTTTCATAAATATAACAAAACACCAAAATATTTAGAGTCCATCTAACAAAATCAAAATGTTGTATGAAGGTAGTAGAAAATTTTCATATATTTCAGATTTGCCCTTGATATTGCGGATGATTCGTCATTTCTCTTTTTGTTTCTTCTTTACTATTTATTCATCTTCTCTTCCAAATTTCTTCAGCTCCTCTTCCAGACTTTCTTTCCTCTATTTTTATTTTTATTCTTTATCTTTCTTTCTTTCTTTCCTCTTACAGCTCCACTTTCAGAATATCAAAATCGTTTAAATATCACTTTAAAATGATCTTGATACGATCTAAACGCTCGTTTATATTTGAAACATTTTTTCATCGTTGAAAAAGAACTACACGATCGTATATAATTTCTTACATGATCGTATATAATTTCTTACACGATCACACGATCGTATAACATTCCCTACATGATTGCATATCATGATCGTTTAGAAGAAGAGTTACATGAAGCATTTTCCCATTGTTAAAAAGAATTACACGATCGTGTATCATTTCCTACACGATTGTGTATCCTGATCGTTTAAAAAAAGAATTACACGTGCAAGTGTGAGTGATTAATCGCATGTTGATTATAACATTTTTGGTATTTTCCATCGTGGACCTGTGGGCTTTCTCTGTTCTCAAAATATTTTGCAGGTTTGTTATATTTTTTGAAAAACTCCAAAAAGTCCACAGACCCACAATGGAAAATAAAAAAAAAAGTAATTATAATAGATGACCATTTGAGGAATAATAATTAAAGATATAACAACATTTTAAAAAAATTGCAAATATAGCAAAACTATCGCTGATAGACTTGTATCACTGATAGACTCGTATGATCTATCGGTGATAGACCAATTTTTATAACATGGCCTATCAGTGATAGACTATATCATTGATAGAATTTGACAAATTTTGCTATATTTGCAAATTTTTTAAAATGTTGCTATATACTTAATTATTTTGAATTTAATTGCTAAATTTGCAACTATCCCTAAAAAAAAAAACCCCAGTCTACATTGTAAAAACCTCAAACCCTAAGGAACTTAGATCTTTGTAAGAGCTTGAAAGGGTTGTGTTTTAAGTGATATTAATACAAGGAAGTGTTAGTTTTGTGTGTCATGGTAAGTGGAAAAATGGAAGGCTAAGTTGTTAAGGTTTAAAAGTTAAAGAGATTAGTTTGAAAAAAGAAGAGAAAATTTGGCTAAGCATGGAAGTTTGGCGTTTTGGCTATGGATTAGGAATTTAGAGGTTTTGTTGGACATCCAAGAGGAGAAGAAAATCTCTAAAGAGGTAGTGCGGAAGTGTAGGATGCTTGCTCGGGGACAAAGGAATAGAAGATAACCTCTGGTTATCTTGGTGTTGGGTGTATGGTCGACAAGAGTAAGAAAAACCTATAAGGATTGTCGTTTTGGTTGAGGTCTAGGTAAGAAAGAGTAGTTGAGAGGTTATTTGGGTGTTTTATGTACGCAAGAAAGCCTTGTTAGATGTTAGTTGGCAAGAAGACTTAGTATAGAGGCATGTGTTTAGAGGTTTGTGATAAGGCCAAGAAATGTTAGTTGGTGTTTGGTCTTGGTGTTTTGGACTTGTCAAAGGGCTTGGACATTTTGGTTTGGCGTTTTGAAGAAAGTTAGGCGAGATGTTGAAGAGGTAGAGTTGGTGAAGTGGATTCAAGGTGTCCTTGCATGCTTAAGTTTGATTTCGGCTATAGGAGGTGTTAATAAAGATTCATGCAGACTTCAATATAAATACGTAACTCCAGATGAACATTTATCTCAAACCACTCGTGCATTTTGGCTGAAATTAGTCTCAAACGATAAAAATTTGCGTCTATTTTCTATATTGGAGTTGAGAGAGGGAAGGTTGAGTTTGCATTGAAAGAAGAGAGAAAGGTCATTCTTAGGAGAATTTTGAGCAAAGTGCATTCACAAAAGGCTACAGAAATCGTTTCATTGAAGTTTCCTTTGAAAATTTGAGGTATAAAAGTTAAGACATTATCCAACAACTTTATAGAAGAAAATATTTTAATTTGAGTTTTGAATTTTAAGATATTAGCTTATAAAATATAGTTAAGGTTCTGGTCGAAAATGAGTTTTTGGACAGTAGAGGTTGTTGGCTGAATGTCAGAGGTTGTTATGCGAGATGAGTGTGCATTTTGGGTTAAAAGAGGTTAGTGTGAGTTTAGGCTGGTGTTTGATGCACGACCTACACGCAACGGACGCGCGACCAAGGAAGCACACAAGAAGCCAGACATATGGCCAAGTAAGGCATGCGACATGCTTGTGTGTGAGGTTAGCATGCGGGGCATGGCCAACACGCACACAGAATAACCTCTTGTGATGTTAGCATGCAGGTAGCCAATGCGCAGCCAAGGCCCTACTGCTCACCCCTGCGCGCCAGCCATGACATTTGGGTGTTTTTGGGATGTTTTTGATATATTAGGAAATTTTAAGCAAAGTTTTAAGGTTTTTATGATTAAAGAAAATATATTAAATAGAATTGTTTTCCATTATTTCAAGTCAAGAGGAGATTCAGCAAGTTTACAGACCAAGGTTTAAGCTACTATCCGTGAGTGAAAAAATGAATTTAAAGTTGATTTATTATCAAATGTTTTAAAACATGTTTTAATGTATGGATATTTGAGTTTACTGATTTATAAAGTCTTTCCAAAGCATGTGTTTAGAAGTTTTGACAAGCATGTATTTCTTGATGAATTTGCTCATGAGATTTACAAAGCAAGTATGATTTTAGAACGTTTTAGACTATACTGTTGAATATATATATATACACACACACACACATATATAGCAACTCCTTAGGAGAATATGGCCTATGCGCAGAGGCTCATTTGATGAAGGTATTCAGTAGATACCTAGATTCCTATCACTGGAATTGATTAATGAGACAAGGATTCTACAGGTAGATATCTAGTTTTCCATCTCATGAGATGAAGATCTTTAGGTTACCTACCTCATTGTAGCTATAATAAGATGAGACACTACCGATGCCTGAATTCTGCCTCGTAGATATTATAATTCATGTGTTGTTTATGAAATAATGTTGGTGATTTTCCTAAAGATTACATGAATATGTTTCTGTTGCGCCACCTATAGGTGTCATAGAGTTTCGAAGCTGAAAGAGACCGTGACTAGAGATCTGAGAACCTGAGCTTAGGTGAGGACATAACAGAGGATTGTGATTTGGCTTCGGGCTTAGCTAAACCCATGATGGGTTAATCTATGTGCAAATAAGAGCAGATATGGAGGTTTCTCTGTGGTAGGTGCTAAGTATATGTGAGCTTAGTTTGGCCGCATGTTTCCTTGTGGATATGTGCTTGTTTCCATAATTTGTGTTTCTATTTTAAGTATGTATGCGCATGCAAGGTTAATCATGGATGTGACTTACGAGCTTTAATTAAGTGACTATGTGGCGATTAAATAGGAGTATGTGTTAAAAGGTGCATCCCTATCCATGTGTTGCTAAGTAGCATAACATAATCATTATCATGCAGGTTTTCCTCTCATTCGTCCAAGTGTAATTCTAGGCATGGCAAAGAAGGAATAGTTTAACTATCTAAGCGTAATAAATTGCATTCAAAGATTCAAGGTGACATAAAGCATTCTCGACACTCTACCATACTTGCTCACCTTTCGGGATTCAAGTATACAAAGTTGAATCATGATTTATATCTGATCATGTTATAGGTATTCTAAGTTGTTTTTTCTTGATTAAGGCGGACAACCTATCGGTGCTTTCGCCACATACATTGTCATTTCTGCTATGTATGTAAAGGGTGAACTTAGCAATAAAAGCACATTACTGCAATATTCTTGCCAAATGCCTAGTTAACTGTGTGCTCTCATTTATTAGATGATTACAGTCAAGATCATTATTCTTCTTTCGAATAAACAATGCTCTTGATAGTCACACTTAACTCAGTAAAACCTAAAATACAGACCTCATGGTCCTCTACTCATCTAAATACATTTTATCATCTCAATCTAATTAAACAGGACAAAGGAGAGAAGAAACAAGAATACAAGTGAATGAAATATAAAATGCAATGTATTGAATAACATAACTTTAGGCCTTTCAGGCATCAAATATGTAATACAATACAATACAATATAAAAAGAAAATGAAAGAAAGAAGAATGAACTATGCCTCATAGTATGATTTCTCATCCTCCTTGGCTTTGATTTTTGCCTATTGTTGAAGGAAAAATGGAGGTGAAGAACTCTCTCTCTCTTTTGCTTCCAGCTCTGACCTAGAAACTTAGGGAAATGGAGGTTGGACGATATTTGAGCTTTCTCTTTGACCAAATTGAATAGCACACCCTATTCTGAAGTGAGAGGCTCTATTTATAGGTGAGATTTGATGTTGACAAGAGGCCACATGCCATTAATGTTCTGAAAAGCTACAACTGCACAGACTGTCCCTCTTGTCCTTTCTCATACTTTTACGCCAACCAATTTTGTCTGCTAGTGCTTCGAATTCCTTGCTTGCTTTCTTTGTTGAATGCCTTGGTTGATGCGCCTACTCGTCTTGACATTGCATTGCCAAGCTTGACTTCTTTTGCCTAAAAATCATGCGATATAAGCACTAAAACACTACAAGAAATTTAGGGTTTAGTAACAAAGTTTTAGTGGTACAAATAATTTTTGTCAGTAAATAATCTTTTTAATCAACCAAAAAAAAAAAAAAAATTGTCTCAAAATATTATTATTAGCAACATATTTTTAATTCATGTCACTAAAAGAATTAGTAAGACATAAACTAATGTCACTAAAAGTTAAATAGTTTTAGCAACAATAAAATGTTGCTAAATTTTTACCAAAATTTTCCTCTTTAATTTGCGTCCAACTTTTCATTTAATAATTTATTAAATATATTTTTTTAACCTAAACCCCTTATTTCTCTTTATCTTTTGTGACAGAAGAAGCCAAATCCCTATATCCCCAAATACTCAACTGTCTCCATCTCATTGGTCGGCTACGTTTCGGTCGACGACAACCCACGACAAGCTATTGTTTCGTCAGCCCACGGTAAGTTACCGTTTTGGCAACCTCACATTTCGATTGGTCCATTGCTTGATGTCTTCTCATCAAAAGTGACCCACGACTGACAATGACTCGAAGAGAAAGATATGCAGTATGCCCTTGAATTTAAGTTGTCCTTTTTATTTTTGAATGGGGAAGAAATGCTCAAGTCTGCGCGAGCAACATCACCTTAGAGGATATGATTTCTTCCGCTTTTGAACCTTATTTTGTTCTAATTTATTTGGCTCATTCTCTATAATTTCTTCCACTTTTAAACGTGTTACGTAGTAATATGCATATATAATTAGTTGAAGGAGGCCTGAAATTACTTCAATTTCATTGCAAACCTGCAAACATTTACATAAATAAGAAGAGATGTTTATCAATTTGTAAACAAGAACAAATATTAGATTCATAATTCTTGAACAAATTAGTAAAGATAAAACTAGAGGGGCCAGTAACACCATATTCATGTATTACACAGTGCCTTTTACTGTTCAAAAAAGAGGTGTGATGATAGAGGAGGTAAATATGAGAGACAAAGCTGGAAAATTGGCCTCCCAATAAGACATCAAAGAACAAACTTTGGAGTTGTTGGAAAGAAGTATTGGATTGGTCCTCAATTTGAATTATTGTTTTGCTTTTCTCCCTTTTTTTTCTAAATGTTTCATCCAATCTCATGTTACTGATTTTCTCTTCAACTTTAGGAAAATGAGAGAAAAATGTGCACATTTGAGTGGTTGACTCTATATTTTTTCCACCAACATGTTGTCATTTTTAATATATTTAATCAACATAATTTCCATGATAATTCACAAGATAAGAAAAATGTATCTCGGGAATAATATTTATGATATTAAAATTAAATTATTGGGCTTTTCATTCATTATTTGTGTGATATTTTACAATTTACATATAACTTTGATTCTAACACATCTGGATTTATAACTTAGGTACTTTAAGCGTTGTATTTATTATGTATCAAAGTTGGGTAAATTTAAGAGGTCGAGCTTCTAGTGAATATTCTAATGATGTTGCTAACTTTATCGAAATTGCAACTAATCAATTAGACAAAGATGGAAAAAGAAGGGGTGAGTAAATGAGGCTAAAGCGAAATATGTAAGTAATGACACCCATTGTTGAATTTTGTCTTAACCTAGAACACATTGATATTGTTATGTAATTATGGTGTAGGATGAAATGATGAAATTAAAAACCACTTCATCACAAGAAGGGAGTGAACCTTTTTAAGAAAAGAAAATATGTGAATGGGTATTGGATAAGTGATTGGGGCATGTGAAAGGACAAGGTTGGGGACCAAGACCAAATAATGCTAGAAATGAAGCAATTCAACAAAGCATAAAAGAAGCAAATACACATAATGTACACTTGAAAAGTATAATTGAATCGCAACAAACAACAAATGGAGCAAGAAGGTTAACATGTCAAGAAGCTAGCACCAACATGGAATGAAGTTTAGAACAATCAAACGACAGTCAACAGTTACAATTTTTAACTTAATTAGTTTGATATAAAGTGTCAGATTATAGTAGTATATACAAACATGATATACTGTAAATTGATATGACTATCATGCAGTTATGGTAGTCATAGATTTGTTCTTGTGATGATTTTAGTACTTGTGATTAGAACGTTATGGAGTGTCATTATGATTTTTGTGCTTGATGAAGACATGCTTCCCCTCTTCTTTGTTTTAGTATGTTGAGTTTTCAATTTAGACATGCCCCCTCCCCTCACTCATTGTTTTAGAATGTTTGAGTTTCATCCATTCGAGAGTAGTGTCATTATGCTTTGAAGTGCTAAGTTTCATTTATTGAGTTCAACCATATTGAATTTGTTGATTTTGACGTACACATGCCCTATTTTCTCATTACGGAGTTTGTTGCTTTTGCTTTATACATGCCCCTTGTTTTAGAATGTTTGAGTTTTATTCATTTGAGTAGTGTCATATTTAAAGTGCCTAAGTTTCATTTTTTGCTTACATGTTGTACTTATTTATTATGTTATGTTACACATTTTAGATTTGACACACAAATGGTCTTCTATACTAGATTTTGATGGTTTTTGGTTCATATCTTATAATTTTGTTAGAAAAGATTATTTCATGATTCCAAGACTTGTAGGAATTTTTTGTTATAACTTTTTGTTAGACTTGTAGGAAATCTAAGACATGGAACTTCTTGATGTAACTTCATGGTTATAACTTTGGAACTAACTTTAGACATTCATTTATTTGATGTAACTTTATACTTATAACTTAGGTTGACATTGCTTGAACTATTTATGAAATTATTGGAGTTTCTTGACATACATTTCTTGTGATAAAATTGGTGTTATTGCATGCTGCCTAGTGATAGTTCTTAAGATTATTATATTCGACATTTTATAACAGGTTTGTATAATAAATTATATATTATTTTTTATATAATAATTTTTTTTTACTGTTGTTTTCAATAACGTCACAAAAGCATTGGTTTTATTAAAAATTTGTAAGAATTTTTAGTGCTGCACTGCAATACATTGCAAAAGATATTTGTGATGGTCCCAAATTAATCTTTAGCAAGAACATTATTTGTCACTAAAACATAACCTTTAGTGGAAAATGCAACGTCATTATAAAAAATGACATAACATATGTTACTAAAAGTAAGCTTTTAGTAACTCAAAAATGTTACTAAAAGTATATACCTTTTGCAACGCATAATTGATGTGTCACTAAAGCTTTTAACGACGTGGATTTAGCGATAGTCCTAGCGATAAATGGCTTTGCGTTGCTAATACTTTTAGCGACGTATTTTTGCATTTTATTGACGTTTTTGGTACACCACTAAAAACGACATTTCTTGTAGTAAACACAGTAAAACAAGGATAATGTTAATTTTATGTTATGTTATTCACAAGTTAACCAAGTTGCCTACTTTTTTTTTTTGTTTTCTCTTATTCCTATGCATTTAGACCTCATCACTTTACATAAAAGACTACAATAACTTGTATTTCTACAAGTTATCAATAAGGATAAGCTATTCTTGGCTGTATATTTGGATGAAAGTTGCTAATGTGATTGGTGCTAAGTATGCGTGAGCTCAGTTTGACTGCGTGTTTCCTTTATGAATATGGATCACGTGTGAGCTATTATTCTCGATTGTGTATTTAGTATTCTATCATGATTAGATTAGATGGAGATTGTTATTATGGCAGGTACTAGATATGTGTGAGCTCAGTTTGGTTGCATGATTCCTTGAATCATGTGCTAGCTATTCTTGGCCGTATATTTAGGCGCTTTGCTATGGTAGACCCTTATCTAGTACATGTTTGTTGGCAATACTTGTGATTTATAGTAATGTGTAAGGATAACGTTCTAAATTATTATTTCATTGTTGATGCATATTTTAACATTGTTGAGAGCATGTTTTACGAGCTTTTAGTTCTAAAATTTTGCCACTTGTTGAGTTTTAGCTCACGTTTTCAATGTTTTGTTCCCCATGTAGCGATCAACGACCAAACATTGCTTGAGCTCCCCGTTATTGATTATAGACTTTCATTCTTTTTGTATGTATATACATAAGTTTTGTATTGCATTATGGGGTGGTTAGAAGTAGCAAGGGTCACACTAAGGACTTGTGTTTTGAGAGAACCCTCACTAGATTGTAATTATTTTATACATATTATTTAATTTGGTTATGAACTTTGCTTGAAACTCTGGAATAGTCTGGATGAGTGTGTGGTGAGACACAACTGTTGTGATGTGGAGTCTGAAGATTGTATATGTATACATAGAAGTGAAAATCTATCAATATTCAGGTTTAGCTAACCCATATTTTAGGGGAGATGCTGCCAAAATTTCTTTAAAAATTTCATAATACGTGTTCTATAAAAGTTAAAGTTGAAAATTAATGTTTTTTCAAGAAAGTGTTTTCATGCCACAATCTAGGTTAGAAGGGAAAACACAGAATGGGGTGTGACAAAATGTCCATGAAAACGACCATTTTTTTTAAACATTAAAGGTTTGCCCTTCTTTTTCATCTTCTTTCTTTTCTAATTTTTCTTTTCCTTTCCATCGTCTTTTTCTCTTCTTCTTCTGCAAGTTTTTTTTAATTATCTTTTTCAAACGATCGTGTACCAAATAATAGTTAAATTTAAATGATCATGTAGTAAATAATCTTGAAAAAAATCGTTTAGATTTGGGGTAACCAAATCTAACCGATCGTGTAGCCAACTCTAAACAATCTTGGTACCAAATATATTACGTGCGCGAATGCCAAATTAATCGCGTGTTGATGGGAGCATTTTTGTTATTTTTAGTGAACTTGTGAACTTTTTCTGTTTTCGAAATTGTTTTATACAGTATACATATTTTGCCGCTTTGTTATGTTTTTGAAAAAACCCCTTAATTGAACCAACTAAATTAAAATTAATTAATAATTTAATTAGTAATAATAATTAATTAATTAAATTAAATTAAATTAATAATTCATTTAAATCGTATTTAAACAAACATCTCTCCCATATAACCTATAGTTTTAATTCACTTAATTAATTAAATTAAAAAATAATTAATTAATTACCAAATTAAATATATCATATGTAGTTTAACCTATATTTAAATCATATTTCTTTCACAAAACTTATATTTTAATGTGTATCTAATACACATTAATAATTCTAATATATAGTTTCAATATGAATTCAATTCATATTAAATTAATTATATGAATTCCTACAAATATTTAATTCTCTCGTGAACTTATCTTGAATAATATTCAAAATTAAATTTATATATATAATAAAGTTTAATTAAAATATAAATTTTATATTATAATGTATCACCATATATTATATTACATTTCTAAGTAAATTTGAACATTTCAAATTCTATTCAAAATATAATAACCTCAATACCCTTTACGAGTTATGAAGGGACATAATGGACCTATAGATCAAAAAATTCTATGGTATGAGATTGATCAACTAAGCTCATTAGCCAAATTAATCAATTTTCATTAATTGGGTGTATACTCTACTAAAGACTCATATTTCCACTCTTCACATTATATATTTATGTGTCCACAGATATAGACCAATAAAATCAAGTTAGTTCTTTAGGAGTGTTCATAAGAGTATGATCAAATTATCATTTTACCCTAGGTTATTTCTAAAACCTTAATTATTGGTGCTCCTCTAAAGAACAACATGTTTACGGTTCAACCATTAAACATGCAAGCCATTCTAGGACAAGTGAAAGGATATGACCTTTCATTAAAGTCTCGTAGTCACCGTTATATTATTTTAGGGAACATTCATATACTTACACTAAAGATGGAAAGAAGTAAACTTCATGTTGTGTTATTATGTTTCCAACTCTTCCCTCAGTCTTATCCTTAACATGGTAGGCTTATTAAGTCGGGGAACTTACCACTTTTATCCATGCAAATTAAAGGACAATCCCTTGTAAATAGAGGTCAACAAAAAGTTACATATGGTAGTTACTATTTGGTGATTTGGTCTTATGCAAACTCATTGCATAGAATGCCTCCATTCGCATCTTACCTACACAGACGAGTTGGATCATGCGTTTATATCAAATACAAAGTCGGTTGTATCCATAGTGTTATCAAGATAAGGTACCCAACCTTATCCTTATACTATGGACTCTTTAAACTGTTTCTTGAGCACTTGATCCCTAGATGTCTCTATATACAATTGAAGACTCGTTAGATTATTTAGGATGCTAGTTTATTGGATTTAAAGTTATTAAGACAAGATTATTACTAATTAATCTATACTCTTATTGAGATAATGACAATAACACTTTAGTGATAATGGTAAAATTGTTTTGTTAGTTTGTAAGGGAAATTTTTTTGCTGTTATCGTGCTTATACTTGTCATCATTTTTTCTATTAGACTCGCCACTCTATGGATGGTAAAGATGAATCCGATAGGACAACCATTGAAGGAGTGTTTTGTGATTACATTGCTTTTGGGGGTGTTGCTGGTTGCCTTCTGCTGCCAGGCCTTAGGTTTGCGTACCTATTTTGCTTCTTTTTTTATTGGATTTATAATACCTTCAGGGCCTCCCATTGGTTCAACTTTGGTAGACAGACTTGATTTCATCACCACTTGGATTTTCATGCATGCCCGTCTTCTTCGCTAGAATAGGCCTTTCAGTCAACACCTACAATACTAAACTCATAAATTTCATATGCATGTCATTCATTGTCATTGTTAGCGCATTGGGGAAGTTTTTGGGTGCCCTTATGATCTCAATGTACTATAAACTACCTATGAGAGATGCCATATCACTCGGCCTCATCTTGAATAGTCAAGGAGCTCTCGAGCTTATGACATTTAGAATGAAGAAGAGGGACAAGGTACGTAGATAGGAACATACGTACATTATATTTCTTTGTTGACCATCATCATCAGCATCTTATTGTGTCTTTATGATTGCAGCTGATAGATGACGATGCATTTGTAGTTGGATGCTTATACATAACGTTTATAGTTGCAATTATCACTCCAGCAATAAGATATCTCCTCCACCCTTCAAGAAGGTATATAGTTCATAAGAAAAGAACGATGATGCACACAAGACCAGAACTTGATCTTTGTGTATTACTGTGCATTCACGACCAAGAGGATGTTCCAAGTGCCATTAACCTACTTGACGCATTGAATAATCCAATGAAACAAAGCCAACTTGTTGTGTACATGCTTCATCTTGTGGAGCTTCTTGGTCATGCACAACCAAAACTCATACATCATAGATTTACAAAGGTTAAGGCATCAAGGTCATACTCTTCTGAGCCAATTGTTAATGCCTTCAAATACTTTGGAGATAGCAACAATGAAATTGTTGTAATTAATCCTTTCACTGCGATATCACCTTTTACAACTATGCATGATGATGTTTGTTCTCTTGCATTGAACAAAAAGAGTTGCTTAATTTTTGTTCCTTTCCATAAGAGATTTCATTCAAATGGCGTGATGTCTTCATCAAAATATAAATTAAAAATGGTTAATGATAATATCCTTAAGAATGCACCATGCTCCGTGGCTCTTGTTGTTGAACGTGGATTTTTAAAGGTTTCAAAGTCTATTGAAACAAATTTGTACTCTTTCCAAATAGCAGTAGTGTTCATAGGTGGAGAAGATGATCGTGAGGCAATGTTCATTGGGGCAAGAATGGCTGGGCATACCAATATAAACTTGACAATGATTCGAGTATTGGAGAGTGAGAAAGTTGGAAGCGATGAGGATGAAGAAAGGAGGGTGGAGGATGAAGCAGTGGATGAGTTTCGAAGAATGACAGTAGACAACTATAGAGTTAGGTACATAGAAGAAGTGGTGAAGGATGGGATTGGAACAATTTGTATACTACGTTCAATGGGGAGTAATTTTGATCTGGTAATGGTTGGAAGGCGACATAGCCCATGCTCAGCCTTGGTTCAAGGGTTGCTGCTGTGGAATGAGCACACAGAACTTGGGGCAATTGGAGAGGTATTGGCCACTTCAGATTTCATGGGGAATGCAACGATCCTTGATCCTTGATCCTTGTTATACAACAACATACAAGACTGGGAAATGAAAACCATAACAATGCTGATCAGGAAATTATTCTTTAGTTAAGTAGAAGGATGATGCAAAAGAGGTGGCAATTTAATTAATTTTGTAACACCTGTTTTGATTCTCCACCCCATAGCTGATAGCTTCTTTAACCAAACGTTTTTCAATAACTATTTGTCCCCTTTTTCTTTCAACTTCCTCTCAAAACTGCAAATTTTCCTTTCATTCTATATCTCCACATGTTGAGATCATCTTTGTTCTTTTGTTGGTCAATCTTCAGTGTACATTGCAAATAACATTCCATTTTCGAAAATGTTAACTAAATAGTATATCTTCCGAACCCATAAAATTCATCAACATCTCCCAAATATATAGTTGTAATTTATACAAGATTTTCTAATGGCTAGAATTTAAATGAATTAATTAATCATTTACTTCTCTAATTCATAATAGATATATGTTTAATAACGATTTGAATTCAAATTTTATATAATGTCCTTCAATAGTTTTGGATCTTTTATATTTTATACTATTTATCAAAACTTTGTTAAATAATACATAATACATGGTTTTAATAACAATTTGGATTTATATTTTATATCATCCCCTAAATTTGTTAATTTGAATTTAAATCTTACGTAATATTCTAAAATAATGACAACGATAAATTCTCAATAACGATTTGAATTTAAAATTTAAAATTTAAAATGTTTTAATTTAAAATTTAGCAACTTATATTCTAAAATATTTATAAAAAATTTATTAAAAAACATACAATACATATTTTTAATAACAATTTGAATTTAATTTTTTTTAATCCCCTAAAGTCGTGATAATTACTACTAGCCACTTATTTTGGTTGATTTTTAATAGTAATTTGAATTTAAATTTTAGATCCTCTCCCTAAAATAATGTCAAAGATAAATACAACATATTCGAGTTCTTTATATTCCAAATAATTTAATAACAATTTGAATTCAAATTTTAGATCATTCCCTAAAATAATGCTAATTACGATTAATTAATCGTGGAAGGGAGCTGTTTTAAAGAGATATCGAGAGAGAAAAAAAAGGAGGAATAGAGTCGTTGGTTAATTGTATGATGGAAGTAGAGAAGGGGAAAGTGAAACAATGTCAAATTTTGAAATGTGTAGCTTTTTCCTTTATCGTATTGTTGTGAAGAGAAGAAGAGTATGGCTCAGAAGGACTTCAGCCAATAGATAACTAAGGCAATTTTTTATTTTATTTTGCAATTTTGCAAAAAAAAGGGGTTTTTAAAAAAAAATAACAAACCGGCAAAATATTTGCGAACAATTTTGAAAACAAAAAAATCTCACAAGCCCACGATGTAAAATACCAAAATTATCCTATTCAACACGCGATAAATCAACCAATTACGTGCCATACACGACCGTTCTAAACAATCACGTAGATTTTGATACACAATCTCAGGCATACCATGCCCCAAGATGCCTTGGGATAAAAGAATTCGTTCATTAGTTATCGGATCTTAGGTCTTAGTGTCACTGAGATGACTTGAGATGAAAGAACTATGCCTTTATTTTATTCGATGTCAAGCATACATTTTCCTGAGATACTCTAGGATGAAAGAATTCTTTCTTTAGTTATTGGATTTCGGGCCACATAGTGGCACCATATGACCCACGCTGAAAGAATTATGCCTTTATTTTATTCGACCTCGAACATACATTGTCCTGAGGTTTTCCACAATGAAAGAAATTTTCATTTAGTTATTGGATCACAGACCTTAGTGACACTAAGATGGTCTGAGTTGAAAAAATTATGCCTTTATTTTATTCGATTTTGGACATACATTGCCTCGAGATGTCTGGTGATAAAAGACTTCTGCCTTCTCAACCTCGAGCCTTAGTTGTACTAAGATGGTCAAGATTAATAAATTTCAAAGGAAAAATAAATCAAAAGGACATATATAGAATTTATGAAAAAATGATCGCACGTCATGAGCTTTACTTATTTTGTTATACGGATCGTAAATATTTTAGGTTTTTGTTAGGTGTTTGTAAGTTACTAAAAAAACAATACCAATAATAAAGTCTGGCAGTAGCAATTATACCTTCAAAAGTTTGAGAATTTGTACGGTTTTAATTACCAATATAACTTATGAATACTTTTTTCTAACCACATTACCTTACGCGCATCCCAATTTCTAAAATTTTCCAACCGATTGATTTTCTTTTTTCTTCCGTCCGTAAACGCCAAATTTATCCTTTTTTTCTTTTCTGTTTTTCAATTTCAATATAACACCAGACTCCACCAATTATTATTATTACTCTTCTTTTGTCCTTTCAAAATAAGAGCTCAAATTAAAACCAAAATTGAATCTAACCTCAATTTTTTTTTATGCTTACACCATATATTCAATCTAGGCTCTGATAGATACTAGTGATGATATGAAATTCCTAGAATTTTAAAGTTAGAAACCCAATTGATGAACACCTAATATCAAACCAACCTCTCAGTTGATTTCATCATAAAAGGAAAAAAACATTAGATTTGGACTACCCACAAATAAGATGACCAATAATTGTAAAGGTTGGTGATGAATTTGATGTCTTCAGCACTACATACAAAAAAATATTCTGCAGAAAAATAACCTGTTGTTTGAAACGGATGTCAAAACTAGCATCAACAACTACAAGCACTAACCGAAAAAAGAAATAAAGCTAATCGATCAAATCTCCAATGGAACAATTGTTTTTTACCTTGAATCTTAAAGATCTTAAAGTCCAATAAAAAACAATATGAACTGTTTTCAAATAGTTGTAGTGTTCATAGGTGAACTAGATGATTGTGAGGTAATGCTCATGGAGAAAAGAATGGTTGTGCATCCCAATATGAGCTTCACAATGATTTGGGTGCTAGAGAACGAGAGTGTAGCAAGCCATGAGATTAAGGAAATGAGGGTGAATGAGCAATTTGTGTATGGGTAATGGTTGGAAGACGGCATACACAAAACTTGTTTGGTGTTAATTCAAGGATTGATGCTTTGGAATGACTTGGGACAATTGGAAAGGTATTGGCCTCTTGAAATTTCATGGATAATGCAGTAATGTTGATTCTCCAACAACACAGACATGAGTTAGGGTGGGTAATGGGAGACAAAGGAATCATCAACAAACTATATATCATTTTCATGGATAAATATTCAAGTAGAGGATGATGCAAAATAGTTACCCATCCAATACCAACTTATACAACTTTTGATTCTCCCCCTATATTATTCTTTATTAACAATTTTTAACTTAAGTGTTTGAGAGATTAATTTTGATCCCTCTCTTTCTTTTTCTTCACAACATATACCTTATTTATTTGACAACACTAACTTCCCTAAATAATGGAACTCAAATATCTTAAACTATAAAAAAAAATTATTATAATTTTATGGGGCACAATTAAATATTTGAAAACTTTGAGCTATAATAGGAAAGTTAAATTGGTTGCAAGACTCATTATAGATAAGCACAAAAAAGAAAAAGGATTCACTGAAACTACAATATCAACAAACTTATATGAAAGTAATTAATTAGCCTGAAAGTACTATCATGCTAATGTATTGAAAAATCATAATCATAGCAATTAGTCATGTACATAATTTCCAGCTAAGCTGAATTCAATGCATGCATGACAACAAGGATGTTAACATAATCAAAACAAATGGTGAAAGAGCAAGCTTTTAATGACAATAAACACTTAGAAATATACAAAATTTCACTAAAATCAAACATCAAATTCCTGTGTGTATAGAAATAAAATGGATACAGGATTTTTTTTTTTGGGCTTTGGTCCTTTCCCTGCAAAGCCTTAACAGAATTATTAGAAACACTAATATCAGGATTGGAGACTGTTTTCAACTTCTAAACAAAGGGTAATAATAAACTCCGAGCTTTTTTTCCTTTTTCTTGAGAAAACTGAAGGCAGCATTCATCAAGAAACTCGAACCTCGGCTCATTTAGCACTCCTTTTTGATCTTATAACATAATGAGCTCAATGGTCCGACTGTCACTGTGTGTATAAATGATCTACGGTTCTACCAGAGCTAACAAAGGTGACTCGAGAAAAGATACATTCTTGCTTACTGTCATATCTTAAAGTTTCCTCAAGCATAAGCAAAAATAGCGGACAACAAGCAAACATACATAGGAGAGGAACAGCGGAAATAAATGTCGAAAGAATGAGTTCGACTTCCGGAACAAACTAACAAAGTCATAAAAGTGTACATTATCAATGTAAAGCTCATAAAAACATGCATATGAGAAAATAGAGACCATCTTCAAAGGTTCTTGTTCTTCTCAGCATTGATGTCAAATGCAAGCTTCAAAGGGATGCTTGTAAAATATAAACAATAGTCAAAGAACTCAAATGCCACAAAGGGAGAACTCAGGAGCTGTACTATAACCAAATAATATATCCCATAGCAGAACTTGATTTGTATACCGTCTCAAGCAAGTACACAATCTCACGAAACAAGCACTTTCTATAGCAGATATCAGAAAAGGCGTGAGATCAAGTAGCAGAAAAAGATGCCGAAATGACTAGTGTGCATCTATCTTAAATGCTTCAATCAGACATGAGAAATCTGTATCAAAGTATAATGTAAAAGCGAAAGCTACAAAGTCTTAAAGTCGCCTTTCGAGTAGACAACACTGGGTTTTTAGGTGTACTGATGCAATGACCGTTAATAAATAGCATAAATACACTCTCTGTTAACTGTTTGAATTAAAAGATGAAGGAGTAAATTAGATGGCTTGCCTAGCCCGATAACCCCCAGTTATCAAACATCCTTAATCGTTCCTCCGACATTAAATGCACTCGGCTAGGAATGGAAAATTTTCAAAGATTGTAAACCAGAATAAGCAGTTTAAGATTCAGAACTCAATATTGTTCATAAGAGGTGAAATAAGAACAAACTAATAGCTCCTTTGATTATGCAGAAGACTGAAAGCTTAGGAACTGGGAATAAAAAAATTCTATCTCAAATTTCACAAACCAATTGTTCAATATTATAGCAAGAACTAGAGAACTGAACAAGTAAAGTTGCCTTACAATATGATCAACACACCTTTTTTAATAGAGAAACAAACAAAAAATGTAGTTAAGCTCAAGCCAAGCTGCTTTCAGTTGTATAAAATCACACCTGCAAAAGCCAAAAAGAAACAACAATCAATAAGATAACATGAAGAAAAAGAAAGAACCTCCATTTTCTATACATCCAAACGTTTGAAAAGCTTTCAAAGAATCAAGAAATAACCTGGGATGTGAAGAAGAGTTTGAAAGATTGCAATTCACAAGGAGGGTGCAAACCAAATATAGAATTTCCTCTCAGGTAGGTATCTCTCTCTCTTTTTTTTTCTTTTCTTTTTGTTCTCACTTTAAAATTATACAATACAATACAAAAACCCATAAAGGAAATGGAAAACCAAAAGTAAAAAAAGAAAAAAAAAAAAAAAAAACCTTATAGCCATTTGCCATCCTCCCTCAAAAAAAAAAAAAAAAAAAAACAAAAAAAAAAAAAGAAAAAAGAAAAAAAAAAAAAAGAAAAAAAAGAAAAGAAAAGAAAAGAAAGAAACGAAAAGAAAAGAAAAATCCTTATTCTTCCATTTTCTAGGCTGAATCTTGAGAATCATCCTTAGCAGGAGGTTGCTGGTGGTGATGTTGATGAACTCTAGGTTGTCCCATCTGTTGGTAAATTTGGTTAAGAGCTTGAGGATTTAGGACCCCGATATGACCATCTTGGGACAATCCAAGCTCCAAACCAGGCAATTGTTGAGTGTTGGCACCTAAAATGGAGGTGAAACTCATAGGACCCATGTTGGTGGGGGTTAAATCAAAAGGTGGGAAACCAAGTTTGTGAAAGTAATTTGAAGTTTCATTAGGTAAATTAGTAGCTGATTGAGCAGCAACAGCAGCAGCGGCAGTCGAAGACTGAAAACCAAAGCCAGTGACGGATGAGGGCCAAAGGGCAGTGGGAGTGGCGGCCAAATGGGGTCGCCCCCAATTGGCCCTACTGGACCCCCCACCTCCTAATTCCTCCAACTTTTGATGCAATCCGGCCGACAAAGAAGCACCCTGTTGTGAAACAGAACCAGCTGCCGCGGCTAGAGCAGAAGCAGGAATGGTTCCGGTGCCTGTGGCGGCGATTATAGACGGCTCCGCCTGCTGTAGCAACCACTGGATGGTTTCGCCGTCGGATTTATGATCCAATTCTCTAGTCAATTGAAAAATCCTAGCAGCACATAGAGCTGGCATACGGATTCTTCGGCCTCTGCCTTCAACTTTGGTGTGACGGTCTTTGTTGGAGCTTCTTTTGGGGGCTAACTGTTTTTTTCCTTCTTCTTTCTCTGCAATTGCTATTTGAAAATCTTTGATTTCAGCAGGTTTATTTTCACCCATGATTGCAACTTCTTCTGCTGCTTCTTCTTGTGAGAGCTTAAAAAAGTTGGGTACCACTTCTTCTTGGGGCTGCTTTGTTGTTGATGAGGTTTTAGGATCCATAGAAGAAGAAGAAGAAGGAGGAGGAGAAGAAGGGCAAAAAAAGA
Source organism: Cucumis sativus (assembly GCF_000004075.3). Taxonomy (NCBI): domain Eukaryota; kingdom Viridiplantae; phylum Streptophyta; class Magnoliopsida; order Cucurbitales; family Cucurbitaceae; genus Cucumis; species Cucumis sativus. The sequence continues at coordinate 23,175,178 of NC_026657.2, forward strand.
ATAAATTTTTTTAAAATTAAAAAAAAAAAAAGAGAGTATTTTTTTTTTTGAAAAATAAATAGTCGAAAAAAGAAAAAAGAAAAAAGAAAGGGGGCTGTGTTGGGTTGTGTTTGATTGAAGAAGGTGAGCTGAAAAGTCCAAGACTTTCATGGGTTTTCACTGTTTTTGGCAAGGAATGAGAGACAAAATCATAAAATTGTTAAAATCCCAATGTGTCCCATTTGTCTATTTTTTTTTTCTCTTTCAATTTTTTTTTATAAAAAATTTATTTCTCTTTTATAAAAAAAATAAAAAGAAAAAAGAAAAAAGAAAAAATAGTTTCTGGGTTCTGTTTGATATGTCCTTTCTTACCACTTTTCTCACTGTTTTGGGCTTTTGACCAAGCCAGATATGAAAGCAACTTTAACTGTCTATATTTTTCACCTTCCTTCACTCCCTCTCCTTCTCCTTCTCCCTCTCTCACTCATTTCCATAATTCATCTCTTTGCCACCTCACCATTCCATATTATTAACAATTTTCCTTCAAATCTTCTCCTTTTTTTTTTATAATATTATTTTCTTAATATTTCCAATTTCATTAGAGACTTTATCTTTTTCATTTGAATTCATAATTTCTCACACTTTCTATTCTACGTCTTATAATTGCTACAACACTCTCTTTTTCGCACATATCATTCCATCTCTCTTCTAAGTGACTCAAATGTAACACGTGTACTGGCAACATTTCTCCACTTGGACCCCTATCATTGGCTCTCTGGGCTTTGCTTCAAATCCACTCTTTACTCCATCCATTCTCATTGTTTTTCCAGAAAGAGATGGATGAGAATGAGAGAGAGAATTGTTTTTTGGGCATAAAAAGAAGGGTTTTTTTAAGATCATTTTTTGTCTTTATAAATAATACTAATATTATTTCCCCTTTTTCGTTACATGGAGATTAGAGAGAAATACAGATACTCTCCTGCATGGTCTAAGTGGGACCCCTTTCCCCCCTTTCCCCCCCTTTCATCAAATGAAAGCAAATTTAACTTTTCTAACCAAATTTTAAATAAAACACACACACACACACACACACACACACACATTGTTTTTTGTGTAACCATCTAATGACAGATTGATTATAAACTTGTAATTTTAGTGGATACCTACACCACCACCAACACAAAATGACAACATATTTCAATTTTCATCTCCAATCACAAATTATCATTCATTTTTCTTTTACCTAAGCAAAAATGAAGAACAAAAAAAGTGGATACCCCATTACTTCTTTTCAACCCAACCCTTGATGTCAAACAAAAATACCATTATATATATACATATAATGAACCTAACCATCCTAACTTTCAGGGGATAATCTATTATTATACTTTTGGCTTTCTCATATAGTTCATATAAACATCATAACTACAACCATAACCCTTCCCCTATCAACATCCATCCTTTTTTTTTTTTCTCTTTAAAATATATAGAATTTAAATATCAACCAGTTTTATTTTTTTGAAAAATGCAAATATTCTCCTATTTACCCACCTATATTCTTTCATTTGTTTCATTTTATTTCCTATGTTTATTGATGGTTGGTTTCTTGCCTTTTTCCATATGAGATTTTTTTTGTAACTTTACCTACTTTCATCACAAGTAGGAACAAGGACAGACCCTTTTTCTTCTTATTTTTGTGGAATATTATCCAAATTATACGCCTTAAATTATTATTGGTTTAGTTTTTAGAATTTTAGTAGAGAAATCGTAAAAGATAACTTGTTCTAAACTTTTAAACACTATTGATGATCATTGATAGAATATATTTAAAACTTTACTATATTTTAAATCATTTTTCTAGGTTTGAAAGTGTTAATTTTTCTTATATTTTTAATTTTATATTCAATAATTAGATTTTTAAAGTTTAAATGAATATTTTTCGTGTTTAACATTTTTTTCTTAGAAAAGTATATCTACGGTTAGACATGTAATATTAAAGGTAAGTCTCGTAATTTAAAAAGAACAAAATTTGTGTCAGAAACATCAAATTTGAAACCATAATTAACCTTCAATCATCTATTAACATTAAATTAAAAAAAGTTCAAATATGTTTTTTAAAATTGAAAGAGTTATTAAACATAAATTAAAAATTTAGAAACTAAACTTCAAATTTAATGATAAGTTGTGTTAGATTTTTGTGAATCTATATATATAAATATTTTTTTCTCTTAATTAAAAATTAAATTTCAACAACTGACTTTAGTCATCTGATCTGTTTGGTCTTTGGCAGGGGCAGGATCTTTGTTTCATGTACCTTTGCCTTCCCAAAGTACAAATGGGAATATATTAATGTCAGATTTTTGTGGTTATCAGTGATACCATGCATGCATGAATATTTGAATTACAAAAAGTATTTTTTTTAAATCTACATATGTTTTTTTTTTCTATTATATCTTATGCATCAATATATTCTATTTATACACTCATACACAACGTGCTTTGAGTTTGACATTTATTGCAACACTGTCAAGCGTTGAGAACTTGAGAATTGGAGCCAAGGATGAGGTGGTGAAGAAAGAAGTCTGGAAATTAGTGTTAGAGATGAATTAGGATTTGATATTTTGGATGCGGTGAGTTGAATTTGAGGTGGACATGTTGGCTGTCTTGAAGGAAGTGATATTTTAAGATAGAAAGGAACTAAGTTTTGGAGCTAGAGATCATGGTGATGAAAAGGTTTGACGATGAGTTAGGAGATGAACTAGGAACTGAAGTTTTGAACGTGATGAAATACTGAAACAGTGTGTTGGCCGCCTGGTGGAAAGAATGGAAAGGACAGGCCGTTGTTAATTAGGATAGAGGGCAATGATAAAATCATATTTTAAACATTTTGCAGCGGTTTAACAATGGATACTACAATTGCTTTTAAGAACACTTAAAGAAACGGTGTTAAGAGTTCAATCACAGCGGATTTTCAAAACAGTGGAATCGGGAAGTGGAAACCGCTGCAATATAATACCAATAATGTTGTAAGACTAATAACAATATATATTGTCTTCAATGAAAAAAGTTATGGCTTTAATGTCCACTTCATAGCACTATTTATTAGATTGTTATGGCAACACTTTTCCAAGGTGCTGCATTGCAACAATTGTATTGTTATAGCAGTGGTTTGATATTAATAGCAATAACCATTTCATCTGTGGTAATTTTGAACCATTGTTGCAATATTTTCCTTTCGTAGGATCGATGATATGATGACTATTGCAACAATTTTCTTTACCTAACAGTAACATAACTTGAATTGGAGCAACTCAAACTAAATTACTTTAAATGTCATCATTTATAAATATAAAAATATAAAAATTGATAGTGGCAAGCTTCTAGATTTCAACCTTTTCTAAGAATTTCCTGCTTGATTAACCATTTAAATAAATATATTATTAAAAAATTATTTTAAATCACCCTTCAAAATATTTACAAAATATAACAATTTTTTAAATTTTATTCTTTATAAACATGGATAATCTTTTATCCATATTATATCAATACACTATTAGAGATATGGATAGATAAACTCTTTTAGGAACGCATATAAACTTTGTTACATGTTTCTAAAGTATGATATTATTAAAAACACACGAATTCTTTTAGGAACATATAGATTTGATTATTTCGGTACAAAGTAATCGTAATCGATAGAAATTTTAAAAATAATAATCAAACGTATCGAAACATTTTTAAAAAATTGTAAATATAGCATAGTCTATCAATAATATACTACCAACGATATAAGAATTTATTAGAGATAGACGATTTTGCTATACTTGTAAATTTTTTAAAGTGTGGCTATATATGTTAATATTTTGATTTTGATTGTTATATTTGTAATTACGTTGAACTAATTAAAACATAGGAAGAAACAAGATAAAACTAATATGGTAAAAGAGGTGATTAAACCGCATACAAATGAGGTAGTTTATGAATTAAGATATAACTTAGTTCATTTTACTTGGGTAGACAGAAAATACTCCTTTTATTTCATACAAACAACAAAGTTACAGTACCCCAGATGTTAACAAAATGTATGAGTATTAAATGAGAGGAAAAAAAAGTCACTAAGGCTAGATATAGGGCATTTAAATTGTGACATCGTATGTCAAATTGTAAGTTGGGATTAGTATGCATGCATGAGGGTGAAAATTGAAGATCAATGCATGAGGGTGACTTCTAGTCATATTCTCAAGTTTCCTCCTCAATCCTCAGGCACATCGTTATCAAACTTTCCAATGAGAATTTGATCATTGGTCTAATGCCTCAGCATAATTTTAATGTTCTTCCACATATGAGGTAATTTGTCAATAATATTAATAGCAACTTGGAATTATTCATCTAGAACCCTACCTTTCCTCGTTATTTCATGAGAAATTTTTTGTAGTTCACGAGATTGTGTTTCTACAAGTCTTTCATTTGTCATTTGATATTTTAAGTATCGATTAGTCGCATACTTCTTTGAACATACTTTTGTAAAGCATCACAAACTTTGTACTATAATAGTTATACAAATCATCAGTTAGACCATTGGTGATAAGATTTTTGCAAATAATTAAAATCATTTTCTTTCCATGCATTCAAATTGTTGATTTGCTCCTCGGTTGGATTGGTTTTTGGAACTTGTGCATACATAGGCAACTTTATTTATGGTTAGAAACAAATGCAATTTTTCTTTCCATCACTTCGAGTGGGCTCCCTCGAATCAAAATGGATGGCTGAAATTTGGTGGATAGAAAATTAGTATGTGTTGAAGTTGTCATGACCATTGCATAGCCGAATGAATCATCTTAAAATTGTTGGAATTCGAACTAGACAATCCGGTGAAAACAAATGTTATGCGTATGAGTTTTTTATGCCTAAAACAAAAACAATTAGAACTTGGTCACCTTATGTGATTGCTTAAACTAGTTACCTTGATGAAGGTCACCCAGATAGAAGCCTTGATCTAGTCGCTTGGATAATGATCGCCTAGATAGAATTCCTAGACTATGCCATTGGAATCTGAAAGACAAAAACTTATTAGATAAAAAGTTGAGTTGCAGAGCATGCTATCTTTAAGACATTTTATGGCTCTACTTGTGCAAACAGTTCTTGATATTGTCACCTTACCTCACAATGAAATAGTCTACTGCTCAATTGGAGTTGCACCAAAACAGATCGAAATACCAAAACTCGCAAATGTTTATGCTCGAAAACAAAAATAATAAGCATGAAGTTTTAAAAGAGTTTTGTAAAAAATATGTTTTTCTAATGATTCAAATGAAATTAGCAGAAGGACTATATATAGTGACAAATTTCATAATGTCTCAATGGTAAGCACTTGAGACCTATAATGCCTTAACTATCCTCTAAATTTAAAATGTAATGCTTTAACAGTCATGTCAAAGCGCAATAATTCAACGGTTAACACGTTCAGCAATCAAAGCGTCGTCTTGTATCTCAACGCAATCAATGGTCTCAACGCCTCAACGAATCAAAACTTTAAAATAATTTTATTAATTAAATGGCATATCAATGATAGACTATCGATAGCTTTGTAAATGAGCTAGGTTTTGTAGGTTAAAACTCTTGGGATAGCAACACATATGCATTAGTTTTCTTGTTTTATAGGAAACAAAGATCTACGGGAGCCAAGGAGTCTAATGCAATAAGAATGATTCAATATTTAGCTAAAGCAAGCTAAAACTAGCAAATTGAAGATCAACAACATTTTTATAAATAAAAAGCAGTCAAGGCCTAACCGTAGCGCCATGACGCTACAAACTTTGAAATTCGTCAATCGGCACCTACACACGCCTCTCCCGGTTCCAGCCAACTTGGCTAGGGTATTTAAGCCATTTTTTCGTGTGTAATTTTCACACTTCCACTTCATTTTTCAAAATTACACAAAAATTGGACTAGTTCTCTTGTAAATTCTCTCTCAAACATCAATAAAATTTTCTCTCAATTCTTTCCAGAAATGTCTCCTTTGTTTGAATTTCTTTTTTAAGCTACTTTGGGAACAATAAATAACTAAGGTACTTTTCTTTGGGAATGAAAATTCTAGCAAATCTTTCCTAAGAATCATGTCAAATTTTTCTTTTCTAATTTCAAATGTTTAATTGAATTCCAATCTTGCTTTTGTATGAATTCGATTATCTATGATTGCATTAATTTACTTTAATCCTTAATGGTTGCAAGCATAATTTTTATGCAAGATTGATTTAGAAATGTTGAATTATTGATCTCAAAATATGCTTCTTCTTCTTTTTTCTAAGAATTCAACTAATTAATTATCAAGAAAGAGAATTTCCGAATGTCACACAATTGAAATCTAAGAACTTATTATAAACTCTAAAGAATTCATTGAAGCTTGTAAGATATGAAAATGTTCTTTTTTGAGTTGGGTATGACATTAGACTTGATGTTTGTTCATTAAGTAAGGTTAATTAGTTTCTTGAACTAATTAGTTGTCGATTGAAATTGATTGTAATAAATTTATTTGTTACATGATAGAAAGAATGCTATAATGTTGCATTCTCGTTTTAAATTAGTTGAGAGAACTCCATTCTTTTGTGCCTCTAATACTCTAAAATTCCAAAAGGATTTATTGCTTTCCTTTTAATGTTCTACATTGTCACCACAAAAACCCACCATTATGCATTAGAATTCTTGCATTTTTGTATTCAAGATTTGTATTCCCTTAACATTGATTCTCTTCGGTTCAACCCCAAAGTTACTCTTTGCTACCTATTAACTAGTTTCTTGATATAAAGTTTGGTTACAAATTTCTTTTGTTAATTTGGATGAAGAGATGCTTGAACCCCATTTTGCATATTTTCTTTATAGAATGATATCTATAAATATCAAGTTAACAAATTGGCGCCATTGTTGGAAAATCTTGGCAATAGGTTGCAAATCTTTGAGGGAAATAATTATTGATTTCTAAGTAAAATTACCAAAACTACATTGTGTGTGATTTTATTCTTCTTTTGTTGCTTGACTTGCTCCTCCAAGGAGTATTGAGTTAATTTTTTTAAAAGATATAACCTGAGAAGAAAGGAGATTACGACACAAAATATTTCACCAAGATCAAGTTCTAAATCAAGATCAATAAAGAGAGTTTGTACTTTTTGAAGTTCCAATAAGAGAAGAAAACCAAAGAAGAGAGGAGATGGGCGAAGTTCGGGCATGAATGAGAGTTCAATGAGCCAAGCCTCACACAAAGGTCGCTTTGTATAGTCTACCATGAGAGCACTATTTCTTGTGAGTTGAAGTCAAGCCTTATTCACCTTTTTCCAATTGTCAAAGGGAGTTCGAGAGAGAATTCACACTTCCATATAGTGTGTGATTCGATGAGACCCCATAAGAAAACATGAAACAACTTAACTTGAGGCTTTTCCTTACTACTTAACGGATAGTGCAAAAAGATGTTTTTACTACCTTGAACCCAAATCCATCACAATTTGGAATATGCTGAAAAAGAAGTTCCTCGAAAAGTTCTTCCCCGCCTCACAAGCTCACAACATACGTAAAGAGATATATAACATATTACATGGAAGAATCTTTATCTGACTATTAGGAAAGGTATAAAGAGTTATGTACAAGCTTTTCACACCATCAAATCTCGGACAAATACTTGATTCAATATTTCTATTTCGACTTGTTGGCTTTGAATCACAATACATCAATGCGCCCACCAACGACACTCTACCCAATAAAACTTTGTCCGAAGCAAATGATTTTATTTTCAAAATGATGGAGAATTCTCATAACTTTGGAAGTAGAGCAATCAGCACGAACTTTGCGACATCAAAAGAGGTAAATGTACTTCATTCTCAATTTTCTAGCTTAACTTTTCATGTAACTAAGTTAGGAAAGGGGGCCAATCAACAAGTTATGATATGCATGGTATGTGGTTTGCTAAAATTGGTTGAAAATGATCTGGGGCTAGACATAGCGAAATTAATATAAAAAAATTCTAATCACAGAACGTAAACAAATAGTGCATAAACAATTAAATCACGAATAAACACATCTCTTTGTCGACGTGAGTAACAATTCAAATTCGAATTTACTCTGTTCTGATAAGAACGATCCTCCAAATTCATATCACCAAAATGGTTCTCTTATGTGATTTTGCATTATTGGAAAATATATTATGACAATTGATAAACGTTGAGGATGCATTTTGGAGAATTAATGTGTAATGATACAACATTTTGAACATAAGAGATTGATCAGCTATTCATGGATGTTTGAAGCTAAGATTGCAAGTGATCATTGATTAAGGGGGAGTAATCCTATTAATGTCATGATAATTGTTATTGTACAATTTAGTTCTTATTATTGAGTTAGTCCATGTCAGCACGTTGGTTCCTGTTGCTATACCCTCGATCATTCATAACATTGTAATGATCATTTACTATACAAGCAATATAATCTCTTATCATGGGTCTAGGACCCCCAGATGTAGATGTTGTGTTATCGAACTAGATTATCAAAGTTCTATGTGTTTATAATTTATTGTTTTATATATTCTTTCTGTTGTTTCTCTAGTTATTAACTTATAGTACAATATATGTTACATCTGTAACTGAGTGTGTTTTTTTTTTCAATTGGTATCAGAGCAGACTGGCGTTATTTCATTGAATTTTCAATGATGTTGATTAGGGACGGTGAGTTAACAACTAAAAGTATTGGGTGTCATGAATGTGATGGATTCAAACAGGCCAAATGTGCTACATTTCTAAAAAGGAAAAAGAAAGGTTTGACAGCTACGATGAACCACAGATGAAGAACTGAGTAGAGAACGGTAACCCAGTGAACTGAATGTGTACTGATAAAGTCAATGAAGATTAGGAAGTTGATATCAATAACATTCATGTTAGTAAGGATTAGATCAAGAATTAGGAAGAAATTAAATTTTTTTGAAATTGTTCCATACATTGTATGTATATATTTTACCAGTTTATTATATTTTTTAAAAAACTTTTTAAAAACATTTTAGGAAAACTAAGTTTTTATAAATTGAAATAAGTTTGTTTGAAAAATGATAAATAAGACAAAGAAAGCATTAAAAGAAAAAAAAAGTGGGAGAAGAAGTAAGATGTGTTTGGAAATAAAGAATAAAAAGGAAAAAAGAAAAGATAAACAAATTCATTAAATTACAAATTTCAAAATACAAACATTAAATTGTTATACTATAAAATTAAATTATTACAAAATTGAAGTTGCTCAAATTAAAGTTGAAGTTGCTGAAATTAAAGGGTTTGATCGAGAGTAACAGTTGGAATAGTAATTTTAGAAGAAAAGATGTATATGCTCCAATTTTTTTAAAAAAATGATTTTCAAATACTTAAAATAAAATTTGAATTATTTTGGTTGGTGTAAGAGGTGATTTTAACGAAACATATAAATTAAAATATGTATAAACTATAACAAAATTTTAGATTTTATCACTCAATTTTAGATTTTATCACTCATTTTCAATGACTGCCACTGATTTTCAATGACCATCAATGATAGAATTTGTTATAGGTTTTAAATATTTTTTAACATCTACTATTTTTTAAAATTCCTCGATTTTAAAATTAACAAATTATATTTTATATTTAGAAATTTATTTGACTAATTAATTATAATAAATATATTTTATTAATTTACTTTTCATTTGTTTTAAAGATGTTTCTACATAAAAGTTGGTCAAATGTGACCATCGACAATTACTAAAAAACGATGATCGGATGTTGCCTACAGCGGTTGCTAGAAGCTGGCTTACAACAACTATTGAAAAAGTGGACATCAATAATTGGGCAACAAAGTTGCTAGGAAAACAATCAGTCGAAGTTAGCCATTGGTGTCGCCAAAAATCAGTCGTTGAAGATGGTGATTAAAGGTTGACCATAAAAAAATGTTAGAAAACAGTCACTAAAAGTTGACTGGCAACAGTTATCGAAAATAGCACCCAAAAGCTTCGATGACGACCGAAAAAGATTAATGGTCATCGATAGTTGGTTGATGGTGAAATAGGAAAGGATAATCGAAGGTTGATATCAACAATCATTAAAAGTTGGTCGACAACTGTCACAAAAAAGAAACTATCAGAAATTGACTGTTGACAGTTGCTAAAAAAATTCTCCCTAGAGTTTGACTAAGAGAAGTTGCCGATAAAATGATCATCAAAAGTTGGTTTTTGATAGTCATTGGAAAACAGTTAACAAATACATAATCGTAGGTTGGTCGTTGACAACCATCAAGGTTAGCTAGTAATCGTCACAAAAAAAAAAAAAAAAAAAAAAACAACCAAGGCTGATCATCGATGATGGTCACCAAAAAATGGTCATAAGAAATTGGTTGATAACAAACAGTCGAAAAATGGTCGTTGAAGTTTGGTTTGGCGGACAGAGGTTAGTAGATAATTTTAATAAATATCTAAATTTATTAATTTTTTTATCATTTTGAGTCCAATCATAAATTTGAATACGTTATGATAAAAATGTTGGAGGCAAACTCCACTTAATTACCAAAAGAAAAATCAGAACGTTGGGTTATTGATTCTGATTCTTCAAAACTCAAGGTAGATGGATATTTTATTTTTCAAAAATAAATTTTTATTTTGGTGCCAAACATTTTGATTAATATTCCAAATAATAAGTTTTGAAACAAACTTATTATTCTAATAAATTAGACAAACTAACACTATTATTAATTTTTTGTTAAAAAATTCCTCTTTTTGCCATATTTTGTTGCGAAAATCACTCCACTATAAAGAAATGCAAACAAAGAAGAAAAGAAATGAACAATAATCAATTTGACTTTCCACAAAATTTCCCCTTCTCCATTACATAATTACTTTTATAAATCCACATCCACTTCTTTGTCACCATCTACGCTTCTTTTTTCCTTTTTCTTTTTAATTATTATTTTCTTCTCTTTTTCCATTTTCCAAAACATTTCGTCTTTTATACTCTCCACCTAAGTTTACACAATATTATTTATATGATATCTCCCCCCTTTAATCTCATATTTAAGAAGAATGGGTTTAAATCACATATTTCATCACTAAACTTTAACATACATTTATATTTCCTATAGTGGTTCAGAATCTTTTGTCTAAACACACCATAACACATAATACAAGTTAAAAGCTCTTCTTTCCTATATTTTGCATTTTTTTCCCTCTTTTCATCTTTGTATTAAAAACAATAATTACGAATTAAAATTAAATATTCCAAAGTAATTCAAAAGGCTAAATAACTCTACCATCACCCTATTACTCTTTCTAATCACTCAATATCTCTCTAATCATATTAACATTGAAATCTATTTGTTGCTATCCAATCTCTTTTTCCATATCTAAAACCAATCGTAATTACCCGTTATATCCCTCTCTTATTTTTAAATTTATTCAATTTTTTTTGCACTAAAATTATTACTTTTATTTAATCCATTTTAGGACAAAATATAAGAATTATAGAAAGTATATGGATAAAAATTAAAATTAAACAAACAAAAATAATCTTTTGACCAACCATATATATACTAATATATGTATATCTAAATAAGATATCCAAATACCTCCCTTTTATTTGCATGTAGTGTAATGGAGAAATCAAGCAATATTTAGGTTCAATTCATATGCTTTGGAGAAGATGAAGAAAATATGATTTGGTTTTTGTTTAGGAGATGGGGAAAAGAAATAATAATTGAAGAGAAAGAAGGGTATGTGTTTGTTGGTGATTGAGTTGTTGTTAGTCATATGTGCATCCCATCATAGAGACCAAGTAGGTCCCTTCAAACTTAGTTATTAATGTATATATAATATTATGGCTTAAAATTCAAAAGATTGATTGTCACACCAATGGGGAAAAAAGAAAAAGGAAAACATAGTAATAATTTTTAAACCCTTTATTTATACACAAATTTCTAAAGCTTTCCAAAAGCTCTGATCTTACCTACCAAAATCTTGTTTTGTTTCTGATTGTAATTATGAAAGGTTTGTTTTAAATTTTCCTTCAATTTGGTTTTTTGCTATTGAGAAGAGAAAAAAATCTCTATTTGTTTTTTTAATCGTATTATCTAAGTTTGAATATTCATATAAATTGAGATGAACTAAAATTTAGATTTACTTTCATCCTATTATTTGAGTTTGAATATTCATATAAGTTGAGATGCATTAAAATTTAGATTTACGTATTATTTGAGTTTGAATATTCAAACAATTGATATTTATGTATTGCATATATTATAGGTTGAGATGCATTAAAGTTTACTTTTGAGTTTGAATATTCATATAGGATGTATTGTTTACTTTTAAGTATAAGATGCATAGATGTACTATATGCCACACATAAATATCAATTATTCTTATTAAAGATTAAAAGAAAATTCAAAAATTTTACCCTTATATAAATGGATAAAAAGAATTATCATCTCTTCACGAGATTGGAAGTAATTTGTGATATCTAAAATAATATCATATTTAGAAGGTTAAAATAAAAACTATGATCTCGAGAGATACAAATAATTGCTCAACATTTGCTTTCATACATCACTCTCATTTTCATCACTAAAAATTTTAATTTTTCTAGACACTTAGTATGTATGATTATTAAGTATAAGATAGAAAAACATATTTGAAAAACAAAAATCTCATATAAGTATGTATGATTCTAATCAAATAAACATTTCTTCTCTATTAACATAATTAATTTCGATCTTACTAAATATTGCAACGCTCACTTTAGACAATGCTATTAAATTATTTGATCGAAATTGACCATTCTTTTATAGAAACAAATGCTTAATAGCTAATATAATGTTTCAAACTTTCTCTCTCAAATTGTTAAAGCTAAGAGCAAAAATGTTTTGACATGTACAACTATACAACAATGAGCACTAACCGATTTATGCAACATCAAGTGCATTAAATCGAAATTAGGTTTAAGAAGTAATTAACTATTATACATAAATTTCATAAATTTTGTCATAAGAGAATTTAATCAAATATATATAATCACTATATATCAAATCTTAAGAATCACAAAATTCACATGACTATAATTTAAATATTCAACAATCAAATAAATTTCAACCCAAACATGACAAGCAAACAAAATTAAAGACAATAATGAAAATTTATTCTCATATTTGAAAAGTAATCTTAACATATAAAAGGTAAACACTACCACAATATTTGTAAAAAACAATGCGATCCAATTAAGAAAATAAATATTCTAATTAAATTTACCATATAAACTAATTCAGAAACAAGGTTATATGAGTTTCTCAAACATAAATTTTATTCCTTACCAATATATAAATATTTTACCTACAATTCATGAAATGTTTATCCTCAACGGAAAAAGATTGTGATAAAAACTCGTGCACATATACAATATGTAATAAGTTAATTAAAAGTTTAAATTTTTAAAAACTCGTGCACATATACAATATGTAATAAGTTAATTAAAAGTTTAAATTTTCAGATAATGGGGTTTGGAATCTAACAAGTATATGTGTAAACAAATTCAATATGATTGAAAAACTTGGAGACAAACAACGGTCTAATTCACTTAAATACAAAATAACAGTTCTAAAAAATTCTATTTTAAAAGCTCACAAATGTCTTTTAAGGCCACAACTCAATATTTAATGCTCACATAAACGTTGTATGAGTTTTATAATTTTATTAGATTAAATATAAAATAAAAATATATTTTAACAATCAATTTGCTATGATTAAAGTAGAGTACCCACATTCTTTGAACTTTATCTTTAAATTCAAGAAAGATGAATGATGGTGTTGAGAAGATAAATGATGAATACACCAAATACATACATATGCAAAGTCACCAAAATTAAAACACTTACCATACTTGAACGAGATTCTAAATACCTCAAAACTATATAGAAGGTTCCAGTGGATCTTTAATATGAATAAAAACAAAATTTTACACAATCCCCAAAGTGGTTAGACTCGTGCTAATAACGTGTTATAAAATAAAGAAGAATGAAAAAAATCAAAGAATAGAGAAGAGAGGAAGAAGAAAAGACAATTGAACTCAACTGTTGTGTGTCTTACAAAAGCACCATATACCTTTATTTATAGGACATGTCATGGGATGAATGTTACAAAATAGAATTGAGGGAGAGTTATAAGAAGACGGGTAACACATTGTACGTTATATCCTCAACATAATTATATTTATAATTATTGTATAAACTATTAAATTTATTAATAAAAAACAAATATACATTGGTTTTTATTTTTACTTTTAACATTTTTATATTAAAACACCAATTACAAGTAACATTGAAAATCAATTCAATTAATGATTAAGTTTAAATAATTTAAAATATTAATAACAAAGGTTTATATTATTAAGTATTAAAAAATATATATTATTTAAAATTTAAGCTAAATTATACAAAATAACACTCAACTTTGTACTTACTTTGGGTAAAACACACCGTTCAAATTTCAAAAGTTTAAAAAATACTCTTATACAAATATAGCAACATATTACAATCTATCTATGATAGACTACAATGGACCACTATGATCTGTGTCTATCATGATACCATTTAGATAGAGATAGTAATTTGTCTTGCTCTATCTCGATCCATTGTAGATAGGTTGTGATATCTTAATTTGCTTTATTATGTAAATATTTTGGTTTATTTTGTTGTATTTGAAAATAGTTCTATAATTTATTTGAATGAGATTCAAATAAAAAATTTATAATATATGGAAAACTACGTTTGCATGAATATGATTGAAATAATTAACTATTTATTTAGATAAAAACTCATGTACTTAAATTATTGAATGGTTGGAGAGAAAGTTAATTAATTAATTTGAAACGAATACAAATAATTAATCATTTGATTTGAAAGAGATTCAAATTGAAAGAGTTTGCAGGAGATACTTAAAATAACTGATTTAAAAATCTATACAATAGATTATCCGAAGAGGATTATAAAAATTTCGTAAAGGATCAACTTAATTACTTACCGATGATTAGTTAAATTTACTAACATAAAAATATATCTAATACTATGAAAAGTATAACTATAGGTTTTTATTGGAGTGACTCGCTACTATTAAAGATTGATTAATTTAGTTTTGAAGGTCGAAAAGGAAATAGATAATGTAAGGAAACTATATAATTAAGAAACAATAGACACAAGTTGAGTCGATACAAAATTTGGTGGGGTGAAAAACAAACTCTTTAAAAGAAATTATGTTTTGTGTTATCTAATTAAATATTAGATATTGTTTGCATTATGTATGAATCAAAATGGTACTAAAACTCAAATGCTGTAATTAAATAGAGATTTGAAGTACTACAACCAATTAAAGAAATATATTTAGTTATATTAGAAACATATTCACGTGTGGTACATTGTTTTTATCATTATTTGATCTTTAAACTAAAATCAATTGAAACATCTAACTCTAGTGTGAACTTCAAACACAGAGAGACAATATAAAAAGTTTGATCCTATGATATATATATATATATATATATATATATATATATATATATATATATATATATATGATCATGATGAAGATCAAGAAAGGAGTTGGAACCCAAAATCTTTTTTTTTTTTTATAATTTTGTTTGGATGCCAATTTCTTTGGACATTCTTTTAGGGATTAGGCAAAGGGAAGAATCAAATTTAGAGGGCAAAAGTGATGGTAGTAAGTTGAAGTCCACAATAAATGAGAGAAGAGAGAAATCCAGCAGTTGTTGAGGTTGAAATAAAGGTAGAATCTATAACCCAACCACAAGTCCTTTTATGATAAAAATGGACCTCAATAATATTATCCCTTTATTGTTATTATGCATGTGTGTCACATCTAACATTGAAATATGAGATATTCTCCTTTCTTTTCTCTTTTTGCCCATTCAACTTCTTTAGGTTTTGTTTCCTTCTTTTCTTATGGCAATCTTGTTTTTTTCCAATTTCATCCCTCCTTTTGACATCAAGGTTTTCTTTTTTCTTATGTATGTATCTCACTTTATTATTCAATTAACTTCAACAAACATCAACTCCTTTTGGGGTTTTTAGGTATACTCATTTAAGTTTTTAATTAGTTACCCTCTAAAACATTCTTTTCATCCAATTTTGTCTAAATTAATTCTAATAAAACTTTAAACACCCCATTTACTAACCATTCCATTTTTTTGTTTTTTATTTTGTAAATTAACTCTATACACACTACTTCTACTTCTAAATTTCTTCCTTTATTGTAATTTACTTTTACCAATGGTCTAAAAATCAAGCCAAATTTAGGAAACAAATTTAAAAAGTAAGTTTTTTAAAAAAAATTGATTTCGTTTTTGAAATTTAGATAAGAATTTTGTCGTTGTAATTAAGCAAATAAGAAAGATGCAAATTATTAGGAGATATCTCGGGAAGAAAATAAACTTTAAAAAATGTAAAACAAAAAAATAAAATGGATACCAAATAGAACTTATATTAATTGGTTTAATCCATACTTTGATTAAAGTCCTAATTAATTCGAGTTTTTAGTACTCATTATCGTGTTATTAAAGTTTTTTTAAAGAAAAAAAAAGACTAGATTAAAGTGTTGTTCTAATCCCAATAAATAAGTCAAATTAACATCCTTCAAACAAGGTATGAAAGTCTAGCTATAAAGAATGCTAAAATAAAACCAAAATAGCACCAAAAGCTAACAAAGGATGACAAAGAGAATTAAGTTTTCATGAGAAGGAAAAGGAATGGCTTGTGAGAAAAGAGAAAAAGTGTATTAGAAAATTCATAGATTAAGTTTTTAAGAAACCAAAAAGAAAAAACAAAAGAAAAAAAGGGGAAAATAAAAAGAAAGAAAGAGATGACAAACCTTCTACTTGATCACAATAGATCAAAGTAGGGTTTCAAAACCATTTCAATCATATTAGAGTAGAAAAAAACTATTCTAATTTGTCATACAATCCCATAAAAGCAACAAAAAGAAATGTTGTACTTTTTTGGTATTGTAGAGAATTGGTTGTTATCGTTCCATGTTTCTCTCACTTTTTGTTTCTCATTTTTCATAATTTTTTAATTATATAAATGTGCTCTAGAGAGCTGAAATGTAATTAGGATTTCTAAGAATCAAAAGAGTGGATATATAGCACCATAAACGTGTTATGTTTTTTAGGTTAAAGTACCTGAGATAGTAATTTTTGCCTTGTCGGAGTTGCCAAAAGCACACGGCACCATGTATCATGGCTTCCTAGACCTGAGAGCATCATTTTGAACAAGCACTGTCGAACCCAACTCAATGTAGCAACACAACCACCCAACGTCGTCATGTCCCCATGAAGAGAGCCACAAGGCCCAACCTTGTCTTTACTAAGAATCAACGAACTTTTTGTGCCCATCAATGCGTGCACGTTTTGCACACCTCAGCCCCCCAAAATCACTATAAATCCCCTTTTCGTTTGTATTTCTTAATAATTCATCACTCAATTAAATTCCACAATATTTAGGGCATTCTCATCTGTAATTTTCTCTCCAAAATCACCAATAAAATTTCAATATTTAATTATGTGAAGTCTCTCCAAAAGCTTTTGTGTTCAACTTTCCTCTTGATGCTACACCAATATCAATGAAGAACTAAAAGGTACCTTTCTTGGAAACAAGTTTTTAGTTTGATCTTTCTTGATAACCTATGTTTTAATTGCATTTAATTTCAACCTTTAATTGAATTCCAATTTGTTTTGTATAAGTTCTTGTTTAAATGACTTAATCAATTATGATAGCATGCATGAAACTTTATTTAAATTCTCATGCTCCTAAGTGTTGATTTTTGTGGTCTCACTTCCTTTATTTATTTATTTTTTATTTTATCGTTCCTAGATTGGTTTGTTTGGACTTCGATTGGCTGTTAAGTTTGTATTTGTTTTCCTTGTGGTTGTTGGGAGTCTGGTTGTTGAGAACTTTATTTATGTGCTCCTTCGTCTTTCAGGAGTAGGCCATTTTGGCCACTCAACACCTTGTCCTCATAGGCTTTCTAAAAAACTTGGTTGTCCATTATAACCTCCAGACACCTAATATCATGCAACACATTTGTTTTCTTGTTTGGCCACCTACTTGACAATTAGCCTTTCTTTCCAAACATTCCTCATTCCTCAAACCATGACACTCATCCAATGACACAATGTGAGAATCGTACCTAAAGTAGGAAGCCAAAATTTTGAATAAGTATTTGAAGAAAGCATTTTGAATAGAGCTAGGCGATAAGAAACAAGTGTTAAGATAGTTTGTGAGAAAATAAGGTGACGCGATAGGACTTTTGGCATTTAAGTATCATTAGACGTTTGAAGTTTTTCATATGATAAAGAGAAGGCGAGGAAACCTAAGAACGCAGACTGAGTGTTACCACAAACTGAAGAGTAAGAAAAACTTCTAGAAAATTTCCTAAGAATACTTAATGGGGCGATGTGTAGAAGTCTACGTTAAATGTGAAGCTTCCACGTGTACCATTAAGAGCAAGAGCTGGTGAGTTGCTAAGAGATTAAGGGTGACTAATCCATTTTGGAGATTAGTATAAATAGAGGAAGTAGATAAATTATTAAGAGTTAGCACTGAGAAATTGTAAGAAAAATTATGTGTTACTCTGCTGGGAAGAAAAAAAACTTCTAGGCAAGAAGAAGAAGAAGAAGAAGGAGGAAGCTAGGCATTTTTGAACGAAGTTGTTAGTGAGTGTTTTCTTTTTAAAAGGCTTTATTTATGTTAAAAGGATTTCTTTTAAGTTCTTACTGATTTGAAATGATGATTTTTACGTAAATGTTTTAAAGAGATTTCAAATGAAAAGCTTGTTGTTATCAAGGTATGTTTTATGTGTATAAAATGAATGTAAAACTATGTTCAAACCAACAATCTTCTTCCTATCAATGAGCTATAATTGCTATGTGCATATAAGGTGTCACACCCCGTCTCGGGTACATCTTTCGTTGGTACGCGAGACGTGGTGTGACTTGAGTATCTCTGATGCGTTAAACGTTGAAGACATTCAGTCTTAGGGTCCTTAAGCTTTGTTTAATCACCTAGTGACTTACCTTTGTCTTAACTTATGAATTTCAAATAAACTTTAGGTGATATAACTCCTTAACACAGAATGTAATCAAACAATATTTATTAAACTTTAGCAAAGTGTTTTACAATATTTAAACAGATTCTATAAGTACTGCACTTTTAACTTAAAAGTAAAATGTTTGACAGCTCTTCCTGCCTAGTAACTTCTCACCCTTTCCTTTCTTGGCCTTACTACATAGTTTCTAGAGGATAAAATTTAAGAACATAAGTCTATAGACTTAGTGAGGTTTTATAAAATCCTTTCTACGAAATACCTTTTGTAAACATCATTTCATCAACTATCAAATCATTTTGCACAAACACATATGTTTGAAATAGCATATCAAATCGCTTAACAATCACATAACTTCAATATTTCACATAAACATACACATTAGTCAACAAACATTCCTTTCGACAAGGATCCCGAATCATTCTCAACTCTATGTCTCATTACTTTGTGTTTAGACTATAGTCACAACAGTATTCGAGAAAACAGATTTGTCCTTGTTGCTCAAGCTAAAGCGCAATGTACATTTTTGTACATTGTTCAGCCCTCACCTCACCATGCACATCTTTTATTCATGACTTCCTTTACTCTTTACGTGCACATAAAAGTCAACTCTTTGTTAGAAAAAAGATTAATGGTTTGAACACCATTTCGTAATCATTGTAACATATAAACATATTTTGAAACATATTATAAGCACTTCATATAAACATTTCTAGAAAAATTTGAATTGAAATCACCATTTCAAATTAGTAAAGACATTATAAAGGGCATGAAATCATATAAAAGTTTAAAGAAAACACTCACAATAATAGGTAATTCAAACTCTTCTTGCTTCAAATTTTCTTCTTCTTCTCACGTAGATACTTTGACAATACCTCAGCTCTTTAGCTTCCTCTTCAACTTTGCAGAGTAACAATAACTAACAACCTAGATTACAAAGAGTTAGAGAGACAGAGAGAGAAAAGACGATCGAAGAAGGGTCGCTGCTCATTGTCGCCATTGTCTTTCTCTGTTGCTCGTAGTCCTCTTTTGTCGCTGCTGCTCGTCATTCCGGTAAGTTTTTGGTTAATTTTTTGTTTTTTTAAGTTAAAGAAACAACTTTGGACTTAGATTTTAAAATATTTTAAACTTAGTCTTCTGTTCTTTGGAATGTATAATGAAATCTGTAGAAATTGTTGGAGGGAAAAATTGTTCAAATTGTTAGAGGTTTAGGGTTTTGCATTGTTGAAATGTTTGATGATTTTTGGAATGTATAATGAAAATGGTAGAAGTTGTTAGAGAGGAAATTGTTGAAATGGGGAGGGAGAGGGGTATAAGAAATTAGAGGTTTAGGGTTTTTGAAATTGTTGAAATGTTTGATGTTTTTTGGAATGTATAATGAAAATTGTTGAAATTGTTAAAGCACTACAAGAAAGGGGGGCTCTCCCGACGCATAAAATCGTCGGAAGATATATGAAATGCATCAAAAAAGCCTTTTCCGACGAATAAATATGCATCGGGGCAAATGTGTCGGGAGAGAAATTGCCGACACACAACAAGTTGTGCGTCAAAAATTCCTAAACATCTTCTGACTGTGTATGAACGTCGAAGGATGCTGTCAATATGGCATCAGAAGATGTCGTGGAACTCCCGACGTAAGTTCCTATATTTTTTTTTAAAAAAAATACTTTCCATTAATTTCTAAATTCAAATTGAAATTCAAACTCATCTTTAATCTCAATTTCAATACTTCAATCTCAACATTCAACACTTCAATCTCAACTTCAATACTTCAAATTCAAATTCATAAAAACTATAACTAATTCAAAATCTAAATGCTAAAACTAATTTGAAACCTAAAATCTAAAACCTAAAACTAATTTGAAATCTAAATACTAAAACAAAATAATAACTAAACTAAACCACTTACCGACAACGACGACAACGGGGACAACAATGACAACGACGACGGTAACGGGGACGACAACGACAATGAATGCCTCTTCTTCTTGATCTCTCTCTCGGTCTCCCTCTCCCTCTCTCAATTTTATTTCTCTTTTTTGTTTCCATTTAGTAAAGAATGAAGTTAAAAAGACGGAGAACTCTCAACGCATAACATAAAAACATCGAGAATAGCGCCCTATTCCCGACGCAATTAGGTGACACGTCGGAAACACCTAAACCTATTCCCGACGCAATTAGTAACATGTTGGGAATCCCTAAACCTATTCCCGACGCGATTAATGACACATCGAGAATCTCTAAACCTATTCCCGACGTTACTGACACCACGTCGGAGGAAGGCCAAACAATACAATTAATTGTCCACCCTCTTCCGACGCTACACTTTCCACGTCGAGAATAGTGGCCCATTTTTCGACGTACCTCGCATCGCGTCGGAGGAACCCTAAACCTATTACAGCTAGTTTCAACGTTAATGTGTCTGCGTCGAGAGAAATATCTTCGTCCGACGTGCACCAAGCTGCGTCGGAAAACATTGGCTTCTACCAACGTCATGTTTTCCGACGAGTTTTCCTACGTCAAAAAACTCCCGATTTCTTGTAGTGGAGGGAAAAAATTGTTGAAATTGTGGTTGATTTGTTTTGGCTATCCTACAGTTATGGTAGCCTTTAGTTTTTAATTTGTTATTATGTTTTATTTGTTGGAAGTGTTAGTTAGATTGTAAAGATTGAAGCATTTTAATTGATTTATTCGGACTATCCTGCAGTTATGGTAGCCATTAGTTTAAGCTTAGTTTTAAATTTGTTAGTAGTTTTGTTATTGGAAGTGTTAGATAGCTTGGAAAGATTGAAGTAGTTTATGATTAGTTTGTTCTGATTATCGTGCAGTCATGGTAGTCTCTTTAGTTTAAACTCATTTTAGTGAAAATTGCAATATTTGGTACTTATGAGGTGTAGCTTATTCATGAAGTAAGTTCGAGCATTTGAGAGGAGGAATATAAAACTAGTTATATTTTGTTGTAGAAGTGGGGGTTTGTGGCTAAATATTGTTGTTCATTTTTTACTTTAACCACCACCAAAAGTAATAGAGATCTAAACTTGTTAAAAATAAGAGTCGATCAAGGTGTTGTTATCTCTTTGGATTTCTTCTTTTGCTTGAAAGCTTAACAACTTTATGCACAACGACGTTCTAAATAACGATACGGCGGGATCGTCCTCGATGGATAACACTTTAGATTAGTCTTGTTATTTTGATGACAATTGCAAACATGGAGTTATGTTTCAGATAGTGTTTTGTTTTCTTAGATGACTCTCAACTCACTTCCACTCCTAGGAGACGTCTGCACTCCTAAAATATGGAGTTAGAGAGATACGCCAATAAGAATGGAAAGATTCCAATCACCATCGCCCTAGGAGCAGAGATGCCAATCTCTCCACATGTTGTTCGGTTCAGTAACATCGTTGGTGTATGTGTGAGAGCTACATTTTCAATATGTTGCCTTAAGTGGGCTGGTATTCTGCCAGAGTACGTCGAGGTTGTCAAGGGTGCTTTACATATATGTTTATTAATTACTTTGCATTTATATAAAACGTACATATGTATAAACCTAGTCCCTATGTTTTTTACTTTGTAGCGTTATTTCGTGCTTGATTTTATAGATCAAGCACTTAATAAATTTGTTGAGCATCAAATGCTCACATCTTTGAAAGAGTTCAGGGGAGAGCGCCATAGACATTTAAAAAAGTACAGCAACCTTGAACAAGCACGTGTCAACTCATCGTCCAAATTGGTGAATAGTCTGAAAGATTGACACTTCTTATGCGATCACTACATAAGTAGACAATTTCAGACGATTTACATATTGTAATGTTACTTCACATTACTTCATTTTTTTTGTCTGCATGTATCATTTTTGTTGTTTGAATGCAGGAGCAATCAAGGACCAAGACTGCTAAAAAAACAACCTTACAATCATAGTAGCGAGTCCAAGTTGTTGTTGTTGATTTTATGGAATCAATCTATATTTCATTCATTACTTAATAGAGATACAAGCCTATATATAACCATAGAGAAATACACTTAAGGAAATAATATCAAATAATATCTCCTAAGAATAATATCTCCTAAGAATAATCTAATTATATTAATACCCTCCCTCACACTCAAGGTTGAAATCACAAACTTGAGTTTCCTAAGAACTAAGAAAAGAAACAATATATCTAGAATAGAATAAAAAACCCGAAGAACAAACACACAAAGAACTTCTAGGCTAAAACAAACCCACGAAGAGCGAAACGAAGAACTTCTGGGATAGAAACATAGATCCTCGTATAGAGATCTATAACAGAACCTAGGAAGAACGAAACAAGAACTCCGGGGGCAAAATGAAAGAGCAAAACTGAAGCAAAGTAGAATCAAATCAGGATGAAAACGTGGTCTGAATTGGGCAGGAGCGTTTCGTCATCAGAATGGAACTGAACGAACTAAACTAAAGCAAGTCAGAATCAAACTGAACAGGAAATCTGGGTGAACAGAACGAAAACTGAAGAGAGCTGAGAGGTTGAGTAGATAGAGAACTTTGCGGCGTTCTTCGCAAAAAGAGAAGATGCGTTTCATGACGGCGAGCTTCACAAATGGAGAGCGGACAAAGCCGAACCTGTGCGTCGTCGGCTGTGAGTGGAGCGGAGCGGTGGATCATGGATCTGAACAAAGATTCACCCTCTTCAGGATCGGGAGTCTTCAATCTAAAGAGATTGTCTGGTACGAGTAAAGGGCGGCGGCGGCAGGTCGGTCTGATCTTGAACAGTATGATTCGAAGGCGAAAGATGAAATAAAACACGGATCTGGAAGTCGAAGACACGAACAGAGATGCACGAACAAATCGGTGTTTGCAATGTGCGCACAAGTAGATCTAAGTGAGGACGAATGGAGAGCGGATATGGGTCGAGAGTGCGACGAACTGTGTGGATGGAAGGAGCAGTGATGGCGGAAGGAGCAGTGATGGCAGAAGGAGTAGTGGCGGCGGCAGCAGAATCAGAGACGAGGATTTTGATCTAGGAGGCAGAGCGAATTACTTGGAGACATGATTACTGATGGGTATGGCTCTGCCTCCGTCGACGAATCAACAGAGGCAGACGAATCAACAGAGGCAGACGTGCAGGGATGTGACGGCTAGAATACAAGGAGACTTAAAACCCTATAGCTCTGATACCATGTTGATTTTATGGAATCAATCTATATTTCATTCATTACTTAATAGAGATACAAGCCTATATATAACCATAGAGAAATACACTTAAGGAAATAATATCAAATAATATCTCCAGAATAATATCTCCTAAGAATAATATCTCCTAAGAATAATCTAATTATATTAATAATATTAAACCACCAATTCATCCAAAAGCTTAAGCTAGTGGTTGAAGGCAAATTTAATTATATATCACCAACAGCTGTTACAACGGCAACATGAGCTTACCAAAGAACAAGGTCAGTCGATGGGACGTGTGAAGTTGTTTAAAGAAACACATGCCAATAGGAATGGCCAATTCGTTTCACAGGCTATCGCGGATGCGCGTGTAAGTTTATAGCTTATTGTCTTTTATTTTCTACTTTAATTTATGAGTTCATAGCTTAACACTTTTGTGTATAGAATCAAATGTTGGAACTTTAGTCTGCACCCACCTCAAAAGGTTCTCAACCACTCTTCGGGGACGAGATATGCAAGACTGTTTTGGGTAGACCACCAGGTTACTCAAATTGGTTGGGGCCCTAAGCCCAAGTCTCAAAAAAGTAATAACAATTCTTTAACTTCATATTCGCAAGAAATACACTCTAGAGAGGTTATCGAACTAAGAACTAGTCTTGAGTGCTCGCAATCCAAGATTGAAGAATAAAGAGCTAAGCTCGAAAAATAAAGAAATGAGCTTGCAGAAGCTAAACGATTTATTGAAGAACAACGAAGAACACCGAAGATGCATGAACAAATGAAAGAAATGAAGAAGATGATTGAGGAAATGACTCGGGCATACAGAAGACATTGAACTTGCGGTACGTATTTTTTTAACTGTTAAGTTGTTTAATTTGCTGTTAGTGACAGATAAATTTACTTTCATATCATTGTAGGTGTAGATTTGTTCAAAAGTGGCGTTCGGAGCGATGAAAGATGATGTATTTTTTCTTTTTTTATGTAATTGCTTCAATCAATATGTAATTGTTCGAATAGTTGGATTTATTTTCTAATTATATAAATAAAAATTTGGTATTTAATGATTCTATTAATTTTTTGTTTGTTGTGTTTGAGAACTTTATTGAATTTCAATCGAATCAAAACTAAAAAAAGTACCTCACGATAAAAAAAAATTGAACATAATAATTGGAAAAAAGATAATTAAAATTATCTCTCGACACCAAGCATTGAGAATGAGGACCCTTTCCCCAATGTTGTAACCATAGCATCGGGGAAGCCATTCTCGATTCCACGTCAGGCATTCCTTTCTCCTGACACTAGGATGGGCACGTCGAGAGTTACCTTTTGCTAATGTGCATCGTCTGTCGGGATTTTTGATGTCGAGAGTAAGGAATTCCTTATTAATTTTCGTTTGTGTGTCGAAAATGCCTCCCCCAATGCAGAACTCGACGATGGTGCTATATACGTTGGGAGATCCTTTCCCAATGCTCTTTGGTATATATGTCGACACTTTGTGGAATCGGGAGACCCCATATTTTTTGTAGTTCTATTCATTTGTTCAAATGGATCTTCCCTTACTTATTACTTTTTGTGGATGATATTATTTGTTACCCTGACTCCTAGCTCTTATATCTATGTACTTAAGAAAAAATTTGGTCTTGAATTCCAAATAGCAGATCTTGGACCCTTGAAGTACTTTTTGGGCCTAGAAAGCCGCTCATCCACAATTAGTATTTTTGTCAACTAAGCTAAATACCTCGCAGATCTCCTTACCACATCTCAAGCATGTCCTTGCGAAAATCTTGTTCAACGCCCATATCTACAACAATTGATCTATATACCACCACCTGACCACTTAATGATCCATCACTTTACCATCTGGCTCATTACATTATCTCACTTTTTACTTGACATGAGATTGTCTTCTCTATAAACCGTGTAAGTTAATTTATGGATAGCTTCATTGTTGTTCATTTTTCTACAGTCAAACGTATTCTTCAGTATCTATGGGGCTCCAGATCTCTTGGTATTCTTTTTTGCCAAGACACTTTTGTCCTTAAATGCATTCTGTGACTCTGATTGGGCTGGAAACACTTTAATCGCTGTACACACACTAGAAGAAAACCTGTCTACTATGACAGTTATATATCTCAAAAAATGAATGGAAAAAAAAAAACTGTCACAAAATAAAAAATTTCGCGTTTTTGGCGGAAAAAGACGGAATTTTTCGGAAAACACTTTTCGCGACAGTTATTAAATGTCATAGAATGTTAGGGTTAAAAATTTTATTATTTTATATTTAAAAAATTAAAATTACATATTTATATTTTAAAAAAAAACCCAAACTCCCCAAAATTTTCCCCAAATTCTTCCTCCCATCCGCGTGCCCTAACTTTACCCCAAATTTCCCCCAATTTCTTCCTCCCCTCCGCGTGAAGTCTCGTCGGCTTTCTCCCATTTCTGACCGTCTGAAGTCCCGTCGCCACCACCAATCCCCTCCTGCCCGTCCGTCGAAACCTTCTCCACCAACCCGTCGCCACCACCAACCCGTCGCCACCACCCCCGTCTTCTCCAAACCTCTCCAATCAACCTGAAGCAACAAAATCGTGGGCGTCAGTCGTCACCCCTCCCCTCCGCCGGTAAGCTTCTCTTCCTTATCTCTTTCTCTCTCTCTCTCTCTATGAAGTTCTTCGTTGTCTCCATTGGATTGTTTCTTGAGTTTCAGTTTATCCCAATTTCATTGGATTGTTTCGCCGGTAAGATCTTATCCTCATTTCCAAAAGAGATGTCATGGCTAGTGCCGATTTCTTTGCAATCTTTAAAATTATTTTCTTTGTTTTCAAGAATTTGTGTAGGTTGGTGATGAAACATTTTGGTAGCTTACAATGTGTTTGATGAAATGCCTCAATAAAGCATTTAGTTGATTTTTGATTGATTTTTGTTCGTTCGAATTAGGAAATCAAGGCCAAAGGAGATGTCATGGCTATGGGCTGAAACCTTTTTCGCCTCTTTGCTTACTTGGAATTTGAATCCGTTCATCGTGTTTTCTCCGTCTTCTTGTATCGTTGTACACTGCCGCTTTAACGACGGTGTAATTTTTCGCTAGTGCAATCCGATTTGAGAAAATATATTTTTCTTGAGTTATGCTGATCAATTACGTTTTACGACGCTTTGATCACGAGGAAATTGGAGCAGGATTGATGAAGAGGAAAAGTTTATCTTTATTTTTATGTTATGCTGATTTGTCCTTCTTGATGCTATACTTCTTAGATGTGGTTCTGAAGGAAAAGGAAAAATAATTTGTGGCTTGAAGCAGTAATTCATCATAGTAGAGAGAGTCATTATAGTTGGAGGAACTAATGTTCTTAGTTAAGCGTTTATGCTTTTGGTAACATTCTCATGTTTGTAGCACAACTATTTGAAGAAAATTAGTTGTAAATACCGAATATGATTTATTGGACTTAGCTAAATTTTTTATTATATGTGAGACATTCATAGCAGAAATTACCTTTCAGTTGACGTCCTTACTTTCTGAGATTGGGCTGAATATTCAAGAAGCACATGCTTTTTCAACAACAGATGGCTTTTCCTTGGATGTTTTTGTAGTTGATGGTTGGGTAATTGAGGTAATATAGTCTTCCAAGGCTTTTCTTTCTCATTTTCACACGACATTGAATGAGTTGTGGCAGGACATTGGATATTTTTTCAGTTCAGAATGGTCTTGATCTATTTTTTCTTAAAAAAATATTATTTATACCATCCATGAATTGATTTTTTACATGGAGTGTTGAAATTACAGGATACCAAGCAGCTAAAAGATATACTGGCAGAAGAAATATCAAAGATTCAGGTAGCTGCCAATATTCTTGTTAAAGGTTACATTCCTGAGGATGGTTATACTTCACCTCAGATGTTATTTGAATTCTAACTAGTTGAGTTATATAGAAAAGGCATCCTCTATTCACACCTTGCATTTTCCATACTGAGAAGCAAGAAATTCATATCATGAGGTATTTATATCACAGTTTAATTTTCCACAATGCTGCTATCTGTTCTCTAATTCTTTCTATCTTTGTCTCTTGTATATATTTTCTTCTTATAAAAGTGATTATCGCAATTTCATAGTTTGCTAGTTTGGTTGTCTTATCGCCAAAAGGTGTTACATTAATCCTATAAATATTATTGGGGCATAGGTAGTTTTCACATTATTTATATCATTAGTTTATCTTTCTTCTTTAACATCGAAACTAATGTTAAGTTCAATTTACCTGGGTAAAAAAAGTACCTGTTGGTGGTCAACAATCTAGGCCTTCACTCCCTTAGTAGTTCATCCGTTTTCACCCTCTTGTTTCTAAAATTTGTAGAAAACTTCGGCACAAGAATGTTGTCCAATTTATTGGTGCATCTACCAGGCCTCCAAGCCTTTTCATTGTTATAAGTAACCTAATTATTACACATTTTGTTGATATAATGCTGATGAGATTTGCCTATATTATAACTGTGTAAATTAATCTCCCATGATTGTTAGAGTACATGTCTGGTGGAAGCTTACACGACTTTTTACATCAACAAAAGGCCGTTCTTAGTTTTCCTTCCTTACTAAGAGTGGCAGTTGATGTGTCGAAGGGAATGAGCTATTTGCATCAAAAGAATATCATCCATAGAGATCTAAAAGCTGCAAATCTTTTGATGGATGAATATGGGGTAAGAAGAAATAAAACTTTTGCATTTACTTCGTGAGTTGATCAATAAGACGTGCTTATTAACTTACCAAGTCATTTTGACACACTCTTCTGTTTCCTATTAGTTTTAAAAGCATGCTTACTGGTATTCAATTTGATGGCAATATTATGTATCTTCATTTCATAACCATTGATCTGCTGCTTACAGAATCATGTTGATTTCTGGATAGATCTAAAGACAATACTTGTAGTCTTTTCCATGCAATACTTTGTCTTTATTGGCCACTTTTATCTTTATGATCAATACCATATACCTGTCTAATTCTCAATGATTTATATGAATATGACCCTTTTAATGTCGATAACAAAATAAGGAAAAGTACTGTACCAATCTTTGCAGCTATGCGTAATTGAGAGTGAACACTGTAATGTAACCAATTATTGTTTTTCTTGGTCAACCCTGAATCATTTCAACACTAAAATGTAATGTTACACGAGCGTTAAAAGTACAGTCACTGTAAAACTCATCAATTTTAGGAAGTTATTTTGGGTAAAAGTAGGGTAGGTGCAAGATTGAGCCGTTAAATATTTAAAAGTTGACACATTAAAATTTTAATGTCATTGCTCTCCACTGTAGGCTCTGAAGTACTTTTTGATTCCAATGATTTTTCTTTTATACAATAAATATCTATAGGCACAATCATTATTTGATTTTGCAGAGTAGCTAATATCAATTCTAGCTAAGTTATTCTCGGGGTCGCTTTCTTAAGTGTGCTTCCTTTATCTTTTGTATTTTCATTTAATTAACTTTTCATCAATTTGTTCTCTATTCCAGACCGATATTAAACCAAAATGTTTGACAGGTTATCAAGGTAGCTGATTTTGGTGTTGCTAGAGTGCTAGCTCAATCTGGTGTGATGACTGCCGAAACTGGAACATATCGTTGGATGGCTCCGGAGGTTAGTATCATGCAAATATATACTATTCACCCTATGGACATCAAGTGCTGCGTTGGCATTCATGAAAAGTGTAGATATTAGATTTCAACCAATGTGTAATGGATCAGATTTCTATGTACCTCATATTTTCATATTTTCATGGTCATATATGGTACACGTTCAGTTTCACACAGCACTAATATGGCTCGAACATCAATCCATTCCTAGGAAGTTTTTCAGATGTGCAATAGTTGTATTAAGAATTCTGGAAAGGAACTAAGAAAGAAGAAGAAACTTGTTTCTTCATCTGGATTGTCATTGATGATTTATTGTCGTTAATATACTTCAGAGTAGTTATTTATATAACTTTGGACTTGGAATCATAGAACTTTTTGAAGGCAAGTTTTCACAGTCTTGATAGCTCTCTATTTCAAGAGGAAATGATATTGGCATATCATTCACCAATACTAAAATATTATCCTGCATTTAGGTGCTTTGTTTGTAGATGCATTGCTATTCCTTATTGGGATGGTAGTTTTTCCTCCTTGTTTGTCTTCTGAATGTTTGTTGTTCGTGACTGCAAGGTTATTGAGCATAAACCGTACGATCATAAAGCTGATGTTTATAGCTTTGAGATAGTGTTGTGGGAGCTGCTTACAGGTGTCGTAAATTATTTGGTTCTTGTTATTTGACCAATTTGTTCTTCATGCCAATTTGTTTTCAAGAATTTTGTTCGTTCTTTTATTTGGTTCTTGTTATTTGACCAATTTGTTATTCATGCCAATTTATCAGGTGTCGTTTTTTAATAATCATGTAGCTTTTATTTCATCTATTGAACATTTTAAATTTGTACAAGTGTCTTTCTATTGTTCATTTAGCTATGATGTACTATGTACCCATTTTCTAGGGTCAATCTTGACCAAGGTCGAGGCCAAGTACACCTTTTTTTTTTAGTTTAAGATGTAAAGTTAGGAACTTTTTTTTACTTGATCTTAGCTCTAATTGAGGTTGATCATGCTGGCTTGGACTAGGGCTTAAGCTAGACCCCTTTTTGTTATTCTTGATTTAAATATTATGTTTCTTTCTTGTAGTCATCTTTAGTTATTCATTGACTGTACGTATGTGTTATGGATACTTATATTCATGTTGTCTTTGTAGGTTCAACTGGAGTCGACAACTTCATGAGTTTTCTTTCAAAGAACATTTCCAGAGACGAACATTCTCGGTTGGTCGTTTATGCTTCTGCAGAAAATCTTGTTAGATGTATTCTAATGCTATTTAAAATATTTTTTGATTAAGGGCTAGGATTCCGTACATGTGGATTATTGAAACTTGTATTAAGATGTACAAATATTATAAATTGTATTATAGTGTATATATATTAAAGTGTTGGCTATTTTTTTGTACATTGGTGTGAAACTTGTATAAATTCAAATTTGTCATTCTCAGCTACATTATTGTCATTCAAATGGTTCGTGTAATGGTGGAGCTGCATGGAGAACATGAAAAAACTATAGTATATCACAGTTTAAAACTGTCACGATTGCAATATATTTGACTGCAAAAAAATGTCGTCAATAGCAAAACAATGACATTTAATGTTATCGAAAAATTGTCACGATTGCACAATCGTTGACTGGAAAAAAATGTCGTCAATAACTAAACAATGACATTTTTACAAAAAAAAACTGTCGTGAATAACATATTCATGACAATTAATACATGTCACAATAAATGAATTCGTGACATTTATTTAACGGTCGTTAATAAAGAAATGATGATAGTTATTGAATGTCATAAAATAGATTATGACAGTTATTTGAAGTCGTTGAATGTTGATTAACGACATTTATTTCATGTCATAAAATAACCTATTGTGACAGTTTTCGAAAACTGTCGTCGAAGGACTTTCCATGACTCCCGCTTCTATGACTGAAAATAACTGTCGCGAAATTCGTTTACGACAGTAAATAACTGTCGTTGTTGACCACTTTTGTACTAGTGACATTTGGATCCATTGCCTTTCTTGGTGCTAGTCCCATCTCTTGGTACTCGAAAAAGCAGCCCACTATATCTGGCTCTTCCACTGAGGCAAAATATTGTTTCCTTGCCGCTACAACTACAGATATTTACTGGGTCTGACAACTACTTTCTGATGTTCCTTTTCATACTTCTTCAACCTTATGACATGATAATGTTTTTGCAATATCACTAGCTAAGAATCATGTTTTCCATACTCACATAAAACATATTGAAATTCATTTTCATTTTGTCGATCGCAAAGATATCTGAGTTCACTTCATTTCTTGTAAAGATCAACTAGCAAATCTTCTTACAAAGCCTTGTCTTCGCCAACATTTTTAAATCTTAAGGACAAACTTTTATCTTCTCTATTGTCTTCCGTTTGAGGGAGAATATATATTAAGAGGACATTCCAATATTATTCTCAATCAAACAGATTTGCTCCATAATCTCCTTCTTCATTTAAGATCTTCAATCGTGCCTTCATTGTATATTTGATTGTATTGTAATTCCTACCATATATATTCTCACGTAATGTGATTACATACCAATAGTGTATCATGGAATAATCAAGCAAATTAATTTCTTCATTACTGTCTTCTTAGTTATTATATTGTTTACGTCTTTGTATTTTCAATATTTTTTTTTAAAGTAAACTTTCATACTAAAGAATTAGATCATGAGGCATAAGTAATAAAAACCACTCATATAATAAGGGAGAAAAACCATAAAAGAAAAATTGTTCATACAAACCCTTTCTCACAACTATTAAAACTTCCCGGTACTCTCAATTATTAAGTTTATTATTAAATTTTCTGTTAAGAAAAACTATTACTAAAATTTATGGAATCATATAAGCACAGTCTTTTCTTTTTCCCAGAAAATGAGGTTCAATAAAGAACTAATTTCGAATAACCATATTTAAGATTTGTTTTGAAAGTATATCAACGAAAATGAAATGAAATGAAATTAAAAGTTTGTGGTTTGGATATTATGGGTGTCCTCCGGTGTAGATGAACTACACCAATCCCAAAATTGATGATTAAACTCTTTTCCAGTCGATACTGTATGAGAGGTCATGTGGATGATAAAAAACTCTATCTTACATTCTAAAATTAAAATTTTATAGAACAAGAAACAAAACAAAAGTATCAAACATGATTATGTTTCTTTCTTCTTCTTTTCTTTCTTTTTTTAAATAAATAATAAAGAAAGAAGAATGGAAACAATGATCAGTTATGTTTCGCTTTTCATTAAAGAAAAAAACTAAGTATGATTCCATCTTTGTGTTCATACTATCAATTTTGTTTAGATTTAAACAAATCCTAAAGTGTAGTATAATAAAAAATTGTAACCCTTAGAAACCGAATAAAAACAAAGCCACAATTAAATAACCAAATAACAAATAAATAACTTTTGGGAGGCATACTGTATAGAAATAACCTAGAGCTATATATGTCATCCACTTCATTGAAAAAGAATAGGAATGGCATATCATGAGAGGGGCTACTTGGTGACAATGATTTTAGATATTTAGGACTCAAAATGGGTGGTGGTTCAAACCTAATTGAACCAACCAAAAATAATAATAACAAAAGTAAAAAGAGGAGAGGGAGAGAGATTCCAATTTTGAAAATTGATAGTGAATGCAAATAGAATAGGTCACTATAAGTGCCATGTGCTATGCTTTGCTTGGTGTCTAAAGTTAGTTGAGTATTTGAAATATCCTAAAGTCAGCAAAGGGGATAGATTTTCCATCCCTTTCACAAATAGAATCTTATTATGTTTATTTTGGCTTTGGGTTTTATTCTTATTACAACATCAAACCAAAATATCTTGCTTTTCAATTTCAATCTCCACCTATGTTAGTCAAGTTGAATCAAACATTTTGAAAATATGAGTCCAACTCAAATTTGGAAAAATAATAGAAAAAAAAGAAAAAAAAAAAACTCCAGAAGTGTTCAGTCAATTTGGTTTCATCAACTTCAATCAAACAAACATCACCATCCCATGTATTTCGACGTGCTCGGTGTATGGTTCGGTTTGTCCATAATTGCATAAAGATCAATGTAAAAATATGCTATGAAACATGGTCATATATATATATCATAGAACGCAGACAAATAGGACCTTAAATAATTGGTATTTTGCCTTAAAAAATGAAATGATGTGAAGTCTTTCCTTGGAACATCAAGGACGTTGAGAAAATAAAGACTATCTTAGAATTTAAATGACAAGGATCTGTATATACAAAGTAAAATATAAATCAGTAGCTTTGTTTCATTAAATTGTGTACAATGTGAGCTAGCGTTCAATGATGTAGCTCAGGCAACTGTAGGGTTGAATGACATGCAAATGGGAGGATTGATCCTGAAAATTGATAGCACTGCTGAAGGAATTGTCCATATTCCGTCACCACATATCAAACCCGACGCAACTGCACCAGCATAATCCTCTGCATCCTTCCGATTAATTCGCTCCCATATAAAGAGGATGACAGTCCCAACAAACATATCGATAGCAAAGTAAGCTCCAATGTAAAATGGAACAGCCATGGCCATTGGAATTGGAATGAATTGTGCGATTTTCTTTGGAACCACGTCCCTCAAAAGGTTAACTAAGAAAGCTGCCACAAAAAACCCACAACACATGGCCAAACAATGTTTGGGGAGCTCTGAAAAACCCTCAACACCTAGAATGGCCATTTCTCTAAATATTACAGCATAAGGGGCTTTGTATGGACTATCAGGTAACCCGATATCGAAAGCGCTCCAAAATAACCAAAATGTAAGGGGAGCAATCACACAGCCCATGGCTGTCCCTACTAGCTGACTTACAAACATAGACTTGGCTGAAGAAAGAGTAAGATAACCCGTCTTGAAGTCTTGCATAAGATCAGCAGCTGTTGAAACAATTGACATCATAACACCGCAAGCTGCTAATCCAGCAATAACTCCGCCATTGCCTCCAACTAAAGAAGCAAATAGAAAAAGACCAAGCTTCCCATAAGTTGATGATAGATTCCAGTCAGTAAGACCAGTGCCGTAGGAGTTGCAGAAAGCAAGGGCAGGTGCAACAACATAAGCGCCAAGAACCAAATACCACTTCAAGGGTGGGAAGATCATTGGCATTGTTGCTGTCGATATCGCTGCTAGGCCAACATATCCAGATGCTGCAAACCATGTCGGTATTCTATCTTTAAGAAATACCTTATCCTTCCTTCTTTCCTCGGCAAGCAATTTATACCCCTCGCTATCTGCCAATTTAGACATCAGGACAGTTCATGACCATTAAATCCATTTGAGCTAACAAACTATTGATAGTAAAAGTTTTTGGGAGAACCTAAGCATTTTATGTCAAACAGACACAATAAAATCCAAAAACAGAATGCCCACAACACCATTTTTCCTCAAATATGCAAGTCTTATTCAGTCTTCATATATGTCGTAATAAGACTACGCATTTGATCAATCAATTGATAAGCCATAAAACACTGATGAAATGAGCATCTCAGCAAATCAGTTTATTAACTAACTAGGAATCTGGATATGATGTCACTGGACTCATTGCCTACATAACCAGACTTTGCGCTAAGAAACTAACAATATTCCATTAAAACTTTTCAATGTTGTTGATTGTCATAATTATTTATGACAACCATTCAAAATGGAAGGCTTATGCAACAAAAGCAAGTGAAAGAAATCTAGGAGGAAGTAACATATAATCAACTCGAACAACTCCAAGGTAAAATACCAACCTGTGGCTTCTTTTATGACGGGGAGGTTATTATTTGTGGTGCTTTTGTTGCAAATTTCTTTCACAGTAAGGTATATAATTTTGATCAAATTATAAAGACCGTCACCAAGGATGAGGGAAATAGCTATGAAGACCTGCAGAGAAACAATAACCAAAGCAGTTTGAGGCAGACAACAAAATCATCGGGATGCAAGAGGTCATTGAGAAAAAAAATGAAAGAATACAAGCATATACGAAAAAACCAAGCCCACAAAAAGGGCCCATTCAAGGTTCCAACTATGCAAAAATAAATTGACGTCCATAGAGAAACACGAAATCTAATAAGGAACCAAATGTCACTAGGGCCTCTCTCCACACCTATAAACATTATTATTTATCTCCTTAAAGATCTCACAACAAAGAACACAGTTGAAACATGTGAACAGTTTTCATTTTCACACTCTAAAATTAAAATTGACTGGAGCCATAACATATAGTCTAGAATGTTGCAAGACAATGGGAGGCGAACACAAACATATTCATTGGATAACACATAAACCTAAAAGAATCATTGTCAACCAATGTCTCAAAGAACGACACGTAATCTAGACAGTCAAAACTTCAAGTACCTTATATCCATAAAGTCCTTTAAAGTCATTGCTCCCAAGGTCAGCTGGATACCAGTCCCCAGCATGCCGTGTAACAAATGGCCAAAGAAACCCCCATGATATAATTGCTCCAAGAAGAACAGAGCAATTTACAATGTGAGGACAAATGAGGCCGCAACCCACATAAGTTGGACTAAAGTCGAAATAAAAACTGCAAGAAAATAAGTAATTAATTGCATAAATTTACATAATAGTCTGGGTAGAGTAATATAACATTTAGTGGAGGCAATATTTATAACAATAATTTGTAGAAAATTAAGACAAGCCAAATGGATAAAATATCTACTTTTGATGAAACCTATAGATTCAAGAGATGATGGGGATTGGGGAGAGGAACATAAATTCTGAGGAAAACCAATTCCACAGTATTTTTTTCTCATCAAAGCTAGCAAAAAGGTCAATACGAAATTATTAATGGGTTGTCCATGTATTCTTGGTATAGTACTGCAGTTTTAGGTGTGATTTGATCTCATCAATCGACCATCACTACCCAGACATCCTATATAATTTAATTGAATTTCTAAAAGTGAGAAGGTGAGAAACATTTTTCAATTTGCTTCCGTTGTAATAGAAATAATTAGGACTCTGAGTTTGAAAAACTTAGATTCAATTTGTAGCATCTTCTTCCTTCTTAGACCAATAAGAGAAGAAAAAGAAAAAGGAGACATGAGTAAATAATGCAATGATTCTGTTTATGAACATGTCTAGTTTAACATATTTAATTTTCTATTCTTCCTTCCTTCTTTTTGGAAAGAAGAAAAAGGTTCAAGAGAATTCAAGACTTACGTATTCTTATATAATTCCAAGCCAAGAGTGGGAAAATTATCAAATCCACAAGAATCTCCCACACCACTGAAGAACCACTTGAAACAGCTCCAAATGAAACTTATCCCGAGATATTTTCCAAGACAATGTACCTGCTTTCTGCAAAAAAAAAAAAAAAAAACAAAAAAAAAAAGAATGGAGGTGTGAGCTGCAAAGGGGACCATCCACTTAATATTTACAGCAACTAAAATATTATTGGAAGATTACAATGGGCCTTGGGCACAACAAAAGATCCCATTCCCATTTATCTTTAGATTCAACAATGTGTTTACCCTGCAAGCTCAGCTCCTGTGTTAGTATGGAAACTATTTATCAGCATGGCCGTGGCTGTTCCGCTGGGATATGTAAGCTTGTAATCCAAGACCATCACCTGGACTCATCCAACAAGAGTTTTTTCTAAAAAAAAAAGGGAAGAGAAAGCACAACATTTTTTCTTTTTGTCAATGTCTGCGAATGACTAATTCAATTTATGCACTTCGAAAAATTTCACAAGATCTTTCAGGAAACTCGTAAAATTTCACAACATGGGATTTGAGCTTATTCTTCCCCTCTTTCATTTTTTCTGCAGGCCCTAGGCGTTGAATATTTTACTTCACTTATTTGAGCAGCCAATCTAATGCAAAATGTAATATAGAGTTCCATGGAAATATGTTTTCATCTCTAGGTCACTCCTCAAAGTGCACTAATTGACGATTTTCAGAGAAGCAGATCATGCATGAAATGAACTAACTGTAGAAAAAAGATAGATTCCTCTGGTAGTGGGTAATTGGTTCAGGCAATAACAAGCTTTAGTGGTATCTTTTGACCAAATGAATTGTAGAATGGCAAGTAAGGATATGAGTTTTCATTTATTTCTCAACCAGCCAGAAAACAGAAGTAAAAAATCAAAAAAAGAAGAGAGAAAATCAGAAGGTTTAAGTTGAACGCATTCAACAGTATAATGATGTGTTGAATATCAACAAAAGCCTATAACAGTCACCTTACGCAGAGGCACAAGACTGAATAGCCCAAGGAAACTGACAACAAACAAAAATCCAATCATCCACGCCAGTCCTGGGTTTATCACATCTTCTGCCCGGTTACCAGGATAATCTGTGCCAATTAACTTATATGTTCTCTCATCCATGGCAATTATATAAGAACCAAATCCTCCTGAAATGATATAAAAATTAATCAATTGGATTAAACAGGAAAACATAGGGAACCCACGAGGGTCAAAGTTTCCTGCTCATAATACAAGTAAGTTGGAGGGAAACTCAGTTCAAATTATGTTTCTAAACGAGGATGAATGCATTTGTTTCTTTACCAAGTCAACCTGTAGATGCTGACAACATAAAATGGACAAAGACAACACCATGAATTCCAAGCAAGAAAAAAATTCTAAAATTGGCAATGATACAATGTGAGATTCTGTTAATCATCAACAAACCCCAAGAAAAGTTACTAGGGGAAGAAAAAGTATACAGCTCAAACAGGGAAAAAAAAGTAGAGGAGAAATCAACTAATAGAGATACAAGCCACAGACTAACAGCCAGGTTTTTTTCTTTTTTTGTACTAATAGGTTTGTAGATGCAATGATGCAGTTCCAGGCAGCATTCCACAAAGCCAGTTAAGAGAAAGCAAAGTTATAATATATAACTTCTAAAATCCAATAACAACTTCGAGGATTAAATAGTTAAGTTCGTGTAAATCAAAAATCAAGCACACAGGGACACCAAGATATTAGCTTAACTTGAATCCTGCACATGAATGCTTAGAAAACTTGTAACAGTCTTGTCCAGAGTATTGAGATTGATATTAAAAAGCTGCTCATGGAGATTCAGCTTATGGAGTAAGCTGTGAGGATATTATGGACTCTCTAGCATAAGGTGATTTAGTTGAAGAAAATTTAGAGGTTTACTTCACACATGGTTTTGATACCTGTTTTAGAATAGTGTAAATATTCAAGCAGAAATGTCATCTATAATTCCCAAATTCTCTGCTTTGATTGATAAATGTGGTTTGCAAATGAAATCAATTCCACCTTGTTGGAAGTCTAGCTTCGTTGTTTAGTCTAGAAATGGAATCATTATTGTGAATTCACATTCGTGCAACTAAACCGTACTATTTTGCCCTTAAGAAGTTGTGTTTTTTTCCTAGTAGTCGCAAGCTGGTAATAGACAGTTTAAAAGTTGATTTTCATTATGGTTTGATCCTCACATTTCTGAATCTCTAGTCATTAAAGGACTTTTTTCCTCATCTCCTCATCCGTCTTTAGTGGGCTTTGACCTTAAAGTTTATGTGGTCTCTAGCTTTGGTTTCTTTTCTGATGTTGGTTTGTTAAGTTTTAAGCGTTTGCTTTTTTTGATGACTTCTTCCTCTTTGTATCTCACTCGTATTGTCTTCTTTTGTTTTTCTCAGTTTCTCATTTCTTTCTTCTTTTGAATGTTACTTTTTTTTAGCATTAATCTCCTTTCATTTTTTTCAACTAAAAGTTCTGTTTCCTTTTTAAAAATAAATATAAAAATGGTCGATGTAAGTCAAACCAAGCCCAATGCATTGAAGTGCATCCCCCTATTGAACAATCTGGCAGTAGAAAAATCAAGTCATAGACTTTTCTCTCCCAATTTCACTTTCTAGTTTCTAGGGCAATGAAAGGGGATGTATCTGAATTTGCTAGATAAAAGTAGAAGACTCCAAGAACACTAATACCAAAACGCTACATGGCTTCAGAAATTGAAGAAAGACGTACAAATTTTACAAAGTAACAGAGAATCCCTATAGAGTAATCCCGAAAGCACAAGAAGACAGCTTATGTAAAATAAATGGTCAGCGACAAAGAAGAAAAAAGAGAGAGAGAGAGAGAGAGATTACCACTGAAGGCCAGGCCGTAACAAGCCACAACGCATGTCTGGATTACGGTGTTCTCTTGCTTGGTAAATGGTACAACTGAGAAACCAATCTTGGACAAAACCCCAGTCCATGATTTGACGAAGAAGAAACCCAATAATCCAGCAGCGACGTTCAAGGACGGGATGATTC
Source organism: Cucumis sativus (assembly GCF_000004075.3). Lineage (NCBI taxonomy): Eukaryota > Viridiplantae > Streptophyta > Magnoliopsida > Cucurbitales > Cucurbitaceae > Cucumis > Cucumis sativus. The sequence continues at coordinate 23,215,320 of NC_026657.2, forward strand.
CCACTGTTAGATTCAGCTTGTGGGTAATGATACAGAACAAAGTCCCTAACAAAGCACTCACAGCCAATCCTCTGATCGTGATTTGATCTTTCCAATCTGGGATTTCTTCCAAATCATCAGATTCAACGGACCCTCCATGATTCTCAGGCTCCACCAACAACGGTTCTGATATCTCTACGCGAGTTTTCTCGGTCCCCATTGAGATGATTCGTCTCAAATTCTTCCTTTTTCCACGGGATTCAATCGCAATAGAATTCCCTTTTAATCCAGAACGAATCCTCCTTTCGATGCGTTTATTGGGATGTGTGATCCACGATGTTGATTAGAAAAGGATTTGATTCGTTGGAGTGTGTGCTGTGACAACTGTGGAATTGGTTTTTCTTTTTTCTTTTTCTTTTTCTTCAGGTAGATGTTGAACAGATCTTTAATTTGTTTCCTCCACGTTGTAATTACGAAAAGATTCATCACTTAATTAATCTTCTAAACAATCAAAACCCAACAAAAAGTTAATTTTTTTTTTTTTTTTTTCACATGGGTAGCTCTAAAAATTAAAACTTTACCCTGTTTATAGAAATATTGTAAGTGGGTTTGCCTTTCCTTTCTATATTAATCAATTTCTTTTCGTCAAATTAACTTCTTTCATTAGAACAACTAATCTGAATTTTCATTGTTTATATCATAATTGATCCGTTTGTCCTTTAAATTACTCCAATCTTATATCTTTATTAGTTTTTAAAGAGAAATAACGACGATTTTCTACTATTTTCCATCGTATTCTTCCTGTTTCGCTCTGATTTTCCGGGAAAGTTACCAAGAATCCTCTCTGATCGTCATGAGCGATGAAGGGTTCGTTTCCGATTTTGTCTTCCTTCAATGTGAGTTCACTCCCTTCTTCGACATTGAACAACTTTGATATACAAAATTTTCTGGAGATTTCATAACGAAGGGCCATTGTCAATAGTTCAAACGTTAGTTTATACAGAATTTGAATAAGAACTGTTTGTAAGAAGAACTATTGCTATTTACCAGTGTACTCAGTACTGTATGTTTCTACATAGGAATAGGATCCCCAAACTATAATCTGAAGGTACAAGAGTTTTGATATTTTACAAACTTTAGGGTAAAGTTGAAGTAATGAATGTAGAAGTAGAATGGATTGTGGTGTCAAGAAAAAGGATTGTTTGCTTCCATAGTTGCTTGAAGTTAAAGGATATAGAAGGAAAAAACAGGAGGTGAGGAGTCAATTTAGACAAACATTTAATGGAAGTATTGAGTAATGAAGTATGAAAATGATCAAAGAGAAGTATGCTCTTTTGCCCCTTTTCCTGCTTTAAGTTATGGGAAAGTATATAATTGTCTGGCTTTATAGAGTTCATAATTTTCATGATATTGGCCTTTCTTTATTTGGTATTTCTTCATAAACAGTTTAGTCCTCTGTCTTTCTAGCTGAATTCCTTCAATGTAATAAACTCAAGTGGAAGTAAACCCACTACCCATTGTTTTTCTTTTGCTCAGCTTTTTGTAATCTACTCCAACATATAACTACAAACCCCAAAGGTATGGATAATGGATGAGATTGAGATTGAATTCACTGTTGATGCATATGGTCCATTAGCTTCCATTGCAACATTCAAGTAGAGATAGGATTTGGGATCTGAAATCTCTGGCCCAGTTCAACCTTCAAGCGCCTTCATGTTGCTTCTAATCATCTTTCCCACAGTATGTCAAGTAATTATTTTCTTTTCCTTTTTGTTTTCCCAGAACAAATGTGTCCTGCATGTAAGATGCTGAATGTTACCTGTAATGAAATATAGCATGTTGTATATCATAACAATCTTCAGACAAGTAGATGTTTATACAAAGAATCTAGATGCTATTATGGTTCATTGTGAATAGTAAAGGGATAAACAATAAAATTGCAAGGAGGCAAGAAGGACAAGATAAGGTAGTTAATTGTCAGTAAACCTACACCTTTGGTTTCTTGAAGTACAAACCCAAGCAAGCATTTAGGGAGAAAGAAACACTCAAACGGAAGGATAGGCAATAAGCGATGATAGTTGTTTCAAATGGTGGTAATCGTTAAGCTGGGCTGGAGGTTTAGTGTAGAATCAGGAAATTTCATTTTTCTCGCTATACTTGGCTTCTTGGTTAACCATTTGAAATTGAATGTCGAACTTGAATTAGGAGTTAAATAAATACATGATCAAATCTAAGAAAAATAATTTTCACATGACTCTACACTATTGGGCATTGAGAAACTTATAGTCGCCAACCCCTACTTGATGAGCTAACTATGACAGTGTGGTCGACATCAGCTCTAACTTGCAATGCATTCACATTTATCTTAGTACTCTTCAAATCATGAACCTGGCTGTGCTACTTGAAAACTATCTCTTAACTTACACCAAATTGGATTTCTTATAGGAGCTGTAACTCTCTCTATTTATTCTGTATAAAATGGGACTTTGATAACTTAAACCCCTTTCGATAACTGTTTGTTTTTAAGTTTTGGCTTCTTGAACACTCCATTTCAGGCAGTGTCCTTTTCTGGACGTGTCCAGTATACAGAATTTTGTGTCATATTTTTTATTTATTTGTTTTTGAAATTTGTCTTAGAATACAAATGTTTAGTTAAGATGGATGAAACATGTTGTAAGAAAAGAAATTCAATTTTCAAAAACCAAATGTATCAAACACCGTGTTAACATACAATTTTGGACCTATGGAACACAGCCAAAATCCTGAATTCAAAGGTACAGTATGTTAATAAATTATGTGTTCATCTGCCATTGGGAAATGGGAAATGAGAAATTTTCCAATTTCTAGAATTCCACGTGGAATTCACATGTCCACGCCTGATCATGCATGGATCCAGCTACAGCCATACCCCACCAAATGACTCAAATTTTACACAGTTTTGCATTTGTTTTAGAGTGGATGCCCTTTCTGCTACTCTCTAAATGAGGCAACTTATTTTGTTTCATAGTATCTTGTTGCTTATCTGAAAATAAGGATGCTAACTTACCCGCTTAAAGCTCATTGGTAGATTTTGATGGCAGATTGGCGAGCTTGTCAACCCCCTATAAATCATAGTTACCAATGATAGTTGGAAAGAACATGTTCACATGTCTTAAATAGTAACTTCTAGGATGAAGAAGAAGCTATTGTAGCTTGTCATATTTGGAAACCTGCTGAGAATTCACTTTCTACTTTTCATTCAATGACTTTTGGAAAAAAAATATATCGAATAAAGCAAATGGAATTTAAGAGTCAGGAAAAAGAAAATGACTGCCTTTTGAGAAAGCTAGTTGATACTAACTTAACTACCTTTTATCAGAATGAAGCCTACTGGTATTAGCTCTAACTAACATTTTGATAGAGTGTTTATTTCACCAGAAAGCACTTCTCACGTCTTTTTTTCGCACCCATGAACAAGAACATAAGAAACATAGCAGGAATTTAGCATTAAATATAATACAATCTGAGAAATCCAGTTAAACACTTCCAGCTATGAAGCCATTTGGAGGTGATTTGAGTAAACTTCTCACCTAATGGAAGGATTGTACTTCAATTTGACTAATTTAGCTTATGTCGGCCTGAGTATAAGTAAGGTAGACAGAAGATTGTCCCATCATGATTTGAGCTTAAGATCATGATGGAGAAAAATAACCTTCAATTATTAAACTGCTATTATGTAATTGATAGGAGAGCTTAAGTACAAATGCTAAATCTTGGAACTCTAATCTGGTGTTGCTTTATGATAATAGAAGTAGACAATCAAAGCCGATTTATGTCATTATCTTAACAAACTTTTAAGTGAACTCTTACATGAATATGTTGGCCTCATTGGTAATGTGAAAGGAATGAATAATTCATTATCATGTCATTATTTAAAGTTGTGGCTTTTATTGAACATCCTGATATATATGATTAGGTTACGCTGTGGATCTGATAAGCCTGACAGGCAAAAAGATAGCAAGCTGAGTTTAAAGCTCTAGTCAGTAAAATTTTCTTGTTAAGATAATGATATCAACAGAGTTGTAAGGGAACGTGTAGCTCAGCTAATACATCTTAGCTGTGATATAGTAAAACCTCAAGCGTAAATTCTGACATTTTGCCAGATTGAGTTTTATTTAGCAGTAATTTCCATTTATTTCTTTTGATGTTGGAGGTTCAAGTTCCCGACATTTCTATATTTGTAGATGAAGGAATCTCAGGTAGATGGCCACTTACTCAATCATGCAATGTTTGAAGGATACTATAGCAGATGTTAGATTACAATGAATTAGTATCAGCATTTTGTTAATAACATAGTGGAACTGGTGAACCTAACAATCATCTTTTTAGTGGGGAACAAAGAACTAAAAAGTCTAAGAAAATACCTATTTGGGACCCTTAAATATTCATAATCATGACCATTTGTGTTAATCATCTCTGCAGCCAACAATATCAAACAAGCATAACTTCTCTCTCAATCTATCTAGAATAACATAGTAGGCTTTCCATATAAAGTACTTTTGCAATCTTTAGATTCTGTCAACCATTATAGTTAAAATTTGTTTGAGAAAAGATGTGTACCTATTCTCTCTTTTAGTATGTCCATGAAGCATAATTATACATTCAATTCAATAGTGTATCTGTGCAACCTAATCTTGGCACGTATGCAAATTCATCACTCTACTCTATAACCTTCAACTTGGAGCTTTCAAACAACTCTCCTATTTGTCCACATGATTTGATGTTGAAAAGAATTGCCAACCAAAAGTTTTGTAACTTTCTATATGTTTTATTTGATCAGTTCTCTAAGATCATTCTAGGAATCCACTGAATTCCAAATCATTAACAGTTAAAAGGAAAATTAATCTACATTTTACTTCCTTCTGGGATATTTAATTGTTATGTTATAGTTTCCTCAAATATCTTAACCTAACAAATGTCCTCTATTTATGCCTCCTATGACAAGCTAAACAGCTGAGTATCAAGCCCTTGAAGAGAGCTCAAAAAATGAAGGTAAGTGAAGAGTCCATACACTTAAAATATGTACCCTTTATTATCACGTCCATTAATGTTGCCCTTTCTTGCTGCAGCTATTAGGATGGATGCACAACAAATTTTGGCAAAGTGGAATTGAGTCGGTCAAGGATTTCACAATTGGTACTTTAATCTCTTTCCCTCACACTTTTATTTATAATTATAGTACTTATCTCAACAATAAAAAAACAGCAGATCATAGTCATGGCGATTAAGATATACATTCAAGTTCTGCTGTCGGGATTTATTCGGTTGGCGTAGTTTGATATCGTCATACACCAAGAGTTGTATACTGGTTCAAAACTTCTTAAATTTGGAAACAATTGTGGGTACAAGAACAAAGTTAGAAATGTACAATATCTAAGGTCACCCTCACACTGTCACAGACTCACAACTATAACACCTCTCAATTTCTCAACATTTCATACCGTTGTAATCAGTCTAGTTGAAGCCTGAAGTCTAGTCTGGCTGAACATGATATTCCAAGGAAACAATACAGTTTTATTCTCTCTTCAGTAGTTGGGGCCACCTAGGGAACCTGTAGGAACCTCTCACACTCAAGCCTCTTTCTCAACTGTCGAAACTTCTGAGTAACATCACTATTAGATTGGTCCACTGTGTTTTGCCAGAATTAGAAAGGAAATAGGAAAAAGACATTCAAGTTGCACTCTCTCACTAATGAAACAAAAGGGGAATTTGTTACTATTTTTTATAAGAAATCATGGTTGACTCCTGAAATGATTATATTTTTTTTCTGGTTCCAGCGAACCCATGCATGTGCCTGACATTACAAAAACCTGTTGATGATGAAGACATCTATTTGAAGCCAGGTTTCGGTTTCACAACTGTGCAGTCAGATAGTCGGAATTATGAACAATCATCTCTTGGAGTTGAAGCCAACAATGTACTGGAAAAATGTGGAGACCTGTCTAATTCATCTGATATCTTCCATGGGTTCCTCACTATTGGAACTCTGGGTTCTGAACCCGCAACACCAACATTCTCCTTGGCTTTTGAAAACATGATTGAGTTGCCAGATGAGGTGACAGAGGATGACTTAAAACTGATAAATTATGAATTAGAAAAGTTTCTTGAAGCTGAAACTAAGGAAGACCGTTGTGATCAATCACCTGGGAGAACAAGTCATGCTAGTATTATCACACTTGCAGGCAAGCATATGGAAGAAACCAAAGATGAAAACGATGGGAAGACTACATGTCCACTTCAGGGATATCTATTTGGATCTACAATTGAACTTCCAGACAAGATGATAGACATGAGGAAGGAAACACCCTCATCTCCAGAGCTGTTCCAAGATACTATAGCAGAAAATGAGAGTTTCAAACTGAACATTGAGAAAAAGAAAGCGTTAGTGAAGCATTCAAATAAATCTGCCCTAACCTTTGTGAAAAAGATGCTTAAGAAACTTTGTACCTCTTCACATGGTTCTAGCACATATGACTCAGGTGATTCACATTCAACCAAGAAGAAACTCCAAAAGGTTAGTCCAATAGCTTTTTATTATTCTTAATATTATTATTTATTAAAATCAATATTCTGGAATGTCCTCTATGATTTCATCAGGCAAACAATGCTCATGTATCTTCCATGACATAATGAGGGGAAAGATTGTGATACAAACACATATATGCAATTCCTGCGTCACACTTATCCCAAGATTGCTTTTATAATAAATGCTTTCAAGCACCTTAGTAAAAGAATGCATAGTAACAAAGTTAATAACAATTCACTTTGACGTTTCATTTAAACTCAAAAAAGTACTTTTGAAGTGTTTTCTAGTACTTTTGAAGTTAATAACAAAAGAGTACTTACTCGAGAATTTCTCACAAAACACCATAAGGTGCTTGCTTTTGACTTTTTCCAGAAGTATTTTCATGTAATCTCCAAACATGATAACTTTGATTGGGAAATGGGTGGCACTTCAAGCAGCACTCTAGAACTCGTTCATATCACATGGTACCTCTGGCACACACTAACTCAACTAAGAATCAGCTTCTTTCTTTGTTAAGCTTTTTGAGCGTTTTATTTTGATATTCAGGTGCTACGTAAGCTCAATAGAAAAATACACCCTGAAACCTCTACTGCTATGGATGAATGCCAAAAGTCCCAAAAATACATCTTTGAGAATGTGTCTTTCGATAACTTCAATAATGATAGTGTGATGAACAGAGTGGAAGATGGAATAACTTATTGTCAGGAATTTATCTCAAAAGAGGAAATGTGTTATTGGAAGACCAACTTGGGCTTGCCCCTTTATGGGATTGATACCAATGTTTCAAGTGCAAACAGAGGCCACTGGATCAAGACAGATGCAGAGTGTAAGCAACATTTCATATTCACTAGTTTGAGGAATTATCTCCAATGTTTAACTATTAAACTTTAACCCTTTGATACTTTTAAGATCCCATTTGGTAACCATTTCATTTTTTTATTTTAGTTTTTGAAAATTAAGTCTATACTATTCCTTCCGTATTTGAATTTCTTGCTTTGTTATATGTTTTTTTTTACAGTTTTTACGAAAACCAACCTAAATTTTGAAAACTAAAAAAAATGTTTTTTAGAACTTGTTTTTAAATTTTGGAATTTAGTTAAGAAATCAACTAAAGATGTAAATGATTCTAATGAATTATGAAAAAAATAAGCTTAATTTAAAACAAAATGGTTACCAAAGGAGATCTTAATTATCAATTAATCAGACTAACTATTACTACTCAAGATGGCAACATTCTTCTCTCTTATCTCTACCATTTGCAACTGTTAGGATAAAGAAGAAATTCTTCTGTATTTCAATATTAAAAGGTAAACTTATATGATAAACGTCATGTGTTAAACATATATGAAATTTTTTATTTACAAACTAAAGGCAAATCCAAAGCTATGGAAAGGTTGCATTATTTTGGGGAATCCATCAGGACTTCGGTTTTCGTCTCTCTTTAGTTCTCATTTCTCAACTATGGAATGAAAACGCACTTTGAATGAATGATAGTCGTGATTTTATTTTCTCTTATTATAAAACTCATCTGATATAGTTTTGTTGTTTCCATTGTAGACTTGGTGTTGGAGCTTTAGGGGAAGAAGATGTTGCCTACAAATACCGAAGTCCCTCTACTAAGTACAAGGATCAGAATGGTATCATATATTATATCATGTAGAATAATCTTTTGTGAGTTTTAAGCTTTGACGAAATCAATAATGTACATGTTGTTTTGTGTTCAAGTGTGATAGTGAAACTCCAATTTGGTTTGATCTTTGTTATAAGCTTTTATGAATGGTTTGGGCTGTCTACTAGAGTCCTTTGAATTCCTGTCACTATTATTTTCATCAGTGAAATGTCCAGTGTTTTGTTTCCTTTACATGTACAGTCTTCATAGATTATAGACATGAATTGATTGAGTGAGTTCTTTTCTAAACAAAACCCTTTTGAATATTCTGAACTCTAGGAACTTCAATGCATATTCTCGTATTTTTAGAGATATGGTGATATCTATTGTAGACCTAACGTGACAATCCTCATTTTTCTACACTATAACTCATGGTGAAAGCACAACAAAGTGTAAGAAAAATCGTAATCAAATTGACATGGTCATTATTAGGGGTAAGACATGGTCTTCCGTGACACATACTTTACAAAGCATGGTAGTGTGCTTTGATATAAGTAGAAAGTTGACATTGCATGTGTTTTGTAGGGGTGAGTCATTAATCATTCTGATGAATATTAGGTGATCTAACAAAAATGGGTTCATAACATAAGTAAATGAATTAATAAATAATAAGATCTTTTTATTTATTTATTTACATTTCTTGTTTTTATGTGTCATATTTGGAGCCATTGTTTAGAATGTGTTTGATGATATATTTGTAAATCATGAAACTAATTATAATTACCTAGAAGTGGAAAGAATGGACGATTTTATTGAAAAATATATGACATTTGATTCACTAGTTGAGAAAATTGAACACTTTAGTTTCATCACTAAACTAACGACGTGTTATATACTAGATTTGGAGTGTAACGTTGGATTTTAGGTTTTAACTTAGAATTAATAAGTATTTTAGCAAAATAGGAAAGCTGGCTATGCTTTTATGGTACTACCAATTATTTACATTTACACAATATAGGGTAATTGTAATATGTTTATATACTTATTAATTTTTAAATTATTTTTCAAAAATTTACAAATACTAGTTGAGTGATTAAGTAAGTTCTCGTTCGGTAATAAGAAGTTCGAACTAGATAGCTACATTTTGAAAGGTGATCGTACACTTTCCATGTATCATTTGAAAGGTGTGTGTTTACGAGGAAATTGGATATCTTGAATTACCCGAAGATGTATGCAATGTTTTAGTTTCTTCTTCTTTCTCCCTAAACATATTATTTTTCAAATTTGATTTTCTTATGTTTTAGTTCGATAAATGATGCCTTAATTTGGTTGAATAAGTTAGTGAGATATTGTCGAATAAGAGAGGAAGAGGGGATTGGTTTCACACTCAAATATGTATAACTTGTTCCAAACTTTTTTCAGAGGGGTAGGAGTTGTTCGATGATAATTTTATTTTGAGAAAATAAAAAAAAAATCACTTTTTTTATATTTTATTGTAAAGTATTTCAATAGTGATACAAAATCATTGTAATTAAACCCTAATCCTAACTCCAAACTTTATGGGTGGAGATAACAATTTCATAATTTGTTATTATTTAGGGAATAGACATTTAACCATATACCCAAAAAGAAGTGACCATTTAAAAACCCAAAAAAAGTTATATTTGTTTATTCCTCAATTTTGTCTTGAATGTCACAAGCCATTTGGTTTATTCATTACGTGACTAAACATTGAGCACTTAATACATTTTTTTAAAAAATAAACTTGATTTTAACATTAAATTCATTTATACAGTATTATAAATCTTTCGATTGTAAAAATGAAAGCACTTTAAATAATTAAATAATTTCCCCCATAAAATAAAATAAAGAAAGGTTAGTTACTTGAACTACAAAACTCCACAGTATTCTAATTTTGAAATTTCAATGAGCTAATTTAGAAATTGAAAAATGTGGGAAAATTCAAACAATAAGATTTGTTGCATTATTTAAACCAAAGTTTGACTGAATTACAAAAGTTGTTGTAATGATAGACTATAAAATAAATCTATCTTCACTATGCCTAAACAATAGTCCTTCAATTATTATGAAATTGGGTTTAATCACGATTATGTAACCTCATTAAGGGTCCATTTGGATTGACTTAAGAAAAAAATGTTTTTCAAAAAACTCATTTTTGTTTAAATTCTTCTCAAAATTGCTTAAAAATCTATTTTGAGTGACTTCCAAATGCTTTAATTTTTTTCAAAATAACTTACTTTAAAATTAAACACTTAAGCGCGTAATATAAAATATAAAAAGTAATAATAATGGAATAATATTTTTAAGCAATAATAATAGAAAAATAAAAATAAAGGTAGAACATTTCATAGAGAGAAAAGAAGTGATTTGCCCTATTTTCATGTGAAATTAAAAAAAAAAAAAAAAACACTTCATCTACCTAAATAGTTTCAAATTGATCCATTTCTGTTGTATCATCATTCACCTTCGCCATTCTTCTTTTTTTAATGCACGCAAATTTTGATTTCTTGATAGCCATGACAAAAGATCATCAAGAAAAATGCAATGGTTATCTTGACGGTTCTAACGGTCAAAACAAGAGATTTTAGGTTGTGATTTCGTTGACGGTCAAAAACCGTCAAGAAAAGCATTCATTGATGGCAATACATATACAAAATATCATGTTATTTGACAAAGCATTATCCATCAAGAAATCATGAAAAAACAATCATCCATGAATGAATTTTGTTGATGGACCTACCTTCCAAGAACTTTTCCTTGATGGGCAACGATCATTGACAAAAACCTTTCTTCATATATAGCCATAAACCGTCGTAGAAATAAGCAATTTATTTTTCAAATTGTTTTTCTTGATGGACAACGACCACCAAAGAAAATATAAAATTCATATTTATATTTATATTCAGTTTTTATTACATGGTTCAAACTATTGTCAGAAACGAGTGAAGAGCAAGTAATTGAGTTATAGTAGTATGCTACAATTATTTTATCTTCATTTTTCCTTTTTTCTTGATAATGTTATAATAAATTGTTAGTATACATAATAGTGCAATATCTACCTTTTCTCTTTTAGTTTGAGTTGCAAGTGTATTGGAGGTAAACTGAGGGTTGCTACTATCACACTCATTTATAACCTTTCGTCCTCAATTAAATTGCCTATCCAATTTAATTAAAGTAATATTGTTAGTTTTTATATTTAATTATATTGTAATATAAAAACAACATTTTCCTGTATTCATTTGTTAATAGGGACGAAGTAACAATCATCCATCAATCAACAAGATATATGACGTCAAGTTTGAATGAGTTACTTGAGAACCTGTTTCAAACTTGAAGAAGTACTTGTTGATGTTCAAGTAATTTTGATTATACGTTTATTTTCATTTTCTTAATAGTATTGGACAAATTTTGTACCAAGTTGTTGATACATTTAAGTCTATGACGAGAATGACAATGATATTGTAGAGAGGAGATGGAGAAAACGTTAGTTTGTAATCAAATTTTTAATTATAATAAACTTTAATTTTAAATAATGTATAATTTTATTGGAAATGCATTTTTTATTTGCACAAACCATGCTTGTATTACAAACTAATTATTTGAACAAATAATCCTTAAAAGCTTAAACAAAAAACTTACCTAACCTTTTTTTATTATAAAAAAAAGCTCATCTAATTCACTATGTTTCAAAGTTTAAACGGTAAAAATGTGTGGAGAAATTTCTAATGTATTTAAACATAGAAATTAAAGTTATAATAATCACAATAATTTTAGTTGGATTGGGACAAAAATAAGGGATTGATTAATTAAATTTTTAATAATTTAAACCATAATAATCATAACAAGAGTTTGATTGTTTTTTAAAAAATGGAGTAGTATTTTACTAAGAAATTAAAACATAATAATCATAATACAAGTTTGAATATTAAGTTTTTCTAAATTATATATTTGATTAATTAAGTTTTTTTACAAATTAAACCATAATTTGATTAACTAAGCTAAGGGATTAATTAAACAATTAAGGTTTAATAAATTAAACTATAATAATCCAAATAAGAGATTGAGACTCTTGCAAAAATAACAAAATATATATATATATATGATAATAGGACCCATGTCACTACATTTTCTAAGTTGTAAAAGTACTAAATTTAAAAGTCGACAACTCTATAATTACCATTTGATAGTCCAATGGTTACCACCTGATATCACTAATTTTATTATTTTCGCAATATGCAAAAAATAGATATCATGAGCTGTGTTTTTCTAAATGTTTTTGTCGTTTAACGTAATTTCTCTTAATTAAATGTCTAAGTTTTCTAAAAAATAGAATAGTTTTTTGAACCATATTAATCATAATACGATTTGATATTAAGTTTCTATATTTTTTTTAAGGAAGTCATGTACCTCGTGCACGACTTCAATAATGACGTGTACTAATGGAAGTCGTGTATCCATCAATTTGACATTAGTTTTTCAAACTACCCTATACTTATTATTTTTTCTCAATCAATCATATTTTTGTCATTATTTTCAAAAAACACTGTTGCATAAGAAATTTTGAGACCGATCACAAATTGTCACATCATTTATTAAATTAATGATGAAAAGTGAAAATAATTAAATTTGGGACAAATTAAAATTGACATGTGCCCCAAAGTAAAGAATTGAAAACATAAATTGATCAATTCTAATAATGTCACATGTTTTCATCTTAACCGTTGGATTAAGTTAATTATTTTGGTTCAATTAAATATTATTTACTTGGACTAGTTCAATTAAGTCAAAAAAATAAGTTTAATTGAGCCCAAAGACTAAATATATAACTTAAATTCATGTTGTTGAGCCCATGAGTCTGGTCCATAAACTAACTAGGCTCAAGCCCATAAAGTTCACCAGGGACTCTATAAATAGAGAAATTCTCATCATTTGTAAGGGGTACTTGGAAATTTTTGACTTCAGAAGGTCCAAAGAGAATTCTCCCACTCCCTAACAAGGTTTCTTTCAAAACTCCAACTTCCTTTGAAGATTGAAACTTGAAACTCACTCCAACTTCAAGAACATCACGTGTCTCACTTTCTCAAATCAAGCGTAGGCATTCAACCAACTTGAGAACACCACGTGCTCCGAAATCAAGCGTAGGCATTCAACCAACTTGAGAACACCACGTGCTCCGCTTTTTTGTAGGCATTCAACCAACTTGAGAACACCACGTGCTCCGCTTTTTTCAAATCAAGCGCAAGCATCCAGTCGAAAGAGAATCAAAGGATCAAATTCTAGAGATTGAACCACATCGCATCAAATCAACAAAAATACAACATCAACTCAAGTTTGAATCCACGAATCAAATTTATCCGAAAATCTCGTGTGAACAAACACATTATTTTTTAAAATACTCAAGATATGGACAATAAGAAGTTGGTATTTGGGATATAGAGATTTATTGTAAAAACGTTTTTCCCTCCAAATTGTAAAAGGGTGCCTTGGTTTTGCCAAAATTTGATGACATTTTAATCCTTGCTCGTAATGGTGTTGTCACCCTATAGGGGAATGGGCAGCATCTTTTGGAAAAGGCAATGCATTACTGAGTACCTTAACCACTACATAGAGTACAAAAGTAAAGAGTAAAATAAGTGAAATGATTTATTGGAAAAGGCAACGAGTACCCATATATACCTACTACACAACAATTTAGTGTGGTGGGAAACAACATAAAATAATTTAGAACTAAAAGTAAATGCACTCAAATAAGTTTAGAATAATTAAAAGGAACTGTCGACAAACAGCTAGTGTCCACATGCTATGAAATAACTCAATCAAATTAAGAATTAATCAATGTAAAAACATGATAAGAAAAAAAGAAAAAAGAAACCCTAAACATCTTCAAATGTCTGCAATTTTCTCAACCTTCTATGCACCAGTAGAGTACCTCCACAGATCTCCTCAGAACAAAAACAAAGAAAAATATTTAAACATCTCCACATCCATATATATACATTGTTGAATTAATAAAACTCTGGAAGCATAATATTTTTTGAAACCAACACAGCATCACATCCTACCAACCAACCTCATTCTTTCAACATGGTTTATTAGGTTAAGACAGTTCACAACAACTTTTATAAGTTTTGTTTACAAAATGTGATTGAAAGAACTATTAAACTATTCTAAAGAATCCACAAACCAACTCAAAATGACAGCTATCATATATCAAGTAACCAAATATGTTATTCCAAATACACAAAAACAAGTATTCAAACCCACTTTAGTAATTTCTATTTTCAATTAGTTTATTTACACTTTCCACTTCAATAAATTACAGCCACAGTCGCTACTAATAATTTTGCTGTTTTCTTTAACTGGCTCACTCAAGATTTCCCCTTGAAGATTTCACAAACTAACCCAATAACCAAAATCTTTTTTATGATTGACCAATTTCTGTAAACTTGTTCATGAGACATGTAAAATATCATTTTTATCCTTCTCTCCAAATTCGTAGGGTTATTACAAATCATTAAGTTACTTTTTCCTTTCCTATAAACTTTTCTTTAGAGCAAGATCTAGAAAACCAAGAGGAGGTAAGTTTTTACCAACTATTTCTCTTCCAATTAGATTGCATTCATGATAGTAGGAGATGAGAGATCATTTAATAAAACTTGGAAATAGTTTTTAAAAAGTTGGTAAATCATTTAATAGAAAATGGAAGATTGCTAAATACAAATTAGGAGACTCAAGATCATTTAATAAAAGTTGGAGATCATTTAATATAATTTGGTGATCATTTAATAAATGTTGGGAGATTGTTTGATAAAAATTGGAAGATCACTTAATAAAAATTAAGATATTATAATTTAATAAAATATGAGAGATTGCTTAATAAAAGTTGAGTCATTGTTTAATAAAAGATGGGGGATTGTTAATAAAGGTTGGGATCATGCCCTAACAAATGAACAAAGAGAAGCAAAAGAAAAACACATGACAAGAATCAAAAGGGTGATTAAAGCTGAAGATGGAACTACTCAAGAAATAGTAAAGGAGCAAGAAGACACTCTATGGAAAACTTTAGATGATACAAAGATATGTTTTTATTAAGAATTTACATTTTAAGGATTGTAATGCCAGACACTAGAAAGAAATGTTTATCGATGGACTTCCAAACTTCATGGAATAACGAGTCTACAACTCCCTCAACAAAATGCACCTGAGCAAATGCCATGGAAAAGCCTTACTTATGATTTTAGAGGTTTAATGAGCATAAGTATGGCTTTCCCAAGGTATTTGCTCATGGTGCATTTTATTGAGAGAGTTGTAGAC
Organism: Cucumis sativus; assembly: GCF_000004075.3. NCBI lineage: Eukaryota > Viridiplantae > Streptophyta > Magnoliopsida > Cucurbitales > Cucurbitaceae > Cucumis > Cucumis sativus. Next base: position 23,230,808 of record NC_026657.2, read on the forward strand.
CTGTTCTGCAATGAAGCTTGGAAGTACGTCAATGAACATTTATTTTCAATGTCTAACATTGCAATCCCTAATTAAAATGTAAATTCTTAATAAAAAAACATATCTTTGTACCATCTAAAGTTTTCCATAGAGTAAAAACTCACTTCCTAGGTCAAAGTGTCTATTGACTGTGTAAAGAAGAACTTCTACGGCGACTTCTTGCTCTTCTTTTATTTTTTGTGTTGTTGAAGTTCCATCTTCAGCTTTAAATTCTTTTTATTCTTGTCTTGTGTTTTTTTGTTGCTTCTCTTTGTTCATTGATAAGGGCATGATCCCACCATATTTTGAGACTTTGGCCACTAAATTCATTAATTAAGACCGCAACAACTTCTGCATTTGTATGACCGTTGGATTTATAGGCTATGGAAGAAGTTCACATATTATTCAATATGTCATAAATTTGATATCCTAGAGTTTTATCAATATTTGAAACATATATAGACTCTCCACTGAATTTTGTATTGATAATCATATCTTTGTCTCTGCTCTATACCTTCTCCAAGAAATGAAGGTCGATGATGGAAATTAATTTGGTCTCTTCTATTAACAAACCTTCCAAAATTTATTTTGTTGCTTTGTTTCTCTTCTTCGTTGATCGAAAGATTTTCAAAATCTTCCCAGAATTGAGTTGCATCTTCTTCATTAAGAATGTTAATTGAACTTTTGCCTCTTAGGTTATCTAGACGATTAATGATTTCTTCAAGAAGCTTTTGTTTTTTAGTTTTCATTTTAACCTTTTTCTAAGGGTTGGAAAAGATTAGGAGTTTCTTGAAGAGTAGGAGGGTTGAAATTTTCTTCCAACTTGAAGACTTGGCTAGCAATTGAAGAAAACATTTTGTTGGAATAATTATTTTGAACTTGGATGCTCTTTATTTCTTTATTAGTAGGAGCCTTGTGCTATTCGGAATCCTTGATGATATGAAAAGATTTTGTCATGACATTTTCGTTATAAAAACTTTCGAACTCAGCATCTTCCATTAGACAATGATCAATGTTGAGCTTTCCAAGATTCTTTCTCTTTGATTTTGCAAAGTCGGTCAAACTCTTTCCTTTGGTTTAGCCATTTAAAAATACAATATGTTCTTGAAGTATTTCAAGAGTCTTGAAATACTCTTCTTTGAACAATTTTCTTTCTGATTCAGAGTAAGTTTTGAAAAAGGCAATTCTTTCTTTACGATTTTCTTTAGACGTAAATTCCTTTTGTAGGGATTCTTTGTCAAGTTCAAACTTTGATTCCGAGATAGTTACATTTAATTGAGAATCATTGAGGTTTTCTTGATAAATGATATTTTGTATTCCTTAATCTAATTATCTAACATATTTTATTTTTAGAGAATTTGATATGTTTAGATTAGGTATTGACTCACTCCTAATACTAGATGTACTAGGTCTTGAACTCACGTTTTCTTTGACAATAAGGAAGCTAGGTAAAACGTTTTCAAATTTTGATCTCTGCTTTTCTATCATGATGTTCTATAATATAAGAAACCTCTTTTTCTTTCTTTTGAGGGATGAAAGAATTATCTAAAATCCAGTGGGGATTTTTAGTCATTTTGTCCCAAGAAAGGAGTTTTGGAATACTAACCAAAGATTTATTTAAATTTGTTTCTATCAACATGGTTTTCCCTTTAGTTGAAGACATTAAAGCTTTTGGATGCATGGTTGTAGTCAAAACTTTGTAGGTGACTTTATAAACAAGTGTTAGTTTTTAAACACCTTCTTCGAAATTGAAACCTTGTCCAGTAATATCTAAACATAAAGTTTTGAGAATATGTGAGTCATCAATAGACACCATGAAGTTTGAAAAACAATTAAAATAGATAGGACCATTGGCCAAATTTGATTATTCCTCGTAAAGAATTTGAAAAATCTTTGTGACATTTGTCATGTAAAATTGCTAACACTAGTGTATCCACTTCAGATCTAAGCATTGAAATTAAGGCTAGTTAGATAGCACCTACGTGGAGAAATGAAAATCTTTTTGATGCCTTTCAATATCATTTCTTTTAAATAACTATGTAAAATCAATATTTCCATAAACTGAAACTCTTCTTTCAACAACTTTTACACAGATTTTCTTTGGAATTAAAAGTATTTTGAAAGTAAATTGTTTATTAATCAAGTTTGAGAATTCTCTAATTGAGAAAATTATTTTTTATTTTTGCAATGGGAATTGATTCATTTGTAACATCATTTGAACTTGAGGAAGCACTATGTTGCTCCTTAATTTCTTTTTGAGAAGAAGAATTAGAACACAAAATTTTCTTTAGGAAATTAGACATTTGAAAATTTTAATTCTCATCTTAAAAATTCTCATCTTTAATTTTTTTATTAATTCTAGAAATAAAATTTCTTGGATCAAGAATCTATACATGTACGTGCTAAGACGAATTACTGCTAACGAACGGTCTCATCACGCATCCTTGCGTCATACTGTCGGGAGCACAAACTTAGGCACAGACGTATAGGCGGCCGTAGAGTTCAGATATTTAAAATTCAATCTCTTGAAATAATAAAAAACTTTAAGACAAATGAAATTTATTTGAAGAGAATTAAAATTTATCAAACATTTCTCTCTTAGAAACGAAATTTGGAAACGAATTGAAGTAATATTGAACTTTTATTGATTGACTCTGATACTGAATGGTTGATACTAACCACAAAGAGAATGGATCGATAGTTTACAAAGGAAGCAGTCGAAATATTAATTGGGAGCTTATGGTGTGAGAGCTCAATAATATTTCGCGATGTGCTTTGCATTACAATTTAAAAGTCTATTTATAAATCCAAAATTTCAAACACAGTTAAAATACAAAAAAAAATAAAAATAAAAGATAAGATAGAATCAAATAGGACACGACCTCTTATTCGATAAGATTTATAAAAAAAATAAGATCGAATCAAGGAGGACAAGACCTCTTCATGTGAAAAAATTGTAGTTGATCTAGGAAATACATCAGAAATGATAGATAAAAGGTACAATTTATCTAAAAAGCCAAATTATAGATAAGCCAAAAATTATGATGTATATCTAAATCGAAAAAGCCAAATTAATTTATATAAAATGATATACGAGAAATAATAGATAAGAAGTTACTTACGTGATTAATTAAAGTTGGATGGACATTTTCAATGAAAATTTCCATCCAATATTTAAAGCCTTTACTATTCTATTTATTACACTTCTACTAACTTACAAAATTTCTTATATTAGTATGTATAATTTCCATCCAACTCTAATTAGTTATGTAAGTAACTTGCAATTAGTTACTTACGCAAAACGAGAATCTTATCAAATAAGGGTATTGTACTATTTGATTCAATCTTATCTCCTTTTACAAATCTTATCAGATAAAGGGTTCTGTCTTATATATATTTAAAAAAATAATATTAATAATAATGACTAAGTATTTTTTTAAAGAAAAGATAAAAATTGAGTAATAACATAAGATCTTATAATATATTATTTAAATTATTTTAGGAAAAGAAACAAATCAATTTATTTTAAACAAAATCTTTTAAAATTACATTTAACTTATTTCTACTATTTAAGAAAAATATTCACAAAATATATGTTGAAATCTCATTTAATTTATATTTTCTTAGTTTGTGATACACTCAAGGTATAGAGACCTTTAGTCATTTGAAAAAGAGAGAAAAATGTTTAGAGAGAGTACGCAAAGAAAATTTTGTTAAGAGAGAATCTTCGAAGAAAATCTTTGCAAAATGTGAGTTTTTACTTACTCATTTTATTACTTTTTTTTTCCTTCATCCTAAACAACCTAATCGACACAAAACTTAGTTAGAGGTTGTGTTTGGTAGGAATTTATTTTCAAGAATCCGCACCTCATACAACAAGTAATTCTTTCGTAATTTGAATCCTTGTTTTTCTTTTTATTCTCTTTTTTAAAGGTAGACAAAAAGAAAAATATATATATATGAGGAATATTTTATTTTCTCTTGCTGCTTTTTGTATGGTTATTTCTTTTTTTAAAAGAAAAATTGTCCTTTTCTTCTCACCAAAAAATAGAGAAAGAAGAAACACAAGGAAAATGTTTTGTTTACAGTTAATAACTTTTTTTTAAATACCAACACTTGACCCTTAGTTTCTTTTCTTTAAAACATAGAGGGAAAAAACGAGGAATAAAGAAAATTGTATGATCATGTACAAAGAATCTTGAAAAAAATCGTTTAGATTGAGCAAATGATTGTTTAGATTTGACACACGATCATTTAGATTTAATCATTTAAATATGGATAGTTATGGGTAGCCAAATCTCAACTATTTTTTTCAAGATCTTTTTGTACACAATTGAGTTTACATTTGGCAATCCAATATCCCTAACAATTTTTTTCATGATGTTTTAGCACATGATCTATATTAGTTTGAAAAAAATATTGAAAAAATTACAAAAAGAGAGGAGAAGAATTTATATTTAGTACAGATCTTAAATAAACAAATAACAATTTGAAAAAAATGGAGAAGGAAAGAAAAAGAAGATGGGAAAAAAGAAAAGTTGCACAAGAAAGAATATGAAAAGGAGTGACAAACAAAAATATTTTAAAAAATAAAGAAGAATAGAAAAAAAGACGATGGAAAGGAAAAATCGTAGATGAAGAAAATAAAAAAATTGCAGAGAAGAAAGATGATGATAAGAAATAACAATCCTTAAACTTTTTTTAAAATATGGTCAGTTTCATAAACTTTTTCATTTTGTTAGAGGGACCGTAAATATTTTGTCCGTCATTATTATTATATAATAATTATTTATTTATTATTTTTTCTCTTTTTTTTTTTAATTTCCTTTCTTTTTTCTTTCATATTTTTGTGCGATGCTTTTTTATTTTTTTATTCTTTTCCTTATCTTTTAACTTATTTTTCTCACCATCATAATAATTATTATCATAGTGTATATGTCTGCATGATTTGATCACATCTTTATTAATTTTATTTTGACAATAGTACAACATTATTTTGGATTAGTTAATTAATTTGATTTTTTTTTCTTTACCTTTTATCTTTTAAGAAAAGCACGACGATGAAATCTAAGAAATTTGGGAGTCTGATTTTTTAGAATTTTTGAGGCGAGGAATGAATTCTTTGAGCATCCAAGATCGATCTCCAACATGTTTTTATGAAAATCTCAATATGTTATTTTGTGTTTGTGTAATTTATTAGGATGCTTTTTTACTCTTAGTTTTACTTATCTAATTTTATTATTGAGCCTCATTTCGGTTTCTATTTAAAATTTTCAACTCTTACCGATCAATATTTTCAATGTTTTAGAATCTTTTCAATTTAAAATTCTATATGTTTTAAAATAAAGACTATTTGTTAATCATTTTAGAAAAAATTTCTTTAAAGTTATGATTGTTTATGTTTTTTCAAAGGTTCAAAATTTAATTTCATCAGGTTTTCTAATCGATCTTTTCTAATAACTTATACCGTTTTCCTTAAGCAAAATCATACGACGAAATCTAGAAAATTAGAGGGTTCGATTTTCTAGAATTCTCGAGGTGGGAATCACATATTTGGAAGTTCAAGATTTAATCCCAAGAAAAAATAATTTTAATTAACGTTTGAAAAAAAATTCTTTATTAGAAGGTCAATCCTCAATCCTATGACAAATTTTGAGAAATTGTACTAATTTCTCACTTTCATGAGATGATAAAATTTTCTTCGAAATGATAGAATGCTCTCGACTTATTTTATGAGATCATTGCTTCAAATATTTGGGGATTAAGGGGTAAAATAAAACATTTTTTTAAAAATAATTAAAGAATATTTGAAATTTGACTAATCACACCGTAAAAGAGATTGGTGACGACTCCTATTTTCTTTTCAACTAACCATTTTAAAGATGTCAGTCGCTCTGCGTAGTCTCGGGTACATAGCGACACGAGAACTATAAATAGACTTCCAAATTTTAATGCAAAGCACGTCGCGAAATATTATCGAGCTCTCACATCATAAGCTCCTAATATTCCGACGGCTTCATTTGTAAACCATCGATCCTAATTCTCTTTGCGGTTAGCATCGAGCAATTAGTATTAGAGCCAATCAATAAAAGTTCAATATTACTTTAATTTGTTTTCAAATTTCATTTTCGGGGGAGAAGAGTTTGATAAATTTTAGTTACCTTCAAATAAATTTCATTCTTCAAGTCTTTTATTAATTCAAGAGATTAATTTCGAAGATCATGACTCTACGACCGCTTGTACGTCCGTGCCTAAGTTTATGGTCCCAACAGTAAAGTGCAAGGAAGCGCGGTGAGACTGTTGGTCAACAGTAATCCGTCTTAGCAGATACATGTCTACATTCTTGATCCCATAAATTTTATTTCTAGAATTAATAAAAATTTTGAAAGATAAAATGTTTTAAGAAGCAAATTTAAAATTTTCAAATGTCTAATTTTCTAAAGAAAATTTTGTCTTCTAATTCTTTTTAGAAAGAACTTTCTCAAAAAGAAATTGAGGAGCAACATACTGCTTCCTCCCATTGAAATGATGTTACAAATGAATCAATTCGTATTGCAAAAATAGAAAATAATTTTCTCAATTGGAGAATTCCCATACTTGACTAAAAAAATAATTTACTTTTAAAATACTTTTAATTTGAAAGAAAATCTTTGCGTAACAATCGTTGAAAGAAGAGATTCCGTTTATGGAAAAATTGATTCCATATAGTTATTTCCAAGAAATGATATTGAAAGGCATTAAAAAAAAAATTTCATTTCTCCACGTATTCTCAAAACTCTAAGTTTAGATATTATTGGACAAAGTTTGAATTTCGAGGAAGGTGTTAAAAAACCTAAACACTTATTTATAAATCCACCTACAAAGTTTTGATCACAACCACACATCCAAAAGCTTTAATGTTTTCAACTAAAGGTAAAACCATGTTGATAGAAACAAATTTAAATAAATCTTCTGTTACTATTCCAAAACTCATTTTTTGGGACAAAATTACTAAAAATCCCTATTGGGTTTTCTAATAATGCTTTCACCTCTCAAAAGAAAGAAAAAAATGTTTCTCATATTATAGAACATCCCGATAGAAAAGTGGAGATCAAATTTGAAAATGAATTAACCTAGCTTCCCTATTGTCAAAAAAACGTGAGTTCAAGACCTAGTACATCTAGTATTAGGAGTGAGTCAATACCTAATGTATACATATCAAATTTTCTAAAAATAAAATATGTTAGATTAGATCAAAGAATACCGAATATCATTTATGAAGAAAACCTCCCTGATTCTCCAACTCAAACAGAAATGGATACTAGTTCTCAATTAAATGTAATTATCTTGGAATCAAAGTTTGAACTTGACAAGAATCCCTACAAAAGGAATTTATGTCTAAAGCAAATCATAAAGAAAAAATTACCTTTTTAAAAACCAACTCTGAATTAGAAAGAAAATTGTTCAGAGAAGAGTATTTCAAGACTCTTGAAATATTTCAAGAACATATTGTATTGTTTAGATGGTTTAACCAAAGGAAAGAGTTTGACCATCTTTGCACAATCAAAGAAAAAGAAGCTTGAAAAACTCAAAGAGGAGAAATCAAAGTTTATTATCCTCCCATGGAAGATGTTGAGTTCAAAGTTTTTATAACGAAAATGACATAGCAAAACCTTTTCAGATCATCAAGGATTTCGAAGAGCACAAGACTCCTACTAATAAAGAAATAAAGAGCATCCAAGTTCAAAATAATTTTTCCAACAGAATGCCTTCTTAAATTGCTAGTCAAGTCTTCAAGTTAGAAGAAATTTTCAACCATTTTACTCTTGAAGAAACTCCTAATCTTTTCCAACCTTTAGAAAAGGTTAAAATGAAAACTAAAAAACAAAAACTTCTTGAAGAAATCAATAATTAATCGTCTAAACAACCTAAGGGGCAAAAGTTCAATTAACGTTCTTAATAAAGAAGATGTTGCTCAATTCTTGGAAGATTTTGAAAATCTTTCCGTCAACGAAGAAGAGAAACAAATCAACAAGATAAATTTTGGAAGGTTTGTTAATAGGAAAGACCAAATTAATTTCCATCTTCGACCTTCATTTCCTGGAAAAGATATAGAGCAGAGACAAAGATATGCCATCAATACAGAATTCAATGGAGAGTCTATATATGTTTGGAATATTGATGGAACTTCAAAATATCAAATTTATGACATATTGAATAATATGTTAACTTGTTCCAGAGCCTATGAATCCAATGTTTATACAAATGGATCAGAAGTTGCTACGCTCTTAATCAATGAATTTAGTGAAAGTCTCAAAATGTGGTTGGATCATGCCCTAACCAATGAACAAAGAGAAGCAATAAGAAAACACTGGACAAGAATTAAAAGGACGATTAAAGCTGAAGATGGAACTTTAACAACTCAAGAAATAGAAGAGGAGTGAGAAGACATTCTAGAAGTTTTGTGCACAATCAACAAACACTTTGGCCTAACTTTAGATGGTACAAAAGTATGTTTTTATTAAGAATTTACATTTTTAAAGATTGCAAATGCCAGACACTAGAAAGAAATGTTCATCGATGGACTTCCAAGCTTCATGGCAAAACGAAACTCCCTCAACAAAATGCACCCTGGGCAAATACCTTGGGAAAGCCTTACTTATGCTCAATTAACTTCTAAAATCATAGAGTGTGGTCTAACTATCCGCAATGAGATAAAAATTCAAAAGTTGAGAGATCAATTAATAAAAATGGAGGGATCGTTTAATAAAATTTGGAAGATGGTCTAATAAATCTTTGTCAATATTTTGTTTTAATAAATTTTTGTTGAACTACACCATCTTTTAACTTTTATTAAATGATTTTTTTTTTGTTAAACTATCTTTTAACTTTTTATTAAACAGTTTCTTACTTTTATTAAGCGATCTCTCAACTAATTTTATTAGGTGATCTCCTAAATTTTATTAAACAATGTCCCTAATTTTCTTAAACGATTTCACAACTTTTATTAAGGGATCTTCCAACCTATACTAAGCAATCTCTCATCTTTTATTAATTAGTTTCTTAACTTTCATTACCCAATCTCTCATGTTTATCAAAGGAGGCTCAACTTTTATTGAGTGATCTTCCAAATTTTATTAAAACATTTATAGAAAGACAAACTGTAAGGAAGGAAGATAACGACAAGTGAGTTTCCATTTAATACTACTTTCCATTCCATAATAAGAGGTAAAAATGACCTTTCGTATGACAAAAAGGGGACAGGATGTATAAGTTTTATAGAAATGGGTAAAAGTTTTTGCCTTTGCGTTGGTAATATTTTACTTGTATTCCATTGTTTCGGGTCCTCTTCTCTAACTTTCTTATGAATTAACATGTTGAATAATCAACATTCAATTCATTTTGTACTCGTCAACTGTTGACTGCTATGCATATTTGAGGTGATTTTTTTCTATACCAATTTCCTGGAAATTCCATCTCTGTCTTTGTTTTCTCTTCATAATCCTTCAATGATTCTTCTTTTTTCCCCAGGAATTGAAGACCCATTTGCTTTCCAAGATGGAGGGATCGACCAAGAACGTCTTACTTTCTTCCGGTGGGGATGAGATCTCCAAGAATCTGGCTCTTCATCTTGCCAGAAGGGGTTGCAGGTTCAGCATCCAACTTATAACTTGATGGTTCTGTTTGCATATTTATTGAGGAAATTGAGAGATATGGAGGCATTCATACCTTTTGTTATGGGGTTTCTCTCTTCTGTTTTGTATGCCTCTTTAATGCATTTTTTATTCGCAGTTGTTAACCTTGTATCCATCTTTTTCATGGCTATGTCCAGATTAGTTTTGATTGGAAATGAGTGTGTTCTTCAGAGCATGAGTAAGATGATAGCGGAATCGTTAAAGGGTGTACTGCCAATTGAGGTTGTTGGGGTGGACATGGAAGAAGAGAGAGAGGCGGCTTTTGATGAGGCTGTGAACAGGGCATGCGGTATTTTGGGAACTTTGGATGCTTTCGTCCATGCTTATTCTTATGAAGGTACAACCCTTCTCTCTCTTTCCTCCATACTTTCTTTTCATTACAATGATGTAGTAAGGTTGCTATGTTGTTTTTGGTTTGATTGTTTAGGGTTCTTTATATTAGTTAGGTGTTGATTCTTTGTTTGGGCATGTTTTGATATTGTGGGGAAGATTGAATACAGATTTTCGGTGTATATTGGAAAGAGGTTAGGCTACACCATCCTGACTTTTCTGAAGTATGTGCTCATAGCTTTTGGTGCACTCAGTGACTGTTTACAGATATCGGTTTATTTCACTGAGCTTAGAACTGAAGCTAGAAGGGTCTTTCTGAGAGTTAATGGTTTTAGTATGGATTCTAATTTCAAATGAGAATTTACGTTCAAAAGGCTTCTGAGGCATATGTTTTCAGGTTGCCTTCGGGCCTCGGGGTAGCTTCAAACCTTATCCCTCCCTTGTGTTGTAAATACAACAGGCACAAAGTCTTTTGTTGCGCCTTTGTGAGAATGCAATGGGGGCTTGAGGCTTACAATATGTATGCCTATGTAAGCCTATGTAATAGTTAGAAGAATGATGTTAAATTGTTCTCTTGAAAAAAGTTTTCATATTTACCATTGCGTATGTGTGTATATGTGGTTTTTTTCTTTCTTTAAAATTCAAATTAAGTCTTATGCCTCATGCTTCCCTCAAAGAAAATAAAATTAAAAATAATGCAATGCAGCTTTTAGCCGTTTAAAGCATTGGCAAGAACAGAAAGGAGTTGTTCTCTTAAGCCTTAATTGTGTGTGTATATGTACTTTTTTTATCTGTATAGAGTTTCTTCCATTTTTCCTATGGTATATTGATTTTTAATTGTTTAGTATCACTCAATATTTGACAAAAGTAGTTGACAAATGATCTTTAGAAGTCCACTCTGTTCTACTCATAAGAAAAGTCTGCTGCAAGTAAATGGTGTATCAACAAGCGGAACATCGTGAAAATCTTTTTTCTTCAGGACAAAGTTTTGAAGAGCCCTCCCTTTCTTAATGAAGAACCAAGGAATTACCGTCCATTTTATCTTCCATAAATTTCTTCGACATGTCTTTTGTGGATGCTCCATGCAACAATTAAGAACACTTAAAATGTAATTATTGCTATCTTGGTTTGAAATGAAATAAACTTCATTTACAAAAAAATAGGATTTTATCAGTACACTTGTCATCCTCTCTGTCGAGCCATTGAGACAATATGATGCCTTTTAATAGAACCAAGCCAGAATTTAAGGAAAAACAATTAGCTTTTAAAAACTAGTGCCACGTACAATTGTATGCATATTAATTGGTTTACATTTTCTTTAAGATATAATACTGAACTCTGCTATTGGATGATGAAAATTAGGATGTAGAAATTCTTTGAAAGCTATTCTACTGTAAACCGCGTTAACTGCACTGTGTTTGAAGCAGGTCCCATACAAGATGCTTTACAACTATCTGAAGAGGAATTCAAAAAGATTGTTAAGATAAATTTGATGGCCTCATGGTTTCTGATGAAGGCTGTTTGTCGAAGAATGCGAGACCAGAAATCAGGAGGTTCAGTAATTTTTTTAACCACCTTAATTGGTGCTGAGAGGGGATTGTATCCAGGAGGAGCTGCATATGGATCATGCTCAGCAGGCTTACAGCAGTTAGCTCGAGTAAGTAGTTGTCAACTTGTCATTGGTTGCTGCCTCTGGTGATTCTTCTTTGTTTCATTGCAGCTATTATTTTTTGCTTGCTGGGCTCCTTTTTCACGAGTGTATTTCTGCATCATTAGTTGTTAGAATAAGTTATTCATACGTCAGACTTCATCTTCCCCACTTGGCATCTTAATATATTCTTTTATATACCTTGAAGTTGTTGAGTCTATGCGACATATATTCATTTCAATGGTGTTTAACTACAATCTGGCTGATATTCTCTCGTCATACCCATAGTTGTCAATTGTCGATTTTTCTGTTCACCATCACCTCACTCCCTTGAATAACAAAGCTACTTGGTATGTCAAGACGAGATGAGGGTTTAAAGAAATGGTTGAGCTATGAGTAGGGGATAGATTTCAATCAAAAGCCCAAAAAGAAGATTTAAAATGCACCAAGATTTAACATCTTCCATGAGCTATCTACCTCTATAGATGTTCTTCTTTTCCTTAGATTTTTCGGCGTCTCAGATTGTCTCACAATGCCTTCTAACACAATAAAAAACCTTGCTACATACATTTCATAAATCATCTGAGAAACTTTTTGAAAGTCTTATAGAACCGAACTATATTGAACCTGAGAAATCTTTGATTCCGGAAAGATGGCGATATATTCTTGTGTATAGTTTGAATTGAAATGGAAAGATTTATGTAGTCAAGTCCAGCCCTTCAAATGAGCTTTGTTGCTTTTATTTTTCTTAAATGCTGTTAATTAGAAATCAGAACAAAAGATCTTTAATCTAGTGTATCTTGAACTAGTTATGGTACAAGGTTTATAGTGCTGTTTTTTTGTTGGAAACAAACTTGACCAACCCTCTTTTGTAAATTAGTCTGATTGTAGAAAAGATTGAAATCACAGTTGAAGTTGCAATCCTAAAAATTATACAAATCACCCAAATTTCAGTTTTTTGCAAGGGTTGGACTTTCCAGTAGAGATTTTTCAAAATTCCACTGGGGGAATAACCTGATCTCTGTTTGTCCTTGAATTTCCCTGACATGATAACATGTATGATGGATTTTTCTAGACTTCAGCTCTGGATGTTGGAAAGTATAAGATCAGGGTCAACGCAATCGCTCGTGGATTGCACCTGGATGATGGATATCCTGTATCAGTGGGCAAGGAACGTGCAGAGAAGCAAGTCAAGGATGCAGCCCCGCTAGAAAGATGGCTCGATGTCAAGGATGATTTAGCTTCAACTGTCATTTATCTAATCAGCGATGGGTCACGGTACATGACTGGAACAACCATCTTTGTTGATGGGGCACAGTCTCTAGTGAGGCCACGCATGCGCTCATATATGTAGTCCTGGTTATATTTGGTGGATGGTCAGCCTTTGGTGAGAACACCTATTTGTTTAAAACCATCTTTCATATGGATGAACATCTTGTTTCTGTGAGTTATTGTTTAAGTCCTGAATCTTTTGTTTCTGCTGGGTAGGGGGTGGATGTAGGCCATTGTTGATTCACTCAACCACTGTAACTGGAGCTGTTGTTCAACTAATGAATAATGTCCTCATAGGCTCTGTATTTGCTCGACCATTCTCGTGAATAAAGTCGAGGTATGCCCGGGGGTGCTTCCTTTAAATCAATTATTCTCTTCTTGATTCACTCAACCCATTGAGACTGTTTCCCCCTAGTACTCATGAATAAATTTGAAGTTCAGTGAAAGTATGTTTGAGTTGATCATTTCTTTAAAAAGCCTTTTTTTCTTCATTCATAGTTGAAGTTATCTCTTTTCCAAAATTCCAGTTTATAAATAGTGATTTCAAACTGTAATTTCAATTTTACAAGGGACTGCGAATGCAAAGCCCTTGGTCAGGGGCAAAGCAAAGGAAACAATGCAACATGAAATTTGGTTTGTGTATATATATACACTACAATAGGTGTAGGGTTCAAATTATAGACGTTTTGGTTGTTGATATGTCCAGTTGAGTTATGTGTTAGTAGCATCTAACACATCACATGCTCTGTGTGAGACAACTTGATGAATTTGAGTGGTGTTTGAAAGGCGAACTAGTCCAATAATTTCATGTGCCAAAATGTGGTTAAGCTTGTAGCAAAAAGCTTCTTGATTAATTAAATCAATTGTAAACAAACAAAAACAATTGGCATTGACATGAATTTGTTTTCGGTAAGAGATTTGAACTTGAGATGTTTTAGATAAAGATTAGCAAAACAACAATAATGTAATTATTTAAACTTTTTAAAGATTTCATGATGCATATGTAAGGATTCAACTTGCTTACTTCACTAATTCTCCCTTACAATGGCCAAAAACAGAGGTAGCCCTCTGCTATCTTTATTTATATATAGCCAAAATGAGTACAGAAAAACATAAAGATTCAAGAAGAAACAAGGAATAATAAAGACAAACCCAACTTCCTCTAGGGAAAGACTGGATATTTCTCTAGGCTAAGCAGCCGCCAACTTCAGGATAAAATAAAACCTACCTCCCCTAGACCTAAAAAACCTATTTATATTCCTTCTCTCATCTTTCTCTTATTTATGTGCTTGGGCCTCACCTGCACGATCTCCCCCTCTTTTTCCTTCCTCATTATTAATTTGTCCAATTACTTTTCTGCCCCTCCTTTGATATGTATGAATAATTGGAGGTCTTACAGCATACTTGTGAGAAACACGATAATAGATGCATGAAGCTAGTGGAACAAGGCATAAGACACTATGACTGTTTTCATTGAAGAAGCTAGATATAAGGTGTCTCGAAGATAAAAAGATGTTTCATAAATGGGTGAGATGATATGAAATTAGGGAGCAATTGACATGTTAAACCGAGGAGTAACTTATTCACTAACATATGTGGTATGTTTCAAATGTTAAAATCAAATTAATTCACCCTTCGTTTTAGTTTTTAAGAATGGGGAATGGGGAAGAAGGTGAAAAGAAGAAAGGGAGGAGAAAAATGTGGAAGAGAAAAAAAAAGAAAAAAAAAGCAATATGGTTATCCAATAAACTCAAACTTCATGGCTTAATCTCTAAAGAGTTTGAATGATCTAAATGTTACTAATTTAGTTTAAATGAATTGAAAAGAAATGAGTTTTCTGAAAAATATTAATTTTTTTAATTTAGTTTAAATGGAGCTTAATCTGTAATAGACATATATAAATATCTATCGAAGTTTATCACGATCTATCACAAATATAATATTTATAAAATAATTAACTAATTTTGGGTACGTTTAAGAGCATTTCCAAATTTGGTTGATGAACTTTAACGTGCATTCAAACCTGTTTCTAATAAATTTCATCAATTTTCAAATAATGGGTCCCAACATTTAAAACAATAAAGATAAACTAATTAATTTAGTGCCAAATATATCTTCAAAATTTTAATTCGTGCCTTATTGACTTATTTGATTTTTTAAGAAACTCACAAATTTATAATATGCAAAACTAAATGTGAAAAATTCAACTTTCATTTTGAAAATGTTTATTTAACACAACTCGGAGATGAAGGATTTCAAAGATAAAATCTCTAGTTCTCAAGAATATACAGATGGTAGTTAAGTTGAACTCATATTGGCAATTTAATTTTCATTGAATAAGTAAAACTTATTAAAAATAAAATTTGAAGTGGAATGAACAATTTTAGAGTTAAGAAATTATTGATCAACATAAATTAAATATATATAGCAAAATGAACCAAATATTTACAAAATATCAAAGTATATCTATAATGAACTGAACTGCAATAGACTAAGTTGATAAAAGACAATGCGAGAGACAATGGAATGTCAATAACTTATGAAAAGAATAGGGTATGAGTGCTATAAGTAATACTCGTTAACATCATTTTTCTAAAAATATTTTGGGCAAAATGACATTATAATGATACAATTGAGGTTATTTATGAAAAATTAATACTACAAAAAGACATCTGAAAATATATTATATATACACAGTGGCGGATCTAGAAAATTTATTGACAGGAGCTGGTTGAAAGGAAGGCTAACAAACATAATTACCACTAAACTGTCTACAAATATTAAACAGTAATTGATTTTATTTATACATATTATATAAAGAAGACAATAAAATTGAGGGGAGACTCGAGTCTTCCTGGACCTATACTAAATCTGTCGGTGTATATACACATGTATATTGACAAAATTTTGGAGAATATTTATAGATATAGTAAGGGGCTGTTTGGGGTAGGTATTAAGGGGGATTGGAGTGAGTTATGATAATCAATTGCCTATTTGGAGCCTTTTTTTTTTCAGTTAATTTTTTTTTTTTTTTTTATTTTTTTTTTTTTTTTTTTTGTAAAAAAGAATAAATTAAAGAAAAATTGCATCAAATGACAAAAATAATTAGAAAAAACAGCTCAAGACATCTATTTTTTGCATACTGTGAATATGACAAAATTAATAATATCAGGCGGCTATCAGACTGTAATCGTAGAGTTATCGACTTTTAAATTTACTACTTTTGCAATTTAAAAAATGTAGTGACATGAACTTTATTATCATAATTATTTTTTTGTTATTTTTGAAAGGACCTCTAAATTAAAATTACAAACTTTTTAATATATTTTTCTTTTTATTTCAACTTCAACAATTGTGGCATAGGAAAGAAATCATTCACTAAATTTCGATATTGAATTATGTTTAATTTAAGTAGTCTTTTTTTTTTGTTTATTAAATTATTCAATTGAGTTTAAACCTAAAATCAACCTACCAATGTTTGAGTTCCTATCAATCATATCAAAATATTTAATTTTAGCTGGATTTATTGGTTTTTTTTTTATAAAAATTAAAAGTTAGTACTTATTGTATTTTGTTTAAAAAATATTTTTTAAGTTACATTAATACTCATTAATCTTTTTTAAAGGTTAAAAATACTTAGCGCTAGAACATAAGCAATTAGACCTAGACACTTTTATTCAATTTTAGAAAAATATATATTAGCAATAAATTAAAGAAGATGACCAACTGGAAATGCATAATTGAAATGTCTTTTGCATTGCTTTATTACCAAAGTTACGAATAAGCAATGTATGCTTAAACTAGTATGTCAATGTAAGAATTATGTTGAGATAGGTCGAAATTTAATGAAGTAAGAATCTTATGTAAGCAATTTTAATAATAGCAGTTTGTGTTACATGTGTACGCAAAAAAAAGTGGTGAAAAGTAAATATTCAATAACAAATTTATGGAATGAACGTCGTAATTAAGAAAATTAAGAAAAATGATTTTAAAATTAATATTGCATATAATGATAAATGTATATGCATGAAAAAAACTGATGAGTGCAAATACAAAATCACAACTTAAATTATTGATATGAACGCTTAATTTAGGAAGTCCTTTAATTCAATATGCAATATATACACATGAAAAAAAAAAAATCACGATGGGTGCTAAATTTATTGAACGAATACCATAAGTAAGATTATTTAATAAAATAACTTATGAAATTTGTGTATTGGATCTGCATTGTATATTTTAGAAAAAAAAATATCATAATATTACTATCATAATTTTTCCCCAAAATGCATACTATCATAATACTACCTATTATAATCCTTTCTCAAACGCATATTATCCTAACACTAGGACTATTATAATACTAGGATTATCATAACACTAATTCTACCATAAATTAACCTTTCTCCCAAATGCCCCATTAAAATATTATAATTTATCTATGACACACCACAGTAGATCAAGGTAGACACAGATAGTCTTCTTACACCTACGACTCTTCCTTTTTCGTCCTCTCATGCTCATGTATCCTTTATGCTCTCTCGCTCTTGTTTTTCTCTTGTCACGTTGAACCCTCATTAATGGTGTGCAATGTGTTGCATAGATAATTAACGTGCTATAAATGCATCCTGACAATAGTAAAATATCATATTTCTTTATTTTCAAACATTGGAGCAAACATAATTAAATCCAAAAGTAAGGTCATGCAAAAAATAATTATTTGTTGAATGAAAAATTACAAATTGTCATGTTATTTATCAAATTAATGACAAAATTACAAATAATTGAATTTGAGACTAATTAAAAGTTGAGGTGTGTCTCAAATTGAAATTAATGACGTAAATTGGCGAATCTTGATGATGCCATATGATTGATTATTGAATTATAATAATTATTTAGTCCATTTAAATATTAAGAAGTGGTAAAAGACCAATTGAGCCCAGAACTAGACTTATTTTAACCCAAACGTTAAGTAAACTTCAAATTCAATATAGTTGTGGCTAAGGGCTAGGTCCATGGACCAATTAAGCTCAAACCCACAAAGTCTATAGAGAAGTTCTCTTCATTTGTGGGGTCAGAAATTTAAGCTTCACAAACCCTAGAGAGAACTCTCACAACGATTAGAAGACTCGTTAGCTCCTAAAATCGAACTATATTCACATACAAATTCAACCGAGAGGAATAAGAGAATCATGTACTAGAAATCGAACAACATTCGCACCAAACCTACATCAATAGAAGTGCAACTTGGTTGTTGTTAAGTTGGACTTACTAATTTCGTGTATGTGTAACGCAAGTGCAACACTTCATTAAGTCAGGTCATTACGAGTAATGCCCTCATCATGATTTTTGGTATTACATGCTTTTACTCTTGTACGATGAGTTATGAGTCATGATCATTGCATTTGAATTGCTCCCATGCACTTCTCCATCGTATAGTTTCTAAGTCCTCATTAAGTACAAGTTTTTCTACTACTCGTCCAAGTGCAAGCGAACAATAGATTTACTTGGGTGATCCAGGATCGAACATAGGGAATTGTAGATGTTAGTTCTAGATTCCACTTGTTGTTTAGACTTTATAATAATTAACTTGAAAGAATGTACACAACTACAATTACTTATTTACAATTTGAGACTCAAGCACCGCGAGTGACTTAAGATAAGGGAGAAGGAGTTGAACTAATTTGTATGCAGATGATGGGTGAAGGAAATTCTACGTACTATTTGATGATTATGTGTTGTGATAACCTTAACGTGCTATAATTGCATAATTAGCACATGATTAAGGCAACCTCCTCTCAGAGCGTTTAAACACCCAACTTGTTCACCTTTTGGGATACAAATGACTACGCTTACTTAGACACATTATAACTATAGAACTTGACACATAATACTAATAGGACTTTTGGTTTAAGGACGATAACCTCTCGGTGCCTATTGTCCGCACTTGTTCATTTTTCGAGATACAAATGTTAGAAGCTACCTCGCTAAGGTAAAATTTGTCACCAAATTCCTCCTTACGCGCATTAGCCTTCTCCTTGCTACTTGCCCTCTTGGGTAGTTGGGATTTACACTAGTCAAGTGATAAACATAACTCAACTAATGCGATAAGGTTTATAAGTTGAACTCCCTATCAAGAACTTATCACAACCCTTCTCATTTAATAACACAGAGATAGATTAAAAGTTAAGAAATGATGGATTGAAAAGGTATAAACATGCAGTCTATATATAAAGAATGTAGGCCTTTGACATTGTACAATATGAACAATACATATACTACAATGAAATAACAAAATGGAAAGATAGAAGAATGAAAAATATTGCTACAAGTTAGGAGATCAACAATAAATAATCTTTTCTTTTATCATGATTGTTTAATCTCTTAATATCTTGTTCAAGTTCTCTCTCTCTTTGTAATTTTCTCTAGTCATAGTCTCTCTTTCGGTGGGGATGAAGTGCTTGTATAAGCTGTTTTTTAACAAAAAAAACTTGTTTCACTAAGTGTGTCAGCACTGTCATCTGCCATTGTGAAGTCACTGTTGGATCGGTATGGCAACCCTAGAGGGGGGTGAATAGGGTTTAAATAAACTTTTTTTGACAAATAAAAAGTAAAATCAACTAATTAGATATTTTCTAAAATTTAAATAAAGAACTTTGTAAACTTTGTTAAATAACAAGATTGATAAAAAGATATGAATGGAAGTATGCAATCAAACTCAACCAATAAGAATATGTAACTAAAATTAAATTAAAAAATAATTAGAAAAGAGTTAGAGAAGAAGACACCGTAATTTTATAGTGGTTCGGTTAAACTCAACCTACATCCACTTTCCCAAGCACCCCTTGGGATTTTGATTGAAAATCTTCTTTGGACTCTTTCCACGGATTTGAGCCGAACCGATTCTTGCTCCTTTTTCGGGTTCAAGAGCAAACCCGATCCTTTCCACGGGTTAGGATCCAACCGTTACAATATGTTGAAATTTTTAAATCACACAAAAGAAAACTCTCTAAAAGAGTGAGTATACAATTTAAAGCTCACAAATTTAATCCTCACAATACAATAAGAAGCTCTCAAGAATAAGATGAAAAGAATAAAAATTGGAAGCTTTAGAGAGAATAACAATGTTGGCTTTTTGCTTGAGGATTGTAAAGATGTTGTGATCTTGTGTAAATGTGAAGTATTTAAAAAGAGAGGAAAGATAAATTCAAAATCATTTGGGTCATTAGATATAAGTAAAAGAAAAATGAATGGTTGAGATTTAAACTTAATTAGCCGTTAGACACAATACAAATAATAATATAATAATATGTCTTTTCAAAATATTTTGTTTAAAAAGAAATCAATAAAGCAACTTCACCCTCTTTTAAAAAAACTAGCCGTTAGACACAAGAAAAAATAATAATATTAAAATCATTTTTCTTTTAAATTCATTTTCTTTATAAAAGCCAATAAAACATAACAAAAAGCAACATTTGATACTTCTTCATTGCTCCAAGTGGCTTTCTCTAATTGGTTCAAATTGAATGTTTGGTCGCCACGTCACCATCTCGGGTATTTTTTCGTTAAGCTTCTTTTAGCAATATTTTCTTCATTTGAACTTCGATTTGGGTGATTCAAGAGGCGTTAGAATCATTTTTCCAAGCTCTACGATATGGTCTATTCAAATTAATAAAATTGTCAATAAAAAAAAATCAGATTTGTTATCATCAAAACATAAATTAATTGAATAATTAAAATAAATTAATTTGAGATTAAGGGCCAAAAAGCCAACAGTCACATCATTCCAACTACCATTCTTGACTTTTTGTGAGCTTTTCTCGCGTAATGATTAGATTTATCGCCTGGGGTTGTTAATCGCCAAGCGCGATCCTTTGTAGTACCTTCGCGCGAGATGTCAAATGTAAGCTGTTCCTTTCTTCTTTTTCCACTTGTTCTGCGTTTAAACATGATAACCGTGTAAAATAGGAACAACAATTAGGTAAGCCACATTTTAAAGTATTTATGCCTTTACAACATAAGTTATGCATTCTTAGCATCCCTTACGCATTTTAACCACATTCTTCTAACAAAAAGGTCTATAATAACGATCATTTCCACATGTTATCACAACTCCACAAAACATGTTTCTTTAAAAACCTCATATGAACAAATTGAAACGTCTGATGAGACATCTCTATTTCTCATCTTCTTCTTATCATCCAAATCAACAAATAAACTAATGACACTAAAAAAAAAATTGTTTCAAAATCTATTGTTGCAAGCGACGCTTACACAAGACCTGTCATTGCAGTTGTTCAAAGAAGATTATCTAGGAACAAGGGCAAGATTCTATCATCATACAGAGCATCTTGAAAAAATTATGGAATTTCCTAAAATTGGGATTGTCATAAAAAAGAATTCCTTGTATGATAACTTTGATTCCACCTTTAGTAGATTAAGGAGGAAATCACACCCTGATGTGATGTCTATCATGATGGATGAAGTAACAGTTGAGGCTACCTTAGTAGAGATAGAGAGAAAAATTAATTTCTTGATGAAATTTGTCGAGCAATGGGACTGGTCGGTGTTATTCATTGGGACTTATTATTTTTGCATTTGTATAGTGCAATCGTAATATGTCACGAAGCATGTTCATCGCGCACGTAAGATGCTCACCATATCTTTCTATTGCACGATTAATTCTATGCGATAAGTCATGGATCATGATCATAGCATGCGAAAGACTCACTATGTACCTCTTCATCGCATTATAGCTAATTCCCCGTCGAGTACAAATTTTTCTACTTTCGTCCAAGTGCAAGTGAACAACATGTTTACCTAAATGATCTAGGGTCGAACACAATAAATTGTTTCTAGACATTAGTTTTAGAGTCTACTGATCGTTTAAGCGCTATGGCGATTGAGTTAAAAGAATAATAAAATAACTAAAACTAATTACTTACACCTAGAGACTCATGCATAGAGGAATAAATTATGACAAGATGGAAGATTGAACCAACTAACTTGCATAAGTAAGGCGGTGAATGAAGGTTTCATGCTATCAGGCGAATAAGCTATATGATCGATGTGATATAACCAACCAAGCTATCTTATGATCGTGCTCCTCTCAAAGTCATATAATGCCACACTTGGTCTCCTTTTAGGATCCTAACTATTAAGATAGGCTAAGTGATTTATATCTAGAAATACTTATTTATTCTACTTAGAGTGCTTCACGTTTAAGGACAACAACCTCTTGGTGTCTATAGTCCACACTTGTTCGCCTTTTGGGATACAAATGAAGGAAGTCCTTTCGCAAGGTTGAAAAAACTCTTCCTTATGTGTGTTAGCTATGTCCTTGCTAGTGACCCTTTTGGGCAGTTGGCGACATGCAATAGCCAAGTGTAGAATGTACCTCAGCTAACACACTAAGTAGTATAAATAAATATCACTTATTGTGAACACATCATAAACCTAAACTGCAAATAACACAAAGACAGATGAACAATAAAAACATGGATGGATTGAAAAGTGTATAAATATGCACTGCATTAAAGAATGAAGGCCTTCGGCCAATGTACAATATAACTAAATACAATGTAAGGAAATAGTAAAGTGGAAAGAAGAAGAAAGTGGAATACAAATTAGAGGGAACAAGGGATTGACTCTTCTCCTCTTAAACTGTAAGCTTCCGTGTTACAATTTGGTCAGAGAAGAAGAATGAGTGTTGTACACACGGTGATGAGGCTAATCCTTGCCACCAATTCTCTAGGTTTCTGACCGATGCATGTTTATCTTCTCTTGGTGGGGATGAAGTGCTTTTATAGACAGCTTTGGACAAGAAACTTCTATTCCTCTGAGGTTGTCAGCGCAGACTTAGGCCATGTGAGATCACATCACTCCAACTACCACTTTTATCCTTTAGTGAATCTTCCTCGTGTGATGATGTGGTTCCTCGTTTGGAGATGTTTATCTCTCGATGAGTATCCATCACATAGTTCTTGCTCGAGATGTCTCATTTGCTTCATTAGTTTCTTCCTTTCTATTCATTCTGCGTTTAAACATGAAAATCACATAAAACAGGCATAATACTTATGTAAGATGTATTTCTAAATACTTATAAATTTACAATGTAAGTTATGTTTTCTGATCATCTTCTTATGCGTTTTGACCTCATTATTTTAAATAAGAGGCTATAATAACGGGTATATCTACACGTTATCAAGGACCACAAAATCGCATCCTTGAGAGATCAAATGCAGGCTCGTGAAGCCATTGATCAGTTTAGTCAAATTCATGTTGTAAAAGTCAATGATAAAGGAAAGAATGTGGTGTAAGTTGTTGGCTTTTTGGCCTTTAATCTCAAATTAATTTATTTTAATTATTCAATTAATTTATGTTTTGATGATAACAAATCTGATTTTTTTTTATTGACAATTTTATTAATTTGAATAGACCATATCGTAGAGCTTGGAAAAATGATTCTAACGCCTCTTGAATCACCCAAATCGAAGTTCAAATGAAGAAAATATTGCTAAAAGAAGGTTAACGGAAAAATACCCGAGATGGTGACGTGGCGACCAAGCATTCAATTTGAACCAATTAGAGAAAGCCACTTGGAGCAATGAAGAAGTAACAAATGTGGCTTTTTGTTATGTTTTATTGGCTTTTATAAAGAAAATGAATTTAAAAAGAAAATGATTTTAATATTATTATTTTTCTTGTGTCTAACGGCTAGTTGTTTAAAAGATGATGAAGTTGCTTTATTGATTTCTTTTTAAACAAACTATTTTGAAAAGACATATTATTATATTATTATTTGTATTGTGTCTAACGGCTAATTAAGTTTAAATCTCAACCATCCATTTTTCTTACTTATATCTAATGACCCAAATGATTTTGAATTTATCTTTCCTCTCTTTTTAAATACTTCACATTTACACAAGATCATAAAAAAAAAAATCTTTACAATCCTCAAGCAAAAAACCAACATTGTTATTCTCTCTAAAGCTTCCAATTTTTATTATTTTCATCTTATTTTTGAGAGCTTCTTATTGTATTGTGAGGATTAAATTTGTGAGCTTCAAATTGTATACTCACTCTTTTAGAGAGTTTTCTTTTGTATGATTTAAAAACTTCAACATATTGTAACGGTTGGATCCTAACCCGTGGAAAGGATCGGGTTTGCTCTTGAACCCGAAAAAGGAGCAAGAATCGGTTTGGCTCAAATCCGTGGAAAGAGTCCAAAGAAGATTTTCAATCAAAATCCCAAGAGGTGCTTGGGAGAGTGGATGTAGGTTGAGTTTAACCGAACCACTGTAAAATTACGGTGTCTTCTTCTCTAACTCTTTTCTAATTATTTTTTAATTTAATTTTAGTTACATACTCTTATTGGTTGAGTTTGATTGCATACTTCCATTCATATATTTTTATCAATCTTGTTATTTAACAAAGTTTACAAAGTTCTTTATTTAAATTTAAAAAGTATCTAATTAGTTGATTTTACTTTTTATTTGTCAAAAAGTTTATTTAAACCATATTCACCCCCTCTAGGGTTGCCATACTGATCCAACAGTGTAAGTAAGCTAACCATAACAAAAATAAAGTTTTAAGTAGTTCCTGAACATGATCGCAAACTCCACTAACGCTTAGTGTGGAGGTCTATCTCAGATTTCTTTTTTTTACTCAAAGTCATACATTGAAAGAATCGACAATTTGAGAATGCTTATCGGATTCCAACCTTCGACGTTCCAACAATTCTATGGAAAGAACAACATAAAGCAACACATTGTCCACTTTGTTGAAATATGTGATAAAGGAAATCACCTGATCAATTAGGCAGTTCATTCGAAGTTTGAAAGAAAATGCTTTCGAGTGGTAAACTGACTTGGATCTCGAAGTGATGGATAACTGAGAATAACTAGAAAGAGAGTTCCTAAACCACTTCTATAACACCAAACATACCATAAGCATGATGGAGTTTACATATACAAAACAATGAAAGAAAGAACCAACCACTAAATACATCAACCAATGGAGAGCTTTAAGTTTTTACTGCAAAGATCGACTCATTGAACTATCTGCTGTAGAGATTTTCACTTAAGCTATGCACTAGGGGCTTCTTTATATTTTACAAGGAATAAGGCCACACATTTGAACAACTAGCAACTCATGCTTATGATATGGAATTGAGCATTGTCAATAGGGGAATCAAGAATTTTTTTTGCCTCCGAAGTAAAAAAATACGAGAAGAAAGTGAGTCTGTTGTTGTCCGTTATAGCAAAAACTCGTGATTAAAGATTCTCATAAGAAGGAGCAGCCCATCGAAGAAGATGATGAAGGGTGGATAATTGTGACCCATCAAAAAAGAAAACAACTAAATTCAGTCCAAAAAGAGTCTTGTTCTTACCAAATTTATAGAAGAGGGAATATGACCCAAAATCAACCCTAACATTTTTTTGCTCTCATCTTCAGTAGCCCAAATAAATTCCATATCTCTCTTTCTTACTATTCCCACTAAAATCAAGCATAATCCATTGGCCTAGAGATCTCCTCATTCTTCAATCCAAAATTCCTCAAGTCCCACGACCCATACTATTTCTCCTTTTATTTCACCATCATAAACTTCAAATTCTTTGCCATCTCATGAAAATTCCCCTCCATCTCTTATCAACCCATACAATAATATGGGCCTAATTTCTACCCCTCTCACGGCCCAAAATCTTACCCCATCGCCTCAAATTAATTCCCTTAATTTCCCTAACTCCACACGTGGCCACCAGATGCCTTGAACTCCTTTTTCTTCTCATACCGAAGACCTTTTGTCTTCTCCAAATTTTGCAAATTCATCTCCCGTTGGATCAGTATGACAACTGTAGAGGGAGGTGAATATGGTTTAAATAAACTTCTAATAAATAAAAAGTAAATTCAACTAATTAGATATTTTTTAAATTAAATAAAGAACTTTGTAAACTTTGTTAAATAACAAGATTGATAAAAATATATGAATGCAAATATGCAATCAAACTCAACCAATAAGAATATGTAACTAAAATTAAATTAAAAAATAATTAGAAAAGAGTTAGAGAAGAAGACACCGTAGTTTTATAGTGGTTCGGTTAAATTCAACCTACATTCACTTTTTCAAGCACCTCTTAGGATTTTGATTGAAAATCTTCTTTTGACTCTTTTCACGGATTTGAACCGAACCGATTCTTGCTCCTTTTTCGGGTTCAAGAGCAAACCCGATTCTTTCCACGTGTTAGGATCCAACGGTTACAATATGTTTAAGTTTTTAAATCACACAAAAGAAAACTCTCTAAAAGAGTAAGTATACAATTTGAAGCTCACAAATTTAATCCTCACAATACAATAAGAATCTCTCAAGAATAAGATAAAAAGAATAAAATTGAAAGCTTTAGAGAAAACAACAATGCTCGCTTTTTGCACTTTTTGAGGATTATAAAGTTTTAATAATCTTGTCTCTTTAAAATTTGGGAAAAGTGAAGTATTTAAAAAGAGAGAAAAGATAAATTCAAAATCATTTTGGGTCATTAGATGTAACTAAAAGAAAAATGAATGGTTGAGATTTAAACTCAATTAAACGTTAGACACAATACAAATAATAATATAATAATATGTCTTTTCAAAATACTTTGTTTAAAAAAAGAACTAATAAAGCAACTTCAGTATCTTTTAAAAAAAAACTAGCCGTTAGACACAAGGAAAAATAATAATATTAAAGTCATTTTCTTTATAAAAGCCAATAAAACATAACCAAAAGTCACATTTGCTACTTCTCCATTGCTCCAAATGGCTTTCTCTAATTGGTTCAAATTGAATGCTTGGTCACCACGTCACCATCTCGGGTATTTTTTCATTAAGCTTCTTTTAGCAATATTTTCTTCATTTGAACTTCGATTTGGGTGATTCAAGAGGTGTTATAATCATTTTTTCAAGCTCTACGATATGAACTATTCAAATTAATAAAATTGACAATAAAAAAATCAGATTTGTTATCATCAAAATATAAATTAATTAAATAATTAAAATAAATTAATTTGAGATTAAGAGCTAAAAAGCCAACATCTCCCTCTCATCCTAATTCCTTTGTTCCACCTTCTACCCAAGTCTTTCCTACTCACCTGATGATCACCCGCGCCAAGTCAGAAATTTTTAAACGAAAAAACTTACTTTCCTCAGCTACTATTGATTGGGCTCTTACCCAACCGACTCGAATTACTCAAGTTCTTGCCACCCCTAAATGGAAATAAGCCATGGATGAAGAGTATGTTGCCTTACTCAAGGACAAAACATGGCATCTTGTACCACCATCACTCTCTTAGAATGTTGTTGGAAACAAGTAGGTATACCGTATGAAGCGTAGCACTAATGGGTTGATTCAACGGTACAAAGCGTAGCATATCACAACACTGATATGCTCACTTCATGCATGCATGATAAATTTAATTGTAATTAAACTAATAGAAGACTTAGTTGTCGTTGTCTATAATAGACTAATATAAAGGTGTTGCCATAGTTGAAACTCTGGACTTAGTTTGTCTATATAATATGTAAAACGAGTTGTCGAAAGGTTAGATTAACCTGAAAATGTTTTGTAAATATTTGAACTATTTTTTTTTCAAATATATATATTTTCTTATGTATTTTATGTTTAAAGTCATAAAAGGATTTAGATAAGAGTCATGTTAAGCAAGGTTGATAGACATTGTTAGAAGAAGAACAATATCGGTCGACTTCACACCACATCTGAAGCCTAGTGAGGAGGTGCTCCGGAATGGTGGAACACCCAATACTTAAAAATAATTTTAAAACACTTAAATATTTTATCATTTTCTACTCACTAAAGAAAAAAAAAAACTTACAATTTTATTAAAAACGTTTTTTTACTTTTGTTCAAAGAGTAAAAAAATTGTTTAGGTGAATTTTGGGTTTGTGTTTATGTCAAAGTCTTTCATCAATTATTGTGTTTCTTATTTTGGCTGTTTTTCTTTTAACTTTTTGGTTATTTGTTTAATTATTCTTAGGTAGATTGGTTCCAACATTGGGAACTAAATTACACAACTTTCCACCTCAACTTTCCTTTTTTTTTTTTTAATTTGTAATTATATTAATAACAAAACAGTAAATAGTATCTAATGGAATGGTTTTGAGTGAGGAAATGGTTTTGATGACTTAGTTGGTCTCTTGTGAAATGATTGAAAAGCTTAGCTTTATGGAACTGAGTCTAACTGGAACAACTCTCTCATTTCAATTTCGTATATTTAAATTCTACTCTCTCTTTGCTCATTCCTTGCTTTGATTCTCTATATGTCATATGTTTCTTATAAAGCAACACCTTCTCTTCATTAACATATTGAACCCTTTGATAATGGATCCATATACGCATGGATCTTGTTCTATGCTTCTTCAACTCGAGTTCGGATCCTTTTTTTATTCCTTTAGTCTTCGGTTGAATTTTTAAAACTCTACGCGGTCCTTTGATTCATATCGAAAGTTGTTCTTTTCTTAAAAATGATGTGTTCGCAACAATCATAAGTGTCAAAGATTATGATAATAGAATGTGAAAGATAAAGTCAACAATATAGAATCTGTGTTAGGTTCCATGGAAGAAATGAAAGTGAACATTAACGGAGAAGCCATTGTAATATGTATAAAGGCCAATTAAAATTTCAATCTTTCAATAAACTTTATCAAGTCTTTGTTGAAAAATTAAATGTTGAAGAAGATAGATGTGATTGAGATAACTGGTGGCTTTATATTCAACAAAAGGCAATTAAAAAAAAAGAGTTTGAATTTTTAATCCAAAGTTGAAACGTAACAATGTATCATTCATTTCTATTTGATCAACAAAACAAAAGATATATATGTTCCAGAAAAACATTCACAACTCTCTCATCTTCCATTTTTGGACAGATTTTGTATAAAGAAACACAAATTTGAGTACTTTTCTTCTACATCTACATCAACTATGGGGATGAGACTTTAAAAAATGTTCTAATTTGATTATCATTAGGTTGGACTTACATAAAAAGTAAAGCATTGTGAAAATAGAGAAAGATTAACCATCCAAACAAATTGATCATATTTTTTTCAAAATTAACCAAACTGCTTTAAGATTAACCCTATAAACATTTGTTCCATGTTTTAATTTCTTGGTTTTGTTATATAATTTAACCAATTCAAGTTTTAAAATCTAAAAAACCTAAAAACATTTGTTCCATGAAAACTTAATTTTTCATCATCCATTTTTGGGCTACTGAAGATGAGAGCAAAAAAATGGATTTATAAGTGTCATTTGTATTAAAAGATACTCACAAATCACACTTAATAACCATGTAATCTACCTCACACTTGTCAAATTATCTATAAATATTGGCATTAGATGGATTTATAAGATTTATGGAAAAGAAATCCACGACAAATTTAAATTTTGAAATTTTTATAATTTAGTGTTTTGTTTTATTTTGTTTATTTTAGTATTATATTTTCTGAATATGGATATGTTCTTACAACAAATTTAACTTTTTTTATTAACCTCTTAATAATGACTTAGAGCAAATTGAATGACAATAATAAACAAATAAATGTGTGGACGTGATATTTGCTTTTCCATCTTTTATAATGGTGGGTGTAATAATATTATTCTTTTTCAATGAACATGATATGGAAATTGATACCTAGCTACAATAGTATAATATTAAGTGTCATAAATTACCAATGTTTAATTACATTACATCATAATACGTACCTGCCCATTAGGTTCAATTTATAATTCTATTTCAATACACAATGTAACAAAAAGGTTTTAACAACATGATTTCTCCCCTTTAAACATATCTCTACACTACCTTGTTACGCTACTTCATTGTATAACTAAAGGTGAATTTATTAAAGAGTCAGGAGAGCATGTACCCTTTTTACATGATCGGTCTTTGTATTGTAATATTAGTTTTGAACTATCATATTACAATATATATATATTAAATAATTTTTATTTTATCTATATTTTGATTCTGGTGTAATGGTTGTGCCCCACTATAAAATCACTAGGTTACAATTTTTTTTTATGCGATTTTTAAATTCATCTATTTACGTTACTTACTGGTGTATTTATTTATTTTATTTTATTTCATAACTAAAAGCTACAAGATAATTTTGTAAAATTTTAATAATTTTATTTCTCCAAAACTCCAAATATCAATTTTATGGACAAATTTCAATAATGTCATAAAAGATATTTTTTCAAGGAGGTGGAACAAAACCTAACTAATATAAAACTCTAACTTATTTTATGGCCCTCGTTTGCGTTATCTAACAAATATTTAAAAAAATGTAATAAAGTCGGTGATTTGAATTTCTACTCTGACCAATAGTTCATAAAAAAAGTATTATTATTTTTTTTTATGCATTTTTTTCTATTTCTTTCATTTTTTTTCTAAATAATTTTAATATTACGTTATTCATAATAATTTTCTTTTAAAAAACCTACTTCTTTTTTTACTTTTAAATTTTGGTTTAATTTTATAAACTATTAGATAAGAAAGGAAGAATTTTAAAGGTGCAAATAATATCTATAAGTTTAATTTGAAAAAAAAAATAACCAAATGAACAGTTAATTTTTTAAATTTAAACTACTTTGTTTTTTCTAAGAAAAAATATGGCATTATTTTTAAAACGTCTTGAAAGTACTTTCCACGTATGTGAGACGAATGTTTATAAGCTAAATTAATTTTTTTAAAAAAAACCAAAGAAAAAGAAAAACTTAAACACTATTCTTACATAATGATTTCTCTATTTTGTTATTTACTGTTTAGTAGTATTTAAAATAATAATAAAAAAAACTATACCAAAATTTGAAAACTTCAAAACTTGGAGACTAGAAATTTGAGTATTTAATCCTGAAACATAAATATCATAATATTAAAGATTGTAACAAACCAAAATAACTTTTACAAGTAATCATTCTTAAATATAATGAGAGAAAATTTGTATAGTATAGCATTTTGATTGGCCGATTGTTTTAGAATTTTGACATTTATTCATCTTGTTATTATATA
This sequence comes from Cucumis sativus, assembly GCF_000004075.3. Lineage (NCBI taxonomy): Eukaryota > Viridiplantae > Streptophyta > Magnoliopsida > Cucurbitales > Cucurbitaceae > Cucumis > Cucumis sativus. The sequence continues at coordinate 23,261,812 of NC_026657.2, forward strand.
TAAACTATTTTTCAATAACTTATTTCAATTAATATTTTTAATGTCATATTCATTGTTTATTTATTCTTTCACTGTTTAAGACTCTAATTATTTGTTTATTCATATACTAGAAAAAATTATTTTTTCTGTCTTAATCTTAATTTTAGAATATCTATAGTACAATAATTGTAATATGAAATACAATGGTTGTTGATCGGAGTAATTTAACTTTATTTGTGATTTTTTTTTACTTTCTTTAGTGTGTATTTTGAGTTGAATCTAATTCTAAATTATTTTGTTTTAATTTTTTTACATTAATTTTGTTTTGGTTTTACTTGCCTCAGTTTTGTATATTAGTGCTGTGATATATTTATATTATATGTATTAGTTTATTAATATACTTACTACGTGATTTTTCATTTTTTCAAAATTTATACAGTTCATTAGAGTATTATTAATTATATGAATGATGTAACTCAGTGTATCATTATCAAGTATATCAAAAATATATTGTTAAAACATATAAGTAAAGTGAATCATTGTCAAGTATATAAATCAAGTTTACAAGTGTATATTGATAGTATATCAAGTGTATAAGTAGGACTTCAATCATATCAAGTACATTTAATCAATTAATTGTATAAGTAAAGAATAATAAATGTATCGAGTGTATCAATCAAATGTATCAGGTGTATCAAGGGGTATTAGGTATATCAGACGTGTATAAGGTGTATCAAACGTATATTAATAAAGAGGGCATTTATGACATTTTACCTTTTGATGTGTGGACTGGACTTCGTTTTTGGCATATTCGTAAATAATAACTTAGCTATTATAACTTATTTTGGAATTGCTCGGATAAGTTGAGTAGTTATACAATTATGATTTTGAATTAGCTTGAATTAAATAGTTAATTGTTTAAGAACATATATAAATAAGAAGTGAATGGATTAAGATATATAGAATTGATTTGTTTGTGTAAAATAGATTTAAAGAGAGAGAACATAAACATATGAAATATTGTAGTGGGGCCTATCAAATATCTCTATATTTGGTCATATGGTTGAATACAGAACACAATACAATTATTATTCTTTTCTTTTATTTCAAAAATAGAAAAAACAATTCACAAAATGATATTATAGAGAAGGGGTTTATTTTGTCCTCTTGGAGTTGCCAATACTTTGTTTTTTCTTCTTCAGATTTAATGTCAAATAATTATATTTTTGGGGTGTACCAACACAAATTCAAACTGGGTTTATTTGAAACATTGAAATTATTAATTATAAAGTAGAGACCAAGTTTCAATAGGCCAAGTCAAATAAGTTGGAATTTTTCAAACCAACTTAGAATTTCAATTTGAATTTGAACTTTATCCCATCAAAATAAATAACTCTTTTTTACTTATTAGATTTTTGGTCAAATTTTGCTTCTCTCTATATTTTAAGATTTTACACCTATCTAATTCTTTAGTTTTAGACATTCAATTTAGTCTTAAATTTCAAATTTTTATAAATTATAATTATGTTTGGTAATTGATAAAATTATAATGAATTAAAATGGAGTAAAATATAGTTGATAATGAATTAAAAAGAATAACTAGTAAACAAAATTGAAGGTATTCCCAAAAGTATTAGGGGTTGAAAGTTAAGGATTAAAATTAGAAGTTAAAAAGTAAAAATATAGAATTGTGGGATCTTTGAATATAGAGAGAAAAGTTAAAGCATATTTAAAACATAAAATTTGGTTAAAGAGTAAAAATAATAGAAAGAAGAAACCCTAATACCTTCTTCTTCTTCTTCTTTTTAATTTTTTAATTTTTATCGTAAAAAAGAAAATAATAGAAGGAGAAAGAAAAAGATTCATGATTTATTTTTCCAACATGAAAATTTTCAAAGTTCAAACCCACATGTTCTAAGAAGGAGCAGAGAGATCCCATGAATGTATCCTTCAAACACTTGTGGGATCCAATATTATTTTCCTCATTCTCTTGCTCTTTTTGTTTTTTAGTTCCAAATTTGTATATATATGTTTATATGTTTACACTATATATATATATATGTTTCAAAACAATTTAAAAACTAAAATTCAAATGGTAAAATCTGAATTATATTGTTTACTAAATTAAGAATTTAATTATAGGAAACTAATAAAAATTAAATAGTATATATATCAAATAATGTTGGTATATATATTTTATCAACTCACTATGATCCTTCTTTCTTCCAATATTTTCATACTCCACTCATTGCCCATCATCATTAACCAATTCCGACCACTACTTTCACCAGTCCAACTTTCAGCCTTGACAGTAATTCTGACAACCAACTCTGATGGCCAATTTTCAGCTTCCACTAGCTATCAATTCGATGATAACTTCCACCACTATTTTCAAAAACCAATTTCAGATTCGAGAATCACTCCAATCACAACTCTGGAAACCAATTTCGATGACTAATCACCAACTCCCAAAATTACTTCAATCACAACTTTGACAACCAATTACCAGCTTGGACAATCACTCTAATAAAAACTTTGGGTGACCAATTGCGACAACTAACTATGGGCTCCAACAATCATTCTTAGTTACACATTCGGCAACCAACTTTGCACAGTCAAACTTAGATGATCAATTACTAATGTCGACATCCATCTTTGATGACAACTCCGACAATCAATTTTGAATTTCAACAATCACACCTCCATACGACCAACTCCAATGGCCAATTCTAGTCTTTTTTGTTTTTTTTTTTGTTCACACTCAACGTATACAATTTATGACTGTTAAAGTGTGTTGTAGGATGGTTAAATGTTATATAAATAATTGTAGTGTGTCTACTTTAAGTACATTTGGTTTTAGGAAAATTGCATTAGATAACAAAAGAAAATTATAAAAAAGCAGTCCATAGCACCTCTTATTTTGATATTGCAAATATAAAAAATATGACAAGTAATTAGGTATATCAGAGTGCAATCAAATGACTATCAAAGAGTTATTCACTTTTAAATTTGTTACTTTTGCAATTAAGAAAATGTAGTGACATAGGTCCTATTATCCTAACAATTTATAAAATGTTGTATTTAATGCTTTATCTAGGAGAAACCAAACTGAATGCTAAATTAGACGTTGGAAGTCGAACATTCATTCAAATGTGATCCATCAATCTTAATGAGGTTAGAGAAGCATGTTAGGTACAGGTTCAACATAGCATGTTTAGTTAATTAGGGTATTAGAACTATCACCGTAATTAGGGTCATTTAGCAATAATCTAGGAGTATATTATTGTAATTAGAATATATTGATCCTTTCCTTATAGGTTGCTCAATTTAGTGTATATTTACCATTGTATTACATAAATCCAATAACAAAATAATAACATCCAGAATATTCCTCATAGTATTCATCATGGTATCAGAGCTAAAACCCTAAACCTACCGTACTCGCCGCTGCCGCCGCCGCCGAAAAACTCTACCGTGAAGAAGCTAACACACCGCAACTTCTATCGTGAAGACGCAACCCAGCCGCGAACGCCAGCAAACCCCTCGGTCAATCTCCTGCCGCGACTCACTGTTGTGAAGACGCTTCACGACTCCTTGCCGCAACCTCCTGCCGTGAAGACGCTCACCTGCTGGCAACCCTCTACCGTGAAGAAACAACTGTGCCGCGAACTCCAGCAAACCCCTCAGTCAATCTCCTGCCGCGACTCACTGCCGTGAAGACGCTTCACGACTCCTTGCCGCAACCTCCTGCCGTGAAGACATCTTGTCGTGAAGACGTTACACTGCCGTGAAGACGCTCACCTGCTGGCGACCCCCTGCCGTGAAGAAACAACTGCGCCGCGAACTCCAGTGAAATATCTGTAAACTTTTGCCGTGAAGACGACTCCCAGCCGAAATATCTGACGAATCCCAGATCTGACGAATTCTAACCGCGAACTTTGGATCTGGTGAATTCTAGACGCGCATCCGACGAACCTGCAGCAAATCTTCGTCACCAACCAATACTCTGTGAACTTTTGCATCCTTTGATTGGACAGTTGTGTGTGGCTAAGTATTTTTAGATGGAGAAACATGAAGTTGCTCGTCCTATTAGCACCATTCTCGATGGAACTAATTATATTACTTGGGCCCACCAAATGCGGAGTTTTTTTATAGGTCGAAAGTTATGGCGTATCATTACTGGAGATATCACTAAACCAGTCAAACCTACTCCTCCGATTAAAAACATTAAGGACACCACTGAGAATATTGATACAGACCCATCTGATGTCACTGTTCAAGAGACGACTGCAGAAACCGACAAATACATTGAACGTCTTGAGGACTGGGATAGCAAAAACCATCAGATCATCACTTGGTTGGGTAACACCTCTATTCCAACAATTCACACACAATTTGATGCATTTGATACGACAAAAGAACTCTGGGACTTTCTGTCCACACGTTTTCAGTCTATTGGACTTGCTCACTATTACCAATTGCACTCTCGACTTGTTAGTCTAAATCAGGAGGGAGGACAATTTGTGAACGAGTATCTTGCAACTCTTCAACCAATCTGGACTCAATTAGATCTGGAAAAAATCAAACCGAATCATATTCGCCTCATCAAAGTTCTTATGGGTCTTTGCCCAGAGTATGAATCAGTCCGTGCTGCATTGTTACATCGTAACCCTCTGCCGACTCTTGATGTTGCCATTCAAGAAATCTTATTTGAGGAAAAACGCCTTGGCATTGTTTCCTCTCTGCCCTCTGATGTCGCTCTTGCAACCACCCATTCACGATCGGCTAATGAGTCTATTTTTTTTGCAAAAATTGCAAACTTCATGGTCATAAGTTTGCTAGTTGTCCTACTATTGAGTGCAGGTATTGCCACAAACGATGTCATATCTTGGACAACTGTCTCACTCGCCCACCCCGCCCTCCTGGTGCCCCATATAAACCCAAGTCCTCCCTTAAATACGGTTCTCCACCTATTGTTGCTGCTGCTACCTCATCTAATATCATCACACCTCAGAATTTTCAGTTAAATGATCTTCATGACTTACTGAAACAGGTGATCTCTTCCAACTCTACTGCTCTTGCCGTCACTCCAGGTACATCTTGGCTCCTTGATTCAGCTTGTTGCAATCATATGACTGCTGACATTTCATTATTATCCTCACCTATTCATGTTCAATCTCTTCCCTCAATTCACTCTGCTGATGGTAATCATATGTCTATCTCTCACGTTGGTACTGTTAACACACCCACCATAAAACTGTCAAACACCTATCATGTTCCAAAACTCACATTCAACCTAGCTTCTGTTGGCCAACTTTGTGATCTCGGACTAACTGTTATCTTTTCTTCTCATGGGTGCCAGGTTCAGGATTCTCAAACGGGGCAAGTGATTGGTACGGGACGGAAGGTGGGACGATTATTTGAGCTTACATATCTTCAGCAATCTCCTGAGTTTCCACCTATCTCTGCACCAGTCACTGATACCACTATATATCAGTGGCACCTTCGTCTAGGTCATGCATCCTCTGATAAACTTCGTAATTTAGTTTCTACTGGTAATTTGAATAATGTCTCAAAATTCAGTCATTTTGATTGCTTAAATTGCAAACTTGCAAAAGAACCTGCTTTATCATTTCCTAATTCTTCCACCTCTTTATGTAATACGCCTTTTGACCTTATTCATACTGACATTTGGGGTCCTGCTCCTTGTACTACCGTTAATGGTTATCGATATTTTGTCTTATTTATTGATGACTATTCTCGTTTTACTTGGATTTACTTTCTTAAACATCGCTCTTCCTTATATCAAATATATGTTGATTTTGCAAATATGATTCACACACAATTCTCCAGCAAAATTAAAATCTTTCGAACTGATAATGCGATGGAATATAAGGACTCTCACCTTCTTTCCTTCCTTGCCCAGCAAGGCACTCTGATTCAACGCTCATGTCCTCACACCTCTCAGCAAAATGGAAGAGCTGAACGCAAACATCGCCACATTCTTGACTCTGTTTGCGCTCAGCTTCTATCTGCTGCTTGTCCAGAAAAATTCTGGGGTGAGGCTGCCCTCACCTCTGTCTATGTCATCAATCGTCTTCCTTCAAAAGTCACTAAAAATGTTTCTCCCTTTGAAAGACTATACGGTACTTCCCCTTCTTACTCCAATCTAAAAATTTTTGGTTGTGCATGTTTCGTATTATTACATCCTCATGAACATACCAAACTTGAACCACGTGCACGTCTATGTTGCTTCTTGGGTTATGGTACTGAACATAAAGGATTTCGTTGTTGGGATCCCATCTCTCAAAGATTACGTATATCTTGTCATGTCACCTTTTGGGAACATCGTCTGTTTTCCAGTCTTTCTTCATTCCATGAATCTCTTTCAAGTTCTCACCCATTTTTCATCGATTCTTCTATTGACATTTTTCCCACACTTGACTCAACACCTGACGCTACACCTTGCCTGTTACCTATACCTGAGCCCACTCAATTGGACCATATTTCTGCACTCCCGAATCTTCCATCTGCCCCTCTTGAGGAACCTGAATCTGCACCGATCCGACGATCTACACGGGTAAGAGAAATTCCCTCTCATCTTAAAGATTACCATTGTTTCTCCACTATCATGTCTTTAGTTGAACCTTCCTCGTATAAGGAAGCCATCACTAACCCATTGTGGCAGCAAGCAATGAATGAAGAACTTCAAGCCTTAGAAAAGACTCATACTTGGGAGTATGTGAACTTACCTCCCGGAAAGAAACCTATTGGCTGTAAATAGATTTTAGAACTTACCTCCTGGAAAGAAACCTATTGGCTGTAAATAGATATTTAAAATCAAAACGCATTCTGATGGCTCTATTGAACGATACAAAGCACGACTTGTAGCCAAAGGTTACTCTCAAGAATATGGCATTGATTATGAAGAAACGTTTGCTCCAGTAGCTCGAATGACGTCTGTTCGCAGTCTTTTAGCCATTGCAGCTGCAAAACAGTGGTCCCTCTTACAAATGGATGTTAAAAATGCATTTCTCAACGGAACTCTATCTGAAGAAATCTATATGAAACCACCACCTGGTACTACTCCGCCACATCAGAAAGTATGTCTTCTTCGACGAGCTCTCTATGGTCTCCAACAGGCTCATCGAGCCTGGTTTGCAACTTTTAGCTCTAGTATTACTCAACTTGGGTTCACTTCCAACCCTCATGATTCAGCCTTGTTCAACCGCCAGACACCTAATGGTATTGTTCTCCTTCTTTTATATGTTGATGACATGATTATTACAGGTGATGACCCTCAAGCTATATTTGAATTGCAATGCTACCTGGGAAAGCACTTTGAGATGAAGGATTTAGGACCTCTCCGTGTCTGATGGTTATTACTTATCTCAAGCTAAATATGCTTCTGACCTACTCAGTCGATCTGGTATTACTGATTCTACAACATTCTCAACACCTCTGGATCCAAATGTTCAACTTACTCCTTTTGATGGTGTTCCCCTTAACGATCCTACTTTGTATCGGCAACTTGTTGGTAGCTTGATTTACTTAACTGTAACTCGCCCTGATATTGCGTTCGCAGTTCACATAGTTAGTCAATTCATGGCCGCTCCTCGTACTATTCACTTCACTGTTGTCCTTCGGATTCTTCGCTACATTAAAGGCACTTTGGGTCATGGTCTCCACTTCTCCTCACAGTCTTCTCTGGTTCTCTCTGGATTCTCTAATGCTGATTGGACAGGAGATCCTACTGATAGAAGATCCACCACTGGCTATTGTTTTTATTTAGGTGATGCTCTTATCTCCTGGCGCAGCAAGAAACAATATGTTGTTTCCCGTTCTAGCACTGAGTCTGAATATCGTGCTCTAGCTGATGCCACTTCAGAATTATTATGGCTTCGTTGGCTACTTACTGATATGGGAGCCCCACAGACATCATCTACTACTCTCCATTGTGATAACCGCAGTGCCATTCAGATTGCACACAATGATGTATTTCATGAACGAACAAAGCACATAGAGAATGATTGTCATTTTGTCCGTCATCATCTTCAAAGCAACACTCTCCATCTTCAATCTATCTCTACCATTGATCAACCTGCAGATATCTTCACCAAAGCTCTCCATTCTCCTCGTTTCACTCCGTTACTTCACAAACTCAAGGTGGTTTCTACTCTACCAAACTTGAGTTTGAGGGAGGGTATCACCGTAATTAGGGTTATTTAGCAATAATCTAGGAGTATATTATTGTAATTAGAATATATTGATCCTTTCCTTATAGGTTGCTCAATTTAGTGTATATTTATCATTGTATTACATAAATCCAATAACAAAATAATAACATCCAGAATATTCCCCATACTATTCATCAAGAACCATGTATTGGGTTCCAATTAATTGGGTTAGACATAAGATAAATAACCAATTGAAATATTTCTTTAAGCATCATGAGATGAACTCCTCTAATACATTACAATACAACGTTCTGAGTTAGGTGCATTTCTTATTTACATTATTACACTTTTTATTTTCATATTTTCATCTATCTTTCCTTCCATTCTAAACCCTCTCCTTATAATTTTCTTTAATAATCATACCTTAAACTATTTTTTCCTAATTTTAAATATCATATTAAACTAATAATAGGATTAAATGAGTCAATGCTTATAATCATAAGACTAAAAAAGACATCTTTAAAATTTAGGGACCAAACACATGTATTCATAAAAATAATTTTTCTACAAATTGTACAAGTGTTTCGATTTAATATTCATGTTTTCAAAAGTTGCTTCCTAGTTTTTCCTTTTTTAAATTAAGTTTTCAGCTTTTCATTTGAAATTATATCTAAATTCCAAAATTTAAATTTAAATTTCAATCCTGTCTTATGTCTTAGTTTGGTTTATCAAATATTTTTAAAATATATTTAAAAATTAAGTCCAATTTTGAACAAAGAAAAAAAAAAAGGTTCAAAAGCCTTTTTTTAATCTAATTAATTTGATTGAAAATGTAAGTATTTTTGGAAAAAAACAAAAGTTTGAAAAATAAAAAATAGAAAACAAAGATGGTGTAATTAATTTTGAATATAGTTAAGAAATAGGAAGGAAAAAATGTGTGTACGTGTAGACAAATTTCACACAATAGTCTGAAGAGCCACGCAAAGTTATTTATTGAACTTGGAAAATGTTGATACATAGGCTGACAAAATTTTATATGATCATTATTTTTTTTTCTTTTTCTTTTTTACACATTATATATATATAAGTATAATGCAACCAATAATCTTAGAATTCCTATACATGACTCCAAAGTTTTCAAACAAATTCCCAATCAAGAATCCTACTTCTTTCATTAAATAAATTAATTAACTAAAGAGTGCTCGTCTCTTCCATAATTGTATTTCAAGATAACATTATCTGTATAATTTTTTTATAAGTATAATTCTAAATTAAACTTGGGTTGTATCAATCTTAGTAGATTATCCTTTTAAATTTAATTAAATAAGTTGTTTTACTCTTTTTTTTCTCTCAATTAGATATTTACTAATTCACTCAATAATTTTAACAAAAGGGGAAAAAAAATCCATCAAACTCATTGATTGCAATAAAATAAAGTTTTCCAAAAAGTAGGTAATTGACAAGCTAAACATTGAATAATTTTACCAAAATTCATGAATTCCAATAGAAAATAATTATTGATGGACCATATAAATATTCGATTTATTTTATATATTTTAAAACCAACCTTTTTCAATCTAAGAATAAAATTTTGCAATTTCAATATAGAGTTGTGGGGTGCAAATTGCTGCGAGATAAATGAAATTAATTTAAATTTTGAGTAAAAATTAAGTCTATAAAAATTGACCAAAATATTTGTAGAATATAGTAAAACATTAATCTACAAAGGATAGGATTGAAATAGACTATCTAGTTCATCTGTCATATAATTTATCATAGTCTATTATTAATATAATGATTTATTATATTTATAAATAATCTTAATTGAAAAAATCACACAATTAAATGAGCTAATTACATTATTTTTTTTTTCTTTCAATGAATTGATTTTTGACTAAAATTGCTTTGAGAAGTGTGCACGTACACATCCAACACCTCCATCTTCAAGTTGAATAGATTAATTGTTTTTCTTTATTTAACATGACAATTAAAGAAGTGGTTTATGAATAATATAAGGTCATATTCTAACTTTTATACATTGATCAAGAGATAAAATCCTACTTGGTTTAAGGTTTACAATAGTCAATAGAATACAATAAAAAAAAGTACTCAAATATATAAGAATTTGGGAAATATCTATATGTATAGGATACAAATTCTTTATCTCATATATAAAGTATTTAGGTGTTGTAGGTTATATAAAATCAATTTAAAACTTTTTCATGAACATGTTTGTTCATTAATTTTTTTCTTCTTTTGTGGAGATGTTTTTCACACGATAGTGAATAGATTTAAAGATACGTTGCATTCATAGTATTAAAAACAAAGAGGAAAGAAAAAGAAAAAGAGTGGAAAAAAAGTTACATTGATAATTGGCAAAGTTTTAAGAAAATTGAAAAAGAAAAAAGATTAGGAACCATTATTAGTTTTGAAATCAATAAAAAAATAACTAAGTATTTCTTTTGAAAATTGAGATTTGCTCGCTTTAATTCATGAAAATGATATATATATCTATAATATCATTTTAGGGTTTCATCACTATTAATTGCTGTGATTGTGCATGATCCGATCCCAAATTCTAAAGCTTCATTGTGAATAGTTGTTTAATATTATAAATCTTATTCAAATACTTTTTAACAAATTACCTTTTTTTTATCTCCAAATTTTAATAAATAAATTTAGAAGGTCCTTGAAATATTTTTTTCTTTGGTTTTTTTAAAAATAATTATATGATGATTAAAATTGGAAAAGTAATTTCATATCAAATTTGATTTTTAGAATTATTCTTCTAATTTAAAATACAATATAATTATTTCAATAATTATATAATATTTACTAAATATTTTAAGGTGTATATAATTATTTTAAACTTTTTCAAATCCGAAATAAAATGGTCACGTTTTAGAGAAGTATAGACTAAAATAGCAAAAGTAGTATTTAAATTATTTTATATTTCTACTTTTATGACTTTTGCTCTATGTCTTATTCTTTGATTAAATTATACCAAAGTAAAACTATATTTTATCATTAATGAGGAGAAGAAAATAAAACTTTTAACATTGCAAATTAATGAATTCTTTGTGGTAGATTCCAAAATGAATTAAGTCCAATTATCAATTAATTGGATGCTATAAATTAGGATAAGGTAGCTAGGCTTTATTCACTTTTCTTCTTCTATTGATAAAATCAATTTTTATCCAAATAATTAAAAATAATCATCACCCATGTTTAAAATTTCCACTTGATGTATGACTAATAATAATTAAGGTTTAAACTATTGTTTTCTTAGATTAATTTTAGTGCCTTTGTATTTATTTAGTGATTCCATTCTGGAGGAATATGAACTTAAAAGATGATCCATGCAAGAGATTAGGAAAGAAAATTAGCATTGGATCAAGGAGTGATGCAACAAGAATGATACTCGAGATCAGAACATTGTTAAGATGTTGTTAATAGAGTTGAGATGCTGCATATTTGGATGAAAATAATGAAACAGGGGCACAAGTGTTTTTTCTTGGACAATGTTCTGACATCCACACTAGTGTTCTAATTCTAAATCTTTTTGTTTCCCATTTTCCGATTTTCATTTCTGCTTATTTGTGTATTAGTTTGTCATTATGCTATTATCTTTTTCATAGTGTATAAGATTTCTCCTTGTATGCTTTAACCGACTATATATATATATATGTTATTGAAACGAGAGATAACTCTTCTAACACATTTTTGTGTATAAGATTTGTGGTATCAAAGCTTCTGGCTTACATCTTCTTGCTACACGTCGTCTATCTTTCCTATTTTCTTGCCCTAATTGTTTCTGTTGTCTCTTTGTCAATGACTTGTGTTAAAAGTTGTCTTACAAAAGAGCTTTGTTCACCAACTTTTCTTCTTAAAAATATTTGCAATCTCATGATTCCATAATGAACTTATTTCCTTAAAAAGAATTTTATATTACATCTATTTTGAACGCACACGAGTTGTTTGGATGCATGGGCTCATTCATGATTCAAATGTTTAGGATTTAGGGTTTAAGGACACCAACACAAATAAATTTGTAAACTGCTCCTAAGAGCTTGCGACTAGTGGGAGCAAGTTGATTGATCTATATAGAATCTTGAGATGTTAAAACCTATTTTGATTGATTCGAGTTGTAATTTAACATGAAAGTTGTGAGAGTTGTTTATGTGATTGAATGTAAAAGCATGAAAGTAAAAGTGTAATTGAAAAAGGAAGTCTTGATTGGGTTAAAGGTCTAGCTTAGGATTTCGACATTCCTTCATTTGATCAGTCCCTTATTAAACTTTAAAGATCGTTTATATGTTTAATTCTACTATATTGGCTTGTTAATCATCACAACGAATCAAAACTAATTCCACGTTGAAAATTAATTAACATTTTAATCAATCTTAACGTTAAAACAAAGCCCTTTAACATCACATTACGCCAAGGTAATCTAACCATGTTTGGTTAGCGTATGAAAAAGCCTATATTACTAACAAATGATTCTTGAATAATAATTAGCCATGCAATATGTCAAGCGGATTATCATAAATAACCTACAGTCACTCACAAACATGCTCTAATTTGTGACCTAATTAAGAGTAACACATAGTGTATTCCTCTCTAGCAAAGCAAAATGATCAAACCACAATAAATTCTAAGCATAGAGAGTAAAATACATCAAGAAATCTGAGCATTACAACAACAAAGCATTAAATATAAGTTCTCAAAACCAATTTAATGAAGTTCAACGATTACCCCTAAGTTAGAAGAACTTTCCTTGCCGACACATAAGAACCAAGATGAAGTCCAAAATGTAAATAAAATGAAAAATTACAGGAAGTTATGGCTGAGAAGAAGAAAATACAGAGAAAATGCAAGTGGAGGCGTCCAAATTGCTCATCAAATGACCTAGAGATAGATAATATCTTCCAGCTATAACTAACGTTATTAACTTCATGAATAGCTAACATAATAAAACGAACAAATAATATAAAAGACTTTGATAGCTCAGTTTGACAAATACGACTTACATCTGATGAGCTTCTTTGCTCGCATAAGAAATATTATTGAGATTAAAAAATTTGTAACTCAACCCTAAAGTTACATTAACAAGTTATCATCATAACTTAAACGTATAAACTCAACCTCTTCCTGACGGTAAACTTGAATTTTCTCGAAGACGAATTCAGGCTCCTCTAAATTCATTGACCGCAGTACAATTATCTCAGCCTTCATTCATATTTCTTATCAATTGATACTTTGTCCAATCCCTTGACGATCCCTAATAATTTCTCATAATGCAAAAGGTAATCGGTTTACTTTCGTATAGATTCTTCACAAAAAAATATAAACTTTTGAACATCAGCTGTGAAGATTAATTTTACGTTCATAGAACTTCTGCTTTTTAAAGAGCCCCACAGTGTCGTGCCTCTTTTATAAAACGCTCATTCTTTCGCCAGTAGAACTCTAACTCGAATTCCAACCTTTTCCATATGTTTTCTATCTACTCTCTACACTCTTTCATGTGGTTTTGGTTTCCAATCAATTCCTCATCATCTGATATGTGGATGAGAGGCTAAGGTACTTATTTTTGCTTGGGTTTCTAAGAAATCTCTTGGTCCTTTGATTTTTTGAGAACTTGAACTTGTTTGATGTAACTTTTGGTTTCAATTATGCACTTGAATGTTATTTTATTATCTGTTCGGACACATCATGAATGTATAACTTTTGCTTTATATTGAATCTTTAACTCGTGACAAGTTGATAAAATTTAGTTAAGAGCAATAGGTTAGATTGGCTTGTTAATATACTTTTGACGAACATTGTTCTAACCAATCTAGAATTGAATCTATTGAATATCAATTAGACGCATAGAAACTAGGCATTTTCCACCTAAGGGTCTCTTGATATCTTAATGCCATTGTAAAATTTGATTATGCATGCTTAATTATATTGTATTAGAAGAACAATAAGAACCTTAGGATAATTTAGTTATCCTAAGTAATTAAATTGGCTAGTACAGATAATTGGTGATACTTTGATGAATAAATTATTTGTATAGGGAGGGATTGATATAACCCATACTAGTACTAGACATTTTTAACATATAATTTTTCTTATTTACTCTTTCTGTGCAATTTTCTTCCTTGCAATTAAACTTAAGCCCTTTGGTTACCTCAAGTAGGAAATTATTTTGTTTGAGGAATGGGTGTGCTCGCTTAATTTGACCTTGGACTAATACTAAAGCTAGTGCTTGAAGTGTATTTCAATAATTATTTAGCACAGATTTGGGCGATGAAGTCTGTCCACCAAACCTAAGTTGAATAAACTAGCATCTTATGTTGTTTTATGAATCTTGAATTATATGTAGAGACATTGAGATATCAATGTTCGATATACAACTTAAAAGGTTTATAATATAGAGATAATATTGGGTACCTTATCTTGGTAACACTATGGAAACAACCCACTTTGCATATGATATAAACACAATGACCCAACGCACGTTCGTGTAGGTGAGATGTGAGTAAGGGTATCCTGTACAATAAATTTGCACAAGATTGAACCACAAAATAATAACCACTAAATGTAACTCTGTTGACTAGTTAGGTTTTTATTTCATTAATGTTCTAGGTAACTTAGTCTTACTCATGTATGTATTATGAATTATTATTCCAGAGAAATTTTCCTTCGATTTATTCAAGTGAGAGTAGCCTGATTGCCGACTCAATAAGCTACCATTTTGGGGACATGACCAAGTGGGGAATTGAAAACATAATCAAACAAGATGAAATTCACTTTTTGCTGACTTTAAGGTAAGTAGACAAATGTTCTTTTAAATGGTGTTTCCGAATCAGCTTGAACAAAAGGTCATCCTCTCTTCATTGCATGAGAGAGGTTTATATGTTCATTGGTTGGACTATGAACAAGTTATTCATTAGAAGAGCACTAATATTTAAGGACTAAAAAATAACACAGAGGTAAAATAGTAATTTGATTCAGCTGGTGTTACAGACACTCGCAAAAAACTAACAATCTATATCTATAGACACATAAATATACGTACAATCATGAGTTTTTAGTGTACATATTAGAATATAGGACCTTGTGGTACATATGGTGTAAACGGTATGTTAAATCACCACTCCAATCCAAATGTGTAAAGTTAATTTATAATTTAATTATATGAATGCTATAACAATAGTATATGACTTAAAATGTTATTATTTTGAAGGATTTAGGATGGGTTGGATTGTTGAAATTATAAGTTAATAATATTGAGTTAGATGATTTGAACAAAAGTCTTAAAATCATTGTTCAATGTGTAGATTGTTAGAAATTAGAAATTAGTTTTAGTGTGAGAAAAATGATAGTAGAATTAATTTATAATGTTTGTGCAACAATAAACCCTACACAGCAGCTACTCTTATATGTATTGAAAAAAGGAAAGAGAATTAAGTAGAAAAAGAAAAAGAAGGTATGATTGAAATGGTAAAAGAAAAAAGATAGAAAGAAAGAAAGAGAGGAGGAAACATGCAATGGATGAAGAAAACAAAGAGAAACAAGCGGGAGTTCGAGGAAAGTGAGATGGGGATGACATAGAGCCGCCGCAGGCATACCTAATACACACGTGTGTGCTCTCTCTCTCTCTCTCTCTCTCTTCACTCTTGTCTTCTTCTTCTTCTTCTTCTTCTCCTTCTTCTTCCTCTCCTTCTTCTTCAATTTATTCATTGAAAACAGTCCAAATGCATCTGCTCCTTTGACTCCACACCATCAGTCCCCAATCCTTTTACAAACAATTCTTTCCATTTTCTAATTACATTATTTTATTCCTTTTACATATACATTAATTAAACATCACTTTTATCTCCTATTTTTTACTTAAAACAATTCATTCATATTTCAACTTTAATAATCAATTACAATTTAATTCTTCAATCTTACCCTTCCTACTATGTTTTAATTTATAAAGTTAAAACTTTTATAAAGTGAGGAAAATCATTTTACAACTTTAACTCTTTAGAAAAACTTATAAATTAAGATAATAGTTAAGTAAAAGGTTAAAAGAATAATATAATGAGTGAAAAACGTAATTAAGTACGTCAAGTAATTTTGATTTTTGCACAAACATTTAATTTGATTAAAATAAATCTTAAGTGATGTCCCTATCGAATGATGAAGCCGCCACCATTTTCAAACCTTTCTTTTCCTTTTCCTTCTTGACCATTGCTCCACATTATTTCCCCCTTTTTCTCCTTCATCTTATTTTCTCTTACCACTAATTATAGATTTTGTTCTGAGCTTTTTTTTTTTTTATTACTTTATCTCACTCGTTTTTCTAAAAAACAACGTGTCCTCGTAAAAGATATCAAATCTCTCTCTACCCATTATATCAAACCTTTAAATTCAAGATTAATAGTACCAATACTATAAATAGGTGTGTTGTGCTCATTTTCCTACATGTTATTCTACTCTCCATCTAGATTTGACATCGACCTAGAGTAAATTCTTATATTGTAAATTTTTTTATAAAGCATATGTTAATAAAATTATTAATTTAACTAGGGCGGATTTAAATGGTTAATCAGTTTAATGTTTATGATTGAGTTGTAGTGAAGCAAATGATTCCAAACTTTTTTTTCTCTCTCTCTATTATGTGTAGTTCCAAAACTATTTATGTCCAAAATCAATTATCAGCCAATTCATCTTTGAATAAAATAAACTAATACCCAATTACCATGCATATGACAAGTTATCTGTAAAATGTTTTTCTTTAATTTAAAAATATCCTAATTATTTTATTGCAAATAGAATTTAAAATATTCATTTTTTTTTCAGAAAGACATTCTTTTTCACAACAGACGTAGATAATAAAGAATTCAATGCAAATGTAGCTCAAAAGTAAAAATGTCTCATTCTTTTCACTTAAATTTACATACTAATATTCCTATTTTCCACTGTGTCGTTATTACTATAAAAAAACAAAATCTATTTTAAATGAAAAAATGTGAAAATATTTATAAAAATAATAAAGATATCTTATTAATTAATTTATGATAAACCACGATAGACAATGATATACTAATATCTCGATCTAATGTATATCAACTAGAATCTTTTGCTATATTTATAAATATAGTTTAGTTCATTTTGCTATAATTAAAATAACAAAAATAAAATTAAGGATCTTGATACAGTTTAATTATATATATATATGTTTATTTATTTATTTTAACCGACCTAAAATTTCTTAAATAAAGGGATAAATTTTAAAAATTAATAACTATGTAACTGTGAAATGGTTTTTAAATATAACAAAATTAATTTTAAGATATTAATAAGTTTTGTGTTTTGGAATAATTTACTATAATTATTAAATAGGTCTAAAAAATTGGCGTAGTTTTATAATAAAATATGGATAAAATTTGACGAAAATATCTCCTAGGAATAGAATTTACAATTTTGATGAGTTTTGAAAAATAAAATAAAATTGGAGAAAGAAAAGTTAAAATAGTGAAAAGGGACATAAAATGTAAATGAACATAATATTCCAATGAGAGAGGAAGGCATTTTCCGTGGTGTCTACGGCACAATTGGCAGCTATATATTTACTGTTCTTCCTCTTCCATTTCTCCAAATTTCTCCTCCCCCTTCTCTTCTTTTCTTTGCTCCCAATTTTTCACCTTTTTCTTTTCTCTTTCCAAGATCCCAAAAAACCAACAATTAAAGCACATATTATCATCAGATCACACAAATTCCTATTTTGTGATCATCATCCGGAAGAGCAAAATTCTTCATTATCAATATATATCTTTTTAATACTTCTTGATGGAGAATTATCAAATGTTTTTTCCTTGCTCCGATGGGGGCGGAGGACTGTCAGCCTATCATCATGCCGACATGTCGTCCGGCGGTGCTTCTGATATGTTCGGTAATTTTCAGGGTGGCGATATGGAGGCGGTAAGTGGGTTTTTGGGGATGAAAAGAGAGGTGGATGGCGGGGCGGTGGAAGCAGAGGGCGGAGGGAAAAAGAAGGGAGAGAAGAAGGTGAGGAAACCGAGATATGCTTTTCAGACAAGAAGCCAAGTTGACATTCTTGACGATGGGTATCGTTGGAGAAAATATGGTCAAAAAGCCGTCAAAAACAACAAGTTCCCGAGGTTAACTCTATTACCCCTTTTTTCTTTCATTTTTATTTCTTTTCCATTAAATCGACCTTCAGTTTGGCCTTTAACCATTTCTATCATATTTGATAGTAATAATGATTGAAATTCTTCTAAGACACAAAAGTGATTGATTCATGTTTACATAATTCATCTACATGATTCACTTTAGTACTGGTGATGAATTTTACTAAAAATTAAATTTCTTCATTTTGTTTAAATTGTTATTTCTTGTGGGGAATGAAAAGTTTTTTCTTTTTTTTTTTTTTAAAAAAAAAAACTATGCATGTCAAGTAAAAATAAAATGAATTAAATGATTAAGATTAAGTGAGATGACGAAAAATATAAAATTTTCATGAAAAGTTAAGATTATGTGATGTAAAATGAAGGGAATTTGAAGTATATAGGACGTTCGTGAATAGTGAAAAAATTAAGAGAATGTTAAGTAAACTGTTGGGTTAAATGGAAGAATTAAGATTAAGTGTTTATGGGTCTATTAATCAAAACAAATATATCTTTCATGCAAAGTTAAGGTTCTATTTAGTAAAAATGATGCAAATTTTCATCGAATAAATGATTGAGAATAAAATGAAAAAAGCCATTTTTCTTAATTATAATGATTTTGTTTAGCTTTTGAAATTTACGATTGGTTTTCATATTATTTTAATCAATTTTCAATAACTATAACAATTTTTTTAAAAAACAAAAACTAATTTTCTTTTGTCACTTCTCAAAATTTGGCTTGGGTTTGGTTAGTAGAAAATAAATTAATAACTAGTATTTAATAAGCTTGTTTGTTGAAAATTAAAAACAAATCAAATTATCAAATTGAATCAAAATTTGTATTCAGTGACTTTGGAAGTGAATGGCTCTAAGATTGTGTTTTATAAAATAATAAAAAAAAAACATCTCATTTACATGCAAAATCAAATATCATGAGTAGTGAAATAGAAGTTAGATTTGAGTACTTGAACTGAATATCAAAATTAAGTATTATGTATAAATATATATATATGTATGTATGCATGTACATATTTAATTAAAAACTAACACCTTGATCTTGTACGTAGCTTGTTAGTTTAAGCTTTGAAAATTGAAGTTAAAATAATGTATAATGAATTATTCTCTACCTAGCTTTACCTCTAAACTTATAGTATTTAATAGAAAGATTGAGTGCCCTCATTAAGCAATCATTGAAACTTTTGATTTCCTAACGAATATGATTATAGTTTGAGACTACCATAATCTTTAAACCCATATGTATGGTATTAAGAATAAGAGAGAAATGAGGGTGTTGACATTTTATAATAATCAATTCTATAACTTTCATTCAACTATAATAAATAAAACGCTTATATTCTTATATGTATATAATAGAGACAGTGATATTAATAATAAGATATATAGAGAATATAAAACACACATAGTTAAGATAGAGTTAATTACTATATGAATTCTTGGTTTTTTCTAACTATCTTGGATTGATTTAGTGTTAAAAACCATACATTGTCTCAATAACTAACTATGAGATTATGAATTACTTTGATGACCACTTTTTTATGAGTTACTTTGACACTTAAATATTGTAGGGTTAGACAAGTTGTCTCGTGAGATCATTAGTGAATATGTATGTAAGCTGACCCGAATACTCACATATAATATATATATATATACATATGTTGGTTTCTTCTCAATTATCATGAGTTTATGTATGACAACATACCCATGCCAACTTTTTTTTTGTTTTAATAGGCACATGGGTGCTTAACTTTAAGATGGTTTGTAATTGCTTTAAACACATTTTTTATATACCACTGATCATATGAGAGGGGTTTAATTAGCTTGGGTTCAAAATACTCTTTATGTGTGTCTCGATATTATGTTTATGTTATGACAAAAACGCATGATACATGCATGGATAATGAATCATAAATCTCATGTGTCGTTCTTGTCCAAATTAAAAAATATAGATTGTTTTCATACTTGATTGATTGATATATGAAGATGAAGAAGGGTGATGATTGATATATTTAATTATGTTGTGTGTATATATAGGAGCTATTATAGATGCACACATCAAGGATGCAATGTGAAGAAACAAGTGCAGAGGCTAACGAGAGATGAAGGGGTGGTGGTGACAACATATGAAGGAATGCACACACACTCCATTGATAAGCCAACAGATAACTTTGAACAAATATTGAGTAGAATGCAGATTTATAGTACTCCTTTTTGAGATTCTTCCATTTCATCATCAACCACAAAACAAGGAGATCTCAATATGATCACTATCAATATCAAATCACACATATTAATACTTGTTCATGTGAATTTGAACAAAGGCTGATCATGTTTTCTTTTTCTCTTTTTCTTTTCTTTCTTTCTTTTTTTTTCTTTTTTG
Organism: Cucumis sativus; assembly: GCF_000004075.3. Lineage (NCBI taxonomy): Eukaryota > Viridiplantae > Streptophyta > Magnoliopsida > Cucurbitales > Cucurbitaceae > Cucumis > Cucumis sativus. The sequence goes on from NC_026657.2 coordinate 23,282,532, forward strand.
GTATTTCCTTCATCACCTTCGGTGCTTTTCTTTTCTTTTCTTTCTTTTTACCTTTTTTCTTGTAGAAATTAATAAAGTTTGCACAAGCAGCTGATGAAATTCATATATCCATATCTGTCTTAGAATAATTCGTTTATGTCCCCCCTGAGCACTGAACTTGAACAAACCTGGTTGTAAAGTGGAAAGCGGTAGAGAGCCTTAGTAAACACATTCAGTACTATTATCATATTGGACTTCATAAACTCTTTGGATGATCTTCTTAGACATAAAATGATAGTCAATTTTGAAAAAACAAACCCAAGATTAATCAGGGACCGTAGATGTTACGAATGCTAATAATTACAGAAACAACATGAATAAAAGTAAAGGGAGGAAAAATAACACAGTCACGTTGGTAACCCAGTTTGGTGCAACAACGCCTACATTTGGAGGGCTTGCCATCAGAGTGAGGCATTATATAGCAAATTCAATATATTTCATAAGTAGTTGTTAAAATTAATGAATTCCAACACATATATTTTTACATTCCTCCTTTTTTTTTAACAACCTTCCTTATGTAAAACACCTATAAATATAAAAGGTGTTCTCTATCAAAGGAGTTTTTAGAAATATTCATACTTCCATGTAAAAGAGGAAAAGAGAGAAAAAGAGTGAATTTGTAACTCATCTTCAATAAGAAAAAGGAGATTCTTCCTCGTGGATGTAGGCTTCTATTTTACCGAACCACGTAAAAACTGTGTTGCATCTCTTCTCTACTCTCCATTCTTCATACCACTGTAATCAATCTACTCAACAAAGCCACAAATAATTTCATTAGGGTTTGAAACAGAGAGAAAACGTAGAGGAAGAAGAAGAAAAAAAGAAAGGTAATTACATTTCTCTAATTTCCCCTTTCTTTTCCTAATTTTCTTTTCTTTCCTTTTCTGCAACATGCAGAAATAATAATTTCCCTTCTTCACGCGTGTACGGCTGCAAGTATACCTACATGTCTCCTTCTCCTCCAAGTTTTCTTTCATCCTACACTAAATAGAGGCCCAAACCAAAATTACACCTTTAGGCCCAACAAATTGGTATCAAAGCAAGGTTCTTGAAATTCAAGAAACTGAATCTTGGAGAAAATTAAAGAAAGACAGACCAGAAAATGGCTATAGCAAGAGTAGAAATTGAGAAGTTTGATGGAAAGGGAGACTTTGCATTATGGAAAGCAAAGATCAAAGTCTTGCTTGGACAGCAAAAGTCTCATAAAGCCCTTTTTGATCCTTCAGAACTTCCAACAACCCTCACAGCAGCACAAAAAGAAGAAATGAAATTAATTGCCTATGGAACACTAATACTAAACCTTAGTGACAACATAATTAGGCAAGTTTTAGAAGAAGAAACAACACATAAAGTTTGGATGAAACTAGAAAGCCTATATGCCTCTAAAGATCTCCCAAACAAAATGTACCTAAGGGAAAAAAATTTCACATATAAAATGGATCCTTCTAAAACCTTATCTGAAAACTTAGAAGAATTCAAGAAAATAGTTTCAGATTTTAAAACCCTTGAGTGACAAACTAAGTGATGAAAATGAGGCATTTGTCCTTTTAGATTCTTTACCCGAGGCATACAAAGAAGTAAAAAATGCTCTAAAATATGGAAGAGACTCAGTAAAAATAGATGTCATAATATCAGCTCTAAGAACTAGAGAATTAGAAATACATTCATCACACAAAGAAAATCATAGTGGTGATGGATTGTTTGTCAAAGGTAAACCCCAAAACAATCAAAGTAAAAACAGTAACAAATCTTTTCTAATGAAGACAAGAAAGGAAAACAGAAAAAGAAATGTAAATACTGTAAAAAGAAGGGACACCTCATATAAGAATGTTTTTTTCTTAAAAGAAAGAATCAAGAAGAAAAAAAAGATTCTAAAGGGAAACAACCAGAAGTGTCTATAGTAGAAAGCTCTTTTACCTACACAGATGCCTTGGCATCAACCTTAGACCAACCATGTCAACCCCTTAGGAAAACATGATTGGGTCCTAGACTCAGGATGCACCTACCATATGATACCTTTTAGAGCATGGTTCAATACCTATAGAGAGATCAGTGGAGAATTTGTGTTCATGGGGAATAATAATGAAACATTGCTGGAATTGGATCAGATGAAACTAAAAGATGGGACTGTAAAACTCCTTAGAAATGTTAGACATGTTCCTCGCCTCAAAAGAAATTTAATCTCCCTAGGAATGTTAGACTCTCTAGGGTGTGAATACAAAGGGAAATGTGGAGTTTTCGAAGTCTTTATGGGATCTAAGTTAGTCTTGGTTGGGGAAAAGGTAAATGATTTGTTCATAATAAAAGGAGTAGAAATGATAGAGGAGGCAAATACAGTTTTATCTCTAAACGCCTAACAGAAGCTGATCTTTGGCATAAAAGATTGTCCCATATTAGTCAGAAAGGACTTGAGGCACTATCTAAACAGGGATTCTGCCTCAAGACACATGCAGCAAACTGTCCTTTTGTGAACACTGTGTACTAGGCAAAACAAGAAAACAAAACTTCACCAAAGCACAACACACAACAAAAGGAATCCTAGACTACATCCATTCGGATCTATGGGGTCCAACATCCACTCCAAGCCTAAGTGGCTCAAGGTATTTTCTATCTTTTACTGATGATTTTTCTAGAAAAAGTTGGATCTATTTCTTAAAAACTAAAGATCAAGTTTTTGAAAAATTTAAAGAATGGAAACTAATGATAGAAAAACAAACTGATAAAATGTTAAATATCTTAGAACTGACAATGGTTTGGAGTTTTGTGGAGAGGTGTTTAATAACTTTTGCAGGCAAAGTGGAATAACAAGACACAAAACAATGACCTACACACCCCAACAAAACGGAGTAGCAGAAAGACTAAACAGAACTATAATGGAAAGGGTAAGGTGTCTATTATTAGATGCCATCCTAGAAGAAAAGTTTTGGGCTGAAGTTGCTGCCTATGTTATGCACACGTTGAACAGAAGCTCTCATACCTCCTTAGGTCTCCTAACACCTGAGGAAAAGTGGTCCAAACATCCACCAAGTCTAAGTGACCTTAAAGTGTTCGGATGTGTAGGGTATGCTCTCATCAAAATAAAGGAAAACTAATGAATTCCAACACATATATTTTTACATTCCTCTTTTTTTTTTAACAACCTTACTTATGTAAAACACCTATAAATATATAAAGGTTGTTCTCTATCAAAGGAGTTTTTAGAAATATTCATACTTCCATGTAAAAGAGGAAAAGAGAGAAAAGTAGTGAATTTGTAACTCATCTTCAATAAGAAAAAGGAGATCCTTCCTCGTGGATGTAGGCTTCTATTTTGCCGAACCACGTAAAAACTGTGTTGCATCTCTTCTCTACTCTCCATTCTTCATACCACTATAATCAATCTACTCAATAAAGCCACAAATAATTTTCATTAGGGTTTGAAACAGAGAGAAAACGTAGAGGAAGAAGAAGGAAAAAAGAAAGGTAATTACATTTCTCTAATTTCCCCTTTCTTTTCCTAATTTTCTTTTCTTTCCTTTTCTGCAACATGCAGAAATAATAATTTACCTTCTTCATGCGTGTAGCAAGTATACGTACGTGTCTCCTTCTCCTCCAAGTTTTCTTTCATCCTGCACTAAATAGAGGCTCAAACCAAAATTACACGTTTAGGCCCAACATTAGTTTATCAAGAATAATAATATATCCTCACGATATTCTTGTCTATAGCAAATTGAGTCAATCCAGAATAATTATGAAAACTCCCCCTAAATTGACTACTCTTGAACTACGCATCACACCAGAAAGGCTCACCGTGAGTACGATTCTTCTTAATTTACTAGTTTGTTAGGCTTTACCCAACAACAACAATCTCCACACTCTTGTGCACTCCATAGACTACAACCTGTGGTACAACGTACAAACTAAATGCACAAAGGTATTTCTCTTTTAGCACTCACCAGTAATACGATTAATTGACAAAACCACACTTGACAAAAAAATGTCTACGACATTGAGCACCACACACACGGGTCTAGTAGATCATATATAGGAACATCTGCATGCAGTAATCACAGACATACTCTAGAGAAACAACCAAATCATCATGATAAGCCTGAAAAGGATTGGATCTCCTCAAATCTCTCAACACAATAAAGGACTCAAGAGGACGTATGGCAGACCCACCTTCTTTGATTCCATCCATGATCAAAGCACTTGAGATAAAGATGGCCTGCTCTAATACCAATTGAAAATTTTAAAGTTGTCTAACACAAGTTAAAACTTGTTGCACATGATGTTATAACAATTCAAGAGACATCACATATGGATGCAAAAAACTAAATCAAAATAGAAAACAGAGTTTAGAAACCTAGTTAATTATGAGAAATACCATTTACGTCTAGCAGACAACAGTGTAATCGTGGAAAGATATATTCACTAATATAAAGTTAAACAATTACAACGATGCACTTGTCTACAAATAAAGAACATTATTGTGACACTTCTATAAGTCATTTTAGAGAATGATCACTTAGGCTCCCCCTAAGTCTAAGACTCCCTCTAAGGGAGATCCCTTTACCTTCAACGTACCTATACTCCACCTAAGGGTAAGACATCTTCTCTACTTGTATCTTTCCACCTTGCTTGCAAATGTTTCATCATGTTCTAAACCTAGGCACCCCCAAATTAGAGAATCTCTTCTCAAGAAATGATGTCTTAGGTTCCTCATCAGACGATCAAGTTATCTTCTTTAATTTGAAGCATGCGTTAAAAAGAGACCATGACACAACTTTAAGATCAACAAGGATTCTAAATCAAACTTTAACCACCATAAAAATTGTACTCGTTTTGAACAAATAAATATGATTTAGAGAATCCCTGAAGATTAAAAATGGCAAAAACTTCAAAATTAATCTCATAGGTTCACACACTTGTGTGGCTCGACACATACACACAAGACAATAGCTTAAATATTCTTCAAAACTGCCAACCATAAATTTAATTACATCATCCTATATATTTTTGTAAGATCGAGAATATATTAAAGGAAACAATAAATCAACCCTTGGAGGAAAATACAACAAATCACGAAATCTGATAAGTCATGTTGCTAGATAAGGAAAGACTATTTTGTAGATTTTTCTATCATGTAACTATACCCTAAACAATGTCACGACTTGTTGAATGACATGTTGCATATGACAAAAAAACGCACACTAGCAAATATGATTGAACATATGAACATTAAAGTAACCTATCTCAAGGCAGAATTTTAATGACACATGATAAGTCATATAAATGTGATATTCAAGTTTTGCCTATAATAAATAAGTCAATCAAATTCCAACAACAAAGATCCCACTTTGGATAATTAAGTTGGGTAGGTTTTTCATCTAAAATTTTTATTATATTCTTTGAAGACAATGCTTTATTTGTACAAAGATAAACTATTCTTATATTTTGATATTTCCAAACCAATGAAATATTTAAGTAATTAAAGATCTTTGAGTAGGAAATGAGTCTTCAAGGCAATCAACATTCAATCAATTTCATTATCGGATGTTTCGATAATAATAATATGTTAGTTTACATAAACCAATAAATTCACAAATTTAGTATCTTTCCCTCAAGTGAAAATTGATCGTACCGAAAATGTGTTATCTTGTTCTAGTTAATTCAAGGTCGTTATTTGGTTATAGATGTCTAATTAAATATTATTTTATAGATAATGAGTGTCCAAGAGGTCAAGCATCGCAGATGATTTGAGACTAATTTAGATAAATTGAGAGTTAAAAAGTGCATTTGAGGCTTCAAGTGAGTTTTAAAGACCAAAAAGGCCATAAAGAGGCTGGTGCCACGTTCGATGCATTTTCTAGAATGCATGAGATTCAAGCCTAGCTAGGAGCAGTTTGAAGATTGATGGAAAAATAGTGAGGTCGTGTGCATGCCTAACATAAAGCAATGCAACACGCATAATATGACACTATGATATAGGTTTAGAGCGCTGCAACGCTAGCACGAATTCTATATATGCTATGATATCTTCACTTTGGGTCAACTTTTGATTACCCCATTCAAGCCTCCAACATTCTTTTCTCTCTTCCTTCTTCCATTTTGAATATTTTGTAGTGGTTATGAAACACACCTAAAATGTAAGACCCATATAAGAAATTTAAGTTAAGAAGTGAAAGTTTTGACATGAGTGTTTAGATTAGGTGTTTAGTGTGGTCTTCGCGAGAAGAACCAAGTATTTCGCAAAAAAGAAGTCTGCGGGAAAGCCTTGAAGTTTAAGTGTAAGTTGCGGTAAGATCCTATGCGAGTAAAAGTTGGTTACTTCGCAAGAAAGATTTCTCGAAGTTTAAATGTAACCACGCGTTAAGGTTATCGGCAAGTAAGGTTGGATGATTAAGGTTCATCACGAATTGTAGTTTGGCGAGAAGTAAGAAAAATTCATAGGAATTTCCTAAGTGTGTTTAATGCGCTACGTGTGAAATTTAAGTTAAGTATGATTAAGGACACATCTTAAGTTTACACGTATTCTACTAAGAAGCATGAGCTGGTAAACTGAGAAGAGTTTAATCATGATTAAGCTCGTTTAAGAGCTCTATAAATAGAGGACCTCAATCTTTTGCTTTGGAAAATCTATTAAAGAGAAAAGTAAAGTGTTGAAGTTCTCTTGTTTTGTTCACAAAAAGAGGCTCGCGAGAAAGAGAAGATAAGTTTTTTAGTAAAGTTTGTGAGTGAATTTTTTTAAATGTTTTTATGTCAAAATCTTTCTTGTGATTTTCCTTTACTATTTTAAAAGATGATTTCAAATGAGAAAGTGTTTCAAAAAGATATTTCTATGAACATTTTATATGTATTCAAGCATGATTTATAATGTTAAAGCTTGACTTGATGATTATGATTTCAATGCTATGAAATGGTTTTCAAACTATTAGTTGATTCCTTGAGATGATGCTAACTTTTATGTGCACATAAAGAGTTAAGGCCACCATGGGGTGTACGGATTACATGGTGATAAGAAGCTGACTTACGCGTTGAAGGAAGAATATAAAGCTTAGCGGTTTGAGCAACAAGGACGAATCTATATATACTCATATGCTAATGATCTCAGTAGTCTAAAGACGAAGTTATGTGACCTAGCGTAGAGGATGATTTGGGATCCTTGGCGAAAGGAATGACTGTTAACTAATGTGTGTTTATTTGAGATGATTCATTTATGCGAAAAGATGTATTGCAAAATGGTATTATGAAAAACGATATATTTATATGATTTGATATGTTATCTTGTTTTGCTAAATCGATTTGCGAAATGATGTTTATGAAAAGGTATTGCGAAAATGATTTCATAAAACCTCACTAAGTCTTTTAGACTTATTCTTTCAAAATTTAGCTTCCAGGACTTACATGTTGAGGTCAAGGGGAGAGGAAGTTTGGGATTGCTAAGCAAGAAGCTACCAGGCATTTTAAGTGTTGTTGCTTTATATTGGTTAAGTGTTGTTAAATATTGGTGTATTAAACGCCTTGTTGATAATAAAAGTTAAAGGTTTTTTTATCTGTTCTGCGTTAAGTTCAATCACCTAAAGTACTTTTGTTAAGTGTTTGAAGATTAAGCTAAGTTAAGGAAGTAGTTAAGACGAGTGTCTTTGGCATTTAATCCTGTCAAGGATGCTCAAGTCGCACCATGTCTCGTGAGACAAGCAAACCAGGTCTATGGGGCGGGGTATGACATAAAATGTGTGTTATTTTCCTTTTATTTATGATAATTTTTTTTATTAGATTTAATGTGTTTCTTATTGTTCTCCAATGAACTATCAAGGAATGGTGCATTACATGTAAAAAAAAAACCAAACCAAGCAAAAACTAGATGAAAAATTGAAGAAAAAGATGAAACACCTTAAATAGTGTGTAGAGGCACTAAGCTAGCATTGTCCTCAGCATATAAACCTAAGAGCATCAAAGTTGGGCATGTTAAATAATGTTGCAGCGTTGTGTTGGAGTGAAGTTGTGCCTTATCGAGGCACAATATTGCACTTTGACAATGGATCATTAGTGACCGACACTGAAGTGGAAAGTGTCACGTTAGGGTCCTAGAGTGTCATGGCACTAGCTTTCCGTTTTAAAAAAAATTGTTATTTTTGGTAAGTCCTTGATAGCCAATTTTTTTGGATTTCTTTGTACGATGACATGCTTTGAGAGCCCCAAATGAAATTTGGCTTCACCTTTTAAAACCAACATTTTTTGGTCATATGCTTACATCCTCTGGTGTAAAATTACTCGAATTCTTTAATCTTGTAATCTTTAATTTTTGAACCATCATCTCTCAATCCTTTTACTCAGATTCTTTCCTTCTTGATTTCTTCCACATCTTTCTATGATTTTCTTTCCCTCGACGACCGAGCAAGTTGTACAAAAGGGTTTAAAAAAACTTTTTCGCCATGGACTGTAGCAAGATAATTTCAAAAACACCTCATTCATTTTCAACTTTGGATTTTCTCATCGATATAGAGGTTTCTTTTCAAGAACATCTTCTTCCTTTCTCTTTCCTCGCTTCGCGCTCCATACAACACATTTTTTTTCCAAGGAGATTTTTCCTTCAATGTAGGGATTTTTTTCCCTCTTTCTCGCTTTACACTTCACACCAATGCTCCTCCTCGATCTACTCTCCTTGATGCTGTGTCGACACCACTACTACAAATTTAGCTTTTCTTGATGCACATAAATTTTGATTTCTTGATGGCCATGACAAAAAACCATCAAGAAAAATATTTTTCTTAATGCAATGGTTATTTTGACGATCCTGGCCATCAAGAAAAGATCCATTATTTTGTGGACACATATGCAAAAATAGAAAAATACTTTGAGTTTTTTGGTTGCGGTTTCGTTGACGATTTAAAAACCATCAAGAAATAAAAGCATTTCTTGATGGACAATACATACAAAAAATATCATATTATTTTATGAGCATTGACCATCAAGAGATCATGAAAAACACCCATCAAGGAATGAATTTTGTTAATGAGCTTACCACTTTAAAAACTCCTCGTTGATGGACGGACAACGACTATCAAGGAAAGCCTTTCTTGATGGGCATGAACCATCAAGGAAATAAACAACTTATTTTTCAAATTGTTTTTCTCGATGGACAACGACCATCAAGAAAAACCTTCCTTGATGGACAAAGACCATCATGAAAAATATAAAATTAATATTAAATTGTTTCATTTCCTTTTTATCATATATATTTTGTTATTTTATTAATGTCATTTTTCTATAGAAGATTTTGTTTGTGAAATTTTTCTTTTCTGAATGGAGATAAAACAAAATTTGCTCCATTTTCTTTGGAGAAATTGCATCACATAACAAAAAGAAAACTAGAAAAAAGCAACCTATAACACCACTTTTTTTGCATATTACAAATATAACAAATATGACAAGAGATGGCTGTTCGAGATCTATCTAAGGTCTATCAAGGGTTATCAAAGGGCTATCCGCTTTTAAATTTACTACTTTGCAATGTAGAAAATGTAGTAACATAAACCCTATTATCATATATTTTCTTTTTTGCAATTTTTACAAATGTCACTGTTTTTTTTAATTCTCTTGAAAAAAAAATTATGACATGAACCAATCTCATATAAAATATAGGAGAATTTTAAAAAATAGCAAATTTTACAAAATATTTACAACCTATAACAAATTCTATCATTGATAGTCATTGATATGCTATAGTGATAGAAGACTACTAGTGATAGAATCCAAAATTTTGCTATAGTATGTAAATATTTTAATTTATTTTGCTATTTTAAAAATGAACCTAAAATATAATAAATAAATAATAATATATAAGAATAGTAATAAGAATAATTAAAGAAAACATAAAGAAAAAAATAACCTGAGTATACGTCGATCACGTATACTCTAGTGTTTTTTCAATTTTGTTTTTTAAAAAATTCAAGTTTGTCGACGATATCTCGATGTCTCTTTGAAGTTTGACATTTTAAGTTGCTACAATGTTAACAACGATTACAATAAAGTCGATTGCAACAATTACTAAATAATGTTTAAAAGTGTCACAATAAATTAATACAAATATCTGCATTTATAGTAATATAACTTTTTTTTCGTATATACCACTCATTTTTCTAATTTCTAATTTATACTGTATATACCACTCGTTAGGTATATTTTAATTTATAATTTGTAATATTATTTTTCAGTAAAAAAATTTGATATTATTTTGATTAAGTAAAATTTTAACTTTCTCAATTTTTTCTACATAAAAAAACATTTACCATTTTAGTTTAAAAAGAGCGATTATTTTTCATATATATATTTTAACAAATAGGTAAATTTTAATTTTCCATATATATATTTTTTAACAAAATAGGTAAATCTTAATTTTCCACATATATGTGTTAACAAAATAGGTGAATCTTAATTTTCCACACTTATATATATTTTTACAAAATAGGTGAATGGTAAATGCTGCCTCCATACTCCTAATTCTTAGCCCTATATTTTAGTAAATTCCCTATTTTTAGACCTAACATTTTGCCTCCCATAATTTCTCTCAACACCCAAATATTTTCAATTACATGTTCTTGATACTTTCGTATAGCTAGGTGTTTACTACTTTCTATTATTTTACTATTTCTACAAATGTCCCGGGTGACATATTTGCATTTGTAAAAAAATAAAAACTTAACATATTTCCTTATTACTTTTTCTCAACAAACACATCTTCTGTACTCAAGGTAAAAGGAAAATAAAATTAAAAATTTAGAGATGGGCGATTGATTAGATTCAAGAGCAAGTCACAAAGATCCAAAATGTGGAACTTGGAAACCTAACCCAAATCCAAGAGAAAATTTGGAAACTACAAATTTTGGAGATAACGAGACTGAAGCTAGACGAAATTCATGAGATTTATGATCAAGTGGCAAAAATCATCGATGCTTTTTATAATATTTTAAGTATTAGAAACTATCAAGTCGAATACGCATTGCATGAAGTAGAGCCATCAAAAGCGAATGAAAAAGAGTTTTCTTGACAATACTCAAGAAAACTACATGCAGGAACATGAGCAAAACGTAAACGTAAATTAAGAGAATTTGAAGCTTTATGAAGTGTAAAAGAACGTAGATGGGGTTAAAGGGAAAGATATAACTACGCAAATGTCAAAGCTCCTAAAGGAGTTCACAATGATGATTAAATAGTAAAGAAAAATAAATAGACATAACCTCTATAATAGTTTCAAATGCTAGGATGAAGTGTCATGGGCATTATGTGCAACCAAACTAAAAATGAAAATGGCAAATTGCTCACCACTGCCACGAAGCCAAGAGAGAAAAAGATAAAAACTACGATCCGATTACAGTAACCTATTCCCATATTTTATCCCAATTATTTCGAAACCTATAAAGCCATTGCAACTACCCCTATCCAATGTGGTAGGACCCGAACACCTGTTGTTAGTACCATGCAGGATGTATAGGACATTCCACGTAAAATTTTCTTAACCTTAAACATAATTTACAGGCTCTGACCAAATCAGGTTGGCCAAGTTTTTCAAATGGAAAATGAATTTTCCTTCTTTTTTTTTCAATAGAAGTATTTGGTGTACTTGGTTATGAAAATCAATATAGATGTTCGATTTGTTTGGATAAACTCCCTTTAACTTGGATTAATTATTCTGACATTAACTAAATGAAGGTCTTTTGCTAACCTATTGCAATAAGATGTGGGTCAAACCATGTAATAGTATAGAACTCTTACGATTTACTGCTTCATAAATACGACTTGTAATCTCCCACATTTCTCTATCGTGACTCTACTTAATTCTTCTCTTCATTCGTAGCAGTCTTTTCTCTTTCCTTCTATATAAAGTGATTCTAAGATTGAAGATAATGATTTGAGAACTAGTCTTGAAATCTTAAGTCTCTTAAGAGATGGTCTCTGTATGGTGCCAAGAAGTATTAGGAGTATCAGCAAAGAAGCAAGATGAAACGATGTCTGATATTACAAATGGTTATACAAATATTAATAAGAAAAAAGCAGATAAAAAAAAAGGGAAAATCATGAAAATACCATGAAGTCAAATTGCAAGATCTGAACAATTAATAAGAAACTTACTTTATCCAAGGATCCTCTTTGAAAAATCGTCAAACTGAGGCAAAGCCTTCATAACTCTAATAGCAAAGACATTATTTGTCATCAAGTTGGAAAAAACTATCACTACTTTATTGAAGCAAAGCCCTCACTACTATACTAGAGCAAAAGTTCTCATGCTTTTATAGTGAAGCCATAATCGTAAAATTAGGACAGGACCTTCACTACTAAGCTAAACTAAAGAGTAAAGACCAAATTATGGTTGAAAAAATTACATTTTCCTTACAAGGGAATCTCGATTCTCAATGGTTTTCACATTCAAAAGGAACGTCAAGCCATGCTTTTGTTGAAGAATGCTGCTAAAGCAATCAAGTTCAAAAGACGTCACTTAATCAAATTTCTCAGTTGGATTATGAAAAAATAAAGACTATTAATTTGATATCAAGTTAACATGCGAGTTAATAATTGAAGGAACAACTCAAGAAACAAATAGTAATAATAATAAACAGAACACCCGACATTGGTAATCCAGATCGATGACATAGTATCTATATTTGAGGGATCCTTGACCCATAGTAAGAGAACATATATTGCTTTGTCATATAATTCATGGTTACGGAGTTATGACATATAGTACAAACATAATCACATATACTTAACATGATGTACATATACTGATATATAAATCAGAACGGTTATCACTTAAGAATCACCATAATAACAATGAGAGAGATACTTCCCCTTAATCAGAAGTCACTGTGGAATAAACCTATCAAGTTTTTCTTGATCGTCTCTAATCTCTCTTTTCTAAGAATCTCTTTTTACGTAGAACTTTTACGTTCTTGGGAGTCTGATAACTCACCACAGTCTAATTTTACTCAATCTCAAAACCAAAAAATACTTCTTAATCTACATTCTTCTATGGGCAACCCTGAATAGAATAAAGAGATAACTGAGAAAATGGCAAAATAATAGAGTACAATTTGGAAAATAGCAAATTCCAACTAAAAGCCAAAGTCAAACAACCCAAACCCGAAGAGATAATAAATAAATAAAAGAAGTGGGACCACAATTCTCAACAAACTCCCCCTTGGAACTCCGTCTTGGGCTCGCTAATTTCTCTATTTGTCCAAGTAAGAAAACCAAAAACCACAAATTAACTCAAGCAATGAGAACCGTACACACCAGAAAATTTAACAGAGACCTTAACTCAAACTAATTGGGAACCAAAAAATACCATTATATTGGCAAAAAAAAAAACACAGAAACTAAATTATTGTAAGGCTAAACATGCTTCTACAAAAATTAATACTGCGAAGAAATAAAGAGGATCTTATGTTCGTTGACGACTATGTGTATCTACCAAACGCCAAATTGGGGCACCACTAACTTGAAGACCTTCATGTGAAGAATGAGGAAAAGCCCTAATATTTAAAGAATGAGGAGAATAAACAGACGCATTGGGAGCATCAGACATAAGTGGCTTAGAAGGGACAATGGAAGCAATAGAGGTAGCAACATTAGACTTGGGAGGAATCAATTTAAATTAGGGAACAAATTGACAATGCGGATGTCGTAACAACTCAGACAATTCAACATGGGTATCATCATTTGAGGAATCAGAGATATACTCAACAGAAACCCTATTTTCAGTAAAAACCCTAGTGGAACTCATCGAAAGAGGTTGAATCGAACTAGACGTCTAGTGAGATGAGTCAAAAGTGGATGCAGTAGAGACATGAGCAGACTTGACAACATTAGAATCAAATTACTCATGAAAACTAAGGAGCCACAGCGGCACCAACATCATCATGCAAAAAGCCAGACGATGGAGAAGCTGGACATAAAACAAGCTATGATAATGATGCTTCAATGAACTATAAGGAGAGACCATCTTGAATCATTTAGGTTTTAGAGGAGTTACAGGCTTAGGAGGGAGAAGGAGTTGTCATAGCAACAAGTGAAACAAAAGTAGCATAATGATAATGCCCTTTGCGAGTGGAAGCAATTTTAACGATCGAAGACACTAAGTAGTCACTAGAGTGCAGCAAACGAAGCAATGGATGTGACTGAAAATCAATGCAAGTAATCACTAACCAAGGAAGAAGAAGAGTCTAACATAAAAGACAGATCAAAGAAAGCAAATTCAAATTTCTACCTTGTGGACCAGGTAACTGAGGGAAGGCCCAAAAATAATGAATAACTCCACAGAAAAGCGAATAAAATGAAAAACAATAAGAAAACTTTAAATGCTATGCATTGTATTTACAGACTCCAAGCCTAATTCGTAAATCTTAAAAAACAATAGCTTCTAAGGGCTTAGTGAGAATATGAGCAAGCTAAACAGGGCTTCAAACATGCTCCAAGATAACCACTTATGTTTCAACCAACTCCCTTATAAAGTGATGGTGTACGTCAATATGTTTAGTACGATGTGCTGAACAAGATTCTTGGATATGTTGATCGCACTCATGTTATACAATAGAGAACCATAGAATCTTGAGCAATCCCATATTTAGAAAGCATCTGTTTCATTCACAATAGCTGAGTATAACTACTACAAACGGTAATATATTTCGCCTCAAATATAGACAGAGATTGACAATTTTGTTTCTTGCTAAACCATGCAATCAAATTATTCACATAAAAAAAACCACCTGAAGATACCCATATCTTCCTTCTCATTTACTTGCTAGACAGTTGATAAGATAAGCTAAGAGTTTTCCAAGAGTCTTAGGCTAAAAGCAAAGAAATCTCGAGACATAAGTGAAAATCTCTGACCTTGTTTGACAGAGAGAAAATACATAAATGGTAGAGAGCTAGTCTCGATTCATCTTAGGACTATGGCAGATCGAGATTAAAAGACTAAAAAGGTAGAGTGCTAATCTTGGTGCATCTCAGACTTGTGGCAGACTAAGATCAAAAGACATAAAGAACAAAGTGTAAGTCTCGTGCTATCTCGATGTCGTGTTCGATCGAGACTAGAAATAGGAGAGTGTAATTACGGTTCTCAGTTGATCTTCACATAGTTCCATGGGTCCAGTTGATCTTAAAAGTGATTATTTCATGGTTCCAGTTTTATGTAAACTCTTCACATAGAATGCCCTCACTTCCATGTCTCTACATGAACGATTCAGGATCACATCGTTTGTACTAACTACAAAGTGGACCACATCTATAGTGTCCCCAGAATAAGGTGTCTAACCATATTCCGATACTATAGATTATTTAGGTTATATACTCTAACTTGATCCACGTTTATATCTCTACATACAATTCAAGTTTACTCAATAATAGCCTTAGGATCTTTGTTTATTAGCTTTAAGATTATACTATCAATAACAATTTTATTGAATAGAATATGATTACAAACTACGAGTTTTAGGACATAATTCCAACACATTGAACATGAGATTTATGAATAAATTATTAAATGTTGAGTTTATGAAGGTAGCTAAGTTAAATATATGTTAAGGAAGTAGGATACCGGGAACCCATATATTATATTTCGTTGTTAACGTTGAGTGTCCTCCATGACAATGATGTTGTTGGGAGTGTTGGACATGGCCCACTACGACTAAAATGATGGGAGAACTAGGTGTGCCCTACTACATCGTAGATCCTCATATTATATTTCGTTGTTGACGTTGAGTATTCTCCGTGACAATGTCGTCAAAAGTGTCAGGCGTGCCCCACTACAATGAAGACAATGGGAGTCTTAGGCGAGCCCCACTACATTCTAGAGATTGAGAACGCTGTAATGTCATGCTAGTTGATCCTAAGTCATGAAAGGTCTCATATAACATACTTGCCTAAGAAGTGTTTATAGGATTTCTTTCAAAGTGCTCGCATACTTATTTCTTTAGTAAGCATGTTTTGTTTTTAAAAGCTTTCACGCATGAGGCTTTATAGCTCACCCTTCCATGTTTTTATTTTCGTACAGTTACAGATCATGGTTTCGACGCCTGGCAATCAAACCAGAAGATATAATTTACATACAACCCAAACCAAAAGAGATAATAAATTTTAAAAAAAAAAAATTGCATAGGATAGTATTTTGAGAATATGGTATAGCAAATATAGCACATTGTTTTAGAATTTTGATAGTAAAATTTTCACTTATAAAAATACTCTCCATCTTAAATTTGTTACTATTTCTAAACTACGATTCAATAACTTATTATTTATTTATTCTCTCACTTTTTAAAGCCCTAATTATTTATTTATTCTTATACGAGAAAAATTATTATTATTTTTTTTAATCTTAAACTTGATTTTAGAATATCAATAGTAGAATAACTGCAATATGAAATATAATAGTTGTTTATCAGAGTAATTTAACTTCATTTGTGATTTTTTTTTTTTTTTACTTTCTCCAATGTGTATTTTGAGTTGAATCTGATTTCAAATGATTTTGTTTTATTTTTTTACATTAATTTTATTTTGGTTTTACTTTGTCTCAGGTTTGTATATCAGTGTTGTAATATACTTATATTATATGTATTAGTTGGTTGATATACTTACTACGTAATTTTTATTTTTTCAAATTTTATGTAGTTAGTATTAGTAACATGGTATGTGGACTTGAACCCTAAGAGGTATCAAGTGTATCAAGAAGAATCAAGTGAATGAAGAGTATTATGTGTATCAAGATGTTTCAGGTGCGTATCAAAAGGTATCGAGATGCATTAAGTGTATCAAGAAGTATCAGGTGTATCAATGGGTATTAGGTGTATCAGAGGATATTAGATGTATCAAGTGTGTCTAAGGTGTATCAAATGTATATTAGTAACGAGGGTATTTGTGATATTTTAATCTTAAAAGACAAAGATACAAGATGATGTAAGATTGTATTTAATAGCAAAGTATTGAGAATTATGGCAACATGCAAATTAAGGTATGAGAATAGTTCTTATAGTTTCCCATCTTCTAAAAGGAGACATGTTATTATTATAATTATTATTGGCAATATATGATATGGAACAACGAATCCCAAATTAATAATAAATACACAATTTTAGTTGAACTATGACATTCAAAACACTAATTTTCTAAAATTTTCAATCAGCTTACTAAACCACCCAAGTCCACAGGCACCAAAAGGAATATGCAGCCCACCACTCTACAATTTGGGGAATTTTAATCCTTATCTATATATAAAACAAGAATATAATTAAAAATCTTTGAAGCACATTATCATTGTTTTTAATATTATTTGTGAAGAAAAGGCAAGTTCATACTTATTTTGTTTTATTTAGAGAAAAGATTATGATAATGTAAGAAAACCATGGTACTTTATGGGAATGGGTTTAGTAGTTGTTGTTTAATAATTAGAATCCACTATGGGACAAGAAATAAGAAGGTCAACTATTGGGCCTCATCATGTGGCCCATTTTAAATATTGTTGTTAATTTTTTAGTAGTTTCGGTAATTGGATGTATTATATAACAAAATCTTAAGGTTACATCATTCCAAAAATGACAAAAGCACCCACTCATCTCTAGGAGAGATTCTTAGTCAAACCACATACTCAACACGTACACGTTCTCCACTCTCGTGTTCCTCTCAATTTTATGCTCTTTATATAATATTAATAGTTAGTTTAGTGACAAAATTGTCATTATACTTTTGTAGAGTTAAGTTTTAGTTCGTAAATCAGTCATTCAGCTCAAGCTAGCTGCCATTTCAAAATTGTATCCTGAGTTTTTTTGGTCAATGTAAAAAAATGAAAGGAAACTCTAAATATTTTTTCATTTAAACAAATAACCCTCACTCATTTTTCTCGTTGGATATCTCTTTTGTCATCTATCTCTTTTCTCTCCCCACCTAGATTTATGGGTTTTTTTAAGAAAAATATATAATAAACCTGCAAAATATTTATATTGTATATAATAATTTCAAAAACGAAAAAAGTCCACAGTCTTACAAAAAAAATACCAAAAGTGTCTCAATCAATATGTGATTAATTATCTACACACAAACATAGTTCTTTTTCTAAACGATCATGATATGCGATCGTGTATGAAATGATACACGATTGCGTACCAAATCTAAAAAATCTTGATTTAAGATCGTGTAACAAGATCTTTTATATTTAGTACATGATCTTGTATCAATATGGTTTAGATTTGGTAGATATTGTGTACCCAAATCTAAACAATTGTGTACTAATGTCCCAACAAATTTTTATTAAGATTGTGTACCAAATATAAACATTTATAATTTATATTTGGTACACGATCTTATAGATTTTTTTTTATATTTGATACATCATCGTTTAGTTTTATAGGTTGTTGAAACTCTAGCTTGTCGTGGGTTGCCTTCAGTTAGCGTCGATCGACGAGATGAAGAGGGTTGAAGATCTGTGTATTTAGGCATTTTGTGCTTTTTCCAAGAGGAAGATAAGTTAGGGATTTGATATATATATATATATATATATATATATATATATTTAATAGATTATGAAACGAAAAGTTGGAGGAAAATTAAAAGAGATAAATTTTGGTAAAGTTTTAGCAACAATCTTATTTGTTGCTAAAATTATTTAACTTTTAGTGACATTATTTTCTGTGTTACTAATTCTTTTACTGGCGCACATTAAAAATATATTGTTAATAATTCTATTTTGTGACAATTTTTTATTTTTTTGTGTTTTTAAAATAACCCACTTAATAAACTTTTAAATTTTGTTATACTAACAGTAAACATTTTAGTGTTTTATTATATTTATGAAAACTAACGTATATAGTTTTATCTAACTACTTTCTATTTCTTTTAACCCTTTTTTTTTGTTACAAGATTCACTTCTTATCTAATTTTACTTCCATTTGTTATTTAGTAAAATTATTGTATATGCCAATATTGTTCATTCAAATTTCTTATATTTATTTGTAAATATATCCTATATCCATGATAGAATAGTGACAGAACCTACCAAACTAGAGAAGTAGTACTTATGTTTTATAAATATTTTGATTCATTAATACAAATTAAGGTTGCGTTATTTATTTATTTTATCGTTTTTTTAATTCATTTATTATTACTAAATGTTTTTTCTTTTAACTTGTTTATGCATGGGAAATAATACTCCTTTTCAATGCCTCCATATTACAATAACATTATTGTATCTAATTTATTTTTCTTAGACAATATCGATATATTCTAGTAACGACAACGCTAATATACATTTGCACGTAAAGTGCAATAGTAATATGAAGCTCTACGAGATTTAACTAATCTAATGCTATATAAGGCTTTAACAAACATTTTTTTAGGATTATTGATTACAACCTAACTATTGCAACTTCTTTGATTTTGTTTACTGTTGTCGTGGACATCCATCGCCGCAGTTAGATCTTGACCACTGCCATGGCCACCATGCATGTGGGTCTCTCATCACATGTCTTTAATTATGCTTTATTACCATTTTTGCTTTAGACACCATTTTTAACTTTAACGTTTTGTGATTGATAGTGTTTAAGGTTGACCTTCAACATGCATTGGATAAACCCTAGTCACATGGATTAATGAAGAAGATGTTCTTCTTCAACTAGTTTGCTGCCTAATTCTTACTGTGTTATCTACCAAACTTCAAGCACCATATACAGTGAATTTAAATTTTTTGCTTGACAGAGACTCTATTTGAATTATATATTCTTGTTTTTTAAGTTGTCTCTTTCCACTTTCGTTTATACTCAATTTGATTGTTTTGTATGTAATTCTGGCATTTATTGTGCGTGTAACGAAATTGAAAAGCTCATAAAGTTGATCATTTGTTTTTAATATTCCTGGTTTGCCCTTGCGGATTTGTTTTTTTAAATTTCAACTTCCATTTCTTCCCTTTTGCTTTCCATCTTCTTCCTTCCCTTTTTCTTTTATATATTTTTTTTGAAATCATGATCATCATTATTCTACAATTATTATCATTCTTTTTTTTCACTTCTTCAAATTCCTAGTTGGTAAATGATCTTCATCATGTCACATATATTTCCTCTTTCAGATCTACACGATCGTGCATCAAAGCTAAACGATTTTGGTTTAAGATGTGTACTAAATATAAAAGATCTTAAACAAAAATCGTTTAAATTTTGGTATACAATCGTGTTTGTACAAAAATTGTTTAGATTTTATACACGATCTGTTTAGCTCTTAGTATACGATCGTATACCAATATTTATTCGATCTTGATCCACGGTCATTTAAAATAAGAACTACGCATGTGTGTGGCTGATTAATTGTGGATTGATTGGAACAATTTTTTGTATTTTTTATTGTGGGCATGTGGACTTTTTTGTTTTCAAAATTGTTCTATATAGTATAAATATTTTATCGGTTCGTTTTATTTTCTATAAAAACTTTTTCTTTTTTTTTTTCATTCCTCAAAATCAAACTTTAAAATTTTGTTATTTATCTATTGGTCACCCCCTTCAAATTTTATATTGACTATCCCCTAACTGACTTTTTTTCAATTTTTACAATGAAGTTAGCAAAATTAAAATAATTGATACTAGAATATCAGGAGATAAGCATATTCAAGAGAACTGCATTTAAAATAGAGAAATCACATTAGGTACAACTTTAAAATGGGAATTTGCAAGCATGTCTTTCATACTTGAGATTTTGTAAACATGAAAAAAAGAAATAGTAAAAAAAAAAGGTATTTGAATTCAAGAACTCTGTTGACTTTGTATTCAAAAATTGCCCCAGTAGCTGGTAGTAAAATCAACATTTTTTCTTTCTTTTATATATCTGTGGTGGCACCAATTGAACAATAATGAATAAAACCATGGTTTCATTTTAGATAAAGGAAAAAAGCAGTTTAATCCAAGCCATCTCTGCCCAAATATGCTATGATTAATTGTCGTTTAATCCTTTCCTTCATCTTGTTTTGCATTCAACAAAATAGAGATTTTGTAACTTAACTGCATGGCATCTGACAATCAAAGAACAAACCCTTTGATATATACTTATCTTCCAGCTTCCTCCCTCCTTTAATTTCCACATCTCCTTTTCAATGAACGACATTGGTCCGCGGAGGAAATTTTCTATCCACCAAACTATTATTATTATACCTTTTAAAATGTTTTCAAACTTAATATTTTATATATCAAACTTCATCACCCTTTAGACTATGTTCAATTATTATTTAATTTGGGTTTAACTTTTCTATATTTTGTTGTACGCTAACTCGAAACAACCACTATATCTAATCATTGTTCACTTGCTAGTTGCCGACTGTGTATATCTAATCATCCTTCACTTGCTGGTTGCCGACTGCGGATTCCAACGTTTGTGGATTAATTTTGTGTGAGGATTGCAATGAAAAACCACAAGTTGTTCACAAACAAAAGTAGGTTCAAATCATATAGCTAGTGGTCAAGATATTACTTTTAGTGTCTACTTATCTGTTAGGCGTTATGATGGTTTGAGTAAAAGAATGTATAAAATAAACTGAAACTATTTACAATCATCTAGAGACTCATGCACAGTAGAATAAATTATATGCCAAGATGGAGGATTGGACGAACTAACTTGCCTTAAGGAGGTGGTGAAGGAAGGTCTCATATTATCATGCGAGCAAGCTATATGACTATTTCATTGCGATATAATTCATCAAGCTATCTTATGTTTAATGTGCACTCCTCTCGGAGTCGTTGAACGCCACACTTGAGTTTCCTTTCAGAATCCAAATGACTAGGATTGGCTAAATGGTTTATGTCTAGTAATAATTATTTATTCTACTTCGAGTGCTTCTCATTTAAGGACAACAACCTCTCGGCGTCTTAGTCCACACTTTTTTGTTTTTCAGAATACAAATGAAGGAAATCCTCTTGCAAGGTTGAGAAAACTCTTCCTTATGCATGTTAGCCATGTCCTTGCTACCCACCCTCTCGGGTAGTTGGCGACATACACTGACCACGTATGAAATGTAGCTTAGCTAACACATGAAGCAGTAGAAATACATACTACATAAAGAAAGTACATCGCAGACCTAACTACAAATAACATAATTAAAGACATATGAGCAGTAGAGACATGGATGGATTGAAGAGTGTATAAATATACATTATATTCGAGAATGAAGACCTCGGCCTTTATACAATATAACTAAATACAATGCAAAGAAATAATAAAATGGTAAGAGAAAGAAACTGAAATATATGTTAGGGGATGGGAAATTACTCTTCTCCTCTCAAACTCTAAGCTCTCACTTTACAATCTAATCGAAAAAGATGAAGAAGTATTGTACAATCGGTGGTTAGGCTAATCCTTACCATCGACCCTCTAGGTTTTAGTTCATGCAGGCTCCAAATTAGCTGATGCAAACTCCTTTAGTGGTCCATTGAGACCTCTCGCCCATACAGGTGCATATCTGGCCCATGCAGGCTCGCTTAGTGTGGTGGAGGATGAAGTACTTTTATATGTAGTTTTCAGTGAGAAAGTTCTAATCCTCTAAAACTGTCACTGCTGACTTTAGTTCTACGAAGTCACATCATTCCAACTACCGTTCTTGTCTTCTAGTGAGCCTTCTTCGTGTGATGACATGTTTCCTTGTCTGAAGATGTTATTCGCCAGGCGAGTTCCCACTGCATAGCTTGTGTGCAAGATGTTCTCTGTGATTACTCCTTCCTTCTTGTCCACTTATCCTGCATTTAAACATGACAAACGCGTAAAACATGCATGATACCTATGTAAGATGTATTTCTAAATACTTATGTATTTACAACGTAAGTAACACGCTTTGATCATCTTCTTATGCATTTTGACCTCATTATTTTAATAAAAGTGGTTGTAATAACATATATTTATACACGATATCACACCTCCAGCGTCAGAATTAATAATGTTTGTCCCCAAGCACCATTCCTCTCCAAAATTAAACTGATTCTTATTAAGAATTGGCTCCTTTAGTAACACACAGATACGTTAAAAGTTAAGAAACGGTGGATTGAACAGGAGTAAACATACAGTTATGTAAAAAAAAAAGAATATGAGACTTTGGCCACTCTACAATATAAAGAATACATACAATACAATAGAATAACAAAAATGGTATAGACAGAAGAATGGAAAATGCAATTACAAGTTTGGAGATTAAACACAAATTAAAGATTCTTTTCTTTTAGTCTAGACGATTAATCTCGAGGTAGCTTGCTCAGGATTTCTTTCTCTTTGTGCAACATCTTCACCAACCATTGGACTCTACTCTCATTTTCCCACATTTACAAAAGTTATTAGTTTAAAATATGAACCTAATTTAAAAAAACATCTCTTAATTTTGTGTAAGCATAGTTTTCAATAAAAATAGTGAAATATTAAAGAATTTTTATATTGTTTTTGTGCTAGCAATTAGTGGTGATTTAAAAAAAATTGAAAGGAAAGGTATAGAAATCATAATTGTGTTAAGTTAAGAAATATATGATCTGTGAATAAAAATTAGTATTTGTTTCTAAAAAGAAAATTAAGAAGTGGGATTTGGGCATTTATATATTATATTAATTCAAATGGATTTAGAAAATTGATGTTCAAGGAATTGTTTCCCAAACATGGGAATGAGCATATATCTCTTTATTATAATAAATCCACTCTCTTACACAACCCCCTCCCCTCTCACTCTCACCCTCTCTATCTCTTTTTTCCTTTTATCTTTTTAAATTTCCATTGGGTTTAATTATAGAGTCGGTTTCTTTCCCGACTTCTCTCGTCAAAATTTTGTTTTATCTCGATAAACTTTGATAGTTAATCTAAAGTTTGTTATATTTACAATTCGTTTTTCATTACTATATTAATGATCATGTTGTTCCTTGTTCCTTTATTAATCACTCGAATTTTCTCTTTTTAGAATAAACTAATACATATGTGTATAGCTATTGTGCTATGAAGATCACAAATTTGTTTAAAGTAATTTCAATATGTATAAATAATAGTAGATTTCAAATAAGTGAATACCCAGTACTAATTTAGATATTTTTTAGTTGGTTTTAAACCAAACCAAGCTATAATAATTATATATTATATTTTCAACTTGAATATACTTCATATACTCCCAACAAATATTTAAGTTATGTTTAAAATTAATTTGACACGGGTTAAAAGTGATAGTGGGAAAGAAATTTTAGTTCTTACGTTTGAAATTGGATACAAATTAACTTGAAGAATATCATGTTTACAATTACGAGACATTGAGTTAATCTTAACCTTTGAGATTGACTTCCAAAAGAATATGATACTTATTCTAATATCTAATATGGTCCTAAACTTTTTAGGGATGTTACATTTGGCTTATCAACATGAGTTGGTCAGCTGAGATGGTAAAATTTATCAGTTCAATGTTTCGTTCACTCCATCTTTAAATGTTTGTGGAATTGAGTTGGTTATTTTTATAAGCTTATCCCTACTCAACTTATTTTTCCACTTCTGATTTATATACTGATGCGTGTCTGCGTCGAGAGAGTCCTGAATTCTTGTAGTAGCAAAAGGAAAAGTCACAGCTTTTTCTCCTCCGAATTCTTCATCGAGCGTGCCTTATTTGAGTTTTATCTTTCTTCTTTCTCCGGATGTATTTCTATCGAGTGCCCTTTATTTTTTGAATCATGTTTTTCTCGGGGCATTCTCAGCCAACATTTTTCATCGAGCAAGTCATTTTTGGGGCAGCACATATAAAATCCCAACAATTTTAATATGCATAAATAATACTTAGATTTGAGAGAAATTATCAATTTTTACTCTAAACCTTGTGTATAATTGAATCACTTAGAACTCAAAAGAATAATAAACGTATCAAATTTTTTTAAGAAAGAAAATTTGGCCTAAAATTTCAAACAAGTGAATATCCCATGTGAGAGGTAACCATTTTAAAGTCATCAATGCATAATTTTACATGTTTATAAAACTTAATTGTTTAATCATAGGGTTGGATGTAATACTAAAAAGAGATTGTAGGAATAATTACAAAACAATTTTTCTTGTTGTTATGATAAAACTTAGAAGAATAAAAATACTAATTTAGATATATTTGAGTTAGTTTTAAACAAAATCAAGTTGAAAGAGACAAAAGTTATATATTAACTAGCTAAAACATATACTGCCAACCAATATTTGAGTTATGTTTAA
This sequence comes from Cucumis sativus, assembly GCF_000004075.3. Classification (NCBI taxonomy): domain Eukaryota; kingdom Viridiplantae; phylum Streptophyta; class Magnoliopsida; order Cucurbitales; family Cucurbitaceae; genus Cucumis; species Cucumis sativus. The sequence goes on from NC_026657.2 coordinate 23,307,774, forward strand.
AATTGATTTCACATGTGTTAAAAGTGGTAGTAAAAGAAATTTTAGTTCTTCTCACCGTTTGAAATTGAATACAAATTAACTTGAAGAAAATTGTGTTTGTGTTTTATAATTACATTAGCGTGAGCAATCGAGTTAATCTGAACTTTTGAAATTGACTTCCAAAAGAATATGATACTGACTTCTAGAAGAATATGATTCTTATTCTAATGTGATCATAAATTTTTTGAGATGTTACGTTTGACTTATCAACATGAGTTGGCTAGTTGAGTTAGCAAAGTTTATCAATTCAATATTTGGTCCACCCCAACTTTAAAGGTCGATGGAATTGAGTTGGTTATTTTTATAAACTTATCGCTACTCAACCCAGTTCTCCATTTTTAATGTTTTCAGTGACTTCACTATGTTGGTTATACCGATAACTCTCGTTATGCACTCCAACAACATACTTTGATCATGACCACCTTTGTTTGAGAATAAAATATAAAATTGAAATTATTAGTTTATAATATTGAATAGACAATAAAAGATTGTTTGAGAATAATCGAATCACTCTTATAGACGTACTTAGAAGGACTAACTTAGCCTAACTATTTTAATGAATATATTAACTTTCTATGTTAATAGCCCACTTATGCATGGCAACACCTGTGCATACTGAAGTATGTTATAAACTTATTAATTAGGATGAATAATATGTATTTTTTCTGCATAAAAAATGCTATAACTATATTGATAAAATTGTAAAATATAGTTTTATTTATTACGTTTACAAATAAGATTAGTGTTAAACATGTAGGAAAGTATACATGTAGTTGGTTGGACAAAATTTTAAATTAAAAAAAAATGCAAACTATTTTTAAAGTTAATTATCGTCAATAACTCAACTTTACATGCACCTGACAATGCGTTTGGGTCTTAAGAAAAGACGTAGAAAATTAATTCATGGATTAAACTCACGACCTCTTAATTTTAAGTATTGATCTTTTTATTACTAGGCCAATCTATAATTGTTTCTATGTTGCACTCTATGTATAGACAATTCAAGCTAACTCGCAACTTAACTTTAAATCCCATACACAAAACTATTATTATCAATATAGATAACTATTTTCAACTCAACTCAATCTAATATGTATTCAAAAAGCATCCGAATTTAGTTTAATTTTGATTTTTTGTTCTCTCAAACCATATTTAGTTTTGAATTTTTACGAAAGGTAGTTATTGATAATAGTATACTTATCGAAAAATAAGTCGTAAATATAAAGTAAATAATAAAGTACTTCTTGGGTAGAAACTTATACAAAAAAAAAGTTGGATGGAATAAGAATTTTATGGGGTTAGTCACAAATTATAAAAGCATGAGATTCTTTGAGAGTCAAATCTCAAAAGTTACATTTAGCAAGATTTTACGAAAATAAACTAATTGAAAACGTGATTTTCTTTTAAATTAATGTATAATTAATCTTACCAAACTCTAAAAAACAGTTAAAAGATTCTCCAATAATCTCGAAATCAGTCTCAAACACAATCTGAATTGCAGTAAAATGATAACAAGTATTGAATAAGTGTTAATGTGTTGAAGCAATCAATATATACATAATTGTAATAGGACTTTTATAGTCCTCAAATTATAATCCTAATGATAGTTAGGTGTAAAGCATACGAAAGTGTTACACAAAGTTAGAGAAAGAAAGAGCAAATGTTGATAGAAGAAAACAAGTAACAAATCTTCATTAAAAGAAAATAGAAAGGAAAAGTTTGTTGTCCAAATAGTCCATAATGGAAGAGCTAGCAAGAGAATAGAAACTTTCAGAGGTTTAAGGAAGCTTTTATTGGCATCAGATGCCAATATTTTCTTTAGAACAAAGACATCAAATGTAAAAAGAACACATGTGAATTATGATTGGAAATATATGCTTCTGGGTTTAATGTATACTGCAAAAATGAAAAGTTGTTCAAACATAGAGCAGTAGAATGTGTTTGATATCTAAGAATTTCAACTCTCTCTTTTTTGTTTTTGGAATTCAAATATTAGTGTTGTTGTTATTATTATTTAATAGAAATGTTTATAATATGAAATCTTAAAATTGAATGGTGAGAAGAGAGAAAGATGTCAGATATTCTTGGAACAGACATAAGATGCTTTGCCTGCCTCTTTATTTTCATATTTATTTTGCTTCTTCTTTCATTAAAGCTATTTGCTTTGCTATTATTGATTGATTCTTCTTGTATTTTAGTATTGATTTGAACACCAATAAATCCTGTCCCCTTCCTTTTCTCTTTCTAATCTAAATCTCCCTTTCAACTTTCACACCTTTTTTTTATTACATTCAGTCCCTCTAAATTCTTTCTTTCTTTTTTTTTTCTTTTTTTTCTTTTTCTAACTGTATTGTAACTATCATACCCCAAATTTCGCTTCAACTTATATCAATTACTCTTAACTTAAATTTTATGTTTAATTTTAGTACGCTCAATTACTTTTAACAAATTTTAAATTTAATCTTTTATGCTATTTATGGTAATTCTATTTGGAAAAAAATAGTTTTTTTTTTTATTATATGCTTTGGAAACATATTCATTTATTTTATTAAAATAATTATTTTGGTAAGAATTAAGTTGGATGACTAAATTTGAAGATGGACAAATTTCAATTTATAGACGAATATGTAGGGTGGATTTGTATCAATAAAAACTACAAATTAATAATATTGTATCAATTATAACCTAAACTTACAATTTAGATGATGAAGTTAAATAAATTTCAATTTAAATCCTCGACTATATTTAGTTGGGTTATAGTGGACAAAATTATTACAAATTTGGTTTTTAAAAATATATAAGAAAGGGAGATTGAAATTAAATACCAAAAAAGAAAGAAAAAAAAAAGAAAGTAAAGAGCAATAAGCTTAAACAAAAACTTGAATTTATTTAAAAAGTATTTCCTAAAGTGGAAGGAAAGAGCATCAAAAGATAGATGAGAAGACCAACTAATCTCAGTGTCTTATATTGTCTTTCTATTCTTCTCTTTGCTTAAAATAAATTTTAGGTTTAAAAATTGTTAATGCTGTGATGACCATCACCCAATTTTCTTTTCTGTCTTCTTCCTCCCTATTTCTCTCTCTTCTCTTCCTAAGTAATTATTGATATTGCAACCAACTTTGGGCATTGATGGGAATAGTAAAAGATGGTAGCTTTCTAAATCCAATTCTAAACCCATTTTCTTGGAAGTTTCTGTTTGTCATATTATGGCAAAATGGGAACTTCACTTCTCTTTCTTTCCACTATTAATTCACTCCCTCCACTCTCTCTCTCCCTCTCTCTGTTCAATTTGGAGTAAGAAATGAGAAAACAAAACTCCCTTACAAAACCTCTAAATTCATTTGCTTTTTTCTTTATATTTTTTAATCCAATCTTACTCCTTAATCAAAAAAGGGTTTAGGGAAATGAAAATTTTGGGTATAATTAACTAAATTGCTTTTGGGATTTCATATTCCTCCCAAAGCTTTCCATCAAAACTTCTTTCATCTACTTCTGTTCTACTACCACATACATACACACACACCCCAACCAGTGTCCTCCTGTCTCTTTTATATCATCCAACCATTCTCTATCCCCTTCACTCTCTATTTTCTATTTCTTTTTTTAATTCAAAAAGCGAAAAGACCCATTTGAAGACTTGGGTATGTTCAATTGGAGAGAAGCAGCAGGCAGAAATCCAACAAGTCTTGTTTATGGATTGGGGTTGGGGAAAGTTTTCTGGAGAACCCATTTTTCCTGAAAACAAACAGAATCCTCCCTCCACTTTCTCTGACTCGATTGGCTCCAACAAGGGTTCCAGTCAAGAAAGTTCTTCCTCTCATGGATCCTCTAAAAGGACTCGATTACTCCATGCCAACCAAAACCAGACGTGTTTGGTCGATGGATGTGACACTGACCTCACCAATTGCAAGGATTATCATCGACGCCATAGGGTATGCGATTCTCACTCCAAAACCCCTGTTGTGATGGTTAGAGGAGAGGAGAAACGATTCTGTCAACAGTGTAGCAGGTAAAAACAACCAAAAATAATTGATGGATTTTTGTTTCTTTTGTTTGGATTTTGCCCCAAAATGTATGGTTTGTTGATTGTTCTTGAGTAAAAGTATTGTAGATTCCATTCGCTTGGTGAGTTTGATGAGGTGAAGAGGAGCTGTAGGAAGCGGCTTGATGGCCATAATCGACGTCGGAGGAAGCCTCAGCCTGAATCACTGTTTATGAGTTCAAGTGATTTTCTGTCAAATTGTAAAGGTTAGCAACTGATTTTTGTTTCGAAATATACCATAGAAATGTGTTGATTGATGGATGTGGTTGTTTGGAGGGGGGAAACTAAAAAGGAAACAAAAAATGATTCATGATTGTTGTTGTGATTTGTAAAATTGGGTTATCCTTCTCAAATCCATAGGTCCAATTGTGCTGCAGTTCAGTGATCAACAGATTCATCATGTGTCCGAGGAAATTGGTAGGAGTTTATGGCCTGTTAGGACTGAAGGTGAAAAGAAATCTTCAATGGTTCCATCAAATTCCTCTGCTTACTTCAGTTATGGAAGAGGAGATAACAAAGAGTTGCCATTTTTCCTGCATAAAAATGGCAAAAGACAAAGCAAGCAAATAGTTTCTTCTCAGCTGTCTTTCAATCAGCAACTTCCTAATGTAATCTCTCAGGGTAGTGAGGTGGACAACCAGAAACCAGTGACCACCGATACTTCGCCCGAGGATTCGGGTTGTGCTCTCTATCTTCTGTCATCACGCACAGTGCAAGCTCACTCGGATGCTGGCTTGAGCTCTTTGGTTCAGTCCCATCTGAGTGTTCCAGTCCAAACTCATGAGACTGAGCTGCATTTCAGTAGTCTAAGTGACTTCTCTGGCTCCTTTGACTCTAAGGACAAGCCTGTTTCTTCTCAGTTGGGTCTTGAAATGGAGGAAGAATCTGATGGTTTGTTCCAAAGTGAGGCTCCCCATAAGTTTCCCATTTCTTGGGAGTAGTTTGCTTCAACAAACTTGTCTGTTTTATTTTTATGGCTTTAGTCCAAGACTTGCTTTTGAATCTGAACTTCTGTGTTTTGTGATTGTAGACAGCAAATGTATTTTGCTGGTTTGTTTTCTCAGTTTCCGTAACTGCTTTGACATTATCATTTACACTAGGATTCACCTCATTGGGAGCACGTTACAATATCTTCGTGCCATTTTGTAACACCTACGGTGAGGGATCCTAGTGATGAATTATCGTTCTGTTCATCTTTTAGACTTGCTTCTTGAATCATGTTTTCTTCAAGTCTCTGTGTTCTTACACATCCTTGATCATTTTGAGTCTTGATGCTGGATTTTTATACTTTGTGATGAATGTCATCTTTAAGCTAGTTGAGTCTATGGGATTTCGTTAAATGGTTTTACTTGGTAGTATCATTTTAAATATTGATGTTTTCAAATCATTTCATCATTCTACTGACTTAGTTATCAAGTCCTGCATAAAGAACTGCCGATTAGTTATCCCCTTCTTCCTCTTATGAGAAGTTAGCTTGGTAAGCAGCACATACTGAACCAACATTTCCCATTTATAGTAGGTATTTAAAAATTAATATTTGAATCCTACTTTGACTTTAAAGATATATATTTTGTCCCTTCATTTGTTTTGATCAGTGTATGGTACTAATGAAACATAAATTTCAGTACCTACGACTTTCAGAAGATGGTTGTTTTGGTCCCTTTATTTCATTGTTAGTCATCATTTCAATTTAATTCTTGAATACTCTTAAGATGAGAACTAGGTCCCTTGTTTTTGGCCGGAATAGTACTACTACTACTACTACTACTACCCTTTGTTGTCCCTCAGTAGAGCAAGTCCAAATAGCAACAAGATGGGCAATTAATTGATCGATAAGAATAATCGCAGTGGATGGTTGATAGTGGTAGCCTTGTCCTGGAGGCTGCTTGCTGTCGTAACCTTTTCTCATAGTGTATGTGAGAAAAAAGTGACTTAACCTTTTTTGTTGAGATAGATGTTATTCCAAAGAAAGCTGAGTGTACCTTTAGTTTGTTGTCCCTTGGTAGCTTAGTGAAATGGATATTTGGATTTTTCAAACAGGAATTTTCGAGATATCTATATTGCATTTATTTTATATGCAGTTGTCTCTCATTTACCTATGAATAAGCTCTTTTTTAATTGTGTGAGACAAATTTATTTTCAGTTAAAATCAAAAGGATTTTTGTCAAAAGTTTAACCAACCAAATATTTGTATACAACAATTCTGCAAACGCAAAAGACTCACAAATTTACAATAAAAAATACAAAAAATACACGATTATTTGGTACACAATCATTTACATTTGGCCACATGATCGTTTAGGTTTGATTAAATTTAAACAATTTTTTTAAAGATCTTTTGTATTTAGTACACAACCTTAAACTAAATAACACTAATAGAAAAGTACAAGATCTTTTATTGATTAAAAACAAAGATCATTTCAATAGAATATATAGACACAATGGAAATGGAATAGGAAAATGAAAGGAGAAGAGAAGAAATAAATAAACAAAAAAGAATGACAAACCTGAAATATTTTTTGAAAATAATTAATTTTATGAATTTTTTTATTTTATTATGCATAGTAAATATTTTGGTATGTGTTATATGTTATATTTACGGAAATTAATCAAATCCAAAGTGAAATCTTCAATTTATTTTACTTTTTCCACAAGAAATATTTAGAAATTTAACAGTCTTATTTTAAAATAAGTTTTAAGTATTTCAAATCAAATCTAAATCTAAATTGATATTTAATATCATTTCATACTATAAAAATTTCAAAACAATATAAGCCGACTCGTTTTCCAAAAAGAAAAAAAAAATGTAAAACTATTAGAAGTGGAATTGAAAGCAATAAAAAATTAAATTATTAAATGAAAGACAATAAAATGTTGTATAAAATCATCGAAATAATACATTATCTCAAGACATTCCTATTTTGAAAACTACATAAACCTAGGGAGACATAAATACTCTAAGATATCCTTATAATTTTTTTCTAAAAAAGAAATATAGCTATTTAAAAATGTCAAGACATCTATAAATTCAATCCTTTTTTTTTTTTGGAAAAAAAATTGTGCTAGGTTTAGGGAAAATAATAGAAACAAACACTTAAACAAAAATAGAGTAAAAAACTTGAAAATACAGAAAGCTTGAAATGCAAGAGAAGCATATGCCAAATTGAGGGAGTCATTATTTGAGAGATGACAACAAGAGGAATTTGGTGGGGCCATTGGGTAGGTTTGAAGTATTTATTCAAAAAAACAAAAGAAAATCTCTCTTAATGGAGAAAAGGAAAGAGTGAGCTGAGATAAGAGTATGGAAAATGAAATATGGGTCCCTACCCTAATCTCCTACAATAAATAATAAAAAACAAACAAATATTTCTATTAAATCCAATCGTGGCACTAAAATAAACCACATAGGGTAACACTCCCTAGCCAATAAATAAATATCCACTCAACATTCCCCATCAGTTCTTGTTCTATAGATAGAGACTGAATTTATAGCAGGATCAAAGAGAATCATTTATAAAATCTCAAATATCAAAAATCATATCTACTTTTTACTTTTATTCTATGAAATGAAACACCACTAATCTTTGTAACAAACAGGATTGGATTGTATTAGATGGCTAAGGCTGGTCTCTAGTTTTGACATAATGATACTAAATATGGAATTGAACAGGGGAAGTTGCATAATTTCTAAAACACTAATTTTGACAGGAAACAATTTCCTTGTCTGTCTATCTCAACAAGGCAGACATAATTATAATAATAAAAAATGTAGTCAATGTAATGCTATAAAGTCAGACAGCAATTATCCTTTGCACTGGGGGCAGTGCCAACACCTCTGATTATTATGGGTCATTCCATTGAATAAATTAGGTTCAATAACTTACCACAATCAGGCGTGTAAATGAGAACAGATCACCCTCCTTTCACTGCAGATCTTGGGCTGTCTTACAAGTCAAGAATGACAGAAGGACAATATATATTAGTATGTATCAGCCAAGCCATTTAACTCAATCATATAAAACAATACTCTTCCATTAAAAATATAAGGATTTAAAGATATCTTGTTTAACAAACTAGGGTTTCTATGTAACCAAAAGTGGTCATTATTTTTCATCTTGGTCAAAGGGATCAGATACTAAACTGGGATGGAAAGGAACAGTAAAAAGTAAAGAGACTTTTTTGTGTTGTGAAATGGACAACAAAACTTGGGTGAGTGGGGAGAGATTGACTTAATAAAAGATTTACATTGCTAAATAACCAATATTGACATTAGTGCTTGTCATCCTTGGGAATATCTTTCTGAGAAGTCTTGGACTCCAGCTCCTTGGTTGTGTTCTCCACAGCCCTGAAAGAACAACACCACAATCGTATGCACATTATAAAAAGTATGGCCTATACAAGGTGCACCAGCCTGTTGCATTCACATGCCAAAATGCATTTATTTTTCTATGAAAATCGCCATAAGCTTAATATCTTTTCTTCTCCTACTACTTTTTTATTTATATCTGTCATATTTTTAACTCATCAATTCGAATGAGTTTTAAAAATTTTCTGGCCAAACATAACTACACAGAATTAAACTTGCTAATATTCTGTTGCTGGATCTAATACCATAAAATAATTTAATTAATTAATTAAAATAAGGAAATAAATATGAGATGCTAGAGGCACGAGAAGTATGCTAATAGGAAACAGATTTCCCAGTCCGTATTCTAAAGAAAGAAGGCAGAGGAAGAACTTTTAAGTGAACGTTAGTTTCGAGTATGGTAGGGACTATCAGGACATTTTATAATGACACAGACAATAGAAAGGACATCTGAGAGAACCGAGGGCGGCCAACTAATTAGATGGAAGCAACTAGAATGAGCACTACGAGGAGGAGGATTCCAAGACTCTTGAAAGTCTAGGTAGCCTGTAATTTTCATAAAAGAAAACCAATAAACTGATGCAGTAAAAAATACATTTCCCGTTAGGCTTTGGTTTTGGAGTTTCATTATTACTTTATTCTCACGTCCTTTACTTTGTACGGACCTATGTGACAAAATAAATTGGGCAACATAACAAATTAGTTTACACCAAAAGCATATTCCATGAACCAATTTGGCATCCCCTTGTACACTTGATCAAGATTCAAGAAAAGTACCTGAACTATAAAGGGGAGAATTTTTTTGAAAAGGATACGAGTATCACTATCACTAATATATAGAAAAATAGAGAGACAGAGCTCAATGTACATGAGGTTTATACAAAGAGCAAAAAATGGAGGATCAGTAGGAGCACTCGATCATCTCAACCTGGTTTACACCCCATAGCACCCTCATCACATCCAAGAAGGGAAAATAAAACCCTTAAACTAGGATCCTATTCCCAATACAAGAACAAAACAAATTGCAAAGAGCCACAAATACAAGGCCAAAACTAAAGATACATAATCTGTCCAAAAACAAAACATAAAACAAAGGCAGCAGCCAAGAACAAAGAAGAATAATCCTTGATTGAGCAAAAAAACTGGTTGATGCATAAGGCTGATCCGGAAGGTATAAAACAATAACATTAGAGGGATGATAGACCAGTCCAGTCAATCAATCAATCAAGGTATAAAACAATAACATTAGAGGGAAGGTATAAAACAATAACATCCGGAAGGTATAAATTAGACTCTCTAGCTCATCTCTTTTCACAGCAAGCCTACTCCAAAACTACGACTGGTTTAGTTTAGAAGGAGTTTCTCATGGAAACGACGGCAAGAAAATCTTTGAAATGCAAAAAGGTGCCACAAAATTAAGGAACTGTAACCTTCATTTTTCAACCATATCTTTACTTTCTTCCTTCCTTAGCGTTCTTGCCAACACTCACACCCCATATTCTCTATCTTTTGTAATCTCCACTTAAACAACTTCTTACCAAGGGAAATATTTTCTTATTTAGAAATACATGTTCATTTCATTTATAACGGTTGGAAATTAGGGGCTAGTGGAGTGTTTGCAAATCCCCAAGATTATTTGTGTAATTTATTGTACTATTTCCATTTTTGTTAGGGCTTATTATGGCCCATATTTATTCTTCCCTCTTGTACTCTTTTAATTATTAGAAAATAATAAGAAAGACTTCTATCATGGTTTTTTCTCCCTGTATACCATGTGCTCTCTTCTTCTTTCTTTTTCAATACTAACTATCCGTGACTTTGGCCATGCCCTTTAAATCCCCCTACTGAACAAGTTGACTATCAACCCTCCCTTCAAAGAAACATTTATATCTCCACCTCTTATCATGACCCAGAGCTTTACTTTTATTCATGAAATGCTTATACTCTCCCAATCTTCCTAATCCACTCCTTATTTATTTATTCATGTTTATAAAAAAAACTTTCATTAAAAAAAACATGAAAGAATACAAGAACATACAAAAAATAAGCCCACCAAAAAAACACTCCTACTAAACAAAGGGGTTCCAACTAAGTAAAATGTCACTAAGAGAATAATTACAAAAAAGCTTCCGAATCAAAGTCCAAAGGGACAAATGAAACCTAACTAAGGACAAAACCTCACAAGGGTCCCTATCCCTACCTCTGAACACTCTATGGTTCCTCAATCATTGCACATACGCCCTTTGCCCAGCAACCCAAACATCAAACTCATGTAGGAAGCAACTCTACACAGTCCGTGCTTACTAATAGTTACAAAGGAGAGAAGGAAGAAGGAAAAAACAAACGTCATAACAGAACACATCTGCCCATCTCCTGAGCTTAACTTGATCGTTGTTAATCCCCAAAATTTGGCACTTCCATTAGTTTTAAGAATGGATATGACCTCAAAGAACCTCACCATATGATTAAGGATCAAGAAGGAATCCTCGTTGCTCGAGCAGAACAACATCATATCATCAACAAACTGAAGATGTGACAAGGCCACCTCATACAAACCAAACCTAAAAGGCTCAATAATGTTTCCTTCCACCCCCTTTAAAATAAGTCAACTTACAACATCCATGACAAGTAAGAAAAAGAACAGAGACCGAGGATCACCCTATTGCTCTCCTTATTATCAAAACATGATATTAACTTTCCAACTATAACTACCAGTCTACCACAGCATCAATATAATTAAGTTGGGGAGAGCAATACTCGTGTGCGTCCTTAAATTAAGTACCCACAACATCTACTCCGAGACCTTTATCAAATTAAGATACACCTGGTGTATATCTGTAAATCCCTAATTTATACTCCATAACCAAGGAGTGGAGCTAAAGTCAGAGTGAAACAAAACATGTCGTTGGTTCTCTTCATTAGCTTTACAAAGTGCACACCAGTTGGAAAAAGGAAATGCCCCATTTATCAAGACACGTTTTCTGTAATTCCAAAATGATGGAGGTGTTCACGGCTTCAAAACCACAAAATCGATGAAGTAAAACTTTAACTTTTTGTGGGATCTTTCCATTCCATACCAATCCCAACCTTAATGGATTCCTCTTGAAAACCTCCTCTTTCTTGGTCAATTTCTGAAACGTGACTAGTTGAGGAACATTCAGATGATTCAAGAGTCATACATATATACCCTCCTTGTTCCTAGCTCTTTTCTAGCAACTCCATCATATTTGCTTGCTTCTTTTAAGAAATATCATCTCACAGAAATTTTCGAGGAATTTACTTCTCATGCAAAAACCCTTTACAGTAAAGGTATTCATCTGCCAGAGCTGCTACATTTTAAAAACTCCAAAATCTACACATCAGCAGCTGATTCTTTCTCATCTATTGTCACAAGAAGAAATCCTGGAATCATTTCCCACTAAAAATAGTTAGCCCATAAGTCTAAACGTGAAGATGTTTCTACTAGCAACCATCTCTCTTCACCTTTGTAGCCTCACCCATCCAACACCAACTTTTCCTCTAGTAATTTAAAGCTACAAATCCGCGACGTCTAGAAATAACCTTAACCCAGGAGAACTTCATTTCTAATTATAAACATTTCCAACTCCTCACGTGAATCGAAGTTGGTCTCTAATTTTCCCAATATCTTTATGGCTCTCCAAATGACATTTCCACTAAAGCGTGCCCCCAATACTTTATTGGCCACTCGCTGAACAACCAAAACAATCGTCCATCATAGTGATTCTCTCACTTTCCACATTAATCCCAGAAAGTTCAGATTTACTCAAACATCCACATGGCTGTACCCAAAATGAATTCAAACCAGGTTTTCTTTTGGTTAACAATACACCCAGCAATATAACGGAATTGCAACCCCAAACTAAGAAATTATACAAATCCGGACATGAATCGTCCGATGGCCTGCGCATTAGATTCCTAAGGCACGTAATCGATTCCAACCATAATCAATTGCTGCGGTCTACAAATTCAGTTCCAATACCAGTATTATGCAGGAATGTTAAAAGAAAAAAATACGAAAAAAACAACCAAGTGTATTAAGAATAAATAGAAAATTACTTGGATTCCTCTTCAAGCCACTTGCGAATGTGCTTGACGTTGCGCCTGAAGATTGAAGCCGATTGCTTCACATCGCTCCTCAAAAGAAGAACCACGGCGCTAACGCCGGCCACCGTCAAGATAAAATTGGTTAAAGCCATGAATTTGAATCCTTCAGCCTTAAGTTGAGTACAATTCGAGCTTGTGGACGCCGGTTGGTTACTGGTGTTCCGAATGCATATGCTGACCTGCTTCAATCGTTGTTCCCGTTTAGCTGATTAAAGAAGACGATGGCCTAATGGGCTTTTAGGGATTTGTGATTATTCATTTAAAGCAATTTGGGCCCATCACAAGCCCCAACTCTAGAAAAGCCCAGAGTTCTTTGTTTAATATCGCGGCTCACCGTTAGATAAAATGAAATGTTATCGGCAAGAATGGCAAATTATAAGTTTTAGTTTCCAAAAATAACAAAAATAATTTTAGATCGTTAAAATAACAAAACATACAAGATATAAAGATTAAAAAATTTATCATTAATAGAAAGCTTCACCTGTTCATATTTCTCTTATTGTTCTTCTTATTGGCAATTTTGCAGAATTTTGATTCAATTTTCAAAAACACGGAAGAGAGACATAGTTCAATCAACTTTGGCAAGAAATCATGAAACTTTACGAAATTTCTTTGGATCAAAACCTCTCAAACTTTCTCATATTGAACAACGCAATGATGATATTCGATAAGAATCACCAACTTCTTCTTTAGTTCATCCAAGAATTCGCCACAACATTTGAAGGAAACAAATTGGAACATAATAAACTTCTTTTTCAATTCTTTTCTCAACGTGTTTGTCTCTTGTCGGCTGTCCCCTCTCTCAATCTCCTTCTTTTCTTTTATCTAATAAAACGTAAGAGAAGAATATTCAAATAATTGCAAAAATGCCTTTCATAAATCCTCCATTTTTTCCCAATAAATACCCCTAATAATTCATAATTACTCATTCAATTCACTATTTCCTCCAAAATTACTTTCACATTTCTTCAAATTTCCAAATTCCTTAGCCTCAACAAATTTTTTCTCCGTCAACAAATTTTTCATAATTCTTGAAGATGCAAGGCTAATTTTTTTGAGGTAAAGTGGGCTTAGGTAATTCTAAACATTGAGAATTTTCTTTGTTTGATTTTTTATTGTAATTAGAGTTTGATTCTTCTCTAATCTTTATGTAATTTTTGTTGGAATTATCAATCTTTTCAATCAAGAATTTAGATGTTTGATTCAATTTCATTAGTTCTTGTAATTTTGATTCTTGATCTTTCAGTTTTTTATTCAATTTTTGTAAGCAATTTACCTAAGTATATCAATTAGTGCAAGATTAATTGAATTACTTGTATCTACACAAAAATTCTCTTGATTTTTTATTGTATCTCATCCATTCTTGAAATTGTTTTATGCCTCATGAATTTCAATTGTTTAAGTCAATTCTTGGAAATTAAATGCATTATTTTTTAGTGCACAAATTAATTCTCATTTAATTTATTGGTTGCAATATTATGAATGATCTTGTAATCTTCCTTAAAGAACAATTTAAGGTTTAGTTAAAATTACAAAAAATAAACTAATTCCCATGAAATTTTATCTCTTTTCTTGAATTTTGATTCAAAATTCTTCCAAGATCAAGTAATTTGATCTTGTGAAAAATCTTGAATAAAAAATCACTTTTTAATTTATAAGCATGATTCAACTTCCTTTACTTTATTTGATTCAATAATAAGATTAGATCAACGTCTAAGCCCATGATTGCAAGTGAGTGTATTATGAACTCATAATCGTGAGAGATTGTCATTTGATGTGAACGAGTGAGCTGGAAACATAATCTCACAAGATGGTATTCACTCCTTCCCAACTTTAAGGTAAGTAGATGAGTGTTCTCTTAAATGGTGTCTTTAGGAGAGAGTCCTACCCTCTCTATGACACGAGAGGAGTTTCTATTTAATGGTTGGACCATAAATAGATTTTTCATTAGATGAGCACTGATATTTAAAGACTAGAAGTAACCTATGGATAAAACGATAATTTGACACAGTTGTTGTTACGAACACTTGTGAAGGTCTAACTTATTGTTACTGGTCTATATATCCATTGACACAGAAATATATCTACAACGAGAAGAGTTCAATTGTGGGTCTTTTGTAGAGTGTACATACAGTTAACAAATATTAATTAATGTGGCTAATGGGTTTAGCTAATTAATCTCATATTGTTGTAGCTTTTGACCTATAGATCTATTAGATCTCTTTCCTAGCTTGTAAAGGGTAATAAGATTTATTTGTATTGATTGTAATTTGAAATATTCAAATTTACTTTAGGAATTAATATAATGTATGAAGTTTATATTTTAACTAAACTCTATTATATAAATTTATTTTTGAATATGATTCAAAAATAATTTATGCGAGAATAAAATATTTGAATGAATTCAAATATTATTTTAGTGTGAATTAGATTCATATTAAAACTATAGATTAAAACTTAATGTATATGATACACATTAAAACTGATTCAAATTTGGATTAAATTAAATATAAAATATTTAATTTAGAAATTATTAATTGAAGAAGTAATTAATAGCATAGTTTAATTTTATTTAATTAAATTAAAACTATAAGTTATATGAGAGATATTCGTTTAAATTGTTATAAAACAACAAAGAAACTAAATAAGAAAAATGAAACAACCAAAGAGAAGAAATAGGAAATGGAGGAAGTAAGAACAATTGAATTCAATTGTGGTATATGTTACACTATAGAATTCAATGGGATGAATGTTACAACATTAAACAAAGAGAGAGTTATAGGAATATTGGTAACATATGGTTATGGATATCTACATAATTATATTTACAATACTCCCCCTTAGATATCCATATTATATAAAATAAATGTCTCGTTAAAACCTTACTAGGAAAAAATCCAATAGAAAAAAATCCTAGTGAAGAAAAAAGAGTGCACCATTTTATAATTAATAAATAGTTCATTAAAAACCTAGCTAGAAAAACCCAATGGTAAAAACTATAGTCAAGGAAAAAAGAGTGCAATATTTTATTCCTTGATGACAATATTTTACTCCCCTCATGAATACATCACTTGAGCTATTTGAGTCGTTGCATTCCAATGTTGTACACTAACTTTTCAAATGTTGATGTGGGTAATGCCTTTGTGAATAAGTCCATCAAGTTTTCCTTTGAATAAATTTGTTGAACATTGATGTCACCATTTTCTTCAAGATCATGTGTATAAAAGAGTTTTGGTGAGATATGCTTTGTTCTATCTTCTTTTATGTACTCTCCTTTAACTTGTGCTATACATGCAGTATTGTCCTCAAATAAGAATGTTGGTAGATTTTTATTGAAAGACAAACCACATGTTTCTTGAATATGATGAGTCATTGACCTCAACCATACACATATCGAATTGCAAGAATTTCTGCATGATTCGATGAAGTGGTCGTAATGGTTTGCTTTATAGATCGCCAAGTTATAGCAGTTCCTCCACATGTAAATAGATAACCTGTTTGAGATCTTAGTTTGTGTGGGTTAGATAAATATTCAGCATCTGCATAATCAACTAGATCAAAGTTTGATTTGTTTGAATAAAACAAACTCATATCAATTGTCCCTCGAAGATAACGAAGTATCTGCTTAACTCCATTCAAATATCTTTTTCTTAGAGAAGAACTATATCTTGCTAATAAATTTACTCAAAATGTTATATATGGTCTCATGTTATTAGCAAGATACATTAGTGCACCTATTGTACTGAGGTCGAAAGATGTCCTTTTTCACATCTAGTGATCGAACAATCATTGAGATGTTCAATGGGTGTGATTTGTCCATGTAAAATCTTTTTAAAATTTTTTATGTATATGTCGATTGATGAATAAAAAATTCATCGACTAAATGCTCAATTGGCAAGCCAAAGCAAAATTTTGTTTTGTCAAGATCTTTCATCTCAAATTCTTTTTTTGAGATATTCTATTGACTTTGAAAGCTTTTCAAGGGTTCCAATTATATTTAAATATGCAATATATACAAATATAATAGTAAATCCTGACTGTGATTTCTTTATAAAAACACATGGACAAATTGGGTTATTTTGATAACCTTCTTCCAATTAATATTCATTTAAGTGATTTTAACACATTCATCCTGATTGTTTCAATCCATACAATGATCTTTGGAATTAGATTGAATATAAATATTCTCTAGATTTTGAAATTATATGATTCATGTATCTTAAATCCTTTAGGGATTTTTATATAGATTTCATTTTCCAAAGATCCATATTGATATGTTGTAACTACATCCATAAGATACATATCAAGTTTTTCACATACAGTCACACTAATTAAATATCTTAATGTAATACATCCACTACAGGAGAATATGTTTTATCGTAATAAATGTCTGCTCTTTGAGAAAATCTTTGTGTAACAAGTCGTGCTTTATATCTAGTGACCTCATTTTTTTCATTTCTTTTACACACAAATACCCATTTAAATCTCATAGGTTCTACACCTTTAGGTGTATGAACTACAGGTCCAAAAACATCACGTTTCGAAAGTGAGTTCAATTCTGCTTGGATGATTTCTTTCCATTTGGGTCAATCCTTTCTATTACGACATTCTTCAACAGATTTATGTTCAGAATCCTCATTTTCATGAAAGATATTATGTGCAACATTATACGCAAAAATGTTGTTCACAACTACATCAGTTCTATTCCATCTTTTTCGTGTCATGGTATAGTTTATTGAGATCTCATTGTTACCTACTTGAGTCTCTTCAACATTTTTACCATTAGTTATGTCCATGACTTCTTCTTGATTGTTTCTATTGTCAATTAAGTCATTTCGACTATTGATCACTTTTCTTTTTCAAGAATTTTTATCCTTTGAATCTATTGGTCTACCACGTTTTTGCTGCAACACGAATTCAACAACTTGTTGAATTGGGATTTCAATTTTAAATGGAGCATTTGCAACTGGAATATATGACTTGATCACTTTCTTAGTATCTGTAAATGCATCTGACATTTGGTCACTACAACAAAAATGGCTTTACTTGACGCTAGCAACTTTTACATACTTGACGTTAAACGTCAAATATGAACTATGTTAAAGAAAAAATGTCAAGTATAGTCTTAAAAAAAATGAAGTTTGCACGAATTTTTTTTAATTATTTTACGTTAGCTTTATTTGACGTTTTTTTTTTTTTTTTTGCGTCAAATATGCGTCAAATATAAAGTAGATTTTACTTGACATTTTATTCGGGTTAAAAGTAGTGAACATTTACTTGACACGAAAAGCATGCCAGGTATGATATTAAAAAAGAAAATTTTTACGAAATTGTTTGAACTATTTTAAGTTAGCTTTTACATGACATGGTTTTCACGTCAAATATAGTGGAGATTTATTTGACAGTTTATTCGCATCAAATATAGTGGAGATTTTACTTGATGTTTTGTTCGCGTCACGTATAGTGTACATTTACTTAACGTAAAAACAACGTCAAGTATAGTAAACAATTTTTATTTAACACTTTTAAAATGTCAAGTATAAAACGTTTAAAAATATGAAAATAAAAAGTATAAAATTAAATCTTTTGAAAATTTTCACTAAAATAATTATTTGAAATCTCTCATTAAATTAAATTTACTTAATTCTCTCGTTAAAATAAATTTATTGAAATCTTTCCTTTAAATAAATTGATGAAAAATATTTCCTCAAATAGATTTATTAAAATATCTTAATAAAAAACTTATTAAAATATTTTAATAAAATATTATTAAATAATTTTTTTGAAATCTTTCACTAAAATAAATTTATTGAAATCTTTACTTAAATTAAATTTATTAAAATCTTTCCTCTAAATAAACCTATTAAAAATATTTTATTTAAATAAATTTATTGAAATCATTTCTTTAAATAAATTTATAAAAACATTTTAATGAAAAGTTTATTAAATAAATTCATTAAAATATTTTATTGAAATGATTATTAAAGAAATTTACTGAAATATTTTAATAAATTTCAAATGGATCAACTTTTCCCATTGTCCATGGTTAATTTTTACTTTGTAGTATAGATTAATAATAGATCCAATTTATTAGTATATCTCTCAATAATCATTTACTTTTACACATCATTTATCGCTACTCACATAAAAAAATTTCAAATTTTGTGACATAATTAGACAATTTGATAGACAAAAATAAGTGATATCGAGGAGATGCATATCTAAATATTGAAGTGGTAAGTGATATAATACTAAGTTCTCGCACTGTCAACTTGATTTTATGAAGTTTTTTTTAATAGAAAAAACATTTTATTAGAATTAAAGTGAGCATATATAACTCAATTAAGTTATTTACCAAAAAAATTAAATCAAAATAATTTAAGGTCTCTTTTTTCTTTCTTTTGGGAAGATTGAAGACCTTGGAAACCTAAAAAAAAATTGGTTAATGATAGAGAAATTTAAGAATAAATTAATAAAAACAAATACTCACAGACCGGCTCTATTTAATTTTTTTAAAATGGTATAATTAAAAAATAATAATATCAAAAACTAAGAAAGAAAGAAAAATAATAATAAAAACAAATTGAAAAAACAAGATACTAAGTTAAAATCCATTCCACTCTTTTATTTTTCATTTATACATTATATTTCCCTTAAACTGTTTTACTTTTCTATACAAATCGTTTCCAAATTTTTACCCTTTCAACTTATTTTCTATTATAAATTCATAATTTCTCCTATAAAAATTTTCCTCCCTAATTCAAAAAATATTCATCATCTCAAATTTTTATATTCTCGTCAATCCGTGGATCTTTCTCAAAAGTTGACAAAAACTCATGTAATTTTCTTTCCTTTTTAATGTCTCTTTAATTTTTTTTTTCTATGGAAATTTCCATGTTGATCATTGAAAATGATTAGTGGGTTTTTTTATTTATTTTCTCAATAACAATTCTTTCCTTTTATATATTGTTAAAAAATGTATCCAATGAAAAGATGAAAAATTTCTTGTTTTTCAAGTTTTAACCTTAAAACAATATATATGGAAAAAATTCTTCCTTCCCAAGCATGTTTTATTTTATATTTATATATGGAAAAAATAATAATTTTTTGAAAAGATTATCAAATATATTTATTGAAATATTTTAATAAAAATATTTTAATTAAATTTATTAAATTCATTTAATCAAAATATCAAATAAATATATTAAAATCTTTTATTTCCCTCTCTTTTTAGTAATCCCTCACGTCTCCACGTTGAAACTCTACTCTCATCTCCACGCTCGACTTCCACACAACACAGGCGAACGACCACTTCTTTTCGACGGACGACTTCCACACAACACAGAGCGGCGAACGGCGAACGACAAACGCCGCAAACGACTTCCATGCGACGAACGACTTCCACCCGGCGAACGGCTGCCACGCGGCGAACGACTTCCACAGTGAACGGCTTCCACAGTGAACGACTTCCACGACGAACCTTTTCCGCACGGTGAACCTTTTCTGCATGGTGAACCGCTTCCGCGTTCAAAGGTCTTATGCTCCTCATTCTTATTGTATTTAACATTTTTCTATGAATAATGCTCCATTGAATTTGATTTATATCTTGTAATTAAGGATGATATTGTAAACCCAAAGTGAGAAAAACACAAAGAGAAGAAAATTGAGAATAACTCAGGTATGTTTATATTTATTTGTGTTGTGTGTTTATACTGTTTATGTTCAAATTCGTAAACAAATGGTATAATCTAATTGACAAATAAAAGACTATCATTTTTCTTTACCATTGTTATTTTTTTTACCGTAATGAGGAGTAATGAGAAATTGAGAATGACTCTCGTATGTTTATATATTATTTGTATTATGTGTTTATACTTTTTGTGTTCAAATTCGTAAACAAATGATATAATCTAATTGACAAATAGAAGACTATCATTTTTCTGAGTAATGAGTAATGAGAAATTAAGAAATTAAGAGCGACTTTTATATGTTTTTTTAGGAAAACAGTAATTAAGTTATCGTTATGGTTATAATTACAATGTTGACTTTTTTATAGTAATGAGTAATGAATTGGTATATTTACTCTTATTGGTAAGATTCATACTTTAGATGAATGCCATTTTTTTTTATAGTAATGAGTAATGAATTGATGTATTTACTCTTATTGATAAGATTCATACTTTAGATGAATGCCCTCAAATGCAAATTCAATTACAATTATATTTGTACATTTTTTTTATGACAAATGACAAATATTGTCTCTAAAGTATAATGACAATTAAATTTACTTCCTTAAACTTTCAAAATTAATATTTAAGTGATCTAACTTATCTGTATAATTAAATTAGACCCTC
The DNA here is from genome assembly GCF_000004075.3 of Cucumis sativus. NCBI lineage: Eukaryota > Viridiplantae > Streptophyta > Magnoliopsida > Cucurbitales > Cucurbitaceae > Cucumis > Cucumis sativus. The sequence goes on from NC_026657.2 coordinate 23,328,700, forward strand.
AAATTTAATTATACACTAAAAAGAATGGGCGTATGAGGCAATTCAAATATTCCCTAATATGTAAATTGATTCGTTTTTTTAATGATTATTGTCTTGAATTAGGAATCATAAAAAATTTTGTTTTTGGTTGACTTTAGATTTTTCATGATCCTTCTGAATGTGCTCTTTCAAATCCTTTCTATGTTTTCTTATGATAGCAATATGTTGATATTGGTTAAGTTTCTGTTTTAATTTTGAATTAGGTAGCAATATGTTGAATAAGTGTTACTGTCTCTTATGTAATTTTGATCATAATTTGGGTCACAATTACTTATGTTCTATAAGAAATATCAATTTTATGCAATATTTATGAATTGTATGAGTTACCTAATTTGGAATATTGTAATTTTTTGTTTGTAGCTCCAAGATCAACATATTATAAGTATGGATAAATCATGGATGTCAAAGAGTAGATTATCTAAAGAGTTTGAGTTGGGTGTAGATAACTTCATCAAATTTGGATTTTTCAATACAAATAATACTTCTATACGTTGTCTTTGTTTAAAGTGTGGAAATTGTCAAAGACATAAAGGCAATGATATTAAAGATCATTTATATTTTAATGGTATTGATGAAAGTTATAAGATTTGGTTTTGGCATGGCGAAGAAAACTTCCAAATTCATCATTCCATGGAGAATCCCCTAAGTGTATGTATGAAGAGAATGATGTTGGAAATATAAAGGAAATGGTTGAAATTGCTCATGAGGAATATTCAAAGGATCCAAGTGGTTTCGAAAAATTGCTCAATGATGCTGAGAAGCCGTTATATGAAGGATGCAAAAAATTCACCAAATTGTCTACATTAGTGAAGTTGTATAACTTAAAAGTTAAACATGGATGGAGTAACATTAGTTTCTCAGAACTACTAAAAGCGTTAAAAGACATCTTACCTTCTCCTAATGACCTCCCTACATCGATGTATGAAGCAAAGAAAATGTTAGGTGCACTAGGAATGGAATATAAAAAGATTCATGCATGCCCTAATGATTGTTGCTTGTATCGAAAGGAATATGTCAATGCAATTGTATGTCCTGAATGTGGTGAGTCTAGGTGGAAATATGGTAAAGATGAAAATAAGAAAAAGAAAATTCTTGCTAAAATAATGTGGTACTTTCCACCTATTCCACGATTTCAACGAATGTTTAGAAGTGTTGAATGTGCTAAAAACTTAACTTGGCATGCTAATGAAAGAGAAATTGATGATAAATTACGACATCTTGCTGACTCTCCATCTTGGAAGTTAATCGACACCATGTGACCAAATTTTAGTTACGAACCTAGGAATCTTTGTTTAGCATTGTCAGCATATGGAATAAATCGACATAGTGATGTGAGCTCCAAGTACAGTTGTTGGCCAGTTGTGATGGTGATTTATAATCTTCCCCCATGGTTGTGTATGAAACGAAAGTTCATGATGTTATCGATATTGATTTCAGGTCCAAAGCAACCAAGGGATGACATTGGAATATACTTAGAACCATTGATTGATGATTTAAAACTTTTGCGTGGGAAAGTGGTGTGCAATGCTTCGATGCCTACAATGAAGAACTATTCAACTTAAGAACATTTTTATTATGGACGATCAATGATTTTCCAGCATATGGAAACCTTAGTGGGTGTAGTGTGAAAGGGTACAAGGCATGTCCAATTTGTGGAGATAACACATCTTCAATACAATTGAAATATGGAAAAAAAAATGGCATACCTTGGGCATCGAAAATTTCTACCACAGAATCATCCTTTTCGTCATCAAAGGAAATCGTTTAATGGTCAGCGAGAACTTGGAAGTATTCTCGAACCTTTGTCTGAGGAGATTATATTTGACAAAACTAAAGATCTTGACATTCAAAGAGGAAAAATAAACAAGAAAATAAAACACGCTAAAAAAAGCACCAAGAGTTGTTGGAATAGGCAGTCTACTTTTTTTGAGCTCCCCTATTGGAAGCATCTTCATGTTAGACATTGTTTAGACGTGATGCATATTGAGAAAACATTTGCATGAATATTTTAGGTACATTTCTTGATATTCCAGGAAAAACTAAGGACAGTTTGAATGCTAGACGTGATTTAGCTGATTTAAAGATTCGACCTGAGCTTACTCCTATTAATGAGGATAAAAAGATATTCATTCCCCCTACTTGTTATACTCTTACTAAGAAAGAAAAACGTTTTCTTTTAAAGACGTTATCAGAAATGAAAGTTCCTCGGGGTTACTCTTCCAATATTAAGAATTTTGTGTGAATAGAAGATTCAAAATTGAATGGTCTAAAATCTCATGATTGTCATGTCCTCTTACAACAATTGCTCCCTGTTGCCATCAGATCTGTGCTTCCAAAACATGTTCGATATGCTATAACTCATTTGTGTCTTTTCTTCAATTCTATATGTAACAAAGTTATAAATGTTACACAAGTAGAGAAGTTGCAAGAAGAAATTGTTATTACATTATGTTTACTAGAGAAATACTTCCCTCCTTCATTCTTCACAATAATGGTGCTTCTCACTGTACACCTTGTTAGAGAAGTAAAACTTTGTGGGCTCATTTATTTGCGATGGATGTATCCATTTGAAAGGTTCATGAAGGATATAAAAAATGTTGTGAGAAATCGACATCGTCCAGATTGTTGTATTGCTGAAGGTTATATATTAGAAGAAGCTGTTGAATTTTGTTCAGAATTTTGTTCACAATATTTTACTCCTATTATATATTGGACTTGGTTGTCAAAAGTTAAGAGACAATTAGCCTGACAATTCAGGACTTGGTAGACCATTGTCAAGTGGAGTTACTAACATACCTGAACGAGAGCTTTTACATCAAGCTCATCGATATGTTTTGGAGAATACTGTTGATGTGCAACCATATATAGAGTAAGTTCTTCTCTCTATAATCCATTTATTTCATTGAAATTCTTGAAATTTAAAGTAATTGCATTTCAACCTCTTGTTCTACTTTACAAGGAAGCATTTCATCACATTGCAACAACACCACCGAAGTAGACCAAAAAACCAAAAATGGATTCAAGATGAACACAACAAAACCTTCATAGCTTGGTTACGAGAAAAGGTAAAACATGAAATTAGATATTTAACATTATCCTTTATCATTTATATTCTAATTGTCCAAGTCATTGTCACTTAGGTTGGAACGGAACTTGTAACAGGAGATGTTGAAATTTCAGATAACTTGCGGTGGATTGCTCATGGCGCCCTCATCTAGTTGTGACTATTTACAATAGTTACGTTATTAATGGATGTCACTACCACACAAAGTTGTACATAATAGTGGAGTTAGTTTAGTTGCAAACGCAATACAAGTACGTAGCTCGAAAGATAAAAATTCTATAATTGGAGAAATGTCCTTTTATGGTGTGATAGAAGAGATTTGGGAACTTGGTTATAATACATTCAAGGTTGCCATTTTTAAATGTGATTGGGTTGAAAATAGTGGTGGTATCAAAACTGACGAACTTGGGTTTGTGTTAGTTGACTTAAATAGAATAGGTCACAAGCACGATTCTTTCATACTCGCAACCCAGGCATGACAAATGTTTTTTGTCGAGGATCCAAGTGATAGTTGATGGTCTATTGTTCTTACTCCACCACAAAGAGATTTCGAGGATCAATACAATGATGACGAACTTGGAGATACAATTCTAAATTGTCAAGGAATGCCTAAAGCTACGTTAGATATTGAATCTAGGCTTGATTTAGACGATAACACTTCAACATATATACGATCTGATTATGAAGGCACATGGATTCCTAATGAGTAAATGTTTGGGTGGGTTTTTACATACTAGTTTTTATAAATATTTTGCATCTTACACTTAGCTAATTTAACTTTTTTTTTTTTTCTCAGGTTGATTCTTATACAATGGAGCTAACAAGTGATGAGGACTTAGCACTTGGATTGGACGACGTCAAAGTAGATTTGGATAATGCATGTCGCGACGTGATCGCTACGCGGAGCGGCCGACCTCCCCGTTTATTTAATTTTAATAAATAGTTTTGAAGTCGCCACCAACCATATTAAGGTGTGATTGGTCACCCAAAAAAAAGAAAAAAAAATGGTCTGCGTACATTCAGAGATTTAAGTTCGGGAGTCAGTTGTGTGTAGGGAAGGTGTTAGCACCCTACAACACCCAAAAAATGGTTACCCAATTTTATCTTTTAAATTAAATTATAGAGGTTCACAAAACAAAGTTTTTATTTAGGTTTTGTTTAAATGTCCCATGTTTATCAATTCATATCGAAGAAAGTAAAACCTAAGCATGAATTGATGATTATGGGTGGCATAGGAGCCATTAGAAAAATTAAGTTTATTTTTGTTTTAAAAGATTTTTATTCACCTTAAGAATATTAAGATACCAAAACTTGATATTTTAATCTCTATCATAGGTGTTTAATGAAAAATTTCATATATCTAGAATTAATAAATTCATAGAAAATACTACTCAGTCTCATTTAAAATATGAAATGTGTTAATTTAAAAAAAACAATCTATTAATTAAATTTCAAACGGAAAAATTTCATGTATTTATGGATTTTAAATTATAAAATCCATAAAAAAACAATACTTTTTCTCCAATTTACATTATTATATTTAAATAAAAAATAATAATAACAATGGCAAAACATTATGAAATTTGAAAAATACTTAGAAGTAATATGCTGAGATAAAATAAATACATTGATAATATATGCAAAATGTAAAAGATATTAATGTAGGATGCAAGATAATTAATTAATACAACACATGCAACATAATTAATTAAATCAAAATGATGCAAAATAATTGATTAATGCAGGATGCAAAATAATTGATTAATGCAGGATGCAAAATAATTGATTAATGCATGATGCAAAATAATTGATTAATGCATAATTAAACGAGGGCCAAATTGATATCAAATAATAACTAACAGTTGAATACCAAAGTAGGTTTGGCCCAATATGCAAATAAATAATATTGCAAATAAATAATCACACCAAAATGAATATCAAATAATTATAGCCACATATGCATACTGATTAATTAATACATCATGCAAATAATTAGAATGAGGGAGTGAAAATGTCACATACAAGTTGCTAATTAATTAATAGGCCAAATGAAAAATGGTTGTTGCCAAATATTAATTATATCATGCATAATTATTAACATGGATAATATATGGATAGCAGTAATTATTAACGGAGTATGCCATATGGATACATGTATAAAGTAATTAACAAAGACTGTAAAATTGATGTCAATGAAGAATGAGTATTACCAAATACAAGATGTTAATTGATTAATTATGCATAATTATTAAAGCATGTTATATGGACATAAGTAATTAACTGTAAAATGGGTGCCAATAAAGAATGAGTATTACCAAATACAGAAGGCTAATTGATTAATTATGCATAATTATTAAGGCATGTCATATGGATATAAGTAATTAACTGTAAAATGGGTGTCAATGAAGAATGAGTATCCAAATACAAATATATGATGCTAATTAATTAAAAAGAAATTAACACAGAATGGATGCCTAGTAATAAAAGAAAATTAACACAGAATGGATGCCCAATAATAAAAGAAAATTAACACAGAATGGATACCCAACAATTAAAAAGAAATTAACACAGAATTGATACCCAATATTTAAAAAGAAATTAACACAGAATGGATACCCAATATTTAAAAAGAAATTATAAAAAATTTAATATAGAATGGAAGGTAGAATGCTCAGTATTAAGAAAGATACAAATAATAAAATTAACATGTTAAATGATGGTAAAATGATGAACACGATAGTTCATAATTAAAAGCAGTATATCAAACAAAAAAAAAAATCATTAAACAAGAATAAGAATAAAAAAGAGGAAAAAGAAAAAAAAACTTACCAGCAGGTCTGCCCTTCAATGCCAAAGGTTATTCCTTTTGATCTTCTTTCACTCTTCACCTCTTTCTAAATCCTCCAATAATAAAAAAAAACATCCTCCCCCTTTCTGAATCGTCTCCTTCTCTTTTTATATGGAAATGTCTCCTTTTTAGATCGAAGTGAAGTAGGTTTAGATAGTGAAATGGAATATAGAGAAATGTGGAAGAGTGGGAGAACGTGAGAGATTGGGGAAGAAGGTGGAAGAGTGGGAGAACGTGAGAGATTGGGGAAGAAGGTGGAAGAGTGGGAGAACGTGAGAGATTGGGAGAAAGTGGGAGGGTTGTGACTCAGTAAAACAGGGGATGGTTGAGAAAAATAGGGAGAAGAAAAACAAAATCTTTACTTTTAAATTTAATTTTAAATATGTTTTTATTTTTGTTTTTGTTTTAAAACATAAATTTAAAAATTAAGATTTAAATTTAAATTCAAATTCAAATTCTTTTAAAAAAATAATAAATTAATTAATGAAAAAAATAAAAAGGCAGGACAAAATACGGTATCTACAGTTTGCCCCCCTTTGTCCATCCTGAAAATATTTAAAGGTGGACAAAGGTAATAGATAAGGTATTTGGGCCAATTTTTTATTTTTTGAGAGAGACAAAAAAATAAATCAATCTTAGCTCTAAGACTAAGTTTGATAAACAGGCTTCGACCTCAGCTTTAGATCTGTGCTCGATTTAACCAAATTTGAAAAGGAACATCAACCTTAGCTCTAGGACTAAGTTTGATAAATAAAGGAATGGACCAGATAGACAGGCTTCGACCTAAACTTTAGATCTGGGCTCGATTTAACTAAATTGAAAAAGAACATCAACCTTAGCTCTAGGACTAGGTTTGATAAAAGGAAGGGACCTGATAGACAGGCTTCGGCCTCAGCTTCAGATCTGGGCTCGATTTAACCAAATTTGAAAAAGAACATCAACCTTAGCTCTAGGACTAGGTTTGATAAAGGAAAGGACCTGATAGACAGGCTTCGGCCTCAGCTTCAGATCTGGGCTCGATTTAACTAAATTTGAAAAAGAACATCAACCTCAGCTCTAGGACTAGGTTTGATAAATGAGAAATGACCTGATAGACAGGCTTCGACCTCAGCTTCATATCTGGGCTCGATTTAACCAATATTTTTTTTTAAAAAAAAACATCAACCTTAGCTCTAGGACTAGGTTTGATAAATGAGAAAGAACCTGATAGACAGGCTTCGGCCTCAGCTTCATATCTGGGCTCGATTTAACCAAATTTGAAAAAGAACATCAACCTTAGCTCTAGGACTAGGTTTGATAAAGGAAAGGACCTGATAGACAGGCTTCGGCCTCAGCTTCAGATCTGGGCTCGGTTTAACTAAATTTGAAAAAGAACATCAACCTCAGCTCTAGGACTAGGTTTGATAAATGAGAAATGACCTGATAGACAGGCTTCGACCTCAGCTTCATATCTGGGCTCGATTTAACCAATATTTTTTTTTTAAAAAAAACATCAACCTTAGCTCTAGGACTAGGTTTGATAAATGAGAAAGAACCTGATAGACAGGCTTTGGCCTCAGCTTCATATCTGGGCTCGATTTAACCAAATTTGAAAAAGAACATCAACCTTAGCTCTAGGACTAGGTTTGATAAAGGAGAAAGGACCTGATAAACAGGCTTTGGCCTCAGCTTCATATCTGAGCTCGATTTGATCAAATTTGTAAAAAAAAAAACCAATCTTAGCTCTAGGGCTAGATTTGATAAAGTGGACTCATCCTTCTTTTAAAACATATTTGAAGTTTAATTTAAAAATATTATGCTTTTCAAAGGAATAAATAGCTCACTACTCCATTTTACCAATACCATTAACAATCTATCTGCATAATCGTCGTAGGATAGAATAAGACATGTATCACGAGAACTTTTTAAGCTGTAGAACTCGCCTCTCTTCGTATCAAACAAATGAATCCAAACTGCGAAAGATTGTACTATGTTGTAATGACATAATGTTGTTTTCGTCTTGGACTTCACAAAACATGAATCCTTTAGGATTCAGACTTCCAATTGCAGCAACTCACAATCATAGAGAAATTTGTCTGGACTTGTAAACACTTACAATTCCTTAAGTCTTAACAAGAGAAAATCATAGCTTTTACTTGGTTTGCAAATACAATAAGTTGTACTGAATCATTGTTAATTAACAAATAAATAGAACAATAGACTAATGAATAAATTGATGTTTACTATAAGTTGATGATATTTTAAAAAAAAGATGAAAGAAAGGATTGAAAGAATGGATTGACAAATAAAGAAGTGTTTGATAAATATGATAAGAAATGAAAAGATAACAACGATTCTTGGAATAGGAGTACAAAGAGAGGAGGTAAGGGATAATTTATACATATGAAATAACATTCTAAGAACTAAATGTAAGTTTCCTATAAATACCCTTGACTTCTTTCAACACTACGAAATTTTCTATGAAAAGGCCTCACGCATAATATCTTCGAACATAATCTGAATTCACATGATTTTTTTAGCTTAACACCATCCATATTGGTTAAAAGCAAAGCTCCTCCTGGAAAACTCTTTTCACCACAAACGAACCTTCATAATTAGGAGTCCATTTTTCTCGATGATCCTTTTCAAATGAAAATATCCTTTTTAATGCCAAATCTCCTTCTCAAAAACTTCAAGGGTGCAATTTTTTATTGTATGCTCGTATTAGTCTTCTTTGGTAAAGTTGTCTGTGACTTAATGCTGCCAAACATTTTTTTTTTCAATGAAATTCAACTGCTCATAACGACATTCAACTTCATATAACTTAGCTTCCATGATAACTCTCAATGAAGGTATCTTAAGTTCTAAAGGTAGGACAACTTTTATACCATAAACCAAATAAAATGGTGTTGCCCCTGTTGAAGTACGAACTGATGTATGATATCCATGCAGTGTAAATGGTAAAATTTCATGTCAATCTTTGTATGTTGTTGTCATCTTCTCAATAACTCTTTTAATATTTTTGTTGACTGCCTCAACTGCCACATTCATCTTGGGGTGATATGGAGTCGAATTTCTGTGATTGATCTTGAATTTCTCACAAAGTTCGTCCATCATTTGTTATTAAGGTTCTTGGTATTATCTGTAATAATACCCTCTGGTAGACCATAACGACAGATCAACTCTTTCTTGATAAACTTGAGCACCACTCCTCTTGTAACATTGCAGTAAGATGCTGCCTCTAATCATTTAGTGAAGTAATCAATCGCCACAAGAATAAAATGTTGATCATTTGAGGCTTTAGGATCAATGGGTCCAATAACATCCATTCCCCATAAAGAAAACGACCATGGTGCTGACAAGACATGCAACGGAGATGCTGCTGCATGAATCTTATCCATATAAATTTGACACTTTTTACATTCTCTTGCATATTTTATACAATCTGATTCCATCGTTGTCCAATAATAACCAGATCTAAGGATTTGTCTAGACATAATATGTCCGTTCGCATGTGTTCTAAACATATTCCTTCATGAATTTCTGTCATAATTTGTTTTGCTTCTTCCACATCAACACATCGAAGGAGTACCATATCATGGTTTCTTTTATAAAGAACTTTACCACTTAAGAAAAAGTTCATGGCCAACCTTCTTATTGTGCGCTTGTCATTCTCTGAAGCTCCATATTTCTCTACAATTATGTATTGCTTGATATCAAAATACCATGGCTTATTATAATACAGGTGGGCTCTGCAAATACTGCTTAATTTTGTTGAAAGCTTCTTGACAATCCTCATTCTATTTTCTTGGATTGTTTTTACGTAAAAGCTTGAAGATTGGTTCGCAGGTTGAAGTTAAATGCGAGATAAATCTGGATATGTAATTTAGTCTTTCAAGAAAATCTCGAACTTCTTTTTCTGTTTCAGGGGATGGCATGTCCATGATAGACTTCACTTTATCTGGGTCTACTTTGATCCCTTCTTCACCGACAATGAATCCGAACAGTTTTCCCGAGGTTGCCCCAAATGTACATTTGGATGGATTTAATTTCAATTGATACTTTCTCAACCAATTAAATAATTTTTGGAGTATAGTTGTATGATCTTCATTTGCTTTGGATTTTGCAATCATATCATCAACATACACCTCTATTTCCTTATGCATCATATCATGAAAAAGTGTAACCATTGCTCACTGATATTTGCCCCAGCATTTTTTTGAACCAAAAGGCATTACTTTGTAGCAGAATGTTCTCCAACAGGTAATGAATGTTGTTTTTTTTTTTTTTATCTTCTTCAGTCATTTTAATTTGATTATATTCTGAAAAACCATCCATGAAGGAGAAAGTTGAGTATCCTGCAGTGTTATCCACCAACATGTCGATATGAGGTAAATGGAAGTTGTCTTTGGACAAGCTCGATTTAAATCTCTATCCATACACATTCTCACTTTTCTGTCTTTTTGTTTGCTTTTTGGATACTGGAACAATGTTTTCCACTCGTTCAGGATATTTGGAGACTGTGAGGAACACTGTTTCGAATTGTTTAAGTACTTCCCATTTTATTTTAAACAATATATCAAGCTTCATTTTACGTAGCTTTTGTCTTACTAGGTTGCATTCTGGCTTCAAAGGAACACGATGTACTACAATATCCGTATTTAACCCCGGCATATCCTGATAACTCCAAGCAAAATATCTGAGTACTCACGTAACAAATTGATTATTTTTTTTCGAGTTTCACTGGTCATTGATGTGCCAATTTTTACCTCTTTTAATTCCTCCTGAGAACCCAAATTGATTACTTCAACTAGCTCTTGGTGAGGACCTAAGACCTTATCTTCTTCTTCTACTAATCTTAACAGTTCTGAGGATATTCTCCCAGCATTTTCATCGTCACTCTCTTTGTCAGATTCCATAGTGTATATTAAGGTATCAAGGGTAGAACTGGAATTACTAACATCTTCGTTCTTATGAATGTTGTCTATGAAAAAGTTTGGACTTTTGTGTTTAATTTGCAAGATGCAAGAAAGAAAGCAGAGAGAAGAAGTTGGAAAGAACGAAAGGAAAATGCGAAGATTTCATTAAATAACAAATAAAACAGTACATTCATATTGTAAAGCAAATAAAACATTGTGGCCTTGTGTAGAGCCACTATAAAATAAAAGGAATTTGACAAATAAAAGCTTAATCATTACTCTTGAAATTCTTTTGAAAATGTAGGTATATCTACAACATCCCAAGTATTAAGCTCGAAATCAGGTGGACATGCATAAACTGTTTCTCCTTCATTTTTGCACTTTTGAAACAAAGCAATCTACAATGTTCACTTTTGGATTTTCATGATTAGGCAGTGGATTGTTGTTGACATCCGGCTTCTCACCAACTTTTTTGAAGCTTAACCATCCATCATTAATCAAAGATTGCACATTCCTTTTTAAAGCCAAACAATTTTCAATTGAGTGTCCTGCTCCTTCGGCATAATAATCACATCGAGCATTTGAATCATATCATTTTGGATAAGGAGATTGTATAGGATTCATTGGGATAGGAGCTAACTGTCGATTTTGAATTAGATGAGGTAAAAGTTCTGTATATGTCATGGAAATTGGATCAAATTGTCATGTATCTGAGTTGGTCTCGCTACTTTGACCTTGTACAAATGGTTGAGAAGAGTTTGAATTAATAGGCTTTTGGGCTCTAGAGAAAGAGTGAGTTGGTACATAGTTGTTATGAGGGACATGAGAAACATTGCTTATATATGAAGAAAAATTTTGGTCATGTTTCCTTTGGCTAAAAAAACGATTTGTGGTTCCCTAAATTAGGAAAACCAAATGCATGAACCTCATCTTCTTTCTTCTTAGATGTTGTTCCTTTCTTTAATCCCTCATACTCAGCTGAAGCCTCTGCTAATCTCCCGTGCTTTATCGCATATTCAATTCTTTCACCAATAACAATAATGTCACAAAAATTGGTTGTAGCATTACCAATCATTCGATCATAGAATGGAGCCCGCAAAGTATTCATATACATAGACGTCATTTCTTTGTCTGTTAATGGTGGTTGAACCTCCGCGACCATATCTCTCCATCGTTGAGCATATTCTTTAAAGTTTTCTGAATTCTTCTTCTTCATACGTTGCAAGTCTAAACGATCTGGAGCCATATCAATATTATGTTTATATTGCTTTAGAAATGCATCAGCTAAATCCTTCCAAACATGAATGTGTGTATTATCTAATTGAATATACCATCGAGTAGCTGGACCAGTCAAACTGTCCTGAAAGCAATGGATCAACAATTTATCATTACCAATATGCATTGTCATCTTTCTACGATACCTTATAAGATGACTCCTTGGACACGATGATCCATCATATTTGTCAAATTCGAGAACTTTAAACTTTGCTGGAATGATCAAGTCTGGCACTAAGCACAACTGTGTTGCTTCTATATTTCCATAAACATCAGTCCCTTCAATTGCTCGCAATCTTTCTTCCAAAACATCTAGTTTTTGCTTAGCCGAAGTGTTCTCATTTTGCCTTATGTCTTGAATTTTAGCCTGAGCTTCCAATTGTTCTATATCTGGGACAGGAGGTGGAACATCAAAAAGTGGATTCATAGCAACATAGTGTCGAGCAGTTTGAGACTGTGTAACGTTCATGTGGCGTGACATAAATCTTGGGGGATAAATGGGATCATTGGTGTCTTGAACTGGATTGCTTGATTGTGTTGTTTCTATGACGACTTTTCCTTTTCCTATTGAAAGCAATTCCAGTATTTTTGAAACTTGTTCCCCAAGACTATTAATATCTTGTCTCATTTTATCCATGTCTTTATCTTGTTCTTCCATGATTCGACTTTTATGCATCGTATTGTAAGGATGATGAATTGGAGTAGGGTGAGCTATGTTTTACTTTGATTATTTTGAAAACTTTGAAGACTAAAGAGCAAGGGAAGAAAGAGAAAGAAAAATTTAAAATTTAAAATTTAAAATTTAAAAATTAAAAATCAAAAATCAAAAATCAAAAATCAAAAATCAAAAATCAAAAAGAAAGAAAAAACATGAAAAGAAAAGAAATAAGAATTTTATGTACTTTAGCTTAATTGTTTTTTTAATATTTAGTTAATTTTAGAAAATATAAAGATTTTCATGTACCTCTACAATGTAAACATTACTTTCTTTAAAGTATGCATGAAGCCAAATGAACCAAATTCTAGGGAACTAAGATAAATAAAATTTAAATATCAAACTCAAAATAATAATAATATAGAAAATACTATTATTGAAATTCTTTTTTTTTAAATGAAATATGTATTATTTAAAATTTTAGGAAAATGTGAAACTTTGTTAAAATAAATAAATAAAAATAATTTGAATATTTGACTTTTGGATAAAATATGTCAAAAAGAAACTGACATGGTGTTGGTATCATCTAAACTCTTAGAAATTAAAGGTCTTCAAACTTATTCTAATGTTATTTAAGAAATAACAAAAGAATTAATCTGAGCGAGGATTTTTCATGTGCCTACACGGGAGTCGAAACCCCTCGAAGGTCAACACTACTCCATCCTCAATTCTAGTCCTATAAGGTTGTAGCCCGGGTAGAGGGCTTGTGAGTGTGTGTAAATGCATGTTGGAAAAAAAATGTACCAATAACATAGTACAAAATATTACATATGAATCAATAAAAAAAAAATAATTAAGTGAACCAACATATTATAATATAATAAGAATAAAAGATAAAAATGTACTGGCTTGACTCTCTTACACATTGCAATGTCCCCAGTGGAGTCGCCAAGCTGTCGCGACGTGATCGCTACGCGGAGCGGCCGACCTCCCCGTTTATTTAATTTTAATAAATAGTTTTGAAGTCGCCACCAACCATATTAAGGTGTGATTGGTCACCCAAAAAAAAGAAAAAAAAAATGGTCTGCGTACATTCAGAGATTTAAGTTCGGGAGTCAGTTGTGTGTAGGGAAGGTGTTAGCACCCTACAACACCCAAAAAATGGTTACCCAATTTTATCTTTTAAATTAAATTATAGAGGTTCACAAAACAAAGTTTTTATTTAGGTTTTGTTTAAATGTCCCATGTTTATCAATTCATATCGAAGAAAGTAAAACCTAAGCATGAATTGATGATTATGGGTGGCATAGGAGCCATTAGAAAAATTAAGTTTATTTTTGTTTTAAAAGATTTTTATTCACCTTAAGAATATTAAGATACCAAAACTTGATATTTTAATCTCTATCATAGGTGTTTAATGAAAAATTTCATATATCTAGAATTAATAAATTCATAGAAAATACTACTCAGTCTCATTTAAAATATGAAATGTGTTAATTTAAAAAAAACAATCTATTAATTAAATTTCAAACGGAAAAATTTCATGTATTTATGGATTTTAAATTATAAAATCCATAAAAAAACAATACTTTTTCTCCAATTTACATTATTATATTTAAATAAAAAATAATAATAACAATGGCAAAACATTATGAAATTTGAAAAATACTTAGAAGTAATATGCTGAGATAAAATAAATACATTGATAATATATGCAAAATGTAAAAGATATTAATGTAGGATGCAAGATAATTAATTAATACAACACATGCAACATAATTAATTAAATCAAAATGATGCAAAATAATTGATTAATGCAGGATGCAAAATAATTGATTAATGCAGGATGCAAAATAATTGATTAATGCATGATGCAAAATAATTGATTAATGCATAATTAAACGAGGGCCAAATTGATATCAAATAATAACTAACAGTTGAATACCAAAGTAGGTTTGGCCCAATATGCAAATAAATAATATTGCAAATAAATAATCACACCAAAATGAATATCAAATAATTATAGCCACATATGCATACTGATTAATTAATACATCATGCAAATAATTAGAATGAGGGAGTGAAAATGTCACATACAAGTTGCTAATTAATTAATAGGCCAAATGAAAAATGGTTGTTGCCAAATATTAATTATATCATGCATAATTATTAACATGGATAATATATGGATAGCAGTAATTATTAACGGAGTATGCCATATGGATACATGTATAAAGTAATTAACAAAGACTGTAAAATTGATGTCAATGAAGAATGAGTATTACCAAATACAAGATGTTAATTGATTAATTATGCATAATTATTAAAGCATGTTATATGGACATAAGTAATTAACTGTAAAATGGGTGCCAATAAAGAATGAGTATTACCAAATACAGAAGGCTAATTGATTAATTATGCATAATTATTAAGGCATGTCATATGGATATAAGTAATTAACTGTAAAATGGGTGTCAATGAAGAATGAGTATCCAAATACAAATATATGATGCTAATTAATTAAAAAGAAATTAACACAGAATGGATGCCTAGTAATAAAAGAAAATTAACACAGAATGGATGCCCAATAATAAAAGAAAATTAACACAGAATGGATACCCAACAATTAAAAAGAAATTAACACAGAATTGATACCCAATATTTAAAAAGAAATTAACACAGAATGGATACCCAATATTTAAAAAGAAATTATAAAAAATTTAATATAGAATGGAAGGTAGAATGCTCAGTATTAAGAAAGATACAAATAATAAAATTAACATGTTAAATGATGGTAAAATGATGAACACGATAGTTCATAATTAAAAGCAGTATATCAAACAAAAAAAAAAATCATTAAACAAGAATAAGAATAAAAAAGAGGAAAAAGAAAAAAAAACTTACCAGCAGGTCTGCCCTTCAATGCCAAAGGTTATTCCTTTTGATCTTCTTTCACTCTTCACCTCTTTCTAAATCCTCCAATAATAAAAAAAAACATCCTCCCCCTTTCTGAATCGTCTCCTTCTCTTTTTATATGGAAATGTCTCCTTTTTAGATCGAAGTGAAGTAGGTTTAGATAGTGAAATGGAATATAGAGAAATGTGGAAGAGTGGGAGAACGTGAGAGATTGGGGAAGAAGGTGGAAGAGTGGGAGAACGTGAGAGATTGGGGAAGAAGGTGGAAGAGTGGGAGAACGTGAGAGATTGGGAGAAAGTGGGAGGGTTGTGACTCAGTAAAACAGGGGATGGTTGAGAAAAATAGGGAGAAGAAAAACAAAATCTTTACTTTTAAATTTAATTTTAAATATGTTTTTATTTTTGTTTTTGTTTTAAAACATAAATTTAAAAATTAAGATTTAAATTTAAATTCAAATTCAAATTCTTTTAAAAAAATAATAAATTAATTAATGAAAAAAATAAAAAGGCAGGACAAAATACGGTATCTACAATGCAAATACAAATGAATTGGAACAAGTTGAAGCACCGAAGAACGAAAAAAGGAAAACAAGAGGACTGACATTGATGCATGGCGTTACAAGAATGAGGAGTACGGGGGAGAAAATAGTAGTTGACTATAATGAAAATGAAGTATCAATTGGCGAGAATGGGCATAAATTACAATCTTTCATGGGATCTTGTGTGCATCATCATATCCCAATTACACATGCATCTTGGAAGCTGGTGCCAACTGAGTTGAAAGAAAAAATATACAATATGGTTGAGGTATGTAATCATCCTTTCTCATTTGGAAATCATGCAAATATTACATACTTATTGTATATTTTGAGTCATACTATGTTGTGGCTATCCTGTAGCCTTAGTAGCCAATCATGCATATATTACACAGTTATTGTATATTTTAAGTTGTACTATGTGTGGCTATCCTACAACTATGATAGTCAATCATGCATATATTGATACTTAGTGCATAGAGGTTTTTTTTGCTTATGCATTGTTTGGTTTGTCTAGGGAGCATTTATAGTTAATGGTCGAAGTAAGAAGGTCATTATGAAAACGGTTGGAGTTTCATTTCGTCAATTAAAGAGTTGGTTGACGACACAATATATTATCCCCTTTATGGATGAACCGCAACTCATGAGAGATCCACTTTCATTGTATTCTCACATAATTGATACACATGTTTGGCAAGAGTTTGTCAAGTCAAGACTGTCTCCTAAATTTCAGGTATAAACCTTTTCTCTTGTAGTAAAATCTATCATAATATAAATCACGTTTGTTTATTTTCATCTTTTTTACATAAAATTTGTATAGAAAGTGCGAAGTGAACAACAAGATCAAAGAAAGAAGAGCAAATTACCCATAATATGTCAAGAAGAGGTTATGCAAATCATGCCGAGGATATGGTTATACAGATATTCTTAAATTTAACTATGATATGCTTAATGATATGCAGAAAAAGGATCCTTCTAATGAACATGATTTTGGAAGAGTTAATATGTGGAAAAAAGCTCGAACAAAAAAAAGTGGAGGGTACATGAATGAAGATGTACAAAATGTTGTCAATCAAATAGTAAGATTCTCAATGTTACATGTGCATCAAAATCACATGAATATATATATATTACATATTACTAATCAAATTTTACTCCTTTTAGGATGAGATTCTGAATAGCAATGCAGATCCACTCTCTAAGAAAGATAAATCACCTAATGATGCATTGACTCAAGCTTTGGGTACTCCAGAATATGGTGGTCGAGTACGTGGTGTGGATGGTTTCATTATACCCACTGTTTATTTTCACATAGCCAAACCAAGAAAGTAAAAAAAGTGGATACAACCCAACAAATTATTGATGAAAATAGAACTGGAAGAAAAAGTTCAAAACATGCCAACATCTGAGCATGGTAGTTGCTCCAGGAATAAAGTCCAGAAGAAGGTAAATTTTTTGTTTCTAAAGTAAAGTTATAATATTAATTGTTTATCAAAGTGAAGTTATCATTAATTTGTGCTTTGACATTCATGGATGGTTTTAGGAGATAGTTTTAAAGAAGATGACTAATGATACACATTTAGAAAATACGATAAAAGTGAAGAAAGAGATTGCTACTAATGTACCACCGATATCACTTACATTAAAGAAGAATGTGGTAAAAGAGGAGGAAGTGGAAGAGGAGGAACTGGTTGCTACTAAGCCACAAATATCAAAGAATGAGGTAAATGTGAAGGTGGATTGTAAACAAATAATTTTACATATATGAGTTCTTAGATTGTTACTTAATTGTGTTAAGTAAAAGCTTCAAGGTCGATGACAAAGGAGGTGGAAGTTACTAGTGCACCATCTAATCTACCAATTCAATTGAAATATATTCTCCGATATGCTGAAAGAGTAATGGTTCGGTCTAGTTTTTCCTTTCAACTACCTTTTGAGTTATTTGGTATATGCCGAAAGAGTTATGTCTTGCGAGAAGATGTCATTGATTTTTCCAACATGCAAAAAGTGAAGACTTTATCAATTGTTGCTTATATCACATAAGTAAATGTTATTTCTTTATGATATATGTACTCACACTTTTTAATTAGTAATAAGTTGATGTGTGCAATTGATTTATTGTAGGTACTTACACTCACTCATTATTGATTTAAAGAAGGTTTTAAAGTACGTTTTTGTAGATCCATTTGTTATTTCAACTGGCCATAGTACTCGAGAGATTAGGGCTCAAAACCTTTGCAGTAGATTAATGAGTTCTAAACAAGATCAATTAGTTATTGCTCCTTATAATCCCAGATAAGTATAATTTTTATCAATTTAAACTTGCTTAGTAGCAAGATACTAATTACTTGCATATATATTTCATTTAGTGATCACTGGTCATTAGTAGTCATTAATGCATACGATGATGTGGTGTACCATCTTAACTCATTGAGAACAAGCTCTCGAGAAGATATCAAGTACATAACAAATACGTAAGCTAACTCCATTTATGTTTTTTTTATCCCTAAAAAAATCAATTTAATTTTGAATTAAATTATACTTTGGAAAATGTAGGGCCTTCACAATTTTTCAATCTCAGAAGAATTTGAAAAAGACAAGAAAAATAACATTTTGGAAAACAGTGGTAAATATATTTATAAAATAATTTTTACTTTAGTCTAGCACATAATATAATATATATGCATTGTTAATTGGTTGTGTTATAGTGTTCTTTACAAGTAGGTACTGTTGAATATGGATATTATGTCGTGAGATACATGCGAGAAATTGTGACTAAGGACACAAACATTGTCACTGATGCGGTATGATTCTAAACTATTTACATTATAAGGTTATAAATAGTATAATATGACTAACTCAAATATTTTACAAAGTGTATTCTACTTTTTATGTTTTATAGATTGATGCGAGAAGCCCATACATACAACTTGAATTAGATGAAGTACGAGGGGAGTGGGCAAGGTTTTTAACTCGGTACATGTGATAGACACACCTAGATATGATCATGTTAATTTTGTAAATGGCTAAGATATGGGAATGCTCATAACCTTTTTTGTGAAAACGTTTTGTTCATAGTCATTATGAGGACAAAAGATATATGGGGATAGACTTCAATTTTAATTATATAAGACAATTATTATCATTTAATATTTTGGAATATGACACATATAGGAAATTTTAGTTGGCTATATTGGATTAGAATTGTGTAATTGTTGAGAAGAATGGAATTATTGTTGGTTTACATATTATACTAAACTTTTTGTCCTTTTTTTAGTTGTGTAATTGTTGGTTGGAGAATTTGTTTTGTTTATGGATATGTCTTATTGAAACAAATGTATGTAATGCAGGAAATGAAAAATGAAAAAAGAAAATTTTAGTACATTTAATATATTAATAAACGGTATACATGACATTAAATACGTGTCACATATACTATCTTATTTGAGTCAAATATACCATTTTACTTGATGGATATATAGTGTCAACTATAAAATTTTACTTGACTTGTACATAATGTCAAATATACTATCTCACTTGACAGGTAAATAGAGTCAAGTATATATCTTACTCGACTTGTAAATAGTGTCAAGTATACAGGTAAATAGAGTCAAGTATCTTACTCGACTTGTAATGTGTCAAGTATAATATCTCACTTGACAGGTAGATAGAGTCAAGTATATATCTTATTCGACGTGTAAATATTGTCAAGTATATTATCTTACTTGACGTTAAAAAACTGTCAAACACAATCTCTTTCTTGGCACGTAAACAACGTCAAATATACTATCTTACTTAACACAAAAATGATGTCAAGCAATAGAGTACTTAGCGTTTTTTAAGTATCAAGTAATAGGACTATACTTGACAGTCGATTACTTGACGCTTTTTAAAGCGTCAAGTATAGATCTACATGACATTGGATTAACGTCAACAAATGGTTTATTTTATTTCATAACATTAGCATCTTCACCCTTTTATGTTTTTTTTTGTTTTTTTTTTTTTACTTCTCTTTAGCAAATCAAATCTCTTTAAAATAGATTTTGTGAGAGGTTGCATGTGGTAGAGATTTACTCTCCCAAGGATCCACACCTCAGCCACGAGTAATTTTATTTGAGATTTAATTTTTTTTCTTTTTTTCTCTAAAGATAGAAATAAAGAAAAAGAAATATAGATTTTTTTTTTGCTTTCTTTTATTTTCATTGTTTTTTTTATAAAAAAAACTTGGTCTTTTTTTTCTTCTGTAAAATAGAGAAAAAAAAAAAGACACAAGACTTTTTTTTTAAACATTGATCTTTATTTTTTTAAAAATATTAAAAAAAAAAAGAAGATTACGCACTTATATTATATTTAAGTTTCTTATGTCTTATTTTTTTTATTATTAGTATATCTATTATTTGTTATTGACATTCTTCTTATATTACTGTTTTTTATCTTTTTTTTCTCTTTTAACCTTTTTATTATGATTATTTTTTTATATATACTTAAAAACTATTATTATTTTATTTATATAATTAATGTTTTTTTAATTATTATTATTATAATTATAAGTATTATAGGTGGCGGCAACACACACCTTTTTTTAAAAAGAAATTCTTTTTTTTTCTTTTATTTCTTCATTCCTTTATTTCCTTTATTTCTTTTTCTTTTTCTTTCCCTTTTATTATTTATTTGTTTATTTTTGTTGTCCACAATTTCTATTTATTTTTATTTATTTATTTATCTTCCTGGTCCACGGTTTCTATTTATTTTTATATATTTATTTTAACTTAATTTCCTTGCATGCATAATAATTATTATCACGTAGTATTAAACTTATGAATATTTTTTTCACTTTCCAATGTTAGCATGGTATTTTATATCAATTATTTTTTTTCTTTTTATATAGTATTCAATCTTTACATTTTATCATTCTAAAAACAATCTGACGATGGAATTAGAAATATCTGGAAGTCCGTTATTTCTAAATTCTTGAGGTGAAGGAATCGGTTCTTTGAGAGTTCGAGATCGATTCCGAATATTTTTTTAAAAAAATAAAATGTTATCTTACTTGCTTAATTCGTCGTGTGATATATTTGATTTCATTGTGCATTATTTCTTATTGACCTAATTTTGAAATCTTTCTTAAATTTCCTTTTTTAACCGTTTAAAATTTTTTACTTTAAAACTATCCTTTTTAATTCTTTTAAAATATGTTTAAAATATAAATCTATATTTCATAAGTTTTTCCTAATCAACTTTTTTAATAACTCACTTCTATTTCGCTAAAAAAAATTTCTATGATGGAATCTAGGAAATTTTGGAGTCCGATTTTCTAGAATTCTTAAGGTAAGAGATCAATTTCTTTGGGAGTTTGAGATTTGATCCCAAGAAAAAATGAATTTAATCAATATTTTTTTTAAAATCTTTATTCGAAGACTAGCCCATGATAGACTTTGAGAAATTGTAATATTTTATCATTTTCTTAAGGTGAGAAACTTTTCTCAATATATAGTCTAATTAATTGAATATTATTCCAATTATTTTATGAGCTCATTGAGGGGTGAAATAAGACATTAGTCTTAAGATAAATTAAAAAATATTTTCAATTCAAGATTTTAAATTTGACTACCATTTTTCTAAATGGGTGTTGTGGGGTGCTAATACCTTCCCCATACACAAATGACTCCCGAACTCAATTCTATTTTTCGCTGACCATTTTTTCTAAAATTGTTTACTTTATTTCGGTGTCTAATGAATTCAAAAAATTATTTTAGGGATAAATTTCAAAAAATTTATTTAACAATTTTTTATTAAAGTGTTTTAATAAATTTATTTAATAAACTTTTCATTAAAATGTTTTAATAAATTCATTTAAAGAAATGATTTCAATAAATTTATTTAAATAAAATATTTTCAATAGGTTTATTTAAAGGAAAGATTTTAATAAATTTAATTTAAGTAAAGATTTGAAAAAAATTATTTTAGCCAAAGATTTCAAAAAATTTATTTAATAATATTTTATTAAAATATTTTAATAAATTTATTTAATAAGTTTTTCATTAAAATATTTTAATAAATTTATTTATGGAAATATTTTCAATAAATTTATTTAACGGAAAATTTTCAATAAATTTATTTTAACGAGAGATTTCAACAAATTTAATTTAATGAGAGATATCAAACAATTAATTTAGTGAAAAATTAGTTTTTAATAAATTTATTCAAATCTACTAAAATAAATCTACTAAAACAATATTAGTTTTGATTTCATAAAAATTATTGAATTAGATTTCAATAAATTTATTTAATCATTTTTTAATAAGTTTATTTCATAATCTTTTCGTTAAAGTTTTTAACAAATACATTTAATAATGTTATCATTAAAATATTTTAATAAATTTATTGAATAAGAAATACTTTGATAAATTTATTTAATGAAAGATTTCACTAAAATATATAATTTTATTTAATAATTTTTTATAAAATATTTTAGACCATAAAAAACAATTACAAAACTTATATTAATAGAAAGTAGACAATTAAATTAAATTATAGACATTCACCCTTCCATAAACTATACATAGATCTTAAAATAATTGAAATAAGAACCAAATATAAACAATCACATAAGTCATAAATAAATTATGAATCACACAATCTTATTATGAACTAACAATATTTTTAACCAACAATAATTTTGTAAGCATAATATGTAAAATTACAACATGCAACAGGTACAAAAGATTATACTCTCAAACATTTAAACTATGCATAATGTATACATGGAATAGTTCATGTAATGTTTCACAAATACAAAACTAGAAAACAAACTAATACTTTATAGCCTATCTCTTGCAAATGATAAAATTGTAGAGACTTGTGCTGATAACGTGTTATAAAACAATAACAAAGAAGCTAAATAAGGAGAATGAAGCAACCAAAGAGAATAAGTAGGGAATGGAGGAAGTAGAGAACAATTGAATTCAATTGTGGTGTGTCTAACAAAGGCACCACATACCTCTATTTATAGGACATCCCATGGTATATGTTACACTATAGAATTCAATGGGATGAATGTTACAACATGAAAGATTGGTAACATATTATAGGTTATGGATATCTACATAATTATATTTACAATATAAATAAGATTTAAATTAAATATGATTTAATTAATTGTTAATTTAATCAATTATTTAATTTAGATTAAATTAGGAGGTTTTTTCAAATGTAAAACAAAGTGCGAAAATATTTACACTCTATAGAACAATTTTAAAAAAAAAAAGTTACACAAGCCCAGAATGTAAAATAACAAAAATATCCCCACGATTAATTAGTCACAAACGCGTGAAAAAAATGATTTTTTGCATAGTCTAAACGATCTAGTACCCAGTTTAAATGATCTCATACCTAGTCTAAACGATCTTGTATCAAGTCTAAACGATCTTGTACCATTTTATTTAGTCTAAACGATCTTATAACAAGTCTAAACAATTTCGTAGCAAGTCTAAATGATCTTGTAGCAATTGTAAACGATTTTGTACCCTTGGTGCCTAGTCTAAACGATCTTGTAGTGAGTTTAAACAATCTTATACCAAATTAAAATGACTTATCAGTGATAGTGGTCTATCTCTGTCTATTTGGGATAGACAAATGACCGTTTAGATATTGGTACACTATCGTTTAGATCATGTACCAATATCATTTAGATCTTGTATCAAGAAGAAAAAAAGAAGATGAGAAATGAAGAAGAAGAAAGAAATTCTAGAAGAGGAAATGAAGAAATTGGTAAATATTTTATATAAATAACCATAATATTGTAAATGAAGAAGAAGTAATAATATGAAGAGGAGATGAATAAATCGCAAAGAAGAAAAAGAAAAATAAGTGAAAAATGGTCATCATTGTTTAAGGGCAAACCTAAAATTTATGAAAATATCATGGACTTTTTTATTCTGTTACACGAGTCGTAAATATTTTGGTGTTTTGTTATATTTATGAAAATTAATTTTAAATTAATTAATTATTTTAATTTTTGTTTCATTTATTTATTTTAAATAAAATTAATTAAATGAGAAACGTGGGTGATTATCCACGTAACCTAGAGATCTCTCAACTCCCTCTTCTTCATCCTAAAGAAGTGGGAGACAGAGATACGACGGTGAAGATTAGTTTATGCTCTGAAAGTTTTCTGCATACTCTGTCAATCTCTCAAAGACTATTCTTTGTAAAACTAAAATTCCCATCCATTTTTTTCCCCATAAACCAAGATCTCTAGCTTAGAGAATAGGAAGGTCTCTAAGTTGTGGTGCCCCAATTTAGCGTTTGGCATATACAGAGTCGTCAACGACGTAAGTGCTTCTTCCCCTTCTCTGTATTTTTTTAATATACAACATGCTTAGCCATATCCATATAAATTTCTTTTTGTATTTTTTTGGCAATGTAATGATATTTTTAGAATTCCTAATTAAATTGAGTTAAGATCTCTGTTAATCTTCTACTGCATAGAGCTCTCATTCCTTTAGAGAGAGACACATAATGATTTAGTGGCACACATAATGTGCCTATAAATACTCTTTAACCTTCTCTTTCTCACCTCATTTGCACTCATTAAATCTCAAAGCAACCAAAATTCTCTCTACCCTTTTTCTTATTTTCAACGAGCATCCGACATTAGTTTAACAATTTGACCACTTTTCAATGGTGGAATGTAAGCAGAACCTTCCATCCACAACATATTCTCCCCTCCTTAAAAGGAAGAAGCCTTTGGCTTCCTCCTCTAATCACCCCAAACACATTATTACTTTCAAACAAGCTCGTAAAACAAACAATGTAGTATACGCCGCAACCAACATGTAAATCATTTTGTCACTCACACAAAATACTTAGCTTCGACTTTCGTTTTCTCGGTTGGAATCGTTTGTTCAACATTTAATACTTTCTCCCTAATGTATTCTGTCAATGCCTCGCTCAGCGCATCACCTTTTTCGCCATCTATTCCTTTCGTGTTACTCATCTTCATGCGATAGAGTCTTTTGACTAATGATTTTCTCTTCACGTCGCCTGCTTTCCTTTGCATGCTCCTTGCGGAATGTCTCATCACTTACCTAAACAGCTTTCCAACAAGGCTTTCCCCAACATGATGTCTTTTTCGGATCAGGATCTTACAAAACTTGCTATTTCAATTAAATTCTTACTTAATTACAAACTTACTACTTTAAGGAAACAACGAATTAATAAGAAGTCCAGCTAGGATTTATAATAACCCCCTATTTGTGGTAGCTAGCATTAGTTAGATATTTGTTTTTATCACTGTCTTTCACTAATAGATAGTGACGATACTTTCTCAAATTATACTTAAATCTTTTCTTAAAAAAATAAAAATTTAGAGAAAAACAAACCCAATTAAATTTCACTACGTTGAAATCGACAAACAAAAAAACCAAAGAAGAACATGTCGAAGTAAGTTGAATTCAACTTGATTTATTTTGGACTAAATTTAAATTAAAACCTAGGTATCGAACAAAAACCAAATATGTGATTAAATCCTTATCAAATTTAACATGTGCATGTACTAAACTTTATTTTTCAACAAAACTTATAAATCACAGCATATAAATTTTTATCCTCATCTTGACAAGAAGAAATATAATGAGATTTACAAGGAGATTCATCTGGGGAAAAACTAGTTAATAGAAAATTAAAATCTTAGGCTTAATATTACATAATAAAATTTATAAAGTAAATTGTTAATTTAAATTTGTGTAATTAAAACATTACAAAAATATTTATATAATTCTTCCTGGGTATTGAACAATATCTTTCTTTTCTTATTACTTTTTCCCTAGGATGGTGCTAGAGAACAACTTACATTATAGTTGGAATGGACATTGTTCTTATACCACATTTTATTTTGAGTGTGTGTATATATTCCAAAAAAAAAAAAAATCAAAATTTGCAATTAAAATTCACTATTTTTATATTAAGGAATGGATGGGGTTTTAGTTAACTAAATTGTTTTTTCTTGTTTAATACAATAATTATGGAATTGAAATATCGAACTTCTCACTCCATGCATAAAAGAAGATTACGTCAGTTATCGTTAAATTAAGTTTATTGTAACAAAATTATTTGATTAATAGCACTGGAATAATAAAGTGGTACTTGACAGAATATTGATAAGTTATTAGTTTGTAGACAAAAGAAAAAGAAAAGGTGTATGATTCCATTCTCTTTTCTTTTCAATAATGAACATATGGTAAGATTTCACTAGAGAATATGATCCATTTGAGAAAAAAGAAAAAAGAAACATCATTTATTTATAACATGGCACATATCCTTATTCCTCATAAAGATTATGCATAAAGTTGATGAAACATTGAATCTTAGTAGCTATAGCTGCTTTCATTTTCACTTAGGCAGTTTGACATAGTCCTTAATGTCTCTAGATTGAATTGGATTGGGTTTTTTATTACATACTCAGTTTTCACCAAATATTTTGCTTTTCAATATAAATATAAGTGTTAGTTAGTTTAGTTAAGCACTTTTTAATTGATAATATATCCTTATTTCATAGTCTTCTTATCATTAATTTTGATTTATTTGTAGGTTTTTTTTAACATATAAGACATTCAGTCATTATTTTAATTTGAAATTTTCTTACAAGAAACTCAAGGAAAGGTAATACTTAAAAATTAAATTTAGATGTTAATTGAAAGTAGGTTATTATAATTTAGAGTTATTATATACACAATATTTTACTTAAAAAACAGTGTTTCAATAGGTTTCATACTAAATATTTATATCATAAAACTAGTCTTACTTATTCATTAAGATTTGACTGACAATAAGCTATTATTTGTGAAAATAATTTATGTTTAATAAAAGGACATCTATAATAAAATTTTAGATTCTATTAATGATATTCAATTATAGATTTCTATCGCTTGCTATCAATATCACTAGTAGAAGAATATCACTGACAATCAAATGTTTGTTATTGATAGAATATGAATTTTGTTACAGCTTGTAAATATTTTATCAAAAATTTGATAATTTTGATAATTTTCTTTTTAATAAATTAGTTCAACTAAAATTTACTTTCAACTGTTTGGAAAAAATTAGAGTTTAACCTATAGTTTTATAAAAACTCATACCTTCATAAATTGTCGGTACAAACAAGACTATTCTTTAGGCTTTTATAAAACCAAACATACTAAATTATAAATATATTATCATATTTGTTAACTACGTGAACTAACCGAATATATGTAATACTTTGTGCATAGATCAACTAATTATACATTTGTCATAGGAGACTCGACCTATACAATTAAATATGGGCTCCAGAAATTGGAATTTGCAAATTAAATTTCTAAAATTTGTCCTTTAAACCTTTAAATCATTATAATTGATATGTGTTAATTTACATTTATTGAATAAAACTAAAAAATATTTACAACTCATGTAACAAAAAAGTAAAAATATATGAAGCCAACGTTATATTTTCATAAATTTGAGATTTGCCGTTCAATATTGCAAAACGTTTCTTCAGTTCTTTTTCTTTTTATTATTTACGATTTATTCATCTCATCTTCTAGATTTTCTTTCTTCGACGTTTAGAGTATAAAGCTCAACCGTTTAAGTCTCCTAGTTCATCTTTGGCAATATGCTTTGAAGTTATTACACGATTGTTTCAATATTATTCTCCATCTTCCTCATATTTGAGGATATCAAAATCATTTAAATATCGTTTTAAACGATCAACACAATCATTTACCATGGTCAACATGATCTTTAGATTTGAAGTTTTTCACGATCATTTACATTGCACTACACGATCGCTTACCACAAAACGTACGATTGTTTACCATGATCAACATGATTGTTTATATATGATCAACGTGATCGTTAGATTTGAAGTTTTTCAAGATTATTTATATTAGTCTACACGATCGCTTACCACAACCCACACGATCATTTACCATGATCTACACAATATTTTAAAGTACTATATTATTTCACTGCACGATCGTCGTCTATCCTTGTAATATATCTAAAATGATCATGTAGTTACCGTAAACGATTGTATATCATGATTTAAATCATCGTTTAGACTGTAGTACACAGTCGATTAAAAAAAGATTACGCATGCACGTGCAGTCGATTAATCACGTTGTAGATCGGTGTATTTTTTGTATTTCACATTATGGACCTGTGGGCTTTTTTTATTTTCAAAATTGTTCTACATACCGTATAAATATTTTATCTGTTTGTTATATATTTTAAAAAAACTTTGTATTTATATAGTTTTTTTTATTAAAAATGAATTTTTTTGTCATAGTATATTTTCTTCTTTCACACATAGTGCCTATAAATTTGAAAATTAAATTATAGTTTCTTTACCTTTTTATATGCTATTGCTTATAGTTCGTACACCAATTTTACTACCCAATTTTGACAATTACATTGATAAAGTTTGAAATTTCATTTAATTTCCTTTTCAAGAACTAAACTTCAAAACACAAACACTCTTGTGTGTATATAAACAAAGAGAAAAATACTTTTTTTTGGTTTCTATAGTTTGAATATAGTTTTCATTTAGTCTTTATATTTTCAAAGGTTCCACCAATTTGTGAATGACTTTATAATTTTTTTAAAATTGATCTCAAAATTGTTTTTATCCACATGTTTATCTAATTTGTTATTCTCGAAGTGTTTTTAATAATTAATATCAAGTTACTACAAAATAAGATTATTAAACATCATATACTAGTTGTTGAAAGTGATCGTTGGAGCTTTGGTCACAAGAGTCATTAGGGTTAGTTTACCTAAGTAGTCAACGTCAAAATAGGGAGTCGATGGTGGTCTTTGTTGGAATTGGCCATCGAAGTTATTGATCATATAGGATGGGTGTAAAAAAAAGTTGGACATCAGAGTTAGTCGATCATAGAGGACTTCATCAAATTTAGGCATCTGAAGCAATCTTTGCTGGAGTAGTCGCCGGAGTGATTATGGAAGGTTGATGTCAAAGTTAGTCTCATAGATCATAGTTATTGTTGGTTGTCATAAATGGAGTTATTGAAAATATAATATTGGGAGGAGAAAGAGGAGATTATTTTAATTAGTTGTAGATAGTTTTACAAAGCAAATGGATGATTAAAATAATCCGAAACCTCTATTATTTAAATAAATGCTCGATAAGCCTTGCAAACACTTGGTATAGGTTTGAGCTAACAAGTAAGTTATCAGATTAATAGGTTATCATAGTTGAGTCATAATAGTTTGCATTTAGGTGTAGATTATTTTGGTTTGGATTATAATAATATGTGTTCAAATAAAACATTGTAGTTAAAAATAAAAATATTATGAATATCAAATAGTAAAAACAATAGCAAATAAGTGTTTTGAAATAGTGTTTACGGTAGTCTAATTGAGATTTTAAATAGTAATTATTGTAGCTAGAGGTGATTATAATTGTCTTGCATAATCCTCACCTAAATGGTTCTTGAATGTGATATAGTAGTCCACCCTACCTGATGAAAAACGAGATAAAGTTTTGGAATGAATTTCTTGAGGACTTCACAAATGGATGAAATACCAAAAAAATGTTGTTTGAAAAACTTGTTACGAAAATATGGTAGTTTTGAAACTTTTTACGTAAATGCCGTGGATTTTGACATTTTTTTTTTTTAAAAAATACCTTTATGGTTTTTTTTTTTTTAAAATACCTTTATGGTTTTTTTTTAAAAAAAAGATTAAACAAGACTCGTCCTCCATTACTTAAAAAAAAATTAAAGGGGTGAGTCTTGCCCTCTGTTTATATAAAAAGAAAACAAGTAGAAAACAGGGCACAACAGGTTGCATCTCACAGTAAGTATTTCATGCATTGGTCTTGACACGTCTCAAAGTAAGTATTCCATGCATTGGTCAAGTCACACTTTTCTGTGACTTTGATCTTTAAAATTCCTTCATCCCCATTCATTTTCTCATTCTTCTCAATTCTTCTTCCTTCGATCTTCTAAATTTTTCACCCTCTCGTCCTTCTTTCCATCCTTTGCAGGTGACATTTTTTCCGTCATTCTTCTTCCGACCATTTTTCATCATTTTCTTATCATTAGTTAATTATTTTTGGGTTTGGCTCTCCTTCTCTTAATAAATATAATTTTTTTATTAGTTAAATAAATAAATTTTAATTTATTTATCTAAATTTTAACTATATTCTTGTATTATATTTTCAGATTTGATTGTTGTTGGAAAAGATTTTGTTGTCGTTTGGATTTTTCTTTTCGAACTATCGTGGATTGACAACAATAAAAGAGCATGACCGTCCTCCAAATTTTGTAAGCTTTTTTTAAAAACTGATTACGCAGCTGTATTATGAAAGGTATATTATGCTTAGGTGTAATTTATATTATCAACATTTTATTAGCATTAAATAGACATGATAAATTTGTTTATTAAAAACAAACAAATGTTAGACTCATCGTAGTCAAATTTGTTTCAAATAGTCATTTTATTAGCATTAAGAATGAAATTGGGTATTTTGTTTAATATTTGAAGCGAAATTTACAAATATTTGAAAATTTGAAAAGATAAAAAGAAAACAAACATAAAAATATAAATTTAGAAGCAACCACTTTGCCTCAAATTGCAAACTTCTTTTAAATGAAAATTTTAAAATGGTTAGATTTCAACCTTTAAAAAAAATGTGTTTTACTCAAAATATATAAATATATATATATGTGTGAAAATTAACGTAAGCTTTGTCCAAATGTAGCTGACTACAACATCATGCACCATAAAGAAAAAAAGTAGTACAAATAGAGTTGTACCAAAATGTACATAATTTATTTATTCTCAAAAGGAAAATTAATTAAAAGTTATTACTTGATAATTTTTTAATTTAGTTCAATATATACCAAATTTGTGACCAATTTATTAGGAGTGAAAATTATGAAGAGAAAAAAAACTGTCTTTAAGATTTAATTATGTACGAAATGTTGTGATCGTAAAAAAAAATCATTTATTTTAAATAGTAAAAAGGACATTTATTTTAAATAGTAAAAAAAACTATTTAATTTAATAGAAAAAAATTTGTTGTTAAAATATTTGGTTAACTTTTTAACTATTTAGGTGAATTTTCGATTTTTTTTTTATAAATTTCAAATCATAATTGTTTTAAACCTATGACCTTACTTTTTTTAGTTTTAAATTATAAATGAGATAATAAATCTTTACTTTAAATTATAAATTAGTTGGCACATTGTATTTATTGTTTTTTTTTATATACAGAAAATGACAAACAAATATGTGTCGTTTTTGTTATTTACAAATGGTCATATGATTGATGGTGGGGATGTGGTTGATTATGATCAACCTCCATGTGGAAATTTTAGCATGAATTTGAATAGTTGAATTGTTTTCGAACAATTCCTCCAAATGGTGAGATTATCACTTACGATAGATATGAGTTCAAGCAATATAGAGATAATATATAGACACCCTAACTTAACCTCATCCGGATCAGTAAGGTTTATGTCAATCCCTATTTCAAACGAACAAGCAATGAACATCATGTTTTCAATGGCACAACCCTTTCCGAACATGATGCATTTGTATATGACTGTGAATATGGTAGATTTGGGCATAAACTTAAATGTAGAAATAGAATATGTTGATGTTGACGTGGAGTCAGATGCACAACCAATGTGCGATGAAGAAGAAATGGTAGCTAATATTGAGTACAGAGACTTCAGAACAGAAACTGATGATGAATTTCAAGAGATGGACTTTGATGGTCGTGAATATGAAGTTCCATCAAATACGTTCACTGAGTTGGACATGAATGTAGTAGATAACATTCGGGAACACGATCCAATTATAGTTTCAATGCTGACTAAGAACATAAAATTGTACAAGGGAATGATTTGTGAAAACAAAGAGATGCTACAACATATGGTCAAGTGCTTTGCTATTAAGAGTCACGCACCATACGAAGTAGTAGAGTCAACACCGACAAAGTGGACCATCCGATGTAAGAAGTCGGACGAAGGTTGCAGATGGAGACTTCGTGCAATAATGAAATAATCTCATGGTTTATTTGAGATCACGAAATTATCTTACCCAGATACATGTTTTTACTCAGAACTTAGTCAAAGTCATGCTCAGTTGAATTTTTCAATGC
Organism: Cucumis sativus; assembly: GCF_000004075.3. Lineage (NCBI taxonomy): Eukaryota > Viridiplantae > Streptophyta > Magnoliopsida > Cucurbitales > Cucurbitaceae > Cucumis > Cucumis sativus. The sequence goes on from NC_026657.2 coordinate 23,361,098, forward strand.
TTGAACGAGAGTTTTTTGAACTTATTAGAGAAAAACCATCAATAAGTGTTGCGTCACTGCAATCAATCATCAAGAAAAAGTTTGGCTACCATGTTTCTTACCGTAGGGCTTGGGATGGTAAAAGAAAAAGCAGTGGCTAAAGTGTTTGGCGATTGGGATGAGTCGTACAAATTACTACCTAGGTGGTTATACATGGTGAAGCACACCAATCTTGGAACACTTGTTGAAGGAAGGGTACAAGCCACATCTACCGAAGGTCATGTCATACTATCATCGGTATTTTGGGCATTTGGTCCATGTATAGAAGCCTATAGTAGATGTAGGCCACTAATTCAAATCGACGACACTCACTTGTATGACAAGTATCAAGGAAAATTATTAATTGCTACGAATGTTGATTCGAATCTCCATCTTCTGCCATTAGCATTTGTCGTTGTGGAAGAGGAGTCTGCAGATTCATGAGGATGGTTTTTAAAACATCTAAAAAAAATTGTGACCAACGATGAGGTATGCTTAGTTTCTGATCAACATGCTAGTATTATATCAGCAGTGAACAATTCAGAGAATGGGTGGACAGGATCAGATTGTCATCATAGATTCTGTGTACGCCATGTCATCAACAATTTCTATAACAGATATAAATTCACACCATTGAAGAATTACGCTTATGGCACGGGTGTTAATTCTAGATCTGAAAGTTTGATAAAGTAATTCAAAATTTGATGAGAATAAACAACAGTTGTATGAGTTTTTTTTTATGACATTCATTTAGAGAAGTGGACTCAAGCACGTGACAGATGATTTCGATACGGGTGAATGACGACGAACTTATCAGAGTGCATGAATGGAGCCCTCAAAGGAGCTCGAGCGTTGCCGATAAATGCTCTAGCTCAAATTACATTCTTCAAATGTGTGAATTACTTTGAAAGGAGAGAGAAAATAAGAGATGCATTGGAACGTCAAGATAAATACACCGAGTATGAATTTTTCAACTTGACAGTTGTCAATAGCTTTTATGGTTTTCATGTTATACTAAGTGTGTCAATTTTTAGGTACGCCATTGAAAAAATTTCGAAATGGGCTGCAAGATCCAATAAGCATGAAGTTCAATCATATGATCGATTTCAAGGAGTTTTTCATGTGAAAACTGGACGTCATGACTTGAATTCTAAAGGAGGAAATATCTAAATATCAAGGTTGTCTAAGCAGTATTGTTCGTGTAACAAGTGGCAAGCCTTCGGTATACCATGCTCAAATTTTATGGCAGTTTGTTCACGGTTTAACATGAATTACGAAGATTTTATTGAGGACTATAATAAAATATCAACTTATGTTGCATGCTACACTCCTCAATTTCAACCTGTACCGCATGAAGATTATTGAAGCACACCCACGACTATGCCTATCTTATATCAAGTTCCATCGTTGTTGAGAAAATAAGGAAGATCAAAGAGTTCATGTTATCACAACGTGATGGATTGGACAAAACAAAGTGTTCAACAAAAATGCTCATTATGTGGTCAACTTGGTCACAATCAATGAAAGTGTATTTTGTTAAGGAGACATGCACTTGATAATTAGAGATCTTTGTATACTCAATTTTTTTTGTTATAAATGTTCACATCTTAAAATGTTTGTTACACTATATTGTAAATAATTGATATTTAATTAAAATTGACTTCTATTTACTTTTTCTTTATGTTGTTCTTAATGCTAAAAATAAATTATTGTTATGTAAATAATGACATTAAACCCATGACCAATCGATCCAAATGTTTATATGATCAGGACATTCACCGATCAGAAAGTGTATGGAATGATCGAACTACACCTGAGATAAACTGTAGACGACCTGAGACAGTTGTTTATCGTACTATCCACTCCTACGTGCTTCAGAATTTTATGGAATTGCCAGATTGGGGTTCATCCAGTTAGACTGACATCTCATCACTGCACTTGTTTAGAGATGGAGACCAGAGACACATACATTTCACATATCAGTTGAAGAGTGCACAATTATGTTGCAAAATGTGGAAGTTTTGGTGGGATTACCGGTTGATGGCGAGCCTATTACTAGTCAGAGTCATGATGATTGGTTGCATCTTTGCCAAATGTTACTCAATGTGACTCCACCTCCCGAACAAATTAGGGATTCAAGATTGAGTTTAACATGGTTGGGGGCAAAGTTTCCTGGATTGGCTGACGATGCCGACGAAGAAACTATCATAAGATATGCACGAGCATATATCTTGCAGTTAATGGGTGGGAGCATGTTTGCAAATAACTCAACTCGTTATGTGCACCTAATGTTCCTACCATTCTTAGCTAATTTGCACCACACGAGACAATATTCTTGGGGTGGAGCCTGTTTGGCATGGTTGTATAGACAGTTATGCAAAGCATCCATATAAGAAATTTGTGAAATTGTTGGACCACTAATATTGTTATAAATATGGGCTTGAGAACGATTCCCAATAGTGGCTCCACAACTTCTACATGTCAATGCCCATCAATTACGTGATCGAGTTAATGGTTCAAGGTATGTTATTTCAATTTAATTTAGATTAAGAACAACTTTTTATATGGAATAGATTTAAAATCTAAAATATTACTTGAACAATACAGATAGAAAGATCAATTTTGTGTGACCAGGTCGGCTATACATGTAGTCTCTCAGTAAAAGTACATGTTTGATCTTCTTTAACCCGATCGATCAAGTACATCAAACTTGAATTTTAAGTTTTATATTATTTGTGCAATATTATTTTTTTCATACGATATGTTGTGTTTCAGATTATCCGGGACCCATACAAAGCTGTCATAGATAATTTATCACATTTCTGTACGAACGGTCAAGACATATGGCAGACGGTTAGTCCTCTCATATGTTTCTACATTGGTGAGTGGCATCAACCTGATAGAACACTTGGACAGTTCGGTATTCAACAAGGTGTTCTACGTGGCTGTAATACTGAACCACTTTTGCACGAGATAGACCTAAGGACTATTGATTGGTCAGAGAGTTGCTCATTTAGTGATGCGATGGCTAAATCGCATAAGGTTTATTGCTGAGGGACATCCAATTAGGAAATTTCATATGGATGTAACTCCAGAATACATCCATTGGTATAAAAACATCACTAGGCTGTGAGTCATCTGGTACACATTTAAATATTGTCTAATTATTTTAGTATAAATTTATTTTCAATGCTTTCTAATTCATTTTAATATTTAACAGAGATAGAACAATAGTAGATTTCAAGATGTTGCAGATGATCCACAATAGGTCCTAAATATATGCAACGAAAACGAGCAATACATGGAGAACATTCACTATATGTACGTTGTCCCTATTATACCTGCTCTAGTCCAAAGGAGATGTGCTCGAGAACAAGAGCCTGATCAAATGGAAGAAGTTGACCAACACGTGGAAGAAGTGCCTCCCGTGACACAGACACAGAGCGAGCATGGTTACATTAGTCCAATAATGATGATGTCAGCATTTGGAACGACATATTATGATTCAGGGTTCGGTCAATCATCAGACTTTGGAACAAGATATTAGAATTCAGAGGCAGGTCAATCATCATCAAACTTTGGACAAGGATACTATGATTTAGGAAGCGATCCATCATCTTCATACATGCATGGTCACGGGCGCAATCGTGGAAAACATAATGAACATTTGTACTACGAAGTGCCTGTAGCAGTACCCGAGCAACTAAATGAGCAACAATAACATGAGAGTCAGGAAGAAATACAACAACAAAGAGTTCAAAGTCGACAACGACAACTAACTAGAAATCGTCGACGTCCAGGTTGTGGAACACATTGATATTTTTTTTCATTGAATGAAAATTGCTAAATTATTGTATTAGACATTTTGTTCCATCTTTTAATTATTTTTCAATAAAAAGCACTTACTACAAATTTAGGTCATTCAATTAATATAAAACTAGTGAATTACAACAATAAATATACATAAATTAGAAAATTAAGTAAACATAAATTGAAAAGTTAAAGAAAAAAGTTTAACAAATTTTAATACATTTAAAAAAATTGGTTTTCATAAAAATTAATTAAAAAATTATTATTTTCAAATTAAATTAAATGACGTGAAAATAAAAAAAATGGAAAAAGAAATATAAAGGGCGAGTTACTATGAAAGAGAAAGAAAAAAAATTAAAAATTTGGTCATTGGTAATTAGTTTGAAAACATCCACATTTTGGTAATTAATTTGAGAAAATGTATTATTAATATAATTTTAGAAAATGCATTATTAATCAGTACCAATATATTTATAATATTTTAATTAACTTTGGCAACAAAACAAAAATTGGAACAACTAATGTTAATCAACAAAATATCTAGTACATTCATCTTTTTTTATTAAATAAAAATTATTAAATTATTGTATTAAACATTTTGTTTCATCTTTTAATCATTTTCAAATAAAAAACACTTACTACAAGTTTATGGTCTTCAATTAATACAACTCTAGCCGTTTACAACGATAAATATCCATAAATTAAAAAATTAACGTAAACATAAATTTAAAAGTTAAAGAAAAAGATTGAACAAAATTTCATCCGTTTAAAAATACAATAGATATACTTTTTCAACAAATTTAAATAACAATAAAACTGATTTTAAAACAAATAATTTTTTTCATTGGAGAGAAAATAAATTGATATTAAATTAAAAAATTAGAATTTAATTTGTTAACAAAATAAAATTTATTTATTATATAAAATAAAAGTTAATTACTTTGAATTATTCAATTATGTTAAAAAAAAAAAAAAAAAAGAAATAGGGTCTCTCATAGAAAAACTCACCCTATGAAAAAGAAAAAGAAAAATATTAAAACAACTACGTTTTAGTAATTACATTAAAAACAGCTACATTTACAACATTAATTTTAAAAATTACATTATTAATATAATATTTCTCACAAACCCCAAAAGATATTTAGTGAAATATCTTTATGAAAAGCTTCTCTTTTTTTGCAAGTATATATTCTCACACATAACCTATATATTCTCATTTGTCCCTAGAAGGGATATAGTACAACTCTTGAATGGACCTTCATTCAAAAGTTTTCTAAAGAATCACATTTTCAAGACTTCCAAGTTTTCATCACATATATCTTAGCTTCTTCAACTTACAGGATAATTCTTGCATGAGTACTCAACAAGATCATTACAATTTGGTCTGTCTCACGATAACAACTATGAAAATTTTATTTTATTTATATTGACTTGTGGATATCAAGTGAAAAAAAGACGAGACTTCACACTCCATACATAAGACATGTTGAATTATATACTATGAAGCAACGTTGTTTTGGATCTCTTTATCGATCAACTTTAAGTGTTTCAATATGAAATAAGATTTAATTTGTTGTCCATTAATTTATCATTTTATGAATAATAAGTTGACGAGCAATGTTTGCCAACAAATGTACCCATCGATAAGTAGTTTTTTTTTTTTATTATTGTTTATGGATCCTCAACTAATTGAAAAAGTGAAATTTCATTTTTAAATTTAGTTTCTATTTGAATTTTATATTTTAAAATCTAACCTTTTATTTTGAATAATGTTTAAGAGAAAACTGACTAGAATAATGACTAGAGTAAAATATATAGATGATGTGACCACTTTTAAGAAAAGAAAAGAACTCAAGAGACATTGTTTGGATCAATGCAAACAAATATTTTTTAATATTTCTCACATCTCTTCCTCTTCCTCTTCCTCTTCCTCTTCCTCTCCCTCTCCTCCCTCCTCCCTCCTCCATCTCCATGTATTCTAAGACTGAGATGGAGGAGAGGGGAGAGTAGATTTAGATAAAACGGCTATTTTTTTTTCCTTTTTCTTTGTTTTGAACTTAAGCTTTAAAAATGTGGATTTGTAGATAGTGGAGATTGATAATGGGCAAAGAGTTTTTTTCTTTTTTTGTGTGTGTGATTTTATAATGAAACTTAGTGTTAGGTTAGGATTTAGTTTAGTTTGGGGGCTCAAGTTCATTCATACATCCATGCACAACCACAACAAAAAAAAAAAGAAAAGCATTTCTTTAGAAGTTGTTAGAGAAGAGGAAGAAACAGAAGGGAAAGAGGTGGAATATATATATATATATATGTATGTATATATATATATATGTATATGTATTTGTTTTCTTCTTCTTAACATTATTCCATTTCAAAAATTGTCTATTGAGTTTCTTTTTCTTTTATTGATTTTGTTTTCTCAAACGAAACATTTTGCCTAATGAATAACATTCTTACATCATCAATATATTTTAATTTAAATTTAGTGTAGCCATTCCTAGCTAGTCAGTCAGAAGATTTGTAATCTCAACGACTAAAATTGAATATTATTAAAATCTAAAGGACAAAAGTGTTAAATTTTAAAACATAGGAATCAAATAAAAACTAAACTCAACATTTAGGGACAAATAAGAGTTTTTTTTTTTTTTTGTCACAGACATCAACTAAACAAAAATTACTACAAGAACTACTCTCTCTTAGTCAATTTATTTGAGATAAAACCTATCAAGGTGGCAGTCCAATCACCAAAATAATTCTAAGAAAAACTTATTATGAAAATTAATTTAGAAAGTATCTACAATACAACTAAGTGTCTAAACAAACAACCAATCCACACTAGAATAAAGTTTGTGATCAATCCTTTTCAAGTTTTAAGTGATAAACTTTATGGGATTCCTAAAGTAAAGATATATGGGAATTAGAAAGAGAATAAAAAAGATCAAGAATGAAGGGAACTAAAAAAAATAAACCCAATATAATGTTATCCAATAATCTCAAGTTATTATATTCCTCATCCAAAAAGACACCTTGCAAATCCATATATATATCCATGGCATATAACGCTCTAATCCTCTCTACAACATCCCCACCATATTAAGTAGCTTTATACAGTCTCAAAAGAAGTTTGTGTAGAAGAAGAGAAATTGATCGATGGAGGCAAACAAAAGAAAACTTAGAGGCTTCATGAGAGGGAAATTGATGCCTTTCTACAAGCAATATAATGGAAGCAAAACAAAGCAAACTGGTTTGGTTGGCTATGTCTTCCATAGGGAGTGCTATAGTAGTGTTTCTCAACATAACATTGGTTTATTGGTGCAGGATGACCCCGGTCGGGACACGACGGCCACTCGTGACTCATTAAGTCAGTTTGATCGTTCATATGGAATCATAGCTGACGAAGGTGTCGATGTAAAGGCAGCAAATTATATTTCCTCCACGTTAGCAAGATTCAAAAGCTTGAATGAGTTACCTCATCCAATAGAATTGTCGTCGATTCCATTGCCCCACCAATAGATTTGATGACCTTGTCGAGCACTTCTCTATTATTTATCTTGGACTTTACTAGTTGATTATTATTCTAAGTAAAGAACCGATGCTCATGTGGTTGGATATAGTGTTTCTCTCACGTATATAGAAGGTTTGAATCCCCACCTTTTATATATTTATAATGAAAAAAAACTTGAATGCATCTTCTCATATATTTCTTATCTCTCCATATACAAAAATAAACGTACCAAATATTTATAAAAAAAGTTGTCTTTGTGGTGGAGAGATGGAAAGCATTTGAGGATGCAACTAACCCTTTTATAATTATAATTTTATCACAAAACTATTTTATGATTGCATAAGCTGCAATTTAATTTAAATAAACATTCCATCATCAATAATTGACTCTTTAAAATATATGTTAAGTTGGAACTTTGACAGTTGAATTTTAAATGTTGTGTATTTTATCTAATAGATTATCTTGTTAACTATCAATTTTTTCTACACATATCTCGATCATTTTTTAAGTTATTGTACTCTCAAGAATCTTTGAACTTTAAATGTGTTTAATATGTGCAAAACCTTAAACTTTAAATTTGTCTGATAGGGAGCTTTCGGTTTGATATGTAAGCTTCTAAAACTCACTACTACAAATTTAGCCTTCTTTGATGTGCAAAACATGTCAAAAAATATCTACCTTGATAGTCTTTGTGCATCAAGTAGCCAGACATCAAGAAAGTTCGACCATCAGAAAACTAGTTTTCTTGATGGTATTGGCCATCAAGAAATGAGACTTTGATGTTTTTTGTCCGTCAAGAAAAGTGAATAGTCCATCAAGAATTTTTTGGATTTGAATCCGGGACTTCTTGTCCACAGGTATATACAGGTGTCAGTTGAGTTAAGCTCATGTTGTCACTATGAATCTTAAAAACCCAAAATTACAAACTTTCAATTCAACTCATTAAAGTTGAACACAATAACTAATTTGATTATGATAAAGTCACTTATTTCAATCTAATTATAATTACAACAGTTAACTTTTAAAAAAGTAATATTGTATTATTGATGAATATAAAGTAATAATTGGAAAAAAAAATAGTAAAGATTAATAATATTATTCTAAATATTGACTGGCGGTTCCTCTCTGGTATAATTTCCCTTAATCGAAATCGAAATTTACTTCATTGTGTAATCGTCGTTGAGTTTTCCCTCTCTCTTTTAGTATTTAGCGTCACATTTTTCACATCATGGGCTTGGGCCTCAGATACCCACCACCCACAACAACCCCATTCATTTAGGGCTAATTTAATTGTCAAATCACGGTCATTCACCATTTGGGCTTCACGAGTACAATCTTTCAAGTTAACTGGGTGACGACTTTTTACTTCGACTTGCAAAGTGGTCTCTAACCCTACGATGAATGCATCAATCAAGACGCTCTTTGTCATCTCTGGCAATGACGCAAAATAGTTCAAAAACTTCTTCAAACAATGGGCATAAGATTCGTCTTACTTAATCCATATGAAATGGACACCCAAACTACCTTCACTAGGGGCCTTGAAGTGTTCAAACATCCTCTTGAATTCTTCCCACGATGTAAGCTTCTTTTGACTGTTACTTCAGCAAAACCAATCAACCTCGTCTTGGCCAAGCTAATGATGGCTACCTTCATCTTCTCCTCGTCGGCCAACTCATTGATGTTGAAATAGTGTTATGCTCTATAGAGGCATCTGAGGCACAAGATTCTTCCCTATGTTTAGTGTGACTGCTCTTCTTCACTTCTTCTGTCAGATTCTTTATGCTCTTATGTAGACTGAGCATCATTTCCTTCGGTTCCAAAATCTCTCTCTCATTTTCAATCACTCCTCCAATGTTTTTGTGCCATAGCTTGTGTCTTCACAAGGATGTTTGTGGCTCTAATACCACTTTGTTAAGACTCTTCCTCTACACTCAGAAAATCCCAACAATAATACATAAACAGAGACGATACTCTGTGGATATATATATATCAACCAGAAAGTGTTCACAATGATTGTTCAAAACAAGAAATACAATAATAGCAAGGTAAGAAATATGAAAATGGTAGCAAAGAACTCCCAGTCGTTCGAGAAGCTGGCTCTCTCCTTAAAAGCTCTCATAGCAACTTTTCACAAAATAAAACCTACCTCACCCATCCCTAAAAATATTCCTTAAGTACCTTCATTTCCTTGGTGGAACCCCCCTTGCACTTGTTGCTATGAGAGACATTTGGTGGGTATGTATGATAGGAGGTCCAAAAAAAAAAAAAAACTCCTTTAATTTATTTATATTGGTCGAGCTGTCTTATTGGATATTCTCTTTTTTACCCTTGCACTTGTGGGTATGTATGATAGGAGGTCTAAGATATTATTAATAAAGATGCCCATTATTACGCTTAGTGTCCACCATATGCCACTCCTCTCTACCTCTCACTCCCTTGTCAAATGTCTTGAAGGTACTCACTCTTAGTGGCCATGTAATTTACATGTTGCTTGTCAAATTGCCTATAAATAGAGACATTTGGTGGATTTGTAATACATAAATTTGGAGAGAAATCCATGAAATTTGGAGAACGCGGGGAAATTTAATTTTTTTTAGTTTTTATCATTTCTTTATTTTATTTTATTTATATATTTGATTTTATTTATTTTAACATTATATTTCTCGATATCCATATTTCAGTTGTGTCTCATTTTTACAAGAGGTTATCAGCATATGTTTCAACTGTCTCCTTCATCGAAGGTAGGTTCTAAAGGTATATCGGTTTTTTTCTACTTGTTATAATTAATAAATGTTATTTTATATATTTTTTGTATACTAAATTTCTAATATAATCATAATATTTTATGATAGTGTTACCACGTCAAATCTTGCAAAACTAGAATTTAGGACTCTTCTTATTAAAGGTAACAATTATTTACCATGGGTTCTTGTTGCTGAAATGCATATCAACACCATGAATCTTGGAGATACAATTAATAAAGGAAATATAACGAACAATCAAGAAAAAATGAAAGCCATGATTTTCCTTCATCACCAAATTCATGAGGATTTGAAGTCATAATATTTAACAACAAAAGATCCTCATATGTTGTGGAGTAAGTTGAAAGAAATGTATGATAATTTAAAATTAGTTCATCTTCCTCAAGCTCATTATGATTGGATACATTTGAAGCTACAAGATTTTAAATCAACAAGTGATTGGTTATCTGCTATCCATGCAAGTATGGATACATTTGAAGCTACAAGATTTTAAATCAACAAGTGATTGGTTATCTGCTATCCATGCAAGTATAGATTGTTCCTGCAAAGAGACAATTTTTAATCCTCTTATAGAGATTATTTTCAACTACAAGGGGGGTTAGGATTGTGGTCCTACCCAAAGTCATTTCAGCCATGAAAGTCATCAAGCTTTCGACTAAGGCACTACTTGTTCTTTTGCAATTTATATTTATGAGTATGTGTGCACATGCAAAGTAATCATGAATGTGGCGTTATGAGCTCTAATTGAGTGATTATGTGGTGACTAAATAGGAGTATGTGTTAAAAGATGCATTCATATCCATGTGTTGCTAAATTGCAGAATATGATCGTTATCGTGCAAGTTTTCCTCTCATTTGTCCAAGTGTAAGCGAAGAGAGGTTTCCTAGTAAGTCTAAAGTCGAACACAGGAAATTTAAGATCCTACTTTATCTTATCATGTTGTTAAAGCTATGCGATATAATATAATACATTATGGTGTATGGACAATATATTTTCTATTCTAATATATTATTTACACTATAGTGCTTTTTGCGGTGCAAGATGACATGGTAAGATGAAAGGAAGAAAATAAGGAACTCATTATAGGCATGACATAGAAGGAATAGTTTAACTATCTAAACTTAATAAATTGCATTCAAAGATTCAAGATGATATAAAGCATACTTCAACTCTGAATTAAGGCCAAAAGCCTTTCGCACTCTACCATACTTGCTCACCTTTCGGGACTCAAGTATACAAAGTTGAGTTATGATTTTTATATGATCATGTTATAGGTATTCTAAGTTGTTTTTTCTCGACTAAGGCAGACAAGCTCTCGGTGCTTTCGCCACACAGATTGTCATTTCTGCAATGTATGTAAAGGACAAACTTAGCAATAAAAACACATTGTTGCAATCTTCTTGCCAAATGTGTAGTTAATTGTGTTCTCTCACTTGTCAAATGATTACGATCAAGATCATTGTTCTTCTTTCAAATAAACAATGCTCTTGACATTCACACTTAACTCAACAAAACTTAAAATACAAACATCATGATTCTCTAATCATCGAAATACATCTTATCATATCAAGCTAAACATAACAAAGAAAAGATGAAACAATAATACGAGTGAAATGAAATATAAAATCCAATGTATTAAATAACATAACTTTAGGCCTTTGGCCATCAAATACATAATACAGTACAATATAGAAAGAAAATGAAAGAAAGAAGAATGAACTACACCTCATAATATAATTTTTCATCCTCCTTGGCTTTAATTTTTGCCTATTGTTGAGGGAGAAATGGAGGGGACGAACTCTCTCTCTTTTGCTTCCGGCTCTCACTTAGAAACTTAGGGAAAGGGAGGTTGGATGATATTTGAGCTTGCTCTTCTATCAAAGTTGCGTACACTTGTTCTGAAGTGAGAGGTTTTATTTATAGGCGAGAGTTGATATTGACAAGAGGCCACGTGCCATTAATGTTCTGAAAACGTCATTACACATACTGTCCTCTTGTTCTTTCTTAGACTTTTGTGTTAACCAATTTGTTCTTCTAGTGCTTTAAACGCGTAGCTTGCTTCATTGTTAAACACCTTGGTTGAACGCGTCTTCTCGCTTAAACATTGTATCACCAAGCTTCGCTTCTTTTGCCAGAAAATCAGGCTCTTTTCTGTTATGTTATTCACAAGTTAGCCAAATCGCCTACTTTTTGTCTTAGTTTTACATAAAAGGCTACAATAACTTATATTTCTACAAGTTATTAGGTACCAAGAGTATCTTGGCTAGTGTTATAGACACCAAAGAGGCCGAGGTTTCTTTGTCATTTGAACCATTGGTAAAAGATTATCCTGATGTTTTACCAGAAGAGCTTCCAGGTTTGTTACCTCACAAAGAAATTGATTTTGCCATTGAGTAAGAGTCAGACATCGTTCCCATATCGAGAGCTTCGTACATAATGGCCCTAGCCAAACGAAAGAGCTGAAGGTTCAACTACAAAAATCGTTGGACAAAGCCAAAACGTCCCAAGTCTATCTTCCTTCCCCTCACAACCTTGCGTCTTCAATTTCGAGTCGAACTCAGTCAAGCATGCCTAGTTGCTTCTATCCAAGCTTTGTTTCTTCCTTCAAGCAAACCAAGCCGATTTAAGTACCTTTGGTGAGTTTGGTTGGGTTTTGGTGTGGGTTTTGGTTTTACTTATCAAGTATAACATTGGTGCTAAAATAATTTAATTTTGGATCTAATTTAGAGTTTTCCTTAGAAGGTTCAACTGGCTAGTTTTTTTAAATTTAATCTGTGAAATTTTTTCCATCAAGGTTAAATTGGTTTTAACCTCAATTTTTGATAAGTTAATTTGGGAGAATTTTTTGGGACAATAGCCAATTGTTAATTTTATTAAATAAGTTATTGAATTCCCCTTATTGTTTAGGAACTGTTTAATTAGAAAGTTTTGACTGTCAGATAAGGAATATTTGTTAGCTAATATCTTAGGCAAGAGATTCTACTACTAGACCTTCAATCTAAATCGATAATTTGCATGTATTACTGACTAAGCATTGATGGTAGCTAAAATGAATAGTTGTGTAGTTGTTGGGTGATGTTATATGATGATTATACATGTTTTATGGATTGCATGATTATGGACTCTTATGTTTGGTGTTTCATGCTATGTTTATGATCGTCACATGCTTTAAGCGATGGAGTCTGTAAAGTTTGGTTGTTAGGTTGTGTATCCCAATTGGACTGTGCTCATATAGGGTCATTTGCACGATTAGGGGCGTTCCAACAGGATCTCATTCACACGATTAGGAGTGTACCTATGAGTCATTCATATGATCAGGGGGTGTACCTATAGATCATTCGCACGATTAGGGATATTTCTACGAGAATACTCTAACTATTAGGGGTGTGTTCCTACTGTATCATTCACTTAGAGTGCTCCATCGGACACACAATAATATTATAACTTTATGGTACCTCATAACAGGAAGTTAATAGATTACCTAACGGGACAAGTAGTGGGTCCCTTACTAGGTATATTTTTATACTCACATTTTTTCTATGTTTCATATTTCAAGCATAGAAAGAGGATTTGAAAAGCTGGCGAGCGACAAGAAAGATGTTAAACATTTTATTTAATTTTTTTTTATCTTTTCATCTTTATTTTTTAAAAAATTTGTTAAAACCCACCTGTCATATTTTCATAGTATGTTTACTGATTTTACCAATTTATGTTTTACAACAAATATTTGAAATTATTTTAATAAAATTTAGTTTTTCTCTTTTAAAAAAAGTGTCAATTGTTATTTATTTTTTAGGTAATGACCTCAACTCAATATAAGAGTTTGGGTCGTTACAGTTTAATTACCACACACACATATAGAGAGAGTGATAGAACGTTATCAATGTCTATCAGAGATAGACCACAACATTATATGGTCTATCAATGATAGACAGTGATTGTGTTTTATCACATGCTCTATCATTTGGTCTCCATTTTCTTTGCACTCTTTATTTTTAATGCTTAATTATCATTAATTTTTTCAATGTACAAAAAATCAAATAATTATCAATCTGAATAAATTTCTCAAAAAATTTATATAGTTTTTAGTAAACACAATTTTTCCACCATTTCCTTCCGCTTCTTTTATATACCACTCTCTTTCTTCCTTTATTGCCATGGCTTCATCCTCATTTTTTCTTTTTTCCTTTGTAAATGTTAGGTTTTATGTCCTAAAACTAGTGATATTTTAATATTAACTTGTTCTATTATTCAATAAAGTTGTTATTAAGGTATTATTCATTAAATAGTTATTGAACAAGAAATTTACTTGTAAATTTTAGATCCAATAAAGTAAGGCTCCTTGCATATAGTTTGAATACTTGAACTTTATGTAGTGACATAAATGTGAATTAAGTTCGATCAGACGGTCTAAATGGTCTATTGTATAGCAATAAAGTTGAGTATCTTATTTTGGGAACACTATGGATGCAGCTCACTTTGTATCTCGTAAAGTGATTTGATCCTATAATCACTCATATAGAGACATGTGAGTGGGGGTGTTCTATGTAAAAGAGTTTGCACAATATCAGACTAAGAAATAGTCATTTTAATATTATAACATCACTTTCTGTTTAAAACTGACTATTTCAAATTTGATGAGTTAGGTAACTTGACCTTAATTCTAAGTTAGACTATATACTCCTATTAGTTCAAGATTATTTATAGATTTGCATAGGTGATGGTAGCTTAAACATTGTTGGTCCAATAGATCTCTCGTTTCAGGAGTAAGACTAAGTGGATAGTTGGAGACATAGAATATAAGAGGGAGTTCTCTCCTACCCACTTTTAGGAATAGTAGAAATGTTGTTCCCTTGAGTGATAACTATAGGTTTTGAACAAATGGCCTCACCCTCTGCTGGTCAAATAAAAATTTGATTTTATGGATGAATCATAAATCAATTGTTCATTAGAGGATAAACTAACACTTAACAAACAAAATATAATTTTGAAGGTAAAATGTAGAAGAAGAAAAGAAGAAAAAAGGAAAAAAAATGCAGAAAAAGGAAAGAAAAGAAAAATAAAAGACAAATAAGAAATATTTTAAAAACAATAGTCGACTTTATTGCATTTTAATTTTATTTTTATAAATATTTGATATTTTTTTATATTTATAAAAATTAGCAAAATAAATAACTACAATTATCTCGAGTCACGTTAAAGAAAATAATTTTTTAGAGGAAGTAGCAAAAAAGAGAAGAAGAAAACGTCGACAGCAGGGTTCGAACCTGCGCGGGCGAAGCCCAACAGATTTCAAGTCTGTCTCCTTAACCACTCGGACATATCGACTCTTGTGGAATGAAAAATACAAAACGTAAATATATTCATAATTTACAACTCCAAAGTTTGACATTCTTCTTCGTTTTGCCTTTTGGTTCTTTCATGTTTTGTTCACCATTTTATTAATCACACGAGCCGGAGCCGCATCAGAAACAAACAAAAATGGACGCCATTGATTCCGTCTTCGATCCACTCCGGGAGTTCGCCAAGGACAGCGTACGTCTCGTCAAGCGCTGTCACAAACCCGATCGCAAAGGTACGGTTTCCGAATCCCTTTTCATCTCTTTGTTTTCATAGATCTTGTAACCAATTTCCTCTGTTTTGCGTGATTTGTGTAGAGTTCACAAAGGTCGCGGTTCGTACAGCGATTGGCTTCGTCGTCATGGGATTCGTTGGTTTCTTCGTCAAGCTCATCTTTATCCCCATCAATAACATCATCGTCGGATCTGGCTAGGTCAGGAGTTTTGGCTTTTCACTTAAGTTTCTCTAGATTTCACTGTTTTGTGAATTGGGCTCTCGTTTGATTTATTGTTTCGCGAGGTTGGGCTACTTCTATTTTAGAAATCTTTATTCATCGTATCAAAAGTAATAATTAGGTTTGATCTATGCCCAATTTCAGTGTTTGGTATACTATTGATAATTTTTTTACATTGCTAGATGAATCTATATCTATGGCATGTAGGTTATGAAGGGAGAAATATTTCGGTTGTTAGAATAGTGTTTTAGCTATGATTCTATGAAGTATTAAGTTGGCCATTGATGACTTCATCGTGTCCCTTTCCTACATACTCCTTGACTTCCTTGTTTCTTAGAGGTTCTCCATGAAAATCATATTCTCCTTTCAAACAAAATTATCCTGAGAGTTTTCTTACCAATTCGTACTGTTTGCACCGTTCAATCAATAATGTAGGATATATTGAACTTTACTATTCAAGGACACAGTTGTACAACATGTTGAACAAATCCTGTTCAAGCAAGGTCTGTAAGATATATTTAACTAAACTATTCTTCTCAAAATTCTTACAATCACGAGGCGAAAACACATCTAGTCTTCTAGCTCAATCAATACCAAGCTTTAGAACGAAATTTGTTGTCCCATACCAAGCCTTATAGATTGCACGCTGTTAGCTATATAGAAGAACACTCATAGTGGGTAGTTTTGAATGAGGGAGCATTTGGAGTTCTGAATTGGTTATTATATTTTGCTGGAATAGTTTATAGGATTTAATAGTCTACCCCACCCAATTTAGGTAGGGGGCTTAAACGCCCGCTAATTGGTTGCTCAATTTACCCACTGATCTAGACTCTTACTTTAATCTTTGAACGTACGAAAGAGGGTGGAAAACCAAATTTTGTTGGGTGACGTATTTTGCTCACCTTTGCATAAGCATAATGATTGATGCATTCTACTTGATGTCTGCATGATTGTGCATTGTTTTCATTCCCTAATAACATTTGCATATATTAATTGATCAGTGTGATTGTTTGTGGATTGAACCCTTTTTGAGACATTATCTTGGGTAAATCTTTCAATTGGTTATGCCCTTCAATGTTCATTTATTGCGTGTTGAATCTGTTTTGCAGACAGCTGAGGCCACAAAAGGAGCAGGCCGGACAATATAGAAGAATGGAACTTGATCAACTATTTCAAATCCTTACCAATGTTATTATTAATTTAAAAAGCTTAATTTATTTTCTAGAGAAGTATAAAACTCCATGAATGGCTGTAACGAATTGCTAGGATTATGTCTTACTCCTGATTGATCCAGTGTCCTTGTTCATGGTCACTGGTTATTTTAGAGTATAGTGACTAAGTTTTTGCTTTATCATATGAAAGTTGGCTTCATCATTGGTATGAAAACTGTAGTTTTCCCCTCTCCTTCATCTCGTCAGGTGTCCGCAAATTGAACTAATTAACTTTGAAATGGCCAAGGAAGCCAAGATATTTTCAGTAAGGTGCGGTCGTGCACTCGAATGCACATAACATTTTTGTATAATAGATGTTTCATGTAGCATATCATTATTTTTTGGGTCAAATTTTGACTTTTGGACTAAACAGAGGTGGGACTCGTCCTTTGAACAATCTCCTGAATCTCTTCTGATGACAGGATTGATGCTGAACTGTCAAATTCCACACTCTCCAGCTGCTGGTGTAACTGGAGACAAACGAGAAACAGAAACATTAAGTCACCAATATGGGGTATATAATTAACACAACCACCTAATCAGATTGCAATTTGTTTCCCTCAAAATAGTTATCTTGTTGAAAGAGAAAACTGCAAACCTTCTCGAGAATGGCGGATTGATCATAAGAGTGTAGCTTGCGCATATGTTGCAGCATCTCCAGTTGCTGTATGAAGAGTACATTCAGTTTCCAACCACTATTCGTATTCAAAATATTTGCTTTCATGTAGTTTGACACGGCCAAGGAAATAAAGGTTGTCACCTTACCTTATCATGTAGTTTTTGTTGATTATTCATTTTTTCTGCAAAATCATCTGGTTCAAGCTCTGCTTCATCACAAGCCATCTCTTCCCTATCATATTTTTCAGCACAATTTCAATTAATCTATGAGCTCTTACTTCTACAGAGTTCAGTAAAAAGAACAAGAAGAGTTCAGAATAAATCAAAAGGAAGAAGACAAATGCACACATACAAATACGCTGGTAAAAATGAGCTCTCTCTATGCTATCATCAGATTATCAATTCATATGATGAGTTGAATGACAGTTTTCAACTTTTGCATTCGGTTATTTTATTTTTTATCCTTTTATTTGGCTAGAGAGGTTGTTCAAAACAGAAAAATGGCTTACATTGCGACGAACTTGTAGAAATGAACCATGAGCTCGTGATCATTCTCATAATATGAACTCACTTTCCCTAGACAGGATATACCAAATCCTGCATCTGTAGAAGAAACAAAGATCAACACAAGCATAAATGTTCTAGGTTATTGGATTATGAAAGATGGCCAATGGCACAACAATCCAGCACAAATAGGAATTTTAGGTATGTTTTAATTTTTTAAAAAATGCTAATGCTCACTAAAAATATTCAAATTAAACAGCACACTAGAAACAAGATGATTAAACAGAAGAGTTCAAAATTTATAGAATGACAGAGAAACCTTTCAATCAAAAGAGAATGCAGAGCCACTACCAGATAAGATGCTTCACAGGCTAGATCATGAAACTAGAACAAGCAGTTTCCACTATTCAAATGGGAAAAAAGAAAAAAAAAACAAAAAAACAAATCATGATTTCAAGGAAAGTGACAAAAGAATAGGCAAAACTTAAAAAACAGTAATGTACTACAAAAGCTGACCAACTCCCATTTCCGAAAAAATCTCCTCCTGAATTGCTGTTGTCACAGCAACGGCTTCCTGCAGGATCAACAAAAACTTCCAGAATAAGAACAACTCACTGAAGTACCAAAAACTTCTCATCATCTACAGTTACACCATTGACTTTCAGCACTACCGTACTATCACAAACTCAAATTCTTATGGTTTGAAAATTGAAAACCTTGAATTAAAGAATGAACCTAAGACCTAGGTACATAACAAGGACAAAAAGGAAATAGTACTTATGATCAAAGCAAGAACAGTGGCTGATGGAGGGGCAATAGAGATTATAAAAGAGAACCCTCACAAACCCAATTCCACCGTAAGAAACCACAAGTTTTCTGTCAACCCGATGTGGGTGAATTCGGAAATTGTCCTATGAGATTAGGCCAAATGTGCTCAAGCTGCCCTAGACACTACGAAAAAGAAACATACAAACAAACAAAACAAACCCATTTCCCCTGAATAAATGGGGGTTTGTGAAGAAAGCTTAACCTATCCATACAAATTATTCCAAGAGACAAGGAACGAAACCCCATTTTGTAATAGGCAGTGACAAGTAACAAGGAAACATCTAAATCAAAAACCATTGAAGTAGAAACGAAATTTGAAGAAGACTCACCTGATTGTCATCCCGAACAGCATCGGCGATCCGTTTCTTCACATCTGTAAGATTAAGAGGAGAAACAAAACGATGATTCAGGGGAAATGAGGAGTGGGAAAGCGGAAAGAAAAGAGTAATGCAAGATTAGAACCAGAGAGAGAAGTGAGTTGAGAAAAGCGATTAAAAAGATGAAACAACTGGTCTCTAGAAAGCATCGAAGAAAAAGGAAGGGTTTGAGGAATGCCGGAAGAAATCGCCATGGCCATGGCCGGAAGGAGAGGTGGATATGGAACCACGAAAGAAGACTGATTGATTAGATGTAATGTAGGGCCCTTTTTCCCGATTCTCAGTTGGGCCCTCGGCAGAATTTTACCATGGATTTGAAGGAACCCATTTCAAGTTTGGAGGAAACAAGAAAAGTTAATTTCAAGAAAGATTTAGTTTTTGCCACCATTAATTAATGCTCATTGCTTGGTGGTATTGAACTATTGGTATTGGAATCAAGACTTTAGGTTTAAATGTTTCTTTCTCTTCTTTTTAGATAGTCGTGATTATTATATTTGAAGTTTTGAACACTTTCTTCTTCTTCTTTTTTTCTCCACTTGTTTTTTGTAAGGTAAATGGTAGATGATACCCACTAAGTTAAGTTGACAGTTGCAACACAATTACACAACTTCCAAGTCTAACAATCCAATTCTCGAAACTTTTGCAAATGTAAAAATTACTATTTCTTGGTGTGTGTATGCTTTAACCCTTCTCACTCCTCCAATCCAAACGCATTTCTGATTTAGAATTGACTTGCAACAATCTTTGCATTTATCAATCCAGCCTCAAATATAATTTGATGTCTTAAATTAGTATTAAAACATATTTAGCTAGGCAAAGTACAGAAAAAAATTACTTGGGGTGCTGAGACCCAACTATTTAGGTTGGTAAAGTGAGTTGTTATTGTCCACCACTAATAATCCAATTTTAGGTTTGGTGTTCTAATTCTAATTTTTAGTTATGTAGCACTTCTAATATTAATAATTAAGTACATGACAACAATTTTAAATAATTGTAAATATTTCAAACCATACTGGTATATGTACAAATTCTTCTTGTTATTAATTAGGGCTCTAAAAGTTAAATATAAAATTTACTATATTTTTAAATTCTTTTGCATTTTTATTTACTAATATTTTGACTCATTGTATGTTTGCATATTCCCTGTAAATTAGGTTATTACTGTTTCAAACCTATGTATGGTGTAGAATTTCCTTTTTCCTACCCTTACTTTCATTTCCTTCTTTATTATAACAATCACTATTTTCTTCTTATAATCCTTTTTTCCTTTTTTTTCTTTTTTTATTGTTTATTTCTTAAATTAAAATTGTAGGCATCTAAAACACAAACTATTAGAATGATTAAATTGTAAAAAATGCTTCTAACTTTAGACTTTGCCTAACAAAATACCTTTAAAGTTTTGAAAATCACCTTAAACTTTGAAAAAATGACCATCATTGATAGAATTCAAAATTTTGTTATAATTTGTAAATATTTTAATTTATTTTGTTATTTTTTAAAAATCTCCGATAAATAATCTTTCTACCATAATATGGTCAGCAATTTGTTTGACGCTTATTTAAGTTCAAAAAAGCCAATTTTAAAATAAAATTATATAGATTTCCACATTTGTTTTTCATTTTGATACTCTAATATTTCTCTTAATTTTCTAATTCTTAACTTGTTTGAAAAACCAAAATAAAATCCAAAATTTAACTTAAAATGTAAAATCTTACGAAATTCCAAAATCAAGTTGTTGAAAGATTTAAGTTTTAAAATCATTTGATGCTTTATTTTATTATATTTATTCTTGTTATAGTTCATATACCTTATTTAAAATGTGTGATTTTATTTATTTAAGATAAATAAGTGTTAAATAGTTAACAAAAAAGAAAGGTAGTAAAATGGCATTGTACGAGGACAGGGAGAAAATAGATGGAACATAGAGAGGTGTGACTGTATTAACATTTTATGTCCATACAACATAATGGTATTTTTTAAACTTTTGAAAGTTTAAGGGTATTTTGACACAAAACGCTAATGATTTCCATCCAAAACGATCTGTAAAGGTATTTTTTAACTCATTTTAGAAGTTTAAGGGTGTTTTTTAAACTTTTTAAACTTCAAGTACATATTTTATACAAAGTGTAAAGTTCTAGGAAAGTTTTTTTTAAATATAATTTAGCCTATTATGATCCATAGACTATTACTACCACAATTTATAACAATAATTTCGTGCTATCACACCTCTATCGGAGCCCCTACTCGAACACCTAAAGTGGTCCAAAAAAGAGTGAGGGTTGACAACCATTGCCATATTCTGCAACACTTCCCAACCATCCTGACATGTCTTAATCAGCAATCATAATACAAACAATGCATCCTTAGACGAAGTAACGCAAGTTAAATGCTTTTCTAAATGCATGCCTAGCCCAACTCGCCTCGCCTTCCTTTATCACTCGTCCAGTCTTCAACCTTGCCCATAATTTTCTTTTCTGTCCAGAACCTAAACCCAAATTTGGAGGTCAATAACTTAAAATTCATAACTCAAATAAGAAAACTTCTTTCTACAAAGTATTATCTTAAGTATTTTACTTCCAAATTTCAGCTTAAGATTCTAAGTAAAGCATTTTGTAGCCCTTAAGAACTCAACGCTGCTCAAATTCATCTGAGAAATGATTTTGGTGCTTTAGCTCAAAAGTTGAACTTCTTCCTCAACTCTTTTTAGTATGACAGTCCTACCTCAACAAATAGACTCACTCACAGTTCTTTTTTAAATGATTTGAGTAACTTTTCGCTAGTAGAATAGAATCTATGATCGTCCAAAGTTTCCTATTTATAATGAACCTTGGATTCCTAACTTTTAACACCTCCTGCTTGCCAAAACCTAGGTGTTTGTATGCCTTAACACTTGAATTCCACTTTTTCATCGTGTCAGAAATGGCTAAGCTTCCTTTGCTTGCATGGCTACTCGCATACACACATCCAAGCTTTGCAGCACACCCTCTTGCGTGGCTCTTGCCCGTATGCCTTGTGTTGGTTGCATGGTGCAGCTTTCCTAGCACACCCATCCTTAGCCACCTCTTGAAAGAAAACGAGACATGTGCAGCGAAAAACAGGAACAACTTTACTTAAATGCATCTAAAGAATTTAGATGTTAACATGCAATACTACCCTAATAAAATAAGATTAAGCTTAAAAGAAGTTTATACCTTTGCAGCTTCTCGATCCTTGATATTTCCTTACGAACTCGAACCAAGGATCACCACTAGAGTTTATCTACTATTCTCCAAATTTAGAACCAGTTGTGGGACCTAATAAGTGAAGGAAAAAGTTAAAGAGAATGATGAAAATTGGAAGGTGGGACTAAAGTTTGAGATTTGGGTGTAACGATCAAACTCTTTATACTAAGTTGAGGTCATTACTCAAAAGACCAATAACAAAATACACTTTCTTGAAAATGGAAAACTAAAATTTTAACAAAATTTATATTAAATAAATGTTCGAAAGACATAAAATTTGCAAATTCAGTAAAATATCGTGAAAACACGACACGATAAGGGTTTTTTAAAAATAAAATAAATGTAAAAAATAATGTTTAAAAAACAAAATACTGAAAAAGTGATACATAAACGCGAAAGCAGAACTGTGTCCATATGACATGTCACGGATTCCTCCTGTCGCTCGCCAGCTTTTTGAATCCTTTATCTTTGCTTGAAATATTAAACATAGAAAAAGAGTTAGTATATAAAATATACCCAGTAAGGGACCCACTACTAGTCCTGTTAGGTGTCTCTGAACTTCCCATTAAGATTATGTGATGAGGTGTCCAAAACTATCGTGTGCCCGATGGAACACACGCAATCTAGTGATCCTGAAGGAACACTCTCGTCTATCAGTGAATTTGAAGGAGCACCTATGATATCGGGTTGTAACTATCGTGTGTCAGATGGAACACACGTAATCTAGTGATCCCGAAGAAACACTTTCATCTATCGATGACCCAAAGGAACACCTATGATATCAAGCTGTAGTGATCCCGTCAGACCAAACATAAACATAATCATGACTGACTGGTGGTCCCGTCAAACTCACAAAGTCATAAATCTATGAAAAGATGGGGATCCCAAGGGACACTCATATGGGTACAATCTTAATAGATAAAGTTAACATAACACTCATATGGGTACAATCTTAATAGACAAAGTTAACATAACACTCATCCATAGCATGTAGCATCATCATAAAGATCTGATAACATATATTAATACTCGTTATTATAACCTCTTTTATTAGAATAATAAGGTCAAAATGTATAAGAAGGTGATCGAAGCGTGTGATTTACGTTGTAAATACATAAATAGTTAGAAATACATCTTACATAAGTAGTATGCCTGTTTTATGTGATCATCATCTTTAAACATATGATAAGTGGACAAGAAGATAAAAGTACATCACAGAGGACATCTCGCACAAAAGTTATGCGATGGTAACTCGCTTGTAACACCTCCAGGCGAGGAACCACGTCATCACGCAAGGAAGGTTCATCAGAAGACAATAATGGTAGTTGGAGTGATATGACTTCATAGAACCAAAGTCAGCACTGAAAATTTCAGAAGAATAGAATTTTCTCGCCTAAAGTTGCTTATAAAAGTATTTCGTCTTCATCAAGAAAACCTAGAGGTAATCCTCACCACCAATTGTACAATAGTTCTTTATCTTTTTCGGTCAAACCGTAATGCGAAAGCTCAGAGCTTGTGTGGAGAAAAGTCATGTCTCCATTCCCTTAACTTGTATTTCACTTCTTTCTCTTACCATTTTATTATTTCATTGCATTGTATTTAGTTATATTGTATACTGGTCGAAGGCCTTCCTTCTCGAATACAATGTATATTTATACACTTTTCAATCCATCCATTCCTCTACTGTTCATCCATCTTTATGTTCTTTGTAGTTAGGTCCAGGATGTGTTTTCATCAAGTAATATGCATTTCTACTACTTGGTGTGTTAGCTGAGCTACATTCTACAGTTAGCCAGTGTACATCGCGAACCACTCGAGAGGGTGAGTAGCAAGGACATGGCTAGTACACGTAAGGAAGAGTTTTTCAACCTTGCGAGAGGACTTATTTCATTTGTATTCTAAAAGGAAAACAAGTGTGGACCAAGACACCAAGAGGTTCTTGTCCTTAAATGAGAAGCACTCTAAGCGGAATAAATAAGTATTACTAGATATAAACCATTTGGTCAATCCTAGTCATTTTTATTCTCAAAGGAAACCAAGTGTGGCATTCAATGACTTTAAGAGAAGCGTGCATTAAACATAGGAAGGTTTTATGAGTTATATCGCAGTGAAGTGGTCATAGACCATGGTCGCATGATAACATGAAATCTTCCTTCACCATCTTCTTAACACAAGTTAGTTCGCCCACTCCTCCATTTTACCATAATTTATCACTTTGTGCATGAGTCTCTAGGTGAGTGTAAAATTTTAAATTCTTTGTATACATTCTTTCATTGCAGCCATCACAATGCCTAACCGATAAGTAGACACTAGAACTAATGTCTTGATACAATTCTTCGTGTTCAACCTTGGATCACTCAGAAAAACCTATTGTTTCGCTTGCACTTGAGCAACCAGTAGGAAAACTTGGATTCAACATTGACTTAGGTTTCATGTGATAAAGAGGAACTTAGTGAGCATTTCACATGCTATGATCATGACCCATGACGTATCGCACCTAAAATTGCGTACACAATATAAAAAGATAAGGTGAGCACAGATCGTGCAGTGAACCTACTTAGTGATGTATTGCAATTGCATTGAACGAATGTGAACTACCATGAATAAGTTCCAAACCAACCAACACACCGTCGTTCCACAAATCCAACCAAGTCTCTGAATTCACCCGAACCAGCATCATAAACATGACATGAATATTAATTATAACGCTCTTAATTATGTGATTAATATATCATGTATCATAAACATCGTAAACATACCAGTCATATTGTTCATAACATATCAGTCATATCGGTTATAACATATTAGTCATTCATATTAGTCATCAACATTACTTTGATGTTAATTGTTATCAGTTGAGAGTACTGATAAATATCAATGGAATTTATATGATATACGTGGGTGATGAAATTTGTATTTGAAAATGTTGATTCTGTTGTTAAGAGAAAATTGCTTTAATATTAATTGTTATCGGTTGAGGATATTGATAAATATCTTGTTGTGATGCGGAAATAGGGAAAGAAATGGCAAGCCAAGCAGCTAGTTCTATCAATGGCAACATGAAGGCAAGCCTTCTGTACTTTTACACTCATACATATTAATCATTTAAAATGGTTGTGGAATGCATATCGTAGATTGATTTAAGTCTGATTTTGATTATGCGTGTTCTTAGTCAGTTGGTTTTAAAAAAATAGTGTCTACTGATGTATTTTATACAGTTTTGTATTCGTTTTCACTAATGTCAATTCCTTGGTTTTGGAGTTCTGATTTTGGCTTTATATTCATGCATCACTAATCTTTCTTACCAACCTGATCTTTAAATGCAATTGGTTGCCTTTCTGATTTTAAATATGATATTATTTTTTCTTTTCATGTACATTTATAATGAAAATGTGCATGCTTTGTGTTGATTATGAGCTAAGTATATATGTTTTATGTGTGCCATTTTTACTGTTTTTTATTGGAGGGGGCTGGAATAAAGGGTTTGTGGTGTTAAATTCCTTGTAGGCATTTATAGGATATACTTATTCTGGAAGAATACTATATTTGGTACCTAAGGCCTTAGTAATTATAACTTTACAAGTATTACATTTTTCATTATTAGAAATTGCCTTAACTTTATTTCCTTTGGATATGCTGCTCATGTTCGTATAGATTAAATTATTGTTTTACCATTTGCTGACTGTTTGCTGAAAATGAGTATATGTGGAAAATGGTAAACTTTCATATCCCAATTTGACCATACTTATGCTTTTGATAACTATATATTTTCTTCTAAATTATAATCAAGGAAAGTGAGAGTTTTGAAATTTTTTCGTTGAAAGTAGAGGGTCTGAGTTGAAAAGTCATTAGATTGTCTTATTAAATGGAAAATTAATTCCATGGAGAGGAAACAGATAATAATCTATTGAAGTCTACAAATAATGAAACGTAATTTTCTAGAGATGAATATGGAAGATTGGTATGCAGACTGTATTTTGTTTTTTGGTATGCACAACCATAGTATTTACTTCCTTATATTCATGTTGTCTTTGTAGGTTCTAATGGAGTCGACAAAGTTCATGAAATTTTCTTCAAAGAAGCTAATCAGGGTCATCAAAATACACCGATTGTTTTTAGAAATGAAGGATTTGACTATAGTTCAAGCAACGAAGAATATTTTCAGAGGTGAAGGATTACCGGTTGGTTGTTTATGCTTGTATAGAAAATCATGTTATATGTATTATAATGGTATTTACACTAATTTTGATTAAGGACTGTAATTCCATACTTGTAAATTGTTCAAACTTGATTGGAAATGTACGAATATTACAGAGTGTATTATAACCTATATATATTAAAGTGTCGACCATTTGTTTTTATATGAGTGTTATGTATTATCATTATTGTCATTCAAACGGTTCGTGTAATGGCGGAGCGACAAGGAGAACATGGAAAAATGAGAGTAATTGAGGAATTTGCAACAAAAAATAAATGTCATAATATATGAATTCGTTACACTCCATATTTGTCGTCAATATTAAAACAATAACATTTTTGTTACAAAAAACTGTCACGATTGCCCTATATTTGACATGAAAAGAAATGTCGTCAATAGAAAAACGACATTTATTTTTTGTCATGAAAAAACTTATTGCGACAGTTTTTGAAAACTGTCATGGAAGGCTTCCATGACTTTCGATACTATGACTATAAATAAATGTCATAGATTTTATTCGTGACAGAAAATAACAGTCGACGTAGACCATTTTTGTTGTAGTGGATCTTATTGCGTTGGTCAAGCTATTCTCATCATCTAGCCAGCATAAGTCGCCAACTACTCGAGAACGAAAAGTAGCAAGAACCTAACTAGCGCGCAAGAAAGAAATTCATCTTCCTTCACAAGAACATTTATAGCATTTGTATCCCAAAAGGAGAACAAGTGTGGATAGTGGTCACCGAGAGGTTGTTGTTCTTAATCGCAAAATCCTATATGGTTTATAAGTGACATCTTCTAGATATTTCTTGTCTAATCATACTTAGTAATATATCTCAAAAAGCGACCATGTGTGACATATAATGACTTTGAGATAAGCAAGCCTTAATTAGAAGTATGGTTTAGTAAGTTATATCACATCAGGTTATTGCAATACTTAATCTCATGATAATCCTTAGACATTTCTTCCTTCATTTCTCTAATACAAGTTAGTTCACATTATCATTCCGTTATCTTATTCCCTCTTTATATACTCTCGAGGCTTAGTTTAATAGTTGAGTTTTGTCCAACATTTCTTACATTTGTTATTTTTTAATTATTTTATACCGTCTAGATGATAAGTAATTTCTAGAACTAATATCTTGAATCAATTTCATGTGTTCGACTCTGGATCATCCAGGTAAACCTACTATTTCGCTTGCACTTGGACAACAGTAGAAAAACTTATACTCAACAAACACTCAGTAATTATGCGATAAATAGGTACATAATGACTACTTTGCATGCACTGATTATGACTAATGACTTATCGCGTATAATTAATTGTGTAATTAACCATTCCTGAGAATGAACCAAACTTAACATGACAGAGTTTCAACAACCAAGCAATAATCATGGGCAAAATCACTTAATTTTGTTAATCCATATTTTTGTTAACAAACACCCTTTTTCCTTCTAAAGTTTTGTCCCTTAGTTTCTTTAATATATATGTATATATTTACATTTTTTATTTTAGCTGCAATATCTTTAGGTGTACAAGTAGCAAAATTTTATATTTTATTTCCTAATAAAGAGAAAATTTTAACCAACTTGAACTCGACTCAACTGGTACCTCTACCCACGTTCGACTCCCCTCACCCCTTAGTTATTTGTATGAAACCTTTTAAAAAAACAGAAAAAATTACAAAATATTTGCATTTGAAAATCGAGGGCAATGAATTTTGTCTTTTACGATTTTTGTCTAGAGTGTAAATAGTTTGTTAATTTTTTTATGATTTTTTTAAAAGTTTGTTAATTTTTCTATTAAAGAAAAACCCTAAATAAAATTAAGTGTATTAGAAAAAAAAAATCAACCTAATAAAAACAAAGTCATATTTTAGGAATAAAAGAATCTCAAATAAACTAATGTGTTTGGAATTAGGAAACAACTGAAAGAGGGCTTTAATTGCATGTTATTAAAGCGATCTTTTCTAAACTTGCTATTTCTCCTCGATTTTAGTGAATAAACTCAAGTTAGTCCTTTTTTCAAATATGAAATCGTGAAGAAAACTTGAGAAATAAGTCTAAAATTGCGATCTCTACCCATAGTTTTATTCCAAATGATAGATTGGTTCTATCACCGTAATTAGGATCATTTAGCAATAATCTAGGAGTATATTATTGTAATTAGAGTATATTGATCCTTTCCTTATACGTTGTTCAAATTTGTGTATATTTACCATTGTATTACATAAATTCAATAACACAAAAATAATATCAGAATATTCCTCATATTGTTTCACATGGTATCAGAGCCAAAACCCTAGATCTACCTTACTCTTCGCCGCCGCCGCTGTCGAAACGCTCTGCCGTGAAGAAGCTCACATACCGTGACCTCCTACCGTGAAGACGCAACCCAGCCGTGAACTCCAGCAAACCCCTCAGTCATGAAGACGACTCCCTGCCGTGAAGACACTTCATGACTCTCTGTTGCAACCTCCTGCCGTGAAGACAACCTGTCGTGAAGACGTTCACCTGCTCGCAACCCCCTACCGTGAAGAAGCAACCCCGTCGCGAACTCCAGTGAACTCCCAGTCGTAAAGACGACTCCCTGCCGCGACCCCCTACGAACTTCAACCGCGAACCTCAATTCTGACGAATCCCAGCCGCGAACTCTAGCCACGAACCCCAGATCTGACGAATTCCAGTCGCAAGCAATGAATGAAGAACTTCAAGCCTTAGAAAAGACTCATACTTGGGATTATGTGGATTTACCTCCTGGAAAGAAACCTATTGGCTGTAAATGGATATTTAAAATCAAAACGCACTTTGATGGCTCTATTGAACGATACAAAACACGACTTGTAGCCAAAGGTTACTCTCAGGAATATGGCATTGATTATAAAGAAATGTTTGCTCTAGTAGCTAAAATGACGTCTGTTCGCAGTCTTTTAGCCATTGCAGCTGCAAAACAGTGGCCCCTCTTACAAATGGATGTTAAAAATGCATTTCTCAATGAAACTCTATCTGAAGAAGTCTATATGAAACCATCACCTGGTACTACTCCACCACATCAGAAAATGTGTCTTCTTCGACGAGCTCTCTATGGTCTCAAACAGGCTCCTTGAGCCTGGTTTGCAACTTTTAGTTCCACTATTACTCAACTTGGGTTCACTTCCAGCTTTCATGATTCAGTCTTGTTCACTCACCAGACACACCTAGTGGTATTGTGCTCCTTATTTTATATGTTGATGACATGATTATTACAGGTGATGACCCTCAAGCTATATCTGACTTGCAATCTTACCTAGGAAAGCACTTTGAGATGAAGGATTTAGGATCTCACAGTTATTTCCTTGGCCTTGAGATCTCCTTCGTGTCTAATGGTTATTACTTATCTCAAGCTAAATATGCTTCTGACCTACTCAGTCGATCTAGTATTACTGATTCTACAACATCCTCAACACCTCTGGATCCAAATGTTCGACTTACTCCTTTTGATGGTGTTCCCCTTGACGATCCTACTTTGTATCGGCAACTTGTTGGCAGCTTGATTTACTTAACTGTAACTCGTCCTGATATTGCGTTCGTAGTTCACATAGTTAGTCAATTCATGGCCGCTTCTCGTACTATTCACTTCACTGTTGTCCTTCGTATTCTTCGCTACATTAAAGGCACCTTGGGTCATGGTCTACACTTCTCCTCACAGTCTTCTCTGGTTCTCTCTGGATTCTCTGATGCTGATTGGGCAGAAGATCCTACTGATAGAAGATCCACCACTGGCTATTGTTTTTATTTAGGTGATGCTCTTATCTCCTGGCGCAGCAAGAAACAATATGTTGCTTCCCGTTCTAATACTGAGTCTGAATATCGTGCTCTAGCTTATGCCACTTCAGAATTATTATGGCTTCGTTGGCTACTTACTGATATGGAAGCCCCATAGACATCATCCACTACTCTTCATTGTTATAACCGTAGTGCCATTCAGATTGCACACTATGATGTATTTCATGAATGAACACAGCACATTGAGAACGATTG
Organism: Cucumis sativus; assembly: GCF_000004075.3. NCBI lineage: Eukaryota > Viridiplantae > Streptophyta > Magnoliopsida > Cucurbitales > Cucurbitaceae > Cucumis > Cucumis sativus. The sequence goes on from NC_026657.2 coordinate 23,391,961, forward strand.
TCATTTTGTCCGTCATCATCTTCAAAGCAACACTCTCCATCTCCAATCTATCTTTACCATTGATCAACCTGCAGATATCTTCACCAAAGCTCTCCATGCTCCTCGTTTCACTCTGTTACTTCACAAACTCAAGGTGGTTTCTACTCTACCAACTTGAGTTTGAGGGAGGGTATCACCATAATTAGGGTCATTTAGCAATAATCTAGGAGTATATTATTGTAATTAGAGTATATTGATCCTTTCCTTATACGTTGTTCAAATTTGTGTATATTTACCATTGTATTACAGAAATTCAATAACACAAAAATAATATCAGAATATTCCTCATATTGTTTCACATGTTTGAAGATGAAGGATTGGTTTGAAGAAGGAAGGTTAGAGTTTGAGTTGAAGATGAATGATTGGACAAATATGGAATGATGAAGTCGATTCATGATGGATGATTACAATCTGAAAAAGACTTAAGAATGGTTGTGGAAAAATCAACATAATGAAAAAGTAAATGATGGGAGAAACCTTGATTTATGTTCAAATTTCTTGGATAGTAAGAAAGATGTGCTAAAGACTTAAGGTTCTAGGAAGACACAACGGGTAGGATGCTTTTCCAATTTCAATTTTTAGAGCACGCCCATTACATCGTAAAAAATATTATTATAATTTGGATGTTTTAAACGAGGTGTATAGACATATTTCAATATAAATATTGTAACTCACATTACAAGTTTTGGAGGTATGCTCGACTTTTGCATTGTCGTTATATTTTTAATTCGTTTTACCATTTTTACAAAAAAAAAAAAGGGTAAATTTGTCATTTTTCCAAATGACAACTTAAGAAAGCTATTCTTCTAGTTAGTCCTTTTTGTTTTATATTTATTCTTTCTCTCACTTCACCTCCCTCTTTTATTTTTGTAAAGTTTTAATTAAGTGGCACTTGCAAAAATGGCAAAATAAGTTATAATAATTAAGTCCATAGCGCACATACTTTATTATTTGTGAAAATGGCAAAAACAAAGTCAAACTCACACATCAAGAGGTAAAATGTCACAAACGCCCTCGTTAGTAATATACATTTGATACACCTAATACCCCTTGATATACTTGATATTTCTTGATACACTTGATGCATCTGATACTTTTTTATACACTCAATACTTTTTGATACACACCTAAAACATCTTGATACACACCTAAAACATCTTGATACACATAATACTCCTCGTTACACTTGATTCTTTGTACACTTGATACACTGCTAATAAACTTGTTATGTTTTATTGGTACACTCAACAAATTTGATACATTTGATGTACATTATATGTTTGATACACTCGGTGCACTGTAGATACACTTAGTATTCTTCACTTATACATTTGATTGATTAAATACACTTGATATGCTTGAAGTCCGACTTATACACTTGATATACTATTGATACACATTTGTAAACTTGATTCATATACTTGATAATGATTCAATTTACTTATATGGTTTAACAATATATTGTTGAAATACTTGACAATGATACTATGAGTTATATCATTTATATACTTAATAATACGATAATCAATTGCATAAAATTTGACAAAATAAAAATCACGTAGTAAGTATATCAACCAACTAATACATATAATATAAGTATATCACAACACTAATATACGAAACTGAGACAAAGTAAAACCAAAACAAAATCAATGTAAAAAAATAAAACAAAATAATTTGAAATCAGATTCAGCTCAAAATAAACATTGAAGAAAGTAAAAAAAAAAAAAAAATCACAAATGGAGTTAAATTACTCTAATCAACAACCATTGTATTTCATATTGCAATTATTGTACTATTGATATTCTAAAATCAAGATTAAGATAGATTTTTCTCGTATAAGAATAAATAAATAATTAGGGCATTAAAAATGAGAGAATAAATAAATAATTAGTAGGTTATTAAAAATAGGAAGAGAAATAAGTTATTGAATGATAGTTTATGAATAATAACAAATTTAAGATGAAGAGTATTTTTATAAATGAAAATTTTACCAAATTTGCAAAATTCTAAAACAATATGTTATATTTGTTAGATCATATTCTCAAAATGTTACCCTTTACCATTTACCTTTTAACAGATAGTTTTCGGCCCACTGTTTTTTGCAAATAATATTTCAATCAACCTTAATCCTAGTTATCAAATATTTTATCAAATATTTTAAATGAGGAATAATTATGAGTAACACAAAGAATGAAAGTATTTACAAAATATAAGTTAAAATTTTGAAATAGAATTTGATGAATTTTGTTATTGGTATTATTGGAAATGTTGGTATATTTTAAATATTAGAAATGAAAATTTGTAAAATTAGATTGGGTTTGTAACCCCTAACTTCCCCACTTGAGTTGTTTCATGTGTGAATCACTCATTTTGTAATCCACAAACCTGATTACTTCATCTTACAAATTGAATAATAATAAAAACTAATTAAAAGATGAAAAAAAGAAAACAAATGTTGAAAGTGAGAAAGAAGAAAAATTATATTTTAGTTGTAGAAAGTGGAAGATTGCATGCCTATTTATTTATTTATTTATGTAATGATGAAAAAAGAAAATCCAATTGAAATGTGACGTGGCATTCCAGGTGGGAAGTTCTATCTATGAACTGTGCCTCCTCTCCGATCACAGCTTCTCCCCTCTCTTTTCCTTCTCAGTTCCTAATTCCGGCGGTGCACTCACGCTGGTTCCCCAATCTCCCAAATGATCATCAATGTCAAACCCGGCCTACATCCTTCTACTGCTTCTTCTCTCTCTTCCTCTCGGGCTTTCGCACCAATACGCTTCCCTTCGCCTCCATCTGCCACTCCTTTCGACGGTTTTGAAACTTCCCGCCGCCTCCAGGTCCTCGCCATGGTTGTCAAGCGGAGTCCTAAGCGCCTCAAGTACTCGGCTCCACGCTTCACCAAGGTCCTCTCCTTCCTAACTACTTCTGTGTTTTTTTTTCAGCTTCATTATACCATGCCCTCGCTCCTACTTGTTCTATATGAAACTCTTATCGCTATTGCTCCGGATAGAATATCTAGTGGTGGAGGTAGAGTTGCGACAGGTGAATTAAGCATTTACGCTGTTTTCGTCGCTTATTTATTTTTACACTCTAGATAGATAATTAGTAAATTTTGCAGGAGATTGTGTTGTGGATTTGAACTGTTGGAAACACTTCTGACTGGTTAAGATTTTCCCTTCTGCGTGTGTGCGTTTCTTGTTGGGAGAGGGTGATATTATATGAACACTACTCTACTTCCACCGTGATCATATTCCAGTTTGGGATGCTTTATTGCTAGTTTTTGTTGGGAGTTAATTCAGTTGGGAATGAAATTTGGAAATTAATGAAGTTATTAGACTTGTGTTATTGATATGCTTAAAGTTACTATGGTCTTTACCAGGAAGGGAGCTTGATATATGTCAAAGCTGAATCAGGAGAGGACGGCTGGAAATTAGACCCTATTGTTAATCTTCTAAAAGAGGGTGCAGTTGGGGTTATTCCTACTGATACCGTGTATTTCCCTCTTACTTTATTTCACTCTCACCTTTTCAGATTTTTTTATTGTTATCATTGCTGACTCTCAAGTTGAAATTGGACGCTTGAACGAATAAATTTGTTCATAGTTAGAAAGAATCATATTTTCAATTTTTGTGTCATGCCACTCAGAAATTCAGAATTTAGGTTGTATTACCTCTTTTGGGAACAAGCTTCAAACTTCTGCAATAAATTTTTGGTTTTCCATAAATATACTTGCAATATTATTGGTTCCTTAAAATTGATTGTATCTGTATGGATCTTCTGATTGACGGATGAGAGTTCTCAAGGAAATGTAGAAGGTTTAATTTTGTGATCTTAAAGTTTACAGTGATCAGGAAAGCAGCAGGATAAATTCCTTTTTTGTTCTCACATTATTTATTATGATCTTGGTGGTTCATTTCATGAGTGTTGATTTCACTGCATTTTTGTTCCCTTGTGTACGTCTTCTTTGTCTGTCTTTTTATTTTTAACGGGTATGTATGCTTGTATTTTTCAAGGTATGGAATTGTTTGTGATCTGAAGAACCCCTCAGCCATTGAACGAATGCAGAGGTTGAAGTTGTTAATTTGTTTTGCTAGAAACTGTATTTGGTTAGATACTTCAGCTTCTCTCTCCTGCTGTTAAAGTTTCTTGTTTTGTTTAATGCAGGATCAAGAATATAGAGCCTACAAAGGTATCGTTATTTTTTACAATCTCTTTTATGTGCTTTACGATAATGCTCATATGGTCCTTCAAACTGTTGAACATCAATGCTCAAATGCGTATAATAAAGTTACTGAACAAGATGGTTTATTCTACTTAGATCCCTCATTTCTGTCTTCTATACAACCCACCTTTTCATTTTTCCATTATGCTTCTTAATTTTTACTTCTAATTAACTATGCAGCCTCTGAGCATTTTGTGCCGCTCCTTCCGGGACATTGATAAATATACTACAGGGTTTCCTCGTGGTGATGGCCAAGGCCATTCAAGTATATTTCGCATGGTTAAGCATTGTCTACCTGGACCAGTGAGTGGTTCTGCTAATCCTTCCTTATGACGATAACTCCATATTATCCCTCCTTCGGATTGCATGGTGTCCCAAATGACCTCTAGTACCTTTACTTTCGTAATCATGTAGATGTGAAAAAAAAAGACATTTTCTGGTGTTGTCCTATCTTGATACATTATAGTTCGCAGTGAAACTTTCAATGTACATTGAATTCTTTAACTATAGCTATTGATTTTTGAGAGTTCTTGTGTAACAGTACACCTTCATCTTGACTGCAAGCAAAGAGCTGCCTAAACATTGTATAAGGTATGGCACGACCACTGCAAAATATGCATCAAGGAAGAATGTAGGTGTGCGCATTCCTGATGATTCAATTTGTCAAGCAATACTGGAAAAGATGGACGACCCATTGATATCCACAAGGTTAGAACAATTAATACTCTTCTAATTCTCTCCACCCTCTTAACAAATTTCTTGATTGGTTTAGGGGACTTAAGACCTTCTGGATTGATCATCTATTTTTCATGCCACAATTCCCCATGAGACAGTTTTCAATTTGGTGCAATCGACCATCACTATTATAACAATATTCTCTCCACTTTTTCTATCCAGTTCTGGATTGAGCACTGGAAGGGGAGACTGCTTGTGTTTATATTAATTGGCTTAAGATAGCTGTAATTATTGAATTCTTACAATAATGATGGGTAAATAAGTACTTCGGAAGTGATGATTTGTTCAAACTTCAATCTATACATTTGCTGTTCTTTCAGTGTCAAATCCCCGAAGGAAAATGAGTGGTTGCTCGACCCAGTTGTCATAGCTGATATCTATGGACAAGAGGTATGAATAAATCTTACAGAGGCTGTGTGATTGTTTATGCTAATTTCTGCAGTTATGCCATTTCCCCCCCTGAAAGCGGGTTGTATGCTTCAAATAGGGTCTGGATTTTGTGGTGGATGGTGGAGTTAGAGTGGCAGATCCATCCACTGTAGTAGATATGACCATCACTCCTCCAAAGATTTTGCGGCAAGGGAAGGTAATTCATTAGTCATTTCCTTTCTAGTATGCTACCCCCTAAATTATGATTACACTCATCTCTTGCAATAACGTATGGAGCAGTATGGTAATGAATAGTACTGTCATTCAGTCAAAAACAATATTTTCTATTAACTTCAGATGAAACAGAATCTGAAGTTGATCATTCATTTCTTTACCATCCTGATCCCAATGATCAATCCTCATGGAATGGAATAAGCACCATCATTTCAAGTTTCTGTTGGATTTGGATGATGAATTATTTTTCATTGTCTTCCCACTTTTTGCTCGAATGATTTGCAACGTCCAGGGAGCTAGACTGCCATGGATGGTAGCTGAAGGTGATGACGAACCAAACATAGGTGAAGATATCCGCACCTGAACTTGCCATTTTGTAGATAATCCACTGAACATATTGCATGGAAGACATGATCCAGTTGCAGTTCACAAACAAATCTGGTGGAGTTTGTACAGTGTTTGCTATTGGTATATAAACTAACACTGAAAGAGGGTGGGCCTTTCTAAGTTGAAGATCAAATGTTGCTATACTGCTTGTCTTAGAGGTTTTTTTATCAACTTGAAAATTAGATTCTCTTTTACCTACATGTAATGTAACTCATAAATATAGGCAAATGCAATCCTCATTCTAAAATTTTCTCTTAGAAGAACAGAAGAATTTACATTTTCATTTGGGGAAATTTCTAATTTGGCCCTTATTGTTCCAATGTTCACTCTAAACTTGGATAGACTTAGTTACTCACTAGTTCACTCACCGATTTGAACAAAAAGTAATGTACTACCTTTGGCAAAATTCACAAATTCTTAGGAAGAAAAAGAAAATTAATAGGAGAGGGAACCCAAATCATGTTTTTGAAACCATAACTAAAAAGTCCTCCGTTCCACAACTTCAATCTGCAGTCCTATTTTCAGACTCATAACAATCCAATCTCCTTTGTCACCCTTTATCTTTATTTGTATTTCAATCGCCCTTTATCTTTCTCAACATTGTTTTATTTGTATTTCAATTGTCATCGGACGAATAACCCAATGGCCAAATTGAAAATCGATAAATTGTCATAATTAGTTTGTTTAAGTTATCTTTCAAACTTGTTGAACTAATTTTTCTTGTTGCTTCTTAGTCGAGATCGAGTAGCAAGATCTTGTATAAATAATGAAAATTTTCCACCAAAAAGATGCCTATAAAAGAACTTCATCTCTACCCAGAAAGGAGGTTTGCATGGGCCAAGGAATGGCCTGAAGGGGCCAAAGTCTAGAGAGAAGGGCAGAAAGGAATAGCCTTTCCGCCAGCTGTAAAGAGTTTCTTCTTCTTCTCCGGTCATACTGTAAGTGAGAGCTTAGAATCTGAGTGGTCAAGGTTCCATTTTCTCATTTCTCCTAACTTGTAATATTCTTCATCTTCTTTGTCTTCCATTTTTTGTATTTCTTTGAAATATATGTTGTTCATATTGTATTGTACCATGACCGAGGGCCTACACTTTTTAATATATATATTACATATTGTACCTTTTCAAGCCATCATTTCTTGAATTTCCACTTGTCTATGTGTTATTAGTAGTTAGGTTTGTGATAAGTTCTTGATAAGAAGTTTAACTTATAATTCTTATCACGTTAGTTGAGCTATTCTCATTGCTTGGCCGATGTAAGTCACCAACTACTCAAGAGAGTAAGTAGCAAGGAAGTGACTAACACGTGCAAGAGAGAGTTTTCTCTCCCTTTGTGAGACAACCTCCATCATTTATATCCCAAAAGGTGAACGAGTGTGGACACTAGGCATCAAGAGGTTGTTGTCCTTAATTGTGAAGTTCTATACGTTTTATAAGTGAACTCTTCTAGATATATCTCTTCTCATCACACTTAATCATGTGGATCCCGAGAATTGACCATGTGTGACGTTGTATGGCTCTAAGAGGAACACACCTTAATTATAAGTTGGTTGAGCGAGTTATATTGCATTAAGGTTGTTGCATTGCTTAATTTCATTACAATGCATAGACATTCCTTCACTCTTTCTCACATACAAGTTAGTTTGCATTTCCATTTTTTCATCCATATTCCCCTTATAGAATCTTTAGACGTAGACAATTAGTTGTAGTTTGTTCTTGCATTTTTTATATTTTAGACAATTCATTATTCTTTAATTCTTTTATACCACCTAGATTATAAGTAAATCCTAGATCTAATATCTGGAATCAACTTTTTGTGTTTGATCCTAGATCATCTAGATAAACCTATCGTTTCACTTGCACTTGGGAAAAACTTATACTTAACGAGGACTTAGCTGTCACGCGGTATGGAAAGACATAGTGAGCAACCCGTATGCAGTGAATATGCTCAGTGATATATCGCCTAGGTTGAATATAATTTCATACACCATTTACAAACACTGGGTCTCAGTCGTTGAAGAGAAACAATACTTCAACCCACCAAGTTTTTTGCCATAGCCCCCTTATGTGCAAGGCTTACCGCGGGCCCCTTGCACGTTACTTGCCTTCCACGCGAGCTGTGCATCCAACACAAGCCATAACGTCTCATTGACCTCTAAAACTTTTCTCATGCATGCCCATCTCGCCTAGCATAGCTCCATCACTCGACCAGCCGCCAACTTGCTCAGAAACTCAATTTTCATCCAGAAACATAACCCGACTTTAAAAAATCATAACTAAAAATTCATATTTTCTTTAGGAAACTTTCTTCTACAAAGTTTCTGAAAAATGTCTTAAATTTCTTACCTAAAAATTTCGGATCCTAATTTCAAAGGATGCGTGTTATAGCTCTCTGGAAATCCACCTTGCTCAGATTCACTTGAAAACTGGCATCTTTCACTTTCTTTAACTTAAACTGAACCCTCCCTTGCCCAAAAACATCTTGCAGCCCTAGTCTATAATCTAGACCCAATTTTTGATCTTTTGAAAGTAATTTCAACAAAAATGCATGAGTGGTTTGAGAGAAATGTTCGTCTGAATTTACTGAACCCTGCATGAGTCTTTATTGACACCTCCTACTAGCTGAAATCTAAATTAAACATGCAAGGACACCTGTAAAGTACTTCACCGACTTCACCTATTTATCATCTCGTCCAACCAGAACGCCCAATGTCCATTAACAAGTCTAAAACGCCTTGTGTCAAGCCCTCATCGACCTCCAAGCCCTTCGAGTGTGATGTGCTTCTCGCCTAACACCTAACCACCAAGCCTTCTTGCTTAACCTCTCAAGACTCCAATAACCTCTAAGTGACAGCCTTACACACCCAATGACACTTCTTTCGAGGCTCTCTTCTCGCCTAATGATTTTCCTTCATGCCTTAGTCACTTTGTCGAGCCTAAATGCCTACTAACCTCTTTAGAGGTTTTCTTCCTCCTTTTGGTCACTCAATGCACTTCCAACTAACCTCTAAATACCTTGCTCTTAAGTCTCAACACTTAGCTAAACTTTTTTCTCTTTTTCAATAACCATGACACGTTTTATCCTTAACTTCCTTTAACTCTTTAACTTCCAACAACTTCAAAGAACTTAAGTTTTATTTCAAGGTTCAGGGTTTACATTAATGAAATGGGAGGAGTCATGAAGTCCTTGTATAGCAGATGATTGCCCATACTTATACAAATTTGGGTTTAGCGCATTTATGATTAGTTAAAATTCTAGATATTGATGTTTGTTTGGATTTTCCTTATCTATAAATCAAATTTCATCTATGCATATTTCGTTATGATTATAGATGTTGGGTCTTAGTTTAAGACATTTTAGAATAAAATGTTTCACGCACTTAGCCTATCCAATTGTGATTGTTTGAATTGAATTAACTTGTAATACATGGAAAGGAATCAAGGCGTTTGTTAGGCTCGTGACCACTATGATTCGATTGGAATGGTTCTTATAAAGTTGTAACTTGTATAGTACATTATTTAAGTGAATTCTAGATTTTGTTAGTATGTTGCATACATGTCATATATGGATCAAGTAGAAGAATGACAGAGATTTTGATTTCTAATATTGATTCATATGATTTCAGTATTTGATAATCATTCACACAGAATGAAAAGACAATTATCAAATGTAAATCTCTTCTCTTCGTCCCATGTCGTGAAATTTAAATGTTAAGTGGTGTTATGTGAGTTGGAAAAATAGAGGCGGCTTTGGTTTTTAATCATGGGTGGTTATCAACATAGTGGAGTTGGTAGTTACCCAAGTTCATGGATAGTTGTTCATGTAGTGGAGGAGTTAGAAGTTACATGAGATGCACGTAGTTACCCAAGTTAGTGGTGAGTGTGTGGTTATTTAAAATGTGAGAAGAAGTTGCCTGTGAATATGCAAGTATGGACAGTTTTTCATCAGTGGCTTTTTATAGTAGGTGCTCCATGTTAGAAATCTCTACATGATTTGTTTGTTTCCAAAAATAATAACACTTTCTCTATTGACCAATGTTTAATTTGTTGAATTAAACAACTCCTTAAATTATATCATCAAAGGGTACATCGATCATAAATTTTTTTTGTATATTTATCATGAAATCCTTAAGTATTCGTTCCTTTATAAAATGCATTTTAGTTTATCCTATTAGATCCACTGATCATGATCATTTCCACATTTCAGTTTAATTTTATTCTCACACCTAATACACGCATGTAGATAAAGTAATAGTAATAGTTCATGTTTATTGTGGGGTAATACATGGAGCAGCAAAACCATTAGATATTAAGCATATCATATTATTATTCATATAAGTATACCAACATTCTTATGTGATAAATAAATTCTCACTCACAAACTTCCTATAAGGGTTTGATCTATTAGAGAAGATTAATAGCAAATGTAACGACAAAAGTAATGAATCTAATTGGCAATCTTTCAATTGTATCAAAGCATTTCAAATATATTATTGATATACAACTATTACTAATATACAAGATACAGATATATGAAATACAAAGTAAATAAGATAAAATTGAAATAATTAGTGAAACTAAAACTTTTACAATCTTTACAGATCTAAAAATCCAAGGTAAATTGAAGCTCTCTTTCTTTTTTTTTTCCCCTTTTTTGTAAAAAATTAAACTAAGAACCTTTTTTTTTTAAGAAGAAGAAGAAGAAGAAATGAGAACAATTAATGAAAAGAGGGTTAAGGTATAATTTGGAATCTTACGAGACATTTTGAGTAAACTAAGTTTACAATTGAACCTTCCTTAATGGAAAAGAAAATGATTTTAATTTTTAAGTTCAAAAACTAAAAATCAAGAAATTATATTTATAACTTAAAATTCCTATATTGGGAAAAGAAATTATAGTAAAACTAAAACCTTTTCTACTCTACAAATCATCACCAAATAGTAAAACAAAGGTCCCCAACAACCCCCCCTCCCTCTACAAAGGATTCAAACCCAACTTATTTATTAAATAAGTCATAGCTCAGAAAAGCAGAAACAAAAACGATTCACATGATAATAAATCTATTGAAAATAGTACTGCTCAAAAAGAGTGAAAAAATAAAAGGAAAGGGATGATTGATATGTAATTCTCATCTCTACAAATATCAGCTCTAGATCAGATAAATGCCTCTAGACTTCCAAACTTCTTTCAAGACGACTTACCGGGGTGCTGTCGGGGGTGGGACATTAGACTTTGCGAACCCCACCCATGCAACTAAGCCAACAGCAAGTATTATCCATCCAAATAGGTCATATTTCAGGTCACTGCTATTCTTTTTCTTTGGTGTCATGAAAGAAGGAAAGAGCATGAATAAAGAGCTTGTACTGAACTGATTATGAATCTCTAGATATAATAAAGATGTTACTGAATGAATCATATATAATATAAACAGCAGATCTATCCATTGAAATTGACAAATCAGGTGGTAACACCTAATGGGAGTACTTGTAGAATGGCTAAAACCACTTCCTACCCATAATTATCATGTTTGAGATTAACACATGAGTCATCTTGAAAATAAATAAATGAACCAAGTTTATTTCTTGTACTTTCTGGTTAGTGTCTAATTAGTTTAGTGCTTAGAACTTACAAAAGTGTCTAAAAGGTCCCTAAGTTTCAATTTTGTGCCTACTCTCTAGTATACACACTTTTAAAATTAAGCTTATAACACTAGCTCCACAAATAAGTTCTACATTTTGTCATCCACTTTCTAGGAAGGTTTCTAAAAACCAACTCCACATTTTGAAATTTTGACTAGAAATTCAAGTGTTTCTTTAATAAATGAATTGGAAAATTGGGAGCAAAGCAAACATGCATAAATTTTAAAAATGAAATTATTGTCAAACTAGGCTTTATGATATATGGGAACAAATTGAAAGTTTAAAAACATATTAGACATTTTTAAAATCTAGAAACTATTGGTACATAAAATTAAATGTATAAGAACTAAATTTATTAAACACCTTTTAGAAGTTTGGGTGTTAGACACAAAAATGAAAGTCCATAGACCAATTAGACACTTTTGCCAAGTTTGGGGACCAAGACCAATAGACACAAACATAATAAAAAATTTAACCTCCCAAAAAAGAAGGAAAAAACTTTAAGTTGGAAATGCATTATTTGTAGAGTGCTTTAAATCTTTTATCAGACAGAGAAGCACTTATAAGAGTGCAGAAACAAACATTGACGAACTATGTTGCTAAGAATTTTCTCATATGGTCTCCTGGAATGTAAAATAACATACTTTGGCTAAAAATACTTATTTTGTAAGTGCTCTAAACAAACAAGTAACAGGAAGATGCCCAAGTATAAAGATTCACTAAATTGCCAGCATGCATAATTCTAGCTTTGTTTTTGAATTGTACATGACTTCATGAAAATGATAATAACAATTTGAAAGCATGAAAAATATAGCAAGATTAAGGCACCTCTTCTCTAACAGGCTAAGGAATATACAAAACATGCATAGAACATACCAATGGCAAAACCCTCCTTAATCCCGTCTATAGAAGATAAAAATTTAAAAGTAACTAGAGATGTTATCAGTCTTAAGCAATAAGTACTACCTTAGTACTGGATGAAGCAGAAGGTTCGGCTGCTCCAGTTGCCTGTTGAGCAAAACCATGCTTGTGGATCTCTAAATGCAATTCCGGAGCCTAAAAGGAACAATCCACAAAATAAGAATAGTTCATGAAAATTATAACAAAAGATAGAAACAAAGTACTAACTGGCCCGTTTTAAGTTTTCTGTTATTGAAAATTAAGAGTCTGTTTGGTAGGCAATTAAATTTTGTTTTACATTTTCAGGTTCACATAATTTAAAATGCAAAATTAGATTAAATAAAGATAATATTTAAAACCATAGTATATCATGCTATAAACCCAATTCATTTTTTGAAAAAATTAAAATATGTATTCTAAGTTAGAATAAATAGCAAATTTCCCCCTGCGATTTGGATAAATTTAGAATAGAAATAAGTCCATGTGGTTTTAAAAGTTAGAATTTGGTCCTTCATATATGCTCTCCTATGATTTGTTAAACCCTCTTAAATAGTCCCTACCATAAGAACAATTTATTAAGCTTTTATAACCATATAGAGTAAATTCTAAAATCTAAATTCTAACTTTCTCTAAGCGATAGGGAACAAAATTTTAATTTATTCTATAAATTATATTATATTACAGAATAATAATTAGACAATTTTTTAACATAAATTATGTTTACTAACCTAATATTTAATGGGTAACTGCAACTGGTTTATAGTGGTTCGAATTAGTTTCTAATTTCTTAATTTTGCCACCAAACACATATCTGAAAACATGAAATAAAACTTTGTTTTCATCTTATCCCTTGTTTTCAGATTTCTGTTTTCTATTCTCTTCCAAACAGGACATAAGTTTATAAATATTCTTCGTCAAGTTGCTTGCAGTCTCAATGAGGAAAGATTTTCTACATGCTCTTCTTTTTTTCCATTTGAAGTAAGAATTCAGATGTGTTTTTGAGGAAGGTGAAAGCATAAAAAAAAAAATTTAAAGTAAACAAAGTTAAACAAAAAATGCAAGTCCAAGCATAACTAACCAAAATCAAAATGGTTATCATATGAGACTAGTAGTATATAGTGAAATTTTAGTTGGTAAACGAAACCAATCAAACATATATGATTCACCAATGTTGTTCCGGTCAACACTAAGTGTTACACGTTTACTCAATGAAGGAAAAACAATCTTTTTTTCCTCTCCTAACAACTGGGTTCATTGAGAAAGAATGAAAGAATACAAGAGGCCACTAAAGAAAAACTAGGTAAGATAATTCCTAGAGGGTAATTACAAAAATCCTTCGAAACCAAAGCCCAAAGAGAAACATGGAACTTCACTAAAAACTAAACCTCGTTATGGTCCTTCCCCAAAGATCACACAAAACAACGCACACCCCCACGAACCAAAGAAAATGAACTTTCTCTTTGAAAGGCGAATGAGGAGGAACTCCCCGACCATCAACTGAACATCCCTCTAGCGAGAGAGTGAAAAATCAGAATTCTGTTAGAAACTGTTTCAAATAGATCTTGCAAACTAACACTCCCAAAGAAGATGATCTAGGTTTTCATCCACCTTCTGACAAAGGATACACCAAAAAGAACCCATTAGTGAAGGAATTTTTCTAAATATTCCATCCATTGTATTCACATTACCAAGCAAAACTTGCAAGAAAGAATTTAATTTTTTTGGAATCTCAATCCTCCATAAGACATCTAAAGACCAACTAAACAACAGGCGAAGGATCCAATAAAATCCTAAAAACCTGACTTACAAGAGAATCCCTCCAATAGGTTAGGAACATCACTTCTCCCAAGCCTAAAGTCAAAACCCTCAATCAAGGAAAGAAGAGAGGCCACCTTTGTCATTTCCCCATTAGACAACAGCCGATAGAAATCAAAGGAGAAAGTAACAGAAATCCACAACAAAACCAAAAAGTTAGACACAAAACAATTTTCCAAAGAGGACAAATGAAATAACCTTGGAAACACATATGAGAGGTCTATCCTCCACCCAATGATTCTCCCAAAAATACATTTCCTTACCATCTCCCACATCATAAAAAACAAGATAGGGAAAAGTGGAGATCTGACATTAAAAAATAAAAATGAAAAATCTCTCTTCTTTTTACCTCTCTGGCCATCTCCTAGCTGTCAGAAATTTAGTGGTGGGAGTCAACTGGAAAATGTCCTAACTCTAACGTGGTTACTGGTTAGAAACATAGATTAGTAACTACATTCTTTTTACAAAGCACAGATGAAACAATCAGATTATTTCGTAAAGCCATTCAAAGGAACATAGTCTTGAAAACAGAAATACATTCAAACTACATCAAAGAATGTTGATCCCAAAATAACAGTGAAATACCTTAGCAGTAACCTCCAAAGACTTCAAATAAATTTCATTTCCAGGATCCTGAATGCAACAAATCACCATGTTAATCTAGAAAATTCATTAGAAAAATGCATATTATAAGCTCGTTCCAAACTTTTGCTGGCTTAGTACCTCTTCCACAGCTTGCTTAAAGTATATTGTGGCCTTATCAAAAAACTCCTTTGCCTCATCCTGGTTTGGATTCAAAAACGCATGGGACGTATAAGCATTCCCTAAGCACCAAAGAGCATCATGCTTCTTTGGGTTAATCATCAGTGCCTCCTCCAGCTTTGAAATTGAATCTGTCCTAACCCCATCACAAATTAATCCACAATATGCTCAAAGCTCATCACTAAAATTACTAAATCAAAGAAAGAGCTGGAATTGTAAATGCATTTGTAGAAAAAGGAAAAATTAATCACAAATAAAAAGAACCCCCAGGGCATCCACAAGTTAAAGTCAAACAAAAACATCCTCAAATTCCATGCTTCATCATCTGATTTTATGGAACGAAACAATACCTAGAATCATCTTCTTCGATTCTGGAACGCTCTGGAACTGAGAAAGCTCTAACAAAGCTCCTGCCCATCTCGTCAAATTCTACAAGAAAGTCCGCCAATGTTTGATTATCAAATACAGCTCAATTGTCACAAACACAATACCCAATAAAAATCCACAGGATTGATTTCAGTTAAGCCTAAATCATTTCTTTCATTTTACCCCTTAACATTTAGCGCCCCATTAAATTCAAACAGAATTCTAAGCTGAAAGCCAAATGGTAACTGAGATATATATGTTTGAGAGGGAAAAGAAATACAAGGAGTCATTGTTCAAACGACGAGCAAGCAAAAATTGGGGTCTCCATGGTGATCAACTAACAAAAAAGTAAAAATTGAACCCAACCCTAGAGTTCATAACATGGTTGTATACAATTTAAGTAAACCAACGAGCAGAGAAACGAAAGATGCGCAAAATCATGGAGAAACACAACAAAAAATTAGTAGATGGGAAAAGTGAAGTGGGAAAGGTGACCTCGGCATCAAGGGGATTGGTGGCGTAAGTAGACTCGGCATTCTTACGAGCATGCTCGAAGAAAAGAATGCGATCGAATTCGCTGGCCTGCAAATCCATTAGGAAGAAAAGGGTTGTAAAAATGGTTGTGGGGAAAAGGCGGTTGAGCTTTAGAATGGATTCATGGAATGAGCGGTATTTTCTTGGCGCTCATGCGCTTCTTTCGCGAAAGATTCTGTCTTTGTAAACACGGCAATGGGGACACAACAATTCGACGATGGGCCGTCTACGATCTTGCCTCTTGCCTTCTCCAGTTTGAAGATCATAAGCCCATCCTCACACTTAAAACCCAATCACCCAAAAACAAGGGCCACAAATGTCTAACATGAACGGTTGTTTGTAGGATAATTTACATCAATCTAACCGCATCTAAAAATATTTTATATCCGTCTAACAAAAACAACTACCAAGTTCATAAATAGGTAAAATATTTTCATAAATTTTAGATTTTCTCTCAAGTATTACACTCAATTATGTCACTTCTATTTCATCCTCTTTCTTCTTCGTGATTTCAAGTGCGTTTGAATTATCTATTAAAAATAATGTTTTTCAAGAGTACATTTCCTTTAAAACATTTTCTTGCAAATGAGTTTAAAATTTAAACGCTTACCTGTACAGTTGGATTTTTTTATAAGTATTTAGATGCATAAATTTGTTTGATTTGACATGTACTAAAAATGTTTATATACTTGTCAAATTACTGTAAAGGACTACTAAGCACTATGACCTAGTTTTATAAAGAAACACGTATATTTTGATTTTTTAGAAAGAAATAAATTTTGAAATTAATTGCACGATATCTTAAAACTATTGATTGTTTTAGAAATTTGAAATTATTAAAGTCAAAACTAAGCTTTTTTTTTCTGTATTAAATTTTTTTAGAAAATTTTATTTTAGAAGCAAGAGTATCTTGATATTTAAATTCATAATCATAAAAACTATATTGATCTTCAACAACAAGACATAATAATAATAATAACAAGTTTTCTTAAATAATATAATATCAACTAGACATTAGAAGTTGTGCAATTTGATCGCATTCTTCGTTCATCTCCATTTCACGATTGAACTCTATGTTCTTTTCATTGATGTCCTCCTAATTTATTTTCATCATTTGAAGGTAGTAGCATCTCGTCGTCGTTATAAGGCTTAAACTCGAAATCTGCTTTTGAATGAACTCTTATAAGGTTATGAAGAGTCATTCAAGTAACAACTTTTAGCTGTTTGTCAAATAGAAAACTATGCATTTGCCAAATAATTCTTCATCTTTTCTTCCAAACACCAAATGTTCTTTCAATTATGCATTTTAATGAAGAAAGTCTATGATTAAATGCCTCTTAGTTGGCTTCCACGTCAAAAATCAGCAAGATGGTATCGTTCACCTCTATAAGGACCTAAATATCCATTCGTTTATGAATAACCAGAATCTACAAGATAATATTTTCTTGAAATAATAAAGTACTCACATAATTGTAAAAATAAATATTTAAAAAATATAATAAACATTAATGTATTTATTCTTACATATTAACCTTTGGGTGGATGTCGAAACTCTAAATGTGGTCTTCTTAATGCCTCAACAAAAATTCGAGCATCATAAGCAGCACCCTTCCATCCAGCCAAAAAAAAAAAATGTAAAACACATGTTAAAAACACAAACTGCCATAATATTTTGAGTGGTAATACTTTTCCAACCAATATACGGTATATGTCTTCTTTTATGAGCAACAACCTGTATATGAGTAAGATCAATTACTCCAATACAATTTTTTAAGTACGGCCAATATTGAGTGTCTTGTTTAATTTGATCAGAAGTAATTTTGAATTGTGGATATGTAGGCTTAATTACATAAATAACATCTAACACTATATTAAACCATCTGATCCACCTGAGTGCTAAAATCTTCCTTGAACCCTTCTATTTGAGAAACCATGACCTAGTGTAATAAGAAATTACGAGTGAAAAAAATTGAATTGAACCGAATCGGTTTGGTTCAAGTTGGACTAGTTTATAATAATAGTATTACCGAACTGAACCAAATTGAACCGATTCGGGTCGAGGTTAATCGGTTAGGTTAAATATTGAAATTAACTCAGTTTCTTCTTCATTATTTTGTCTTTTGTATTTTCTCTTCGTTCGTCCTTCCTTCCTTCCGTCTTTCGTTCGCCATACTTCGTTTGTCCTTCCTTCCAAACGGCCATTTGTCTTTCGTCGTTGTTCATCATTCTTCCTTTCCATTCTTCAATTCACCTCCATTTCATCTCTTCCATCACCCCATTTCTGTCTAGAAGTTATAGAAGGAAACCGTCGTCATGAAATGAAGATTATCGGTGCCTTCCATCCATATGTATAAGGCTCCTCTTTCACGGCTGAAGATGCACACCAATTCAGTACTTCACGTAATGGTACTCTCAGCCACAATAAGGTGCAGGTCACGATGGCTCCCCAGTGGAATCCAATGGTTTCTTTCACCATGTTTGCTCCTTCCGTCAGTTGTCAGAGCACATGATGGTAACAGGAAAGTCTACAAATCTTGTTTACTGAACATATTGTTGGAGGCGTTGACGAGCCCACTCTAAATTTACTCTAAATCTCACAAACTTTTAAGAGAAGAAGTTTGTTCTCTTAGAAAACTCAATAACACACAAGAGAAGAATGTTGTTCTCTTGAAACTCACTTACTTTCTAAAACTCAATTTTCTTCTATTGATTTGATTCTTTTTTCTTGTATACAAATGAAGGAAATGATCTCTATATATAGTATTCAAGAGACACTTCCTAAAAGACACAAAATAAATGAAGTACATGAATACATACCATTCATGTACTTGAATAATTACATGTATCTAGAAATGCATATGTATCTTGAAACTAGAAATGTATCTATTAATGTGTTATCCATAATGTATCTAGCTTATTAATTTCTAACACATATATTGCTTGTGATTTTCACTCCTACCTTGGATATCATGGGTTACGGGTATTTGATTTTTAATCTCTATGTACTTCATTTTCATATTTCCTTGTATTGATTGTAAAGAGTGATCTTTTTATGTGTGCTTAAGAGAGTAAGTTTGTTCAAATTGGAGCAAGAATGCAGTGTATTATTAATGTGATTCTCCATTTCGTAAGTTTCAAACTGGTTTTTTTGTGTTGTTTGATGGGATTTTGGATGTGGGTTTGTTTGAATTGATTCGAGGATGCTCAGATTAGCAAAAATGTGACTACATTGGATCCATTTGGATCTCCTAGTGATGTTTGGTATGAAAGGAAGGAAAAGGAGAGGAACATAAATTAAAGAAAGTAGAAGATTAGAGAGAGGAAGAACAAAGACTTGACCCACTCCGATCGACCCGAATGCGATTAGACTCGGGTTGGGCTTTGTTAGTACACAAACAAAATAATTCGGTTTGAGTTAGTTCGAAGAAAAAACAAATGAACTCTATCAGTTCAAGAACCCTATCAGTTCAAGAACCAAGGGCCAATCAAACCAAAAAAATTTGGATTGGGCTGAGTAGGTTTGGCCGGTTGTTTTTTTTTTTTTTTTCATCCATCCATAATTTCAACAAAATTTCATAGTCTTAGTCATCTAATATGTGTTCTACAAAATTTCATAATCTTACCCATCCAATATGTGTTCTACAAAATTACATAATCTTAGTCATTCAATATGTGTGTTATGTTTTGGATTAGGTACTAGCATTATCGGTTTAAAATCGAAATATTAAGTAGAGAGAAGATAAACAAGATCATGGAACTACACTAAACACAGACAAATGAAAGGATATATCCCAATTCAAAACTGCATACGATTTCATTCAACAAATTAAATATTAATCAAAATTGAGACCAAATAGAATGGCAAATCCACAAATTCTAAGCCCTAACAAAATTTTCTTAAAAAGCAGAAGTGGGGTATGGCAAATCCACAAATTCTAAGTCCTAACAAAATTTTCTTAAAAAGCAGAAGTGGGGTTTTAGTTTCTTCTTGGACATTTCTTCTTCTCACCTAAAATCAAGGATTTTCTATGTGCACCCATTTGAAAATTCCAATTCTTTAAGTGTCAAATTCTTCTTCTCACCTAAAATCAAGGATTTTCTATGTGCACCCATTTGAAAATTCCAATTCTTTAAGTGTCAAATT
The DNA here is from genome assembly GCF_000004075.3 of Cucumis sativus. NCBI lineage: Eukaryota > Viridiplantae > Streptophyta > Magnoliopsida > Cucurbitales > Cucurbitaceae > Cucumis > Cucumis sativus. The sequence continues at coordinate 23,412,113 of NC_026657.2, forward strand.
TGTAGCTTGAAGAAAGAAAATAGGACATAAAACAAACAACATTGATGGGTGCAGAGAGCCAAATGTGAGAGCCAAATGTGAGGACGTGAAAAGAACTGTTTTTGTTGGTGCAGGGGTCGATCATATATCATATAAGAACATGAAGAGAAGTTTAGGGGTCGATCATATAAGAACATGAAGAGAAGTTTGGGAGGTAGGAAGAGAAGTTTGGGAGGTAGGAAGAGAAGTAAAGGGAAGAGAAGTTTGGGGGTCGATCATATAAGAACATGAAGAGAAGTTTAGGGGTCGATCATATAAGAACATGAAGAGAAGTTTAGGGGTCGATCATATAAGAACATGAAGAGAAGGACCATATAAGAACATGAAGAGAAGTTTAGGGGTCGATCATATAAGAACATGAAGAGAAGTTTGGGAGGTAGGAAGAGAAGTAAAGGGAAGAGAAGTAAAGGGAAGAGAAGTTTGGGGGTCGATCATATAAGAACATGAAGAGAAGTTTGGGAGGTAGGAAGAGAAGTAAAGGGAAGAGAAGTTTGGGAGGTAGGAAGAGAAGTAAGGGGAATGAGGATGTGAAGAGAAGTTTGGGAGGCTGGAAAGAGAGGTTTAGGGGTCGATAAGAAAAATTAGGGCTTAATATATATATATAGCTGGGTCGGGTTGGGTCAACCTGGCCTCCTCCTTTAAGGCATAAAACATACACTTTTTGATGACCCATAATCTATAGGCTCGTAAACCCTATTATGTTAACCATTTGTATATAATAGGTCTCGTGGAATATTCAAGCATGGATAAAAACATTTGAAAACATTTAAATATTTCCTTGAAAGTTTTGAAATATTTCATGGATCATGAAATCATAAAAACATGGGATAACTTGAATAACAGTTTATAAGCATTTATCATAAAACATAACTTTGAAATAATAATTGAAATCATAACTTGAAATGAGGTTTATAAATCATTTCACAAGCAATAGCTTGTAAAGATTGATATCAAGTTTCATAAGTACTTTGGAAATCAATGTATTACTCACAAGCAATAACTTGTGGAGCTTGAAAACATGTTTAATAAATAGTGTTTTAAACAATTTGTTACTCACAACACTTAAATAGAGTCTTGGTTGTGAAATTCCTCTCAAGCTTTCTTGATCTGAAAAAAAAATCATATTTAATCCTTAATTAAACCCTTAAACATAGAAAATATTCAAAAAAAATTCTAAAGTTTTCAAAAATATCACAATAGCTCAAAACAGCCCAGTCCACGGTGCCCAACGACATAATGGATGGGGCTAGCCAAACGTGCATGGCCTAAGGCCTTGACTCGTGCTAACCTTGCTGAGGTGGGCCACATACAGCATGCTAACCTCGCAATGGAGTTGTCACGCTCGTTCTTGTCGCCAACCTAGCGTCCATCGGCTGTCTTGCCCATGTTGTGCTCCCCGCACACCTTGCACGCCGTGCTAACCTCGAAAGCAAGGTCATGTGCATAGCCTAAGCGCATTCCTTGTCACTCGACTGTGTCATGGCCTTGTCATGTGCATGCAACCTAACCATGCAACCTGACCAAAAATAACCTCTAAACCCAAAATGCACGTCCATCACGTCTATGAAGGGATAAAAACCCTTGGCAGCATAAGATTTTATACAACCATTCCTCAATTTAATTTAAAAACCCCAAAATACCAATATATTAGTAATATTTATAAACAAAATTTTAAAAGGTTAAGCATGCTTTTAAATTAAAAAATACAAAGAATGAAAAACTCAAGCAGTTTGACATCTCCGAATCTACTAAAACTCAAAATTGAGGATACTACAAACTCCGAATCTACGAAAACTCAAAATTGAGGATACTACCCGTCGGAGACCTTCCTATCCTCTAGAATAAGATTGGGAAACAATTTGAATGGAAATAAGATTGGTTAAGCATGAGTTTTTTAAAAACTGTTTTCTTCTGCATATTTATAATTCTTTTTCGTTCGGGAAGTTGGAGAGAATCATGGTATTCTATTAATTTAAAATATATTAAATTAATAGAAATTTCAAATTAACTAATTAATTTATTAAATCATATTTAATTAATATTTCATTTAAATCATATTTAATGAATATTTCTTACATATCTAATAGTTTTAAATTAATTTAATTAAATAAAATTAAACTAAATTATTAATTAATTCTCCAGTTAATTAATAGCTAACTTAAATATCTTATATTTAACTTAAATTAAAATTGAAATCATATTCAAATATAAATTTCTCTCACAACCAATAATTAATTTTAATATGAATCAAATTCACATTAAATTAGTATTTGGACTCATTCAAAAAATTTCTCTCTCGTAAATTAATTTTGAATCATGTCCAAAATTAAATTTATATAATAAAGTTTAATTAAAATATAAACTTTATATTATAATGTTTTTACATTATAATGTATCACCATACATTATACTAATTTTCAAAGTAAATTTGAACATTTCAAATTTCAACCAATATAAATAAATCTCAATAGTCTTTACGAGCTAAGAAGGGGACCTAATGGATCTACAGATCAGAAGCTACAACGATATGAGATTAATTGGCTAAACTCATTAACTACATTAATCAATATTCGTTAACTGTGTGTTCACTCCACTAAAGACTTACAGATGAACTCTTCTCACTGAAAATATATTTAGGTGCCACGAATATAGACCAATAACAATAAATTAGTCATTCACAAGTATTCGTAACACCAACTGAGTCAAATTACCGTTTTACCCCTAAATTACTTCTAATCCTTAAATACCAATGCTCATCTAATGAACAACTTATTTATGATCCAACCAATAAATAGAAACTCCTCTCTAAGAGAGGGTATGGCCCTTTGTTCAAGTCTCAAAGACACCATTTAAGGAAACGCTCATCTATTTACCCTAAAGTAGAGAGGAAGTGAATTCTATCTTGTGTAATTATATTTCCAACTCCCCACTCGATCTTGTTCCCAAAATGATAAGCATATTGAGTCTTTAATCTAGTCACTCTCACCCGTACAAATCAAAGGATAATCTCTCACGAACAAGAGTTCATAATACACTCAGGAATAAGACTAAGTTACCTAGGTCATTCTAATAAAATAGAAGCATAACTACTTAATGGAGTTACATCTAGTGGTTACTATTTTATGGTCTTGTCTTATGCAAACTCATTGCATAAGATTTTCTCACTTGCATGTCACCTACACGAACGTGTTGGATTATTACATTTGCATCAAATACAAAGTGATTTGTATCCATAGTGTTACCAAGATAGGGTACCCAGTCTTATCACTATACTATAGACCATTTAGGTTGATCTCAAACATTAAACCTTATATGTCTCTACATACTGTTCAAGACTCATCAAACAATTTAGGATGTTAGTTTATTGGATTTGGGTTATTAAGAAAAAAACTAATAATATAATCAATAATATTTATTGAAATTATAATAATAACACTTTATTAATAATGATCAATTTGATTATAAATCCCAACAGCTTACACATGCAAACCTCTTGGCCACTACCTATAACACTATTTTATTTTCAGAAACATAACTCAACTTTAAAAAAAACATAACTTAAAATTCATAACTCTTTTGATAAAATGTTCAACAAAGTTGCTTTAAATTGTCTTAACTTTCTTACCACAAAAGTTTAGAACAAAACTCCAAAAGACGAGTTTTGTAGCCCTCTTGGAATGCACCTTGCTCAGTTTTCCTTCTAGAATGACCTTCTCGCCTAATCATGTTTAAAACGTAAACCTTCTTGAATCCAAATTGAACAGCAACCCTCACTCACAAACTAGATACAATTTCTAAACTTTTAAGACTAATTTGAGTGATTTTGCACGAGTGAGTTGTGAGAAATTCATTCTTGAAGAGGTGATACTTAATCTTTGATTAAACACACCTCTTAAGCTTGTATTTACACCTTATCAACTCCCCCACGTCCTCTTTGACCGCAAAATGTATGTTAGCATGCTCAAGACACCTTGATTATCCTTGAACTATTTGCTTAGAGCATGCCACATGTTGTCTTAATCGCATAGCTAACCTCTAAACCATCTCGCATAGCCTTGCCTTGGTCATCTAGCTTCCTCGTGTGCATGATTCCTCGCCTAATCAAGTCTTCCCTGCGTGACTAACCTCTCATGGACAACTTTCCTTGTGTGCCACCTTCCTTCCTCCCCTAGCAATTCAAACCCCTAAGAAATTTTCCAAGCCTTCTCGCGTGGACAACCTCTCATCTTACCGCCAAGCCCTTGTTCAAACGCATAGATAACCTCTTTGGAGGTTATCGCCTTACTTGGTCGCCTACTCCATGTCCAAACTCCTAACCTTAGAGGTTCTCAAGCCTCATCTTGCCGTCCATTGACACCTTTTGGAGGTTCTTTAGCCTTTTCCTTGCTGTCCAACCTAACCACTAAGCGCTCAAAGGTTTTTTCCTGACAAATTTTCAACCTTTCTTTTCCTCTTAAACCTAGACATTGAATTCTTAAGCTTCCAAGTATTTTATTCTATTTTCCTGTAATTTCATTTTCTCCTATCCTTGACGAACTTAATAATTTCCAAAGGCTTAAAATTTTTTTGGGTTTCACACGTCTACTCACATGTCTCTACATGAGCGTCTTGGAATAACGCTTGTACTAATAATAAAATAGGTCGCATTCATAGTTTCCCTAGAATAAGACGTTAAACTTTATTCTTCTACTATAGACTATTTAGACTATTACTCAAACTTGATTCATGTTTATGTCTCTACATAAAATTCAAGTACTCATATTCTAGTCAAAAAACTTTATTTATTGGATTTTGAGTTTTTATCATAAGAAAATCTCTTTATTCAATAACAACTTATTGAACAATACCTTAACAACTTTATTAAATAATAGAATAGTCTAAAATTCACAAATAATGAGTTTTAAGACATAAAACTCAACATATATGATGATTTCTCTTCCTACTCTGACACTCTAAGCTCTCACCTAAAGATACATAGAAGAAAGGTTAGAAATGGACAAAGATTAGAGATGAGAGGTTCAAATCTTTGCTTTCTTCATTCTACCACACAATAATGACTCTCTCGCAAATGAAGCATAAACTGTCTATTTATAAGCGTCTACTTGGTGTGTTTGTATATGACTCTAACTTCACAATAAATCCTTTTGATGGTTTGAGACACTGCAATGTTACTTTGGTGCCAAATTGCATTATTCTGAATGTTGCATGATATTTTTGTTGACATTGTCACCAACATGTTTGGCATCTAACAATATGTACTGCTTGGTATCTTTATGTTTATTTTCTGGTTGGTTAATAGAAACACCATGAATCGCTCAGAACAACTTCTTCATTTTGCTTTTGTCTTCTTTTTTTTTTAATTAAAATTCAGCCTTAAAACAAGGAAACACTTAATGAACCCATGTTTTGTCATTTATAGCTCATATATCGCATAGCTGGTATTTCCATAAGAATTGTCTCGCGTTATCTCTCCTTTATCACTTTTTTATTTCATTATTATATATAAAAGACTATTATGACTTGTATTTCTACAAAGTTTGTATTTAATTGATTGAAGCATCAGATAATAGCTTTAAGACGTTTTAATGACAATGATACGTGCTAGCTAGATTATAAGTGATCCACAAATGGACTCAATTAGATGGGGACTGCCTCTAACAAGTACTTTCAAATATTTAATTTTGATATCCTAAAATTTCTGATAAGTTGGAGTTGGAGATGTAGTTTGAGACTCCCGACGTACCACAACATTTTAATATGCAAGAACATACTAAACGACACAAAATTGAAAGTTTAATCTCTTATTAGGCAAAAGATTTATTTTTATTTCAAATATACTAATTAACCTTTAAAAATTTTGGCTTATATCAAGAATCTATTCGATATAAAATTGAAAGTTCAATATTTATTCTATACGTCCAAAGTTGAATAACTGTGTTATATATAAATTAAAAGCTAAATAATTTATTATACATTAACTTTTAAGATTTAGAGTCAAATAATTAAACCAAAATAAAAATATTCACATCCTTGTTCATTCTAATCTCTACTCATCGTTGTCCTTATGTTCATTATATTTTAGTGATGTCCCCTAGTTTTATAACTCTCTTATCAAAATATCCGTCAAAATACTTATTAAGCTCATGATAATTACATATGTAAAGCTCACTCTTATCTACATCTCTACTTTTCCACCTAGAATATAACAATAACAATAATTTAATAAATGTCTAATATAATCCTAATAACTTGATTACTTTATCCAAATATTATAGTTCTTTTTTCTTTTTACAAATCAATAAGAATCTTCCAAATCAAAACAAACAAAATATTGATTATAAAGAAAAAAAAACCATTGAAGTAATTCATCCAAAACAACAAAACAAAAGCAAAACAACCAATCAAAGCATGCATTCACCAACTATTATTGTTTTCAAGTAACCCCGCCCATGTGCTTTCCTTAAATAATTAATAATTACAATGATAAACATATATATATATTAACAACATGTGGTTTGATTCAAAATTGTTGGTAACTTACAAGACACAATAGAATTTTCTAAATCATAATCAAACTGGAAAAGTAAAGAGAGAAACCAAAGGAATATGAATGATTATTGTATATTTAATTTAATGCAAAATGAATTTCTTACATACAATTTGCTTTTTATTTTTTCTGTCCTTTTTTTTGCCCACATGCTACCACTTTAATACTTAGTCAAATATACTGACAAATTGTTTTCAAATATTTTAAAAGGAATTTATGATGAATCCCAAAATATTAAAACTACAATTTGAGTGTCTATATATCCTTCATATATTCTATTTTTTTATTATATTTATATGTATTAGAATTTAAAAAAATCAATTCTAATGCAAGTAATTTAGAATAGTTATACTAATACCAACTTAAAAGGCAAACATACGACATATGACTCAATTTTTCAGAATTCATTTTTTTGACTGATCGTATATACTTTTTAGAAAATAAAAATTCAAATATTAATTACATAAACTTATGTTGTGTGGGGAGTGAATATCGTTTAGATGTAGATAACGAAGATGAAAATAAAGATGAGAATAGATAAGGAATGTGCATACCCTTATTTGGTACAAACCTGATGATAATGAGTTATTTTCATGCATATCTTATATCACAAACAATAGTGTGTGAACTTTCTTTTATACTTCTGCCCAATCTTTCAATAGATATTTGTATTCTTTGATGTAGTTAATTTAATTTTTTATTATTAGAAGTAATTAATTAAAATTAATTTTAAAATGTAAATTTTAATTTATAATTTTAAAACCACATTAAAATAAATTTAAAATATACTAATTTTACAAATAAAGGTTATTGATTATAAAATTGATATTTTCGGTTGATATTTCAATATACCAAAAGGAGCAAAGTTTGATAAATAGGCATCGTTGAGGCTAAAATTTGGATAAGTGAAGTGAGCAAGCTACTAGAGATCACTGATGAGGTCAAATGATCTCAATCTGATAAACATAGTAAATTTGTATTTGAGGAAGAATATCAGTTGTAATTTAAAAAGAATTACACAATTTGACGTGGATCACACACACTTTAAAAAGTTTGAAAATTAATCTTGGTAGGAAATTACTAATGGAAAGTCAACTATATCTTTTTCATCTTCTTCGCCTTCCATATTTATAGGGTTGAATGACCTATTATGTTTCTTTTTAGGGCTTCTCAATAGTTCTCCAGCTCTTATATCTCCTATTAGGAGTTACATCTATGTGGGAGAAACAAATTTTGTGTTGGGCTCAATCAAGGGCGAGTAAGCCAATTTGACTTTGGATCAATATAATTCTCAACTCCAATCTAAGCCAATGGTGGATCGAATTGTGCATGGGATATCTAATATTGTGCGCTCAGCTCTAACCTTAGCTTGTCCGAGATCCATCAGTTCAATCTAGCGTTCAGCCAAATCAACTCTTTTAATTCTCTTATATGTCATTTTTACCTTTTAGTCCAAAATCACTCCTAACATACATAAATCTCTGTAATATCAATTTTTAGGTTAGAAGTTTGATTCTCCCAATCCACATGTTATACTTAGGTTAGAAGTTTGATTATCCCAATCCACATGTTATACTTAGGTTAGAAGTTTGATTCTCCCAATCCACATGTTATACTTTGATTTATAATTAACATCCAATTAACTAATAAATTTAAACAATCTATAAGGTTGGTGATTAATATCATAGACTAAATATAAACATGGGCATAACAAAAGCACCATCAAATGTGTACATTTTCAAAATTTAACTTATTAGAAATATAGAACTGTAAACTATTCTAAAGTGTTCTTCCTAAAACTCGTCAAATTGTCGTCGTCCCAAATTGGGAAAGCTACCACTATTTCAATTTTTAATTAAAAGAACAAAAAAAATGACCACATGGAATAATTTTTCTCAAAAACAAATTAATGTAGAAAAACTAAAATCACCATTCTACCAAAAAAAACTTTTTTTAAAAAAATTGATATTACGTTTTGCATAAGTGATATTTTGTCCAACATTTTTGTTTTTATACTTTTTCTTGTATTTTATTACTAATTTAATCATCACATTTTCAATAAATTAATCTTAGGAGTAGTAATTTATGATTAACTTTTCTAAAACATACAAGTATTTATAAAAAAAATATTAGAAAAAAATGTATATTACTTTTGTCCGTTTAGTTTCGTACAGTAGAAATGTTTTAAAATGTTACATTTTAGTTATTAAGTTTTTTGGTTTAATATTAATTTGATCTTTAAATTTTAAAATATTATAAATTTAACTTTAAAATTTTATTTTTGTTTTGAATTTGGTCTTTAAAATTTCAAATTTTATATATTTTAAATAATTTCAATTTTTCAATAAAATGTTTATTAATTAACTTTAATGAAAATTTAAAATTAATTTTGTTCGCACCAAATTTTTGAAGAAACTTACATGTGGAATTGAATTTGTGCGGGTGATTATGTTGATTTGATGTGATGTGTTTGGTCAGATTGTTTGATGCTCCGTTTCTTTCTCGATCGAATACGTATGCTTGATGTATGAAAGTAGAGTTTGTGAAGTTCTTGAAGTTGAATATTTGTATCTCCAAGGAACTTGAGTTTGTAAGAGTTCATTTATGAGGAGCTATTAAGTCTTCTTGTTATTAGGAGAACTCTCTATGATTTCTCTATTTATAGAATTTTTTGGTGGACTTTATGTGGTTAGGTTTTGGCTAGTTCACGAATCAAGTCCCCAAGTCCAACCCTATGAATTTGAGTCTAATCTAGTGTTTGGGCTAAATTAATCTTATTTCTTTGGTTCAATGAAATTTAGTCCAAATAAATAATATTTAATCTTGGTTCAACGGTCATGATGAAAACACGTGGCGCCATCAAGATTTGTCAATTTATGTCTTCAATTACAATTTGGGACACATCTTAACTTTTAGTTAGTCACAAGTTCAATTGTTCGTATTCTCTCGTGATCAATAATTTTGTAAATGACGTGATTGATCCAAAATTTCTCATTCAATGAATTTTGTTAGTGATCAAAAAATCAACGTCGCTTAATTAATTATAATTCTTTGGATTCTTTAAAATTATAGTCATTAACATTAAACACTAAAAATGAGTATTCAGCGAAAATTCAAAATTAAACATATAAAATATGGAAACTTATAAGTTAATTTGAAACAATACTTAGGGGTAAAATTGTAACATTTTAAAAACTAAATTAGAATCAAATTCAAAATTAATGATAACATATAAAACGTATGATAAATAAAATTGAAATTTAATTATTTATTGAAAATAACAAAATTGAAAGATAACAAAATTCAAACTGTCTGTTCATTTAACTTTTTTTTTTCTATATTTTTTAATAGTTGCATTTTTTACTATTCATAGTAATTTCCCTATATATATATAATGTAAATTCCCCATGTAAATGCTAGGTACTTTCAAACGAAAGTTAAATTTGTTATTGCAAAGGGCCAATTTGTTATTGCAAAGGTGGCCCTTGCAATAGCACAAGAATGTATCTATCTCATTTTGTGATCTCAAATTATGATTTTTTTATATATAAAAAAACCTAATTATTTTGTTACAAGTAAATTAATTAAATTTTGTGGGGTAAGGGTGAAGGTTGTTGAAAGTTTAAAAAAGGAAAAAGGAAAAGCTTCAGATAACATTTGAGTTGTAGAAATAGCTGGCGCCTGGAGGGATTATACCAACGATAAGATGCAACCAAATTAAGAAACAAAGGGAGGAGAGAAGGGAAGTCGAAGAGAAGGGGTGAAGGGTCTTGCATAGGAGAAATGAGAGAAAAGGGAAAGTGAAAAGGAAAGGTTAGAAAAGAAAGAAAAAAAAATCATCTAATAAAACACAGTAATATATAAATTTTCATTTTACAAACTGAAAGCACTGTTTATTTACCAACTTCGAAAATCAAACAGACACAAATTTTAAATTTTATAGACTAAAAGATTAAAAGAATTTAAATTTATTAGAAAAACGTTTTTAGTATTAAAAAATCTTTATATATATATATAGATAAGGAGGAAAGTTTTAATATAAATTTATTGTTATTTTACCAAATTTGATGAAGAAAAAAGGACAATTTGTGAGTACCTCAAAAAAGATGATATTATAAGGTATTTGGTAATTTAAAAGTGTAGCATAAATGCACATGTCGTTATAATTTGTTGGGGAAACAATGGATATGGACCTTATAGCGTACACAAAGCGATTTGCCAGCTAATTTTATATTTCTTATCTAATTTCCATTTAAATAAATTCATTTTACAATTTTGCCCCCATTTTTCTTTGCCCATTGCATCCCTCCACATCTTTTTAAATATCACACTTTAGTTACTATTTCTACCAATTTCTAATATTTTGGCCGCAACTTTAACCATACATCCTTTCAATCATAAAAACCAAATATATATATATCTGTGTGTAAAGTTATATTTTGTTTTTAAAAAGTTATTTTTTTGGAGTATTTTGAAAATTAATGTTTTTTTAAATAATGATAAAAATGGGATAGTATCAAAAGAAATTTAAAAAATTGGGTATAATCCCAATCTATGGTAAAAAACACGGTGGTTTTGAGTTATTGAAGGAAGTCATGTACTGGATAGATGTGTAATTGGGTTGGGTTGGACCAGGAGATATTCTCAACCCAACCCATAATTTTAGGTTATTTGGGTTGGCAACTCGAATAATTCAAATTTAGTTTTCAACTTAACCTATAAAATATGGATTGAGTTGAGTTGGATTTTCGGATTGTAATGTTTTTTTTTTTTACTGACGGCTGAGAAGAGGGAGACGGACGGTTAGGGGAGGGAGGAGACCGACAGGGAAGATGAATGACAAAGACAAATGGTGAAGATAAACTGAGTATATTTTAGATTTCAGATTTGAGAACTGAGAAGACGACGAAAACAACGCGCACGAGGTAGAGTGGAGAAGAAAGAAAACGCGAAATGAAGGAAGAAAGTCATTGAGACTTTAGATCTGAAATCTTAGAACTGAGAAGAAGAAAGACGACGGAGAACTGAAAAGAAGACGGACGGCCACGCGAGATGGAAGACAGACGACTGAAACTAAGAATAAGAAGGACGGTCGCGCAAGGTGGAGTGAATAAGAAAGAAAACACACACGAAATGGAGGAGGAAAGGGAAATATATTATATAAATTCGGGTTGGGTTAAGTTGAGTTAAACCGAATTTTTCAACCCATAACCCAAAATCCAACCCAACTCGAAAAAATTTAATTTTTTCAACCCAACCCAATTCATAATATGGGATGGGTAGTCTAGGTTATCAGATTACCCAGGTCATTCTTATACCCCTAGTATCGGATACACGACTTCCATTAATCTATGTCACCCATATTTTGACTAGTTTGATCCACATAATAGAAGGGCTTCCTTAAAAAAAACCAATACTTTTCTTATCCATTCATTTGATTATGGGAATCCCTACAAAATCTATTGATAAAACAAAATTATTCTAATCAATTAAAATTATTACATGAATTTATGAAACAAAAATTCAAAAGCATAAAATCAAATTAATCATCAACCCATAGTGCACCAAAATTTCCAAAATGACAATAAAGTTTATTCAAACACGATGAGAAAATTTTTAATAATATTATTTTAAAAAATTATTTAATTTATCTATAGTATATATAAAAGTTCGCGTGTGGAGAAATTTTTTTAGTCAATTTTAACCTTTTGATTATAAGTATTCTTACAATTTTATTAGAATAGAAGTAACCCTTCCTCTCCATTTCTCTAACCATTTTAATATTTGATTGAAAAATATTTATTATTTTAATTAAGTTAATGGGTAGTGAAATAATTTCATAGGCGAGATAATCAATTCAAGGAAGCTTTTAAAATTGTGTAACCTACACTTTCTACCAATTTATTCAATATAATTTTCATTCTTAAACTTTTAAAAATATCAATTTTAGTTCCTGAACGTTTAGAAAGAGATATTTTAGTCTCTAGTATTAAGATTCTATTAACTCATGAATGAAATGATAATATGACTCCTATATGTGTTTTAATTTTTGATGTTTTATTGAATAACTCAAAGAGCCACACTATCTTTAAAATTTTGATCGTTGTCATTTTGAATCATTGTCATTCTACTTTTCACTTTCTCAACTCATGTTAGATGTAATTTCATCAATATACAAACTTTTTAGTGCCTAAAGTTTGAGATATTTTGTGATTCTTTGAGGTTTTTTTTTTTTTTTTTTAAATTTCTCTTATAATTATTTCATCATCTTGTTTGAGGCTTGAGGGGAGGGGAGTTCTAATTTATTGTGAGAATATTTATTTGTAATTTCGTAAAGTTAATTTTAGAAAAAGTGTAAGAAATAGAAAAATTGATAAAATATTTACCCTTCTTAGAAAATTTGAGTGTAACAATTTTTTTAGTCGTTTAGTGATTTTTTCTATGGGTGTAAATAATATGTTTTTCTTAATTATTTTGAAAAACCCCATTTATTTTATGAAAATTGCATTAGATGATAAAAGAAATTAGAAAAAAAAGCTCACAACACCATTTTTTTTTACATATTGCACATTTGACAAATATGACTGTAATCTGACGATAATCTTTTTTTAAATTTGCTATTTTTGTAATTTTAAAAATTAAATGTAAATGACATGAACTCTATTATCATAATTTTTTCTTTGCTATTTTTGCAAACTTTCCTTTATTTTATACATGCATTGCATTTTTTTTAATTTGTTTATTTTAGCTTGCCATGAATGCTAACACTATAGGTCAATTCCATTTTATTTTCTTTATTCTATTCAATGTTGATCTTCTTATTTGTTTTGAGATTCCAATTTTAAAAAATAATAAAAATCGTAAAGGGTGTGGAGGCAAGTAGGAGATCTATTGATTTGAGTTTTAGAGGAAGGGAAAACAAAATTTAATTTTTTGGGATTATTTGATACATGTTTGATTATGTGCATACAATATTTTAGAGAATAAATTAGTAAAATTTCTCGACTATTTCTCAATTTAGGTAATATGATGAATTGAGAGCTTAATCGTTCAAATATAGACATTAAAGCATGTCATCATTTCGTGAAAGAATAAACCATACATTTTTTAAAATTTAAAATAAAAATTGAGCAACATACCAAGTTTAAAATCAAAAAAGGATTTAATTCAACATTTTAATTATTAATTTGACGTGAATAATGAAAATGGATGTGAAAAATTTGATGCATAATGGATGCATCCAAATATTATCTATAAAAATCCAAATTGGTTACAAGAATAAACGAAAATCCAAATATATATGGTTATAAAAATTATATATATGGTTATAAAAGTATACCGACAAACATTTGATTGAAAACTAAGAAGTATATATAAAACCAACTCAACAACTAAGAAACATTCAAACCTATCTATAATATCCTATAGAATATTCTCTTCTCTTACAAGCATGTTCGAAAATTTAAAAATCAAATTTGGAATTACTAATATGGAATGTCATTTAAGTTAACTTCTTGTTAGCTAACAATATACGTTTAGAAGCAAAAACGAGACCATGTGAAGATAACTTTCTCAAATTAATTGTAGTAAATTGGTATGCGATAAAAGATAAACTTTTCATTTCTATTCATCCGTTGTTTATGATGGTCCGAGTTTAAGCAATTAAGATGTGTGGATTGTGGATAGGGACTCAAAATTTTTAAGGACGAGTTTTAGGGTCTTTTTTAAAAAGTTTGGTAGATCTATCTTATTTGAAACGAGTTTGGTAGTGATATTCGTTTACTCTTAATTGGTGCAATGTTTTGTAGCATGCTATTACTCAATGAAAATATCTCAAAATCGCAACTACTTGAGAAGAGTGTTAAAAATATGCTTTGAAAAATTGGGAATGAAGTTTTTAATATAACCATAGAAAAAGTGGGTGCGGTTTTGGATTTCAAAATTTAAACTGAAATTCAAAAAAATTGAATACAGTGGCAAACATTGAAATTATGAAAACTATTGGAGGACAATTTGGTGATGGCGTTTCTTTAAAAACCCAAAAGATCCTTCCTCTTTACTCCTCTGTCTCCCCTGTCGCTCGGCTTCATATAAAACCCCCTTCTTTCTCTCTCACAAATTCTGGATCCCTAAATCTAGGGCTTCTTACTCTCAGGTAACTCTTCAAATCCATACAACTCTCGCTTTTCTTTTCCTACCTTCTTCCCTTATCTCTTCCTACTCGTTGATTTCCCCTTAACTCTTTTAACTCCACTTTTGCTAATTTCGCATTCAATCATCTCTTTAATTGTCTTTTCCCAATCTCGTTTTTTTTCTTCTGGGTCTTGTTTCTTTGTTTATATTTTGAACATAGACGTTTGTATGATGTGGACTTGTCTTTGGAGTTTGGAAGTTATGTTGTTTTTGTGGTGAATTCTTGATTCTCCAGATTTGGAGTTGTGTATTGCATGGAGGAGGATTTTGGATCTTTTGACTGTGTTCTTTGTTTCAAGGGGACTGGAGAATGTGTAAAGGAATCATAAATGTGTTGAAATGAGTGGTGGAAATGTTCTTATGTCTTCTTGAGGTCATGTTTGACTTTGTTTTGAATTTGTGCCATGGGATTGAATTGTGTATTGGAAATGGATTTTTGAATTTGGTTAGTTTTGATTATTATTATTATTATTTTCATTTCCTTTTACTGAAATAGAGAGGTTTTGATCTGGGTTTGTATATCTGTTTTCAACTTCATGCTTATCGTTGACATTTGTGCCTTTTGTTGGGATGACAGTGTCTTCCCTAGTGGTCCTAGAAATGAACTTTTGAGAGCTGTTTCTAACATTATGCTAGGCTGTTAAGTAGTGCAATGGGAGTTTTTCATGGCTCCCTTGTGTCTTATGTAACCATGGAGTTTCATTTGGGGTTCATTTTGATCCGCAAGGATTGCTTTTGTTTGTTTTCCCCTATTATAAAAAGATCTTTTTCTGAATCAAATTCATCTTCATCGTTCCCCCCACCCCCCTAATAAATAAATAAAATAGTGGTTCTACATCTGAACTGCTACTGCTAGGTTGTTTTAATCATTTTTCAATATAAGTGATTATTTAATCGTTCAATTTTTACTCATCTCTCTATCTCTCTGTTGATAGTTACATTTAATTTATTTTTATTTTCCTACTTATAGTTATTATTTTGTATAGGGATCTTCATTCATTCATTGATATCACAATCAAGTGCTGCAATATGGATGGTTCATATAGCTTTTGGCAATTGGGTGATGAGCTGCGAGGTCAGACAAAAGTCTCTGAAGATCATAAATGGTTATGGGCTGCATCTAAACTGGCTGAGCAGACCAGATCAAAGGGGGAGCGCATGAATAACCTTGATTTTTCAAAGAGCACTCTTGATGCAAGGCCAAGGGAAAAGTTTGGTTTTCAGGAAGATAACAAATTTGAGAGTTTCAACTTTAACATGTTGAGCTTGGATTCAAAAATGACCGACCCTGTTAACAAAAGTTCATTGAGGAATGGAATTTACAACATGAATGCAGTTTATGTGAAAAACAATACAAATGTTGCTGGAAATTTACCTGGTGCTAAGTTCAGTGGCAATGATTATATCAACAAAGATCTTACCAATTACAGTAGTACCAACAATAACGTTGGTGAAAATGCTAACTCCATCAATGCAATTGATAAAAGGTTCAAGACATTGCCAGCAACAGAGACACTGCCCAGAAATGAAGTTCTTGGTGGATACATCTTTGTCTGTAACAATGATACCATGCAAGAAGACTTAAAGAGGCAACTTTTTGGTAATTGTGCTTTTACCCTACATTTTTTTTCTGACCTTGCAGATAGCATGTACAAGTAACTGTATGTTTATTATGCTGCATTTCTCAGATTTGCATTTTGTGTACTTATCAAGATGAGCTGCTGGATTTTTTAAAACAAATTTGCTTGCGTTTCACTTATCAAATGAATGATTAGAACTTTATGTGTGAACCTGTAATACAGTGGCTAGATTACGGGAAATAGTTAGTGGCGCAATGTCATATGCTTTATTCTTTGTGTGTTTTGCAGGTTTGCCTCCAAGGTATAGGGACTCGGTGCGTGCAATAACTCCAGGCTTGCCTCTGTTTCTCTATAACTACACCACCCATCAGTTACATGGGATTTTTGAGGTCTGTTATCTTTATATTTACATCCTTCTCCAGTTACTTTCATCATGTCAAACATCTTGTCAAGTCTAGGTTTGTATATCATATTTGTGCTTACAATAATATGTGATTACTGGTAAAGAACATACAAGTGGCCATTATGACGTGGTCTGATACAATCATGTAAAAATGGCTTAGGTCTAGAAGATTCTCTTTATATTCCTTATATTTACTGTATCATTAATGTCATGCCAATAAGATGGTAGATGTTGTATGTCATTTATTACTGAAGAATCTTCAATTGTTAATAGTTTTGGACATTGAAACTCGCATAAGGGAAAAGTGAAATCTTGATTGAAGTTCCTTTTTCCTTAAAAAAGGTAACTGTTAGGTAACCTGATTTGAATTCTGCTACTTATTTTGGTTCACAATTGGTTACTGCAGGCAGCAAGTTTTGGGGGCTCCAACATTGATCCGACTGCTTGGGAAGACAAGAAATGTAAAGGTGAATCCAGGTTTCCGGCTCAGGTAGAGTCTTGTATGCAGTATTCCATTTTCTTGTGCTCCTGTTTGTAGGAGGCTTATAATTTGCTAATAGAAGTATTTTTTCCCCAAAAAAATAGGTAAGGATCCGCATTAGGAAACTCTGCAGGGCACTAGAAGAAGATTCCTTCCGGCCAGTCTTGCACCACTATGATGGTCCAAAATTCCGTCTTGAACTATCAATCCCTGAGGTACCGCAATCATTCTTCTCTCCAGTTGTTAAGTTTCTTTTCCCTCTCCTCTTGTATGTTTCAAATACTTATTCTGTATAAGTTTGGTTGGTGGTGGTGCAGACATTGGATCTCCTAGACCTGTGTGAGCAAGCAGGTTCAGCATCATAAGCTAATCAACAATGAGAAGCTTATGCAGCACACTAAATGGCGAATGAAGAGGGCTCAATGGTTCCTGTCAGCTAAGGCTAAGACACAGATTTTTCAAAGAGCGCAAGCTTAGGATGAATCTGCTGATCAAGCAGGGAGAATAGTGAGTTTGGTGAGTGGGGGCTGAAGCCAAAATAAGGGAAAAAAAATATTTGTATCTTCTTGTATTGTTGTATTGTATCATCAGACAAAGGTGAGTAGATAATGTAATAGTGAATGATAGAGCCATATATATGGATAAAAAAATGCAGCCATATTTTAGGCTTGTGTGTTTCTTTCTTATCAAAGACTTTTATGGGTTGGTGCAACACAACAGGCACTGTTATGTTCTTTCTATTATTAGCTTGAAAGAAAAAAAAGTAATGAAAAATTAAGAGATTTGGATATTGAACTATTATTTTTAATTTAGTCTTTGTTAATGTGTATCAGCATTTGGAAGGAAAGATGTAAAATGCATAGTCAAATTTCAAAGCACGATAATGAATTTTTAGAAGTTTTAGCTAACCTTGTCTGATAACAATTTTGAAAGTGCTTCACTTCTCCATTAGGGTATGTTTTACGCTCAACTTCTTCTCTCAACCCTTTCTCAATCCTTCCTCAACCCCTTCTCAACTTTTCTTCATTTATAATTAATCCATTTATTTAAAATACTACTTTTTTTTTTATCATTTGTAGTTTTTATATACATTATTAAAATTTTAATTTCTTTCATAATTTATTATAAATTAAAATTTTAATTTAATTACCTTCAATAGAGTGAAATTAAGATTTTGATATAGTCTCAACCTTATTGTATTTTGTCAATTAGCTTAAATATCTAATTGTATTTTGTCAATTAGCTTAAATATGTAACGAAGTTCAAATTCAATAACTTCCAATCTTATCCCTCCAAGATTATTGTTACTATTATCATTCAATTTGAATATAGATTATTGAAACTTTTGATGGTGTTAGGGAAGGTGGTTTTAAGGTCGGTTGATGGGGCGATCAACGGTCAAAGGAAAACGAAATGGCGCCAAGTTTTAACCATAAGTATGGTCAGTGGCCATAAATCCAAAACGTAACCCCCAATAAAATAAATATCATCAGCTCCCTTTTCGCCCAATACTAATGCACCAATTAAACCACTAATCTTCATTTCCTTCTCCAACCTCCCCTTCCTCTTTCTGCTTCCATGGCTTCAGTTCCCCTTTCTTCTCTCTGCCTCACCACAAATCCTGTTCCTCGCGGAATCGGATCTTCATCCTCCTACAGATTCAGTTTCACTACCTTTGGAATCCGTTTCGGAATCCAGTCGCCGGTCACTAAGAGAATTAGGTCCTCCGTTTGCGCAGCTGCCTCCCTCGCCTTTCGCGACCTTGATGCCGACGATTTCCGCCATCCTCTCGATAAGCAGGTTAGTAGTTTTTCTCGTTTCTTTAAACTCACTTCATGATTACGTCTTTTTGGACTTTGGTGAAGTTTCTTGTTTGCTATGGAGGCCAAGTTCTTTTAATCTTGCCTCTGACTGCTACGAGACACATTAGTTTTGGGTCATTTGATGTATTCAACTATCAAAATAATTGTTTTAAAAATTTCTACTGTTCCTCTCTTTCCAAATACACCATAAAAGACAACGGGTAGTAGTGCAACTCAACAAGATTTTTCTTTCGGACTATAACCTCTGATATTGAGACCTTCGAGCATCCATCTATCAACCGTACTGGCCTACTGTGAAGACAAACCTCCAAATTGAAGATTCTAAACAAAGTGTTCCATGCTTTCCTAGTAAAATACAATGCAGAAATAAATGGGTTTCCTTGTTTTTGAAACAAAGGCAGCACATTGAAGGACTGAGCGTGGTGTGCTGGAATCTTTTTTTGAAGTTTCTCATGAGTGTTAAAGTCTTCTATAGGTGAGCCACCATAAGAAGAATTTCACCTTTTTTGGAATTCTAGTCTTCCATATGTGGAACCAAGGGAACAACAATGGTGGGGATCTCTTGGTTAATTTAAGAAAAGTAGACTTTGTAGTAAAGCTGCCATTAGCATTAAGATTCCATTTAAGACTATCATGATCGTCCGCTGGGGCCCAAGAATGAAGAGTTTCCAAAAACATTGCTCGCTTCCTTGTATTTTATCTATGACGAAGGCAATGGCGACAACAGGCAGAGTTGTTTTTCTTTCTCTTTTTTGCAATGAGCGATGGCCAATGGCAACCAAGGAGCTTTTCAGGGTGCCAAATAAACCTAGTGTAGGGGTGAAGTTCAAGAAAGTGACTAAAAGTGAGAAAAACCTAGAACTAGAATGAAGCGATGAGAAAGCGTGCTAGAACTAGAATGGAGCAAGAAAGCCAGCTAAGTAAAACCAGAAAAGAAAATCCTAAAAGGCTTTGTGATGCAAAAAGGCTTGAAAACCTTGTTTTGGAAAAGCCAGTCAAATTTCATTTTTCAAACAATTAAACCACTTATTTTCTCTTCATATTTGTTGTGTGTGTTCCTAGAATTTATTTGCAATGTTTGTTCTCTGGCGATGAGAATGGAAGTCTATTCCAATTCTCGTGAGAAGAGCTAATACTGATTTGAAAGTTACTCTTGGTTTTCGAGGCATGATGGGTAAGCTGGGAATATAAAATGATAAGAGACTGACATTGCTTGGATCTGTTGTTGTGATACCATCTATATTGCTTTAAACCAAGATGTTTAAGCTTTTGAATAGACTAGAGTGAATTAATCTTTCAATTTGATATTTTAGCCCAACTATCATGGGTTGAGCTAGTGGTAAAAAGGAGATAGTCTCAATAACTAACTAAGAGATTATGGGTTCAAATTCATGGTGATAAGCTGGTCGGACACTCACAGATTAGAATGGAGTCATCTGTTGACTTCAACAATTAATACCTTATATTCAAGTATCTTTAAAAACTAAAGGATTGTAAAATTGTTTCATAAAAGAATTCATAGACAATTTGAAAATAAGATCAATGGTGTACTCTACGATGTTAGAAGATAGAAGTAACTTATGGCAATTTCCTTCTTTTTAATAAAAAATAATTATGTTCATATCATTCCGAGTCAGATATTTTGTTACTAAGTCAAGCATTGTCCTTTTATGCAGAACACAATGATTTTGCGGGCAATTCCAGGGTTGAGCGAGTTGGGGAAGGTTTTATTGGGTAGGACTGAGAACTGAAGAACTGAAGAATGATTATTGAGCATCCAATTGATTTGGATATACATATTAGAAACAATTTTCTTGCTTTTGCTGAATATCCAGCTTGAGTATCCATATTTTATTGTTGGTGCATGACTGAGTTGTTAGTTGTTACAATTTGGGTTAATCTTGTGAATCTGTTCTAGTGAATGAACTACAAAGAGCTTTAAGAAATCTGATTTGCAACTTGGTTGGTGTTGTTTTTGTCAAGATGATTAAATCATTAAAGACAGTATATCAACCTTTCAACGTAAACTTATTTTATATATATGATCATGTGAGCATAAATTATCTTTATTTATATATGTGAATGTTTGGACTAGCTAGCATGCACTTTGATTTATGAGAGAAAACGGTCCGAACCCTACTACATGTAATTACTAAGAAAGTGCATAGGAAACTAAATTGTAGGCAGCTTTTAACCACCATGACTTGAATCCATTTTCCCTTAAGGCGTTTATGGTTTACATTGGTCTTATTATCCATTACGCCAACCTACATAGGCTATATAAGCTGTTATTCCTTTGACACATTATATATTTCAATAGTTACTTCCATACTCTTAATTGGCCGCTCATTGGTTACATAGTGCTAATTATTATTATTACTTTGTTCTGTTTAATGGTACTGTTGTTTCGTCATGGCAGGAACCGTGGCTGAGCAAGTCATGCTTCTTGAGAACATTGGAACATCAATTCTTGTTTCTGAAAATCAGGTTTTTCTACTCTAAAAATCGTTCATCTCATGATTGTACTCTTTGTAATATGGAAATTGGATGATGCGATTTGTTGATCCTTATTATATGAACGTGATGGAATTGAACCTGGGGATTTTACAACTAATGTTTAGTAAATGTTTCTTCCTTTTTCAGCTTTCTGATCTTCATCAACTTATGATTGAGGCTGCCGAAGTACTGAATGTTGAGGCTCCAGATCTATATGTCCGTCAAAATCCTGTGCCAAATGCTTATACTTTAGCCATAAGTGGTAAAAAGCCGTTTGTTGTTGTTCATACCGGCCTTGTGGAGCTTCTTACAGGAAAAGAATTGCAGGTCAGCAGTTATCTTATGCTGTTGTCTGATTGATAGCACCCGTTCTAACCAAAATTATGTGTAGCTGATGCAGTCTGAGCCTCTTAGTTTGCCGAATCAATTTGTGTCTTCAACTTTCGTAATATTTGAGTAAATAAAAAAAAAATAAACGAAAAATGCTTTGCGCATACATCATTGATCAAATACATGGCCAAACCATAACGTGGAACTGAAGTCATTGTTATTTATTATTTCATTTTTGCCTATTTGTTTTCCATCCTTTTGTTTCTTATTTGATGCTATCTGTCCCACGACGTAATTTTCTCACTTGAAATTTCTAGGCTGTTTTGGCTCATGAATTGGGTCATCTAAAATGTGATCATGGTGTGTGGCTTACATTTGCGAATATTCTTACCGTGGGAGCTTACACTGTACCTGGTAAGCATTTAAATCACGGTCTGGTTAGTATAAATTTGTGGGTTGGTCCGTTTGGAGAATGACAGAGTGCTAACTGTGAAGTATTAATATAATTGTGTAATATTCTAATTCTAGAAGACAAAGTTATTGAGGGCATTGTTCTTGTGCACACAAAAAATTTAGCATGAAAGTAAATGATTGTTGCTTCATGTCAATGAACAAACATTATAATGCAGTATTTAAAACGGTGTGTAGGCTCAGGCTAAAAGTATTCAAGTAAGTACCCACTTTCATTTATTATGTTTTATAGGGCTTGGTGGATTTTTAGCTCGGAACTTGGAAGAACAGTTGTTCCGTTGGCTTCGAGCAGCAGAGCTTACTTGCGATCGTGCTGCCCTTCTTGTTGCCCAGGATTCTAAAGTACAAAAATTATTTAACTAGAAACCTCATACTCCTTCTGAATGTCTTTCTCTCTCTCTCTCTTATGTAGATGAATTTTATTTTTGAATTTCTTTTCTCATCTATTTGATTTCTCATTTGTTCCAACAAGAGGTGGTCATCTCTGTTTTGATGAAACTAGCTGGGGGCTGTCCATCTATAGCTGATCAACTGAATGTGGATGCCTTTTTGGAGCAAGCTCGCTCTTATGACAAAGCTTCTTCAAGCCCTATAGGATGGTATATAAGGTGAACAGTCAGTGAAGCGTATAAAATATCAAGTTATTTCCGTCCAAGTTCTTATCTTACTTACTGACCGTGTTTGCAGAAATGCTCAGACAAGACAACTCTCACATCCTCTACCTGTTTTACGAGCACGTGAAGTTGATGACTGGTCAAAAGGTCAAGAATATAAAAATCTTTTGAAACGTGGAACAAAGATCAATTTTGTTGAAACAGCATAGCTACCTTGTGTACATGATCAGAAATATTGACAGTTATAGTACCTTTTATATGGTAAGTGATTCTGAATTTCTTTTTGTCCTTTAGTCTAGTGACTGTGATGCTGATTACCTTAAACGTTAGTAGAATTACTTCACCATGACTTACATTCATCATATATACTTTTATCTAGTCTATGTTACCATGACCTTGATAACCGCAAAACATCAGAGTGATCACGTAACTATGGAAGAAAATTTGATTGGTTAGGTAATCCATTACAGTAGTACTGCTTTGTTTATGGAAGGATGAATTATACTTGTATCACATTCTATCGTAGAAGCATGTTAGTTTTTTTGTTTTGGTATTGCATACTCGATCCTCTTGTACATTATCTTGTCCAAAGCCTATAAGATGTGAAAAACAGCACTAGATAGAATGAAACTGCTGTTTGGAATTGGAGTATGCTACTTCAAAATTTAAGATGGTATCATTTGTTAGGTACATGAAAGGATAATTTCACTGTACTGCATCATCATGCTAAAAAGTAAAGTTATTGTTAATATCCATTCATTAAATTACAAGTTTAGTCCTGAAATTTTTGGTTTTGTGTTTATTTAATAGGCTTGAATGTTGTTTTCAACAGGTTCTTCAACTAAAACAAAAGATGTTTGTGGTCACTTAAATATTTTATATAGTGTTTAATAGATCCATAAATTTCATATTTAAAATTGAGTATTGTTAATGTTAGATAAAAAATTGAAAGTTTAACGTCCCTTAGACGCAAAATTGGAAGTTCAAGAATTTATAAGATATTTTTAAGTTCAAGGACTTTCTAGGCACGTAAATAAAAGTTTAAGAACCTAATAGGCTCTGTTTTAAGTTTAGTGACGTTTTATATACAAACTTGGAAGTTTTGACTAAATTTGTAATCTAACCGTATCCATTTTGTTGGTTGGTTTAATACTTCGGGTAATGTTACATGATGGAATCATTACTTTCTAGTCCTCGCAGTTGTATAGTACTGGAAGCATGTCTATTATCGCTATCAGATACGGCTAGCATTGTGTTTCATTATTTTGTATCATTTACAGGTCATCTAAAAGGCCAATACAATGGACAGTGTACGAAAAGCTCTCCACCATTGACGATTATGTTCTGAACTTCCTAATTGGAGGCTTTAGATATTCGGGTCATATGCACAGCAAAGTTTAATCACATTGTTACATGAAGCAGCATTTTCAGAATTTACACCGACACAAAGGTGTTTAAGCAAATTATACCCAATCATAGATATGAAGTTACAACAATCTAAACGTACTGTACTGGAACAATTACTGTGGTTCTATTTATCTCCAGAAATAAATAAATTATATTTCGATTGAGACAAAATACAATGTTTGTTGGTTTTTATTCTGAATTTTTCCCCAAATAAGAATGGCACAGCCCTTAGAAAAAGCAGACGATTGTAATCAAACACAGAGAAATCAAACTCTTCCAGGGTACAGAAATTCTGAGTCCACGAGAAACCCTCAAAATGACATCATCTATGACTGGACCACAGAAGTCTCCATCTTTTGTTTGGGATGTAGTGTAGCTAAGGAGAGTGATTGTATTAACATCAGGACCTGCAGTGAATGTCATGGAGAATTTAGCAGCCGAACCTGTTCCATTACTCTCCAGTGTGAAATTCCGAGATGTCAATCCAGCTTGAGCACCAACAAGAAATGTAGCTTTGCACGAATCATTGGCATCGCCCAGTGTGAAACTCAAGGTATAAGAAGAACCCGCCTGGAGTTTTGGTACTGCTTGTAGTCCAGATGAAACTCCTGATACCAATTCTACAGCAGTATTGCCTTGTGGTACAAAGAAGTGTTTTGAGTTGATGTATCTGACTTTTCCCAGGATTGCCCACTGTATTAGTGGTGAAAAGAAAGTAGTAGGAACTGAATCCAGCAGAACTCCTCCCTCTGAGCTCTCAAGAAAATCTGGGCCGTATTCAAATCCTCCATTGACTACTAAGTTGTCTGCGCCAATCAAGAGTACCAAATATGTCTTAGTTGAAGTCAAAATATTGATGGTTTTTTAGCACATCACGATGAACTTAGAAATGATCTACTTACCCCCGTCTGGCATCACTATACCCATTGTCTTGATATGAAGTGAGTCAACTGCAGGCCAACAGGTTGGTGTTGAATCATTTGATTGGCTCATAATTTCAAGGTTTACAGACTCTCTATCTCCCCAGCTGCCCAGATAAACGCCATGGACCTCCCATGGCTGCTTCCCATAATGCTGGCTAAAGCTAAACAATGCATCACTATCCGGTGCAGATATTTGTAATGGAGCAGTAAGTGAACAATTGTGACCGCCTGGTGCCAACGCAAAGGTGAGCAAGTAAGTCAAAATGTCGGCATCGGCTGTGAAGGTCTGGTTGATTTTTCCATCTTCCCCTAATAATATGGCATGTCCTTTGTCTGGCAACGAAATGTTTTTTATTTGGTCCACTGTTATGTACTCAACCGCCCCCTGAAATGTCCATCCTGGAAATGTGTTGTTTTCCTTCAGTGCCACTGATGTTTTGTTTGAATTCTCGGGAAAGTTTGACGGCGGAGATTCGAAATCTGCATTCTTGAGAAATTCTGAAAAGGAACAGAGACAATGTAAGAGGTGTATACATAATATGTTTTTCTTCTTTTCAGTTTCTGAAACTGTTAAACTTAACTAGTGGCTCAGCTTTACCTCTAGATGTTACTCCGGTGGAAACAAGGAGGAAGAGGAGTATTTCCGGTAGCAGCCATGAATGGTTGGAGGAAGAGGAAGAAGAAGGGAGCCAGAATGCCATTGTCACGTGGAGTAAAGAGGAGACTTTGACTTGGAGTTTGCAAGACAAACAGGTATAGTATACAGCTAGTTGAGAGGCTTTTATCATTATTAAGAAAAACCGACTATATTATTAATTCTACTTTTCATAATAGCTGTTTTATTTTTGTTTTTTTTTTTATTTAAATTGTATATTAGAAAATTTTCTGCATGGTTATTAATGAAGCTGAAAGTATGACCAATCATGTGGTTTCCATTTGCGCTGGCCATCCAATTGCCAGAATATTTCAAAGGGGACGAAAAACAGGTATAGGAAACTTCAATTTTGGTAGTCAGCTATGAATCATACTTACTTTATATGAGGCAAACAATCTATATCAAATATCAAGTATGTATCAAATATTGATACTTTCTAAATACGTAAACTAAGTCACCTATTTAAAAAAACTCACTCACTGCCCCAATTTGAAACTAAAAGGAAAAAGCACATAATAAATAAAAGACTGAACCCTAAAATTACCAAATCTCTCATTTTCACATTTGAGTTCTCACAATGTAAGTTTTCAATGCTTGATTTGTATTTTGTGATATTGCAATTAACTTGACATTTGATGACTTTTCATGAATTTAGTGAATTACATTTAGTATAACGACGTTAAATTTGAAAATTTTATGGTCTAACTTGATTTCATCCGATTTAATCAAGAATTGAGGGAGAATTTTGAGCTTTTAAGGGAAAGTGTTCTAAAATGTTAATTTTCTCTACTTTTCTTAATATGCTTAATCTTCAAAATTCATGAAGTCTATAGTGTTCTAATTCTACTTTTCTTTTGCTAGCATGTTAATTTAGCTTTTAATATGGTGCCGAAATTGTTGCGTGGTTCTTTTGTTGTCAATTTCTCCTATATCAACCAGTTGGTTGATGCGAACAATGACTGCTTATGATATCTTCTCCATTTTGCTTTCAACTTCCTTGTGCTAAATCCTACGTTAAAAGGGAAAACAGTGATAAACATATGTTTTTATCTTTTATAGCTTGTATTTTATAACTTCTTATTTTCGTGTAATTTTTATTCTTCTTTACATTGCAATATTATTTCATTGTTCCACTTAAAATAATATAATAACTTATATTCTACCAGTTATCAAAAACCCATTCTCAGATAAAATACCTTTAGCTCGTTATGGATCTGGAGAAGCATCAAGAATAATTTGGAATAAAAGGAGACTTTTTTGATGGATTGAATGAGAGAAATTTATTGAATTATAAATATAATATATTTATCTCTATTTATATTATTTTTTTACTTAAATTCAAAACAGGAGCTAATTAGCTACTGTTTTATTAGTCTTCTTTTTTTTTTAAAAAAAAAAATTAAAATTTTATTCATTAATTTCAATTTATTTTAAATAAAAAATAAAATTTTTAAAACAGACGTAGATTTTTTAACTCCCAAAACGGGTAATAGGCAGGGATGGGGATGTAGAGTGCCCCCAACCCCGCCTCGCCCGGTTGCCAACCCTACACATTAACAAAGCTTCAAATTTTGTTACGCTGTGATGTTGGGTATAATTGTTTTCAGGGCCACGATGCTACAACTTCAAGGTGCTCTCGGGTTTGAGGCACCGTGGTAGATATGCACAGTGGAGTACATATTGATTTTATCCTAATTTCATCTAAGCCATTTAGAAATTAACATGCAACAATACCCTAATTCATTTAATTAGGGTTAATAGAAAACTCATGCCTTTGAAGCTTCCCGATCCTTGTAATCTTCTCATGAATGTGAATCCGAGATCACTACTAGTGTTGAATTGCTATTCTTCGAACATAGAATCGGGTTGTGGGACTCGATAAATGAAGGAATGAGGGAGAGAGAATGAAATTAGGAGGTAGGATTTAGGGTTGAGAGTTTGAGTGAGAAATTTGTTTTTGGTTTATTTTGTAAGTCAAAATTACAAAAATTAGCCAAAAGGCTATCCTCATTTGAAATGTTGCCTTCAAATAACCTAATTACATAAAATTTTAATACCAAACATTTTGCTAACCATTAGTAGAATTTAGTGGGCTAGGTGTTTACATCCCGTGTAGCCACTTATCCCACTAATATTAATTGTAGTCCAAGGACAATATGGTCATTTGACCATTTAAGTTAAAGTCAAACTTTGTCTTTTTACCATTTTGTTCATATTGACTAATTCCAACCTCTCAAACACTAATTCATATTTTTTATATTTAAATCACATTTAAACATAAAACTCTATCTCAAACTGATAAACCAACAAATATATGTGATATAGTTGTTGGTTTCTCTCTCTTTACCTAATTCGACCAATTCAAATTATTTCATCATATTGTTCTAAGTTTATTTCATATGAGCTAGCAGAGGAACCTAATGGAGCTATAGATCATGGACTCTAATGATCTGAGATTAACTAGTTAAACCCTTTAAGAAAGAGCTAAAAATCTGTAGAATCTTCTGCTGCCATAGGGCTTTTATCCCTTCACCAAATTGATCTATACTACCTACAATTTGTTGAGTAAGTTGGGTAAATTCTTTGTTTGAATTAGGGATTTTAGGTAGTGACTATTCTTTGTTGCAATTATATTGATTTTTTTGTGCAATAGAGATTAATTTGTGCATATTTTCACCCTTAACGATCCTAACCAAATTGTGTTCTATCAAAGTGACACATTGCCAGGGAATTCTTTGGTATAGGTACCAAGTTTTGATTTAAAAAACATTTTGATTTCTTGAATCTTATATAGAGTTTTTTAAAAAATAAAAATAAAGATAGTTTAATTGATTAATCTTCTTGCTTTTATTATTGGATGACCTGTTCCTTTATAAATATTGAATTAGATTTCTTTGACGACATTTCTAGGGAGGAATGTGGAATTCATAGAGAAAAAATAGAAAACAGGAATCATCAAAACAATCCTCATAACCAAGACTAAGAACCATTTAGAGGGTTGAACCAAACATTAGCGTAGAATAGACAACCTTGATAGAGTTAGAATAAGCGATGTCAGAGAAAAGACACTTAGAGAGTTAGTTGAGCTCGATTTAGATCAAAGACCCCTATGTATAGTTATTCCCCCAACCACAATACCTTTTGAACTAAAATTGAGATTAATCCACCTTTTGCCTTTTTTTAAAGGTAATTCTGGGGAAGATCCTTACAAACATTTAAAGGACTTCCACATGAGGCCACATGATATAATGAAAGAACAGTTAAATATTAGGTCATTCTCCTTCTCCCTTACAGATAGTGCAAAAAGGTGGCTATAGTATCTAGAGTTGGGATACGTCTATTACAACGTGGGTTAGTCTTAAAAAGAAATTCTTAGAAAAAAAATTCTCGCTCTCATGCACACAATCTTAGGAAGAAATATAGGAGATTAGGCAAGCTTTTTTGTGAGTCTCTCTCTGAGTATTGGAAGAGATATAAAGAACTATGTGCAAGCTTCCCCTACCACCAAATTTCATATCAATACTTGATTTAGTACTTTTACTCCGATTTATTAGCTTACGATAGGAACACAATAGATGTAGCGACGGGTGGAGCCTTGGCGGATAAGACAACCATAGAGGCTCGTGACTTAATTTCTACTACGGTAGAGAACTCTCAAAGTTTCAGGAGTAAATCTATTGATCTTGACAACTCCACATCCAAAGAGGTAAGTGAACTTCAATCTCAAATTCTTAATCTAACTAATATTTTCTCTTCTTTTGCTAAAGAAGATGCACCTCAAGTGACTCAATGCGGTGTTTGTGGCATGATCGACCATCAAAATGACAGATGCCCCAAGCTTACAAAAGAGGTGAATGTTGTTAGAGGGTGAAAGAAGTATGATCCCCATAGGAACACTTACAACTCGGGATGGAGAGACCATCCAAGTTTAAAGTGGGCAAATCAAGCAAGTTATGAACAAAGATCCTCTTACACTCCTCATCCTTCAACTTCATCCCAAGATATGTCAACCCTAGAGGATATTATCAAAACTTTAGCAACTAACTCCTTAAATTTCTAATAATAACAAAAAAAATATTTCAACAAGAATCAAAGACCTTTCAACAAAAGACGAGAGTCAGATTTGTGAACTTGGGTAACCAAATTACCCAATTGACTACGACAGTAAGCAAACTAGAAGGTAAAGATCATAAGCTTCCCGCTCAACCCTACCATGCCAAAAGGAGTTTGATCTAGGCATAGTGGTAAGGTTTTAATTTCTACTATTGATGACCCATTGACAAAACCCGACCTTTCCCCTCTTGTTGACCAAACCAAGGTAAATGATGAAAAAAAGTTAATACTATTCCCAAACTCCCACAACCCAAGGTAAAGAACATGTTCCTTTAAATACTATTCCTCATTACCTCAAGCACCTTTTCCTTCTAGGTTGGCTCCAAAGAAGAAAGAGACATCAAAAGACGAGAAGCTTTTAGGGGTATTTAGGAAAGTTCAAATTATGTCTCTCCTAAACGCCATACAAAAAATACCAAGCTATGCAAATTTTTCAAAGGAACTTTGCACTAATAAAAGAAAAGCAAAGGACAAAGAAAAGTGATGGTAAGTGGAAACATGTTTGCTATACTTAAGACAAATATCTCGGAGAAATGTAGCGATTTCAGTATGTTCTCCTTACCTTGCATTATAAGAAATAGATTAATTTTGCATGCACTGCTAGACTTAAGAGCATCAATAAATGTAATGGCGCCTTTTAGTGTTTTTAAAAATCTTGAGCTCAATAACTTGTAAAAAACGAATGTTTCTATACAACTAGCTGATGTGTCTTTTATAACTCCTATAGAAATTGTAGAAGATGTTCTGGTAAAGGTAGGGAATCTAATATTTTCGGTGGACTTTTATATCCTATAAATGAATGGAGCATCTATCAAACCATCACATTCAATTTTATTAGGTAGGCCTTTTCCAAAAACCTCTAAAGTCATTATAAATGTGTATCAGAGGTTGCCCAGTGTTGAGTTTGATGGCAATGTAGTTTCTTTTAACATTTTCGATGAAATGAAATTTCTTGAGGAACACCTATCTCTTTGCAGTTTAGAATAGCACGATGAAATTAATGATATTTTGATAAATGTTGATGATCTTGTTGATAAAAAAAACTATTTGAGAACGGTGATAGGTTAGTTGAACCTTCAATGGATTTTGGCGTTGATAATTTGGATTATGATCATATTTCTTTTTCTCCTTATGAACTTGGGATTGAGCTTCTGGTTCTTCCTTCACACTTGAAATATGTATTCTTAAAAGAGAAGAATATGCTTCCTCTTATAATTTCAAAAGAACTCACCCAAATAAAAGAAAAAAATATTGATCGAGACTTTGAAGAAAAATAAGAAAGCAATAAGATGGACACTTGATGATATTGGGAATTAGTCCCTCAATTTACATGTTTAAGATCAAGCTAAAAGATAGAGCAAAAGATATAGTCCAAGCTCTTGAAGAAGACTTAACCCAACTTTGAAGGAAGTTGTGATGAAAGAAGTGCTCAAGCTCAACGATACTGGCATAATCTACCCTATCTCGGATAGCACATGAGTAACTCCAATACACGTAGTTCCAAAGAAGATCAGAATGACAGTGGTGAAAAACAAAAAAAGGGAGAGATAATGCCAATAAAACTGCAAAACGGGTGGAGAATATGCATAGAATATCGTAAGTTAAACGAGGTAACTAAAAAAACCTTTTCTCCATCCCTTTTTAAATCAAATGATAGAAAGATTAGCGATTTTTTTTTTTCTCTTTTTAGATGGATTCTCAGGATTTTACCAAACCCCATTGCACAAGAGGATCAAAAGAAATCAACTTTTACTTTTGATTACGGTACTTATGCCTTTTGGTTTATTTAATGGACTTGACATTTTCCAAATATGCATAATGAGCATATTTTCTAATTTCGTAGAAAAATGCATAGAAGTCTTTATGGACGACTGATAACTTGTAGAAATACAAGTTATTATGGCCTTTTAAGTAGAATAATGAAACCAAAACGCATGATAATATGTCAAAACATGTAGCCTCTATCACAAATTCATAAATATAAGAGAATACAACTTACATAGTCTGCATAGCTGTTTTACTCTATTATTTAGTGTTTTATCGTAGGATGATAGAGAAAAGAAGAGATAGTGAATCGCAGAGGATCACGTGCAAAAGCTACACGATAGGAACCATGTCTAGCGAATAACACCCTTAGGCAAGGAAACATATCATCATGAGAGGAAGATTCACTAGCTAGTAGGCCAGAATGGTAGTTAGAGTCGATGTGACATGACATGACATGGCAAGGCTGTAATCTGCCCCAACATGATCGAAAAATAGAAGTTTATCGTCAAAAATACTCTATATGATGCCTCCTTCACCATCAAGCAACACTGTCTGATCTAAATAGACCAAAACCAAGAGAGCTCCATTGGAGCCGATGGATAGGACTAGCCTTTCTACCCTCTGTAAAAGTTCATCCCCTTCTCCGTTCAATCTTGTAAGTGAGAGCTTAGAGAGAAAACTAGAGAAAGATCCACCATACTTCTTCCCTCTAACTTGTAACACATTTCATCTCTTTACTTTCTATTTTTGTATTTCATTGTAATATATGATGCTCATATTGTACAGTGCCCTAATGCCTACATTCTTTAATTGCATATTTATTCACTTTCAATCTATCATTCCTTTACTGTTCATTTGTCAAAGTGTTATAAGTAGTCTAGGCTTGTGATAAGTTATTGATAAGAAGATTAGCTTATAAGGTTTATCGCCTTAGTTGAGCTTCACTCTATCGCTTGACTAGTGTTTATCGCCAACTAATCGTGAGAGCAAGTAGCAAGAATATAACTAACATGCACAAGGAGGAGTTTGGACAAACTCTACCTATGCAATTGAACCTTCATCACTTGTGCCCCAAAAGGAGAACAAGAGAGAATGATTTTTTTTTTTTGGAAAAGAAGGTAAAAATACTTGGAATTTAGATAAAAACTTGAGGAAAAGAGAAAAGTTAGAAAATTTTGGTTGTGTCAAAAGAATGGTTTTAGGCATTTTGAGGTTATATGGGCAGAAAAGGAAGGCTAGAAAACCTCCAAAAAAGTGTCATTAGGCGGCAAGAAGGGGCTTGAAAACCTTTAAGGCTAGCCGTTTTGGTCACTAGGCAAGATAACTTGTCTTTAGAGGTTATTTTTGGTAAGTGTTAGACATTTGGAACTTGGGTGTTGAGGCTTGTTAGTCGAGATAATCTCTTTGAGATTATGAGGCTATCTAGGCGACAAGGCAAGGGCTAGGCGAGCAAAAAAGCCTATGCGAGGAAGGAAAGCGGCACGCAAGGAAGGTTGTCCATTAGAGGTTAGTTGGTCGAGAAAAGGTGCACACGGGGAAGACTTGATGCGGGGAAGTCAAGGCTATACGTTTGAAGTTGAGGCTTGACTAGGCGTTTGGCTAGGCATATTTAAGAGGGTTAGGTAGGCGAGGAAGGTTTGGCTATGCGAGGAAGCTAGGCGACCAAGGGCTATGTGAAATGAATTAGAGGTTAGCCATATGAGTAGGACAAGTGTGTGGCATGTTGTAGGCAAATGGTGTAAAGTTAATCAAAGTTTCATAACCATGTTATCATGTATTTTGAGATCAAGGATGTGGAGAAGTTTCTGAGGTGTTAACAAGAGCTTAAAAGGTGAGTCTAATTAAGATTAAGTATCACCTTAATCTCATGCAAGGGACTCTATAAATAGATCAGCTTCAATATTGATTTTTTCAAAACTCACTTGTGAAAAATTACTTAAATTGGTCTTAAAAGTTCAGAAATTGAGTCTAGTTTGTGAGAGAAGGCTACTGTTCAATTTGGAATCAAGAAGGTTTGCGATTGGATCAAGATTAGACGAGGAGATCGTTTTCCAAGAGATTCTAAGTAGGGTGTACTTCCAAAGGGCTACAGGACTCATTACTTGGACTTTCCCTTCAAAAATTTGAGGTACAAAATTTAAGAAAATTAAAGAAACTTTGTAAAAAGAAGTTTTATTAACAGAATTTTTAGCTATGATTTTTCAAAGATGAGTCATGATTGTGGAAGTAAAACTGTGTTCTAGATAGTGGCCTTGAGCCATGCATGTGTGGACGTGATGGACGTGCATTTTCTTTATAGAGGTTATTTTGGTCAGATTACAAGCACATGGAAAGGTCATGGCATAACTGAGCAGCAAGACATGCGCTCAGGCTGCACACATGACCCTGTCTTAAGAGGTTAGCACGACACATGGTGTGCGAGGAGCACCAACGCGTGCGCCATACATGTGAGGGACACTGGGTAGGTGGCAAGCACGCGCTCGGTATACCTCTTGCGAGGTTAGCACGCGGCGTGTGCCCCTCACTATGAGGTAGCATGCAAGGCCCCCAGGCCATGCTCACGTGGCCAGGCCCCTGCACCATGTCAATGAGCACCATTGGACTGTTTTCGAGCTATTTTGGATTGTCTTGATATTTTTGGGGATTTTTAAGGAAGTTTTGAATATTTTCATGTTCAAGGAATTAATTAAGGATAAAATATACATTTTTCAGGACAAGGAGGATTGGAAGGAATTTTCGGGACTAAGGCTATATTCAAGTGACTGTGAGAAACAAAATGTTTTAAATGATATTTATTGAACATGATTTCAAGTTCCACAAGCAATAGCTTGTGATTAATACATTGATTCCTAAATGTTATCGTTAAACAAGTTTTCAGGTTTTACAAACAAATAAATGATTTGCTAAACATGATCTCAAGTTCTTATACAAGTCATGCTATTGATAAATTGAAATAATATTTTCAAGCTACGTTATGATTTCATGATTCAAGGAAATATTTCAAACTTTCAAGGAAATATTTAGTTTGAAATATTTTATGTTTTCAAATTTTTTATCCATGCCCGAATATCCCATGAGACCTATTGTATATATGTGGTTAACTTCATACCGATGGTACGGTTGTGGAACCTATTTTTAACTATAGGCCATCATGAAGGATATATTATTATGCCTTAAAGGAGGAGGGTTACCTACCCATCGACTGTTTCGTCTTTGGACGAAGGGGTAAATACTACACGTGACTATGGATGATTGTCTTCCAAAAGCTATTCAAATGTTGGTTACTGATGAATGTATTTAAGCTTTGGTTTTATACTAAAATTTTTGTGAAAACCTGTTTTATAAAATTGTTGTTCGCTAAGTCTTTCGACTTACTCTTTCAAAATGTTTTTCCACTTTTCAAGTACGTATTGTGGATCTTTGCGCACCAACGGATTTAGTATAGGCCCAGGGAGGCTCGACTTTATCGTCTTTATATAAGATATATAAAAAAAATCATTCAATTATTAATATATATAGAAAAAACTATTTAATTCTTAATATTTATAGTTAGCTTCCAACCCGAGTTCAAATTCCACCATTGTAATTTATTTTTCAGATTTTTATTTTTTCTTCAAATTACAACTCTTTGATTTCCACCCGAGAAATAATAATTATACATTCTTCCCCACCTAAATTAAACTCTTTTACTTTTTTATTTTTATAAAACTTCAACATTTTTTTTGCTTCTTCTTCAACATCTTCTCAAAGCTTCTTAGGTAAGTTTTTATTTATTTATCTGTGTTTTTCTTTTTCTTGGTAAGTTTGTTATTTTATTTATATGCATTAATTCATTTTAATATTTAAAAGCATTCTTATTTGCTTTAGTTTTAAAAATTTATTATTCAACTTCTTCCCGGCTTATTCTTCAATTTAGGTAAATTTTGTAATTTATTTTCTTCCCTTACCAAGTTTGTTATTTTATTTGTATGCAGTTGTTTTCATATTTCAAATATACTATTTTTTTTTGTATTAGTTCATTTTTTTTATACATATTTTATTAATTATTGTTGGGTTGTTTAAGTTATATTTTTGTTATATGTCAATATCTTCTTGATTTATTCTCATTACAATGTTATGTTATTGTATATTTAATTTGAAATCTAAGTTGAGAAATATTTTAAAAGAAAATTGACGAGGATCATCATGATCTCCTTTGAAGAAAAGTATTAATAGTTATGAGAGGTACTGTATATATATTTTTTTACTAAACTATAAATCCCTCTGTCAATAAATTTTTTGGATCTGCCACTGTCTTCGTGTGCTGAACTTACTGCTGTCAGGACAACCTAGTTTTTTTTTATGCAAAAGCAGTATATTCTTTCAAATTAATAATGTGATTGTTCAAATACTTATATTCTTGTTTTGTTTGTTATCCACGATTCACTTTATAAAGATTTCAAATGGAGATTACGCTATGTTTTTAAATAATTTCAAGTTAAAAGAATTTCGTTGTTGATTGTTTCACCTATTTACACGTCGTGTGTCAGTTGAGGTTATTCTAGAAGTAAATGGCTTCGGCAAACATCACGCCATGTTTTGGGACGAGCAAGAAGGTGCTCAAGGTGGGGTGTGACAAAGCGAGTGCCATAAATATAATTCAACAAAAAAAAAAAAAGTTCTAAAGCAAGAGCAATGTATAATATCAAAATAAAAATAAAATAAAGTGCAATGTATAGCATCAAACTGCAATACAATAAAAAATGAGTTGGAGGTAAAGTATCAAAATATAATACAATAAACCAGGGCATACAATATATCGATAGGTCCAACCAAAGTCCCTCTTGGGTCAGGGAGGTGGTGGAGCTCTTTATTCAAGACTCAAATCAAACACTTCAAGAAACTGCGTATACTTACCCTATATGAGAAGTAGTGAACTTCATCTTGTGAAGTTATGTTTTTATCTCCTTATTTAGTCAAATATTCATAATGCTAGGCTTATTGAGTCAATAACTCGAGCCATCGAGCCAACTCTTATCAGTGTAAATCAAAGGACTGTCCTTACAAATTGAAGTTTATAAATGTGGCATGATTAAGATTGAGTAGCTGGGGTGATCAATTAATGTGTCATCTAAAGTGAATAAACTAAAAGAATTCTGACTAAATTCAGTATATGTTGAGTGAAAATGAGTGAGCAGACCACTTCAAGCTTTGAACCAAAGATTCTTGGAGTTTGAAAATGATATAAAATAAATGGGCAAAGTTTTCTACTCTAATGAACAATGAAGCTTAATTTACTTAATTGTCTGCTCAAGACCAAATTTAACCTTCTTATCTAGTCTTGTTAATAGGTATATATGTGCAATCCATGAACTTTAAGGCACACAGGAAACCTATTTAAGTTGATCCTTCGATATTTTGTTGGACATACTAATAGAGGCTTACTCCATGAATCACTTAATTCTACAAAGCTAATACTAAAAGACTTGGTGGACTTTTAATTTTATTGCTGGTGATTACGATTTAATGAGATCACTACCAGCTTTACTTTTCTATTTCGAAGAAATGTGATCAACCGAAAATCTAACACTCTCTTTCAACTATTAAAGCTGAGTTTTTAACTACGACAAAAGTAATAAAAGATGATGTATGACTACTTGTTAGTGATGTAGGCTATGTTAAAAGTTAATTAGGTGGAGCTATTACGTGACAACCATTGGATTTGAAAGGAAAAATAGAGAGTTATCTTATAAATCATTTATCAAATGAACAAAAGCTTTATGACTGTGTTGAAAGTGGATGTAGGTGATCATAGCATCATACTGGTATCATTTCTTCTCTCTCTTCTTCATTGTTTTCATTTTGTTCTTTACTAAAACATTCTTTTGTAGATTGTTTGAGATTTTCTTTCTCTTGTGAAGTTTGGATGTCACAAGGGAAAGAGTAAAATTAGAAGACGAAATGAGTTTTATGCATGTGTTTCTTAGTTTGTCAAACACGTGGGGAACACCTCATAAGTTTTTTTTTTTTCTTTGTTTGATCAAACTTGATAATAATTGACAAAAAGTTAGCCATGAATATGAACTTGAAATCGATAATAGATAGTACATATTATTATTGGTAATTGTAGGTTTGGTTCTAATGAATTTTCACGGTGGTTGGGGGCAGGGCTGAAACATGTAAAAATAAAGGGAAATTACTTGAATGTTAAACACATTGGATAGTGCTCCTAAATTATTATCCAAATCCAAATTAAATTATGAATCAGATTGATACTAAAATACTATATCCTTATTTTATATATATTTATATAAGTAAATACCCCATCCACCCAACACCTTCTAATAATTAATTATGTAAACTATATGTTAAATAATACTATGTTTCTAAAACATTTTTTTAGAATTTGTCCATAAATGGTTAATTTTGATTCTAATAGAATTTTAATTACATCAAACACAAACTTTTAAGTCAATTTTTTTCAAGACACAAAAACCAAATCCATTTTTAACAGGTTTGAACTTTTTTAAAAGGCTAAAATTAAAATTTTAAAAAAAAGCTTATCAATTTTATAGTTTATTTAAGATATATTTTTTCAACTTTCAAAAGTTTTCTACTTTCAATCATGGTTAAAAATATTTCACACAAATAAAAAAATTAAATCTAAGTTAAAACATAATATTTCACCGGAATAAAAAAAAAAAAAAAAGAGAAAAAATGGTTAAAAATAGAAAATTTAACCAAATATTTACAAAATATAGCAAAATTTTCAAATTCTTTCAATAACAGATACATATATACTTCTATCAATAACATTGATATGGAGTCATATCGTTTAATAGAATCCAAAATTTTGTTATAACTTATAAATATTTTAATTTATTTTACTATTTTTAAAAGTGTTTAAGAAGAAGAAGAGAGGAAAAAAATATAGCAGTAAAATGATATTAACCACTTGTGCTATATTACTAGGACTTTTTCTTTAATCCTAAGGGTAGTGTTTTAACTTTTAAAAGTTTATCCATTTTCTTTCTTTCATTCTTTTAAAAAGGTTTTTTTAAGTACCAACCTCTTGTTCTTGAAAATATACAAAATGTCAGTTAAGCTAAAATGATATGGGTCTTACCAGTTTTTTGAAAAGTTTAGTATGATAATAGTGAATTGACTAGTTAGTATTAGGGAAAAAAAAATTTAGAATTTTGTGAGACTTTTTTTAATTTTAAATTTTAGTGGGTGAAAAAATTGATGTAAAATCAAATTAAGGATAGAAACTATTGGAAAAGTATTTATTTTTTTGAAAAAAAGAAAAAGAAGGTTTTTTAAAGTTTGGAAGGTTGAAAGTACTTTTGCATCAACTACAAAGTTGAAGAGCATAGTTTGCAATTGAATGATTTAAAAAATATGAGAACGTTTTAGAATGCACCCAACCACAGAAAATGTGGATAGTAGAGGGTGATGGTTAGGTTAGAAGCATATCCAATGATTTTCTTTCTATATATTAATTGGGAATGTGAGGATGGTGATATAGGAGCGGTGAAAAAGACAAGTGGATTGATGTGATGATAGGCGTTGGATGAATGAGTGGGCCTAAACTTTAGGTTATATATTCTGATTGATGAGAAGGTAGTTGTAATTTGGATCGCATTGAAGAAGAGTTGTGTAGAAGTGTTGAACCCACAACATGGTGACCACTGCCCATAGGCAGGCAGAAACTGCAGAGAATCAAATTTCCATATCCACTCCAACCAATCAACGTGCTTCATACCCAAAAAAAGAAACTTTTTTTTTTATTATTATATTGTCCTTATTATCATTTTTATCTTTCCTATTTTATATCTATTTTTTATTCATTTATATCTATAGTTTTAATTATTGCCTTTTTACTGAAATTCTCACTTATTTATTTTGTTACGAGTATTACATATTTAACTCATCCCTTCAAGTTTTTGTTAGTCTGTTTTATTAATATTTTTATTTTTATTTAATTATATTTCATTTATATCATCAATTGAATGATGAAGATGACGATGCACCCTCGTCATTCTTATTGGAATTTCAATTTCCATATAACTACTTGTTTCTTGTTGTCCAATCCAATATACATTTGTTTTAAACCAAAATCTTGACAAGAAGATTCATTATCTAACCTCCTTAACTTGTTAGTAATGGTGAATTTGTGTTTCAGGGAAGATATCACCTACAAAACAATCATTATAATACGTGCTCTTAAGTGGTGTTTGCCACATAAACTTTGTGATTCCTATGTTAGTTTTTAGTACAAAAGTCACAAGCAATTTAGAGAAGAAGCGAACTAATTTGATATTAAAATATTAGTGAGGCTAAACGTAGAGTTTGTTTCAGCATTCTTTTGGTAAATGACTTAGATTGTGGTCGTCCTTACAATGAAGAATTGGACTGAGTCACATGTGTTATCATATAGGGGTCTACCGAGAATAGGCTCCAAAGAATGGGGAAAAGTTGGTTCGGACTTTTGAAGCAAGTCAAATTGGATCAAAACAACACATTATAATTGCTTTGTTTGTTGTTCTTTAGCATCATCCAAAGGAAATGGGTGAGTTGGCCTCGACCTTAGCTTAATGGCCTAATTGCTTTGTTTGCTCTTCTTTGGTACCATTTAAAGGAATGGGTGAGTTGGCCTCAACCTCCAACTTCAATATGAACGAAAATTAAAAGTAATAAGATTAAAACTAATCATTATATTAAGCAAAGTCTTCCAATCATATTATAAAAAGTAACACATACACATGAAACTTGTTAATTAATTAATCATCTCTCTTTTTTCGAAGTCTTATTATATATATATATTTTTTCCCAAGTTTGCAAATCCAATAATATCAGTATCATTTCATGGGTATCATCATCTCCCTCTTCTCCATCTCTATTTTCTTTGTTTTCCTCTTCAGATTCCGGCCACCCCCCGCCGACTTTTCTTCCCCGCCGACGTACCCTCTAATCGGTTGTCTCATCTCCTTCTACATTAACCGCAATCGCCTGTTGGATTGGTACACTGAGCTCTTGTCGAAATCCCCCACCGGCACTATCGTCATCCGCCGCCTCGGCTGTCGACGCACGGTGGTGACCGTGAACCCAGTTAACGTAGAGTACATTTTGACGACCCATTTCCATAATTTCCCTAAAGGCAAGCCTTTCACTGAGATCTTGAATGACTTTCTTGGCTGCGGCATTTTCAACGTCGACGGTGACCAATGGCGGACACAGCGTAAGCTGGCTAGCCATGAATTTAGTGCCAAGTCGCTTCAGGAATTTGTTGTGGAGACGTTGAAGTCAGAAGTTGAGATGCGGTTGTTGCCAGCCCTCGAGGCTTCGGCCCACGACGCTAAAGTCGTGGACTTCCAGGTAATTAAGAGTGGAGCAAAGAAGGAAAAGGAGAGAGATTGCTCTCAATTATTTTGTTGGGAAATTATTTTAAATCTTCTAAAAATATTTATGATTGATCTACCTATCCAAATAATACTTATCTTGTTTATGCCATTATTCGCTACTTAACTTATTTTGATATATTTTATTAAATATCATCAACCTCATTTACATTTTTCTCAACCAAAAAATTACTTAATTTTTCAAAACAATATGATAAATAGTAGATAATATAGTAAAAAATGTAGATGTAGAATTCATTATTTTAAACTCAATTTGTTTAAAATCACATCCGACAGACAATCAATGTTTTAGTCTTGAA
Organism: Cucumis sativus; assembly: GCF_000004075.3. Lineage (NCBI taxonomy): Eukaryota > Viridiplantae > Streptophyta > Magnoliopsida > Cucurbitales > Cucurbitaceae > Cucumis > Cucumis sativus. Next base: position 23,453,655 of record NC_026657.2, read on the forward strand.
AAAAAACTTACGTGGCGCTTATTCTATTTTATAATCCGAATCGAATCATATTAAAGAAAATTCAGGTGTGAATTTATTTTTTAAAAAGATACTAAAAACTTAATTTTATATATATTAAAAAATGAAGAATGGGATATTAGATATAGTATAGATGACGTCTAATCTTTGCCTTTTAGTTTAATTTTACTTACCCTTGATGTTCTACAATAATCGTCCTCTCTTCTGAATTTGGTCGAAATTTTAAAACAAAATCAAAGTTTAGACATCAATTTTAAAAATATTGTCGAAAGAAAAAAGTTGAATATAAAGTTTTACAATGATGTACACTTAATTTTCTGCTGAATTAGCAAAAACATATTAAAACTTATATCTATAACTAAGCTAATAATGATCATTCATAAAATGAATACTGGGGAATATATTTTAATTGACATAGATTTGGAAGTGAATATAGAGGGGAAAATATATGTAAAAATGTTATGCCATCTTCCTAAGAAATTGGAGGAGAACAAAAGAAAATTCTCTATGTGAGAGTAAATTAAAAATTTTTAAACAACATAAATTTAAAAACAAATAAAAAATAACTGATCAACAGACATTTTATATAATTCTTTCTTTTTTCCCTCTCCTTCTTCCTTTAAATCAAGGCATCTAAGTTCTACGTAAAAACATAAAATTTTCATCTCACTGTAGAAAGAAAATTACTTAATTAGTAGATCATAGATTATTACATTTGTGTATTCTATACCAAATAATCTTTGTCATTTACCAACTTTTGTAACTTTTTTTTTTAAATATTTAAAATATTTATTTTGTGTATAATCATCAATATTAAATAGCGATTAAGTTGATGAGTTTGATTTTCAAGTATGTGGTCTAATAATAGCTACATATCACTGAAGGATTTACTAAGAGGATTTGCATTCCGAGTAATTTGTAAGATTGTTTTGGGGAGTGAAGAAGAGACAATCTTTGCGCTTCAAAAGAGCTTCGACGTGGCGTCGGAAGTGTGCGCGAGGCGAGCAATGGAGCCAGTTTACGTGATGTGGAAAATGAAGAGATGGTTTGGGGTTGGATCGGAGCAGCGGTTGAAGATGGAGGTGGCGGAGGTTCATCGGAAAGTGATGAACATAATTGACAAAAGAAGAAAGAAGGAGAAGATCCAGGATATCCATGGCACCCAAGATCTTCTGTCCAGGTAACCAACTACATAAATCATCAAATCATATATTCATAATATTATTTAACATATGCATTCTTTTCATTTTTTTCTTTTGGAGAAATCAGTTCTCACACGCTTATATATTTACATAATGTAGAAAGTAGATTGATGGGTATTTTCATAGATCAGTTCTACGTTTGATTTTAAACTTTCGTTAAAAATATATATTCAAAAATTGGATTGTGTTATTAATAACCATTTTCCCGTAAAATATTTAAATATAAGTATCTACGCCATAATTTTAGTTCACAAACTAATATAATTTGTGATATATTTTAAGTTTTATATATTTATTAAACACAAAATTAAAAAATTTATGTTGTCTATTAGATCTAATTCACCAAGTCATACATGGTAGATCAATTAATTTCAAATGTGTCAGAGCTTGTTTGTTAAAAACCTATACAAAATTGGATATTTAAAGACACATTGCATTCTTCTCAAAGTCTAAACATCAACTTCCTTTTACAAAAAGAAAAAAAAAAAAAGTCTTAAACATCAAATTTTAAAAACCCCATATTTCCTTTATTAAACTAATAACTTCTCTTAAAAAAACACAACTAGTATAAATATTAATAATCAATTTAAAAAAATAAAAAGTAATCTACTTTTTTTTAGGAGGATGATAACTATATTTTCTTTTAGTACAAATTTAAGAGCACATAAGACGATAACTATATTTTCTTTTAGTACAAATTTGAAGTAGAAAAATTTCAATGTGAAACAATTTAGTCTTGAACTATATTTATATATAAGTGTTAGTTTTGGTACAACAACTATTTATATTTATTATTGGTATTATTATTGTTTTATTTGAGCAGGAATAAGTTATTGTCATCAAACTTCCTTTTGTTTTCTTAAATAGTAATTTTTTTAAAAAGATGCAATAAATCTCAAGTGAGAATCAGACAGAACTTCCCAGGGTTAAAATTCCCTCCAAGTTTAGTTGTCAATTTCATCATTATTTTGGTAATGAAACTTGTTTTCGTTTCAAAATTCAAAAAATAACTTACTAATAATAATACTCCCCTTTCTCATAAAAGGAAGGTTTCAATGGTTAAACAATAATAAAAAGATTATTTGAAAGAAGAACACTCACAAAAAAATTACAAATATAATAAAATAATACTTTCAATTGATATATCTAGATATATCACGGATGTGTCTAGTTGAGTTATGTGATCTATTACTAATCAAAATTAACATTTTTTATATTTATAAACATTTCCAACAGTTTGTGAACAATCCTCAATCCTAAATATTAAGCATGATGGAATGATGAACAAAATTTTCACTAAGACAGGTTGATCAAAACCGGGCACGACGATGAGGTGATCCGAGACATGGTGATAAGCTTCATCATGGCAGGTCGAGACACAACTTCTGCTGCAATGACATGGTTGTTTTGGCTACTCTGCATTCATCCTAACATAGAAAATCAATTAATAGAAGAGATAGACTTGACGTCAGTAAAATTGGACTACCAATCTCTGAAGGAGCTCAAATATCTCAAGGCATGCCTCTGTGAAACCATGAGAATGTATCCACCAGTCCCATGGGACTCAAAGCATGCCGTTGCCGATGACTACTTGCCAGACGGTACTCTCGTCCGATCAGGAGATAGAGTGACATATTTCCCGTACGGGATGGGTAGAATGGTGGCCTTGTGGGGGAAGGACCAGTTCGAGTTCAAGCCGAGCCGATGGGTTGTGGAACAAGACGGGCGTGGGGGGCGGAGAAGAGGGGTGAAATTGGTGAGTCCATACAAGTTTCCCATATTTCAAGCTGGGCCAAGGGTGTGTTTGGGGAAGGAGATGGCCTTCCTTCAGATGAAGTATGTGGTGGCTTCTATTCTTAGCCAATTCAGAATCAAACCTGTTGCCGGCGACCACCCTGTGTTTGTGCCGCTGTTGACGGCGCACATGGCCGGCGGCTTCAAGGTTTTTATTCAAAGGAGAGAGAGAGAGAGAGAGAGAGAGGCAATTCAAGACAAACAAACAAAATCCACAATATAAAACACAGTACAGTAGAAGAGGCAAGTCAACAATTCCAACACTGAACTGACAGAACACAGCTACAAAAATTTACGTTCCACGTGTCAACACTTGATTGCTTGAATTCAGAAACCAAGAATACAAGATTAAATCAGACAAGCTATTAATTTCACTACTTTTTTTTCTTTGCATTCACATTCCTTTTCCTAATATTCATAGTAATTATGAAATGAATAAAAAGAAAAGTCTATAAACAAAGAAAAAAAAAAGCCATTTAAAGCAGTCGGATTTCCTTTTGAAGATTCCTTCATAATAAATAAAAGGATAATAAAAGAGACTGAACTCACTTCAGGGGGACATGGCTGAACCACCCCTCATATCGGAGTCTCCAATCTCTACTTTCAAAAAAGATCTCAGCATTTAAATAATTTGGAGAAAATCTTCTCGTCAAATAAAAAATAGTATTGGTTATTCATCTATGTCACGTAAACATTGGGTTGATTTCTAAAAGATAATAGTATTAAATTGTTTCAAATCTAATCGAGAAATAAATCGATGAGCTCAATTACCTCTATTGCACCTTCAAATATCAAGAAACGTGATATTTGTAAAAGATAACAATTAACGAACTACATGTTCAAGGAATGATTGAAAAAGTTCCAAGTGGAATTAACAAATCATCATGAACCTTCATCTTCACAAAGCTTTACCAGGAAAAAAAATCTCAACTTTATATGGTTGCAGATTCTACTACAAGAAATATTCCATACTACAATAAAGGATGCACTAAGAAAACGACTATGAAGAAACCATATGTTGTTCATGAAGCATTGGCATCACCAGCTAATTGTTATGGCTTGGCTTGGACTAAAGAGCAATGTTTTGTGGAATTCACATACCATGTGCACTAATGAATCATTGGCATGGCATTGAAACGATCAGGTGTTTGCTACTAAACTAAAGGGTGTCATACATGTATCTTAGCACGCTAATCCAATGAAGCTCCCATCAAAAATTGGCAATCCATAGCAACTCAATAAGATCCCAGTCATGTACTTCCAGGTGCATCACTACCTGTGGCTGGTTTTCGATTTATGTACCGAATCACAGCATCTTCAACCCTGTTCAATCAACCATGAATTTAAGATCAAGCTCAAAATGGTTAAAGGAATAGATAGACTGGAAATCCCAATATTAGATTAATCCTTAAACCAATGAAATTTGTGTGACGGCGCCAGCTAAAAGCTTAAAGAATAAACTCTTTTATTGAAAAAATAAAAGAAAGAACTATATACAGCATAACTTTTGTCAATAATGCAAAAACAAAACAGCAACAGGGAAGAGAGGAAGTTAGAAAAATATCTTTCTGGGTCGATTCTCACACAGCAACCGTTAGAAACAAAAAGGGAGTTAGTTGTTAAGAAAAAGAAAAAAGAATACAAAGTCACAAGTCTGCTGACTTTACCTAAGAATACGATGATAAGAAACATAGAAAATATGTGAAATAGGCAACAAACATACCATGGTTGATTGAAGAAATCTGATCGTCGCTCCTTTTCAGCATTTCGACTAGCTTCTCCTGCAAGAAGTTTTAGATCCTTGCTTTGAGATTCAATCAAGGCATCAATAAACTCCACTGGTGACTGACTGAACCCAAGGAAAAATGCACGTCTCCGTCGATGCTCGTGAATTTTCCTTATAGCTGTACAAATTGCTTCATCACATGCATCAATCTCCTTGTTCTTCTCTGCATTGGCTAATAGAGCAGACAATTCCCGGTGAATTGGGAAAGGCACATCGACCAACACATCGTAGCATGCTGTACCTGCTGGACTATTTCCTGAAAGCTTAACCTTATGCTCCAGATGTATAGGCTGTGGAGGAAACAAGTGTTGTGATATTCTCTGCGATACCATAGTGAATTTCAATTTGTCTTCCCCAAATACCTTCTGGAGAGGTGGATCACAATGAAAGAAAGAAGGATCATTGGGGTTCTGAAGTTTCCTAGCCTTTACATAATGCCAGATTGCTGCTATTATTCTTGGGCGAGTATCAACTTCGATACCAAGAACTTCCATCAAAGCAGGCGACAACTTGAATTTCTCTGGAATATAATTCATTTCTAATCGAATGTTAACTGAAAATTCTTTGTCCCCTTTTCTCTTCACCTCGAAGCCCTCATGAGGTGCAGGTGATCGAGCATTCTCCCATACTATGATGTGACTATCTGGATATAGCCTCTGGTCCAAGGAAATGGTTACTCTCTTGAAGAAAGATGAAAATTTTGGGTATAAAGGGTTTGATCTTTGTACGACCCCAGGATGATCAGGATCTATCCCATCTTCCAAGATCCTGCCTATTATCTTAAGAGTCCAGGTAGGAGGATCAGCATTTGGCTTTTTGGGTATTGTGTTAACTTGATTTGCAAATGTGTTGAAGACATAAATTCGAAGAGTTTTCTGAATGCAAGGTGGGTTTTTAAGCGCCTCATGGATGTCAACTTTCTTTCTTGCGAGAGCAGCATCAACACGAGACTCAAACTCAAGCAGCTGAGTGTAGAGAGCAGATTCAGGCAAGATTGCAGCAACTTTATCTTGAAGCTGCTTCTCAGGCAGCTTCTGCTTCTTTTTACGAGCAGCAGGTGTGAGTTCCATTGTTTTCAATGGTGAAAACGTGGTACCAGGAGAAAGAATAGGAGGGCGAACTGGCGGCTTTTGAGGAATTCGCTTCACACCTGCAAGGCCAGGTGTGGAAAATCCTGGGGAAGGCGAACCCACGTTCCCACCACCAACATTTTGGCTCTGAGTTAAGGACAGCCCTTGAGCTTGTAACTGAGCTTGAAACTGGGCGTGAGCTGCTTGTGCTTGAGCTTGGGCATGAGCGTGAGCCTTGTATTGAGCTTGGGCAAGAACCTGAGCAGTGGTCAGCGGAAATGGATTTTGAAACCCAGCTCCTAATTGAGCTTGAGGTTGCGGCTGAGAAAATGATGTGGAATTTGCTGCCATAGATGGTGGAACCATCCCAGAATTTCCAAAAGGCGACGAAGAAGCCCCTCCAAGGGTCTTCGGCGGGTTATTATTGTTCATAGACATCACTATCTAACCAATTACTCTAGCCAGAACAGTTACAAACCAACAAAATGTAGAACGTCTACTCTAGCATTGCCTCCTCAAGTCCAGCTAGAAAAACCTCAAAAACGCCCCTCCCGAACAATCAAGCGTATCTCAAACTTTTGATCCAATAGACAAAACAACAGGAAGAAGAAAAATACCTAGCAGTAAAAAAGTTCCAGCTTCTTCGAAGAAATAGAGCAGGAGCAGCAGAACCCAAATCTCAAAATTCCAGCAAATGGAGTCAAGCGTAGCGAAAACCCTAACATTACATCGAGACGTCAAAAACCCTAACCCAAAACACAGAGTCCGCAAGAGGTGAAATGATGAGAATCATGACGGAAATCGATCAAATTATAGGACCCACATTACAAAGACGAAAGGGGAGGTTGGATTCAGGGGTTTGGGATGAAATTCAAGAAAAGAAAAGACAGAATGGGTCAAAATTAAAATTGAGAATATATATTATATATATATAGAGAGAGAGAGAGAAAGAGGGAAGTGGAGTGAATAGAAGGGCTTACAGTCAGAGATGAAGGAAGTGAGTAGAAGCGGAGCTCTCTTCTGTTAGGTAAGAACAGAAACAGAATGAAAATGGCGGAAAAGTGAGAGAAGCGAGAGAAGAAAGAGAAGACGCTTTCCCAATGGCTTCCCTCTTCTCACAGTTTTTCTCTGTTTTCTCAATACAGCCAAAATTTGATTATTTTCCTTTTTTTTCTCACTCAATTAAATTAAAGAATAATGAAATTATGAAGGCTAAAATTCTTCATCGGCTCGGGTTCCGACCCATTGGGTTAATATACCGTACCGGCCCGATTATTATTTTTATTTATTCTACATTTATTTTTATTAATGATTGTGGTGGGTCAATCCCCAACCATCACCTCCATCACTTTACAACGAACTTTCAACAACTCCAGCAACCATTGTCTTTGATCAATCTTGAAAATTTTTAGTAGAAAATTTTTTAGTATACAGAACAAACAAAATAAAACTTGTATATACAAACACTATTTTTAAAAATGTTTTTATTTTAAAAATTTTGTAGATGCATTTTTTAAAACAGTAAAATAAATTAAAATATTTATAAGCTATAACAAAAAAAAAATTATTCTGTCAATAATATTCTTCTATCACTAGCTACCAATGTCAATAATAGAATAATATCATTGACTATCAAATGTTTGTTATTGATAGAATATGAAGTTTTGCTATAGTTGATAAATATTTGTCAAATTTGTATAGTTGATAAATATTTGTCAATTTTGCTATTTTTTACAATTTCTCAAGCGGTGTTTTTAAAAATAGAAAAATAAATTAAAATATTTACAAAATATAACAAAAAATTTTATTCTATCATTGATAGTTTTCTATCACTATAGCATATCAATGACTATCAGTGATATAATTTGCTAGGTTGTAAATATTTTGTAAAATCTACTCTTTTTAAAAAATTTCCATTTCTCAAATTTCGTATTTTGTAAAAAAATATAACAAATTGGTAAAATATTTATATTGTATAGAACAGAAAACAAGAAAAGCACACAGACTCAAAATGAGAAATACAAAAAATGTCTCAGTCAACACACGATTAATCAACAACACAAAAGATGTGTAATTTTTCTTCTAAACAGTCATGATATGCGATCGTGTATCGTGTAGAAAATTATACACGATCGTGTAGGTAGTATCAGCACGACCGTGTAGTTTTTTTTTTTACAATGGAAAAATGCTTCAAATCTTAACGATCGTGTTGATCATGCGAAGCGATCATGTTGACTAAGATAAGCAATCATTTAAATCATATCCACATGATCGTGTAGTTCTTTTTAAACGATAGAAAAATGACTTCAAATATAAACGATTGTGTTGACTAGGTAAGCGATCGTTTAGATCATATCCACATGATCGTTTAGTTCTTTTTAAACAACGGGAAAATGACTTTAAATCTAAACAATCGTGTTGACCATGCTAAACAATCTAGTTGACTAGGTAAGTAATCGTTTAGATCACACCAAAGTGATATTTAAACGATTTTGATATTCTAGAAAAGAAGCTGAATGAAAGAAAGAAAAGATGAAGAAAGAAGGGGAAGATAAATAAAAATAAAGAAAGAAAATCTAAAAGAGGAGGTTAATAAATCTAGAAGAGAAGATGTCATGCCCTATTCCAAATTACTTAACTAAAAACCACACAACAAAAATTAAATCAGTAAACTTCTCTTATTAATTCCAATCCATCCATTTCTACAACAAAACAGGATATGATACAAATTTTCTCAACAATAATTAAACAAAGAAATGCCTCAAGTTTTCAACCTTCAACAATCGTGTAAGTTTTCAATTTGATCGTGTAGCTCCTTGGATCGATTTCTTAACCTGATCATTTACCCTTTCAAACATGATCGCTTAGTTACTTGAACGATCACTTACCTCTGATTGCTTACTTGTCTGTTCGATCGCTTACTTTTCTAAATGATCACTTACTCATATAACCTGGATCAAGGAAAATTTAAAACGCAAGTCAAAAGACTTAGTGAGTGATACTTTTGAAAATCTTTTGGAAATACAGTTTATAAATCATTTTCGTTTAAACACATGCTCATTGCCTAAATTCAATAACACATTTCAAATCATAAATACACATTAGTTTCACTCATTCCTTTCACCAAGACGTGAATTGTTCTCGTACATGGACTATTGTGATGACATTTTCATCAACAACATCCTTTAGAATTTTTTGGTTCATTCTTTGTTTCTCAAGCTTCCTGGTGCAATACACGTCTTTTATACATTGTCTCACCTCATTCCACCATGCAAGCCTTATCTACATGGCTTCCATAACAACTAGCTCATTGATAGGAAAATGATTAATGGTTTGTACATAATTTCACATTTATTTGAAACACATAAAATAAGCTTTCATTCAAAATCTCTTTGCAAACATTTATATATGAAATATCAATACAAATCAGTATAAGATTAGAAGAAAGGAAAGGTTTTTAAAATCTAATAACATTTTAGAAAATCATTCACTATCTAAATTCTCTTTCTCATAATGACCTAGCCCGGTTTTTAAAATCTAATAACATTTTAGAAAATCATTCACTATCTAAATTCTCTTTCTCATAATGACCTAGCCCTCCTCTGCAACATGTTCGATCTCTTAGCTTTTCTTTTTGAAAAATCTCAAATAAATCATCATTTCCTTTTGTCTTCTTCTCTTATTTACATTAATACTAAGTTGGATTAGTCATTTTTTTACCTCCTATAATTTCGTTAGCTCCTACTTAACTAAATTCTGGCATGCCATGACATCTGGAAACGTCACTGATTTAGTAATTAACCCTGAAAACCTCTTTAATTTCCTACACAATCATTTAGAATTCTACACGATCGTTTAATACGATCGTTCAATCTCTTATACAATCATTATATGTCTTTTACACGATCTTTTATCATCTTTTTCGTCTTACACGATCATCTAGATTGTCTTACACGATCGTTTATGTTCTTATACGATTGTTTAACCAAATCACCTATTATTCAAGAACGGGTCTCATAGAAGATGAATAAATCGCAAAAAAGAAGAAGAAAGAGAAGTGACGAATCGTCCATAATATCAAGGGCAAACCTGGAATTTATGAAAATATTTTACCGGTTTCATAGGTTTTTTGGTTTTTTACAAGAGCCATAAATATTTTGGTGTTTTGTTACATTTATTAAAATTAACCTTAAATTTATTAAATAAACAACCTATTTAACAAGATTTAATTAAATCACATGTCAATTTCTATAGATTATGTTATAATATAAACTTGTAGAAGACATGCATCCCAACTCGTAATAAATTAGTTGTACAAATTAGTGGAAGGTACAAATTAGTGGAATGTACAATTCGAACTATATTTTCAAAAAATGGTACTTCAAGTACTTAATATATATATGTCAAAACATAATAGTGAAAAAAAATAAACATGATATAACACTATAATAATCTACACTTCAAAACATACTAATAATCCATACTATAATACTCTACACCCCAAATACAAACTATAGTACTTTGCACCCCAAACATGGACTATAACAACCACATATTATAATAATCCACTTTGTGCCTCAACGGTCCCTATATATTTTGTTTTAGGTTTATTTACCATGAAAATAAAATAAATTTCGATCGAAAATCCTTGGAATATAAATTTTTATGATAAAATATAAAGGGGAAGTAAATATAAATTTTGTTAATAATTTGATTTTTTTTTTTAAATGCATAACAATTTCTCTTTTCTTTAAATGAAAGTCTTATAAAGGGAAATTGTTTTTTATAGAAAAAAAATTAAATGGGTTATAGAAAAAAAAAATTTAATGGGTTATAGAGAATTTGATCGATTTTGCTATAATTTGCAAAACATTTTGAAAAATTGTATTAGATGACAAAATAAATTAGAAAAACACAACTCATCACACTTTCTTTTTGCATATTGCAAATTTGGCAAATTTGACGGTAATCAAACGATAATTTGACGGTAATCTGCTCTTAAATTTGCTATTTTTTGAAAATTTGAAAATGTAAGTTACATGAGCTTTATTATCTTTTTTTTTTTTTTTTTTGTTATTTTTGCAAACTCCCCAAAAGTTTTAATATTTTGCTATTGTAGTTGTCATCCAAATAACTTCTATTATTTGACACATTCCTAATTACTTTTTGATCATGATTGTTATCTAATCGTTATCATATATTTAATTATTTGTTATCAAATGATTGTTTGATTGCTATTTGATATAGATCATGTAATTTATTTGTTTTTACTAAATCACTTCACGTGACTTCTATTTTACCAATATTGAATGTCAAATCACCATTCTCAAGGTTTCACTTAAAAGATTGGGCTTTATTAGAAACAAGCAAAACAAAAAGAAAATTTATTGTGTTTGATACTTAATATAATAAATAATAATTTATTATATTAATTTAACCTTCATTTGGTTACCATATGAATACGATAGAAAATAGACATGCATATCAGATATCAAAAACCGAATCTAAATTTTACTCTAATTACTAAGATTAACATGCAAATTAGGGTTTTAAAGATACTTACATTTGAAGCTTTGATTTTTTCTTGAACCACCACTAAGGTTGACATGTTATCCTTTGGACTCAAAATCAGGTTGTGGGATCCGTTGGATGAAGGAACCGAGAGAGAGAGAGAAAGAGATGAAAATAAAGAGAAATTGGACATTTCGAAGATTTTTGTAAATAAGTGAGAAAGAAATAGAAATTAAATTTCTTGACAGAGCCCAAAAAGTTCAACCCCTCAAATGGAGAAATTTTCATGCAAAATTGCATCTTCATGCAACACTATAGTCCAAACAACTCAAAGTCCACTTTCTCTAGTGGACTTTTTGTCTTTATCAAATGATAACACCTAGCCCACCAGAGTTAGTAGGATTATCCTACAAAATGTTGGATCTTTCCACTAACTTTGGTCAAATGGCAAAATGGTCATTTGGTCAAAAGTCAACCTTTTGATTTTTTACCATTTTATTTGTCTTAACTAATTTTGACCCTTCGAGCATGAATTTTCATTTATATTCTCAAAATTCAAATCATAATTAAATATATTGCTAGTCAAAGTTTGACTTTTCAAAATAAAAAAGTCAACATTTTGACTTTTTGCAACTTTAACTATTTCCATCATTTTTTAGCTTTCGAGTATGAATCCACATTTATATTTAACATAAAGATCTATCTGCAATCTGATAACCGACGACTATATCACATATACTTATCGATTTTTCTCTTTTCTCACCTAAATCGAACAATTCGACTCGTTTCATCATACTATTCTAAGTTTCTTCCATATGAGTTAGCAGAAGAATCTAATAGACCTATAGATCATGGGCTCCAACAATCTGAGATTAACTGACTGAACTCTTTTAGGCTGAGCTAATCAACATTTATTAACTAACGGGCCATTCCATTAAAGTTTCGTAGTTGCACTCCTTTCACTATAGATATATTTGTGTCTATTTGATATAACCATGATTGAAAATTTAATTTTTCACATGTTGTTTGTAACCTCGACTAGATTAAATTATCCTTTACCCCCGAGACTACATCTAACTCTTTACGTCTCACTTATCCAATATTGGACAATTAGTTTAAGGTCTAGCCTATAAACTGAATCCCCCTCCGGCTAATGAGAAGGTGGAACCTCTTGTTCAAGATTTGGATTTAGTCCTTAAGGAACAACCTATCTACTAACCCTAAAGTGGGTAAGAGTGAAATTCGTCTTGCACCCTTTATCACCAACTATTATCCACCTGGTCTTACCCCTAAAATTGGAGGCTTATTGGGCTAACATTGATTAGCTCCCTTACATATGTAGACATAAGGATAATCTCGTGTGAACATGAGTTCATAGTTAGCTCAGGATTATATTAAGCTACCTAAGTCATCAATAGTCGAAATAGTCAGTTTTAAATAGTAAACAACATTATAACGTAAAAGTGACTATTTTATGGTTCAGTCTTATGTAAACTTTTTACATAGGATGCCCTCACTTTCATGTATCCACATGAACGATTTAGAATCACATCATTTGTACTAACTGCAAAGCGAGTTGCATCCATATTGTCCCCAAAATAAGGTGTCCATCCTTATTCGTATACTATAGACTATTTAGGTTATATTCTCAAACTTAATTCACGTTTATATCTCTATATAAAGTTAAGTTTATTCAAAATAGTCTTGAGACCTTAGTTTATTGGATTTAAGATTATAGAATTTAATTTCAGTAATAATTTTTCGATAACGATTTTATTAAATAGAATATGATAACAAACTATGAGTTTTATAACATAAATTTCAACAATGATAGTCTTTTATTTTTGTCAACTAGTTAATCATTTGGTTGATTTATGATTGTCGTCATATAATTACTTTAAGGTTTTTTCACGTAACTTATAGTTTTTAATAGAAAATCACAAAGGTATCGATCATGCATATGATCACAATCAAACAAAAATCACAAAATACTTTAAGATATCTAATGAAAATCATACGATAATCAAATGCACTACAAGTAATCGGAACAATTGTGACGCCAAAAACAACATCGACAAAAGGTGCGTCGTCGTTGATCACCTTTCTTCGATGCATGAAATGTTACGTCGCGAAAATTCTAAAATTAAATTTAATGCATTCACTTTCCGCGACGCAGAGAAACAAGACGTCGCAGAAAGTCAAAAAAAATAAATTTAATGCGTTCACTTTCTGCAACACACAAAACCAAACGTCGCGAAAAGTTTAAAATGAAAATGAAATTTAAATTTAATGCGTTCACTTTTCGCGACGCACACAATGGTACGTCGCAAAAAGTGACTTACCGCGACGTAGAGAAACAAGACGTCGCAAAAGGTCAAAAAATTAAATTTAATGCGTTCACTTTCTGCGACGCACAAAGCCAAACGTCGCGAAAAGTTTATAAAATGAAAAATTAAAATTAAATTTAATGTGTTCACTTTTTGCGACGCACACCATGGTACGTCGCGGAAGGTGACGTACCGCAACGCAGAGAAACAAGACGTCGCGAAAAGTCAAAAATTAAATTTAATGCGTTCACTTTCTACGGAGCAAAGAAACAAGACGTCTTGCAGAGGTGCGTCGCAAAAGATTATCATACGAAATTAAGGTTAGACTTATGCGACGTTGGAGGGTGCCACGTCGCGGAAAGTGTAAAAAACAACGAAACAACGTGGATAGTCGAACTAAACCACGACGTCACCTACTTCATACGTTGCAAATACCTGCTTTTCGTGACGTTTTCGAAGACGTCGCGAAAAGTGTAAAAACAACGAAACGACGCGGATAATCGAACGTATATCGCAACGTCACCTACTTCATATGTCGCAGATACCTGCTTTCAACGACGTTTTCGAAGACGTCACGAAAAGTGTAAAACCAACGAAACGACGCGGATAGTCGAACATAAACCGCGACGTCACCTACTTCGTACGTCGCAGATACCTACTTTCTGCGATGTTTTCGAAGACGTCACGAAAAGTCTTGCCTATTTAACTGAATTCATTCAACAATTCTTGAATTTTCTCATAATTCATTCACAATCCAAATTTTTGAGAGAGAAATGGAGAAAGTTCGAGGTTGCCAAATTTCGCCGTTGTCGTTGCCGTCTCTTACTACGCACCGTCTACTGCCGTCTTTTAGTCCATTGCACTTGAAGTTTTTTTTTAATTTTTATGTAATTAATTTTTTGTATTGAACACATTTAATGTATTATTTCATTTCATAATGAGTAATGTTTTCATTTTAATCAGTTTATTACAGATTTTATTATATTGAGTTTTACTAATGCCTAAATAATGATAATAAAACTATTTAAGAAATATATATATATATATATATTCCGCGACGCCGACGTCGTGGAAGTCGTATGCAACATAATGGGCAGTGCACGGGGGAAACCTTCCTCGACGTTGTGTCGAGATGCGTCGCGAAAAGTATCCCTGATGCGCTTTTCGCGACGTCGTTCATTGGGAAAAACCGTTATTATTGCATAGAACTAAACCACGTACTATGGAACTGATCTGGATCTTGGGATCAAACTCATTTATTTGAGATTGGTCTAGTACACTTATGTGTAGCTGAGCATTTTTATGTTCTACCCATATTATTCTTGCTTTCTCAAGGTAATGAATTTAATTAGTATGTGGTAACATGATAGACCCAAAGTCACCAAATTTTATATACGTGGGAAAGAAAATGATAGGAAGTTGGATGATGTTTTAGTTGGGTTAACTGTTGTAATATTTTTGGATGTGTGTTGCTTGGGAGGTTTTTAGAATGTTTACAATGGGGGAGGGGGGAGATATTTGTCTTCCTGTTTATTATGGGTACAAGACGAAATAGCCCATAGTTTGCTAGATGTTACTCCAATTGAGTTTGCAATTCAACTACTATTGTTTTATTTCCAGATTACAAGACAATTATGTGAGGAGTTTCTTTTCGTTTGGTTAACTATCATACATAAGACCAATATATATGACTTTAAACCTATCCATCTTATTCTCATTTGATCTTTTCTGATTTAAAAGTTGTCTCAGATGAACATGTTTTCTGGATTATTTAGGTAGGATCTTGAGCATTGAACATTTGTTTTGATTTGTTTGGAAATTCGTTTTGTGTTATGATAGTCATGAATCTTGTATAGGAGACCATGGCAATAATGTTGAAAAGAAAAAACAGCACTAATAGGTTTCTTACAGTCTTTTTCATCTTTTGTGGATTGCATTTTGCCAATTATGTAGATTCAAACTTGTTGGTATTCTTCTGAAAATCTATACTACTTCTGGCATTTGGACTTTGTCTGGTATGTACTTTTGTTCTCTTTTATCCATCTTTCTAAATGATTAATTTTGAAGAACTACGAGATTCAACGGAAGTTCATACGGTCCGGTGAGACAGGCTCACGACATTTCAACCAAATCTTGATGGTCGTACTTCATCTGCATGATGAGTTATTATCAAAACCACAGCCTCTGACGAACACATGCACAGATGCAAGTTGGCAATGTTTCGAGGTTAGGTTTGTTTTATTCAATTTTTTGATACACAAAAACTTTGTTGTAGTTCTTACTAGTCATTTCTTATGTGCGGTAGAATTTCCTAACGCACAAAATGTAGCGTCGAAAGATCCTCTTACATTTCCCGACGCCGTAATTTTGTGCTTTTGAGTTAATATTTTGATCCAATTTTTAGAAATATAATATGTAAAATATATTTACATTTATGCTCATCTTTCAAGACACGTTGGTGTGTTGATGGCACTCATATTGCTACATGTATTCCCTAAACGAGTAAATGCCTCCTTAAGCGTCAAATAACAATTCACAATTATTACTAGATTGGACTGTAAAATGACTTTAAATCACAAACCAACTTCAGAAATAAAACTAAAACTAGAGAACACAGACTAAAATGCCAAAAACAATATGAGAGGAGGTAAGTCCAATAAGATCGAAACTTTCAAACTAGAAATCAAGAGGAAAAATCAGTAAAGCTTAGGCACATAAACCCAAGAAATCCAAAAAATTAGTTCAAAAACCACCAATTTATGCTTTAACTGAGAGAGAACGAGGAATTGATTCCTTCTGAAAACTACACTTTTTAATCAAGCAGAGCAGAGAACATCGCAAGAATTATGGGTTGCTATTTTGCTTGAACATTTTCACACTTCTCGAAACAAAATATTAAAACCATTTACAAAGAAAACTACTGGACTCTCCTCAACAAAAGCATCTTGTGCCAGAGAATACATAATATTCTCACTGTTTAAACTAACATTTGAATCTTCATCAAAATTGTACCCGGAAATAGTCAAATAGTCTTTAGGAGATGGATGACTATAAACTCCATTTTAAAAAACAATTCAGAAAAGAAATTGAGCGAAGTTAAAATGACAATGAAATTGACAGTCACCTTAACTTGCAAAAGCAGCTTAAAATATATATGTATATATAACGACAATCCAGAAAAGGTAACTCACAAAGCTCAAAGAAATAGGGAACGCAAGTTACCCCAAAAAAGTGAAATAATTGAATGTCACCTTTGAGTAATGCTGACTGCTGAAAATAAAAAGCAGAGTAATGCTGACTGCTGAGAATAAAAAGCAGAGTAATGCTGACTGCTGAGAATAAAAAGCAGAGTGAAGCCATATAGATTGCGAATGGAGATGCACAGAAATTTGAAGAGAGAGAAGTCAAGTTGAGAGAGCAGCCCAATAAAAATCTGCAAATACAATTAAAACTCTTTGAAGCCATGCTAAAATAACCTACTGCATTTATCTACATTTTGCAGATGCTGGCTCAAAAGCAAAACTCTCTAAAACCATCAATTAGTCAGAGAAGTTGTACACTAAAATTTCAGAAATTATGAAAAGGTGGGAGTCGCTAATGTATAAAGAAAACAAAGGAAAACCCAATACAAACAAAAAGGACCAAATAAAATCTAAATCTTATAGTCATATAGTTAGAAACCAAGGTAGTATAAGCTAACTTTGTCCCACATCAGTTAGAATGGGATGACCAAGTAGTACTTAAGTGGGTTGGTTCTCCCACCTCAACAGTTTGGCTTTTGGGTTCTCCAAAGTGCTTAAAACCCTAAGAGTCATATCAAAGTTGATTTTCTAACATTTCGGAAGAAGCACCAGCAGAGGGTTCTAACCAGGTGTTTCCGAGAGAAGTACCGTTGGTCTAGCTGCCAGAATGTCGTCCCACGTCGCTTGGCTCTCCCACCTCAATAAGCATCCAAGATATTTAAGTACCTAACGCATATCTACCCTAGGTACTGGGAGGAAGAAGAAAGAGGAAAAACACGCATATTCCATTGCCTATTTATTAACTGAAAAACTACGCAGAGAAGATTGATATCCGCCATTAACTCCTCGGCTAAATGAATATATTGGGACATTATGGAAAACAAGATTTTTAAGGCTTCGGGACATCAAGTAACGAAAAGAAAAAGATGTAAAATCGTCCCCTTCAAAGCCCTTCTCCATTTTCTCAACGACCAAAATAAAACTTGAGTGCAATCAAAATTCAATCATATTAAAGAAAAAGAATAGAGATGAGAACAAATCAACAAGACAATCAAACAAAATCAAGATTTAAAGGGTAGACTCAGAAATTGCTAGCCATGTACACAATCAATGCAATCTTGTAACCCATGAAACAATGATAATTGATTTTAACACTTCAATCACAAACCTAATTAAAGATTCCCATTCCCATGTATTTACATTCCTTACAAACAAGACAAACATGAACTGAAGACCAAGCTTCAAAAGCACAAATCACCGATAACTGATGAGAAAAAAAACAAAAATAGAACTCTATATCTAGCAAAATATGTTTAATACAAGGCTACTGATCATGTTTGCCTCCAATAAAGAAATCATGAACAGTGGTTTTCTAATCAATACTTTACATGCATCATTCTGTTAGGATACTGTAAGAACCCCTGTGTTATTCATACTTACAAGAGGGGTAAAAAGGTAAATGAACAGGTAACTAATGATGGAGGAATAATCTGAAAAAAGTTTGTGCAGGTGGGACCTGCGGGGAGGAAAGATAGGGGAGCTATATATAGACCTTTAATAGGGTTTAGGGTAGCTAGGTTATTTTTATTTCCATCTTTTGGTTGTAAAGGCTGCGCCTGAGTTTCCTCAGCTCATTGTGAGGGGGGCTGGGGAGTTTTTCTTGTTGTTTGTTCTTTCCGTTATCATCATCTTTTTTACTTGTTATCATATTTTGGCTTATATATATATAAATCAGCAAAGTACTGACTCTGTTTCAGCCATTAAGTTGAGATATCTTAGATTATTCTTGTTAATATCCTAACAACTAGTATTAGATCCCTGAAACTGGGAGTTATTAGGCACGCAATGGCTCAACAACAGATAGAAGAAAGAGTATAGGGTACTGAAAAGGAAATCCTGGGACTGAAAGAAATGATGATAGAAATGAAGAAATCCATGGATAGAATGGCGAATGAGATGAGAGAGAGCCATAGTTATAAGAAAAGAGAGGAGTCTAGCACATCCAACAGGTCTGTCATGAAACTCAAGGGAAAAATAGAAGAAATGGATGTCATGACCGAGGAAAACAATACAACAGTAGATCGGAGTAAGTATAAGAAGTTGGAAATGCAATGCCAATGTTCTTAGGAGAAAACCCTGAATCTTGAGTTTATAGAGCAGAGCATTTTTTTGAGATCAACAACTTACTAGAAACAGAGAAAGTAAAGGTAGCGGTGGTTAATTTTGGGCATGATAAGGTGGATTGGTATAGGTGGAGTCATAACCAGAAGAAGATTGAATCATGGGAAGATCTGAAGGGGAGAGTGTTTGAGTTTTTTTCGAGATTCGAGGCAAAAGAGCTTGGGTGCTAGGCTGATCTGTATTCAACAGAATGGAACATTGGAAACATATAATGAATATGTTAAGAAGTTTGTGAACTACTCAGCACCATTACCCTATATGGCAGAAAGTGTCCTTCGGAACGCATTCGTGACTGGATTGGAACCCACTCTACAGGCCAAAGTGATAAGTAGACACCCTCACACATTAGAAGAATGTATGAAGCATAGCTAGTGAATGATTGAAATCTAGCATTACAGTTGGCTAGGGCAGAGTTGGTAATAGTAGAACCTAAAGGAGAAGAGGGCTCCATTAGCAAGACTCAAGGGGGAAGTGAGAACGGAACTAAGAGGAAAACTGAGTTTCAGATGAAACAGATCACTACTCCGATCAAGGGAACTTACCAGAAAAACGAACCTCCAATAAAAAGGCTCTCAAATGCTGAATTTCGGGCAACACTGGACAAGGGTATCTGCTTTAGGTGTAATGAAAATTAGTCCCATGGCCATAGATGCAAAGTAAAAGAGAAAAGAGAATTAATGCTCTTCATCCTCGATGAAGAAGAAAGTAAAGGGAAGAAGGGATTCTGGAAGGAAGTACATGGGACATTGTTGAATTGAAGCAGTTGGATTTCACGAACGGGACTGAAATTGAGCTAAAAACAATTACTGGATTTTCTTCAAAGGGAACCATGAAGCTGAAAGGGATGGTAAAAAGGAAAGAAGTGGTGGTGCTGATCGATAGCGGGGCCATGCACCACTTTATACATCAGAATTTAGTGGAGGAAAGGGAAATCTTAGTTGAGAAGGGGACTCAGTTTGGGGTCATTATTGACAATGGCACACGTTGTAAAGGAAGGGTTATGTAAGAGGGTTGAACTAAAGCTGAATGAAATGATTATTGTAGCGGATTTCTTGGTTGTGGAGTTGGGAAGTGTAAATGTTGTGTTGAGATGGTTGGATACTATAGGAACTATAAAAGTTCATTGGCCCTCTTTTACCATGACCTTTTGGGTTGGGGAAAAACAGATTGAAGCTAAGTGTTCTTTAAAGGCATTAGAAAAAACTTGGGGGGAAGAGGATCAAGGTTTCCTTACGGGGTTTCAACACTATGAAATTGAAGTGGAAGATGAGTACAAGGAAGAACCAAGGATGAAGGGAGATGAGGAAAACCTGCCCATGATCAAGTCACTATTGAGACAATATGGGGATATCTTTGAGGCACCAAAAGGACTACCACCCAAGAGAGTCATTGATCATCACATCCTGACCATAACTGAACAAAGACCGATGAAAGTGCGGCCTTATAAGTATGGTTATGTTCAGAAAGAAGAGATTGAGAAGCTGGTGACAGAGATGCTTCAAGCAAGGGAAATTAGACCTAGTCATAATCCCTACTCAAGCTCAGTATTGCTAGTCAAGAAAAAAAGATGGAGAGGATGGAGGTTTTGCGTAGACTATAGGAAGCTGAAACAAGTGACCACTTTCGATATATTTCCCAATCTGGTTATAGAAGAATTGTTAGATGAACTAGATGGAGCTACGGTTTTCGAAGCTAGACCTGAAATCTGGATATCACCAAATTCGAATGAGGGAAGAGGGCATCAAGAAAACAATTATAGGGACTACGGTTTTTTGAATTTACCTACCTACCCTTCCTCTTATATGTATGGATAATAAGAGGCCTTACAATTTCATCCCAAACATAATCTAGCCCAACCTTTACCTCCATCACCCTTAACCATATAAAAAAAACAATTACGGACTAAAAAGAATCCATCTTCTCAAAATCTTCAAGCAAAGACAATGAAGCTAGATCCTTGTACTCACATAACTCATAGCAAAGCAAAATGAAGTCCAAAAAACCAAAGCCAATATCAACAAAATCAAAAAACATGATCCAAAAGAGGGATGAACTTCTCTTCCTAGAATCTCCACACAGGTGTAGCATTATGATCTTCAGAATTTGTAGCATCACATTCATGAAAGAGAGAATCCTTCCTTAAATCTTAGCTCTTAGTTCTTTGAATCTGGTTTGACAAGTCTTTTGTCGTTTGGGCTCCATGAGAGGCCAGTGAACCCTTCTATCATATTTCCATCTCTTTTCATTTTATGAAAACAATTTCAATTCCTAAAAAAAAAAAAAGAAAGAAAGAGAAAATAAATAAATAAAATAAAATAATGAAACCTGTTTTTGGCTCATTTACAATTTAGGTGCACGCCTTTGTAATGGTTGATGGCACAGGCAAGCAAGCACCTGACTGAAGGTGCTCGCCTTGACTGACACATAGGCAAGAAGACCCCAGGTCGCCTCCCCTGAGGCGTGCGCCTTGAGTCGCCTCAAGATCATTGACTAGATTCATTGATTTGGATATATATTGAAAAAAATCCCAAACTATAGTGAAACATTGCAACAAAAATGAAGACTGTCAATTCAGTGTTGCAAAAATATGAGCAATAATACAAGCACTAATTATTTCAATGAGGTTAGTTCAATGAACTAGTGTAGAATGATTCTTATGAAATAAGTGCAACCTTATTCCTTCCATAACTAGTTTTACAGGAATCCTCTCCCGCTGTTTAAAAACATAAAGAAAAGAAAAATAGAACATTCCCAAAACTTAGAGCATCAATATGGCAATTTTATTTATTTCCATGGCATTATCAACTTGCAACAAAATTATGATCATGATGATTTACCTGAGCCCAAAAACTTTTTCAGTGCCTTAGTCAACATGTTCCACCAGATAGTATTTTCAAGATAATTCAAGATAACTATGATTCCACTCTTGCAAATAGGATTTGAGGTTATGAATGTCAAATAACGACTTCCTCAACACTCAGTAGGTAGGATTGGTTGTACAATATCCCTTGAAGCTAAGAAGTAATACTATCAGCCGAAGTGAGTTTAGCTGACATGACCAAGATCAACGGTTTGATTTCTCATCCTTGCAATTGTACTTAAAGAGTGAGGGAAAATAATATTGCAATCCTTTTGTGTTCAATCTACCAGACAGAGAACTCATGCAACAAAATGGGGCAAGGGGAGCTATACGTCTCTAGAAAGAAGAAAGAGATACTTGCAAACCTGTGTCACGTACCAGCCAAAAGAGTGGAGTTTTTTCTTCAATGTTGTCAAAAGTATGAGATGTAGCAAATTAGTGCTAGTTGAGATCCTACTTCACATCAAACGTTAATGGTGCAAAGCAAGAGGACACTAAACAGAGAGCAAGTTTAATAATCAATGGGTTTATTACTTGAACAATAGTTCTCTTAGAGCAGATCCTCTTCAAGTAAATGTTGGGGCTGCACATGCTTATACCAAAATCTTCATAAATATCAAAACCAAGAAACTTGATCGACTAAATACATGAAATATGTAGAATGTGTGATCACAATTCAGGGTGGGGTGGGAGAGGGATGGCACCATCCCTGTGCATTTTGTTTTAAAAGAAAAGGAGTATCATGAAAAACAAAGAAGAAGTAATTGGAAGACATCAAACCTCATACTCGCATAAATATGCTTAAAGAAAATATGAGAACAAAATTACAAATATTGAATTTCATCTTCTATCTCAAAGTTATGATGCAAGTTTACAAATATCTTCATATTCAACAGCCTTAAGCACCCTGCCATCGTATACACCCTTCTCAATTTGCACTTTAGCACAAAACTTATCAGTGTCAACACCTAACAACCTAGCATTTGATCCACGATATGCGCCATTTACTATTCTTACTAAGCCACCAATTTGTGGTATCACTGTTTCTAATTCTTCTTGATCAACTCTCAACACATGCTTGCCGTCAAGCATTTCAATCTCTCCAACATATTTATCAATCACTTTTCGCACAACTCCCTTCTGTTTATAGTACCCCTTTTCAGCCAAATCCTTGCTCATAATCTTTACAATTATTCCATCACAAAGCCAGTAATCCTTCCTATTAAGCTTCTCCTTCTTCATCTCTTCTTCTTTCATCAATTCCTCCAAAGATGACAGACCACCACCACTACCCATCCTGTTTTTGGAAGTCCCTTCAGGTTTCCCCTTGATAGTCTCATACGTCTCATCCTCATCAAAAACTACCCTGGAACTCTCTCCTTTCTTCTCCTTCAATTTTGATGTTGTTCCCAAAGCAAATCCTAGTTTAACCCCACTCTCTAATTTCAACTCTCTTGTTTGTTCAGCCTCCAAAAGCTCGGCAGATGCGGAAGCCAAAGGTGCAAATTGCTCAGCCCTCTCAATTTGCCTCTTTATTTCTCTTTCTTGCTTCTCTTCTTCAGCTAAATCCGCCCGCATCCTCTTATTCTTCATTCTCTCTTTAAAAAGCGTCTCTGAGTCTCTATCTATGTAAGTAATGAACCAACCCTTGGGAGTTTCCTCTACTTTACATTGCCCAGTTCGACCCAAATGTTTAATAAATTCAGTAAGAGTAGCCCACTGCGTTGAATTCATATGAATATGATGTCTGTCGTTAATGTATTCATTATAGACAACTGTAGCTGCCACACGACTGAACCGATGGCTACGCTTAATGTGCTCCATGAAAGATGTCTCGAACTCTTCAGAGTAGCCTTCAACAATACGATGGGGATTTTGGCCAAAGATCTGCATCTGGCGCTGGTGGCTTTCACTCATACAGTGACATTTAAAGCCATTCTCATCCCGGCACTGCTTTTGACACATCTGGCAATACCATCTCAGCTTCTGTAGCCCTTTCGCCTTGATTCTGTTTGCGATTGCTTTAGGGGTCAGAAATTCGTTCTTCCCCATTGAAATTTCTTAGAGGATTCTTTAGGGTTTTTCTGTATGTGAAGGGTGGAGGAAAATGAGATACTCCACCAAATCGACTCGAATATCAAAGATTTCCAAAAATGAAAAAGAAAGGTAAGCGGCGAGCGACTGGGTAATGGGGGTCCGTGTCGATCAGCTGGCGTTGAAGGAAGTGGGGGGGTGCGGTTGAAGAAGAGAGGGATATAAGAAGAATAGAATAAGATGGTGAAGACAGCGCTCCGGCGAGCAGCTGCGGCGGAGGAGGAAACCTAACAAATAGAAAAGAGGAAGAGTTGACGTAGAAATTACCTAATTGTAGAACTGATTTGTTTAGAAAAAAATGCTAAATGATAAGATATCTCTCAATCTTCTATCTTTTGAGTAGGAAAATACTTTTTAACTTAGCAAATATTTGGAGCGTGAGTTGATATGTCCCCAGAATTTACATATCTATGTTTGTGGTCAAAGTTTTGTCTGATTTCATAAGCTTTTCATAATCTGTTTTCTTTTTTTCTTTTTTTTCTTTTTTTCTTTTTTTTTTTATTACTATCTTTGTTTTGAATTTCTTTCCAATAATTATCCTAATTTTTTTGGAATAAAATATGAATTGCAATTTTTTTTAACTCCTTTCTTATTATTCTCACCAATTCCCTCATCATATTCTTCTTATTTTTCTTCTTCTTTCTCTCTCAAAACATTGTGATATCACCAAAAAAAAAAAAATTAAAAATTCATGGCACCTCTTTTTTACATATTCCAAATACGATAAATATAACAAGTAATTAAATATGTTATAGAACTATTAAAAAACTATCCACTTTTGAATTTGCTAACTTTACAATTTAGAAAATGGGTAGTTGCAAATTTAGCAATTAGATTCAAAATAATTAAGTATATAGCAACAATTTAAAAAAATTACAAATATAGCAAATTTTGTCAAATTATATCATTAATATAAGTCTATCAACGATAGACCATGTTGTAAGTGATAGACCATACGAAGTGTATCAGTGATATAAGTCTATCAGTGATAGTTTTACTATATTTGTATTTTTTTTTTAAATTTTGCTGTATCCTTAATTATTATTGCTGAAATGGTTAATCATTCCAATTTTTCTTTAGAAAATGTAGTGACATGAGTCCTATTATCCTGAAAAAAATGTAGTGACATGAGTCCTATTATCCTGAAAAAAAATTCTATTTTTGTAAACGTCCTTTTTTCTCCACCATTAATTTTTTTAATGAAATTCCCTATGACTATCTTCTGAAAAACAATTTTATTTACAATTTCTCCAATTCGGAGAATTATAAAAGAAAAAAGAGAACTCCATTTTTCTTTTATTTTTGTTTTTTTTCTAGAAAAAGCTCTAGAAAACAAGTATCTATTTTATGGTTTTTTTTTTCATAAATTTTTGTTTCATCATTCTACGACATACATAATTGTGGATCCTCATACATTGATTCCTCTAGTATTGATCGTTATTGTCAGTTGGATGTGAAATGTAATGATCCTAAAAATGGTTGTCATTACCCAAGTCAACAACTGCGACATAGCTATCATTGTAGTCTTTGTGATTATTGCAATTGTTGTCATTATTGTACGTGTTAGGAGTGTAAGAATATAGGTTGAACTCAAATAACCTGAACTACCTAACTTATATTATAAGGGTTGGATTAGGTTAAAGTGTGGATTGGGTTGGGTTTAAAAAATAGGATTTTTTCGAGTTGGATTGGGTTGGGTCTCGAGTTAGGGTTGAAAAATTCAGTTCAACCCAACCCAACCCGAATTAATATATATATATATATTATTTATTTAATAAGAAAAAAAATTACTAATTAGGTTTTCTCAGTTTACCTTTTCACTTCTCACGGCCCATGCAAAACCATCTTCTTAGTTCTCACGCAACACTTCACCTCATCTTCTCAGTTCTCACGTCGTCACACGACACTTCACCTCCAACTCTCCCTCGTGCACCGCAACATCTCTGACGTCTCCTTCGTCTCAGCTCTGTCTCTCCTCCTTCATCTTCTTTGTCAGGCCGATCTCAGATCTCAGTTCCTCAATCTCCTTCGATCTCATATCTCCTTTGTCTCCTTCGACATCTCCTCCAACTTCGACATCTCCAATCTTCAACATCTCTTATATTCCCCAAATCTCATATCTCCTTCGTCCTAGTCAAGCATATATATATATAAATAATAATAAAACTTGACAACCCAAACTATATTTTACGGGTTGGGTTGAGAATGTCTCCCAACTCAACCCAATTACACCCCTAATACGTCTAGTTGAAATTAGTTTCATGCATACTTTGCACATCATTGTATATTGGGTCGGCATGATACATTTGTTCCTTTGGTTTTGTCATGACGTAGATTTGAATATTTGTCAACCATTCATGCCCCATGAAGAACTTCACATCTTTGTCATCCTATATTTATACTAGTGGTAAAGATTGTGTAAGGCTCTCTTGAATGCTAGCTCATTGTTGTGCTTTTCTCTTTTTATTCTGGTAACGACATGAATGCAATCTAATAGCTCATTATATGTTATTGTAACATCATCCCTTTTAAGGGTCCTAATATGTATAATCTATGGTCTCATTCTAGCAACCACAAAAATGTATGTGAAGCCCTCTCCTACACTAAATTATTTTAAAATAAACGTGGTAAATTTATATCGACATGCGTTCATATGTAAACTATTAACTAATTAATTGCCAAACATACATTGTGTTGGATTTTATGTTCTAGAACTCGTAGATAGTAAATGTGTAATTCATTTATCGTTATTAATAAAGTATTGTTGTAATTTCAATCAGTGTTATTAATTATTTTATTATATTTATTTTAATAACCTAAATAAACTAACATTCTAAACTACCTTATGAGTCTTGAACTGTATGTGAAGACATACAAGAATCAGTGTTCAAGATATAACTTAAAGAGACTATAGTATAAAAATAAAGTTAGATACCTCAACCTGATAACACTATGGATACGACCTACTTTATATTTGATACAAACACAATGATTCAACACATTTATGTAGATGATATGCAAGTGGAGTATCCTATATAATGAGTTTACAAAAGACTAGACCACAAAAAAGTAACTATTAAATGTAACTCTATTGACTAGTTAGATTTCTATTTCAATAGGATGATCTAGGTAACTTAGTTCTTAATCCTTAATGTACTATGAACTTTTGTTTACAAGTGATTGTCCAAATTGCTGACTTAATAAGCTTACTATTTTAGGCATAAGATCAAGTGATGAGTTGGAAACATAATCACAAAAGAAATTTACTAATTCTCGATTTTATGATAAGTAGATGAATGTTTCCATAAATGGTATCTACAGGATTTGAACAAAAGGTCCTACCCTCTCTATG
This sequence comes from Cucumis sativus, assembly GCF_000004075.3. Taxonomy (NCBI): domain Eukaryota; kingdom Viridiplantae; phylum Streptophyta; class Magnoliopsida; order Cucurbitales; family Cucurbitaceae; genus Cucumis; species Cucumis sativus. The sequence continues at coordinate 23,481,092 of NC_026657.2, forward strand.
ACACAAGAGAGGTTTCGTATTATTAGTTGAGCCATAAATAGTTGTTGTTCATTATGGGCACTGATATTTAAGGACTAAGAAGTAACTTGGAGGTAAAATGATAATTTAACTCAACTGATGTTATAAACAACCGAGAATAACTAACTTGTTGTTATTGGTCTATATCCATGTATACAAAAAAAAAATATAGTTATAAAAGTGCAACTGTGAGTATTTACTCGAGTGTATAATGGATATGGTAGACACGCGCAGCGAAAATCACATCAATTCTACCCTAATTGCATCTAATCCTATTAAAAACTAACATGCATTTACCTAATTAAATTTTATTGGGTTTTAAGAAACCATATCTTTGAAGCTCAAATATCACACTAATCTCCACCTCCACACAATTTAGATGTAACGACTCAACTCTTTATACTAAGTTGAGGTCGTTACTAATAAAATAAATAACAAATTTTGCATTTAAAATAAAAAGAAAAAAAAACTAAATTCTCAATCAAAATACTTTAAATACTCTTTCATAGTTCATAATTTGGAAAGATAGAAATAAATATAGTCTTAGTTCGGGCTCTATCTAACTTTTAAAGAAAAATAACATAAAGTATTTCATAAGTTTGATAACTTTGTATAGAATACTAAAAATCAAATATTGAAAATATGGAAGGCGGAAGCAACATAAGATATTCCCTATGGAAAGTCACGGTCACTTATTGTCATTTGCCAGCTTTCCTCTACCTTTATATTTGTTGAAAAATTAAATATAGAAAAAGTGAGTATAAACATACACTCAGTAAAGGACCCACTACTAGTCCCGCTTAGTGTCTACTAACTTTCCATTAGGGTTCTGTAAGGAAGTACCCCAAAATTATCGTGCTTTCAAACACACGCTATCTAGTGATTCCGTAAGAACACATTTGGTCTTCGATGAACCCAAAGGAACACCTCAAAGAATCGGGCTGTAAGTGACGTCGTCAAATCACTCATAAAATATATCATGAAAGACTGTTGATCCTATTGAACCACATAGTCATAAAAAGGTGGTGATCTCGGGGGATACTCATATGGGTACGACCCTAATAAACAAAGTTAACAAAACTCCACAGTCCATAGCATGTTGCATATCATAACATGACATGAATATCAATTGTAATGTCATTATCATGTGATTAATATATCATGCATCATAACATATTAGTCATCCACAACAACAGTTATCCATAAAAATCACATTATACATCTTGGCTACATCAATGCATGATAAAAAATACATGCAAGTTCTTAATTTTATTTTCGAAAGTTTAGTAGTATAATCTCTTATCTTGAAATTAGATTTTCTTGACTGAGAGTCAAAATTGAAATAAATCAATCTTAAATATAAACAAAGCTGAAGTTGAAACCAAGTTGAAACCAATTCAACCGTGGTTGGGAAAAATTCCACTAAACAATTGTTTCACAATTTGCCAAATACACCTCCAACAAAAATAATCCAAAATTAATTTAGTTGATGGGCATACTAAAACCCAATCAAAACTTTACCAAAAAGTATCAAAAGTTGGCACAACTAAACTAGCTTAAAAGGAAGGCAATGGCTCGGCTAAAGGAGAATTCGACTGGAAGGGAAGGATCGACTTAGCTTAGTAAAGAGACAGATCGGCTGGGACGCACGACTCTCGAAGGGGAATGACTCAAGTTATTTTTTAAGGTGGCTCGAACAGAGTTTCATCAAAGAAAACAGTGGATGAACGCTCAGCTTCACTTGAGACAAAGAGAGACGAAGAAGGATGGACGACTGAAGAGACGAAAGTGGCTCACAAGCAGAGAAGGGACGACGGGCTAAACAGGCACGACCAGACGAAACGAAAACGCCAGATCTGAACCAAAAGAAACACAAATGGAGAACAGGCAGAGACATATGACAATCGACTTGACGTGACAAAACAATCGACGAGGTTACAACGGTGATCAGAGATGGTGGGCGACAACGACACCTAGGGTTTGTGGGGAAGAAGATGGTTGAATTCTTTGGCACGCTGTTTAAGGGGTCCTATTTAATAATAATAATAGTATTAACTATATTATTATTTACTTGTTCCTTTTCCTTTTTACTTTATTTATTTACCAACAAATAAATAATCTCTCTCTTCAACTAATTTCCATCCAATCAAACTTTCTCCTTTCCCCCCAATAATAATATACTCTCTTTAAATAATTATATTATCACAATATAATTATTTTCATTCCAAAAATCTATTTAATTATATACACACACACACACACACACATATATATATATATATATATATATATATATATATATATATATATATATATATATATATATATATATATATATAATTATTCTTAATTCATTCAAATCTATCCAACCTTTAATTAACCAATATCATTCAACTTAAAACAAATCTTTCATTAACACCAAAATCCCAATTTTCAAAATTAATTAAATATTCATCCAAACAATTAATTAATTCTAACTTCCACAAAATCAAATAATTCTCACCAAATATCTCAAAACAACACCCCAATAATTCAACATAATTAACTTAAACTGAGATCATTAACTCCAAATTATCTTAATTTGCAGGTTATTACAATCTTCTCTTCTTAATAAACTTTCGTCCTTGAAAGTTCTAATCTCGAACAACTCACGGTAATGGGCTTTCTCTTCATAGCATTGGTCACCAAATTTCAAAATCTTTAATTTATTATACATACCGACATATGTATACTTAATTAATCCAACACATTACACCAATAAAATTTCGTAACTTAAAATTCAAATTAATCTAACGCTCAAATAATTTCCTTAAATTTTTAAGGTGTTACATTGGACTACCACTAGTGTTGACATACTATTCTCCAAACTTAGAACTGGTTGTGGGACCCGATGAATGAAAGATTTAAGAGAGAGTGAAAAAAATAAACGAAAATACCAAAAGTTTTTAACATACTAAAAAAATCTTCTTTAAATAGACAACATACATGCAACTATTACACGTCTAAACTCACTAAAGCCAAAAACCTCACATTCCATTAACTCTTAGCAATCATGGTGTCATCACTGTGAGCTTCCACTTAGGCTCACTAATAAGTTAATGAAGTTTTGCAACACTGTACTATCTTTTAGTGGGTTTGGTGTCATCACTATGAGCTTTCACATAACCCACTAAAAGTAAAAAGGATTATCCAACAAAATGTTAGATTTTTCAACTAACTTTAGTTAAAGGATAAAATGGCCATTTCATCATTATAGGAGTCAACATTTTGAATTTTTATCATGTTGTCTATCTTGATTAATTTGACCTCTCGAGCATGAATCTGCATTAATTTTTTTGAAATTCAAAATCAAATTTGAATATATTGCCAATCAAAGTTTGACTTTTCAAAGTCAAAAGTTAACAATGACTTTTTACAACTTTGATCATTTCCATCATTTTTGAGCTTTTGGATATGAATTCGCATTTATACTTTTTATATTTAAACCATATTTAAATATAAAACTCTATCTTTAAACTGGTAACCGATCGTTATATCACATGTACTTGTTAGTTCCTCTCTCCTTACCTAATTCATACAATTCAAATTACTCCAACATACTATTCTAAGTTTATTCCTTATGAGCTGGCAGGAGAACCTATTGGACCTATAGATCATGGGCACTGATGATAAGAGATTAACTAGTTAAACTCTTTTAGACCAAGCTAACCAACATTAGTTAATTAATGGATCATTTCACTAAAGTTTCGTAGTTGCATTCCACTTACTATAGATATATTTATGTCCATCTGATTTAGTCATGAGTAGTAAGTTAATCTTTTACATGTTGTTCATAACCTCGGCTGAGTCAAAATACTATTTTACCCTCGAGATTAATCTTACTTCTTAAGTCTCATTGATCCATATTAAATATATGGTTTAAGGTCTAACCCAAAACCTAATCTCTCTCGGGGCAATAAGAGGGTGGGGCTTCTTGTTCAAGTCCTGGATTTAGCCATTAAGGTACCGAATTACATCTTGCATTATATGTCCCCAACTATTCATCTGGTCTTAGCCTTAAAATGAGAAGCTTATTTGTTGAGTTGTCCTAACCTATGCAGATCTAGGGATAATCTCGTGTGAACATAACTTCATAGTTAGCTTAAGATTAAGATTAATATTAAGTTACCTAAGTCATCAATAATCGAAATAGTCGCCAACATGAACTTAGCTCAACTAGCACCTGTATGTTCTTGTGGACAAGAGGCCCCGGGTTCAAATCCCCACCCCAGCATTTATAATATAATCCCAAATCCCCACCCCAGCATTTATAATATAATCCATTGACCGTTATTAATAAAGTGAGATTGAATAATTCTTCTTCGGTCTCAGATTCACGAGCTAGGAAGAGGACCTAATAGACTAATCATAAGCTATAACGATATGACATTAACTGTGTACACTACACTCACTCATACAAATCAAAGAACAATCCCTAGCGAACATACCGTTGAATCATTGCATTTGTATCAAATACAAAGTAACCTTATACTCAGCATAAACAAAAATATTGTTTAATGTGATTAATGAGTTTAGTCAATTAGTATCATATTGGAGCTTCTGATCTGTAGGTAGGGGTGAGTATCGATCAGGCAGGATTAGTTTTTATTTGTTTGTTCGACGGTGCGCTATTTTTTTCGATGGTGCAAATACATATTTTTAGGATTGAAAATTACAAATTAGGATATTTAATAGGAAAATTTCATTAGATAACAAAAAAATTAGAAAAAACAGCTCATAACACCTCTTTTTTTCCTATTGCAAATTTGGCAAATATATATGATGGTAATTAAACGGTAATCAGATGGTAATTTGTTTTTAAATTTACTATTTTTGCAATTTTGAAAATATAAGTGACGTGGGCTTTATTATCATAATTTTTTTTGTTATTTTTGCAAACTCCCCTTAGTGCTCTCGAGAAGAATAGGAAATTATAGATTTTACTTTGGAAAAATAGCAAAAATAGTTTTAAATTGTTAGAATAGCAAAACATGAAAAACAGAAAAAAATAAATGAATGAAACAATTCTGCCTCTGTTCAAACTCTAAAATACAAATTAATAACCCAAAAACATAAACCCCAATTATACTATAATTGAAATAACAAATGCTACAAAAAAATTCTCGCAAAAACATAAAATTAGAAAAGTTGCTATTATTGTGAAGCTCCACCTGATACATTCAAAATTTAAATCTTTGCAGGTAATCGTTTTTCCCTTGGAATTCGACCAATTACTGCCTTCTTTATTTGAAACCCTAAAACTAGTTTGAAAACAATTTGAAAGCATTTGTTCACCTTCTTAGCAGATTTCTTCATAATCACATATAGGCCAAACATGATTAGTCCAAGTCTCTTCCCCTTATTCGAATATCACCATTCTTTTGCATTGGTTCATAAGCACATCTGACTTCAACCGCTTTAGTTTGCACTGTTCTTTTTCTTCTTCGAATATTGCCATTATAGTTAGTTAGTTGCTTTGTTCGTTCTTTTTCGGTTCTAATCAAATTTGTTCTTCTTTTGATGCAATTTTTTCTTTGAATATCGCTATGCAGGAAATGCTTAGGATTGTATTTTTGAACAATTTAAAATTCTTATTGTTGTTGGCTTTGTAATCAATTCCCATTGTTGTCGGCTCTGTAATCTTGGAAGGTTCGAAAGAGAAGAATATTTTGAATAAAACTATGTTGTTTTTAATTATTTAATTATATAATTTATGTAAAGAGAATCAGTTTGTATTTATTATTTAATATAAGATAAAATGTATAACAACCATTAGAAGAAACACTAGAGGATCAAGGTAAAGGAATACCAAGACAGTCGAACAATAAAATCGAAATCTGTTGGGAAGGAATTCAAAAACAGCTGTACAATAAATGTGAAATTATTCAGCGAACTGAAAATAAATTCGAATACTGTTGTACTTCAAAATATTAAAATTTCGATAAAAAACTATGGAGGATAATTGGTAGAATTAAATAAATTCAAATAAAAATCACATTATTCTCACGGTTTTTTTTTTTATATTGATATTTGAAATTAAATTTTTAGTATTTTGGTGATTTTAAATCAAATTTTAAAATCAATTTTTAAATAATATCTATGAAAAAATACCTCATTTAATAATTCTTCCATAAAAGGATTTTATTCCCCTAATTTTGATGCACTTAATGTTTGTATTATTAATTTAAAGAAATTTTATCATTCATACATATCTTTATATTAACATTGATTCCCCTTAAATAATGTCAATTTATTATTATTAATATCATCATATCGTTTATGGAAAAATTGTTACATGCATAATTATAGAGAAAATACAATGTTAATATGAAATTGTTATTATACCAAATGTAGAATTTTAGGGGATGATATAATTTTAAATTCAAATTTTGAAGATTTTTAAACTAAACTTTTAAAATCAAATGATAAAATAAATATTGATTACTATATATATAATCTGAAAACAACGAATGATAAATCTGAAAAATTGTGTATTTATATGATATAATAAAATGTTACTAAAAATTAACTAAACGTTAAGAAACGTATAATGAATAAATTATATTATCAATCATTATATGAAAAATTTATATTTGTATGATATAATAAAATGTTACTAAGAATTAAACAAAGCTTATGAAACCTACAATGAAGGAATTATATCATCAATCATTTTATGGATATGAGAAAGAGTGTGAATTAAATAACTATTATTATATATATATTAATAAAAATAAATTGTTAATAATTTGATTTGAAACCTACAAATAAAAAAATCTAAAATAAATTGAAGACATAAATTTAGGAAATGTTGATTAAATTTGAATTTGAGTTTGAAATTGATAAGACATCATTTTTAAAAAATTCCTAAAAGTACTATCAACTTAAAAGATAGAAAATTTCTTTTATTTCTTCTTTTTCTTAAGAAAGGCAAAAATCTGAGCACTAATGGCTTACAAGTTACAGTCTTATACAGTATAAAAAAGATGCGAAGTTTGACCTAATTAATTATTCTTATTATTTCTTTTTATCTTCAAATTGATATGACTACTAAATGACATGAAAACTGACAATTTTATGCTACAGTTCATAATATATTTGAGGTTTTTTTTTCTTTTTTACTTTATTGAAATATAATAAAATCATTCATCTCACCACAGATAAGAGTTTCCTAAACATTTTCCTTCTTTGTTTCCTCTCATTTTACAGAAGCGATTTCCACAAATTGTATCTTTCTTAAAGTCACAGTAGAAAAGATGACGTGAAATGATGAACAGAGTTCAACTATTTTTTAGACTCAACAATCGTTAGGAATGTATATTTTTTCAATCCAACCCATCCTTACCAAATAATGAATCCAACATAATCTAATCTAAACTATTTTGGCTGGATTGGTTTGAGTTAGTCAAGTTACTTCACTAAATTTCAAATTTCTGTTCTAAAATTAAGTATTTCATGTTTAATTATTTTCATATATTAAATTAAGATTAACAATTCAATATTAATTTATATTATAAAAATTCTCTTTTCAAACTTTAAAAAATTGTTTTTAAGAGTTGTTAGAGAATGAATTAAGATAATTATATGCATATATGATGCTATCGTAGGTAGAAAAAACATTAATAAATTATTAATATTGTTTTTTATGAACCATCAACCAATAAAATCCAACTAAGTTGATAATTTATTCCAATTCCTACATATTGGATTAGATTGTCGTATTTTTTAGGTCATCGTGTTTTTTTAACTCCATAGATATGGTGTTAAAATTTGGAATTTTTTTTTTTGTATTTTTAATTTTTTCAAGAAGTTAAAAACATAATCTCACGTTGGGATATTTGATTACTATACATTGATGAGTCTCGATAGGATGAAAACCTTTTGTTCAACAAACTTAAAAATTCAAGAGTTAAAATGAAAATTTTGAAAGGTTAAAGGTTGAAGTAAAATTACAAAAAAAAGTTTGTCATGTTATCGAAACCTTTTATATTTAACTTTAACTTTTAACTTCAATATAATATCCTTTTAAATAACATATATGAAAATGATAATGGTTGAAACTATTTGAATGAAGTCAGTGAAGAACATGGTACCTAACATTACAACTTTATTCAATTCACTTACATTTAAATAAGTTGAAGTGGTGCGAAAGTTGTTATTCTAATGTAATATGAGCAGAGGCTGATAATATTTTAATATATATACATATATATGATCTTTAGTAACCAATAAAAAGAATGGTATGTTTTGGAGTTGCCTAGGTCAGTAAGGAACCCAAAAAAATATGGAAAATTACAAAAAAAGGACTAAGATGGGGAGCCCCAAGAAATGCTTTGGGATACAAAATAGTTTTGGAAAGTGATGCAACCATATTATGTCTGTCCTATTCATTTGGGGAAAATATGCTAATTAAACAAATCCCCTTTCCACGTTTTTTCCCCCATTATTTTAGAAGGCAAACCAATTATAGAGAAGATGCCACCACCAAACACTTCTATTGGTAATCCCATTTGGGATATGGCTTTTCTCACTAATTTCTAATGTATTGTCTCTCTTTTTTGTAATTATTCACTTGGAGACAGTTGGGTGGTTTCAGAGTCTACTTTGGATAAATTTGTGTCCTTGGTATTACTCAGTGTTTGAATTATATATTGATGTCAAAATTCAGATAAAGAATGGATTTGAGTGTCACGTAACAAAAGCGGTAGATTTGTTTGATAGGAGGAAGGAGTTAACTTGCACAATGAGAAAAATTTCATATTCGTACACACAATTAGAAGCCTACAATGAAGCACCCTCGTTCTAGACAATATCGTAAGATGACAAACCAAATACTGCAGAAGATAACGTCTCAGCCATAAAGTTTGAGTTTTACTTCCTATCGTGTTCTTTTGTACTTTTTTAAGGGGTTGGGGGTTGAAAGATGGAACAAACAGATGAAATCATGGAGACCACTGAAAGATCATAAAAGATAAATTCAACAAGTCTATCTTGTAGATTACCTAGACATAAATCTAAAATAGCCACTTAACTCGAAGACAATGACAAGTGCGAGTACCGAATAAGGTATTCGTTTTATTTATTCCAAAACCGTAGGCACCCAACATGATTTGATGAAGGCTTACTCAAGCAACCATGACACAACAATTGAGAATGAATGGACTGAGATGGTTTGTGCCGCCATCAAGACGCCTCCACTGCAATCGATCAGCCCTTGGATCTGGGGTGCATGTGTATATGCTCATGGAATTGTTTGTGGATGATTCTACCGATGCACCAATCACCAGAAGTTCACTCCCCAGTGACTTGAATGCAACTCCCCAACCTTTGTTTACAACAGCATGGACTGGAACTGGACCCAAGTTCTTCCACTCATTTCTCTCTTTCAAATACACCTTCAACTCATTTGAAGCTGGTTCGAGCGAGTAGAGCTCATTGTTCACGACTGCAACAAGAGGAGGCGATTGAGAAGTTGAAATTGGGGTGTCTTCCAGCATATTTTCAATCAAATCCCACAAGTTTTTCTCCTTGTCAAAGACTTCGCCACAAGTGAGATGGTTTCCATCTTTGTCTCTTCCTCCGATGACGTAGAACTTATTATCCATGAAGCAGCCCGAGCACTTTTTCCTCGGCCGGTGCATGTTTGGGAGAGGCTCCCATGATGAGCTTTCAGGGCTATACTTTTCTACAGTGTTCAAGACAGTTTGTCCATATTCCATCCCCATACCGAAAGCACCTTCCGTGCTGAACTCTAGAGCAATCCCTCCTGCAACAAATGCATCAGAACCACAGGAGGCAGATGCAAATAAACACCTTGGACTGATCATAGAAGGACCTTTGATCCATTTGTTCTCAACCAGCTGATACCTCCAAATGGCACCTCCTGTAAGTTCTCGACCAGTAACAAAAAGATCTGTGCCTGCACAAAGTGATTCCTTATCTGCATCCAAGAAGCAAGTATCCGATGGTAGGACAGGAAGCCTACGACACGACTGAAAAGTCCGATCAAACATCATCCAGCTGCTCTCCCCACTTGCTAACATGAAAACAGATGACTCTTGGTATCCGATTTCTTTCCTAATCCTATACAGTTCACCACTCCTTACAAGAGTTAAATATCTCTTGCTCACACAAGACAACTTCCATTGTTCGGATTGAGGAAACCTAGCCAAGATTGAAAGCTCCAACTCATCACCAAATAAAGGAATAGAATAATCTGCATCCTGAGGTTTCAAACCCGAGGATTCACCAACACCACAGTCCCTGATGAATCGTGGTGGGGAACTACGGGGAACTAAATCCCGAAACATCATATCTTTATTCTTCCTTAAACCATTACACCTACACAACTTTCCTTTTCCTTCTTTAGCTTTTAAACCTTTATCCTTATGCATCGATCAACACTGCAATACAAAATCAATAAATACAAACATATGCCCTTAAGATAAGAAACAGAACATGTTTCCAAAACAAATATTCAATCAATTCATCAGTTTCTAATTCGAAGCATTCCACCTCAAAGAAAACAATTCCCAGATGCTAAATAATCAAAGAGACACTTACATAAGGAACAAAGAAACAAACTCTACCACAAAGATCCCAAATCACTTTTTAGTCAAGCAAAGAACACAAACACCTCAAGAGCCAGTTTTAAATAAACACATCCAACCGCAAAAAACAGATAAAAAATCCAGCTCTAAAACAACAAAAATCAAACACTTGAGACAGTTTCAGGCTATACCAAAACACCAAACAAATCATTACAGAAGAAACCCAGATATAAAATCGAACCAAAAGAAATAAAAATAAAACGGTGAGTGAAAAGTACAAAAGGGGTTTACCAGAAAAGTCAAGCAAAACGAAATCCGTGAAGAAATGGGCAAAAGGGTATCTTAAAACGAAGATGAAAATCAAAGAAGCGAAGCGTGAGAGGTGGTAGGGATTGAGAATGGAAGTGGGGGAAGAAGAAGAAGGAGAAGAAGAAAAAAAATAAGAAGAAAAGGTGTAAAGAGAGATGAAAATGAAGGGAAAGAGGAGGCCATTAAAGCAAAGAGAAGAATGAGAGGGAAGAGAGCAGGTGAAGGTGGTACTAATAATGGTTGTAGAGGAACAGTATAGAACTCGAAGAGCACACATAAGAGTTGAAGGGCAAATACAAAATACAATTTCAAAGCCTACTTTTAGGAAGGAAGGAAGTGAGAGAGAGAGATTGAATTGTTTTTGGGTTCAAAGAAAAAGTTGAAAAAAGCAAAATTATTAATTAAAAATTAGGCACTAATTGAAACGGAAAAATGCGATGGACGAAGTTTGGACACCTCTAGAACTCCACTCCATTGGAAAAACAATATGATATTGGGTTTGAGATTTTGGGAGAGAGAAAAAGGGGAGATTCTGGTTTTGATTGGTTGTTTGTTGTTCACTATATTTGATAAGAGAGAGAACCGAGGAGAAATGAAAGGGGAAGAGAGTGGCTTTCTCTGAATGGGTGTGACACAAATTAATCAAAAACCCTTTTTAAAAAAACTCTTTACTTTTCCATTTCATTTGATGATTTAGGAAAATAGAGGAATGGGTTCCTACTCATTTCTACGATGGATTTCCATTTCTCTGTTCCAATTACTCTTCCAATCGCCCTCGCCATGCACAATATGACAAAAAGGTTCCATTTTGATGAACTCCAATACAAGTTTTTCATATTCTTTTTCTCCCTTAAATTTATTACAACCCATCCAGTTAAATTCTTGAATTGATTGATAGTTTGACATCATAATGGAGCAGGAGAGTTTAATTGGACTGTATCAATACTTTGGTGTAATTAAATTTAAATCTTTTGCGTTGAGCTGTCCAAGCAAAAAAAAGTAGATGCTTAACTATGATACTTTTTGCCTAAAACATTTCTCTACTGCCTTTCCAACTTTCTTATCTCATCACGTGTTTAGTTAGATTATGGATTATATTGTAACAGTAATTGTTGAAATTAAAATGCAATAAAAATTTGTGAAATACATTTTTGGGATCCCATTTTTATTTTCTTCCATCAACAAATAAAAAAAAAAAATACAACTCTTCCTTTTTAAAAAGCTAAAAAGAAAATGCAAAAATCTGAAGTTACATTACAGCCTTAAACAAGTAGAAAAATAAAAGAAATTTGATCTAATTAATTATTCTTATTTTTTTTTTCTTTTTGTCTTCGGAAGTGATATGACTATCAAATGACATGAAAACTGACCATTTCTCTTTTTCTAATTTTTTTTCCAAAAATGATCTTATACATCCCAATGGAGATTTTCTTTTACAAAAGTTCAACTATTTACCTCCAATCAAACAAAATTTATTATATAAAGTATAAATATCTTGGGAAGGGTTCTATATTTTATAATTTTTCTTTTCTTTTTCTCTTTCACCTTCATTGAAAAAGAATAAAATCATTCATCTTACCACTTATATATTCTCTCCCAATTTTTGTTACACAAAAATTCTCTAAACATTTTCCTTTTCATTTTCTCAAGTGATTTCTACACATGGGATGTTTGTTAAAGGAAAAAAAACTTCAGCGGGGAGACTATTGGTTCCCATCAAAATTTTTGTCACATTTATGTATCTACAAAAGTATGTTCACGGTGTTTGTGGCTTGGGTTGAAATGAGTTCAAGTATTTTTTTTAGACTCAACAATTATTCGGATTGTATATTTTTTTCAACCTAAATAACCCTCGTTGAATAATGAACCCAACCTAATCAATCCAACTATGAGCATTTGGGTTGGGTTGGTTGGGTTTAGTTCGGGTTACATATAAAAATTTTATATTTATTTTCATATATTGAATTAAGATTAACAACTCAATCTCAATTTACATTCAATCTCCCTCCAAAGCTTTTTAAAAAATTTAGAAGTTGTTAGACAATAAATGAAGAAAATAATATATGTATATATAATAGTATATCATAAATAAAAAATTCATATTTTTAAAATTAATAATAAATTCTGATTGGTTGTGGTTGTTTTTGTTGGTGAAACTTGAACCAATCCAAACTCAACCCAACCCGAATAAGTTGATAACCCAACCTAACCCATTGGTTTCAGATCATTGGATATTTTTTAACACCATAGGGTATGATGTTTAAACCTTTTAAGGTTTAATTTTTGTAATTCATTTTTTTCAAGAAGTGAAAAAAAACACGATAACACATTGAGATGTTCAATTCATCTACTCTAAACATTGGTGACTCTATCGATAAAATGAAAAACTTTTGTTAAAAAAACTTAAAAATTCAAGAGTAAAATTGAAAGGTTAATAGTTCAAGTAAAATTACAATTTTTTTTTTTTTTACTTTTCAGACCTTTTATATTTAACTTTAACTTTTAACTTCAATATAATACCCTTTTAAATAACATATATGAAAATGATAATGGTTGAAACTATTTGAATGAAGTCAGTGAGGAACATGGTACCTAACATTACAACTTTATTCAATTCACTTACATTTAAATAAGTTGAAGTGGTGCCAAAGTTGTTATTCTAATGTAATATGAGCAGAGGCTGATAATATTTTAATATATATATATATATATAAATGATCTTTAGTACCAATAAAAAGAATAATATGTTTTGGAGTTGCCTAGGTCACTAAGGAACCCAAAAAAAATATGGAAAATTACAAAAGAAAAAAAAGGACTAAGATGGGCAGCTCCAAGAAAAGCTTTGGGATACAAAATAGTTTTGGAAAGTGATGCAACCATATTATGTCTGTCCTATTCATTTGGGGAAGATATGCTAATTAAACAAATCCCCTTTCCAAGCTTTTTTTTCCCCATTATTTTAGAAGGCAAACCAATTATAGAGAAGATGCCACCTCCAAACACTGCTATTGGTAATCCCATTTGGATATGACTTTCCTCGCTAATTTCTAAAGTATTGTCTCTCCTTTTCCTAATTATTAACTTGAAGACAAGTTTGGTGGTTTTAAAGTTTAATCTGTAAAACTTTGTATGTGGTTTATGATTTTATTTAGTTCATGTCACCAAACTTTAACGAGATAACAATATTGGTGTTTGAATTATATTGATGTTAAAATTCAGACAGAAAATGAATTTGATCGTCACAGTACAAAAACGGTAAATATGTTTGATAAGAAGAAGTTGACTTGCAAAATATAAGGAAATTTACTTATTGGTGTGGTGTTTGTCACAAATAAGACACGACAAGTTCGTTTGAATAGAGAGAATTAAGAATGTGACTTGCAAAATAAGAAAATCTATGCATTGGTGTGGTGCTTGCCACTCGTGTTATAATGCTTAATCTAAGTAGTGGATTAGGACAATGAAACTAATAGTCTATGAATGGATAACAAACTTGGATTAGAACAACAAAGCTAATAATTTGTGAATAGATAATGAAATTGGATTAGGGTAAAAAAATAATAGTTTGTAAGTGGACAACAAATTTCCTTCTTCTAAATGCTATCATGATGTATTTAGATTAGTTTTTGACCTAGGTTTATGTTCGTAATGTTTTAGATTTGGTTTGAGATAGATTTTCAATTCATATAGCGACAAGACGTGCCTTATTTTGAGTTGGACTTAGACCGCCCTTGACTTTGGTCAATCACCTTCTCACAAGTCTATTTTGGTCATAGGGTGCAACTTTGTGGTGAGGCATGCACACAAGACATACCATATGCTATTCTTCAAGGGTCGATCGACTTTGACCTTGGTTAAGGTCAAGCACATTGATTTGGGCCTTGACCCAAGTTAACATTTTTCTTATGCTCATTATAGTCCTAAAAGTACTAGTTCTATATAGAACCTTGTTATTTTGTTAGCCTAGTTGTTTGTGTCCATTTTTTATATCGATTAGATTGTTTTATCCAAAATCACTCTTAACAAATTATGAAACGAAATAAGCTAAAAATTTTGGATTTTGTGTAGTTTGTATATAGTTTCTAGGTTTGTAGAATATTGTGTTTAAAGAAGGAAACATGAAAGAGAAGTGTATGAAACATGAAAGAGAAGTGTATGTCAATGCAAGTACAACTCTGTGTGTGGATAAGATACCATCCTTGATGCTATGTGGAGCAAAGGTACATAAATAAATGGAGGCCAAAGATTAAAATATTTGTCACATGTTGATATGTTCATAAATATGAAAGGGAAATTAATATTAATTATCCCTTTATATCTTGTGCTTACAAATGGTTACAAAACATAAAATAGTAATTTATTTATTTCAATATACTGCAATGGTAGTATTTATGAATTATGTGAGGTTTACAAAATAAATTAATAAATTAATAACAAATTAGTAAATCATTAAACTACAAGTCAAATAATGAGGGGAAGGATTTTGTGGTATAGTACTAAATTGTTTTCCAAGTTAATGCCTCTATCAACGGTAAGTTGAGGTGATGCTTAATATGAAAGAGAATTTGAGAATGCAATTCAGATTAGAGAAGAAGAAAGAAAGCTCTCTATGATAACAATGATTTTGAATTCATAATTTGGGTGTTTTGAAAGTCATACTTCCACTAAAAGACATTTATGTATAATTGATTTTGTAAAATTAATTTTTAAATCGTTATTTAAATTTATGTTTGATCCTAATGTTAATTTAGAACTACCCAATTAGTAATTGTACATTCAATTTGAAAAATAATTATTTAACTAAATAATTTTGTCGTTAAATTTTTATATACATGGTTGAGATATGTTTATATGTAGATATTGATAGAAAATTAAAATCATATATAATCATTTGTTTAAATGATAGGCAATTTCGGTCATATTTTGTTTTAATATTTAAAATATTTTAAAAAATTACACACGACTAAACAACAATATTTACACCAAAATCTAAGGGGCACTTGCAAAAATGACAAAATAAGTTATAATAATTAAGTATATAACACACACTTTATTATTTGAGAAAATGACAAAATCGAAGTCCAACCCACACATCAAGAGGTAAGATGTCACAAATGTCCTCGTTATTAATATACTTTGATACATCTTATACATGTCTGATACACCTATACACCCCTTGATACAATTGATATATTTCATTGATATACTTGATGCACCTGATACTCTTTTATACACTTGATACCTTTTGATACACACCTGAAACATTACTATTATATGTTTGATACATCTGATACACTATAGATACATTTAGTATTATTCACTTATACAAATGATTGATAAATGCATTTGATATGCTTGAAGTTCTACTTATACACTTGATATACTATTTATATACACTTGTAAACTTGATTCATATACTTGATAATGATTCACTTTACTGATATACTTTAACAATATATTGTTGATATACTTGATAATGATACACTGAGTTACATCATTCATATACTTAATAATACTCTAATGAACTGCATAAATTTTGAAAAAAAATGAAAATTACGTAGTTACTGTATTAACCAACTAATACATATAATATAAATATATCACAACACTAAAGTACGAAACTGAGACAAAGTAAAACAAGAAAATTAATGAGAAAAAACAAAACAAAATCATTTAGAATCAGATTCAACTCAAAATACACATCAAAGAAAGTAAAAAAAAAAAATCACAAATGAAGTTAAATTACTCCGATCAACAACCATTATATTATATTTCATATTGCAATTATTGTACTATTAAAATTTTAAAATTAAGATTAAGACAAAAAGAATAAATAATTTTTCTCGTAAAAGAATAAACAAATAATTAGGACCTTACAAAATGGAAGGATAAATAAATAATGGGTAGGACATTAAAAAAGAAGAGAAATAAGTTATTGAAAGGTAGTTTATGAATAATAACAAATTTAAGATGAAGAAGGGAAAATTTTGCCATATTTGCAAAATTCTAAAAGAATGTGCTATAATTGTTATATCATATTCTTAAAATACAATCCTATACAATTTTCCAAAATCTAAATTAGATTACAAATTTTTTAATTGATTGATCGAAAATTACCTAACAAAATTTGACATTATTATATATTTTTTTTACGTCAAAGACCATGATTTAAAGAAAAAGTGGTATTGGTAGAAGTGAATTTGACAATGTCAAATCACATCCAACACAGATGAAGCAAGATTGAATGATGTAAATAAAAAAGACCAAGAGAAAGAACACAAAAGAGGAGTTAAAAGTTTTAATGCATGGTTTGGTAACAGATGACCTACATCACAAGGAGAAGTTAAAATTCTTGGTTTTTCTTTGAGTAGATACAAAATTTAGATAAGATCTCTAAAAACATTCCTCAATCTC
Organism: Cucumis sativus; assembly: GCF_000004075.3. NCBI lineage: Eukaryota > Viridiplantae > Streptophyta > Magnoliopsida > Cucurbitales > Cucurbitaceae > Cucumis > Cucumis sativus. Next base: position 23,498,422 of record NC_026657.2, read on the forward strand.
TCTCTATTTCATCAATCTTTATATATTAGAATGTTTTGCAAAAAAATAGAAAGAAACTAAAAATTGAGAGTAAGAGGTTGTTTGGGCCCATATAATCCCTATAACCCTAACCCACATTTGGGGCCCAAGTTGGGTTTTCATACTTCCCGTTTTATTCCTAAATCCCCATTCTTCCATTCTCAATCCTTTACGATTTTGCACGCTATTCTCCCCCTCAACTTGTGTTCATCCCTTCTCAACTTCTCTTCAACCTTTCCTCAACTCCCACTTCATGCTTTCCACAAACCATTTCATCATTTTTCTATTTTCATACAAAATCATCTCGTCATCTCTTCAATCATCTTCAACCACCATGTTTTGGGTTTAATGGCCGAAAAAAAATAAATCTCCCTTTTTTCGTCAACTCATCTTCAATCTTTCTCTGTTGTCATTGGCCTTCGTTTTCTTGGAGGGGGGAGAATCCCTCTTGCTGTAATACAATTTGCTTCTATCTTATTGTGCGCTGTTTCCCTCCTTTGTCATTCTGTTTCCTCCTTTGTTCCTTCTTTTTTGGTAGGTAAGTTACTCTTGCTTTCTTATTTTCATATTTCTTTCGCACCTTGTATGTTTCTTGTCATGAACCATGTTACCAATCATGTGTATGGCTGTCCTTGCTTTCATTTCTGTGTTCTGTTTAAGACATAGTATAGACCATGACTTTCTTTATTTCTATTTATGCAATGATATAACCTCTCCTCCTTTGCCGAATCACTATAACTTCGTAGTGAAATATTTGGTTGTTCATTTCCTATATTTGTTTGTATGCATTTTCATCCCCATACTTCATTGCACCTCATTTTCATGCATATTTTTTTTACTGATGCTTCCACAACTAAATCTAGTTCATTACATTGAACGAATTTATTTCCTCTAAGGCACAACATTTTCTTAATAAAATAGTGACATTTTCTTGTTTATTTTAACAAGTGTTGTTTTTTTCATTTCAACATTGGAAATTCCTCTAAAGTACATGATACGTAATGCTTACCATTTTTTTCCTATAGTCTTTTTAGTGTTATTTGTCTTTGCCCGGGTGACTCATTTTCTTATTTTATTTCTAGAACACCTGACGTCATACTTCCATTGTGAGAGGTACTACGACATTACCATTTTGTAGTACATTTTGTCATTTGTTTTCGTAACTTTTTTTAGACTGTATACTACAATGTATTTGAACATTTATTTTTCCTTCTTCGTTTGTAACTACATTTGTGATTTTCATCTTCCATTATTTTCCTTTTTCGTGAACATATTACATACTTTATTCTACCAACTATATCTTTCGTTCCCATACTTTTCTTATTTTTTTTGTTCAAGTCCGCCAACGTTCAATTTTAAAATACAATGCCTATCGCTTGATTGTAACCATATTGTGCTCAGGTATTTCATTAAATGTACGGATTCAAAATATTTTAACAGTTCGACTTAGTATGGAATTGAAAGCCAGTGGACCATGATTTTTTTAATAACATATGGGTTCATTTTCACAAACATTATGAACTCTTTTAAAACACATGATCATGCATTTTTTTAAAAAAAAGACAAGGACTTTTCCATATATTAGCAACACTTTTGAAACACTACACCATGAATTTAAAAAAAAAGTTTTGGTCATGAACATTACATACCCTTTTCAAAGAGTAGACTGATAATTTTTTTAAAAATAGGGTTTAGTTTCCCAAATACATTATAAAACCATTTAAAGGGAAAAAAAGGTACTTTTGACTTTTGTTGCATAACGGATACGGATCTCTGTTTTCAGTTAAAAAAAATGGATTGAGGATTGATGAATCCCCTAAGTTTGTTTTATTCAATTACAAATTCCAATCAAAGATTGGTACCTGTCCCACTTCGCAATAGAGTGTACTCGAGATATAAAGTCACAACGTTTTTTTAAAATTTAAACGCATATTTTATTATTTTCTAACGCATGCATTGTAACTGTAATAACATTCTAATTAGAAAAGTACATCGTCAGGTTCGTAGTGATTACCCTAAAATGGCATCAGAAAACATTCGCACAATACTAACTATCTTCATAGTAACCCAACGTCAGTTACTGCTAATTTTGGAGGCATTGATGAACAACAATAAGCGGGTGACACATACACCGTACGACACTAGACATCAAATTTGACATCTTGTGTACTTTTGTATGATCCACGCCTCTGACCTCGTTTATCGTCAAAGTACTAGAATGAACAGAAGAACTTTTTCCATTCTATGTCACTTATTAAGGACAAGTGTCGGTAAGACGTCAACATAAATTGTCGATGTGGAGGAGATGGCCGCAATGTTCCTAGATATACTGGCTCACAATGTGAAGAATAGAGTCATCCAGCGGGACTTTATGCGGTCGAGGGAGACTGTTTCTTGTCATATCAACCTCGTGTTGTTAGCTATGATATGATTGCATGATGAGTTGCTGAAAAAACCACAACCAGTAACAAACACATGCATCGATTCACGATGGAGGTGCTTCGAGGTTTAACTATTCTTGTAGTCCATACTATAAAGATATCCCGAGCTCATAGTACTTATCTGCAGTTTGTTCAATTCTACAAAATTTTCTTTGGGTATTGGACGAGACTTATATACAGGTGAACATGCTCGTGTTCGATTGTCCTAGGTATAAAACACGTAAGGATGAAGTTTTCATAAATGTCTTTGACGTCTGTGACACAAAAGGCGACTTCGTATTCATCTTGGCTAGCTAGGAAGGATCTGCAACCGATTCCCACATACTTCATGATGCTATTTCACGACCCAATGGACTGCAAGTTGCGAAGGGTAAGTGGTATTTGTACTTCTCCGACATTGAAGCTAAGGGATTTGTATATGGAATTGTCTTAAATCGATAACTTTCGTGACATGATTTTACTATTTATGTGCCACCGGGTACCCCACCACAGAAGGATTTCTTGCTCCATACGGAGGAAAGAGATACCACTTACAAGAGTGGTGTGGAGCTGGAAATGCAAGAATGCTAAAAAGTACTTCAACATGAAACATTCTTCGACACAAAATATTATTGAACGAGCATTCGGTCTATTGAAGGGTTGTTGGGTAATACTACGTGGCAAGTCCTACTATCCCGTGCAGGTTTAGTGTTATACGATTTTGACATGTTACCTGTTACACAATCTCATAAACCAAGAGATGACGATTGTTGATGTCTCAGACAACGTGGATGATGGAGACTTAGTGTATGTGATGATTGGAGGTGACGATATTCATTACATTGAGAACTCAAACGAATGGACTTAGTGAAAGAATGATTTAGCCGTAGAGATGTTCAATCAATGACAGTTGCATAATCAATAGATCCCATTTTGTCGCTCTAGGTTAGTAAAATGTACAGTATTGTAGTACCGTATTTGTCGTCTTATACATTCCATGTATGTGTGGATCAACGAAATTAATAGAAAACTATCTCTTTCACACTATACACGATGCAAATTTTTGTCATTTGTGCTTCCTTTTGCCATTGCACATATTTTAGTTAATAAGTTGTTTGGGGCCATTTCAATATTCAGAATGGCAAGTTCGTCATGCACACTGAAGCATGTATGAACAAAGAAGAAGGAGGCCACACTCGTGGAGTGTTTAATGGATTTGGTCTCTACTGGTGGATGGAAGTCAAACAATGGAACATTCAGACTAGGTTACCTAGCACAGCTAGTCCGAATGATGGTCATGAAGTTGTCGGGCTACAATATCTAGGTCACTATAGTGATCTACTGTCGTCATATAAAGATGTTGAAGCAAGCATTCCAAGCAATAGCCAAAATATGGGGCCCCTCATGTAGTGGATTCAGATGGAATGATGATGCAAAGTGAATAATTGTTGAAAAGGAATTGTTCGACAACTAGGTCAGGGTATGTAGAAGTTTTAACTATGACATAAATATTATTGATTTTTATTCAAAGTGATGTAGCAACTAACTCATGCTTGATTTTTTATCTTATGCAGACCCATCCATCAGCAAAGGGCCTCCTCAACAAGTCGTTCCCCTATTACGACGAACTATCATGTGTGTTTGAAAAAGACAGGGCAACGGAAGGGCGTGCAGAGACCTTTGTTGATGTTGATTCAAAGAACGTGCCTAGCGAGTACGAGGAGTTTCCACAGATGGATCTGAACGATATGAAATTTTATTCTATGTCCGACCATGGGGTTAACATGTCGCAAGAAGACATCGCACAACCTGGTCGAGCAAGAGATAGTAGGACAGGTTCAAGTGGCTCAAAGAAAAGGAGGCGAGGGCAACCTGTGGATACTATTGATGTCATTAAGGATGCCATTGACTATCAAAATGACCAGCTAAGGCTAATTGCAGAGTGGTCGCAGTTAGCACTATAGGATGAAAGTAGTACTCGCAAAGACTTAATTCGAGTGTTGCATGCCATCCCTAAGCTAAGTAAGTCGAAAAGGGCGCGCTGCGCTTAGATACTTATATATAATTTAGCTAAGATGAAAGGTTTTCTTGAAGTGCCGGACGTCGAGAGGATTGACTACTGCAGTGTGATCCTACGAGATGACGTATGATTGTTTCGGTACTTCTGCCACTGATCGTTATGATTTTTTTATGCTTCTATTTCTGTCTATGTACTTATGTTTGTAATTTTCTTCCATCGAACGTGTCCTTAAAAAGACATTTTATTTATGTTCGTTGTCATGAAGTTATGTTTGATGTTGTTTATATAATTTGTAATTTTTATTTCCACAAATTTATAACATTTATAGGGTACGTGACACAAAAAAGACAAATGACAATTTAATGAAACATGACGACTAATTGAATAATGTAGAATATGGACATTATCGTTAGAGAAAGTAAGTCAATTTTTTTCAAGAAACATAGGACAATTTCGTAAATAAAAAATATGCATTTTGTGTATTAAATTTATAACATGAGTTTAATAAAAAAAAAAAAAAAAATCAAAACACTACCCAAATAACTATTCCTCCAAACACATCTTATCATAACACTACCACATAACTCTTCCCCAAACACATCTTATCATAACACTACCCACATAGCTCTTCCCCCAAACACATCTCCGCCTTAAAACTATATTAAAGTTGATAAAACAACTCCCCTCTCATAACCATCTCTAATTCATCAATTTTTAGGAAGCTCAAACTCGATTTCATTGAAAAATTTATGAAGTTTAAGTTGGGGGATAGTTTTGGTCAACATATCTGAGACATTGTCTGAGCTATGAACTTTAACAACCTCTATTTTCCCTTTTTCTATATACTTTTGAACAAAATGAAACTTTACATCTATGTGTTTTGCACGATCATAAAACTAACAAGTTGTTTAGGGTGATGAGTTGATATAGCATGTTTGAAGAGTTAATATGTTTGTGTTTGAGGGTGTAGAGTTGTTTTGTTAGAGTTGATTATATATTTGTGTTTGGGGTGCAGAGTTGAGTTCTCTTGTCAGAGGCATCAAATGTTAATTGTTGAACTATTTAATATATGTTTTTTATCAATATTATTTTGTTTTTAAACGTTCTTTAATAAAAAATTCTTTCAATCTTTGTTTGGGAAAAATATAGATTGCAGGTTTTTAAAGGAGCACCTGCAAAAAAGAAAAAACAAGTTATAATAATTAAGCTCATGACACAAGCATTTATTGTTTACAAAAATGGCAAAAACAAAGTTCAACCCACATAGACACGATATAAAATATCACAAATGTCCTTGTTATTGATATAAATTTTATATGCTTAATACACACTTGATAGAGATCTAATACCCCTTGATACATATGATATCCCTTTATACATTTGATACTTCTTGATACACTTGATGCACATTATAGTTTGATACACTCGATACCCTTTGATACAACTAAAACACCTTGATACACCTAAAGCACCTTGATACACCTTTGATACCTCGTTATAATTTATTCTTCTTGATACATTCGATATTCCTTGGGCCTTGATTGTTAGATTTATTTTAAATATAATATTATTATTAATGTGGACCCATATGCATTATATGCTATTTTATATCTTTCAGACCTATTATTTTATTAGGTCAATTAGGTAAAAAGATAATGTCCTAATTAAACACCACGATAGATGATATCTATAAATAGAACGTTAGGGATCAGTCCTCATGGTGCCTCATTGAAGTAGTTCACTCTTCTCCATCAAAGTATGTGATTGTTGGACAAATATTTACCCATTTCTATGTATCTTATTCTCAATTCCTAGCATGCATATATTCATTATTTTGATATTTTATGCTGACTATGAAAGTAGACTTTGATACCTACCCAATGACACAAAAACAGAGTTCAAACAAAGAAGAATAAGCAGATTGAACATCAGGGGTATTTTGGTAAATAACACTTGACACACTCGAACCACCTTCAAGTCATCGGTTCAAAACTCCGAGGATGTAAATTATTTCTTCAACATTAAGTCAGATGAAATTTTTGTAAATAAATATTCAGTCGTGCGTCCTCCATGTGGTCGATTCAAATCTCACCAGACGCAAGATTTAAAATCCTATTTATTTGAACTTCTTCAACGCGCGTTCTTTTTCCATCCTCCTCTCTTTTGCTGCCACATGTCAGCTCCTGGTCGCGAAAGCCTCTCCCATAGCTCAAGTTCGAATATTGGCAGCCTAATTTCATTTTTCTCCATAGTTTGAGTGGTACTTTCGTAAATAAAAATCACCTCTTTTCGGTCAAAATGAAGCGCACACAAGGCTGAGGTTGCAAGTTCGAATCTCATTGACGGTTATCTCCATTATTTTCTATATAAACCTTCCATTACCCCTAATTTCATAATCAATTCACCATTTTCTCCCAAAAACTTCTCCCAAATTCCATAATTATCACCTCCATTCTGGCATTTTTTTCTTCTTCAAATTAAATTCCACATTTTTTCACGATGGAGGCTAATTTCTTACAGCTAAGTGGGTTTAGGGTTAATCATTTGTTTGAGAATTTTCCTCTTTAATTTTTCATGTAATTACATTATATTGGAATGACCAAGTGATGAAGTACATGAACCTCATATAGGCCGCTATAAATATTGGCTAAAACAGGGATAGCAAGGTTGAAGGTGTAGCCTTCCGCCATGGGACTAGCAACCTTAAAGACCTCCGAACGAAGAGGAAGTTGCTTGTCAGGGAACATAAGCACACATAGCCAACAAGAGAGAAATGCCGCTAGATATGTCTTATCCTTATGTTCATCTGCGACTCTTAAGTCAAGGAACACATTAAGTTCGAATTTAGATCAATCAGGATGTTCGATAGGAATTCCATCTTGATTATGAGTTGAGAGAGGGCAAGAAGTTTTTTTTTTGGCTTTTGAGCTGGCGGCTTTGGACACTTTACCTTAGATCACGTAACCTAGAAAGAGATCCATTAGCTCACAGGGATTTGAGAATGATCCATGTGTTGAGAGGCAATGTGATAGTAGCCTACAAATAAATGCTCGCAACTTTTTGGACATGCGTCAGATGATCCTAATAAGTCTTGATGGCAAGGAATGCTTTCTTCATAAAATCTACCTTTAATAGGGAGTCCTCCTAGCATCCATAAGTCCCATAAGGAGATGGTCATCTCACCAATTGAGGTGTGAATGGTGTTTGTTGAAGGACACCATGCCTCACAGAAAGCCCGAACAATGTCACTATTATAATCATATGTGTACAGGGAGGCCATAACGCCAGAAGAGGTAAGCTCTCTTCAGTACCGTTGTATTTCTAGCAATGGTAAGCTCTAACCATTCCTAATAATGAGAAAGATAGTAAAATTCTCCATGGACTTTGAGCACATTGCCCAAACGATTTTTTGTGTCGCTTATAATTCGACAATCCAACATCAATTCTAGATTCTCATTTGGAGCATTGTTGTGGATTAAGGATTCGAGAAACCAAGATGTTAAAGATGAGTTTGGGTTTGCGGACCGTTCCTTAGACCATTTAAGTAAAAAAAAAAATTATCCTTGGGTATTTGGGAGTCCGTAATATTCTCGAATGCCTCTTCTCTCACAGGGAGAATGACCCTGTGAGATGCCCCTTCTTTAAAGATTGATTTTTGTCCTTTAGGATAATTAAACACCTTTTAGCCGAATTAGAATACTAAGTGAAATGCACCATGGTGAAAAGAAGAATTCTTGAATTAAAAAAAAAATCTTTTTATAAGTAAAAAGTAATAAGAAGAAAAAAAAAGCAAAAAACACAAAAAGGAAGAAGAAGAAAATGAGGAGAATGAAGATGCCCGATCGCTCCTACTAGGGATGTGGATATGACGACAAAAGCCTAATTGTCCCCTAGAAGAAGTAGGATCATTGACGATGGAGTAGAACCGAAAAGCCCGATCGATCCTACTAGGAAGGTGGATCTGACGGCAAAAGCTCGATCGTCTTCTAGAAGAAGTTAGATCGCTGACGGTGGAGCAGAATCAAGAAGTCTGATCACTCATACTAGGGAGGTGGATCTAATGGTAAAAGCCCGATCGTCCTCTAGGAGAAGTGGGATTGTTAACAACCAAGCAAAACCGAGAAGTCCGACCGCTCCTACTCAGGAGGTGGATCTAACGACAAAAGTCTGATAGTTTTCTAGAAGAAGTCGGATCAATGACATTGAAGCAGAACCAAGAAGCCCGATCGCTCCCTCTAAGGAGGTGGATCTGACGGCAAAAGCCCGATCGTCCCCTAGAAGAAGTCAGATCGTTGACGGTAAAGCATAATTGAGAAGCCTGATCACTCCTACTAGGGAGGTGGATCTGACGGCAAAAGCCTGATCGTTTCCTAGAAGAATTTAGATCACTGATGACGAAGCAGAATCGAGAAGCCTGGTCGCTCCTACTAGGTAGGTGAATTTGATGACAAAAGCTCGATTGTCCCCTAGAGGAATTTGAATCGCTAACGGCGAAGCAGAATCAAGAAGTCCGATCACTTCTACTAGGGAGGTGAATCTGACGAAAAAGGCTCGATCGTTTCCTAAAAGAAGTCGGATCATTAACAACAAAGCATAATCGAGAAGTCTAATCACTCCTACCAGAGAGGTGGATCTAACGGCAAAAGTCTGATCATCCCCTAGAAAAAGTTGGATCAATGACGGCGAAGCAGAGCAAGATGTTCGATCGTTCCTACTAGGGAGGTGAATCTGACGACAAATTCCTGATCATCCCTAGTAGAAGTTGGATCGCTGACAACAAAGTCGCCCCTGTAAATGATTGAAAAAAAACAAGAAGAAGAAGTTCTTACATTTAGCTTCCGAGAAAAAAAGGAAGAGAAAAAAAAAACAACAAAAAAAGAAAACAAAAAAGAGAAAGAGAAAAAAGAATAAAGTGAGAATTGAAATTTTCCATACCCTTCTTTTGTTGGTTGAGAAATAAATGATCAAAGTAGTCTATTTATGAGGCTAACAAATCAAATTCTAAAAAGATTCGAATGGAAATGATAGTTAATAATTTTTTATAACAAATTTAATTCCTAAAAAGATTAGGAATGATATTTATATTTTTTTAATAATAGTGGTAAGATAATTCAATTAACTTATCTTACTTTAACTATTTTGAATATTTAAAATAGAATAAATACTCCCATTATCTTATCTTATTTTAACTACTTTTAATATTTAAAATAAGAAAACAATCTAATTATCTTATCTTATTTTAATTATATTCAATATTTAAAATAGTAAAGATAATCCATTCAACCTATCTTATTTTAAATTATTTCATTTTGGGATAAATCTTGAATTTAATTTTTTAAACTAAAATATTTAAATATTTCAACATTTTAAAAAATAGAACTTATTCCCAATTTTAAAATTACAATTTGGGTTCAAAATCCAAATCAAATTAACTGGCACATATAAGCTCGTTTTTATCTCAAATTTAAATCGTAGCCATAAATCCTATTTTATCTCAAGATTGGGGTCTTTTTTTCTTTTTTTTTTATCTCAAATTAAAATTGGTCATTCCAAATTTTTTTGCATCTTCGACACAGTTTAAGATATGGTAGAAACATCATTCTTATTTCAAATTAAAATTTTGTCTATGTTCCAAATTTTATTTTATTTTTAAAAAAATTATCCTCAAATCAAATTAAATTGCAGATAAAATCTTAAGCTTTTTTCAAATTAATTAAAGTTTGGCCATATTCCAACCCTTATTTCAAAATTGAATCAAACTCATGTACCAAATTCATAGCTTGATTAATTTGATATGTTGAATTGAGCAAAAAAAAAATCTCTTATTTTGAATTCAAATTTATCTTTTCTGAGATTCATTCACCCATATACGTGATATATATCTTCTTCGAAAATCTCGTGCAAACGTATATATTAAAATCTCGTGCAAACGTATATATTTCACGTAAACTTTATATTTATATATTAATTAAGTACATTTTTTAAATAAAAAATTAATTAAAATATTTACAGGCTATAGCAGAATTTTGAATTCTATTCATGAAAGTTTTCTATCACTATAACATATCAATGACTATCGGTCATAAAATTTGTTATAAGTTGTAAATATTTTGTAAATTTTGCTATTTTTGAATATTTCTCTATTAATTATTTGGATGAATGATTGAATTATTTTTATTTAAACTAAAGTATTAGCTTTATTTTGTATAAAATTTCACAATAATTCTTTCTGTGTATTTTCTTATATAGTCTATCACTTAATAAATAGACAGTTCAAAAAATAGCAAAAGAAATTTATAACAATAGGATCAAAATATTACTACATTTTCTTAATGGTAAAAGTAACAAATTTAAAAGTCAATAAGCTATAATAATTCTCTTTTCTAATGGCTGATATCGCTAATTTTTGTTATATGATGCAATTTTTCTAATAAATAAAAGATACGTGTGTTCAATTTTATGAACGATAAAATAATACTCTTATATTGATAAATATTTTATAGAATGTTGTTATTTAAAACGATGGGAAAGAAAAAGAAAAAAAACAAACACTAAACAAACTATTGGAATGGGAAACTTATCCACAAACAAAAAGAGATAGAGTGATAATCTCATCGTCAAGAGAGGTCTTCAATTTACAAACTTGAGAGCGAGAGAAGGACTGTGGGTTATTCGGAAGAAGAAAAAGGTAAAGTTCCATCAAAACTCAAATACAAGCAACAGATAAGACTGAACTCCAAGCACAGCCATCCATGGCTTCCCTCTCCAGCTTCTTCTCCTTCCTCTTACCCTCTAAACCACCGCCCCCCAAGCCCCACCAGCCCTTCATTGCCTCCTCTCCTTCTCCGTCCAATCACGCCGCCCCTCAGTTTCAAACACTGAAATCCAGGGATGGATCGGTTGCCCTAAACCCTCAACAGGGTCCCAACCATTCGGAGCCCTTATCCGCGGAATTGGCCTCCGTTATTTGTCCCTCCCTAGCCTACGCCAACACAATGTTCTTCAGATCCGCATATAATGTTCAGGTGGTTGTGGATGATAATGAACCCGAGGAGCGCCTTCTTAACAGATTCCGGCGAGAGGTTATGCGGGCCGGCGTGATTCAGGAGTGTAAGAGACGGAGATTCTTTGAGAACACTCAAGATGTTAGGAAGCGCAAGACTCGCGAGGCTGCTAAACGCAACCGCCGCAGGTCTCTTTCTACAATTTCTCTTTGGGACTTATCTTCTTACTTGTCAAACTCTTTGACACCTTTTTTTGTCCAGATTTTGATTGATTATGATTCTTCTCCCCTTCAAGCTGTTTTGTATTCGTGTCTGTTTGAATTTGATTGCTGGGAAGAAATTGATACCTTGTCAACAGTTGGCTTCGGAATTTTAAGATTTCATAGAGATTTACAGGGGCTTATCTTTTTACTCTTCCGAGCAACTTAGGTTAAGGTCATAGAGAGTGAAAAAACAGTATCTAAGTGGACTAGAGAGAAAATCTCCTTGGACAACCTACGGCATCTTATAATATCTTAGAATGTTTGAATGTCAAGGAAACTGGTAGGTCACTGAATCATTGATATTAACACTTGTTAGATGCATGATAAAGAAGTATCTCAAATTAATGTAGTGGTCATTTGGGAGATGTAGTTTGAGTTTGCATCCAATAGTAATAGTTATTGTGAGGTAGCTGAGTTGTGGTATTCCCAATGAACAATTTGTTCGAAACTAAAGCAGACTCTTGAAACAGTGTATATTTTTTCAATCCAAACATAGCATTGTAGATAAAGGTACCTATTCCCATCTCAAAGGTTACAAAGGTCTATAGTCAATACATGCACAAAAGTCCATTTTTTCCATTGTTTTTCTTATTATTACAGTGGAACTTGTAGAATTTACAGAAGACTTAAAACAGGATAACTGTGTTTAAAAAGATTATAAATCTTTGTGTTGTGTAATTTTATTTCCTTGCGTCCTTTTGTTTTTTCGTTTTAGTTATTATATGTAACACTTCAGATCCTGCAGAACCTTCAAATTCCTAACATCTTTATCATAAAAGCAAATACCACTATGAAGCTTCTACACAAGTTGGAAGATTGTTGTAGAGAATGTCTTATTAGAGATTTTTATTGCCCAATTAAGTGAATTCTTGAGGCCCCAGTTAGCTAATTACAATGTTTTGTCGAAGGAAAATGTATGAGATTTATGTGATAAGTTTGTATCATGAAACTAAGTTACGATTTGGTTGATGACCAGGCGGCCACAGGCAAGATTTACACCACAGAACAAGCAGGATGTGCCTGCAACAAAGCAAGAAGCTGATGATGACAACTGGGATTTACCTGAAGATGAGGACATTCCTAGTTAACCTGATCCAAAAGTTTGCCCTCACCAAAATGTTTAATGTTTTCTGATCAACTTTTGATTTTGGGAAGCTGTTAATTCTCTGTAATGTAAGTTATTTTCCATGTAGTATCTTCTTTAGTTGAGAAGTTTTTGCAATATTCCTTTTGAATAAATAGAAATGATCATTCCTTTTACATATAATACCTGGCAAACACCTTAGAAAGATAATCTCCTAGATCCAGACAGTAAGAAATCTTTGTAGCTTATGAATTTGGAAGAGCTACATAATCCACCAGTATGTAGGCAATGCAGTTTGAGGATTCTGGTTCATGGACTGTTTGGTCCAAGGGATTTGGAAGGAGTTGGGGGAAGTGAAGTTGTGAATGGAAATTTGTACAGGGCCCAAAAATGCCAAACAATCCAAATTTTCAAATAAATATCAAATAATCATCGGTTGATGTTAAGATTCAAGTAAAATTACTAAATTAAACTTGCACACATGGAAACGCATATCGTGCTCTTACTCTTGCTATCAGGGATAATCTATTTGCGAACACCATCGAACATAATACCTTCCCCTCTTGCTCTCGTTCTCGTTGAGAGATGGATTGAAGAAGGGTTGTTGATTTTGGCCAAATCTCGTTGAGGAATGTGACAGAACACTAATATAGTTGCTTCTTATTCAATTGGTAAATTGTAGCTCAATACAAGATTGACAGTGTATCAATCTGGAAACGAAAAGCACAATAAGAAAAGAAAAATCACTCTGTTATCCTTTTTCTTGAATGAACAACTCTCACTTCAACAAAATGAAAATCCCCCCTTACACATTCTCTCCCTTGCTATATAACTGCCCTCTCTCTCTTTGTGTGTAACTGTGGGCTCCATTGTATCATTTGCATTGCTTATCTCACGTGCTTTTTCCTTTGTATTTCTCCTACTACATTGTAATAATATTGGAGGTCTAACATTACTCTCCTCCTCCCAAATCATCTTGTCCTCAACGTGAAACTTTGAAAATTGTTGTGAAGGGTCATCATAGGTTTTCCATGTAGCTTTGTGATGCAACAATCCCTTCTAGCTTATAAAAACTTCCCAACCACCTGTTGTAGGATATTTTCGATATCTAAACACCTCTTCTGGTATGGCCACCCATTCATGACTTTTAGAAATATTAGGAGTCAACTAGTGTATATCCTGTTGTTCTCCAGCCATCTTCTTTAATTGAGACACATGAAATACAGGATATAGTAGTTAATGGTGGTAGTTCCAACTTATAATCTACTTTTTCGATTCTTGCTATCACTTTGTATGGCCTGAAATACTTCTGACATAGCTTCTCATTTCTCTTCTTTCTCAAGGACACTTGTCTATATTGTCGAAGTTTCAAAAACACTAAATCACCAACCTAGAACTCTACATCTCTTCTTTTTTAAATTAGCAAATTTCTTCATTTTCTCCTAAGCCATTTTAAGATGTTCTTTCAATGTTAATGTTACATCTCTTTCCTTTAGTTGTTGTTCAATGGTGGAATTAGTTGTTTCAGTTTTACCATAAGAGAATAGTGGAGGTGGTGTACAACCATAAACCATAGACTACCTGAAATAGTGTTATTCCAATTGCTTTCTAACACATGGTATTATACCAATACTCAGCCTAATGTAGCCAAGTAATCCATTCCTTAGGCTTTTCAGCACAAAAGCAACATAGATATGCCTCTACACTTCGATTTACAACTTCTGTTTGCCCATCATATTAAGGATGATATGTCAAGCTTCTATTTAGTTTGGTACCAGATAAATGAAACATCTCCTGCTAAGAATTACTAAGAAAACCTTGTCCTAATCTGATAATGGATTTAGGATATCCATGTAATCTGACCACTTCTTTGACAAATACTTCAACTATTGGTTTAGTCGTGTATGAGTGTTTTCATGCTAGGAAGTGTGCATATTTACTCAGTCTATCTACCACTATTAAAATTACCTCAAAACATGTAACCTTAGACAATCCTTCAATAAAAATCATAGATATATCACTCTACACAGCCTCCAGAATCCCCAACGGCATTAACAAGCATGCTAGGGTCTTGTTGCGTTAACAAATCAAGAATCCTCACAATGTTTTTTAACATCCTGTTTCATGTCATCCCAATAGAACTCTCCCATCAATCTTTTTTTAGTTCTCAGAAAACCTAAATGCCCCCTACACACTAAATCATGGTAAGTGTATAGAATAGTGGGTAATAATGTGGAGGTCTTAGATATGAGCAATTTGCCTTTGTACTTCAACATCTCCTATTGCACTATATATTGAAAAGAGAGACAACGAGTTCACACCAATTTACGTGAAAATTCGAGTACCGGGAGAAAAACCACGATTGTTTGTTGTTATTATTTTCTAATGAATAAAACAATACGTACAGGGGAGAATAAATAGAGTACACAAATGGAATAAAAAAGGAAAAGGTTTAGGAAAATAAGAAATACATTCCCATAATCTTTCCATAATTATTTTAGGATTCTAACAAGGAAAAAACCTAGAAAAAAGGAAAGAATTCCAACACTATATACTCTGAAACACTTACTTCATCTTTCTCTAACTTAGTGATAATTTCTTTCAGTCGAGGGTCATTTCTAACTTCCTCCTTAATAATAGAAAAATCTATTAAGGCCAGTGTTGTCAAATGATTCAAATGCACTATTTCTAACATTCTAGATAAAGTATCAGTTGTGCTTTATTATCCAATCCCAGTTTGTAAACCACCTCAAAAGTTTAACTTAACAGTTTGGCTATCCACTTCTGATGTTGAGGTTGAATCACACATACAAACTTTAAGGAGTGTTGATCAATTTTCACCATGAATTTTCTTCCAAGTAAATATGGTCTCCATCTTTACACAGCCAACACCACAACCATTATTTCCCTCTCATAAATTGATTTGGCTCGATCCCTTTATAATAATGTATAGCTAAAATAAGCAATAGGTCTCTTTGCCTAATTTTCTTAAGAAAGGGATACGAGTCTCACTATTATTAATATTGAAAAATAATGAGACAAAACTCAAAGTACATGAGGGATATACAAAGAGCAATAAAGGGGGAGAGAGGATCAACATCTTTGCCTGAATTAATACAATTCCAAAACCAAAAGCATCTGCTTCGATTTCGAAACGAAGATTCGAATCAGGTAAGGCCAGTATAGATAAAGTCATCATTGCCTTCTTTAGTTTCTCAAAACCCTCATGTGTTTCTTCTATCCACTTAAATGCTCCAGGTTTAAGCAATCGTGTCAATGGGACATACCATAGTTTTGTACGAATCGTCTATAATAATCTATGATACTGAGGAACCCCTTTACTTTCCGTTCATTCGTTAGAGCTAGTCATTCTTTAATGTCACGTATCTTCTCTGAAACAACTTTAACCCCCTTCCCTAAAATGGTATGCCCTAAGTTTTCAACTTTGGCTCTAGCGAAACTACACTTCTTCATGTTGGCATATAACTCATTCTCTCACAAAATGTCCAACACTAGTTGCAAATGTTGCAAGTGCTCCTCTAAGTTTCTGCTATATACTAAGATATCATCAAAGAACACCAACACAAATCTCCTTAGACAAGGCTTGAAGATAGTGTTCATTAATAGCTGGAATGTAAAGGGAGCATTAGTTTGCCCAAATGGCATAACTAAGGCTTCGTAATGGCTCTCGTGAGTTCTGAAGGCTGTTTTTTCCACATCTTATGAATTCATTTGAATATGATGCTATCCTGCTTTCAAGTCTATCTTTGAAAACATGGCTGCTCCATTCAACTCATCAAATAGTTCTTCAATGACAGAGATGGGAAACTTATAAGGGATTGTTATATTGTTAAGTGCTCAATAATTTACATAGAATCTCGAACTTCCATCTTTCTTTTCACTAACAAAAATCGGGTTTGAATATGGACTGGTAATTGGTCGGATCACCCCAGATGTTAACATTTCATCCACTGGCTTCTCCATTTCCTACTTCTGTTGATAAGCATAATGATAAAGTCTCACATTCACTGGATTAGTTTCCTTCTTTAGGTGTATGTGATGCTCAATGCTCCTCTTTGGAGGTAGCTCTTTGGGCTATTCAAACACATCTTCAAACCTCTCTAACATTGTCGGGATTGATTTACTCATATTAGGAATATCATCAATTCCATAAAATCCAGCAAATGACATACCACATTTCAGTGTTCTTCATTCCACTAAATAACCTTGATCAAATGATGACCAAGATTTAATCATGGTTTTCAAGCTTACCCTTGCCTTGGTCAAGTTGGGATCTCCCTTAAGTATCACCTTATGTCCTCATCTGTAAAATGTCATGGTGAAGTTTCTCAAATCCATCTCGGTAACTACCAGTGTGTGTAGCCATTGCATTCCAAGAATCACATCCACACTTCCTAATTCCAGAGCTAGAAAACTATTGACCATCTTCCACTCTCCGATCATAAGTTTTACATTTTTACAGATTCCCAGCTCTTTTACTGTTGTGCCAGATCCCAAAATCCCCCCATAATTTGATGTCTCCTCCTTCAATAATTGTATTAATGAAACTAATTTCTCAGATATAAAGTTGTGGGTTCACCACAATCAACCAAAACGATCACTACCTCATCATTAACATTTTCCTTCATTTCATGGTGCCTGGGTTAGTTAAATAAATCATTGAGTTGATGTATAATTCAACTATTGGTTTTCCTTCATCCTTTATCTCGAGCATTTTCATTTCCTTACTCTCTTCATGATATTCTTTGAGTACTTCCCATTCCTCACCATTCTCTTTAACTGCAAGCATTCTGAACTCCCTCTTTTCTTTAACTTTACACCGATGTTCCGCATAATATTTCTCATCACATCGAAAACAAAGCCCCTTATCCCCCATGCCTGAAATTCAATGTCAGACAGTCTATTCATCAGTCCTTCCTTTCCCCTAGACTTGGGTTCATTTGAATTAAGCGGTAAATTTGCTTTATTAAAAGGAAAAAGAGTTTGAACCTTACCTTATAGGCCTTTTTTTAGGTTGGCATCATGTTGTGTTATCTCTTGATTCTCCACTCTTTGGGCTAATTTCATCATTTGCTCCAACCCAATAGGTTTCTAATATTCCACTTCTGCCTTGATCCATGGGCTCAGTTACTTAGTTCTTTACGTGATATGCAAAATTGATTCCACTTCTATCATGCGAGGTTCTAATAGTGTAACTAAGTTGGCTTCTCGATTAGGGTTATGCGATAAAAGGTGCATGTCCTACCTATATGTTGCTACATTCATCATGATTAACGTTTAGCACAAGTTTTCCTCTTCCTCGCCCAAGTGCAAGCAGAGAAAGAGGTTTCCTGGTTAAGTCCCAAGGTCAAACACAGGGAACTTCTATCAAATTTAGCTATAAAGCCTACTTTAACTTCAAGCGGTATAAATCGGTATAAATGTAAAAGTATACTAATCCTAATATTTACATTGAGGATTTTGTAGAAGGTGGAATGGAATGGAATGATTATGGAATGTGAACTAACTTGCATCAAGAAAGATGAAGGAAAGTATCTGCATTGTATGTAGTTTAAGCCATGTGAGATGCAGCTTGATGCGATATAAATCGTTTTACCATCTTATATTTAATGCGAGCAACCTCTCGACGCCTAAAGACCACACTTGTTCTCCTTTCGAAACACAAATGATAAAGATAAATCAAGTGATATATATCTAAATTTCCTTAATTATAAGCATCACATTTCCTCTTTATTTAAGCCAAGTAACCTCTTGCCGCCTAAACACCACATTTGTTCTCCTTTCGAGACACAAATGATGGAAAGCAAAACGTCATAATAGAGTTGGACCAAACTCCCTTCTGCATGTATTTAGCATGAATTGGTGACCAACGCTTGATTCATTTTCTTAAAGATAACCAGACAATAGAGTTAATCTCAGGTTAAACACGATGAGCCTTATAATTATAGAACCCTTATCAAGTACATAATCACATACTTAAACCACTTATAACACTTCAATAATATATGAACAATAAAGAGATGAGAGAATGACAGTGGATAAGTATGTTTTGTATTGATAAATGTAAGCCTCTTGGCCATGAGAATAATACAGTCAAATAATACATCAAAATATACAAAATGGAAAGTAAAGAAATGTGTCAAGTCATAGAATGCATTGGCATGCATTCCTTGGCTCTTTTACAAGTTAGGGGAATGGTGGGTGAACTTCTCTCTCTAATCTCTCTTTGAGCTCTCACTTAGAAGTTGATCAGAGAAGAGGTAAAGGAAGATAACTACTACTACAAATGGAAAAGGATTCTAAAACTCATCCTTCCACCGACCTTGGAAGAGGGTCTCCTCAACTCATTGTTTGTGGGGGAGATGGAGGTACTTATAGGCATATTTAGGCGGCAAATTAATTACGCTATGCCGCACATCCATCCTTTCTCTGAAATTGTCAATGCAAAAAGTAGTTGTTTCTTGTTACACCAGATCCAACTACCACTCTTGTCTTTTAGGGAATCATCTTGCTTGATGTGTTGGCATCTCGCCTCATGGTGTAAATCGCCAAGCAGTAGCTACTTGCTAAGTTCTTGCATGTGCTCTTCTTGTGATTCACTTAATTTATTCTTTTCGCCATCCTGCGTGTAAAAACACTTAAAAGCATAGTTAAGTAACATGCATTCTCTTAACATTATAAATTTGCAGTAAAAGCTATGTGTTTTGGGCCTTTATCTTGCATTTTGATTCCATTGTTTTACCTAAAAGGCTACAAGAATTTGTATTTCTACAAGTTACCATCAGCCCATTCATGAAGGTCTCCTCCAACACCTCCTTTGGCATATGAGGCAATGACGCCGCCACCTTATCAAACAAATTATGATACTCCTCAATTGTAGTTTCTTGCTTAATTGCCAAAAATCTCCTACAAATTGATCATCCTTTCACTAATTGAAATTGGACCAACTATCTTTGTTTCAAATACGCCCAATTCTCTAACAGATCACACTCTTCTTGAGAACGATGTCAGTCCAATGCGGCTCCTTCAAAACTGATCATCGCAACGGTCAACTTCTTCGAGTCAGTTAGCTTGTGAATATGAAAATGTTGATCGACTCTGAATAACCAAAAATCTGAATTGGTTCCACTACACACTAACATCTCGACTTTCTTAAATTTATTGCAATCGCTAGAGTTTTCATCACCTTTGAATTCATTCGCCTTGCCTTCATTCTTAATTTCCTTCATCATCATTCCTCCTCCTTCAATAGTACTTTCAGTTGTCGATGTTCTGTTCGACAATCCCTCCCCTACAGTTGATTTCATAAGTTTCTCTACCCGAAATTCCAATCGTTCGATACTTTTAACCAAGGATACTAGATTTTCTTCGATCATCGGTAGTTTATGAAGTTCCACACGTATGTTAGAGATCTCTTGGTCAAAGACTTCCAACTTCTCTTCGATTTGTTTCTGCACCATCTTCTTTCCTTTCACAAGGCAAAATTGCTTTGATACCAATTTGATAGAACACTAATATAGTTGTTCTTATTCAATTGGTAAAAAATGTAACTCAGTACGAGATCATATTGACAGTGTATCTATCTAGAAAAGAAAAGCACAACAAGAAGAAAAGAAAAATCACTTTCTGTTATCTTTTCTATGGAATGAACAACCCTCACTTTAACAAAATGAAAATTCCTCCTTACACGGTCTCTTTTCTGTACTATATAATTGCCCTTCATCTCTAACTAACTGTAGACGGTTGTTGGAACCATGAAACGAAGCCCATACACAGCTATCGAGCAGAAAGGGTGAAAATTTATCGAAGAAGAGGAAAATCTTGCGAAAGACAGAGGAAAGAGAAAAAGAAAGGCCAAATTTGTACTTCACTCATCAATTACCAATGCCATTTGGCATTTTGAGACGAAAAACCAGGTCACCTGTCTAAATTTTCTAAGTTGTGAATTCCATTCTTGTTCAGTTCAAGGAGTTTGTGGATCTCACGACTAGAAAACATCTATTTTGTCTTTAACTCTTTACATTGTGTCTAAATTTTGTCAGTTCAAGGACCAAAGCACATAGCTTTTACGGCATAGCTCAATTGGCTTACAAATATGTTAGTAACTTTAAATTTTGTATTAATTTTTTTTTGTTTGTATCATGGACTCTAGGAATTCAAACTCTGTCGAGAACTCTTTGGAGTCCTCACCTTGCCCAAAGCATCCCTTGGACATCCTTAAATTTCTCTGAGGAACAACACAGTATAGTCTAAGTCCTAAGAGAGGAGAAAAGAAACCTGCAAAAAGTTCTCTCTAGCCAAATGGGGATTACTATTTAGTCATGGCTTTACAATTTAAATGCCCAGACAAACACTTATTACACTGTAAAGAGAAAATCCTCTAGATGACTTGTTCTTCCTCTGCAGCTTCAATTTGCTTGCTTCATTGTGTTTTCTCCAAACAGTGTACAATGTATATATTGATGCTTTCAACTAGATATGCTTGAAGCTTCCACCAAATATAATGACAGGATACTCTCACAGCCGTTTCTTTTTCTTCTTCACCACTTTCTTTTTTTTCTGTGGAACTCCTTGACCCCTCTTGAAAATGGCCAAAACCTCAATACTGCAAATATTGAAATTCATGAGTACAAATGACCAATGCTGTCGAAAAACATTGGAGAATAAGAAGGAATGCAAGAGGTATCAATGTCTTGGGTCACTTAAATTGGAGACACTTCAAATCTGGTTCCAAAGTAGATGATTGATGTTGAGATCTAGAAGAGAGTACCGATAATTATGATTTGGAAATTGGGAATGCTCATTTCTTTACAGATAACCTTTCAAAGTAAAAAACGCTACAAGGACACATTTTTTGTTATCTTTGACTCGAAGTTGAAAGGAAAAGAAGAGTTTAATTAAGGACAATTGTACTGTTTTTTATTTTTTGAAAAAGAAACAAAGTCTCTTTATTAATAATGATAATAATGAAACAAAAACTCAGAGTAGAAAGGATTATACAACAAGCAAAAGAACCTAGGTTGTGGTGTTGTGTAAGGATCAAAAGCGGAAGCACGAATCAATCTTTCTTATTTTAAAAATACAAGCATTTCAAAGAAAAAGGAAAAGTCATATCATCAATTCTCTAGCATGGGCATGGTTTACTAATCGCTTAATGATGGTTTAACCTAAAAGAATCAACGCAAAGGAAATATGATCATTACCTCTGAGTGCCAGGAAAGAAATTAAAACCATGGGCCTTCTCCAAATGCCACGCCTTGTTAGACAGTAACATTTTGCAATCCTATAAAAGGAAAGTTTAGCTATAATCTATATTTTTAATGCACATATTGTCAAAAGTACATGCTGAGTAGCTCAGAAATCATGGAAGGAGAGCAGAAAAGCAGTTGTGCTTGATAGAATTTTAATGGCAGCGTTATTAAAAACTTACCTCCTTGAAGCTTTCCCATCCACAGCTTATATAAATAAGGGTCTGAGGCAGGGATTGATTAGGTTCTGAATCTGTAGTACTCCCTATTTGGACTGTTTCTTCTCTTGCACGTAACACCCATGGCCTCTTTTCATCTTTCTTATCGTCCATCAAAGGTGGGCTGTAGATTGATATTCAAAGCACAGTGAAATTATGTGTCAGGAAAGGAAAATTCAGAAGCCTTAGAGGTAATCCAAATGAACTTTGTCTTGAAACTACCCCAAGATGAGTAAAAGACTAAAAGTAAATCCAACCTTTTAGATAATAACTTCACTTTACGTTTAAACGATGATATATCTCGCAACATATTAGCAAGTGATGCATCCAAACCTTTTCGCGGTGGATCCACAACAACTACGTCTGATCCCATAATCCAAGAAAGAGGCTCCTGTACAATTAGTAGATACAGCAAAAAGAAAAGAACCAATTAATTTTCTCTGAGTATAACAGCAGGGTAAATCTCACATGAAGTAAACAAGAATCACTAAAATAAATGAGATGCCACCAATAGAAATGGATTTCTCAAGACGTAGCAAAGTAATGAGTAATTAAACACTACTAGGGCTGGAGTACCAACTTTCGACGTGTCTGCATGGTGCCAGCTGATACTGCTATTAACTCGGTCTGGCAGACGTTCAACTGTCTTCTCAAATGATAACTTAGATTCTTTGTTGACCTCAACACACTTGACAGATCTGAAAACGGAAGCAACATTGGTTTATCAATTTCCGTACACGTGAACGCAATGAAACTTTAAGCATGCAAATTTGTCCTAGTCCTTACCTGCATTTCCTTGTGGCAGCTAGTGATAATCCAATTACACCAGCTCCTGCATACAGATCAGCAACTGATGCTCCATAAGGAACATACTTCTGCAACTTACGGAGCAAACTATCAAAAGCCTGGTAGAAAAGAGTATATGTTAGATGATCTAATTGGATAGTCGGGATGTGAAGCCAATAAAAAAAATTTAACAGGCATAAAACACTAATAACTAAGATCTGTAAATTTGGAAACTAGCGTCAGTTGCTGGAATTGAAATTTCTAATCCTGCTGTAAGCTCTAGACTCTGAAGGCAGGAAAATTTTGTAAGTCTCAATTCCCAATACCTTATGCATGTTAGAGATTTCCCAGCCCAAAGATCTATGTAAAACCATTTTTAGTTCTAAAAACAAAGGAACAGCGAGTCTTTATAGGGATATTTTCTTTCACCAGGAAATCAGTGATGGATTTCAGAACATAAACTCCAGTGGCCGGCCTCAGCCCCCATTTATGTGTCCCGAATGAAAACGATGCAGAAGGCTGGGAGTTCACCTTAATACTTTTTGCTCTTTCTCGAGCACAATTTGATTAGGCTTTCCAATCTCTCAATCCTTTGTGTAAAATCCAGCTGCCTCCCATAATTTCTATCTTCAGCTGACTTTTTGCCACCCTTTGAAGAACAAAACCAAAGTTTATTTTACTAATCCCATAGTCCCCCATGGTTGCCGCTCATTTGGGCATTTTGAGAGCAGAGTAATCATACAATGTTTTAGCGTGGATGTAAGATGAAGTTTGGGACACCATTTTTTAAATCTTTCAAATCAGCCCAAACTCATTCTTAGTTGTAGTTGCAGCAACGACATATTCCTTCAAATAATTTTCTAAGAAGGTTATATTGACAATCAGCGACTAGGCAGTTAAGATTCAGGAACCCCGCAGGATATCAAAACAAGTCCGAATCCCCAGCCAAAATAGTAAGTAACTAATATATATTTCCTCAGTATCAAGACCCCCAAAGATCTGATACCGGCGAGTAGGAGTTTTCTTTGGAGGACTTACTGGATCTCAATTTCCTATTTCTTGGCAATTAAAATACTTTCTGAAATCTTAGACGTAAATATTAAGAACCTGGGTATTTGCTTGGCCAAAACTCGATGGTGTCAGACAAATATCTATTCCTCCAACATGTTCCCAAAAATCTCTTTCACCTAAAAGATGTCTCCATCTATTGCCAAATATTACCTGCGAGTACAAGTGAAAATGAATTGATTCAGCCAAGAAAAAAATTTGTATACCATGTAGCAACCTTAGCAACAAATGATAGAAATGCACATTCATTACTCCGACTCTTATGTTGTAGAAACTTACATTGTTAGTCGATGTTTGAAAATTTGCCCACACAGAATGAACTAAATGAGTGTTACTCCGGACACCACCATTTTTCCATAAAAACTGTAATTCAGTACATTAAAGCAAAATTAGTGTAAGTGGAAATCTTGCCAAGCATGATTGTTTCTTAGGGTGAAGAGTTTTAAAACTCACATTGGCTAAAGCATTTAGCTTGTCAGAATTCTGTGAAGTCTCGTTCCTCGAATTCCAAACTAATGCTATCTGTATCTTACCTGAAAACATAGATAAGTCAATCAATTCTCGATTTTCTAAGACCATAAGTGATGGTCTAATCTAACATCAATTGATTAGTTAGCTTGTAACCATTTTTGTATCTTTCTGAGGAAGGAAGGGATGTGCTATACGTTGTCACAGCAAGCTGCATCAAAACTATCTTAGTATTATCATTAGCATCACCATTAAACAAACGAATGTACATCCTCTATATTCATTGGAGGAGTCTTTCACTAGTAACCTGAACATATCGCAAGTCACCAGTCCCCTGATCTTCATCATAAGGCTCTATGTCGAATTCAGTGATTCCTTGAAACAGCACCCCAAATAATATAAATAATTCAGCCGTTATATCAGCACCTAAATTTACAAATAGAAGAAATGTGCATTCATATCATATGAGCTTCATAAAGAACATACCTCGCTTTAACAATTCAACTGCCGCATTTATATTGGGGTGATGAGCTGAAAATTCCAGTACATTTCTTAACTTAAACAATCAAAATTGGTGAAAAACAAGAACAAAGCAAAACCTTAAGATAAGTTCAAATGAAACCTTTGCAATCAGGAATATCCACAACATTATGAGTTCCCTCTTGATAGAGTCCAATCATAGGGCTTATGGACGAGCCACGAACCGCCAATTTTGCACGGCATCTCCATCCCCACTAAAAACACATCAATGTACCCAAAAAAAAAAAAAAAGAACCAAACAATTATTTTATGGATTAGAAGAATTCTATCAAGACTAACAATTGATAGGCAAAAGCAAGTCTACCAGTTTGCAACTATCAAACGTAAAATCTAATACTCCAAGGTCGTTGAAGAACTGAGTCGCCTCCTCAACGATGACCGGCCGGTGGAGGTCGAACTCGTGAGTACATCCGGAGCACCTAAAAGGTTCAGCAACAAAAAAGAATTAGTCGATCGATGAGGTTCAGAGAATAGAACGGTAATGGAAGTGTAACATACGATTGAAAGTGAGTGCACTGAAGTGAGCAGGCCGGCGAGGATACTGAGTCGGGAATTGATTTTGCAGCTAAAGACAGCAGTGGTGGCGGGAGTGGGGTCGGCTGCGAAGGAGAGGGAATGCGCAGTGAGCTGGTAGAGAGCTGACAAGTAACAAACGGCGTAATTGGGCGAGGCGTAAAGTGGCAGTGAAGCATCGTTATATACGGTGGCCGATGACTCGCCGTAGCAGTGGCGAGAGCTATGGGGGAGCTCTGGCGCGAATAGATGGATAACTTCGCTTACTTTATCATATAAATATTTACTCAAAATTATTATAAATATTTCGCTAAATTCTAAAAATTGCCTTATATTTTGTCTTTTTTCATCTTAAACTTAAATTTACTTAACAATCCAAACTGTTGCAGTTTTGTTTTTAAAATAACCATCAACTATTCAGAATTTTTATAAATACCCTAAAAATAATTTTATTCATCTCATTTTTATACCAAATTTTTAACACCCAAAATAAAATAAAATTTTAAAATTTTTTATCACTATTTCAATGTTTCTATCGAAATTTTCACATTTTCATGAGTTCGTTAATGTTTCAGAGGAATGTGAAAAAAAGGCCAAGAGAAAAGCCAGCGTAAGATAGAGTAGTGTGAGAAAAATGAGTGATCGAAAATGAAAATGCAAATGAAGAAAGCTTTGGAAAAAAATGAAGAATTAATACTTTGAAGGAAATGAGCTGCTAGGATTTGAGAGAGTTGAGAAGGACAAAAAGATGTATTGAAAGAAGAGTAAAAGATGCGTGCAGGAAGGAAATGTATGCAATCGCCGTTTTCAAGTCAGTCATGGTGAAGGAGTATAATAGTAAATCGGTGATGTAGAAACTTGGACCCCCAAACACTGAATCAAGTTTAGTTATTTTTACAACAAGGTATTTACAATTTGTATTAATTCATCAATAATAAGGGGACAGTTTAACAAGTTTTCCTCTAAGAGATTCCCATCCTCTTTATGGCTTCTAGTCAAACAGACTCGAGCAATCCCAACCCAAAGTCCATCCTCCATGCCTAGCTTGGAACTTTAATACCAAAATGGACGAAGACTAAGAAATTATGGACACCGCACATAGCACATTTGCAATAAACAGCGAAAATTGACTTACGACTAGTTCCTATACCCACCCCCACATACACATTGAAGCCTGAACTGTATACTTAAAACTCCAAATTATTAACTAATATTGCATTATTATTTAAAAGTTTTAACATTATGAAAGACAACAATTTTAACATTGTAGAACACAGAGGTTCATAAATCAACTCTTCTCGCTACTATCAACCCCGGTTCTTGTCATATAGTTCTTCAAAAATTGAAACCCGCAAACTCAATTTAGACTGAACCATGCTTCTTAAAGAAGGAAATGAGAGGATTGTAAACAATGTTGTTGGCGTCGACCCCCATGATGTAATCAGCATGGGCATAGTTCTGGATGAAATGGACGGTGAGCTTGTCAACGTCATGAAGCTTGAAATGGTCGAGGAGGAGGTCGACATCTTTCACATCAGAGAGGGCATCTTGACCGCCATAGCTGATGAAAATGGCGAGGTCGTGTGGAATGCTGGAGAGATTGTATAGTGGGGGATTGATTTCTCCATAGTGCATCAAGTTGTAGTTTATGTTCCCATAGTTGTATTTTGCCAATACTCCACTTCTAACAGCTTTTCCAACCCAATCAAAACACACACATTTGTTAACATTGATGTTTTCTATGTATAAATGAATTTAAATCGGAACCACAGAATAAAAGATCATGACAGAATTTGCCACAATGTGTGATATATATATATATATGTATGAGTTAAAAAGTGCAAGGCTTACTTTGGGCTAAGTGAACCATGTTCTTTGTGGATGTTGATTGCGGTTCGTTCTTGAGAAAGAGTTCAACGGTAGATGAATTGAGACAACAATTAACTCCTGCATTTTGATAATAGAATTTGTAAATAAATTATCAAAAAGGTCTCCATATGCATCTCCATCGATTATAAATTAGAAGTGATTTCTATAGAAAGCCAAAAGGTAGATAGATATACCAGTGAAAGCAGATAACAAATCATAGCAATTGACTCCTGGGTGAGCGCACAAAGATTTCAGAAGGTCCCCCACTTCCTTCCTGATATTTGATATTAAACAAAGATAAAAATAACAGTAGATTGTGATACTTTGTAATATTTTTAATTATATTTTCAAATGTTTTGTCATTTAAAATATTTTTTTTATTTTTAAATAATTAAAGGCAATAATTATGTTTGCTATTTATTGACAAAGAAAATGGAAAATAGGTATTGGGAAAAGGAGAAATTACGTACCCTTTTGGATTGAACTCCGCAATACCCAACAGCGCAGTAACCTTCTGGTTTTTTTTTTTTTAAAGGAAAACATATTAAAACAGAATCCACTCAAATTTAGGAAAACAATGGTATAAACAAAAAAAAAAGTTTCAAATTGTTTTATAATATTTATGCCTAATAGTGATAGAGACTAAAACTAATAAACTACTATCATCATAGTGTGTCTAGTGAGATTTTTTTTTTATATAATTGTCCATTTAAAAGTAGAAGAATTGTAGTATAGCATACCTCAGGGAGAAGGGATCGGGCAGCAAGGACACCAATAGGGGTAGTCATGTGGCTGAGATATGCGATGGGGCTCAAGAATGCCACGGATTGCAATTGGCTCACCAACTTCCCTTCCGATAATGAGGCTAGTACTATTAGTGTTCCCTGTCCTCCTCGTAAACACACAAACCCTCTCAGACTTTACATTATCTTTCAACTAAATTTGCGTAAATGAATAATCTACTTTATATATACTTCAATGTGACTCACTAGGGAATGACCAACGTAGTGGATCTTCTGAGAAGTTTGTTGAGAAACATGGTCGAAAACGGCCGGAAGATCATAGAGTACCAGCTCGTCCCAAGACCAATTCCAGAAAGCTTGATCGGTCGGGTTCAGCGTGGTATGTCGGCGGCTGAACCGAGTGCCTCGAGTATTTGCAATCCAAACGTCGTACCCATTATCTGCAAGTATCATTGGCAGGTTTTGCTCCGGCGAATTCAGTAGCCATGTTACTCCGTCCTGTTCAAATCAAAAGTAAAGTAAAGAAAATGAAATGTCCAAACTTTTATTGAACTATTTTACTATGTATATTGACAAAGTAATTAAAGGTCAATTTTGTTTATAACATTCATAATTTTTATCATTGTGTTCAAAATTATTACGGAAGAGTTAAAAATGATTTATAACTAAAAAAACCCAAAATAAGATTGAAATATCAAATTGGTCTCTTTACTGAAATGTCTAATCTTAGAGTATGCACTTTTGACTAAACAAAAGGCAGTCGACACTTTACTTTAAATTTTAGTAATTAAAACAAGAAAAAAACAGTAATGCTTTAATTATTGCATTAAAAAATGGCACCAGGCTGAAAAAATTGATGAAAAGAATGGAACATGTGGTGCTCACTCATAAATGCCTCATGGCACCAGCCTCTCAATGTGGCATACCATTATGCCACAATACATATCCCTCCAAAGTAATATAGTGGAAAAGATTAAACAGCTTTGTTTAATAATAATGTACCACCCACAAACACAAACTTATCACAGAAAAAAAAAAACACTTTTCTTAAAGGCATTAAAAAAAATAAATTAATTGGTTTACTAAAAAAATGTATTTAATTGGGATATAATCTTCATGATGTTAAAATCTTTATGTGTGGAGCATTTTATCCATACATATATTTGAAGAAAAAACTAATTAAAAGTACCTCACATCACAATCATGTTCAAAGTGTATTTAAATTACAATTTTTTTAGTGCCATGGTTAGAGGAGCTTTAATTTATTTTTATGAGTAGACAGAAAAAACTAATTTAATCTCTTAATATATATATATATATATTATTCAATTGAATAATGTTTAGATATAATAAAGGGTAATTTTTTAAAATAGCAAAATAATGGTTAAGGAGTGTGACCTTTGCAAAGATGTAAAAGAAGATGAACGAGTTGAAAAATTAAATTTTATTTTACTTAAATTAGGAGTAAAGTAAAGTTGATTTAATTTTAAGAGGAAAATATACCACAAGCACACCATGCTGTATGATGATCGGCTGCTTCTTGCTTTTACCACCATTTCCACGACGTCCTTCTGAGATTCTTTGCACGCTCAAAATGTATCCATCTTTCGTTGTAACCTATTGTTATTCCATAATCATAGCTTAATATTACACCTCAGGCTTTTATTTCATTGTCAAATTCATATTTTATTACCCTTCTATTTTCCATAATCATTATTTAATTAAATACTGTTTACCATAATTTGTCAGTTAATTTTTATTAATTTAGAGAACATTCCTAAAAAAGTTAATATATATTAAAATTAATTAACTGTGGTACAATATATTGTAAAAGTTGACAATGTGGAGGACAAAATATGAATGAATTAATTGTGGTGGGTTTTTGTCAAGCGTAGATAGTTTGTAAAGGAAATATCATTTCTAAAAAGAAAAAGAAAAGGAAACGGTGTTGATATAAATGGAGAATAATGTGTGCCATAATTATACCCATCTTTTTCTATATATATTATCATGTTTGAATTAAAGAAAAAATCAAATAAAATCGTATTTCCATATTACTATTTAGGACCAACACATTTTAACTCGAGTCCTCAATGCATATATAACAGTGTTAGATAGTGTACCTAACCATACTCAATCGGTGAAAACAAAATTCTTAACACCAAGTTTTTGTTTCAAAAAACAAAGTCATTTGTTAAAATTAATTTCATAAGAAGGTTTAAAATACATTTTCAATTTCTTTGGAAGCAAAAAAATTTAACCATATTTTAAGGAAACAAGTGTTTATAAATTTAGCTTCTAAAAATAAAAATAAAAAAACTAAAACTGAATTTCGAAAATTAAGCATATTTCTTCTCATATTTTTGCAAGACTTCAATTTCCATTATATTTCTTCCTTTTTTTAGTGTGGTTTAAATGAAAAAAGTTTGAAATACAAGAAATTAGTGGTGGATGATATATTTATAAGATTAGTTTAAAAAATAAAATAAAAAGTGATTGTGGAAGGTGTGAAAAATGGTTATAAGAATGTTTATACATGCATTGCGTTGTGGATAGAAAAGGTTTATACTCATACCTGAATTTCTTGGCACTTATAGCCATAACCGGTAACAGCAGAAGCACAGATGCCCAACTCATCGGTGGAACCAATAACGACGCCGTGTCCTCCGCCGCAACAAGCACCAAGAACCACCGTGAGCACCACCGTCATCACAACAGAAAACCCCCTGAAGGAGGCCATTTCCACCGCCACTACTACTTCTCTGTCTGTCTGTCTCTCTCTCTCTCTCTCTTTTTTAGGCTATTTATAGTGAGAAAAAGGAGAGAGAAATAAAATAAAAGGAAAGAAAAAGAAATTGGAAGTGTGAACACAAAAGGGGACGATGGATACGTATGAGAAAGCAAAGCAAGGAAGTTTAGGGGAGGGGGTTTTAATGAGAGAGTGGATCCCACCTTTGGATGAGGTGGCAGCTTTTGAGGCTAAATTGGATCAATTTCGCCGGTTAAGATGGGAAAGCTTTCCATTTTTCCTTTCTTTTCCATTTTTTCGTTTGCATCATCATCATCATCGTTATGTTAATTCTGTATCCTCACTCTCCCAATTATTTTGTTTGCCCATACTCACTCTCTGAAGATAAGGATATTCATACAATCATTACACATTTTTTCTCCTACTCCTCAATATTCAATATATTTCTCTACATACATCCATATTTTAGGTAACAAAACACACTTCTATTCAACTATTATTTCTTATACCACGCAACAATTTAGTAATGGAGATGGACATTCCATTCATTCATATTTATAAAAGAAATTTTATATCAATACTTAGAATCAAATATCCTCGTTAGTGTCGCACTTTATAACTAAAATATGATATGACCTTCGTATTAAACATAATCTTTCAACCTACATCTCCACTAGCCAAAGTAAGAAATAGAATTAAAAAAAATATATTGATTAGAGAAAAACTAAAGCATTTCAAAATTTAAAAAAAAATCACTCCCACAAAAATCCTCCATTTAGATCTAAATTAATTTTAGATAGATTTACAACGGTAAAACATATTTAAAAACACAACCTTATAACCATAAAACGGTTACAATATTTAGAATCATCCGAACAACAATAACTATTATTAACATAATTTCATTTATAACATTGACCACAATAATATCAATTATAATTGAGTGATTTAGTATATAATGATTTAGTTTTTCTATTCTTTACAATTTACAATCATCGAGTGAAAATCATTACAATTAAATTGCAATCTTTTACTTACAATTTAGTCTTTAGTGTATACATATCTATCTATGTATATATATGTGAGTATATGCAGATAAATTTCATCCTCAATCCACACATATAAAGAATGTCATCACGTGATACTAATATGTTTAATGATAGAGACTGAATCTTCCTAAATTATAAAATGCGAACTTAAATCACTTTTTTTTAGTGTGTTTAGTGAGTCATAATGAAATGAAATTTGTATTGTAATATAATCTAAACTCATATTTGAATTGAGT
The DNA here is from genome assembly GCF_000004075.3 of Cucumis sativus. Lineage (NCBI taxonomy): Eukaryota > Viridiplantae > Streptophyta > Magnoliopsida > Cucurbitales > Cucurbitaceae > Cucumis > Cucumis sativus. Next base: position 23,530,739 of record NC_026657.2, read on the forward strand.
GTTTTGAGTTCGGTTTGTATTACTTTTCAACAATTTTCAATCTTATTTCTTATCTACTGTTTTCATGTTTTTCTATCTCATTTTCGTTTTGATTTCAATTATTCATGCATCTTAACACTTATTTAATTTTCAATAATCTTTATTACATTTTAGCTCTCTACACACACCTCCTTAAAGACGGTCAAGATTAAATTGTTACCAACTAAAGTTTAAGAATTAAAATTGTAATTTTCGTTAAAAAAAAAAAGACAAAATATTTTTAACTTGAAATTTAAACTCAAACCCTAAACACAACGTAAATACAATTGGACTACGATATAACTCTGTGATATATATCACAGTATAGGTTTTATTTTTAGAAGTACATATTCAATCTAATTAGAGTTCTTAAACCCTAATACCATATTAGAAATATGAGTGTGGTTCATTTATCTATTAAAGAAATGTAGAGGGGTACGTAATGAAAAGAGATCACATAAGAAAGTTGTTGAGATATCTTTATATAGTGTGCATGCATTGTTAGGGTGGTAATAATATATCTTGATTTTATGTTAGATGTGAAGAATATAGAAAGAGATTTTTTATTTAGTCCTTAGATTTGATCATGACTTTACACTCTTATCTCTAAATTTTTGTTTTTAATATGTTATAGTTTTATTTTAAAATTTTGATTTTGTTTGTTTCAAGATTTTCCCTTTCAATCTCCATGTAATTTTCTTATCAAATACTCACTTTCATATTTAATGTCAACATCTATTATTTAATTTAAAATAATTAAACAAATTATAATTAGTTAAGTTCCTTTTGTTTTTAACTATTAAAATTAAATTTAATAGTTTACTTTACAATTATTTTAAATTAATTGTAGAAATCAGCTTCAAAATTAAAAGTTAATATTTGGTGAAAAAGTGAGATTAAAGATGTAAATTTTGAAAATAAGAACTAAATTGAAAATGAAAGTTTAAAAATTAAGTTTTGGATAACTATTTTGGCTTTTGGTTTCTTATTTTTGAAAAAAACGTTTTGGTTTTCTGTTTTTAGAAAATAAAATGTTTATATATATATGTATGGTTTTCTATTTTTACAAAAAAAAGATGAAAAAAAATGTTTAGTAATTTAAATTTTTTTTGTCTTTTAATAATTCAAAAATGTCTTAATTGTCATAATAATAAGGTCCAAAAACATAAATCGAGAAAATATAATATTGAAATAAATAAAAGTTAGTATATAAATGAATAAAAGTCAGAAAATTGACAAAATAGAAAGTCTCAAAAAACTTCACTTGCTCTTGTTTATTTGAAAATTTTCCAATATACGTACCTATCGAATGTCACTATTTATAGTTAATTTGATAATCGTGAGGAGGATTAACATCTTTAAAATATTTGGCAAGGTAGATGGGATGTGAATGGAGTGACATGGCAATTGGACACTCTTGAAGACATATGATACGTTAGATGGGCTATGGAGAGAGTGACATATGAAGCATAACGAGCCTTATTTAACATTATTTATAATAGATTAATTTTCATAAATATAATAAAACACCAAAATATTTATGTTCCGTGTAACAAAATCAAAAAGATCATAAAGCCAACCATTTTTTAAAAATATTTCAGGTTTCTAATTTCTATCCATCCTCATTCTCTTCTTCTTTTTTTTTGCAATTTTTTTTTTTGCAATTTTTGTTTTATAATTTCTTTGAAATCATGATCTTTGTTTTTAATCAATCATAAATCTTGTATTATATATTTTTTTAAAATGTTATTTTGTTCAAGATCATGTACCAAATATAAAAGATTTTGAAAAAAATCGTGGGATATTGTACACAATCGTTTAGATTTGGGTAGCCAAATCTAAATAATCATGCAACCAAATCTAGAGTATCGTGTAGTCACTAAATGATCTTGGTACTTGTACCAAATATATGGTGCAAGCGAGTGACCAACTAATCGCATGTTGATCGGGTCATTTTTTATATTTTTCATTATAGGCATGTAGGTTTTTTTTCATTTTTGAAATTGTTCTATACAGTGTAAATATTTGCGGGTTTGTTATATTTTTAAAAGAATCTCTTCATAATATTAATGCTTCTTTTAGTTTTATTTTCTAATAAAATTTAAATCATTGTTTAGGTTGTTGCTTCAAGAATTATTGAAACTTACTATGAAGTTTCATGAAGCATTTAACACTCGGAAAGACAGAATTATTGAGTGCCAGAACATAATTTTATAATGTTTTAGAGTCTTTTAGTTAGTGCTTTTATTTATCTTTGTAAATTGAGAGTAGTTTGTGGAGAGACATGTATAGTCATACTACTTGTATAATATTATTGTAAATTATGTATATTACTGTAAATTATGTGTACACATGACTTACTCTTGAAGAATGAATTTATATTGTTGACCAGAGAGTTTATTTTGTTGACGAATCTATCTTTATTGAAATGAATGTAATACAGGAAATGAGATATGAGAAATGTAAAAAGTGTGTACTATTCTATCTTACTTGACATATAAAAAGAATCAAGTTTATTGTCTTACTTGACACGTAGAAAGTGTCAAATGTGATATCTTACTTGAGACAAAAATGACGTCAAGAAATATAACATTTTACGGTTTTTAGTATCAAGTAATCGACTGTCACAATCAATTACTTGACCCTTGTTAAAACGCCAAGGATAGGTTTACTTGACACTTTATTAATGTCAACTAATCCAATTTCTGTAGTAGTGTGTTTAATAAAAGTTTTAAAAAATCTTATGAGTTTCGAGAGTTTTTATTTTTTATTTTGCTTAACTTGATGCGAAACATATTTGATTTATGTTTGATGATTTTCGTTTACTAACATTAAAATTTAGAAACGAAAAAAATAATAATAATACAATCCGACAACCCAATCCATATTTTACGGGTTGAGTTCGAAACTTAATTCGGATTGACAACCTAATCCACTTGAAAATGTCTCTCAACCTAACTCAACCCAATCCGTTTACATCTCTAGAATCAGACTATGATATGATAAAAATTGCTTGAGGCATTTATGCAAAATATATATGTATATATATAGAAAAAATAGAAGAAAAAAAACCTCCTGTTGGAGGTAAAAAATGAAATGAAAATTCAAATCTTTTACTAAAAAGATAAATAAAGTTTTGTAAAATAAATGTATATGTAGATTTATATAGATATATGCATAAATATATGTATATGTATGCTCACCTGATATTTTGATAGAAATTTAATTTGTGGAGTTGAACGATGTTGTACTTATGTTGGATTGATGTTATGTGGTTGATTCATTAGTATTTGATCAATTGATTCTCTATTAGTTAAATATATACATTTGATTTGAGGAAGTAGAGCACGCGTTGTTCTTAAAATTGGATTCAATCTTACTTTAGTCTTCGAGGGTGGTTAGCTTAAGAAGTTCAAGAGTCTTTTGATTCTCGGGAGAATTCTCTCTGACCTTTTAGAGTAAAAATTTATATCTAAACTTCTATTTATAGAGTTTTCTGGTGATCATTATGGGTTTGAGTCTAGTTGTTCCATAGATCATATCTATAGGCTTAACCACATGGATTTTAGTTATATTTAGCATTTTTGCTATATTAATTTTTTTTTGCTTATTTATTTAGATTAAAATAATTAATTTGATCCATCCAATGTTCACAATAAAAATATGTCACATCATCAGAATTGTCAATTTATGTCTTTAATTTTCATTTGGAACACATGTCAATTTTTAATTAGTCCTAAATTTTAGTATTTGTACTTTCGTCATTAATTTACATAATTTGTGATTGTTACAAAATTTCTTATTCAAAAAGTATATATATATATATATGTATATGTATGTGGGTAGACATATGCATATGTGTATATATACTCACATGTATGCATATATATATACAGGGATAATAAAAAGAATAAAAAGGAAATAAAATATAAAGTTGAAATTAAAATGTTTTAAGAAAAAATGCTTAAAAGTTGAGTAAAAAAATAAATAAAAAGGAAGAGAATTATCAAAAATAGTAAATTTTATAAAATATTTACAAACATATGACAAAAATTTCAATTCTATTGATAGTTACAATCATTGATAGCCACAATGCATTGAGATATTTTAATTTATTTTGTTATTTTTAAAAATACTAAAAATATAAAAGATCAATTTAAAAAAAAGGAAAAAGAAAAGAGGAGAAGATTTAAAATAAGTGAAGACTATTTTTTCTTTTCATATTTCCTTCCCACCACCACCACCTCCTCCTTCCAAATTCTCTCAATTTTCATTCTCTTCTCTCTCCCTCTCCTCTCAGCTCCTTCACTTTCTCTACTCTCTCACAAACAGTCTGTCAACCGAGTTGGGGTCATTATCAATGGTTGCGGACAGCGTGGGGCACGACATTGGTGCTCGGCAAAATAAGATTGAGAGAGAAAATTTAGCCTCACCTTTTGTTGCCCATTCTTCACTTTCTTTTTTTCCGGGTTTGTGTTCACACGACTCTTTCTTTCCCTTCTTTCTTCTAATGGTGTGGGTGAGAAAGATGTAAAAAAAGAAGACAGAAAATGGAAGTTTTGAAAAGAAAAAAAGAAGACCAAAAATGGAGACGGACAAAAAAGGCAAAAGCAAAAAGATAGGAAAAGTAAGGTATTTAGTGTAAATAATTTGGTTTTTTTTTATTATTTCTTTAAAAAAAAATCTCTAAGAAATTTGCCGAAGTTTGACTTCAAATCTATCAACCTTTATTTATATATATATAAAAAAAAGGCCTTCAAATCCATTAAGGTAAGTTGAGATACAAAATTTAAAAAATAACAATAAATAAATAATTAAAGAACTAAATCCTATTAGATATGGAATTTAAAATCTCTCAAATAGACCTAATCGGTTGGATTGTATTTTGGTCAAATAATTTTCTTCATTACTTTAATTCCAAATTTGGTAAGATTTGGATGAAATAATGCTAGAGATGGTCTGCTTGTAAATTTCATAAGTTGATGCAAAATTAAAAATGAAAAATAGAAACACCAAAATGATTTTGAAATCTGGGTCCAAGTTATGTAAAAGATTTGGGTAAAAGAAATTGGAAGCAAATGAAAGTGAAGAATTTCATTTTCTCCATGCTCTAAACCTAGCCATTTTCTCCCACTCTCACATTCCTAAATAGAAACAAAGCATTGGGGAGCGGTGGCCGGCAAGTGATAAGAGAGAAACTGACTACCAAACGTCCATCACTCTTGTCAACAACAACTACGCAAAAATCTATTTTGTTTCTTTCTTTCTTTTTTTTTTAATTTCTAAAGTAACTAAATAAATTGTCCACATCTTTAGCATTAAATTACTGTTTATTTTTATTAATATCAAACAATTTTAACTATCTTTTCACTGTATATCAATCTTTTGATGTTCTAATTTTTGGTAGATTCTTGAGTTTCTACTCATTTTTAGCATACTATTGTTGCATATCCGTTTTTCTCCTGTCCAAGAATTTCATTCATTCACATCTACTTAATTTTCTAATTAAATAAATGGCACTATCATTCTATCCATTATCAATTTGTTGATGAAAAATGTTAAAAAGAAAAAATAAAAAACATGAAATGAATATGACCCATAACACTAGCAATTAGATAACAATCCCTATCAAATAACAATTAAATGTGTCAAAAAAAGTAAAAGCTAATTAGATGGCAACCAAAAGACAATCAAGTAATATAAGAAAATTAATATGACAAAAAAATAATCAAATCTATCTTATAAGGCTAACCAAAATTAAACAAAAAAAAAAAAAAGAGTAAAAAGTAATCAAATAACAATTAGAAGCCAATCAAATGACTATTTCACACAAACCTAACTAAAATTAAAAAACAAAAGGTAAGATGTGATCACATCACAATCACATATTTTATATGCAAATCCATTTTATTTTAAATAATCTTTTAAATTGGGTTAGGCGTTAAATTTTGTTATTTAAAAAAATTTAAACTTTTGAATAATTTTGAAGCATCCACCATCACACCAAGTGAATATTAAAAGACGAAATTCACTTCAAATTTCGCATTAGACTTTAGTATATATCAATTTTCAAATCTAGTAAAGGTTGACACAGTTTCGAATACTCCTCAACTTCTATTTGGAATCAAAATGGCCCAATAACCTTTTGACATAGATGTTTGAAACCTTGAATTTATAGATGTTTAAAACTTTGCATGTATGTATTTATTGATATGGTATGTACAACAATTTTAAACTTTACAAACATTATGAATAAATAAATAAATAAATAATACAACCTTACAACCCAACCCAACATTTAAATTATGAGTTGGATTGAGAATACAATTCCGGTTATCAATCCAACCGATCCAAAAATACGGGTTGGGTTACATTCTATCCGTAAATTTTTTTAAAAAAAAGTGGCCACATACCATCAATTCCTTTTGGATTAATTAAAAAGGTCAACATGTGTTGTATGGAATTAATTTATTGAAAAGGAGGACCATAATCTCTGCAGCCGTTACATATTTCTTCAAATCGTGGAAACATTTAAACATTATGGATGTATCACATCTTTCAAACATTATCAACCATAACCTATAGGATTCAATTGAAGGTTAATTTGGCCCAAAACTCAATTAATTTGGTGTAAAGGCCAGGCCCAAGCCTCCTCAAAGTCCATGAAGCTCTATAAACAGGAGTCTTACCCTTTAATTAAGGGGGGAAATTGTAAAAATTTGAAGACAGGAAGCTTTAAAGATTGAAGATACAAGTTTAGTTTTCAAGCTACAAACATTGAAGCTTTTCAAGCTCTCATTTGAAAATTGAAGATTTAAGAAACTAAGACTCCAAATTCTAAAGTTTAAGCTTTAGATTTAGAAGACTTCAAGTAATATTCGCGAGAAAGAATGAAAGGAAATTAAATATCAAAATTGAGCGAGTGAGATTTCTTTGAAAATTTTTGTGTGAACGCATATTCTTTTTAAAGGGTAAAGTAGAAACGTAAACATTCTCGCTTATCCAGGATGGTATAGAATTAGAATTTTTCAACTTTTTTTTACCGTACCATATTATCATAAAATTGATTGTGGATTTTTAGGATATATGTGTTAAATGTATGGTTAAATTGCAATTTTATTTTTTCTAGAAGATGGTTAAATTACAATTATCATTATTTGAAGAATTCCAAAATCTAATTCTGATAGTTTAATTTATGAGGTTTTACGTTTAATCAAATCAAATTGATTCAATTCTAACATTGAAACTAAATTCTAACTCCAAACCAGAGTACAAAATTTGCAATATAATATATTAAAAAGACATAAGATTAAAATTAAAAAGTTTAAAGTTATTCTTCTTTTATTAAACAACACAAAGGCTTTAATTATAATTCTCATAGTAAAAAACAAACTTAAGGTGCAAAAAAAAAGTCTTATTACTTTCTTTATACCTTTATTCTTCCTTTCTCCTCTTTGTTTTCTTACATATGATATGAAACACTGTACTAGGAATCTAACATATCTATATATAAGCAATGCCTTCAACAACAGCAACACTGCCTCTCCATCACTGCTGCGGCATTTGTTTCGAATATTTCAGAACTTTACATATTTCTGAACAATTGTGAACTCCATGAGCTTTGGGGTCTCACAATGGCAGAACCAGAGGGGAATTCACAGCTTATGGCATGTTGGATCAGTGCTTGTACTACACAGCTATGGCAGGGCTTGCCTTCTTCCTCCGGTCACCAAAGCTATGACATGATCCCAAGCTTGGGAGGCAGCATTGTACAGATCCAAATGGCCTTTCCTTCTCACCCCAGACATCTCCATTTGGGGTCCTCTCACTGCTGCATACAGAGTTTGTTCCTGAAATGTAAGGCGTTTCAGGATTCGACTGCAAGGCGAGTTCATTTAGGGTCGGTTTGGCTTGTCTGTCTGTGCCATTTCTAGAGCTCTCCCTGAAAAGTTCAGCCAGCCTCTTCTTTCCGGTTGGCGATGGTTCCGGAATGGTGATTGGAGTTTGATCATCAATGCCATGAACTTGGTTGATCCGAGGAGTACCAGAGGAGAAGCTGGAGTGTACGGGAGTATTTCCTCGCGAAGGAGTGAAATCTACAGCCATTACAATTGAATACTCTAAGAAAGGAGATGAAGGAGGCAAACAGCATTAAAAAGAATTCCAATGTCTACTTACCACCATTAACACTGTAGAAATCATCTTCACAATCCGAATCCAACCAGCCTCGTGAATCAAAAAACGCTTCATCTTTGCTACCTATGAGAGAACACCAAAACTCAAATGTCAACATTTCAGAGTTGATACAAAAATAGGTGTGATAGAGAGCAAAAGGAAAAATTAATAAAATAAATGCATATAAAACACAAGACTAGTGTGAAAAACATAATCAATAGAGTATATAAAAGAAAAAACGCACAGTGACAAATAGGTAGAAAGATTTCTAACAGTAACCTTTGATCATAATGAGTTTGGGCCACCACATCAAAACAATAAAAATTTGGAACCCCAAACATAGGAAGGACGAGTGAATAAACATTTGAAGATCTCAATGGAACTGAGTTACAGCATCCTTGTGATTTGTGAAAGAAATCCTAGACCAGAAACTGCTCTTTTTTTTGAAACGGAGACAAAACTTCTTTATTAACGAGAAGACCAGAAACTGCTTCTGCTATGCAATTCTAGGAATAGAAGTCTTACTTCCATCCATCATTTTCTCCGTTCTCTGATAATGACTAAACAAGGCAATTGATTCCATTGCCCCAAAAACCAAATAGGCAAGGATAAATTAAACTAGGAATAGTAATAAATTTGCCCAAAAAGGCAGTCCTGTTGGTAATAACTTAAGACGTGCGAGAGAAGTTCTTCGAGTTCCCAAGTTCAAGCTTAATACATGAGAATTCTTGAATCCTGAAAAGCAAGCATTGCTCACTATCCTTAATGTGAGATGGAGAGAAACTCATCACAATACCCTTAACAAAAGAGGGGCAGATAAAATCTGGCATCACTATGCAACAAATTATAAGAAACACAAATCAAAAGAAACAAACAAACAAACCGCTTATTTTTATTTTAAAGTTAAAAAGGTAATCAACTAATAAACAAAAAGTTATTTTACAAATTACTAGGTGTGATCAATACAATATGATTGAAACTCGGTAAACTTTTGAAACAAATCTTTAGTACACTTATTTTTCTCTTAGATCTTTTAATATGCCAATTAATAACTAGGCACAAAATCCACTAATAACAATACATAGCATAGCTTAATTGGAAACAGAGCTTTCAGTGGAGAAAGGAAGGAGAATCTCCATCATACACAGAAGAGTCAATTCCATCTCAAAATTTTATCATCAAACCATAAGAAAAGAAAACTGGGGTCTCTAATTTTAATGAATAATTATTAAGAAGAAAAAGAACAAGGTGAAAATTAAAGCCCTTCTCTTCATCAATCTATGGAGATTTAGATTGAAAAAAAGATGGGTTCCTCAGCTTTTTTAATAATAATATAAACAAATGGGGCCTAGATTAACTTTATCATACATATTCATCAATATATGTCCAAAAGGCAATAATTCAATAAAATATTCAATTAGAAAAACAAAACAGGTTTAGATCATGACAAAGCAATTAAAGTCAAATCAGGGATAACGCGAGAAGCAAAAAACACTTTAGATCGCATATAATTTTGTTTCTGAGATGAGTGGGGTAAAGACTAAAGAGGCAGAGATTGTGAAGCATCAAAGTTCATGACACAACAAAAATACAAATCAACAAGGAATCATTAAAAGAAAGGAAGCAAAAAGAAGAAAACACAGGCGATTACAGTAGTAGAAACTGAAAAAGAAGAAAAGTAGAAGTACCCAAGTGAGAAGGGGAGGTCTGAGATTTGAGAAAGACGGTGGGGTTGATGGGAGTGTTGTTTTGTTTGATGGGTGAAGGGGGAATTTCCATATCGGTGGTTTTGGAAGCAAGTGAGAGTTTGAATTTCATGGCGGAATCGGGATTTCTGTGGATTGAAGCACAGGAACCCATTGATGGAGTGGTTTTGGGGTTTGATCTCACCTTAAGTTGATGCTAGTGCGATCATCATAAGGGAAGGAAAATGGAGAATCGAAAATGGGGTGTTAGAGAGAAGTGGAAAGAAGAAGAAGAAGAAGAAGAAGAAGAAGAAAGAGGAGGATGTTTTGTTGAGGGAAGTGGAAAAGTTGTAATGGGAAAGACCAATGAGAGAGAGAGGATTCGGGCATGAAAGAGGAAAGGTTGCATTAACTTGTGGGGTAATGCCAAACAGTCTTTGAAATGAATGTTGTGTGAAATTAAATGGGAGTTTTTCAATTTTAATATCTTAAATGTTAATTACGGTTTAATTAAGATTATTTTATCATACTAACGTTTAGGCTCCATTTGGGATTCTCATAGGTTTTTAAATAATTACTACTAGTTATGTTTTCACAAAATCAATTTTAAAAACAAACAAAAAAGAGTAAAATTATGTTATTCAAAGATATATAACTTTTATTAGGTTCAAACTTACAAACTTAAATCCTCAATTTTAAAAAAAAATCACTTTGTGCTATCCGTTTTGGTTAATTGGGTTTCAACCTTTCATTTTTGTTTTGGTAAATTTTCTAATTTTAAAAATATACCTAATACACACTTATTTTTTATTTAACCGATTGCTTTATTTGAAACTAAAAACTTATTAACCATAAAAAAGTTTCACTTTTGTTCTACGAAGCACAGACTCCAATATAGATATAAGATATGATGATGATAGAATTAGACGATACATTTGTTGGGTTTCATGTCCTAAAGCCTCGTGAGTTGTTAATATTTAATAATAGTTGTTGTTCATGTATTGTTCAATAAATGTTATTAAATAAGTGGTTTGCTCGTTGTAAACTAAGGTCCTTTGACTATAATATGATTTTTTGAACTTTATGTTGTGACATAAATGTTGATCAGGTTTGAGTTGATAGTCTAAATGCTCTATAGTATAAGAATACGGTTGGGGTGTCTTATGATGATAATACAGATGCAACCTACTTTGTATTTAGCACAAGCAATATTGTCCTAAATTGGTCATGTGGAGACATGCGAGTGAGGACGTCCTATGTAATAGAGTTTTCATAAGATCATACCATGAAATAGTCACTTTTACATTATAACATTATTTACTATTTAAAACTAACTATTTTGACTTTGGTGACCTAGGTAAGTTGACCTTAATTCTAACTTAACTATGAACTTTTGTTTATTCAAAATTATCTCTAGATCTACATAAATGAGACCAACTAAATAGCACTAAGACAATGAACCAGCTCCCATTGTAGGGTTAAGATCGAGTTGATAGTTGGAAACGTAGTGTGCAAAATAAAATTCATTCTTACCCATTTCTAAGGATAGTAGAGAGGTTGTTTCTTTAAATGTTGATTCTAGGTCTTGAAAAAAGAGACTATGCCCTCTCATTGACCCAAGAGAGATTTAATTTAGTAGATGGGTTATAAACCAATTGTTCATTAGAGGATCAATCAAGGCTTAAGAACACAAATAAGTAATTTTGGGGGTAAGCGACACTTTGACTTTGCTAAAATTATGAACAGCTTGTGAAATGTTGACTTACTAAATATGGTTATATCAAGTGAACACAAATATATCTACCCAAATTGATTACTAATTTAATCCCACAACCAAAGTTCTAAGTACAAAGATTAGTAGAGAAGATTTGTGTGGTGGTCCTTGGTGAATTCATGATCAACAATTACATTAGTTCATAGTGAATTTGAGTTACAAAGGTTTGAACTTTAAATCTATGGTTTAGTGAATTTTCAAAGCATATTCTATCCTTTAAATTCTCGTAATTATGACGATATTTGATCTAATTGTTTTCGTTGCATGTTTATATACTCTATCAACATTAATTTCTAAACAACTAGGATAATTAAGATATTTTTTAAGATACACTTTTTTCTTTAAAAATCTAGTATATGTAAATGATAGAAGTACAATAATCAATAGACTACAATAAAAAGAAGGGCACAAACTGATCAATGAAGAGGAAGAAGATTATTGAGAAATGCGAAATTAAAGAAAAGTTTTCTCCGTTAAACTATAGGGTTATGTTTTACGAGAGGTTATGATGATTCAAATGCAATAATAACAATAGATCGTTATAAGATTTCATAATTTATTTATTTATTATCTTTTAGTTTTAGACAAGAAAATCACATTTTAAATAGGTTTTTAATTTTGAGTTGAAAAATATTAGATGAGTTGCTTTTCTCTTTTTACTTCATAAAAAGATCTACGTGAAACACGGGTTAGATATATCAAAATCAAAACATATAAGCCAAACTGTGTGTTAGATATGTATAAGATATATATGTATATATGCTTCATAGATTTTATACATATCCATCAATTTTTTAACTAAAAAAATAGAAAATAAGATCTTTTTTTGGAAAATTCCCTTAGGAATAAAACTGAAGATAACCCTTTAGAATATATTCCACAAAATTTCCCAAATCACTGTGGTAATGGTAAACTTGAACAGAAAAGTTGGAATATCCGACCTCCGTCATACATATTTTGGAATGATTCTAAAGTTGTTTAAGTTGTGATATCATTAAAATTAGACCATCTCCGTCGTAAAAAAAGTATATATATCTTAGCTAGTAAAACAAGATTACAAACTTAAAATTAAAATGTTTGAATCATAAATCACTTAATCCTCAGCTCAGGTAGATGTGAAATGGCCAAGTAATAATTCATTTTCTTCTAGCACTTGATTCACAGACTTAATTGTCTTTTATTCTGATTTGACATGACTACATTTTATATGCCTTTAATAATGGTGTGGGTACATGTTCAAACACATATGTGCATTAAAATCACTTTTGATATATCCTTAAAACCCTACTTTTGATGTATACACATACATACGTGTATAAAACAAGAGAGTGCTATTATATCTACTTATACTACTACCTTTAATCGAGTAGTGAAGAACAGCCCTTGCAAACTAAAAATCAAAGGTAATACTATAACTAGTTTGATAGAAACCTCACATTAATCTATTTTACTAATCATTTATTTCATTTATGTTTTTTCTATAACATTTGTAAGAACAATGTATATGTAAAAATAATATTTATAAGTTTAATTTTCAAAATCTAATTGTTACCAAATAAGATTATAGTTTTCCATTGATATGAAACTACTCCCATCTAACCTTCAACCTTTAGAAAAAAAAAGGTTTATTTGTTGTGGTTATCTGTTTCAAAATTCATACCAATTATAAATACATTTTTGTTTGTTTTTTTCTTTTTAGAATTTGGGTTAAGAAAAAAAATTCCTCTCTAACTGAAAACAAACCCACTCAAATATTTCTGAAGAAAGAAGGGGCTCTTGGGTCCTAAGAACCTTTTGTAAATTACAAAATTGATTCTTGGCTTAAAAAAGAAGGAAGAAAAAAGGTTAAAATTTTATGTGAAGGAACAATATGAATTGAAAATTCAATATTCTATCTTGACTGTTATAGAAATATTCCAAATATTAATCCAAGCCATCTACATTTAAAATAGACTTGAAGTAATTTTATCATATGATCCCACAACATTCAAGGGGATATAAGTGAGTTGTCTAGTTATACATTAAATTATGTGCTATATTAATAATAATAAAAAAAATATATAGTTCTAAAGGCCATTTAAACAATCGTAATTAAACATGGTGCAATTGACATTAAAAAGTTGGATCCAATATTTTATATATTGTTGGAAAAACTAACCAATTCTAATTTATTGTTTACGTGGTTCTCACTTCAATATGGTTTAATAACTAAAAATTAGATAATTGTGTATTAAAGTATGAATTGGAATTTAAATACTTTAAACAATAAATAAATGAGCTTTATAATAATTATAATAATAATAATAGTAATAATAAACAAATTAAATCCTACTTGTGGGGCAAAATGTCCTAAAAGTTAGGTCTCAAAACAGAGTTTGAAGTTTCTTTGGAGTTCTAAATTGCCCCATGTGGGATTTATTCTATTATAAAATACCTTTGAGAAGAAATAATTAATTCAAAGAAAATACCAACAAATTGGGTAAAAGTCATTGTTAAATTTTCAATTTAAGAAATCATTCAAATCATATAATATTTCATTTGGCAAGTTTCTAAAACTTTACAAACCTTCAATTGGTGATTAATTAGATAAATTAAAAACAGAGTGTAGATTGATTAGGTTTAGGCAGGTAATTATTTCCAATTTAACAATTAATATCCAAAACTTCATTCAACTAATTGTCAAATCATACTTACCTTACCTCATGTCCAAAATTTTGTAAATTAGTCTCAATTTTGCGTTAAAAAATAACATTAATTAACCTCAACCTAAAACCAAACATGTAATCAAAGTATAAAAACAAACATCTAATTTAATCTAATTTAATTAAATTGCCTGTTTTAGTTTATAAAACTTTTAAATTCTTGTTTATTTTTGGATGCAATTTTGGTAATTTTCGAGGGTAAGGTGAACCAAGTTGTAAGGGGTGTGTGCATGAACCACAACATTAATTTAATTTAGGAGGAAAATAAAGAATAGTGTACCAATTTCTCTACATCTATACCTACCTGTTTTGATATTCGACTTTAATATTAGATTGGAAAATAAGATTCTAATTTACATTATTTAATTAAAATCTAATAACACACATTTTTCAACTCAATCAATATGACTTCTTTTTTTTATTTATTATTCTAATTATTTTTCCTCTTTTTTAATTTAATTTATAGGGCTATCTTGTTTTATATAATTATTAAATCCATGAAAGTGACTATTTATATTTGTGGCAAATTGTTTTATATTTGTCTCAAAAGTATCTATTCCACCTACGATTGCTTCAAAACAAAAATATATATATAATATATATCTTTTTTGTTTTTTGTTTTTGATCTTTCAAATAGATTTAAATTAAATATATAAATCAGCTTTCATTTAATTTAGTTGATAAAATATATATTGCAAAATCAAGCCTGTTCTTAATTGATATATAATATTATTTATTAGCAATCAACGTACTTCTAATTTGAATTTTCACACTACTTATTGGTATAAAAAATAGAAAAAAAAGTTGGTGAAAGAAAAGAGAGAAGAAATGAATATTTTGTATTAATTTAAATATATCAAATCAGTGCTAAAATAATAATAATAAAAAGAAAAAAAATCTAACCTTATGAAAATAACTAAAAAATAATAATAAAATTAAGTTACGATAATCTCTTATCTCAAATATTTTTAAAAAGTATATAACTATTTTAAAATTGATGGATTGAAATGATTAGATTAAAATAGTAAAAATTAACTTATTAGTGTTAACGTTTCTTTGTAATCTCTAACTAGCTATAAGTTTTTATCCAATAGTTATGGAATGATAATGATATTCAAAGACTTTTTTTTTTTTTCAAAATGAAGATTATAATATATATTATTTTAAAGTTCCTAGCCACACAAATTAAAATATCAACATTTTATTGTTTATAATAAAATAGAAATGAAAAATTGTGAATATCTACTCATCAAAACAAACCCATTTTATTTGATAAAAACTCCAATAAGTGATTGATCCCAAAATTATTGAGGGTTGAAATGAAAATTGGTGAGGAGAAAATGAATGAATACAAAATTGTGAATCCAACTTTTGGCTTGCAACCCGCTTATCTCAACTTCATTCATTTCCTCAATATCATAAACAAAAGAAAGAATAACAATAATCCCAACTTCATCGCAATTTGAAGAAATTGATCCTCTAATTATTAAGGCAATAAAGATAACTTTATTATAAATATTGTAATAGATGTTCATTACTTAGTGTTAGTGTCCATTATTATGTGTAATTTCCGTTCGCATTCAAAACTTTTGTAATGTGTCTTGAAGATACCAATTTTTGGTGGCCATATAATCTAATTCATACTTGTCAAATTATCTATAAATATTTATATTTGATGGGTTTTGTGAGAGATATTTATTGGTAAATTTTTCAATTAAATGGAAGGAAGTGAAAGTTTTTTAGATTTTCTATTTTCTTAATTTATTAATTATTATTATTTGATTGCTAGGGATAAGAGTGGTCAGATTACCAACTCAATAAACTTACCATTTTGGGAACAAGACCGAAGACCGAGTGGAGAGCTTGAAATACATAATTATAAAAAGCATCAATTTTAATTATCTAAACAAATATATATATATATATATATATACGAAAAAATGTTTAATATTTAGTATAATTTACATAAATGTAACAAAAACGCAAAAACATTTAATGTCCGTGTAACAAAAAAATAAAATCTCATGAAACAAGTAAAATATTTTCATAATTTTCAAATTTGCTATTGAATATTGTGGACAATTCGTCACTTCTCTTTCTTCTTCTTCCTTGTGATTTATTCATCTTCTCTCCTAGATTTCTTATCTCATCTTCCAAATTTTCTTTATTTTATTTTTAAACGATTTATTCTTATGTTAGAATCTCCTATTTCATCTTTACCATTTTCGGCAAGATTTTATGAAGCTACTTCATCTTTCTTATATTCGAGAATATCAAGATTGTTTAAATATCATTTTAAACATGATCTAATTGATCGTTTACGATTTTTAACATGATCGTTTACCATGGTCAACACGAGAGTACATCGAGCTCGTGAAGGGCGCTTTATGGGCAATTTTTTAAATCACCCATACATATATGTTACCTACGTATGTATATAGAATCCTAATTCGTGTGTACTTTTCTTTTGTAGCAATGGTCTGTGTTAGATTTCATAGATCCAACACTTATTCGATTTGTTAAGCATCAAATGCTCACCACCTGAAAGGAGTTCAGGGAGCAGAACCATTGTCATATAAGAAGTTCAGTGATCCTGAACTGGCACTTGCAAACTCACCCCCAAATTGAAGAATCGTATGGAAGATCAGCACTTCCTATGCGACCACTACCTTACTCAACAATTTTAGGTGATTTAGAACTTTTAATGTTCTCAAACAGTAGTCCATTTTTTCTTTTGTAACATTTTTTTATTGTTTGCATGTAGGAGCAATCAATGATGAATAAGGTTGCTAGAGCGAAGCTACTCTACAACCACAGTAGTAGCGGTAAGTCATTTCTAAAACGACAACACGATCTCTTTGAATAATGGGCTCACCTAGTCGATCGTGTCGAGTTGTTTAAGGAAACACATGCTCGGGGTGGTTAGTTCGTTTCGCCGATGGGTGCAGATGCTCATGTAAGTTAATGCGATACTTTTGTCTTCTTATGTACATACATTTAATTTGATTGTTTTACTTAATTAATAAACTTGTTATTGCAGAATCAAATGTTGGAACTCCAGTCTCAGCCCACCCCATAGAGTTTTCAACTACTCTTTGGGGATGAGATATGCCATACAGCCTTGGGTAGATGATCAAACTACTCAAAAGGTCTTGGTTGGAGCTCTAGGTCAAAGAGTCCCAACACATTGCTGGTAGTTTTTCGTCTACATTCCATGAGCGAGAGATACACGCTAGGAAGGTTACTGAGCTAAAAGCTCGATAGAAGAAGAAAGTAACTAGAGGCAAGAAGAAAATGCTTACCAGATGGAAGAAATGAAGAAGATGATTGAAAAACTCACTTGAGCAGCGAGATGACCTTGATTTCATTAATGTACGTAATTTTTAACTTTTACGTTATTTAATTTCTTATTGGTGATATATATTTAAACTTAATTTCGTGTTATTGTAGATTCGAAGGCATGGAAAAACTGCATCCACATTGCTTAGATTATGTTTTTAGTTTTCATTATTTATGTACTTTCCGAACTACAGACGTGTATTTTTGAATTAATTTTAATATAAATTCGATTTGATATTTTATTAATTTTATGTTGACTGTTTTTAGAATATGAATTAAATTTCAATTGTATTCAATCCCAATAGTAACAAGAAAAATTAAATAATAAAATAATAAAATATTATAAGAAGGTTTTCCGAACGTCAATCAAACTATATTGTCAACACTCTGACCCGATGGCAACATTAGCTTGTTGTCGACATGTTGACCTTGTCAGCAAAGCATGCGTTAGGCAAAACCCTTTGCCTACACCATCTCGATTGTGCGTCAATGTTTCCTTTCATGACGTGGCACTCACAACTTCCTCCCCAATGTGCGTTTCTATGTTAGCATAGCCATTTTCGACGTTTTTTTTTAGACAAGCATGTATTTGCGGCAGAATCCCTACTTCTTGTAGTGTTGACATAAGTGGCAGTCCAGTTGCATACTGGGTACACGACTTCCATGCTAAGTCGTGTATCTGATCCTTGACTTAATTTAATCATGTACTGAGCACACGAATATACCACCTATTTTTTATATAATACTTTTACTACAAGCTACTTTTGAGAATAGTTATTTAAATAACACTATTTTAAAAAAAAAAAGGATTTAAGGATTGAATGCACCCATAAGGTCCCATATTTCTTATTTCACTGTGTTCAACTTTATATGTTCCTTTATTTGTAACTATAAGAGAATTTCTATTATTTGTATTAACAACTTTAGGAGGAATGTCTTCACGTAGTGCTAAATGATTTAATAACTATGTTTGTAGTTTTAGAGAGTTTCTAGTTTACGCTCCTACCTATTATTTGGATCTACCGAAAAAAGATGTACGATTTAATAAGACTACTATGAAATATTTACTCAAGGGTCTAAACAAACTAGTGTAAAATGACAAATGGGTTCATTTGAACCAATTTTCCACCTTGTATGTTCTTGACTCGAGACCGACTTACGTCTCCACTAGTTATATTTTTTTGCAAATCTCTAACTCATCTTCCTCTATGTTTGATTGATTCAAGAATTTTTTTAAGAAAAGTATATTCAAGTTTGCCATATTCATACATCAATGTGGTTTCGCACATGGTAAGTTATTTTTACTTAAAAAGTTTGTTAGCATCTTCGCTCTTGATTGATTTTAAATATTGAAACCTAAGTGAGCTTGCATCACATTAGTGTACACAACTCTTTCATTTTTGTAGGTCATTTTCATTTAAGACTATTTCATCCTTGAATCGTGTCTTATTTTAAATTACGTCATTTTTTGTTTCTCTTCTCTACAAACTTTTCTTAACTGAATTTGGTTGTCCATGGTTAACAATAAATTTAAATACTCTGATTTGAGTAATTAATGGTCAAAATGATATGAGCTATTGTTGTATAATAATTAATAATAAAAACTTCTCTTCTTTTTTTACATTGATATCAACTAATTATTTATATATATAAAGTCCTAAAAAGACATCCTATAAACTAAAGTAGGTTAAATTAATATGTGTAGCAACAAGGCTTTTTATTCTATAGTTTTTTCCCCCTTTCTTTATTTTTCTTTCTGTCCTTTTGCAATATTAGATTTGTTAGGAGAAAAGGAATGACAACTGCTTATTATCATTTAGTTAGCAAGTTGAGATTTGGATGTCACTCTAATTTTGGGACCTATCAATTGCCCACCATAAATTCAATTCCCAACTATATATATATATAAATCTTACCCACTTAAAATTTCTATCGTTTAGAGAAAAAAAAAAAAAAACCACTTAAGGAGGTTTGAATCTTTAAATTAAAATATTGTCATTAAAAGTTATTTTGGTAAGACTATCAACTATTAACTAAAATGAAATAAGTTTGAAAGCATAGTATTTTAGTTTAAAATTAATCTTTTAATTCTTATTACATTTTAATAGGTGATTAACTAAGGTCACAAACTCATTTAAGTGTTTTTTTTTTTTTTTTTTGCACAATTATTTGTTAAAACCTTAGTCAAATTCTCAAATTAAAAATTAGTTATGTAAGATGTTTTAATCTTTTTTGTTTTGGAGTTTTGTCAAATGGAAAAATAAAATAGTAATTGATAAATATTGAAAAAGAAAAGTTGGAGAAAATATATATGTCGGCAAGCAGCTTTCTCTACTTTAAAATATTACCAAATTAAAAAAAAAAATCCAATTTTTTTATTATTATTATGAACAGAAAAGAAAAGCCCCCTTTTTTAAAAGTTAAATTCAATGAACTTTACAACATTGACTCAATCATGATGAATAATGATAATTTATATAATTATGAGAGACCATTTTGTTGTCTCAATTAAAAGCCATATATATATATATATACACATATGCTATTTCCTTTCCATACAAATAAGACATAAATTTCAAATATCTGGTTTGTTTTTATATGCATTTTCTTTTGTCATTTTATTTATCTCAACAACCTCATTTAATCTTGTGTAGTCAATAATATACCTCTACACCACTTGAGTTAAATCAAATTATTTTAGTTTAGTTAAATCTCATCCCATGAAAAAGAAAAGAAAAAAACTTTTCTTCAGTTGGAAAATATTGATTTTATGTTAAAAGTGAGTTAAAAAGTTGTGAAAGGCGCAATTGTTGAATTTTCATTTAAAAAGTCAATAATTTTGAAATAAAATTTAAATACTAGAAGTAAATTTGTAACATTTTTAGCTAAAAAGTATAAATTAAATTCAAAATATTAATAAGGCATAAAATATAATATTAATTAAATTAGTATATATAATAATATTTATAAAAATTAAAAATATAGCAAAAAGAAATGATGAGAAATAAAAAGTTTATTTTTACAAATGTTTAAAAATATTACTGTATATTTTAAAAGCAATGCACAGGAATTTTGTACTTTTGTATTTAAAAAAAATGATGAAAAGAAGTTGTGGCGAAGGGCAACACGTGGGCCAAGGGAAGCCCATCTTTTGTTAAAGTCGAAGATGGCCGGCTACATCTAGGTCGGCCCGTCCAATGCTTTTTTTGTTTTTTCAATTGCAAACCTAACCATTACAACTAAACTAATTGTAAATATAACAATGTAAAAAAATTATAAATACACTACCGTTAGTATCGAATATGGAAAAATAAACTAAAATATTTACATATTATTGTCTATTAGTTTATCTTGGTCTATACTATTTTGGACTAATCATACCTACATTGTCATATTTCATTGGAATGGTAAGTATTTTTAAAAGTTTTGTTATTTAAAAGTAATTATAAGTCTTACAAAAGTTACCTATGGCCATGGCTATTACAACTACCTAGCCTTTTCTTTTTCCCTTAAAGCATTCCAATAAAATAATAAATGGTCAATTTAGTCCATGCCTACCTGTATTAGATTATAAAACATGCTAAACAACTCTTTAAACCTTATACCTTAGCTGATTACATGCACTAAAGTGATAAATCCTATTGAGTTTTAATGTCACAATAAGTGATCATTTGTCTAATAAGAACATGTCTCCCTCGATAACTTGGCTAGAAATGTCCTAACACGTACTGTCAACTAATACAATTACACGTTTATAACTAATTTCGAACAACAAACCATGTACTAAAAGACTTTTAAAATATCACCTTCAAGTCAAAGTAGGTAAGATTAAGTAATGCTTAGATCGAAAGGAATTCTAGGCACTAGCAACTTAATGCACCTCCCAAATGGAAAAAAAATGATAGGTCATATGATCTTAACTCGCAACTTAATCTCAATTTTGTCATCGTCGAGCTCAATATTTCCAAAAATAAAATAATATCTAGAAGGATATTAACTAAACTCCAAGAAAAATCACACATATTTAAGGGATTTAAATTAAACCCATGGTTGAATAAATTATTCAAAATTGATCAAAATTATTTTAGTCTCTATCCGCTAAAATAATCAACATTTGGTTCTTTCAATGTTTCCGATGCCTCCACCTTCTAGTAATCAACTGTAACAACGACCTCTAATAGCTAACTCTAACAAAAATACTACCTCTATCGTCCAATTTTGGTGATAAAACACCTTTAACTACTACCATCCATTGCTAGAGACAACCTATGTGACTAAGTTTGAAGTATGATATCAGGCATGTTTATATTTACTTGAAAAAAAATATTGTTCAAAATGTCATCTTCATTTAAACACTTAATCTAAATGATTTAAAATAGAAACACTATGTGTTTGAAAACTCTATCTCAAAAGTGTTTTTTACATACAAGTTTGTTTAATTTATTACATACTAAAAGTGTTTTCATGAGTGTCAGATTACACTACTACTAAAACAACATTACTTGACGCCTGCAGTTTTGATATACTTGATAGTTTTAATAAAAACTTTGAAGTAAAATAAAAAAACGTCGAGAATAGCGAAAAAGTGAAAAAATACATAATTTTTCAATTTTCTTTTCAGTACGTGACAAGTTAAAAATGTCAAGTTTATATTTATTTAATTGGCATCTTGTAAAGGTCAAGAGTTATCTATTTTCTCTGTAAAAAATTGTCCCCAAATTTTGTTTTCTTTTTTTCCTCCATTTTCCCCTAAATTTCCCATTTTTCCCTAAATTTCCCCTTTTTTCCAAATTTCTTAACAAATTCATTTTCCCACAACCCCTCTTCTTCATAGACGCGATACCAAACCTTTTGCACGATTTTTTCTTATGAACAAAACATTTATCCCCGAATCCTTCTGCATGATATTCTCTCGCCCAAGCAAGAACATGTATTGCAATTTCTTATTCGTTATGTTCATTTCCTAGTTGTTTCATCCATTTTTCAGTTATATATCTTGATGTCCCCTTTCGAATATGGCTGCAACCATCGATTCGTCTTCTCAAGAACATGGTTGATGCTAAATGAACAAAGAGACGAATAGAGAGATGTGTGATCAAAGAAAACAAACAAATTGGATTAGTGGTTTACAACGTGCGACTGTGCTAAGCGAATGGAGAGATGACCAGTCAGAGCAGACTTATAGCCTAGCAAAATGAACATACGGATTTGGACAAGATTGGTGGTTTACGACTCACGAACGAATAAAGAGACAATTTGGACAGGATCGAGACAAAGACAACGGAGAGATGGATCTAGAGGTCTACGACGCTCAAATGAACAAAGAGAAACACAAACAACGACGCCACCAACGAGCTTCGAGATGGAGAAGAGCTCCATTGACTGGTTTAGTGGTACATGGTTGACGACCAGGGGTGTTCAAAAAAACCGGTAATCTGATCAACCCGGCTTACCTAACCCAAATCGTAAGGGTCGGGTTGGGTTAGATTTTATTTTGGGTTGGGTTGGGTTAAGAAAGTGATAAAATAAAAAAAAAATGGGCCGGTTCGTCGGTTGGAAAAATAAGGGGTCGGATTGACCCAACCCGGCCCAATTAGAATATTTATATAACCTAGCCGTTTGTCGCTCCGTATCCTCCTCATCTTCTTCTTCAATCGTCCGCCCATCATACCTCCCTCCCTCTTTCATTTGTTTTTTTTCTTTCGTCTCCTCTCCTCACGTTCTTTTTCAATCATTTGCTTTCAACATCCGGTCTCCCTCCCTCTTTCATTTGTTTTTTTTCCTTTGTCCGCCACTCTCAACTACTACCCCCTTTCGTTTTTTTTTCCATCGTTAGCCACTCTCCACTCCCATCCCTCTTTCTTTTGTTTTTTCCTTCGTCTGTCCCTCCCATTTTAAAGATTCTTGCTGCCTCTCTAATCACTATTTGTCTCAGCCTCACAATAAGGTTAGTCAGCCATTTCCTATTTCATTTTTCTTTTTTTCCTTTGCCCGGCATCCTCCGTCAGTAGTCGGATGCCTCCCTTTCGTCGGCCTCCCTCCCATTTAATTTTTTTTTTCAACATCTCTAGTCACTGTTTCTCTCAACCTCACAAGTCACAATAATTAGTTTCTTTAATATCTATTAGTATTTGATTGTTAACTTCTGTTGGTAGCCATTTGTATGAATTGAACTATAATGCGTATTTGCTATAACATCTTTAGAACACTGAGGTAATTATTAATAAAAGTGCATATGCTTAGAAAAATTGGATGAAATTTATCTGATTTTATGATTCAATTAATGCTCAACTGCCTAATTTTATAGAATCAATATGCAATCAACATATTTAATGTCTTTATAATAAAGATCCTTAATTTTCATATAACAACCAACCCGTATTTCGGGTTGGGTTGGGTTGGGTTGGGTTGCTCTTGTATATTGGAACCGACAGGTTCCTTTTTCTATAACTCGGTTTATGTACATCCCTATTGACGACAAGGGAAATCTAGATTGAAGTTTTAGCATAATAATATTGTATTATTATTTCTTAATAATTTATTTTTGAATAGGCTAAATATGTTAAGCATGATTTCTAGTACACACCTTTTGCATACGATGGTTTATTGATTTTCATTATTTTATGGCAACATGACAAGTTTATGAAGAGGAAGTTGATGAGAAGTTCCCATCCATTGAAGTCAACTTTTCCAAACGTATGTTGATTTGATTGGTTTAAATCTGTAGAGCATGGTATAAAAAGCATTTTTGGATAACCATATTTCATGGTGAAAGTGAGTGTGTTTGACGATTATGTTACCCAGCTGCACAACTACTTCTGAGTGTGTTTTTGTGCGTTTTGTACTCTCTTACTTTATTTATGTTCGTTATTGTTGGACATCAAAATATGTGTAAGATAAATTATATAATTTTTCATTTGAAAATTAGAATAAAACAAATTCATGACGTGTAAAAAAAGCCAACTAGTCTTATATACTCGATGTTTATAAACAGTCAAGTATAGTTTTACTTGACGCTTAAAAACTGTCAGGTAAAACCATTTTATTCTTGACATAGGATTACTTGACACATTGAAAAACGTTGTTAAATAAACGAATACTTGACAGGTAAAAGACACCAAGTAAACCATTTATTTTTGGATTGGTCAAATTGACAATCCAAATAACCAAAATAAGATCTTCACCTCAACCCAACTCTTAAAATTTATTTATTTATTTTCTTTTGTTTCTTTGCATATATTCACTAATCTAGCCTTGAACGTGAGGGGAAAAAAATTAATAACTAAAATTTCTATAACATATTTGAATAACTAAAATTTCATAAAATTCAAATATTAGAAATCAAAATTCAACCTATCTATTACAAACTAATATATTTTAATAATATTAGAAATTTGGATAAAATGTAGATTAAGAAAATGTAACCCAACCTAATCAAAAATAAAAACCAATCTAACCAAATCCTTACAATTTAAATTTAAATAGAATATGAGTTATTTGAGTAGCTGTAAATGGTTAGAATTAAAAATTTCAAAATTTGAAAGCATGAATTGGAGAAATATTTTAGATGCATTGATCAGGACATCATAACCCTAAACTCATCAAAACTAAGAACACCATCACCATCAATATCAAATTTAGCAATCATGGCCGTACAATCTCTCAAACTTTTAGTCTCTCCCAATTTCCTCAGCATCCTCCTCAAACTCTCCGCCGTAATCAATCCCGACCCCTTCATTTCGTACATTTTAAAAGCTTCTCTAAGCTCCTTCACCCTCTCTTCCTCCCCTCCCCCGTCCACGAATCTCACGAAATCCTCCTCCTTCAGCTGCCCGTCTCCATCCGAGTCGAACTCCGCCACCGCCTCTTGCGCCTCTAACACCGATAGCTTCTCCCCCGACACCACCGCTATACACTCCCGTAGCTCGGATGGGGAAATTTTGCCATCTCCATCGGAATCAAAGTGCTCGAACACTCTCTTGTAGCACCGAGGCTTCTCCATTTTGGTGTACTGTTTTTGAAGACAGAAAAGAGGTGGGAGAAGTTAAAGAAGGAGAGATATGTTTGGAGAAAATATTATGAGAATTTTATATGAAGAAAAAAAGCGTGTTGAAGGAGTGTTTTGTGATCTATTATGTGTTGACCAATCAATTTTTGAAGAGTCGGCACCATGTTGGCCATCTATGTATACACTTTTTTTTTTTGTTTAAGAACATTATATCCCTCAACTATTTTAAAACAAGTTTAAGTAATCATTTTTTATTCTTCTACTTTCCTTTTTTTTTTTTGTTTTAATTACTATATTTCTAATAAATTATAAATTTAGTCTCTCCTCAATCCAAATTCACTAAATAATAATAAAGATAAATTTATAAAATTACTCCCAATATATATTAGCCATCACAATCGTTGTAACCATAGATTTTTATTGTAAAAATCCCTCAAACCAAATTGCCTTTTAAGACGACAAATGTTTCGTTCACATTATTACAATTTTGGAATTTGCTTCACCACAACCACGCTCTTACTTGGTATTACTACACCACCTTAACTTTTCACTTTTTTTCCATTTTATTTCTTGTTGTTTATATTTCATGTTTTATATTACCCATAGTTTTAGGTTTAATTTTCATGTACACTCTACACATTCAAGGTATACTTATTCTAGGTATACTGAATCAGTAAAGTATTTTCTTTAATATTTTGATACTTCTCTTCAAGCTACTTTCTTGTTTGTTGGTTACTTTGCACCTTTTACAATTTTGTAGTGTTACTAACACGTTTAGACACACTTAGTAATTGAATCTTCTTTGAATGTGTGTGGGAGCTTTGTACAAAGTTAATGTTGAGAGAAGAAAAAAGGATAAGGACTTTGTGTGTGTGTATGGGGTGGGATGGGGTGGGATGGATTTAAACATTTATTTGGTTTTTAGAGGTTCAACTTTAATCTTTATTATTAACTGTTTGTTCAATATTAAACAACTTGAGAAGCTCGTGCTACATCTGGGCTAAATGAAGAAGCATAAACCTTATAGTAGCTTCACATGTAGTTTAATTGTTGTCTTGCTCGATTTCTTTTAATTTGTAGGGTGTGGAGAACCCTAAGATATGTTATCTTTTAACTCTTCAAACTATTTGTTTATGTCAACTTCTAAGGCTTCTACATCTTCATTAATTTAGAATGTTTGACTTGAGGGTAGATTGTGACTACTTTAAACTTCTATTTGAAAAGAAACTAAGTGATTGGTGATGAAGATCAAAACCATAATTTTTTTTTTTTTTTTTTTTGTATTGAGGTTGTTCATGGTGACATTCATCTTAGACAAAAAATGCTAAACCATAAGCCCTCTTATATTTTGGTGAAATGTAATATTTATAAACCATTACTTTTTGAAACTTTAGTTCGATTGGGTTGAATTATAATAAATGTTAAAGTGTTATGACTATCTTGCAGTGATACTTGTAGGCTTCAACTTTAAGTGATACTTGTGTAGTTTTAACTTGTTTTGAGAGTTAAAATGCCACTTACACCTTTTTTAGAGATTTTGTGTTTGGTTTTGAGTTAGAAAGGTACACCTAGATATTCATAGCTTGTTTTGAGGGTTAATATGCTACTTAGACACTTTTTAGTTTGTTTTGAGAGTTAAAGTGCTACTTAAATGCTTTTTAACTTGTTTTTTTAGTGTGAGTTCCGCTTAGACATTTTTAAACTTGTTTTGAGAGTTAAAGCACCATTTATACTCTTTTTGAAAATTTTATGATTGTTTTTGAGTTAGGAAGGTACACTTAGATATTTGTACATTGTTTTGAGATTTAAGACATCTAGTAGGTGACTTTTAATTCAATTTTAGTTTCAAAGTCACACTTGAATAGTTGTAACTGATTTTAGTTTGTATTGTTGATTTCTTCCACTGGTTCTCCTAGAAATAGAAAAAAGAATTAGGATTTTGTGGAAAGAGTGAGACTTAGACATATTTCTTGAGCTTTTTGTGTTGTTTTTAAATTCAAACTTTGTTGAGTTGATAAGGTTGCTATGTTATTGTCCTATAATCCTGTTGTTAAAGTCACTACAAGAATTCAAGGTTCTACCGGTGCAATCATGCATCGCCAGAAAGCCATAGTGCGTCGATGAAGGCTACCACGACGCAAAAGGGCACGTCGACAAGAGTGTCGTAAATAACGCATCGTAAAAGGTAATGTCGACACAGGAACGTGAAGACGTTGGCATTAGACTTTTTGGTCGACGCATGTTTTGTCGACAAGGTCAACACGTCGATAATATATTAACGTTGGGGGGGAACGTGAACAATATACTAATGCCAACGTAGAGTCAAAGCGTCGTGGAAGTCAGAGCTAACGTGACATCGACATAGCTTTGTGTGACATGGCGTCTGCGTCGGAAAAACCTTTTTACCATATTTTTTTATTTTTTATTATTAAATTTTTTGTTGTATTAAGATAGAATTCGATTTAGTCCGAATTGAAATTGTAAAATAGGTAACGTAAACTTAAAATGTCAAATCAAAATTATATTAAAATTAATTCAAATATTAAAAAATACATGTTTGTGGGTTCATAAATTACATGAATAAAAAAAACTAAAGACTATGCATAACTGCTTAATATGATCATAGGGACGCGAGCAGAATGTACAAAGAGAGAAATTGAACATTATTACTAGCTGCTTCGAAAGAAATATGAGGTTGCTTCAAACAAAAACGACCATTACTCTGGTGGTTCCAAAAAATTAATTGAAAAAAGATGGACAAAAAATGACAAGACCAAGAACCGAACAGATAAATCATAATTGCTTACGTGATTGATTATATGACTACTTTGTTTTTTAAATTGTATGAAAAATGACAAGGTAATAAGTACATCTCATGACCACCGGAAATTGGATTCTTTTTTACAACAAAAAATTGTAAAATTATGTTATTACAATAGTAAAAACCATGTTGCGATCTGAAAAATATAACGTTGAAGAAGAGTGTCAGTATATAAGCAATTATAGCACAACAAAATTGTTACTAAAAAGCTAATCAATCAGAACAAAAATTGTCATCAATAATGGAAACATTACAAAAAAAAAAAAAAAAAAACCAATTTGGACCTCAACAAGGACAATTTGATTGTGTCAAAATCCAATCAATAGTGATAGGTGGTAGACGAGAGGATGAATTGATTATTGATGTTAAATCAATATTTCTTTTTTATTAATGACACCTTTTAGATGTGTCACTAAATGTCCTATCTTTACTAGGGCTTCAAATATGCAAAATATGTGTCACGCAGAAACCATTTATGATACATTTTGCATCGTTAAATCCACATTTTCTAGTAGTGGATAAAAAGCTTTATAAATGGTTTAGTTGATGATACGAGATGATTTTATGTTTTTTTTTTCTTAACACAACACATACACCTTACTTCTTTTACATTTTCATTATTATTGGACCCTGTACGTTTTATTTGAATTTTTAGTATTTTGAATTAAGGGTAGATTGGAGTTTTTAAGTATGCATGAAGAGTTTTTTTTTATGTTTAAGTTTAAGGGTTTTCTCAAAATGAAATTCATGTAGATCCAACCAAAAGGATAATCCAATTTTAATTGTTTTGAATTGACATCCCATCCCATCCTATTGAGTTGAGAATTTTTAGGATTTATTATTTAGAGTCTAAAAGGATTCCTAATTTAGAATTTGTAAGGTTTTATATCATTAACTCAAGTTTTGAAATCTATTAAAAATAGAAATTTATTATTTACATTAAGTTTCTTTTGGTTTAATTGAAGATAAGAGATTGACAAATACTAATAATAGTTCCATTGTAAAGATCATTCATGAATAAGAGTATTTGACAAAATCCACAAAAATAGAAGCACTCAAATATTATTTGCTTCATTTTCTTTTTCCTTTTTATGTTAGTTTGATAGGCCACTCTTGTGATAACATTATTGTGTATCAACCAATAGGGAGAAAAATCAAAAGAGAAAAGAGAAAAGTATATTTCTTTGGATGTTTGCACCAATATAATGTTAAAGGATTCTACACAAACCTCCTCTTTACTCATGCTTCTTTTTGTTTTTCTTCTTACATTCATTACCACATATTTCAAACTTTTTAACTTTTACTTTATAACGTGTTTCTCCCCCCAACAAATCTTTCAAACTTCTCAATATCCTCACCTTTGTAAAATATTTAAGAAAATATTATAAGCGTACACGAACAAAACTAAGTCGGTGTAGCTTCTCCATCTCCTCTTCACTATCCAATTCATTATTCTCTATTGAAGATTAGGATAGAAATTTCTTACAAAAAAATTGATGGGAATCGGGTTCCTCGTACCAAAACTTTCCTCTTTAAATATTTTTTGAAAAAAAAGAATAATAATTCAATCAAATCAAAATTTGAAACTTTCTTTTTTGACAAATATATACTTATAATGTTTGACTTTTTTTCATTTTCAAAATTTTAAATTTAAATATTACACCAAAATCTCTTAATTAAATCAACTAAATAATATACACACATATGAACTCACATACTCACACTGAATTTTTATATAAACTCACATTAGTATAAGTTTTTATAAAAACTTAAATTGTTATATAATAAAACACAGTACACTTTGTTTCTATGAAAGTAATCAATAAGGAAGTCGCGGCTGTTTATAATTTTAATTGGGTCAAATGTCTAGTTTATATCTCTATAAACTAAATATCATTGTTTCTCTAATAAACAATTTGTTTATGGCCAACTATAAGCTAAGTCTCTCTCGGATTCGTGAGAGGGTGAAACCCAGCTGAGCAAGCACTTAAAGAAACTATTAATCTACTTATTTATACTTGAGGATGAATGAGTTTTATCTTGTGAAATAAATTATGTTCTCAGCTCCTTGTTCAATGAAGTCTCCAAAATGGTATAATAATTGAGTTAGCGACTCGGACCAATCTCACCCATTCAAATCAAATGATGATACCTTACAAATAGAAGTTTATAAATGATGATACCTTACCAATACCTTACAAAAAATACGGTGGAAAAGAAAAGAAAAATTAGAGAAAAAGAGAAAAAAAAAGTAGAAATGAAAGACAAATTTGAAATATTTAATAAAGTAGCTAATTTTAGAAATTTTTTATTTTATTACCCAAATCGTAAATATTTTAATGTTTTATTATATTTATGAAAATTAATCTTAAAAGAAAATTATACTTACTTGTTGGAAAGAAAAAAAAAAGATGGAAGTGAGATAATAATTAGATGTGAATGAGAATGAAAATGAAAATGAAATAGAAAGATGGAAAGTATGTAAAGGAGGGAGGAAAGTTTTTGTTTCCATCAGCAAGGTGAAGGCAGAGTAATTTGTTGTTACCGTTTTGATAGCATTTTTGGAAAGCCACAAATAGGTTTTAGTTTTGAATGGGTGAGTTAGTAGCTTTTAATTAATTTGTAACCATACTCTCAACAAAAGAACTAAAATGAGTAACATAATTTTGAAGTTAATTATAAGACAAAAAATTATAACTTGAGTTTGTTACTACAAGTCATTAAAGATGTTTTAAGAAAATAAAGGTTGGTGATTTCTCTCTCAAATTATAAAATTAAATTAAAAGGGTAATACTGTGTGGTATATATACACTACACGTGGCACCACTAACTATAAATTCAACCCCCCAAAAACAAGAAAAAAAGGGATCACCATTCTCTAATGAAACCATTACACGTGGCACTTCATCCCTCCAAGAGAGAGCCCTAAACCATGGGACTAAAGGGAACGGCAATTCTGTAAATAAATACATAAACCAATGGCATTTTAATTACTCTTCCATGTCTTAAACCTCGTTTTCCATTCGCATCCACTCAGCTTCACCACTTCTTCTTCCTCCTCTTCTTCTTCTTCTTCTTCTCCTCTTTTTTCCTTCTTAAACCCTAAACCTTCGACGCCGCCATGTCCCTCCTTGCCCGTCTCAGCGCAGTGGCGCGCCCACTCTGCAACCCTCTCCACTCTCAGATCGCTACAAGAGCCTACGGATCTGCGGCAGCGTTGGAGGTGGATTACGATTACTATGAGGACGACGATGATTTCGACAGACTGATTGGGGATCGGACCCATGGCAGGGCGATGGCTGACTCGAGAGGGTGGGTGCCGAAAAGAGGAGTGCAATGGGTGGTTTTGGGTGACCCTAGGGCGAAGAAGCATGTTTATGCAGAAAGGCTCTCTAAGCTTCTTCATGTTCCTCATATTTCCATGGGGGGCCTTGTTCGTCAGGAGCTTCATCCTCGGTCTTCCATCTACCAGCAGGTTCTTCTTTTTCTTTCTGACTTCTCTCTGTTTTTACCTTGACTCGGAGTTGATTTGATATTTTATATGAATCGGCTCCAGTTCTTGTATTTTGTGTTCGGAATAGAAATTTAGTTTGTCGAATTTGGTTTCTGAATTTCGGAATCTTTGAAATTGTAGTTTGAATTATGATTTTATTTTGTGTTGATTAATAATAGGGTTAAACGCAGATTAAGTTGTTTAAAATCCCGCTTGTATGACATATCTAATTTCATAGTTTCTTTAATGTTTTGAAGTTGTTTTTTTATCCTTGATCTTGTAATTTGTTACAAATAATATTTTCCCATGGTAGTTTTTATTTGTACATTCGCGAGGATGTGGTGTGCTTTAGGGAAATTTTGTCTAATTGGACATGGCATGAGAAGAAAATCTAAGGAGGTTATATGTTCGATCTGTCTAAATTTCTAATTTGTTTGATAAAATGATTGCTGAGAATCTTGTGTGAAATCATGGGGATGTGTAACTATATTTTCCAAATAAATTGGTGATGTTTCTCCTTGTTGGTTTGAGTTATGAGTCTCACTTGCTCTGTTCCTTCTCCTCCGTTTCAGATTGCTAGTTCAATCAATGAAGGAAAGCCTGTTTTGGAAGAAATCATTTTCAGACTGTTGTCAAAGAGACTAGAAGAAGGGTATTGCAATGGTGAATCAGGCTTCATTCTTGAAGGAATTCCAAGAACAAGGAATCAAGCAGTATGTCTCTCTTCCTTTGGAAGGATTTGGCAATTCTTCTCCATTTTCAATGATATGCCTTAAAACTCAGTTTTCTATTCTTTAATGGCATTATTACGAGAGAGTATCACTACCACTGGTTCTAATGTTTTTCTTTTAAATGGGGCGTTCTTTTTTGCAGGAAATTCTTGACCAAATTGCAGATATCGATTTGGTCATTAATTTTAAAACCACTGAAGAGCCTTTGATTAGAAAGAATCTAGGTTCTGGAAACTTCTCTGGCTTTCATGAATATAGTACCATATGCGGCTCTGGGAGCAGTCAACATCTTCAGCCAAAGGGCAAAGAGTCGGAATGCCTTTCTGCTACTACAGAATATTCTTGGAAAGAAATGACTTCCATAGAGCAGGTAACATTCAACTTTTTAAGTAGCCCTTCCAACATTTGAAATTTTCTATTAAAGAAATGTGAACAGTTATTTTTATATAATGAAAATTGTAAGGAATAATTCAGATTGACGAAAAAAAAACGTTTTAAATTATCAAAAGAAAAAAACGTGTGGTGATGAGGCACTCAAGTTGTCGCATTGAATTTGAGGCTTAGAAACATGGCTAGCACACTGTGTTTTGTGGGGTTTGGGGGAAATCTTTTCAAAGTCTCATAATTAAGTTCCCATAGCGCACTAGCTTTGATGTAACAGGCTAAACCTTTTCAAAGTCTTATCTTACTGAAGATGAGCTATGAGCTATGAGCTATGAGCATACTCTGCAAAGAGTTGAGACTTCTTTAATTAGTTTGGTTGTAATTTATATTACTAACAAACCCATAAAAGATTTAAGCTTTTAGAGGAAAATTGAACTTAACACCGTTTTAAGAAACCTATGTTGCAGGCAAAGCCTTCTCAAAGATGGGCTTCTCTAATGCTTCGTTGTATTACTACACAACCCTGCAGAAGAGTGGCTTAAAAACATCCCTAGGTTTGAGATTTCAAGTGAAAAATTTAACTAAGGAGTTGTTTAGACTTCAACTTCTATGCGTGGAGTGGGTTATTATAGCTCATCTCATGTTTGGAGCTTGTTGGTGTTTCCAATTATTATAATCTATAATTAACTACCATAATAATACTATTTCAAATCCTTATTTGTTATAGTGTTTAGCATTTGTTACTATGTTTACTATTTTCTACCGGTTCTCTCTTTCCCTCTATGTTATCCAACACAAACTATTACAACTTTGACTTGAATAGTCTGCACCCCAAACACCAACTATTATAAATACACAATATCATATGATAAATCACTCACTCACTATAACAACCAGCTCAACGCCCTAATCACTTCTTTTAATATATTTGTTGTCTCACAAATGACAACCCATCTCAATCGAAATTGAAAATTGATATGATAATTGTGTTTGTTTTGGGAGGTTCAGAGGAAGCCATTAGTGGAGTACTACAGAGGACAAAGGAAACTTGTTGACTTCCAAGTAAGAGAAGCACCTGGAGAAACATGGGAAGGGTTATTAAAAGCATTACATCTTCAGCATATTAATGCTCTTAGTTCTTCTTCTTCTACACAAAAGCTAACCACATGATGATTTAGCTTTCAAGTTTTGGTTCTGTTTTTTGTTTTCTTTTTCTTTTTTTTAACCATGCGGGCGTAGTAGTAAATATAAAATGTGAGAGTGTATTGACATAACAACATAATGCTGGAGTTTTATCTCCACCATATATATTGAGTTTTGAAGTTTTGATTCAACGAAATTTTTGTTTGCTGGATGCTTTGAATGAATGTAAGCAGACCAGTTTGTGAGTTTTGTAATGTAGAAGTCAGAAATAAGAGAGAGAGATTCTCTCTTTACTCTTTTATACTATATATATAAAGTGACCTTTTCCACTCATTAACTGACATTATTTGTTTCAACTATAGATGTCAAATCCTCTTTTTTTTTTCTCCTTTGTAGTTTGTGTTCACTTTTACTGCTTAAAAGTAGAAAGTTATTATACCAACCCTTCCCTTAGCTTTTTAATCTAAGTCTTGTTTAAAGCATTTTTGTCCTTTTCTAAAGCAAGATGCGTTAAAATGTTATTCTTAATTGTTGTTTGATACAACTTTATAATCGATTTTGAAGGATTTTGTACAGTAGAGATTAGATTGTTAAAAGTATAATTTTAATATTTTTTTCAATTCTACGTTTTTCGTTTATGCTTCCCACTAATGTTTTCATAAACAAAGGTAAATTTTGACCACCCACAACAAAAAGGTTTTAAAAAATATTTTTTCTCTTAGAATTTTAACTAAAATTATATTCTCACCAAAATTGTGCATTAATTCATTAAAATTAAAAATTTGAGTAATATATTACTGATAGTTATGCCTTAATTGGTGCATTAATTCATTAAAATTAAAAAATTCAGTAATATATTACTAATAATTATGCCTTAATATATTATCGTTTTTTATCATGTCTACCAAAACCTAATGAAAAGTAGTGTAATCGAAAGAAAATCTGTCACATTTATTATTAATGTTACTGTTATGGTTAACATCAATATATCAACTTCACCTTAATGGTATTAACAAGGGTTAACAACAAAGGTAAAGATAATTGAAAACGTGATAGATTTATATTTTTCATACTATTAAAGCAACGGTAACCGATAAAAATAGTAGATTTCAACGTAATTTTCAAATAAAACTAAAACTGTACACCTTTCATTCCTCAATTAGATTGTCAGTTGCCACTATTAAATTTGTAAATAAGAACATAATCAAGTGGGGGCTCATTTTTTACTTTAGTGTCTGATGAATAACGTGACCTTAGTGTATTTAGCCGTTCGCTAAGAATCATTTTGTTGTACCATTTAGTGTATTTAGCTTTTCCCTGGGTAACCATAAGTCCATTATATTTAACAACTTAGAATGCAAAAAGAAATGGATAAAAAAATGGAGATCAGATTGAACAATTCTACAAGAAACTCCGGTTATACATTATATATACATACATTCCCCAAACCCCTCAAATATCACTTTTATCTCACTATCACCCAATGAATTTTTTTCCAAACTGATTGAAGAATAGATTACTCATTATTCGCCCCATACATCTCGAAGAAGCTCGTACCTTGTTGCATTTTGGTTGCGAGTATTCTCAGAAGTCCTGC
The DNA here is from genome assembly GCF_000004075.3 of Cucumis sativus. Taxonomy (NCBI): domain Eukaryota; kingdom Viridiplantae; phylum Streptophyta; class Magnoliopsida; order Cucurbitales; family Cucurbitaceae; genus Cucumis; species Cucumis sativus. Next base: position 23,566,609 of record NC_026657.2, read on the forward strand.
TCGGCTTAGATGTAGTGGAAGGAGAGATTGTCACATCGAGAATAGAAGCAAAGGGTGAGCACAACTCATCCAGCTCATCATCACTAGTGTTAGATTTTCTGAGCACTGAAGATCTGCTTCTTCTGAGCTCCGAGTTTGTACCAACATTGCCTATGAACGCTGCTACAGAAGCTTCTGATGGTGGGTGATAGGCCACGGCAGCTGCTGCGTGTGGGAGACTCGTCACAAATTTGTCATCGAGTTCAGATGGGTCCTCCTGTGGTAGGACGGACAGAGGAACTTAGATTCTCATATGTATTTGTACTCATATATTTTTAGTAAATAGAATAACATTAGGACATGCATGTTCTCTTCTAATGCAGCAACATTTTCACATCAGTAATCAACAAAAAAATTTGAGAGCATATGGTACAAGGAGTGAAGTTGTCAAGTCTTTAGAGACAGTTTAAGGATTTATAAGGCATGAAGTTAATGTTTTTTAATCCTCGGGCTCACAAACTCGCTCAACTAAACAACTCCAACTTCATGGGTCAAACAACATAAATTTAATTCACCTCAATATCCAGAGCTTCAAGAACAGCATCAGGGATTGGGTCTTCGCAAAACTCGTCAGGAACAAAATGTTCAAGAATTCTCTTGATTACTTGTGCACTAAATGAAGGGCATACCTTCAAAGATATATTTTGTGAGTATATCAATTGGAAGTTGATTGCTTAATTAAGACAAATGAGAGGCCACGCAAAAGGACCTTAGATTTATACCTCTTTTCTTATCGATTGGTTGAGAAGCATGTCCTTAGGAAGCATCATGAGATCACTCAAAGCATTTAGTAGATGGAAGGACTTGAGGGTAGAAGCATCTTTCCCTTCTGTGTTGTCATTTTCATCCTCACATTGATCGTCATCATCCAACCCGAAAAGATCAGTCAACCACCTCGACCAGTTTCCAATCTGATCCACAGAAACACAGCTTACGCCCTAAGCATCTTTGAGAAAGATCAAATCACTAGCTTCCAATCTAATGCACAAAAGCGCAGTTATTGCACTACAAAATTGGCTTTTTAAAGAAAGAAAATTGAGAGGAGCAAATGTTTGTTGCATCATCTATTCATCTGTACAGCAAGAAACTATTAAATTGTTTCTTGCTAACCAGGAAACAGGAAAGAGATGAAGAAAGTAGTTCACGGTTTATAGAAAGCAATGATGTTGAGCTTATGGCAAAAGAATTCGTCATTTGATAACGCAATTTCATAGTGAACATCAACTGTAAACTGGAAAGCTTACTGCATTCTTAAGTAGTGCGCCAGCCCCAAAACTCGATTTCCCAACCTGAATTGGGAGAACTTTAGACTCGCTAATGGGGTCAGATACAGGATCAGTTGGCATCTCATCAGCAGAATCACGAAGAATGGCATTGAACATTGCTGTATCCAATCTAGTGACACATTGCTCCATTATCTAGTCATGAAACAAAGATGCATTATACTTCCATCTCAAAGAACCATACATCATTACACAAAAAATATGCAAATAAATTGTAAGGTGCAAGTCCCCAACTCGGTAGATAATAGCCTCTTTCTAATATACAATGAAAATACAATTTGGCCAATGATATACATTGCAAGGCTAACTTATCTGCTTCGTAAAGGAAAAAATGTGTATGTTTCTGCCAAATTTAACTGTACCACATACCAATCTAGACAGGAGAGGCAAGCAACCACACTCGTGCCCTCCAGCTCTGACAGGACAAATTCTTTCACAGGCGTCCTTGAAAGCTTTCTTCCAAAGGTCCAATGAAAAGTTCCCTTGATCATGATCAACTGAACTAGAATTTCTCTTATAGCTCTTCCCTGAGGTTGAATTGGAAACTTGATTGATTGTTTTTGCTGTTGCCGACTGCATATGTGGAGTCAATGTCTAGAAATGAAAGGAAACATGTCAGGAAAGTCGTACAATTTTGTGTTCTTTTAATATCCGATCTCATATTCTTATTTACTACTTAAATTTAATGGGGAAGAAATGTAGATAGGAAATGCAATGAACACCTGCCACCAGATGGACTCAATGATACGGGAGAAGATCCAAGCCTCAACCTTCTCTAAGGCAGATGTAAAAGTCTGTACGTTTTCCCAGTCACCAGAACTTCCATGTTTGGTATTTCCATTCTCTCTATTGTTTGGAGACGACGCTTTCCATTTCAGTGTAGACGCTGCTTTACTACTTTCTCTGTTGGCACCATTTTTGCTTGAATGAGATCCAGAAATAACTTGCATTTTCAAGCTCACATCCTCCTGACTTACAATTGTTCTCAGGACTATTGAATTTGATAACCAGAAAGTCAATCTGAAAAATTGCATTTTGGATAATGAGTTAGTAAGCTAGATCGTAGAATCTTACTGCACATAGCCCCTTGCCTTTAATGAACTTAAAAAGGCATGATCACTGGTCCAATGAAAAGCAAATACAGAAACTTTGACCTTCAATTCCTTTAAAAGTTATTTTATTAATATTGTAAATATTTGCCTTGTTCACTGAAGCTAGAAGTTGGTACTAAAAGAAGAGTGGATTCCAATAGACCATAACCATGAATTGCAGCTATCTCCACTACTTTTGGTTCTCCAAGCATGCGTGCCTTGGAAAACCGGTGCATGAGAAGATGAAGGATGGTGAACAATATTTTAAGGAAAATATTTTACTTTGATAGATATTTTAAGGTACATTTATTGAACATCATAACTAAGAAGAAAAAAAAAAAGAAATACCTGGGCACGTCATTTCCACAAGCTTTTGCAGTCAAAACAAATCCAGAAACAACACTTCTAGCAGCATGAGCCTTCCGGGACTGAGAACTTTCTTTACAAGAATGAAGATACAGCCTTGAAAGACGCCGTGCAGGAGCATGGACCTTATTCATGGAACTTCCATGTTCAGCAACTATAGAGTAAAGAGCTGCCTCAATTGCTGCAGCTTCTCTCAACTCTCCCTCAAGCATTTTTATCTTGTGTTGTAATTGTTGGACTTTGCTGTCCCAAACAGAACTTTTTGTATCCTTTGCATATGGTTTAGAATCCCTTTTTTCATTTCTTCTGACACTTTCTAAGCTGTTATCCAGATATACTGGAGCACCACCTTCCTCAACTCCAGTAAGCTGTTTACTACTGAACCCATTACATTTAGCTGATTCTAATGGTGAACGAACCGACTTCACATGCTTTAATCTGTCGTTTTTCTGCCCAAAGGTATCACCTTGTCTAGATGAGAGATGATCTCCATCCTCTTTTGTTTCAACATTCGAAGCCTCCTGATAATTCATCCCATCGGACTTCCTACCATTACTCTCCTTTGCCAAATGCTCAGCATCTTCAATCTTCACATGGTTGTGGATATCAATCTCATGCTGTTCATGTTTTGGGGAAGAAGAAAAGTAAACTGTAAAACTTTTTTTACCATTTCTCTCAATTGACATTGACCCAACCTTTGGAGAGCTGGAGATAGAAGAAAGATTATTTTCAGGACTTCCAGGATCAGAGGATAGTTCTATTGATGAAGAGGAAGATGAATTCACATTCAACCCTCCATGCGCTCCATTCTCAGTTGTCACATTTGATTTTTCCCGCTCCAAGTTTAAAATGGAAGCATGCTCCTGTCTATGATCAGTTCCATTAATCAGCGTGCTTAGGCCACCATCCTGCAGATTCACGTCAAGTATCGTACGATTAAAAACATTAAACCCTATGAAGCAGATAACAACATAAAGATGATGGGTATAGGTCCAGCACGAAGTTCAACGTGATATCACACAGATGTTGAGAGGATGGAACAATAATACATGGGCCACCTAAAAGTCATTATACATAAGGTGACGTATTTTAAGAGAATAATTGTGGACATGACACCACAACAGGTGCTCAGACCACTAATTACCGAATGCAGATTATTGGGCCATTAAGAAAGTTTTTTAATAGCCAAACAGTTAACTCACTAAGGCATATAGGATCCTCAACATGCTCTTTGGGGTGTGTCTATTTGGGTTCATCGTTGTTGGGTTGGATCCCTTTTGTCTTTTTTAAACTAAATACCTGTTTGAATTTCATATGCTATGATGCTGTAATAAATAAACTTGGGTTTCATCTCAAAACCAATTGGTAAAAGGAAGAGTATGACAATTCCATTGCAGGACTAGCTCATGCATCTTTTAAAGATTGTGAGTTCTCTCCAATTTTTCAATGTTGAATTCTCCACACATTATACCATAAAAGTGTACTGATTGGTAAGCCATACAGCTACAAAAAGCACTCAGTTGAGGCTTAACTTTAAGTCTAAAGAGTAAGGAAGACTTGCCTCAAAATTAGTCTGGTACAATAGAGGCCAGCGCTGGTTATAGACAGTTAAATAAAAGCATGACGAGAGGAAAACTATAATGAAATCAAGTTGATACCTCTTCAATTGGAGGTGCTACACAACTATCGGGCTCTAATGCAGAAGAAGTCGTCATGGAAGAGTGGGATGAAACATCATCATCAGTGAAAGATGCAATCTTGTTTGGATCTGCAAATTCTTCATGTATAGAGGCTGCAGCAGATTCACCATCAAAACTGTCCAATGACATCCTCCTGGACAGGGTATCCTTCAGTGAGTTGTTGCTCCGTCCCTTGTCAATTGGCTGTATTTTGATGGACAAGATTGGTTGAAGTGTGTTCTTGAAGTTCCTCTGGCAATGTATTGGAACAGTAACTGATGTTGTGTCTTTGACAACACCAAATTCAGCCAAGTCTATGGTAGCAGTAGCCAACAATTGACCTTTCCCAGCCTTTTCTCTACGAGACTCAAATAGGTTGAACTCTAAAATATTCCTCTGGAATGTATCAGCATCCTTCCCTCTAACAGGCATGTCCCTCACCAAACCCACAGGTAACTTAAACGATTCATTGAATTCAATTTTTCCCTCGCCAACTATAGACCCAATGGTTGGAATAACAAGATTGGAAGATCCAGAGTGACGATCACCATTCTCCCATTGAATAAACACGGAGCGGAGGGACATGAGTGACTGTGAGGGTGGCCATGGCTTTATATCCTGAACATGGATCCTATAATCAACTTGAACAATGTCACCTCTCCTGTGCTTTCCTTTCAAACCAAGCACCATTGTTGAAGAATCAAAGCGAAACCCTCAAGAAACAGTTCTCTACAAATTAATCAAAAGGTAATATAGCTACATTCCAAACCTATCACCGAACAAAGCAAATCCCATAACATCAAATGTTGATGAGAAACCAAAAAACCACAAGAAATTTCTGGAGCAATATCAAGCAACAATATCTTATAAAAAAAAAAAAAAAAGGACTCTTCCCAGGGTACAGCAACCAACACACTCCAGAACAACCGTCAATCAACACCTACACTGAAAAAAAAGAGCAAAAATTAACAAAACAATAAGACTTATAACGCACTCATCAATAACCTCCATCACGGACCACGGTACCAAATCATTCAGTAATCAGCAAATGAAAACATGCAAGTCAGTCATTTCATTCATTTACTTAACAGTTTCCTCACACCTAAACCAGAAAATCCATGGCTGCAAAATCTTTGTAACTTGATTTCGCTTCAAGATCAACAACTACACTTCATCCACCACGCTCAATCGGAAAAAAAACAAACAAACAAACAAGAAGCGGAGCTCAGTAGACCAGAAATGCAAATAGATGAAGCTTGTTATGAGTAACTCCCCAAAGCTACTCGACAACTAACCAGATCCAGACCAAATGCGGTCGGAAAACAAGGAAAACACTAGAGAAACTCAAAAGATGAAAGAAGAAGCTTAAAGGCATTAAAATGGAGCACAAGGCATAAATTTGAGAGAACAGTTCGAATAACCAGAAAAAATTAAACCGATAAAAGACAATGTTGATTAGGAAGTAAGAAGAAGGTTGAAGGTAGAGAAGCCGGTAAGAATGGCGGAAAGACGGTGAAACGTACCGTTCTGTAAGGGGACGGCTCAACCATTCGTTGCCACGGACTGAGACAGTGACCGTCAGACCAACATCAGTTGTGGGGAAGAACTAAAAGAAGCTTTGTGTTATACAAATTAATTCATTATTATTATCTAATAAACCTATTCTTGAATAAATAAATAAATAAATAATTTAATAAAAATAAAGTTAAAAGGAATTTCCATTCTTTTTTATTTCAAACGGGGGATCCAACCGTAGATCATATTATTGATATATTACATTCCTTTTTTCTATATGTACTATATAAACATCATAAACCTCAATCCATATTATATCAATAAGTTAAATCATTACCTATTAAAGTTAAATCTATGATCGAAAATATTATTTTTACATAGCTAATAGATGAAAATACTTTTATAAATAATAAAGTATATAGTAAAATGATAGATTTTTATATTATTATATAATTTATTAGGAATAGATTTCTATTTATTAATAAATTTGGGTCGATTTTACTATTATTTTTGTTTTGAAATATTAACTATAAATGAATCTAAATGTTTTCTATAAATATAAATGAGTAATGTTTGAGGCATGATTTGGTTTTGGGACTAATGGAAGGATATATTAGGAAGAAAAATGACGTTTGACTAAAATAATTAATATTTTAAGAAAAAGAATAAATCGTTGGGTTTCTATTTTTAAATTGTTATTTTATTGGTGTGTGTTTTGAATTTCGGTAGCGAATGAAAACAAAATTGTCGGTACACGTAAACACTAATTCATTTATTTTTCCTCCACTTCTCACACTTTTCAATTTATTCTTCTTTATATCATGTTTACTAAACATATTCCTAATCAAAATTGGTGTGATGATATCAAATTTTATTCATAGATTCACCCTAATAACTCTCATTCCAGAGGTAATTGAATTTGGTCAAAAAAAAAAAAAAAGTTTAACAATAATATTAACTATAACCCAAATACAAAATTTAAAAGATAACGATAACTATAAAACGTAATTTTCAAACGCAATCAAATTGATCACTCTCTACTCATTAATTAGATTATCGTGGCTTTTGTTTACGAATTTGGACGGACATTGATTCCATAGAGATGCAAAACACATATAAACAATACCAAACACAATCACATGAGGCCCACTTTTAAAGTTATAGTTGATCATTCTCATTACACGTGGATAAACTTAACTTTATATTTATAGGATTTCTTATAGGTCTCAATTTTTTTTTTTTTTTATAGATAAAGTACTCGCTAGTGCTTCCAAGTATAAAGAGTTGCTAGCAACAGGGACATCAACACACAATAGATGAATAGAGGTATGAGGTCTAGCTAATATTTTGGAATTATAAAACGCGTTTCAAATACAAAGATTCAATAAACATGGAAATTTGAAAAGACAAAGGTATTCATTAAATATATAAACTTCAATAACGAACATTACTGAAGTTGAGTTGTCTGACACCCATTTATAAAATTGATGCATATTAGAAGATACCAACTAGATTTAGTGTTAAGAGATATATGCATGCGGGTTGAGGTATATGGTTTTGAAACATTAACTCATAAGTTTAGTTTGTTGGCTCAAAATTAGGAGAGTTAAACATGAATGTTCCGACAGGGCGTGGGAAAAATATAGTTAAACTTTATAAAATTTATTAATTAAATAAATATAGGACTTCAAAAGGAAGTTTAATTTTGGTTAAAATGTGGAAATTACATTATGGGAATATTGGTAGAAATATAGATAAAATAATTAGTAGCATATGTTTTTTGAAGTATTTGGGCCTTTCTCTTCATTATATTTTGGTCTGTCCTTTTTGTTTCCTTTTCATCACCTTTATTGCCTTCGATGCCAATTGATATTTGATATAAAATAAAGGAAAGCATGAAAAAGGGTCGTGGTTGAATTGTGGTTTCACCGGTGGGGGTTGGGATGATGTGGACGCATTTACTGTCTTTGCTTTTTATAAAAACAATTAAAATGATGGGCCACGTCATATGGAGAATATTGTATGTATCCACAGTTGCAGCTTATGGAGCGTGTGGAAACAGAGGGGAGATGGAAGGAGAAGAAGAGGCGTGTTTGGATGATTTTGGTTAATGGCGCGTGAATAAAGAAAGCGACGTGGGGGGTATGAGTTGAGAAAAGTAGACGTCGTTTTCACTTGGCTGTTGCGCGCTTTGTGAGGCCATGGACGGATTTTTCAATTCTCAACTCCCCCTTCCTTCGCCTCACTTCTTACTCTATGCCCTCATTCATAAATACTTCTTCATGTTTAAATTATACCTAAAATAACAATCAAAATAAATCAACCTACTTTAATGTCTCTCCCATATCTCATTCTTCTTCCTCTTAACCAGCTTTGAATAAAGGGAGTTGTTTTTATTGAGAAATAAAATTCACTTGGATAATCACATTCACGAAGATCCCTATAGATAATGAGTTTAACAACCAACAAGCGTAACCAAGTAACTAAATAACAACCTCACAACTTTAGTACACTTAAGTTTTACAAAGACTCTAATACTCTCCCTCAAGTTGAAAGATGAATATCAATCTTGGCTAAGAGTTTTGTTAAAATATTTGAAGGTAAGGCCTTACCTTTGTGGACATGTCAACCAAATGCAAACTTGAGCAAATAGATAGTACTTTAAGAAAGTCGTCAACTATTTTGTCTTTCACAAAGTGGCAATTGATTTATATTTGCTTGGTTCTTACATGAAATGTTGGATTAGAGGCTAAGCGATGACAGCTTGGTTATCACAGAACACAACAGTTGGCAGCAATTAAGTAATATTCAAGTTTTTTAAAAGTTGAGAGATCCATATTAACTCTCTAATTACTGAGGTCAAAGCTCTGTATTTTGCTTCAGCAGAAGATCTTGAGACGTTTGCCTGCTTTTTCAACTTTCATGATACAAGGGAATCTCCTCATAAAATTAAAAAACATGAAGTGGATCTTCTAGTGTCAAGGCAAGCTCCCCAATATGAATGAACATTAGCCTTGAGGGGGAATTCCTTGACGAGTTTGATTAAAATGTCTTGTTCTCGTGACTTCTTCAAGTACTTCAACAAGTGACATGCGACATTTTAAGTGATCATTAGTTGATTTTTGTAGGAATCGGCTAAGGCGATGTATAGCAAAGCATAAGCCTGGTCTTGAAATTTGTAAGTACAGGAGTTGGCCAATCAACCTTCTATAGATAGTTCGTTGTTCTACATTAGTCAATGTTGTTTCTTTATTCTTTGACATTTTAACGTTCGTATCCATAGGGAACAAATCGAGCTTGGCATCTAGATAATCAGTGTCTTTGAGGATATGTAATGAGTACTTGTGTTGTGAAAGGAATGGGTCCTGTTTAGAACGAGATAACTCTAGTCTTAAGGAGTATTTTTCTTATCTTAAGTTCTTGAGCTTAAAATGGCTCTTAATAATCTTTTTAACAACATCAATTTCTTCAAAAGATGGAGTAGTTAGAAGTATGTCATCTACGTATAATGGTAAAGGATAGTTACAAATTTAGCAATTAGATTCAAAATAATAAAGTATATAGCAAAAATTTTAAAAATTTACATAAATAGCAAAATTTGTCAAATTCTATCAATGATAGAAGTCTATCACCGATAGTCTATGTTGTAAATATTGGTCTATCATTGATAGACCATAACGAGTCTATCAACGATAGTTTTTCTATGTTTGCAATTTTTTTTAAATGTTGCTATATCCTTAATTATTATTTCTCAAATGGTTATTCATTACAATTGTATCATTTCCATGGGTAGAGAGAGAATAGTCCAATTTGGATTGGATGAATCCTTGAGCTGATAGCGTTGAAAAAAAATTTTATAGACCATCGTCTGGATGCTTGTTTGAGGCCATAGATAGACATATTCAATTAACAAACAAGCTTTTCACCTTTGGTTGGTACAATGGATGTTTTATATCCTATGTATAAGGACATATATACTTCTTTAAATAAACATTCATTGAGAAATGCATTGTATATGTCCATTTGAGCAAGTTCTCAGTTAAAGGAAATTACTAAGGTTAGAAGTACCTTCACTGTGACTATTTTGACAACTAGTGAGAATGTATCGGGGAAGTATATACCTTCTTGTTGGTTGTAGTCTTTTGAAACAAGTCTCGCCTTATAGCAATCAACATTTCTATCAATGTGATATTTCACTTTGTTGACCGATTTACTTCCTACAATGTGATGACTTTTCAACAAAGAGGTTACTGTCCATGTCTTGTTCCTTTCCATTGCATCAATTTCTTCAGCCATAGCCTCTCTACAGTTTTGGAACTTGACGATTTGGTGATAGAACGTTGGTTCATAAACATATGTAACATTCAACTAAAAATGTTTATGACTTGTGAATATGCCTCATAAGAAAGATACTTTCCAAAGAAGTAAGGAGCTATGGATGTCCTATGTTTGTGATTTAGTATGTTGCAATGAAAATCCTTAAGGTATGAAGAAGGACAAGATTACTTGAATGACCTTTTCGAATAGCTACAAGCATGTCATTGTTACGTTGTTTGCAATTTCAGAAAGGAGAATTGTATTTATGGGTTCATTGTTGTTTGCATTTTCAGAAGTATTGGTTTGCATTTTCAGAAGTATTGGTTGTATCAAATTCAAACAGTGGGCAAGACAAAACAAATTGATCCAAAAAGTCATGATTTATCTATAAGAGGGTGTTTGGTCCATGAGTTTGGAATTAGGGGGGTTCACATTTGAATCCAAACTCATGTTTGAACAATTGGAATAAAATTCTTGGGATTAAGAAACCAAGCCCATGTGTTTGGAATGTGTTTTTTTTTAATTTTATTGAACGTTATATGTTTTAGAAATTTTTTCACTTCAACCTCTTTTCAATGATTATTGATGATCATTGACAACAAACGTTTAACTAACTTCACGATCAACCATAATGACTGATCATGATCGATCGACGGTCACGGCGACCGATCATCTTAATTGTCGGCTCTAGATCATCTTGATGGTCACCTGAGGATTGTCTTAACCATTGATTATCGATCATCTTGATCGTTAGTGACCTATACAACTTTGGACGTTACGATCGTCTAATGGACATCTTGATCAACGACGACCAGTCGTTATCGTTAACTATCGATGTCGTGCTTATTAACAACAATCATAGTGATGGCCAATGACCAATAGTCATGACCCATGACGACTGATTGTCATGATGGTCGATGTCAACTAATTGTCTTAAACATTGGGGATCGTTGACCATCTTCACCATTGATGAACGATCGTCTTCACCAAGACATCATACATTCTTTTCCATGGATGATGGATTTGAATAGTAAACATTATTCAAGCCCGTGAATTACATTTTTTTTAATTCAATCTAGAAAATTCATCGGCGACCTCCGAACACCACCCCATGACCATTGTCGGGCGACCATTGGATAACATTTCTGACAACTCTAACGGCAAACTTCTGGCCACTAACTCCGACAAGCGTCGCAAACCTTGAAAAATTAATAAAAATGAATTTTTGAAAAAAAATTTCGAGTCATTCCAAATATACATTTGATTTAATCACAATAATATTTTTTAAAATACACATTTTTTCATTCTTCTATTTTTTCTTCTTCTAGAGTTTTTTAATAATAATTATTATTAGAGATATTTTTTTAATTATCTCTTTTCTCTTATTTGTTTAAAATTAATATTTCCTTCGTTTCAGGAGATTTTGTTTAATTTGTTATATTTTTCCTAGATGAAAATTGATGACCTATCTATTGCGATCTCAAGAATAAATCAAATATTAATATATTGGTAATATAGTATAAATTGTAAATATCATGGTTTATTTCTAGTTTAATAATATTTTTCATTTTTTTCGTTGGTCAATTTAACTAAAAGACTTAGAGCTTATTTAGATGACTTAAGAAGAAAGTGTTTTTAAAAAGAAACTCATTTTTATTTATACTCTTTTGATAAAAGTGGTTTAAAATACATTGCATATGTATCATAGGAAGATAACCATACATATGACTAAATGTAACTTTACCCGACTTTCGCTTTTTCATAACCCTTTTGGTTATGCTTATTTTGAAATGTATTAGATCCCTTTTAATGTTGCTTAACTGAAACTTTCGTAAACCATATTCGATTACATGACTTATTATATTTTGTGAATGATTTGTAATATTCCTAATTAAACCATTCATGTTAACTCAACCGTAGTCAAAATTATTGTTATTGAATATTAACATTTCTTATTTTTACATTATTGTCATGAAAATCAATAAAGTTAAAAAATTGAATTAGATATACAATATATATATATATATATATATATATAAACAATTAAACATTTGATACATGATAAATTTGGGATGTACAATTCACAAAAGAAAAAAAAAACTAAATAGATTAGCTAAACATAGGAATTCAAAATCATGCACTTCAAACACAGACATTTGTAATTCTCAGACATTAGAACCTTATCAAATAAGTCCACATGCATTCAATTCCCAAAAAATTGATTCTAAACGTGCATGTCAAACGTCCCCTAAGGGTTTTCTAAGGTGAGTTTGGAAAGGAAATAAGTCTTAAAAAATAGGACGTCTCTAGTACTGAAAAAATTCTCTTAGCCATATGAAATAATTTGTACCCTTTTATGCTAGGAGGATATCCTACAAAAATGCATAGATTGAATGAATGGAATTCCCATAGTAGAAGCGTATGAACGTCGTGCAAATTGAATTCAATTTGGAAAACCACAAAATTTAGAGAGAAAAAAATTCACAAGTTTTTCTAAGGAGAAAATGGGAAAAAACTAACCTTTGTAAATTCCTCCCAAAACATCACCAGTGTCTTCCTTGTTATTCTTAAGGTGAGATTCACATAGAAAAGTGTGAGCTTTTGTGATATTGATTTGGTAAAGGAAAAAGTTTCTATATTTTTCATGGAGAGATTTGTAGAGAGTTACATAGAGATCATTAAAATATAACCAATGGTTCAGTTCTCTCATATGATTTATAGTTCTATGAATCAAATCCATATTAATTTTAACGTATAGTTTATTTATGAATTTTATTATACTATTTATTATTATTTGAGGTATTAGATACAATTTATTTTCTTTAACAATTTGAACAAGTCAAATTAAACCAAAATAAATTTGATTCTCATTTATCCTTATTGAGATAATAAGGGAACCTTATGGACCTACATATTGAAGCTCCAATACTATGAGATTAATTAATTAAAATTAATCTCAATTCATTAACTATCAGTCATTCCACTAAAGATTAACAATTGCACTCTTCTTATATATTTATGTCTATTAGATATAACCAATCAACAGTGCAATGACCATTCACAAATTGTTCGTAAGTACAACTAGGACAAAATGGACCAAGAATTACCATTTTGCCCTTGTAGTTACATTTAACTCCTCAAGTACCACTGATCTCTCTAATGAACAATAAGTTATAGTCTCTCTATAATTAAACTCCTCTCGTGTCAAGAGAGGGTGTGGCACCACATTGTTCAAGTCCTAAGATCAATTTTTAAGAGAGCAATTTCTCTACTTACTGTATCTATTGAGAAGTAGTGCATTTTCTCTTGTGTAACTGTGTTTTCAACTCCCCAATTAGACTAATATCCAAAATGGTAGACATATTAAGTCGGCAACATAGGGCACTCTCACTTATGTAGATCAAAGGACCACCTTTATAGGCATGAGTTCACAACTCACTTAGGATTCATGTCAAGTTACATATGGTCATCCTAGTGAAATGTGATTTCAACTAGTAACAGTGTTAATAAGAGAGGCTATTCATTTTATGGTTCAGTCTTATACAAACTTTTTGTATAGAATACCTCCATTCTAATGTCTCGACATGAATGATCAAGATCAAATCATTTGTAGCACTTTAGAACAATTGTAACAACTACGAAGCAAGTCGTATTCATAATGTCACTAGGATAAGGTATCCAATCTTATCCATTTACTACGGACCATTTAAGCTATCACTTAAACATGATCCACTTGTATGTCTCCACATACATGTTTAGGTTACATAAGATAATCTTGGATGTTAGTTTTTTGGTTTTGTGAGTTATTGCAACTCAATGTCAAATAAAATAAAATGGTTGTATTATACAATTACAAATTACAAGACCACAAGATTTAGGGCATCAACTTAACGTGGATGGGCCTGTGGATCAAACTTTTAGCACAATTCACAGATAAAGTGGAGGCATATGCAAGACAACCAAACACTAAAAAGTAAAGAATAGTCAACATGCTTTCCAAGTAGGGTTTCAAAGGGATGCGAGTAACATATGACAATAAGACTATAGGTGTTCTATCTATCAAATGTGTAGTAGTAAAAATGCATTCACCTCATAAGGTAAGAAGGATTTTAGATTGAAACGTTAGTACTCTTGCAACATTATGTTTTCTTTCTACAACTGAGTTTTGTTATGGTGTGTAAACATAGAAAAGTTGATGATTCGTGCTGGTAGCAGAAAGTTCTGGAGCATTATCGAATTGAAATACTTTAACGACATTATTAATGATAGATATTTATATCATATAGTAAAATTTTCAAATTCTATCGATAATAGAAATTGATAGCTACTGATATACTTGTATTCATAATATTGATAACCAATAATATAAGTCTATCTAAAATAAATTTTTTTACTAGAAAATTATCTTCTTTTTTTTTGTAATTCTATTTTGTTATAATAAAGATAATCCATTTTATAGTCTAAAACAAACTTAATTAAGTGATACAATTGCTATCAATCTATTACTCTCAAACCAAAACTAAGTAAAAACCACCATGTCCATGTTATAAATAGCTCCAAAAGTCTTGAAAATCGAGTGCAAACGTACAAAATTAAATAAACTCGTAAAAACAACATCAAACCAATATTATAAAAGTAATACAGACTAAATGAATCAATTTACTATATCTTAAAAAACAAAATGTATACTTATTTTAAAATCATAAAGTATTTATTTATTACTCTAGATTTTTTGTTTTTATAATTTTGTATTATGTTTTGTGTAGACCTCAACAATTTACAATAACATATTGATCAAAATGTTTATTTTACACAAACCATTAATATTCAATAAAAGTAATATGAAATGAGTTCATTAACTCTATTGTAGGGTTTGCTTTTGGTATACATAACTAACAAATTAGTGAGAGACAATGCATTGAGGCCATGCATTGAATTAGATGATACACATATGACAACTCTCCATTAATCTAGACTAGAGTAATGTTTACTTATTGGATATTTAATGGAGTTAACATAATGGGAACCGTATATGCTTATTATCGAATTATTATACTCACTGTCTAAATGGGAACCATACATAAATGCTTCCACCACCATCCTACATTTTATACTCACTGTCTAAATTATCGAATTATTCAATTACAAATCAAGAACTTAACTAATAATTTTCAATTGCAAATTTGTTATTATTATTATTTTTAGAGTAAGCTTCAATTTCTTTCGATTATTATTATTATTTTGTTTTGTTTAATATATTTTTTAATAACATATTTTGTTAATATATGTGTTTTTTCAAATAGAAAATCAGAAAAAGATATATAATTTTGGTTAAGAAATAATTAAATTAAATTAAAAAAGATGAATTAATAAGAAAAATTGAAGATTGAGATATTTAATATATATATATATATATATATATATATTAATTTTTTTATTCAATTAGTAATGTGGATTGATTTATTATTATTATTATTATTTTGAGTAACTTCAACTTCTTTTGATTATTATTATTATTATTATTATTTGTTTAATATATTTTTTAATTACATATTTTGTTAATATTTGAATTTTTTAAAAAAATATTGAAAATTGGAAAAAAAATGTATAATTTCGATTTAGTAATAATTAAATTAAATTAGAAAAAATAAATTTAATAAGAAAAATTGAAGATTGAGATATTTAAATATAAATAAAGAAAAAAATAAAAAAATAAATTAATTTAATAAAGAAATATATTTTTAGAATTTGAATGTTTAATATATATATTATTATATGTGGGTATACATATATAAATAATGAGAAAAAATGAGATGTTTGGGACCCACGTATATAAATAATGAGAAAATAAAAAAATGTGGGACCTATATATATAAAAATTTAAAAAAATAGAAAATGTGGAGTCTACTACATGGAAGTATGTGTACCGCGTACACGACTTCACCTCAACTCACCTATTTTTAAAAATAGTTTTGCAACAATCTATTTTTGAAATATGTTTTAAATTTTACATTATTTTTAAAAAAGATCTCTCTCAACGTAACTAAAGTAATACTAACACTAGTAGTTAGCTACAGTCATAAAATTTATATATATTTAGTCCCCGCTAGACGTAGATTCAAGCTCTACTCTTTACATCAACTATTAATGACGCGCAATAAGTTGAATTCAATGTGAAAGATACATTTTTAGTTGCAATTGCAACCCCATTTAAATTTTAGCTCTACAACTTACTTTGGAAACATGGTGTGTAAATTCAATTTGAGATAGCAATTATTGAATATGAAAGTTAAAAAAATGTGTTGTGGTTTTTAATTTTCTATGTTTCTTTTAATTAGGTAATAAAAATTGGTTGTTACAATATTGAAAATGGGGTGTTGATTTGAGCTATGTAGTAATTTAAAGTTTTGGAGGATGAATTGGAGTTGTGTTCAAATTCCAACGCACAACTAGGGATAGTTGATCATTCTGTCGATAACATTGATTTTGGTAGGAAAACTAACTTTAAAAGTTGACGTGTTTTTTCTTTTGGACGAAGATGGGAGAATTTAGGTTGAAGTTGAGCAAAAATGAGCCTTTTTAAGTTTGGGGTTGTCCCCTTCAGGTTGATTTAACAACAAACTCAATTAAGTGAAAGCAAATGAGTAGGAGGAGGTAAGTAATAAATGTGACAAACTAGAAATGACCCTTAACAAACTCCTATAAGTGGAAGGAGATCCACCTCCTACCCAGGTTAAGTTACACCACCAATTATAAGCTAACTTAAGCATTCAAATTTGTTTGAGAAACCACCACATGCTACTGTTCACTTCCAAGATTTGTGTTTAATATATCTTAAATTTAATTTTTAATATTTAATAGGTTGTGTTTTTAAGATTTAAACACAAAATTGAAGATATTGGTTTATATTAGATGTAAAACTCAATTTTATCAACTAATTTTTTAATTTATTTTATTTAATGTGTTGTGATAATCTATTAAAGTGAAAATTGAAGATTTAAGACATTCCTATTAAAAGATTAAGAACTAATTACTAAAATTAGATTGTGGATGCGCATTGCATTTGGTCCACAATCTCTAATCTTTGTAACATAACTTTAAAATTAATATAATTAAATTTAAATAGTAAATATCAAACGTCATGAAACAAAAAAAAAAAAAAAGGTGAATAGCAAAATTGTGTAAAAATACTTTACTAAAATAGTTTATATATATATATATATATATATATTAAAAAAATACAGCTAAAATTTGTTAGTTATAACTCTTCTTTAACTATAGATTTATTTAGAGTCTTAGGATAGATTTATAAATATCGTGTATCATTTGAAATATGTGGCTACTCCTTCAATTTGGTATCAGAGCTTGCAGAAAGATTCAAGAAAGCTTCAAGAATCACATTCTTGATTTCAAGAAACTCAAAGATGGCAGTAGTAAGGTATGATATCAAGAAATTTGATGATAAAGAAGAATTTACCTTGTGGAAAGCTAAGATTAAAGTCATAGTTGGCCAGTAAAAGACATTGAGAGCTCTCACAAATCCAACAAAGCTACCTAAAACAATGACTCAAGAAAAAAAAAAAAACTATGGAAAATGCAGCCTATGGTGTCATAGTTTTAAACCTAAGTGACAATGTTCTTAGGAAAGTCATTGGTGAAGAAACAACTTATGAAATGTAGACAAAATTGGATGAAATCTATAAGTCTAAAGATTTACTTAACCATGCATACGTAAGAGAGATGTTCTTTACCTTCAAGATGCATGACAATAAATCTTTGACATAAAATCTTAGAGAATTCAAGAAGCTGTCTTCAGATTTCAAAGAATTGAGAGACAACATTGGTGATGAAAACGAATCGTTTATTCTACTCAATTCACTTTTAGAAGCATACGAAGTCAAAATGGTTCTTAAATATGGAAGGCAAAAAATCACCACAGTTAATGTTATTTCAACAATAAAAACCAAAGAATTAGAGCTTAATTCACATAAAAGAGATCAAGCAAATGGTGAAGCTTTGTTCTCAAAAGGGAAGAGTAAAAGCAACTCAAAAGAAAACAAAAATCAGAAAAATAAATAAAAAATATAATACACATTTTGCCACAAAAAGGGACACCTAAGACAAGAAAGAAAAAGCAAAATCAAAAGAAACAAAAAGAAAAACAACAAGAAGAACCTAAGGCATAAGTATCAGTAGTAGAAGAAGCCTGTTTGTGTATTCAAAAGCCTTAACTACCTCATAAAATTTCGTTCAAACAAAAGGTAATAAAGAAACTAATGATTGGGTACTTGATTCAAAGTGTTTATTCCATATGACACCATTAAAGGGATGATTTACAACATACAAAGTGTGGAATGGAGGCCTAGTATACATGGAAAATGGCAATGCTTGCAAGATAGTAGGCATTGGATCTGTTACACTTAAGTTCAAAGATGAGACAACAACACTTCTTACGAATGTGAGGCATGCATGTGTCCATCCTTGAAAAGAAATTTAATTTTCCTTAGCATGCTAGACTCCATAGGTTGTGAATATAAAGGTTTTGCTAGAAGGCTTGAAATATTAAAAGACTCCAAGATTGTTCTTATCGGTTTAAAAATCAATGAGCACTTTCTCCTCAAGGAAGTGTCCGTGAACCATCATGCTCTAATTGTTTATGATGATATGCTAACTGAAGGGGATTTGTAGCATATAAGATTTTCCCACATAAGTGGAAAGGGATTGAAATGTTGTCCTTCCTAACGGAGTGACTAAAAAGTTTTTTTTTTTTTATAGTATTGTGTAGTTGGTAGGTCTATAAGACAAAGTTTCCAAAAGGCTTATCACAACACCAAAGATATCCTAAACTACATTCATTCTGATGGGGACCCTCATAAACATCATCTTTAAATAATTTCATGTATTTTCTAACATTTACTGATGATTATTCTAGGAAGAGTTGAGTCTATTTCTTAAAATCTAAAGAACAAACTCTAGGAAAGTTTAAAGCATGGAAAACCCTGATAGAAAAACAAACTTTTGAACAAGTTAAATGTCTAAGAATTGATAATGGATTAGAACTTTGTAGTGAGAAATACAATAATTTTTGTAAAGAACATGGAATAGTGAGGCATCAGACGGTTAGATATACTCCTCAACAAAATGGTGTTGTTGAAAGGTTAAATAGAACCATAATGGATAAAGTTAGTGTTGGGATTTATATCCTAAAACTCGTAGATTGTAAATATAATTCATTGATCGTTGTTAATAAAATGTTATTATTGTAACAACTGCTATTGATTATATTATTACTTTTATCTTAATAATCCAAATCCAATAAACTAACATCCTAAATTATTTAATGAGTTTTGAATAGTATGTAGAGACATGCATGAATCAATGTTCAAGATCAACTTAAAGGGTCTATAGTGTATGGATAAGGTTGGGTACCGTATTCTGTAACACTATCGATACAACTCACTTTATATTTGATACAAACGCAATGATCCAATAGGTTCGTGTAGGTGACATGCAAGTGAGGGCATCCTATGCAATGAGTTTGCATAAAACCAGATTGTGAAATAGTAACAACTAGATGAAACTTTGTTAACTAGTTAAGTTTTTATTTCATTAGGATGATCTAGGTAACTTAGTCTTAATCCTAAGTGTATTATGAACTCTTGTTCGCGAGGCATTGTCCTTTGATTTGTACATGTGAGAGTGGCTAGATCGTCGACTCAATAAGCTTACCGTTTTGGAGACAAGACCGAGTTGGTAGCTGAAAACATAATTACACAAGATGAAATTAACTTTTTTCCTACTTTACGGTAAGTAGATGAGTGATTCCTTAAATTGTGTCTTCTGGACTTGAACAAATGATCCTATCCAACTCTATGACACTGGAAGGGTTTCTGTTTATTGGTTGGACCATGAATAAGTTGTTCATTAGAGGAACATTGATATTTAAGGATTAGAGGTAACCCAGGAGTAAAACGATAATTTGACTCAACTGATGTTACGAACACTCGTGAAGAAGTAACTTACTGATATTGGTTTATATCCGTGGACACATAAATATAATAACAATGAGAAGAGTTCAACTGTGAGTCTTTAATGGAGTGTACACACAATTAACGAATATTGATTAATGTAGTTAATGAGTTTAGCCAATTAATCTCAGATCGTTGTAGCTTCTGATCTGTATGTCCATTAGGTCCTTTTTCTAGCTCGTAAAGGGTAATGATATTTATTTATATTGGTTGTAATCTGAAATGTTCAAATTTACTTTGAAAATTAGTATAATGTATAGATACATTATAACATAAAGTTTATCAAACTTTATTATATAAATTTAATTTTGGATGTGATTCAAAATTAATTTATGAGAGAGAAAATATTTGAATGAGTTTAAATATTAATTTAATGTGAATTAGATTCATATTAAAATTATTGGTTATGAGAGAAATTTATATTTGAATATCATTCAAATTTAATTTAAGTAAAATATAATATATTTAATTGAACTATTAATTAATTGGAGAAATAATTAATAGTTTAGTAATTTTATTTAGTTAAATTAATTTAAAAACTAAAAGATGCCGGAGAGATGTTCATTAAATATGATTTAAATAAAATATTAAAGAAATATATTTTAATTAATTATTAAGTGATTGGTTGATTTAAAATTTTTATTAATTTAATATTTTTTAAATTAATAGAATATCATGATTGTCTCCTACTCCCTCGTGGAAAGAGAGTTATAAATATGCATAAGAAAAACAGTTTTTCTTAATCAATAAATTAAGCGCACGTTTTTGGTATCTGTAAAAATAGTTTCTCTTTAAACTTTTTTCACTTTTTTCCATCCAAATTGGTTCCCACAAACCAATCTCATTATAGAGAATGAGGGCTCTAACATGTGGTGTCTTAATTGGAGTTTTAGTAGATTCAGAGGTGTCAAACTAAGTAAGTTTTTCTTTATCTAATTTATAATTAGAAAGCATGCTTAGTCTTTAAGTTATAATAAGAAAGTTAGTTTTTGTATTATTATGTCATTGTATTGGTATTTTGGGATGCCCAAATTAAATTGTGGAATTGTTCTGTAAAATCCTCCAATGTCATGGGCTTTTATCTCTTCAGAATCAACTACCTGCGATAAACAATGCTTCAATACTTAAGACGATGCAAAGCATGTATTAACTACCTCTCAGTGCTTTCACCATACTTGCTCTCCTTTCGGGGTGCAAATACTCATAGTTAAGTTATGATTTGTATATGATCATTCTGAATGTAGTAATAGTAGCTAATCCTTAACTAAGACGCACACCTTCAGTGTTTTTGCCACACACATTAACCTCTCAGTAATGTATGTAAAGGATAAGTTTAGCGGCAGGAATGCATTGCTACACTCTGCTTACCACTTGCTTTGCTTATCAAAAATATTATTTATAACTATTTAGTTAACCAACTAAGTCAACATGGAGTAGACAAGAAATATGGGAGAGTGGAAGAAGAAATGCATTGTTTTCATAAATAAATTGTTTGGCTTTCCAACCATGAGACCCTACTTACAAATAACACAATATAAAAATTACAAAATGGAAATACAACATATGTGTGACGCCGTAGAGTTTGATCTCTCATTCTCTTTGACTTTGATTTTTACCTATATCTGAGGAAAAAATGGAAGAGATGGATCTCTCTCTCTCTTGATTTAGGCTCTCACCTAAATTTCAAGGTAAAAGAGGAGGATGGACAATGTAATGAGCTTGCTTTTCCGGCCAAATGTGCACACTCTGTTTTGGAGTGAGAAGCTCTATTTATGTACAAGGAGTGATGTTGACTGATCAGCACACGCCATTAAGATCTTTGAAAAATTGTGGCTATGTTGTGCAACATGTTCTGTCTACGTAACCTATTTTGTCTTGTCTGCATGACTTGTCCTAACTGTCCTTTTTTTTTTTTTTTTTTTCCCGCCAACTTCTTTTGTTTGCCAGTGGCTTACTTGCCTAGCTTGTACTTCCTAACGCTAAAGCGGTTGGCTGAGTCTCCTTGCGTATATCGTGCTCATCGTCGAGTTTTGCTCTTTTCGCCTAGAATCTTGGGATAAGAGCACTAAAATGCAGTAAAACAGGGATGAAGTTTTTTTGCATTAAGCTTCTCATCAAATTGCCTACTTTTTCCCTTTGTTTTCTTCTATTTTCATGTGATAAGACTTCATTATTTTACTTAAGAGGCTACGATAATTTGTATTTCTACTAGTTATCAAAATAAACACTCCATTCAATAGCTAACACAAATATAAGAGCTCCCATTCATGGCTTCCTCTAGTCACATGCAAAATGACATCGTTAAACGACCATATAAATTATTGGGATACCAACCGTATTTTGATTATTTGATAAATTTCTTTATTTTTAATTCTTTTACACACAATCTTAATGTCGAACTCGATCGAGAGTAACCGAGAAATTTTGTTGAAATAGTTTTTTTAAAAAAAATTTACAATGGATGTGAGTGTTGAACTCGGTCGAGATTTACCAAAAAAAAATAAAACTGCGGTTTTCTAAAACAAAAGCGTGCGTTCATCGTCGTCTTCCTTTCATCCTCTACTTCCACTCGCCATTGAGACCGCACCAGAACTCAGTGTCAAGTATCAACTCAACCATGCGGTGCTACTTCCGCTCCAACAGATTCAAAAACATTTCACTCCATACCCCAATTTCCATTGTCCCTCTTCGTTTCATCTTCGCCGTCGAAACTCCTCTTCAGTCCTACACCGTCACGCCGCCCATTAAACCATGGCCGCAGCGTCTGTTTCCCAACCGCCTCGTCGCTATGATTCGTCGCCAACAGAATCTCGACCTCGCCCTTCAAATCTTCCACTACGCCGGCAAATATCACCCCGCTTTTACCCACAACTACGATACCTATCATGCCATCATTTATCGTCTCTCTCGCGCTCGAGCTTTTGAACCTGTCGAGTCTTTGCTCTTGGAATTGCAGGATTCTGGTATCAATTGCAGTGAGGACTTGTTCATTACTGTGATTAGAAGCTATGGGCTTGCTAGTCGGCCCAAAATGGCTCTGAAAACGTTTCTACGTATTCAAACCTTCGGTGTTCGACGCTCGGTGAGGTCGTTGAACACGTTGCTCAACGCTTTGGTGCAGAACAATCGGTTTTCTTCGGTTCATTTGTTGTTTAAGTATTCCAAGTCCAAATTTGGGGTTGTGCCTAATGTGTTTACTTGTAACATTTTGATTAAAGCGCTTTGCAAAAAGAATGATGTTGAGGGTGCACGAAAGGTGTTTGACGAAATGCCTTCCATGGGTATTGTTCCAAATGTGGTTACTTATACTACAATCTTAGGCGGTTATGTTTCAAGAGGTGATATGATTGGTGCCAAGAGAGTTTTTGGTGAACTTTTTGATCATGGGTGGCTTCCTGATGCGACTACTTACACAATTTTAATGGATGGGTACGTTAAGCAAGGTAGGTTTACTGATGCTGTCAAGGTGATGGATGAAATGGAGGAAAATGGGGTCGAGCCAAACGATATTACTTATGGAGTCATTATTTTAGGTTATTGTAAGGAGAGAAAGTCTGGTGAAGCACTTAACCTGCTTAATGATATGCTTGAAAAGAAGTATATTCCAAATTCTGCACTTTGCTGTAAGGTGATTGATGTTTTGTGCGGTGAGGGTAGGGTGAAGGAAGCTTGTAAGATGTGGGAGAAGCTTTTGAAGAAAAACTGTACTCCAGATAATGCTATTACAAGTACTCTTATTCATTGGCTTTGTAAGGAGGGGAATATATGGGAAGCAAGAAAATTATTTAATGAGTTTGAAAGAGGCACAATTTCAAGTTTATTGACGTATAACACGCTCATTGCAGGAATGTGTGAGATGGGGGAGTTGTGTGAAGCCGCTAGGTTGTGGGATGACATGTTGGAAAAGGGTTGTGTGCCTAATGAATTTACTTATAACATGCTGATAAAAGGATTCCTTAAAGTTGGTAAAGCTAAGGAGGTGATTAAAGTAGTGGAGGAGATGTTGGATAAGGGATGCTTGCTGAACGAATCTACTTACTTAATATTGGTTGAAGGGCTCCTCAAATTGGGAAAAAGAGAAGAACTTCTTAATATTCTTTCAATGATTATCTCAAGTGGAGCTGTTGACTTTAAAGCGTGGAATTTATTTGTACCACATTTTGTTTCTAATGTGAATGAACAGGCAAACATTCTCGAAAAAATATTGATCGAAACTTTTAGGTAGAAATTCTTTACACGCACAGATCTACCCATTGTGTTGCCCTGAAGGTTTAGCATTTCATGTAGAGAATGTTCTGTACGTTGAAATATTAATCCGTTCTCTCTTCTGGCCCTCAAGGTTAAGTGAAAGAAACTACTAAAACCAGTTGTTTGTTTGCTCCAGATATTGATTGGTACACCATCTCGGATGAATAGGGTGTGGGCCGTGTTATTGAGATATCCTTTTGAACATAGTTGACAAATGTAAAGCACAATTGGGTATTTATTTTTTTCGAACGGAGGTTTTTCAGATGTGTGATGTGCCCATTGGGGTGTACAAATTTTCTCATCAAGGTACATCCAAAGGAATACAAGTTGTGCTAGTATTTTTATAACATACATTGTGGCTTATTCGACGTGCAAGATATCTTCTGTGAGGAAGTTGATTCTTGACTTATCTAAATGTCACTCATTGTAAATTTAGGTCTCTCTTGACTACTATGCTATGAGAGTCGGTAGGTTTTTAAGTTGGATGACCTCTCTTTTCTGACCCACATTACAAGTTCGCTACTAGCTCCAATGCCATGAGGTCAGGGAAGTACCTACAACCCATCTTCCATTTTGAAAAACTCGATAAATCTTCCAGGTTGACCTCTAGCACATTGTCGAGGGGTGAGACTGAAATCTCTCTAGAGCTTCGATCACTCCTTCCTCTTTCACACCTATTAGAAGCATCCCGGTTGAGTTCAGAAACCTTCATTGGGCAATTCTTACTGAGGCAGGCTTGAAGGTAGATTTGGAGTCTTTTTGCACTTGATTGAAATAGCTTTTAAATAGATTTATTTAGACTTTATCCCGATAACCCTTTCATTTTTTTGTCTAGTTTTTGGAAAATTCTATCTCTCTCATTTTCCTACAATGTCCCATTTTCTTAATTACAAGGGTTGGATTCCTAGGCAATTCAAAAACAAAAGCAAGTTCTTAAAAACTCTATTGATTAGTTTTTCAAAATTTGGCTTGATTTTCAATACATTGGTATAATGTAAGTAAAAGCAAGAAATTTAGGAGTGTAAACAGGGCTTTAGTAATTGAAAACAAGTATGAGCTGTGAACCTTGGAGCTTTGTTTGACTCAATTGTGAATTAGCTTTTCTTGGTACAATTCTTTCTTTTTTTCTCAATAGTTCACTTTTTATTCGAGTGAATGGTACCTCTTTCACAATGTTTGATAGTTTTTCCATGAATAAGCTCTTCAATCCCTTGTCTTTAACCTGGCTGTTATCCCTATAATAATAACGGTCTTTTCCATTGCACAGAAACGTCGCTGAAAACCCTAAATTGCATTGCGGAAGGCTACCGCGACGTCGTGAACGACGTTGGCAATCACGTTACGAAAAACACGTCGGAGATACTTTCTGCAACGCATCTCGACATGACGTCGAGAAAGGTTTCCCCCGCCCACGACCCATTACGTCGCATAAGGCTTTCGCGACGTCGGCGTCGTGGAATATATATATATATATATATTTAAATACTTTTATTATCATTATTTAGGCATTAATAAAACTTAATGTAATAAACTGATTAAAATGAAAATATTATTCATTATGAAATGAAATAATACATTAAATGTATTCAATACAAAAAATTAATTACATAAAAAAAAAACTTCAAGTGCAATGGACGTCAAACCTGCAAATAACATGAAAGTATTGTTAATTAGAATATCACATATGAAAAGTTAAACAAATTAAATATTGAAAAGTGTGTATCCAAGTGATCACGGGCCTCTCTGTGTCCGACTCATCTCCTCGAGTATTTTCTTCATCTCTTTCATCTGTCGTGCATGCTCTACCATTTGTCGATCTTGTTCTGCCATTTGACGATCTCGCTCTTCCTCCCTCATGCGTTGTTCTTGGAGTATTCAGTTAGCGTTGTCAAGGCTCGCTCTGAGTTCGCTAACCTCTGCTATGTGTGCCTGGTAGTCATACACACTGGAGGAAGAAGATGAAGCGGCAGTCCTAGACTTGGATTTTGGACCCAACCAAGATATTTTGAGTAGTCCGGTCGTCTACCCAAAACTGTCTCGCATATCTTATTCTCAGTAATTGGTTCAGAACCCTCTGGGGCGGGCTGAGACTGCAGTTCCACCATATGATTCTACACAATAGATAAGCTTGTAAGTAATTTGAGAGATGACTTAAAAACATAGAATTAAAGGTATAACTCGACACAATCTAAAACTTACAAAACTGTTCTCTGCAGCTGGTGAAATGAAATCGCCACTATTAGGCCGTGCAGTTCAGTGAACTCTACTTGTCGCTGGAGAAACGACTTTGTGCTGCTCCTATGGTTGTAAGGTTGTCGCACACTAACCGTCTTACACATATTTGATTGCTCCTACATTCCAAAAATGATAATGATCAAAAGTTATACTTTCAAAAAATAAAATAATATTGTAACATAAAAGTATATAAATAATTACCTGAAACTGTCGAGTGATGTAATGGTCACATAGAAAGTGCCAATCTTTCATCCGATTTTCCAGTCTCGGGGTGGGTTTGCTCGTGCTTCTTTAAGGTTACTAAATTTCTTAAAATGGCGATGATTAATTGCCCTGAATTCCTTCCACACACTAAGCATCTAATGCTTAACAAACCAATTTAGTGCTCGATCGTTAAGATCAAACATGAAATACTGCTACAAAAGAAATAAAGTTAGCAATGGAGGAAGCAATTAAGTTAAGATGGCCAGTCGTATCGATGAAATTAGTTGTTTGGAATGCAATGAGCACACAATTATGATAAATGCTCGCATAGTTATGGTAGTTTTTTTACCTTGTAGTACCGACTAAAAAATGAATTTAGTATGAATTTTTTTTTTAAGTTTTCCATAAAAAAAAACAACAATAAAAAAGGAATTTAGGTTTTCTAAAAAACTTAACCCTTAACTTAAATTTTATAGTCGTCTATTTCACTTAGACATATTAGATATGTTAAAGCAATTACTAGGCAAACAATTTATTTAACTGATAGAATGCAAGCATTCAAAACAATATAAAAAAAGTAGATGATCCTAATTGCTGCAAGTATCATTGAGTTGTAAGGTTAGCTCATGAAAAGAAGATTGAACTAGATGTTGATGAAATAACTCAAACAAATCACGATATAGTGCAAATAACTTCAAGTCAACATTGCCTGCGTCCTATAATAAAAAAAAAAAGCTTTATCCAAAATTTAGAACCTTCAAGCTTATAGTTCTTCTATTCCAGTAATAGATTCAAAAGAAATACACCCAAAACAAAGACGAGTATGTTGAAGATGACACATGTGGATCTTTATGACTTGTCGAAGGAGATAAAAATTTGGTGTCGTCCAAAAGGTGTTTTGCTTTCATGCAAATTATAGAAGACATGGTAAGAATAAGAAAAAGAAAAGAAAAGACACGGAAGTCTAAGCTCATTAAGGAAGAAGAGACGATTTCCCCCAACCTCGACGACTTTAACTTTGGCAGAATTCTCCCAAGAAAAAAATTATATTTGGTACACGATCTTGAAAAAAAATTGTTGGCATATTCGTAAACTATCGTTTAGATTTGGTTACACAATCGATTATTTAGAATAATAATTACCCAAGCATATTTGTACTCTATCGTTTAAATTAATTAGTGTTTCTTCTATATATTTTATTATGGGTGGGTGGGTTTTTTCATTTTCAAAATTGTTGTAAATATTTATGTATTTGTTATATTTTTAAAAAAAACCTGATCTATATATATATATTTCTTTTGATTGGAGGTGGGGTAGGGAATGTATTCCACATCTTTAGCTCCCAAAATGTAAACCGGAGTAAATAATCTCACTCCCTCCCCAAATCGTCATGCATTGGAAGATTGATGGGTCTGGTTCGGGACGGTCCCAGCTAAATGTACAACTCTCTAGCTGTGTGAACGACTGAGTGTCTCTCTCCCTCCAACTCCTGTGCATTTCTTTCTTTATCCCAACATTTGGACAAAATTTCAAATCCAAATCCAAAAATCACATTACAAATTTGAGATTGGGAGATTACAGCCAAACAAATATCTTCCCATCAATTCTTCATCTTCACTCAGTTTCAACCTTCTACTCTGTACATTCATCCACCTCAAACCCTAAATTTCGGCTTAATCTCAACCTTGTATCTAGTTATACTCACCTCCCATGGACCTTTCTCCTTTACTCCACACTTTTCTTCCTTCCCCCTCACCCTCCTACTGTTCTTCTTCCTCTCATCGGCCCCTTCTTCTCCTTTCCAAAATTTCCGTTTCTGCGCCCAGAATTTCCCATTTTTCGAATTCTTTTAGCCCAATTCGTCGCTGGAATGTTTGTTCTGCTTCAAGCTCCGAAACCCTTGTTGCCGGCTCGCGTAAGGAAAATGGTAAGACTGGAGAAGCTGTTACTAAGAAGGAAGATGATGAGTTTGGAGATTTGAAGGCTTGGATGCACGATAATGGGCTTCCTCCTTGCAAGGTCATTCTTGAAGAAAAGCCTTCGCATGATAAGAATCATAGGCCTATACATTACGTGGCTGCCAGTGAAGATCTTGAGGTGAATTTCTGCAGATTTTTTATCCGGGGTTTTCCTTTTAATTGTCAATTCGATTCAATGGTTTCATGGTGGAGCTTTTTATGGGGTTATTCTTTTTCAGGTGGGTGATGTTGCATTTTCGGTTCCGAATTCTTTGGTCGTCACGCTTGAGAGAGTTCTAGGAAATGAGACCGTCGGTATGATTTCTTCTGTCACAAAACATTTTAGTGATGCTGCTGCTTAGTTCTTCAGATTAATGAGGAAGTTTAAAAGTCGCTACTGGAGACTAACAAGTGAAATAAATTCTGTTTTCTGATCGTGGTTGGTTTGTAGCTTGGAAGTGGAATGTTTATAGTCTTCATGTGGATTCAACCATGCTATGTTTTTTTTTTTTTTTTTTTTTTTTACTGTATATCAAACGTTTTTGCTCTCGTTTTAAGACTTGCTTTATTGGCTCAAATTATTAGTGTTCCATTTGCCAGTCAACCCCATAATAAACTAAGTTTTACAGTGAATTTGGAAGCTGGAAGGCAATCTTGATTTAATAACTTTGGCTGTAATGGCTGTTTGGATTTCTTGCAGCCGAATTGTTAACTACCAATAAGTTGTCAGAGTTGGCATGCTTAGCTTTGTATTTGATGTATGAGAAGAAACAAGGAAAGAAGTCTTTCTGGTACCCTTACATTAGAGAGCTTGATCGTCAACGTGGGAGGGGCCAGCTAGCTGTAGAGTCACCTCTTCTTTGGTCTGAAGATGAACTTGATTACCTCTCAGGCAGTCCAACAAAGGTAGCAAAACAAGATTGATAAGTAAATTATTGTATGTCTAGTTCACCATTACTCATTCTGAGTTGGAAAATTTCTGCCTAATATTTGTACTTGGATGGATCAGAAAGAAGTTCTTGAAAGGGCTGAAGGAATTAAGAAGGAGTATAATGAACTCGATACTGTATGGTTTATGGCTGGCTCTCTGTTTCAGGTAATGCCCTTATGTAATTTGTTAAACCATTCGATGGAGGAAAAATAGCAGCTTTTGTTGAGTATAGCAGATGATCATTGATTCATTAAAGCTAGTTTTTATTGGGAAATTTGCAGCAATACCCTTATGATATTCCAACTGAAGCATTTTCCTTTGAGATTTTCAAACAAGCCTTTGTTGCAGTTCAGTCATGTGTGGTGCATTTGCAGGTAATTCAACCTTTTTAGTTTCACCATCCCTCAATGCTTTTTAACTTATTTTTGAAAACTGGTTGAGATTATTAAATTGTTTCTAGCGGGAAATTGGGAATGCATCAGTTTTAGATTCGATTGTTATGATTTATTTACGATCTAGATTTTTTTTCTATCATTACAACTACTGCAGTCAGTGAAATTATGGGCATAAGCAACCAGCACATACGCCTCCATGATTCTCACAATTTAAAGCCCATTTTTACCTTCATGTTCAATTAGATTAAATGTTTCTATGAGACAAAGATTCATGCACGAAAGAATATTTTATTTGTTAACGGGCTATAGAGTTGCCTGATATACTCAAATTACTAACTTTATCGGAAACGTTCCAAACTGACTGTGGACAAGAATTTATTGTTTTCTCTCTTTGAGATGTCTGTTCTTGATTTAATTTGCTTTGGTAAAATGTTCTTGTATCTATGGAAAGGATAGTTGGGTGGCTGCCAAAGAATGTAATTTTCTGTGCATTTCACAAATAAAAGAACAACCCATTACAAATAAAGTAAAAATAATTTTGGCAAATATAATACCACCAATACAAAAAAGGAAATAATCAACAATCCCCCTCAAGGTGGTTTGAAGATAGTAGCATTGCTAGCCTGTCAATCAATTTGATGAATTGCCACTTTGGAAGGCCTTTAGTTAACACATCTGCAATTTGTTCCATTGTCAAAAGATAGGTTATGCATGTTACTCCTGCATCGTTCTTTTCCTTTATACAGTGTTTATGAACATCAATATGATTTGTCTGGTCATGAAGGATTGGATTGTGGACAATTGAAATTGTTGCCTCGTTATCCACAATAAACGTGCATGGGCATTGTCTAAGTGATTCTCAATTCTTCCAATAGTCTTCTTATCCCTATACCCTCACAAATACCATGGGCTAAAGCTCTAAATTCTGCTTTTGCATTGCTTCTTGTAACCACACTCTACTTTTTTACTTCACCAAGTAACAATATTTCCTTCAACAAAGGAGGAATAACCAGACGTGGATCTTCTATCAGTCGTGCTACTTGCCCAATCAACATCAGTGTAAACTTCAGATGATCATGCTTTTTAAACAATGTCTTTTCCGGTAGTACCTTTCAAATATCTTAGGATTCTATAAACTGCATCAAAGTTAGCTAGCCTAAGAGCATTCTTGAACTAGCTTACCATACTAACTGCAAAAACGATGGCAGGACGTGTGTGAGAAAGATATATGAGTCTCCCACAAGTCTCTGGTACTTTTCTCTTTCCTTTATCTTATTTTTTATTGCAGCTTCCAATTTCAGATTTTGCTCAATGGAAGTTTCTGAAACCTTGCAACCAAGTAAACTTGTCTCTTGTAACAGATTAAGAATATACTTCCTTTGGTTGACAAAAATGCTGCTTTTGGACCTAGCAAACTCCATGTCTAAGTACTTTAAGGTTCTTAGGTCTTTGATTTGAAAATCATCAACTAACTTTTGTATTCACGAAAGTCAGTCTTGTCTCATCATTGTTTGTAAGAATGATATCAACATAAACTATTAAAACCATAACCTTGTCATTTCTTGTATGTTTATAAAACATTGTATGATCGGCTTGACTTTGGCTGAATCCGTAGCTCGCGACTATTTTCCAAAGCATTCAATCTAGGTTCTAGGAGACTGTTTAAGTTCCGTATAATGATCTTTTTAACTTGCACACTTTCTTAATCTCGAGATCTACCTCAAAACCAGGTGACAAGTCCATAAATACCTCTTCTACAAGTTCCCCATTGAGAAAGACATTTTTAACATCCAGTCGATAAAGCCGGTCAATGTCAACTGCAACTTACAACAAAATTATGATAGATTGATTTTAGCAACTGGAACAAATGTTCTTGATAATCACTCCATAGGTTTGAGTAAACCTCTTTGCAACCAATCTAGTCTTGTACCTTTCAACACTACTATTAACTTTACATTTCTCCGTGAGCACCCACTTGCATCCTATTGTTTTCTTATCTTTTGGTAGTTCAACTATGTTCTATGTGAAATTTTGTTTCAGACCATTGATCTATTCCATCGCAGCTAATTTCCAATTCAAATCATTCAAGGCCTCATGTATATTCCTTGGAACAAGCAGGTTGATTATTTTGGATGTGAAGACTTTATGACTACCATACAATCTATAATAAGAAAGATAGTTCGCAATTGGATATTTGACACAATTACAAGTACCCTTCCTATGGTTAATTGGAATATCAAGGTCAGAGACGTCAAGTAAGGAATTGTGAAAAGAAGAACCGGGAGAATTAGAAGAAGTAGAAGGAGAATGTATGTTATATGGATCTTCAGAATCATATATCGAGGTATTAAATTGGTTTTTCGATAGATCAAGTGTCTGTTCTCGATTCCTTTGAGCCAAGTTTCTTCTAGTGTAAATCTGTAGTTCAGGTTTTTAAGTGGTCAAGTCAATCTGTAGTGTTTCTCACCATGAAGAAGAACTCTCCACACCTGGCATCAAAGAATTAGAATTCATAATTTCAAATCAATTATGTTGGGGATAGGTTGGTTAAGTGTCTCAAAAAATTATCTTCAAGGATGTCTCCTTCTAAAGAGAATTTTGGCTAAAAAGGGTTGATTTTCCGACACATCCATACTCAATATACTTTTTGGGCGAAGGCTCAAAACATTTGTAAGCTTTCTTAGGGGAAATAGCCTACAAAAATGCATTTAGTAGCTGGACAACCCACCTAATCCATCAATAGATGGAAGAATGGTTTTTCCAAGAATTTGACCTCAAATCTCATCAAACTCAACATTGACGCCAGCAAGGAGCTTGTAAATATGACCGTCTTTTACAGTTTACCTGTAATGCTATTGATCTTCGGTGCACTTACACTCGTATGTGTCAAAGAGATCTAGGTCTTGCAAAATATTTTTTAGTGATTGAAAGTATTGTGTCACTGAATTAGCTCCTTGGTCATGTCCTAATTTGAGATTCAACTCAAATATCTGTGATCGATTGCCTAGATCAGGGTACATTTGGGTCACACTATCCCACAGTTCCTTGTCGTAGAGTAGCACACGTAATTACAGTCGATGTTTTCAACCATGGAGTTTTCAGCATCCCATGCAGCAAACAAAGGGTCGTCTGGTTTTGGGGCAGTTTTCTCTCTGATAACGTAGCCAATTTTTCCTTGTTCACAAATATACAGTTTAACACTTTGTGACTAACAAAGAAATTGTCTCCATTAAGTTGGATCGTGGTGATTTGGATAGTGGGGCAATTGGAATGCACACGATTGTCGACTTTAGCCATTAGTAACTTAGTATCCAACATAGTCCAAGCAATAAAGATAAAAAATGGAGAGAACATATATGAAAACACCAACCAAACTCGTCACCAGCAACGGACAGCACAGAAAGGGGCGACCAGCAAGGACCACGGCAAACGACGTCAAAGAAAAAAGAACACCAACTTACAGCAAGAAAACGCAGCTGCTGGCGATGTCCAACGAGTGGTGGTCGGTGACAGCGATCGGTTGGAGTATTTCAACCAGCGGGAACAATCGTCGGGGTGACAGAGCACGTGGGCGGTGGCGGCGGGCTGTAAGAGTTTTAGGGTTCTTTTGGTTTTGAAAAAAGTTAACGTTTTTTTTAAGGTTTCAAGAACCTTCACTGATACCATGCCAAAAAATGTAATTTTCTGTGTATTTCACAAAGAGAGAAGGGTATTCTTAAATAGAACAACCCATTACAAATAAGGAAAAAATAATTTTGGCAAATATAATAGAACCAATACAATAAAATATAATACAAAAAAGGAAATAATTAACAGTAGCTATATCACTATTTCATAAGCGGTATCTGGTCCATGGCTTCTTGCCAATATTGTATCTAACTTCTATTTCTATTTGTTTTCCATTGTTACAAGTGTTTCTTGCTTATAAGCTATAACTAAATTAAGAAGTCTTTCTTATTATATATTTTAAAAGTATGCTGTTCTAGATACCAAAGTTCACCTAGTTTCTTCAGAAAGAATTTTTGTTAAACTTTTCTCTGTTCTTAAGAAGTTTTTAAATTGATTATCTAAAGGCTTTTTTGAATGCAGAAAGTAAGTTTGGCTCGGAGATTTGCTTTGGTTCCTCTTGGCCCTCCGCTGTTGGCTTATAGAAGCAATTGCAAGGCGATGTTAACGGCTGTTGATGGTGCTGTGGAGCTAGTGGTTGATCGTCCATACAAGGCTGGGGAATCAATAGCTGTTTGGTAAGTTTGTTACATGATTGAAATTGTGCGATTTTTTTGCAGGATCGCTTAACTATTAATGTTTGTGCACCCTATTTTTAATTGATTTTGCAAGATTTTCATTCTTGTTCAAACTCTTGAGGACAGGTGTGGGCCACAGCCTAATTCAAAATTACTCCTAAATTATGGATTTGTTGATGAAGATAATCGCTATGATCGCTTAGTAGTTGAGGTAAAGCTTTGTGTTTGTTTGTGAGTGATATTTTGGAGGAAGGTCTCGTAATGTTCTTGTCCTTAGTGTTTCAGGCAGCTTTGAACACTGAAGATCCTCAATATCAGGATAAAAGAATGGTTGCTCAAAGAAATGGCAGATTATCAATACAAGCATTTTATGTATGAATTCAAAATGCTGACAGAACTGTGAAGGTTTTAAGTTGTACTTAATTTGTTTCATGAAATTTTATTTCTGACTCAGGTTTATGCCGGAAAGGAGAAAGAAGCTGTCCTAGACATGCTTCCTTATCTTCGACTTGGCTATGTTACTCATCCTTCAGAAATGCAGTCTGTTATTTCTTCTCAAGGTCCAGTCTGTCCAGTAAGTTTTTCTTGTCCCCACTATTTCTCTTTGCTGGTTTGAGGATTGGATCTTTAGTAGAACCTTTTAAGTTGAAAACTCTATAATATAGCATGTGTTTTAAGTATTTGATAATACAACATTTAGTTGTTTCTTTTGGGTAGAAACTGTGCTTCCAGTAAGAAAAATGAAAAAAGGAAAAAAAAAACACACACACAAGGACATGAGAAAAGAAGTCTAAACAAAAAGCGACCAAAACTAATAACAGAAAAGGACTCCAATAATGATGCCTAGATTCAGATGCTTGTACACATCAATTATATGATATGTTGATCACCAGTCCAATCTCTGCATCTTTCTTTTACACAGTTTTTATAAAAGCACTTGTAAACTTGTAAACTAATCTTGGAAATCCACCTATGATGAAACGTTTCTTTGTAGGTGAGCCCCTGCATGGAAAGAGCAATGTTGGAACAAGTTGCTGACTATTTCAAGAGACGACTGGCTGGCTACCCAACTACCTTGAGTGAAGACGAATTTCTGGTAAGGCCTTTGGTTCTTTTTTTTTCTCTACCTATAAAATTCTTCACTTTTGCTTACCCATCTATTTGATCAGCTGGCTGATGGTAATTTGAACCCAAAGAAGAGAGTCGCTACCCAGCTTGTTAGGTTAGAAAAGAAACTACTTCATTCATGCTTGGAAGTGACAATTGATTTCATAAATCAGTTACCGGATCACACTGTATCTCCCTGCCCTGCTCCCTATGCCCCCTTATTGAGATAAGTAAGGTAGTTACATATCACTTGTGTTTATTATGGAATTTCATATTATTACGGTTGTACTAGTTTCATCATCTCTTTCCTTCCACTTGTAGCTGTAGATGTTCTTCCAGCAGCGGTACGTATGTCTGTTTTATGATATCGCAATTCCAAGCAAAATCCTCCATCCCATGATGAAGCTGAAAAGGTCAGTACGAACTCTAGTAACTCAACGGGTGTATGATTAGCATACCGTTGGTTGGTTTGAGCTGGAGAATTCTGAAAATCCTGCTTATGCTGTTATTTGGCAGGTAAATCTAAATAAGCTGCCCCACTACATGGGATGGCTGTTGTTTCTGAGTGGTCAGGTATTGAAGATAATGACGAAAATAATGACTATAAGTTCAAAAAGTTTGGAGGCCAAGGATTTGAAGTTACCAAGTAAAGCCATCTTCCTTCTCTCCTTTAACATTCGTGGCTTTACTTACGGTCTCTGATACTCACTTTGTCCATTGCACCCTGTAAATAACCAGAACTACTCCATTCTTCTCTCAATGGATCCCCTTCCTTTTCTATATATCTTCTTTTCAATATAACTAGTTCTCTTTGGTAATGTCAAATTTCTTGGATAAAATTCAACAATCATAACTAACAATAGTGGAGAATGAGATAGATTTCTTTTTTTAACTGACATGTACTCATTCTTTGATTGAGTTTCGAAGTTCAATCCCAACCTGGCATCTTATTTGGTTAATCTCACATCATCTCCGCAATTGTACTATTTTTCCCCTCCCTTTTGATGTGAAAGGTTAAAATGAAAGGACCATTGTTTTCAAGAAAGCCAAACGTTTAATCTAGCATAGTCGATCAAACGGGTGATTTTCTCGCCTACTATAGATCCCATCCTACCCCCCATAAATTTAAACTCCATAACCCCAATTGCTATGGGAATACCATTTAATTTACCTGTGCCTGTTTGAATAGCCTCAGGTAATCCTGTCTCTATTTGAGAATACTATTTTGGTTTATGCAAATGAGGGCTTTCAAATGTTCAAATTACCACTCATTTTTAATAAATCTTAAATTAGTCTTTTATCGTCAAAGGGGTGTTGATGGTGAAGGTGTGAGTTACTGTGAGTTGGGATATCGGTATTTGGGGGCTCAATTTTGTATGTCATGATATTTTATACCTATGTCCACCAACTTAGTGTCAACCTTCATCACCATCGATGTCTTTGTTGCCACTCCAGTCAGCACCTCTAGCAACTTCTGGTAGCGACTAACTTTGGCCACCTTTGGTCTCCAACTCCGGCAGCGACCTCCACGAGATTGTTTCAGATTATTAGTTAACAATATTTTGTAGTTACACTTTACATTAACTATAAAAAATTGACAAATGTGTTGGACACTATGTATAGCAATTGTTATGCAAATTTGAAGATCAGAATAAACATTTGACTTTTAGAAGAAAAACATCGTTTTATTCTTTTAATCTAAATACAACAAAATTATAAATAATTATAAGTATTCCAAATAATTATATTTCGTAAAATGACAAATGTTTTAAATTACCATGAAATTTATTTATTGTATCTTCAATTACAAATTTTTCATTCAACAAAATCGAAAATTCATTCTTTTTTTTCATTCTACATATAGTTTTTCATTCATTGGATAAAATTAAAACTTCATTCTTTTTTTTTTTCCTAACCATACGTAGGATATGGGGATTGAACCTCATACTTGAAAGTCAATATACATCAAATTATTGATTTATGTATTGTAGAAAAAATCATTTTTGAAAAGTAAGAAATAAAACAATTAATAAATTATAATTATTGTTATTTAAAAGATTTGATCATTTGTATCTGTATTTCAAAGAGTTATTATGTCTGGAAAACTGTAATTAATTTAAGAAAATTTTAAAACACATATGAGCATATTTTTAATACGTTGAATTGAGAGCAAGTATTAACCGCTCTCATTGATTTGATGAGTTGAATGTTGTAGTTCTAAAACACACATGACCCTACAAAGGTTAATCTCAATATTTATTAATTAATTTAAAGTGGTTATGAAGTTGAATTCTAGAAGTAATGAAAAATAGTTATAGTTCATTTAATAATTTTAAATACTTTAATGGTGAAAGTGAAAGATAAGTATTTAGTGAAAATTTGAAGTTAAAAATGTAAAATTAAAATTTGGGAACGAAAGTGAAACAAAATTTAAATGTCAATAGTAAAATTATAATATTTTGAAACCTATAAATTGAATTGAAAGTAAATTTATAATTCAAGAACTAAATGTGTAATACTTCGAAGACTAAATAAAAACTGGACGAAACAAAAAAAATGTATTTTTTCCTAAAAAAACAATGTGAATCTCTAAGACAAATGTATGAAACTCCATAAGCATATAAATTCCACAAACATATGTATTCAATTAAATGCTCTAAACAATCTATGAGTTTCTCAAAAGGAAAAAAGAAAAGAGACAATACGCACACACAAGTAATTATTTTTGTTTGACCAATTTTGGAAAGCAATTAGTGTTAAAAGGTAGATTTCAAATATACGAACTTCTTGTAGGCATTTAAAAAGTTTAGATTTAATTAAATTTGGATATCCAGAACGAACGTTTTTAAAAATAACAAAATACCGAAACTATATACAAAATAAAGAAAATCTATTAATCTCTTTATAGCCTATTTAACTTTTTAAAATAATATTTTAGTATTTATAACAAATTTTCTATTCATAATGATGTGAACTATAATATAATAAAATTTACAGCATGAAACTAAAACAATATTTTAACTCATCGTTTGTTTCTTCTTTTTCCTTTTTATATGATAATCCTATAAATTTGAAAATTTTCTTTTGTTAATTCGGAACAACAAATTCTAAATATTTCGAATCATATCTTACGTGCAAGTTGATATAGATATCTTGTTTCTTATTCCAAGTTCAAACACTTCACAAGCAAGTTGATAAAAACATTCTTAAATATTATTGACGTAGCTCTGGCTCAATACTTCAAAAGCTATCTTATTGTGTTCCGTTTTTATCTTGCTTAATCAAAGTGGTTTAAAAAGTTCATTCTACCCCTAATTACAGAAACGCTCAAATCCAAAATAAAATATAGATGGGTCCAAAGGAGAACATACTAAAAAAGCAAAATATGTTTACAAATTAAAAAAAAAACTTTGAAATATATCAAAAACTTAATTAATTTTATTGTGTATATTCAAATGAAACCAACTATAGATGAATTTGTTTTTTTTTATAACTAGAATTACCTCAATTGTGTTCATCACAATTTAATTTGTATTTGATAGTTCAACGCTAACTACAGTTTTTTTTTTTACTTTGGAACATATGATTGGTGTTAGAAACTTAGATGTAACACAAAGACATTCTAATTCATATAAGGTGGATTCATGCATGAGATCCGTAATATAACAACTTAACAAAATTTGTAACATGCATCTAATAAACATTCCTAAATTAGGTTTGAGAGATAGATGATTTGAGGGAAAGAATGTTAAAATTGATTCATGGTGAATTTAATTTGAACAATGATAAAGGTTGGGCAATACTTTTGAAAAAAGAAAAAAGGAAAAAGGAAAAAATAGAGAGTGAAAATTGATAATTTAAATAGATGAAATGATTAGAATGGATTGAAAATGTTGTTAATAAAAAAAAAAAAAAAGGAATCAGAGATTGAGGTAGTAAGAGTGGGAGGCAGCGAATGTATGGAGTGTGAAAAGATGAGCAATCAGAGATTTAGGTTTCTATGTTATGCATCGCTTTCCCTTCCAATCAGAGTAGTAGGAGTACGTCACATTTTTCAATTCCGTGTTCAATTTCCATTTACCCAATTCCCTTCGTCTTCTTCGTCTTCTTCTTCTTCTTCTTCTTCTTCTTCTTAAACCAATCAATCATATTCCCACCCTCACTTACTTTTCTCACCAACTGGCAACAGTTAAAAAAAGAACCCTCCTTCCCTCCGTCCCCACTGGGATCCACATCCGACGGCTAAAATCACCCAATCTACCCACCGCTGTCTTCAATCTAAGCCGTCCAATTCCCTCCATCCCGTATGCAAAAATCGCGGGTATTGCGTTTTTAGCATAGTAGAGGGGACTAGAGAGTGAGAGAACCCTTCTTACTCTCTCTCTCTCTCTCTCTCTCTCTCTCTCTCCTATCTAGGTCTTCGACGCGCTTCTCCTCCATCTTCCAATTTCCACTTCGCTTTCCCTTCTTTTTCTCCAACTCCTCAGGGATTCAAGGTTCGGATGTTCTGTTTATCACTCTCTATTTGTGTTTGAACTTCGATTTCAAGTTCTCGGCTTCACTGGCGGCTTCTGATCTACCTTCTTCGATTGGGTTTTTTCTATCTTCTTCACTTGTTCTCGGATTCCTCTTTCGATTCAACTCAGTGCCTGGGGTTTTGTTCCGTCGAGCTCCACGGATTTACTCGAAAGTTTGTCAAGCTACTGGTAATTCATCTAGGGCTGTGGTCTGTTTTTTCAGTTTTGCTATTTTTTTTTAGATTGGCCGTTTGTAGATGGTCAAATTTGGGGTTTCTTTTTTTTTTTGTTGTACTTGGTTTATTTGTAAATAGAGGAGTATTGGGTTGTGATCTGCTGTTTTCTCCTTTCGTAATTTGTACTATTGACTTGTAGTAGTTCTTTTAGAATTTAAAAAAAAAGGGAAGGAATTGGCGTGATTTGTTTATATGCTTTTCCTTATGTTTTTTTTTTTTTTATTGTCTTTTGTGGTTTCATTCGTGAGTTTATGAACGAAAGTATTGGTATTGAGTTCAGCTGAGCGGTGAAGAAATTTTTCGCTCTAGCTGTCTACACTTTCTTCAGGGTTTAGCCTGAATGGTTTGGCGTGTTTGCAGTGGAGGTTTATGATCACGTCCGTGTTCAGTTAGTAACTCTATTCTTGAAGAAGCGGAATTGATCCAGGGCGCTAGTGAAGCAGCCAGCTTGTGGTTTGCATAAATGGATATGAGGACAGAAAAAAATATTACATACCCGGAGAGATACTATGGAAATAGTTCTTATCGCACTGCCGGTGAATCAGAGGGTTCTGGCAGCTCGGGAAGAATTGACCCTGAGATTGCTGCTTCGGAAGTGTCTAGCACTCCAATGAGGAGATGTGTCAGTTTTAGTTCTGATAACCGTGAAGGTTTGCGAGTTCCAACCCAAGTTCTTCCCTTGACTAGCCTGTTGCAGTCTGAGAGGAAGGACTTGATTTACAGGTTGAGAAAAGAACTTCAACAGATTCAGACCCTCAGAAAGAAAGTAGAATTGCTTAGAACACATAGTTTTACAGTTTCATCTTCTAGTGATATTCTTAGCTGTAGCAATGTACGCAATGGGCCGTCAGCTGAATGCATTAAAAATACCGCAAATCCTACTTCAGGGCAACGAAAGAAACCTAACGTTCCAAGCCATAAGAAAGGACAAGGATCCAGTCGGGTTGCTTCAGATAAAGTTGGGCCTGCTGCACAAGCATCTGTTTCCAACACTTCAACCGCAACTTCAGCAATTTTGATGAAACAGTGTGAACAACTTTTGAAAAGAGTAATGTCACACCAGTATGCCTGGGTATTTAACACCCCTGTTGATGTAGTAAAGTTAAATCTCCCCGATTATTTCACAATTATCAAACACCCGATGGATTTGGGAACGGTGAAATCTAAGTTATCTTCTGGAGCATATTCAAGTCCATTGGATTTTCTTGCTGATGTGAGGCTTACT
This sequence comes from Cucumis sativus, assembly GCF_000004075.3. Lineage (NCBI taxonomy): Eukaryota > Viridiplantae > Streptophyta > Magnoliopsida > Cucurbitales > Cucurbitaceae > Cucumis > Cucumis sativus. Next base: position 23,608,227 of record NC_026657.2, read on the forward strand.
TTCTCTAATGCGATGACTTACAACCCACCTGGCAATGACGTGCATGTTATGGCTGATGTTCTAAATTCATATTTTGACATGAGATGGAAGGCTATTGAGAAGAAACTGCCAAAAACAGATGGTCATTCATTGCCAACTAAATCTAGACCTCGAGAGGATGTTGAGACGGTTAAAAACGTGCCTCTAAAAAAGATGAAAGTTGCTTCTAGGCCCCAAGAAGTAACACCCATACCCTCCAAGCTTGTAATGACGGATGAAGAAAAGCTTAGTCTGGGGAGAGAGCTGGAGTCACTGTTAGGAGAAATGCCCTTGCATATAATTGATTTCTTGAGAGAGCAAAGCTCTGGTGGAAGGGAATGCGGAGAAGATGAATTTGAGATTGATATTGATGATCTCAGTGATGATACACTTTTCAAATTACGGAAGCTACTAGATGATCATTTTCAGGAGAAACAAAAGAACAATGCTAGTGCTGAACCGTGTGTGATTGAGGTATTAATAACAATTCAACATTTGTGTTCTACTGTAATCTGTTTGTTTATTTGACTGCCTTTGTTTTAAGTAATTTATTACTTTCAGTTGCAGATGTTGAATGACTCTGGAGTAAGCAACTCATCAATGCAACCATCTAAAGGTCTTAAGCCCACCTTGATTTCATAATGAATACTAACGACATGATTTTCCTGTAGTTTTTTTACTTTATTTTCTTCCCATTGGAATATTAGGGAGTGAGCCGATTGATGAGGATTTGAATGGTGGTGGAAATGAAGCTCCTGTTTCCAGTTGTGCTCCTATGGAAATAGAGAGAAGTGCTATGGATGCTATCCATAGGAACAGAAAATGCACGAGCTCAAGAAATTCAAAGGGTTGGTCGAATTGCCTTTTCTATCTTTTATTGGTACCTCTGTTGTGGCATGTTGTATCACCATTTTGCAAGATAGAAATCTTTTAGCAGTAAAACTTACCTAATATAGCTATGTTGAAACTCAAAAATACTTGTCAAATATAGCTTCTAACACCACTAAAAGAGTTCTGTAATAATAGTACCAGCTAAAAGATCCATATGTTGCATGTGTTGGTAAATAAGTAGAGTATCATTGATTAATTTGCAATTTTTTTGTAATCTGACCTACTTTTTCGACAATCTCATTTATTCTAAGCAGATTCAGATTCTTCTTGTTCTGAAAATGACTCCGAGTGTGGTAAAACTCCAAGTCAAGTACACGAGCAGGTATTATATTGATTATTAGGGTCAAATGGTTGGCTTCCGACCAATTTGCATTCTGGCGTTGCTTGTATTGTTTAATGGATGTGGGGGTGTTTGATTTTTCTCTTTGGACATTGACAGGTTCCAGAAACCATTGGCTCAGAAGGTCCAATAATTGAAACTACAACCTCAGACGAACCGTTTGAAAGGAATCGTGGGTGTTCTTATCCTTTCTTCATATCTTAGAAAGAAATTGGATTATGCGATATCTATATATAATCTTCATGAATTGGTAACTCCTTACTTGTTGGAAAAGTTTTGAACATCAGGTTTTAGTTCTTTCTCTAGACGCGGGTGGGGAATGCCATTTTTATAAAATTTAGAATGCGGACGTGGTAAAGATACAGATGTTAAATATACATTTATAGGTTAAAAACATTTTGTTAAGCAATAATTTAGGCACGAGGCTCTAGTTTGTTTCAAGTATGTCTTAGTTTAGTCCCTAAACTTTAGTATATAACAATATAATTCTTATACTTTAAACAGAACAATTAATCCACATGGTTAAAAATATTATTAAGATTCAATAAAATTTCTTACTTATGTAGATTAGTAACTTGATTAGAGACTAAATGTATTTATCAACAGAAAAGACAAAGTGTGACCTTGATGGGGCTTTTCACGGTGTGATTAAATTGTTACAAAATTTTAAAATACAAGGATTTAACTATTTTATGCATAATGTTATATATAGGGACTAAATTGTTTCCAATTTATTAGTATAAAAATAAACATTTACGGACTGAAGTCTATGGATAAAAGTTGTTACCCTAATGAATATTTAGGGATTGAAGGTGTTGCTTTAACCTTTAAAAATACATATATCTTTTTCGTAGTAAAAAAAGTACACTTTGGTTCATGTAGTTTGGGTTTGGAAGCTTTTTGGTCTCGTCCTTTTAACCTTTGAGATTTGGGAAAGTGGTTGTGGTTCTTCCATTAGTATTAGTGGAAAGCTGGTGGTTTTTCTTTTAAAATATTGTCGTTTTTTAATTCAAAAAAGTATATTTTACTATTTGTATTTGTTTTTCTTTCTCAATCTCTCCCCTTGCAACCATGGCGGCTGCTTTCTTTTTTCTGTTTCTTCTTTGTATCTCTTGTTGTTTCCTCCCCTTCTCGTTTTCTTTTTATCTTTTCCCTTCTTCGTCCTTTCTCCATTTTTCCATTTCTTCACACATTTAGTGAAAAAGCCTAATTGGGGGGGGGGGGGGGGGGGGGGGTTTCAAATTTGAAATGAAGGGATTTTCTCCTTTTGTTTCAAACCGCGAGGGGGGATGGGGGCAGACGGGAAGAGGGAGATAAAAGAGAGAAGAAATAGAGGGAGGAAATTGCTGAATCAAATGGACGCTTACATAAACTATTAAGCTAATATAATATTGCCTAATCAGCTAGTATAGTCAGAGGTTTAACTGCTACATATTTTTCCCTTAGCATCTAATAGGTCAATAGAACTTAGTGATAATTTTCTTACCATTTACCGAGCTTTGGAGACTAAAAATTCTTCATTTTAAACATGTGACGCTTGTGCCTCAGTGCCTGTGCTTCTTAGATTTTTCTTATTTAATTAATATTCTCTTTTGGCAACATTGGTATATACTATGTTGATTGTGGTATGCATGGATCAGCGAAAAAGGATTTCTTGATTGCTTTATAATCTTTTGTTCTTTAGATGTGATATTTTAATCGGTACAATTGTTGTCGGTAGGGTGCATTTTTGTTTTTGTTAATCTATCAAAAAATCTAATCACAAATAAATAGAAGAAAGCGTGTATTAGTGTGTTCCTTTGTGTGGTACATCAATTTGTTACATAATTTAGATTTCAATGGATATCCTTATAATTTAGATCTCAATGGATATCCTTAGACCAATTCTTTCTTCTTGACATAGTTTGATAAATTGTGTATTCATGTTATAAATTATAATGGGCATTACTAATTAATACTTGATTTACTTTTCTTTTGGTAACATGTCTCAAAATGTGTTAAGACACTTGTTAAACATGCTGGACATGTTCTAGATTCTAGTTGAACAAATTACATACGATTTTGACATTATTAAGGGCATGTCAATCACTTTTCAGACACATCAAGCATGCCCTTGTTGAGATATTAATTTAAATCCTTTTGAGTTCTCTTCACAAACAATTGAAATATGGTTGAGCATTTATCACGTCATGATAACAGTCTAGATGCAAGTTTGTCTGGACAATGACTAATTTATTAAAGAAAGGATGTTTATTTAATTAGGAAGTTGAAAAGTGGTATGAATGTATCTATATTGGCATAAAACATTGTACCATAAATGTTTGACTCTTGCTTTTTTGTATTTTTTTCGGTATGTCCTTGTATGTATATGTGTGTATATATTATTCATTTTGATAGCTTGATTTCTTACTAAATAGGAAAAAAAAAATTCAAAACAAGTTTTTAGCATGAATTGTTGAAATGTATAATAATAAAATATGTTTACTTTAGAATTTATGTATTATCATGAATTCGTGTTCATGCTGTGTCTTTGTATTAGATATGTTTTGGAAGAGAATGTAGCTGAGTTTGATTTGTGCTTTTTAGGATCTGATTGAACCCTCTATCCTGACAAATTCATGCTCGGGTTTTCTCTTGTTTTGGAGTGTTTTTTCAACGATGGCTAGTACAAAGAAGCAAACTGGCTTTAGTTGGCCTCTCCATTGATTCATGTTGTGTTTGCTAGATAATTTAAATCTTGGTAGTTGTCTCTAAATAATTACTTAATTCTCTTGATATCAATCTTCTTAATACTTGTTATATGTATATATATTGAAAATTTTATACACTTATTAGGCATAGCAATGACTAATGAAGCATTTTCCTTGTAACTTATGGTATTTAATGGCTTCCTACAGAATCCGAAGGTTGCTACGAACAACCTGAGCAGACTTCCAGCAAGCCTAGTTCTACTGAGTCTGATTGCAATCAAGATGGTGAGTTGAATTCGGTGTGGCTTTTGAAAAAACTACTAGGTGGAATTATTTTTTCTGTAAGCACTTCTAGAGGAATTGCTAATGTAGAACATGTTTAGAATAACATTTAAGGAAACTCGATATTGAAACTCCTTTAGAAGAAGAAACACTTGCGTTTTCATCAACCAAAATGTGACTTTAAATTATTAATTAATCACTTCCTACCAAAAAAAGAAAAAAAATCAAAATACGCCCGCACACACAATTGAGATTGGCCAAATCGCTTTTGAATGTAGTGCAACCAAAGTTACTGAAAGCTCTTTTAAACATAATGTGAATAATGCATTATTTTGAAAAGTATGGCATGCATGACATACTCTAAGAGTGATAACTTTTACTTTTCAGTTAATTCTTTGATAAAAAATGTAGGTAACTACACTGCATCTGAGAAGCCGGTCTCCCCTGAGAGGCTTTACCGGGCTGCTCTGCTAAAAAATCGATTTGCTGACACAATTTTAAGAGCTAAAGAAAAGACGATGACACAGGTGGGTTCAAAATATGGGCTACTTGTTTAACATCCTACTACTTTTTATGGATTTTGCAATGAGAGATTGCGAGTTTTGATCTGGATGGTGTGCATTTTGATCTGGACTGAGATCAGGGTGACAAGGGTGATCCCGAGAAGTTGAGGCGGGAGAGGGAGGAACTGGAGCTGGAGCAGAGGAAAGGTAATTGGACAGACTTATCAATTTGATTGACCTTAGGTTGAATCTAATATTTTCCCGTGTTGTTAAAATTCTCTGTTCATGAAATGCAGAAAAAGCACGATTGCAAGCAGAAGCAAAGGCTGCACAAGATGCACAAAGACGAGCCGAAGCAGAAGCTGCAGCCGAGGCTAAACGTAAGAGGGAACTTGATAGAGAAGCAGCACGACAAGCATTGCTCCAGGTAAATTACAATCAATCCAAGTTCAGAGCAGTCTCCCTAAACTTCCAAGTTTTTTGCTAATTACTTGTTTATAATGCCAGATTGAGAAAACCGTTATAATAGATGAGAACTCCCAATTTCTTGAAGACTTGGAGATGCTTAGAGCGGCTCCTGCGGAGCAGTTGCCAAGCTCTGGGGATGAAACAAGCCCTGATCACTCGCAAGACGGCCTGGGCAGTTTCAAATTTGTAGGGAGCAATCCATTAGAACAACTTGGATTATTCATTAAAGCAGATGAAGAGGATGAGGAAATCGAGCCAAATTTCGTGTCAAACTCTATAAAAGATGTAGAAGAAGGTGAAATTGATTAGGGGGGGTAAAATAGCGTGTGATGTTGAATTAAATGATAGAATTGATCAAGGCAATGAATAGAATTTATCCATCCTTTTTAAAGTGAAGAAATTGCTGTTCCTCTTAGTCGTCCTGATCATTGATTAAATTTATTTAGGTAAAAATAGGATAGAAGAAGAGAGCAGATTTTATGAATAGAAGAAGCATCATTTTGAATGGCTTCTGATTTGGTTGGTTTGGGGGTTTGGCTTTCGCTTGGGGATTTGCATATTAATTTAGTTTAGATTTAGTTTTAGTATTAGTTTGTGAAAGTGTTCCCCCCTTCACCTCCTTCACCTCCTTCACCTTCGTTCCTTTTATGTACTGTCTGTGTGTTGTACATTGATACTTCAAACATAACAATATGGGTCTCTCAAAACAGGATTTAGTACAAACCCTTTTTTTTTTTAATCTTTCTTTTCTTCTTTTTTGCCTCTTGATTGTATTTTACTTAGTGCCAGTAGTCTTATTTATTTGCATGTTTTTGCAGATTAATTAACCCCAATAATTAAAATGGCATGAATTAGATGACCTCTAGATTACGTTGTTCAATTCTATCTTGTCCTATTTTAATTCAATATCTGATTTCAAATGTACATTTTAATCTAATCTACTGGTTATCCATTATCATTTGCAATATCTTTTATGTTATGTGTTTAAAAAGAATGTTAAAATTTCAATTAGTCTATATCTTTTGTCATTCATGGTGTAATTAGAAATCAGATAGACAGTTTCATAATTTCGAAGGCAGACTCATAAGAAACTTGCAATTAGGTATGGACTAAGAACAGATTGGGTAGTCACCCTCTATAGCTTATAACTCTTTGCTCTCCCATACCCTATAAATTATATTTTATATTTTATATTTAAAATATTTTATTTTATTTATGTTATATTCTGAAGTCACCTTTTCTCTACAATTATTTTCCCCTAATAAAATATAAAACAAAACTAAAAATGAATTTGAATTTAATACATTAAGGAAATTAATATATTTTTAAAAAAAGTTTAATTAACCTCTCTCTTTCTTAATTAATTTCTCTATTTTTCTCTCAACACTCTCTTTCCACTCAACTTCTCTCCACTCTTCTCATCTCAATCTCACTTTCACATTCTCCTTTCTTACCTCTATAAATTCTTTTTCTTTCTCTGTTTCACCCACATAAATAACAATTCTTCTCTTTTATCTCGACTTGATATGCACAGAAGATACTATTTTGATGTTTCACTTGAATGTTTACACTAAATTTAAATAGTAAGATTTGGTTGATTCGTAACTCGGTAGAGTATCGTTGTATGAGATTTGATTAACGTATTAATAACACATGTTATATTAAGTGCATTAATTAGTCATTGTGATTAATTTGGTTTTCTTGATTTATGTTTTCCTTTGAGCATGAATTTAGTCTATTACCATATTATAATTTTGTATATATATATTTGTACAAAAGTACCCTTAGTATAATTTTATTTCTGAATTAAAAGCTTAAAACATACAAGAAAAGAAAAGAGATTCACAAATCTTTCATAACTTGAAAATTGTAGAAATCTAAAATTTTGGTTTCAAGGTGGAGTAGTGTTCTTTTCAACGGTTTTTGCTAAAGTTTCATAAATATTTTAGAAAAGTACATCTTTTTTTAAAACAAAAATAGTATTTGGACTTTATTGTTAAGAAATCCATAAATATATAAAATATTTTCATAAAATAAAAAATTTAAATTTCTAACAATTAAAAGTAGAAGTAGTATTTTCTTTTAAGAATTTATTAATTCATTAAATATATAAAATTTCTCATTTAACGGCTGTCCAAAATTTAAAACATCAAAGTTTGATGCTATAAACGAACTTTGAAAATAGTTTTTATTTCTTAAAAAAACATGTACAAGTATGTTATCCACATAAATGAAACAAAGATAAACAAAAAAAAGTAGGAAGGTACTTTTGATTTATATAATGTTATACATTTGATTGACTATGATATATTTGATTAATGCATGAACAACATAGTTTGTATAATATATTATCTTATAAATTGAATCATATATCCAATTTTGTATTATATCTGTAAACACAAAAAACATAAAAAATGATATATGTAATGTACATTTACATTTTCAATGTATTTGACATATACTTGAGATTTGAATTGAATGTAGTAGTGGTCAATTCTTAGCCTGGAATATATAGAAGAAAATAAACCAAAGTCTTCTAAAACGAAGAAGTCATTAATTGAAGATATTATACATTAATAAAAAAAACAACGTCAAAAGTTAAAAAATCATATCAATAAGGAAATAATTAAATATTTCAAAAGTTAATTGATGGGAGAAAATATAACTAATGATATTTTAAAAAGTAAAAAGCAAAACAATTTGAAACTATTTACAAAACTAATGATAAAGATTTATATTGAGATTCTTCCAGAAGGTATGGATATTTCAATAATTTATGTTGAAAATGAGTTCTTGAAATGTATTTTTGGAGGCAATGAAATTAATATCCTCCTCCCTACATTTTTTGAACTATATTTTGTCCTTTTCAAATGATTTTTCCATTTTGGAAACATTAATTTAGAAGGAGTGTTTTAGATCACAAAATTTGAATTGGTATGATAAAAAATTTGAAAAGAGATATTTAATTGTTAAAATTGATAAAACTACAAAAACTAGAGAGGAAATTGTTAAATTTGAATTAATGTATTTGTTGTTATGATAATCATATAAAAACAGGTACAACGTTTTCAGTGGCTCTTTATTAGATTCTCAATAAATATAAATAAAATAAAAAAGTTGCGTTCTTTGATTCTTTATTTATTAGGTTTCGATCTTTCCGAATAATTAAAAATCCCATTTCCATTTGATTTTCCTCAAAAAAACCCAATCCCTTCCCTCCCTTTTCCCCGATTTTCAATTTTTTTTCACGATCATCGGATTTCTTCCTTTTCGGATTCCGATTCCGATCACACCACGATACCGGGTTTCAATGGAAACCCATCTCAACCCTCTCCCTTTCTTCTTCTCAATCTTCTTCACGATCTACGTTATTGCTTATTTCCTCTTGTTTCGCAATTGGAGCCCTAAGATCCGACCAGAAGCTGCCAGTTGCGCTATTTCCTTCGCGCATGGCACCCCCGCCGTCTTCTTAGCCTCCGGCGCCATTCTCTCCGACGCCGGTCGTGGTTTTGCCTCACCCAACTCCGATCTTCAAAACCTTGTCCTCGATTACAGCATCGCCTATTTTCTAATGGATCTATTGCACTATCTCATCTTCTTCCCTTCAGATTTGCTCTTCATCGCTCATCATTTGGTCACTCTCTTCGTCTTCGTTACTTGCCGTTACCTTGTCTCTCATGGCGCTTATGCGATTCTTGTTCTTCTCATTCTCGCTGAGGTTACCAGTTTTTGCCAGAACGTTTGGACGTTGGCTAGAGCCAGAAGAGCCGATGTTGAGTTCGCTGATAGAGTTTATAATATTCTGTCTCCTCCTTTTTATGTGCTGTATTCGATTGTGAGGGGTTTTGTTGGGCCTTACTTTCTTTACAAGATGGGTGAGTTCTTCTTCAATGGAGGAGCTGAGACTGTGATTCCTACATGGGTATGGATGTCTTGGATATTTGTTGTTGCTGCTGCCATTTCTGTGAGTATTTTGTGGATTACCAATCTCTGGGTTGAGTTATACAGAGAAAGGAGCAGCAAATTAGAGAAGAAGGGGAGGTAGGAGGAAGCCATTGGGGTTTCTTCACTTTTTTTTTTTTTTTTTTTTTTATGGTAGTTAGATTTTCTTATAATTGAAAGCAGGGAGAAAGATATTGAAATTTCTCTCTTTTTTGGTCTGCAACAATGGATAAAGAGGAATTAACTCACATCTGAAGAAGAAGAAAAAGTAGGGAAAGCAATTCGGTTTCACCTTCTATTTGTTGCTGTTTGATTCATTTGTCATTTACACAAAGAAAGTGGTGTCAAAATCTCGCAATGGTGAAAAGAGAAGTTTTGTGGTTAGTGGTTTTTGTTTCATTCCTCAATTGGATATAACATCTCTATTCTTCTTCTTCTTCATAATTTATTGTTCTTTTCCATGTTGTTTATATATAAATAAAATGAATGAATATATTATATATACATATATATTATGAATTCATGTGCTACTATATAGTATGATATGATTTCGACACATCTGTTTAATAATTTATAGATTCTGACTGTTCTTTGGAGCTGTACAACTAGGCTTGATATGGCAAAAAAATATGACAAAATGAATGGAGTATTTCGATTTTTTAGGTGTTTTGTTGCCCATCTGTTTGTTGTGTATCTGATATTGATAAACGAAAAGAGAGAGTTGAAGCCAAGTAATTAGAAGCAAAATTTTTATATTGATTGCGGAAGAAGATAAAAAATTTTGAACATGAAAATTACTGGTAGTTGCAACGACATTGAAGAGAGAAATAAGCAGTGTAAAATCCTTATCTAAGATAGTTTTAAACTCTTAGATTCTTTCTAATCTTCAACTAAATATGACATTTTTATCAGTCAACAAACGTATTTATGGACAGTATAGTGGCATCATCTGCTTATTTTATTCATATATCACTCTGGAGCAACTGGAGGGCAATTTATGAGTAGAAATGGTAGTTCTTGGCTTGAAGTATGATATTTCTCAATCCACCAATAGGTGATAGGACAGTTAGAAGCACTCCGAGTATGATGCATATCTGAAACCGAAAATGAACAGAAAATGTTAGCTCCACTTGTATATGAAGAATTTGTATAAAGAAACAGAGAACAGAACAAATGAAAGCATTGTCCAAGAACTTTACCCAATTAGTGCACCAAGATAACCCAAACCTTTTGGGTTTGTACATAAGAAGCCATATAACACAGGGAATCTGAGGAAGCAAAATGAAACGAGAAGGATCAGTAGGCAAGTATTCTAACTTCTTTGTAAAAGATCCTTTAGATAGGTTTCTTTTTTGTGTTTGTTGACTGAGATACTTGGAAAAAAAGAGAGAAAATGGCCAAGGTGAGAAGTTGTGGCTTACAAAATATGTTGTGGGGGCAAAGGCAAATCCTCCAAAGAATCCAAGTAGACCACCAAAGAAAGGGAAGGTAATGCCAATGAACATTGTAAGTGCTGTAGTGAGTCATAGGATAAAAAGATTAGAAGCAGAACGAATTCAGATTCAGCTAGATAGATTCATGTCATTTCCTTGTCTGATACGCAATAAAAAGATTGAAGTTTACTCACCGACATAAACGTTACGAGCAATAAATCGAAGTAAAAAACTAGGCTTGCAATGCATTTTCTTCACCAATACAGTTTCTATCATGTCGAACACGGGCATTGAATATATCTGCAGTCATATAATTGTATTATGTTTCGTCTAAGGCCCTTTCATACAAATTGTTGAAATGACATATATTGAGAAGTTTACCTACCTGGTAACCTCCTATAACATGGATAACAACAAACATGTTAGCCAATGCAATAAGCCATCCAGGTTTCTCTAGTGAGATCAGAATATTGTCTTTGACAGAATTTCCAAACGTCCAGTATCCAATCAAAGCAACAGGGAAGTAGCACAAAGCAACAACTATATAAGCAACAAGAACTCCTCTCCACATAGCTCGTTTCGAGGGCTTCTCCGGTGTAGATGGGATTGTTGCTTGGATTTCCAACACCACGCTGTGCCCTGCATATGCAAAAGCCACATCTCCCAGAGCATTTAAGAAGTTAAAAACTTTCCCTGTTGTGGTACTAGCTCTGAATCCATAATCCACATCAGGTTGTACACCCTTTGCAACAGAAGTTGTCCAGGCAATCGTCGAATAACTGCAAAACAATGAGAAAATCAAGCTCAGTTTTGTGTATGTTCTATTCAATTTTCATATATTTGACTATGAAAAGTTTTTTTTTTGAGAGCATATCATACGTTAAAGACATAACAGCTGCGGCCAAAGAGACACCGGACATTGAATTGAAGCTAGGAAGGTGGGAAAGTACAAATTGAACCGAGGCAAAGATCATGATAAAGTAAGTTAATTTGATACTCTTGCAGCTCGGGCACACGATGTCATGGAACTTTTTCAGCGATTGCCCCCCAGTGACCATATATACTATGTTGGTACCAACTTGAACAATCAATTGTTGAGGTACCACAATGTAAAGGCCTAATTTCTCACCAAAAGCATGTTGGCCAAGCTCATGGTATCTATCAAACCTCTTCCCAGGGACCATTTCATGCATCTCCACCATTTGCCATAATGTGTATAAGGTGATAATCCATGACAATACCAAAACAGTCACACCAGGACCCCTGCAAGTTCATAATCGAGGTCATTGTTAGGTCAATTCATAGTGATTACATTTATATTATGTTGAAGTTTCATCATGTTCTTTCTACCATTCGAGTTGAGTTGATTACCATCCAAGGTTTGCCATAGCCGATGGAAGACTAAGGACGCCAGCACCAACCATGGCGGTGACATTGTGGAAGGCAGAATACCACCATTTTGCATTTCTTGAAGAAGTAATTGGAAGCCAATCATCTATTGCTTTTTGTTCCTTAGTCTTATTGGTGATCTATCAATCACATAGACGGGAGAAAACATTTCAATGGCAAGCAAAAAACAAAGAAAGCAGTGAAAGAGAAAATAAAATTCTAATCCATTTCTCTTAACGAACCAACACCTAAACAAAGATAATGTTTGAAATTGGTCAAAGAAACCATTCTGAACAATAAACTTTTTTCCACCGTCATATTCTATTTGTTTACCCTAGAAATTTTTCTTTATAAATATTTTACAATATTAATGGATTCGACACAATTCTCAAGAGCATAATATGGCAAGTAATAAGTAGAAACAGTAAATACACATCCAATTTCATGGGTGTAAAGTGATATTATTATAATTTAGGGAGATAAAGTAGATTAAAGTAATGATTAAACCATGATATGGGTTCTTTTTGTTCTCCAAATATTTTTGAAAGGGGTGGCAAAAAGGTTCTCTTTTCATGATCCAAACTGCACAAATAACCTAAATATCTTTTTGGAAATTGGACCCACAGACCATTTTGGCAAAGTCTTAAAAGTCAATACCGCTGATTCAATCGATATTGCAATTCAAATGTGTGGACAAATTGGCCACAAACACAAAGTGACACGATTCATCAAAGTCAAGAAATTTGACAGTTGGTCCAATCTCTATCATAAAGAAACTACGTATCTCCATCATAATAAGAAAAATGAACTAAAAACTACAACTGTTGCTGTTACAACCAGACAAAATACATGATTTTAAAATACCTCAAATTTGATCTTTCTTAAAAGTAGTTTTTTTTTAACGTAACAAACATTTTAAAATCACTCCAAAAGGTTCATTAGAAAACTCTTGTTTCTCAATCGTAGTGTTCAAATAAGAATAATCAAATGAATTAAAAACAGTTCATAACAAGAATTCCCATGAATCATATTTCTTTTTTGTCCCAAATTATACATCATATTCACCACCACCATCATAACCAACTAAAACAAATTTTGCTATGTCCACAAATGTCAGTAGAGCTTATTGCTAATTTTAAACTAATAACCAACTAATAACCATCCAATCTCAAGATTTGAATGTCAACAAAACTTATAAGAACCTAATTCTAAAAAGCTTATAAGAGATGAAATGTTGGATAAGTGGTCACAACAAGTAGAACTCTTAACCTCTTAGTCATTTATTGAGATGTATTTCCTCTTTTACATGACACTCCTAGTAGACACTCCTAAGAGGGAACATACATATTTTGTGTGGTGGAGATCAAACTACGAAGGCAACAAGAAGAAGAAAAAAAAGCAAAAAGATTACAGTACACAATATGATAACAAAATAGTATGTGAGACTGAGTAAACTCAATTAGTTAAGGCATAATATATAGAGACAAAAGTGCCGAATCCCCAAATCCAATAAAACAAAAAAAGAAGGGTACAGTTTGAAAAAAAAAAGAAGAAGAAGAAGAAGAAGAAGACGATCATTAGAAGATGGAATTCAAAATGAGTTAAAAGACACCAAAATCAAAGGCAGAAAAACAGATTGAAAGATAAATGGGGCACAGAATCAAGAACTTTAGCCCTAAAATGAACCAAGGAAGATCGAGGATTTGGGTTTAGCTAAGAAAATCAGAAATAAGAAATTTGGAAAGAAAACCGTGAATGGGTTTGGATTTGATCCAAATATTGAATTGAAAAGGAAAGCGAAAGAGAAACCAACATGGGTGTCGCCACCGTCATTCCTTGTTCTAGGTGGAGCTTCAGTTCCCATTAATGACTAAAACCTGAAAATTAGAGAAGAGATTGGAAGGAAGAAGAAATAAAAAGGAAATTAATTAAATAAGTGAAGTATTTTTTTCCTCAGAAAATAAGAGAGAACGAATTACGAGGGCGCTCTATTTAAAGAGAAAGAAGGAGAAGGAGAAGAAGGAGGAGGAGCATCGTATCATCATTAGATTTTTTTTTATTTATTTCTTTTATGTCATATTCTTTGAATTTTCCACACAACAATTTGCCATTATTTAATATGACCACAATTTAATTGTCTCCTTTTTTCTTTCTTCGAGAACTTGGCTATCAAATTTCGTTCACATTAATTGATAGAATCTCACAATTACAAAATTTTTGAATTTTTGTAAATATAAGAAAATCAATTATAAAAGTGTATGATTGATCATGAAAATATAACTTTACTCCCATACACTTTTGCTATAGTAATAATTTTATTAAAATAGTTATTATTTCTAAAATTGCTATCATTCTAATTATTCTAAACTAAAACAATTATGTTTTTGAGTGAACGATTGTTTCTTAGTGTAGAAATTTAGATTGTTCCAAGTAATTCCATTGAATCCATGGATTAACATATTGCCATATTTAGATTGATTCCAAGTGATGGTGATTCGTAGGCAGATTATTGTTGTAAATCTTAAACAATAATAATTAATTAAGAGAATTCTATTTTAATTAATAATGGGTATTGTAACTGTATTAATATATTAATTGGGTCCTACAAAATATTTACTGCATTTTAATTTGTAGACAAGATATTTAACTTTTCTTTTTCATCTTACCATGAAAGCTTACGTTTGAATTCTTTGTTGACTTTGAGCTTTTGTCCCATACCAAAAGGAAAAAGAGTGATTTTGAAAAATATGTTAAAAATAGTGTTAATGCAACACTATTCACAAAAATACTTGAGTTTAGGTGAATGGTACCTTCCACCATTTTCATGCGAGGAATCCCACATTTTTTATTTTTTACTTTACTCTTATATATATATATTATACTCGATTTCACACCTTTTTATTTTTTCATTATTTATTATTTATATATATGGATGAGTTTCACACATTCTACGTTTTCTTATTATTTATATATATATTAAACATTTAAATTTTAAAAATATCTTTCTTTATTAAATTAATTAATTTATTTTTTCTTTTTTTCTTTCTATATTTAAATATCTCAATCTTCGATCTTCAATTTTTTTAATTAAATTTTTTTTAATTTAATTTATTTATTTCTTAATAAAAAATGTATCTTTTTTTCCAAATTTCAATCATATATTAACAAAATATATTAAAGAAATGAAAATAGTAAAAATAATAATTAAGAGAAGTTGAAGTTACTCCAAACAAAAAATTATAATAACACTTAGAAAGCCACATTACTAATTGAATGAAAAAAATTAATGTTTATGGCAAAAGGAAAAAGAAAACAAGAATTGGTTCAATTACAAATTACAGTCCAATACAAATAAACTATTAAATACAAATAAAAAAATCAAACGCAAATACTTGAATTGGCAAAAAAACATTTTGTGTTGAAGAAATCATTATAAGAAATCGAAACATTTCTGACGTTGGGAGAGAAAACGTTGGGAATGTTCTACCATTCAACATCGGAGAACAACCCTGACATATATGTTTAGATGTCGAAGAATGTATGCAATTTCCTCACGTAATTGTTTAATTGTTGAATTTTCCTCGACGTTGTGCAGTACGTTAGTTGAAACCATTATGAACTCAATTAGTGAAACGTCGCAATGGTTCCAACCATTTTCAATGCTTCTCTTTACAATGTCGAGTCTGGTGGAGTTTATCCACGTCTTCAAGATGCATCATATATCCCCCTATCTATTTCTTAAAACCAAAGGAAGGAAAAGATCACAAATCTATTTTTTTCCCTCTCTCCAATCTCACTACTATCTCTTCTTTCTTCAAACCCTCTTCATCAAAATGCTTATAAGAAAAACTTAATACCACTCATATTGTTTATATTAAATATATATTTATATTTTGTTTGGTAAAGCTGATTTTATAAAATGTTTGGACTGGTTTTGTTTAGTTGAATTTTGAAATTTAGGGTTAACTTATAATGTAAAATCTCATGGATTTCAAATATTATTTTCCTTCCAACTTAAATTTTCCACACATTTAAGTCTATTTTAGCAAATGAAGAAATGATTAAGATTTTGTCTAAATAGTTTTTTAACCAACTTAATTATATTTCTATATGAATTTATTAAGATATCCATTTTGTAATAATGCAATTGGGATAGTAAATTAAACTATCCTACATAATTAAATTCTTCAAAGTTAATTCAACTTTATCAATAGAGTCATTGCTGCTACTCTATATAGTTTTTCAAACATGGATCGTATAATTATTAATTTATAGTGTAAACACAACTTTAAGTTTGCTTTCAAGTTACCAAAGTAAATTAAACCAACTAGTTTAGGAATTAGGTGTGCCGAACAAAAAAAAAGTCTTTAAATTTGTGAAAAGCTTTTTCACCACCCAAATCTACCCATTAGATCAACCTAAATAAATTTACCATACAATATACCATTTTAATTGATAATTTTAAATATAAATATAAATATATTTTGGAAAATTACTTTAAATAGTAAAACTACTAAAAAAATATTGTGTATTAATAGATATGATAGAAATCTACGGACGTTGGTTAATGATATAATTTGAAATTTTGATATATTTTGTAAATTTTTTGATTCATATGGTGTATTTGAAAATATCAACTTTTAAATTCGTCCAAACGTATAGGCGTTGTTTCAAATTAAACATATGTATCTATTTAACGGATCAAATTCTAAAATGATATTTTTAAATGGTTTGAAAAGAAGAATACCTTATAATTAAAAATTAAATGAAAAGGACTGTTACCCTCTTCCTCTTGACTCCCATGTTTTTTTCTCGAGAAAAGTTGGAGAATTCGTATACATAAGAATTCGTATAAAATTTGTGTATAAATAATTTTAAAATTGAAGTTTAATTTAATATAAAAGTCTCAATTGATTCACACAAACAATTTTAGGGTTTTAATTATAATGATTACTTCCTAATAATTTTACTTTTTTTTCTCTTTTGAAAAAATGAAGTTCACAAATTAATTGATCCAAACATCAAAATTGAGGATATTAAAATGGATTCGTGTGTCATAAAATATAAATTACACAAACTCTATATTGTGAGGTAGGGAAATATGATTGAGAGTTAATGGTTTACTTAAATATTTTATGAGAATTGAAATGAATTAATTTATGAAAGATTATAAATTGCTGATTTCGTTGAAGTAATAACCATTGACTTGTAGAGTCGTCTAAATGAAAAATGCACGAAACCACACCCCAACAGAATTGAATAATTAGTCAATTATGATATTATTTTCCCTATCAAAGTATACCTAAGTTTCAACACAAATATCTGTGTGTATATATATATTCTTTCTGCGAAATTTCTTCCACATTTGAACCTTTAGATTAAATTATTAATATGTGCAATTACATTTCAATTTAAATTCTCAAAATTTCTAAATATATGTGGTAATTGACAATGTAAAAATTAGAAGATTAGAAGACATGATTTGGAGATTAATTGCTGCAACAGTTTAGGTAAACACTAATTTAGGTAAACGTTGTTGTAAATAATTGTCTCACGTTATAAAATGCTTATTGTAATATTATAATCAAATATTCAAAAAATCATGTTTATTATGGTGTGTCCATTCCCTAATTTTAACAAATAAATTCTTCATTGTTTTGTTGAGAAGTAAATAAAATAGAGGGAAAAAGAAAACAGGGCTATGTGATTGTTATTTATTAAATTAATTTGACGATTGAGACAAAAGCAGTTTATGTCAAAAATAGATAACATCGTTAGACGAAAAGAAGGGTAAGGATAATAATAATAATCTATTTTTAACTAATTAATAATACTATACATATAAAATTTCTAAGTCAAAGTCAACTTTTATCTTCTACAAAAAAAAAAAAAAAAGTGGACAATTTTGTCTCATCCTCATTTTGCTCACATAAATATTAAATATCATTAACAATTATTTATAATGAATAACTAGAAATTGAAAATGAAAAGAAGTTGCATGTTTATTATTAAATTACATTATTTCTAATCATTTACAATAATTTTATTCAAGGCGTATGTAATTATTAAGTGGAATATGATTTACAAGATTTGAGTTTGATGTGCGATCAAATCTTAATAAATGTAGAACATATGAAGACAAAATGATGATGTTGTAGAAGAAGATCAAGATCATTCTTAATTCGTATGATTTTTCTTTTTGGCTCTTAGTTCCCTTCTAATCCTCTTGGATTGATTTTGATCAAGGAAATGATCGTGTTGATTTCATCCTTCTCTCCTTTCTTCCTTCGAAGTCGTCATTCCTCTTGGATTATATCTTCAAAAAATCAAACTTGATGTCCTCGGAGAAGTAGGTCGTGCAACAAAAGGGAAGTGAAAAATCACAAACAATCTATTTTTTGTTCTAAGTTTCAAGAACTTTCAAGTCAAGATGAATTGCTACCTATTGTAAGAAAATACCCAACAAAAGTGCCATTTTTTATGGAGCTTGTAACAGGGGTCATTTTCACAATACAAAGGACGAAGAATATGCCATATTTGATTGGGTCTATGATGCCACAATTTTGAGCCATAAAACAATATTTGTACCCAATCTTACCACTCAAAATATTGACAAAAGATGTAAAACAGAGCAAGCAAGAGGTCGAACCTAAGGTATTTCTTGGATAGGATTAACAATTTAAGTTATTGAAATTGAAAGAATTCAAGAATCCAAGAATCACGAGTTACCATGGGATGGGGTTTAATTAGTGAGGTAACAAGGCAAGAATTGAAAAATTAAAGCAAACAAATTTTTTTCAAAGGAATTAGCACAACAAAAAAATATAATAATTCTTGATCGTTCTAGCTAGCTAGGGTTAAAGAGTTAAAGAGTCGTATTAGTTAGCTAAATTAAAGTGTTCAATCAGTTAATTTCAGACCACTGTAGCTCATTGATATGTACATCCATTAGATCTCCCTGCTAGCTCATTATGGAGTTAAACTTAAAACAATGTGATCGAGAAATTTAATTCGTTCGAATTGATTTAGAAAATGAACCATTAACAATATTTAGATAAAATTAATGATTCTAAATTGAGAAAAAAATGTTATTTAAATCAGATTTAAATAAAAAAATTTGAGTAGAGATTCAAATTAGGTCAAATGGATTGATTGGGACTCGTGATGAAAATAATAATATAATAGGAGAATTTTTAAAATAGTAGATTTTACAAAATATTTACAACCTACATTAAATTCTATCA
Organism: Cucumis sativus; assembly: GCF_000004075.3. Classification (NCBI taxonomy): domain Eukaryota; kingdom Viridiplantae; phylum Streptophyta; class Magnoliopsida; order Cucurbitales; family Cucurbitaceae; genus Cucumis; species Cucumis sativus. The sequence continues at coordinate 23,627,427 of NC_026657.2, forward strand.
TGTATATAGTCATTGATATGCTACATTCAAAAAAATCCAAAATTTTGCTATAACTTATAAATATTTTAATTTATTTTGCTATTTTAAAAATGTTCCAATATAATTTTAATAAATTATATATTACTATTTAATTAAATAGGATTAATTAGTATTAAATTAGTATTAAATTTGAGATATAATGAAATTAAAAATAAAAAACTTTGGAAAGTCAAATTGTTAGACTTTGGCATGTGAGTGGAAAAACCCAAACCTTGAGTTGGACCATGACTAATGTGGTAAAGAGTTCATCACCTAATTCTCCACAAATCCCTCTATGTTCATGATGCTAAGTGTCAAATTAATATATGGTATTAATTTGCATGGAACTTAGTTATATATAAATGAAAATTGACTGAGTTTAAAATTGATGAACAATAAGTAATTTGATAGAAATTACTCTATCTTATTGACATTTTCTTTTCTACGACCCAAGTCTTAAGCCTAGAGGATAGTATAGAAGACTTTGGTAATGGTTTGCAATCAATTCATCATTGATTTCAACATTAAATTAGTCAACGTTTGAGCTCCATTAGATTCTATTGATTCCGCTGCTTGATTATGTAATCTTTAAAGGAGCTGAAAATATAACTTCACGAGATAAAATTCACTCATAATCATATAGGGTAAATAGATGATTAGTTCAAATGTTGATTTCATGAGTCCCCACCCTCTGACTAACCCGAGAGAGACAAGAGGGACTTGGTTTATGGTTAATTAGACCATAAATAAATTGTTTATTAGTCTAGAATATCAATGAAACTTAAGAAAAAGAAAAAAATTACAAAATAAAAAAAGGACATTTGACCCAACGATAATTTTAGATATAAATTGATTGCTATCACTATCTATCTCAAATAGATAAATGATAAATCTAAATGATCGTGTATCATAATCGTTTTGATTTGGTCCAAGATCATTTAGAAAATAAGTATATCAATATCTAAACGATCATTCGTCTATCTCAGATAGACAAAGATAAATCACTATCATTGTCTATCCCAAAAAGATAAATGGTAGATTTAAACGATCGTTAATCAATGTCTAAACAAACTTTTAGACTATATTATACGATCGTTTAAATTAAAAGCTTATTGTGTTTTGTAAATATTTATACGTTTTATTTTAGTTTAGAAAAACCGGGTAAGTATATAATAAATAAAAATGAATTATGTGGACGCACATTTAGGAAATATAAAATAATATTATTGAGTATTGGAGGAAAATAGTTGGGTGAAAGTAGGGACAAAGTAACACCTCTATGACTTTGGTTTGTTGAGTATTGAAGTCAGAACAATTAAAGCGAGTTGGAGGATTTTGAATGATTTCTTAAATACACAAACTAAAATTTATATTTTAATCTTTCATAGGGATGGATATATAAATTCCAAATATCTTTCTTTCATCATTGTTTTGACTTCTTCCATCACCTTTTTCTTTTCTTTTACTTCTAACAACATATTTCCTCTTTATTTATTTACATTTTCTTTACCTACAACACTTGTTCTTCTCAATATTCCAAAACCAAAACCTATATTTCTTTGTTTTTATTCACTTTATTTTTGAAAAAAAAAAATGAAAAAATGTAAATAATAAATCATGTTTTTAGATTAATTTTCAATATCAAATAGTTACAAAATGAGATAATTATCTATTTGTTATCAAATATTTTAGAAGTATTTACAATCTCATGAAACTAAAACTTAATACATAAACAACTAACTATAACAAACAAAGTTAATAATTATGGATATTTTGGAGATATTAAAATTTAACATTTTCCATGACTACTTCTTGTATGTTTAGATTGATGAAAACATGGTTAAACTTAATTTCAAACATGATCTCTAATTTCTTTAATTTTTTTTTATGTCTAATTGATCAAATACAAAATTAAAAATTTTGAAAGCTGAAGAGATAGCATTTATAATTATGAAAATGGAGAGAGGAAATAAAAGAAAGAAAAAAACATAAATCTCATATACACAAAAGAAATGTTATGTGACCGAACAATTTTACTTTACTCAACCAATACTCCCGTAGTTGATACCTTGATGGGACTCTTTATTGTTTCTTTCTATTGACGCCTTATATGAAAAGCTATATATATCTTTGTTATATGTTTGTGTATTTTTTTTCTTTTTAAATAAAAGTTTGATCATAAAAAAATGGATTGATTATATTCCATGAGTATCCTTGGTTAGTTTTGGGACAACAAAGTTGACCTGTCATACTCAACCATTTGGATGTGAATGCAACCCCTTGAACCATCAACTACGCCTTACTATTTGTTATACCATATGAAATCTTCTTCTTTTGCTTTCTTTTTCATTTGAACCTTGAATATAAAATCAATCCAGTGTGACATAAGAGTTTCGTAAGTATTTCAGATTTTGATTACATAAACAATCCTTCCCTTTCTACTTTCAAATTTACTTTATTTTGATTTCTAATCTCCCAGGGTCCACAAGGACCTCGTGGCCCACAAAAGAAGAAGAGAAAAAAGAATCATCAATTATATATCCAACCACTAAACAACTCTTCACACCTTACAAAATTTTCATATTTGAAAACTTAAAACAATTCCATCTCTAGAAAAGTTCATCTTAACTAAACTTGTGAGAAAACAAAACAGTGAAGTTTTGTTTTTCATCTAGTAGCTTAAAATCACGTTTCTATTTGTATACTCAAAGCTTTCGTTATTGACTAGACAAAACTAAAATAAAAGTGAGAATCAACGTAGTAAATATAAGCTAAAACGAGTTTAGTTGAATGATAATTGAACAGATCGCTTCCCACGAGATTCGAGATTGAAAGTAGAATGTTTAGAAATTGAGAGAGCAGGGAATGAGGAAAATCTTCAATACTAAATAGGAGTTTAAAAAGGGTGTAATTCTTGGTTAGATTCAACAAAAGAATGCGCAGTAAAGCAAAGGATATTAGTTGTAGTGTACTTTTGACAATAAGAAAATGGGTTACACACACAGCTCCCTCTTTTAAGATTTAATTTGGTAGTTATTGCTAACAATATATCATTTCAGAGGATTGACTTTGACTCTTCAACTCTTTTTGCAAAAGAGAACATATAACAATAACAAGATTAATCAATTATATCCACTTGTGAACATGTGGGGTTTTAATGTGCTTACCCAAAACTAACTCTATGTAGACATCAAAATAGAATTTGAACACACCAGTAATGTGAAAAGGAGAAATTGAAAAAAAAAAAGAAAGAAAAGGGACAACAAAGACACAAAACAAATCATTTCATTTTTTTCTTCCTAACATATTCATACCTAATTTTTGAATTCTCATTCACGTGTTTAGGGCTTTGAGTTGATTATTATACATTGTGATTGTGTTTGAAATAATAAGATTAAAAGTTAGAATAATTTGAAACCAAAGTGAATTTGGAGGGTTTGTTTTGAATGTGCAGTTAAAAGAAAGGAAAAAACATTATTGCACTAAAAGCATCATAAAATATTCCAATTCATCATAGTTTATCAAACAAAGAAAGTAGAACAATGTAGAAGTGATGAGTTAACATCGAATTTCATTCCATTTGGGAAATTAGGTAGAGAAGGAGAACCCTAAAACAAGCAAAATCCACAAGGGAAATTGAAGTTCATTGCATGGTTGAAGAACAAAACAAAACATTCCAGAATGAGAATACAATTGGAATTTGTGGAAAGAGAAGTTTCATTTTTGTCAACATGACGAGGAATATATGAAATAAAAGTGAACCCTAGACACTGAAATCGGAAAACAATAAGGTGACGTCGATGAGGATGACGATGAGAAGATACCTGGTGGAGCACTTGAGGAAGAAGAAGAAGAAGTTAAAAGGAACAGAGTTGGTAGAGATTGAGACTCAGAATCGAAGCTTCAACAACTTTTTGATAATGGCAGAAGAGAATAACAAAAAAACAAAAAAAAAAAAAAGTGGTTTGGGGCTTCAAGCCGAAACTAAGGGCCGTGAAAGCAGCTTCCAAATTGGATCAATATTACATAAGCCCAAAAGTCCATGATGCTCATGCTCCTATTTTAATGTATGGCCATTCTAAACAATAGTTGAAAGTACACAATATGCAAATCATGTCTACTAAATTTGGTCTTTCTTTTATTTCTTTCTAAAATTGTTTAGTTTTCTCACTCATTGCCTATAATGCCACCTTCCCCTTCTTCTCCTTGTCTACATTTATCTTTTCTCTTTCAAATGTGTATAAGTTTGTTTCAAATAATACTTTATCTTCTAATTTATCGGATTAGTATTATTGTTATATAAAACGAAATATTTGTTTATAAAATAACTAAAGGTAGATATGTATATATGAAAATTATGTGAGATATATATACACACATATTGTAAGGTGTATTAGTGAAGCATGAGGTGACAGTCTAGGATACATGTGATGTGTGAAGCTATGAATGTATGAAAAAGAGAATTACATAAATGTGAGATGAAATGATAAAAAATACATAATAAAGAATTTGAATTATATTTTGAAAATTGTAAATAAAACGAAAGATAAGAAATTATTGTCGAAGTAGTTTTTGGAAATATAAAAAGTAGTAAGCTGAAGCAATGACACAATGTGTGAAGAAACTAAGAACTCTTATTAAAAATTTCACGGTACAAACTATTCTTTCTTTCAAGGCAAAAACACTCGCATTCACTTCAATCAACTTTGCCCTTAGCTATGAACTATATGTCACCTTTATATACAAATAGGAAGTTTTTCATGAACTACGTTTTTAGAGGACACATTTTAACACATATAACAACACCTTAAAAGTAAAAGTTACGCGAGTAGATAGGGATTTGGTTCTAGTCCTCAAGTATTATTTGCCTTCTATCGGTTTTGATTGGCTAATTTTTTCAGTATAGAGATATGATAGATAAAACTAGTACATTCATCTTGTTTGTCTTTTTCTTAAATGTTGGAAGTGCTCTCTACTTTGGCTCTGGCTGACAGTGGAGGGAGACGAAATTTGTTGAATGATGTTAATGAGTTCTTTCATTTATAACTTGAGTCATGAATTCCATCGATATTGATTTTTGAGCTAAAAGTAGTTGATTCTTTTTTAGGTTTGGTTTTATATATTGTGAGGACGATTAAAAATCATTTTTCTACTACATGTTTAATTATTGTATAGAATTTATCCCACCATTTGAATCGATATGTTTGAAGAAGGCGAAAGTGTTATTTGTTTATGTGATTGAATAATTCCAACAAAAAATCCATGCAATATGAGTTTGAAAAACATGGGACTTATCAAAAGAAATTGAAAAATATTGCTGTAAAAGAATTTAAAACTTTTCGAAATTGGATATGGTAGAATAACTTTATTTAGGCAAAATATAATCTACCAACCATTGAACCATTATGGAAAATTTTGAATACATGTTTTGTCAAAACAATAATAAACCAAAAATGATTAACATTATTTAGTCAAAACATGTGTTGTACCAAGCATTTTGATAATCAATATAAAATAGGTTCCCGTAGAAATTGATGTGAAAATCTTCTTTGAGTATAAATGTTTTGATTTCATTTGGTTGGGGTCAACACTCATAAATGCTAATTTTTTTAAAAGACAACATAGTTGGTGTAAACTCAAGTAAAATTGTGGTCGTCAAGTGTTGGACTTAGAAGGGTAGGTGTTTTGGGTGTGCTTGGTGGCCAAAAGGGGTCTTAAAAACCTCCAAAGGGCAAGTGTTAAACATCCATAGATGCTAGGTGTTGAACATGGTTGGACGGCCAACCATGTTAAAGAAAACCTCTAATTAAGACAAGAATTGGGCAACAAGAGTTTCACCCTAGGTGAGGAAGGCAATGATTAGAGACAAACATGCCAAAGAACCTCTAAAGGACAAAGTTTGCTAAGTGGCATGGTGAAAGGCAAAGGCTAGGTGAGTTATTTAGGTAGCCAAATGAGTAGGCGCATGAAGTGTGCGGACAAAGGGCTAGGCGACTTGTTGTATGTGTCAAAGACTAGGTAGCGAGATTTAGTTGAAGAGCATGCCAAGTTGATTTTTGATGCCAAGTGACCAGAGAGGTTGTAGGCGTTTTGTTTGTGAAGCTCGTGTTCTGATAGAAGGGTTGAAGAGAAGGAAGCTAGTTAGTATCTCGCGTTATATGGTAAAGGGAGTGAAAATGACTAAATATAAGAGAGATGCATTTTGGTTATGCGTTTTGATCAATGATGCGAGGAAGAGTTATGTGTCCTAGCTAAGCGACAAGAGGAAGAGTACGCGTTTCGGTTAGCTAAATGCAAGGAGAGTTTGTGTTTTAGATTAGGCAAGGAAAAGAAGTTAGGAAATTTAAGTAAAGCTACTAATCCAGATTAGTCAGCGTCTTAGGTATTGGGATAAGGTTAAGCATGGTTAAAGAAGATGTTAAACATACACATGTGTACATATTTCAAGTTTTTATATATGACATGAGAATTTGGCGATTTTATTTCATTGCTATATTTGAGCATGATATTCAATATATGTTTGATTATAAGTATATATTGAATATTTCATTGGCAAGGATATTGGTTCATAGTTATTGTATTGCTATTAATATCAAAAATGAAATTCTATTGTGATGAATTTGAGTTAGTCTTTTCATTCTTAGATGGAAATAATATTTTACATGAATTATACATACAATTAGAAGTAGAAAATCAATTAAACAAAGAGATGATGAATACCTTAGAATAGAGTTTTTGTGAACTAAAGGGATTTGTTCATGAGATTTATTCCCCTAGTATTGTTGAACTTTGGATATGCTATGCATCTAAATACTTGAAAGTGTGGGGGTGTCTGATTAAGGTAACATATCATGTGTTCAAAAAATCTATGGTAAAATTGAAATTTTTTTATTATGTTTTTATTGATTATGCCTATAATAGTAGTGTTGCATATAGATTTATATTTTTAATGATAAATCAATTAGTGAAAATTTGAGACGCTATTGTGATCTACTTGAGCATGTCTATTAGCATGTTAACATGAGTAAAAATAATATTTCATGTATGTTGTATTTGACAAAATTTATGCATGATTTACATAATGAATTATCACGTTTGGTCATTAATTTTCATGAAGTTGAAGATATTACTATTACTTTTAATCACGTTTGGTTGAAAAAGGTAACTTGGAAGAGAAAATATAAATGACACATTGTTGGTCTAGAAAACAAGGTATTCAAACTCACTTAAATCTCTGTACGGTCTTAAACTAGTTCTTGAAAATTGATAAGGAAATTTTAACCACACTTTAGTAAACAATCTTTAAAAGTAAGTTGTTGATACATGTGTTTACTAAAAGTTGTTTGAAATTGATTGTGTGCTTATCTGTTTGTATGTTGATTATATATTGATCTTTAATACAAAAATAGATATAAGTAATGATACCAAGTTATTTATGCTCTCACAATTTGAAGCGAAAGATTTGTTTGGCTAATGTGATGCTTAGTATTACTGAAATTTGATTTTTTTTTTATGACAATAGCACATTGAAAACTGTGAAAGAGATCTGATAGTTTGATGATGCTCCAGTAATAACAACTTATAAATGCTAGTACGAGCCTAATAAAAATAAAAAGATAGTGTTTCTCAATCTAAATATGCAAAAATTATATGAAGTATTATGTTTTTTTATAAACTATACTAGATTTGTTATTGCATATTTTGTGAGAAGATTGAGTGTGTATACATAATCCTTATAAAGATTATATGATTGCTCTTCGTCGTTATTAAAGTATCTTAAGGGTACAATAGATTTTGGTTCACATTTTAGTAATTTTCTTCCATATTGGAGGGTAGTGCGTGCAAACCAGGTAACATAGACTAACGAAGTAAACTTTACTAGTGGATATGTGTTCTTAATGAGAGATGCACCATTATCTGGGGACATCTGTATGAGTGGCTTAGAAGCATACTGGAGATGAACTATTGTGGGGGGATAATATAATGATATTTCTTATGTTGCAAAGGAAACATTGTTACAATGACGCATGCATATTGACTTAAACATGGAGTTATTAAACAACTATTGAAAGATGAAATTATCTTCTTGGAGTACAGTATGTGAGGTCTAAAAGGTAGGCTGTAAGAATATGAATTAAACTTGACAACCTGGACTACCCAACCCATATTATATGGATTGGGTTAGAGTTAAAATGTGGGTTGGGTTGGATCTCGGGCTGGAGGGTTGGAGAGTTGGAGAGTTGAAAAATTCGGTTCAACCCAACCCAACCTGAATTTTATATATATATATATATATATATATATTATTTAATAAAATAAAACTTTAAAAATTAGGTCTTCCTCTTCTTCTTCACCTTCACGCACAGAGTATCATTCATGCTGCATCCCTTCACTCTCTCCTCACTATTTTGAACTTTACAATCATTAGAGAGTAGAGACAGAAAAAAAAAAACAATACAACCCGACAACCCAACCTAACCCAACCAATTACACCCGTACTAAGAGGAATTTAACAGATCCTCTCACCAAAAGTCTAACAAGAAAAATTCTAGTAATCTCAACAAGTATGGGACTCAAACATTTGATGGTCCATACCTTGTTATTTGAGCGGTTTGTTGTTATAGACTTGATGGTTTATAGCCCTATATTTGGGTTGTTCCAAATATGGACTCGATGGACATAACTAAAACCTTTAAAAATTCCATAGCCCTTGTATGGGTGGTCTTAGTATGGACTTGACAGATAATTGTAAAATCTTCATAGCTCCGTTTTTAGTGGGTTGTCTTTGATAGACTTGATGAAGTTGGTCTTGGTATGGACTAAATGTGAAGTCTTCATAGCTGAATTTTGGAGTGGTCTATTCTGATAGAATTATGAAGCACTAAACGTGGGTGTGACTGTCTTTTATGAAAATCAAAGTTTAAGGGTATTTTTCTACAGCTTTCATGTTGACCTAAGGTTCTATGTGCATGATCTTAAATAGCACACTTTCATCATGTAATCAATGAAAATTTAAAGAGTAAACATGTTATAGGGGTCTCAACCATAATTATTGAAAGTTCAAGAGGTAACTCACTTTTTCTAACAACGTTTTGCCTAATTTTACTATGCATCGATTCAAATCGTCTAGATATTGATGTTTAATTTTGCTATTCTAACTTTGCTCAGAAAACGAGTTTCATAAAATATTTTATTTTGTTTGCTATACAAGTCATGGAATTGTTGAGAATGACTAACATAACAAAGAAAATAAGATGAAAAAAAAGGTTTAATTACCGGTTGGAAGAATTAGTTGTTTTTTTTATTCCAAGAATTAATCTCAGTTAATTCTAAAATAGTTATTACTTTTAAATTTTCAATTACTTTGTTTAAAGGGTAGTTTTAGGTTTTGAAAGAAGGACATTCTTTTATTTTCTTCCTTTCTTCCGCCTCTCCAACGTTTCTTCTTAAATATTTATTTATTAAATATATTTTTATCGATTTAATTTCTTGCTTCAATGAGTATACATTTGAGTTGTGAGATTGCGTTAACCTTGAAAAGCAACTAACATATACAATTTAGCACCGAAGTTATAGATGGTCGTGGTACAACAATTAACACTTGTTCCCAAGGTTAGAAGACAATTTGGTGGGTTTTGAAAAAAAAAGATAAGAAAAGAAAAGAAGAAAGAGAAATGGGGCGCACGTTAGCATCGTTTCTCTCATCATTTCAAAAGAATTTTGACATCCAAAGTCTTGTTTATTTCCCGGGCCCACACACTTTCTTTAATCACCAAATCCAACCCCACCACCTTTCCCTAATTCACAAAAATGCCCCCAACTTTTTCAAATTTGGGCATCTTTCATAATTATAGAAATTCTCAAGCCCCTATCTCCTATTCCTAAGTTTCTCACGGGTGATTAAAACATCTATCCATTTTAATCCCTACAATTTCTGTTAAAAATATATTTTACTTTTATTAAAAACGTATTTGGTAGCATAATTATTTAACTAACCCAGTTTGAATGAAACTTGTATGTCCTAATTCTAATCTTTTAAATTTACGTGTAATTCATACGATTATTTGTCTGCTTGACATCTTTAAAATTTAAAATATTATTTTAATAATACCACGATTGAAAATTTACAAATATACCAAAATATCACTGTCTATAATTACTAAATATTTTACTTCATTCTAAAAATAACTCTATATTTTTTTAATTCAAATTGTCATAAGTATTTAGAATTAAGAAACGTTAATGGATATAAAATTGAAGGCATATATTCTAAGAAAAATTGAAGTTTTGTACCTCTTTTAAAATTCAAATATGAACCACAGTCTAGAGTAAAAAAAAAAAAAAAACTTGCTTTTGGTCTAAACAAAGATGGTAAAGTAGAGAGACTAAAAGGAAATTAAAAAATTTGAAGGACCAACATGCAATTGAAGATTCAAATAATATTTATCTGTTTTTGTTATTTTGTTTTGAAGAAAAAAAAAAAAACTTTCGAAATCGTGCAGACGCAAAAGGGGAGAGAGAAACCTAAGAGAAAAAAGGAAAGCAAGAAATTTAGAGAAGAGAGAGAGGTTGGTTTCTGAGTTGGTGATGACGATGGACAGGGAGAAGGAGAGGGAGATTGAGCTCGAAAGTGCAATGTACACTAACTGTTTGCTTTTAGGTCTCGATCCGGCCGTTATCGGCGTCGGAGCTTCCAACGGTACCCCTCGAGTTGGTCTTTTCCGTCACTCCAATCCAAAACTTGGCGAACAGCTCCTCTACTTCATTCTATCTTCCCTCCGAGGACCCGCTCAATCCGCCAAAGTAACATTTTCTTTCTTCTCTTTCTTTAATTTTTATTTTACTGCTGTCTTCGCTTTCTAATTCCCTCCGATCTGCTGCTTGTTTTGGGGATCTTGACAGGATTTCGATAAGGTTTGGCCTATCTTTGATTCCGCCCAATCCAGGGACTTCCGGAAGGTATAATTTTCGATCTCGTTATGGTTTTTTTTTTCTTTCCTTTCTTCCTGCTCGTCAATTCTGGTGAATTGGTGTGATGGATGTAATTTGTATTTCGATTTTTAACTTTACTTTTCGGATTAATTTAGGTTTCTGGTTGGTCGAATATTTTTTTAGGTCGTGCAAGGGATCATCAGTGAGCTTGAATCTCAAGGTGCATTACCCAGGAGTAATTCGAGGGTTTCGTCTCTTGCCACCTGCTGTGGACCAAGGTCAGTTCATGATCCTATTTATGGTTTGTAATTTCCCGCTCTTCTGAATAGTTTCTCATGAGTTTTTTTGGGTATAGAGTCAATGATGGGTTAAAGATTGCTACTCGTAGAGATAAGCAACACTGCTTATATCTTTAGTAGGCATGTTCCAGCAATTATCCTAACATTTGGGTCAAACTTACAACTCAGTTTGGGATAGCATTCATGCCAACAAACAAATAGAGAGTCACTTGAGTTGGATAATTGTGTGCAGGTTTGTTGAACTGTTGTGGCAACTTTCCTTGCATGCTTTGCGGGAGGTTCACAGACGCACTTTCGCTGCTGACGTTGCATCTAATCCACTTCCTGCACCGTTGACGGATGTAGCCTTTTCACATGCTGCTACATTACTTCCTGTGACGAAGGTAGTTGTTAGTTAGAGTCATCAGACAACTGTTTCATTCTCCAGTGTAATTAAGAACCAAATGATGAACTTCAAAGCTACACTCGTCCATGCACAAAGGTTGAAGAATTATCTGTCATGTATGAATTAGTTGTCACATACAAAGTGGCTTTCCAGATTGTTAATGGACCTATATTGAAAACATCCAATACAGGCCTTGTAGTAACGGAAACAGTGAGTTTACTTGCCTGTAGCTTTATGAAACAGTGACTCAAGCCCTTCATCCCAACAGGATATAACGTTTTGTGTCTCTGGCTTTCTGTATGTACTTGGTCAATTCCAAACATTTTATTGTTATCTGCAAACATTTATTTGATCTCTTTATCTCAAATAGGCTAGAATTGCACTTGAAAGAAGAAGATTTCTGAAGAATGCTGAAACAGCTGTGCAACGTCAAGCCATGTGGTCTAATTTGGCTCATGAAATGACTGCTGAGTTTCGTGGCCTTTGTGCTGAAGAGGTCTTTACTGTTTCCTAAGAATCTATTAGCTATCCCTTTTAAGATATCTTTTGGCATTCATGATTGTGTCTCATCATTTTCTTCCCTACTGTTTGAATCATGGATGCCAGGCTTATCTGCAGCAAGAGCTAGAAAAACTACATGATCTAAGAAACAAAGTAAAATTGGAAGGGGAGCTGTGGGATGATCTTGTATCGAGTTCAAGTCAAAACTCACATTTAGTTTCAAAGGCTACTCGTTTGTGGGAGTCTATATTGGCACGCAAAAGTTAGTATAATGTTTCATTCTAGTACAACAATCTGGTCCCTAAACTCTCAAGCTACATTGTGAATTGATTTTTTCCCTCAGATTATATATTTTAGGTTTTGTTTTTAAATTCATTTTAATTGAATAGGATAACTATTTCCCATTGAAGGAACAAGGGATTCATGGATAGACCTTCCAATAGTTAATATCTTTTCAGAACTAACTGATGTTTTTTTCATTTATTGGTTTTCTTTCATTAAAGTTGCTCTTTATTCTTTGGATGGCCAATATATGCAAGTTGGTGATGTAAATTTCTCATGTCATATGTACTAGATGCTAGGGAACTTTTGGTCCTTGAACTTTGAAGATTGTGTCTAATAGGTTTCTTAAGTTAAGCTTATAATAGTTGATAGGTTCCTAAACTTTCAATGTTATGAATGTTCTGTTTAATAGGTATCTAAGCATTAAAAACGGTCTAGTTCGTCTTTGAACTTTCAATTTATATATCATGGGTCTCTAAAATTTCAATTTTGAACCTATTAGGTCCTTCACTTATATACTTTTTGAAGTACAAGGGCCTATTAAATACAAAATTCAGAGTTTAATTACTTATAGTAACATATTATATATATTTTAAGTTTTGATACTTACTGGACAAAACCCACTCATTTTGGGTACCAAACTTTTAGTTTGATTTTCTTTTTTCTTTTCTACATAAAAAATCTCTCTCTTATAGAAAAATCTGCCTTTCATTTTTTTGCAGACTTCGGACACTGGTATATTTTCTTGTGGCATTTAATTTAAATAGTTGACATGCTCTATTTTATTTTTCAAATGCTTCCGTTTTCATTTCCTTTGGACAAAACTGTCATTTGTGATGCTTCCATTCTGTTTTGTTCTTTCATACTATTCCTACTGAAGAGTGTATACTTTAGATTTGCATTTCTGTGAATAGTAGAGGTTTTTCAATGCTTGTACCGCTGGAAACTTTCTAATGATTTAATCTTTTATTCATGATTAGTTATGAGATATTTTAAATGGAAAATGGGAACAATAGCTGGTTTCTAGGTTTTCTTCACAGCCTCTATTTTGGGCTTTGCAGCCGGCAACGAATATTGAGCTACTTGCCAGTTTGCTTTTGTTAGTAATTGGTGATCTAGGAAAACTTCCTTGCTCCTTTTGTCATTTTGTTTTGTGTGTCAAAAATGCAAATTTATGAAATATAAAAGGTCACTTTGGGTTTTTTTTTGGCCAAATTCGCTTGCATGGAAATCCATTACCGTATCATTTTTTGAGGATCAAATATCTGAACTTTTTTCAGTTTAGCTTGTAGATCATTATTTTCGTTATCGAATTTTATTTGACAACCATTATCGAAGTGAGGTTGCTCAATATTCTTTTGCTAATTAAATATATATCTCCATGATTTACAGGTCAGCATGAAGTCCTTGCTTCAGGTCCTATAGAGGATTTGATTGCCCACCGGGAGCATAGGTGCACTATTTTGTTTTAATTTAGTTTAAAAAAGAGGCGATACCATATTCTAAGCTAACTTTTATGTAATATTCACCTTTAGGTATCGCATTTCTGGATCATCTCTACGTGCAGCCATGGATCAGAGCTCTCAGGTTCCTTACACGGACGTTCTGGCTAGTCAGTCAAGTGATTTAGATTCAGTGTTTGTGGATGATAAAGATCAGAGTGACAAGTCATATGCCAGCTCACAAGTAAGTGATGATTCAGTCTCATGGATGGATGATCGGAGTGGAAGAGTCCATCCCACTGTTGACGTTGCAGAAATCATAAGGCGTTGGACTCATGCTTTACAGCGTATTCATAAACAGTCACTCCATCTGGTATGTCTTATTATTTATTTATTTATATTTTTGGTAGGTGGGATATTGTGAAGTCATTCAATCTCTATATGAATTGGTATGACTTAATTGACAATTGATATTTGCAATTGAAAGTTTGATGATTTGCAACTACCATCATACTTGAGGGATGGTTTTTGCAATTTTTCCAAAAAAAAAAAAAAAAAAACAATGATCTATCATTACTATCTTTTCATACTTAGATTTTGAGCCTGTAGAATCTAAAACTGAGACATTAGACCTAACAAAAGATGGACATCATCTGTAGACATCATACTTGAGGGGTGGTTTTTGCAATTTTCCCAAAAAAAAAAAAAAAACAATGATCTATCATTACTATCTTTTCATACTTAGATTTTGAGCCTGTAGAATCTAAAACTGAGACATTAGACCTAACAAAAGATGGACATCATCTGTAGACATCACAACTCTAACGAATAGTTCTCATCCCAAAGGTCCTGCAAAATCGCAAAGCCCCAAGTCTTTTGCAGTTGCAGCATCTGAATGATGAGTGTAACTTTATGAAATATGAACCTTTGGGAATGAATTATAATAACTTGTCTATGAATTTTTGTCTTACCATTTCCTGATTTTGTCTCTATGAGTTTGATTTTTCATTGGTTTGGCTAATGTTTTTCCTTCAAACATGCTGCATTGTTTTGAATGTGTTGCTACATGTTATTCGACAGTATAATATGTAGGATTATCCCTATATATATAACTTAGCAGGCATATATTTAACTTTTTCTCTTGTGTGGTTTACTTATTTTTTGGACGAACTTTAGACTCTAGCTCAATTATTTTTATATACTTTTCTTTGTGTGGGATTTAAAAGTCTGTCATGAACTGATCTGTAGGCAAAAGCTAATGATGGAGAAGGTCCTGAAATTTTAAGAGGTGCACACGATGGTGGTACAAGTGGTCATGCTGAGTCTTTGTCAGCAACTCTTGCTGAACATCAACAACACCTGGCAAGCTTACAGGTTTTTATCAAACACCTTTTTGTAATTCAGTAATTGTGAGCAACCAACATTTTGTCTTTTTTGAAGTACTCCGAAATAGTGGGCTTGGCCATGTTGAAAGCCGAAGGGTGTTGTCTATAAATATTTTTTCCTTTTTATCTTTATTATCATAAGAAAATGATAGGACCCTGTACTTTTTACTCGAAAATTTCATATAGCTCTTTTTGCGTGTGTGGGTGGGTGGGTGGGGGAGCTGAAAAGGTAGAATAAAATGAGATTTTAATTTTTTTAAATTGTTGGTTAGAACCAAGAGAAATTGGATTCTGTATGAAGTCCTGCAAGGGACATTAAATTTTCAAAAGCTACAATTAACCTATAATTGATTTTACAAACACAAAAAATACTTAAAATTCTCTCATAATCACTTTAGCTCCTGCAAACTAAAAAATATTCCAGGCAGAGTCTAAATTAGAAAGTTGTTTAGGTTTCTATGGCTGGTTATGTGGATGCTCTTAAAATTGTGGTACTGAAATTTGTGTTTTTATGAATCATATTTCTTTGTTGGTTTCTGTGTTCTGTATGCAATCCTGGCTTTAAAATTGCCCTGTCTGTTGGGGGATAACTGGGTTTGTTTATGTGTGTGTTTTCTAATATTTGACAACAATGTTTGATTGTTTGTACGTGCAGGTGCTCATTAATCAATTGAAGGAAGTTGCTCCAGGAATACAGAAATCAATAACAGAGTGTACAGAGAAAGTGAACAATATATCCTTAAGTCTACCTCCAGTGACCAAACATCCTGTTCGATCTATGTCATCACCTATGCAAGCACAGACTAGTGGACGAACATCGGTAATTGTTAATAAGCTGTTTATGACAGCCAAAGTGATTCAATCTGATTAACGGCATTTTCTGTTTTTCTGAATTACTCAGGTAAGTAGCACTGATGAGGTTTCTGAGGTGACTTCAAAAATGTCTTCTGTTCAACTTGACAAGGTGTCTGCCAGTCCTACTTTAAAGCTCCCCCAATTATTTAGTTTGACACCAAACTCTTCTGGAAAAATGGGAAATACACAAAGGCGACACACCATGGCATCTCAAACCAGCCAAGTAGAAAATTCATCTGAAAACAAATCACATGACCAGCCCTCTTCAAACGATCATATAAACAGCCTGTCACAAGGTTTGGCGCATTCACTCCTATCCTTTATTTCAGCTGGCTGACTAAATCTCATTTTAACTTCAGCAATAGGTTAAACTTATTGAGCCTCATCTTGATCATCTATGTTCAATTTTCATTGTCATCAATAGATACAGAGACTTCTTATGTTCAGAATTTAAAGAGATCAGTCAGGGAAGCTGCTCTTTCAATGAAATACAGCAATCCAGAACCACCTCAAGAAGGTCCCTCTGATGGAAGTGCAGAACACTTTTTTGTTCCTCTTTCTGGAACTGGATTTTCTCGGTTAGGCCCAGACAGTAAAGGAGCTTCCACAAGGAGTAGAAGGCTGTCTGTTCCTCAAATAGATGTTTGTGTGCCTGAGAGTCCTGCTTTTGACTTTAATAATGGAATCAATTTCAATGAATTTACTGATGCATTGAATGATCTGGATTCTCTTAACGACTTTGATGAATTAAATGGGTTTCTTTCTTCTTCTCGATCAAATACTGCAACCTCAGATGGTCGAAAATTAGTTTTTGACCTCGATGAAGCTCAGGATCAAGTATTCTCACCACCTTTGCTGATGGACTCATCACTTTTAGCGGATTCTTATGAGGATCTACTTGGTAAGTTAGCTACGCTAGAAAGCATCCCAGTTTTGCATCTCATATTCTGTTTCATTGGTATTTGTCCACGAGTATACTTACCAATTTATTGATGGCTATTCTGAATCCTTTGCAGCTCCCCTATCTGAAACAGAAACTGCAATGATGGAACATTAAGTTGAAATAAGACAACCTTTCATTCTACAGTCTGAGATTCTTCACATCTCGACACTTTGTTTTACGAGGTGTATACAACAGATAACCTCGTTGCCCTTGCTTCACAAGTGGATGGGTTTTTGTAATGTTTGTGGTGGCCATGTGCCAACTGAGTAGCTATGCAATAAATGGATGACATAGATCTTGAACAAAAAATTCAAAGTTGGGCGGGGCTCTTCATGGACTGGCCATGATCCGGATGGTCATTCAGATTCAGATTGGTATGGTAATTGGTATTTAACCTTTTTCTCGGTTGGTTTTCTGTGATGGTTTCTCAACAGCTTCCGATCCCATTGAAGTGAGGTCTAATTTCTAAAGTTAGCTAAAGCAAGTGCATCCAAGTGGTAAGCCATTCAGACATTGGGCTACAATGCTAAATTTGGATCAAAGCTTGGGATTGGAAGTCATTTGTATCTATTGTTTGATTTAAACATTTAACACTGATTGAGGAGTTCATTTACATATTTGCTGATTTGTATGTTATTACATGATTTGGTAGCGTTACTAGAAATTATTGTACCTCAGAACGATTATCTGTAAATTCTCCTACCAGAATTGTGTTCCTTATTTGTTCATCTTTGTGCTGGGTTGTTGTTCAATTGTCAGTGGAACACACAACTGTTTCTCGGGTAAGCCCTACGGACCAATATTATAACTCTCACCAAATTTTCAAAACACATGGTAAGGGTTTTGGATTGGTTGTTTACTCTTTCAAAAAATGAGGACTGCTGAGCTGAGCAGTGAAATAGACAGATTTTGTAGCTTTTGTTTTTATTTGATTGAAAGCTGACTTTACTTTATAGGATTGAAGAAGGTGCATGCGTAGAAAAGTATAAGCAGCCATTTATGAAAAGATAGGTGTTAAGGAAATGGACAGCATTAAGGAAATCGTTATGCGCTGAGTTGAATGGAGAAATTCAACGTTATGTGTAAACAAACATGGTCCTATGGGAGGAAAAAACCATATTAGCTGCGCTTTGAGGGATTTTCTTTCTTTCTATGTTCAAATTATAGCATCATGGAATCGTGAATCCCAGGAATTAGTTCAAATTTAGACTTTTTCTTTTTTTTAATGTTTATTAGTTCATTTGTTCATAAATTTAGAATTTATTTTGAATCTCAATACCTAACCCACAACTTGAATATAAAATCTTTTGAAAGCATGGTGGAGTGGGAGCTTGAGCCCATTTGATGAACTATGAAAATTAAATATTTGAGTATTAAATACGTGAAATTTAGTGTTTTGGGTAAAGATAAACGAATGTTGGTGTTTGAATATATAGGAGTCAAATGTGCTTTTCTTTTCTTTTTTCTTTTCTTTGTTCAGGTAAAAATAACTTGAATTATACGATTTGGTTGAAAACATTAATGTTTTAACTTATTAAAATATTTATACTATAACTTTTTCTTTAAAAGAGTATATTAGATCATTACTTGATTAATAAAAAATATTATTTTTCAGAAAAAGAAGTAATTGGACAAAAAGTATAAAAGTATGACGAATAGAAAATGGATGGTGACATGTATAATAATTAGATTCAAAAGATTAACATATATAACAATATTTTAAAAATTGTAAAATAACAAAATCTGTCAAAGTTTATAAACGATAGACTATATGAGGGCCTTTTGGGAGAATGGTTGATTTATTGAGGGTTAATGTTATGATAATCCTAGTTATGATAGTATGCGTTTGGGGGAAAGATTATTATAGATAGTGTTATGCATTTGATGGAAAGATTATGATAGTAGTGTTATGATCGTATGCGTTTGATGGAAGAATTATGATAGTAGTGTTATGAGTGTAGGCGTTCGAGGAAAGGATTATGATATAGTGTTATGTTAATTTTTGTATCAAATACACAAATTTCATATATTTATTTTATTAAATCATATTACTTTTCGTAAAATCATTTGCCTTATTTTTCTTACTTACGACATTTATTCCATAAATTGTTTTTAAATCGTTATGTTTCACCCTGTTTATTTATTTATTTTGGTTTTCACACGTAATGCATAAACCTATAAAACAATGCAAATAACATTTGAAATACGAATTTCGTGGAACATAACTTCATTAGTAAAAAAAATGTTCATATAATAGCAGAATTACAATATATATCAAAACTAGAAAAATACAGTGAAGCAGATGAAGTAGTAGACAAATAGGACAAACAAAGGAAATTGAGTTGCAGTGAAGCATTATCTTCGAGAATGAGCATGCAATAGTTCAATTTAAGCTCATCGGGTACGTCCAAGAATGCTTTCATGTTGTCCACGTTTGGTATCAGTATCCACATACAGCGCACCCTGTCGTATCTACTTAGTTCCCCTCCAATTGTCTAACGACTTCCACATGGGTCGTTTGCATCTTGGCGTTGTAATTTCAGCCATTATACAATGGCCTTCAACTAATCATCTGCATAATCCATTGCATTGTGAATAATGCAGTTTCTATCGCCTGTCCTCCTTGCTTCCTCTTGAACCCACTTGAAGCAGTCCTACCCTCACTTGAGCTACCAGCTTACGACCTGACATCTTTTTGGCCATCATTCTCTCTAGCTGACTATGGTAGTTAGGTCTAAAGGTTTCGTTGTTTGACTTCCAACCATCAGCGAAGACCAACTCCACTAAGAACTCAACCAGGGTTGCCTCCTCTTCCTTCGTTCACAAGTGCTTAAAGGCCCTCGAAGAACTTGACATACTAGAAAATAAACACAAACATGTTAGGAAATTCAGTTACACAAGGCATGAACACATCGAACATACTACATTGTGAATTGTTTGACATGGATGGCATGAATACATGTTGAGGGTGATTCGACGTATGCAACAACTGTTTTTTTTTTCATACGTTCTAGTTTTCTTCTTGTGAACGAAAGTTGGAGTGGCAAGGAGAAGTCACAAGCGACAAGTGAAAGTCAAAGCGACAAGGAGAAGTCCAAGTGGCAAGGGAAAGTCGAAGCAACAACACTTACAACAAAGCCATGGATGAAAATAGAGAGAGGAGGGCAAAATGTTTCGGAGGCAACATGTGAAACGCAACTAGTCAATGAAACCAAAAATATGAAAGGAGAACTATTTCGGAGGCAACGTCGAAACACAACCATCAACGAAACGAAAAGGTTTTGAATGATCTAAGATTCAGACAAGAAAAGGACATGGTTCGCAATGAGGGAGATGAGATTTTGGAGACGAAACCGAAACGAGGATGAAAGATGAAAAGATGCAAATTGAGTGTAGATTCAGAGAGGAAAAGTGGGGGAAAATGTTGAAGGTTCTCAGGTTTGGACAAGAAAACTAAAATGGAATGGAAAGGAGGAAGATGATGAGTGGATGGAAAAGAATTTCAATAGATTTCAGGATGGGTTAAGGATGCTTTAGAGACGTATTACGACTCGTTGATAACGAGAGTTGACGGGTGCTATAAGGGGGGTTGGAGTGGGCTATGTAACCCAATCCCCCTTATTTTAACACTTTATAAGTGCTATCATTATTATCATTGATGTATAGTGATATTTTTTTTATATTTGAAAATAACTCCTTAAAGTAGTAAAGTGTTAAATTTACGTTGTTATTTAAGTAGTAAGTATTTCTTATACTATATATAAAAAGATCATAATTAAGAGGACACTTTTTAGATGCTCATGTTGCCCTCATGACTTTAGTGAATTTATGTGTTATCTTGACGAGATGAACTTTTTCGAGCCTAGGTGTCCATCTAAAAAACAATATGGGTAACTTTTTTAATTTTTAATTTACATAAAAATATATATTTCACGATTAAAGTATTATGTTAAACAGATGCAATTGATGTTGGTGGAATGCAACTCTTCTGGTGTATATGTTTGATGAACATCAATTGATGTTGATGAGTTGCGACAAGACTTTTTATACGATGGTAACCACATATTTAATAAATGGATATAAAAAAGAAAAAATGTGTGGAAGTATGTTCTTAATTGAAAAAAAATATTTTCATATATTTAAAATTTAGATAAAAGTATAAATTTTTTAAAAAGACAGCATTCACACTTAAGTAGATTTATATATAAAGAAAGTTTCAAGATTGTTTGTTGTTGATATGTGCATAAATTAATTATTGTTATGAAATAAAGAATAAAGAAGCTAAATAAAAACAATGAAACAACACAAGGAAGAGAATGAAGAAGAGAGGAAGTAGAGAACAATTGAACTCAATTGTGGTGTGTTTTACAAAGGCACCACATACCTCTATTTATATGACATCACATGATATGAGTTACATATAGAATTCAATGGTATGAATGTTACAACATGGAATAAAGGGAGAATTATAAGAAGATTGATAACATATTGTAGTTTATGGATATCTACAAAATTATATTTACAATACTCCCCCTAGATATCCATATTATGTAAAATAAATGTCTCGTTAAAACCTTATTAGAAAAAATCCGATGGAAAAAAAAACCTAGTGAAGGAAAAAGAGTACATCAATTTATATATTAATAACCGCCTCATTAAAAATCTTGCTAGGAAAACCCAATGGGAATAACCATAGTCAAGGAAAAAAGAGTGCAATATTTCTATTCCTTGAAGGTAATATTTCTACTCCCCTTATGAATACATCACTTGAGTTCTTTGAGTCGTCGCATTCCAATGTTGTGCACTAACTTTTCAAATGTTGATGTAGGTAATGCCTTTGTGAATAAATCCGCCAAGTTGTCATTTGAAGAAATTTGTTGAACACTGATGTCACCATTTCCTTCAAGGTCATGTGTATAGAAGAGTTTTGGTGAGATATGCCTTGTTCTATCTCTTTTTATATATCATCCTTTAATTTGTGTTATACATGCAGTATTGTCCTCAAATACTAATGTTTTATTGAAAAATAAAACACACGTTTCTTAAATATGATGAGTCATTGACCTCAACCATACACATTCTTTACTAGCTTCATGAATTACAAGAATTTCTGCATGATTCGATGAAGTGGTCGTAATGGTTTGCATTACAGATTGCCAAGATATAGAAGTTCCTCCACATGTAAACACATAACCTATTTGGAATCTTAGTTTGTATGGATCAGATAAATATCCGGCATCTGCATAACTAACTAAATCAAAGTTTGATTTGTTTGAATAAAACAAACCCATAGGCGAAAAATTAAATGCTCATGTACATCCACCCCGCCTATGCACAATTGTCCTTGCCTACAAATGTCAGCGCAGAAAGTAGTCGTTTATGTCACATCAACCCGAACTACCACTCTTGTCTTTTAGTGAATCATCTCGTGTGGTGTTGTGCTAGCATCTCGCTTTGCGACTCGTAAATTGCTAGACTTCTTCTTCTCGCTGAGTTAATGTGTGATCCTAGCTTCATTTCTGCATGAAAACACTAAAAAACATAGTTAATCAGGTGTTGAGACTTATGTAAAGTGCATTCTTTTGATATTACAATTTTGCAATTAGAGCTATAGATTTTTATCACTTATCTCGCGTTTTGACTCCATTGTTTTACCTAAAAGGTCACAATAACTTGTATTTCTACAAGTTATCACACTCCCAAATTTAAAACTATGCTTGTCCTCAAGCATAACTCTCCACACCTAAGTTTTACCTTCCTCCTTGCATCCACTAAACTTCTCATAATACGATTTAGTTTCACTCGCCACTAGATTTCCACTCTTATTGGGTAATCCCTACTATGAAAATATTTTCAGGTTCAGAATGCAGGAAGCTTAAGTCTCAAAATATTTGAAAACTTTAGCTTGGACCTCGCACACATTGATAACTTATAGAGATACAAGTTATTGCGGACTCTCTTATATAATAATGAAGCCAAAATGTAGAAGAAGTGCATCAAAATGTCTTGACTCTGATTGAAAATGCATAAGTATTTTAAAATATACCTTGCATAAGCTCTCATGCCTGTTTCACCATGGTTTCTATGACTTACCTGTTCAATTCTCAATCTCATCATTTTCTACTCATCTTTTTCCAATCAATTTTTTGGAACCACCAGAGCAATGGTTGTCTATGTTTGAAGCAACCTCATATTTCTTTTGACGTAGCTTGTAATAATGTTCAACTTTCCTCTTTGCACATTCTGCTCACGTCCCTATGATCATACTAGGCAATTATGCTGAGACAATGTTTTTAGTTTTTATTATTCATGTAACTTCTAAACATACAAACGTGTATTTTTAAAGATTTTGAACTAATTTTAATATAACTTCGATTTGGTATTTTAATCTTACATTACCCATTTTACAATTTCAATCGGGATTAAATCAAATTTGATCTTAATATAACAAAAAAATTCAAAAAAGTGAAAAGATAGACAAGAACAAAGGAAAATGTAGTGAGAAGAACAAAAGAAGAAGAAAGAAAAGGCGAAGCAGCCAGACAAAGAAAGGAGATATTAGGTTTCCAATAGAGCGCATTTCCCGTTTGATGCCAATTTTAAAGGGTTAGCAAAATGAGCCCAAGAAAGAACATCAACAGAAATTTGGGCCCTTTAGAGAAAAAATGAAGGAAATGTAGAAGTGGAGGAAGAAATCGCCTAGGAGTTTGAGAGAAAGATTGCAATCCTCCAAGGACTTATTTAGTAGACTCACTAACAGAGAACATACCTCGCATACTCAAAAACTCCATAGCTAGAGTGACGACTACATAGAAATTTGACAGATTGAACCAATGTACGATTTTCGCAGAAATGATTAGGTCTACAGTGTTCTCCTCACCAATTGATTTTACCATCTCGTCTTTGCTCATCGAGGCTGGTAAATGGAGGATTAAGAGATTAACACCAAGAGCAACTTGTCTGTTGTCGTGTCGAAGTCGTAGGCGAGAGAGTGGCCAACGGTGAGAGCAACAAATTTGGAGTACCATTCGACGGTGAGAGCTACAAAATAAGAATTCATATTTGCGATCTTCTCAATCAAGTTGATGAAGATTCATGTGATTAATGTGTCTGAATACTTTGGCAAGTTACTTATAATACTTGGGCTAAATTTCAGGATAAATTTACTAAAATAATTCAATGTTAATATTCAATTTGAAAATATTAGCTAATTTATTCATATTAGCTAAAATCATTCAACGTGACTATCCACTGTTAATTTATTCATTACAGTTATTTCTAAAATTATAAAATCTTAATGAATAATACTGCAAATTATGAAACTATGAAATAAGTAAATAAAAGGTACAAATGTGTAAGGCACCGATCGCATGTAGCCAATGCGACGAAAAGCCTTGCAATAACAATGATACACAAGGACATTTTCTGATCGCAAAAGTGTTAGCTATGACCAAATTGCGATAAGAACCCTAACACCATAAGGGGGCGCGATGATCAAACAAGTAAATTCAATCTATTTCACTGACAGACGGTGATGTGATGGAAAAGATAGTAGATCGATGATTGATGGAGCATGACTACCTAATCTGAGTTCAAGATAAGACGTGTCAGAGGCACGTGCCATTTTCATATTTGACCACTTTTCGTCATCGGTTAGGGAAATCATTTCAACATAGAAAGACATGCCTGAAAAAATTTATAAATAACAGCCCAAGTCATCTAAAAATATTTTTTTACTATAATCTTGTTAGGAGAGAGAATTTGAAGGTGCTTAAGGATTTGAGGCAGGGGGAAACTCATTCCGATTAGAATTCTAGAACCAACATGGGGACCATAGCCGGAGAAGCAAAAAGGGTTGGCTATAATAATGAGTGTTTTGCTTACTAAAAGTTTTTGAAATAAGAAAATAGTTTCTAACTCTTATTTAATGCCTTATTAGCTGCTTATGACTCAAACGATGTAAAATTTTCTGCATGTTTTCCCACCACTGTCATAAGTAAGTTCATCGATGAAGAGAATGTGTGACAATATGCTCTCTGTATAACTTTATGTTGTAATGGAGTGGTTTAATGTTGTAAATACTGTATCATCACATGTTGAATGTTGAGGCCTAATGTTATGCTTTGAGGTAAGCCAACCTTGTACCTTGGATGATGTGATGCCTTACCATTTCTGTGTGATCTCGGGTAAGATGCTTTATTCTTGTTGTGTGATCTAGAATAGAATATCCTATTCATGTTGTGTGATCCGATATGAGATGTCTCATACTTGTTGTGTGATCTAACATTGGAAGACGCGTAACACGTAGTAGAATTCATGGGCATTGCTAATGAGTTTAGTTTACTCCACATGACTGCAACTGGGCAAAAGAGTGTGGTAAACACATGAGTTGAGGAAAAATGATACAAGTGTGTAAACCAAATGTGTAGAATTATTATATTAAATGAATATTCAACATGCTTTAAGGCATGCGATAGGAAGAATTGCGAAATGATGAAGTTACTTTTTTATATGACTATTTTATCGTGTTTGATTATGAAGTCACTCAACGACTAGATTTGTTAATAGTAAAAGATAAAAAGACCCTACTCACTAGATGTTTACGTCTAACCTTTCAATCGTTTTTTTATCCCCCCAAGTGACGAATGACATCCAACATTGAACTTGCACTCATAATCGCCTTATGTGCCCTAAAATCGCATCATTTTGGTAGTGCTTACTGTCTTTTCGCATAACATGTAGGGGTTACTCGAGCAAGTAGAGCCAGTTGTATTTCATTTCTTTTGAAGGGACATAGGTACCCATGGTAACGTGTACTATTATATCTACATTAATGAGCTATTCTCCATCCTTCAAAGATTACCTTTTGCACATAAATGTTAAAGTAATAGTTGTTCCGCTTACTAGACGATTGGCACATCACCCCAAAAAGGGAATATGGGTTGAGCGTCTAGGCGAAACACCCTCTATTTGATCCCGAGGCACATCATTTAGGGTGGGCGTGCATGACAAATGATAACTGATAACTTGTAGAAATACAAGTTATTATGACCTTTTAGGTAGAATAATGGAACCAAAATGCATAGAAAGTGTATCAAAACACATTACTTTTGTTGTAAATACATAAATATTTAGAAGTACACTTTACATAAGCATACACATTTGTTTCACTATGTTTTTAGTGTCTTAACACAGGCTGAAGAATAAAAGATTTAGCTAGCAAATCGCAGTGAAACTCATGCAGAGACTAGACGAGAAGACCACATCAACATGCAAGAAGAGGTTCTCTAGAAGATAAAAGTGGTAGATGGAGTTGATGTGACTTTAGGACAGAGTCAACTTTCAACTCTGACATGCTCAGAAGACAAGATTTTTTTTGTCTAAATCTGCCTATAAAATGGAACTTCATCCTTTCTATGAGGAAGTGACATCTGAATGGACCGTCATTAGAACACATGAAGAAGTGGGTAAAACCCTAGAGATTTAGTGGAAAGGAGTAACCTTTCCACCATTTGTAAAGCACTTCCTCTTCTTCTTCTATCAGTTCATGAGTGAAAGCTTGAGATATTAGTGAAGAAGACTTCAGCCCTCATTTCTCCTTAACTTGTAATGTCATTTCTATTCTTTCCATTTTTGTACTTCTTTACATTGCAGTTGTTCATATTGTATAGTGGTCAAAGGCCTACATTCTTTAATACAATGTATGTTTATACCTTTCCAATCCATCCACGTCTCTACTATTAATTTATCTTTGTGTTATTCGTAGTTTAGGTTTGTGATAAGTTTTTTATAAAAAGTTTTGGTTATAATTATTATCACGTTAACTGAGTTATTTTCATCACTTGGCCAGTGTATATCGCTAACTACTCGAGAGGACAAGTAGCAAGGAAATGGCTAACGCATGCAAGAAGGCGTTTGGAGACAAACCTCACCTTGGTGAGATAACTTCCATCATTTGTGTCATGATATAAGAACAAAAGTGTGAGTGTTAAGTTCCAATAGATTACCACCCTTAAACGTGGAGCTATATAAATCTCATAAATGAACACTTCTAGATATACCTTGTTTGGCTAGTCCTAGTCACTTGGATCTTAAAAGGAGATCAAGTGAGGTATTTAAAGACTCCGAGAGGATCTCGCCTTAATCATAAACTAGTTGAGTAATTCATATCGCATCAAGGCTTTCATCTGGACTAATTTCCTGGTAGAACAAGACCTTCCTTCACCCCTTTCTTACGTACAAGTTAGTTCATGCTTTCACCTCATCCAACCCAAACCATCTTTACAAAATTCTCTAGTGTACATACGTAGATATAGTTTAAGCTTACACCCTTTCATACTATATAGTTTATTCTTTTATACCGCCTAATTAAAGAGTAGACTTTGGAACTATGATTTGATATCAATTCCTTGTGATTAACCTTGGATCAGCTAGAAAAACCAACTATTTCACTTACACTTGGACAAGCAATAGGTAAACTTGTACACAATGAGGGCTTAGACATACATGATGAAGAGATATTTGTTAAGCATTTTGCATGCAATGATCCTGATCAATGACACATCATGTAGAACGAAACACCAACATAAACAACAACATTATTTCCCAAGTCTTTAGATCTTTGTTGCTTAGAAGTAGATATGCATGACACTACATTTTACCTA
The DNA here is from genome assembly GCF_000004075.3 of Cucumis sativus. Lineage (NCBI taxonomy): Eukaryota > Viridiplantae > Streptophyta > Magnoliopsida > Cucurbitales > Cucurbitaceae > Cucumis > Cucumis sativus. The sequence goes on from NC_026657.2 coordinate 23,655,133, forward strand.
TTTCCTATGTGCTAAGTTAGTCAACACGTTACAACCATGTTTTTGGTGCCGTTGGTTAGCATTCAAGCAACAACATAGTACAAAATTGAAATATATTATGCATAACTAACCTCTAGAGTGAAGTTTTGATTAATTCGCATTATGTGACACATCTAATTGGTGAATATTTGGGCATATTAAATTAGAAATTAATGACTCAAATAAATTAGTCAATAACTTAGCATTTGAGTTATCATTTTGTGATGGAAAGTTTTCGGCTTACAATATATATAATTTTTTCAAATATTGTTAACTTGTATATAAAAATGGTATTGAGATTTTCTTGTGAAAATATTTTGTTATGGATTTTTTTTATGATTCTATTCTAAAATCAGCTGTCATTCTTATTCCAAATTAAGAATAAAATTAAGAAAATTCAAATATTACGTACTTATTTTCAAAATTGCATGTTGCCATGATTTGAAGAGAGATAACTCACCATATTGACTTAGAACTTTGTTTTGAGATTTTATAGTTTGATTTTCAAATGTGCATGTGTAATGGATTTTATGATTGATCATCAAATATATATTTTTTTTTCACTAAGCGATGATATTTTGATGACTTGTTCATATTTAAATAGCAAATAATGATTCTTCATATGTAATCGTGATATAAATCAGCATTTAGATTTCAAACCTATTGATGATATTTTGACTTTGAATTGTTGAGATTTCTTTGACTGGTTTTAATCTTTGATATATACATACTTGACGGATATATGTTTGGATATTTCATAAGTAGCAAATTATCTCATGATACATGTGATACAAAGTCAAGTTTTTGTAAATTTGGTTAATGATGTTCTTGATTTGTTTCAAGTCTCAATTCAATTTTTTTTAAAAAAAAAAATCAAATGTAGTGGTTGGTAAGTTGTACCTTTTTAAAAACTTGTTGCTTTTTTGGATTCATTTTTAAGGTGGATTTGGTTTTCCTATAGTTTAAGGCTCAACAATATTTCTAGTTTTTATATAAGACATAAGAATTTTGAAATTTTATTTCATTGTTATATTTGAGCATGATATTGAATCTACATTTGATAAGTATATATTAAATATTTCAGTGACAAGCAAATTGGTTCATAAATGGAATGCTATTATGATGAATTTGAGTTAGTCAACAAAATGGTAATGTTGAACTTTGGCTATATTATGCGCCTAAATATTTAGAAATGCGGGGTGTCTAGTTAAGGTAGCACATCTTGTGTTGAAGATCAAATCTATGATATGATAGAAGGCCTTTGACTATGTTTATTGATTATACTCATAATAGTGTCATAGAGATTTAAATGTTTAACCAATAAATTAGTTTGTGAATATTGACACACTATTGTGATCTACTTGAGCATGTATTAGCATGTTATCATGAGTAGAAATAATATTTCATGTATGTTATATTATATGACAAAGTTTATGCATGACTTGCATCATGATTTATCACGTTTGGTCATTAATTTCCATGGAGTTGAAAGTATTGCTATTACTTTTAATCAAGTTTGGCCATATAACATTATTTACATATTACTAAAGTTTGCTAGTAGTATGAGTATATGCAAATTCATTATTTATGAAGCTCATAGGACCTTATAAAAGTTTAAGATATTGTCTAAACTATCGAATATGTGATATTTTACAAGGCATGAAAACTTATACCCCAAGTTGTCCCTAAAAGTGGTATCATAGTCATGTTGTCCTTTGATTTAGCCTTGTTGATAATATCCATGGTTGAGCTCTATTGAATAGTTAGTATGCTCTAAAGAGGAGTTCGCCTAGATAAGAGTTAATGGATGCCTATTTTAGTGGAGGTTCGGTTGGAACTTTGTTCAAGGGAAGGATCGTTGGGAATGCAACCAAAGTCTCACATTACATAGGTGCAACTTATAGATCTTTTTTTTTTTTTTTTTTTTTTTTGCATCAAACATGAAATTTAGAATGTTTTGATTCTTGTTTTATATGACTAAATTAGCCACTATAGAGCCTTAAAAGCGTTTGTAGTTGTATATGGTCTTTAATACATCAAGTGTATGTAAAGATGATATTCCTCAATGAAAACTTGGAAGAGTCAAATTTCATTATGGTCTTTAACTAGTTCCTAAAAGTTTGATGAGGAAAAATTTTAACAACACTTTAGTAAACAATGCTTGAGAAGTGAATTGTTGATACGTGTTTACTAAAAGTTTTTGGAATTGATTGTATGATTATATGTTTGTACGTTGATATCAAAGATTTATGTGATACAAACATAAATGTTAGTAGTGCTATAAAGCTATCACATTTTGAAGTGAAAAAATTATGTGAGAGACTAATGTGATGGGCTTAAGTATTATTGAGAATGTTTTGGTTTATGTCAATCACACATTTAATACTATTAAAGAGATTTGATAGGTTAATTGATGCTCTTGTAAGAACACCATATGATGTCAGTACGAGCCTTAAGGAATATAAATGAGATAGTGTTTCTCAACTTGAATATGCAAGGATTATAGAAAGTATTATGTTCTTTATAAATTGTACAAGATTTGTTATTGTATGTGTTGAGAGAAGATTGAGTATATATACACATAATTCCGATTAAGATTATTTTATTGTTCTTCATCATTTATTAAGATATCTTAAGGTTACAATAGATTTTGATTTGTATTTTAATAATTGTCCACCATACTAGAGAGGTAGTGTATGCAAACCGGATAACTTACAATGATGAAGTAAGCTTTACTATTAGATATGTGTTTTTAATAAGAAATGTATCATTGTATGGGAACATTAGTATGAATGGCATAGAAGCCTAATGGGAGATGTACCATTGTGGGGGGCCTCTATACCAGTATATCTTTATTGAGATTCATACGTTGTCATAGGTATTGACAAGAATAGTGTGTTATGGCAAAAGAAGACATATTCGCTTGAAACATGAAACTATAAAATGGTAGTTGAATGAAAGAATTATCTTCTTCAAGTATGTAAGGTTTGAGAGGAATTTTGTAGATCATCTCCCCAAAGGCCTAACAAGGAGAGTAATTTTAGGATTTTCAACAAGTATCAAACTCAAACATTTGATGGTCCACAACCCTTTATTTGGATGGTCTATTGCGATAGACTTGATGGTCCATAACCCTTTTCTAGGTTGTCTATTATGATAGACTTTGATGGTCTATAGCCTTTCTTGGGTGGTCTATTGCAGTAGACTTGATGGTCTATAGCCACATGTGGGTAGTCCTTAAATGGATTTGATGGATGAAACTAAGACCTTACAAAATTCCATAGCCCTTCTTTAGGTTGTCTTGGTATGGACTTGATAGATAACTGTAAAATCTTCATAGCTCAGTTTTGGGTGGTCTTGGTATGGACTTGATGGATAACTATAAAATCTTCATAGCTCAGTTTTGAGTGGTATGAACGACGTGTGAAGTCTTCATAGCGTCATTTTGAGTGGTTTATTGTGATAGACTTAATGAATCAATAAACATGATTGTGAAGGTGTGGACATCTTCTATATATGAAAAGGTTTAAGGATCTTGTTTAGATCTTTCACGTTGACCCGAGGTTCTATCTGCATGGCATTAAATAGCACAGTTTTGAGTGGTCTATTGTGATAAACTTTTATTGCAGAATCGATGAAAATTTAAGAAGTAAAACATGTTGTGGGGTCTCAATCATAATTATCGAAAGTTCAAAAGGTAACTTACTTTCTTTAGTTAGATTGCTGCCCCGTCTCCCTATGCATCAACTCAAATCAAAAGATATCGGTGTTTAAGTTTATGATACTTCAGAGAAAATGTTTTCTTAGTATTTTAACTAGAATGCAATGGTAGTCATTCGTGGGGGATTGTTGGAAATGACTATCATTGTATTGATTTATAATTAATGTTTGAATTGGAAATTAATTATTATTGTTATTACTATTATTATTTTGGTGTTTATAAATATTGTAACCGTTTTATGGTTATAATTGTAATCTAGAATTCAGAAGTATCTGTTTTATTATTTTTGAGTCAAAGCAATGTTACATATTTATATAGATAATAAACTAAACCCTAGAGACTACGTAAAATTACAAATGATATATATATAAATATATAATATATATATATATATATATATATATATATATATATATATATATATACATACCCCTAAAGCTGGAGCAAATATGTCGATCATGCCCAGCTTGTTGCACAGATAGCTTATCCTTGTTCCATTTAAAGCTTTAGTTAGAATATCTCCCAATTGTTCTCCGGTCTTCACATATCCTGTGGACACCAACCCATCTTGGATTTTCTCACGAATGAAGTGACAATCCACCTCAATATGTTTAGTTCGTTCATGAAATACTGGATTAGATGCAATATGAAGTGCAGCTTGATTATCACACCATAATTTAGCTGGCACGGTAATAATGAAGCCTATCTCAGAAATAGTTGGTGAATCCATACTATTTCACACACATATTGTGCCATAGCTCTATATTCTGACTCAGCACTCGAATGAGAAACAACATTTTGTTTCTTACTCTTCTATGAAACTAAGTTTCCACCTACAAAGACACAATATCCAGAAGTTGATCTCCTATCCTCACGAGACCACGCCCAATCAGCATCAGAAAAACATTCAACTCTCGTATGTCCATGATCTTTGTATAAGATCCCACGTCCAGGAGCAGCTTTTAGATAACACAAAATCTGCTCTACTGCAGCCCAATGATCCATTGTATGGGAAGACATGAATTGACTTACAACACTTACAGAATAGGCAATGTCTGGTCGAGTCACTGTTAAGTAGTTCAACTTCCCAACTAATCTCCTATATCTCTCAGGATCTTTACATAATTCTCCTTCTTTAACAAGTTGCTGATTTGGCATCATTGGAGTGCCACTTGGTTTGGCGCCTAATTTTCCTGTTTCAGACAACAAATCAAGTACATATTTTGGTTGAGACAAATAAATACCTTTCTTGCTTCTCATCACTTCAATGCCAAAAAAATATTTCAATTGACCCAAATCTTTTGTATAAAACTGACCCTGAAGGAAAGTTTTGAGAGACGAAATACCCAATGTATCATTTCCAGTAATAACAATATCATCAACATATACAACTAGTAGAACTATACCCTTATCAGGTCGGCGATAGAAAAATGAATGATCGGATGTACTCTTCTTCATACCAAAGCATACAAGAGCTTGACTAAACTTACCAAACCACGCACGAGGACTCTATTTCAAACCATATAGAGATTTTCGAAGGCGACATACTTTATCACTCTCCCCATGAGCAACAAACCCGAGTGGTTGTTCCATATAAACTTCCTCCTGAAGATCACCGTGAAGAAAAGCATTCTTAATGTCAAGTTGATGCAACGACCATTTATTGGTAGCAGCCATAGAAAGAAATAGACGAATGGAAGTTAATTTGGCAACTGGAGAGAATGTATCTGAATAATCAGTTCCATAGATTTGAGCATAACCTTTGGCAACAAGGCGAGCCTTCAATCGAGCCACTGTTCCATCAGGATTCATCTTGACAGCAAACACCTATTTACAACCAATGGCCTTCTTTCCTGCAGGACGAGATACCAAATCCCAAGTACCATTATCATCTAAAGCAGTCATCTCCTCAATCATTGCATTTTGCCAGCCAGGATGAGACAAAGCTTCATGGTATCAGAGCCATTAGGGTTTCGAATGACCATTAGCTTCCTCCTCCATTAGGTTTGAGTTTAGATTACCTTCCGCTGACCATTTTTCGACACCGCCCATACCATAAGAAGCACCACCTTCGTCCGCCCAAGTCTGTCTTCGCCGATCACAGGAAAACACCGCGCGTGACCTTCACGCGCCGCCGGAATCCTCGTCGCCTTCACCCACGCCCCAGCGCGTGAGAGAGCGTGAGACGTCTAATTTGTCCTTCGTCTTTTGGGCTTGTCTCGAACCATCGTTTCCGGTCAGTCTGTACCATTGGGTCTATCAAATAGCATTTGGGTTTGACGAAAACTGAAGGTTACACGATTGGTTTTGGATCTTTTTCCAATTTTGCAGTTGTTTGGATTGATTTTCTCTTTGTTCGTGTGGACTACAATCAACGTGTGACTTCAATATGGCTGACATAAAAAATTTGGTAGTCTCCAACGTTATTCCCTTGGCCTCTAAGATCACATAATATAAGTTAAATAGATCTAATTATTACAACTCGCGTCGAACAATTTTATTTTATTTGAGAAGTACTGATATAGATGATCATATGACCGAAGATCCCCCAAAAGATGCAAAGCAGAAGAAGGATTGGCTTCGTGATGATGCCCGTTTATATCTTCAGATCAAGAATTCAATTGAAAGTGAGATAATTGGATTGGTTGATCACTGTGAGTCTGTTAAAGAACTTCTGGAATTTTTAGATTTTCTATATTCAGGTAAACAGCAAGTGCATAGAATGTTTGAAGTTTGTATGCAATTTTTTCGTGCGGAACAGAAAGCCGAGTCTGTCACCACCTACTTTATGCGGCTTAAGAAGATCACTGTCGAGCTTGGCTTGTTGTTACCTTTTAGTCCTAATGTTAAAGTTCAACAAGTTCAACGAGAGAAGATGGCTGTTATGATTTTTCTGAATGGACTCTTACCTGAATTTGGAATGGCAAAGACACAGATTCTCTCTGACTCCAAGATTCCATCATTAGATGATGTCTTCACTCGTGTCCTTCGCATTGAAAGCTCTCCGACTGGTGTGTCTATTCCTCAACCCAGTAGTGCTCTCTTTAGTAAGAACAATAACCCTCGGGCACCTCAGAGGAATAGTACTGATCATCGAAAACCAGAGTTTGTAGAGATTGTTTGTAACTACTATCGTAAGCCAGGCCATATGAAACGTGATTGTCAGAAATTGCTATATAAGAATAGTCAACGATCTCAACATGCTCAGATAGCTTCCACATGTGATATACCAGAAGCGTCAGTTACTATTTCTGCAGATGAGTTTGCTAAGTTTCAGAATTACCAAGAGTCATTACAAGCGTCATCTTCCTCTACTCCGATTGCATCCACTTTTGCCCCAGGTAATACAAAGTGTCTTCTTACATCATCTACCAAATGGGTCATAGACTCTGGTGCCACAGCTCATATGACAGGTAATTCTCACATATTTTCTAAGTCGTTGTCCTCTGCCCATTTTCCATCGGTTACATTGGTCGATGGCTCCACATCTTCTGTTCTTGGCTCTGGCACTATTCACCTTACCCCATCATTTTCTCTCTCTTATGTGTTACATTTGCCTAACTTATTCTTTAGTTTAATTTCTACTAGTCAACTTACTCATGACCTAAATTGTGTTGTCATGTTCTTTTCTGGTTATTGCTTGTTTCAGGATCGTGTGATGAAGAAGATTATTGGTAGAGGATATGAGTCGGGAGGCCTTTATCTCTTTGATCATTAAGTATTGCAAGCTGTGGCATGTCCTGTCGTTCCCTCTCCTTTTGAAGTCCATTGTCGTTTAGGTCATCCATCTTTGTTCGTGTTGAAGAAACTTTATCCAGAATTTAGGTCTTTGTCCTCTTTAAATTGTGATTCATGTCAATTTGCTAAATTTCATCGTCTTAGTTCGAGTCCTCAAGTCGATAAACGAGCAATTACTTCATTTGAGTTAGTTCATTCTAATATTTGGGGTCCGTGTCCAGTTGTATCTCAAACAGGCTTTCGTTATTTTGTTACTTTTGTTGACGATCATTCTCGTCTAACTTGGTTATATTTAATGAAAAATCGTTCTGAGTTATTATCTCACTTTTGTGCCTTTCACACTGAAATAAAAAACCAATTTAATGTCTCTATCAAAACTTTGCGTATTGATAATGCGGGTGAATATTTTTCTCATTCTCTTGGCTCTTACTTGTGTGAAAATGGCATTATTCATCAGTCTTCCTGTGTTATCTGACACCATGTAAAATAAAATTCAGAGAAGTATCTGTCTTATTATTTTTGAGTCAAAGCAATGTTACATATTTATATAGAGAATAAACTAAACCCTAGAGACTATGTAAAATTACAATAAAGGACATATGAGATATATATATATATATATATATAGATATTTATATCATAACAATAATAATATATTCAATACATTTTATAATTCTAAAACCATTTATTCTTTATATATATATTTTTTAAAGAAAAGATTTTGGGGTGGTGTTGTTCTTCTAATTTCCAAAAACCCTTGATTTCTTTTTTTGAGCAAGATTTTCCTTTGATTCCATTTTATTACTTTTGCAAGTGCACGTTTGAGTTAGAAAGTTATGTTGACCTTAGGGAGCAACCGACATAAGCGATTTAGCACTGGGGTCGCGTTAAATTTTGCTTTCGAGGTAGTGATTCGACACGACACAACAAGAATCAACATTTGTTTCCAACATATTCAAGACATCAAAAACTAGAAAATGTCTTCTCCAACATATCTGCATTAGCAATTTTCTCTTTGCATAACAACAATATTAGCTAATTCTAAATAATTCAAAACTTTAATCACTTACTATCGTTTTAAGTGACCATCATCAATGAACTCTTGACCACCGTTTTTCATGTGATTGTCGACAACCAATTTTTGTCTATTTTCTCCCACAACCGCTTCTGACCAACCTTCGATGACTTCTTTTCGACAATCGTTGCCAACCAACTTATGAAAAATGTTTCAATTTTAGCCATCTGCCAACTTTTTGTGACCATTTTTCAACGACTACCTCTCACATCATTTTGTCATCGTTCTCTGATGACCACTTTCTAAAAATTGATACCAATTGACTTTTGATGACGTTTTTTTACCATCGTTTTCTGGTGATTGTTGTTGTTGGCACACCATCAATCACCATTTGGCCTGCGTTAGGGAACCTCCAGTCATAATTTTCTAGTAGTTGTTTTAGTCGGCTGGTGAGAGTAAACTTTTGTGCATCATTTTCCTTGTAACCACTGTTGACCAACCTCCAACAAACACTTTTCAGTGGCCATCTTTGGCAAACTTTCGACAACCATTTCCTAGTGATGGTTGTTAGTCAAACTCCAATAGCTATTATCATTAGTTTTTGGTCACATTTTCTAGCATTGACCTCGACCAACCTCCATAGACTACTTCAAAATAGGGACAAGTACCCATAGAATTCTTTAAAGAATTCCAATCTAAAAAAGGAATTGATATCTTGGACTTGTGATGTATCAATTATCATTTTAAAGATCAACTTCTCCCACAATGATATCTTTGCTACCTAGTATTGTCATAATATTAGCCGATTTCATTCTTTTAACTAAATGAGGAAGAATTTGCAAATTGATAAAATCTGGTGGGCAAATTTTCCATTTCCAAGGAAAACGACCCTGATCCCCTATAAAAAAAAATGTCCAATTCTCCTTGGCGGGCTTCGACTCTCTCGTAAAGTTATTATTATTTTGCCAATTAAAAAGTTGGCGAAGTTTTTTACTAATGAATCTCGACAATTGTGGTCGACCATTTTTCTTCTACTATTTTCGATGACTGTTGTCGGTCAACTTTCATTGACCATTTTTCGTGATCATCGTTGGCCAACTTTTATCGACTATGTTTTGGTAAATGTTGTCGACTAATTGTCGTCGAACTTTTTTCAGTTATTGTTGTTGCCGACCTTTTTTCAACCATTTTCAGTGACTGTTGCTAGTCAACTTTTATCAACCATTTTTAACGATCGCTTGTGGCTAACTTTCAAACATTTTCTGATAACTATTGCTGGCCAACTTTTGTTGACATTTTCCAGTTATAATTGCTGACCAACTTCTATTGATTGTTTTTTGGTGGCTGTTGTTAATGAACTTCATCGAGTGTTTATTAGTGGCTATTACGAATAAACTTCATTGAGTATTTATTAGTGATTATTATTGGTCAATTTTCACCAATCTTTTTTGGTGACGTCATCTGTCAACTTTCATCAAATGTTGTTCAATGATCGTTGTCGGCCAATTGTTGTTGATCGTTTTTCAATCATTGTTTGGTGTCAATTGTCAACCAACCTTTGTTGACCGTTTGTTAGTGACTATTGTCGACCTGGTTTAGTCGATTGTTGTTAGTTAATTTTCGTTAACCATTTTTAATAATCATTATCGATCGACTGCCAACAATTGTTTTTCAGTGACCGTGGTCGACTAACTTTCAATGATCTCTTTCGCCAATCTCTGGTATAATTTTACAATGATCGTCATCGGCCACACCTTCGACCACCATCCTTAATGATTGTTAGCCAACTCCTATGAAAACCTGCCAAACACATGTATATTTTTATTTTAAGGAGTTTTAAGGAAAATTGTTTAAATAAAAATATTTTTTTCTTAAATCATTCCAAATAGATCCATAAGGTTGGATATCTATATTACACCTAATTTTAAAGTATTTATAATTGGAAAAATTATTTTTATTAGAAAGAAAAAACTAAAAATATTTACTAAATATAGTAAAATTTCAGATTCTATTAACAATTGTCACTCATAATCTTCTATCAATTTCTATCAATGTCACTAGAAATCTATTAGATTAATTTTTGGGGTTTCTTAAAAAATATAACAAAGTGACAAAATATTTACACTATATTGAACAATTTCGAAAACGAAAAAAGCCCACAGGCTCACGATAGAAAATACCAAAAATGTCCCGCAATTAATTGGCATCCAACGCGCCTAATATATTTGGAAAATGATCATTTAGATTTGGCTAATTTTTCCTACACGATTCTTTGTACATGATAGTTGAGATTTGATCGTTTAAATTTGGGTAGCCAAATCTCAATGATTCTTTTCAAGATTCTTTGGTACATGATCGTTTACATTTGACACGTAATCGTTTAACTTTGGATATTCTTTTCAAGATTCTTTGGTACACAATACTATTTTTGGTACACCCTCGTTTACATTTGGCAATCCAATATCCCAAAGATTTTTTCATTATCTTTTACAAATGAGAGAAAAAGACGAAAAAAAGGAGATTGTCGTGAATATTTAAAATGCTCCTCCCTATAATAACTTAGATTTTCTAACGGTTCAAAGTTTAGAATAACTAAAATAAAAATGTATAATATTTTTTATATTAGTTTTATCTGTTACATGCTACACAAATCATAATATATTTTAAAAATTTTAAACAAAACTTGTTTGGAGTGATTTTAAAATACCCTGTCATTTTAAAAATGATTTAAAATTGCTATTCAAAACCAATTTTTGAATAATTTTTCCTATTTTAAAAAATAACATGTTTAGCAAATTCTATCTTAGTAATATAATTTAAAATTTTGTTATAGTTTGTAAATATTTTAATTTATTTTGTTATTTAAAAAAATATTCCTCCAAATATGTATTAAACTAATTTTGAATCCAAAATGATTTTGAATGAAGGGGCAAGATGAGTTCTAACCAATTCATTCATGAAAGTCACTTCCAGCGGATGGAAAGGAAAATAGATGGCAAAATATTGACGAAAATTGTAGAATTGATTGAGAAATATATAATCAAATGGTGAAGGGGAGAATTTTCATTTGACTTGCGTCCAACTTCCAATTCTCCATCTTTGAATTGTAACCATTTCTTTGTTCAAATTGTAATATGTATTTTTATTCTAAAAAATGAAAAGTCTCTTATTTAATATAAAACCCAGTTGAATCATACAATCTTAATTTAAAATCCGATGACACAAAAATGGAAATTATTAATCGAGTTGTATCAGACTCTCCTAGGTGAGCTGTCATTTGGATGGTTGATTGATTACCCAATAACACGACGTCGTCTCAATTTATAGATGTCCTGAATGTGACGTGGCGAATTTATATTAGAGTTGATAAGTCGGTTCCACGATTGCAAAGAACGTGAGAAACATGTGATTGCTTCTCTTTTGCGGCCATATATCATTTCATTTCCTATCTGGCAAAGAAATGGAATAGATCTCCCACAACTCCTTTACAGAAATAATGATATAAATAAAAATAAAATGGTAAATTGTTCATTTATTCATTTATTATGTCTTTAGGTTAAACTCCCTATGTGGTCTCTATACAAATTATTCCCTTTTTATCTTTTATTTTAAAATAAATAAAGCATCCAAACACTATTTTAACTTTGTTTTCTTGTTATCTTTACTTTCTTTTCAAAAATATAAAAACTTAAAACAATAGTTTTGAAGCTCTTCATTCTGATTTCTTCGAGTTTATTAAAAATTCCACCGCTTAGTTAAATTTTTTAAAACTTTCAATAGTATTTTTATATTAAGAAAACTAACAAATGGATGGAAGACTTTTTAATCTAACAACTCTTTTCTTTCCTCTCACACTTTTATGTTTGACGATCTTAATTGGATTCTGACGCTTCTACGACCAAATATTATTTAATATATATTGTAATCTAATACTTTAAAATTAATATTAAAATACAAAAATAGAGAATTTGACCATTTAATAATTTTTTTAAGTTATCAAAAAAATTTATAAATGTAGTTTTAAATACAACAATTAAATTCAAAATAAATATAAAACAATCTAACCTCTAAATGTATTGTGTTGGTGTGTACTATTGAATTTGGTGAATTTTGCTATATTTAAAAATAAATAAAAATATTTCTAATATATATATATTTTGTTTTGTTTGAAAAAGCAAAAACTCAGTAAGTAATATTTAAAATAAAATAGATAGAGTTAGAATAATTAAAGTAAAATGATTTACGTTGTTTTGTTTTTGAAGGAAAATGAAATAAACTCGGTTTGGATTTGGGGGTATAGTTCCATTCGAATAGCCATCACGGACCCAGAACACAACACAACACAACATCCCTCTTCTTCTTCCTCCTCTTCTTCTTCCCCCTTCCCTCTTCCTCTCTTCAATTCCAAATCGCCATTGAAGCGTTACAGACAGATCTCAAGAGCAATTTCCCATTTCGACAACACCTAATTCACTTGATCTACCTACAGCAAAAAGAAACCACCCCAACCCCATTTCCATTTTCATCCATGCTTCCGTCTCTCTCATCTCCTTCCGATTCCACTCTGCGATTTCTGCTCTAAATCCCTTCAATTTTGAGTGAGGGAGAGAGATAGAGAGGGGAGGAAAGTATAGAGAGCGTGACGGATTGAGAACATAAACCCATAGAAATGCCAAGCGTGGCTGTCAAGCTTTACAGCGTCTTCTTCAAGTTCCTCTTGAAGCATCGTTTGCAGAATCTGATCCAAGCTCCACTTGACGAATCCAGCCCTTTTGGCGTCACATCTCGTCCTGAAGAAACCGTTGCTTCTGCTAATCCTTTGTTCACCGACGGCGTCGCTACCAAAGATATCCACATCGATCCCTTTACATCTCTTAGCATTCGGATCTTCCTCCCTGAATCTGCTCTTACTCCTCCTGAATCTGACTCCAAACCCTCTTCCAAATCCTCCAAGCCTAAACCTAAACGCTCCAATCAAGATGCTCAACCCGATCTTGTTCATCATAATCGTAATAATTTACAGCAGTATCCTTCTCGTCGGAATAGCTATGGTCCTTCGGGAAATACCAGGGATGAACTGCGGGTGAGTAGAATTGGTGGTTACAGTAATGAAATGGAGGGGTTGAATTTGATTCCGGGTCCTGCCCCCGGTGGCGTTTACAGAGGGTACGCCCCGGTCACGGAGAATAGTCGGAGATTGCCGGTGATGTTGCAATTTCATGGTGGGGGGTGGGTTAGTGGGAGCAATGATTCCGCGGCTAATGATTTCTTTTGTCGGAGGATTGCAAAATTGTGCGATGTTATTGTTGTTGCTGTCGGGTATCGGCTTGCACCCGAGAATCGATTTCCGGCTGCGTTTGAGGATGGATTGAAGGTGTTGAATTGGTTGGGGAAGCAGGCCAATTTGGCCGAGTGCAGCAAGTCTATGGGAAATACAAAAGGCAATAGCAATGAGTTTAAGAAATCGGATAATCATAGGCATATTGTTGACACATTTGGGGCCTCAATGGTGGAGCCTTGGTTGGCAGCCCATGGAGACCCAACAAGGTTATCTTTTTCATATCAACATTCTTCTTACTACATTTTTTTTTTTTTTTTGAATCATTGGGTTAATTTGGTGATGACATTGCTTTCATTTTCTTGCTTCCTTTTGTGTTAACGAACATGGATACTTTTTGTTTTGGTTTGGATGAATCATTGGATTAGTTTGGTAGGTTTGTGTCTGTTTAGTCTTGTACTTCAATATTTTTCTAATAGGTCTCTGAATTTTTACTTCTGTATCTTATGGCTTATCTGGTTGTTACGTTATTTAAGCATTAGACGACGAGCTGATAATTGGCAGAGAGTATTAGGTGGTCTAGGTATTAAATTTCTGAATGAACTTCAGGGGATTATCTTAATCTTTTTAAAATATGAGATTCAATTGACACAATCTTGATTGTTCAGGACCATTTAGAAAAGAATTGAAATGTAGGTATGGGGTGCTAAACAGACCTTTTGATTTCTATATCATTAACAAGGACTTCCTATTTCTGGATCTTTGATTCCTGAAGTTTGGATTAGAAGCAAGGAACGAACTTCAGAAGTCTATGGTCTGATTTGCACAAAGGTTTTTGAAATGCACTGGATTGAAGATCACATCCATAATGATGGTATAGTCTTATATATGATCTCCAAAGACATAAATATAGTTTGAGAAACTAGTCTAAAGTTAATGATTTGTAGCATAAGATGTTTTCAAATGATATGGAAATCAAAAGTTGGAAGCAACATCGTAAAGCTGTTTGGATTTGGGCTGCAATGTTGAAGTTGGCGTTTATATCAAAGAGAGTCTATAACTTGCTTTTTAAACTTGTTTACACCTTAGCCTATTTTACTAGGATGGAAGAATGGATTTAACGAACTCACTAATTCATATGCTAGGTAGAAGATGTAGTTTGAAGTGATTTATCTTTCGCTATTATAGTTTATTGCTAGCTTTCTTGGAGTTAAATTTAAGGCATTGAAGTAGTCAGCACAAGATGCAAGCTTATACTTATAAGATCGATCATGGGCGTTGTTATAAAGTTATTTATTTATTAGTTCTTTGATACTAAATCTTCTTAATCTGTCATGATCCATCAATCGTCTGTCTAGTCTTTCGAATAAAATTCTAATGTAGATTGAGTGGGGCGCTGTATTTTGACGTATTTAAGTAGTCAATTAACTCATGGGTTGGCCTAGGGGTTAAAAAGGTGACAAAGTCTATAAATAACTCGGAGATCATGGGCTCAATCCAGGGAGGTCTCTTTTTAGGAATTAATTTTCCACGAGTTTCCTGGACACCCAAATATCATGGGTCGAATAGGTTGTCCCGTGAGATTAGTTGATGTGTGCGTAAGCTAGCCGGACACGCACCAGACATACAAAATAAGTAGTCATTTTTCTGTTCTGAACTGTTCTTTGTTGGATGTTAGTAGATTTTGCAACCTTTTCCTCTAAATATTTTCGGAAAGCATTGCATATATCCTGCTTGACTCGATGGCTTGGCTGAAGGGATGCCTCTTTTCGGATGAGATTCTATATGAACCAAATTGTAGTGAGTTTGTTAAAATGGCAAGAATTTCCATTTTTTCAGATTTTAAAAATTGTTTTCGCTTTCATCTTCTGAAAATGTTCATAGAGAATAGGAGGTAAATTTACAGGGGAGAGGGGTGTGCTACTGCCAGGTTTCATAACTCTCTTTGGGTGTCAGTATGCAAGAATTCTTTTTCTTTTTTCAAAAAAATACTTTTACCCTTTTTTATCATTACTCTCTATAGTTGGAGTCCTCTTTTTATAATTCTCTGGCATCTTTTTCTCTGCCTCTTTTTAGTGGACTTTCTTTCATTTGTATCATCTATCTGTATTCGTGCCTTTTCATGAAATCAATTCTTCCGGAGGGAAACTTGACCCCCCTTTCTCTTTTTCTTTTTGAGCAGATGTGTTCTTCTTGGGGTTAGCTGTGGAGCAAATGTAGCGGATTATGTGGCTCGAAAGGCTGTGGAGGCTGGTAAGCTCTTGGATCCTGTCAAGGTAGTTGCCCAGGTTCTCCTATATCCGTTTTTTGTTGGTAGTGCCCCCACTCATTCAGAGTTGAAGCTGGCAAATTCGTATTTTTACGACAAAGCTATGTGCCTTCTTGCTTGGAAACTTTTCCTACCCGAGGAAAACTTTAGTCTTGATCATCCAGCTGCAAATCCCCTTGTTTCCGGTAGAGAAGGCCCACCTCTAAAGCTCATGCCACCAACACTGACAGTTGTGGCGGAACTTGACTGGATGAGAGACCGAGCCATAGCTTATTCTGAAGAACTTCGAAAGGTAAATGTCGATGCACCTGTTCTCGACTACAAGGATGCAGTGCACGAATTCGCAACCCTCGATATTCTTCTCAAGACACCTCAAGCTCAAGCTTGTGCAGAGGACATTGCCATCTGGGTCAAAAAATATATTTCACTACGAGGCCACGAGTTCTCCTATTGATGGTATATTCTGAAGTAGCCAAGACATAACCGAGTTGAGGTAGTGTCACGGTTGGAGATCATGCCATGTATGTAGAATGAGGGAGTGTAACATTTTTTCGTAGGCGTTAAATCAAAGTTTTTCCTCCTTCCATTTTGATCTTTTGTAAGATAGGGAACTTGCCTGAGATTAGGAGGCTACAAATATCATTGGCCTTGTAAAAATGCTTCGAATTCTCTATCGAAAGCCAACAACGAGACTGAACCTTTTCTTTCCAATTTTTTATCACGATTTGTGTACATTTTTTCCCAGTTATGAGTTCTCTCTTTCTCTCACTTCCGGTTCAAGTTTGTAATAGCAAAAGTTCTATTTTTATGCTTCAAAGCTTAATTGTTCGTCCAAGATTCAAGAACAATCGGCATTAGATTAGCATTAGATTATTAGAAGTTCAAGACATTCGAAAGTTAGTCGAAGAAAAAGTACAAGATTACAAATTCTGGTGGCCACTAATGCGAAGGTTAATGGCTGCCCTAGAAGCAATTGCTCTTATATTAGCTCTAGTCAAGGACAACGAGCTTCTGGTATGCACTTGAGTGGTGTCTCTAAAAGCCTCCAAAAACTCTTCCCTTTGTAGCCTCAGCGCTAAAGCAGCATCCTGATCTTGGTCTGGCGTACCTCTCCTACTACTTCTTACATCTACACCTCGAGTCGCCATCCTCATTGGTCGAATACTTCGACGGTGCATTCTGGACTGGACTCTGCTTTCAGCATTTGAAGACACAGCTCGTTGTGTCACCCTGCTGTCCCATTCACCATTCTCCTCCTGAACTGTTATTTCCCCTCTTCTTCTTGTACTAGCATGCCTACTCGACGTGCCAATTGGTCTTGTATCATAGTTCTGCAGACTACTATAGAATGCCTTTTCTGGGTCTTGAATCTTCTTTTCACGGCTATTACACTCTTTTGCTTCCTTCCTTGCTTCAACCTCTTTGGGAAAGAGAAGCTGTATTGTGTTCCAAAGAACTGTATTGACAGTGCAAGATCTCCCATTGCTGCACATTTAAGATCAACAAGAGAGATATAAGCACTAAATGTTTGAAAATGAAATGATCCCAACTGATTTGGTTCATGGAACTTTTGGAGTTGCAAATTCAACCTTATTAGTTGTCTGCATTTAGGGCACCTTTTTCCACATTTGTCAGCTGCAGATCTTAGACATTTCTTGCAGAAACTACAAAAAGTGTGAAAAACAAAAGTTCAGCTTCAGAACTTTAGTCTCCAAATTTTCATACTGGTGTAAGTTTGCAGGATGGATCAATGAACTTTTAAAAATGTCAATAAGTCCTTGAAGTTTCCATTTTGGGTTTATTATTGACATTTTCGCTATTGTTGAAAACTAACATGTTTGTTAATATCAGCCATAAACTGGTAAACTTTTAATTTTGTATCTAGTAGTTTAGTATGTGTGTGAATTTTATCAAAATATTGAATATGTCACAAAAATATCAATTTTATGTGTATTGACATTTTAAATTTCTATTGACTGGTCAAGAAATGGAAATTATGTAATAATTAATGAAAAATCAACTAAAATAATTTTGCTGCATAATTTAGGAATTAAAACAAACTCAAAATTCCAAAACGTGCAAGAACAAGAAGTCAGTTTTGGGCTTACCTGTGTCCACAAGGTGTGGTACTAGGTTCGAAGCAAATTTCCAAACAAATCTGTGAAAAGAATTAGGGGGAAAAAGGAGACAGTTAAGAATGAAAGAGAAGTGTACAAAAAGATGTCTCAAGCTTGTAAGTGGAGAGAATATCCTTACAGCACAAGAAAGCTCTTCTCTGAGCTTATCCATGCATGGGAGAGTTGAAGATGTTAAAGAAGAAGCGTCAGCTTTCTGTTCAACCATTGAATCACTCTTCTTTGCCTCAGCTTCTGCAGATTTTGGCTCTTGTTTTGGACCATCATCTGTTCATGTCATTTGAAACAACTCTGTTCATATCTTCTCTATAAATTTTGAAAATGGGCACAATTCTGAAACTCTAGCCAGCCATCCATCATCCATCAAAAGAAAACTAAGTTTATAAATACTGTTTAACCCTTGTTTTTCTTGTTACCTACTTTTAAGAGCAATTTGAAAGCTAGGACTCTATGTAGTAACAATTTGATTTTTTATGAGAATTACTGTAGGTCAATGTTTCAAAAATTAAAAATCAAATGGTTACCTAGAATTTGATTAAGAATTCACATATGTGGTTAATAACAGGTGAAAATTCTTACACTGAAGTCTTAAAAAAACATGTATAATTTCTAAAAAACAAAATAGACTAAATCAATACCAAATAGGACCTAAAATACTCGTTTTGTTATTAGAGTCTGATTGTGAATTCAAATGTTTCTATGCATGAACCTTTAATGAAATGACAAGAAAGGAAACCATCCATAACAAAATTTGTAAACATTTGTCGGGTAAGGAAAGGAATTAATTAGGGCTAAAAGGAAATCCAAATGCTCAGAGCACTGGAGAGAAGAATTCACACCTTTCACAGTGGGTTCTGTCTCATCGAGGTCAAGAACAGCCACCGGAATCGAAATTATGCTCGTCAAAGTCCTCCGTTTCCTAAAAACAAAAAACCAAGAAATCAACACCACTTTCCAACAAATCGATCCCAATTGGAACAAGAAACTCTCGGATCCGCTCATATATCTCCACGATTCACATCAAAAACAAGAGAAGAAACACAATCAATATATATATATATATTTACCTTCTTGAACCAGATGCAGGACTCTTGCGCTGGAGAACAGATCGTTTCTTCTGCTGAAACTCTCTTTCCGGCGTGTCGTCAACCACGAGGCTCGCGATTAGAAGAGCCTCTTCATCCCAGCCGGCCATGGCGGCCGCCGATTTGAATCTAGGGCTAAGAAAACTGTCCGCGTCATTTGCAATTCCAAGTGGTTTCGATTCTGAAGCGCTTGCTGTGGATCCTTCTGACACCATTTCTAGATCGGATTTGAATCGGTGAAGAAGATCATCAAAAAGAGAGAAAATAGCTTTCTTTGTTGAACAATGTTAGGAAGAACCCGGAGAGAGGGATTAGTTCAAAATGATGAACTCTCTAACGGTCGGATTTTTTTTCGTATTTGAATACGATTCGGGTCGTCTTTCGTTTCTTTTTCTTCAACGGCTACATTTCGGACAGATTAATTATTATTATTATTGAAAAAATATATTTTTGATGTCCACTTTTCATTCAGTTTTGGTCTATACTTTTCAAATTAAAAAAATTATATTACATGACAATTTTAATTTAAATATTTGCAAAGTTCTCACATACTTTCTCTACCGTCGTATTTTCACTTCATATATACACTTAATAAATCTAATATATGAAAATGACAACTTTTTAAAGTTTTTTATTTAATCACAATTAATTAAATATATTTAATGAAAGTTTTTTTAAAAAATAAATTTGAAATAATTAGTGAGTTATTATAATCGTCAGTTATTGTGGTTGGGTTATAATAATTTATGATGGATATAGATTGTTTTAGTTGGGTGTAATAGCATATGTTTCTAATTTATATTTTTACAACAAATATATATTTTTCCTTTTTTAATCATTTAACAAAATTCAAAATAATTTATCATAAATCTAAATAATATATTATGTGTATATCAAATGTATTTCATGTGTATCAAGTGTCTATAAGTATCTATTAGAATAATATCATGTGTATTCACAGATGTATCAGAGTGGATATTGGTAGTGTATTAAGGGTAATTAGAAATATATTTTGAGTATATCAAGTACGTATTAGTGATGTATCAAGATATATTAGATGTATCAAGTCTATATGAATCTCGTGGGTTGGGTTTTTTTTTTCTTTTTTTTTGTCAATTTTGAAAAAGTAAATAAATTTATACTATAAATCTAATTTTTTAAACTTAAATTGTAAAAAAGAAAAATCCTTCCAAAGATCAATTTGAAAATGTTAGTAATGTTAAGTTTGAAGATTGATTTTTATTTTAATTTGGTGTTACTAATTTTTTTATTTTTGCCATTAAATTACTAAATTTAGTAAAATGTGTCCACTCTTTTACTCAATACTCTGTCTCACATGAGGAATACTTGCTATCTCCTTACACAAAGCAAGAGTTTGGTTGTTTTTAAAGCTTTCCCACTTATGAAATAAAACTTTCTCAACTTCAAACAAAAGTTATGACCAAAATTTGTTTTAAGAATATTTGATTAATATCCAACAACATGAAAATTCATCATCCATTTGAATTTAGTATCTAACTTTGTAATTTCCTTCTAAACTTCTTTTGACCGATTTAATTTCTCATATGAAAAATATAGTTTAATTCATATTTAACATTTTGGTTGAAATTTCAATGTTATTTCTAATTGAGTCATCTCGATTATTTTGTGTTAAACCATAGTTTGTAAGGTTTGCAAAATTGCTTGATAATCTGCCTTAAAGTGATATTTGGTATAATATATTAATTTGCAAAGCTATCTGTAATTCTTATAAATTACTTATTTTAAGATGTAAAAATCTAGAATGTGTTTAGAAACGATATGGTTGAAAGTAGTGATTGTAGAAGAAGAAAAAAATTATACAATCATTCGTGATAGAGCTGCCAACAAGCTAAACACAAACATTGGAATATACATTTTTGAATTTTCATTGAAAGAAAAACCAAATTCAAATGCAATAATGAAGCAAACCCTAATTCATGTTTGGTCCAAAAACTGAAACAAAGGATGTTAGCTCCTCTCTGCCCACTTGGTGGGTTATGTTCATAAAGAGAGAGAAAATGGGTTGTATCTTATTCTGAGAGAAAGAGATAGAGAGAGAGATGGGGAGGGTTGCCTGGTTGGCTTCCATTTTCAGAAACCATTATGAATGTTGAAGGATGTGCGTAGAATTTGGATTGCCAAATGGGGTTTCCTCTCAGAATCATATCGTTTTTTAGTGACCCTTATTGTCTGCTTGCTGCTTACTCCAATGGTGATTCTCTCAGGACCCTTTTTTATTTATATATATGTTTTTATTTCCTCTGTTTCTCTCCCTTCTATGCAATTTTAACTTCATTATTATGTAATACCTAATATTCCACTTGCATTCAAAAATCCTTTTGTGAACTCATGTGTTTTTTAACATCAAATTTTCATTATAGGAAGATGGACTTTTTACCAGTTAAATTCTTGCTTGGAACTCCGAGGAACTTTTGATGAAATGAATGGTGAAACCCCCAGTGACCTCTGAGTAAAATTCTTGGAATGATGGAGTTTGATTGTTGGAAATTTGAGGATTTATTTTGCTCATATAATGAATGATGAAATGCCCAAGTGAATTCTAGTGTTGTACGTGCTCAAAATTGCATCAGTAATCAAATTTCTTATTTGTAATGATGAACTCTTTTGGTAAATTTATGCTTGGAATGTGAAGAATTTTTACTTATATATTGAATAAGACCCAAATGAATTTGAGTATCTTCATTCCCCAAAGTTGCATCAGCAATCAAATTTCTTGTTAGAGAGATCCATTTCCTATAAAATTCATGCTTGGAAATCTTGCAGGACTTCTACACATAATGGATCAGTCACATAATCTGAAAGTGATTTCTAGGTCCCGTTTGAATTTTCTTTCTGTTTTCATTTTTAGATTTTGTAAATTAACCTTATAACTTCTTTGTTTTGGTCTCTGTTTCTAACCATATTTGCAAAACTCAACCCAAAAAAATAAATTTAAAAATTAAAATTCTTGTTTTTCTTTTTCTTTTTGAGATTTAGACAAGAATTCAATCTTTTATTTGAGAAATATGAAAACCATTGTAAAGTAATTGTCAAGGAACAAACACACTTTTTTTTTCTAAAAAACAAAAAAAAACTATTATCAAACTAGACATAAGTGTTTTTCTAAAAAATGAGAAAATATTGCATCAGTAATCACATTTTTTTCTTGGAGGGGTGAAATTTCCTGAAAATCAAAGCTTAGAAATCTAAGAAACTCCATGCGAAATGACTGCTGAAAATACCCCTACCGAAGTCAATTGTTTTTTCCTCAAAATCGTAGCAGTAACCAAATTGTCAGTTGGAAACCTAAGGAACTTTTGAATCCAATGAATAGGTAGCAATGTCATTGACTCTTATAAAAATGGAATGATGCAAGAAAAAATAAAAATTCTCCCCTTTTGCATATAATAGTTAAAATTAAAGCCACTCAGGAGTTGTCTTCCAAAGACAAAAGTGGCCAGCCTTGAAGAGGAGGAAGGAATCTTTTTAAGATATCTGTTTTGGATTGCTTCTTTAAACTAATATTAGAATAAGAGAAGTTTTTTGGGGTTTGGCTATTCAATAATCACACTGCTCCATGCCTTTCTTTTTCTTTTCTTTTCTTTGGACTTGAATGCTTTTCCCATTTCAATCATTTATCACCCTTTTACACAACATCCTTTTCTTTTTCTATATGTTTCAATGAACTGGCACCATCTTTGCCAAAGCTCCTCACCTCCTTTTTAAGCATCACTTCCATGGGATTAGACTCATGCAAACTATTGCAGTTGTTTCCCATCGAGATCGAGATATGGTACGACAGCCATGCTGTAACAAGGTCGGACTGAAACGAGGCCCCTGGACAGTTGAGGAAGATCATAAGCTCATGAACTTCATCCTCAACAATGGCATCCATTGCTGGAGATTGGTGCCTAAACTTGCAGGTCTTTTTTTTTTTCTTGTTGCTTAACCAACTCTGCTTGACATAATTTATAACTTCCGGGTCTGTTTAGTCACTCGTTTTGTGGAATGGGGTCTGGAAGTTGGCTTTAAGAAGTGTAGTTTAGTGAATTTTATATGTTATAAGTTGATCGTGATGCTTCAAGATCAAATAGTTCTATAAGAAAGAAGGTCTTCAATCTATTATTGTAGGAAAGATATACCTCCAGTGAAAACTAAGTGCCAAAAAAAGTAGGTAACCAAACATGTTGTTGGCTTCCCTTTAAGAGTTTACTTTTAAAAGTAACTTTCTTACTTTTGTTTTCAAAGTGACTTTAAGTAAATACAAATACAATCTAATAGCTCTCTAAGCTAAAATCATCCATATTTTACAACTCATAGGCTCATGCTCTAATAAAGGACGAAAACAAAATAAAAGAAACTCATCAGCGAAAACAAACAACTTTTAGAAAACAACCACATGAATATAATTTGTCGAATTCTAACAGCACGAGATTTTTTACGGGGAGTTTTCTTTTCTTTTCTTTTCTTTCTGATGGAAAAGGTTTGCTAAGATGTGGAAAGAGTTGTAGACTAAGATGGATTAATTACCTGAGGCCTGATCTCAAGAGAGGTGCTTTCACAGAAACGGAAGAAAACCAAATCATTCACCTTCATTCCCTTCTTGGTAACAGGTATAATGAAATGAAACAAACTTCTTTTCCTTTTGCATATACTTTTTCTTTCAAATTCACGAACCAAATTCACATAGTTTTCTACTAACTCTTGCAGATGGTCGAAAATCGCAGCACATTTTCCGGGTCGAACCGATAATGAAATCAAGAACCATTGGAACACTAGAATCAAGAAGAGATTAAAGCAACTTGGTTTGGATCCATTGACGCACAAAAAACTCACTGAGAAAACAGATAGACTAAAAGAACAATTGTTTTCATTAAGAACACAAGAGGCAATAATGCCAAATTTTGATTTTGAGACAAAGGAAATAATCCCAATTTCATCCCATATGTTATCTTCAGATGGTTCAAGTAATCTGGTGTGCAAAGGCATTGGATATGAAATGTGGATGGGCCAATTAGAAAGCAACAGCAATGCATCATTTTCCTTGGAGTATTGTTCTTCAATGAATGAATCTCTATCAATCATCAAACAGAACTCCGTACAATTTGATAGTTTGGATTCACTTCCTTCATGTTCATGGGATGATGGGGTTCCCAAGTTCAATAAGCTAGAAAAGGATGACATTTACTCGCTCGGGAATGGCGGTGGCTACTACGTTGATACCTTCTCTCACTAAGCTTTCTTTCTCTAAAGCCTACGTACATGTTCCACATTGTGAACTTGGGTCATATTTCATCTGTTCTTTTAATCACTGTAATTACCTTTTTCTTTCATTGTCATGCTCAATAATCACACTTGCTTGTCCAAATAGCACATAAAGCTTGATATTAATGTGGGAAAATTTTCATTTCTTTGAGTTCAAATTCAACTTTCCCATTAAATGGAAAAACTTGGGAACTTTTGATTTTGGGTGGTTTAACTTACAGGGGTGTTAAGAGTGTTCTAAAAGTTAGTGTTTTTTGCCAAAACATTTTAATTCGTTAGCTAAGTAGAGTAAAAAGTGCTTGATAAAAAAAAAAAGTTTTGATGTTTAGTTCTATATATATTGGTTCAAGTTCTTTCTTTAAAGCCAAGCACTTGGGCCAAATATTTAATCTAAAAGTGCTTTATCACAAGATAAGTTGTGGGGGAGCTGCTTTTGATTTTGATTTCTCTAAAAAAGTATGTTTATTTAATTTTCGAACATAATGATTTTGAATGGGGAAGGACTAAAAGCACTTCAAAACATAGAGTAAGCATTATTTTTGTTGTGAATAAAAGCAATTAAACAAGTGGGGACTCAAAATAAAATTGAATAAGGAGTTAACAGGAAGAAAATTATATATTTTAATTTACATATTTTATTTTTGATTTATGTCACAACTTCACTGCATAGAAAATAGTTTAACTATAAGTTTAATTTTAATGAATTTTAGTATTTAGTTAATTTTTCTTTTATCTTCTTCCGATGCTCGAGTATTGTTTATCTTTAATCCTAATCATTAACCATTCATTGCATGGGAATATTGACACAAAATTATATTGAGATGAGAGTAATGAGTAATGAAATGTTGACATGACCACTCCATTAGATAAAATTCAGATGAAATTAGTGTTATTTAGTTAGCTAATTGGTCGGTACTAATCAACTAACAAATAAATGTCACATCACTACCACTATAGTAGGATACAAAAATATTGACCAAATTGAAAGTGAGTGAGTTAAACATATGTTAAATAATTTATTTATATTTATGAAAAAAACTCTATTTAGTCACTAAGTTTTTTAGATTTTGAAAATGTATCGTTTTAGTTAAAATAAGTTGAGAAGGTTATTTAAATAATCTTTTATCTTAAATAACTATAGGATTTTAAATTAGAAGAACAATTTTTTTTAAAAAAAAATCTCTTCTCTATAATATTTTCTAAATTTTAAATATCATGTAATTATTTTAAAAATTACAAAAAAAGAATACTTCAATAGCCTTTTAAACCTGAGTAAGAACTAGAAGACTTGAGAATTCATATGTTAGATGGACACATTATTCAGATAATTTTTTTTATATAAAAAATGTGACTTTTCCGATTCATTAAAATGTGTTGCATCAAATTAAGTATTAGATCATATCCGATTCATTATTATTGATGGTTCAAACTTCAAAGAAAGATAAAAGATAATATTGGTTTTTTAGGGTTTGAGAAATCCAATGCAATAATAATGCATTCTGATGAAACAAAAGCCCCCATGATTTGATTCATCATGGGGGTGAAGATGGTAACTTGAAGCTTACTTCATGAAAGTATCAAACAAAACCCATTTAATTGAATTAGAGGGGTATTGATGAGGGGGCAAAAAGCGAAGTTATGGAATAGTTTTGTCTGCTCAGAATATCACCTTTGCTTCTTCTAATCATTCTATCTCAGCTTTAGTTATAATTATAATTATAAATTATTATTCAACCTTTTTCTCTTTACATTCACTCACATATATATATATATATATACATCCTTTTATTGTATAATGTACCCTAATCTGCCAACCTTTTTAAAAATATTATATTTATACTATTATCTTAGTGAATTTGTTAATTGGATTCAATGTGTACAATAATGCTATACTAAACCCACCTCAAAAGTTCAAATGGTGTACTCCATCATTCACTAGCCATTTAAATAAAATGGAAGGTAGGTGTTTTAAGAATAGAGTAGTAGAGTGATTTTAATGGGCTTGAATGGTCCTTTTAAATGTTTTCTTAAACTACTTTTAAGTAAAAATATGATTTTAAATAAAAAAAACACCTTTATCAAAATTTTAGAATACTAGAACAGAAATTGCATTCAATAACAAAAAAAAATAAAATAGAAAATTGAACACGATTTTAAATCATATAAAATATAGCTTTTAATTCTTCTTCTACAATTTGGGCTACTTGAAAAACTAGAGATATCTCCAGATTCACATGTAGAGACAATAAGCTCTCTTCTTCTTCTTCAATTTTCATCAGTTTAACATCAGATTTAGCTCAAGTATGCTTCATAAACTTTGTTACAATTTGAGTTAGTTTTCAAACCTAATGGATCTCACCTTCTTATTCTTCTTCTGTAGCTTGCAATCAATAAAACATCAGGGTTGTGTAAGCTGAAACCAAAATGGCCACATATGGGCTTTGAATTGAGTTTTCTTGTCTTCTTCAACCATAATTCTCCAAATTTCTTCTTCTTCTCTTCTCCAATTATCCCTTGATTTCTCTCTAAAACTTGGATGAATGGCATGAAAAATGGGTTTAAGAATGGTTGGCGGTGGACTTAAAAAAACCCATTAACTCACTTTTTTTTTAATATTAATTCTCTTTTCCTTTCCTCTTTTCTTTTGCTTTTCTATAATTGACTTCAAATATTAATTTCTAATATGAACTTTACTACTCCAAGTTTAAGTGAACCAAAATGAATAGGATGGTATAAAATTTATATAACATGCGAATGATGGTATCATGTACAACGAGTTTACATATGAAATAGAAATAGTAACCACTAGATGTAACTATGTTAACTATTTAGATTTCTATTTTATTATGATAACCTATGTAACTTAGTCTTAATCTTGAATGTATCATGAACTTCTGTTCGCGAGAGATGTCCTTTGATTTGTAGGAGTGAGAGTGACTAAATTTCCGACTCAACAAGCTTATCATTTTAGGGACAATATCGAATGGGGAGCTAGAATTATAATCATATAAGATGAAATTCACTTATTTTTTACTTTAGGATAAATAGATTAACGTTCCCTTAAATAGTGTCTCTGACACTTAACAAAAAAATTCTACCTTCTCCATGGCACGTGAGAAGTTTCTGTTTATTTGCTAGACCATAAACAAATTGTTCAATATATGAGCATTGATATTTAAAGACTTACACATAACCTAAGGGTAAAATGGTAGTTTAATTTGACCCATATGGTGTTACAAACATTGGTGAAGAACTAACTTACTGTTATTGATCTATATACGTGAACGCAGAAATATATCTACAGTGAAAAGAGTTCAATTGTGAGTCTTTAGTAGAGTGTACATGTAAAGATCCAACTCTTTATACTAAGTTGAAGTCATTACTACTAAAATAAATAAAGATTTATTTTATAAAAAACTAAAGAAAACACTAAATCTTTCAAATGAAAACCTCAAACACTCATTTATAAATCGTGAATAAAGTATATAGAAACACATTGTAGTTTCCAAGTGTAGATACCAAATTCATTGTAAATTTAACATACTTCCACAACATTCCATAACAACAACAATATTCCACAATAACAATGTGATTTTAGGGTTCCCTCTCTTCAACCATTTGTCAATTCATTAAAAAGTTCATCAAAGACACATATGTCATCAACCCTAAATCTTACAAGAAGCAAATCGAACATGCCAAAATAGACATTGTAGTTTACAAGAACATTTAATTTGAAGATCTTCAAACATGCCAAAATTTGAAAGCTTCCAAATCCATTTCGAAATTCACATTGTACTTGCCAAATTCATTTCCAA
This sequence comes from Cucumis sativus, assembly GCF_000004075.3. Lineage (NCBI taxonomy): Eukaryota > Viridiplantae > Streptophyta > Magnoliopsida > Cucurbitales > Cucurbitaceae > Cucumis > Cucumis sativus. Next base: position 23,683,493 of record NC_026657.2, read on the forward strand.
ACTCCATAAGTTTAACAATGCATCACCCACAAGAACGAAACAAAAAAAAAAAAAAAGGAACAAAAAGAACAAAAACAATAACAACAAAATCAACAACAAGAAAAAAAACAACAACATTTACACATTTATGAGAAAAGAAATTCTATACCAAAAGGTGGTGATGGCGGCAAGACAAGGAGGAAACGAGTTAGGGGAGAATAATATACATAGAGCATTGGCAATCACAAAAACAGACGTATTTAATATTATTTCTAAACCATAAACCAAAATAAAGAAAAAAAAACATATCCTTACCAGTGAGGGGCGATGACGAGCGACTGACGTCTGGCTCACAAGAGGCGACGATGGAAGGCAATGACAAGCGGCAGTAGGGCTTCCTCTTTCTTTTACAACCTTTTTCTCTCTATCTCTCTTGTTTTGTCCCTGAATAGAGTTTTTATAGGGAAACTTCCGACGCACCACGATAGGCGTCAGAAAAAAGAAAAAAATTAAATAATTATTGTCTTTTGCCCGATGCCAAACATGTGTATACATCGAAAGTTGTGTGGCTATTCCCGATGTGTAGCTAATGGCGGCGAGAATGCCCTCACAACGCCCAACATTTTACATGTGGCGTCGATGAATAGTCAAGTTCTCGATGCGCACCTTACGGTGTCACGAGAGATCTTATCTCTCGGTGTTTCAAATCCTATTTCTCTAAATAAGTGTCGGGATATTCCCATTTTTTGTTGCATGTTAAGTTAATAAAGAGAAGAAGTTGCTTGTTCTACTACATTGTTTGGTGCTTATTAATTAGTTGTTTTAAAATCTTAAGTAAATTAAGTTGGTTGTTTAAGTTATTCCATTGCGTTGTGTTTATCTAAGTTAAGTTGATTGATTTTTGACGTTGGAGTTATTTCGCTTATTAGGCCTTTAGTGTTTGATACATGTTGAGTGTCTAGGTCGCATGCCTCCACTAGGTCGCGTAAAGTGACTTTTGGGGCAGAGCATGACAAATTCATATGTTGCCTCCTCTCCTTGTCCATCATTGCAAGCTTGGTGAGATAGAATACATACAACTTCATCTCATCCTCATCACTCTCAAACTGAAGGGTTGGGTAATCCTTGTCCAACGCAGACCCATTTATGTTTGTCCTATCCCCAAATATAACCTTCTTAATTTAAGGGCCTATACCTCAACCCCTTTATAATGTCAAAATCCTCTCGCCCTAAGAAGACCTTATCACCCAGTAATTTAAAAATAATTATGTTATCTCGTCTCTCCTCGACCTCTCTCTCAACAAAATGTAATGACATAGAGGTCTACTGAACACCAACTTTACATCTAAGAAATATACAAAGACGGTTTTTCTAAACATATAAAGTTGCTCGAGTGTTAACTTATTTTTTATACTTGACACGATCTTCGATAGATGTGAACAACACATCAAGTTTGCAAGGATAAGGAGTCAGAATTGCAGATTTTGGTGATAAGAGGCATTTGCAAAACAGAAAAAAATACATAACAGAAAATGATAAGTACTCTTTTGTTCTAAATCTCGGTGTCATCTTAGGTCAATCTCAGCTGAGAACAACATGAATTGATCATGGCACCTGAGCAACATTGCATCGGGATGTCATAAGATAAGGGTTTCACATGTATTATGTGATGTATCTCAAACCAATCTCAAAATCATCTTCGAGACTACAACACAAAATACATGTGAAATGGAACAAATCTCGAGACTCATTCAACCAATATTGAGGCACTTTCATCAATCTCGATCGAGATGCTTCATCTGCACGTACGATCCAAGATTGATGAAATTGTCGAGATTCATTTAAGAAAACCATACACATTAACTTAAAATAATGTTCTATATCCAATTGCAACAGAACATCTACTACATATTTTTCCATCCACTCAAATTTATCAGAAAACACTATAACATAAACTAAAAACTAAATCCTAAACTACGAAATCGTTCAAAGTAATTCACCTTCAGATATTTAATTTTGAGATAACTTCTTGAAATTTAAGGGAGCAAAAATCAGAGAAATATCTTCAATTTTGAAAGCAAACTTGTTTAGTGTCGATCAAAATGAGTTTAGGGTTGAAGACTATGAGAATATCTAACATTTAGTCTTCGAAAGTCGAAAGGTATTTTGTCACCCGATAAAACTCTTTATTTTGAAATTTAAACAAAAACTGATAGTGCTAATCTAATTATGTTGAAAGAATTTTTTAAAACTACCTTTTTTTTTTTTTAATGCGGCTACGTTTAAGATGTAAAACTAGAAGTGAAAAACGGAGCGGTAACAACAGGGAGCGGAGCGGTGAAAGTGTGCTAATTCACATAATTTACCTAATTCGTACCTCGGACTCATCGGCCCATGGGAAACGGAGCGGTAACAACAGGGAGCGAGTGACGCTCGAGGAAAGGAAGGAGCTCATCAAATGCAGAGAAGCCATGCTGCCTTTGCACAGACTTTTCAGGACGATCCATACAACCCTCGATGCTCCTCAAATTACCACGTTCGCTCTTCATGCACCCAAATATGTAAGCCTTTTCCCCACTTATTTTCCTACTGATTTCAATTCTGCTTACCTTTCTCCTTATATCGATCCATTCTTGCCTTTCGATTTCTGGGTTTTTGTCGGATTATGATTGGTGATTTGGTATTACAACTCTCCATTTTATTTCGTCTTTCTGGAGTCGTTCGTCGCAATCTGTGATCGCTAGTATCAACTGCTCCTGCTTTCTCTTCTGGTAAGCTCCATCATGTTAAGGAAAGGGGATTAATAACTGGCCTTCTTATTGGCAGGTTAATATCCTAATAAGTTTATGTACTAGAAATTTGACTGCCCCGTTTCTTCCTTTTGCTAATGGGTTTTTAATTTTGGATACTCCCATTTCATTAAGAAATCCGAGGCATGAATTAGGTGGCTGCAATGTTAGAAGTTCTGTTGGTGTGCAATTTTTCTTCATTATTTTAGTGAATGTGCTACCGGCCTTGCGGCTAATTTCTTAGATTGGAAACGTACTGGGTTACTACTTAGTAGACTTCTTATTATTACTTTTTTTTTTTTTTTAAATTAGGAAAAGAATGGGGGCTGCCCAATTTACACAATTTAATGATAGATAAGTAATTGACAAGAGAAGAGATTGAGGTTCTTGTTCTTTATCAGTGACGATGCGAGTTTCTTTCGAGCCACATAGACCACAAGAAAGTCTGAATAAAGTTAAGACGAAGGATCTTCTTTTCTTTCTTGAATGGATGCCCAATGAACATGACTGAGAGAAGACCCCAAATTTCATTAGGGAAGTAGGCAGTCTGCCAACTAAAAGCCACTAGAATTTGTTCCCAAAAAAAATCTAGCCTTTTTACACCATATGAAAAGGTGACCGTGTTTCCTCATCATTTTTGCCAAGAATGTGGCAACTAGGAGAGATATTAATCCATGGAGATCTTCTTTCCGGCTTGTTGTGAGTTATAAGGCATGAGTTGTTGAGTTCTCTTACTGAAAACTTCAGCTTTTTAAGAAAAATTCATTTCCAAATGGAAAGATATAGGTCTTTTTCACCGTGAATGATCACCAGCTGAGGATATTAACTTGGATAAGGATTTTGATGATAGTTGGTGAAAGTGCTGAGAAGGCATTTTTTTGTAAAAGCTAGCAAGGAGTTAGTTGTTAGGTAATAAGTTTGTTAATAACTTGTACTTCATTCTTCTATGAAGAAAATCCTCTTCCCTCGTTTGGAAGGAGAGTTCATTTTGAAAGTACTCTAATAATTGGTAGTACATCACTAGTGGCATCAAAGCAATCCAAGACTTCTTGGATGGCCCGAAGAAAAGGAAACCAGCCGGGTGGTGGTAACGCTCACCAACCAAAACGTGGAAGAAACCCCAATCCTCTCACTAAGATATTCAATGTTGTTATACTTGTAGATTAGCAAGGAAATTAGGTTTAGAAAAATGCGTAACTTATTTTTTTAGCCAGTCAGTTTATTTAATTTAGATATTAAAAAATATATAATTGTTAAATTAATTTTATTTTAAAATTTTATACAAATATATAAATAATTTTCAATCTTTAATAAGTTATTTTAGGAAAATTAGTTGTTTTAAAGTTTATTCTTTAAATTTTATTTGCTTATATATTTAGAACTTTTATAATTTTGTAATTCATATTATTTAATTTAGATAGTACAACAATATATTTTATATTTATATAAATATTAGATTACAAGTTTAGTCTCTAAAATTTTAAAACTGTATTTAATAAATCTCTAAATTTTAATTTTGTTTCTAATTGAGCCTTAAAATTTAAATTTAGTAAGCTATAGACTGTACACTATTTAACAAAGGAATCGAGGAATGAGTCCTCGGGAGGATCCATTTCCTCCATGGGGTCTTCACCTGATGATGCAATTCAAATAGCTTAAACTTCTATAACCTATTGTTCTAACTAGTTTAACGTTATAGTTTACTGTTATATTTGTTAGAACCAATGTTTTTAAAGGCTCAAGGCGCACTAAAGCGCATTGGTCATTTGGAGCCTAGGCGCAAGGCGCAAAAAAAGGCACAAGCTTTTTTTTCATAAGGTGCACTATATATAAAAAGAAAAGAAAATATATATGTACACACATAGGAGAACAACAATGTATAAAATATAAGTACCCAATATAAGTAGCCTAAACAACAAAACATAACAGAAAACTACCCAGTATTCAACAAGTCAACAATCAAAATAAAAGTTCATCCCTAAAGATCAAACTCATCATCACTAAATTGATCCTCGTCTTCATTCACTCCTTCGTTAGACTTATAGACATCATTATCTTCTTCTTCCCAATCGAAGTCATCTAAATTTACTTGTTTGCGTTGCGTGGTAGACAAGCATGAACATGAAACAATAGTCTTTGCTCTAGAGGTACTAGCTCTAGAATAGAATGATGGTTGCTTTGCTCTGGCAGCTCTAGAAACATCACCCCACGTTAAAGAATCATCGTCGAATACCAACTCATCATCCTCCTCAGAATCGTCATCCTATCTTCCAATCAACCATTCGTTACTATCATCAATATCTTTCAAGGAGATGGGGTCAACAATATCTCGTAGGTTGTATCGACGTTTTAATGCTCTGTTGTATTTGATGAACACTAGATCATTCAAATGACTTTGAGCAAGCCTATTTCGTTTCTTGCTATGAAGTTGAACAGTTAGAAAGTTTCATCGTCAGTGAATCAACAAATTTTGATTCTCATTCTCAATGTACTTAAGGAGAGGAAAGATAACCTCTTCAAACGCACTCCAATTACGCTCGCATCCAGAAGCACTACAAGTAAGACCTAAAATTCTCACAGCAAACTTTTGCAAGTTTGGAGTTGATTGTCCAAAATTATCCCACCATTCCACTATAGGCACAAACAAAAAAAATATATTAATAGAAGAACTTGTTGCTAGTATCGTTGAGTAATCGTTTAGTTGAAATTTACCTGGAGATATTTTGTCCCTTTGTCTGATTGCTAAAGGTTGTCCGAATAATGCTTCAGCTCTCTTATACTTGCTTAGTTCTGCAAGTATTTTGTCTTGTACTTCCAATGAAGCAACCATTTTTGTTATGCATGAGTAGAGTCCATTAACTATTTCATCATCCTCTTGGATATTAGGATTCGAATAATAGAATGACAGGTTTAAATAATACCCCGCTGCATGCAGAGGACGATGCAACTGAAGCTCCCATCTTTTATCAATTATGGTGAAAATGTCCTTGTATTTTTCTTCATTATTATTGAAGGATTTAGCAATAACTTTCTTAGTTCTATCCATAGCCTCATAAATATATCCATAGGTGGCTTCTTCTCGCCATCAACCAATCTAAGAACTCGGACTAGTGGGCTTGATACTTTAAGAGCGAAAACAATTGTAGTCCAAAAACTAACCAACAAAATAGTCTGAACTACTCTTTTCCCTTGTTGCTCCTTACTCCATATTTGCTATCCTTCCAATCATTTGAAGTAAACATCTTCCTCAGATTATTCTTTTGACGATGTATACTCGATAATGTAATGCAGACAGTAGCAAAACGAGTCTTAGCTAGTCTAACTAACTCCTTTTGGTTAGTAAAATGTCGCATCATGTTTAACAATCCAGGACGAACATATATGAAATTGCTAATCTCCATGCCTCTTTTCAATGCTTTGCGAATATTCGAGATCTTGTATATATTCTCCAACATCAAATCTAAGCAATGAGCGGCACATGGAGTCCTTATTAACTGTGGTTGCTTTGCTTCTAACAATCTCCCTATTAACAAAGAAAATAAGTACACATTTAACTTAGAACTCAACTAAATCTAACAAATTTAGGTTATAACTTGTAAGTAGTCTACATTCTTACCTGCCATCACATTTGCTGAGGCACTATCTGTAACTACGTGTACAACACTTGCTTCTCCAATTCGGTCTACAAAATTGTCAACTCAAACGTCTTCTTTTCATCTTTCACATAGGATGAAACATCGATGGACTCAATAAACATGATGCCTTTAGGACTGTTAACTAAAAAGTTAATTAATGTCCTATTTCTTCTATCGTTCCATCCATCAGCCATAACACTGCATCCAACCTTGGCCCACTATGCCTTATGGCTACTCATCAACTCATTTGTTGCTTCTAATTCCTTCTTCAAACATGGAACTCTTAACTCATGATAAGATGGTGGTTTCAATCCAGGACCGAATTGCCCAATTGAGTCAATCATAGGGGCAAAACTATCATATGTGCAAGCATTCAAAGGCATTCGTGCATCATAGAACCATCGAGCAATTCTTTGGATGGTGTGCTCTCTCATTTCCTTCTTGTATGCCGCATTTAACGAAGTTTGTTTTCCTTTGTCCTTTCTATTTTGAACCAAGGTTTCTGGGTTGAGAGTAAAAAATTAACCCATTGGACCTTTTTGCCTTGGCTTCTTCAAGCTCGGGCCACTTGGTGTTGCTCTGTTGTTTACACTAACATTCCCTTCATCCTCATCCTCGATATCGTAATCTTCTACATCAATGTCCAGAATCAGATTTCTTTGTTCTTTAATCTCTTTTTTCTTGGACATGTACTCTTTAATTTCTTCCTTCACGTGATCCGGACATTTTGTACAGGCGGTGACATTTCTATAACCACCAATGAGGGGTTGTTTCATTCTATATACCCCTCCTTTTGTTACTTTTGAACAAAATCCACAGACAAACGTATTTATATCTTGGTCATTTTGCAATTGACCATATTTTCACACCGGATTTTTTCTCGAACTTTCATCAGCCATCTATGATCTAAGTTATTAAAATAATTATTCACAAATTATTTTTTTTAAAAAAACAGATCAATATTTTATAAGAAAAAACAGCAGCTTTTTAACTCTGCTGTTTTAGTTTTTTTTAAGAAAAAACAGCAGCTGTGCTAAAAAGAAAAAAAAAACAGAAGCAATATGTGTTAAAAAGAAAAAAAAGACAAAAGGTATTTATGCTATTTGTGTTAAAAAGAAAAAAAAGAGTCAAGGTATTTGTTGAAGAAGAAGAAACCTTGCTGTTTTGCGTGAAGAAGAAGAAGGGTGGCCGATGGTTTTGGGAAGCTTCCTTATCTTCTCTTTTCCTCTGTTTTTGCACCAAAAAACAGAGTAATGGCAGCACCAAATTGATTTGTTGAAGAAGAAATCTTCACGTTTTGTGTGAAGAAGAAGGGTGGCCGGTGGACCTTACCTTGCCGAAGAGATTTGTTGAAGGTCGGCGCCGGCGATAGAGTTTCTTTGAAGCAGAATAGAAAAGGAACGGAAGTAGATGAAGAGTCGTTCGTTTTTCGCACGCGGGAGGAGAAGCGTGAAGGGTTGTTTCTTCACTTTCACGTAATAGGTTTAGAAAACCTATATAATAATATTCTTTTTATAATTAAAGCCCAGCCCATTAGTTACAGAAGGGAGGCGCGCGCCTAAGCCCACGCCTAATGCGACTTGAGCCTAGGTGCGCCTGAAGGGAGGCGTGCGCCTAAGCCGGAGCTTTTTCAGAAATCGCTCCGCTTCTTCTCAAATAAGCTCCAAGTGGGCGCCTTAGTGGATGGACCGATAGAAGAAATAGAACATTAATTAACTTTTTAGTTAACAGTCCTAAATGCACCATGTTTATTGAGTCCATCGATATTTCATCCTATGTGAAAGATGAAAAGAAGATGTTCGAGTTACTTGACAATTTTGTAGACCGAATTGGAGAAGCAAGTGTTGTACAAGTAGTTACAGATAGTGCTTCAGCAAATGTGTTGACAGGTAAGAATGTAGACTACTTACAAGTTATAACCTAAATTTGTTAGATTTAGTTGAGTTCTAAGTTAAATGTGTACTTATTTTCTTTGTTAATAGGGAGATTGTTAGAAGCAAAGCGACCACAGTTAATAAGGACTCCATGTGCTGCTCATTGCTTAGATTTGATGTTGGAGAATATATACAAGATCTCTAATATTCGCAAAGCATTGAAAAGAGGCATGGAGATTAGCAACTTCATATATGTTCGTCCTGGATTGTTAAACATAATGCAACGTTTTACTAACCAAAAGGAGTTAGTTAGATCAGCTAAGACTTGTTTTGCTACTGTCTGCATTATATTATTGAGTATACATCATCAAAAGAATAATCTAAGGAAGATGTTTACTTCAAATGATTGGAAGGATAGCAAATATGGAGTAAAGAGCAACAAGGGAAAAGAGTAGTTCAGACTATTTTGTTGGCCAGTTTTTGGACTACAATTGTTTTCGCTCTTAAAGTATCCGACCCACTAGTCGAGTTCTTAGATTGGTTGATGGCGAGAAGAAGCCACCTATGAGATATATTTATGAGGCTATGGATAGAGCTAAGGAAGTTATTGCTAAATCCTTCAATAATAATGAAGAAAAATACAAGGACATTTCCACCATAATTGATAAAAGATGGGAGCTTCAGTTGCATCGTCCTCTGCATGCAGCGGGTTATTATTTAAACCCGTCATTCTATTATTCGAATCCTAACATCCAAGAGGATGATGAAATAGTTAATGGACTCTACTCATGCATAACGAAAATGGTTGCTTCATTTGGAGTCCTTGAAAGATATTGATGATAGATATTGATGATAGTAACGAATGGTTGATTGGAAGATAGGGTGACGATTCTGAGGAGGATGATGAGTTGGTATTTGACGATGATTCTTTAATGTGGGGTGATGTTTCTAGAGCTGCCGGAGCAAAAGAACCGTCATTCTATTCTAGAGCTAGTACCTCTAGAGCAAAGACTATTGTTTCATGTTCATCCTCGTCTACCACGCAACGCAAACAAGTAAATTTAGATGACTTCGATTGGGAAGAAGAAGATATTGATGGCTATAAGTCTAACGAAGGAGTGTGAATAAAGGCGAGGATCAATTTAGTGATGATGCGTTTGATCTTTAGGGATGAACTTTTATTTTGATTGTGGACTTCTTGTTGAATACAGGTTAGTTTTTTGTTGTGTTTTGTTGTTTAGGCTACTTATATTGGGTACTTATATTTTATACATTGTTGCTGTGCTATGTGTGTATATATATTTTCTTTTCTTTTTATATATAGTGCGCCTTATGAAAAAAAGTCCGTACCTTTTTTTGCGCCTTGCGCCTAGGCTCTAGAGGATCAATGCACTTTAGTGAGCCTTTAAAAACATTGACCTCAATATCCCCTGTTGCATCGAAAACTTTCCCTCGGCTTGCTCTTCCTGGCTTCCCAACTCTTCTATTATCTTCTTCAATTTACTGTCATTCTCTACTTCCTCCTTGATTATCTTTAGATCAATGATTGTTGGAGCAGACAGATTGCACAAATGGACTGTTGGAGGCATTCGGGAAAGGGCGTTTGCTGCCTTGTTTTTCAGCGCTGGTTTGTACATATCTTCGAAAGAACATCCAAGCAACTTTGCTATCCACTTTTGATATTGTGGCTGAATCACCCACGGTTCCAAGAGAAGCTTTATTGACCTCCGATCGGTTTTAACCACGAATTTTGTCCCCAACAAATACGGTCTCCATCTCTGGACTGCCAATACGACAACCACTAACTCTCTCTCATAGACCGGCTTTGCTCTATCCCTCAATGCCAAGGTATGGCTGTAGTATGCAATTGGGCACTTTGCTTGAATCCACACTGCCCCAATGCCGTACCTTGAAGCATCTATTTCAATCTCGAATGGCAAGTTGAAATCCAGCAAAGCTAACACAGAAAGTGTCATCATGGCATTCTTCAACTTCACAAAAGCTTCCCTTGCCCTCTTTATCCACTTAAACGCTCCATTCTTCAATAGTTGTGTTAATGATGCTGCCATAGCTCCATATTGATGCACAAACGGTCTATAATAACCGGTCAATTCCAGATATCCATGTACTTCTCTCACATTAGTAGGATAGGGCTATACAGCTATTGATCTTATCTTCTTCGGATCAACCTCCACCCCTTGACCTGAGATGATATGCCCCAAATATTCTACCTTTGCCTTCGCAAAACTACATTTCTTCTTATTCGCAAAGAGCTCATTTTCCCTTAGGACGTCCAATACCAATTCCAGATGTTGCTAGTGTTCCTCCAAGTCTTTGCTGTAGACAATTATGCCATCAAAAAACAATAGCACAAATCTCCTTAAGTAAGGTCGAAAGATGTTATTCATTAAGGATTGGAATGTTGACGGTGTGTTGGTTAAGTTGAATGGCATAACCAAAAACTCGTAGTGCCCCTTTTGTGTTCGAAAGTCCTTCTCAATATCCTCCGCATTCATTCGTATTTGATAGTAGCTTACCTTCAAATCTATCTTAGAAAGCATACACGCCTCATTCAACTCATCAAACAACTCTTGAGCGCTCCATAATCTACACATAAATGCTAGCTCCCGTCCTTTTTCTTAAATAACAATACCGAGCTGGAATAGAGACTAATGCTCGGCCTTATTACACCGGATGTGAGCATTTTTTCCACCAATTTCTCCATCTCTTCTTTCTGCTGGAATGCATACCTATACGGCCTTACATTGATGGGATCGGTTCCCTTTTTCAGGTGTATGTGGTGTTCTATCTCCCTTCTTGGAGGCAGCCTTTTTGGCCAATAAAAAATGTCCTCAAACTTATCTAGGACTGCTGGCACAGACTCTTCCACCATGTAAACTTCATCAATTCCATAAAACTCGGCCATCGTCACCCCTGCCATCAAAGCTCTACACTCTATCAGGAATCCCTAGCTGAAGGGGTTAATGTGATCATGGTGGTAGTTGACCGGCTGAGTAAGTATTCTTACTTTATATCAATGAGACATCCGTTTTCAGCTAAGCACATTGCCTCCATATTCATCGACAAAATAGTAAGCAAGCACGACATTCCTAAGTCGATTATCACAGACCGGGATAAAATCTTTCTTAGTAATTTTTGGAAAGAACTGTTTGCAACTATGGGGACTATTCTAAAGAGGAGTATGGTGCTTCACCCACAAACTGATGGGCAGACAGAAAGGGTAAATAGATGTCTTGAAACTTATCTGAGATGCTTCTGTAATGAACAACCAAAAAAATGGGATAGACTGATTCCATGGGCAGAATTGTGGTATAATACCACCTTCCATGCATCCACCAAAGTGACCCCTTTTCAGACGGTATACGGTAGACCGCCTCCTCCCCTGTTATCCTATGGTTACAAGAAAACTCCTAATAATGAGGTTGACACACTGCTGAAAGAACGTGACTTAGCCATCAATGCCTTAAAGGAAAACCTGTGTGTAGCCCAGAACAAGATGAAGAGAACAGGATGAAGAAAATGGCTGATCGAAATAGAAGAGAGTTAAAATTTAAGGTAGGAGATGAAGTCTACTTGAAATTGAGACTTTACCGGCAACGCTCCTTAGCTCGGAAGAAGTGTGAGAAGTTAGCACCTAAATATTACGGACCCTACAAACTTATTGAAGAAATAGGAGCAGTTGCGTACAGATTGATGTTACCCCTGGAAGCCAGTATCCACAATGTGTTCCATATTTCTCAGTTAAAACTAAAGCTGGGTAATCAACAAGCTGTTCAACACCAGCAACCTATGCTAACGGAAGAGTTTGAGTTACAATTATGGCCAGAAACAGTGTTGGGAGTCCGTTGGAATCAGGAATTGGGAGGAAATGAATGGTTAATCAAATGGAAAGGGCTGCCGGACAGTGAAGCAACTTGGGAATCTGTTTTCCAAATGAACCAACAATTCCCTGACTTTCACGTTGAGGATAAGGTGAACCTGGAACCGAGGGGTATTGTAAGGCCCCTATTATCCATACATACAAAAGGAGGGGTAAAAACGTAAAAGCTCACGCAGCATAAAAGGGGAGAATATTAGGAAAAGAACATGAGAGTGGGGCCCACGGGGAGGAATGAGAAAAGAGCTACAAATAAGGCCTTATCGGGATTGGGGGCTAGGTTAACTTTTTGTCTTCATTGGGTCTGTAGAGGCTGCTAGGTCTAGGAAAGAATACTATCCTTTCCTAGGGAGGTTTGACATGATATTATCATCACGTCAGAAAGCCTCTTAGATGGACCTTCCTTTCAAGCTTCGCCCGCAACCGTTCCTCTCAATGTAATTGTCCTCATCGGAAAGTTGGTATTGCCTTTATTATCATTGTTACTCGTAGCCATATTACACTTGGCACTAGTCGAAGGATATATGGGAAGTTTCCCTCCAGAATATCCCGAAAGATTTGCCTCCTTTCTTATAACTTCTCGATTCTCCACCATTTGCACCAACCTCATCATCTATGATCATCCTACTGGTTCACAAAACTCCACTTTGGCCTTTATCCACGGAAGTAATCCTCCCATAAATGTTTCCTCAACTACTTTCTCCTCTAAATTTGGTAATGGTGCCACCAATTCATCAAATAGATTCCTATACTCTTCTACAATGGATTCTTGTTTAATTTTAAAAAATCGGCCACAAACCGTTCCCTCTCGAATTGATCGAAACCGTATTAACAACCTTTCTTTCAAATTCGACTAGTTGGTAAATTTTTCCCTCTCTTCTTGAGATCGATACCTATTTAAGGCTGGGTCTTTGAAGCTAATAGTTGCTACAATCAATTTTTCGAAATCAGTAAGCTTTCTTGGTGGTTGTTCAATGAACTGTGAATTCCCTTCAAAGAATATTCAACGTACATCAAGCATATTGTTGTATTTCTTGGAGAGAGGGTTCTTGCACCTGAGCATTTCCTCTGATCGGGTGGGTAACTCTTCTTCCCATCATTCTAGTATTCCTCGCTTTGTTACCAATTTGGTGTACAAACCAAAACTCTAATTTTGAATCAAAATGAATCTCTTCCTCTAAATGAGGAGAGAGGACTTTATTTATAGTCAAATTGGTACAAACTAGTAAAATAACAACCAACTAACTAACTATTTTAACTTGCTCTTAATTCCTGTACAAAGAGCTTCTCTCAGTACTGAGTTCACTATTAAGCCGATGGATTATTCCATAAATTACTCACTAATACTTCTTTCTTCTATGTGATAGGTGATAGCAAACTTGGAGGCAAAATTGTCTTTTAGACTAATTCCAACCATATCAGACTAAATCCGTATGCCATCTCCTTTCCTCACCTTGCTGATGATGTGGTCATAGACTGTTTCTTTATCCTTCTCAATGTATTTTCAGGGTCCCTTTGAGATTAATGTAGTTGCTCCCACTGGCCAAAAGGGCAGGCGCCATATTTCAAGGCAATCAACTTCCTCCAAAGGGCTGAGTTTTACTTATGAAATCTCCAAACCATCGACAAGGAAATATTTTTCTGTTCTAGATTTGTAATCTACTTCCATTAGAGCTTGGTTTTCTTCTCATTCAAGATTGTGTGTACCTCCCTTCTCTTTGTTGCCCTTCTACTCAAGAAGTTTCAAAATAGCCTCCCAATGGAAGCCGAAATCTTTGTGGTTGTAGGAAAAAGGGATAAATAATAAATCGGTTGGTTGGCTTAGATTGCTTGAGAGTAATGTGACCCCTTTTAGAAATCTGTATGTCTCCAAGGATTAAACTGGACCCATGGCAGCAATGCAGGATTTTCAGAGCCTGTAGATGTGTGGGAGCAGATTGATGCATGTGGTAGAGAGGGGGATGTTTGCTAGGAATGGGGGAAAGTACACCAAGCTTGGTAAGAGGGTTAGGTACTGCACTGATACAATTGCCTTTGCGCAGCTCTGTGGCACAGTTTTGATGGAGCTGGTACAGTTTGTGTGGGGGAATAGCTATTGGATTTGGGCAAGTCATAAAGGCAAAGCCACTTCTTTGGGAGTGCGCGCATGTGTTAGAACTCCAACAAGATTTGTGGTATTTTGCGTTGGGTCCACTACAAAAAATGGGTTGATTTGTACTACCAAAGGACGAAGTAAAAGACAGCAAGGTTGATCCTAGAGTCTCACAAGGATCGAGTCGACATGTGTTATCTTGTATACTTCAAAATTTTGGAAAGGTTGCCTGTCATAAAATTTGTTGAAAATGGGTGTACATTATATTTGTAGCTTTGGTACTTATTTGTAGATACGCTCTGTTCTTTCGTCACAAGTTGGTTAGGACTATAACTTGCTTTAGAAGTTGATTTTACTGAATGTTGTCATGTGTTATTATACTCGTGATTGTGAATATGGTTTTTTTCTTTTTCCTATTCACTGTTTACTATGTTGCAGTTCACTGAATGCTTCACTTTCAGGTAGAGGTTAAATTTGCAGATGGAAGTGTGTTCAACTTGTCAGCTGAGTTCTTGAGAGTATATAGTCCAGCTGCTGATGCTAAAATCCGGTCAATTGGGGGTGAAAAGGTACTATAGAAACAATTTTTTGTTTCATTTCTATCTAAAAATTTGAACAATCCCTTAAGGGGTGTTTAAATAGCCAAATTGGAATGGTGGGATGATTTGTAAGAGCGGTACTTTTTGAGTGACACTCCCTTTTAATATTTGTGGAAAACTATCTAATTCAACGAAGTATAGTTTCCAAGAAAACTGGATAGATGGATGCTACGTTTTGGACTAATTCTCTTTGAGCCCTTTACATTATGCATTTGGTCTCGACAACAACTAAGGCAATCCACGAGAGACTGCTTTTATAAGTACCATTCTGAAAGACATACCGCATGCCCAATACGTTCTACAACTTCTACAGCATTAAATATTGCAATGCCAAACTAATCTCATTAAGTTTATTTCTTAAAAAAAAAAAAAAGAGGTTTATGTGTAAGTTGGTTCAAACATCCACACAAGGGTTTGACCAACTGCTGATTTTGTAGAATTTTATGTTTAGCCTAATTCGCACAACCCAATGCATCTACTGATTTTTTAATATCATATGGAGTATTGTCTGCTTTTTTCTTTTATCAGATTCAATTACTAAATGCATGTTCGAAACCAGGTAATCTCTGGACGACGTCATGTCGGTATTATGTCTGCTGAACCAGTTGGGAACTATGGGGTAAGGTACTTATCACTCGTTAATATGTCTCTGAATTTTACCAATCTTTTGGTATTGACTCGTGGAAGAATTGAAATCTTAGATCAAAACATAAAGTATGGATGGTATGAACTGCCTTTTCTTGAATCTTTACATATCTGTTGCAATTTTCTAGGATCCTTTTTGACGATTTGCATAGAACTGGGATTTATTCGTGGGATTATTTTTTTCATCTTGGGAGCAACAAATTCACTCTCTTGAGAAATTATGTTAAAACACTGAAGAAGCATGGGCTGAGCCGAGATCCACCAAAGAGAAAATGATGGACAAATCAACTGTCTCCAACCACGAACATCGTATTCAAGATAATCATTGAGTGTTTGGGTCAACTGACAAACTCCTTGAAGAAATCATGCAACAATTAGATTGGTTTGAAAAAATAAGGCAAGCTGTCTCAGTACTGGCTGATGAAAAAGATTCAACTGTTATACTAGGCAACGAAAAGAATTTTCTTAGTTTTCTGTTTCAAATTTTACCTATAAGCTATATGCTTCTAAGAACCTGAGCGTGAAAAATAGACATGTTGCTGTAGCTCCTTGCTAGATTATCTAATGAATCGTGTTAAATTATCATTTCAACGGTTTCATTATGCCCATGAAATATTTTGTTGTCTTTATCACTAGCATTGTTCATTATTGATGATGTGCATGATTATACGATAAGGTGGATAAATGATTGGAAGAAGCTAGTATATAAAATAAATGATTGTAAGAAGCGTTAACAGTTTAAAGGAAGTTGGGGTTATTAAATTAGATTTATTCCTAGTTATTATTTTCCATACTAGTATTTCATTTTCTATGTCTCTATTTATTTATCTAATATTATGAATTATTCATTAATTTAAAAAATTCACATGGTAAATTTAACTATAAATCACTTAATAATGTTGGGACTTAAACACATAATTCCCCAACCACTATTTGATCTCATCTTAAATAAAAAAACTCTGATCTCATCTTAAATCATCACTTGATAAAAAAAATTTAACTGATTGAATGCAAGTTTAGTTAGAAATCACTTAACATGATCCTAAGATTATTATATGATTTTTTGTTATAATTACTGGTTTATCTTGTTCGTCAATATTATTTATTTAAAGACAGAAATAATGATGTGCAAAATAATGGATGAACCATCAGTGCTGAAGTTAACCTTCATGAAATGGTTGATATTTCTCAAACAAATGTTATATGATACACAAGATCTCATTCATCTTTAGGAGTTGAATCTGTATTGAAAATTCTACAAGTACAGATGAAAGGAAACCTTAAACGAACAAGCTTTGCCCTCTTACTCTTCCTCTTAACAATGTGTTGAAAATAAATCAACATAGTGTTATTATTGAATGAGCAAAAAGGTTCTATCTAAGAAGGTTTTTTCTTTCTTCCACTTTGTGAGAGACGCTTCAGCACCTGTGGTCGAGTTCTCATTCCCCTGTAAGACGAACATGAACATTAAATCAAAGTTGAAGATCCTATGATGTAGAACACACTGTTAAGAGAAGGTAGGTGAAGGAAGATACCTGTTATACAAGTAAAAGAAGACGTAGAAAAACATAACAAAAAGGATCGTCAAAACTGAAATAACAATGTAGAACACACTCCTCCGAACCTGCAAGCACACAGAAGAATACATTTGACAAAATGAAATTTCATCAGAGATTTTCAGTAGTACAAGTGCCAAAAGAAAAAGGAATACAGATATGCAATACACGTCAATCACTCTCTAGTTTGATTCATACAGAAAATGTATTCGTGCAATATGGTTTGAACTATCTTCCAGCTGATTGTTACAATACAAAATGACTAGATGAACTTAAAATGATCATTGAATAAATCGATGAAATGTAAATTTTAGATGGCTCGACCAAAAAGTTTCTACTTTGCGTTTTATGTGATATAGTTCATTGCCAACATAATGCACGTTGATATTATGATACACATATCTTAATGGTTAATCAAAATAAGAGAAAACAATGCTATAATATGAATATTGCTCAACATACTTGCATCATGTGCTAAAGAAACTGAACTAAAGGAGTTTTACATGTGTGTGTGCATATTTACAATGAAACAACTTACCTGTCGACCTCTGGAGAAAGGTTTTGGCTTTCCGCTACATGTGTGTGCATCACAGAACTGGTGCAAGAAGAATTCTACCATTTCAATAACACCAAAAGTGTTCTATTAGATAAATGATAGAAGTAGTGAAAGTTGTCAAATGAGGGGAGTGGAAAATTCCTAAACCTACCATGAAGATGACTGGCCAAAGCTCCCTCATCAACAGGAAAACAGCTGTCAGCAAGGCCCTGCAATGAATTAACAAACGTTCAAAGGTGGTAAATTGAGAGGAAATAAAGAAGAAATCGATAGGAATCTCCTGATGTCACCTCACACATATGTTTATTTCTTGCTGCAGCAGCAGGATTGCATTTACTTTTCTGTGATACTGCATCAATCACATGGTCACAGTGCAATGCACCACAAAGATCTGCCAAGCATCTATTTCGACTCTGGATTAAACATGAGCAAGATAATCAACGTACTATATCAGCAAAAACTGAAGCAAACAAAGCTTTTTCTAGTGCTAAGAGATATGCCCCTGAAGTACAAGGAAGAAAGGACCATGCAAGCCATCGAACTTCTGAAAAGAAGCCTAAACATATTTTTTAAGTAAAACAAATGTGGGGGTGGGGATTTGAACCTTCCAAAGGAGAAGGAGCAAATGTCATAACCAAGACATGTTTATGTCGGCAAGAAGTCTGAACATATTATAGCCTGAGGTCTCAATCTCATGTTATGTCCACTTCTCCAAGATTATTGACTAGATACAGTGAACTAATCAAAGCTCACAATTTAATAGGAAAGTTGTATAACGATCTTACACAGCAAACTAATTGTCATTACTACTGTTGGAAGTTGAACCATGGACAGCAACTCACCACATTGAGCAAATTATAGTGTCGATTGTCAAAATGCTGATCGATATACTTTTCTTCGTAGAATCTTTTTCTACAATATCCACACTTCCAGTCATTAAAATCTAGATGGCTCTTGTGCTGTTCTTGATCTCTGAACATGTCATTATCAGGGTGAAGCCTACACTTAGTAGAAATCTTGTATTTCTTTTTTTCCACAAAGGGCATTAGATACTGCGTCAAGAGAAAAACATTCCAATTTAGTTTAAAGTATCATATCATACGTACCAAACATGTCAAGCAATCAACAATTACTTAGTTATAAAGACTTGTGAACTCAAATCCGCTAACATGTCTCTCATTGGGCCTAGATATCTAAGGCTTTTGTAACTACCCCGTGGACTTAATATTGTTAAGTTGAGGTCCTTTCTTGTAGTGGTTTTCAGGAACTGAATTTCATTGTACTCTTTCATCATTTCTCAATGAAGTTGTTTGTTGCAATCAAGAAACAATTAGTTAATTATAAAGACACTCCATCCAAGTGTTGAATGAATACCTCCTCAATTACTTTCCATGCCGCTCTACTCCTTTCTCTCGAGCAATGTACCTCATGAGCATTGTTCCAGTCCTGCTTCGGAGTACTGAACATCAACTCCAAACCCCAAAAATTAAAATTTATCATCATAACTAAAAGGAAAATACACCAAAGCATAGCATCTACTTGGAATAAGCTATTGTGTTGACTAGGTACAGAATTTCAGGTCTGTCTAAAAGCATTGAGACCAATACTACAAACTAGAAAGAGAGGGGAACAATCAATCACTGACAATATAAAGAAACAAACACATTACCTTTCACTGGCAGAATCTTTAGAATTAGAACCCTGGGGGAAAATGACAACAAAGCAGAATGTCATACATAGATTAATGTTGCAATCAACCATATAAAGTAAGCAAATGAAAACAAACATAAACTCACAACTTTGCAGAGAAGTAATGATTTGACTTTCCCTCATTTCTTTTAGTTTTAACAAACAATTCCAGTGGAACAGAACATAAGAAGAGATCCAAAATATAATGATTGGTTGAGAAAACTTCAAATATTTTGATTCCCACATGAATTAACAGAACCCCATTCACATATTTTAATTTGACTTCGTGCAGAAACATTGGGAACGCTTTACAACAAATTATCTAGTTAAATAGACAAAGTCGTGAGGAAGCCAAATCAAACTCTAGAGTATTTAAACTGAATCATTTCTGTATAAAATTTTCCAATCCATAGTTATTTTACTAAATCAAACAATGAAAATACACCTGAAGAAGAATGGATGGAGACCCATGTAGCAAAAATTGAATCTAAGAGAGGGAGTTGAATTGATAGGCGAAAATAAGCACCTGATTCAATGATTGAAGAGGAAGAGTGGAAGAAACTGTGTGGGGTCGCAAAGAAAGAAGAAGAGAAAAGATGAGAAGTGCAACCCTTATGGATCGCCTTCCCATCGTCGATGTATTGAAACCTCCACCAGCTGAATTGAAACGCAACCGATTCCGAGAGGAAACTAGAAAAAACCTCCGAAGACAGTGTGGGTCATTCCTTAATTTTAGAACTACCAGGGGAAATTTTGTAATTCTTTGAAAAGATGTTACTTTGGTTCGGTAAATTGAAGATTGTTTAATACTCTGACAAATACGTTATTTGAAATAGTAAAATATTTTCTAAACTTTTCCTATATTATATAAATAGTTTTTTTTTTTTTTTTAATTTTAAATTAATAATTTCAAAAGATTAAGTTACATTAATTTTTTTAACTTGGATTTAAATCGAAATTGAACTAAGATTTGGATTCATATCAGACACCTATAAATCAACCCATCAACAACCTTTTCTTGGTTACCATCTTTGAGCTGCACCGCCGGAATAGTTTATGAGCGGGGGGAAAGAGTAGAAAGTGAGAGATGGGGAGAAAACACAGTGGCAGATTCTTAAATTTAAACAAGAAATCAATACAAGATCAAGCATGAAGTTTCAAACAATATTACATTCATTCAATCATTAAAAGTGAGAATTCTCAAGAAAATACATCTACAATCCTATTCCCAATAAAAAAAGTTTATCTTAGTTCTAATCATTCTTTTGAAGACCTCAAGAAATTTGTTGAACATCAACGTAATCTTAATGAATTCTATTACAGATTATGGCAAAAAGTGAGGGAAATAGCCTTTTATATTCAGAAAAGGATTGAAATGCACGCACAAGCATTCATCAGAGTTTAGAATGCAGTGGTGCTTAAGGCGGTTAAAGGGTAGTGCAACAACGCTTCATGTAGGAAAATTATGCTCAGGTTAGAGTTTTTGCAGTGCAACTGCGATCCAATCTTGCACAATGACGCTCTTCAAGATGGTGATTTCGGGTCTTTAGTGCCATGGTGGGTGCAACTACACTCCTGCTCAATGTCTTGTGTGATATGAATTCAACCATACAACTTTTACATGTGTCCGAAAGAGCAATTACAAGAAGCAAAAAGCAAAGAAGATTCAAGAGACTTTCACACTCACTTCAAAAGCTAGCAAATTCACATCAAGCGGTAAATAATTTTGAGGAAAAAATTATATACAATGTTAGTTCAATAAGTCAAAATGAGAATAGATTAAATATGACTCCAAAAAAATTCAATAGTTTAGAAAACAAACGACAAAATAGTGTGCAGATTTTGTAAAGAAAATGTTGATAATTATGCACTACATGGAAAACGTGAGTCAAACCATGTCAAATGTTCACATAAAAGTTGTCGCCTTCTAAAAAATTTATTTTAAGGCTTTTGAAAACTTTGTGCATTTCTAGTTTTCCAATTTGACTTATAATTTAGCATGCAATCTCATTTTAAGTCTATAGTCTTATTTTCTTCAATTGACATTAAAGTGTATTAAAATGACTTTTGAGCTTCCACCCCATGCACGATCACTTAATCTATAAGATGGATTATAATGCTCTTGAAGATGAAGACTATCAATCTTAAAAAACTTGTACGTATTCAACCATTTTGGTGTTGTGATATCTTTTCAAGTCTTGCTTTGGATTTGATCAAATCAATTCATTGGATTAGTCTTGATCAAGCTAATTCTAGAGTGGATTGTCTTAGGATATAAGAGCAGCCATCGTAGATTCTAGGTTTGATCTATATTAGCTTTCTTTGTGAGTTTCTGCAAGGATTTTAGAAGGAGTTCTAGCTTTGCATCTAATAAACACGGTGGGTGCTTATCATTAGGAAACCTTTTTGAAACTCTATTATGTGAGCAAGCTTTACCCCAAACCTCTTTTGTAATTTTTTCTAAGTTCATCTTATCATTCACTTTCAACAATGAGGACTTGCTTGTTCTTTTGGTTTATATATGTGTGGACTCAGTGTGTGAAGCGTATTGAGTTTATAGTTGAACTAGGCGATACGTCACTGAGCATGTTCACAGCATGCAAGAAGCTTATATTGTGTGATTGGTTCTATGCGATTAGTCATTGGTTATGTACAAGTTTTCCTATTGCTTGTCCAAGTGCAAGCAAAGTAGTAAGTTTACCTAGATGATCCAGGGTCAAACACAGGGAATTGATTTAAGACATTGGTTCTAATATTTACTTACCATCTAGGCGGTATAAAGAATCAAAGAAGAAAGAATATAAAGAATGCAAGAGTAAACTAAATTACTTATCTAAACCTAGAGAATCTACAAAGAGGGGATGAGATGGTGAAATGGGAATGCGAACTGAATATGTGAACTAACTAGTATGCGAGAAAGAGTCGAGGAATATCTATGCATTATAACACGATTAAGCAACGTGATAGCCTTGATGCGGTATAACTTACTCAACCAATTTATAACTAAGGTGTGCTCCTCTCGAAGTCATTAAACGTCACACATGGTCACCTCTAGGGATCCATATGACTAAGTGTGATTAGCCGACATATATCTAAAAGAGTTCACTTATGAGACATATAGAACTTCACGATTAAGGACAGCAACCTCTCAGTGCCTAGTGCCCACACTTGTTCACCTTTCAGGATACAAATGATGGAAGTTGTCTCGCAAAGGAAGAGAACTCTTCCTTGCTACTTATCCTCTCGAGTAGTTGGCAAATTACGCTAGCCAAGCAATGAGAATAGCTCAACTAACGTGATAAGACGATAAGCGAAACTTTCTATCAAGAACTTATCACCAACTTAAACTATCAACACATTGACTGGTGGAAAGTACATAAATGATGAATTGAAAAGGTATAAACATGTAATATATATAAAGAATGTAGGCTTTCGGTCATTGTATAACATGAACAATATGCATATTACACAAATAATATAAAAAGGAAAGACAGAAGATTGGGAATGAATACAAATTAAGGGAATGAGAAATGGAACCTTAACCACTCAGACTCTAAGCTCTCACTTACAGTATGATCGGAAAAGAAAAAAATAAAAAACTTTACAACTTTTATTATTTGGCTCATTCAAGCCCCCATCAAGGTGGCTCATTCGAGCCTCTATTCTTTGTTGAAGGAGTTCTTTTATAGACAACTTTTGGCGAGAAACTCTATTCTTCTTAGTATGCCAGCATCGATTGCAGTCGTGGAACGTCACCTCAACTCTAATTACCATTCTTGTCTTCTAGTAAACAACTTCTTGTGTTGTGATTTGGTCTTCTCGCCCGTTCTATTCGAGAGTGACTCTTCGATTTGCTAATTTCTTCTTTTGTTTATAGACCCACATTACATCATTCCACTAATCAGTTTTTTACCGCTTAGTTTCAACTAATAACAGATTAACTATCTTGGCAACTAATAACAGATAATAACAAACTAACTATCTCATTACATCATTCCACCCCTAGCATCAAACTCGTCTCGAGTTTGTCATGAAAGTTGAAATCCATCCGACGTTGCCTATCTTTGAGAAATTAGTTCTACTTTGATTTACTTGCGCCAGATGGATTCATTTACCTTTGAGAAATTAGTTTTACTTCTCTATTTACCGTGTTTTCAGGTGGACTTTTTGGGCTTAAGTTTCGTTGGTCCATAAGTCTGACCCTTAGACCCTAATGGATTTGAGTCTTATTTAGCTAAACTAAGGACATTTTTTGGGCTCATATTGGACTTTAGCCCATATAATAATATTTAATTTGACCAAAGTAATTAATTTCATTCAAGGATGATCATGATGAAAATATAGCATCAAGATTAGCCAATTTATGCCCTCTTTCTCAATCTTTTATTGGTCTCAAATTCAAATGTTTGTAATTTCTCATTTGTCCCAAATTCAGATATCGGTAATTTTCTCATTAATTTGAGAAATAACGTGACAATTTGTGATTGGTCCAAAATTTCTCATTCAACAGTGTCTATATTTATTTGAATACAACATAAAATGGGATATGAATCAATATTAAAAATTAACAAAATATCCCAAAAAACGGAAAGAAGGTAAGTTTTTACGAACTATTTTTCTTCCAAGATCGCGTTCATAAATCATAATAATAGAAAATATATGATCTTTTTAATAAAAACTAGAGATCTTCTCAATGAAGGCAATCTTTTAGGAAAGTCTGGTTGAAATTAATCACAAGATCTGTTAGTAAAAAATTAGGAGATAGTTTAATAAAAGTTAGGAGATCTCTTAGTCTCAATATCTAACTAGAAGGTCGTGGATTCAAAATATAGTGACCACCTACTTAGAAATTAATTTCTAACGTAGTTTACTTGACATCCAAATGTTGCATTTTCAGACAGGTTTCACACGTGAGATTAGTGGTAGTGGTCCGTGAGAATATGGGTGATTTGTCCCAAGAGGAGAAAGAATCATTCAAGAAGGAAAAAGGAAAAAAGCATGACAATAAAATTTTTTAGAGTAATAGATATTCTCTTTTATTTTTAGGTTATTCTGTGAAATTTTCACCCAAAAAAAAAAAAGAAAAGAAAAAACCAAATTTACTCAACTCCGTCTGATCTCCTTAGGGTTTTGAGGAGCTGGTTATTCTCCTCCTTTCTGCTGAGTTCGCTTCTCTTTTTCATTCCCGAAGTATTCTACGTAAGGCATACAGCTTCATTCAGTTTCCAAAGCCTTCCCTCTTATTCAATGGCGTCCATGCTTCAAAATCTCATTAGAAAATCGCCACCCACGAGATTAATTGCTGCTTTGGGTGCTCAGACCTCACAAAATCTCTCAACACCCTTCATTCTTCACCAGCCCCTTGATTTTGATAAGAAACCAGATGCACATTGCCATTCTAATATAAACTCTGCTTCTACTTCGAATCCGTCTCATTTTTCCCAGTTTTACCCTAGTTTTCCATTTGGGCTTTGCTTGCCCCAAATCTCCTCTACTGGGTTGCTTCCGTTCGAGCCCGATTGTGTTGAGCAAGACGATTCTCGGAAGTTGTGGGCTGATAGCGTGAAGAAGAAGAGGAAACGCAAGATGAACAAGCATAAGTATAAGAAGCTAAGGAAGCGGCTCCGAAGACAGACATAGTTAATTCATTTGGTAAGACTATTTTTTTATAGTCTTTTAGATTGGGCTGAATGAATTTCTTTCTTTATTGTTCTCTCGAGGCAAACGCTTTAGAGATAATTGTTTGGCAAACTTTCCACAGAGCAGATTTGCTTTTCATTTTCCGGAATAAGTTTGGAAGTGTTCTGTTAACTTGGAGTACAAATAATTCATGTTAGTAAAGTAGTGATTCATACATTATGATTAGGGTTCATTACAGATTTTGATTTGATTTTGCTTTTGTTTTAAGATTGATACTAATGTAAGATGAAGGGTTGTTATCCAATTTATTTCCACTGGATCTGTGTAATGCCTAAATTTTCTGGTATACGATTAGACCTTATGGTTGTAAAGAATCAAGCTGCATTTCTGCTGGCAATATACTTGTTTTTATACTTTATTTTATCATCTATTAATCTATGAGCCTTCAAGTGGGTTCTTCTCGTGTATGTCTGTAAGTGTGCTCTCTCGGAAAATTTGAAGAAACCAAGTTCTTTTGATGTGGCTTTATGCTCTTTTATTGGTGGCATGGAGAGGGACGATGGAATATTGATATGTCCTTCAGAATTTTTCTTTATGACAAGGGCAGGGTTGCTGAAACTTTAGACCGTGCAAATCTTTCATTGAAACGGATTTGTCTTCTGATGTTGGACTTATGTTTTTTGAACGACTACCTTTTGCCTCTCGTCTTACCTCTATTTCAGCTCCAATCCCCATCCCTTCAAAACAAACAAAAAGGAAAAAACAGGATTATATTTGGACTTTTTTATTTCAACTTTAGTTCCTTTTTCTATGGGATCTTGAAATTGATTGCATGGGCATATCTCCGAACGCAAGGAATACAGGCCAATGTATTTGAATTAGTTTGCACTATGATGACTCAGTTTGTATCACTGTATGCAAGGTGGAACAAAGTAACAGGTTGTTCTATTCGTTCTTTTATAGATGAAAATGACTTTGGTTTGTTCTTCTTGCAACTGTCTTTGTCTAGCACTCTGATTGGCATTCATATTGAGTTACATGTAACTCATCTGGAATCATCGTAAGTAACAGTCTATAATCTATTTATTGAAATGTTTCAGTAGTTGAAAATTGAAATCTTGAAATCTGACTGGTTGGGTAAATAATAAATATCACTGAGGGGGCATTTGTGGCTCCGAGTTGGATATTATAGTCATTGGGTTATAATAGTTAATGAGTTATTGTAGTTAGTGTTTGGGGTGCAAATATTTTAGTCCGAGTTAGAATAGATTGTGTTTGGAGTGGAAATTATTTTTGTTTGGGTAGGAAATGATAAACACTGTAGCAAAGAAGAAAAATGAAGAGTGAAAAATAGTAAATACTATAGCAAAGAGGATTTTGAAATAGCATTTACTCTACTTAATTGTAACCTGTAGGTTGTAAATATGTGTACGCACCACTGATATTGTTGTTGCCCCAAACATGGAGTGGGGTATAATAACTCACTCCACCAACTTCTAGTTGGTGTCCCAAACGGCCCCTAAGATTCTAAAAGTTGATAGATGGAAACACATTAGATGAGCGCTTGTAGTACAAACATTGATTCACAAGCTGGAAAAGGATGTGATAATGTAGGAAGATGCACTTCCATTGTCAGCTAGGATATGTTACTTGAGGTAGCAGCTACACACCTTGACACCTCAATGATCTGATATGAGTTTTGAAATTGAGGTAGAAGCTTGAAATTCGGTAAATCATTTCTTGATAGGTGTGTTAAGGCTGTGGTAATTGGATGATGCACTTCCATTGTAAACTAATATTTGTTAGTTGAGCATAAGCAGATTTCATGTGATCAAATATGTTCATCAATTTTGATATTGAGAGAAAAGCTCAAGAATACTCTAGGTTTAAATATTTTGAAAATTCAGAACCAATTATTGCTGTTGGGTGTGTATTGATGTAATTATTGATAGGATATGACAACAATGACCTGATATGCTTTGGTTTTCTATCTCTTGCTGTGACATATAAATGAAAGATTTCTTTTCCAGAATGTATTGTCCCTTCTTGCTTGATATAATCAAAGAGGGCTTGTCCCAATCACTATGGTATGAAATAGACCATATACTTGTGGCCTCCATCTTTTCATACTTTACGACTTGGCAACTTTGTTTCTTCTCGGCTGAATCTGATATGGTAGAAATATCATTTTACCTGCTGAATGGCCCCTGTAAAGCTGGTCAATTTGTTCACTCTCTTGATAAGAAAGGTTCTGATACATGTTATTAGACTAAAAAAATTGTTTGATTGGAACTAAACTGGTATAGCTGCTAAAACCAATCATCGTTGTGCTCGATGTATTTTGTGAACCCTGGACCTTCAGAACCAAGCAAAGAAATCTGTGAGGCAAATCCAGATTCTCTGCCATAGATGGGGGACATACCTCATCATCCCATCACTACAACAAAAAAGAAGAGGTAGGATCAGAGAGACCCACAACTTCTTTTCTTCTATTCTTTTACATAAAACATGGGACCCCCACTCCCTTTATTCTGCCCATAGCTTCATTTCTACTTCCTCGTTATTTTCCCCTTTATGTTTAGTTGTTATTTAGTCATTTTCAAACATAAGAGGTTGATGTTTGCTTTATGATCTTGATTTGAAGCTTTTTCTCCTTAATTTTGGGTCCATGTATCGTGGCTGACATTATGACATAGATTTTTTTTTTTTTCTAATTCACGAAGAACTTTTTGTGGGGTGTGGAACGAATTTATTTTTTGAATTTCAGGAAATCAACGTTATTTATTAGTTTTGACAAAATTTTCATGTAGTACATGCATATCTCATATCAAGATCTCTCCTAAGTCTTTTCTTATATTGTGAATTAAGTTTGATAAATTTAGCTGGTGAACTTTTTGATCTCTATGATTTGGAATAGAGGAAATAATGATTCCCTTCCCATGTGCCTATTGTGAATTGTTTTCTTCACTGTAATTGAGAATAATTTTTACCATTGCAGCAATTTTGATCAGGTTGCTGCTGATGGGACTTGAGAGGTCAGGAAGAGACTCTTCTTCCCCCACAGACAAATTGATATGTTTGTGTATTTTCTTAGTTGAACAATTCTTGACCGTTTGAATTTGCTACCGAAACAATCAACTTGAAGTATTAAGCTTGAAATGGAAAGACATGTTGATGAAAAATATCGATATGATTGTCTTTGATGAGATTCAAGAAGAGTAATTGGACTAAAATAAATTATAGTGAATACACAAGAAAAGGAAGAAAAAGTAAAAAGGGGAAATATCACTTCATTCAACAGCATTGTATGGCTTCATGATGTAAAACATAACATGTTCTAAGTTCCTTCTCAGACAATTGTACTCTTTGAGCAACAGCTAACTTCACAGGGAGACCACTTGATGCTAGAGAGCTTAATTCTCTAATTGTTCATCAATTCTTTTCATTAGTTAATAATTTTGATTTAGTTAAAACTATTGTAACATGATAGCTTAAATTACCACTTTAAGCTTTTAATGTCAAATTGATTTAATTTTACGTTATACTTTTGTTGTTACTACCATATAGCTCAGTTGATTAAAATATAGAAAATAAGTGAATATTGTCTTATTGTTATATTTATAAATATTTCTAATTAAGAAATATTGTTATATTTATAAATATTTTAAATAGTTTCTTTTAAAATAATTGTTTCATATTTGTATTGGAATTAAAATCTAAACTATTATATTCAAAAGTAAGGGGCTAGTTTTCATAAACAATGAAAAGTTTCCTTATTTTAATCTTTGAATGTTTTAGAATAGCTTTTGAAAAGCTGGAAAGAAGTGTTTGTTAATGTGCCACTCAATTGTACAAAATCTAAATACATATGAAAAGTAAATTAGTGAAAGATTATCAAAGGTTGGAAGTGAGGTTGAGAGAAAGATGGATAATCTGTATGATTCACAAATGTGTCATGTGTTTATATTCATGTATGTATTTAGATTTGTTCGAGTGTGAACATTTTCACCTATGAATTTGAAGGTAAAAATCTATTAACTTTATGAGTTAAAAGTAAAAGACTATAAAATTTAGAAGTATAAATGAAATAAAATCTAACGATACTTTTAATAATTAAAGTTAATAAAAAGTAAGATTTATTAAATTTATTTTAGAGATATTTTTAAAATCCAAACTCTACTTAGTCTATTTATATATTTATATTGTAAATAGTTTTAATATTTTGCTACCATTTTTCTTTAATTTAATTTTAGTTACTTGTTAATTTAATTCAATTAAAGATTTAAATTAATTTATTGATTAACAATTGAGTCATGACTATTTAAGGTCAAGAATTGAAGAAGGTGAATGATTGTTCCATCAACATTTTAGAAAGTTTATCAATTGAGCATAATAAACCTTATTTGGGGATACGTTGAATACAAACACTCATTTCATTTATATTTGTTCATTATGTCAGATGAACATAATTATGCCAACAAAAGTTTTGCTCAAGTGATAGTGTATGCCAAGGGACTAAGAAGTTTTCGATTTGAAATCCTTGATTCTCAATTTGTACTATGAACATAGCTATTACCTCTGTATTCTTGTGGCAGAGACTCTGGTTACTGTGTAGAAGAGCTAGCAACAAAACTATACAAAATTACTATAGCTTGAATTAGGAATCATATAATTAAGCATAGACATGAAATTGAACCATGTTTAAATTGTACTAAATGCAGAGGGCAAGACAACCAAAAATAAATTTGATTTTGATTTTTAAAGGAAAAATTGAAAAAAAAAAAGAATTAGAAAGAAATTTTCATATCAGCTTCCACATCGACAAATGACAAACACCAGTTTTAAAAAAGAACATACACCTCTTGTTTTGTTAATGAACTAAAAAATACTGTAAAGATCTTTGGTTACCAGAAAAAGTGGGATCCAAAATCTTGTCAAGAGAAGAGACAATTGTGTTTCTCAGCTTCTTAATCCCCAAACATTCATCCACAAAATTCTCTCCATTTCCATTCCGTTTATGATTTTCAAAAGCTTCTAGCTAATTTAACAACAGATCATAACTTGACGTGAGGAGGTTTGGGTACAAACCAGACTGTTGAAGGATCCTTGGAATTCCAAACAAGAGGAAGTTAGCCACGACTCTCCTGACTATTTTCAAAATTTTGTTATAGTTTAACCGGTTAAATTAATTTTCAATATAAAAAAATTGGTATCTCAAACATTCATATTTAATTTTTAAACATTGATTATCTTGAATATAAAAATTACTGGTAATATTTATAATATATAACAAAATTTTATAGCTTGATCAAAGATGAACATCGATAGACTTGTACATGTTTTTATCAATGAGTGTCCATAAGTGATAGATAAATTTTTTTGCTATATTTAAAAATGGCGGTCGAGAATCTCACATAGGTTTAAAATCCATAGGTTTAAAGTCTGCATATTTAATATAACATTCTAACTAAAGGGAGTAAGATAGAAGTAGTGTACCTTGATTTATTCAAATCCTGTAGGGTATACAATATTCCTAAATGATAATGCAGATGTACTCGTATTCGATAGAACTAGTTATACAATATACTTTGGATTGAGACGATAAATTTATAGCTCCTCTTTCTTAGAGTGTGTGTATCTATCTATATATATTAGTAGAATGATTGATCTGATTTTGGAAGGGCAGTGATCAGATGAATAACATGAGAGGCACGATGAAGTTGGAGCCAAATGGCAGTGGCCATTTCTTGACCAAACCAAGCATCAGCAGAGCTCTGCGTCCGCCATTATTTCCTTTCACTCCCACCACTCAATTCTGACCCTTCAAATAATTCAACATCCTCACCCTTCTCTGGACTCTGGTCCACCATTCTCTCTCTCTCTCACTCTCTCTCTCTCTCTCTCTCTCTCTCTCTCTCTCTCTCTCTCTCTCTCTCTCTCTCTCTCTCTCTCTCTCTCTCTCAAACATATGGGAGAGAAGTCTTCATTCTTTGAAGAATGTGGTAACTGGATCAACATCTTCTGCTCTCTTTCTCCACTGTCCTTATAAACTAACAAATCTTCTGGAAAAAGAAAAACCAAAGGAATGTCAATTTCAATTTCACTCCTTACCACTTAAGTAAAGGACTCGAATTTCGTTTCTTCAGTGTAGAATTTGAATTTCTTTGTGGGTTCTGAGCCGGCGGCGATATGGGTGGCGTTACTTCTTCCATGGCGGCCAAGTTCGCCTTCTTCCCGCCCAACCCACCTTCGTATAAGCTCATCACCGATGATCTTACTGGGCTTTTGCTTCTCAGCCCTTTCCCTCATCGGGAAAATGTTGAGGTTCTGAAACTACCCACTCGCCGGAGCACCGATATCGTTGCAATTTATGTCCGGCATCCGATGGCGACTTCGACTCTGCTGTATTCCCATGGCAACGCCGCCGATCTGGGTCAAATGTATGAGCTCTTCATCGAGCTGAGCATTCACCTACGTGTTAATCTAATGGGGTACTTCTTTTTTTTCCTCCCCGTTTAGTAAGCATTTGAATTTCGCACTTCTTTGTTTCTGTGCTCTCTGTTTTGATATCTTGTTCTATCTGTTT
This sequence comes from Cucumis sativus, assembly GCF_000004075.3. Classification (NCBI taxonomy): domain Eukaryota; kingdom Viridiplantae; phylum Streptophyta; class Magnoliopsida; order Cucurbitales; family Cucurbitaceae; genus Cucumis; species Cucumis sativus. Next base: position 23,715,031 of record NC_026657.2, read on the forward strand.
AGGCCTTTTGATCTTCTCTCATCTTCGCATTCAGTTTTAGGAGATTTTGATTTTGATTGCTTGCACTTGTTTAGCATCAACATCGAAAGCTTAAGTTCTGATTCAACTTTTTGTGAGTTATATTTTGATAGATCTTCCAATTATGTGGGCGTCATTTTCTTTATGTTCGTATCAGTTTATCAACGTTATCATCATCCTCTTAATCAAAGTTCCAGAGCTTTATTTTTGGCTAATTTAGAATTCTGGATAAGTTGATAAATCAATGCAGTTATGCAGGACAGAGAAATGGTACCCTTTGCCTTGAGGAATTAGTTAATTTGTAGGTTATTTCAAGCACATTCCGAGGGTAGGAAATGCTGTGAATCCATTCCCCATATCTTGATTTTCTGAATCTTAAAAGCTCGTGAAGCTTGTCTTATAAATATGGAAATTCGTTCTTCTAGTCTGCTGCTGTGCAATCTATAATTAGACTGAAACAATCAAAAGCAACTGTTCCTAATACTGCTACCTTTTCCTTCTTGCAGGTATGATTATTCGGGTTACGGTCAATCATCTGGAAAGGTGTGTTGAAATTTCCTTCTGATCACTGAAACAACACTGTATTCTATATTAATACAATGATAGAATCTTTCAAGTCTCATCTGAGACCTAATATTGTGTTGCAGCCATCTGAGCAAAATACATATGCAGATATTGAGGCTGCATATAAGTGTCTTGAAGAAAGCTATGGTACCAAGCAGGAGGATATCATCCTATATGGTCAATCCGTTGGGAGTGGTCCAACTTTGGATCTTGCAGCTCGACTTCCTCGGCTAAGAGCTGTTGTTTTACATAGTCCAATACTTTCTGGGTTAAGAGTCATGTATCCTGTAAAGCGGTCTTACTGGTTTGATATTTATAAGGTAAGATTACATTATTTTTTTTGGTTTTCATATCCATGCGATGTGTAGTAAATGGACTCTGTTCTCTTTGTCTGTGTGCAGAACATCGATAAAATTTCTCAGGTCAATTGCCCTATTCTCATCATTCATGTAAGTATGGGTCTTCAACCTATTTCCTCTTCATGGCTTTGTACATTTTTATTTATCATGAGGGTTATGGATATGATTATGTTGCATCAGTGGGTTTAATATGTTAAGTATTTTGGTTTTCTATCTTCTTTAGTGTCATTAGAAGTTTGGCAATAGGAGGTACTTGCCTTTTTGGCTGTTAATTTGTTTGATGCAGTGCAAAAAGATTAAATATTGTCTTTCTTTCCTGCATCTTTGTGTAGAAGAAGAGGAAGTATCATCTCTTGAATTAGTTGGTTCAGTTTTTAGAATCACATACCATGAAAACATCAGTGAAATTAACTTGTACAGAAAGAGTAGAAGGGACCCAAAGTTCAAACTGAGACAGATGTGACAAACCAAGTCTATCGACAAGTATTTTTCTGTTTGTCCAGGGCACGAACTGTATTACCAAATGATTGACTTTTGCCTACACTTTGTTGGATACTGTCTTTATGATGACACAATCTGGGCATTGCCAAAAATGACGGATATTACCAAATTAGGAACATGGCAGACCTTAGTTTTGATTTGGAACATTGAGAAGAGTCCAAACTTCTCCTAAAAGTTTCTGTGTAATCTATCTAATGTTCGAAAGCTACCTATTTTGTTCACAAGTTCTGTGCAAGTATCCTGGATAATATTAAAGATTAAGAGATCTTAACATCATTTTGCAGGGAACTTCAGATGATGTGGTTGATTGCTCACATGGCAAGCAACTTTGGGAACTCTGTAAAGAGAAATACGAACCACTGTGGCTAAAAGGCGGAAACCACTGTAATTTGGAGCTCTATCCTGAGTATATCAGACATCTAAAGAAGTTCGTTGCAACAGTTGAGAAACCTCCCTCTCAAAGATACAGTGCCAGAAAGAGTACAGACCAATATGAGCAGCCACGGAAGAGCACAGATTTTTTCGATATTCCAAGGATGAGCACGGACTGGAGAGAAAAACCCCGGCGGAGTACTGATCAATCAGAGAAGCTGAAGAATCACTCAAGTGCTACTGATAAGTTAGAAAAGCTTAGACTCTCCTTTAATCATGGGGAAAGGTCTCGTAGAAGTGTTGATTGCCATGAAAAGTCACGGAAAATTGTCGACCACCAGTTGGAAAGAGCGAGAAAAAGCGTTGATCGGCTTGATAGAATACGGACTGGGTAACTTTTCCTATAGATAGATTGCAAGATTCATGGAATTGAAGGTGCATTTGCAAGGAAAAGGTTCATTTAGTTTTGCTTTCCCCTAATTTTATTCTCTGCTGGCTGCTGCTTGTAGTTTGGCTTATCACAGCCTATAATATATTTAAACCATCGTGATGAATGAGAAAAGGTTTTGTCATTAAAGAAAAACTGATTTCTTGACACAATGAGTAAATATTTTTCCCATCTGCAGATTTTCAAGTCTTATTGAGAAGCCTAATTCTTTAGTTTCAGCGTCATTTATCAGCTTTCTACAACTTTGTTTGAGCTTTGTTCTCAAAAAACGATTCACTTCAGAACAAAATGAATCATAACTGAAAGGAAGCTCTTTTGTTTGCCATCGTTATAGACTAGGAAGACCCAACAGGCTTGAACAGTATTCGAGTCGGAGGAAGCCTTAGAATTGGCACTTAGCATAAGATCTCCAGCATCTTACCATTCCTCCCTTGACTTGGATTAAAATTAGGTAATCCTAGAAAACCAAAGGGATTGATAACGAATGAAAGAGCTAATTCTCAAACATCAAATATATATCCAAATCCTAATAGTCCATGGATCTTTCAACTTTTGCTCAAAGAAATCATCTATTTGTTATATTTAGAGCTTACTTTTTTATGACTTTTTGGGTTGTGTGCTATCTTATGGGTCTGGGGTAAATGAAATAGCAGGGTGTTTAAGGCAGTGGAAAGAGACCTTAGTGAGATTTGGTCCCTTGTTTCCTTTCATGTTTCTTGGTGGACTTCAATTATGAAAACCTTTTGTACTTATTCTATAGGTGTTATTTTGCATGGTGGAGTCTGAGGTCCCTTTTTTCTTGTGTGTTTTTTATGCACTTGTATTCTTTGATTTTCCTCAATAAAACTTGTTCTTATTAAAAAAAGAAAACAAAAACCAACATGATAGAGGTTATATCCACATACTGAGTGAAAGAAACAAAGTACCATGTATCATGTGAGTTCTTTGGATATTGAATATAAGTACTCATTATGTTGTATCTTTGTAGGTACGAAGACAGGCTAGCAAGATGCTCTGAATTCAAAATGTAGAGATGATTATTACAGAGAAGCTATAGTCAAAGGTTGATGATGATGAGAGGTTTATTTAATCCCAAAAATTGTTGGGAAACTGATGACATTTTGGCTTTTGGAACATGGGAAGAAGAAGAAAAAAAGAAAAAAGAAAGGAGCATGCTTTGATATGAGGAAGACTTTGCATTTGCAGGAAATAGGCGCGAGGATTTGACTTTTTGTCTAACTTTCTTTCTCTTTATTCAAAGCCTTTCTTCTGCAGAATCTTATATGATGTCTACTCTCCCAATACATTACACAACATAATGCAATGCTTTCGAAGCATGCCCCTTTTTGGCTGTCATTTGACCTCTTACTTCTTCCCACCTTCTCCTCAATATAACGCTCTCAAAAGGATTAACGGTGTTCCGTTTTCTTTGACACCACAAACCACCATAATTAATTTAAACTTCTCTTTTTTTTTTTTTGACAATCGCACTAACTAAAAATTTACACAAAAACACGTGTCGACAAATCTCTCTATTTCCATTTTGACTATTACATATCAAACGTTCAAATTGATATTAATAATTGGATTAAAGTTCAATTAACCAATGGAGTCCAAACCTAGGTAAACCTATGCATTTACCATCAAGAACAAGTTGCAAAATCCTTGCGATAGATTAACGCCGAGAACATGCGGCAAATCCCTCAAAATAAGTGAACGTTCGAGAACAAGCGACAAAGTATCTAAGACAAGTTTTGTTTCTTGAGAGAACAACAAATGATCGCTTATTAGAGATTGTATTTACAAATTAATACAAATACACTGTTTATTTTCAACAAACTCAAGTTTTTTTTTTTGGAAATCTCCTCCAAAATTACCATAAGTCAAGTTGATCATTATTTACAAAACTTAAAAGAGTGATACGGTTTGCAATTAGTTTGAAGAAAATAAATAGGATAATTGTTTTAAATGACAAGACCGTTGAAAATACCAATAAATAATATTAATATATAGCAAAATTTTACTATTTATTATTAATAGATACCGATAAACATTTATAAGTGGACATCATTTATTTGACGATATCTTTTTCTTTAAAAGTTTGCTCTCTTCATGCATAGAAAAACGACCACCTCATTTACAAATATAACAAAATGGTGCAAAGTCCATTTTGACATTTGACATTTTTATATTTGAAAATATTTACAATAGTTTTATCATTTACGCTTAAATAAATTTCTAGTCTTTTGTTTTTCTTTGAAATTTTAATTAATAGTAATAAGTGAACAAGTATAGTGAAAACCAAAAAAATAGTGAAATGCTAAAATTAGGAGAGGTCCAAATTTAGGTTTCTTCTTTCACCACAATTTGTTTTCTTCAACCCCTAATTTCTCGCTCATGTTTTTTTTTTTCAAAGTATATATAGTCTCTCAATCTACCTTTTCTTCTTCATCGATCCCTTCTTTCTATCTTCTTTTTCTTCAATATCATCTCTTACATTAATTTATCATAATGGCTTACCAATCTCTTGCTTTCTTGGCTCTCATCATTGTCGCTGTCACCGGTGTTGTTGCTCAGGGTCCTACCTCCTCCACTCCAGCTCCCACCACCTCCTCCACTCCAGCTCCCACCACCTCCTCATTTGATTCCTCCACTCCCTCGTCTTCATCTTCACTTGATTCAACCACCACCACGACCACCACCTCCTCCTCCTCCTCAGGTTCCTCTACTGGTTCTCCATCAATATCAGTGGCTCCCGGATTGGCACCCGATTCCTATGCTCAATCACCAACGACCGCGGCATCTCCCACCGGTTCTTCTGCTGAGACTTCTCGCTTCTTTACAAATGGTTTTTTTGGTTGACAGATTTACAGAGAGGAGATTCAAATCTCCAACTTTTGATAGACACTAATACTATTTTAATCATTTGAGCTATGCTCCTCGTGACAACGTAGAGTCACAATTTTACTTTTCTCTTTTATTAAGTTTCGTTTCAATCCGATAAAATAAATAAAAAGAATTTTCATTTATTGCTGTCCAAGTATCTTTAATTCCAATGTTTAGATTTGGACTCGATACACGTATTAGCAATTTTAGCTTTACGAGACAAACGTCACAAACATTTTTCAAACTCATTATTAGGCATACTTGAATCAAATTTGCCCAACGACCTGATCTATTTAATTGTTTTCCAAATTATATGGTGTCTCACATTCTCAAAATCTTAAGCCTTAGATATCACTAGGCCACAAACTTGTTAAAAAACTAACCCTTGTTTAAAAGCCATGTCATAAACCAAGGAAAAACCACGGTGATAGAAACAATTCTAAATAAATTTTATGCTAGTGTTCCAAAACTTCCAAAATCCCTATTGGGTTTTAGAAAACGCTTCTATCCCTCAAAAGAAAGAGAGAACTTTCCCATATAAGAACATCAGGATGAAAAAGTGGAGATCAATAGATTTCCTGTTGTCAAAGAAAATGTGAATTGTTGAGAATTCATGAGTTCAGTGCCAAGCACCTCCAATCTTCGGAGTGAGTAGTACCTAATTGAAACAGATCAAATTCTCTAAGAATTAAATCTGTTAAATTAGATCAAGGAATACCAAACATTGTTTAGGAATAAAACTTGCCAGATTTTCTCCAACTCAAAGCGAAATGGATACAAGTGATCAATTAAATGTAGTTATTTCAGAGTCAAAGTTCAAGCTTGACGGAGCGAATCCCTTCGAAAGGAATTTATGTCTAAAGCAAACCGTACTGAAAGAATTGTCTTTTCCAAAAACTACTTTGAAACTGAAAAGAATTTGTTCCGATCAAGAAAAGTATTTTAAGACTCTTGAAAAACATATCACATTTTTTAGATGGTTCAACCAAAGGAAAGACTCTAACCATCTTTGTACAATCAAAGAAAAAAATATTGAAAAACTCAAAGTGGAAAAATCAAAGTTGATTATCTTCAAATGGAAGATGTTGAGTTCAAAAAAGCTTCTATAATCAAAACGTTATAGTAAAACCCTCTCAAATAATTAAGGAATTCGAAGAGCACAAGGCTCCCACAAGTAAGGAAATAAAAAACATCCGAGTTTAAAATAATCATTCTAGCATAATGCTTTCTTCAATTGCAAACCTAATCCAAGCTAGAGGAAATTATAAATCAAATCCTCCTACTCTTGAAGAAACTCCTAACCTTTTCCAACCTTTAGAAAAAGTTAATATAAAAGCCAAAAACAAAAACTTTTTGAAGAAATTAATAGTCGCCTAAGCAACTTAAAGGGAGAGAGTTCAATCAATGTTCTCTATGAAGATGATGTAACTCAATTTATGGAAGATTTCAAAAACCTCCCTGTTAATAAAGAAGAAAAACAAATCAATAAAATAAATTTATGACATATTAAATAGTATGTTAACTTGTTCTCCTTGCTTATGAATCCAATGATCTTTCAAATGGAGAAGTTGCTAAACTACTAATCAATGGGTTTAGTAGAAACCTAAAAATTATGGCGGGGTCATGCCATAACCAATGAACAAAAAGAACCAAATAGAAATCATAGGACGAAGTTAAAAGGACAATTAAAACTGAAGTTAGAACTTCAACAACTCAAGAGGTAGAAGAAGAATGAGAGGACGTTGTTGAAACTCTTCTTTGTACAATTAACAGACATTTCAGGTCTAGGAAAGGACATTGACATAGAAAACCAAAGAAAAATAATCAAAAACCTAAAATGCTTTTCTTAATATGGATTTAAGAAAGTAAAAGAATCGAGATCTTCATAAAAAAAGAAATCATTTAAAAAACTATAATATGAGACCCACATATTATAAAAAATCTAGAAGATATAACAAGCCTAATACGAGTAAGAGGTATCACAAACATTCAAATTACAAATGACCAGTTGAAAAATAGTAAAAAGAAGCTCAAAGATCTTTTTGTTACAAATGCTAAAAGGAAGGACATTATACCAATAGGGGTTCACAAAAAAGAATTCATGAGATAAATGAAGAAAAATATACTTTAGATTTCTCTTATATATATGACTTTCAATTGCAAGAAATGGCAGATAACAAATTCAGAAATTTCAAATAAATCTTCCTTAGACAAGGAACCAAAAGCATGTGTTGCTGTATTATTTAAGATGATACATGTTTTAAAAAAAAAATCTCAAATAAAGAAAAATAACACTTAAGAAGATGTAGATTTAGGAAAATATTTTTTAAATGAACTAAATTCTGAAGTGAATCTAACTTCAAGAATAACTTTTCAAAAATAGTACTGTTTAATAACTCTAAAAATAAAATATTTAAAATTTATTTTGAAAGCACCATCAGATTCAAAGTGTAGATCACAAATTTACTCAACAAGGTTTAATACCCACAAAATATGTTGAAAAAAATTACAAAGGTTCATACTAGAACAAATGGTAAAAGATTAAATATCAAGTTCAAACTTTCAAAAGTACATGTGTGTAACAAACAACATTGTTTCAAAACAATTTTTCTTTTAGTTAAAGTTTGCGGAAGACGAGACACGTGCAACCGAAATAACAAGATCTATTTTACTCTAGTTACATCTAAACAATTTAGAAATTAACATGCATATAGTACCCAATTAAATGAAATTAGGGTTAAAAGTGAACGTACCTTCGTAGCTTCATAATTCCTCAATATCTCCTCACAAACACAAACTTGGAACCACCACTAGGTTTATATGCTATTCATCGCACTTAGAATCGAATTGTGGGACCCAATTATGTGAAGGAATTAAGAGAAAGATGGAAATTGGAGGAAGTTTTTATTTAGCTTGAGAATTTGAGAGAGGAAAAATAATTTGGTATAATTTTTTAATTAAAAAACACCAAAATTAGCAAAAGAATTTATCTTTTATAACCTAATTACATGCAAAAATGCATGTAATTAGTTTATAAAATCTCAACACCTAACATTCCACTAACTATTAGTGGAATTTAGTGAGATAGGTGTCTACATCTCATATAGCCACTTATCCAAATAAGTGTTAGTGCGATTATTCAACAAAATGTTTAATTTTTCCACTAACTTTATGGTTTAAGGACAATACGGTCATTTGACCATTTAAATCAAAGCCAAACTTTTGACTTTTTCAAATCAAAAGTCAAACTTTGACTTTTTACTATTTTCTTTGTCTTCACTAATTCTGACCTCTCGAGTATGAATCTGCATTCATTTTTTTAAAATCCAAATCACATTTAAATAGAAAGTTATTCAAAGTTAAAAGTCAACATTTTGACTTTTTACAACTTTGACAATTTCCATTAATTCCAACTTCCGAATATGAATCCATATTCATATTTTTAATATTTAAATCATATTTGAATTCAAAGCTCTATCTCAAACTGATAATCATTATGTATTATTTTGAGTTGGGATAAGTTAAAGTGTGAATATGTGTTGGGACAAGTTGGTTAAGGAGATCAAGTTAAAAGTTTAAGTTAATATTATGGTAGAGTATCTATTGCAAATCTAATAAGTTGATGTGTTTTAGGTGTCATGCCGCCATGACATAGCAGACAGCTAGGCAGCAGTAGGACAAGACACAAGGCTCTACTGAAAAGCAGTCTGAATGGGCATCTAGTACCCCCAGAAGTTAGACTGAGTCAGAAGAAGAATAATATCGTAGATTTGCCCAAAGATTTGTTGAGACTTTAGGAACAAGATCAAATCCAAGAGATCGTAAGAAGAAGTATGGCATAGAGCAGTTTAAAGCTCTGGGTGCCACGAGCTTTGAAGGATCAACGAATCCAACAAATTTCGAGTTATGGTTAAATATGCTGGAAAAGTGTTTTGATGTTATGGGTTGCCATGAGAATAGGAAGGTCAAATTAGCAACATTTGTATTAACCAAAGGGGCTGAGGGAAGGTGGAAATCCATTGAATAAGACGTAGTGATGCAAGTATTATGGATTGGAAAACATTCAATAGTATCTTTGAGGATAAGTACTACCCTAGTACTTATTGTGAGGTTAAAAGCGATGAGTTTCTGAGGTTGAAGCAAGGGTAACTATCAATGGCAGAGTATGAAAGAAAGTATACTAAGCTTTCTCAATATGATGAGGTAATATCCGCGTCGGAGAGCGATAGATGTAGACACCTCGAGAGATGATTGAAGAAGGAAATATGCAGTCCTGTGACTATTAAAATTTAAACCCTAAAACTTGTAGATTGTAAATATAATCCAAATCGTTATCAATAAAGTATTGTTATTATAATAAATGTATTATTAGTTTTGTCTTAATCAACCAAATCAAATATACTCTTTAAAAAAATTGTCCAAATTTGACTGTCCAAATTTAAGTGATTAAATCTAAACGATCGTCTTTCAAAAAATCTTGTAAAAATTCGTTTAAATTGAGATTTGATGGTTTAGATTTGGGAAGTCAAATCTAAACTATCGTCTACGAAAAATACCCAAATCAAAAGATCATTTTCCAAATACTAAACGATCATTTTCTAAATATATTATGTGTGCTAGATGGCAATTAATCGGGATATTTTTGGAATTTTTTATTGTGAGCCTGTTGGCTTTTTTCGTTTTCAAAATTGTTCTTGTAAATATTTCATCGCTTTGTTATATGTTAGAAAAGAACTAAATAATTTCTAGTATTTTTTTTTTTTGAAAATCTAATTCATAATAATCAGTGAACGAGTATAATGAAAAAGAAAAAAATAGTGAAATGCTAAAATTAGGAAAGGTACAAATTTAACTTTCTTCCTTCACCACAATTTGTTTTCTACAACCCCTAGTTTCTCGCTCATGTTTTTTTTCACTTCCAGTATATATAGTCTCTCAATCTACCTCTTCTTCATCATCCATCCCTTCTTTCCCTTTTATTTTTCTTCAATATCATCACTTACATTAATTTATCATAATAATGGCTTACCAATCTCTTGCTTTCCTGGCTCTCATCATTGTCGCCATCACTGGTGCTGTTGCTCAAGGTCCTACCTCCTCCACTCCAGCTCCCACGACCTCCTCCACTCCAGCTCCCATGACCTCCTCTTCCTCTTCTTCATCTTCACTCGACTCAACCACCACCACCACCACCACGTCCTCCGGTTCCTCTATCGATTCTCCATCAATCTCAGCGGCTCCAGGATTATCACCCGATTCCTCTGCTCAATCACCAACGACCGCAACATCTCCCTCCGGTTCTCCTTCTATTGAGACTTCTCGCTTGTTTTCAAATGGTTTTTTTGGCTGATGGATTTATGGAGAAGAGATTCAAATCTCAACTTTTTGACTAATATTATTTTAATCATTTGAGCTATGCTCCTCGAGACAATGTCGTCGTCGAATCACAATTTTACTCTTCTTTTTTATTAAGTTTTATTCCAATGTAATCAAATAAATAAAAAGAAATTTCATTTGTTACCGTCCAAGTAGCCTTAATTCCAGCTTTTAGATCCAGACTTGATACCCTAGTGTTTGCAATTTTAATTTTACACAACAAACGTAACAAACACTTTTGAAACTCATTATTATGCATAATTGTAATCAAATTTGACCAACAACCTGGTCTATTTTAACTGTTTTTCTAATTATATATACATAGTGTCTCACATTCTCAAAATCTTAATCCCTGATATTACTAGCCAAGACTTTGAAGAAGGTGTTAAAAATGTAACCCTTGTTTAAAAGTCATGTCATTAACTAAAAAAAATATATATTTTTTTGTTACTGTTCCAAAAGCTTTAAAAATCCCCATGGGATTAATTTAGACAACACTTTTATCCCTCACATGATAGATAAAGAACTTTCCCATATATAAGAACATTTTATTGTCAAAGAAAACATGAGTTGTCGAGAATTCATGAGTTCAATGCCAAGCACAAGAACATCGTGATGACAAAGTGGAGATCAATGGATTTCTTGTAAAAGAAAACACATGAATTGTCGAGAATTCATGAGTTCAATACCAATCACCTCCAATATTTGAGATGAGGGTGTACCTAATTGAAATGGATCAAACTCTCTAAGAATTAAATCTGGTGGATAAGTTGGGAAGAAAATCTCCTAAATTTCCAGCTCAAACCAAAATGGATACAACCCAATATACATATTTATTTTCAACAAACCCAATTTTTTAGAGATTTGGTCCAAAAATTACCATAAATCTTATTTACAAAACTTGTGATACGAAACTATGTTTTTTCAATTAGTTTTAAGAAAATAAATAGGATATAAATGTTTAAAAGGACAAAATGGTTGAAAATACCAATAAATAATATTTATATATAGCAATATGTTACTATTTATTATTGATAGACACTCATAGACATCTATAAGTGTACATCACTTATTTGAAGACATCTTTTTCTTTAAAAATATGCTCTCTTCATGCATGGCAAAATGACCAACTTATTTACAAATATAGCAAAATGCTACAAAGTCCATTTTGTCATTTTATATTTGAAAATATTTACGTTAGTTTTATAATTTACCTTTAAATAATGAGTCAATTTTTATAAATATAATAAATTGGAAAAATATTTACGACATATGTAACAAAATAAAAAAACCTAATAAGTTGGCCATTTTTTTTAAAATATTTCAGGTTTGCCCTTCATTTTCATTGTATTTGGATGATGTGACAAATATAAAAGATCGTGAAAAAAATAGTTGGGATATTGGATAGTCAAATCTAAACAATCGTGTAAAAAAATCTTAAAAAATCATTTAGATTTGACTGTCCAAAATTAAACAATCAAATTTAAGTGTCCAAAATTAAACAATCAAATTTAAGCGATCGTGTACAAAAAAAGCCAAATTTAAACGATTGTGTACCAAATAATCTTTAATAAAATTGTTTAGATTAGTCAAATCTAAACGATCATGTACCAAATCTAAACAACCGTTTTCCAAAAACTCTTGCAAAAAAATCGTTTAGATTTAGAATTGATTGTTTAGATTTGGGAAGCAAAATCTAAATGAACAAATCTAAACGATGTCTTGAAAGAATAACCAAATCTAAAATATCATTTTCCAAATACTAAACCATCGTTTTCCAAATATATTAGGTGCGTTTGATGCCAATTAATCGGGGAATTTTTTTTAATTTTATATTGTACGCCTGTGAGCTTTTTCTGTTTCTTAAATTGTGTTATACGGTGTAAATATTGGTCGCTTTGTTATATTTTAGAAAAGATCCCTAAATAATTTCTAGTTTTTATTTTATTTTAGTTAATATAGTAATTAGTGAACGAGTATAATGAAAACGAAGAAAAAAAAAATTAGTGAAATGCGAAAATTTGGAGAGGTACAAATTTAGCTTTCTTACTTCACCACAATTTGTCTTTTTTTTCACTTCATGTATATATAGTCTCTCAATCTACCTCTTCTTCGTCATCGTTCCCTTCTTTCCATCTTCTTTTTTCTTTTTCAATATCATCTCTTACATTAATGGCTTACTAGTCTCTTGCTTTCCTGGCTCTCATCATTGTCGCCGTCCCTGGTGCTATTGCTTAGGGTCTTACCTCCTCCACTCCAGCTCCCATGACCTCCTTATTTGATTCCTCCTATGCCTCGTCTTCATCTTCACTCGATTCAATCACAATCACCACGTCCTTAGGTTCCTCTACCGATTCTCCAGCAATCTCAGTGGCTACAAGATTCACACCTGATTTCTCTCCTCAATCACCAACGACTGCAACACCTCCATCTGATTCTCCTTTTGCTGGGACTTCTTGCTTTTTTCAAATTGTTTTTTTCGCTGATGGGTTTATGGCGAGGAGATTCAAATCTCAACTTTTGGTAAATACTTAAAAACTGTCAAGTAAACTTTCCTTATTCTTGACACTAGATTACTTGACACGTTGAAAAGTGTCAAGTAAATAAATACTTTACAGACAAAAAACGTTAAGTATTGCCAGTTTTGTAGTAGTGGTAGGACTGGAAGAAAAATTTTCAGATTCTCCAACTCAAACCAAAATGGATACAACCGAAAATACATATTTATTTTCAACAAACCCAATTTTTTTTAGAAATTTGGTCAAAAAATTACCTTAAGTTGAGTTGATCATTATTTACAAAACTTAAAAGAGTGATACGAAACTATGTATTTCCAATTAGTTTTAAGAAAATAAATAGGATATAATTGTTTTAAATGATAAAACGATTGAAAATACCAATAAGTAATATTTATATATAGAAAAATTTGACTATTTATTATTGATACATTGATAGACATCTATAAGTATACATCGTTTATTTGAAGATATCTTATTCTTAATTTAAAATTTTGATTTCTTTATGCATAGCAAAATGACCAACTTATTTACAAATTTCGCAAATGGTACAAAATGCATTTTGTCATTTTGACATTTTTATATTTGAAAATATTTAAGTTAGTTTGATAATTTACCTTTAAATAATTAGTCAATTTTTATACATGTAATAAACCGGTGAAATATTTATGGCCTGTTTAACGAATAAGTTGGCCATTTTTTTAAATATTCTAGGTTTGTTCTTCATTTTCATCATCGTCTTTCTTCTCCTCTTTCTTTCTGCAATATTTTTTTCTTCTTTCCATCGTCTTTTTCTCTTCTTCTACAATTTTTTTAAAAAAAATTCAAACCTTTATTTGGTTGTTTGGATCGTGTGACAAATATAAAAGATTGTGAAAAAAACATAGTTGAGATATTGGATAGCAAAATATAAACGATCATGTAAAAAAATAGTCAAATATAAACGATCGTGTATTAAAAAATCTTTAAAAAATCTGTCCAAGTTTAAACGATCAAATCTAAGCTAGTTCGTGTACAAAAAATAGTCAAATTTAAACGTCCGTGTACCAAATAATCTTTTAAAAAATTGTTAGAGATTTGGCAACCCAAATTTAAACGATTGTGTACCAAATTATTATTTAAAAAATTGTTTAGATTTAGATTTGATAGCTTCCAAATCTAAACAATCATTTTTCAAATACTAAACTATTGTTTTCCAAATATATTACGTGTGCTAGATGCCAATTAATTACATCATTTTTTGGAATTTCTCATTGTAGGCCTATGAACTTTTTTCATTTTTCAAATTGTTCTATACGGTGTAAATATTTTTCCACTTTGATATATTTTAGAAAGGACCCTAAATAATTTCTAAGTCTTTTATTTTAATTAGTAGTAATTAGTGAATGAGTATAATGAAAAAAAGAGAGTGAAATGCTAAAATTAGGAGAGGTACAAATTTAGCTTTCTTCCTTCACCACAATTTGTTTTCTTCAACCCCTAATTTCTGGCTCACGTTTTTTTTTTAACTTCAAGTATATATAGTCAATCTACCTCTTCTTCATCATCGATCCCTTCTTTCTATCTTCTTTTTTCTTCATTACCATCTCTTACATTAATTTATCATAATAGCTTACCAATCTCTTGTTTTCTTGGCTCTCATCATTGGCGCCGTCACTGGTGTTGTTGCTGAGGGTCCTATCTCCTCCACTCCAGCTCCCATGACCCCTCAATTGATTCCTCCTCTGCCTTGTCTTCATCTTCACTCGATTCAACCACGACCACCACCTCATGTTCCTCTATTGGATTATATAAAATAATTTGGTTCAAATTGATATTAATAATTGGGTTAAAGTTCAATTGACCAATCAAGTCCAAACTTACAAAACCTAGGTAAACCTCTTTAAATAGGAGAGCACTCTTCATTTAAAGTGTTCAAGCACGCATTTAAAAGTCGAACTCAAGCGTATGCATTTACCATCAAGAACAAGTTGCAAAATCCTTGCGATAGATTAACGTCGAGAACATGCAACAAATCCCTCAAAGTAAGTGAACGTTCAAGAACAAGCGACAAAGTATCCAAGACAAGTTTAGTTTCATGAGAGAACAAAAAATGATCGTTTATTAGAGATTGTATTTACAAATTAATACAAATACAATGCTTATTTTCAACAAACCCAAGTTTTGTTTAGAAATCTCATCCAAAATTATCATAAGTTAAGTTGATCATTATTTACGAAACTTGAAAGAGTGATATGAAACTATGTATTTGCAATTAGTTTGAAACAAATAAATAGGATAATTGTTTTAAATGATAAAATTGTTGAAAATATCAATAAATTATATTAATATATAGCAAAAATTTACTATTTATTAGATAGACACCAATAAACATTTACATTTATAAGTGGACATCGTTTATTTGAAGATATCTTTTTCCTAAAAAATATGCTCTCTTCATGCATAGAAAAACGACCAACTCATTTACAAATATAGCAAAATGGTACAGTAGTTTTATATTTGAAAATATTTACAATAGTTTTCTCATTTACGTTTAAATAAATTTCTAGTCTTTTGTTTTTCTTTGAAATTTTAATTAATAGTAATAAGTGAACAAGTATAGTGAAAACCAAAAAAATAGTGAAATGCTAAAATTAGGAGAGGTCCAAATTTAGGTTTCTTCTTTCACCACAATTTGTTTTCTTCAACCCCTAATTTTCTCGCTCATGTTTTTTTTTTTCAAAGTATATATAGTCTCTCAATCTACCTTTTTCTTCTTCATCAATCCCTTCTTTCTATCTTCTTTTTCTTCAATATCATCTCTTACATTAATTTATCATAATGGCTTACCAATCTCTTGCTTTCTTGGCTCTCATCATTGTCGCTGTCACTGGTGTTGTTGCTCAGGGTCCTACCTCCTCCACTCCAGCTCCCACCACCTCCTCCACTCCAGCTCCCACCACCTCCTCATTTGATTCCTCCACTCCCTCGTCTTCATCTTCACTTGATTCAACCACCACCACCACCACGACCACCACCTCCTCCTCCTCAGGTTCCTCTGCTGATTCCCCATCAATCTCAGTGGCTCCTGGATTGGCACCCGATTCCTATGCTCAATCACCAACGACCGCAGCATCTCCCACCGGTTCTTCTGCTGAGACTTCTCGCTTCTTTACAAATGGGTTTTTTGGTTGACAGATTTATGGAGAGGAGATTCAAATCTCCAACTTTTGATAGAGTACACTAATATTATTTTAATCATTTGAGCTATGCTCCTCGTGGCAATGTCGTCGTCGAGTCACAATTTTACTTTTCTCTTTTATTAAGTTTCGTTCCAATCTAATGAAATAAAAACGAATGAGAATTATTTTGATATAATTGAAATTGTTAAAAATCGATCCAAATCTAGTGTGATAAAATTAGGGATTTTATATGATTATTGTACCCATATATATATTTTTTTTTTGCAAAAATTTCAACATTTCAATTAAGATATCGACTTAAAAACCTTCATATATATTTTTCACGATGTAACCATTGTATTTGAGGTTAGACAAAATATTATTGTTTCATACAAACAGCAAAATCACAAAATACTATTACATCGGTGGAATAAATGAGTTTAACATGAAAAAAAGAGAGAGAAAAACAGAAGTAGGTCACAAAAATATGTACCAGTACCCGTAGGGTTGATGTAATTTCTGATGTTCACTTCTTAGCTCCTATTGTTGAACTGCTGATGGGACCAAAGGACAATCACTTTCTCTTACATAAACAAAAAAATTATATTGTTGAATACTACCTATACTACTAGGTAGCAAGATTGAATCAACAGGAAATTAAAGTGAGAAGGTAAGTTTCATAAAGTCCATAATACTTAGTTATACTAATGGAGAATCCCCCAAATTATACTTATGGTTCTAGAATATATAACTCAATCAACTCAAATACATGACCTACTCTCGTGTAAACTACTAAAAGAATTTGTTGATATGAATTTGATTCTTCTTCAACGAGGAAAGACTTTATTTATAGAGGGGTGATATTATAAAAGTGAATTATTTGAGTAATTAACTAAACTAGCTAACTAAACAATCTTTTATTCAATAGCTGTCTTTTATTCTATAGCTAATTTGTTTACTGCTTAACTACTAATTTCAACAGTAAGCATATTCTTAATTATTAATTAATTAAGATTCTCATCCTAATCAAACTATGTGTAGATTAACGAAGAACTAAAACAGTACATCTTCTAATTAGTGTAATCAGACGCATTAAGATCCACCGCTAGGTTGTGAGACTTAACTAATAAAAATGCATATTAAATTAAGAAGAATTGTAAAATATAACAAATTTGATAAATTATTTATAACATACACCAAAATTTTCAAATTTTATCAATAATAGACATTGATAGACACTGACATGCTTTTATTAGTGGGTATTGATAGATAGTGATAAAAGTTTATCAATTTTTATAATCGATAAAATCTAAAATTTTAATTTTTTTTGCTATTTTTAAAAATGTCATTAATTAATTGATTAATCTCTATATCCTCTATTGATTGCAGATTAATTAATTGTTTAATCTCTATCCTCGGTTGATTAGCTAGAGCACCGATGCGCTTGTACGGCGTTTGAAGACTCGAGTGAAACCTTATAAAAAGCGTTGGCGTGCTTCACTACAGCACAGCTGCAATGCCGCAAATTTGACCAGATTGTCGTTGCGGTACCCTACAACACGATAAATATACCTAAACGTTGTTGCACTATGAAGTTTGATAAAAAAAAATCCAGCCAGCGATTGTGCATTTTTCAAGTTGTTTAAAACCACCATTTCCAGATTTCTCTCTAATAATTCTTCTTCACATAGAACTCAAAAACACTTTAATTTTTTTTTTTTTTTGTATTTCTCTCTCAATAAAGATTTTTCTTAGTCTCATTCAAGATTCTTCAAAGATAATGAGAACTAATGATAGCACCAGAAACATGCTAGGGTTTCTAGGGTTAAAAGTCCCAAGATAACCATACTTATGCATTAGTTATTTTATTTTGTAGGAAATAATGATATAGGGAAACCAAGGAGTCCAATGCATAAAAAATGACTTAATTTCGAGTTAAAATGAGAGAGAAAATGTAAAAAAACATAAGCGGCAAAATCTTAAATAAATGGACATGGACGCCACCCCGTCTGAGCGTCGTGCCACGACACTGAAGACACAAGAGCTCCATAGTTTGGCAACGTTATAACGCCCACTTCAGCATCACAATGCCAAGTGTCACAATCGTCGTAGCATTTCAACCTTGAGACGGACAATTATGCGGCACTTATTCTAACTCGATGAACAAGTCCGTCGATCAAAATCTAAAAATCGCAGACAAAGTCGATGTATGATGTAACCTTCCTTTGCGTTCTTGGGAAATTTGTTTATAAAATGCGAGAAAGAAAAAAATACATTGAAATCAATGTTATAATATGCATTAAAAGACTGTCAGTTACAAGGAAAAATAGTTGCTTGCAAAGAGTATAATTAATGCTTAGGCGGGGATTCAACTGGTATGCCTCCCCTATAGTCCATTTTAAACATTTTCAGCTTTGGTAGACTTTCATATGAAAATGTCGAAACGTCACACTCAAGCTTTATGACTTAAAATGAAAGGCAACTACCTAAACTAGATATGAGACTTAAAGATAAGATAAACTAGGGGTATTCAGAGCAAACGGCCATAGGCAATCACGCCTTGGACAAGTATGACCGTGACAAACTCCCCAACTTAAACAGTCGTCGCTGACAAGTTTAGAAGAATAGAAGTTTCTCACAACTGTCTATAAAAAACCTCTTTCTACACCATTCATAATATCTTGCCAGAATTGGCCAAACCCTTGAGAGTGGTGGAAAGGAATAGCTAGCCTTTCCACTATCTGTAAAAATATTTCTTTTTCTTCTCCAGCCAGTCTCTGAGTGAAAGCTTAGAGTCCAAGTAGAGAAGAGTCTATTTTCCATTTCCTCTAACTTGTAATCTTCATTTATGTATTTTATATTTTTGTATTTCTTTTGCAATGTATTTGTGCATATTGTATAGTGGCCAAAGGCCTAAATTCTTTAATATATTGTATTTTATACCTTTTCAATCCATCACATCTTTGTTATTCATCTATCAATGTGTTATCCGTAGTTTAGGTATGTGGAGCGTTTTTGATAAAAAGCTTAGCTTTGAATTCTTATCGCGTTAGCTGAGCTATATTCATCACTTGACCAGTGTATATCACCAACTACTCGAGAAGGCAAGTAGCAAGGATATGCTAATGCACGAAAGGAAGAGTTTGAAGACAAATTCCACCTTAACGAGATAACTTTCATCATTTGTGTCTCGAAAGGAGAACAAATGTGGGTGTTTGGCTCTGAGAGGTTTTCACCCTGAGAGATGAGCTTTATAAGTCTTGTAAGTAAAACGTTCTAGATATATCTCGCTTAACCGAGCTTAGTCATTTGCATATCGAGAGACAAGCAAGTATGGTGTTTAAGACATTGAAGGGTGCTCGTCTTAATCATAAGCTAGTTAACTGAGCTCTATCGCATCAAGTCACCTAGTAAGGAAAAGACTTTTTCTCATTATTTCTCTAGTATAAGTTAGTTCACAAGTCCATCTCACCTCCATCCTAACCCACATTTACAGATTCTCTAGTGTAGATAAGTAGATATAGTATAAACTTACATTTCATCACATTGTATAGATAATATTTTTATATCGCCTGAATGAAGAGTAAACTCTATAACTAAGCTTTATATCAATTTCCCGTGTTCAGCCCTGTATTACCCAAGAAACCTATTGTTTCGCTTATATTTGGACAAGCAATAGGACAAATTGTATTAAATAAGGACTTAGTATTTACTTCCAGAGGCGATACATAGTGAGCATCTAGCATGCAATGACCATGGTCAATGATTCATCACGTAGAATTAGTTAACACATTTAAAACATTGCACAACACTATCCATTAAGTTTGAATCTATCAAGTAGAAGGCGAGGGGTCCAAGTTGAAAGTAAGGCATTCATTTGTAGTTGATGAAAATACAACTACATGATAAGGACACATGGGATTCAAAAGATAAAATAAGTTCTAGGTTTGGGTTGGCTAGATTAGGAGAAGTTTAAATTAAGTGTGACCATATAAGGACATGTATAAATAATTAAGAAGGAGTTAGTCAGATTAGAAAAGGTTAGTGATGAGTAATCTGATTTTGAGAGTGGTATAAATACAAGGGAACCTTATAACCGCAAGTAAGTAAAAGATTAAAAAGATAAGGATTGAGAAAGGGGATGCATAGGAAGAACGCATACTGGAGGACCAAACTTGGTGAGCCGTCAAGATGCTGAACAAGAAGAGTGAAGAAAGAAGAGAAAACTAAGCTAGTTCAGGAAGTAACTTTTCTTAGAAAGAAAAGTTTTTTCACAAAGATCGTTCTTCTTTAAGTTATGTGTTACTTAATAAGCATGTTATTTGCGAGTTGTTACGTATGTTTGATTGATTACACATGAAGTTATTTATGTAAATTGTTTGATATGTTCTTTTTAGACCATTGGTGTTTACCTACTTCTAAGCTAACTCTATGTGCACATGTGAGTGTAAGGGATGCCAGGTGTTGAGTATACAACCTAGGCTAATTAGTTGTAGCTGGTTGTGTGAGTTTTCCTATATTTAGGCTAATTTATCGAGCAATTGATGTTGAACTTTTTGGGTTATCTTGAGAGCTATCAGTGTGAGTTTGCCACTCTAGTAGCCTAATGTTGATTATGTTCAACATTTAGGAATGAAAGATAGGAAAACCTAATATGGTTTTGGCAAGTGATGCCTAGTGAGGACTCATTACTAGATGAGTGCTTAAGGAAAGAATTTTCTTTTTAACTTTATGTGTTGTTATATTCCTCCACAAAGTATTTTCTTAAAATTTCTCACTTACTAAATATTTGGCTTATGTTTTTAAGTGCTCCCTCCCTTAGGTAGCATGGAGTTTTCTCAAGGGTTCTACAAAGCTGTTGTTACCCTTGCGTAATTGCGCTCTTAAGAATTTATGTTGCATTGTGTGTAAATGTTAAATTTAAAGTTTGTTTTGATTTCTAAGGCATTTGTTGTAATGAATTTGTTGTGAGTAAAGTTAAATTATGCATACCATATTTCGTGTTGCTTAACTTTGTGTTGAGCACATACCTAGCTAGTTTAAACAATTTAAGGTTCTAGTAGGCATTGTTGGCATTCCTATTTTGAATGTTGGCTTCGTTTACATCACATATCCTATTGAGTTTGTATGAGAAATTATAGGAAGAGGGGTGATGAGTTAGGCTTGTAATTTGTTGTCTATGTTGAATCGTATTTTACCCTATCAACCTAGAGAGAAACAGTAGTGAATATATTGTTAAATGGTGGAAAGTAAGCACTCATCCTAGCTTTGTCCTACAATTTAATGTGAAGTAGATAACATGTCTAGTACGGGTTTGACTTCTCATGTTAGCTAACTTGATACTTAAGACCATTGACTTGGGTTTCGATCAATTGGGCTAGGCATAGATAAAGTATTTAAATCACAAGTGATAATTCGTTGATCTTAATAGGATTAAGTGACTCCATTCCTCTAAGCTATGACATCTTGGTTGTTTACACATCTATGTTACTTTTTAACACTTTATCATGCAATTTAGTTTTCATACGAAAACCCTTATTTTTACTTCTTTTAGTCACACCCCACTCCGAGCACTTGCTTGCTTGACCTGAGGGGTGGCGTGAAATCAACTAAAGCCGCACACCTCCGAAACAACTTTAACTGACACATGACATCAACACTTGAATCCTTTAAACAACGAAAGTCTTTAAACTTTGAAATGCTTTTTAAACATGTAACCCATCTTAAATGCCTTTTTTATAAAAGATAAGACATATAAATATATAAATATAAAAATACAGTAATACTTATAGAAAATCTATTCCTTTCATTATTAAAAACTATATTGGTCTGACATCAATATGTTTGGCACGCAGATCTACAATTTGTATCAGAAAAGAGGGAAAATGTTTTGAAAGAATAAGTCGAAAGACTTAATGAGCAACAGTGTTGGAAAAACAGGTTTTCATAAACAGTTTTGATGTAAAATCGAAGCTTAAATACATTTATCAGCAAGCAATCATTTCATAATATGAATCTTGAAACATTGAAATCTTTTGCATAACTTTTTTAAGACAGTCGTTCATAGCCACAAACAGTATTTACCCCTTTGTCTGAAGATAGGAAAGTCGATAGGAAGTTATCCCCGTCCTTTAAGGCATAATTATATACCCTTCCTGATGGTCCATAAACTAAATGCTTGTAAACTCTACCATCAATATGGAGTTAACCACATGCATACAATAGATCCATGATATATTCGAGCATCGATAAAAACATTTGAAAAAACATTGAAATATTTCCTTGAAAGTTTTTAAATATTTCTTTGATCATGAAATTATAACATAACTTGAAATATCATTTCAATGAACATTTATATCATGACTTGAAATAATAATTTGAAAATCATAAATAACTTTTCAAATTCATGAATAACTTGAAACCATATTTAATAAATAACATTTAAAACATTTTGTTGCTCACAAGCTATTGCTGGTAAGGCTTGAAATCATATTCAATAAGTACTTTAGAAATCATGGTGTTACTCAGACAAGCTATTGTTTACGAAATTAACTTGAAATCATGCTTTATAAATCATTTTAAAACCAATGTGTTACTCACAATCTTAAGCTAAATGATGAACAACTCGACTAAATGATGAACAACTCGACACAAACACCATATGTAATGAGCTTCCCCTAGACATTCTTCGTTCACTTCCTTCAAAAGACTCAAAGACTTCTCCTCCAACCAAATCAAAACCTTACCCCTCTTCTTTGCAAAAGAAGAGGTTTGTTAAGAAGCTCATTTTGCCCAAAATCCAAAAATAACAAATTGCTTTGCTGCCTTCTTCCAAACTACGTGATGACCCAATCTTACCTACCCGCAAATGATTTAGTTCTTCCTTGTATTGTGGAAAGATAATGTTAAACAAAACTCCCGACTTTATGATTTGGATAAAGGGAAAACACCACCATTATTGCCTCCATCGGATCATACCAAAGCCCTTTCTCAAATTGATAGAGAAAAAGATGAGCTACCTAACCAAACATATGAGTTACCTTTGGAGCAAAACCATTCATTGCCTCCCCTGGAAACAATGATGTGACCAACAAAAAAAGAACCTAAGAGCCTTTTGTTGGAAAACAAAGTTGATCATCATTATTGTGTCGTGTCGAACCACTACCTTGAAAGCAAAATTCAACGCGACCTCAGTGCTAAATTGCATATGCTAATTGCTCCCCAAAGTTAACACAACACCCTTCTCACTCGCAGGAGTAAGAATGAAATCAAAGGAAAAAATTGTTCATAGAAGAATTATGTTTTTTTTTTTTCATTTTGCAAGAAGGAGAACTCAACACCACAAAAATATTTTCTTTAAAATATATATATATATATAATGGTTTTAAAATTATGAAATATATTTAATAATAATTATTATTAATTTTCAACTCAAACATTAATTATAAATGAGTACGATGGTAGTCATTTCCAACGATATCCCACGAATGACTACTATTGTATTCTAGTTAAAATAGTAATACAATATTTTATCTGAGTAAAGAAAGAATATTATAAACTTAAACATCAATATCTTTCAATTTGAATTGATGTATGGTGAGTGAGGCTACAATCTAACTAAAGAAAGTAAGTTACCTTTTGAACTTTCAATAACTACGGTTGAGACCCCCATAACACGTTTTACTTCTTAAATTTTCATTGATTTGGCTCACATAGAACATCGGGTCAACGTGAAAGGGCTAGAAAAAGACGATCCTTAAACTTTTTCATGGACGGCGGCCACACCTTCACAATCATGTTTATTGCTTCATCAAGTCTATCACAATAAACCACTCAAAACTAAGCTATGAAGACTTCACATGTAGTTCATATCAAGACCAACTTCATCAAGTTTGTCAAAGACAAACCACTCAAAACTGAGCTATGAAGATTTTATAGTTATCCATCAAGTCCATATTGGAACCACTGAAAGAAGGGCTATAGAAATTTCTAAGGTTTTAGTTTCATCCATCAAATCCATTTAAGAACTACCCACATGTGGCTATGAACCATGAAGTCTACCATAGTAGGCCACCCAAAAAAGGGCTATGGACCATCAAGTCTATCCCAATAGACCACCTACAAAACGGCTACAAACCATCAAGTCTATCAAAATAGACAACCAAAATAAAGGGATGTGGACCATCAATTGTTTGAGTCTCATACTTATTGAAAATCCTAGAATTACTCACCTTGTTAGGCCTTTGAAGAGATGATCTACAAAGTTCCTTATACCTCACATACTTCAAGAAGATAATTCTTTCATTCATCTACCATTTCGCAACTCCATGTTTCAGACAAATATGTCTTCTTTTGCCATATATAACACACTATTCTCGACAATACCCTATGACAGTGTATGAATCTTAATACATATATACTGATATAGAGGTCCCCCACAATATTACATCTTCCATTAGGCTTCTATGTCATTCATACTAATGTCCCCATACACTAGTACATTTCTCATTAAGAACACACCCACTAGTACAACTTACTTACTTCGTCATTTTAAGTTACTTGATTTGCATACACTACCTCATGGTTAACAATTATTACAATGAAAACTAAAATCTATTGTAACCTTAAGATCTCTTAATAAATGACAAAGAGCAATAAAATAATCTTAATCAGGATTATGTGTGTATATACACTCAATCTTCCAACAACATATACAATAACATGGTTGATACAATTAATAAAAAAATGGAATACTTTCTATAATCTTTGCATATTCAGATTGAGAAACATTATCTCATTTATTTTCCTTAAGGCTATTACTAGCATTATAAGAGCACCATCAAACTATTAAAAAGTAACAATATTCAATGTATGGTAATTTATATAAATCAAAACATTCTCAATAATACTAAGCTTATCACATTAGTCTCACATAAATCTTTCACTTCAACATACAACCATATAATCACACAATAAACTGATCCAAACAACTTTTAATAAACACATATATTAATAACGCACAATCAAATCTATATAACTCTTTTGAATATCTTCAACAATTTAATGGAGAAGTTTTTCATTTATTTTCATACTTTTCGTGTAATATTCTCTCTCTCCTATGATTAATTTGTGTTTATTTTTCTATTGCACTCTATTAATTGTTATAATTCAATAATTTTTATGTTATCATTTTGTATTGTACGTCCTTCGTTGTTTGCATTGTATTTCATACAATTGTAATTAATTTTACATTTTATAATTTTTCGTGGTTTTAGTGAATTATATCTATTATTTTTATGTTAAATTCACTTCCATCCTATATTTTCATTTTAAGAAAAGAAAACATATCTTCAAATATATTAGTATCCTAGTTTGTTAGAAATTGATGCATGGTCTTCTATCCATACATTGTGTCTAGAGATGTCGATGGGTGGGGTGGGATGGGGCCCGATGGGGATGCCACTATGATCCCCATCATCATCTCTACCACTATCCCATTCTCCATCTCCACAAAATTTCCCCTTGGAAACTAGATTCCCTCCGGGAAATACTCTCCACTTTTTCTAAAAAAGGTTTAATCTCATCTATCTTTTCCAATCCACAATTACTTCAAATATACATTTTTAATGTTGCTTTCTTTTTTTATAGAATATTATCAATTTTGTTATTTAAAACAATTAAAATGTCAAATTCTCTTAGTTTATAAAAATAAAAACTCAACTATTAGAAAATCTACGTAGAAATCCATCCATAAAATTCAAACATCCCTACCAAAAAAAATCAAAGATCAACCCATAACTATTCTTACAAAACCTTCAACTACACCATATTTTTTAAGACACAACAAATAAATAAATAAATAAATAAATAAATAAATAAATATATATATATATATATATATATATATATATATATATATATAAACATGTGTGTGTATGCACATTTTTTTCCTTTAAGGGTGGGGGCGGGATATAGGAGTGGGGTTGGGGTAAGGGTCGAAAAATTTATTCTCCATCTTTGACCCTAAATAGTCAATGGAAGAAAAATAATCCCCACTCTTTCCCCCATTCTCCGTGTATTTGAGGACTCCCCACCTCGTTCAGAATGGGTCCCTATGGAACGTGTTCTACGGGTTAAATGAACATCTCTATTTGTATATGAATTTGTGTACGTGCTTCAATGGAGATAATCAAACATCTTTTTAACTTTGGGGGCATTTTAGTCACGGAGGAATTTGGACAAATTGATGTAATTGTTGGATAAATATAGGTGTATTTCAACCGGCACAATTTTCCAAAATCAATGAGATAATATAATATATAAAAAGAAACTATTTAGTTGAGTATAGAAAAGTAAAGCTTTGTGTGACGCATTCACTTAGCTCATTTGTCGACAAATTTCCTTGCATCCCAAGATCTTTAAATTCATTGCATCACTGACAATATAAAGCAAAACGAACTAAGGCATCTGATGATATCTCAATTTTACTCAAACGGGTGACTAAAAATGGGAGAGGATGAGAAACAGCATGGGGAAGTTCATGTAGTAGTAGTGGCATGTCCAACCCAAGGCCACCTTAATCCACTCCTACAATTCGCCAAATACCTAGCACATCAAGGCATCCATGTCACCATCCCCCTCACCTTAGCAAATCCCATTTCTTCTTCTTTTTCCCGTAATAACAATAACTTTCCATTCATTAACCTTCAACGAGTTTCTCTTTTACCATACAATGGAACTGAACCTGAAAGTTCCATGGGCCTTTGGGGAAGACGCCTAGCTTCCATTCGTTTACATCTTGTTGAGTTTCTTTCTTCTTGTGATCATTCTGTCTCTTGCATTGTGTATGATTCTATGATGTCTTGGATTCTTGATATTGCCAAGGAGTTTCGAGTTTCTGCTGCTTCCTTTTTTACTCAATCTTTTGCTGTTAATGCTATTTATTATAGTCTTTATAAAGGATGTCTCGATATTCCATTGGGGGAAAGATTTGTTTGTTTGGATCATGGGTTTCCTTCTTTTCGATCTTCTGATATCTCTACGTTTCTTTCTGATCCGATCAAACATGTGACGATTATCGAGCTCATGACTAAACAATTTGCTGCTTTGGATGATGCCGATTGGGTCTTCATCAACACTTTCGACTCTTTAGAACCACAGGTATACACTCATTTTCAATCAAAAGTACTTTGATGTATCGTCCCAAACGATACCATCTTCATCAATGACTGCCAGATGTGAATATGTGATAATTTTTTTTTTCTTAAATAAAATAAAAGAATATAAGCTTGAATTCTAAATGGGAGAGATCCCAACAAACTAAAAACACTTTTTAAAAATTATTTTCTTTTTGTTGGAAACATCAATAACTACCTAAAACTTATGGAACTTTGCTTATTTCGTTTTTTAAGGATTGACTAATCAAATGATATTTTTGTTCCAATTTTTGCCGTCAATGAGTTATATGACAAAATTTATATTATATATCAACATTTCAACCTTTCCTCGAAGGAAGTTGAAAATCTTTCTTATAAAACCCGATAAGTGAAATTCAATATTAAAATGTGGATGAAATGACTTAGCTTTAGTTGAATTTGAACTAACCTCTCTTACTTTGATATCAACTCAAAAGTAGATAACAAAACAAAATAATCAATAACCCAAAATAAAAACATATTCTAAAACTTATTTCAATGATAATCCAATAAAGTCTAATTATTATTTGAACAACACTAGTTTTTTTTTTTTTTGTTAATGATTTTTTTTTTTTTTTTGCCCTATGTAGGAATCTGTATGGATAAAAAAGCAGCTTCCTTTCATAAGTATTGGACCCATGATTCCCTCCATTTACTTGAATGGATGGCTACCAAAAGACAAAGACTATGGGCTTAGTTTGTTTGAACCAAATAATGAAGATTCAACAATGAAATGGATTGATTCACAAGAAAAAGGCTCCATCATTTATGTGTCATTTGGAAGTTTAACAGAAGCAAAAGAGGAGCTAATGGAAGAAGTAGCGTGGGGACTAAAACTCACCAACAGACCCTTCTTGTGGGTAGTTAGAGAATCTGAATTTCACAAGCTTCCCCACAATTTCATTGAGGACATAGCCGAGAAAGGGCTAGTAGTCAAATGGTGCTCTCAATTGCAAGTTTTGACCCACAAATCGGTTGGATGTTTCGTCACCCACTGCGGTTGGAACTCAACGCTCGAAGCGCTGAGCTTGGGAGTGCCATTGGTGGCAATGCCACAGTGGTCGGATCAGCCGACGAATGCCAAGTATGTGGAGGATGTGTGGAAGATTGGGAAGAGGGTGAGAATGGAGGAAGATGGACTTTGTAGAAGGGAGGAGATAGAGATATGTATTAATCAAGTTATGGAGGGAGAGGATTGTAAGGAAATTAGAGAGAATTTGAACAAATGGAGGGAACTTGCAAAAGCCACAATGGAGGAAGGTGGAACCTCAAACACAAACATAAATCATTTTGTACAACAACTTTTTAGGAAGACAGCTTTGACGGCTGCTTCAAATATAGTTCAGGAACATCACAAATATAGCAATA
Organism: Cucumis sativus; assembly: GCF_000004075.3. Taxonomy (NCBI): domain Eukaryota; kingdom Viridiplantae; phylum Streptophyta; class Magnoliopsida; order Cucurbitales; family Cucurbitaceae; genus Cucumis; species Cucumis sativus. The sequence continues at coordinate 23,743,795 of NC_026657.2, forward strand.
ACATTTGAAAAAAAAATGCAAAATGTAGCAAAACTTTCCTGAACTATCAAAGATACTTCGTATTATCCCATCAAGTCTATCATTTTAAATGTAAATGTAGTTATACACTCGGTAATGGCTAGGGTGTAGAGGTGAGTGGAATATTGAATAAGAAGGGAAAACAGCCCACGAGAAAAAGATCATTAAGAGATTATTTTTTCCCTGTTAGTTCTATATTTGTGTTGGTTTTTATTCTCAGATTTTGAATGCGAGTCTTTTACACTCTCTTGGCAGACAAATAGGCTTCCTCCCACTGCATCAATAACGAAAAATAAATGAAAAACACAGAAGGTTTCTCCTCCCTCTATACAAATTTTCTCCGTCTCAATTTTTTCTATAATTATTCACAGGAGTAGTCTTAGAATAAAGTAAAGTTGAACTATTATCTATACGTTAGAGGAAGCTAAGCATATTTTTCGAGTGTCAATTTTTTTGGCTTAGCTAACCATATTTTTAAAAATATTGTCGAAGTTATGTTTGTTTAATTAAGATCGGGATGGAATCTTCATTCATTAGTTAAGACATATTTCATGTTAGTTGAGCTATATATACATGAATTTTGATCAAATTATTTGTATAAATTAGTAGATAAACTGGATGAAAAAATGTTTGTAAAAAAATTATGGACTAAATTGGAAAAAAAATCAACATTAAGACTTGAAATATATTTAATTAGTCAGCCTTTTGAAAATATGGTTGTAGGGTCTCTATTTATAGATTTAATGTACTAAAATAATAAAATATATAGTTATAGTAGACGTATTTAGTCAGGACTCAAACTATTAATTTATTACTATAAATAAAGAAAAGGAAAGTTGTAAGTCTTCAGTTTGAATTTGTGTATCCATGTCCATCCAAAGTATGGCTTTCCAGACCTGGAAAATGTGTTGTCTTTCTCTAAGCTTCCTTATCCAACCACGATCGCTGCTTCCAACCCATCAACCATTCATTTAACATATAAAAAAATCATCTATTTTCTCAAAATGTTTATTACCTCTCTTTTTTGTTCCAGTTAGAGATGAAAATGATAGAACTAAGTCATGCACAGCCGAAAAAGAATCGAATTTCTACCCTAATTGCCACAATTAACATGTAACCATAAACTAATCAAATTAGGGTTTTAAGAAATATTACCTTTGAAGCTTTCAAAAGGTTTGATATCTTCTTACCAATTCTAACCGAGACCACCACTAGTACTCAACTGCTATCCTCTAGACAAAGAACCGGGTTGTGGGACCCAATTTTGGTGTAGAAAGTAATGAAGATAAAATGGGATTGGAAGGTTTTTTTTTTTCTTTTGTTGAGATGATAAAAAATGATAAAAGAGGCAAAAGTTTTTCAACATTTGAAAACACTTCTATTTATAACCTAATTACATGCAAAAATGCATGCAATTCATTTGCCAAATTTCAACACCTAATGTTCTACTAACAATTAGTGGAACTTAGTGGGCTAGGTGTCTATATCTTATATAGCCACATTTCCCACTAAGAGTTAGTGGGATTATCAAACAAAATGTTGGATTTTCCCACTAACTTAGTCCAAGGGTAAAATGGTCATTAGATATTTCTAGTCAAAAGTTAAACTTTGACTTTTCTTAGTCAAAAGTCAATATTTTGACTTTTTACCATTTTGTCCGTCTTGACTAATTCCAACCTCCCGAGCATGAATCCGCATTCATTTTTCCAAAATTCAAATCACATTTGAATATAAGGCCGGTCAAAGTTTGACTTTTCAAAGTCAAAAGTCAACATTTTGACTTTTTACTATTTTTGACCAATTCCATCAATTCTGAGCTTCTTAGTATGAATCCGCATTCATACTTATAGTATGTAAAACATAAAGCTCTATTTCTAATTAGAAGACCGATGACTATATCACTATATTTATCGGTTTCCCTTTCTTCTCCCAATTCGACTTATTTCATCACACTGTTCTAAGTTTAATCCATATGAGCTAGCAGAGGAACCTAATGGACCTATAGATCATGGGCTCCAACGATTCAAGATTAACTAGCTAAACTCTTTTAAACCGAGTTAATCAACATTCGTTAACTAACGGGTCATTCCACTAAAGTCCCGTAGTTGCACTCCCCTCACTATAGATATATTTGTGTCCATTTGATAAAACCATAATCAGTAAGTTAATCCTTCACAGGTTGCTCGTAACCTTGGCTGGGTCAAAATACCGTTTTACCCCCAAGATTACATCTTGCTCCTTAAGTCCCACTAATCCACTATTGAACAATTGGTTTAAGGTTCAACCTATAAACTTAATCCCTCTCGGGCCAATGAGAGGGTGGGGCCCCTTGTTCAAGACTTGGATTCAGTGCTTAAGAGAACAACCTATCTACTAACCCTAAAGCGGGTAGGAGTGAATTCCATCTTGTACCCTATGTTCCCAGCTATCCACATGATCTTACCCCTGAAATGGGAGGCTTATTGGGCCAACGCTGATGAGCTGCCCTCACCTATGCAGATCTAAGGATAATCTCGTGTGAACAGGAGTTCATAGTTAACTCAGGATTAAGACTAAGTTACCTAGATCATCAATAATTGAGATAGTCAGTTTTAAACAGTAAACGGTGTTATAACGTAAAAATGACTAATTCATGGTTCAGTCTTATGTAAACATTTTACATAGGATGCCCCCACTTTCATGTCTCTACATGAACGATTAGGATCACCTCGTTTGTACTACAAAGTGGGCCGCATCCATAGTTTCTCTAAATAAGGCGCCCAACCTTTATTTCATATACTATAGACTATTTAGGCTATATACTCGAACTTGATCCACGTTTATGTTTACACATAAAGTTCAAGTTTATTCAAAAATAGCCTTGGAACTTGATTTATTGGATTTAAGATTATAATATTTAATTTCTCAATAACCACTTTATTGAACAGAATATGATTTACAAACTACGAGTTTTAGGACAAAAAATTCCAACAGAAAAAAGATCCATTTGGATTGAATTAAGAACAAAATATTTTTCAAGAATACATTTTCTTTTAAACACTCTTTTTAAAATGAATTTAAATTTAAGCACTTACATGTTTGGTTAGACTTTTTTATAACTGTTTAAATTTTGTTTAGTTTGTCATATACCAAAAATGTTTATACTTAACTCAAATTACCATAAAAGACTACTCAACACTATCAGCTAATTTCATAAGAAAATAAAAATGGAAAATAAATATATTTTTATTTTTTAAAAGAAATATAGTTTGAAATTAATGGTGCGATATCTTGAAACTAATTGTTTTAAAATTTTGAAATTAGTAAAGTTAGAATAAAAAAGGTTATTTTTTTCCTATTAAATCAACAACATTATTTTTTTCCTATTAAATTTTTTTTGGATAGTTTTATTTTAAAATTAGAAGAATATTGATATTTAAATTCATAATCAACATAATTATTTTTTTTTTCTTTTGAAAAAATAAGAGAAAAGAAAATTAATAATGCAACTAGAAATAAACACACACAGCTAATTTATTGTATTGTTTCAGTAATTATTGAAAATAAAAGAGAAAAAAAGGTGAGATATTTTTTTAACAATACTTTATTTTTTTCAAGTCCGTAATATTAATAAGATTGGAGAATGTAGTATGGAGGGCAGTTTTGTAATTTTCATAAATATAGAAAAAATTACCAATTTTTTGGTCAATCACCTAAATTCATTTTCTAAAAATTTGGTTTGAATGTTTTCTCTAAACTAAATTATTTTATAAATGAATTTCTAAAAAATGCATTATTCTAATTTATCAAACCGTGTAATTTTTTTCAAAATAGTTTTTTGACAAAATTAAACACTTTAATATCTCAACTAAACACACCCAAAGTTAAAAGCTAACATAGTTTTATTCATAAATTAGAGAAAAATGTTTTTCCTTTTTACTATTTGAGGAATGTAAAATAAAATTCATTAATTATATAATAATCATCTACATCTAAAATGAACACAACACACCAACAAAGATTCAACTAAAGAATCATGTTTTAGTTGTGGGAGCATTCAGATGTGTGTATAATGGTTTGAGCTACTACACAACTTTTAAATTAGGTTGTTGTATCATGAGAGGACAAACTACTAGAGAATATTTGTTGCAGCGGTGGTTGATATAAAGAGATCCACCATACATCATAGAGAACTAGAGTCTCCTTAAAGAGATCCACCATACATCATAGATATATTTGTGCCTCAACCTAATTGTTAGTCTATTTGTTTCTTTTAATATTAACTTTACTTTTTCCTATAAAAACTAAGAAGTAATATTTGAGGGTCGGGGTTCTAGTTACACCTACCTTTTCATAATCTATTTAGTTAATTCAATTGTTACATGAAAAGACGTTTCTTTACAATGAAACGAAAGAACCCATGATAAAAAAAAATTTGCTCATAAGTTCAAGTGCTTCAATTTTGTTTTTATATTTATTGAAGTAGAAACAATTATGAGTATAAGCAAATAAGAAACAAACCACTCATTCATTAACCTAAAAGTCTATAACCTTAAAATTCTTCTATGGCAACTTGCTCAATGGTATTGGCATGTGTGTCCTCCGTAAGTCGAATCAATCTCACACTCCGTTGTTGTACAAAAAAGAATCTCCTCCATTAAGCTTACTAAGCTAGGTGCCATGATGGCTAATCCGAAAGGGCTCACTCGCATATTATTCACTAAACCACTCGACCAAAGAGACTAGGGTGGTTATCCTGCACAAAGAAGTGATAACTTACAGAAATACAAGTTATTATGTCATTTTAGGTAGAATAATGAAGCCAAAATGCATAGCAAAAGTGTCAAAACACCTATCTTATGTTGAAAATTCAAAAAATAATTGAAAATGCATTCTACATAAGCCTTCATGCTTGTTTTACCGTGTTTTTAGTGTTTTAACACAAGATTATGAACAAAAGAAGAATCTAGCGAATCAAGCAAAAACTAGACGAGAATACCATATAGGACATGAGAAGAGGTTCACTAGGAGACAAAAATGGTAGTTTTAGCGGTGTGACTTGTTGGTAGAGGCTACTTTCAGTGTTGACACATCTAGAAGAATAGTTTCCCGCCTAAACGTTGCATGTAAAAAGATTCCTCCTACACCATTAAAAAAGGCTTGAAGGGGTCAAACCCTAGAGAAAGATGGAAAGGAATAGTCTTTCCACTGTCTGTAATGGTTTCTTCTTCTTCTCTGATTAGATTGTAAAGTGAAAGCTTAGAGTCTAAGTAGAGAAGAGTTCATCTTCCACTTTTCCTCTAACTTGTAATCTTTTTCTTTTTCTTTTCTTTTCATTTTTGTTTGTCTTTGTAATATATGTTATTCATATCGTACAATGGCCGAAGGCCTACATTATTTACTTTTCATCTGCCAATGTGTTAATCGTAGTTTAGGTTTGTGATAAGTTCTTGATAAGAAGTTTTGCTTATAACTCTACTCTTATCACATTAGCTGAGCTATATACATCACTTGACCAGTGTATATTGCCAACTATCTGAGAGGGCAAGTAGCAAAGATATGACTAACGCACGCAAGGAGGACTTCAGAGATAAACTACATCTTGGTGAGATATCTGTCATTATTTGTATCCAAACAGGAGAACAAGTGTAGGCATTAGGCACCGAGAGGTTGCTACCCTTAAACGCGAAGCTCTATAAGTTTTATAAGTAAACACTTCTAGATATATATTGTTTAGTTAGGCTTAGTCATTTGGATCCCAGAAGGAGACCAAGTGTGGTGTTTAATGACTCAGAGAGGAGGCTGTCTTAATCATAAACTAGTTAAGCAAGTTATATCGCAAAAGGCTTTCATATTGCTTAATCGCCTAATAATGCGTAGACCTTCCTTTACCCCTTTCTTACGTACAAGTTAGTTTGTATCTCCACCTCATTACCATTCCAGTACCCCTTAATCTCTAGTGTACATAAGTAGATGCGTAGTTTTAACTTCTATTGGTCATACTGTATAGTTTATTCTTTTATACCGCCTAATTCATAAGTATTATCCTATGTTTGACCCTGAGTCATCCAGGAAAAACTATTATTTCGCTTACACTTGGACAAGCAATAAAAAAATGTGTACTCAATGAGGATTTAGCTATTATGCGATAAAGAGGTACATAGCGATAAATAGGAAAAATTCTTATGCATTTTGGTTCCATTATTCTATCTAAAAGGCTATAATAACTTGTATTTCTACAAGTTATCACAAGCCTAGAGTTTATTTCATCCTGTAGATATGAAGAGTTCAGGTATAGAAATAAAGAAAGAAAAGGAAAAGTTAAAAGCTAAAAGTTGAAAAGAAAATGTGTTTTGCTAAGTTTATGTATGTTTTGCTCATGGTTTTCATTATCATGCTTTGTTTTAAAAGTTGTCACTCACGGGTTTTTATAGCTCAACTTTCAATGTTTAATTCCCTTATAGGTAGAGATCTGGTTCTAGCATCTATTAAAGCATTCACCTACTCAACTAGAAGTTGATTAGATTTTGTACGACCATTCCATACATGCATGATCATTTTGTAATTAAACTAGTGGAAGAACTAATTGTTGTGGTCTGTAATAGGCTAGTATAAGAGTTTGCTTGATTTATGGAAACAATGTTGTTTAGTTGAAAGTATGGACCTCTTTTATTTTGTCTATATAAGACTATTGAGCATATTGTCCAAAAGTTGGGTAAATATGAAGATGTATTGAAAGAAATTTAAATGATCGTTTTCAAGATAGACTTTTATTTACGCATCTTGTGTCTAAGTGTACTTGATTAGAGATAACTAAGAGTTACAGGTTACTCGGAGTTAACAAGCATTGTTAGAAGAAGAACGATGTCGGTTTGCTTCATGCCACATCTTGGGTCTAGTTAAGAAGTGCTCTGGGATGGGATGTGAAAATTAATCAAAATTTCAGAAAGCTTATGTAGAAAATGTCTCTTTAAGGTTAACTTGGGATGAGTGGTTTGTCTAAACAAGTCATGTCAATTGAGCGATTCCAATTGCAAACGATCCCTGAGTGAGTCTCCTTTTTAAGGTAGGACTACTAGACGAATAAGAAATGGAAAATGTGCTTAACAATTTGAAAGAAAGACATAAGGTCATTTTTAAGGGATCCTGAGCAGTGTTGATTATTTAGAGGCTACAGGGCTCAATACTTCAAATATAAGGATGATGTTTTTAGGTAATGTAGCTAAAATGTGAAGAAACAAGTTTGTAAAATAAAGTTTTTCAAATTGAGTTTTGAATTTTAGGTTATAAATCGCAAAAGGTGAATTGTGAAATTTCAAAGGATAAACAAGCAACATCGAGCCATGAACAAGCAAGGAGAATGAGGGCTAGGCGTTGAAGCTAGGTTGTTAAGGAGTTGTCAAAGTGATTTTCACGAACAAGCTAGGTGACAAAGTAAGTCGTGCACACTAGACAAGAGTTATGGCGACTGTGAGGTTAGTATTTGTAGGCGGATCACTGTCTGTGCACAAGGAAGGCAACAGAAGAGTGTTATCAAATGATAACTTATAGAAATACAAGTTATTATAGCCTTTTTATGTAGCATAGTGCATCATTAACGTGATATAAAAGAGGACATAATGCAAACCAAAGTAGGTCGAAATAGAACAAATGTGTTATGCGAGTAGCAAAAGGTATAATGCCTATTTATCATGATTTTTATTGTTTTCACATAGGATTTTAGAGAAAAAAAAGTGGATTTGCGAAATGAAAAACACAACAATGAAAGGAAATGATGCTAGGCAATATGAATCACTAGAAGTAGAGGCAATGTTAAAAAATAGTTGAAAACTGAACCGAACTAAAACTGAATGCATGTGGTTTAGTGCAGTTTTGTTTAAATTCAAGTTGCTTTTTATGTGGTTCGATTCAGTTAAGACATTAAACCGATTGTAAAGTCAAACCAAACTATAAGACAGTAAAATATCATATAGAAAGCGAAACGATTGTGTAAGAGGGTAAACAATCGTATAGATATAAAGCTAAACGATCGTGTAAGAGATTGAACGATCGTATAGAAAGCTAAATGATTGTGTAACAGGTTGAAAAATTGTATAGAAAGCTAAACAATCATGTAGGAGATTATACACACATACGTCTATGGTATGGGATGATTTAAAATCAAACCAAAATCAAAACGCATATTCGATTCGATTCTAATTTTTTTTACATAGATGTGTGTTTGAGTTCGATTTTGGATGAGATTTTTTTTTTCGTATTTTGTGGTTCGATGTCGTTTCAGCTTCGAACCTATGGAAGAGTTATACACTACAGATGTGTCTATGCATCTAGGTCCCTTGGCAAGGAAGAACCGTAGTATCATCGCTTCTGCTCTGCATAGGTTCCTAACCTCGTTTTTCCTGAACTTCATTGATCATTTGCATCATGACTCTCAATGTCCTAATCGTTCATTGCAATAAGTATGTACCCTCAATCATTCATCACAATGTTCAAATGACCTTTCCCGATCCTTGTCGCTTAGCTAACTGAAATTGTGCTTATCCTTAGCTCTGCGCGGGGACACTTCTATTGATGACTTCATGGAGGTTCTCATTTTCATTTGCGACCAATTGCATCCATTGAGATTCCTCTAGGTCATCATCTAAAATATACATTAATTTTGGGGTTGGTTCAAGCCATCACAGATTTTTTTGGTAACTTGAACCTTTTTACGCGATTTTCGGCAGATCATGTGATTCACCAAAATCAAATGCTTTGCCCAAACTCAAGTAAAATTCTACTCTAACATCTAAAAATTAATTTTCCGACAATGGCATAAAAAACATTGTTGGAATTTGTGTTTCGACTTAATAGTTTTATGCTTGTAGACTGCAATTGCAATATATCATCGAGTCTGGTCATCACGCGTAATATGCTCACCATCACTCTCTGTAGAGCATGCTTCAATTATAGGCAAAGATTCATGGGTCATGATCACAACATGTAAGATGCTCACTATTGGCCTCTTCATCGCTTAATTTCTATATCCTCGTTGAGTACAAGTTTTCCTACTACTTGACCAAGTGAAAGAAAATTAGTAGGTTTACTTAGGTGATCCAGGGTCAAACACAGATAATTGTTTTCAGACGTTAGTTCTAGAATCTACTTATCGTTTAGCCGTTATGACAATTAAGTTGAAAGAATACAACGCTAACTACAACTACTTACCTACAGCTAGAGACTCATGCATAGAGAATAAATTATGGCAAGGTGGGAGATTGAACAAACTAACTTGTATGCGAGTAAAAGGTGAAGGAAGGTCTACACATTATTAGGTGATTAAGTAGTGCGAGAGTCTTGATGCGATATAACTGCATAATCAGCACATGATTAAGGCGACTTTCTTTCGAGTGTTTAGGCGTCACACTTGCTCACCTTTCAGGATGCAACTGACTATGCTTGATAGGCGAATTATATCTAGATGACTTGACTTATAATACTTATAGGACTTCTCGTTTAAGGACGGCAACCTCTCGGAGCCTACTGTCCGCATTTGTTCACCTTTTGAGATACATATGTTCGAAGTTACCTCACTAAGGTGAAGTTTGTTGCCAAACTCCTCCTCGCGCGCATTAGCTATATTCTTACTACTTACCCTCTCAGGTAGTTGGCGATTGACATTGGTCACGTGATGTATATATCTCAACTAATGTTATAAGGTTTATAAGCTAGTTGTCTTATCAAGAATCTATCACAACTCTAACCACTGATAACACAATGACAGGTGAGAAGTCAAGAAATGATGGAGTGAAACGGTGTAAACATGCATTATACGTATAAAAAATATAGGTCTTTAACAAATGTACAATATGAACATCACATATAATACAATGAAGTGTAAGATGGAAAGAAAGAAGAAGGGAAAGAATTACTATAAGTTAAAGAGAAAGCGAGAGAATGGTTCTTCTCTTGTTTGAACTCTATGCTCTCTAACTGGCATTTTTGGGCCTTCTTTGACTTATTCGAGGCCCCCTCTTGATGGAGGCAAAGTGCTTGTATAGGCTACTTTTCAACGAGAAATTTCTATTCCTCTGAGTGTGTCAGTGTTGTCATCTGGCTCTGTGAGGTCACATCATCCCAACTACCATCCTTGTTTTTGTGTGAGCGTGTGATGGCTTGGTTCCTTGTCTGTGGTGTTAATCGCCAAATTGGTTCTCATCACGTAGCTTTTGTCCGAGCTGTCTTTTACTATTTGCTCCTTTCTTCTTTTTCACTTATCTTGCGTTTAAACATGACAACCACATAAAATAGGAATGACGTTTAAACAATTCATGTGTACTGGTCATCTTTTTATGCGTTTTGACCTCATTATTCTAATAGAAAGGGCTTTAATAACGATCATTTATGCACGTTGTCAATGTGGGTTTACGAGGACTCCATTGTATTGGATGAGTGGTTAGTTATTGTAAACTATGCAATAGGTCATGGGCCATGATCACTGTATGCAAATTACTCACTATGACCCTCTTCATCACATAACCACTAAATCCTCGTTGAGTACAAGTTTTCCTACTGTTTGCCCAAGTGCAAGCAAAGTATTAGGTTTATCTGGATGATCCAGGGTCAACATAGGAAATTGATTCAGGACATTACTTCTAGGCATTACTTTAGCATTTGGATAAAATTAGTTTAGTGGAAAAAATTGATTGAATAAAGTATAAAATAATCATAACTAGAAATATAAACTACTTGTGCACGTCGAGAGAATCTGTAAACGGAAGTAAATAGATGTTAGATGGAATTACAATCTAACTTGTATGCAAGAAAAATGTGTAGAAAGGTCTACACATTATTAGGCAATTAAGCAATGCGAGAGCCTCGATGTGATATAACTCACATAATCAGCCAATATTAAGGTGGCCTTCAATCGAAGTGTTTAGGCGCCACACTTGCTCACCTTTCAAGATGCAAATGACTATACTTTATTAGGCGAGATATATTTATAAAATTTCACTTATAAAACTTATAGAACTTCTCGTTTAAGGACAACAACCTCCAAGCGTCTAATATCTGTACTTGTTCCCCTTTTGTGATACAAATGTTTGAAAGTTTTCTAGCCAAGGTGGAGGTTGTTGCCAAACACCTCCTTGCGTGCATTAGCCTTATCCTTGCTACTTGTCCTCTCGGGTAGTTGGCGATTGGCACTAGCCAAGTGATGAATATAACTCAACTAATGCGACAATATTTATAAGCGCTCTAGACCCCTCATCAAGAACTTATCACAACTTTAACCACTAATAACACATTGACAAGTGAGAAGTCAAGAAATGATGAATTGAAAAAGTATAAATATGCAATATATATATAAAAAAATATATATAGCTTTTGGCCATTGTACAATATGAACAACATATATTACAAAAAAAAGTGCAAAAATAGAGAGAAAGAATAGTGGAAAAATATTACAAGTTAATGGGAGGAGCAACGAAAGTATGGATACTTTCTTACTCAAATGCTGAGCTTTTGCTTTTACAATTGACCGGAGAAGAAGAAGAAAATTTTACAGACGATGGAAGACTATTCCTTTCCGCCACTCGCTTTCTCTCAAGGAATTGACCTTCTCAGGTCTTTATCCCCACACAGGGGCTCACAATTTTAAAAATTTTGCTATAAGTTGCAACTATTTTTTTAAAATTTGCTATGTTTGAAAATTTTTCTATATATAATTTTTTTTAACACAAAAGGGTAAATATGTCTAAAAATATTTTTCTTACGTTCTCCTCTTTATATTAAATATATATATAAAGTATAGAGTTGCATAACTATTTTAGTATACAATTAATATATATAGATTTCTTTTAATTTCAACACCCATGCTTAACATGCAAGAAATAAAAAAGAAAATTAAATTTATTGAAGAAATTCTTTAACACGTGGGATGGAAGTGAATCATTACTAGTTTAATTTAGAAGTATTGAAAAATAATGATACCTAATTAACTAGAATTATATTAATTATTTAAATTTATTAACATACATTAACATTAAAGATGGAATGTCACACCCACCCCGAGCACCTGCTTGCTCGGCCCGTGACGTGGCATGAAGTCAGCCGAAGTCATTCACCTTCATAACAACTTCAACGGACACATGACATGAACACTTGCAAAACTTTTAAACAACGAAAGACTTTCATTGAAATAAACTATTAAATTGTACTTTGAAATTTGTAGTGCAGTCTATAGGAAATCTGTTTTAAAACATATCATAGAAAATGAATAAAACATGAAGATATAAATATTTGAACAATCACAATACTATATGAAACAAAACAATGTCCTTACATAATGAAAACTAAGTTGGTCTGGCAGTAGTAAGTTCAACATACGGAGATCCAATCTATACTTGGAAAGAGGGAAACCATTTTGAAAGAGTAAGTCGAAAGACTTAGTGAGTAACAATTTTATAAAACTGTTTATTTTCATAAACATTTTAGTATAAAACTGAAGTTTAAATACATTTATCAATAAACAGTCATAACATGAAACTTGAAACATTTGCATAGCTTTTTTAAGGCAATCTTCCAAAGCCACGAACAATATTTACCCCTTCGTCCGAAAAAGACGGAACAGTCATTGAGTAGCTAACCCTCCTCCTTTATGGCATAAAATATACCCCTCCTAATGGTCGATAAACTATAGTTTTGTCAACTCTACCATCAGTATGAAGTTAACCACATATATAAAATAGGTCTCAGAATATTGAGGCATGGATAAAAACATTTGAAAACATTGAAATATTGCCTTGAAAGTTTTGAAATATTTCCTTGATCATGAAATCATTCAAACATGGGATAACTTGAATAACAGTTCATAAGCATTTATCATAAAACATAACTTGAAAACATGTTCATAAATCATTTTACAAGCTTATTTATAGTAAAACTTGAAATTATGTTTAATAATAACATTTAGAAATCGATGTGTTACTCACTATCACTTGAATAGAGCCTTCATCGTAAAATTCCTCTCAAGCATCCTTGATCTAAAAAAAATTATATTTAATCATTAATTAACCCCTTGAACATGAAAATATCCAAAACTTTCCTGAAATTTTCTAAAGATAACACAACAGCTTAAAACAGCCCATTGGAGCCAAATGACATGATGGATGGGGCTGGTCGTGCGCGCATCGACTGGGGCCTTGTCGCGTGCTACCTCACTGAGGTGGGTCATGCACCACGTGCTAACCTCACTGAGGTGGGTCATGCACCACGTGCTAACCTCATAATAGGTCTGTCGCCCACGTCTTTGTTGCCTACCCGACGTGCCCATCGCATGCTTTGCGCGTGTTGTACTCCCCACACACCATGTGTATCGGATTAACCTCTAAGGCAAGGTCATGTGCACAGCCTGAGCGCATGCTTTGCTACTCAGTTGTGCCATGACCTTGACATATGCGTGCAACTTGGCCAAAATAACCTCTAAACCTAAAATGCTCGCCCATGGCACTTACACATGCAAGCCTCTTGGCCACTACCTAGAACACTGTTTTAATTCTAGAATCATGACACAACTTTGAAAAATCATAACCTATAATTCATAACTTTTTTTATAAAACTTTCTTCTACAAAGTTGCTCTAAATTGTCTTAACTTTCTTATATCAAATGTGCGAAGGAATATTCTTTGCTCAGATTATCCTGAAAAATTACCTCCTCACCTAATCTTGATCCAATGGCAAATCTTCTTGAATCGAAATTAAACAACCTTCTCTCACAAACTATACTCAAATTTTAAACTTTTAAGACCAATTTGATTGATTTTGTATGAGTGAGTTATGAGAAATTCATTGTTGAAACTACCTATTCATAGAGATCTTTGCATGAGATTAAGGTGACACTTAATAATTGATTAGACTCGCCTCTTAAGCTCTTATTTATACCTCATCATCTCCTCCACGTCCTCCTTGGCTGAAAAAATGCACATTTGCATGGTTAAGACACATGAATTAGTCCATAATCGATTGCTTACAACATGCCTCATACTTGTCTTAATCCCATGGCTAACCTCTATGGCCTTCTCGCATAGCCCTTGGCCGCCTAGTCTTCCTCGCATGAAATATTCCTCGCCTAGCTCACTCAAGTGACAATCTTCCTCTCCCAACTAACCTCTCAAAGCTTGTCGCCAAGCCTCAACTTCAATCGCATAGATAACCTATTTGAAGGTCATCTTGTCTCACAAGCTCCACACCTAGCATTATCTTTGGAGGTTATCTTATCTACTTGGCTGGATAGCCCTTGCTCCCAAGGCCAAAGCATGTACAAACGCCTAAGTTTTAGAGGTTCTCAAGCCTCATCTTGCTGTCCAATGACACTCCTTTAGAGGTTCTTTGGGCTTTCTTTGCCGCCCACATAACTTCTAAATAACCACTAAACACACAATATCAAATATTTCTGACACTTAGTCAAAATTTTCAAATTTCCTTTTTTTCTCAAACCTAAACCTAAATTCCAAGTATTTTCATATTTTTTTTTCCATAAATTTCATTTCCTCTTATTCTTGACTTAAATTCCAAAGGTTTAAGACATTTTGGAGTTTCACATGGAAAATGAGTAGTTTGGAAAAAATTGAGATTACAAGCATAAAATCTTGAAATTTAGGGACAAAATTGAAACAAAACTCAAACTTCAATAGTAAAATTATAACATTTTGAATTCTAGAGACTAAATTGGAACAAACTTAAAAACTAAATATGCTGCATTTTGAAATTTAGGAACCAAATAAAAGCGATATTAAAAACCTAGGGACTAAATATGTACTAATTTTCTCGAAAGAAATTAAACATTTTATACTTTCCAATGAAGAACCTACATCGAGATAAGTAGTAAAAAAAATTCCATACTTTCGCTAGTGAACATCAATTCAAGTAATTTACTTGGCTAATCAATGGAACTTGATGCCTTGTGCTGTCAATTGTTGGAGAGTAAACTAAGACAATTGAAGTCATAAAGTTTCTCATTATAACAAAGTTTGTTCTCATAATTTCATTCACTTTAGCCTTAATTGCTTGGTGCCACGAGTGTTTTAGACAATTTGCCTTATAATTTCCATAGAAAAGAAACATTATCACACTCATATTGGTAATTTTTCTTATAAAGAATATCGTACATAAGCTCTTTTCGTAAATAATTATTTAACCACTTATAGAAATCATTAAAAAAACATAAAGCTTACCCTAAAACCACACATGCATTGTCTCATCATCCTTAGAATGAGTAAGAATAAAAATTCAACACCGTTCTCACTAAGTTATCTAGAAGTAGGTTTACCCATTGAACGTAGATCATGGGATTTTCAATCAATTAAGTTGAAATGACTCTCTGGTTAACTTTTTAAAACTATTGGTTATATATATTTTCATTGGGCTTGAATCAACCAACTCTCAAGTTGGATTTTTTTTTCTTTTTTGTTAAGAGTATATGTGCAAGACTATGTTTGATCTTAATTATAGAGTTTGTTTGTTTAATTTACTAAAAAGACATAAGCTATATTCACACTTAGGAATACCATACAAAGTTATTTTAGCCTAACTAAAAAAATATCCCTAACTTCATTTTGTTGACATATAAAATTTAACGAAATTTGTAAGTTTTAATTTATTGATTTATTTTGAGTAAATTACGTACTCTCATTGTTATATGTAATTGCTATTTTTAATTAAATATCTTATGATTATATACGACTCAACTGTTGCCTTCGAGATGCATGGTTTTCTCTGTCATAAAGGAACATGTCCACATAACTCACCTATAAGGACGCTTTGTTCTCTCATATGCATGTGTGAGATAGGTAGTCAACAAAGTATGAAAAATTGCAATTAATTCAGAAAAAACTACACATTTAAATTGACATTAAATTAATAATGCCATTGTTTCGAACCGATCATATATATGACCATAAAACCAGTAAAAAGAAAAAAAGATCACAAAACTCAACCACTAGAACACATATTCAAAATAAAACTACAAAAAGTAGGAAAATATAATGGAATATAACAATGTCAAACCCTAAGCCAGAAATGTAAGTAAAAGGCAGAAAAACATAAAAAAACTACCAGAAAAAGAAATTAAAACCACATGATTATGTTATAACATAACTAATACATAATGTTTTTTACTAAATGACAATTGTAAGGATGAAAATTAAAGAAAAATGAAAAATCAAATCTTAGAGACATCTATTTTGTTTTTGTCTTTTAATAGAATATTAGATATAGATAGAATATAGACCTAATTTAGTTTTCTCTTTTTTCTTTTTTTAACTCTCAAAATTACAAAACACCAATTAAATCTGACCACCTAATTGACTTGTCTTCTTCACTACCAAAAAAACTTCGTCAAACCCTAAATTTGATATCTTTTCAAACCCTCCATTCATTTTCCCTCTCCCATTTCTCTCTCCTATTTTTTTACCTTGTATATAATCTCTCAATCTCCCCTCTTCATCTTCATCCCTCCATCTCTCTAACATTGCAGGGTTTTCTCTCTTCTCCTAAGAGAAAATTACTGCCTTCTCATATCAAATTTCACATTTTTACCCGTTTTTTTTACATTCTAATTTTACTATGGCTTCTCAAACTGTTCTTGTTTTTGCTTTGATCTTCCTTGCCGCTGTTGCCGGAGTTTTTGCGGAGGCACCGACCGAATCTCCTTCAACATCTCCCTCACCTAAAGCTTCCCCATCGGACTCTGAATCGCCTTCACCGTCTTCTTCTTCTCCTGCAGGCTCTCCAAAGGCCTCACCTGAGACGACATCCCCATCCCCGGCAGCTTCTTCTCCATCTTCGTCCTCTGATGCTCCAACCAGCAATTCGCCCACCAGCTCTCCAACATCCTCCCCTTCCGTTTCTCCTTCTCCTGCCACTGACTCCCCCTCTGACTCTCCTGCTTCTGACTCTCCTGTTGCTGACTCTCCTGCTGACAGTCCTGCAGACACCCCGACTGCTGCTTCACCAGATTCCGATGTCTCTTCTCCTCCATCACCTGATGCCGCTGATGCCCCCACTGCTGATGGTCCTGCTGCTGCCGATGGCCCTACTGCCGCCGATGGCCCTACTGCCGCCGATGGCCCTGTTGCCGCCGATTCTCCTGCTGATTCACCCGCCAGTGACGAAAGCAGCGGTACAGATCTGAAACTCACCTCCGCCATGGTCGTTGGTGTCGTTGCCACTGTTGGATTCTTTGCATTCTAAAGATAGCTTATTGATCTAAGCATGTTTAGAGAGTATGGGTGATAAATTCTCACATTAAATGAGATTGTATTCTTTTAAATTTATATAATTAAAATAAAACAAAAAATGAAGAATGTGTAAACCAATTCATCTGGAAAAAAAAGTTGAATTATAATTTTGGACATTGTACTATACTCATTTTGCATTTATATAAAATTTTACATTTTGAAAAAAATAACTAAGAGATAAGTATTTGTTTGTGGATCAAGATAAAATATTACATTATTCTTATGGTTATTATTATTAGATGAAGATAATAAATTTGTTGCATATACTATTTAAGGTTAACTTTCGTAAATAGAATAAATGGACAAAATATTGACCGTGTAACAAATGGAAAAAGTCCATGGAATTTATTTTTTTTAAGAAATTTCAGGTTTGTTCTTCTCTATCATCGTCTTTCTTTCCTTTTCTTATGCTATCTTTTTTCTTTTCTCGTGTGATATTTTTTCTTTTCATCATTTTTTTTCTCTTATTCTGTAATTTTTTAAAAATATTTCCATTTGTCTTTCCTATTCATATTCTTTCTTGTGAAATTTTTATTTTTCTTCTCATCGTCTTTTTCTCTTATTCTATAATTTTTTCTTTTCCTTCTCATTGTCTTTTTCTCTTCTTTTGTAATTTTTTTATTTTCCTTTCAATCAATTTTTTCTTTCTTCGGTAATTTTTTTCTTTTTTTCAAACCATTATTTGGTTTTTGAATATTGTGTTAACACATCGTTGCAATATTAGATGACCAAATATAAACGATTGTGTATAAAAATAGCCAAATCTAAACGATCGTGTTACAAATATAAACGATCATATACCAAATCCAAACGACCGTGTACCAAATATGTTGAAAAAAGATCGTTGAGATTTGGCTACTCTAATTTAAGCGATCAAATCTAAATGATTATGTATCAAATCTAAACAATCTTATACCAAAAAATCTTGAAAAAAAAATCGTAGAGATTTGGTTACCCTAATTTAAACGATCATGCGTCAAATTTAAACGATCAAGTATAAAAAAAAACTAAAAAAATAATCGTTTAGAATTGGCTACATAAATTTAAACGATCGAGTATCAAAAAAATCTTGAAAAAACCCATTTAGATTTGATTGCCGAAATTTAAACGATAGTCTCTCAAATATATTATGTGTTCTAGATGTCAATTAATCATAGGACATTTTTTGTTTTTTTCATTGTGAATCTGTGGAGAGCTTTTTCCATTTTCGAAATTGTTCTATAACGTGTAAATATTGTGTCGCTTTGTTATATTTTTTAAAAGAATTCAATATTTAACTCGATCAAATCTTTTAAAATTATGATAAATTATGCCAATCATCTCACTACACTTTAGTGCTAAATCATCTATTACAATATTTCAATGGTGGATAGTTCATTTTTTTACCTTCCATTGTTGGTTTTTTTTCTATAGAAAAACTAAGTAGTTCATATAAAAGAATCAATCCCATTAGAGCATATATCTTAATGGATAAAAATCTATTGCTATTGATGGAAAAAAATCTAGTCAAGAGAACTCACCCTAATTAACCTTCACATGTCAATGATGATGAATTTGTATTTTGGGAATGGGTTACATGTAAAACAATCAGAATCATACACTAATATGTTAGTTTGCACTAATACTCCATTGTTTAGGTTAGTTTTCAGCAAAAGGATCGGAGCAAGAGTTGTTAAGAAAGAAGATGTGAACTTAATTACCTAAAATGTGTAGCTATATCATAGGCACTGTATATTTTTTGAATCAAATTTAGGATTTGTGTCTCTTATAAATAAGTCTTGAGAGAGTTAGATTCGGCCACATGAAGTGTCAGATTGAGACCTATCAATAATAGATCTCAAAGACCGAGATAAATTAGTCTCCATCTTAGCTTGTAAGGTCAATGACTACTACAAATTTGGCTTTTCTTGATGCACGTAAATTTTGATTTATTGATGATCATGACAAAAGACCATAAAGAATAATATTTTTCTTGATGCAATGGTTAACTTGGTGGTCCTGTCTGTCAAGGAAAGATCCCTTATTTTGTAGACACATATGGAAAAATGGTGAAATACGTGAGTTTTTGGGTTGCGATTTCGTTGATGATAAAAAATCATCCAAAAAAGCATTGTTTGATTGATAGTACATATAAAAAATATCATATTGTTTGACGAGCATTGTCCATCAAAAAATTGTGTAAACACCCATCAACTAATGAATTTGGTTTTTGATGGGCAAAAACGATCAAGGTGATAAGCAATTTATTTTCCAAATTATTTTTCGTCCATTGAGGAAAACTCTACTCCTTTATGGGCAACGACCATTGAAGAAAAATGTATAACTAATATTTATTTGTATATTAATTATTTCACTTCCTTTTTTCCATATATTTTCTTATTTTATTAATGTCATTTTTCTATAGAAGTTTTTGTTTGTGAAAGTTTCCTTCTATTAATGGAGATGGAAAATTTTGACCCATTTCTATATTTTTTAATTCTGAAAAAAAAAATGACATAAACCAATACCATATAAAATCTAATAAATAAATATATAATAATAATAATTAAAAATAAATAAAGAAAAAAGATAACGTGAGGTAATGTTGATCCCTCGTGTCTACCTTAGAGTTTTTTCAATTTTGTTTTTCTTTTTAAAACTTAAGTTTGAGACTATATCTCAATATCTCCTTAATGTTTGACAATGTTAACAATGGTCGCAATAAAGTCGATTGCAACAATTACTAATAGTGTTTAAAAGTATCGCAACAAATTAATACAAATATCTTTATTTAGTAATATAATTTTTTTTTAAAAAAAATGTTATACTGTATATACCACTACAAGAAATTTTGCCTTTGTCGACGACAAGCATGTCGACGTCCCTAAATTTCATTAGTAGAAGTGGTATACGTCAACAGATTGTTTTACCATCGACAATAAGTGGAATCATCGATAACAAAAATTATAGTGTTGACAAAGATAGACTTTTGCCGACGACATATTTGACATATGCCGACGGTTTATTGTTACCGTCGACTTAAGTGGACCAACGCGATGGGAATAAATATACTACCGGCAGTTATTTTAAAACATAAAATGTCCTAGTTTATGCCTTCTTCCTCCCAACATGTTGCTGCCCCTTCTCGATCTTTCCATTCACGATTTTTCTTCACTTTTGTCCCTCCCACACACATCGGCCACCCCTTCTGTTACCCTTCACCACTTTTCCACATTTTTCTCTCTCCCACACACTGCCCTTCCCTTCCTCTTCATCATTTTCCTCAAAGTAAACTTCCCCACTCATGGACGACCCTAGACCCCTACTTCTTCTTGCCACGCGAACGAACGGTCTAAATAAATGTCCAGCAATTCGCCCACCCTAGACCTTTATTTTTCTAGACACATTTCTAAATAAATGTTTGATTTTAAATATGTTTGAGATGTTTTATGATTATTATGAAACCATGTATTGATTAAATATGATTTTAGTGTTCAAAATTATCATGTTCGAAAATTTGATTTTCAGTTCACTGAAGTTGTACTCAGGGTGATCACCCACTACACTTACGTGTTGTGTTTTTGTAGTGTGGTCTTTGGGACCCACTTTGGCACACACAAAGGCTTTGGGTTAGGTGTCCGAGTGTTTTTCCCTTTGGGGATTGCTCTACAAGCACGTATGACCACTGTTTCTCTACTATTCATCATGAGCTTACTCAATGTGTAATATGACCATATTTCTTTGCTATATACATCACTTATCTTCATATATAGTTTTACTATGTTTGGGTACCAATTTGAATGACAAATTTATTATTCATATTTTTGTTTGTAATTAAAATTACTAATGTTTGTCTCCATACTGAGATTTACAAAAAACTATATTTATATTAAAGTACACTTACTTTATCACTATATTTGAAGTCTTTAACCACCGTTTCATGGATTTTATAATTTTATTAAAGTATGTTTTAATAAACCACCACTCACTAGGCTTTGGTGGCTCAACCTTTCTTCTATATTTTCTTACGAGGTATCACTCTTGAGTTCCAACTGATTATGTGAAGACTGCCACCAAGGGCTGAACCCTCTTAAACATCTCTACAATGATATGATATTATTCACTTTGAACAAATATTCTCACGGTTTCCTTTTGGTACCACTACAAATGGTCACATACCAATGAAGATAATTGATCTTACTTACATACCCATGACCATCCTCTTATCTGACTGATGTGAGATTTTGGTCTCATTCCCAACAATTCTCTCCTCGAACAATGTACCATCAAGCCTCCTTCAAACAGTCATTTACCCTCCTAAATCTATGCTAACTTTCTTTCTCGGAGAAAACCGGCGATCCAATAGAGTTCAATCATAAATCACACCATGACCTGCTTTTGAAACTCTATTACATCTTTGTTCAACATATGAGTATCCTACCAACATCATTAAACTAAGAACGTAGCTTTCATATCACTTGTTAGAGCATGAACCCTTTAAATATTTCTGCAATAGTATGATATTGTTCACTTTGGGCATACACTCTTATGGTCTTGCGTTTGGTACCACTCCAAAAGGCCTAATGTAAATCCTAGATCTCTTTATCTTTTGATTTTCTAAGTTAAATAGCAAGTAACTTGTTGTGTTATTATTGTTGTTAAGGTGGCCTTGAAGAAGGAATTTGTAGTAAGAGATAGCCTAAGTGTTTAAAGATTTGAGGGTTTAAACTAGGCAGCCATAGGAAGAAAAGAGTTGAAAAATTGGCCAAGTGTTGCTTTGCTAGCATGGTTGTGCTATGCGACCAAGTAAGAGCCAAAGAACCTACAAAGGCGTAGGGTGAAGTGGCCAAAAGAAACCCTATTTGGCCAAGCAAGGTTGGTGGCAAGGGTAAAGTGATGAGTGTTTGTTGAGTTAAGCTAAGAGGCTTGCAACAAGGTTGTTGAAGCGGCCAAAGCAATGTCAAGAACCTCTATCTACAAGTAAAGGCATGTTTTATGTATTAAGGCTGGGCAGAAAGGTGTGTTGAGTATGAAACATGCAACCAAACTTGTGCCTTTCGTTTAATGGGAGCAAGTTGAATACCATGCATCCAAGTAACTCATATGCATTCAAGGGTGTTTGATAGAGTGTAATCTAGATGGCTAGGCATGCCTACACTCAAATTATGGCAAGCAGGAGGTGTCAGTAAGCGATCACGTAAGGACCATTATATAAGGCAACTTTGAAGAGCAATTTCTATCATTTGGTTCATGTGAATTTCTTCCTTTTTATCTCAAAAGAACCAAATTTGGGTGTACTTTTTTGGGTAGGGTTTCCATAGAGAAAAGGTTTTAGGAAGAAGTTCAACCATCGAAGAAATTCATCAAAGATTAGTTCTCTAGTGAAATCAGAGCAACTTTCAAAGATTTAAAGCCTCAATACTTGAAATTGAAGTTGAATGTTTGAGACAAGATAGTCAAGATGATTCTAAAAAACTTTGTAGTATGACATTTTTTATTTTGATGATTGGATTTTAAGTTATGAGCACAAGAAGTTAAATTTAAATTACACGAGACATCTAGTCTAAGGGGCTTTGTTGTTGTTGGTTGAGCATCAAAGAAGATGTGCATGGTGTTGTGTGCAAAGAGGGTTAAGCGAGGTTAATTAGCATATGCCTTAGAAGGGCACAACGTATAGTCAGGTAGCATGAGGCGTGTGCCTGAGATATGTGGCAGGTCATGCGTGTGCAAGAGAGCCAACACATGGAAATGCTCAGATGGCCATGGAGCATACAACAAGGCCTCTTTTCGAGGTTAGTATGTGACCAACGACCATCCTCTTAAGCATTTTTAAGACCATTTTTGGTGTTTTTGCAAATTTTGAGTAAAGTTTGGGCTATATCTAAATTAAGAGGATTATTTGGACATTAAACTATCTTATTTCAGGTTAAGAAGAGATTGGAAAAATCTATAGGTTAAAGGAAGTAGCTTTGAGTGACAACATGTATTTAAAGTTTGTTTTTAAACAAGAATTTCTAGTTAAAAGGTTTAAGCATACTTTTAATTAAATAAGCATGATTTACTTACTAATTTAGCAAGTTTTTTTGCAAAGCATGAGTTTAAGTTAAGCTTGATAACTTATTTAAAAGTAGTAGCTTGAGATTTAAGCAAAGTAGTTGATTAAGTAAAAGTATGTTTTAAGTTTTATAAGATTTATGAAAATTGCAAAGAAAAAGCAAAGCATGAGTTCAAGTTAAATTTCTAAGTATTTAAACTTGAACATGATTTAGCAACCATGTCTTAAAAATATAATTAAGTTGCTTTATGAAGAGATTTACTTGAACGTGTTGCTTCTTACGAGAGTTAGTGTTTTAAAGTTGTGATTTTAAAGCATGTGTTATTCTATATCTGAGATGTCTAGAGATCTATTATAACCTTTATGGAGGAGTTTTCTATGCATAGAGGTTCACTGTGATGAGGGCCTTTAATAGATGCCTAAGACTTTCTCGTTATATATAGAGTTAAGGGTCTCATTGGATACTAATTAGTTACCCATATCTCATAGCAGTTATATTGAGACGAGGGCTTCCTAGATGCCTAGTTTTCCATCTCACAACAAGATCATGATATTGATTTAGTTATGTCATTCCCAAATTTTAGATTTAGGGTATAGAGAGAGAAACATTTGAGAAGTTTTATTGTTTTGCTAAGTTTCTTACTTACAGATTTATAAAGCATGTTTTGTTCAAAGTTAATCAGTCATTGAACTTTAGCTCAAGTCTTCAAAGTATTTTCTTGCTTGCTAGGTAGAGATCGCGGTCCCAGAGCCTGACTTACCGTTGTACATCTGCTATCAAGTTTTATTTTACATCATAGTATGTCTTGTACATAGAACATGCATCTAGTCTGTTTATATTTTACTCTATAGTGTTTTGGGAGTCGTTAAAGGTTGTCTTGTGATGTGTTTATGTTTGTCTACTTTAAAACCTTGTTATGTTATTTTATGTTTAGATCCATAAATGGTTGAGTTATGGGTTGCACTACTATTGTTAAAAGTTTATTTACTTGATGTTCTACATATATGTTTCTAGTTGTAGAAGTTAGTAGTTAGTTAAAGGTCAGTAGGTATCGTTGAGAGAAGAACAGTATTTGTTGGCTTCACGTCGTCTTTAGGCTTAGAGAAGATAACTAGTCAGGGAGGGGGTGTGACACCCTATACCAATGAAGATAATTGCTCACTTATATACCTATAATCATTATCTAAAACAGAATGTCGGCTGAAACGTGTCCTCGGTGGCCGGCCCAAACGGTCGTGGGTTGTTGCCGATGAAGAAAAATAGTATCTTTTGTGTGGCCGGTCGGTGGAGATGGAGAAGATTGAGGTTGGGTTTTTTCGTGCTGATGGTTGAGAGAAAGGGGAAGATAAAAATAAAAATATCTTTAATAAATCTTTTTAATAAAAAGTTGGAGGGAAATTTTGATAAAGTTTTAGCAACATTTAAGTTTGTTGCTAAAACTATTTACATTTCAGGGACATTATTGTTGTGTAATACTAATTCTTTTAGTGGCGTGGATTAAAAATATATTTCTAATAATAATCTTTTGTGACACATTCTTTTTGTATCACTATATAAACGATCTTTTACTGAAAATTACTTATACCACTAAAACTTTGTTACTGAATATGAATTTCTTGTAATGTCCTATCTAATTAATGTAGGTCTTTGGTCGCAAGTCTAACATTGCTCTATATAGTTTTGCATGTCTACTTTTATATGTACTCAGGTTCATGTTAGAAGTTAACGAAGTATGTAAATAAGTGGGGTTTTGATGTACTGTGTAGACTTGTCTGTAGTTAAGCGTAAGTATAAGTTATTATAAAGGCATGTTTTAAAGTTTAAGATAGGGTCCACATTATATTATGTTTGAAGATCACTATAGTTTGGATGTAGACTCCATTGCATGTTTAAGATCAACTATCATCACATATATCATCATATGTCTAAATAGGATAGTCTAAGGTAAGTGTGACAAGTAACATTAGGTCAGAAAAACATAAAAGGAAAATGGAGAAGGAAGAAAGGGTGGGAATGTGAAAAGGAAAAGGAAAAGGAAAGAGAGAGGGTTTCTCGTGACCTATGAAAGAGTTGAGACAGGACAAATTTTACGATTTATGATATATCATTAGAAGATCTAAGTTAACTTTCAAATATGTTAAAGATCTTATCTTAAAGCTATATAAGCTAGTGTTAGGACCAAAGTGCTCCTATCTAACACTACTGAATTTGGGTCAAAATTGGCCCCAAATATATTTTCCCCTTCCATTCCATCCTAACACCTTAGACATAATGCCATGAGAATAGCCATTTCCTCCTGTTGGTGAAGAAAATGGCAACGAGATAGTCATTTTCTCTCGACTATAATATTTTATTTGAAAAGACAAAATTTCATGTACTTTAGTTACAAAGATGGCAATCAATCCTACACTATCCAAAAAAATGCATTAAAACATTAAATTATTGTTGGATGGTAACGATGCATTACATCCTTGGATGGTAACGATGTTGCGACACTTTGATGAGCGATAGTATGGTGGTACGTCGTGGTTGCTATGCAGAGAGGATTATGAAAGAGTGAGAGATGGGAAATAAATTAAAGAAAATCACTATGACTACTTTTGACTGTGGTAAACAAACGATTTTATTGTTGAAAGTGAAAGAATTATAAATGTCCAATTTATTTAAGCAATTTTTTGCAAATGAGATCTAATTTCGGTGTGACAAATATCACTTTGATATGAAGAATACATAAATCTAGCTACCTCACAACTTTCCACTCGAAAAAGAATAGAGAAGAGTTCTATTTAATTAATTAACACAATGCCCTTCTCTTTCGCAAGGTTTCCACAAACCTTCCACTACTACAAAACGTTTAAAAATTGTCAAGTATCTGTTTACTTGACGCTTTTCTATGCATCAAGTAATCCACTGTCAAGAATAAGGAAGATTTACTTGACAGTTTTTAAGCGTCAAGTAAAGCCAATTTACTTGACAAGTAAAAAGCATCAAGTATATGCGATTACTTGATGCTTTTTACACATCAAGTAATTCAGTGTCAAGAATAAGAGAGTTTTTGTTTGACAAATTTTACGCATCAAGTAAAATTATACTTGACAGTTTATAAACGTCAAGTATATAACATTTGTTGACATTTTCTACATGTCAAGAATTTGTTTACTCTTGACACGTTTTGCATGTCAAGTTTTTTTAAATAAAAAGTTATATATTTTAAAATATCTTCATAATTTATCTTGCAACCTATTTTGAAGTTCAACAATGCCGAACGTATATAAGTAAAGCAAGAGAGTACACGTACAAATGTGCTAAAGTACCATTGAACATATACATATAGTTGGTCACGTACTTACAACATAGAAACATATTGTTCTTATTCATATTACAAAACGAGTTATGAACGTCGTTCTTAATCATAAAATACAAAGCATAAGTAATAACAAGAAATAGAGACATCACCCTCCTCCAAGCACCATAACACTTGTAGATAACTCCAAACTGATCAAAGTCTCACTGATTGTTGTCCTCAACTCCTTGAAATCTACAAACAAAATAAGAATAGAATTAAAATTAAGAACTTTAACTTCTAATTCTAAAAAATTTGACAATAGAATTATGTTCATGTGAAATAGAAACAAAATGTAGGATCTCTAACCAAATCAACTCAACACACCATCGTATCTATATGGAGCTATAAAAATTAATACAACCAAATTAATGTCTCAATACCAAATTTGATAACTATAAATTTGATAGCTAGTACACTCATGACCTAAATGATCTTAATCTACTTGCTAATATTATTATTATGATCATTATAATGAAAACCCTCAAACAATAATCTTTCAATTTTCCCAACTAAACCATACACTCCATAATTACTACAACGACCCTTCTCCACAATCCATTTCGAATCCCCACCATAAACCACTACTCCTCCTTCATTATTCTCCAAGTAATCAAATCAAATGGTTAATCAAATCAAGATATATAAGATGTTGTCACCTGTGAGTTGAAGTTGCTTCTACTATTTGACATCTCATATAAAGTTGCAACATATTTGATCAGCCAAAGAAAAAAAGGAAGAAAAAAAAAGTAAGATATTTGTTTATGCTATTTAGTAGGGCCAGTCAAAAGAACTTACTATCTTCATTGGTTTCCTAAGATTATTGCTATTGTTGTAGAGTTAAGTTAGCAAAACAGCTGAGAGAGAGACTACCATTTATAAAGGAATCAACACCAAATTTACAGAAACTACCTATTACATAAAGATAACCAAGAATTAGTCATAACCGACTAAAATATTTCATGAATAGTTTTATTCCTTTATGAATTCCTCTCAAGTTAAACATTCATGGAAGCTATTGCAATTTAATTACTTATTCTAAAAACAAAGGCAATGACACATTACAAAAATAAATAATAAATAAACAAAAAAAACACATGGTAAGCTAACCTTATTATTTTTTCTTTTTGGAGTTGCAAAATTTACTCAAAACGAAGGCAAAAAACAAAATCTAACCAGATATGAAGTCACAAAGAAAGTAAGCTAGATATGAAGTCACACAGAAAGTAAGCTAACCTTATGATGAGAAAATCAATCTCAAAATGTAGCGACTGGGTGTAAGCTTTCTTGTCAAATGGCCTCAACTTTATTCTCTCCATTTCCGTCTGAAATTTTAAAAACATAGTTACTAATCAAATATTCTTCTTTGGCAAAGAAAATGCAAACGATAATTTCAAACCAATGGAAATATGGATGATTTGAAACCACAACATCAACAATTTGTTGTTAAAGTTTGAAAAGTAAATAAAACTAGTTCTTTCTTGTATATAGGTCATGGATTTTTGAAGAGAAAAAAACCATTTGGATTCTCTATGTACATGGTTGTAATAATATTATTCATTGTCTTAATCATAGGACTATTTTAAAGAAATACTAACAAATATTTATAGAGAGACATTTCTTTTCTATTGGGTGGTTGAAATCAAATGGTAACGTGGAAGAACTCTTCTATATTCTAGGAGCAATGCATTATATTCTACAATATATGGACCAAACGTACTGAACAACAATGAGAGACGAAGAATGTAGGACAAGAATTAGTTCCTGCTACTTGCTCGACACTTTCAATTTAAAGTGTAACATCCATCAGGCATTATAACCCTAAAATTAGTTCCCTACCCATCTTCCAAAGTTATAAAAACTCCTGATGTAATGCCATAAACCAAGAGATAGGATTGTCTAGTTAGCCCATCAGTAAAATCATCCAAGCATTAAAAAAATATTGACAATATAAAATAAAGAAAAGAATGTTCAATTTGTGCTAAAATAGTAATGTTCTAAATGTAAGTCTTTACTTATGAAGGTGATCGCGTGGTTGAGGTGTTTTTTTTTTTTCTATAACAGTTATACAATCATTTCGGTTAGCGCTACCTTAACTATACATTTAGTTGTCTTTGTGAGTGTGACAATGAGTCTATGCTTATATATCTAAATGGAGGCTTGCATGAATCTGAAAATAAACCATAGACGAGTCAAATAACATTAAATAGGTCAAAACCATGAATCTGTTAGAGTTGAAAGCTAAGATAAAACAATTTTCGCAATAAATTAGAGCACACAAAAAGTCAGTAAATAAATATGTCAATAAAACTATTGTTCAATTCATATTACAAATACGTACCCCAATTAAGACACTAATCTCAATACTCTAGAACAAAGTAGCAATTGCAGTTATCACCTAAAGAAGAAAATCTTTCTTATCTATACGCCACAAAAAAATAGCTTCCTTGTAATCCACCTGAAATAATAGACATACAAAGAAAAATGAATAACAGTTGTTGCATGTCAGTCGTAAATACACATCTTGAAAATAAAAAGAAAATAAATAAATAAAGTTCCATAATAGATGATATCATCGAAACATGCAGGAAAATATTGTCCCTTTCAACCTTGAATCCCCCATTTAAATAAACCAAGAAACATAAGCTTTTGCAACGAGCAAATATGGAATTTCACATATGAGTTATCAGTCAATTATACGAAAGAATTAATGACTATCGAACAACAAAACTTAATACTTTTTTCTTAAGCAAGCTCTATCAAATATGACCATGTGTTTTTATCTCTATTCATGTCTTAGCTCATTTATTAAATAAGAAGTACAATTAGCCATCATCATTAGTTAACTGATCATAGTATCAAGCTAAGAAAATAAATCTGCTTACCAAAGTTATTACAAGAGATGACAATTGCAGCCAAAGCACACTAAGATGCAGAAAACAAATTAACAAAATCAGCATATTTAATTAAAAAATGCATGGTTGGTTTTAAAGAGATAAATAGAAGTGCTTGTGATGCAAATAGAATTGGAATCTCAAATTTACTACAATATTTTCCTCCTTCAAAAACTACAATTCATGAATTGGAATTTGAATTTAAAAATGGTTCTCCTGAAACATTCCATGATAATAGATGACCATCAAAAAATCAAAATTTGATACGCCGAGAAAAACCAAATTTGTAGTAGTGGCTTGGTACATGATCGTTCAAATATATTGGCATACGATCATTTAGATTTTGGTAAACTATCTTGGTACATGATCTTTGTACCGATTCTAAATGATGTTGGTAAATGATCTTGGTACACAATCATAAACCATGATTATTTAGATTTGGTACACGATTGTTTACCAAGATCTAAATGATCATGTACCATACCTAAACGATCTTGGTTCACGATCGTGTACCAAGATCATTTATATTTAGCAAAAGATTGTGAACCAAATAGTTTAGATTCGGTGCACGATCGTGTACTAAGATCTAAATGATTTTTGTTCAAAATTATGTACCAATATCTTTTATATTTGGTGGATCTAAAAGATGAAATATATGAGAGATGACGAATATCGTTTATCATTTGGGAATATGGAGAAGTGAGAAAATGAAGAAAAAAAAAGATATATAACAAAAAAGGAAAAAAATCTGAAGGAGGAAATGAAGAAATTATCACAAACAAGAACAAGTGGAAATATGAATAAGAAGTATAAGAAGTAATAGTATGAAGAAGTTAATGATATGAAGAGGAGAGGAATATATCGCAAAAAAGAAGAAAAGTGAAAATCGTCTCCAATATTAAAAAAAAAAAAAATCTGAAAGATATGAAAATATCATAAACTTTTTTATTTTGATTGTATCCTACATTTGTTGTTAAAACTTTCTAACTATGGTATTTCTCTTTTTTTTTTTCAAAAGAAAATTGACGACTATAATTTTAGAGAAATTGCAATTAATAACCATCTCAGTAATAATAATTAAGGATATAGTAAAAAAATTTTAAAAATTACAAATATAGCAAAACTATCACGGATAGATTGTACGAAGTCTATCAGCGACAAAAGTCTATTATACAATCTATCAGTGATAGACCAATATTTGCAACATGGTTTATCGGTGATAGACTTATATCATTGATAAAATTTGACAAATTTTACTGTATTTGCAAATTTTTTAAAATGTTGCTATATATTTAATTATTTTGAATATAATCGCTAAATTTGCAACAATCCCATAATTTTAATAGTTTAGCTGAAGTAATGATACAAGGATGTAATTTAACATGATAAAAAAAAAGAGAGTTGAGCATCACTTTGAATAAATTTACGATTACGTATAGATTAATATAGGTTTTAAAAACATTTGGTATAAAGTTACATCAATCATAATAAACTTTAATAAGTTATATTCAATTGGCTTCATGTAACATCATTGTTAGTCAAACTAACTAGCTAGCATGTCAGGTACGTCATTGTTTGTGGACTTGTTAATAGTATGAAACTTTCTAGGTGTGTAATGAAAGACTTTTCATTTAAAAAAAAAAATAATAAGTGGACTATAAGAAAAAAAATCAAACATTAAACAAAAACACTTTTAGATTTTAAAAATGTATTTTTAAAAATAACAAATAAATTAAAATATTTACAAGTTATAGCAAAATAAATATTGGATTTATCAATGATAGAAACTGATAAACTTCTGTCATTGTCTATCAATGTCTACTAAAGTATATTATTGATAGAATCTGAAAATTTTGTTATATGTTTTAAATATTTTGTCAAATTTTCTATTTTAAGAGATAATGTGTTAAAAATATATTATATATTTTCAATTTTCCCCATTTTTTAACTTACAATTCTCAAAAGTTTTTCTACCTTGGTAACTAGTAAGTACCAAAATTCAAATTTTTAAATAATCAACCTCCTTTTTCTACTACGGTTCAATTTTAATATTGTCTATATTATAAAAAATGCTCGTGGACTTTGTAGTTTATGTCGAATATGTTAGTAAGCTTTCAAAAGTTTTAAAAACATCGCTAAACTTTTATAAATGGTCTATAATACTTTCGCTATTTGTTTTAGGTAAAAACGGTTAAAATTTTGTTTGAAAAATATCCTTGAACTATTTAAAAGTTTTGTGATCAATACCTTAAACTTAAAAATAATAATAAAAAAATGCTCTCGTTATTCCATTTCTATCTCAAATTTTTCGACACCTAAAATAAAAATATTTAAAATTTCGGGAAGTTTGGTAGAAAATTTATGTAAAATTTTGATCAACAAGAGTTTAAATAAAACTTTAATTGTTTCCGGCAAAAATTAATGATAAAATTATTTTTTTACCTCTTTTTTGAAGTGTAAAGATATTTTTGAAATGTTAGAAAGTTTAGGAATACCTTTTATACAAACTATAAAGTTGAAACGTGGTTTTTTTTCTTAATAATTTAACCTTTAATATTTACTATTAATTTTGGAAGTTTTTACTTTTGAATGAGACAATAAGTTTGGGCTGCCTAGTTATCAAATTTTTGGTGAAAACGTATACATTTTTGTTGATTGAATGTATTATTTATTGTCCACATGATTTTAGCTTAACTGATATTTGTATGATAAAATTAAAAAAAAAAATTATAGTTTGTGTCACAAGAAATAAAAGTCTATCAAGCTACTATGCTAAATTTTCATAAACATAATTTTATATTATTTATTCTTATTGGTTTTGAATTTCACGTTAAATGTCTGCTCATCTTCTTCATATTATTACTTCTTATTCATATTTCCATGTCTTCTTCTTTGAGATTTCTCCATCTCCTCTTCCAAAAATTTTCCTTCTTTGTCATCTCCTTATTCTTTTTTCATTATTAGATATTATGTCCTCCGTCTTCTCTTCTTTTTTTCATTACAAATCTAAATGACCGTGTACCAACATTAAAACTTGTGCACTAAAATTTTAGTACAACATATGCAACATTTCAATCTTTTGTTTCCTCTCATTTCTCATATTTGTCACCCTTTCACTAGTAGAAAAGTGGTCTACGACGACAGTTATTTACTGTCGTAAACGAAAACCGCGACAGTTATTTTCAGTCATAGAAGCGGGAGTCATGGAAAGTCCTTCGATGACAGTTTTTAAAAACTGTCGCAATAAGTTATTTTATGACATGAAATAAATGTCGTTAATCAGAATTCAACGACGTCAAATACCTATCATATTTTATTTTATAACAACAAATAACTATCATCATTTGTGTATTAACGACGGTTAAATAAATGTCGCGAATTCATTTATTGTGACATTTTTTAATTGTCATGAATATGTTAATCGCGACAGATTTTTTGTATAAAAATGTCATTGTTTTGCTTTAACGACATTTTTTCCTGTCACATATAGGGCAATCGTGACAATTTATTTTATTAAACAACTGTCATCGTTTTCGGACTGACAACAATTAATAACGGTCACAAATTCATTTATTATGTCATTTATTTTCTGTTGCAAATTTTTCAATTTACTACAGTTTTTTCCTGTTCTCCTTGCCGCTCCACCATTACACGAACCATTTGAATGACAATAATGTAGCTGTGAATGACAATTTTGAATTTATAATATTGACACCCATATAGAAAAAAGTAGCCAACACTTTAATATATATACGATATAATACAATTTAAATATTCGTACATTTCCAATCAAGTGTCAACAATTTACAAGTACGGAATCCCAACTCTTAATCAAAAAATATTTTAAATAGCACTAGAATACATCTAACAAGATTTTCTACAGAAGCATAAATGACCAACCGAGAATGTTCGTCTCTGAAAATGTTCTTTGAAAGAAAACTCATGAAGTTGTCGACTCCGGTTGAACCTACAAAGACAACATGAATATAAGCATCCATAACACATACATTTGTGAACCAACATTACCACAACAAAGAAGAAAATCGATAACAATGATTTTCAATAATGGAGATGTCTAAAATTCACCTTTTAGCTAGGATCTTGGGAGGTTGATCTTGTCTTTAGCTTGTTATATTATAGAAGAAATTTTTTTCCCAAAAGTTGTACCAAATGAATTACACAATATCTGCACAAAATGAAGTTCCAATAAATAAAGAGTCAAACTAAAAGGAAAAAGAAAGTTGTATCAATAACAAACCACAATCTGTCGCAATGATCATGCTAGAAAGTGTAAGAGAGGGAAAATAATTGTAGCATCCTTGCAGGTATATTGTTGGAAACACAGAAACCACCCTCTCAAAATAGTGAGTCATGACAACTGGTCAGTGTGAAACCAGTAAGCCTAATACTCGAATAGTTGACAAACGGGTTGGGGTTGATGTTGATGTTGATGTTGATCTGAAGAACTTTCCTGTTCTTCTGGCTGAATTTTCTCGGCAATTTCCAGGGAATGGGGTGTGGAGGGATGGGCTGAGGAGAATGGAAGAAAAGAATTTGAAGGATATGAATGAGAAATGGGTTTTGTTGCATATTGAAGGGGCTGAGCTTAAGGCAAGAAAGACTGCTTTATTAAAGCAGCAACTTAGAACTACAGAGACTAATGAAGATGTGAATTGGAATTATGATTTCATTTCTGATTTGTACAATAGATAGTTACAGACAGAGAGCATTTTCTTATTGTCAATGTTGTTGAGTTGTTCCTTGTATTTTCGATTATGAAGTAATGGTAGAACTTAGAATAGGTGCACTTGTATTGTATAATTGTATTGTTATTAAATCAGCATGGTGAAGATTTTCTGACCAAACAATGAGGTTACCAAGAGATTTAAGTTTGAGATTATTTTTGTTCTTTTTTCAAGGCTCTAAACAAAACAGATTCCTATTTTGAATTTCGACTCAAAGTAATGATGCACTTAATAAAAAAGTTTAGATTGGTGCTACTAATTTTCACTAATTCAACCAATAATTTTATTGGGTGATTTTCATGAAAACCAAACCTATTATCTTTGAAATCCTGCCATTTTTGTAACAAAAAGAAACTGGCTCATGCAGAATATTCTTATTTACAATTTATTAATTGATCCGATAACATTCATCTAAGGTAAAAAAGGTAAAGCCGAGACGTCCCCTATTTGAAATAAAGATGAAGAATAAAAGAACGAAGAAACAAAGTTGCATCAAGTAAATTGAGAAAGCGTACTAAATCAAGATTTGAAAGAGATCTAACCTTCTCAATACCCAGGCCGTTGAGCTTCATTTATACCATTCCAATCTCTTTGGCCTAAATCATAAACCAAAGAATTTAAAACAAATTTCACATCATCCAAATGTTAGATGTATGTGGCAGCAAGCAGTTTACTAAAGTGGTACAAATACTCAAGACTGGATGTTGCAAAAATGAGAAACTAGCATACACCCATTAAAAGAAAAGGAGCACGATCATGATTCACAATCAACAAAATCCATCTTTTGTTCTAAAAATAATAGCATTTGGAAGTCACACAACATAAAAATAATTCACCTCTACACAGAAAGTTAAGAATCAAGATCCATAAAACCCATTTTTCCTTCTAAATTCAAGGAACCGCAGTGTCCAGCAAAGATACAGAGCATATGCATATATATAAGCCTCCTCTACAAACATACAAAGTTCAAGGTAAACATAGAAACTCCTGCATATTTACTAAGCAAGAAAATTGACCACAAACACCAGAATATTTCATTTTAAAACCATTATATGCTTATGACTGAATATTAACTTCTTTCTTTCTGGATAGTAGCACTTCACAAAATCAGTAAAATGAAGCAATCATTATTTAGAAGCGAGCACATTTTGTTGAGTGCGATTCTCCTGCTGTTGTTGGTAGTTCAGGGGCCTCATGAATAACATGATATGAGGTTCGGGACCCTAAATTCTCAATCCTTTTTCATCTAACTTCTATCTGAAATACTCAAAAACATTGTTTCAACTTCATGCAACCATCAGCCAAATCAAAGAGAGAATATCAAGATCATATGAAAATATAAAAGATTAGAAATAGGGGAAAAAACTGTCCACAGAATAATATCTATTTCATAAGATCTCTCAAGAGTGATACCTAAACCGAAAATAAGAATTCAACTACTGAACTAAGTTTCTTCCCAATCAATCAGATAATACTTCCTTTCGTAACAAAATCGAGACACATAAATTTGAAACTAAGAAAACAAAATTGCTTGCTTCCGAGAGCAGACGATTCTTAGGAAGCAACTTTGCCACTTCGGGTGGGAGAACCACGTGCCTGCACCAATGAATCCAATTAGACATCGAAGAAAATAAGAATGAACACTTCCAAATCCAAACAATCCTTCAAGACAGCGAGTAACAATGGAGTTGGAAACTGAGAGTAAGAACACAATACCTGTACTCATAAATGTCGTTGAAGTACTTCTCAGAGTACTGAATCTGATCCATCTATCACTGTTTGGTATTCGTCTTGCAGAGAGAATTACAATACAACGAAGCAGATTCAATGGTTTTGATCGAGGAAATGAAGCAACGTACGAATAGTGAACTTAAGCCTCAACTAGGGCTCTAGAACCCGACGAAAGGGCATAGTATTTATATAAATACGTAAACGAAATTCAAAGTCGTCCAATCATTTTTAGCCACTTGTGTTGCAGTAAGGAATTTTTTCTTTTTAATTTTGTACTTTAAAGTATTTTAGCTTATGGAAAAGTAAACGGAACT
This sequence comes from Cucumis sativus, assembly GCF_000004075.3. Lineage (NCBI taxonomy): Eukaryota > Viridiplantae > Streptophyta > Magnoliopsida > Cucurbitales > Cucurbitaceae > Cucumis > Cucumis sativus. The sequence continues at coordinate 23,780,130 of NC_026657.2, forward strand.
CATATTTTTTCCTCTTTCCTAATAACTTCTAAAAATGTTTGTATACAACTTTCAAAAGTTTTAACTTTTTTTCGATTCTCCAACAAACAAAAAACTTGAATTAAAAAGGCATAATGAGCAAACGTTCCACAATTATTGCAGCTTACTTATATCTAAAAAAGAGTATAACTTGGTGGTAAATGACATGTCTCTCCAAAGGTTGCAGAGGTTCGATCCCCTCCTACCACAAATGAATTACCGTTTAAATATTAAATTTGAACCTTCAAGAGTTATCTATTCATCTTACTAACAGAACGTTCTTTTAGAACAATGGCAAACAGAATGTTTTCTACATATTTAACATTGATATTAAACTACCAACCCAACATTATAATTGCTATATTCAATTTCTCTCTTCAAACCCACAATCATGTTCAAATTTAAAACATCCATGATCACAAATTCAAAGAATTACATCATTTGGATGAAAAAAAACACACCAATAAAGTCAAAGCAAAATACACTATGGAATTTAAAGCCGAGAACAAAATTTTGTAAAGCTTTCTTTACCCAAACACTTTCTTCCTCCACAAGCCTTCACCAAACTAACTACCATCATTTTTCGTTTTCTTTTTTTTTTTTCCTTCTGTACACTAGCAAAAAAAAATTGGTTAACCCTATCATTCATCAAGGTTGTATGACCATTTTTCTGTTACACCCAACAAAAAAAAAAAAAAAAAAAAGCAACACCCCTCCCCTTCCCTCCCTATGTATAGATTTTATCAGGGCAAGTGGAGTTGCTTCATTTGCTTTCCACTACAAAAGAATTTCATCCACTGTCAGCAACCTAAGTTCTACTATGTTTCATCTTCAGCTTCCTGGGTTTGCTGCACTTTTAATTATAGATATTTCGGTACTAGATGAAACCTATTTACAGATTCTTTAAAATTAAACTCATGAATATAGACTCCTAAATCTCTTCTACTTTTTATTCATGTTCAAAAACTAAGCCAAAACTCCTAAATCTCTTTCATAAAAACCAAACCAAAATACAAAAGAAAAAATAGTTATTCAAACTTTATTCTTTCTTTAATGAAGTTTGACCAAAAATGGAACTTTTATACTTGAAATTGAATTTCAAACCATGATTCAAAAAAAAAGGTAACCTTACTTTTAAAAAACCAAACACCAAAAACAAAATAGCTGCTAATTAATCAAGCAACTTAACAAATATAAATTAAATTTAAGAAAAAAAGAAAAGAAAAGAAAGAGGATTGGAAGAGAAATTACTTGGGCAATAGCTAACACCCAAGCTTTTCAAGTAACAAACAGAAGGAAGTTGTAAAAGCTTAATCTCTTGAATTTCTAAGCTTTTGATCTGTTGATTCCCATTATGTCTCTGATGGAGATGGTCGACGACGTTCGGATACGGGACGTGGTGGTCGGATTGAGGATGGATGTCAAAATCGTGAGCGAAGGGTGAGGGTGAAGTTTGCGCGAGGGTTTAAGAATTGGGGGAAATTGTGATTTAATATTTTTATTTAAAATGAATTTTATTTTAATAAATAAATAAATTATATTTTATATGACAACAAATAACTGTCGCGGAAAGTGGAATCCGAAAAATTCTGTCTTTTCCCGCCAAAAACGCAGATTTTAACCTTTTGTGACAGTTTTTTTTACTACTTTCCATTTATATATACAACTGTCATAAAATGTACTTTTTCTTGTAGTGTTTGCTTTTAGAAATTGAGTTTTAATTACGTACGTCAACATGCACAACCTTTAAACGTGGAGTAGTTTGTGCTACACAAAATTTTAGTTGATTTGGGTTATGGGTTGGAAAGAAAATATAAGAGAAAATATCCTTTAATTGAGCTACTCTACCTTTGAAATCTCAAGACTCTTTTTTGGTACTATGCATTGGTATTTGATGTGATTAAACAAAAACAACATAGGGTGGTGTATGCTGCATAAAGATTATTAAATCTACTCAAACAGCTTGACAAACTTAGCTTATACATACATATATATATATATATATATTTTAATATTTACCATAATTTTTCAAAGTTCAAAGATTAAAAATCCTTGAGGCATATCTTATCGTCTTAGCTACACTCGAATTTGAGTCCATAGTTAACAAGAAAATGACAATTACTATATATTATAATAGCATCCGTATATAGATTATGAATAATTTATGATATAGATATGAGAGAACATTTTTAAATAGTCATGATTTAGAACATAACGTAGGTTAAATTATATATTAATAAAACAATAAATATTGAGGAAATATGAAAAGGAGTGAGAGAGAGCTTAAGAAATGGTTAAAATATTATTTAGGTATCTGTACTCTAATTTTTTATTTTATTTTATTAACTTTATTTTATTTTATGCAAAAATTAATTTGTTGGTTACTTATTTCCAAATGTATAACTTTTAAAAATATTTCCTAATGGTTTACTAGTTCATTATTTATTTTAAAAAGTAATAATAATTTTAATATCTCTTATCCCTAGCTATGAATTTAAAAAATATATTGATATTGGATGTCTTTTTTTATTTTTAGAAAATTAAAATGATAATACTAATTAAATAACAACAAAGCTGAAGTGGTCAGAATCCTCTAAATAGACACAACCACTTGGGGGGATTATTTCCCCAAACATAATTTAAAGAGAAGAAATGACATTAACCTACTTAAATTAGCCAATTAAACTCAGAGCTAGACTGTTTTTATCCTACCATGAAAATTATTGTTTATTTATTTTAATAAAAGAAATGGTTTTCAATGGTTCAATTTGAGATGTATTCTAAATACATACACTAAACTTAGACATTTGAAGTATAAAAATTAAAATAGGTTGAAACTTAAAAGTTGAAAAGGACGTGTAATAATTATATTTAATCCTAAAAAGTTTTAGAGTAATTTTGTTTCATTATTTTGCATAGTTCTTTTTTACAAAGAAAATTATGTACTTCGGTTTGCTTAAATTCAGTTTTGATCTCATGTCTTATAGAGTACTTAATCAATATTTTTATTATATCATAAAAAAAATCTACAAAAACATAGAAAATAAGCAATAAAATATTATTGATATAAATTTAATATAACTAATAAACATGTTCTAAATTTTGTTTAATAAATTTATATTTTCTTACATTTTTTTATAATTTTGTACCAAAATATCTATTAATATTATGGTATTTTATGATCAATATTTCTTTCCATAATGCCGTAAAATTAAAAAAATCAATATTTTATGTTGACATTTAAACCTTGGTTTAGAAAAGTATTTTAGCTAAAAAATAATTTTAAAATCATAAAAAGTTGATTCAAACAAACCATTTAAAATGTTTAGCAAAAGATGAAAAAGAGAATAATGAATAATGAATAGCATATGATTTTATTATGCAGTTATAACTTATAAGTGTACATATCAACCTCACAATCGTTGAATTGAACTAAAAAGATTAATTTGAGTTATAAAATAAGATCGATATACAATCATCACTCATCTAAAAGTCGACGACTGGACCTTTCTACATTTTTTGAAATGTTAAAATAAAGAAAAGATAGAAGAAATGAAAAATCTAATGTTAATTGCTATTAGTGGTACCGATTGATTAAGATTTAAATAAAATCATATAGGAGAATTAAGAAAGAGGTAGTACAATATTATGTTGAGAGAGAATAAATTTTATGTGGTTGACAGAAGAGATAAGAGCACAAAAGCTGCTCAAACACAAGTTCTCCCTTGTGCATGATAAATTGTGCTCTCTATCTTCTGTCAACCAATCAAAAACTTAAATTCTCTTCAAAATTCATATGCAAAACACTCAGATATATGAGTAAACATTGATACAAAAGAATTAATAATAGAGAGAGAGAGAGAGAGAGAGAGAGAGAGAGAGAGGGATTTATATTACCAGCTGAGCTGAGCCAAGTTATCGTTTTGAATGGAGAGATGTTGAAGAGAGGAAGAAAGAAGAAAATTGTTGTTGTTTTCCCTTTTTTTCTTTGTTTTGGGAAGAGAGAGAGAGAGAGAGATAGAAGCAAATAGTAATTTTGAACCAACTCCTCTTCCTCAATTGATGTCAAGAAGTGAAATTTTGAAACGCAAGCAATTAGATCTATATATGCATGTATGTAATATATGTACATGTATAGGATAATACTTCTTTTTTCTTTCTAGATTGTTTGTTTTCTCAATGAAGTTACACTTCCATCCTTTTGATATTTTCTACCTTTTTGTTTGTAGGGGTTATAGTTTTCTTAATTCACTTTATTAAAAGAAAAAGTGAAACTCAATTTTGTTGGCTTTGAAAGTCGTCAATTCATTCATATCTAGCAGTAGAAAGTTTTTTAAAAATAGATATGATATCATTTTGATTCATCCTTATCAAAATGAAATTGTTTGACTCAAGATAAAGAACAGAGAAAAATAAAACTTGTTTTAATTTTTGTTTGAGTTTTTTTTTCTCTATCTTTTACTTTATAAAAATAAAGATGAATGGATGAAAATTTAAAATATATTTGTGTAATTAGTTTCTTTAAAAAGGTTTTTGTCCCGGCTTTTATTTGAGGTTTTTTATGGAAAAATATTAAATGTAGTTGTTTTAGATGGTGGATGACTATAAGCGTATAAAAGAAGTCCACCTTCTTTGTTTACAAGTATCCATTTTCAATTCATTTTAAATTTTAGTGTGCTAACTCTAGTGGACGTTTTCTTTTAACTTTTATTGTTTCTTTATTTTCTTTCTAGAATTGAAAAGTTTGGTCACAACACCTTCGTCTATCTTTGAGTGAAGTGAGTTTTTAAACAATATATACACACAACAATCTTCTAAAAATTTGGAAATGAACTGTACATTTGGTCAGTTTCTTGAGATTAAAATCAGTGTTGAATAAGCCATGAATTTGAAATAATTGGAAATAAGAATCTTTATGGAAATTACTTGTTGAAGGTTGTGACAATTGAATATATAGAATTTATAATCTTCTATCTAAAACTTCAACCTAACTAGTAGCATCATTAGCAAAACCAAGTTGAACTACAAAGACGACTCTAAACTAAAATCTCCCTCTCTAAATCGAATAAGTTTTAGGAAAGCAATGAAAACAAGGACTTTGATTTTGGTTAAAGAGAAAACAAGATGCGGATTACAACAAAGCAAGCATCATCAATGACAATTTTTGAAAAATGGCATAATTAAACTTTATTACACTTGAAAAGTGTTAATTTCTCTAGCTTAATTTGAGTTCATTCTTGTATTTCAAATGTTTTTTATTCTGTTTTATATGTTTTGAGCAAGTTAGAGGTAAAATACACCATCAAACTTAAAATGGGACGAAAATGAACCAAAATTGAGTTTATGGTGCCACCGTGGAAGTAGAAGGAAAATTATGAAACAGACCATAGCAACCCTTCCCATATGGTGTGTTTGGGGCTCAAAGGCAGTAGGTGTTCATAGCATGTAGCGTTCCAGTGCTAGCCTAGAGTGTCACGAGGTTTCAAAGATTGACAGGCAAGGTGAGGTCCCGAGCACAGAGCCATATTGCTCCCCATGTGCTATGGTACAATGCTAGGGGTTAGTAAAATATGAAAAGCGTCATGGTGCTCTTGACTTTTTATAAATAATATTTTTCAAACTAAGACTCTAACGAACCAACTTTTCAAATTAAGTTGAGATCATTACTTAAATAAAAAATAAATAATAAAAAATATTTTTAATCCAAAACCATACAAGTTTAACTCATTTTAATAAAGAAATAGATATAAAAATAATCTCATGCACAAAACCAAATGGTTAGAAAAATAAATAAAGAAATAATTTATACGTACCCCTAAGTAAAACGTAAAGAACTCATGAGTTTAAAATAGTTTAGTAAAACGTAAAGAACTCATGAGTTTAAAATAATTAAAAACTATATATCAATAGTAATAACATTCTAAAATCATCCTCATAAGTTTAAAATAATTAAAAACTATCTATAGATAGTAATAACATTCTAAAATCATCAAATCAAAATAGGGTAGAAGAAGAATCAGGCATAACTAGTCTCATTGGCAGATTCATGAGTCGTTATTGTCACTTGCTAGGTTTCCTTTATCTCTACCTAAAACATAAATATAAAAATTGAGAGTACACAAAATATCGTGTATGAGACCTACTTTCTATTAAGCATATATTGTGTGCCACGTAACAATCTAGCAATCCCATAGAAACACACGTCAATCATAAAAGTATAGACCTGATGGTACACCAATCAGCCAATACAAGAAACAGTTTTAAGTGGTGAATATCCCATAAAGACATCGTACCCATTGGAGTATAATAGCCTAATAGTCAAAAGTGAAAAGTTACCATCCATCCAAAACATTCTAATTTAATCAATCTCATTCCAATTCAACCTATCATATAAAGTTAAATAAATATTCTCATTCATAACCATCATGCTTCAAGGATTTTCATAATATAAACTATATTTAAAACAGTCATAATGTCAATGCAAATTAATCCAACCAAATGCATAATCAATCTTACCATTATCAAGGATCAGATCTGATAGTAAACCTCTTACCTCTGGAGTAGAGTTTAATCTTTGGTTTGAAATTTAACTCTCAAATAATTCATGAATATAACGAATTTAATTGATAATTTTATCAATAAAATCATCCATTAAAATCCAAACTTAAGCTTTTAATACTTACCAAATTGTCGTCAAAATTCCAATCCTTCAATCTTGTTACTAATTTCCTCCAAAAAAATTTCCAAACTAATCCTTAAAAAACCAAGAACAACCTCCAACTAGGTCAATTAGATTGATCGAGATTAACTGGATTTTGGTTAATTAAATTGTGTAATTTATTATTTAATTTTAAAATAGTTATTTGAATTAATACAAGAAGAAAATTTTGATTTTTTTTTGTCCAAAGTTAAAAGTCAAAAGGTTGTGTTTGGTAGTGGAATTATTCTATTTATGATTAATATAAGCTATGCGTTTGGTGTGTTGTTCATGAACCAATTTATCTATCAAATCGAGTTATTTAGTGGTTGTTAAGTATCAAAATTAAAATGCAAATAGAATTTGCATGTCTTTTGATTTCGTTGGGTTAAGAAATGATGATCTTTGAGATTTTGTTGAAATTTCTTAAAGCTCATACCCTCTTTCTCACTCAAAAACTCATAAAATTCATCACACGTTTAGTCCCACAGCTAAGTTTTAAGTTCAGAAAATGGTAGAGATGACTTACACTCCAAAAAAAAAGGCATCTTCAAACACACCGCCAGAAGTTATACGAAAAAGCATTGGGGGAGAGGATCTCCCGACACATAAATGATCGTCGGGACTGGGTTAGAAAATTTTTTTTGGGAGGATCTTTCAATGCACAACATTTTGGCGTCGAGAGATCCTCTATTCTTTTAAAAAAAATATTTTCCATTTAATAATGAAAAAAACAATTAATCCCTAAAACAAAATAAAGAAAAAGAAAAAGAAGAACAATGGCTTACCAGCGGCGAGGGGCGACGGACAAAAGTGAAGATCAAATGGCGGACGGAGATGAAGACCGAACCAGACAGTGGACGACAACGAAATTCCAAAATCTCTGAAGCAATTAATCCTTAGAGCAAAATAAAGAGAAAAAAAAAAGAGAGAGAAAAAGAAGAACAATTCTTACTGGTGGAGAGGGGCAACAGACGAAAGTAAAGACCAGACGACGGATGAAGGTGAAGACTGGACGGCAAAGGCCAGACGATGAACGATGACGAAATTATGAAATCTCTTCCTCTCTCTCATTTTTTCGACTGAGGTGCCTCCCTCTCTCTCATTTTTGACTGGTTTTATATCTGTTTAAAAATCTGAAAATAAGTTCTAAAGGTGACCTCCCAACGCCATTAATTATAAACTTTTTCTGACGCTGTGCATAATAGCATCGGGAGAAGTTTAAATTTTTTTAATTACATTACCTTATACCGATGTCACCTTATATCACGTCGAGATTGTCAACCTTTCACGCCAGAGCTTCTACAACATTTAGAGAAGTTTTTTCTTCCAACATCACTTATTTCGACATTCATGTTGTGCGTCAAAAAATACATATTTTCTTGTAGTGTTAGTAGTTGTTTTAGGAAGATTCGTGATCAATTACAATGATACCTAAACTTATTTTGTATTAAATTTTGAGACAAACTTATACAAGGTTCAAGACTAAAATATAACCCTTAGAAAAATTCTACATACGTGCAAAACATCACCCACATAGAAAAAAATAAAAGTATCAAACAAATCCATATTGTAGAAACCATTTTGGTTGCAACATCTCAAAAAACTTAGGAACCCATTTGAATTAAATATAATTTAATTTCTTTATATATACATAAGAACCGCCACACAACTAAATAACTTTAAATTACTAAATTAAATTAATGTAAACATGAAAAGAAAACTTTTACATTTTAAGCAAGCAAATGACTCAAACAATCCACACTAGAATCCACTCTATAATCATAAATGGAGCTTGAACAGATCTTACTTCAATATGAGCGTTGATGATGATTGTCTAACTTGGATTCGAGTTGGACAACGAAAAAAACTCAGATCAAGAAAACAGCGGAGCACAAATAGATCTGAAAAGTAGAAGGTGAATGTGAAAATTCTAGAAGAAAAATGACATATTATGACGGTTGTATACATCTTATATATATGTACTGCTCAGAATTTAACAAGAAGATGGATGCACAAATAGATTTGAAAGATAGATATGACATTTATATATATGTACTGCTAAGAATTCAATGGATATGAATGTGTACATTTATATTTTTTCTTGGGAAGCCTCTAGTATTTTCGAAGTATAAGTTTTTGTTCAAAGAACCTTTTTGTTTGAGGGCATAGAACTCACAGGAATTGTCAGGTGCAATTTGACCCCTCTCTCAATCACCTACGAGCTTGTTGATTTCGCAATGCGTATTTTTTTAGGATTCTACCTTTGTACATTATTTGTAATTTTATAATTTGTTGCTTCATATCCAAGTGTTGATTCCCTCTACTATCGTCCCTATTCTGATTCTTGTCATTTTTGCGAGCAATGATCATCCATTCAATTTCTCTCCATTTTTAGTTTTCTTTTTTGGTTTCCTTTGTTTGTTGTTGTTTTCTCTTTCTGATACCAATTTATCTATTTTAGCTCAATACTGATAAGTTTGTTTGCTAACATTCATTATTGTAGTTTTTCACCATTCTTGTTCAAATATAAGTAGAATACTGAACATATGTAATTGCATTGCTAGCTTTGAAGATACTAAGTCAAATATGTGGTTATTTTTGTTTGAAGAAATGTCCTATCTAGTTTTGATTAGTATATAGAACTAGATAATCATTTTTGTATTTTCTGTTTTCCTCTTTCCTCTTCATATTAAGAAGATGAGTGAGGTTCTTTCTAGTTTTGATTGGTCGATTAAACTATATAATCATTTTATCATTTTCTTTCTTGATATTTTCTCTTCATGTTAAGAACATGAGTGAAGTCCGTAGTTTGTGTTGACTTGCTAGGGGTAGTTTATGTTCACCCTATTATAATTTGCTAAATGAGATTATTGGACTATATATAGTTTATGTTTTCTTCATTTTTAGCTTTCTTTCTTTATTTCCTTTCTATTTATCTAATAATTTGTATGGAGGGAATTGAATTGAATTGAGGGCTAAGGGAATTAAGGACTGGAGGGTGGGGGACATAAGGGTTGGGGGAATTGGTGGGAGGGAAGGGGTATTAAGTGCTTGAATTGATTTACTTGTAAATACTTTCCGTTTTTTATTTACTTGTAAATTGTTTCAATCTTGATTGAAGTATTTTAAATCCATTTTCACATGGGAAAGATTAGTGCTTTATATTCATTTTCTATATATCTTATTTATATGCATTAAATTGTTACATTATTTGGTTCCATTCACTTATTCATTGTTTGGTAGGAAGTATTTTAGATCTATTATGATATGTGAAAGATTAGTATCATTCACTCGTGGATTATTTGGTAGGAATTTTTGTGGGATGATCCTTTTTGGGATGACTAGGTGAATTGATTTAGGTGTACAAACTTTCTGTTTTTGTTTACTTGTGAATTGATTTGCTTTGGAAATATTATTTAGTCATACTCTAAAATGAGATTTTGTCTTTTACTAGGTTTGGAAGAGCAGTGAAGTCATATTGGAGCAATTGATTTGTATAAGACTTTTTGTATGGTTGGTAGTAAAATTTTGGTTCCCAATGTACTTATTTTAAGCTTGTTGGTAGCAAAAGATGTCATTGTTTATTCTTTTTGTATGTAGACTACCCTTTACCAAGAAAAATGGTTATTAATCAATCCTAGTACGAATATTACAAAGTATATGATAACGTATATATATTCAAGTGTTGACACTCTTTGTTTTCATATGGGTGTGAGATATATTAGAACAATTTTGTGATTGAGTTGGTTAGTGTAATGGCAGGGCGAAAAAAAGAATAGAAAATGTCATTAATGTATTTTATTGTAAAAAAAAAATGTAGTAATAGAGGAATATATGACAGAAAAAATGTCTTTTTATACGAATTCATGACATTTCGTAACTGTCGTCAATATTGAAACAATGACATTTGATTTTATAAAAACTGGTGTCACAATAATTAGCATATCATTAACCGAAAAAAATGTCTTTTTATACGAACTCATGACATTTTGTAACTGTCATCAATATTGAAACAATGACATTTGGTTTTATAAAAACCGTGTCACGATTGACATATCTTTGACAAGGAAAAAATGTCATGTTATACGAATTCGTGACATTTTATAACTGTCATCAATATGCAAAGGATAACAGATAATTACTCTAATATGTATGAGTTAATGAAAGTTATTTGCAATAAAAAAAATAATGACAGTTATTTATTGTCATAAAATATTAAATAATGACATTTATTTTCTGTCATGAAAATACTTAAAATTGTCATTGATGGTTTTTCCTTTCCAAGTGATTTTACGACTGTAAAAAACTATCACAGATTTTATGTACGACAGAAAATAACTGTCGTCGTAGACCATTTTTCTTGTGGTGAAACAAAACAAGTCGTGAGTTACGACGTCGGTGACAATGGATCTACGTATGAATTGTGGAAGCAACACAGATGATCCGCGACAGTGAAACAGATCTTCGGAACCATAGTGGAATGGTGGACGATGAATAGTGCAAAAGGAGCGGATCAAGGGTGGCACAATGGAATGACTAATGAAAGGAGTAGAAAAACAGTGGCTGAATGGTGCAGCAGGACGGTGGCATGATGAGCTACGGATGGTGGTAGCCGATGATGGAATAGTGGTAGTGTTTGGGGAGAGTAGGTTGGTGCAGGAGTAAGTGAGTGTGAAGAGAGGGTTTGGGAAGAGTAAGTCTCGAGAAATTAAAAAGAAGTTTTGGAGATGAAAGGGAAAAAATCAATTTTACTAAAATAAAAAACAATAGGATAATATCAGTTTTAAATGGTTAGTTTACAAATCCAACATCAAAAGTTTTATTTTTAAAAATCAACATCAAACATGTACGTTCATTTTTTAAAATCGATGTAACAATCTAAATTTTTGGTAGTGTTTGCTAATAAATTAACGTAACTATTCTCACAAAATAAGCTCTTACGTTTTAAAAAATAACATTTTTTATAATGAAGCATACAACATCTAAGGGAAGAAACTAGAAGATGTGGTCGAACTTATCCAATTACACAATTAGCTCCCCATTAATTAGTGGCGTCATCCAATTATTTTAATTAAACTAAACATCAAGAATCATCAACAAACTTCATATAATTAATCAAAATAACACTTGTAATAATAATAGTAATAAAAGAAACTTCAACAAATCAACCCTCTTTATACTCAAACCTTCCTAAACACATCTATCCTCCAACTTCTTTTTTTAAAAAAGTAGTGAACAGTAGATTATTTGTGTAAATATAACAAAACATTAAAATATTTACGAATATAAATGTAGGAGATATTTTTATAAATCTTAAGTTTGTTTTTTAATAATGTGAACGTTGTTTCACTTTTTTTTTTTTGCGATTTCTTCCTCTCCTCTTCATATTATTAATTTCTTCATATTACTAGTATTACTTCTTCTTCTTCATATTTTTATTTGTTCTTATGTGTGATTTCTTCATTTAGAATTTAGAATTTCTTCCTTCTTCGTCACCTCTCTTATCTTTTTATTTCTTTTTTCACTTCTTCAAATTTCCACATGGTAAACGATCTCCATCATCTCTCATATATTTTCTCATCCATATCTAAATGATCGTGTATCATGTACCAAATATAAAAGATCTTGGTACACGGTCTTGAACAAAAATATCGTTTAGATCTTGGTACATCATTATGTACCAAATCTAAGTGATATTGATACATTATCTTAAATATAAATGATTTTGGTACACGATCGTAAATCAAGATTGTTTTGATATTGATAGTTGAGATTTGACAACTGTGACAATAATAATAATATTTAACAAAAGAGTTGTAATTTATAAGGAATAAAAAGCAAAAAGGAAGGGAGTGGAAGATGGTAGAACTTAATACTCACACAAGCGTCCATTAATAGAAGAAACAAGAAACTTCAAGAAATCAACCTTTTGTTTTTCCTCATAAAAGCAACCCATTTCTCTCCTTCCTTCAATACCGCAACAGAAAATAATTTTAAAAAACCCAAAACAAATACACCAAAAATCTGATCCGCATTTCTCAAATCAGTTCTCACATCTCTCTATCTTCATTGGAAACATGTCTTTGATTCTCCACGAAATCTTCGATCCATTTCTTTCTATGATTAACCAATGTCCTGTTTTAAATACCCCCACTGACTGGAAAGAGACTCCGGCTGCTCACATCTTCATCGCGGATTTGCCCGGGTTGAAGAAAGATCAGGTAAGACGACATAGCCATTTGCGACCATCACTTTCTAGCATGTTGTTAAATATTATACAAAATATATATCGCTAAATTTTTAATTATATGTTTTCAAAATTAAGGTCAATAAGTTGTAAAAATTAAAAACCGAAAAAGTAAAATGATAATCTTTTCAAATGGAGCTTAAATTTTAAAGATATGTTCCATTCAAATTGATTGGTGATCCATGAACTTTCAAAATTTCGAGTTCCTGAAACTCGAGTGTGTACCAAAACCCATTTTGTTAATGGCCTTGTTTGGATCTCGGTCGAGTAGGTCAAGGTAGAGGTGATGGAGGATGGTGATGGACGGCTGCTGCAGATAAGCGGAGATAGAGGAGACGACGCTACTGCCGGTAATGACAAGAAAAACGATGAGAGTAGTGGTCATAAATGGCGTCGTGTGGAGCGTTGCCGGGGGAAATTCTGCAGGAGGTTCCGACTGCCGGGGAATGTGAAGGCGGATGAAGTGAGGGCGGCGATGGAGAACGGAGTTTTGAGAGTGACGGTGCCAAAAGAGGAAGTGAAGAAGCCGGAGAAGAAGGTGATCGAGATTGAAACACTGTAGGAGCTTTGGGTCAAAGTTTGACTTCTTTTTTCTTTTCTTGTGCTAAGAATGTGTATTATGCATGATGGTGTGGCGCAGTATCTGATCAATATGTTTGTATTTCGTTTTCCTTTCTTTTTTCAAAAGAGAAAATTGTGTGTGAAATTAAGAAGTAAATAAATAGAGTCGCTTATAATATGGATAATGATCTTACACAGTGGTTTGGAACATGAGTTAATTAAATTTGTCTAAAATTTTGACTTCTCAATTTTACGAAAATAATGATAAACAAATCTCAATAAATATTGTAATCAAAGTAAGTTGAGCTGAAATCAAATTAGGGTGAATTAAATCGAAAATCGAATTGTATGTTTGGTGGATGCTATTTAGTTCGAGTATGGTGTGGCAGTGAGTGACGATGAGAAATGTAGATATGAGAGAGAATGGTGGGTGGAGAGGAGACAATCAAATCAAGTTTGTACAAATGTTGAACATTTTGCTTTTCATTGCTATAACAGAATGAACTTCAATTAGCAAAGGAGTTGTCACACAAAACACTCAATTTGTTACAAATCAAATCACTCCTTCAACACTTTGACTTCACTTATTAATTGGATGTAATGCACACCTCACCTCACCTCACCTCAGATTTTGGAAATCTCTCCATGTTCATTGAATATAACGGTGAAGAAAGATTCTTAGTTGGCAACTCAAAATCTATTTCAATATCTCATACAGATTTTGGCAAAATCTCTTACTCATCAACATTTTTCTTCTTAAAACATCTTTTATATGTACTTACTATTTTCCACAACCTTTTATATGTTCATCAATTATGCAAACACAATAACTGTTATATTGTCTTTTATGCTGACAAATTCACCATTCAGGACAGAACTCCTGAAAAACTTTTATTCCATGACCTAGCGTCAATGACCTCTACCTAATCACCTTAATCTACACTTCCACTTCCTTCGTCAAACATATCTTGGAAAATTCACATGTTGCTGTTGGAATACAACAATCCTCATCTTGTTACGCCCCACTCCACACGTGTCCTAACTTGTTATGCGGCACGCAACATAACTTAGAGCAATCATGGCATCTCTAAAGAAAAACACTATAATATAATGCTCACTTAGGTCCTTAACTTTTGCTTAAATACGTGGTGACTTCATAGACTAAATTTACACTTAAGGGGATATAATGCATCTTTAATATAATGGAAACGGATAAACTATTGTTTTTATTAAGTCTTAATCATGTGTTTTACAACACACTTTTCAAGATGCAAGAAAATAATTCTAAGACTTAAACTAAACGCCTGGCATCCTCTCCTCACATAGTATCTTCTCAACCTTTCCTTACTCTTGCCTCAACATTTGAACACTTAGGGAGGAAAAACTTAAAACATAAGTCAAAAGACTTAGTCAGATTTTAAGAAAACCTTTCATGAAACGCCTTTCATAAACATCACTAATTCACATAATATTGCATAAACATATACATTAGTCTCAACCAATCCTTTCACCATGAACGTGAATAATTCCCTACGTCAAGACTCGTCTTCTCGCGTTTAGACTACTAATAATATCCATTTTATCAAAAGCATATGGGAATATCTTGATTCACTCTTATTGCTCAAGCCGCTTAACACAATACATGTTTTTTTATGTATTGGCTGACTTTATTCTTTCTACATGACTACCTTTATCTTTTATGTGCACGTGACAGTTAACTCATTGATAGAAGGAAGACTAATGGTTTGAACATAGTTCACATTCATAAAACATGCTTTATACATAATGTGAAACAACATTCAAAATCTCTCTAAAACATTATTTCAAATTATTAAAACTTTTAAAGGAAACTTTTCATATAAGTAAACACTTTTGAAAGAAATCACTCGCAAGAACTTAATTGACTTAAACCCATATTACTTTTGCATCTCTTCTTCTTGGGAAGTCTTCAATAGTTACGTAACATTTAGCTTTTTCTTCTTAAACTTTCAGAATCCTCCCTTCATTTGATTCTCTTCTATACTAACTCCAAATTAGATTAGTCATCCTTAAACTCTTAATATTTCGCCAACTCCTACTCTTAGTGGCACACTTGTAAGTTCCATGTTTATCTTAAACATGCTTAGCTCTTAAACTTACACGTAAACTCCTATCAAAACAAGATTAAACATTTCTCCACCTTACTTCATTCCGCAAAGAATTTTTATTCGCCTAATGATACGTAAGAGAAAAGGATGTTCCATCATTTCTAGTAGAAGTGGGATTGTTGACAACACAGGAAGTCACTCATGTAAAAGATACCGAATAAAAAAAAGTCGAAAAAAAAAAGAGAAAAAAAAAGCTCACTTTTTTAAAAATATGTCTGGAAGCAAAAAAAAAAAAAAAAAAGAAGAGTTATTCCCTCAAAAGCGACAATTCTAGTTCTTGTAAAGAAATAGGTAAAAAAAGGCCGAAAGTTAGAAAAAAGAGAGAGAGAGAAAAGAAAACATAATTGAATATGCTTGATGAATCTATGAGGTAACATATGATATGCAAAAGGCATACGATGTGATAAACCTTGAAATGATTGACTTACGTTTTACTATAACAATTGTTTTGGAAAATGACTAGTTGGCAATAAGGCAAACTTGATTTATTTAAACACTTGATAAAGATCCTACTCACTATGCATTTTCGTGTAACCTTTCAAATGTTTTGTTTTATCCCACCAGGTAGTGAAGGACATCCAATGTAGAACTTGCTGTCTTGATTGTCTACCATGCCTCCTTAGTCGTATCACTTTGGTAGTAGTCACTGTTATATCGTGTAGCATGTAGAAGCTAGACGGGAAGAATCAAGTCCCTGTTTCGAGTCTGTATTTCATTTTGAAAGATTTGTGTACTAAGAATCAAATATATCCCTATGGGTTGTTTACCAATGAAGTTTTCTTGTTTCATTCAAGTTTGAATTTCACGTTTAAATTTTGTGATCTAAGAAGATTGTTCTACTTACTAAGCATTTAGTGTGTCATCTCGTGGGGAGATGTGCGTTGAGTGTCTAGGCAGCACACCTCCACTTAATCCAGTAAAGCAGCATTTGGAGCAAGGCGTGACATTGAGGCTCATGAGGAAGATTATGACATATTCGGTTTGAAAATAATCAGTCAAATCCTTAACTCCATCACAACTGCATTTTTTGCATGTGCAGGCAGAACAATGAGATGCTAGTTCATTCCACAAAGTTCTCAATTTTGCAAAGTATGTTGTGACGGATTGTTGATCTTCACACTTAGTAGAGAGTTTTGTTTGCAAGTGAAAAATTTGAGGTTGAATTTTTTTGTTGGTAGCATTGTTGAAGATCAAGTCATATATCTCAAGCAAAATCAAAGAAATTAAAGATGGCAACAATTTCTTTAGAATGAGCATTCATGATTCAAGCAGTCACTACATTATTACAAATTATCTATGAATTTCTCAGTTCTTCAATAGGTTGTGAATAGTTCCATCAGCGAATCCCAATTTGCTCTTGACTATGAAGCCAAGAGTCATTGTATGACTCCATGAAGCATAATTTGATTAAGTTAGAGGATTGAAGACTAAAACTGAGTTCATGCTATCAAGATGGTGAAGAAAATAGGAATGATGCATTTTTCAAAAAAGCATGAGTGCAAGCAAAGGAACTAGTAAAAGAGCATGCATACGAAGAAGTGTTTGCTTGAGTAGAAGAATGGGGAGGGATTGACAAATCTACGTTAGTAGGGATAGAGATCTGGATGCCATGGAAGCAAAAGCCTAAACTTTGAAAAGAAGAGTTTTAACTGATACATGTTAAGAATCATAGTGTCATGTCCCACCCTAAGATCGCTTCATGTGACCATGTGGGGGCATGATCGCCTAGACATTTAATACAAATGTCTCTGCAAGATATCATGTTGAACGCCCAGTAAGAAGAATAAACGCAAACATCAAACTTAAAGTGAGATGAGAACTTATTTTAAAATAACAAGACTTCATTGATACTTGATAAAAGAGTACATTTAAAATAAGTAGAAGAGTTTCTTCAAACTGAAAATATACAAGTTTAAAAAACAATAATCTTGATCATCTTGCCTAGAACACTTCATGTTATATGAACTAACTGGGAATACTAAAAAGTTGATGTGATGCAATTATGACACGACAAACGTTCAATTTGCCAAGTCTAACACTAGATGTCCTTCACTACCTGAGGGGAAGTAAAACAAAACATTTGAAAGATTAGACAAAAATGTCTAGTGAGTGAGATTTTTTACCAACACAATTAGTAAGTTAGTTTCAGCCGTAACGCGTTCAACTCATTTCACAAAACCATGCAATAGAAATTTTATGCGTTTCAATAGTAACACTTGTTTAAATCAAATCATCTCAACATATTAGGCGATTTAACACAATCCAAATCTTATTAACAAATATTTATAATTCATATGAAACTTGTTAACTTGTAGAAATACTAGTTATCATAGCCTTTAAGGTAGAACAATGGAGTCAAAAAGCGGGATAAAGTGCCAAAACACGTAGCTTTCAGTGCATATTTATAAAGATAAGAGAATATAACTTACATAAGTCTCCATGCCTGATTTACCATGTTTTTCAGTGTTTTTATTGCAAAATAATAAAGAAAAGAAGAAATATAGTGAATCAAAAGAAGAGTTTATGTGAAAGATCAATGCAACAAGAAGTTTCCTGGCGATTAACGTTGCTAGGCGGGATGTCACATCATCACGCAAAGAGATTCACTAGAAGAAAAGAATGGTAGTTGGAGTTGATGTGACTTGACAATGCTGCATTTGGTGTTGACATGTGTAGAAGAATAAAAACTTTTCGTCCAAAGTTGCCTATAAAAAGCCTCCATCTTTACCAAGTAAAGGAGGTTTGAATGGACCAAAACTTAGAGAGCTCCATGAGAGCCGATGGAAAGGAATAACCTTTCCCCTTTTATAGAAGTTTTTCCCTTCTTCACCTCTTTTTCGATCAACCTTTGAGTGAGAACATAGAGAGAGATTAGAGAGAGAAGATCACCTTTTGTCTCCCTAACTTGTGAAAGAGCCAAAGAATACACAACTATGCATTCTACAACTTGACTTCCCTCTTTGCTTTCCATTTTTGTACTTTCAATGTAATTGACTTTTATATTTCCATAGCCGAGAGGCCTACATCAATCAACACATTGCAACTTTATTAACTGTCAATCTTTCATCTCTTTACTAGTCATCTTGTTTATGTGGTATAAGTAGTTTAAGTGTGTGATAAGTGCTTGATAAGAGATCTTCACTTATAAGGTTCTCCATGCTTAACATGAGCTTCATCCCATTATCTGGATTTTTTCGAGAGAAGGAATTAGGTGTTGTTTGCCAACTACTCAAGAGAATAAGTAGCAAAGAATTCATTAAGCATGTATAGAAAGGGGCTTGACGACAAACTCAATTCTAGCATTTGTCCTCCATCATTTGTGTCTCAAAAAGAGAACAAGTGTGGTGTGTTTAGGCATCGAGAGGCTTGCTTGCCTTAAATAGAGAGACAATGTGATTCTTATAAATAAGGAAACCTAATTCATCTTTATCATTTGTATCTCGAGAAGCAAGCAACTGTGGCGTTAGACACCAAGAGTTTGCTCACCTTAATTAAAAGATGGTTATGTAATCTTTATCGCATCAAGGACCGCCGCTTGGTTTAATCGCCTACAACGCGGAGATATTCCTTCAAATTTCCTTAACATAAGTTAGCTCATTTTCCACAACCACACCATCCCATGTCACCTTCTACAAAATCTCTAGTTGTAAATAGTAGATTTAATACACACATACACTTTTACATTATACTGTATAAATATTTATACCGCATGAATGAGAAGTAGACTTTGTAGCTAAGTTTGATTTAAATTTCATGTGTTCGACTCTAGTTTACCCATGAAACCTTTCACTTCACTCACACTTGGGCAAGCGAGAGAAAAAGTTGTACTCAACGCAGATTTAGTAGTTACGCAAGGAAAGGATGCACAATCCTAACCTAGAGATCACATAGTGAGCATATCGCATGCAATGACCATGCTCGTCACATAACGTAGTTGCAGAACCTCAATGACACACCATCGAATAATTCATTGGTTCTAAGAAGAGAGAGGTTTGCAATAGGATCATTAAGATGATAAATCTAACCTACACATATCAATCGTGCAAACCCACATAACAACAACACAAGCAAGTTGTTGGCAAGTTTAAGTTTTTGGCATTTCCTTTCAAATAATTCATCGTAAAACATGTCGCATAGTGCAGCAATTCACATAACACATTATTTAAATCATATCGTAAAATTATTCTGCATGTTTAATTACATCTTTGTACCTCCCTAGCTTAAGCGTTTACCACACTTTTTTGGTGAGTTGCTGCTGTGCAAAGTAATCTCAATGCAACAACAATTCTCCATCAACTTCATCACGTATAACGACTCTTTCACTCAATGGCAAAACGCACAGTACGCAAAGAGCATCTCATACCAAACCACATAGAAAGTATGAGACATCCTATTTCAAATCATATATCAAGAATAGGGCATCCTACCCTATATCATATAGCAAAGATAAGATATCCCACAACGAGTGTGAGGTATCTCATCACGTAAGGTACCAAAGATCAATTCATCTAAATATTCCAGCTCATTTTCAAGTTCAAATCATTTGTAAACCAATTTTAATTTTAGAATTTAAGAACATAAGAGAAATCATAGATTCAAATACAGCGAAAATTCTTTTATATTGAAAACATTTTAAAAAGGGACCACTCACAATCAATTAGCTTCATTGCTTAAGTCTTTAGTCGAAGCTCCTCTGCACTTTCTTGAAATTTCTCCAACTCTTTCTTAAGGAAACTCAAGGTAAAAATATTTCTAAAAAATGGTCGGACTTCTCCTATTTATGAGCCTCTCTAGTGAGAATTCTCATGCTGGAATAATTGCTTCTGTCCAACGATGAGAATTGTCCAATATCAAAATGCCAAGTGTTATTGCCATTACCTCCTTATCTTGAATTCAGTTGGGCGACAAGGTAAAATTAGCTCACCGACCTTCTTAAGCAAAAATGACGTCAATTACTTCTAGGTGAAGGAAATTCACATCGCCTCCTAGTTCAACGCATAGTTCTTTCGCATCGCCTAGTCTGAACGTAATATACAAGGTACTTTGCAAAGCTTACCAATCGTCAGCTTCCATTGCATACCGTCTCATCGCACAACTCATTCTTGTCGTATGTATTTTCAACACGTAGTGCAAATCGCGTTCGGGGCGTCACACATAGTAAATAAAATTTGCTTAATTTCATTAATGAAGAAATGGCTAATATATAGCCAAATGTCACGTGGACAATACAACAAGCAAAGCTAATAATTAAGTGATTAACAGAAACTAATACTGATTAAGAGATTGAGTTTTCTGATGTGGTTATTAAACCTATGAAAATGTGCATTAAAATGTGGGTGTATGTATAGAGATTTAATACAATGGTTCTAACAAAGAGTTTGGGTATAATAGCAATCGAGTGGCTGTGAGAAGACGGCAGCGTCCGAAGGAACCAAACAAAATCCATATTATCCTAAAAAAAAAAAAACCCATTTGGCAAATCCACTCTCATATTAATTTCTTTCTCTTCAATCCTCTCATTTCCAGTTCAAAAATGGAGCACATTTACTGCCACTCCTCTCTGTAAGGTAATTCTGTTCTTCATTTCTCTTTTCAACTTCTTCGGATTGTGATGGGAAGTCATCCATAAGGACTCTGGAATTCATTGCCATTTGAATTCTGGGATTATCTTATCTTTTCTCCTTCATTTCTATTGACGATGCATGCTCTTAGTAATTGGTGTCCAACTAGTTGCTCCGGCGTTGAATTAGGTTCTTATTCTGTAGTTCATAGGTCATGGAAAAGGGTAAAGAGTTTTGGTTTTTCTGATTGTCGTTGTGGAAATTGGGGTTTCTCTTTGATTTCCTTTAACTTGAGTGTTTTGAGAAGTGGCTTTTGCTACGAGAATTCGAGATTTGTGTGTAATTGTGAGTTCCGCCATGGCTGTTCTAAGCTTAGAGTTGTTCCATTAATGAAGACGAACAGGAATTCTCTTGGGGCTTTCTGTTTATCTGCTTGGGCTGTTGAACAACCAACAATTGATGATGAAATCACTAGGGTTGAATCAAATTCTAGAGATGGTTTGCCTGAGAGAGGATTAGATTGGGATGATGATGACGACGGCAAAGTTAATGGTGAAAATAGCCATGGAGGAGGGAGCTTTAAAGATGAAGGAGAATTGGAGGGGGTGGGAGATGTTAGGGTTGATGTTCGTGCACTAGCGGCTCAGTTGCAGCTTGCTCGTACGGCAGATGATGTTGACCAGGTTCTCAAGGACATGGTTGAATTGCCTCTTCAAGTTTTCTCATCCATGATTAGGGGTTTTGGGAGAGACAGAAGGTTGGAGTGTGCAGTAGCTCTTGTTGACTGGCTTAAGAGAAAGAAGATTGAAACTAATGGTCGTATTGCACCAAACTTGTTCATATACAATAGTCTTCTTGGTGCAGTTAAGCAATCGGGAGAGCTTTCGAGAATGGAAAATGTCTTGACTGATATGGCACAGGAAGGAATTGTTTCAAATGTTGTTACGTACAACACGATTATGTCCATTTACTTGGAACAAGGACTAGCAATGAAAGCTCTTGGCATTCTTGAAGAGATGCCGAAGAAAGGCCTAACTCTGTCTCCCGTATCCTACTCTACGGCCTTACGAGCATACCGAAGGATGAAAGATGGGAATGGTGCTTTAAAGTTCATGGTTGAGTTGAGAGAAAGATATCGTAATGGTGAAATAGCGAAAGATGATAATGTAGATTGGGCTAATGAGTTCTTGAAGCTCGAAAACTTTACAAGACGTGTTTGCTACCAAGTAATGAGGATTTGGCTTGTGAAGGGTGACTGTGCAAGCACGAAGGTGTTGCAACTTCTAATGGAAATGGATAAAGCAGGACTGTCACTTGATCGTGCTGAAGCGGAGCGACTTATTTGGGCTTGTACGTGTGCAGAACACTATAATGTAGCAAAAGAATTGTACTTCAGGATAAGAGAAAAGCAATGTGGTATAAGCTTATCTGTTTGTAATCATGTGATTTGGTTGATGGGGAAAGCTAAGAAATGGTGGGCAGCATTGGAGATTTATGAAGATTTATTAGAGAAAGGACCAAAGCCAAACAACATGTCATATGAACTAATTGTCTCTCACTTCAATGTTCTTCTCACAGCCGCAAAGAAAAGAGGAATTTGGAGATGGGGTGTTCGGTTACTCAACAAAATGGAAGAGAAAGGTCTTAGACCTGGAAGTCGGGAATGGAACGCTGTTCTTGTTGCATGTTCCAGAGCTGCAGAAACTTCTGCAGCTATAGATATTTTTAGGAAAATGGTTGAACAAGGTGAAAAACCCACTGTCCTTTCATATGGGGCATTACTTAGTGCTCTGGAAAAGGGAAAGCTATATGATGAAGCACGCAGTGTCTGGGATCATATGATTAGAGTTGGGGTGGAGCCAAACATCTATGCTTATACGACTATGGCGTCAGTTTTCACTGGTCAAGGAAAATTTAATATGGTTGAAGTCACTATCAATGATATGGTTGCATCAGGCATTGAGCCAACAGTCGTCACATACAATGCAATAATCACGGGATGTGTCCGTAATGGGATGAGCAGTGTAGCTTATGAGTGGTTTCACCGCATGAAAGTTAGAAACATCTCTCCGAACGAGGTGAGTTACGAGTTACTCATTGAGGCCCTTGCAAAGGAAGGTAAACCAAGGCTGGCTTATGAGTTATACATGAGGGCTAAGGATGAGGGTCTCAATCTTTCTTCTAAAGTGTATGATGCAGTAATTGAATCCTCTCAACTTTATGGAGCCTCCGTTAATATAAAATTGTTAGGGTTGCGGCCACCTGACAGGAACAAGAGTTCATAGGTTAAAAAGAAGACTTCAAAGAATGTTTGTAAAGCTGCAGATGTTCCTAGAAAAAGCAGGAACAATTTGAAAGAAGGAAGCTAGTGGTTGATGATCCCTCCATCAGTACTCTGATCTCTTGATTTGTGCATAAAGTATTTGAAGCGACTCAGGAGGAAGCCTATGACTTCTGATTACCCGATCCGAGTGCATATGGAGCTCAGAAACTAAAAAGTCAATTGAAAGTGATGTGGCTGATCAAGGTGAAACTCCTGGGAAATCTGCAGTATCCAGTAAGATACTTTTCTCTGATATGTATGGGAGTTTCACGGTAAAGAAAAGTTAAAACACAATCTGTGATGTAGAAAGCCAAAGTAATGAAAGCATATGAGAATTTGTAGCTTTTTCCTTTTTATCTATAAAATGGTGTAAAGATGAAAGGTCTCTTGATCTAATCCCTTTGCAATGGAAACTTTTAATAAATGAGTTTTGAGTATTTAACTGTGTAATCCCTTTTGAGCAGCCTTGTTTGAACTTTGAACTTTGAACTTTGAACTTTGATTCCTACTAGAAAAGTACTTAATAATCTTGTACCAGAAAGTTTGGTTTTAAGCTAAAACTATATATGTGTTTGTGTGGCTTAAAAATTAACAGGTTAGCTCAACATTAGTCAAATTTGTTTCCAAAATGAATAGTGGCTAACAAGATAATCTCCAAATTTAATAAAAGAAAATGCGAATCAAGCAATTGTTTAATGAAACTTTCATCTTGCACAGATTTTAATCTATAAAATGAAAAAGGTATCTTTTTTTGCATCTTACATTCCCTTCATTGCTTTGATAGTTGGATTGAATCCATTCCATTTCAAAAAAGTTGAATCTTTTTTAACTTTTTGGAGTTTTTGTTGCCTTCCACAATTATTAAACCCACCTGATTTGTACTATATTGAGTACAATAAAAATGTTAGATTCCTACCATAAACTTTTGTTAGATTCGTACCATAAACCTTTTTTTTTCAAATGTGATATGACAGTTGAGTTATTTTAGTTAAACAATTAAGTGATTTTAGGAGGGATGAATTTAACATTAGAAGAATATGAAAAGTACTAATACCACAAAACAAAATTAATAGCATAGGAAAAAAATAAGAATCCATATGCAGGTTTTGTTCTTTGAATTGGGTTTTCAATTTCATATGAAGTTATTATACTAAGATTCTTCATTGGCAGACCTAATCTTTTAAGCAAAGAATCAGAATCTTAATTCACATTGCCCTAGAACATCAATATTTAATCGTTAATTGGTTGGATAGAAGTGATGGCAAATTTATATATGATTTTAATTTATCCCTCTCTCTTATTTTATTTTAGCGATTGATTTACGTATATTGAACCAGCTGTTAGTTGCATGAATGGAAAAAGAAAACTTAAAATAATATCATATATATATATATATAGACCACGATAAAATAATTGCATATAAAGTGAAAAAAAAATTAGTAAAAGATTAAAATACCTACGTTCAATCACCATTTTGAACGAGTCTTACCAAATTTCTCAAACTAAAAACAACCACCGATAGTATCTATCAGTGATAATAGCTATCACATGACATCTATAAGTGATAACAACTATCACTAATAGCATCTACCACTGATAATTGTTATAAGTGATATATGCTATCACTGATAGCTTTCAATTTGAGAAATGATTATTTCACACTTCTCGATTTTTTCACGTTGAAATTTACCGCTAATAGCAACAATTAGTGAATATCACTGATAGCTTTATTGATTGTTATCATTAGTAGCTACTATCAGTGATAACTTATCACCATTATGATTATTTTTTCGGTTTTCTTAAATTATTGAAAGTTATCATTGATAGTAATTGATGGCTATTATATGTTGCTATCATTGATAGATAATGTAAATGATAATTTTTAATTTGAGAAAAATGTTATCAGTTTATATAATTGATAACGACTATCAATGATAACTTTCATCAATGATAGCCTTGAAAGGTAGAGTAATTTTCAATTTGAGAAATATGGTATCAATTGTTATAGTTAGTTGTTATTACTGATGACTGCTGTCAATGATAGCTTTCAATTTGAAAAATGTGATATCAGTTTCTATTAATGATGTCTTCTATCAGCAATGTTGCTAGCAATTGATATTCATGACAGCTATTATAAGTAATTTTTATGTATTGCTATCAACGTAAAATGATGTCACGAACTTTGTCTATCAATGATTGCATTAGAGGGATATGAATATAAGAATATTTCTATAAGTGACATCTCATTTGTAAACATATCAATTTTGAATGAATGTGATTTAATTAGGCTATCAATTAATATTTTTTATAGCTATTATCAATAATCTTCTTCTATTGCTATCACTTATTATATTTGTTAGTGATAGTGACAAAAGGATATCATTGATAGAATCTTTAAGTAATATCCTTGTTAATCTACTATATACCAATGATATCAATTAAGGTAATGTTACTATAAAGTAATATTGTGGTTGTTTGTTTTTAGCATAAATGGACAAAGAAAAGGGATTAGATTAGCACGCTATCAGTAATAGCTTTGAATCACTAATAACATATTATCCACATGATAGCTTCTATTGTTGATAGTATAAATAAAATTGATATAGTTGCAACTTTTGTTGAAATAAACCATTGATTTCAGGTTATGTTATTAACATTTATATCATTTAGAAATTCAAATTTCAATTATTGATGATAAATTTATAAAAAAATATATTGACATATTAGACATGATGTCAGTGATAGGAGTCATAACTAAAGGAAAACTAAAGGGTGAAATAGGCATTTTAAAATAATTTACCATATGACCGGTAAAAAATTGCTATTTTTGCAAATATTGTTTCCTTATGCTATAGATTATATTATATTTATTTTCTAATTTGTGTTATTTGGTGCAATTTTCCATGGAACCATAACCAACAATATTTGTAGTCTGTGTAACAAAAAATAAAAGTCCATAAAGTCATCATTATATTTTCATAAATTCCAAATTTGTCCTTGTTGGTTTTGAATTTCACGTTAAATGCTTGCACATCTTCTTCATAGTATTATTTCTTCTTCTTCATATTTTTACTTCTTCTTGCTCGTGATTTCTTCATCTACTCTTCAAGAATTTCCTCATTCTTCGCCATCCTCATTTTCTTTTTTTACTACAAGATCGTGTACCAAAATCTAAATGATCAGTCGTCTAGTACAGCTAGACAAATATATATTACTATCACTATCTATCCCAAATAGCTAAGTGATAGATCTAAACGATTTTTTTCCAAGATCTAAATGATTGTGTACCAATATATAAATAATCTTGGTACAATATTATATTCCAAGATTAGTTAGATTTTGTACAAGATAGTTTAGATTTGATTGGATTGTTTAGATATTGGTATACTCGTGTATCCAATATCCAAACGATCCTAATATCTAAGCAATCAGTCGTTTATCCAAATAGATAGAGATAGACCACTTCGTTTACCAAGATCTAAATGAACGTGTATAAATATTTAAACGATCTTTTTAGACTATAATATAAAATAATTTAAATTAGAATATTTTTTTCGCGTGTGTGTTATCAATTAATCGCAAAGTATTTTTGTTATTTTACATTGTGGGCTTGTGGGTTTTTTTCTTTTTCAAAATTGTTCTATATGTTGTAAATATCTTTGCATTTTGTTCTATTTAAAAAAAAAAACTCCTTTGTTTATTTATTTATTTATTTTTGCTTAGACATATTCCATTTGAAGAATAACTATTTTAGCATCTTAATTTTTTTTATAGGTTCAATTTTGACAATAATTTAAAAAAAACGGTTGGAAATAGTACTAACAATTCGTTGGAAGTTGGAGTTAGACGTTAGAAAGCCTAGACATAACAAATTTAGGTGTTGAAAATTCATATGGATAGAATGCTTGACTTAGAAATTGGACACCTTGAATATGGACGTGGTGAGCATGACACCTAAAGAAAGATGCGTACAAATGAACACATGAAGATGCATAGAAGTAAAACACTTAGAAATTTTGTCAACCAATGGAAATTCCATGTGGTGAACTTCGATGCAAACCTAGGATCTCGTTGCCTAAGTTTGGATGCCTAAGGTATACGATCAAAACTTGCAAAGCATAAACTTGTAAAGAATAAGGTTGAGTTGCATATCATACTTTCTTTAAGATGTTTCACTACTCTACTCGAAGTACAAGCAATACTGATTTACTATGTCACCTCAAGGTAAAATATAACTAAAACTCAATTGGAGCAGCACCTGAACCGATTGGAATACCAACACTCTTTTGATTTTGCTAGAAAAATAGAAACAAAAAAGAAGTATTGAAGAGGACTTTTTGAAATATAAATGTTGGAATAGATGATATTCCTTCGTGAACGGTTGCATCACTTCATGAGAATAATCAAATTAAAGAAAAAACATGACTATTCGAATGGTCATGGAAAAGTCTTTAAATTAAGTGTTCCCTTCAATTTGTGTACATGATACACTTTTCATAACCTTTTGCTTTCTCCAAAAGTATTTCTCTCCAATTTCAAAACTGTTGATGTTCGGTATATCCACAAAGTTTTTTTATTAATCTTTTGAACGTGGTGTTAGTTATAGAAGAATGGTGATATGCTCTATCCTGTATAATTAATTACTCTTCAAACTCAAACACTAAGTAAAGTAGCGTTAAGATAACACAACATGAATTCACATGATTAATATATGTTTGTCTGCTTTCAATGTGATTTTGCTTTCTATAACTTTCTTAAGACAATTTAGAAAACTGAACATTTATGTTTTACTTAATTTGATTACAACATTTTGTTTGTATGTGCAATTTCTTTTATCACTTTTATTAATGTATTAAATTGTATGCGTCATAGTCCAAAATATATATATAGGTAAAGTTATAAAATATAAACGTTAGTGTACCAAATAGAATTTGAGTCTAATAAATTCACGTTGTTTCCTTAAGATAAATTTACCTACTCTAGTATCTGAGTTCATGAATAATTGTCTCCTAGGATAAAACAGATTAACTTTGTCATGAAAGCAGCATCTCGTGCACAAGATTCAACTAACTATACTTTGTGGAGATAAATCAAACCTGAACAAAGTTTACAAAAAAGAGGAATGTCCATGAGAGAACATCATTATGGAAAAAAGTTCTCAAAAGCAGTTTGAAGAAAAGCAGTATTTATAGACTATTTGTGGTCATTTGAATAGTCATAGTTCTTCTTCAAATTGGTTATTTTAAAAAACATATATTGGTTCATGAAACAATGCAACTCTATATGAAATGTCACATACCATTTATTATGATACTTTCTTAGATATATTTTCTTATCTCTTCTAAAATGAGAAGCGGAAAGCTCTTTATATAGAGATTGAGCTCAACGGTCATGATGAATTTTTTGTAACATCTCATTAATCAATAGTTGACCTCAACGTCCCAATTAAGTAATGCAACAACGGTTCTTTTAATACACATAATGCCTCAATGGTGATCATTAGCAAATCTCAATGCCTCGTTTTAAGGTAATACATCAATATATAGTCCTACCTCAACGTCTCACTTAAGTGACGAATCAAGTAACCGCTAATTTGATGTCAACGCGTGTATGCATATTCATTTTAAATAAAGACAAATGCTTTTAGTAAGTAAACTAAAAATGATTTGTTTTGATAAATACATAAAACAGTTGTACATTTAATTAAAGAAAAAACTGCTTTACAAATTATTCATCAACAATCCGCTTGAAAGTTTTTTACTAACAAAATACTATTTTACTAAAAGGGAAACCTAGTTTTGAGTATTGTTAATGGAATGGTAAGAAAAAACCAATTTTTAATTCAACATTTAGAGACTAAAACCTACAAACTTCTGACCTCTCGATTTATATATATTAAGTTTGGTGTGAGAAACAAAGTTTTGAAGTTCAACAAAAATAAATAAATAGAAAGTTGGAGGAAATTGGTGGTGAGGTGGCCCAAACCACATAGCTGGCGAAAGCATGCATAAAGGCTTCTTTCTTGTTGCCAATTCAAATCTATACAACATTTCAAATATTAATTATGGTAAAGTGTCCCTACAAATATTTGTTGGAGTTGGAACTGATTTGATCTTATAGGATTTCTTTCTTTTTATTATTCTGAATAAACAAAGAGGACATACAACCAGCCGACGAAAACACACACCTAACATCCAAAAGCATGAAAATACTATATGAAAAAAATTACATGTTTACGTATTAAACACTAACTACTTCCTTCTCTTCATAAAATAATCTTTGTTCTCTTCACGAGCTTGGGTTGTGATCACAAAAGTAAACAAACATAAACCAATGCTTCCAACAAAAACAAGTGTTAATTCCTTATCAGAAGTTTAATAATGTATTGCATTACATTGAAGTCGAGTTATATGTTACTTGACTACTCTCACTCAATTCCACATATACCTTCCAACACTACTTTCTCTTCCAAAAAGGAGACATTGCCACACCTGTAGGTGCACTTGCAACCTCCCAAAATTGCATCACTCTTGTGATCACAAACCAACCAACCAAGTTTTGTCTCTTCCATTTATCGGCATTAAAGTTACATCTACGTTTCACTTGTAAATTTCAACCATTAACGACAACACCACAAAGAAAGGAAGGAGTGGATTAAACCAACCAATTCATCCAAAAGCTTAAACTAGTGGTTGAAGACAAATTTAATTATATATCACCAACATGATGAGTCCAATGCGAGCTTAAAGGGATTCAAACCAAACCATTGGATCCCTCGAGTCCTAAAGTTAAACTAAACGAAGTTAGACACTTTCTTTTTTATAAGTAAAACTGATTGTTTTTCATATATCCAACTCCAAATAATGATCAACACTTTGTCCAGCTCCACACCAGAAACATTGGGATTATTGCAGACAATCTCAATATTCAATAGGAGACTGCCTGCCCCTACTAATATACATAAGATGGGAGAAAATAGCCCCAAATATTTCTATAAGAGGATATTTTCCATAACCACAATCCTCTCCGTAATCTACTCATTATTATTCTCTGCCTTTACTTTTGTTTATGTTATATAATCTTCCCATATTTAATCTCTTGTATTGTATATTAATTTATACCAAGCATCTTAAAAAGAAATGAAATAAACAAAATATATTCTTCTCTAATTCTTTTCAATTTCTACACAAACTTACTGCCACGAGATATAAAGTCAGATCCAGATGAGTTTGTTTGGAAAAACAAAAGAGAATTATCAGGGATCCCTTTACTATGCAAATTACAAATAGCTGGAATGAGATTGAAATCTTGGAGTGTGTTCTTTCACACGCTATACAAATTGAAAAAGTATATTTTACTTTCAAGTTATTACTTTAGTTAATGGCTAGAAGGGAACAAAAAGTAAAAAAAAAAAAAAAAAAAAAAACATTATAGCTCTTATAACCAGTGGGGTGAAATTCACCTACTTTCAACAGAGTTTTTACAACTCAAATAAATAGATTTTATTAAGATTCAAATGAGTATTATATTGTGAGAACACTTCAATCATTTAGAAGACACTATTTTGCTCATATTGGCGTATTCTTTAATTAGGCTTCCCTAAATTTGTGTTTGAATCTTTTGAAGATTGAAGATTGTCACGCTCTCTTTGAACTTGTATTAAAAAATCAACGTCTTCTTTAAATCTCTTGTCCTTATATGACTTCAAACTCTCTGGTTTGAATAATTGAAGCTATAGATATCAAGCTCCCCTTTCTTTGAAGCTTCCAATTATTAAAGTCTTCTTTAACTAATCTCTTATCTTCGATATATCATGTTCCACCTGATTTAGATAATTGAACCTAATGAAGTTTATCAGGCTCCTCTTGATTTTTATAATTAAACACATTCAATTATAAAGGTCTTCTTTCAGTCTTTTATATTCATATATAACTCGATTGGTCTTGAAGAAGTCAAATATTCTTCATAAAAATACATGTTTATGGAAGTAAAGACTTATCTTCGTAAAGATTCTTCTACGGGTTTTTGCTTGAATTCATCTTGATTTCATACCTCAAGGAAGAATGAATTTTCCTTTTTATATTTTTCTTACTTCATCAACAAAAGTTCTCAAAATCCTTGACCAAGAATCTTTAAAGTTTACTTTTCCTATTTTGATTTCAAGTTATTCCGATCTTGAGAACTTTTGTTGACGAAGCAAGAAAATATATTTTCTAAAAAAATCTTCATGTGAGAGAGAATGCAAACTTGTGGATGAAGTAATTGAAATATCTTCTTGAAAATATCTTCTTGTGAGAGAAAGTGTCACCAACTAAGGGAACAACAAGTATCTCTAAGAATTGGGAAGATACTATCCTTTTCATATAAAATAATTAAAAAACAAAATAAATATATTTTTTGTAAAAAAATGTAATGTAACACAAATGTCAAACAACACGTCCTAGGAAATCAAAGAGACAAGTGTATATCAACAAAGAAAGAAACAACAAGAACAATCCAAAGTTGTACGGTGATAGAACACATACATCTAGGGGGCATTTTGCCACTGTAAGTATTGTACTTATCTATAGATAATAAAGACCTTAACTGAGATTATTATATTAGACACGATATATAGGTCGAGCTAGTTACAAACGTCATCAAGTTTCCAAGGTATAGAGTTAACAGATATAAGCAAGTAAATATTTATTTTAAAAAGGAAAAGAGTTGTTGGAAGATAGAAAGAGTTATATTTAAAAGCAAGAAAAAGTCTATTGAGAAATAAGCTTTAAAGATTTTGTACTTGGTTGTTTTATTTCATGAAATATTTATGAAAAGGGTTAAATTTAAAGTTAATTTATTTAAAATTTTCATTTTATAAAATTTGTCACTCACTAGGCTATTTAGCTCACTCTTTCCAAATGTTTTTCACTTTTCAGGAAGAGATTGTGATCCGAAAGTCTGACCAATGTCTCCAGTCTACTGAGCTAATTTGTTTTTAGGTTTTGTTCTTTTGATTAGTACTTTAATTTAAGTTATGTCATGTACACATGTTAAAGCTAACTTAGTTAAGTTGTTTGATTAATTATTTTGAACGTCGTCAGTAATTATTGTCATTTAGCCTTGACTTGTTTCATAAATTATGTAAAGAAGTTTGTTAAATCCATGTTTTTTTTTTTTTGTTTAATAATTTTGGTTCACTGCTTAATTAATTAAGTTTAGATTGTTTAAGTTGTTTAGTACTTCAAAAAGTTTAGTAGTCAAGGTCAGTTGGTGTCGTCTAGAAGGAGAGCAGTATCGGTTTACTTCACGTTGTCTCTTGGACCGAGAGTAGGTGATCCGAGAGGGGGTGTGACAAAATTGTGAGACCACTCTAGAACTATCCTTCTTATTGGTGAATTGAGACTATAGATATCACACACAACTCATATTTTATCTTTAAGTTCTATACGCTTGTGTCCATTTTGGACTTGGACAAAATCCTAAATTCATGAGAGCTTTAGAGAACATAAGCCATTTGAAAAGTTCTCATAGAAGTGATCTCCCTTCTACTTTCGCATAAGTAATATTGATTAAAAGTATCGTGCCATTACATCTCTTGTAAAACAAGATATTAATATAACCTTAACATCAACAAATCACACACTCTAGAAAATCATAAAAATAAGAAGAAATTATAAGTTTCTTAGTGTGTCAACTATATGAATATTCAAGTAGTTTGTCTATTGAAACTAGCTCTTGGGATCTATAACTCATTTCATAGGCCTTAGCCTCATTTCTCTCGATGTATATGCAACTTAGCTCTCTTACAATCCTTTCTTCGAAGGATCTGCAATATTCTTTTTTGCTTTCACATAATCAATAGAAATTATTCCACTAGAAAGCTATTGCCTTAACAAATTATGCTTGCTCTTAATTTGTTGTGACTTGCCATTATCGATAGTATTCTTGACTCTCATAGAAGCTACTAAATTATCACAATCATTACATATTGCATATACAAGCTTTTCTCACAATGAAATATCTTCAATAAAACTTTGGACGTCATTCACAACTTCTTCTCATGCTTTATCAAAAGATATACACTTTGATTTCATATTAGAACATGTAATACATGTCCGTTTTGAAGATTTCCATGATACAGCTGCTCCACCTAAGGTAAAAATTTACCCACGGGTTTATTTAGTCCCCAATGCTATCAGAAATCCAATTAGCATCACTAAATCCTTCTATACGTGTGGATACATCGTATAATGCATTCCATAGTTTAGAATGTACTTTAAGTACCTTAGAACTCCACCTAACACATTCTAATGGTCATGCCCATAATTGTTGGTGTATCTTGCTAACATTTTCTGCTAAATAGGCAAATATCAGGTCCTGTACAATTCATTATATACGTTAAGTTACCAATAACTTGAGAAAATTCTTGA
Source organism: Cucumis sativus (assembly GCF_000004075.3). NCBI lineage: Eukaryota > Viridiplantae > Streptophyta > Magnoliopsida > Cucurbitales > Cucurbitaceae > Cucumis > Cucumis sativus. The sequence continues at coordinate 23,814,099 of NC_026657.2, forward strand.
GCAGACACATTCATCATTGTTTTTCTTCAACTTATAATTTAGATTAAATGCATTACGATCGGCTTACTCTCAAAGTGATCGCATTTTCTCAACACTTTCTCTATATAGTGATATTGAGAAAGTATGTATCCACTCGGATTTCTTGTTATTTAAATTCCAAGAGTATCGTCAGCCAAATCAAGGTCATTGATACCAAAGTTCTACATCCTCCTAGTGGAATCAATGATACTCCTATTGGGACCTATTATTAACATATCATCCACATACAAACAAACAATGGCATGCTCTTGATTTATGATTTTAACATAAACACATCATCACACTCATTTATCTTAAATCAATTTTTAGGTGCTTGTTTCAACCCATAAAGAGACTTAACAAGTTTACAAACTTTGTGTTCAAGTCCTTTAACAACAAACCTTTTAGATTGTTCCATATAAATTTCTTTATCTAAATCGATCTCCATTTAAAAACGTAGTTTTTACAACCATTTGGTATATTTCCAAATTTTGTAAAGCTACTATTGCAATTAACACTCTTATAGATATAGTCCTCATCACTAGAGAATATGTATCGAAAAAATTTAGTCCTTCCCTCTAGTGAAGCCTTTAGCTACTAAACAGGTTTTGTACTTATCAATAGTGTCATTCGTTTAGATACTAATTGTCTTCAAATTGATGGAGGAAACTTTGAATATAATATAAACAAAATGCACTAGCAAACTGATTGCAACTCAATTAGAAACAAGTATACTTAAGCCAAATAATATAATAAGACTTGAATATGAAAATAATCAAATACTTGAAAGAACCTCACAACCTTTGTACACTCAAACTGTAGTCGATCGAGGCACGCTTATAAAAAAGCGTTGTCCAAAAGACAACTATTCGCTCTGCACAGGCTTGCAAGTAGACTACAATGATTGTCTCAGCAAGATACAACAACTAACTTTAATAGAACTGAAGCCTTGAACTATTGGATCTAGCAAAACTCTTGGATATTTGCTCTAAACTCAACTTAATATCCAAGAAAAGAAAGAAAGGAATAAACACGAGAACTCTTCCATTTCGGATGAGATATCACAAATGAAGAACAAAGTTACTATTTATAGACTAGCAACCTAGAAACTCTTCCCCAAAATAAATTTAAATAAATATAAAAGTTGAAACATATGTGAAATTTAACTCAATTAATTAGTTGTTATTTGACTAAAATCATACACAACTGATTCAAATTGTAGAAACTACAAATTTAACTTTCATATATGTTAAACTTGTCCACGAAACATCATTTTAATTTGATGGTTTTCAATTCAATTTGAGGTTTCTAACGAAAATAAATTTAGTTTACATTATCAAATTTGTTTTGTATGTTTCAAAATTAACCAACTTTCACTTTCTTTCACTATATTTAAACACTTAACTCTGGATTTGTATTTTGACAAGATTTTTGATTGATAGTAGTGAGAAATCTCACTCAGATTAAATCAAGCTCTATCAGCTAAAAATGGCCATTGCCAAGTGCTTTCACAGATGACACCACATGGACATGGGCATGTTGCTCTTCTCCACAACAAATGTTTTTTAGTTGAAAAACTAAAAGAGAATAAGATATGGTTGAAAAGCTAAAAGCAAACAAGATTACAAAAGGAAACAAGATTACTATAGTAGAAATATGGGATGTGGATGTGGTTAAGTGGTAACATATTATAGATTTAACATCACATATTGCTTTAAAGAAAAAAAGAAAAAAGAAAAAAAGAAAGAAAAATTAACATCACACAATTTTTTGAATGTAATCCATAAATTAATACTTCATAACTTCAATATTCAATCTTTGGCTTAGCAAGCAATGCAAAAAGCATAAAGGAAGAGTCAAGTAGCTTCGTTGTAAATTCGATGAAAAGCAAACGGTTGGCACAGCAATTCGGTGTTCTTATTATTATTCTTCACTCAAGCGTCCCTATTTAAACGCTTCTTTAACTGTTTCTCCTATTTCAAAATCCATTTCCAAAACCCCAAATTCCTTTTGTTAATTTCAACTTCAGGATTCCACCCTTGTTCTTTTTCTTCTTTTCTCGTGCCTCGCAATATTTTCAGATATTTAGCGCATTTTTGTAGTCAAATTTTAACAGAATCGTTCGGGAGTTTGTTTTTGGGAACTGTATCTGCTGTAGATGGAATTGTTGTGGTCTGTGCTTCGATTGAGGTTGATTTCAGGGATGGGTTTCTTCTGATTTCACTAAGATCTTCGAGGGATTGCTTGGTTGACGCTGCTAATGGAACCTCCGAGGGGGTTCTTGTCTTGGCTATGGAACTTTATTTGTTTCATTCCCTTCTTTGTCGGCCTTTTGCTTTTGGGCACCTTTAAAGGTTAGCTTCGATTTCTTAGCTTGGAAATTCTGCTATTTGTTTCCTCTTACATAGCTGTGCCGGTCAAGTTTCCATTTATTGTCCAATTGCTTTTGGTCCCATACGAGATTTTACACCAAGTGATCTTTGTCTTAATCTTACTATATTAATTAGTAAAACCCATTTTTAGTTTGTCAAATTTAGTTAAGATGGGTCCTCTTCACATTTCCCATCACTCAACTGTCAATGAAACCCCTCTGTGTTACAGATTCTCTCATTTCCTTAGTGGGTTATAATATAGAAGTAGTTTAAGATATACAGTGAGAAAAACAAAGGGTTTTCTCCAAATTTTAGAATCTGAAGGAAGCCATGCTCACTATATGGTTTCTAGGGGGTCGGGGGATAGCATATGTGAGTATCTAACTAAACAGGAAAATGACCTTTTTATTGGAGGGAAAACTTCTCAAGAGAGCAAATACCTGAGGAATGAGTGGGAAGTAGAAAACACAAGAAAAAGGGGGACCTACTGAAAAAGGTTTGCAGACCGATCAATCTTTGAAGAACTAAAAGAATTAGGATGAATTGACGAACGTACTTGACAATCCAATCTTGAGGAAATTTGTTGGGTATGGTATAACACTGTGCGAAGGGCTGCGGGAGGCTCATGAAGTCAACAAGTGCAGTCGCTCAGAAAACTATTGGGTTCTTACTATTTAGAAAGGAGAGGGTTGGAGAAGAGTACCATGGGACATTTGTACAAAAAGTACCCCGCTTTTCCGTCTTATTAATGTTACTGGGGTTCATGGGTTTCTATCTTGATATTTGTGGTCTGGATAATGTTTGATGACTGCAGATAAAGTTGAAGAGATTAAATGGGGAAAATTTTAGTTTGAAAAAGGAATCCTTAGCACATCAAATAACTATAATGATGCCAATTACTGAATTGTATGTTTGAGTGTGACCTACCGACTGAATTGTACATATAAACTGTCTGTTTAAAAAATAAGGTATTAATACCAGACTGTTATTTCAGGTATCATTCTGTGCCCTCTGATATGTCTCCTGATGGTAGTTGGAATCTCTGGTATCGTACTAAGCCTTTGGCCAATGCACTGGTTCTGGACGTATTATAGCATTCTGAGGTGTGGCATTAGGAAGTTTACAAAGTTGTTTATTTATATCGGCTGTGTGCTTAGGTACTTCCATTTTCTTCCATCATTTACCTCCACAATTGATCTAACATTTTCCCCCTGAGTTAACAGTGCCAAGCATCTCGGACCTGTTTTAAAATTTGTTCTCTGCTTCGGAGCGCTACCCATTCCCTTGATTTTGTGGCCAGTGGTCAGCATTGTTGCAAGTATCATTGGTGGAGCTGCATATGGATTTTTTTCACCAGTACTTGCTACTTTTGATGCTGTTGGAGAATCAAAGGACAACCAATTGTTTCATTGCATCTATGTATGGCTATGATTAGGTTCTACCTTGTTCTTTATTATCATGCTTTGTCCTTGCTTGTATGGTGAGAGACTTATATATTTGAGACATCAGGATGGAACTTGGGACACCATTAAAGGATGCTTTACAGTTATTCGAGATTTTGGGGACTTTTGCTACCATTCCTACAGATCATTCATGCAAGACCTACGCCAAAGAACACCTCCAAATGGGGAACACTATGAGATAAGGTTATTTATTTATTAATTAATTGTTATTATTACTACTTTAACTTTTATTTTTGTCTGCATATCTGGTTATTGTATCATTTGAGTCATCTAAATGAATTATACAATACCTCAACATGATCTATGTGGCAAAATCATATTCATTAATATCAAATAATGAAGCTTGGTTGAAAAGCTTTTTTGTTTTTCATTTTTTTAAAATGGAAACAAACCTCTTCATTGAAATAATGAAATGAGACACTAATCCTCAAATTACATAACAAGAGACAAATGCCTACTATCTAGTGGGATATTGAAAATACTATCTATTAAGTCTCTTCATTGGTTGATAAGCTAATTGAAAAAGGCATGGCTCTTGAAAATACTATCTAGTACGATCTTGAATGAAGTAAGTCAAAAGAATTGAATATATTCATCTGGACACTTTTCTTTCGAGGAGTCAATGGTCAATAGACTCAATGCTACCATTAACCACAGACAAAATCTTGAAGAAGCGTCCTGATTCTTCTTCTTTCAATCCATCACGAGGGCACTTTTGTAAAAATGTGGAGGCAGGGGGAGACAGAAATTTTCAGGAAGAAGAGCAAAATTTTATATCCTAACTCTTTTACTACAGTGTCTTCTCTACCCATGGTTGAGAGGAAAGGTGTTTTGCATTTCAATTGTCTTTTCAGTAGAGAAGGTGGTGGAGATTTTTAGGCAACAAAGTGTCAAGCTACCATATTGTGGGCCTTTTAAGAATCTACTAAGGGGACTGCCTCTCTTTATTGTGTGGGCATATTTGTAAGAAAAAAGACATCATCTAGGTAAAATAGGAGTGGGGAAGACAATCCTTTGGGGTTCAAGGAAAGCCTAGGGCTTGGGACGATTCTTTAGAATTTAGAAATAGCTAAATCTAATTGTTCACATTGGAGTTCTTTAATAATTTTTTTAATGGTTCCTCAAATGTAATAATATGAATTTGGAAGCCTCTTTGTGTATAATCCAAGGGCATACCATTAACACCATATGTTATTTGTTGCTTACAATATGTAGGTAATTGTTGCCTATACCTTGGTGATGATACTAATGACCCATTGTTGACCTTTTTCTTTCTGTTCATTTTTTTATAGGTTGCTCTATCTCCCTGGAGCTTTAATTGCTGGGATTCTTGGTATTGTTGTTGATGTATTCATGATCTCGTTTATAGCCATCTTCAAAAGTCCTATTATGCTTTTCAAAGGGTGGCATCGCTTGTTTAATGACCTTATAGGTCGAGAAGGTCCCTTTTTAGAGACAATATGTGTTCCATTTGCTGGCCTTATTATCCTACTTTGGCCATTGGCTGTTGTTGGTTCAGTTTTGGGCTCCATTGCTTCCAGCCTCTTCTTGGGCGCCTATGCAGGCATTGTTGCATATCAGGTTAAATTATTAAATGCAAGTTTGATAATGTTTGATAAATCTATTACTGTCAGGGTCTAATTAGCTTTTTCTAATTACATTTAGTTCAGTTAGTTTTATAAATACATGGATAATTTGATTGTAATCACACAACTGGTGAAGTGAGACTAACTTCTGTTTCAGTAAAACAAAGATTTTACATTTTCCCTCCTCATTGATTTTAGTTAAATACAAATTTAAATTATAATGATTTAATAAATTTTAACTTTTTCACTTTTGTATCTTCATCTACATTTTGGAAATTTTGACTTTTTGCAATTTTCAGAGCTAAGAATGGACTTCAATGAGATTCATTGTTTGCATTATAGATCATGTGATGCGTGCTTTAATGCCTATATATCACCAATTTATCGATCTTTTGTGGCTTCTGTTTGCAGGAGTCTTCTATTTTATTGGGGCTTCGATATATTGTTGCATCCTTGTCAATTTATGATGAATACAGCAATGACATTCTTGACATGCCTGAGGGATCATGCTTTCCCAGGTTTACTAAAGCACTTAAATAGATAAATAAGTAGGTTATTCTCTCTCCTCCAATAGTTGTTCTGATATTATAATGACTTATTATAATGAAGGCTGACTTATCGAAGAGTGGATGGGCAATCATTATCGGCAGGTCTGCGTACATCTTCCTCAAGCTCAAGACCAAGCTCTTTTCATGATCCACCTTCACGTATGAATTCACTTAAGGAACCTATGATTGATCTGAAGCCGCTTGAGGTACTTTTGATTATTTTAGTCTGTATAAACCTTACTTGTGGATATTTTCTGCTATATTTCTCTGCATGGGTGTTTAAAGTTTTGATTTCTTTACCTCCACTCCTTATGTCCTATTGCTCTGATACTGAGTGAATTTATATTTATCATCTCTTAAGCTGCTAGATAGCTTGTTTAAGGCGTGTCAACACCATGGAGAAACTATGGTTTGTGAAGGAATAATAACGTCAACAGATATTGAAGATGCAAAGTCAAGCAAAGGAAGCCAAGTTATTAGCATTGGCTTACCGGCTTTTTGCATTCTTGAAGCACTGTTACGCTCTGCAAAAGCAAATTCAGCTGGACTTCTGTTAAGTGAGTGTCCGATTTTTCATTAACCTCTCCTGTATTCCATTAGACATGAATTATGATGATCTCTCTCTCGATCTCTCTTAGTTCTTTCAAATGGAGTTTTGAGTTTACCCTTGATAATGATGAATGCAGGTGACAATGTTGAAATTTCTAGCACAAACAGGCCCAAAGAGACCTTCTTTGATTGGTTTTTAAACCCGCTTTTGATAATCAAAGACCAAATAAGAGCAGAAAATCTTTCCGAGTCAGAAGAGGAATACTTATACAGATTAGTTCTGTTGAGTGGTGATCCTGAGAGGTTGAAAAATTCAACCACTGTAATGCCTCCAGAATCGGAACGAAGACAAGCTGAACTCGAAGCACTAGCTCGAAGGTTGGAATTCAAATTTCAATAAGCTACAGCGAACCTTTATATGCTGTTAATGTATTATTTGACTCAGTTTTAGTCTGATCCTTCTTTCCTTTTTCTCGTGACTATTTGAAGGCTTCGAGGAATCACTAAATCCATCTCAAGGTACCTAACTTTTAGGCGTCGTTTTGATAGTCTTGTAAAGAAGTTATCCGAAGAACTTTCAAAGAAAAAGGGTTCTTGCCAGTCCACTAACGGAAGTAGGTCGTTATCAAGGTCAAAGAGTGCATTTGGCAGATTGTTCAGTCAGAAATCTTCAAATGGCAAAACAAGCTACAGAGGGTCAGAGAGAGAATCTCAACCAGACGAAAGAGATGTTGATATTGTTTAGTGTGGATAGATCTTAAGTAGGGACGAATTTCTGTAATTTTTAGTTCTTTTTCAAGTGTTATATTGATGGTGTGTACATTTTCTTTTTGTAGTGTATATCTTTGTAGGTTTGATATTTTTTCAAATGTTCTAATGATTCTTCAATTCAACTGAACCTAATTCATTTTCCAGTACAGAACACATATTTCCAGGTTTCAAGTAAAGCAACTGGGAAATTCGACATGGAACGAGTTGGATAAAGGTGGCCAATCTGAGCATAAGGTCGAACTTAAATTCTCCCTCTTAGTATTCGAAGGAAAATAGGAAGCTGTGATTTAGTTTCTTTTTATGATAAAACGTGTGGAATTACCTTAGAAAAACGAAGTGTGTTAGTTGGTTCAAAAACGAAGTGTGTTGGTTCAGAAATGTTTAGAATGGTTAAGTTGCGAACAACAATATCCGTGACATTGAGAAGAAACTGAAAGAAGCAAAAAGTTTCTATTAGAGCGAAACTTACAGAGAGCTATAACCACCGCCCAACTTCTATATGCATGTCATGAAAATTTTTGTATTCTATATTTTGCATATATAGTAAGAGGTACAGAGAGAGAGAGAGAGAGAGTGTGAAGGGAGAGAGAGGAAATAGACCATCACATCTCCTACTTGATTCTGCATCTCACTCATCAATCTTTTCTTTAGCCTTCTTTCACCATGTCTGTTGTCGCTGCCACCATCGTCACTCCCTAGCAGTTTCAGAAACAACAAAACCATTTCTTCTGCATCCAAGCACGAAAATTTGTAGTTAAAATTCTAACCAAATATCAAGAAGATGAAGCCAAAGTTGAGTCTAGGATTAAAATATTGATGTTGATATCAAATTGAAATTTCTATTTTATGGATATATCGAAAAGATATTGATATGGATGGATATTCTTGTAAATATAAAAGAATTTATTCAGTTTATTTAGATTCATAATTAAGCTTTTACTTCCAAACTCAATTATGGATATTGTTATCGTTGTTAGCATTGAGTTTTTGTAATTAACTGAGTAGATGGTGTTTTTCATGTTTTATGAACATTTATAGAATATATATGAGATATCAATAGATATTTAATGTCGATAACAAACCCTTGAATTAATGGATGTTTTCATCATTGAGCCAGCGTTTTCTAATGTTTTAGTCAATGATATAATATAAGTAAAATTAGTGAAATTACTTACCATGGGAGAATATTGATAATTTTCTTCTTGTCTGGATGTATTATCTTTTGCTGCTGTGTTCCCAGGAGCCTCATTTGACTTCTTCTCATCTCTAGCTTTGCTAAATATTACTGTAAATCCTTCGGCGGATGCTGGGTTGTTGACATCCCACTCGCCAAACTTCGGCAAGGGGCGACCTTTATCCTGCTATAGACATTAGAAAAGTACAAGAAGTCAGATATTTTTCATTCATAATTATACTTGTGAATTCCCATATTAGTCCGTTCGTCCATTGCTTTTTCTCTTGCATAGAATGTTCCATGTTAATGTGTAGATCTCTTCCTATCTTGTGTTTGCTTTTGGCCATCCATTTCTATGAAAGCAATGAAATAGATTCTTCTGATGTGGGTATCAAACAAGGCAGGTATGTCAGGGAGAGAAGTTAATGGAAGCTAACCCATTGATCATACATTGATCACCATTCCCACAACGGAGGAAAAACAAAACAATAGCTTCCAAATATATGCCAGATTCTTTCCGATTTTGAATGTTATATAGGCAACAAATTCACAAATTCCATTTTCTACCAGAAAATGATACGAAACATCATAGCTAAGCCATATTATAGATTTATATCCATAATTGGATTGATAGAATGCGAAAATGCATGGTCGATACAAGCAAATGCTGTTTCTAATATAGAAATGCCATCGCTAAGCCATAACAAAGATCTGTTTTTTTTTCTTTTTTCTTTTAAGACATGTTACGTTATCAGAATTCACATTCCCCAAAGAACTTTGCAAAATCTTCATACAGAGAAGATCAAACTCGATAGCATTGGAAATAGAATAGAAGGAGAGGAAGAGAGAATCTTACCGAAGCCATTAAAATACATTAACAAAGCTTTCTGCACAGAAAATGAAAAGTGAGAGAGAGAGAAGGAAGAGGGAAGGAAAGAGGGAGAATGGGGTGTTGGAAGCTAAAATGGGAATAACAGAAGCCGAGTATTTTGGTAACTCCATTTTAAGCCCCCCTTTCTTAACTTCTCTCACATAGTCTTCCACAATTCTTTCTCTATTACTTTCACCTCTAACCCATTGGCTTTTATTTTGGTTAACTCCCTTTTTCAAGGCTTTATATTAACAATATTAATAATTTTTTTATTTCTTAGTTTAATCCTACCCATAAGAGATTTAAATTTCTAATCTTCTTGGTGAGAATATATGATTTCGTCCTAAGTAGAAAAAAAAAAGTTTGGTTAAGAACATAGAAACTAAGAAGGTTATTGGGTTTGAGTTGGGTTTTGAAACATTTGTTTGGTCTAGAAATATGGCTAGGGTTAATGTTGATTTGGACCAATCAACATTACAACTTCATTTGATTCATTTTTCACCATACTTCATTCATTTTTCTTTACTTGTCATGATTTAATTTTTGAATTAAAAAATTTGGACCAATCACAAATTACAACTTCATTTGCCAAATTTAAGACTAATTCAAAGTTGACATATGTTTAGAATTGTAATTGAAAAAATAGATTGGATGAATCATGATGATGTCATGTGTTTTTGTATTGAATGTTGAATTAAATTAAATATTTTGGTTCAATTGAATATTAAGATTTGAGCTAAAGTCCAATTGAATAAAAAAAAATAGACAATTTCGTCCAAATGTTAAATAAGACTCAAATCCATATAGTTCGGCAAAAGGACCAGATCCATGGACTAATTAAGCCAAATCCACGAAGCCCACATGATAACTCTACAAGTAAAGAAGTTCTCTTCATTTGTGAGGTTCATAAAATTTTACTCTAAGAGAGCCTACTGAGAATTCTCCCAACAACCCGAAGACTCTCTAACACTCAAAGATTGAAACACTTTTTGAATCTCAAGTCTTTTAGAGATTCCACCATTCTTCCAAGACTTCAACCAACATTCTTCCAAGACTTCAACTCCAAGAACATTCACATGCTCCACTTCCTCAAATCAAGTATACACATTCAACTGAGAGAAAATTAGAGGATAAAGTACTAGCGATCGAACTATATTGAATCATATCAACATAAATACAACATAATTAAACTCAAGTCCAACTCCACGAAACACATTTCTCTGAAAACCTTTCATGAACAAATTGACGTGCACATTCAGTGAGACCTATGTACCTCTCATCTCTCTCATTACCTAAATTAATTGAACAACCAATGTCATTAAAGAAAGTTGGACCCAAGGTAACTACAGCAAGCGGCTTCTACATGTGACCTACCGCCAGCAACCGTTAAAAAGAGAAATCATGCAAGAACAAGAACAAGATTATGTCCTCGCAAAGGAAAGCTAGGAACAACAGAAGGAATCTTCTAAAAGCGAGAACGTCATTAGTGAAAATCCTATGTGTGACTACTTTGCTCCTACTGTCCAATGAAAGAGAGAAGCACACTGGACGTAGTGTTTGTCATGATGGTAGATGTATAAACCGAGGTAGTCGTGGCAAAGATGAAGAGGAAGATAAGTCTCTTTATGAAAGTTGTTGAGGAGCAAGATCATGAATTTTTTTCCTTAAAAGATCAAATGAATGCTATAAAAACTACTGAGTAAAGCCAAAACTTCTACTGTAAAAGCCAATGACAATGGAAAAATTGTCGTGAAGGAAAAATATGCATAACAATGCATCTTTGTTGCATGCTTGTTGATCCAACAGTTGCAGGATATGATCACAAGCTCCATAAAGATTTAATATGGAGGATTGCTACAGATTTCTCTTATGTACTCCAAGATGTATATTAAGAGAATCGACTATCTGAGGATTTCTGTTGAGTAATAACTTCCAATAGTTCAATGGGAAGGGCAATCCAAAACAATACATTGTGTCATTTTATTGACACAAACAAAAAGGCGAGATCAAGAAGAGATCAACTGATGAGGTAGTTATGTTTGAAGCTTAAAAGAAAATGCTTTTGAGTGGTACATTAATATGAAGCTCAAGGCGAGTGACAGTTGGGAACAACTAGAAAAAGAGTTTTCCAAACGCTTTATAGCACTAGGTGTATCGGCAATAGGATAGAGCTGACACACAGCAAGCAGTGGAAGGGAGAGTTGGTCATCAACTACATAAACTGATGAAGAGCTTTAAGCCTGGATTGCAAAAATAGACTCACAAAATTATTCGCAGTGGAGATGTGCACCCATGCATGCACTGAAAACTTTTCTACGTCTTACAATAAATAAAATTCTGCACGTTTGAAGAGTTGACAACTTCTACCCACAATACGAAGTTGAGCATTGTCAATAGGGGAACAAAGGACTTCTTGGTTCTTGAAATGAGAAAAGACAAGAATAAAGCCAATGGCACTTAAAAGATCATGAATAGTGTTATGAAAGAGTCTATAGTCATTCATGCAACTCCATTGAATTTTCCTCTAAAGAAAAAGAAACAAAAGCCAAAAAGAAAGATGATGGAGGTAAGAGACATCGTGTAACTCTAAATGAAATATGGGAAAAGGTTTATCCATTTCATGATTCTAATGTTGCAGACTTGTTAGAGCAGCTGCTAGAGAAGAAACTTATTTAACTTTTGGAACGCAAACAACCAAAACAATTTGAAAAAGTAGATCATCCTAATTACTGCAAGTATCATTAAGTCGTTAGCCATTTAGTCGAAAGGTAGTTCGTGCTACAAGAGTTAATTCTAAAGTTAGCTCGTGAATAGAAGATTAAACAGAATATTGATGAGATAGCTTAGAGAATCATATTGTAGTGGCAATAACTTCAAGTATTGCACCATTGATCATCTCTCACGATCAAAGAGAGAAAACTTGATCCTGTTTGGGACCTTCGAGCCTTCAGTTTCAACAAAAGATCGTGATGGGTAGAATCTCAAAAGAAAAAAGAATCTATCAAAGAGAATAACGAATGATAGATAGTTGTGACTTATTAAAAAAAAATACAACCAAATTTCATCCAACATAAGTCATACTCCTATTAAAACTATAGAAAAGGAAACAACGTTCATAAAAATAAAAAAATAAATATAAAAAAAAAAAAAACAGGACTTGGAAGCCTAAGCTCATGCAAGTGGAAAACAAGGATGTCCATCAGCCTTGACATCTAGAAACATTGGTAGAGTGTCTCCTAAGAAACTTTTTTGATGATCATCCAAATGAAGTATTAAAAGTAATTGCATGTTATGTTGTTAGCACAGCGAAAGTTGGCAACAATCATATATCTCTTCAAGAAGTCAATAGTTGAAAAGAAACCAAACAAAGAACATCTATCTTCGATCGTATCAAACTTTCAACTACTTGATCTTCAGTCTTCCAAAAATTGAGAATGACCATGACAAGAGAAGAAAACCAGTGTCCAATTCCTACTTCCACTAGCTATAAGGCCCTGATCGCATACCACCAACGCGATGAAGGCCCTGCGGTAAGAATAACACACGGAGAGACTTTCGATGGTAAAATGTGTTTCGAGAGAAGAGTTATGCGGTGAACAGAAGAGCAGTCTGAGCTACCAAGAGACAGTGTTGTAACCCTGATATCAATAGGTCAGTGATTGGTTGGACCTTACGATCCAATCAAAGTTTAGGATAAGGGTGGATAAAGACACGTGGGGCTTCAAGATAGGCCACCCCTCATTCGAGCGCAGCGGCGCCCTGGTAACTTCAAGTCATTAGATCACGTTTTTTGTTGTCATTTGAGGAGGAGTTTGACTTTAAGATGGCTAGGGTTCACCACTGAGGTTGAGAGGTAATTGTTCAAAGTGATTTTCGAAGGAAAAACATGGAGCTTAAGCAAGGGAAATCAAGAGGACATCGTGGATTTGGTGCCTAAGAAAGATCGAAACCAATGAATAATCTCTTTTTGGTTGAGTTTTGTCCTAAAACTCACAATTTATGAATGTTAAAAAAAAATTATTCAATAAAGTTGTTATTGAGGTATTGTTCAACAAATTATTATTGAATAAAAGATTTGGTCATCATAGATTCAGAATCTAATAAATAATATTCATTGACTATAGTATGAGTAATTGAACTTTATATAGAGATATATGAATGGATCAAGTTTGAGTAATAGTCTAAATGGTTTGTAGTATAGAAACAATGTTGGACGACTTATTCTAGAGACAATGTAGATGTGACCCACTTTATATTTAGAACAAGCAAAGTGGTCCTGAGACGCACACGTAGAGATATGCAATTGGTGGTGTCTTATGCAATGAGATTGTATAAGACTGGACCATGAAATAGTCATTTTTACATTATAACATTGTTAATTGTCTAAAACTAACTATTTCAACTTAGATGACCAATGTAACCCAACCTTAAATCTGCATAGGTGAGGGTAGTTCATCAACGCTGGTTCACCTATGCAAATAAGACCGACACTAGAAATGGAAAAGGTAGTTCTTAGAAATAGCTTAAGGACAACAAGATAACTCTCAAGGCTTTAGTTTTATTAAAATATTTTTGACATATGGTGTAGATTTTCTAATTAAATTATGTTTAAACTATAAAAATAAGAAAAAAATATTAGTTAAAATAACATAAGAGACGAGAAACAAGAAATTATTATCAAACAAGTTTTTTTTTTTTTTTCAAGAATAAGGAAACAAGAATAGTTATCAAACATAGTCTCATTTCTTGTTCTAAAGAAAATAAATAAGAAACGAGAAACAGGAAATAAGAAACATAAAGCTTAAAACAAAAATGTTATCAAATGAACTCTAAACATTGATTTCAATTCATATATTTTCTATAAATTGCTAAATTAGACTTAAAGTTTTCCCTTTTTCTATCAAGATTGGTTATATAACACTAACAAAAACTTCTACGTAAGAAAATAAACTAGTGAGTCTTTGTAAAAAAAAATTAAATGGCTTATAGATAATAAATATTTTTATAAAAAAATTAATAAACATACGATTGAGACTAAATATAAATATTTTAAAAATTATTGGACCATGATCAAAATGCCAAAGTACACAGTTAAAATAATATCAATACAAGAATTTTGTCCAGTAGTAAAATTGTACCCCAACCCTTTTTAGGCCTAAGTTCAAAATGCTTATATTTTTTTTACTAAACTATAAAGTCTCGTCAACAAATTTTTTGGATCTGCGCTACTTCTAGTGTCATGGAATGTCAACACCACCATCTACCGACATTGCATGGCCACAACCATCTCCAACTGATATTATTCCAATTATACATAAAGAGGATAAAACTGAGGGAGGCATACACCCTTAGGCCTATACTAAATCCATATGTGTGATTCGAAGGGGTGGTAGGTAGAACTTAATAGAGGGTTTTGAGATTGAAGGTTGAGTTTTGGGCTCCCATGGATTAAGAGGAAAGTTGAGGAAGAAGAGAAAGAAGAGAAAGAACTAGAACTTTTTACATGTTTGAGAGATTGTTTTGGTTGTTCATTCTATTTAGGAAAAATTACAATGTTAATTCTCAAAGTTTTGTAGAATATGTTTGTTTAGTGATTGAGTTTTAAAAATGTAACTTTTTAGTCCTCAAGTTAATAAGAATAGACTCATTTGGTTCTCAAGTTTTCAAAATGTACCTTTTTAGTCTATGAGTTTTTAAAATTAATTTTGTATCATATAGTTATTTTTAAAGAAATCAAACAATAAATACTTCTAGTGTGAGACCCATACCTAAAAAAGAAAGGAAAATCTTGAGTAACTTGGAGTAATTTGGGACAAGAAAGAAAATAGAAAGCAAGAGTTTCGAAGAAGGTTTTGAAAAAGTAATTTTGGTTAATTGATCATATAGAAAGTTAATCGATCATGTAAGAAAGATAGATGGTCGTATAAGAAGAAAACAATCATGTAAAGGGATAAACGATCGTGTAAGAGGATTGAGCGATCGTATAAGAGGTTAAACGATCATGTAGAAGGTTGGACGATCATGTAAAAATCTAAACAATCATGTAAGAGGTTTAAAGAAGTCCTCGGAGTTATGTCGGTCAAAACATTATAATATTATTAAATCAGTGGGGTGGATTCCAGGTGTCATGGCATATTGCAAAGACTCATAATTTAATTAAGCAAGAGCTAACAAAACTATAGGAGTTTAAGGAATGACTAATCCAACTTAGGGCTAGTATTAATAAGAGAAGAGGAAAAAAGAAAAGGAGGATTAATTTGAGATTTTACTAAGAGAAAAGGAGAGATCGTGAAAGTGAGAAGAAGACCGTGGGTTACTAGGCATTCTAAACAAAAAGGGGATCTTAGTAGATTGAGTGATTTTTCTAAAATTAAAAGTTGATTTAAAGCTTCCTTCTATCGTATTTGAGGTTATATGATTTATGTGTTTCATGTCTATGTTTATGTTTATGTTTATGAAAGCTTGATTATAAAGAAAATTTTGGTAACGTGGTTCAGAGTTAAAGCATGATTTATACATAAAACTTTAATGTTATGTTTTCAACTTAAAGTTTCATGTTTATTGATTGTATTATATGCTTGATTGAAAGTAAACCATCAGTTATGTTCTTATCAATGAGCTAATGATTATGTGTAGATAATGAGTAAAGGCAGCCATATAGCGAAGGCCTACATGGTGGAATGGAGTTGGACAATGCATAAAAGATGTATATATTGCGTTAGGAAGCTTGAGCAACAAGGAATGAACCAATGAAATCCCAGGAGATGATGATGATCGTGAAAGGACATCACAATAGTCCATGTGAGGGATGATTCATGTTCTTGGTGGAAAGAAATGTGGATGACTAATGTATGTTTTATTGATTGTGATTTATGAAAATGAAGCGTTGAGTCTTATGAAATGTATTTCCAAAAGCTTTTAAAAAATTATCACTCACTAAGTTTTTTACTTACGTTTTAAGTTTTCACTTCTCGGGTTGTAAGAAGCTAAGCGATCATTTAGAAAGGTAAGTAATCGGGTGGAAAGGTAAGGTGTTAGTGCTAAGTGATCGTGTTATAAGGTAAGCGATCAGGGTTAAACGATCGTTTAAGGAGCTAAGCGATCTAGTTGAAGAGCTAAAAGTTCGTTGAAGATTGAAGTTTTTTGGCATTTCTTTGTTAATCTTTTGTTTTTAGACTTAGTATCTTGACCTGTATTGTTGCATACAGAAACATTTGATTTAAGTGAATAAGAGTTGTGTTGCATTTCTAAAGTTGTTGTGGTTCTATTATTGTTAAGTTTGCATGGTAATGGCTTACGGTTTAAAGGTTCTAAGTTGCGTTCTATTTCACACAGCAAGCTTGCTGATTTTATTTTCCGTTGTGTGGTAATTACTTAAGTGTAAGTTAAGATATGTCAAACATTTTGGAAAAGGACATGACATCTAGGATCTTTTAAACCTATTTTTAAAAAAAATCATAGACTAAAAAGAATCGTTTTGAAAATTCAAGGACCAAATGAGTCTACTTCTGTAAACTTGAAACTGCAAAGGTATATTTTTAAAATTTTTGGATCAAAGACACGTACTCATCAAAAAAAAAAGTTGAGAGCTAAAAAAGTGTTTCTTTCCTTTCACTCAACACCCCTCGACCCAAATGCTTTCTTTTATTTTAATTACACGTTTTCTTGGGAAGGATATCAATTTTCAATTACAATAATGTCTATGTTTAATTTAAAATGTGGAATTTGATAGAAGTTTTTAATATTCCCTAAAACTAAAATTAAAGATAGTTGAAAGTCTTCCTCCCTCTCAATTCTCTAGTTCATAGTTGCCTCCAACAAGTTCTTTTTTATGAAATTGAAAAGTTGGATTGTTAGAAGTTTTTATTTTTATTTTTTCTTCTTTCAAAATTTTGTTAAGTCATTGATATAGTTTTATTATCTCAAAAAATTAGAATTGAACATTATTGAAATATATTCATGAGTCACCCTCTCAATCGATCTTAAAACATATTAGATATTGAAATATTCATATTCAATAATTTTTTTTAACCATAGCAACCAAATAAAAACCTTACTAAACCTAAGAACATTGTTTTAGAAAAAGAAAAAGAAAGAAAGAAAGTAGAAAGATATGATGTGTTGATCATGTGGAAACAAACATGGAGTTTATGGAAGACACACGCCCACGCTCCCATGGCGGCAAAAATGGCTGTTCCAAGATTGGTCCACGCTGCCACTCCATTGGACGCTCCACACTCCTCCACGTCCTCCCCAAACTACGTAGAGTCTTACTAATCCACGGCACCAAATTCATCTCCACAAAACTCTTCTAAACTCCCATCATTATTCTTTTAAATTAAGAATAAGTTAATGAACAAAACAAAGAAAAGAGGAAAATGGTTTAAATTGATAAATAAATATTCTTTTTTCTTTAAAAACATGTTTATCATTTATATCATATTAATATTAGTAATTTGTATGGTTATTTTTAGTATATAATAGAATAAATGAGATCACTGACTGATTTAGTATACGTATGGGGTTCCAGTCCTAAAGTTTAGTGGTAACTATGTTCGTAGTCATCCTTCGTAGTCATCCTTCCCACTCGAGATCAAGTTAATCATAATTCACAAAATAATTTAAAAAAAACAGTTACCAATCGTTAATTAATATAAAAAGCATATCAGTTAATTTTATTGTGATGCATAGCGCAAAAGCTTAATATTTCCACACTTCCTTTCTCCTTCCGATAGGTTTCTCTCTTTTCTTGGAGGCAACAATGGCCACCGGAATCCTGAGGCGAGCATTATCTAGGGTTTCTGCGTCTTCACCTTCAAGGTTCCTTCGAATTCGAGCTCACGCTTCTGAAGCTCAAGCTCAGCAAGTCGACCAAAAAGCGGCTGCCTCATCGCACCTAAAGACATTCGCAATCTACCGATGGAACCCCGATAGTCCTTCTAAACCAGAGCTTCAGGAGTACAAGATCGATCTCAAAGAGTGTGGCCCCATGGTTCTTGATGCGCTGATCAAAATCAAGAACGAGATCGACCCGTCTCTTACCTTCCGCCGCTCCTGCCGTGAAGGGATCTGCGGTTCCTGCGCGATGAACATCGATGGATGTAATGGATTGGCTTGCTTGACCAAGATTTCCTCTGGAGATTCCTCCACGATTACGCCGCTTCCTCATATGTTCGTGATCAAGGATTTAGTGGTGGACATGACCAATTTCTATAACCAGTATAAGAGTATTGAGCCGTGGTTGAAGAGGAAGAGCGAACCGCCTGTACCCGGGAAGGAGATTCTTCAGAGTAAGAAAGATAGGGCTAAGTTGGATGGAATGTATGAGTGTATATTGTGTGCTTGCTGTAGTACATCATGCCCCAGCTATTGGTGGAACCCCGAGTCTTATCTTGGACCAGCCGCTTTGCTCCATGCCAATAGGTAATTCGTTCACTTTGATTGTTTTGGTTACTCTGTGCTTCTTTTTAGAAATGAATGGAAAACAGGGACTTCTTAGAGGAATTAAGAAGTTACTTGTGGTGGTTGTAAAATTCAAAGGCGTGTTTATTTCGTTTCATTTCGGGTGGATTAATAGCAGACGGCAATAATTTGGTTATATGGGTTCTATTGGGGCTTAAGGTGCGTTTTAAACTTTTAAGGAACTAGAAAGCAGTTGCTATAGTGAAATGGAATGCATAATAAAACAAAAAAGCCTTAAGATGGTAGACCACCGGCCTATCCTGAATATGAATATTGCGAACTATAAGATTTCTAGTGTATAATAACTAGTATTGCCATAAAAGTAGAGAAGGGAAACCATTGATATATGGTCTTCAAGTGAAGAATTAGAAGGGAGAGGAGCTAAAAACGAATGAAGAGACTTATCAGAAGAAGGGAAATTCTGTTTATGGAAATGAGAGAAAGAACAGATGTCAGAGTGTCGAAAAGAATTGAAGAAACTGGAGAAACTTTGAGGTATTTCAAAGCGTGTGTTTATCTGCAATTAGTGAGCCTAGAGTTTGGGCACAGCATATGCGTAGGTGTGTCTACTAGATGGAGAAACGTTTTATTGGGGTTCTACAACAGCATATTTGTACACCACTTGCGGTACTAACAGTATCAAATCAGTTGTGTATTATTCACACAACTTTCACACTGGCAAGGATATAGTCAGGTTCTCTTCTTAGTTCTTGGAAGGTGCTTTCCTCTCTTCGGAGCTGGGAAAATTGGTACTTGCATGGATGGACGAACTTTTATGATTTGATTGTTGCCTATTTTATCGAGAATCAAGTGATTGTTTTGGTTGTTTGTCACTGTTAAACAAAGTCATCATATGTCTTCAAAGATATTATCTTAAACTTATTTGTTTGCTTTAGTTTCTTGGTGAGTTTCAACGTCAGTCCTTACTTTGTAATAGTTCACTAGGTGAAGAAAGAATGGACGGATTGAATGATCTGTCTTGTAATTTTTTTTGCTGATATTGAATAAAAGTGTTTTTGGTCCACAAAAATTATTCAAGAATAGTCAACTTGTTTGGTGATGTCTGGAAGCCAGATTGGCTATGCCATGCTTCCTAAACCATCTAGAGGTTAACATTTTATAAATTACGACTTAGGAGAATTTTATTCAACATTTTACTGGTATCCTACGTGATGTAGAAAGCTGTAATTATTCTATGTGTTATTTGATTTGCTGTATGTGAACTTAGAAGGAATAAGTACTATGGGGTAACCTAAGTAAAATAATAGGGGATCAAAGTTAATGAGTTCAAGTGATGATGTTTGCTTAGGATTTGAATCCTATGAGTTTCTTTGACTACCAAGTATAGTAACGTCTAGCAATTCTTCATGAAAATGAGCTGTTATAAGCTTACCTAAGACTCACAATTTTTTTTAAAAAAAATGCAAAATAGAAGATAAAAATTTCAAAGGAATGTGATCAATAGTAAAGTTCTACATTTTCCTGAAATATCTTTGTATTCAACCCTTACCCTGCATTCATACTAATTCCAGACTTCATAATTTCAATTTTTATTTTTCTATTTTGATGTAGGCTTCATAAGTTCATGTTGTATTGTATCTTATGTAATTTCATGATTTACTTGTTCCTTTCTTTCACCTCACAACGTTCTATCTGTCACCATGTCAACACTAATTGCAAGAAGATGATGCAGATCATATTAATTCGATGTCAAAAATCATTCCCAATTGCCTTTCTTGGTTATTTTATTTCAGTTTTTATCAAAGACAAATTTTCAGTTTCAAAATGGTCCCTTTAATCCCATTTGTGTACATGCACAGGTGGATAAGTGATAGCCGTGATGAATATACCAAGGAACGACTTGACGCAATAAATGATGAATTCAAGCTCTATCGTTGTCATACTATTCTGAACTGTGCCCGTGCCTGTCCAAAGGGTTTGAACCCTGGAAAACAGATCCAAAATATCAAAGGCCTTCAGCTTGTGGGTTGAGCCTAAGTCTTTAGGTACAATGAGGCATAATAATGTTCTTTTCATTCAGTTATCGGATATATTTTGAGGACTAATGAACAGTGTGGTTTTGATTTAATAATTTGTGGATCATTTACCTTCCACCCATTCTGTACCTATAATTCGGGTATTTAAGTATTTATCTGTTCCCATATAAATATTATTTGGCTTCATCTTGAGTTGATAAAAAATGGCTTGTCTTAAAGAAAAATATATATTTTGTTGTTCATTTGTTATAGCGCTATAGGGGGAGAAGACAGACCCAGGTTTCGTTTCCATTTCCCACTAATTCTGATGACTTTGTCTGTCGATATTGTTTTCTTAATCTACCTTGGGCAGGTTTCCAAATTGAATGTCAGAAAAACGATAAACAAACGAAAGAACACACAGAGAAAGGTAGATTAAGAAAAGTGAAGGGCATGCAGTTTTCTTGTGAGTTATAGAATAGTAACCTCATGTGGTTCTTATGACGTTTTTTATGTATGTTGATACTAAACAAATGATTGTAAATACAGTGTAGAACTGAAAAGTATTATGACAACAGATGTGGGATGATAATTACAATATTCATTAATGTGTCATAAAAGATTGTTTTCTCATATAGTTAAACTTGGCCATGGAACCTATATAATGGTGTGGTGGCTTCTGCTGAAAACTTCACCAACTGAGCATCTAATCTTTTACCTAACTCTTGAAAGCCAATTTTTGTTAGTTATTACACTATGAAGTCAACATTAATGCTTCCCTTTCTAGTTTTGATGATCTTTGTGTTGATGGAGGTTAGTTCCAGAGTTCATGCAGGGACTCCTCGTCTATTGTTCTTTGCAAATAGACAAGATTTTGAATCACCTCAGTTTGTTACTGTAACAGGTATGCAACCACGAGTCTCGGTGTGTTAATATTTTGTTTGGTCTTTTCATTAATCAAACTTTACTAGTGTGGTATCTAAGGGGGTGTTTTATAGGTTCTTAAATTTCTATTTTGGTCTGTTCGAGAGTTCATAACTAGGTTAACTAACAAAATGATGTTGTGATAGTTAACCTATATCTTAGTATCTTTATGTTTTTGCTTTAACGGGTTAGGTTAAACATATGTTTTATTTGTTCAGTAAATTAGAAACCAAGTTTGAACTTGAAACTAATAAGAAATCAAATTAAAACATTGATGTGGCATTTACACCTAGCAGTCTAGTTCAATTAGTATAAAGTTTGTTATTATCAACTTCAAGAGATCACCGTAAGTGTTTCTTCTTATGTTTTAGTTGTAATCTTAAATCGTTCAAAATTCAGAATAATAAACTTACACAGAGTTTTCAATTGTATTCAAACTTGATTGATTGCTTGAAGAAATTTGTAGCCGTGTTAATTTTTCATGTGCAAATTTACAATACACCTTTTGATTACTAAAATATTTTGACATATGTTAGTTGGTAGATAGTTGGTAACATTCAAGACATTTGTTTGGTTCATGGAATTTATTTTTGCACCCTCGCAAATCCTTAACAAAAATGATGAACAAACGTTAGCACTTACATCTTGTTAAACTATCAATGCAACCATCAAAATAGTTTTTTTTTTTTTTTTTAAACGTAGACAATGGATTGTTGATATTTTAAAATTTTGATCACCAATGGAAGTTCATTTATAAATGAGTTTTGTCTTCTTTATTAGAACTTTTTTTTATAAATATTGTAGAAACGTGTAT
This sequence comes from Cucumis sativus, assembly GCF_000004075.3. NCBI lineage: Eukaryota > Viridiplantae > Streptophyta > Magnoliopsida > Cucurbitales > Cucurbitaceae > Cucumis > Cucumis sativus. The sequence continues at coordinate 23,836,627 of NC_026657.2, forward strand.
AATGATAATTATAAATAAAATATCAAAATAAATTAAGAAAAATTTAGGCAATTTGTTGTATTTTTTATTTACAAAATTAATCTAAAGACCTATTTCTCTCCTAATCTCAAAGTACTCTAACCCTTGAATAATATTATTCATATAAATAAAAATATTAATTTTTTTTATTTAATGATATTATTAAGTTGGTAAAAATTTTATATTTGATGTAACTAAATTTCTGATTACCTTTGAAATTTCAAAATTTTAGTATAACATAACTAAATTTCTGATTACCTTTGAAATTTCAAAATTTTAGTATAACATTGTAATCATTATATATTAAAATACTATGCTATGAGAGTGAAATGTTAGCAAAGTTGCATTATCTTAAATATGGATGGATTCATTTTAATCCATGTAAAGAGATTTTTTTAGTACATATAGAGGGATTTACTAATTATTTTGAATGTAATAATCTAATATGTTTATGATAGTAATAGAGGGTTAAAGCTTTAGATGGTAAAGTGAGAACACTAAATCTGATGTAGTAAAATAGTATAACACAATCAACCACATAGAACAAATTGGAAGAATAACTGAACTATAAAAACTAAATGGCTTATTTTACAAAAACAAACTAAACTGAAATCAAGTCATAAACAATTTCATAATACAACCATTAATATGAATCCTCCTGGTGGTGATAATCCATAAAAAGAATCGCATCTTCTAAGCATAGAAAGAATAGGTAGTAAATTAAAAGAAGGGCATATATGAGCATCTTGACTTTTGAGGCAACCAAAATTGACGTAGCACTTGCAAAAAAGGCATATCTAACATTTATGAAATATTGAGCAAAGGAACTTTCTCATATTGGAAAATGTTGAATGTTAGGGTGCAATAATGACTGTGACACTGCCTGCTGTAACTGTGATATCTGGAAACAGCCACCTCTTTGTGTGCAATGCTGCCAAGAGCCTTGACAATCTCTACAATACTAAACTATGACTTCAATTGGATTCAATATAACCTCTTCTACAAACCTTCTAATGCATTTACTTTGTATGTGATGTCGCTTTACTCTCACAAAGCATCTAAATACTTTGTTATTTCTTGGCCAGAGAGAAATGTTTACGAAAATAACCTATCCATTCTTTTACAGTAAATAAAATTATTTTCTCAACTGCTCACAGCTATTGTATGCCTACAAAAAAAGTCTTACAATATAATTTAGGAAGGCCCTTTGGATCTACAACAAGAGACAACCAAACAAAAAAAGCCACCATCCACGCTCTCAGGGTACAATAAGAACGTAATCTGATAAATGAACTCAAACCCTCCTCGAAAGAGCAAGAAATACCGTGGCAGATGAGATCTGAACCTGTAGATCAGCAATATCGACATCGTGACCACCTTCAACCAGACCCCACTTATCCACCTGCAAACGTTTGATCAGTTTTTTTTTTTTTTTTTTTTTTTTGGTTAGAATATGTTAGTGTCATTTATTTCTTAATATGACATCATCCTAGGACTCTTGCAATGCAGAATAAATATATGTATGATAAGGAATAAGGGAGAAAGAAGTAAAACCTGGAGATCTTCTTCGAGTCTAATCAACTCAATTGCTTCTTCGATCTGCAACTTTCCACGGAAAATTCCAATAGCAATTATTAAAGAGTGTGCGGCTGATGCGATGGCATCGATTGATGCCAATTCACAGTCGTTGGTTTTTTTCAGAAGATCTTCAACAGCCTTTATTAGACCGTCCTCCTGGTTCCCACCAAAAAAACTGGAATATACAATAGGCTTAAAGCCGAATTCTGAATGCACCCAGTCAAGTAAAGGATCGATTTTCTCCACTTGTCGTTCTGCAAGGAAAATGGAACATCGATTATGTACTGAAGCTTTTACTGTTGACAATGTGTATTCAGCCTTGATAATAATCTCTTGCATCAAACAAATTGGTTAATTTTCAATCCTAATTCTTGAACTTTTTACATAATGAAAAATGAGTTATGATTGTCAAGTGAGTATCATCACTTCTAAAAGATGAAGTGGAGGAGATACAGAATATATAAACTTATCGTTCCATGTTTGCATGCTATATGTTCGCTATGCTGGTACCTGCATGGGCATTCAAAATTTCTTACAGAACCAGAACAAGAAATTATCGAAATATGAATCTGAAAGACACCAAATCAGAAAAGTTTTATACTCGGAGGAATTGAAGGAAGAGAAAGAGATAAAATAGGGGAGATTATGTAATGGGTGAAGAGTCTATTACATGAGAATATATCTGTTTGGGCCATAGAGAATTTTGGTGGTTACATTTTTCTTTCCTTTATAAGAGGATGGGGGTATAGTTAATTTTCATCTTAGAATATATATGAATTGTAGCTCTTTTAGCATTGAGAAAGGGAGGAAACCCTCGAGCTTCCTTGGCAATTTTGCCTTAAGCACGAATATATAAGTCCGGGTTGATCAGAATCATACTGTAGACATGGTGATAGTCTGATATAAAGTTCAACAAATCGTATCAAGAAAATTGAATGCCCTTTATTTAAATTCATTTTTTCGAATAAGAAAAAATATACCGTGAGGACTGACATGTCCTCTTGCTAATAACTAATAATAATAAAAGACAGTGCTCGATCACTTATATCACAATCTAGATATTATTGCAGCTACGATTAAAAACATGTTGGAAACTTAAAGTAAAAATAGCCATTGATTACTCATATCAAGATGTAGATGTTTTTTGCAGCTACAACAAAAAAATATTGTCGATCACTCGATCATGGTATTGATGTTATTGCAGCTATAACAAAAAAATGTTGGGAAAAGCTATTGCAGCAAAAAAGAAACATCTTCGGAAGTTCTACTCAACTTTTAGAGCCTTCAAAGTTAATATGTTCTAGTTCTACGCAGGAGTAGAAGACTTAAATTAACGAAATACCACTCAATGTATGGCTCATATTGTGTTTATCAGCCTTTAAACACATCAGTAGAATAAAGATAGGGAATGGAAACTAAAGTAAAGCTGTTCTTGCACAATGCATCTAGTGAAGTTTGAACAACCAAACGTATTAATCTGTTGACATACCACAAACTTAGAAGGCTCATGGGTTTAGTTGACATACCATAAACTCCACTTGTTAAAACATTTTCCTCCGGAGCACGACAGAAAACCAGATCACTATTGAATTTCTTGATCAAATGTTCGATAATCGTGTGCCGGGTTAGAGGCACTCTTTCCAATGCGGTACAGGCCAATTTCATTAGAGGCATTGTGAAGGGTCTAATCCCGTCTGTTTCCTACATCGATTAAAGGTTCATTTCAATTCAGATAAACAGAATTTCAATAACCTTCGAAAAAGGATTATGAGAAGTTACCTGATATTCCCACTCAGCAGCAACTGCCTTGGCGAGGCCGAGAGTGGGTAGCTTTAGAGGCCTCTTGGTAGGAGTCTTAAGCGTCCGGTAATCAAGCATCACCGCCCATCCATTCCGATCATCCGCTTCCCTGGTAGTGACTTTCTGGTAAAATCGTTTACCAACAATGGAACCGGTCATGAACGAGGTGGGCATCGTGACGGAGGAGCTGGAACGGGATGAAGAATTAGAACGTGGAGCCTTAACGAAAACAGGCTCGTCTCTAGGGTTGTCATTGGAGAAAGTGAAGGAGGTGTCGTCTAAGGGAGATTGTTCGGCAGCGGTGGCGACACTGGTACAAAGCATACGGTAGCGGAAAGAATGAGATGGAGATAGCGTGGGATTGGTGATTCTGATTGATTTAGCCATTTTTGATAAAATTGAGCTCGACATTTTCGCTAGTGTTTTAGTGAATGATGTGCACTAGGGTTTTAGAAATTGAGGAAGAAGAGGATTCTGCAAAGTGACGGATCTGTTTACATATTTTCGGACTCCGACGGTGGATTTGCAGTTCCAAAATTTTATTTTAAACTAAGTTTGTGAAACGAAAATTTGTGATTTGGGCTCTCCATGCTCTCTTGTCTTTGTATAATATCATTCCAATATTTTCACTGGAACACAAGTTGTTTCACGAATGTCTTGAGTTTGAGTCATCCATTTTAGTCATACACATCTACTATTTATCTAATGAATTTTACGAATTTCAGCATGATTTGAAAAAATAGCATTGATGGTCGGTTTCACTATTATAACAGTTTCATTCTCTACATATGAATAGATAACCTATTTGGGATTAGTTTGATGTGAATTAGCTAAACCTTTAGAATTTGCATAACCAACAACGTCAAAATTCAATTAATTCGAATAAAACATATATTCATCGTTTTTTGGAAGTAAGGAAGTATATGCTTAATAATATTTCAATGTCTTTTTGTTGGAAATGAACTGTGTCTAACTAATAAATTTATAAAAAATGCAATATCTAGTCATGTATTATTAAAAAGATAAATAAGTACACCAATTGCACTATGATATGATACTTTAGGACCAAGAAGTTTTTCATTACCATCTCGATATCAAGATATATCTTTTCTTATGTCCAATGAACGAACTTCTATTAAAATTTTCAATGGATGTGTTTTCTCCAAATAAAACATTTTTCAAGATTTTTCATGTATACTGACATCTGTTAAATGCTCAATTTGCAAGCCAAGTCAAATTTTTGTTTTTTTCGAAATCTTTCGTTTCAAATATTTCTTAAGATATTCTATTGCATTTGAAAGTTTTTGTAGAGTTTCAATTATATTTAAGTTATCAATGTATACAATAATAACAAATATTGACTGTGATTTATCTATAAAAATACAGAAATATATTGAATTATTTTGATATCATTCTTTCAACATATTTTCACAATTAGGTGATTGTACCACATTCATCCGAACTGTTTTAATACATATGGCGATTTATGTAACTTTATTGAATACATTTTTTGGGAATTTGATTTATATGCTTAAAGTATCTTAAATCATTCTAGAATTCTCAAATAAATATCGCTATGAATCGATCTATATAAATGTATAGGATGCAAGTTTAAACTTTCATACACGATTAATAAAACCAATTACTAAAAATGTTAGTGCAATTTGCATCTACCACAAAATAAAATAATATGTAGATTGTGGAAGTTAGGTATATGTATATACATGGGATTAGCTACCTTTTATATGTTCAAAACAAAAAAGAAAATGAAATTATTACATCCATATTAATTGAGATGGAGCTGTGTGGATATAATGGAAATCCATCCTAAGACATGGTATATGATAATCTCCATGGGAATGGAATTCCATGAACCCATTTCTGTATTTCTTTCTCTCTTCTCACCTTAATTAATATAAGTGTGAGAACAGGCTGTGGTGCCTTTGGGAACCCGGAGGGCGGAGGATATTTTTCTTACTATAATACTGAAACACACATGTAAAATAAATAAAAGATAGTAAAAGTTTTGTGGTTGAGATTTGATCTTACTATAATACTGAAACACACATGTAAAATCAAAAACGTCGTTGAAAAGAATGATTATACAAATTTAATTTCTAAAAAAAATGAGAAACAAAAAAACAAAAAACAAAAAATAAAATGTTACCAAGTTGGACTTAAATAAAAGATTATATTTAAGTGAAAAATCAAATAATCACACACCCAACAAAATGGAATCCAAGTATGAAAGAGAGAGGACAATTGCTGTATTAATTAGAACTAAAAACAATTACACTATAAATTACTAAAAAAATCAAGTAGGACAATTGCCTTATTAATTAAAATAAAAGAAGATCAAACGTTGCTTTTTATACATATTTTTATATTTTAATGCATATTATATATTTTTATTTTACATCATCAATTCGTATCTACACTATAAAATAATAAGAAAATAAATAACAAAAACAAGAAACAATACTTAGTTATCAAATTTCTATTTCAAACAAGAAATACAAATAGTTATTATTCAATTATTCTTAAAACGTTAAACTCTCTGCCCAATAGAATATGTTAGCGATGAAGGAAAAATTAGATGAAAAGACAAAATTTAAAAATTACACTGATATAAACTCTATTATTATAATTTTTTTGATAATTTTTTTTTCATATAAATGTAAGAAACAAATAGAACAATTGCTTTGTAATTTAAAATAAAACAATTGCTTTACTAATTAATATATATATATATAAGAAAAGGGGCAATCGCTTTATTAATCAAAATAAAAAATCAAAATGGGATAATTGCTTTCCAAATAAAGATAAAATATCAGCAATTCCTTTATTGGTAATTTTCTTTTAGAAAAATAAAAATGGTTGAATTTTAATTCTTATATGTGATTCTATTCTTTAACCATAGGGATATTTGTTTCAAAAGTTGGGAAGTTTGTCGACCAACTTTTGGACACCATCTTTGATGATCATCGTCGACCAAATCTTCGACCACAACCTCCAACGATAACTCCACCAGAAAACTTCTGACAACCAACTCCGGCGACCAATGTCAACCTACCTTCAATTGCCATCTACCAACCTTGAAAATTTTTAATAAAAACATTTATTAAAACGTTTTTCTTTGACTTTTGACTTTCTACAACCGAACGGTCATATATTTAATTGCATAATCTTTTTCTGAATTAATTGCTAAAACATTTCGTAATTGATACAATTTTCGTCATTACAAATTATGATCGTTTGGATTCTGACCGTTGGTTGCCTCTTCACGTCACTATATATATACAGTCCCATTATTCATTTAAGAACACATAAAAAGCAGTTCTATCTCGTTTTCTATACTCTCCCAAAACAAAATTGTTCTTTTGATATCAAGCAACATAGTATCATTTTTTGAATGATTGTGAATTCCAGTTGGTTTCAGTGCAAAGCCAATTGAAGACCAAAACTATTTTATCCTAGGGATGATGGAGCTACCATACTGTTTGCACAACAAGAGCTGAGCTGCAAAACGTCTTAAAAAGAGTGTGATTCACGACTCAGTCCGTATATTAACCTATTTTCTATTTTGCAGCTTCTGTTTGAGTGACGATCTATTTGCTATACTGATTAGTAGGCTAAATTGTTTGGCGAGCAGACCGAGACGTGAGATACAAAACGAAGTGCAACAACATCAACCCTTCCTCAACCCAATGTGGCAACCTCCCTAATTCCATTTTGAAAATTACTAATATACCCTTCTTCTTCCTCTTCTTCAGACGGTGTGTTTTCCTGAAGGTTATTTTTCGTATTAAGATCTTTTGGACATTCCCACCCTTGATTATCTTTTCAAATAAATTTAAGTTTATATGCTATTTAATCCCTTTTTTTTCTCATTTATAATTTCTATACTATGATTTTTGTTAATTTTAATATCTGTATTTTAAAAATACAACTGTTTTTAAGTTATGATGGTACAATTTTCATTTCTTCATTTACTCTTGGATTAGGTAATTGATTGTGATTACACAGTTAAAATTTTAATTTAATTACCTTCAATCAACTCTATCTTAGAATTTATATCAATATATTTGTGAAATTAAAATTTTGATATCAATCTCAACATCATTGTATTTTGTTAACAAGCTTATTTATCTAAGGAATGTCAATTCAATAAAATAAAATGGTAAAATTTTAACAAACTACCACAAATTGATGAAAAATTGTATCAGATGACAAAAACATTTAGAAAAAAAATAGCACATGACACTTTTTTTTCTTCATATTGCGAATATGACAAATATGACAACTATCAGAGCGGTATCAAAGAGCTTAGGGTTATCGCCTTTTAAATTTGCTACTTTTGCAATTTAGAAAAATGACATGAACCCTGTTATCTTAATTTATTTTGCTACTTTTGCAAGTGTCCCTTGATTGATTATAACAATTAGTAAACTATAAAGACTATTTGATTAAATTAAAAATTAGGGGGTTTGTAGTTTCAACAAACATATTATTTTGAGGTGGTTTGTCTCTATTTTTCCACTTTCATAATGCTATTTTGGTTATTAAATCAAGCGTGGTTAAATTAACATAACAAATCTTTTGTCATGAATATTTTACCTAATAATTGTTCTAGAATGACTAAAATAAATATTTTGAAAGTATATAAATAACTGCTAAAATGAATAAAAATTAAAGTATTTTAAAAGTGTACTAAAATAAATTGAAGAGAGACCTAAAACTAGATTTATTGCAATTTTCATTAGAAAACAAAACTAGAGTTTGTAAAAGCTTTGATTGTTATTTTCTGTTTTCGATACTTTGCTTTTCTAATTGTTATTTACACTTATTTACATGTTTACAAGTTATGTCTCACATTCATAAGAACCAATTTATTGAAGCGTAACATATGCTTAAAATATATTGAAAAAAACGTTGTAGTTAAATAAATTAAGGTAAATTGTTTGATGAAGACTAGGATGATTTGATAAATTAAATATATGAAATTTGTGTATTGGATTTAGAATATGATTTTTTAAAAAAAGAAATTCTATAACTCTTCCCCTAAACACATACTATCATAACATTTGACATATCATAACACTAACCCTCCATAACCCAACCCTTCTCCCAATCTCCGACCACCACCTTTAATGACTCTATCAGCCAATTTCGACAACCAACCCCAGCCACCATCGCCACCAATCAATGTTGAAAAATATTAATAAAAACATTTTTAGTGTATATAACAAACAAAATAAATTTGCATATACAAATACTTTTTAAAAAATGTTTTCAAACACATCGTACTTTTATTTTAAGAAGTTTTCACTGGAAGTGTTTAAACACAAATGAATTTTTGAAAAATATTTTTCAATGTCATTTCAAATACACTTTTTGTTTAATTATAATAACATTTTTTAAAACGCACTTTCTCATGCTTTTTTCGGGCAAAACTAAATTATTTTATCTCCTCATTAAACTTATCAATAGTCATATATGAAGATTGTAATTAGATTTATTAAAAGAACAACCTAACTAACTAGATTTAATTAATTCATATACCAATTTCTATAAAATTGTAGAAGACATGTTCATCCCAATTAGCAACAAAGTAGTTTGTATAAATTAGTGCGAATGACAAGAAGTGACTAGGGTAGTTTCAGTTTTCTTCCGCATTTAGGTTTCAATAATTATATTTTCATAAATTTATTTTATAACACATAATTACTTTTAAATATTCCTTTTATTTTTGTAGGGCCCAAACTAGTATCTTAATTACTATGTTTATTTTTATTTACTTTATTACTAATTTTAAGAGAATATTTGAACGGTTTTCTTTAAATTTAGTATTTTCTTCTATTTGAAATAAAAAATCTATCTTTAACTTATATGGTAATGACCTTAGCTTAGTAGAAAAGTTGAGTCGTTACAATAAAGTAATTTGTATAAATTAGTGGAAGGTACAATTCCAACTATGTTTTCAAAAAATGGTATTTCATTTACCTAATATCTATATGCCAAAAATAGTAATACTCTACATTCCAAACACAAATTATAATGACCAACAGACCATTAGAATCTACAGACTATAAAAACCACAAATTATAATAACTTAATCTACACGTCAATCCACCCTAAAAGGTTTACAATCACATTTGCTTTTTGTACATAACTTTAAATAACTTATCTTTATTTTTAATTGATTTTTCAAGTAATTCATTATAATTTAGATGTCATCTAATATAATTAGCATCGATATCATCACATAAACGGTTAAGTAAACATTCGGTTTAACTTGTAAGCATTTTATTAACTCACATGGAGAAGTATTTAGTAAAGATGAAGGATTAAATTGTTTGTTTTGATTAAAATTGATTGGATAATAACAATAATATTTAAAAGATACATTATGGAAATATACATATTCAAAATTTGTAAGCAGAAGGGTATTTCATTAAAAAGAAAAAAGTGGGAACTAATTTAAAGATTTATTAGGAGTGGAGTGTACGGATAGAAAGTTGAAAAAGGAAAAAAAAGAAAACAATGAAGCATTTTATTTGTGGAGGAGAGAGAGGGTTGTAGAGTGGAAGGGAAGTTGTGGGTGCCACGTCGGTAGGTCGGCCATGCAAAGAAAATGAATGGTCCAGATTGAAAGAAGTTAAAAGGAAAGGGATGTTTTTTTAGAAGGAAGGAAAGGGAAATTTGATGATGTTAGGAAATGGGAAAATATAGTCCAAAATGAGTCAGACTCATCACATAACCACAGCTAGTTAATGTGTGAGAGAGGGAGAAGAGAAGATCAGAAGAGAGAGAAATGAGTTCATGGAATTCAATATCAATGGAGATCCTATACGGGGTATTAGGATGGATTTCCATCCTCTGCTGGGCGCTTGCTTCCTATCCACAGGTCATTCTAAATTTCCGACGCAAAAGGTACTAACCTAACTGCTACTACTACCTACTCTTTACTTAATCAATTAATTAATATTCCCTCTGATTCTATTATTTGGATTTTGATTTTGTTAGTGTTGTAGGATTGAGCTTCGATTACTTGATTTTGAATTTCACCAAACAATCTTCCTATTTGATATACAACGCTACCCTCTTCTTTAGTACCACAGTTCAGAAGCAGTACTTCGATAAATATGGCTACGATCAGGTACACTTATCTCCCTCTGCCTATTCCCAAATTCCATCCCTAAATATCCCAATACAATCATAAATATATCTAAATCTACAAAATTCCTTTTTAGATAACAAAAACTCTCCAAAACACACTTATCTAAATCCACTCTTTTTTGTTTCTACCAATCTCATCATCCTCAAATTCAGCACTCCATCAAACTCAATTTTATGCTAATTATATTACATACTATAAACAATACTAATGAACATAGTTTAGTGTCTGAAAACTTTTCTTACATTTATTTGGATCCAATTTCAAGCATCACTCCTTATATTTTTTTTATCGGCTGCTGAAACTCGTGATAGATATCTATAATAAGTTTTTATAAAATAGTTTTCAATACCAAAATTGCTAAATGCATTTATAGTGTAACAGTATTTTTTAACATTATCAATCATATTTTGTTTTGTTTTTAAATATTTTTTTTATTTATTTTGCTGTTTATTTGAAAACAACACCATCCATAAATATCTCGTTTCATTTTTATAATCTAAAAACAATCCTTTAAATTAGTAAATAGATATTTTATAAATTTTAAACTAGATTAATAATACAATAATTGTGAAGTAAGGATTCAATCTTTAGGTCAGGAGGTAAATTATTTTTGAGATTTTTAAATATAGTAAAATTGATTAAAATATTTATAAAATATAGTAAATTAAATATATTGGATATTTTGTTACATTTTTTAATATTTTTAAAAGTGTTGTTATTTCTATCATTGATATATACTCAATTTATTTTTTCAAATAAATGTAATCAAAGAAAGGTTGGGTTTTCTTGTCATATTGTGTGATGGGTCCCATTTCTATAAATTATTTTTTGAAAATATTATTATTATTATTCTTATTAATATTTATTATATTGTATTATTATTATTATTATTTAATTATAAAAAAATAGTCATTATTTGATTTATTTCACTTTTAATGAAATTAACTATCTTTTTTATATTTGGTTGATTTTTTTTCTTAACTTTATAACTTTTGATATTGTATAGATTCAATTTCAACTTTGTAATTTTTGGTATTGTATAAATTCAATTTTTGAATGTTCCATTTTGGTAAAAAGAAAAAATTAGTCATTTTAAATTTATAAAAATTAGAAATTATTTGTTATTAAAAATAAAGGTAATAAGAAATGGAAGGATAAAATTAACGATAGAGTATAAAACAATAATAAACTAATTGTGTTTGTGTGTGATTGAAGAACAAAATGTAAATCATTTTTTTAATTTTATGAAAATAATTTTACAAAAAATTAATTTTATACGAATTTTGTTATTTTAAACTTTTAATATCGTAAGTTTAGAACAAAGGTGGCAACATTCCACCATTTTACAAGTTTAAAACTTTGATTTAAAAGTATACAAAATCAAATTTAAAAGCATGTATATATATACAAGTATATAGAGTAATAAAAATAAAAAATATAATATAATAAGAATAATGAGAATAATGGGAATAATAAGAATAATAAGGATAATAACAACAATAATAACAACCATAGATATTAGTAATATTATTAAGAATATTAAGAAGAAGAATAATAATATTAAGAATATTAAAGAATATAATAAGAATATTAAGAATAATAATAATAATTAAAATAAAAATAATAATGATAATAATTAAAAATAATAAATTAAAATGTGAGGTTTTGTACTAAATACTAAATTTTTAAATGAGATTATAAAAAAAAAATCTGCAAAATTGAGTACTGAATAGTAATTTCAGAAAATGTGTTTTATGTATAAAATCTGAAATAAAATCAAACAGTGGAAGGGTGTTTTTCAGAATCGAGTAATAGACAAAACCATTGTTTTTCAGAATCGAGTAATAGACAAAACCATTTTTAAAAATAAATTCGATGGTCATGACCTTTAGAACTACAGGTTATCCGTATCCCTATATAAGACTAATAGAACTATATGGCTATGACTTCCCTGGAAATGGATTTTCAATCTCTCTCTATCCCTTTCCCAACTCCTGATATTCACCACCTTCATTTCCTGGCACAATACCCAATTTACGGGGAAATCAAGAATAACACTCACGCTGCAGCTTTTCAGTTAAATTAATTGCATTGGTTCTTAACCCTTTTCATTTCTTCCCCTAGATGATACCGGTGGCTTTGAGCGATGTCTTTTTCCCCTTCCACTCCATTATACTGATCCTCGTCGTCTCGGTTCAAATTGTATTTTTTGATGTCAGTGGTTTGTTCTCTTTCGGCCTTGGATCTTGCTTTGGTTTAATTTGGGTTGCTATTTAGCATTCTATTGATTGGATTTTGATGCAGCGTGGCAGCCAGAAAGTCTCGAAGGCATCAATTGCCATCTTGGTCGCAGTATGGTTTTTTGCAGGAGCCTGCTTTTTTATGGCTCTGCCAACCCATTCATGGCTTTGGCTTGTCTCCATATTCAAGTAACCATCTCCCTGTCTCTTTATTGTGAAGCTATGTTGGTTTGGTTGACTTGCTAATAGTTCAACGACGATCATTCTCAATGTGTTGCAGTTCGATTCAAGTTTTTATGACATTCATCAAATACTCTCCTCAGGTTTGCCTTTCTGCCAAGTAGAAAGTAGGCTAAACTACACATTAAATCTTCCATTATACATATACTAACTTTTTTCATGATTCAACTTAATAAATATGCTAACCTTTTTACTTATCATGTTTCTTTTTTCCTCTCCACAATAAGTTAACACCTAAGAGAATCGTTCAGTTTATCAAATTAGTTTTCATTTGTGTGGTCTTGATGAGAATAAAGAAAAGGTGATTGAGAAAAGAATTGACACAATTCACATTCTACTTGTGTTCATATCTTTTTAATATATTAATCCATTAATTTTTATAGCCCACTCAATGTTTGGGGCTCAAAATATAATAGTGGTATTTACAACTCTTTATAAACCCACGATTAACTGCAATAATACTTTCTGAAATCCCTTTTTGTCATGTTGTTTACTATTTTCTACTATCCTCACTATGTGTACTATTTCCTACCTAACTAAAATAGTCTGACACTCCTCTCCAAGCATAGACTATTGTAATTTAGAATAAAATAGTTTGCACTAAAAAACATCCACTATTATAACCACTAAGTGTCCCAAACTCCCCCCCCCCCCCCCATGTTTTAATGTATTCTTGTCCATTAACAAAAATGCCAAGTATATGAAAATAAAATTTATCTTTAATCATCTCTCTGGAAAGAATTAAGGTGATATTTAATAGTCCAACCCCAAGTAAAGTGATATTTAATAGAATTATCCAGCCCAGTAAGTCATGGAATTATTTACCTAACCAAACGTACTCAACATGACCATGTTGCTCTTAAGAATTGTAAAGTCATTTAGGGTTTTAAGAAAAAATTGTACATGCTACTGATATAAATTTGCTAACAAAGAACAAAGCTTGCGTTTCATTTAATCTAGTTGTTTACATACAGGCATTTTTGAACTTCACCAGGAAGAGTACAGTGGGATTCAGCATTGGTAATATAGTTCTGGACTTCAGTGGAGGAGTGGCAACTTTGGCTCAAATGAGCGTGCAATCAGTTGACCAAGGTCATCTAGTGTTTTTTTAACCAAACGTATCCCAAATACTTGAATTGTAATCTACATTCATGCTTTGCTTGGAATTGAGTCATATTTTATTTCAACCGTATACTTTTTTATAAAGAAGTGAAAGTTAATGTTCAAGTCGTATGAAAAACTAATCTACCAGAAGATAAATGCAAAACACTCTAAGCATATGATTCTGATTTGGTTGTTCATCCCAAGGTTAGGTTGAGTTTATAAGAATTTGTTTTGGACGGTTCCTATTATATGAAACATTTATATTTATCAAAGTAAACGTTATTCTGCAATCTCTGCTTTTAGTCTTTCCTACAAAGATTTCCATTTAAAAAGTCTTCATGTCTCCTTAATGTTCCTTTTCGTGATTAGGACAGATTCTTAAGGCTTCTTGGGGAATGCGGTGTGTTCAATTTGGCGAGATCTTTTGGAAGAGAGGAATCATAGAATTTGTAAAGATTTGGCAAGGGAACCTAAGGATGTTTCATCCTTTGTGCCGTTACGTTTCATCCTTGCTTATGTTACAATATTGAGTCTCTAATTAATTTATTGGTCTATTTATGCAAGTAATCTCATTAAATATTGCACTAATTTCTACCATATGACTAAATTGTTTCAAATTTTGAAGTATAAGTACTAAATTGTTACATAGTGTAGTGAAGTCTATTGACTAGATCGTAGCAAAGTTGAAGTAGAGGGACTAAATCGGTAGAAACCAAAGTTCATGAACTCAACGGTTACTTTTTATGAAAATTTTGGGACTAGAAATGATTTTTAGCCCATTTGTTCCTGTTCTAAAAAAAGTATTTATCTATGTACTTTTGTAATCTGTACCTTGAATACAAATTTTGGGGTTAACTAAACATATTTGGTTTGATGCTTTTATCATTCTATTGAAGTAATGATTCAGTTCACTTATGAAGTTTAGCATGTAACAATTTATTTCGATAGTTTAAGATTTGTAATAACCTAGTTTTTGAATTTTAGCTTTCATTGATTTAGTTAGTTAATATTTTGTAATGATTTAATCCTTAAGAGTCAGAAATTTTGTAACGGTAAAGTATTGATCTTTTACTATTTATCAATCTACATGCATTTGAAACCTTCCTTGCATCTGGACTGAAATTTTCATGCAGGAAAACTAAATCATTACAAAATTTAAAAACTGCATATTCCGTCTAGATTTTGACTTTGGGTTTTTTCCAGGTTCTTGGGTGAACTTTTTGGGAAACATAGGGAAGCCCTTGCTAGCTTTGGTAAGATCTCTCTCTCTTGTAGAAGTCTAATTCCTTGTATTGCGGACGATGTCATTTAAGGAACCAACTATGGCATTTAAACAAGTTATTTGAGTTTGCAGTATTTGCTCACTATATCCACACTGTGCTGCAGGTCTCTATAGCGTTTGATCTGATTTTCTTCTATCAACATTTTGTATTATATCATATCAAGGCATCAAGGGTTTCATTTCAACGTGACCCTGAAAGCACCGACTCTGAACCATTAATTAAGGACTCTGATCACTTGCAAGGGATTGGCACAACCAGTTGAGACTTGATGGTATTGCCTCCACCTCTTAGCTATTTTCGTGCCAATAGGTGAGAACTCATTTCTTGGCTGATTGAGTAAAAAAAGTTCCATTTTCGTCTTATTGGATTGGACCTTAAATTAAAGATGGTTATATAAATGCCTTCTTCTAGTTGAGGTATTTTACGTTTTGGAGATTAGTGTTTGTTTAGGTTGCGTTTGAGTATTTTTGTCTTGGATTGAGTATCCTTTTGGCTGGCTTGAGGTTGCGGGTGCTTCATGTACTTCAAAACTATCGTTCTTGGGACAGACATAACATAAAAATACAAAAGCACTTCAAATGCTTTATAAATGCAGAAATAAATGTAAAACTGATTTGTTATCAAGAACTTTAACTATACTTTTACTTAAAAGTATTTTCGCTAAAAGCACTGGATTCTTATTGTCAAAAAAATACATCTAACAACCTATCTTCACATACCGTTTTCTTTTCGGTTCTTTAAAAGAATTACATGTGATTTCTCTTTGGAGTTGGGAGCTATATCAACTTTTTTATTGCTGATTAATGAAACTCTCTGCAGTTTGAAGTTCATAACTAACACCTGCTCTGTTCTTATTTGTCGAAACCTTGCTCCTTGTTGGCTTGGTAATTTTGCCTTAATTTGATGACGATTTGTTTTTAGTTTTACATTTTAAAAGGTACGTTTGTTTTCTCACCAATTTTGTAATATGGTTTTCAATTTCCACATTAAATAAAAAATTGAGTTCTTATCCAAATTAAGAATACTAAAATTAACTGCGTGTTTAATTTTCAAAACTTGCCTTGTTTTATGGAAAACAGTGAAAGGGAACAACAGAACAAATAAATTTATATGGGGAAATGATGTTACTAATAAACTAGAACCAAATAGTTATGAAATAGGATCTTAATTCATTTATTTATTTTTGAAACAGGTATTTACTATTCTTATTACCATGGAGTTCTAGTGCCAACACAAAGGAGGTTCATTTCTCTTTTGCCTGGTCCATTTGTTTCCTCTTAGTACTAGTCCCATCCATTTTCTTCTGAGCGGCTGAGCCTCTGCTATTATAGAGTCAAATACAGGTGATATGACCATTCTTGAAGCAAGCAGTTAAGAAATCTCCTTTTATGCTTTATGGAACTCGAAGCTGAACATGCAAAAAATATTGAGGAGACTATAGTTGATGCAGGGGAGAGCTTGAAGTTGAAGGGTCTTGTTCGATGGAAGCGCTTGAGCTTTTTAGGGATACTTTGAAGAAGATGGCTTAAACAGGGTGGGTTTGGGGAGTCCATTTGTTCATACTTGGTCGTGAGTTATGTATAAGAATAGATTTGACTATTTTTCACTTGACTGCGTAGTCTGACTACTTTTGTGAATCGGGCTAAGAAGTTGTTATAAAGATGAAATTGTGTTGGGTTTCTTAGATGTTTATTTTCAGCTCACCAAGGCAACATCGAGAAAGAAGCCTTCAAGATCATTAACAATTGGTATGTTGTAATGGTCATCATACATTTAGTGATAGCATGCAACTGAGTAAGGAAATTGAATTTGCTGTAGTTGTCTCGGTAACTATTTATTAACTGTAGGTCTAAAGACACATGATTTCTTAACTTTCATAAAATTTAGTAACTGTTTACACAAAATTTTAAGTTGAACTTTATGATGATCCAACTTGGTTTATTCTCTAGTATTTGATTCTTCAACTCTTTTTCGGTTGAATGTCAACGTTTGATTTGAGGTTGCTCCTTGAAGAAGAAGTGGAGCACGTGATATTCTTGGAGTTGAAAGCGTGTATCTTCAAAGCAACTTTAGTCTTTCAATTCTTAAAAGAACATACTCTAGACCTTCATAAAAATACATGTCCTCTTCCAACGGGGACATCTCTATATAAAATCTTTTGGTGGATTTGGATTCTGTTGGTCCATGAATTAGACATATGGATATGAGTCATGTTTAGCATTGGGTCTAAATCAAGTTTAATCTTGGACTCAATTTAATTTTAGTTCAAATAAATAATAGAAATATTTATAGAAATCATAATTTAGACATGATTTTATCCAAATGTCTTAAATTTTCATTTACTTTCTTAATTAAAATTTCGTAGTTTTTAAGATCATTTTATCCTTCACATCAATTTTAATAATTAATTTTCGAAGATATATAAGAAATATTACCACAATTAAATTATACTAAATTTATTATCTATTTTGTAAAGGAAATTGTCAAAAATAACAAATTGGACAAAATATTTATAACATATAACAAAGTTTCAGAGTTTATCAATAATATAAACATTGATAAATAGAAGTTCATCAATTTCTATCATTGATAAAATCCAAAATTTTAATATAGCTTGTAAATATTTTAGTATACTTTTCTATATTTGAAATTGCTCCATTTTATAACTTCCATAATTAGTATAATAAATAATCCACAATTATATTTGCATTTATTATTAGAATATCATTTATTGGAGATTTAATTTTAATATGGTATAAGTTGAATCTAGTATGGTAATAGTATATTTAATAATTTCTACAGATTCACTTTATTCAATTTCAGCGTCAATACAAAATCAAATTTTCACAAACTTACTTTTTGGCGTCGTCCATTGTTTCAACTTTGTCATTTGGTCTTTTTTATTTTGTTCTTCCATCTTTTCATCTCTTTCAAGTATATCCGTTAAGTACATAATTTTTTTGTTCATATTTCTTTCTCCTTCCTATTTATGTAATTTTTTCCACATATATTTCCTGTTTAATTTTTCCATGAAGTGTCGGGTAAACAAAGAGTATAATGAGTTTAATATTGTAGTCATCTTCTTCAAATAATTTTTTCATGTTATTATTTTTGTTGCTTAAATGTGCTGTCAACGGTATATACTCTTTCACATATAAAATATTATAATAACAGTTGCACATATTTTGATTGTACTCTATACTATTTCTTTAAGTGCCTACTAATTTCATTACTATTATATACCACTCAATAGTCTGATTATGTTTTGTGATTTATTAGATATATACACATGCATATTTTCAATAATATATAAGTTGTGACACATATAGTTATATTATTTTTTGTCAGTGCATATTCGTTTCATTACTATTATTTAATTATCACTGCATATTTTAAATATGTTATGTGATGTTACCAATATATACACTTGCATATTTACAATAACATGTATGTAGTGACACATATAGTTCGATTGTTTTTTGTCAAGTATGACTAAAATGGTTGTATAATATTTTGATGTGTTTTTTAATGATTCTGACAACTAGCTAATTGTTTTTGAAATATTAGTGAATGAATTTATGTCTTTTAATGAACTTATAATGATTCTGGCAACTACCTTTTGCATCCCGAGAGGCGAGCAAGTATGACACAAGCGCTGAGAGGTTACTCACCCTAATTCAGAGTTAATACATGCTTTGTATTGCCTCGAAGTATTAAAACACAACATAGTGCGTTTAGATAATTAAACCCTTCCTTCATTGCCTTATTTATAATGAGTTCACATTTCGCAATTTCATCTCGCAATGCTCACCTTGCACCGCCAAGCACCATAGTGTAAATAGCTAATTTAATTAGCATACTATCCATAAAGATACTGTATATATTATACCACATGATTTAGTACATGATAAGATAAATTAGGAGCTTAAATTCTCTGTGTTCGACCCTAGACTTACCATGAAACCTCTCTTCGCTTATAACTTTGGGAGATAGAGAGGAAAACTTGTACAATCACGTTTACTTTTAGCAATCAAGCAACACATGAATAAGACAACTTTTTTTTTTTCGATTAGCCATATTTAGTTGCCTAACAATCGATCAAGTAGAGTCTCTCATGTTAAATATACAAAGTCATACTTGAGTCCACAACACATAAGTGAAATAAACTAAATTGATAACCATCAACCATCTCACTTCTACTAGGAACAATTATACACCTTTATCATGTTGTTATTCATCTCACTTCTAGTAGGAATGGTCGGGCAGCCTTACTCTGTCATTAGTGATCATACTTCTACTACGAACGACCGAACATCTTTACCGTATCATCGGTGATCTCACATCTAATAGGAACGATCAATAAAGTAAAGCTTGAGTCCACAACGATCTCACTTCTGCTAGAAACAATCAGGTATCTTCATAATAGCTCCCACCTATCTAGGATGGAGGTCTCCAAGATGGTGGTAGTGCAACTTTACCTGCGTTTCTTCAAAAAAATGATGTTGTAGCGTCATATCGTTCCTACTAGAAATGAGATTATTGACGACATGTTAAATATATGAAGTCATACTTGAGTCCACATTGATCTCACTTCTACTAGAAATGATCGGGTATCTTTACTTTGTCGTCAACGATCTCATTTCTAGTAGAAACGATCAGACACTACAACATCATTATTTTGAAGAAACGGAGGTAAAGCTGCACCACCACCATCTTGGAGACCACCATTCTAGATAGGTGGGAGCTACGTTACCATCATTTTGGAGAGGCGAAGCTACATCCCCATCATTTTGGAGAGGTGGTGTAAACCTTAGACCTAAGAACCCCCTAAGTCTTTCAAGAGCTTTGACTAGTCAAAGTTATAAAAAGTCAAAATGTTGACTTTTGGTTTTGAAAGTCAAACTTTTACCAACTTTATATTCAAATGTGATTATATTTCAAAAAACTAAACGTGGATTCATGCGCGAAAGGTCTAAATTAGTCAAGACAGACAAAATGGTAAAGAGTCAAAATGTTAACTTTTGACTTGAACTTTGACTCGAATGGTCAAATGACCATATATATTGCCCTTGGACTAACACTTGGTGGGACAAGTGTCTATATGAGATGTAAATCACTTACCCATTCAGTTCCACTATGGTTAGTGGAATGTTAGGTGTTGAAATTTGTTAAAATAATTACATGCGTTTTTGCATGTAACTAAGTTGTTTGAAGATTTGACTTAAAATGTTAAAAAGACTTTTGTTTTTTTTTTTTTTTTAAATTTTGACTTACAAAATTATACAAATTATTTTCTCTCTTTCAAATAGACCACCCATCATACACCAATACACTAGGAGAAGGAATAGGAAAGAGAAGAAGGAAGGGAAGTTGGTTATGTAACCAACTGCAGGTGGGGACCACAGGTGAGTGGAGCGTCGACGCACGATCCACTGAGGGGGGACCACGGTAGGGGAGTGAGGGAGCGAATATAAATAAAGAAGAGAAGGAAAGGAGAGGGCACGATTTTGGTTGTCAAGAATCCTACTGTTTAATTCTTGAAAGATAGGATAGCAGGTGAGGGAGAGGGAGCCGTCGACTGAGAGAATTCTGTATTTTCTTTTGCCAATTTTCATCTTAGTAATATCGCATATATTTCATCCTTCTATATTGAGAGTTGGAACGGTGAGGATCCATCAATTTGGTATCAGAGCCCGTCGATCCAAAAAGTAGTGGGGAAATCATGGTTCAAACCAGAAGTGAAGAGAGAAGAGACACACACGAACAATAACTCAACAAAATTCCGGTGATGGAGGAGAAAATTACTGTGATGTCGCAAAACATGGAAAACTTGCAGGCTCAAGTGGAGAAAACACACCAGATGGTGATGATCTTCATGGAGACGATGGCCAAGGAATGGGTACTAGCAAGCGGAAAAGGTATCGACTCGCCAATACAAGAAACATGGACGGGAAAAACGGTGGAGGGAGAAAGTTCAGAAAGTAAAGAAACAACAAATGGGACGACAGAAAAGAAGGAAGACGACGAAGGAGATGGCAATGATCGAAACAAATTCAAAAAAGTAGAAATGCCTGTATTCGATGGAGATGACCCAGATTCATGGCTGTTCCGAGCAGAGAGATACTTTCAAATACACAAACTAACGGATTCTGAAAAACTTACGGTTGCCACAATCAGCTTTGAAGGACCCGCACTCAACTGGTATCGATCGCAGGAGGAAAGAGACAAGTTCACCTGCTGGTTAAATTTAAAGGAGCGATTACTAATTCGATTTCGATCATCCCGCGAAGGCTCCTTGTACGGCCGGTTCTTGCGAATTCAGCAGGAATCAAGTGTGGAAGAATATCAGAATCTCTTCGATAAGTGGGTGGCCCCATTATCGGATATTCCGGAAAAGATCGTGGAAGAGACATTCATGGGAGGATTGTTACCGTGGATTAAGGTAGAGATGGAGTTCTGCAATCCCGTGAGATTAGCCGAAATGATGAAATACGCGTAAATGGTGGAACAACGAGAGATCCGGAGGAGGGAAGCAAATTTACCAGGATATTCGGGAATGAAAATCTCAAATAGCAGCTATCCTACAACCAAAACATATGCTGGTTTAAAAGAACAGGGGAATAAGGAGAACACAGTATTTCCAATACGAACGATTACCCTGAGAGGATCGCCGGCGAAGGAGATTAAGAAAGAAGGACCCTCTAGACGACTCTCAGACGCTGAATTCCAAGCCAAGAGAGAGAAGGGACTCTGTTTTAAGTGTGATGAGAAATATTACTCCGGGCACAAATGCAAGGCGAAGGATATACGCGAGCTACGGATGTTTGTGGTCAGAGATGACGACGTAGAGGAAGAAATCATTGAGGAAGACGAATATGATAAAAAAAACTTGAGAGTCATGGAGCTGCAGCACGACCCGGGAGAAGTAGTAGAGTTATGTATTAACTCAGTAGTGGGATTGACAAATCCGGGAACCATGAAGATAAGAGGCACACTCCAAAGTAAGGAAGTCGTCGTGCTGGTTGACTGTGGAGCCACCCACAACTTCATATCCGATCGGCTAGTCAAGACACTGAAAATACCCACAAAAGACACTGCCAACTATGGGGTGATACTGGGGTCAGGAACAGCCATCAAAGGCAAGGGGGTGTGTGAAAAAGTAGAGTTGAACCTCATCGGGTGGACAGTCGTGGAGAATTTCCTACCACTGGAACTAGGAGGGGTAGATTTGATATTGGGAATGCAATGGTTACATTCCTTGGGAGTGACGGAGAAGGATTGGAGGAATCTAACCATGTCTTTCTTTCACAACAGTAGAAAAGTGGTGCTAAAAGGAGATCCAAGCTTGACTAAAACTCAAGTGAGTCTAAAAAATCTCACTAAATCATGGGTGGAAACGGACACTGGGTATCTGATTGAGTGCAGAACATTGGAGGCACGTCAAACTGAGATAAAAACTGAAGAGAACGAAATTGAACCGGAGGGCTTCAGGGCGGTTCTAACACAATATAAGGATGTCTTCGAGGAGCCTAAGGGACTGCCTCCCAGCAGGGATATTGAACACCATATACACATAAGGGGAGGAGCAGACTCGGTGAATGTCCGGCCTTATCGGTACGCATTCCAACAGAAGGAAGAACTGGAAAAACTGGTGGACGAAATGATGGCGTCAGGAATTATACGCCCTAGCACAAGTCCCTACTTCAGTCCCGTTCTCTTGGTCAAGAAAAAAGATGGGAGCTGGCGATTCTGCGTGGATTATCGAGCACTCAATAACATAACCATCCCAGATAAGTTTCCTATCCCCGTTGTTGAAGAACTGTTTGATGAGTTGAACGGTGCCAGTTTATTTTCCAGAATAGACCTGAAGGCAGGTTATCACCAACTAAGAATGTGTAGTCGAGATATAGAGAAAACGGCCTTTAGAACTCACGAGGGTCATTACGAGTTCTTAGTGATGCCGTTTGGGCTCACAAACGCACCAGCAACCTTCCAGTCACTAATGAATTCTATTTTTAGGTTCTATATGAGGAAATTTGTCTTAGTTTTCTTTGATGATATACTAGTTTATAGCAGGAATCTAGAGGAACACTGTCAACACATGGAACTAGTGCTGGAAGTATTAAGGGAGCATAGATTGTTTGTCAACCGAAAGAAATGTTGCTTTGCGGGTTCAAAGGTAGAATATCTGGGACATGTATTATCAGGAAGAGGCGTAGAAGTTGACCCTGAAAAAATTAGAGCAGTCAAGCAATGGCCAGTACCAACAAACGTTCGTGAGGTCAGAGGATTCTTGGGGCTGACTGGATACTATCGTCGTTTTGTACAGCATTATGGATCCATAGTGGCACCCCTGACGCAGCTGCTCAAGCTCGGCGCATTTAAATGGAATGAAGAAGCACATGAGGCGTTTGAAAAGCTTAAACAAGCAATGATGACTCTACCCATATTAGCTCTACCCGATTTCAATACGCCCTTCGAAGTAGAGACATATGCGTCCGACTATGGAATTGGGGCGGTACTAATGCAGAATAAAAGACCTATAGCGTTTTATAGCCACACAATGGCAGTGCGAGACCGATCCAAACCAGTATACGAGAGGGAATTAATGGCAGTGGTAATGGCAGTTCAACGCTGGCGACCCTATCTACTTGGGAGGACGTTTATAGTTAAAACAGATCAAAGATCATTAAAATTCTTACTGGAGCAGAGAGTCATCCAACTGCAATATCAGAAGTGGATTGCAAAGCTGCTGGGGTACTCTTTCGAGGTGATGTACAAACCAGGATTGGAAAACAAGGCAGCAGATGGCCTCTCGCGAGTACCTCCAACTGTCCATCTTAACCAACTAACCGCTCACACTTTGGTAGACATCAAGGTAATCAGAGAGGAAGTTAACAAAGATGAATATCTGAAGAATATCATCGCCAAAATTAAGAAGGAGGAAGAGGTAGAGAACTACACTCTGCAATAGGGCATATTGAGATACAAAGGGAGGATAGTAATCGCAAAGAATTCCTCAATAAGACTAGCCATTCTGCATACCTATCATGATTCAGTCCTAGGGGGTCATTCAGGATTCTTAAGAACATATAAACGACTAACAGGAGAGCTGTTTTGGGTAGGAATGAAGGCAGAAGTGCGCAAATATTGCGAGGAATGCATGACATGCCAGCGAAATAAAACCTTAGCCTTATCTCCAGCAGGATTATTAACTCCCCTCGAGGTCCCAAAGTGAGTATGGGAGGATATAACCATGGATTTCATCGAAGGATTGCCTAAATCAATGGGGTTTGATGTCATATTCGTAGTGGTGGATCGCTTCAGCAAATATACGCATTTCCTCAGCCTTAAACATCCCTTTGACGCAAAAATGGTAGCTGAATTATTCGTTAAAGAAGTGGTAAGATTACACGAGTTTCCACAGTCAATCGTATCTGATAGGGACAAGATCTTTCTGAGTCACTTTTGGAAAGAACTCTTTCGTTTAGCTGGTACCAAGTTAAACCAAAGCACGGCCTACCATCCCCAGACAGACGGACAGACAGAGGTGGTCAGCAGGTCGGTTGAAATCTATCTAAGATGCTTCTGCGGGGAAAAACCGAAGGATTGGATGAAATGGTTACCCTGGGCTGAATATTGGTATAACACAACATTCCAAAGATCGTTGGGTGTGTCACCATTCCAAGCGGTGTACGGGAGAACCCCACCAGCCCTGCTATATTACGGAGAACGGGAAACTTCCAACTCAACCTTGGATGAGCAACTGAAGGAAAGAGATGTAGCATTGGGGGCTTTGAAGGAACACCTACGCATAGCTCAGGACAAGATGAAAAGTTATGCTGACATGAAGAGAAGACATGTCGAATTCGAAGAAGGAGAGCAAGTGTTCCTAAAAATTAGGCCATACAGACAGGTATCCTTACGGAGAAAGAGGAATGAGAAGCTATCACCGAAGTATTTCGGGCCGTATAAGATACTGAAGCGAATTGGTCAGGTGGCATATCGGCTGGAACTACCAGCGGCAGCAACAATCCACCCTGTGTTCCATGTGTCACAGTTGAAAAAAGCTTTTGGGGAGAGTGCGAATAGCGAAGAGCTGTTGCCGTTTTTGACTGCAAATCACGAGCGGAAAGTCGTGCCACAGGAGACTCGCGGTTATAGAAAAAACGAAACAGGCGGGTGGGAAGTTTTAATGAGTTGGAAAGGTCTACCGCATCACGAAGCCACATGGGAAAGCTATGACAACTTTCAGCAATCCTTCCCCGATTTCCACCTTGAGGACAAGGTGAAACTGGACCGGGAATGCAATGATAGACCACCCATCATACACCAATACAGTAGGAGAAGGAATAGGAAAGAGAAGAAGGAAGGGAAGTTGGTTATGTGGTTAACTGCAGGTGGGGACCACAGGTGAGTGGAGCGTCGATGCACGATCCACTGAGGGGGGACCACGGTAGGGGAGTGAGGGAGCGAATATAAATAAAGAAGAGAAGGAAAGGAGAGGGCACGATTTTGGTTGTCAAGAATCCTACTGTTTAATTCTTGAAAGATAGGATAGCAGGTGAGGGAGAGGGAGCCGTCGACTGAGAGAATTCTGTATTTTCTTTTGCCAATTTTCATCTTAGTAATATCGCATATATTTCATCCTTCTATATTGAGAGTTGGAACGGTGAGGATCCATCACAGTCTAAATAAAAAAGAAAGGGACCTCAATGTACATCATAGGAGAGATAATAAGCAGTGAAGTATTGAGTAGTCAATGAGAATGTAACTTTAAAGTTAGGATCAATTCCAATACAAGAAAAAACCCTTCAATAAGATTATTTTCCCCTTCAACGAATTGATGACAACCATTTCATTGGTTCTCTTTTCTGTTCTTGTTGAAAAGACTAAAAAAGTACAAAGGCTTAAATGGAGAAATGTGGAAAGATCTCATCTTTTACTCAGTAAAAACACTTTTCTCATCTAATGTCAAAATGTCTGATATTTGCAGAACAGAGGAGACTACATAAACCTGTATTAGGTGGCTACTTCACCAAGAACAAATCCATCCAAGATTCATAGCCCCCTTGTAACTCCTTTTTTGTTCAACTTTTGAGAAATCTGTGGAAGTTAGTAGCTGACGAACATCGAAAAGCAAGAACTTGCAGCGGTCATTCAGCCGAGGAGTTGTTTTTCAGGTTGCTTTGCACCTGTCTTTTTTCTCTACAACAAACTTCTGGACTCACTTTGCAAAAAAGTATTACAAGGAGGCATCAAGATCTCTGACATACTTCTCCTGCCCGTTCCGATCCACAAAACCTGAATAGGAAGCAGTTCTTCTCTTGATCCTGTGATGTTTACCTCTCACCCCCTTCGCTTTCCGACCCGAAAACTTTGATATAATCACTACCAAGAACACCAAACCGGAAATCACCCACAGAGCAATAATCCACAACCTCAAAGAACCAAAGATCCCATCCTCTTTTGCCGCCTGTGACGATTCCTGAGAACTATCTGTCGATAAATGGTCTTCTTTTCCAGTATAGCTTTCATCAAGCTTGCCAATTTTCCTAGAAACCCCAACTTCGCTTTCATCGTCCAAGTTCGGGTTGGCCAACAAGTTAGGATCTGAGCAGTTCCTCTTCTTATGATGCAGATACAGAGCTTCATTGAGTGTTCTTATACACTCTATGCTAAGCAAGTCCCTAGCAAAACCATCTTTATCAGATTGATCAAGTGTGGAAGGATCTGGTGGGGCTGGAAATTGAGCCCAGCATCTGTTGACCAAATCAGTTTCCCTCCAATTTGCCTTGTCAAAGCTCCAATTCCCAACTTTAAATTCAAGTCCATAGTGAAAAACTCTGTAATGAACTCCAGGATCAGGAGCATATCCTGGGTATAACAGTATCTCACTGCTTCGAATATGCCGTAATTGCAACTGTTTAAACATGAAAAAGAAAATCAGATTCATTTTCGTTATTTTTGTTCTAGTATATTCGAACTTGGTTTGCTAGACACTGAAATAGTTGTATACTAGAGAATATGCAATCTGTCTAGCCCTAAACTCAACTTCCAAACTTGGTTCCATCCCTTAAATTTTTAAATACTTTCAAATAATCCATTTTAGCCTCCTCTACTATATATAAATAAGCCAGCTTTTCTATTATTTATTTGTTGAGTAGCTGCCTCATCTCAAAGTATTTACACTCACAATTGGTCGGCAGGCTAGAAAATCAATGACAAGGACTAAAATGGTTTTTTATGCAAAGTTTAAGGACTAAAACAAGACATTTGAAGTAAGAGGAATCAAAAGAACCCTAGAAAAAATTAAGTATGAAAGTTCATGACGAAAGTAAGATTAAAATAACAATAAAAAAGAAAAAAAATACTTGCTTCAACATAACCCAGTACCTCGGCAGCACCAAATGAGTAACCATACATCTCACTGATCCAGCCAGATTGGTATATATCTCCTGTGATATTCGTTGCATAATGAGCTCGATCAGCTCGAACCTCCTCGGTTTTATGCAGCCATAGCATGGAAAATTTCCTGAGATCATCGATGTGCATAATAATAACTCCCCCAACCTTATCACAAGCTTCAGGATGGCTTGTATGGAGTTTTGCAAGCACATTGTCACAGCCAATAAGGTAACTACAAAACATAAATGTAAAACAAGTTAACATATTTCCTACTAAAGAAAAGAATCAAGTAATTGCAAAAAAATATACTTGTGGAGCAACATAAATTCTTGTGCATCACATGTGTTCACAGAGAAGGGTTGGAGAGAAATATCATAATAACTTCTTACTCATAGGGTGTAGAGACGGGACGTCCACGAGCTGCTTTGAACTCCCATGGTGTAATGGATCCTCTCATGATCATATCAGCATCAAGAATAACTATGTATTCTGCATCAGTGTTCACATGATTGAGCCAATGGAGCACTGCGGCTGGCTTATTTATTGCCGGATACCTAATAAAGAATAGTTCCAAGATTTAGTCTTCCTCTGCCTTCATTAAAACTTTGCTTCACCAAATCTTTATTTCTTTTTTGCTCTTCACAAGCAAGATTAGGAAATCTATTGGAGGATTGTAGGACTCAAAGGTAAATATATAACACAAAAGATCTCAGGTAGAAAAGTTTGCTGAAAATTGGAAGAAGATAAAGAAATTACAAGATGGTTTCTTGCTTTGTATATGATGAAGCAGAGAATTATTCTATTCCTTTCCTAAATAATTTGTGGTAACAAATAAAATTGGGAAATAGTTGATGAATGAACCAAAAAAATGATCAAAGAGGTCGAGCGAGCGATAAACAAAAGAGTGAAGGTATGCTTATGCAGTGAATACAAAATAATTACCAGTCGCCTGTCAGTGGATGTCGGCTCATGGAAGGAACATAATGGGTTGGAGCCAGATTGTGACCTTTGTATTTTTTCAAATCCTCATCGGTACAGCTGAGAAGTCGTGTAATGTTCCCAGGCTGGCCACTCAGACGGAAACTATGCATAAGGCCTACAGTTTGCCAATCAAAATAAGTAGTGCACTCCGTTGAGAAGAGGGTGTGGATTTTTGGATATGGTTCCTGCAGTTCATCAAGCACCGGTTGTTTCTGAACAAGATCTTCCTTCACCGGTTGTTTCTGAACACGATCTACCTTAACTGGTTGTTTCTGAACACGATCTACCTTAACTGGTTGTTTCTGAACACGATCTACCTTAACTGGTTGTTTCTGAACATGATCTACCTTAACTGGTTGTTTCTGAACACAATCTTCCTTCATTACTAGACTAGCAGGAGTAGGATACTTCGGTTTAGTTAAGTCAGTAAAAGTTTTACTCTTTAAAAAGCTTAAATATTTTGACCATTGTGGCTTCGGGCATCCATTTCGTTTATGTTGCCACAGCAGACCCTCATTCAACAGGTTGATACACTCTATATTTATAAGTAGACCCCGCTTCTTATTTGAATCGGATTCCATTTGTTGTATCTGCATGAAGTTCGACATTTTAGCAACAAATAATTTATAAACAAGAATTGCAACCAATTCAATGCGTAAAAAGAATGCAACTGTTGAAGAACTTCTCCCAATGGTTTTCATATAAACATATCAAAATATCTAAGGAAGTATTCATTTGGACACATACCTCTCGAGGGTAAGGAGGCTCAGGGAAAAGCCGGTTACAGTCATAGACAATACCATCTTCATGGTGATTTAATTTACTAAAGGACCAATTTCCCACACTAAATGGCAAACCATAGTGAAGAAGGATAGGTTCAATGTCGGGACGAGGAATGTAGCCCGGGTATATCATCAAATTTTCATTAATTTTGTGTCGGAGACCAACCTGGGTTGGGCAAAGAAGTCACATCAGCAAAACATAAACCTAGAGAATGACGGAAATATCTCAAGCAACCAACACAACAAGGTGAGATAGCAAAAAGGGGTTCAAATTGTCCATTGAAGAAGGTGAGAGGAAAAATAATGCTTACTTCTGCAGCTCCAAACGAGTAACCGTACATCTCACTTATCCACCCTTTGCCATAGATATCACCAGTTATATTGGTCGCCCAGTGATCTCTATCTTCGCGCACTTCTTCCGTCTTTGAAAGCCACATTGGTGCAAATACTCGAAGATCGTCTATATGCATTGCCAAGAGGCCACCAACTTTGTCACAAAGCTCCGGGTGCTTGGTGTGCAATTTAGCAAGAATGTTGTCACATCCAACCAAGTATCTGAAGAAATAATTACTCATCATTCAAACGCAGTCGCAACAACATTAAGAAGAATTTGAATATAAACACAAACGGTTCCCAGTTGCATTACGAGTCTCAAAATTTTACTATATGTTTCATCTCATACTAGTCCATCAACTTTTGTACTTATTTTGATCCCTTGACTTTTAAACATTCCATTTTTCATAGAACTTTAAATATTAAAAATGAAACTAAATAAATGGTCCTTACAGTTAATTTTTTATTATACAATGTAAGTTTACCATAATCACATTTTTTTCATTTCATTGATCAATAAATGTCTATACAAACAAATATTTGAATTCACACGTACTACATGGCAGGAAATGTCCAATTTCAGAATGGACTTGGACTTTTCCAAATGATAAAAAACATTTATGCACAAGATTAAAAACAGTTTTTTATGCCACATTTAGTGATTAAAGTAATAAAATTTGAAAGTTAAACGACTAAAACACAACACTTTGATAGTTGACAGCATAGAGACTAAAATAACAGTTCAAGTACCAAAAAATATCTGAACCAATTTTTTTCTCATTACTGCAGAAAGCCAAAAGCATCTCTCCAAGTAACTTTGTTGAAGTCTCAACATAAGGAAAATAATAAGCTTCAATGCCATAAGTGATTAAAGAGGAAGAAGAGAGAAGAATGTAACCCATAATAAGCTGCAACAGGCCTGCCCTTCTCTGCACCAAGTTCCCAAGGTATTATTGGGCCTCTTATGATCATGTCTGCATCCAGAATCACAACCCAATCAACATTCTCTGCTTCTTTGCTATGTTTAAGCCAGTGGACAACCCCTGCAGGTTTATTTATTGCAGGATACCTGCAAAACAAGTAACGTTTTCTTCTTATATCTTATTTCTTTTTATTTGTAGTCCTTTCTCAACAGGAGGAAAAAGAAAAACTAACGAGTATGAAGCAGAAGAAAACTAACTAATGGCCATTTTGATTATTTTTATGAATGAGTAAGAACAAAACATCCATAAAGCATCAAGTAAAAAAAAATTTCCTCTGGTATCAAGCATCAATGGCAAACTTCTCCTCTGTTCAAGGATGCTACACTCGGTCAAGTTTCTCAAGTGAGAAATGTATAGTCCAAATGAATTCTGAAACCTCCAAGCATGCAACTTACACAAATCCTCTTTTTTGTGCAGCTAAATTATTAATTATCCATATGTTGAAAGTTAGCTGAAATTTACATTACTTGGAGTTGCAGTGATATATGAAATTCAGTTCAGTCCCCTTAATTAAAATTGAACAAGGTCAAAATGGTACTCGTTCCTCAACTCTCTGCAATTGAATCTTCCAGTTTCTCTCAATTAGTTACTTCCCCTCCCACTGTCCGGTTAACGCTTTTACTCACCATTTCAATATCCTCTCCTCTAACTACCATTACCTTTTACACTTCTACATCATTAATGATTGAACAACATTAGCTTTTCAACAAGAACCTCACATCTTTTCACAATCCTTCAGAATTGAGATATATTTTCAAAACAAGAAACCTCTTCCTCCAGCTTCACAGTTACCAATTGCCAAATGAGTTTAAACTTGGAGCAGTGAGTTAGCATCAAACAGTTAAACAGAGCACACAAACCAATCGCAATATCATCATTCTGTACTTCTTGTCCAATAGCTCAACGCATCTTATGAAATTTAGAAGGGATGAAAAAACTGTATACATACTGATCAATCAGGTCAGAATAGCCCAACAAAATCGAAACTAAATTCAAACAAAGGTAAGGAACATAACCATCAGAATCCAACCAGGTTGCTAATTAGAAACATACTAAAAGAAATAAAAAAAAAAACCAAATCCTCAACTCCAAAGTTCATGCAATGAAGGGGAAAAGATGAAGCAAGTAAACCAGTCAATTTCAGGAAGTCTGCTCCTACAAACCCAGGGAACACTAATCAAGCAAACACAGAAGCAAAATCAAAACTAAAATCAAACAAAACCAACACAGATAGCAATCAAATTGAAAACAACCCAATCCACTTACCAGAAGCACACCAAAAGCAACACAAAACAAAAATCCTGTACTCCAAAAAGTTTCATGAAATGAAAAGGAAAAGAAGAAGAGACTCTCACCAGTCGCCAGTTTTGGGGTGCCTACTCATGGATGGAACCTCAAAAGTGGGAGCCAAATGCATCCCTCTATATTTCTTCTTCTCCTCATCGGTGCAACTAAGCAAACGGGTGATGGGCCCCGGTTGCTTCGACTTCTTGAAGCTATGCATCAACCCCACAGTTTGCCAATCGAAGTAATTCTGACACTCCACCGAAAACAGGGTATGAATCCGCCGGGGCGCCGCCATGCCGGAGTTATTGGTCCACCCATCGCTGGCTACAAACCCCACCAAAAAAATCGCCACAAAGAGCAAGAATTCCCTCATTTTGATTCAATCAAGGCCAAATTTCAATTGGGTATTTGTTTAGAGATCTGGGTTGCATTTTCCGGATCGCAGCCACAGGTCAAACTTCCATTTTTCTTACTCTTATTTTTGTTTTCTTTGACATGGGAGGGAGGGAGTGATGTGGGGACATGTTAGACATAAAAATTAGCTTAAAAAACAATCAATTGATTGGAAATAAAATAATTGAGAACAAATTTGTATAATAACGAGAAGCTATTTTTTAATTTCTACAAAAACTACAAGTTTGGGGTTGGAATTTACTTGTCTGAACACAACATGGGAGCAGTTGGAAATGATGTTTCCAAGTCCAACCTCCATTTTTAAGAACCCCTTCTCTTCACAGGTAACTATTGTCAATGCCATTTTCTTTAACACTCACAATGGAAGTTTATTGGGGAATTCACAAAAGAGCACATTATAGATCTCCCTTCATTCCACCAAAAATTGTGTCTACATTATCATACCAAGTTATCAAGTTGTTAGCCTTTTTCACTACAATTTTGTCTAGGACCAACCCAAATTCATAATTACTTTCAAAGGATAAAAATATTAGTTAAGGTTTCAGTAAGATTAGACAGAATTTGAATACCTTTTTTTTATAAAAAAAGTAAATAAGATTTGGAAAAATTTGAAAAATGGTAAAATCTCGGTCTAAGGTTTGGTGTAAAATCGAGATTCATTGAGAAAACCCAAAACAATCAATAAGTTGATTTTTTTTTAATATCGGTGGTCGATCTCGTCCGAGATGGACCAAGAAAAACAGTTTTACGAGTTTTTAAGAATGTGCTACTTTTGAAAATAAAAACCAAAAGTGTATTACTTTTTGTCAATTTTCCAAGTTATTAAGTACGAGACAAATTCAAAATGAGTTCAAGCTCAACTGGCACTTTATCCACGTTAAGAAAGGATGTCTTGGTTCAGATCCCACCTTATACTAGAAAAATAGTAACCACGAGACAAACAATGGAAATTGTTTTAAAGTAATAAATTGTTAAAAATATCACACCATTAATTAACGATCAACCAGAATAAACTATTATTTATTACGACACATATTTTATCGTTATTTATCGGTGATAAAAATTAAAATATATATATATATATATATATATATATATATATATATTTATAAATATTTTAGTTTATTTTGCTATATTTGAAAACAATTGTTGAAAATGTATATCGCAAATCTTAAATTGAATCGCTTAAAATTTGGGTGTTTTTAACTTGTGTTATAATAATTTGAATTTGGGTGCAAATTGTTTTAGTTTATATTACCAATGAAGAGAGATGTAGTTATAAAATAGAACATTGTTGTAAAAGGCAAAATTGTTAAAAATATTTACAAATATAACAAAATTTAAAATCTACTATTGATAAGCACCAATAAAAGTCTATCAGTATTAGACATTTATGAAAGTATACAATACCTATTATGAATAAATTCTAAAATTTTTCTGTAAATTTATAAATATTTTGATTTATTTTATTATATTTAAAAACAACTTAAAGGTGAAAATTGCATCAAAAGAATTTAGAAAAAGATAGTCATAACACATCTTTTTTGCATATTACAAATATAATAAGTAAATAGATATATCAAACGACTATTTGTTTTTAATTTTGCTATTTTTGCAATTATACGACTATTTATTTTTAATTATGCTATTTTTGCAATTTAGAAAATGTAGTTACATAGACTCTATTATCATAAAATTTCTTTTTGCTACTTTTCCAAAAGTCAGATAAAGATCGGGTAGGCCATAAATTATAATGACACCCTTCATTTAATGTGAATGTAAGTTGAGGGTCAAACATGGTTAGTGGTTATAATAGTGATAAATGACATTAAAAGTTACCTAAACCCTAATAGCAAAAAAAATAAAAAATGTAAAATGACAAATTTGAGTAAATAATAAAACAAAGTAAGAATTTGTCCAAAAAAAAAAAACTCTTACTTAGATTAAAACGTTAAATGTTCAAGAGTTTCTAAGTAACTGAAAGAACACAAAAATATCTTGTAAATAAACCAAATAGTAGAAGTGTAAACGTGTTGATTGGGGGACATTCTCTGAAATAACCAAGATTAATTTCTCAATCAAATCTGTCAAATATGGATTAAGTTATCGGATAATATTGTTTTTTTTTCATTCCCAACCCAACCATCGTTTAGCTTTTTAAACGATTGTTTACCCTCTTACGCAATTCTTTATTTTTCTACTTTCAAAAAATCGTTTACTTCTTACACGATTGAATAACTAATTTATACGATCATTTAACTACCTACACGATCGTTTAACAAAATATTTCTAACTTTATTTTTATTAAATATATATTAATTAAGGTTGGATTGAGTTGAACCGAATTTTTCAATCCCAACTCGAGATCCAATCCAACTCGAAAACATCAAATACATTGTATCTAAAATTTTCATAAGCAAAAATTAAAAACACCCAATATGTTTCTTAAGACTTCCAACTATCTATAAAATGCGTGTATGCAAAATAAGTAGACAACTAAGCGATGGGGTTATTAGAAACTTACGGGTGTCCACAAAGATGGACTTCTTCCAAGGTGAGGGAGCAAAGTTGATTGTATGAAGTTGTTGGTAAGTGCGTATTTGAAGGAATTGCAACTTCAAAAATGTAATTATTGTAAATATTGTCATGTTTGACAATCGATATTTCAATTGAATTTGACAACAATTTGTATATAATAATGAAAAAAATATTTAAATCCAATCGGGTTTGTAACAAACATTTAAACAAATGGAAAGTTAGATAAAATACTTGATAATAAATGATAAATTTGAATATAAATTCGACAAAATGAGAAAGTTTGTATTTTGTGTTGATTAAAAAGTAGTCAAATAAAATCTAATCAAATAATAAAATAAAAATTCAAAGGAGAAAAATAGGGAGGGAAATTTGTTTTATTTACTATTACATTGTATTATTCATAATTTCATTTTCGTTTAAACTCTCGACATTTAAAATATATTTATAACTCTATCAACTACAATTCTATGAAAAGGGAGAAACAACTATAAGTCTAACTTGTCGTAGAGAGGTGTAGGAAAAGTAGCAAATTGCAAAAGTAAACACTTAAAGAACGAATTAATGGTATATTAATATGATAAGATGATAATTAATAAAATATGATAAAATTAGAATGAAGTATATAGTTTGTTAGATGATAATAAGTATAAAATAATAGGTAAAACCTTAATTAAAATCAAATATTTAATTTGAATTTAAAATAAAACAAATAACATACTGAGAAATATAAAGATATATGATGATTAAAATGAAAATGGTGATAAAAATTAAAGATTGAATTTTACCAAATAATTTTGTGAAAAGTGGTTACCCATGAATTCAAAATTCAAAATGAGCAAAAAAATTGGCACCTTTATCTCTTGAATTCATTAGGTTGGAAACTCAGAACCGATGTTCATATTGGCACCTTTATCTGTTCAATATAATTTTCTAGGCTGGAATCTCACAACCGACCTTCAAATCGCTATTTTCTTCAATTTCTCTTATAATGACCAATTATTTATCCCTTTAATATTTCCAATAACTCCACCCACTAGCAACCATTTTCGATTGTGAGTATTTTGTTTAGATGACCCTTTTTGGAGGTCATAATGAAAATGGGCATTTTGACACTCTATTGAGTCCGCGATTCTTTCATGCAATTTAGATGTGCACTTGCAATTAACAATGTCACTTGATATTCAATATTTGATATTTGATGCACAATGCACTGTGTTATATGCTATACATTAGACACTCAATCTTCCATCTTAGATCTTAGATATTAGGTATCAAATACTTATTACTTCATGCTCTACGTTTTATTTATGTTATATACTTGCTACTCGATACTTGATACTTAAACAAAATAGAAATGCAAAATAAAAAGTGAAAAAAATGAAAGAAGAAATCCACAAAAAAAAGACAAAAGAAAAAAATGTTGAAATATATCCCAGAATGTTGAACAATACTGAATTGTCTTGTCGTGACGAACCATTGCCTTGAAACCAATTTCGACCGACCATGGTGCTAACCGTGTTGTTGATTGCTCTCTAAGGTTAACATAACTTTTCTATTCTAACACGCACTTGCCGGAACAAGGAATAGAAATAAGAACCATTGGAAGCTCAAAACTCAAGTAAGTGGAAGTGAGGAAGAGGGAGAGAGTTCGAATGGAAGACATATTGTATTTTTTAGTAATGAAACAAATGACGCCTTAAATTAACTTTACTTATGCGTTAAAGCCTACATGTCATTTCTAACAATCTCCAACAAATGACTGTAAGTTACTGGGTAGATGAAGGAGAACGAGATTTTAACAATTGAGTTCTACGCTAGAAAATGGTATTAAGCTAAACATTAATATCTAAAGATTTGAATTGATGCGTAGTGAAGTAAGACAACAACCTTGTTAGAGAGAGTGAATTGTATCTTGAACTTCTAATAACACTGGTTGAGACCCTTACAACACGTTTTATCTCTAGTTTTGGTTTTGTTTCTACAATATAGATTTGTGCCTTTATGGGCATACACATAAAATGAAATTCAAGTCATCATGAAAGCTCTAGAAAGAGACCTTTAAACTCTTTCATAGAAAGGCGGTCCCACCTTCACTATCACTTTATATGCTTCATAAAGTTTACCAAAACAAGCCACTCAAAAAGAGCTATGGAGACTTCATCATTATCCACATAAGTTATAGACCACTCAATGGTTTTAGTATCATCTATCAAGTCCGCATTTAAAGATTGTCCACACAATGGGCTATGGACCATCAAGTCTACCGCAACAGACCACCCAACAAGAGGCTATGGACCATAAAGTCTATCGCAATTGACCACCCAATATCAACTGCTATAAATCTCCGAAGAGCTTTAGGCTCATGTTCACTAAGGAATCTATAACCATTTTCCTTGTTAGCCCTTTGGTTAAAGGATCAACTAGGTTATTCTCATACCGAACAAATTCCAAAGAAATGGTTCCTTCCTTTAGCAGTTGTTTCATAGCTCCATGCATAAGGCATATATGTCTTCTTTTGCCATTATAAACACTATTCTTGGCAATATCTATGGTAGTATGTCAATCACAGTGTATGAACATAGGCACAGATGTTCCCTACAATGGTACATCTTCTAGTAGGCTTTTAATCCACTCAGCATCTTGTTCAGCCAACTCTAATGCTATAAACTCAGATTTCCATAGTGGATCTAACTATGCAAGTCTGTTTTGTAGACTTCCAAGATATTGCTCCACCCCTGAGCAAAAATACATGTCCACTAGGAGAGTTAACCTTATCATTGTTTGTAACCTAGTTTGCATCATAATATCCTTCTAATATGGCAGGAAATTTGTTAAAGTGCAAACAATAATATTTTTCCCTTTAAGATATCTCAACAGATGATGTAAAGCATCATAGTTGCATCTATCGGTATTACGTGTATATATACTTAAACTACGAACAACATGTACAATATTAGGTCTAGTGTAGTTCATTAAACACATAATACTACCTATGAGGTTTGCATATTCAGTTATTAATATAATTAAATGTAAAATCATTAATTATTTAGAAATCCAAATAAAAATAACTTTATGTATTTCATTTCTAACCTTTCTACTTCTTTTTTTTATTGAATAATTCATAGTTAGTTTTCTTTATATAATGGAAGAGAAATAGTAATTATAAATACAATGAAATAAAATGAAAATGTCAATTACAGTAAAATCAAAGTTGTAATAACTAAATCTAACTTTTAAAAAGGGCAAAATGGAGAGAAAAAAGTTTCTCCCAATAGCCACTTTTATATATAGTATAGATGTTTTTAAATACAATTATACAAGTGTTATTTATCATCATTTAACTCTAAAATAATTGACGTTTTGGTATTTTTCCTATGTTATGTTATGTTCTATCTAGTATTAAAAATGTGGTGTAGAGATTGTTCTAATGTAATTGGAGATGAATCATGGCTGCATTGAAGTCTATATTTGTTGTCAAACTCAAGTTCGTATTAGAAAAAAGTTGTGTTATGATTGAAGTTTTACTTTTAAAACTTGAAAATTGACAATAAACAATAATATATTTACTTTTAAAACATAAAACTAAACATTATTATTTTAGGAATCTTAAAATAGAATAAATTAGAAATCTTTATAATTAGTATTGTTCACATTCATGATTATTGACTAAGTATTCAATTCATTAATCCTTCCTTCCCATCATCACCGTTGCATTCTTCCCTCATCATTCTCTGAAAATCTCATAATCTCTCCCTCGATGATGGGCTCCTTGATGAAGAACATTGCTTTCTTTTTCTTCTTCGATTCACTTCACTCATTTGAATTTTCGTCATGGCAGCAGAGGAATGTGGTGAGTTTCTCCATTTGCCGATCGCATCCAGGGCACTTGAAATTTTCCGGAATTCTCCCACTGGTGTGTGGAAATTCGAACCGGCAACAAGGATGAGTAATTCCTTGAAGTTCGTCGTGGTGATTCTTGAAAGCTATGTCGAAACCCTTATCGGTGGCTTCTTGTTTCCATGAATCGAAACTCCCCAGGGTGGGCAACATGGTGGTGCTGTGCCCATTCAGGATCACGTTTGATCCTTTGCTCAGAACTGCCCATCCTCCTTCTTTGTCGTAGCTGAGGAGTTTTTTTATTTCTTGCATCAGAGGATCGCAATCGTCGGCTTTTCCTAATTGAATCTTAGAGTAAAGCATGCTCTCGATTCTAGTCCAGAAGAACCAAATCATGGTAAGATCTTGCCAGCAATACCCAAGTTTTTCTGTTGTGATTGTTGTAATAATTTTCTTGACGCGTTCTCTTTTGCTGCTTTTTCCCACGTACACCATTTCTAAGGGTATGCGTGCTGCTTGTGCTACAGTCTTCGCTGTCGTTGTGAATTTTCTTATCCATTCTATGTCGTCCCCTCCATATAAGAAGATGTATCTCTCTTCCTTAATCTGTGTTTTGAAAAAAGAATTTTTTTATAAAAAAAAGGCCTTTCAGAAACTAGCTGATTATTTTAGAATGGCTTAGGATTTGATTATGGGGATTTTAGTAATAAGTCATTGATGAGTTACCCAGTTTAGAACTGCGGGGTCAATGCCATCGACAAGCAACTCGAGCCGCCAGGTCTCTTCCTTCCAGAGAACTTCCTCTTTCACGCTGGTGAATGGAAAGGCAAGGCTTCCCCAGATCCACATCATGTGGATTGCATTCGGGCTTACAACTTTACCTTGAGGGTCTAACACCACTAGGATGGGCCTGTTTCTGAATTGCCATACTTCCCCAATGAATCTGGTAACTGCCTTGGAGATCAATGTAGGATGGTGGACTATGTGCCATGGCATTATTGACAAGAGATACTCAAACCTCTTTTGCATCGAATCATTCCACTTGATAGAATGGTCCACAATTGGGATCCACACTACCTCAAATTGACTCTCAACCCGCATTCCTTGGGCTCTTGACTCATTGTAAAGCTGATCAAGAATTGAAAGCTCATCATGGGAGATATTCAAGTCTGAGATGAGAAGTAGGACATTTTTCCTTTTTAGCACATCAAGGTTAACCTGTTTTTAACAGAGAATCAAGAGATATTTAGAAGAATGACTGAGTGGTAAGAATTGATAATGTCAATTGAGTTTGTTTGCAATGGAGAGATGTCCAGACCCTTTGGCCTGTAGAACCATCAACTAGAGGCTGCAGATCATCTTTAGGATAAATCAAAGCCTTGAGAACCTTCATGTTATCCAGGTGGTTCATTTCAAAAAGATTAATGAGCATTTGAAATGATTCGATGTCTTTCTTTTCCTCTGCATTAAGGGGTAGCCATTTATCAGTATTAGTATTACATCACCTACATGTCTGCAGATTTTGAGAGAGACAGAACTATCTATTTAATCTACCGATATGTTGGTGGCAGAGTACCAGCTTCTTTTTGAGATGATCACATATGTTTTTAAGTTTGTGAGCAAGTGTTGATAGTTCCCATGCGTCAGTACTGGTTGATAAAGCTAGCCTGAAACCAGACAACCATAATGCTCATGGTGCTATGTAACCATGAAAGAGGAAGAAAAAACTGAAGATGGATGACTGGAAAATAGAGGATGAGGACATACTCATATCCCATGCTAGTTAAGCTAGTAATTTGAGTTGCACTGGAAACAATACTCCTAATGGTCCAGTAGACTGCAGTTGGGATATGGGCCACTGCTGTGGACATTGCTGGAACCTCTTGTGAGATATATGCTGATGGAAGTTCCTTCAAGTCAATAATGCACCAAGTTACATCCAGTATAGCTGCCACAAGTTCTTTTAGCGCATCAAACTTTGGCTTTAGTGCAATTGAGTGCTCAAAGATTCCTGGAAGTTGCTTCAAAATTGCCATTGCTTTGGCAAGTTGGTTTTGTGAGTAAATCTGGGCAAGAAGCCAGAATTCCCCGTAGTTCAAAGCAAAAGCTGCTAATGTCAGCACCAGCTTAGCATCCCACCTGTAGCTTGCCAACATATTAAAGATTGCCAATGTTGTTGCATGTGGATCTATCCCCTCCAGAGCCTTGTATGATATCTGGATCAAGTTTATCATTTC
This sequence comes from Cucumis sativus, assembly GCF_000004075.3. Lineage (NCBI taxonomy): Eukaryota > Viridiplantae > Streptophyta > Magnoliopsida > Cucurbitales > Cucurbitaceae > Cucumis > Cucumis sativus. The sequence goes on from NC_026657.2 coordinate 23,877,870, forward strand.
AATATGTCTGTACTTAATATTACATCATATTACACTATCACTGGTGTATAGGGCTAGTTTCATTGCCATTGCATGGAAAATAGTTGTTATTAGAAACTTGAATAAATCAGTAATGATTTTCCAATCACCTCACTAGAAATCCTATCAATTGTGTAGGACAAAGCTTCCAACATGGTAGTGAGGCCCGCTTGATGGGTGCCTGTTTCCTCCAAGCTCTCTAGTTGTTCATATGAGCCCTGTGTTTTACCGTCCATAATTAGTTAGGCATAGAAGGGAAGTTATTTTACATGAAAATGGAAAAGGTCATCAAATGAATTAGGTCAATTTACACCTCTAAGTAAACTAGACTAATAATTGTATCAACTTAAACTTTGGACTTTCATAAGTGTCGGCTTACATACTTCATTACGATCTGTTTGGACAAATATCACGTGAGACTTATAATTTTATCAAGTAAACTACTAAACTTTAATCAATGAATCAATTTAGACTCAACTAAATTATCTTTTGAAATTTATCCATGCATCGATTCTAATAGTCTATTTTATTGACCCAAGGTTTGAAGAAATCTCCACGTTTAAAAGTTGAATGCATGGACAATTTTAAACTGTTATTTTAATAAAAGGTTTAAATAAGTTTACTTATAAACAATTTAGAAGTTTAATTAAAATAATCTACGATACTTTTCCAAGTTGAGTTCGAATGGGGCATGAGGTGTTGTAAATGTTCATGGTCTAAATTAATGCATTCATTTAATTTATATCAAAACAACCCTTTAGTTTAGAGATTTTAATTGAAAATTTCTCTGGTTATAAACACCCAATTTCAACAATTTAAGACGACTCTCTGTTGTCTGCTTTAAGTGTTTGAAATTTTTTGTAGGCAGAATGCTTATATCATCACATTCTATCAACTCATTGGATGAACTACTTGTTGAAAAGGATTAGTTCCATACCGTGGCATCAGCCGCTAAGGTGGCACGTTTCAGGATGTTTTCAACCAGGCGTAGAAGCGATCTTGTGTCAACATCTCGATCATCAGGATCATGGGTGGCTAGAATTTGCTTCATCATCACATTGTCGTCAGAAATGGCGGACAAGAACTTGTTACCCTTGGCCAATTGATGTCGAGAGGCGAGCGAGAACTTATTACCACTGTCCATTGTTATACAACACAAATGTAGGGAAGTCACAGCAGGTTGTGTGGAATGGGAATGTATGGAAGATGAATTGCCAAATTTATAGCCTCAAGAAGGAGCAAAGTTTCTGTTGAATCAACTTTTTTTCTTTCTCTTTTTGGTTAAATTTCTTCTATGTCAAGACGCCTTTGTTTGTGGACCCTTTAACTTACAGTTTACATTTCATTTTTGTCTGCAGGATCAGAATATTTATCTGGGTCTTACGTGTTCTGATTGGTAGAATCGAAAATGGAAAGGCAGTAAGATTCAAAACCAAAACTCTAATTCATTAGCATTTAGGATTTCAGATCGTATCTGGTTTATGCTTCTGCTTGCTTAGTTTGTTATGTTGAATTTGCCTGATGTTTAGTGATTTATGGATCCTATATGGTTTTGTGATGATGTCTTTTAGTTTATTTGAATCTTCTACTTAGAAAAATCTATTAAAACAATATTTTAAAGATCTATCATGAAATATGAAATTTCAAACGATATTCTAAATGTTTGTGTATATATATTGTTCTCTCTGTAGTTGTGGATTATGTAAAATCTTTTTATGTTTTGTCCTTTTTTTCTCTTATGGAAAATGTCAAAATCCCAAACTTTCTGTGATGTTAATGTGATGAAAATTTATCACGATATTCTTTTCATAAATTGAGGAAGAAGAGAACATGAAAAATGATCCAAAAGCATTTAGAGAGAATTTGAATTGACTTCAGAAAAAAATGGGAATTCATTTTTATTTAAATTTTTTTATAAAACAAACTAGGAGAATTGTAAAAATTGATTCAAATTAGAAAATTTTGATTTTTTTTTTTTGTGTGCATATCATCAATTTTTTTCAAAAAAATATTACTTTAGTGCTGGTTTTCATATTGTTTATAGTGGGTGGCATGGCCTCAAAATTAATTATTGTGTTGTGCTTGTTTTTATTTTCACCAGGACTCCACAAAGTATATACATATGGTCTTTGTGAAATAATAATTCAAGTCTCATATAATGACGAAACTATTATTATTTCTCCTTTGTGTTGTAATTCACTTTTCTGAAATGGTTTGAAAATGATAGTAAGTTTGAGAAAAAACAATTCAAGATTCTATTTTTGTTTTGTCTTTGAAATTAAATTAAGATTCCAACAAATAATAGTCAAAGAATTTGTTAGGAAAATTACTGGATTTTATAAATAAAAAAGAAACAAAAACAAATACCAAAAAGTATAAACTTTATGGAACAAAATTTCAATTGAGTAATAATTGATTGCTAAATAAACTTCTACCACATTACATTTGTCAGTCATTTTCTATTATTATTGATGTGGACAACTTTTGATTGCTTCCTTTCTTGACTTGCAAATATAGGTGAGAATTTGTTAGGAAAGTAGTGATAATTAATTAGAAGAATAATGTTATACTTTATTGAATAAACTCAAAACTGCAAAGTTGCTTCCTTTCTTTACTTGCAAACGTAGATTGAGAATGTTCATAATGTATATTAAATTGGAAAATTGTGAAGGGGAGACAACGGGAAAGGCTTTGGCCCCTTGCTTTTGCATTGCATATATTTCATTACTGATTGCGTTTTTAAACACGAGAAGAATACTAAACTGTATCAATTGTACATATTTTTTTTTGTATAATAAATTTTGTATCAAGTGTATCAATTGTATAGACCGGTGTATTATTAAGTTTATTAATTATATAACTCAATGAATCATTATCAAGTATATCAATAATATACTAGTAAACTATATCAACATATAATAAAGTAAATCATTATCATGTATATCAATCAAGTTTACAAGTTTATATTAATAGTGTATTAGTAGAACTTCAAGTATATCAAATATATTTAACCAATCGAGTATATCAATGAAGAATACTAAGTGTATATGTAATACATCATATCACGTGTATTAAACATATCAAATTCATTAAATGTACTAGTGAAGCATAATAAGTTTATCAGCAACGCATCACGTGTAAGGGCAAATTTATTAAGAGGCTAGGAGGGCAGGTGCCCCCCTCACCATTTCCAGTTTTTGTATTTTAATATTAATTTTGAAGTGTTAAATTCCAATATATATTAAATAATACTCTATTGTTACTAAGGGCTCGGTAACGTTTCCATTTCCTATTTCATGTTTCTTGTTTCATGTTCCTTGTTTCTTCGGTTTTTTAGAACAAGAAACATGAACGTGTTTGATAACTGTTTCTGCTTTCTTTATTTTCTTCGAGATTTATTTTTTATTTTATTCAAGTTATTTATTCACATCTAATCTAATTACACTACCCACTTTATCAAATCTAGATAGGAATGTCTTTTAATAATCTTATGGAGATCAAAATGAATATTGGGATTTGAAGGATTGAGTCAGTGAGAAGGAAGACGAAAACCCACGATGAAGAGGATTGAAATCCACGACGAAGAGGAAGACAAAGACCTACGGCGAAAACACAAATCCAACGCAAACCCAAATCCACGCGAAGAGGAAGAAAAAAATTGAGATACGATGAAGAGAAAGACGTCGTGTAGAGGAAGACAATGAGAGGCGAGAAGGAAGATGGCAAAGACAATGAGAGGAAGAGGAATACGATGGTTATTTGGGGAAGACGATGGAGATAAGAGGAGAAGAAAAAGAAAACCGCGTGGAGAGTGGTTATTTGAGGAAGAAGATGGAAATAAGAGGAAGAAAAAAAAAATCATGTGGAAAAATGAAAAAGGAAATAGAAAAATAATTGAAAAAAAAAAGAAACCGATAAAAATAATTGAGAAAAAGAAAAAGAAAAATAATAAAAATAATTGAGAAAAATAAAAAGAAAATTAGTAAAAATAATTAAGGAAAAGAAAAAGGAAACCAATAAAAATAATTGAGAAAAAAATCCATAAAAATAATTGAGAAAAATGAAAAGAAAACCGATAAAAAATAATTGAGAAAAAGTAAAATCAAACCGTAAAAAATAATTGAGAAAAAAGAAAAGGAAACTAATAAAAATAATTGAGAAAAAGGAAAAGGAAGCCGATAAAATAATTATGAAAAAAGAAAAAGGAAACGAATAGAAACAATTGAGAAAAAGTAAAAGGAAAAGGAACCAATAAAACTACTTGAGAAACGGGTTAGAAACTATTTTATTTTTCCAATAATTCCTTATAAAATGAGAAACATTTTTACTTTTTTGAAAACGAGAAACAAGGAACGTTAACAAGCACATTTGTTTCTTAAAAAATGAAAACAGAAACAGAAAACAAGAAATAAGAACTTTACCAAACGGGCAAACTTATCGGTGACACATTTAAGTGTATCAGTGAAACAAAATGAGGGAAAATTTGTAACTTTCTATTTTCAAATCTAGGTTCGGGTTGGAATTGGGTTTTGACATTTTTGTAAAACCAAAAGTTGCGTATTATAGGTCAAATTTATTAAATATATAACGATAAAAGTGCAAGAAACCCTAAAAGTTATAGTGAGTGTATTTTAAATAAATTGATAAGTTAAATTATATCATGCATCAAATAATATACGTATAATCTTTTTAAATACTCGAGTGTATCAGACATTAATAAATAAATATTTGAAATAACATCTCAAGTGCATTGACAATATACGAAAGTATCAACAATTGTATATAACAATAATTAATATTCCAAATGCATCAACAATATCATACAACAACTTACAACAATGAACATTCAAACAATAATTTATTTTGGAGTAAAAGTATATGCATTACATTTTAAGGGTATCAGGTATATCAAAGGTTCATCAAGAGCATATCAAGTGTATCAAGAAGAATCAAGTGTAACAAGGAGTATAGATTTATCAAGATGTTTGGTGTATCAAAGAGTATCAGGTGCATCAAGTGTATCAAAGAGTATCAGGTATATTAGGTGCATTAGGCATGTGTAGAGGTGTTAAAAAAATAATTGAAAATCGAGCTGAAACCAAATGTATGCGGTTCGATTTGAATTGTGTTAAATTGAAATTGCTTCTTATTCTGTTTAGTTTGGTTTAATACTAAAACCAATTCTAAAATTAAACTGAATCACCTTATTTTAAAAAAACTATATATATATATATATATATATATATATATATATATATATATATATATATATATATATATATAATTGAATATATAAGTATAAATGTATAACTTAGGGTGGAGCAGTAGAGGTAGACGACACTCGACAGAAGTGGACGAAACACAAATGCAACGATTGATTCGACTCCTCATCTTCGACTCTCCTCAGTCCTCACTCCGTTCAACGTCCACAGCGACTCCTCGTCTCCTTAGTCCTCATTTCGCTCGGCGCTCAGTACTATTGCGTTTGAAGTTTTAAATCTCGATTCGAATAATCTCAAACCCTCTGACAGTGACCTTCACTCAGTCCTTAAGTCCTCACTCAATGAGATTTAAAATCAAACTGCATGATTCGGTTTGACACAAACGAATGGTTTGGTTCAGCTTTGGATGAGATTTTTTTTCATTTTGCAATTTGATGCGGTTTCAGCTTCAAACCATGAACACTCCTAGTATTCGGTCTATCGAATGTATATCAGTAACGATGACATTTTGTGACATTTTACATCTTGCATATGTGAGTTGAGTTTTGTTTTTACCATTTTTACAAATAATAATTTGAGCCAAAAATCCTTGGAGTTTTAAAGGGGGCACAATCACTATTCCAAAGGTAGAATATAATAAAATTCAAAATTAATATTAAAATACAAACTAGGAATGTGAGGGGGGCATGTGCCCCTTGGCCCCTTCGCTTATGAATGTGTGCGTTATGAACTTAATTATTATAACTTGTGTTAGCTTTTTTTTTTTGCAAGAGTCCTTATAAACGTAAGACTACCACTATCTTCAATCCTCTAACATGAAGGAAACATTAATTATAAACAAAAATAAGATAAGAAAGATGATTTTAAAAGCATAATCTAATAATAATAAACTTAAAAAATCCTAAAGAAGAAAAATAGATTCCAATCCAAATTTTCACCAAAAACCAGAAAGAAGAAAAGAAAAAAATCGTCAGAATCAAATTCCTCAATCGTTATAAAACGTCACAATTGCAATTCTCTTATTATCAAAAGTCAAAACTAATGAAGAGTTAAATTAAAGGCAACAAAGTCCTGTAGCTCTAATTGAGGAGAAGTACCATCGCCATCTCAGCACATCGATATATAAAATAAAAAAACAACTCAGAAACGAAAATTAATACTCATTCAACAAAAAAAAATTCAGGAAAACGATTTATCAAGCACTTAATATGCAATGATTATTGTTCAGTAAGTTAACCAGAAACAGGAAGCTAAAGGTAAGTAGTAACAAAAACTCCTCGAATACACAAAAGGAACAGAATCAAATCTCAAAAACCAGCCACCATATATTAGCAAAAAGAGGACGAGACTGACGAACTTAAACCATGAACGAAGAGGAAATTTTCCATTTCAGCAACCAAACGGATCAAAGTAGAAGTAAGTTTCAATCAACAAAGTTAAAAAATCATTTGAAATTCCAAAACAAGTAAAAATAAAAAACAAGAGAGAAGAGAAGATTACGGTAGAGAGAAATGCGGGACGTTGTGACAGATTGAAGCTTCAGATTCAGTGAAAGTGGAGAAGTGGAACTAATTGCGCGAATAGTTATGAATTTGTAAAATGCTGTGCGCCTCGCGATTTTTGAACGGTGATTTTATTTATCTATTTTAATAGGTCCTTTTGGGAATTTAAGAAGGTTTTCCCCCCTCTCTTCGCTCTTAGGTTAACACTTGAAAACTTTTATGAAACCAAGATTTTAGTCTCTAAAGAATTTAGGGTTTAAGTTTTTTTTTTTCTTTGGGTTTTCTAGTTCAAAGAGCGAAAGAACAACTTACCAAATTGCATTCACCTCTTAGCTAAGATATCTTTGTTGTATAAAGAACAATCCTAATTGGATGTTAAAGTTGTAAGGGCATAAACAACTTTGTTTTTCTCTCACTAAGGATGTGGCAAAATTGAGAAATATTAACGAAGTTTACAGCAACAAAAATAACGTCCTCCATTAACACTTATCATCTAAATAGTTTTGCTTTCTATTCAACATATGAATAACTTCTAAAGAAACAGATTTTACCTCAATGGCGGCATGTCTGAGACGACCCTAAAAAACCTTCCAAAACAAACAGATTCTACCTCAAAACAAACAGATTCTACCTCAATGGCGGCATGTCTGAGACGACCCTAAAAAACCTTCCAAAACAACTTTGGCCTCAAGCATATTGACACTTCAACCTTTGCTAATACTCTTGTAGCCCCTAGGATTGATCACCCCAACAACCCTGTGAACTTGAAATATGAGTTAGAGGTGATCATTGATCGAACGATATTGTTTCTAGAGGCTCAAATTGGAGTCGATGAACACTGTTTCGATGTTCATTAGTTGACATTTGACAATTTAGATGAATATTGTGCAATAGATCGGCCAATCAGTCGAATTTTTCCATTTACATCTCTGTTACGTGGCAAGCAAAAAATTGCCGAGGCTTTTGATCCAACCAAATATTTGTTGTGTTTTCTACACTAATTTTGTAGTATTAGAGTAGTGACAGGTAGATCTATAGAGAATCGCCCAATAATTCTTTTAAATCACTCAACACTAAGTAACCAAAGGGGTTTAATGAATTGATGAATCAAAAACCGATAGAAACATTGCAAGGAAACGAGATCAAATAAGAATTAAAGTTGAGTTATCAATTGAACAAATTCGAGATTGGAATCACACTTAATTTGTCACTCAATCATGGATTGATTTCATAAATTGCTTACAATCTAATCAATTTAACTTAGCCAATCACTTCTAAAAAGCGGGAAGGACATCCTAAAAGTGAAAAAACCTTCTAAACATGCAAATCAATAAGTCTGAAGTAAGTCTTAAGTCTTGGGGCAATGCTAAGATAAACTAATTAACTATGAACACCCTAAATTAAATGTTTGATGTGAATTTCTTCTAAGCTAGATAGACGAATGTTATTAATTGGAAAAGTCGAATAAATAAACAACCATATCGCAATTGATATGGACCGAGACCTATGAGTTGCATTAATAAGCTTTATTATTTTAAATTATTTGTTAGCATTTTTATTTTAGAGTATTTGAATAGCATTTTTATCTCCATTTGACCAATTGAGTTTAAACAGTGAACATGAATCTTTAAACAAAGTAAGTTTGCTCGGATCTTGACCGTATGGATCAATCGGGACGAGGCCGCCGTGGAAGCTCTTTAGTCTCGAAATTGGATTTACTTAAGATAGCTAAGAGTGTACATAGATCACTAAATTGTTTTAGGATTATTACAATCACTTAAAAGTAAAAAGAAAAGAATCAAACCTATTAAGTTAGCAGAAATGACCTCCAACTAATTTGATGTTTTCTACTGTATTAAAACATTTTATTAATGTTTTAGGTTTTGAAACCATAAAGAGGCAAGTCTACAACTTTGTTACTCAAGACGTGTTTGAGACATGAAGTGGAGTGGATGAAGTGGGCTATAATAGGTCACTACTTGTTTTGAGTAAGGTTTAGTTTTAGTTGAAGATTACGATTCATATTTCAAACAACCCTTGTTATTATTCTTCAACTCTAAATTAGAGTTTTGTTTCAAGGATTGAAAAGTTTCGTTGGCCAACTTTCATAAACCACTTCCAGTGATTGTCGTCGACCAATCTCCGACCTTCACTTCTAGTGACTCCATAGATGAACTTTGAAAAATCAACTCCGATGATCACCACCAACCAACCTCCAATCGTCATCGGTCAAACTTAAAAAATTTTAGTCAAAGCACTATTAAAAGAGAGTCATCAAACACATTTGTATTTTTATTTTAAGATGTATTTATCAAAAAGGATTAAATAAAAACAAATTTTTTAAAAACTTCTTTTTTATAAATCATTCCAAATATGCGTTGGATTAATTATAATCATATTTTTATAAAATACTCCCTCATTTTTCTATTTTTCTTCTTTAGGATTTTTTAAGTTTATTATTATTAGATTATCCTTTTAAAATCATCTTTCTTATCTTATTTTTGTTTATAATTAATGTTTCCTTCATTTTAGAGGATTGAAGATAGTGGTAGTCTTACGTTTATAAGGACTCTTGCAAAAAAAAAAAGCTAACACAAGTTATAATAATTAAGTTCATAACGCACACATTCATGAGCGAATCTATTAAGGGGCCAAGGGGCCAAGGGGCACATGCCCCTCACATTCCTAGTGGACGAAACACAAATGCAACGATTGATTCGACTCCTCATCTTCGACTCTCCTCAGTCCTCACTCCGTTCAACGTCCACAGCGACTCCTCGTCTCCTTAGTCCTCATATCTTCACTGATTCTTCTTTGAAATTTGTAGATTTCTTTCTTGAAGGAAGGGCAGTTCAGTTCTCGGGTTTCAACTTTGTTAGCTAATTTATAGCAGTGTGCTTTTGTGGCTCTCTGGTGTTGCATTGTTATGTCAAACCATCAATCTGATACAGCTGACCAAGATAAACTCGAACCTGATACCTTCTGTTACTTCAAACGGGAAGTTATAGATTTGTTATCTCAAGAGGATAATGTACCCTCTCCTCCCCATAATTCACAGATATCTGGAGCTTCACCCCCATTTAGTGATTGCATAGGACCTAAGCTGTCTCATTTTAAAAAGGAAAAACTGAAGACATTGCTCAGGCAGAGTGTAGTTACTCTTTCGAAAGAAGTAAATGAGGTATACTTGGGGTACAAAATCTTGGTTGTCGAGTACAACCTAGCACCGGGCTTGTTATTTGTTTGATAATTTAATAAATATGTTATGAATTGTGGAGTACAGTCCACTCCATCTTCTTAGTTATGTGTTGAACTCAATTTAGCACTTATTAAACAAGTAGAAACTTGTTTCTAAAGCATTATGTATTAAAGCAGAACTGGAAAATTATTCTTTCAGCATTTAATTGGCACCTTGCTATCCTGATAGATATGATCAGTATTCTTGAAGTTGTTTCTAATTGTCATCCTTTCGAAAAAGAAAATGAAATTATATGGATTTACTTCATCAGAGCTTTTTTTTTTTGTCATTATGGCTGGAACGTACCCCTCGTATCTTTGATGACAAGGTCACCTGTTTTAACAATATATATCACTTTCTTGGTGTAAATTTTACCCTCTCCTTAGCTCTTACAGTCTTCTCTTATTGCCTTGTACAAATGTTTCTTGCAATTCTTTTGACGCATAGTTTGCCCTCTTTTGTAATACCATCTTATCATGAAAAATTTCTATGTTTCTCATAAAAGAAAAGAATTAGGAAAGAAAAAAAAATTGTGAAGGAAGGAGAACTGCCAAAGATCTAAATATTTTTTCTAGCTACTTTTGTCTTCTTTTTTTAACCTTTGTTAACTGGATGAATGGATTTTCAATTACTGTTGTTGCTATTGTGCTGCAGATGCTTGAGCCTGCTCGATCTACCCAGCGCTTGAAGTCATATTTGAGATCCAAAAAGAATTTGGAAAAAGTGGCTATGAATAATGTGAAGCAAGCTCCTTTTAAGAAACTCAAATCCTTATCCTCTTCAACCGGCCTATCTGCACATGAGGATTGTGCTAATCTTGGATCTAGTATGATGGTAAAGCTTGATATCTACAGATGCATTTTGATTTACAGTAGTAGTTAACAGTTTAGTGAAAGTGAACTGATGTATCTCTTCCATCTTCTTGTGAGTTGTAAAGTACCTTGGGTGAATGGAATCTTTCTGGATGACCTGAAATATCCTTTCACTCAATAAATGAAATCTAAATTCATACTGAAATTCATACTTTTTGTTTTAGAGTCATAGGTTGGTCATTTTTTTTTTTTTGAGGTTTAAGTGCAAATATTTTTAAATAAGAGAAGTGAGCAGTTTGTTTGGGAGAAGTCTAAAGGTGGATGTTGTCTTGGGTTTTTAAATAAATATTTAGGATATTTTTCATTAGATTAATAGTAATGAATGATTAGGATAGTGGTTTCCAAAGAAAAGAAAGCTGGTAGGTTTTAATATGAAATTATGGTTTGGTCATTTGGTATGCAATCCATAAAGCTCGAGTTGATTTTTCTCTCAAATGCCAATTTCTTAGTTCCTCTCATTCCAACATTCCTTTTAGATTGTTGGTACCTTAATTCAAAACTGACATTTCAGGGATGGGGGGTTGCATGCTTCTGACATTCTATTTAAATTTTTGGAACCATTTGGCATGCTGTTCAACATCTTGTTGATCAGGTTGCACCCCATGATTCCATATTATGATCTTTCACTAATCAGAAGAAAGAAAATGGTTTTCTACCTCCCCTCTACTGGACTTTAATTAGTTGTCAATGGTAGAAATCCCTGACTTTGAGCAAATTTGACAAAACTATGTGTCTTATGTGCTAAGAAAGAAGAAAATAGTGGATCAAGAAAATTTGTTTTAAGTTGATGTAAGTTTTCATTTTTCTTCATTAGAGGCAATTGAAGTGTTTCTCATAAGCATAACAGTGCATGGTAATGGTTTAGTTTTTTTGTAGACTTCAAATTTTTATATTAGTTTTGCTTATCCTTCTCTCTTTCATGCCAGATAGATGATGAATTGCAGTTTTTTCTAGATAATTATAGCGAGCAGATTGAAGACGTAGTTGCAAAATTTTCAAATGATCTATCTGGAACAGTAATATTCTATTACCCCTTCTCCCATTTCTCGTTGATTTGTATTGCATGCGCATCCAATTGCTTTCAGTAATATGTAATGCAATTTTAATACTATTATTACACTACTTTTTTTTACTTTGACTGCTAATTAACATCAAATAATGGATTGTCAGCTAGGGCACATGGAGCAACAACTTGAGGAAGTTCTTGATTCTGTACTATCAAATTTCAGGTATGGCATCAAGTCGTAGTGAGAGAATTAGAGACAGAGGGAGGGAGGAAAAAACAGACGATTTTAGACATATCATGGCGGTGTCCCAGCATGTTATAAATTGTAACTTTGAAGCCAGCTTACCTTTATTCCTCTTGTGAGAATATATTGTGCTTGAATAATGTAGTCAATCACTATATTGCCTCTCTGGTTCTTTTTATTATATACAAAATTTGGTAAATCTGCTAAACTTTTTTCTGTTCAGAAATTTTGTAAAAGTATCAACTTGGACGTTTTTTTTTTATTAAATGGGTACCAGGAACCAACTGTTTATCTTCCAGACTATATTTATCTTTAAGTGGCCCAAATGAGTCATTAACTTTCTTTTTTTATCTACCTAGTTAATTATTAGCTTTCATTTCAGGCCTATGACCTTCAAGGAAAAAGAAGAGCTTCAGAAATTGATTCAGAAGCTTCCACCAGAAAATATCAGGCGTGTTGCAGAAATTGTCATCCAACATAGGACCGATAAAACAGATCTGTCTGGTGAAATCCATATTGGTTTGGATAAAGAGGTGAGTGAAGCAGCGCAGTAATATGCATGGAATAGTTAACATAGACTGAATCTATTTACTTATTTATTTTGCAGAATAACACTACTCTCTGGAGATTGTATTACTATGTCGAAGCAGTTGAGAAAGCAAAGAAGCTGGCATCAAAATGACTGTTCATCAACTATCTACCTATCTGAGATGGATGACTTCATCATTTTTTTTTCGAGGGTCCAAGAATCTCTTTTGAAGGAAAAGACAATGCCTTGCTCTTCTTTTAAACAAGTTTTGAAGGCTCTTAAAGTTCATGTGAAAACGTTCAGAAACCCCTTTCTTTGTTTCCTGGCTTCGCAGGTGGCTGCCGGTTGGTGGTCTCTTTGATTTTGGGGCTAAAAGGACATTTTTTGTCCCAACGTTTCTAAGGGACGATGAAATCCTATCTGTACCCCTCAATTGAATTCCACATTATCTAGAATTCAAATGAAATTGTAAATCATTTGGCACTTAGCTTTGTGCCATTTACAACTTTTAAGAACTAAAATATTTGTTAGTCATATTCCAGAGAATGTGCTTCAGTTTTGACTTTTTATTTGTGTTTAAATTGGCAACACAGTACCCGTTTTTTTTTCTTTTTTTTTGTCCCTGCCTGGGACGCCTACTTTTTGCATTATGTTCATGTCCAACCCTCACGCACCCCACTACCAACTGCAAGACCCAATAAGGATTTCAAATTAGTGAGTTTTCATTATCTTCTGTAAGGCAGCGTTGGTTGTACTAAGACCATTTCTTAAAAGAAAATACTCTGATGTTTGCACAAATACAGTGAGTGATGTGGTGAATTATGTATTTTAATAAGGGAAGGATCAAGTATTTTCAGTTGTATATACCGGTTTGAAATTCTTGTGAGCTAACACAGCGTAGAAAGGGTCTGAGCCTGACAACAAGCCCAGCAACCTCAGAACCCAATTGAATGGTGAGTTACGTTCTGCATTGCCACTTGAAGCAGGCATCTTTCTAATAATTTCTGGCTCTGTAAAGCCTTCAACGCATTGGAAATATTGAACTACTAATTGTAGTCTGCTGTATGCAGACCCATCTCTCCATGCACTCACAGCTTTCTCATAGAACATTCTGTTGCTAAAGCTGATGATGAATACTCCTCCTGGCTTCAGCACCCTGAACACCTCAGCAAACACCTACAATGAATATATGTTGGTTAGGTCTTTCATTGTTATAAATTTCACTATGCTTAAGATTGTTAGGATGTCATAATTTTTTAGCAAAGACTTCATTATAAGTTTTTCAAGAAGTAGAAATGATCTTAGGATATTTGTTAAGTTTTGGTAATTCTTTCTTTTGTTGCTCCCATTGTTTTCTATTTTCTACCTTTTATGAAAAATTTGGGGGTGGGGATGGGGAGTTTTGGTCCTCCAACCTCGAGAAAGAGTAGATACTTTAATTGCTGAGTTAGGCTCATGTTTTGCTTCTATTTTCTACTTCTATGAGAAACCAGAAAGAGTACACATGGAATGATGGAAGACTAATTAAAAGAACAGGAAGCCACACAGAGGTACTCCAATTGCTGAGAATAAGAGATTTTGATAATCTCCCAGCTGAAAGGTTAGTTTCAATGAGGAATTGGAACCGATTTTTGAAACTCACTTTTCAACTCTCTAAAAATTCTTATCTTCCTCCTGAGCAAAATGTTGGTAAAGGAGATGTTTTCTTTCAAGTGTCAAAAATTGATGAAAATTGAAATCCTTACGACCTTTGAGCATCTTTGAATAAAAATAATATGCCATTGGATGAAGAAGCACAAATGTTAACACTACATGGGGATTGGCTAAATCTGATTAATTCTTGTTTGGTTAGTCTAAAAATATGGAAATAATATGGCGTAACATAGAATGAAAGGAATTGACAACCTTCTCAGGCTGTTGAAGATACTGCACACTAACAGTGCACACAACTGCATCAATACTGCAACTCTTCAACTCTAGCTTCTGATCTTCATTAAGATCCTTCACAAAGAAGTAATCAAGTTGGGAGTTTTTGGCAAGTTCTTGAGCATTTAGGCCATGCCCAACCACTCTTTTATACTTTACTTCTTTCGGGAGATGGCTAACCCAAGAGCTCATCAAGTCAAAGACTTCAATACCCGGTTGCAGCCTTTCCCGATACAAATTGGTTAATGTGGAAATGAAGCCATCATCAACATGAGTTACAAAGCGCGGAAAAGTGTAGAATTCTCGATCTGGGTAAGCATTAAGCTTTATTCTTTCTTGTGGGGTAAGAACCTGGCGTCTGATATTGCCTGCGGCTGTTGTGGATTCGTGGTTTGTTTGGCCATTTTCTTTCAAATTGGCAATGGTTTTTGATGCGTAAAGGAGGCGTCGTCGGGGTAGGTTTGCTTTGCCTGCAGATGAACAAAGACTGGGAAGAAGCCATGGATGGGTGGTGCTTGTATCAATGGCCAGCATGAAGCATGTGTTTGAAGTTGAACTAACCGGGCTTTGAGATTTGGGGACTTCAAGCACTTAGGTTCAGAGATAAGCTCTTTTCATTTGTGGCCATTTTCTACTTTCATAGTTAGTTGGGCCAATGCCTAGCAGAGATAGGACAACAGATATTTTCTGTTCAAACTTTTTTTTCTTTTTTTCTCATTTGGGCAAAATATCTTTCTTTCCTTTCAAAATATCAAATAATCTTTGGTATCGGTGTCAAACCCCTGGTGATTTAAGATGTAATTATAGTTTATCATGCGGAGAGAAAACTTGATTTTTGAAAATATTCATCAGAATGTTATTAAAGGAATCGAGAAGTTTTAGTTTAAATTCTAAACCAAACATCCTAGAGTTACCACCACACAATAACTAACTAAAGACGACTATTACAAAAGGATTTAAAGAATCTGTAAATGAAAAAGAAACTCATCCTCCAGTTGATGTAGAAACAGGAAACATGTTTGGAGCATAAGATTTGTTCAAATCTGCCACGGATTGATATGTAAATCAGCTAGTAATTTGATATTTTAAGCATTATGAGCATATTTCTTTAAATCTTCAAAAGAACCCAGCTTTTTTGGTTGTAGCTCGTTGTACGCTCTCATTTGAGATCGAGTCTTTTGAAGTGGATTATAATGAGGTCCCCTTCCTTGAATATAGTGTTTGATTATTCGAATCATCTAGTACATGACAGTCCAATCAAGGAAGGTAAATTAGCTAAGTCCTATAAACATAAGATCTCTTTTAAAAAAAGTTAAAATCACATCCAAAATTTTGATACAAGAAAGAAAATGAAACATTTTACTAAATCTATTTACCATAACAAGCATAAGATGTAAACTATAGATTTGCTAGACAACTATGTTGAGTTTTTAAGAGAAGAATGTAAGGCAATAGGGTTGAAAGGTATAGAGAAATGTTTAAGTGTTGGGTAGTTATAAAGTTAATAGGGAACCAAGCAAGTGTAGCAATGTGTCTTGAAGAGTTGGTGTTAGGCAACCAAAGAGGAAAAAGTGTGTTGAAATGGCTAAGTGTTGGCCAGGCAAGCAAGAGGATGCAATGGTGTTGAAATGGCTAAGTGTTGGCTAGGCAAGCAAGAGGATGCAATGAGGCCAACAATGTCAAAATAACCTTCCATGCAGCCAAGTGAGGTGTTGGTGAGGTGGGAAAGACGGTCACATGAGTGTCCTAGGCGGCCAAGGGCAAAAGGGTTAGGCGACAAGAGTACATAGTGAGTAGTATGAGTGTCGAGTGCCCTATATGGTCAAATATGAGTATCTATGCATTTAAGTTAGTCAAATAACCTCTAAGTAGCATAGGAAGTAAGAGTTAGGTGTTGGATTGAAAGTTAGATGACAAGACGTCTTGTGTTGAAGGCCTGCGGCAAGGTCAAGCAAAGGACTAGACGAGCTCAAGGTTGAGGACCATGCTTTCAAGGGTGAGTTTCTAAGCTTGAGGCAATGAAAGAGTGTTGATTGAGTGGTTTTATAGATGGCCAAGCATGCATTAACTTCAAGTTCAGCAAGCACTCGTTATCAAGTTTAAATTATGCAAAAACTATTTGTAAGCCAACTTCAACAAGGTGTGCTACCATTTTACTCGTGCGAATTAAATGAATCTAGTCTCAAAAAAATCCTAAGATATTCTAATTTTCTTGTGAGGACTGTTGAAGAGAAGGAAATTGGGGAAGAACTCTGTTGGTTGAAGGAAAGCCTAGAAGCTTACTTTTCAAAGGATTCTGAAACAACCTTCAAATATTTGAGTCCAACTGAGACAATAATTAGTGTTTTAATCTAATGTTTTGAGCTAAGCTAGTTAAGAAGATAACAAGCAAGTTTGTAGAAGGAAATTTCTTGATTTAGTGAACGAATTTTTAGTTACAAATTTTTTATATTAAAATTTGAATATGAAACTACATAGAAGGTTTGAACATTTGTGAAAAGGGACTTAAGTCGAGGGTTAGGAGGCTGTGTGTAAAAGGATGTGGAGACATGTGAAAAGTAAATCTCATTAGGTCAGAGCAAAGCATGGGAAGCCCAACACATAGCCAGGCAACAAGGCTTGCATGCGCTAAGGGTATGCACAGAAGGGGCAAGTAGGCGGTCGATCATGGTGACAGCATGCGGCACAAGGCATGCGAGGTTAGCACCCAAACTGACACCCTCATGGAACAAACGTTATCACTGCTCAATCATGTGCTGCCCATGTCTTAGTGCTAAAATGGACCAATGTTTATGTTTTTGTAATTTTTTAGCAAAGTTGGTAATCTTTTAAGAACAAGAGGATTAATTAATGATTTAATTCTCTTATTCTAGGTCAAGAAGAAATTGGACAAGTCTATAAAAACGAGGGAGTTAGCTTAAACCTGTGAGTGATAAAATGAATTTAAATTTTGATTTAAACAATGAATTTCAAGTTAAAACTTTTTAAACAAGCCTTCGAGTTACTTGAGCATGATTTATTTATTGATTTCACTTAGTTATTTACAAAGCACAATATTTAACTCAAACTTGATATTTGATTTAAAAGCATTAGATTTATTAAGAAATGCTAAGCATGAGTTACGTTATTCTATACCCAAGTTACTTAAAGATGGACTAGTATATTGTGCACAAAGTTAGATTTACAGAGAGGTGAGGCGACCCTTATTAGGTGCCTAGAGACACACTTTAGTGAAGCCCAATACTTGAACTTTGATTGGAAGATGGCTAACAAGCATAGTTACCACTAAACTGTTTATAAATATTAAGCATTAGTTGATTTTGTTTATACATATTATATAAAGACAATAAAGTTGAGGGGAAGCTGGAGCCCCCTCTAAGCCTATACTAAATCCACTGGTGAGCCCAAGTAGTATTGATTTAGTTATGGTACTATGTGCTGAGTTTTAGAGAAATGTATCGATTAAATTTACCATACCTAGGTAGTTTATAGATGAGTATAGGAGTAATGAGAAAGAAGATACAAGATGCGACAGTACTTATATAAAAGAAGATATCTATATAATTTGTGGTAAATTTGGGTCTTTACGAACTTAAAAAACTTTAAATGAATTTAACCATTATATTAACGGTAGTCACTATAAACAAATTTCCTAACTTTTATGCATTTTCAACCTTGTATTCAATCCAAAATTTTCATCTTCAACTAAATTAAATTCGAAAAGAATACAAACAAAAGAAATTTTTGTTTCACTCTCTTATCGTCCAAAATTTTTTTTTACATTATTTTATCTTAAAATATTTTTAAACTTTATAATTTATATCATTTTGTAATTGCTTTTTTCATTTATTTTTAAAAAAAAATTCCCGCGTCAACCTTTACATAAATATTTACAATATACATCTAAATGTTGCGCACTTACAGAAATTATGATAAAAAAAATGTGAATACATAGTCTAATTAAGTCACAATCAATTAATCAAAGTTTGATTGACAAATTATAACAATTTTCATTCAAAATTTTCTGAAATTTACATTGATGTTGATATTTTCATAAAATTGGAGAACGATATTTTGAACCTTGAGTAAATTCACAACAAGAAAAATGGTCTGTTACAACAATTATTTTCTGTCGTAAATAAAATTTGTGACAATTTTTTACTATCATAGAATCGCCTGTTATGGAAAGACCATCATGACAGTTTTAAAAAATTGTTACAATAAGTGTTTTCATGACAAAAAATAAATGTCTTTATTTAATATTGTATGAAAACAATGAACTGCCATTATGTATTTATTCATGACAACAAATAACGGTTATTAACTCATACATATTAGAGTAATTATATGTCATCTTTTGCATATTGACGACAATTACAAAATGTCATGAATTCGTATAATTTGACATTTTTTCTGTCCTATTACTACTTTTTTTTACAATAAAATAAATTAATGGTATTTCATGTTCTTCTTGCCGTCCTACCATTACATTAACCAGTTCAATTACAAAGTTGTTCTAATACATCACACTCATAAGAAAACAAAGAGTCGAACACTTTAATATATATACGTTATCATACATTTCATAATATTCGTACAACAGGATTTGACTAATAACCATTTTTTTGGTAAAGAGTAGTTTACATACAAAAAAAAATAAGCAATGGCATCTTTTGCTACCAACAAGCCTAAAATAAGTACATTGAAACCAAAATTTTGCTACCAACCATACAAAAAGTCTTATATCAATCAATTGGTTCAATATGGCTTCACTGCTCCAATGGATTCTTCTAAACATAGTAAGAAAACAAAATCTCATTTTAGAGTATGACTAAAGAACATTTTCAAATCAAATCAATTCACAAGTAAGCAAAAACATAAAGTTTGTACACCTAAATCAATTCACTTAGTCATCACACAAAGGATCATCCCATAAAACTTTCTACCAAACAATCCACAAGTGAGTGATATACTAATCTTTCAAATGCCATAATGGATCTCTAGTGCATTCAATTGTTTTAGTCGAAAGTTAATGTCAATTAATAGCTAAATAAAAAAAAAACAAATGCTTTAAAATTTAAGATTGGTTGGTTTGGGTTCTTAGATTAAGATATTTTGTACATGTCTTAATATAACATTATGATCTCATACAATTTCTTAACTATAACTCGAACGAACTCTAATCTAAATAAGCACATGACGTGCTAAAAGAACTGAAATAAGCAAAAAAAACGTAGCTTTTCAAATCAAACATCAGGGTGATAGAGAGAGGGAGTAGCAGTCATGATTACTCTTTTGACGAAACAAGGGAACAAAATTGTTATTATGGTTTATACTAGTTGAAATTCATATGTTGGTAGTGTGTGATTTGTTGTTATAACATCCTATCGAACCTCGAGAGGTTGAAAATAAAAGATAATGACAATGAAAGAACCATAAACAAATTCACTAGCACAATACAAGATTGTCTTCAAACATGGGGTTTGAAGGCAAACAAAATGCATACCTAACGGACATCCAAAGGAGAAGATGCATGTTGTGCTATGTAGTTTGAAAAATCCTCTATATTTAGAAACATATTGGAATTTGATTAATGGAACAATTGACAACACCAGACATGCTAGAAGGTGAAATCTAAACAATTTTCACGTTAAAAGCTAAGTATGCATCTAATAGAGCATGATAAACAATGCTAGCGCATACATGACACGAGACCTCTACAAATGAGATAATTCATATAAGTTTTTATTCAAGGTAGAATAGGTGTTCGGGCTGAATGGAAATAAAATTCACCTTTAGTGTTCTATAAGAAATGTCGGTGGAAGGAAATTAGTAGTGCTCATTCACTTTTAAGTGACCGAAACATTTCCAATAAGTGTTTTCTAAAAAATTGATATAATGTCGATCATAATAGCTAAATAATATTCACAAGCTAGTGCTTAAAGTGATAATATTACTTGCATAAAGATGACTTTGTAGATGAAGCAACAAAGTATATTCAAATTATAAAATTACAAATAACATATCAAGGTAGAATCCTAAACTTTGCATTAAGAGTTATGAACTACAATAGAAACCAAATTGAGAGTTTTGAACTATAATCCAATAATTTTATTTAGCAAATTATAATGGAGTGAACATAACGACTCCTACAAGTCAAGACAAACTATATAACTAATTTAATAAAGAAGGAAAAGATCAATAAAGAAAATGATGGAATGATTATCTAGTTTAATTGACCAATCAAAAAATTTTAAGCACGTTTTTGCTAATATTTGAAAAAGTGTAATAAAACGTTGAAAACAAAAGATAAAGAAGCAGAAGAGTGAAGGATATGATTTGTGACTGAATTAAACTATCTTAATTTAAAATTAATTTATAACATAACAATATAATAGTCTTTTCTTAAGCTAATCACTAACCTTTCAGAAGAAATAGGGGATAACTTAATAGATAAGTTTCTACACCTAAACTTACAATCTAACTATTTAAAAAAAGAAAAAAATGAAACCAATAAAGTTGCATGAGATTAGGTAGGCATCTTTTATGTTGTTTGAGTATCATTAAATATTGAAAGGCCAATTGAAATGATCATAGTTTCATTTCACATTGGACGAATTAGTAGGTGAGAGTGGAGCGTTATAAGTCTAAATTAGAGTAAAATAATTAGGAATGAGTGAAGAAATAGTGAAAGGAGAGATTTGAAGAAATGTGTAGTAAATTTGAAATGGGAAAGAGAGTTTATAGAAATAATGTAAATGAATAAACTAAAAAAAGGTATTTGAAAAGAAGAAAGTAATGGTTGTAATGAAATGATGGGAGGGGGAGCAGAGGCAATGAGCATATTGGGCCTCGCAATGTCAAAAAACAAATCCAAAATCTTAACAACAAAGAAAAAGAAAAACGAATTCCCGTCGGCCTTCCGAGCTGGCGCTGGCGCTGGCGCTGGCGGGGCCGTTTTCACATACCGTGTCCTTTCAACTCTAAATAAATAAATAAAATTAAGAAGAAAAGCTTCCAAATTCCCTTCTCAAAACTTTGCTTTGCTTTGCTTCAATCATCATCTCTTCCATTGCATCCCCTTCTTCCCTCTCTCTCTCTCTCTCTCTCTCTCGGTTGCTTCATTCCCTCTTCTCTCTTTCTAGTCATGTCGTACGATTATCTTTTCAAGTACATCATCATCGGCGATACAGGTTTTGCTTCCATTCCATACTATCTTTGCTTCCATTTTTTCTCTTCTGCCTTCCTTTTCTAATTGGGTCTTTTTTGTCTCGCTTACAGGTGTTGGCAAATCTTGCTTGCTTTTGCAGTTCACGGACAAGAGGTTTCAGCCTGTTCACGATCTCACTATTGGCGTTGAGTTTGGTGCTCGCATGGTCACCATCGATGCCCGACCTATTAAGCTTCAGATATGGGATACTGTCAGTTTTCTCACTTCTTCTTCCCTTTGCCTTTTTTTAGATTTTAATTTCTTTCTGCATAATATCGTATTACTGGTAATTTAGAATTTGAGAAACTAACAAGAACTGGAAGATTCTGTAAATGGTGAACAATTTCATATGAATATTGGTTTTCGTAAGTTTTTGTCCTCAGCTATGGCACTTCTGAGATCGATCTTTTGGTGTGGTACTAACACTACACGTGATCCTAAGAAATTCTCTTTAGAAACTCAATCGTGCTGGTTGATGATTCTTTATGATATCAATTGATTTCATGATGGGTCATGTTTTGTGGGAATGTTTAGTTTTTATAAGGCTGTTAATTAGGGGCACATTTTTGGAGGATTTATGTCGTCAGTCATATTGCTTGTGACAGATTGTACTGTACAGGGCTATGGAAGAGGAGGTTTTACATCATCCTCCTTTTGAGATCGACTGATGGCTTTTTGGCACTCTGCTTTCTTTTTAGTCTCATGGAACATCGACCAGCGAGGAATAGGAGGGGTTTTAGAGATTTATAGAGCTTCGGAGGAGATTTCGGCTTTGGCTTGGTTCATTGTTTCCCTTGTGTATTGTTTCATTCCTATCAATAGAAGTTGGTTTCTTCATCAATCAAAATCATTTCACTATAGATTATGAAGTATTTTCTTACTGAGAATATTTCTTCTTATGCTCTGATCTATACTAGCCTTTATTGGTTATGAATTATGGGGGCGCGTTATCTTTGTCACAAGAGCAAGAAAGGAAAAGACGACCAAGAGATTAGTTTGTTGCTTTCTATGTGATGTTCCCAGTATCTGAGAAGATAACTTTTTGTTGATATGAATGCCCTGAAAATGAAGACAGAGACCAATAGAAGGCCTTAGATTTTTTTCTTTATGTGTAGTGTGGTGGTTGGGCCTTCCAACCCTATTTGTTTCATGATCTACTATAGGTATATAGGAACTAGCCACTCTGAACAAATGCCTCTGATTTTGACTAGATTTAAAATAAATGGGTATCAATTCTTAGTCTTCCAAGAAGCTCTACAAACAGCCAGATTCTCAAAACCATGCTCCCTTGGCACCCACATGTGAAGGAGGGATTTGCCCATCATAGAACCCAAGATGCTTAGAATCTTGATTGTTAGAGGGGTGGAGGGATGCACATGATCTTCTGGCTAAGAATAGCCCTTTTCTAAGACTCTTTACCAGAGATCTGTTAAATTATGACATTTGTCTGATTCACCTTTTATACTGAGTAATTTTTATTGTTAACCTTAGTTATACAACCAGGGGAGAATCTTTTAGATGTCATATTTCCAAGCCACTCTTTATTACTCCCTAATGTAGGTTGAGATTGGAAATTAACTGTGTGAGAAGTGGAGCTATCATATAACTTTTCTCTCAATTAACCAACTACAACCTTACTTGTACAGGATTTGTTCTATAGGTTGTACGTCTGTATCCTTGAGTACCTCTCAATTAACCAACTGGAATTTTTACAATGTCTGATAATTTGTTTCTTGAAGATTTCCCCCTCATTTTTTTATTTTGAATACAACAATTGCAAGTTGTGGAATCAAACCTGAACCTCAAGGGAGGAAGTACAACTCAATTACCATTGAGTTTAAGCTCACTATTCTTAATAGAATTTGTTTGCGCATCACATAGTTTCATTCTTGTAATAAATGAATTTTCTTAGGAAGCAATGGATATATGAATGACAATTTGAATGTTACGAACATACAATATTGTTTACTTTCAGGACTTATCTAAAAGTTTTCAAAAAAATCTTAAAGATAAAAATGGCAAGCCATTAGCATCTGCTTGGAAGCTCTTTAGAAAATAACCTTTGACTTCTGCTGTTGTAACAATTTTCAAGAACTGCCATTACGTAATTCATGAGAACGAAAGTTGCACTCTTGAAATCATTGCTCACTATCCATGATTAAACAGTTATCCAAATATAAATTTCCATGAACTTTTGTTCAAAAAAAAACACACACATACACACACACATAATTTTTTCCCTTTCAAAACACCTGCCAAACAGTGCCTTATGTTTGCTAAACATCAGAAAGTAGATTCTTTACTGGCAATGGTGAAAATAGATAATGTTTCTCCTTATAGAGAACTTCTTTTCTTTTTGGCTAGATAAGTAAAGGACATTTTACTTTATTGCAGGCTGGGCAAGAATCATTCAGATCAATTACAAGATCTTACTACAGAGGGGCAGCTGGTGCTCTTTTAGTATATGACATTACTAGGTGAGTCTGATGGATGGATGAGATTAACTTTTGTTATTGCTCAAAATTGTCTCTTCTTTCTGATTATTAGT
This sequence comes from Cucumis sativus, assembly GCF_000004075.3. Classification (NCBI taxonomy): domain Eukaryota; kingdom Viridiplantae; phylum Streptophyta; class Magnoliopsida; order Cucurbitales; family Cucurbitaceae; genus Cucumis; species Cucumis sativus. The sequence goes on from NC_026657.2 coordinate 23,902,185, forward strand.
TATATTTCCTTGCATTTAACTTTGGGATGTTTGCTTTGCAACCTTCATTGTTCAAATCTGTAAAGCTAGTTTTCTTATGATTGACCTATTTTTATTTGCCATATGCCTACAACCAATCTTCAGTAATATCCCCTTGCAGTTGCTGCATTTTCTTTCCCTCTTATTTTGAGAAATCTGAGATCACCCCATGATTTTATTAACAGGAGGGAAACTTTCAATCACTTGGCGAGCTGGTTGGAAGATGCTCGGCAGCATGCAAATCCCAACATGTCGATTATGCTTGTAGGAAACAAGGCTGATCTCGCTCATCGAAGAGCTGTAAGCAAGGAAGAGGGAGAACAATTTGCAAAAGAAAATGGGCTCTTATTCTTAGAGGCATCTGCTAGAACAGCACAAAATGTTGAGGAGGTCAATTTTGTTTTTATATGGCATGTGCTTCTTCTAAAAATGAAAACTGTGCTGTAGTTCACCTTGATCTTTGATTTTGCAGGCATTCATAAAAACTGCAGCTAAAATACTTCAAAATATTCAAGAAGGTGTCTTTGATGTATCCAATGAGGTAAACTGGTCTATCTTTTCTGGCAAAAATGTAGATTATTGATTGCAATTGCCACCTACCCATTATGCATTGCTATATTGCTAAATTGACAATTTTCTGACATTATGGGCTTTCATATGACTGCAGTAGATTGTAGTACAAACTAATGGCACTGGGATGCGAAAAATTATGAAAGGGCCATAGTGTAGCGATTTGTCTAGAATATTTTAGCCTTAGATTCTTATCTCAAGAGATTAGTTAAAGCCATGCATAAGTTGGTGTGATCACCTATGATTGTAAAAAAAGTTAGGCATTTATGTACAATTTTCATTCTTTTCTGCTATTTTTTAGGGGTTGTGGTTAGATAGGAATAGAAGGTTCATTTTACTTTTAAGAGCTTGAGAGATTTTGTGATGTGGTCTCAGATTAGGTTTTATGGTTTGGACATTATTGGCCAAGGCATTTTGTAACTATCCTCTAGATTTGGTCCTTTTGGACTGGGGATTTTGTATGGTATTTTTGCATTGTGGGTGTTTTATTTTGTTGGGCTGTTCTGTATTCTTTCATTGAAAATATCTATTTCCATTTTCTTTTGCGAGCTTAAACTACTGCTAGCATAGTTTCTATTTTAAGAACATATTGCAACCATGAAGAACAAAAGTTGAGTTGTACAATACAACTGATTTTATTGAATATTGCAGTCATCTGGGATCAAGGTGGGTTATGGGCGTCCTCAAGGGCCATCTGGGGCGAGAGATGGAACAGTTGCTCAGAGAGGTGGATGCTGTGGGTAATTGTAACACTAAAAGAAAGTAATGTGTATATGATGAAGAATCATTTTGTGCAAGTTGTTTTACTCTTGTGCAACCCACCATGATTAAGTTGCTTGTGTATCCCTCTTCTATAAGCATTGGAATGTACAATGTACAGTGTCGGAACATAACTCAGAAGTCTTTCCCAAACTAATTCTTTTCTACTTGACTCCCAACGCAATTAGTTTGTACATTTGATTAGATTTTTTGTTCATCCATTTGTTCTATCCTTAGTTCACGCTGGATATCCGTATATGAATCTGCTCTTGCTTTGGCATTTTATTGATATTCAGACTTTGCTTTTAATTAGGTTTAGTTTATACGATTTCTGTTTCAGTTTCCTGTTCCAGAACTTTCACGCTATTATTCAACAATGTATGATATATATTTTATGTTTGGATATTAGTTGCCTACCATTGAAATACGGTGGTTGTAACAATTGCACCTCAAATGGTATGCCTCCCTAAGTTTGATTTTTTTTATACAGATTTTTTTCAAAAGAAAGGAAATTTGTGAAGTCCACCTCAAAAGGGTGAGTAGGGGTAGGAGTGTAATTGGATTGAGTCGGTTTTGAAACAATCAAATCGATTCGAAACCTCGATTCGAAATGGTATGGTTTTGTGTTCCGTTGGGTCTTTTTTTGTTTTCTTTGTCAAATAATTGATGCATCCACAGTCTCACTCCCCATATAGATTGACAATTTTTTCTAAAAAGTTAATCGAGAAATAATATAATGCATTTTAATTTTTGAATGAGTGATCTCTTTCTAGTATTAATAACACACACATAATGTCTCTACGATGAAAAGCCTGAAGAAAAAGAACGTACCAATTTACAATACCCAGTTATATGTCATAAGTACTTAGCTATATGCCAACTTTTAAGACATGATTTGATGGATTTTAGTCAAATTGAGGATCGAGATTTTGTTCTTATTGTTCTTAGTTAACATGCATAACTCCAAACTACATGAATAGGATTTAAATTAAAAGAGATTACCTTCATAGTTTCCGAATTGCTCGTCTTCTCTATACCACAGACTCGAATCACCAGTTGTGTTGATTCGCTATTCTCTACACGTAGGTTCGGATTGTGGGACTCGATGGATGAAGGATTTGAGAGAGAGATGGATAGTTTGGAGAATTGTAAAGGTTTGGAATTAAAATAAAATAAAACAAAAACTTTGGTGAGTATGAAAATGACCAAAAGTTTTTCTTCATTCACTTTTTCGGATTTTTTTCATGTTCAAAGCTATCACTAATACCTACAATTAGTGGATATCTCTGATAGCAGTTATCAGTTGTTATCACTAATAACTACTAACAATTATTACAATTTTTTTTTTCGTTTTTCTTAAATTGAAAGCTATCATAAATAGCAATTGATAGTTGTTATATGTTGCTATCACTGATAGATGTTGTCACTAATAGATTTTAATTTGAGAAATATGTTATCAGTTGATATAATTGATAACGCTATTAGCAATAGCTTTAGTCACTAAAGGGTACATTTACTTTCAATTTGAAAATATATAGTAGTAGTTGTTATAGTTAGTTGTTGTCGCTGATAACTGCTATCACTACTAACAATGATTACAAATATTTCTTTTCGTTTTTCTTAAATTGAAAGCTATCATAAATAGCAATTGATAGTTGTTATAAGTTGCTATCACTAATAGATGTTATCACTAATAGATTTTAATTTGAGAAATATGTTATCAGTTGATATAATTGATAACGACTATTAGCAATAGCTTTTATCAATGATAGTCACTAAAAGGTACAATAACTTTCAATTTGAAAATATATAATAGGAGTTGCTATAATTAGCTATTGTCGCTGATAACTGCTATCAGTGATAGATTTCAATTTAGGAAATGTGATATTAGTTGCTATCACTAATATCTTCTATTAGCGATGTTATCAATTGATATTTCTAATAGATATTATAAGTGATTTTTCTGTATTTCTACCGATGTATAGATTTATAAGGAAAATAAGATATTATAACTATTCACTCTACTTTGTTATGAACTCTTTTCTATCTTTCAACCTTTCAATTTCCTCCTCTTTCAAATTTTGTAGTATCCATCAATTTCCCTCTCTCAATTTCTTTTTTTTCATTCAAACTCATAAATCACAACAAAAAAACTAAGATGTGAAGAAGAAATCAAATGATCATTCTTATGTTCTCTTATATTATTCATTTTTGTTGTATTATATTTATTTACTTCTACATATAAATATGTTTGATTGTATTCTTTCATGGATGTTTAAATCATGTAATCCTTATATTTTTTTTTTTAAAATGTAAACATGTGATATAAATATGTTTGTGTATATCTTTTTGAGATATGTTTGAATCATGTGACCATAAATTTTGTCTTTTAGAATTCAAGAATAGAGAATCTTGGACATTGTAAAAGAATACATTCTTCACTTAAGTTTTCCATTATATCTTATAAAATACATTAAACATTAAAACATTAACATAAAATCACTTTTAATTCTCTCCATTTTCCACTTTCAATTAGAAATATCTTTTCATGTAAATATTTTTTCTTCAACAAACTCAGTGTCAAATAATTTTAATGATAACAATCTTTTATATCTTTTTTTTTAAAAATGATGTATGTTTTTGTATTTTTGAAAACTAAATTTGTTGAATTTTGTTTTATATATAATATTTTTTATTTACTTCATATATTTTTAAAATTTATTTAACAAGTTAAAAGAGTGGAGAGTGTATTGAAAATAGGGTAGTAATATATAAGGACAGAATTGATGTGATAAATACAAAATGGGATAAAGTTGAAGTGAAAGGCATAAAAAAGATAAAGTTGTGTAGAGAAGAAAAGAAAAGTAAAAATGTAAAGTGAGAGAGGGAAGGGGATATGGTGTGGGGGCAGAAATTGAATTATAAAAACAAAGGGTTCACTTTCCTTCCCGCTCTAAAATATATATATTAACTTTCAATCAAATTTCTCAAAAATTTCCCTCCAAATTGTTATATTCGAAATTTCAATTCTGATTTTTCCACCCAAATAAAAGTTAAATTATTATCTTACAATTCATTTCATATTATTCTCAAATTTCTACTTCATTTATTTAGTCTAAAAGAAATTTGGTTGTTTAGAGTAAAATTACTTTAATTCCACAGTTATTAAATACAATAGAAAAAAGAAGTATTTATTACCATTACCAAGAAAAGGAAATCCAAACATTTTTTTTGTTTCTTCTTTTTACCTACTTCTAACATGTAAAAGTAAATGAAGAATTGGAAAACAAAAGTTTTTGTGTTAGATTGTGAGTTGATGGAATTGATGTAGATTATATATATATATATATAAAGAAAGGTATAGATTTAAATCTGTTTCCGAAATCCATTTGAAATTGATGAATTTTGGAATTTCATAATTTGATTGGATCTAAAAAGAGAAAAGAAGATTACTTAATCCACAGAATTGATTATTGAATTGGTGATAGCTTGTTTAGAACGGAACCGGCAATTCCAAAGTTCCAAAATTGGGTGAAATTTAGATTTAAAGAAAAAAAAAAAAAGAAAAGAAAATTTAAATCACCCGCTATTTTTCAAAACCCTATCCCCAATTTCATTCTATAAAAACCCTACCTCTCCACTCCTTCCTCCACCATCGAAAAATCCCCCAATTTCACAGCCTCAACCTTTTTATTCATCCCCTCTTCCAATTCCCCGCCATGCCTTCCATTCCCGATGAGCCTCTCCTCGCCCCTAACCCTGATCGCTTCTGCATGTTCCCCATTCAATATCCCCAAATCTGGGAGATGTACAAGAAGGCCGAAGCCTCCTTCTGGACCGCCGAAGAGGTCGATCTCTCTCAAGACACTCGCCATTGGGATTCCTTAACTTCCGACGAGAAGCATTTCATCACTCACGTCCTTGCCTTCTTCGCTGCCTCTGATGGTATCGTCTTGGAGAACCTTGCCGGTCGGTTCATGAAGGAAGTTCAAGTCGCTGAAGTCAGAGCCTTCTACGGTTTCCAAATTGCTATCGAGAACATTCATTCCGAGATGTATAGTCTTCTCCTCGAAACTTACATCAAAGATTCGAATGAGAAGAATCGCTTGTTTCATGCTATTGATACTGTCCCCTGTGTCAAGAAGAAGGCCGATTGGGCGTTGAAGTGGATTGACAGCACGGAGTCATTTGCTGAGCGGATTTTGGCATTTGCTTGTGTTGAGGGAATTTTCTTCTCAGGTAGTTTCTGTTCTATTTTCTGGTTGAAAAAACGTGGGTTAATGCCTGGACTAACATTCTCAAACGAGTTGATTTCAAGAGATGAAGGTCTTCATTGTGATTTTGCATGTTTGTTGTATTCGTTGTTGAGGAAGAAATTGAATGTGGATCGAGTGAAGGAGATTGTTATGGAGGCTGTGAATATAGAGAGGGAATTCGTTTGTGATGCTTTGCCGGTGGCTCTAGTTGGAATGAATGGAGACCTTATGAGCCAATACATTGAATTTGTGGCAGATAGATTGGTTGGAGCATTGGGGTATGACAAAATCTACAATGTGCAAAATCCATTTGATTGGATGGAGTTGATTTCCTTGCAAGGGAAGACTAATTTCTTTGAGAAAAGAGTTGGGGAATATCAAAAGGCATCTGTGATGTCAAATCTAAATGGAAATGGAGGAATTCATGAGTTTAAGATGGATGAAGATTTCTGAAGATTGAAGATAAAGATGAGTTCACTGTGTAGAATAATATTTGTGGGTTCTTCTTTCTTTTAATTCTTATATGTAGTTTAGTATTTAGGGATTAGATTTGATTAAGTATGGTTAATTTAAGATTAAAAAAAAAAAATGTTTCATGGTTTGGGTTTAGGTTTATGTTGAATTTGGTGTGTTATGGCCACAAACTATGGCAGATTTAAGAAGCCTAAGATATGATGAGGGAAAAGAACCATTTTGTGATACTTGTTTTGCTGCTGTTATGCATCTTTGTTAAAGCATTATTATGTATTATAGTGTTTCATCATATAACACTGGCAACTCTACTTGCCAAATCTATTTTTATATCCTTTGATGACAAAATTTGAAGGTTTTTTTTTTTTTTTATTTGGATCCCAGATTCTAATGAAGTGTAGGGTATAATCATCTAAAAAAATTGCCGTTTGAAGCTTTCTTTTTTCCCTTCATTAATAATTTGTAACACTCATTTGGAGTTTGGTTTTATGCGAAAGATCTGGGAAATGGTCCAACATTTTTACTTGAAACTATTAAAATGTAAGTCTTTTTTATTTTTAGCATAAAAGGAAACTTTTTTAAAAATATTAAAAAATATCCCTTTTCACCTTTGTTTGTGCAAAAGACCCTCTCCAACTTCCTTTCCTCTTCACGTTAGTTCCTTCTTCATCTTCTTCGTCCCTTGTTTGTGATCGAATATTTAAATCAGGTGCATCGCCCCTCGTATCCATCCTCAACATTTGGTTTGCATTTGCTACAACGTTTACTAAGAACTCCTATTTCACTTTTAGGTGCCAAACCCTTACTAAGAACTCCTATTTCACTTTTAGGTGCCAAACCCTTACTAAGAACTCCTATTTCACTTTTAGGTGCCAAACCCTAACTCTTTTGAGGGTAAGTCTTTTGAAGGAACAAATCTTATCCATGCTCTAACTTTCAATTTTATTTTTGCCTTTTTCCTTGAATGACATAGTATTTTAGTTTAATATTATTTAATTAAATTTGATTTAACTGAATTAATATAAAACTATAAGATATTGAAGAGATCTTCTTATGTTTTGAATGAAATATTAATTAAATATGATTGAATTAACTATTAACTAATTGATTAATGATTAATTAATTAGTTAATTTAATTTTTTTATTAATTTAATATTTTTTGAATTAATAGAATCTTATGATTCTCTCTTACGTTAAGAAAAAGAAAAATAGTTTTTCTTAACCAAAATAAAAAGAATAATTTTGCTTTTATGCGAAATAGTTTCTCCCTAAAACTTTTACCTTCCAAATCGTTCCCACAAACTAATCTCATCTCAAAGGATAGGAATGTTTCCAATGGGTGGTGTTCTCAATTCGATGGATTGTAGATTTAGAGACGTCAACAAGAGTAAGTTCTATGTAACTTTTAATTTAAAAGCATGCTTAGTTTTTTTTATTTAGAATTTTGATTCTAAATATTGTCAATGTACTGGTATTTGGAATTTCCAAATTAAATTGAGGAATGATTTTGTAAAATCTTCTGCTGTCAAAGGTTTTTATCCCTACACTGAGCTCAACAAACAACCCTCCTCCTTTGGCTTCCATTCTTCCTGAAACTCAACTTCTCTCAAAGTCTTCTCTTATTACCTTGCACTTAAAGTGGAATGGTGTAAAATGACAGAAAGAAGGATTTGTTGTATTTAAAATAACTCTTTTTGTTAAACATCCTTGGCCAATTCTGTGAACTTCTTCTCATATTCAGAAACTGAGAGTTCTTCCTATTCTAGATGGAGAAACTCATCTCTCTTCCCATTTGTATATGTCTCAAAAATATATTTGCTATTGAATTTTTCTTTAAAATCTTTCTAGTTTACTCTTCTCCCCCTATTTTCCTCTGGAGTCCACCAATCTTCAATCTCTTTTGCAATAAAAACACATCCAAATTTACTTTCCTCTCTTTCGGGCATTGCATAACTTTGGAACACTTTTTCAATGTTCTTATCCACTTTTCCGCTTCCTTTGGTTGAGTAGTTCCAACTAACTTTGTAGCTCCTAACTCCTTTAACCTTTCTATTCCAAACTTCTTCTCAAGTTGTTGTCCCATGACATCTATCAACCTCTTAGCAAGCCTATGATACACTACTTCTTCTTCTTCTCTTCTTGCATCAAGATTGATTGAATGTGTTTCTAAGTCCATTGTGGGCTTAGTGGCTGTCCTTGATCTGACTCTCCTTGGTGGCATAACCTCATAAGACGTCACAAGGTTGTTCGAGATTTCTCACTTTAAAGCTCTGTGTTTTTCCTCTTGATCGAATAGAACCGAGTTTTAACACCTTTGTTCTGAGATTCTACTTTCGAGTACTTGTTTCGCTTGATAAACTCCAGAATGCTTGGTTGTTTTATTTGTGTGCATGCAATGTTTGTTCATGGATGTGTTGTATTAAAGCTCTAAATGTGTGACTTAGTAGGGGATTAGGATAGGATCATGCGATAAAAGGTGCTATCCTACCTATGTGTTGCTGGTTTCCAAATAATAAACATGTAGTACATAGTTTTCCTATCACTTGTCCAAGTGTAAGTGAAACGAAAGGTTTCGTGGGAAGTCTAGGGTCAAACATAGGAAATTTCTATCAAACCTTTGTTATAAAGCGTACTTCTCAAGGCAGTATACAATAGCTATACAGTATAAAGTAAAATTACAACTAATAAGCTAATTCTACTATTTATACTAAAGACTCTATAAAAGGTGGTATGGAATGGTGAAAAGAAGAGGGATGGACTAACTTGTGTTAAGAAAGTGTGAAGGAAGGTCTTTGCGTTGTAGGGCAATTAAGATACGTGGTGGTCCTTGATGCGATATAGATCAATTAACCATCTTTTAATTAAGGTGAACACCCTTCAATGCCTTAAATGCCACACTTGCTCGCATCTCGGAGTGCAAATGATAAAGATTGATTAAGCGATAACTATCCATAAGTTTTTACTTATAAGACTTATATTACCTCTCATTTAAGGGTGACAACCTCTCACTGCCAAGTTACCACACTTGTTTTCCTTCCAGGACACAAATGATGGAGGTTTAATCACGAAGATGGAGTTTGTGGGCAAACTCTTTCTTGTGCATGTTAGCTATGTCCTTGCTACTTACTCTCTCAAGTAGTTGGTGACAGATGATGTCCAAGCTATAGAGTAAAGCTTAACTAACAGGATAAACCTTATAAGTTAGGCTTCTTATTAGGAACTTATCACAAGCCTAAATCACTAATAATACACTTTGATAAATGAACAGAAAAGATATGAAAGATTGAAAATGAATAAATTTGCAATGTATTAAATGATATAGGCCTTTGGTCACGGTACAATATAACTCATACATTACAATGAAATACAAAAATCAAAAGTAAAGAAATGAAGTCCAGCGGCAGAATGCCTAAGCATTCTTTGGTTCGTTTACAAGTTAGGGTGAAGTAGAATATGGTTTTATCTCTAGTTTCCTTTAAGCTCTCACTTACAGTTGACCAGAGAAAGGATAGAAATATCACACCCCACCCCAGACACTTGCTTGCTCGGTCCAAGACGTAGCGTGATGTCAGCCAAAGTCGTTCGACTCAAGAACAACTTCAACTAACACATGACATGAAAGCATGAAACATTTAAACAATGAAAAACTTTATATCATAAGGATAGAACATTTAACAGCAGAAGTCCTAAAACTCTTAAATAACTTTAAAACCATAGGATAGCCCATTTGAAATTTCCATTTTATAAGTACCAAGTAAACATATATATTATACATGAAGATATGAATTCTTGAGTAAATATAGTAATGCTTTTAGTAAAACAATTCCTTTTATGAAAAAAAAAAAAACTAAGTTGACCTGACAGTAGTAAGTTCAACACGCAGAGATTCCACAATCTGTATATGAAAAGTGGAAAAATATTTTGAAAGAGTAAGTCAAAAGATTTAGTGAACAACAATTTTAGAAAACATGTTTTCATAAACAGTTTAGTTATAAAACTGAAACTTAAATACATTTATCAATAAACAATCATTTTATAACATAAAACTTAAAACATTTGCATAGCTTTTCAAAGATAGTCTTCCATAGCCACAGACAATATTTATCTCTTCGTCCGAAGACGGAACAGTCGTTGGGAAGCTATCCCCCTCCTTTAAGGCATGAAAAATATACCCTTCCTGATGACCCATAAACTATAGGTTCGTGAACTCTAACATCAGTATGGAGTTAAACACATGTATATAATAGGCCTCATGAAATTTTCGAGCATGGAGAAATTATTTGAAAACATTGAAATATTTTCCTTGAACTTGATCATGAAATTAATTCAAACATGGTATAACTTGAACATTGGTGCTTAAACTTTTATCAATAAATCATAACTTGAAATAATAACTTGAAATCATACTTTATAAATCATTTTCACAAACTATTGCTTGTAAAGATTGAAAACATGCTTAATAGATACTTTAGAAATCATGGTGTTACTCATTGCACTTGACCAGAGCATTAATCGTGATATTCCTCTCAAGCTTCCTTGATCTGAAAAATCCATATTTATTCATTTTATTTAGTCTTTTGAATAAGAAAATATCCAAAATTTTCCTTAAATTTCTCAAAAATATCACAACAGTTCAAAATAGTCCAAAAATAGCTCAATGGTGCCCAGTGACATGATGGATAGGGTTGGCCACGTCTGCATGACCTAAGGTCTTGTCGCGTGTAACCTTGCAATGAAGGGTGCCGCACGCGTCCTTACCATCTACCCAGTACACCCACACCACATGTGCCTTGCGCGCGTTGTGTTCCCCACACATTATGCGTACTAACCTCTAACGCAAGGTCATGCACTCAAACTGTGTCATGGCCTTGTCATGTGTGTGCAAAACTAACTAAAGTAGCCTCTAAACTGAAATTTCATACTCATCTCGCCCACACATGCAAGCCTCTTGTCCACTATCCAAAACACTGTTTTTCGTCCAAAATCATGACCCAAATTTAAAAAATCATAACTTAAAATCCATAATTTTTTTTAACAAATTTCGTTCTACAAAGTTGCTCTGAATTGTCTTAACTTTCTTACCTCAAATTTCCAAAGAAAAATTCCAAGAAACGAGTCCTATAGCCTTCTGAGTGTGTACCTTGCTTAGATTCTCCTAGAAAATGAACTTCTCGCCTAATCTTGATCCAAACACCTACCTCATTGAATTCAAACTAAACAACAACACTCTCTCACAAACGACTTAATTTCTAAACTTTTAAGATCAATTTGAATTATTTTGCACGAGTAAGTTGTGATAACTCCTTTGCTGAAGACAACTATTTATAGAAGTCCTTGCTTGAGATTAAGTTGATACTTAATCTTGATTAGACTCACATTTTAAGCTTGTGATTACACCTCATCAACTCCCCCATGTCCTCCTGGCCACAAAAAATGCATGTTAACATGGTTAGGACACCTAGATAAACTTTAAGCTGAATGCCCTAATCATGCCACGTTGTTGTGCTACTCACGTGGCTAACCTCCATGGTTTTATCGAATAGTCTTAGCCTCAAAATCTCTCAACGCCTAGCCTTGGTTGCCTAGCTAATTGCATGCTAACCTCTATGTCCATCTCACCAAGCCTTGGTTGCCCAACTAAAACGCCAAAGTTCAAACACCTAGCCTCAAGCCCCATGCTAGCCTCTTAAACATTAATGCCACAAACCTCTCTTGTGTGTCCTTCCTCATGTAGACAAGCCTTCCTCACATGACTAACCTCTCATAAGTAGCCTTCCTCGCTCAATGACACATCTTTGGAGGTTACTTTTCATGGCTTTGCCACCTAGTCCATGTCCCAAACACCTAACCATGACCACACACCAATGCTTAGAGGTTTTCAAGCCTCATCTTGTTGCCCAACTAACATCTTTTAAAGGTTATTTTGTCCCTTTTTTTGTCCACACAACCTTCAAACGCCTAATGTGTCTCTTCTTGACACTTAGCCAATTTTTTTAACTTTTCTCTTTTTCTTAAATCTATACTCTAACTGTTGATCTCTCCAAATAGTTTTAATTTCTTTTCCTCTAAATTTCACTTTTTCCTTGTTCCTAATAACTTCCAAAGGTTTAAGAAATTTTGAGGTTTCATAAGAAATTTTGGGGTTTCACAAGAAATCTTTTACAAAACGCAGAAAAATTATTCCATTTTGTCGGCTCTCATGGAGCTCTCTAGGTTTTGGTCCATTAAAACCAGAAAAAGTAAATGGTAGGTAAGGAGCCATTGTATAGACTTCTTTCGACGGAAAACTTCTATTCTTCTGATCATGTCAACGCCAATTGCAGTTCTTTGTAAAGTCATATCAACTTCAACTATAATTCTTGCCTGCTAGTGCGTGATGATGTGGTTTTATGCCTAAGGATGTTAATTGCCAAATAGGAATCCTAGCACATACCTTTTGCACATGAATTCCTTTGTGATTCATTGTATCTTTTTTTCTTTATAATTATGTGATAAAACACTGAAAAGCAAGATAAAACAGACATGGAGATCTACTTATTCAAGTTTTATTCTCTTATATTTATGATTTTGCGATAGAAGCTAGCATTTTGACACAATATCTTGTATTTTGGCTCCATTATTCTACTTTAAAGGTCATAATAACTTGTATTTCTACAAGTTATCAATGTTGTCCCGAGTAACGTAACTTAGCCCAAGAATGTTGGAAAAACTCTTAGCTTACCCTCAACATTTGGCAAGTAGATGGGATATAAGATGCAGGTATTATAGTAATTACCCAGGAGGCCAAGATATGACAATGAAAACAAAGTTTCTAGTAGGCTTAAACTTTGATTATTAGATTGTTGTCAATTGTCCATACTTTGGGGTTGGAATTAACCCCTTTTATAAGCTTACAAGGGTTAGGGTTTCCATAAAAATAGGTTGCAGTTGTTCTCTCATCAGCTTACAACCAACTCTAATGATCAATTACTGGCACTTCGACAACTAATTTTGGTCTTCAACAACCACCTCCATACAACCAACTTGGATGATCAAATTTTGTCTCTATTTTTGTGCACACTCAACTCATGAGTTGTATGACTATTAAAAGCATGTTGTAGGATGGTTGATTATACATATAATTGTATTTGTCGCAATAGTTATATGTAAAACGAACTTGTATATGAAACGAGTGTTAAAGAATTTGGAAAAGTAGGCATGCAGTAGAAGGGTGGAAGAAGATGTAAAGAAAAATACAAAGAAAAGAGTGATAGGAAGATGAGGAGGGGGTAATAGGAAGAAGAATATGATAGAAAAAATGGATGGAGAAAAAGTTGTGATTTTTGTTTGGTTTTCCATTTCATTTAACTATATTTATGCAGAAAATTTAATTTGTAGTTGGTTAGTTTACTAACAAAACAAGAAATTGAAAGAAAGAAAAATTGAATATGAAGTGAGTGAACATATAATAAAAATAACCCCTAATTAACACAAAATGGAAAAGAAAAAGTTGGGTTTGTGTTTGTGTGTTGAGCATAATGACAAGATTACCCCTGTTGAAATTCCTTCCTGGGGGGTTCTAAAAAATCCCCATCATATGTTCTCTTCACCGTTCCACATTTTTGCGTACCTAATTTATCTGACGCCTCCTTCTCCCAAACTCCCTTTCCGATCATCTCTCTCGCCCTAATTCCGACCACTTCATGGCCCCTCCTATGATCCATCTCCTCTTCGCTTTTCTCTTCCTCTCCTCAACCATCGCAACCTCCGATGTTCCCTTCATTGTCGCCCACAAGAAGGCCTCCCTCACCCGCCTCAAATCCGGCGCCGAACGCGTCTCTGTCTCAATCGACATTTACAATCAGGGATCTTCGTATGTTCTCTTCCTTTCCTTTAATCTGATTTCTCTTTCCTTTTCTAGATTCACCTTGACTTTCTACTCTCTGCTCCCTCACTTGTAGATCGAATCCTTCTCTGTGCATGTCTGCTTTCATTCATTCTGTTTTGTTCTCGATCTATGATTTGATTTGTTCTTACGTTTTCTCGTACATCAATTTAAGGTTCAGGCGTCGCAAATCTTCTCAATTGTAGAAGAATACACATTTTCATCGATGTGAAATTTGGTGCGTTTGTCTTTTATGAATTGTGGTAAAAGTTCGTAACGTCTTTGGTTAGATCCTCAAGGCTATTATGAACTGGACTCAGGCGTACCTCTCCTAGCTGCATCAATAAATTCTGTATTTTTTTCTTTTTTTAAATGTAAATACCCAAAAAGGATTTACCGGGTCGTTTTATTTTGATGATTGCTGCATTGGCTGTCTTAATAGTTGATCAGCCATGATATTCATTGTCATTCCACCCTAGATCTTGTTTCACATTAAAATTCTGTTCACTACGTCTGCTATAGTGGCCATGCAACAGGAAGATATAAACTGCTTTTGAGTCAATTTTTCTCAAAAATTTACCCTTTGGTGTACATTGATGGGTGGAGGGTTATGTATGTGATTAAGTGCTAGCTGAATTTTAGAAATTTCTAAACCAAAGTTGAACATGTATCTATTTGACCTATGTGAAGCAAATACTGAGAAGGTTAGAAGAGCATTCATGACGCATGAGATGTTCTTTTGACACATTTCCTTGCTTCTTTTTAAGATAATTAAGAGGGTTTATTAGGAACATTGAAAGGGAGGAGTTGTCTGACTTATACATCTTTTTCTTTTTTATTTATTGATCAGATTTACTATCCCTATCCTGTTACTTTCTTTGGCCTTTGCTTTGTATTGTCCATGAAACAAATTGCCATTCAAATTTGTCTTTTCAACTTTATAAATTATATATATATATCTTATTTCTTCATTTCTTTCGTTGCTTAGATTTTCTGTAGTTTCTTTATCTTATGTTATCTCTAACTAAAGAAGGGAATCCTTTTCATTTTCCTCCCTAACCCTGTTACTTTTGTATATTTTTATTTCTAAATTGCCTGGGTTATAATTTTTCTCCTCTTTTTTGTATTTTCACTTGTAATGATTACAGGACCGCATATGATGTAAGTCTGAATGATGCAAGCTGGCCAGGAGATATGTTTGATATTGTGAGTGGTGAGACCTCCAACTCGTGGGAAAGACTTGATGCGTAAGTGATTCCTTTTGTAATGTATTATTTCCTATATGCTATGGTTCCCTCCATTGGGTTTTTGTGCTTCTAACACGAATCTGCTGTTTGACAGTGGTGGCCATGTGTCTCATTCATTTGAATTGGAAGCAAAATCAAGAGGAATGTTTCATGGTTCACCTGCTGTTATCACATTCCGTGTCCCTACGAAGTCTGCTTTACAGGTCAAATGCAATATCCTTTCAATTACGATTATATTCTGGGTTACATAAGGTTGCAGACGTTTTACCATTCATCTTGATATCTGTAGGAGGCCTTATCAACCCCAATTCTACCTTTGGATGTCCTCGCTGACAGGCCACCAGAGAAGAAGTTTGAGTGGGTAAGTTTATCCCCATTCCTTGAATGACTTTTCCATTTCAAGCTTAATGATTTAAAGTCTTGTCAACTTGGTTAACTGGAGCAATCTTTTTGCCTTTGCATGGAATTTATCTCTCTGGGGGCGTTATTTCAACAGGTTAAGGTATGATTCATTCCATTCTCTCAATTCTTCCATAAAACTCTTCAAGTTAATAAGCAAACAGAAGCATTTCTTTGTTGACTGACCATTTATTCACATAACTGTTGTTTTCCTTCCTGCAGAGACTGCTCGCAAAGTACGGCTCTCTGATCTCAGTGGTCTCCATCATCGTTCTCTTCATCTATCTTGTGGCTAGCCCATCAAAATCTGCTGCAAAAGGAAGCAAGAAGAAGCGTTAATTGAAGAGTGGGAAGAAGAAAAATAGGTATAACTGTGTGTTACCCAAAATTTGAGAGGATGATATGTTTGGCTGATGATAATATTTTGTTGGGTTAGGAAAGGTACAGAAACTTTTTGAGTTGATAGATTTTCTTTGACCCCTAATGAAGTAGAGCCGGAGGAAACAGAGTTTAATTATAGACATCCACGAGAGTCGGTTAAAAGTTAAAAACAAATGGTGCCAGTAGTTGAGTTGTTTGTTTTTCTTTTTCTTTTAAAAAGTTATATTTCGGATTTGTCCATCGTATTACTGAGTTGTTTCTTCTTTCTTAGCCATGAATCTCTTCTTCATTTTCTTTGCTTTTTGTGTTTGTTCTATATATAACCTCAAATGCCGAAATGATTTCAATTTGTGTTTGTAGGTTCATATGTATATTTTGGTTGCAAGGAACATAAATCTGACCATCCGTATGTTAAAGCTTTTCTATAAATTTGACCCATGCTATTTAAAACTTGTAAGGTCGTGTGATGAAATCTTAGGGAGTAGAGTAGGCTCAATAATTAAACAAAATTGATAATTATGCATAAAAACAAAAATGTGATAACATCTGCCTGAACTCTCTATTACAAATTGAGATGGGTTTATTATAGGAGGGATAGAGGGGTGACCATGGATTGAAATGTCGAACATTGGCGGATATTTTTACCGCTCACGAACTTTATAAAATCTATTTAGATTATTTATTAAATTTTTACTTTAATTATTAGTATTCATATTCGTATTGGTGGTTTAGATGGATTTTTACACTTTTTTTTTTATTAATTTGCATTTCTCATTCTAACAATCATATCTTGAACTTTTTTAGTTCTTATGGTTGGAAAATATGAATAAACAATTTTAAATTTCAAAATCTTCATGGGGTTAATGGGAAGCTATGTTACTTTAATTGTTACCGTTGTTAGTTAGATGTTTAAATTGGTGGAAATTTTTTTAATATTTTATTGTAGTTTGTCTATTTTGTAAATTTTTGTTTATTTTCTTTCTTTTCATTTGTGATCAATCCATTCATTCAAAATATTGATAATGTTTGTTTTTTTAAAAAATTAAATAATATCAAATTAATAATAAAATTCTCATATCATTTATCAAATTAATAATAAAATTATAAACAATTAAATTTGAGATCAATTAAAAGTTGACATTGTGTTCCAAATCAAAAGTTCAAGGTATAAATTAGCAAAGATTGATGATGTCATGAGTTTTCATCGTGGTCGGTAGATTGCTAAAATCAAATTGAGCCTAAGAATGTGTTTAATCCAAATCCAATTAGTTAGGGTCAAGCCAGGTCTACGGATCAATCATGTCCAAGCTCAAAAGATTCATAGGCCACATGAGGACTTGAGTTCTTTTCATTTGAGAGGTCAGAAAATTTTGCACTTCAGACACCTTAGAGAGAACTCTCCTAACAATAAGAAGATGTCCTGACTTCTAATATCTGAACACTTATTGAAGATATAAACATTCTTTCAATACCTCGATTCAAAAACATCATTTGCTTCACTTCCTCAAATCAAGTGTATGTATTCAACTAGAGAGAATCATACAATCAAGTACTAGCGTTTGAATTGCATCCACATCAAATCTACATCAAACAAATTCAATTCCACGAAATACGTTTATCTAGAAACCTTGTGCAAACAAAAAAAACAATAATTTTATAACTTTTATATTAGATAGAAAGTTAAAAATTATTGTAAAAATAACTTTATTATATTATTAAAAATATATATATAAAGTAAAAAAATAAAAAAAATACTTGTTTTTATTTTTTATCTTAGAAAAAAAAAAGAACAACTACAAATATAGCAATTAGAATTAAAATATTAGCATATATAGCAACATTTTAAAAAATGGTAAATAGAACAAAGTTTATCAATGATAGACTTCTATTGTTTTAGACTCTCATATCGTCGGTGATCTATTATCGATACACTTTGTTATATTTGATCTTTTTAAAATGTTGTTGTTACTTCATTCTTATCACTAAGATTTTCGTTCGTTTTAACTACCCAAAACAAAAATAACAATTATTAAACAAGTTTATTTTTAGTTTTTAAAAACAAAAAACCAAAATCAAATACCTAATATGTCATTGGATTTCTTGTTTTTAAAAAATAGAAAAATCAATTACATTAGCTGAACATGTGTAGTTTTTGTTTTTTCAAACATAAAATCAAGTATTGAAAGTATAAAAGCTAAATGGTTATCAAACAAGACCTAAAACAAAAAATTCATGTCTATTTGATCCCTAAACATTGAAATGTATAAATTATAGATCTCTACACATTGCATGCTTTTGTCCAATAGGTTCCTGAAATTTAAAAAGTATTTAAAAATTATAAAGAGTTTATACTATATTTGACTTCGTAATGGTTGGTTGTTTTTATAACTTCGTTACTTGAAGAAACAAATATTTCACTAGGATAGGTGTTTTGGCTAAACTTAATCTTTAGTGAGTTGTGAACTATTGTCTATAAGGGCAATCCTTTGATCAATATGAGGGAGAGTGGTTGATAACTTGTAGAAATACAAGTTATATTGTAGTCTTTTAAGTAGAATAACGAAGTCTTAACGCATGAAAATGAGAAAAACATGCAGTAAAATAGATAAAATAACTTGGTTGCGCGTTATGAAATATGGAAGAGCTTTTTATGTCTGTTTATTGCGTTTTTCATGTCTTTAAGGGAAAAAGAGAAGAGTAGCCAGGTGACAAAAATGTTAGGCGAGGAGACACGCTCTACCAAATGACCAGAAGAATGAAGCTAGGAGATACACATTGTTAGAAGACAAAAAATGGATGGCGCTAATGTCAGAAGAGACGAAAAAGGCATCTGCAACGTAGAGTAGCTTTATCATAGAATTAATGAAGTACAAACGATGTTAATTCTTGTCAATCTTTGCCTATAAATAGATGCTACATCTTCAAAGAGAACGGTGTGAAAATCCATAGGAGAGCAAGCTCTTTCAACCTCCATTCCCTTTCTTTGCTTTAGGTGAGATCAACTTAAAATGGAGATGAGAGAGTTCCCCTTCTGCTTTCTCTTAGTGTATAGGCAAAAATCAAAGTCAATGAGTATCAGCAGTCATACTCAGCCACTCGCCTTATTTCCTTGTAATATTTCATTTGCAATTTTCTTTTTTGTATTTGTAATGTAAACTTCATGGTTGGCAGGCTTAAAGCCTTAGTTATGAATATTTCTACTTCCATTCCTCCATTTTCTTATCTCTCAAATTCAGTTATGTCTAAGTAAGAATGTGTAAATAATGTAAAGAGTGGTTAATGCTAAGGAATCTAGATGTCTGCGTTATTTATCTTATTCAGTTAAATGTAGCCATTAATGTTTTGTCTTACTCGAGAGAAAAGATAAATTGCTAATTGTTGTCACTTGACGCGTGATAACTTGGATATAGATAAACATGCTGCGAATGGGTTATAGCGATGCAATTATGTCGTTGAGCTTATCCTTAGCATACATATCAGAAATGCTAATGTATGTGGTAAAGACACGAAGAGGTTGGTCGCCCTGATATAGGATGAGTTGCATATAATTAATTTAGAAAGATTAAATACAAATCATCTCTTAACTTTAAGTATTTGGATTCCAAAAGACAAGCAAGTTTGGCGAATGCACCAAGACGTTGTTTGCCTTAAATTTGAAGTTAACTAATGCTCTATGTCGCCTTGACACATGAGTTACCTTTGCTCTACACTTAATTAGTTAGAGATTCCTGCATTTCATCGTCGAGTGCATGAGTTTATATTTCATTTCATTCCACCACCATTTTCAACTAGTTGCTCTATCGCACTTAATGTAAATATATAAGGTAAAATTATATGAATTGTGCATATTAATTTATATTGTATAGATACCACATGATTTTAGAATGCAAGATTGTCCTAGTAGGATCATTAATTAATTCTCTATGTTCGACCCTAACTTACCTAGAAAACTCCTCTATTCGCTTACACTTAGACAAGAGAATGAAAATTTGTACTCAAAATGATGAATTAATGAAGTTGGCAATGCATAGGTAGGATTGTGTTCCTTTAGTCATATATATACTTAGAGCCTAACATAACATATTCACAAATTGATGTTGTAGTTATAGAACAAGGAAGTGGTCTATCTAGCCAACGAAATAAGCCTACCATTTTTTGGATTTATTCGAGTAAGGAGTGGGGAACACAACTACACATGATGTAATTCACTTCTTCTCGTCTTTAGAGAAAATATATCAATTGCTCCCTTAATGGCTGATTCTGAGTCTTGAACAATGGAGATTCTCATTAGCCTACAAGAGGTTAGTTTATTATTAGACTTTTTGTTCGTTAAATGGATCATCAGTACTTAAAAAGTTAGATGTAACTACATGGGTAAAAAAATAATTTGAGTCAGCTATAGTTATGAGTTTCTAATCGTAGATTCATAAGATTTCCTTGTTAGCTTAGAAGAGATAGAAACATTGAATAACAATTTGGAAATTACTATTTTGGTCTTTGTATCTTGTTCAATGTATTTTGGTCCCTAAACTTTTAAAAGCGCGTGTTTTGGTCCCTGAACTTTTGAAAAAAACTTACTTTGTTCTTTGCTGTTACAACTATGTTAACTATTTAACAAAATAATGATGTGACTTCTATATTATTTGGATGATTTGGCTCTGTCACCACGTGCTCGAGATGATTGAAGCAGTCGACATCCTTAAAAAGGTTGTTTCTAAAAACAAAAAAAAAAGAGTCATACTAATCTTTTTACGATGTGATTAGACATTGAAATAAAGTAAACTACTTTTAAATAAAATAATAAAAAATGGTATGCAAAAACTAGAATTTAGTTCGAGAACAATTTTTAATAAAATAATAAAAAAATGGTCCGCAAAAACTAGAAATTTAGTTCGATAGTTGTTTATGTACGAGGAAGTGTTAGCACTCCACAAAATTCATTTAGAAAAGGGTGACCAAGTTTCAAATGTTAGGACATGCCCTGTGGAGGTTATTTATATCATGGTTTTCTCCTCCTCCATTAAACTTAATTAGTTGATCCCTACTACCAACCAGCACAAAGGCTTTCCACCATAGGTCCAATCTTTGTATGTGTGAAAAAGATGAAGAGCTAAATTTGTAATTTAAATAGTTATAGGTGGGGTGAGTGGTGCATTTGAGGAATATTTGGAACCAATATGCAATTATTTAAGAAAACATGATTGGACATGTAATGTAAATATCTAAATTAAAATAAATGCTTACAACTAGAACTTGTGAGAAGGGGAAATACCCCATTACCCACCACCTTAAGCAATTCTGCTATCGTTTTCATCTTCTTTCTTCTTTCTTCTTCCTCACATCTCCAAATTTCTCCATTTCCATTCCCAAAGAATTATGAGTTACCCTTACGGCTACAACCATCCTCCGCCCGAAACCTACCCTCCTCCTGGTCAGATCTCCTTCTTTTCTATTTCTCTCTTCTTCTTTTGATTTTTCACTCCATCTCATTCTTTTCTTTCTTTTCTTCTATAGGGTACCCTCCACCGCAGCCTGGATATCCCGGCTATCAGCCACACCCGCCGCCACCGCCGCATCAAGGCTATCAAGGCTATTTCTATGATGGGTATCAGCCATCGGCCCCCCCTCCCCCTCCTCCTCCACCGCCTTGTCATCATCAGCACTATCACTACGATGATCGAAATGATTGTTCCTCCTTCCTTCATGGATGGTACCCTTTCCCCTCTAATTTCTTCAATTACTATTTGGACTATCATTTTCTTGATCCCATTTTCATTTGTTTGTTTCACTTTCTGAAATGTGATCTTGTTCATGCATTCATTTTCTGTGCTCTGGGAATTCATTGGATTTGTGAAATTAATGTTTTCTGATTTTCTTGGGATTTCGAAACTGGCAATTCAATTTTCCTTTTTTTGATCTTCTTTCAATTTGATACCCATCCTTTCTCTTACAATGGAATATATATGTTCAGTGAAGGCCGACACAATGTGGCTGTCCCTTGGTAATTTTCCAATTCATGTTTGAACTACATTTTTTTAATTTCTTTCTCATACATCCAATTATGTAGGATCATAAGCGACATTATTGTTCCATCCCTCTTGAACAATGCCTTCTTGCAATAGGCTTTTGTGCTGAGGAGTTATTTAAACCCCCATTTGATATCCATTTAGTTTTTCGGTTTTCGAAAATTTTGCTGGTTTTATTACAAGTTCTTTACAATAATGTTCCTTCCTTGGGAAACATTTGTGTTCTTAACTACTTTTTCAGTTTTCAAAACTTTGGCTTCAATTTTGAAAACATTTGTAAAGAGTAGAAAAAGAAAACCAAGGAAATCCATTGCTTAAAGTGGTATTTATAAGCTTAACTTTCATAAAGCGAAAAGAAAATTATCAAATGGGGTCTAACAATTTCAATTTGTTTGGATGCATTCTATCTAAGGACATTACAGAATGGAAGTGGCTATCCTGAACCAATCAAAATCATCTTTGTTCTTGTATAGTGAACTAAGCAGTATTTTTCTTAGTTTAGTCAGCAATAGGGAAAAGAAAACTGGTCGTGTAATGTTTGATATGGGTGCACAGAGCATCTGATGCTTCTCCTTTTATGCTACTTTGTGATCCAATCCTTTCTTCCTCTTTTTATGTTTTGTAGCTTTGATAAAACTATTGAATTGGACTATCTGTTTGTCAAGTTATTGATGGGACTTTAACATTCTGATTTTTGCTAATGTGGGTCCATTATCTTTAATACTGTCCCCCTTGTAATTTGGAAATCAATTTTGCTTGTTCCTTATCTTAATACCCATGTTTATAGGCGTTTTAATGTTCTTGTTGTGCATGAGATAGCTCAAGAAGCCCACTCATTCGGGCGTGTTTTATTGGCTTGCTCCCTTTCCTTGTTGAGTGGAGTACTTGTGTAGAACTTCGAGGCTTCCTTTTTTGGGTTCTTGTGGTTTAATGCTTGTTTCTTTTCCAAAAATAAAGAAAAGAACATTTAACAAGTTTTCTTTCTTCTAACGGATAATGTTTTAGTAATTACAGATGCTTGTGCTTTTCCTTGATCAAACTGAGAAATAATGTCTAAGAATTGTGAAATAAGTTCCATTCAGTAAAGTTTTCTTTCTTATTTCTTTGTTCTTGGTTCCTTATTAGCGAGTGTCCAGTGACTGGCTTTTGATTATAAGTAACAATAAACTTATTGTTCTCTTGTGCAGCTTAGCTACACTTTGTTGTTGTTGTATATTGGAGGAGTGCTTGGCCTGCTTCCGATAGACGATTGCAAAATAGTGTTTCTTCTTCAGTCGGTTCAGCCATGCTGTGTTCATGTCTTCTATTGTGCTGTGTTCATGTCTTCTATTATGAATCGTCGCATCACTTGAAACAAGATTTGTAGTTTCTGGTTTGTGTGATTGCAAACTATATCTGTATTGTTTGATATCTAAATGTTCTTATTTACTTTTATACATACCTAAACAAATAGTAGATAATACTATTATAGACTTGGAATCCCTATTGTTGTCATCCATATCAATTTCTTTAAGATTTTGATGCATGGTTTCTGTGGAGCCTTGATACAGAAAGCAGAATATGCTATTTAGAACTTGGTTTGATCCTTCATTTGGTATCCAAACATTTTAATTTTCTGAGTGGCCAACTGATGCTGGCCCCACTTTCCTTTTGTAAAGTGGTTTTTCTTTCATTCATTTTTTTTTAAATAACTTTGACCTTATGATCATGAAGCTAAAACATCTGAATAACTTTCTTTCCAGAAGAGGTTGAAAATACGAGCAATAAATATAATAATCACAATCAAGCACCTTTTAGTTTTGGAAGCAACAAATGAGAGTCCATTACCTTTTTTTTCCCATCTCTAGAGAAAGCGAGGAAACAAGGAGTTCCATATAATTGTTGAAAATAAAACAATTGAGATTCCATCTTATATATTAGTACACGTTTAGGTTAATTAGTTTAATGCCGAAGACAATCTTCCCAAATCGTTCCAACCTCTATACTTGTTGAATTCGTACACAAAACTTTTGATCATTAGACGATTAGGGTAGGTTTCTCAATCAAACCAACCTCAACCATAGACCAAACAGTTTAACACTCTTCCAAATTTCTCAATCTACCAACTTCTCGATTTTTTTGTTCGGTCTATCGAAAGGAAGGGAGAGCAAAGTCATGCAAATGAGTAGAAAAAATCCAAAGAGCAATTGAGAAATGAGAAAACTAGAATTGCAAAGTCTGTCTATAACATCAATGCAGATAACAAATTGAAAAACTCCCAATAATTACAATAAACACCAATACACTAAACTCACATAGCTAAATAAAAATCCCACTGGTCAGTTTGCCTAACAAAGAAAAAAAAGGTACAAAGTAAAATTCAAAAGCCTTGATGGAAAGAAGTATCAATCTACAATGTCCATACAAACTTAGGAGCATCTTTCCTTGGTCCTACTAATGTACGGTACAGATACATTTTCCCCACTTTCTGCTTATCATCACGGCAGACTTCTGACTGACCATTCTCGTTGATCATCTCCACATTGCGGCAGAATCCCAACTGATCATTCTCGTTGATGATCTCCACGTTCAGCCTAGGCATCTTCTTTGCTAGTGTCTTGCAGCCACCAAGAGTAATCTCGCAGGACGACATCCAAAGGGATCGCATTGTTTCATACTTCCCAACGTCCTGCAGAAGTGCCATGTCACCAAACGGGCTGTCCATGATCTCGAGCTTGCGAAGTTTCTTGCAACCATTCAATACGTGAATCATTCCCTTGTCGCTGATCCCAGCAAATGCTAATGAAAGCATTTCTAGATGCTTTGCATATTCACCAATGTAATAAAAGACCTGATCTGAAAGGAGGCCTGAGAGAGATAAACGTCTCAGACCTTTACATGCTTTGACAATCGCCCCAAAACCTTCATCCAGTGCATTCCCCATTACAGGGTCCGGTTTTGTGGGGTCGAGGATGCACAGCCTGAAACGTATGAAGTTTGGGTTGTTCTTTGCTACAGTTACAAGCGCAGCATTTGTCATCTGATGGCAGAAGTACAATATCGAATGAAGTTTGGGGCAACCCTTCGATATAGCAACCAAACCTTCCTCTGTGACAGCAACATTACCAGCCCCAGAGAGATCAGATGGGAAAACCCTCAATTCCTGCAATTCGTTACAAGTTGAAGCAACAACTTCCAGTCCTTTGTCTCCAATACCATCCAGAATCTGTGGCCCAATAACATTTCACATCATTTAAAAGGATATGAAGTATATCCATACATAGAGGTGAAATCATATGCATATATAAAGCATTATATTGTAGTAGTAAGGTCGGATGAGTACATACCCACAAGCGTTGAAGTCTCTCGCAATACTGAATGACCTTTATGAGCTCATTGCCATGAAGCCCAGGAGCATAGCTCAGGTTCAAGGATGTCAAATTGGAGCAAATTGGGTAAATGGAGGCCAGGCAGCAAGGAGAAACATCTAAAAAACCAGATAAACTCCTGATCGATTTGCATTTCAGAAGGGTGTTCTTGATATTCTCATAGATCTCAGAATCTCGATCGTGATCGTAAGACCCGGTGCCCAAGTCCACAAGTTGAGGAGCATGTGCCAATATATTTTGCAAAGTTTCAATAGGCACCGCACGGTTCAGCCTCAAACTCTTGAGGTTAGGAGATCTTGCCACAAGCCTCTCAAGAGCACCCAGATTCACTTCTCCTCTGAGGCAAGCAAAATTCAGGGAGACAAGCGACGTGCAGCTCTCTGGAAAGCAGCTAAGCCAGTAATTACTATGGTCATCAATTTCATTCTCTTGGAGGTCAAGCTCCCTCAGAAACCTAAAAGGAATCGGGAAAAAGAAAGTAAAACACATCAAGAAACCATAATCTCACATCACGCAAAGACCCTACGAATATTGTATAACTACAATCTACACAGCAGGTGAAGAAAAAAACCCACGGACAGCATAATCCCTAAACATGGTTCTAAAGTCAACAATCAACAACGCAGCACAACAGACCATCTATCCTTAAAATGCTCACTTCAGACAGAAGAAGAGTTTCACAAACCAATACAAACCCACAACAACCAAGAATAGTAAGTAAAAGTAATGTCTCTAATTACAACCCAACAAACAAAGCTCAACAGAGAAAAAAAGAGAGAGAATTTTCTTCTTTTATTATGATTATTATACCTGCAATTGGCAGCAATGGCAGCAAGGCCATTGGTGGTGAATCCCTCACAGCTGAAAAGGAGAAGGGACTTGAAATTGGGAAAGGATCGAGAAAGAAGCTCGAGACTGTCGTCGGTGACGACCATCCGCTTCAAACGAAGCTCTTCGAGGGAAATCCGGCGCTTCGCAAAGGCTTGGATCCAAGGGTAAACGTAGCCACCCCAATCATGAGGGACCAAATTGAAATCAGCGAAATGGGGCTTTCCCTTTAGGGTTAGGGATTTAACACAAGGAAATCTTCCGATTACCCTCTCCGGCGTGATCGAATAGCAATTTCCCACGAATACTTTCTGTCTACTAAATCTATCAACTCTGTACCACAATTTGCACACCAAGGACACCGCGTTCCGGTCCCGGTGAGACGTTACATAATCAAAAACATGTTCTAAAACCTCGTCGGGAAAATAATTCATCGTTTCTCAGCATCCAAAGAGAAAATTCCCCCAAAAACAAGACTTTCCGAGGAGAAATTTTTTATAAAAATAGACCCAACTTTCACCAGGGAAAGGAAAAAGAAGAAGCAAAAACTTTCTGAAGAAAAATATATTTAAGCTCCAAAAAGAAAACGAGAAAAACTTAGCTTTATGCAGCAGTATGAGTATTACATACCGGGAGAAGAAGAAGAAGGGAGGAAAATGGGAGGAATTGAAGCAGATCTCGGAGGGATTGTCTAATGAAATTTGAAATCCGCGGGGAAGTTGACAGATCCAAGGAAGTGAAGAGAATAAAAGAACAAATCTTGCATCTGGGGCAGTTAAAAAACCTAGATCTGCAATTGCAGAGAGGAGGGAGAGAGATTGGGGAAAAGGGAATGGAATATAGTGAGGAAGAAACAGAAGAAGGAACAAAAAAATTGAAGCAGTGGTTGAAAATGGAGGAGAGAATGAAATCCTGAAGTGAAAATGAAGAGAATGATGATGAAATCAAAAGAAAAAAAAAAAGAAAAAAAAAAAGAGAAAAAAGAAGAAGAGAGATTTAAGATCCGTTGAAGAAGAAGAAGAGAAAGAAATATGTACAGAAATAAAAACTTAAGGATTCGATTTGTAATGATGAAGAAGAGAGAGAGAAAGAGAGTAAAGAAATAGAGAAGAACAGGTTCGTCTCTCCCACTGAAGAAACGAACTGGTGGTGAAACAGAGAGAGAGAGAGAGAGAGATGGAAGAGAGGTTGGAGAAAGTTAACCATGGTTAGTTTATAACCGGAGGTAGTTTAACCATGAGTCAACATGCATGTGTCCTTATCTCTTGTTTCGAAGAGAGAGAGGCCCCCACACTCTGCATTGTCTCTAATTTTTCTTTTTCATTTTCTTTTTCTTTTTCTTTTTCTTTTCTTTCATTTTTAATTTCTCTTTTCAGATCTTACCATTGAAAGGAATTTTAAAAAAGGTTTATTAAGTAAATTTAATTGAAACTTCAGCTCATGATTATGTTGAAGTTAATTAAGGTGGAGAGATGAAGATAAAAAAATTAAAAAAAAAAAGAATGAAAATTGAAAAATGTGTGTGTTTATGTGTAATGTATGACCATATCCCTGCGAAAGTGTTTTAAATGTAAGTGTCAGATAAATGAGACTGATTTTTGGAGGAAATTACGGGGTTTGCCATCCGTAACTTTGATGAGGCTGTTTTAAGCTACTGCCGTTCGTACGTGAGCGTCATACTCCATGTGGATCAAATACCTTTTAATCCCTCACCTACTTATTTGTTTTTCTTTTTTTATTCACTCCCCACTCCCCACTCCGACTTGCTTTTCCCTTCTTCTCTTCTTCTCTTCTTCTCTTCTTCTCCTCTTTTTTTCCTCCCTCACTAATTAATTCTTCATTTAATCTCCTTTTTACCCTCTCTAAATTCAAACCAACAACATCTCCCATTATAAATTAATAATTTCATACATTATCACCCCTCTTCATTATATACAAATAAGTTTTGTAAACCTTATTTACAAACTAACATTCATTCATCCTCATTCAACATCTTACTATCTGCAAAACTGCAACACTTGTTGGTTTGTTTGTTTGTTTAGGATGGGAAGGAATCAAATATGAATTGGACTATCTTTTGAAGGTAATTAAAATGAAATAGTATTTTTTTTTAAAAAAAAAAAAGAGAAGAAAAGAAAAGAAAAGAAAAGAAAGAAAGGAAAAGTGAGAGTTAGTCACAGAATTGATTAAAGTGGGGGGTGGTGTATGTGTGTGTGTGTAATATTTACTTTTTAGTATGATGATGATGATGATGATGATGATTCAGTGCAATAGGGTGCACCGTACTGTGGTGTAATAGTCTAACTTTTATTGGTTTGCATCACTCACTACTCCCCTTCCCTCATCTTATCCAAATCACTCCCTTACACAAATGCTACGCTACTTCTCTAACCCCATACCCTACCCTATACCCTTTCTCTCTCTCTCTCTTTTTCCTCTTCTACTAATTCTCTTTACTTTTTACTTTCCTCCTCTCTTTCATAACTAAATTATCCATTTTTCTCTCCATTTTTCTCTTTTCCACCTTTTTTTTCTTTCACTTTTTCAAATTTTAATTACGTCTATTGTTTTTAGATGAAACAAATCATAATTATATTAATAATCCAAACTCTAATCTTTCCCACTATTATAACCATTCTTTTACTTTTTTTCTTAATCTATTATTTATTATGCACTCTATTTTTCAACTTACAATCAATCGCTTATAATTCTTACTATTCTGGGTAAACATTAGTTTTGTTTGGAATATATGAAATACAAAACAATGTCATCTAAATAATAATCAAATTGGTACCAAATGAATGAAGAATGTAAAATTACCAATTACCAATTTTATTATTTGTGGAAAGACATAGGAAATGGTGAAAAAAGAAGATTGATTTTGCTCTTGTGTTGTTTAAATATTGTTGCAATTTCATAAATTTCATAACGATTTTTTAATAGCTACACATAGCACACGTCAACCCAATCGATCAAATATTTTTTTAGATGTTTATTGTCTATCAAGAAAAGAAAAATAGATCAACAAAGTTTGGTATCTTTTCTAAGACCCCGAACTAACTTAAGGTAATAATAATAAATAAATACAACATTTGGAGTATTTTTCTTGAAGGTTTGACGGACTTTTTTTTATTGTCTGGATGAGTCTTACATAAATCAACAAAAATACTTCTTTATAGGCTACGCATTAAGAAAAAATACATTACTGCATGTGGCCTTCTTGATGACTATAGATTGTCAATTTAAATATATTTTTTGAATGGCTAAAACCACAAAAAGAAAAAAAAAAAAACTACTTGATGAGCAATGTTCATTAATATAGTATTCTTGATGTGTATTGTCCATCAAGAAATATGGTAATCTTGATGTCTATGGTCTGTCAAGAAGGGTTTTTCTTCATAGTTTTTTTTTTTCGGTCAGTGAAACCACAACTAAATAGATCATATTTTTTGACGTTTTTGTCTATTTGTTCATCAAAATAAGAGATTTTATTTTATAAATATTGTATTTTTTGATGGTCTTTTGTCATGATCATCCAAAAAAATCAAAATTTGGGAGTTTCATATTTATAGTAGTGAATAGTAGGAAATGAGGTAGATAATGGAATGATTGATGAAGTTGACTAAGTCAATCCTCTCATTAATCCACCTTTAAATCTCTCATTATTATTGTTGTTGTTATTGCTATATCCCAAACTCTTTCCATCCATCTCTTTTGATTTTTGCATTATCCTAGATTTCCTTCTGATTGCCTCTCAAGCTCATTATTCACCCTCTCCTAAGTTTTGTAATTTTTCTTTCTCATAATAATGAGACTTTATTTTTTTTACCCATGTGTTGGAAATTAAATTAAAATTAAGGTCAAATCTTATTGTTTGTTTGGAGGTTTTAAATACTTTAAACGAAAATGAGATGAATATTAATTACTTGACTTTTTCTTTTTGTCTTGTGTGTGTGAAGAGGGTAAGGACATGGTGAGAGCTTTGGAGATATTATGATTTTATCAAAATCAAATATATAATTTCTTTTTCAATAATAAACTAAAAAAATTACATTTTGAGACAACAAAAAATGAAAACCACTGGTAGAAAAAATTATTTGGTCCAAGGCCTTCCATGCAATGTTATGAGCTTCACCATTATTGAATAGTTCAATTAAACAACTTTGTTTCACCTAAATTAACATGGAATTCCAGATATGTGTTTGTTTCCTAAGATTTTAGGTTTTAAAATTCATCATTCTTATTATTCATAGAATTTTAAAATTCATTTGGCAAGGAAATTTTAGTATCTCCATACTCGTAGAAATTATATATCTAAATAAAGTCTTATTAATTAATAAATTAATTATTACTATTAAAATTTTAGAAAAATTCTTATAGATAGTAATAATAAATAAATAGACTATAAATAATTTGACGGATTTTATAAATATATTATTTAGATTTAATAAATTTCAATTAATACATTTATCATTCATATTTTATTATCCTCTATTGACTATTTAATATAAGTTTTATTATTAATTATAATATTTATTTAACTATTTTTATTAATGAATAAAATAATTTAATTATGTCTAATTAAAAAAATAGAGAGATACGGTAAAATTGGTCCAAATATTTACAAACCATTTTTTTTCATGTATAATAAATTTTCTTTTAAAATATTAATTAGTGTGGTTAAATAATTAAATAATTAAATATAGTTATGGGTAGCTACTTTAGTTGATTAAATAATTAAATAATTGGTACGTTAATCATACTGCAAATTCTTAGATAGACATTAATTAATAAATTATGAAAGCCATTTAAAATGGAGACATTTAAAAGGTGTTTACAAATATCTCTTGACTTTCTTCTCTATTAATGTCTTTTCCAAATTTAACATTTCCCAATGGTTTAGAAAAAGAGAAAACTAAAATACAAGAAATTATGAAGAAATTGGTTCTAACCTTAATTTTCACCCACAATTGCAAGGTGGAAATTGACTATCTCACTTTTGTGATACTTCATAGTAGCCCATCTATTATAACTATCTTTACATTTACATTTCACTTAAAAGTTTGGATTAAATTTGACAAATTAAAATAAATTTGCCTAACCTCATAAATACTTGCTCAACTTTTATTTTATTTTATTTAATTGTGTCTAATCAATTTACAAACGTATCATTTTTAGGGGTTTTTTTTTTTAAAATATAATAAATCAGTAAAATATTTATATTAACAATTTTGAAAGTGAAAAAAGACCATATATGGTTATGTACTGAGCCTAAACTATGGTTTAGATCATGATACATAATCGTTACCAATAAATACACGATCGGTTTAGATATATTACAATGAT
The DNA here is from genome assembly GCF_000004075.3 of Cucumis sativus. Lineage (NCBI taxonomy): Eukaryota > Viridiplantae > Streptophyta > Magnoliopsida > Cucurbitales > Cucurbitaceae > Cucumis > Cucumis sativus. The sequence continues at coordinate 23,933,718 of NC_026657.2, forward strand.
AGATGACATGGTGAAGTAGTATAACTTTTAGGGATCATGTTGATCATAGTAAGTAATAGTGTTGGTTATGATAGTCCAATTTAAATGATCGTGAAAATTTTCAAATCTAACGATCGTGTTGATCATTTAAAATGAACGATATTGATATTCTTGAATATAAGAAAGGTGAAGAACAATATTGAAATAATTGTGAAATAGCTTCAAAGCATGTGGCCAAAGATGATGAAAATGAAATAGAAGATTTAAACGATTGGATTTTATACTCTAAACGTCGAAGAAAAAAAATGTGCAGAAGAGATGAATAAATCGCAAAGAAGATAAATAAATCGAAAAGAAGAAGAAAAATAAGGAAAGAATTACCCTAGGGTAATTATAGACAAATCTAAAGTTTATAAAAATACAACAATGTTTTCGTAGACCTTGTATTTTTTTTTTTGTTACATGAAAATTATAATATAAGAGTAAAAAATATATGGAAATGAAGGGAAAGTTTGAATATAAATGTAAGAGGTGAATTTGAAAGAAAGAAAGTGAAAAATAGGGAATTTAAGAAAAGATTTAAAATGTAAGTAAGCGTGAATCATGGAAACAAAAAAGGGTAGGGGCAGGCGGGCAGGTCAAAGAAAAGAAAAAGGGGTATTGAAAAGCATCTAAGCAGAGTTTGAGTTTGAGTTTGAGTTATTTGTTGTTAGAAATATAATATTAATTTAGGGCAGGGGATGGGAAAATGAAGACATGTGAGGTGAGATGAGGTGAGGTGAGGCTCCCTCTTGCCCTCTTGCCCTATTGCCCTATCGGGGTTTGGCGCATACTTTGTTTCTATACGGCACAAACGTGACCAATTTCTTCTTCTTTTATTATTATTAATTTCAATTCAAACCCTAAATACCAACCTTTTCATTCTTTCACATTATCTTTCTCTTTCACATTTTCACAACAATCAATTATTTCCCCATTTACCATTCTTTTTTTCTCTTTCATACTATCCTCCTTTCTTTTTACTCTACTAAGCCTAAACAGACATAAATTGTGAACTAATGTGATTATCCTTAGTATTTTTTAAAAAAAACTATACAAAATACCTCTCTCAACTTAGTGTTTTGTTTAAAAAATAGCATTGATCTTTAATTTAAAAAGTATTAAAAAAATACTCTTTATTAGTATATGGATACTAGGTGTGGATACTTGTTTCAAATACAACTTTTCAAAAGTTACAATAATACTTTAGTTTGGGTTACAAATGCTCTTCACCTACTTTTGTCACAATAAAATATAACTCAGCCATAAAATTCCAAAAATACCCCCTAAAACTAACATATTATTAATCTTGTTAAAAACATATAAATCTAAGACGCATTGGTGCTTTCTTTAGTCTCTTTCTTTCATTATAATCTCTCTCTCTCTCTATATATATATGTTACCTGGAGAGGATATATTTTCTTTAACTGAGATAAACAAAAAAGGTTGAACAATTGACAAGAAAGAGAGTAAGAGGGGAGATTGAAAAAAAAAACCAGGAAGAGCCTATGAGGTGTAGACATGGAGTTAGAGCATTTTTAACTTTTGTTTTCTCTCTCGTAACTCTTAATGGAACTAATGCAACGTTTTACTGTGCAATGAGGTATTAATAATGGAACGGTTACTGAGGATAATTTTTTTAAAAACATCGTTTGTATATTTTAACATTTTTTTTAAAAAGTTGATATTTTTGAAGAATAAAATACCAACTATATTAATCTAAAATGATTAGGAGAGTATTTTTTTAAGAAAGATTTAGAGAAGGAGTTTAAGGAATGAGTTTGACCAATTTTGGTATATTTAAGTAAATAGTTTAAATAATTTGTTATTTATTGAAAATGCCTTCTTATTCAAATTTTTATATATATATTTTTTTAAAAAAGCATATATGTGTAAAAATACTAGTTTTTTTAAAATGAACTTACGTATTTAAGCCAATTGTCCGATACAACTGTTAATTGACAAGTTTTTTTTTTTAAAGAAAATTGTCAAAATAGAACATTTAAAAAATATTTATACTATTGAAATTTGTGTTTTTAGTAGGTTTATTTTATGAAACATTTTGTTAACAACGTCATAATATATTTTTACCTTAATTTTTTTTAATATGTTTAAAATGTTTATGAGTGATTTTGACGACATTAATTGAAATAATGATTAAACAAAAATTAGTTTTTCTCTCTCCTCTCTTTACCCTCCTTCCCTCCTCTTACTTAATTATTATTTAAGATGTCATGTCCACATCTAACACAATAATACATTACTAACTCAAGGACCTTAAATTTTGAGAGAGTTAAAAGTCAATTTTGTTATTATCTAAAATATCTCTCTCTATATATAGTTTTATTAATTTAAAAATTAAATTTGAAAACAAAAAAGTGTTTAAACCAGTGGTAAGTTCTATTTTGGTAGCATTTTCTACAGTTTAATTTCTTAGGCTTGTTATATAACAAATGCTACAACACAGAAGTTTATTTAATTGCAATTATTACTATGGTATGAGTAATGAGTATAATATATATAACATATGCTCCTGCCATTTGGTACGCTAACACAATTTTCTCATCTAAATTTCTATTACATAATTTAATGGAGAGTTGCAATTTTGGTGAAATTTCTTGAATTCACAATTTGGTTTGGATGTTTTTCAACTGCCTCGTTCTGCTTCAATTGTTGAGGAGTTTTCCCATATTAGCCAGCTCCTCCCTCTGGTTCTCTTAAGGTAAACTTCAATGTGCGACTATTGAGTGTGGCATACGTATCAAAGACATTATTGTTCGTAACAGGAATGGTGAAGTTATGCTTTTTACACAGAGCCGCTTCTCTATGATGCGTAATCATCTTTCATGGTTTGTCTAAAGCTCTCAAGTCTCAAGGGCTGACATTTTGTAAGTTGATTCCAAAATTAGTAGGAACCTCTTCATTGAGAATACGATAATATAAATAAATGAGATTCTTGCTTTAATTGATGCCATTTGAGATCTTCATATCTATGTGGTTATGTTTGTGAATTACTGTATGCCAATCACAAGAGTAGCTCTATTGTGCATGAGTTAGCTTTCCATGCTCATAAATTTCCTTTTTTTTCGTTGTGTGACTTGAAGACCACTCTCTATTCTATGGGTGGATTGTGGATTATACCTTTTATACTTCTTTTATCTATTATCTTGTCCTTGATTTTCATTTTTTCCCTTTCTGCGTCAGTGTCGTGGTTCCAGTTCCTGTATTGTATTTGTTTCTTATATTATTTTAGATTTGGTTGTTGAGATTGGTTAGTTGGTTTGTTGTGCTATCCCTTCATTCTCGCGTTGTTCGGATTGCTTCTCTCAGTTTCATAATACTTCATATTACTGGGTGAATGGTGTTTATGATTTTGTTGAGAGAAAAAAGCCTTTCTTGAAAAGGCATGGTTGGTGATATTTTCTGATCTGTGAGTTACAATACTGCACATCAAAGATAGAAGATTACTGGAAGATAAGATTGCAAGTAGATTTTGGAGGGTCATCTCTGATATAAATAAGTCCTCCGCCTTTTTAGTTCTCTCATCAAATTTCATCCATTCTTCGCTTAAGTGATTTTTTCTGATAAATATTCTTTGCTCCTAATGTATGCAACAATTAGTAAAAAAGAAAGCCGCCATAAGACAGGTATGAAGGCGTCATAGGTTAATATCCAATTTTGATAACCCAGTTCGACGACGCTCCATTCTTCCCTTTCTTTTTTGCATATTTCATTGCACCTTGGGACGGTTTAATTCCCACTCCTAAAATGAAAGCTCCACATGAGTTGAACTTTCTTCTAAATAGAAATAGTGGGTATTGCTAATTTTTCCTAAAATAAATGGGCATTCAACTCAAATTGTTTGAGCCTCCAGAACGGCTTCCCAAATTCTTTGCTCCTAACATCTGCCATTTTCTCCAAATGAATAGTAGAAGGCCCCCTCTAAAGAAAGAATATTGACTCGACTTTTAAAAATGACAATTGTTTTTGTGCAATTGAAGCTCTATGATAGTTGAGTCAGTTCATGAACAACACACGTTGATTCATGTGTATAGTGTTGTACTTAAGTCATAACATTGTAATTCGTCAATTACTACACTAGTAATATAACCTCTTATCATGGGTCTAAGGTGTTCTAGATGTAGATGCAATGTCATCGGGTTATCAAAATTGGATGTTTTTTCTATGTTTTTATAAGCTTCCATAGTTTGTCTCTTTATTATTAACGCATGGTGCAACAATAACTAAGTGTGTGTTTTTTCAATTGGTATCAGAGTAGTCATTGAGTTTTCAATGGCATCCATCAAGGATAGTGGGTCAATAACTGGAAGCGTAAGGTGTCCTGAATGCGAAGTATCCTCTGGTAGTAAGTTTGAGGAATTTGGGAGAGCCCTTACCAGTGTTGTTGCGGCAGATGAATCTACTGAAGATGGCTGTTCTAGTGGGCAGACGAAGTCTGGTGCATATACCGAGCATCGAGGATGATCATCTTGTGTTATTGCAGATGGCAATAATCTCTTTAGAAAATGGGAGGAAGATCAAATTGTTTTGAAACAACAAAATGAAAGGATACAAGGTTTAATGGAGGATACTCATCGTTACTTGTCTTCTATTGCTATTCTCAAAGATGAACGGAAAGAAGCTCGCAATGATTTTAAGTCTCTTTCTAAATTAGTTATAATGCTTACATTCGGAACAAAGAGTTTGAATTACATTTTAAATGATGACTGATAAAAAGGGTATGGGATTCTCGGGCCAATGTTGTGGTTATGACAAATCCTTGATTGTGTTCGTTCGTGCTTTAGATGGCAAAGACCCAAGTGAAGAAAAAGCAACTTTCTCCGGAGTGAATTCCTTCCATGGCATAACTACTCTAAGGCCTTCAAGAAGATGGATATGTCATTTTTGCGGAAAGTCTGGTGAGATTATTCCTGAGGTTGGTTGTCTTATTTTATTAATGGTAGAATTGGAGCTTAATTTCTTATATGGTTGATGTCGATTAATAAATATGTGGACAATATTTATTAATCAAGATATATAGTTGGCTTTTATTTTGTTACAACTTGTGACCTAAACATATAAGCTCGTGGATGCATGATATTGTTGTAGCATTGGCTGTTCTAAATATTCATGTATGGTGTGTGGTGTTCAATAATTTGTTTGTAGCATCGTGAGTCACTTGATTTAGAAGATTCGTGCAAGTTAGGGGAAGCCTAAGATTGAAGCTCTTTTTAAGGAGTCTTGTGCCATTTGACGTGGATTTCTTGGTTTGAGACTTACAATGGTTGGCATCTATACGGCCTCATTTGGTTCTTCATCCTAAATTTACTTGTCAGCAAGGAAGGGGGAGAAATATGTTGACTTTATATTATGATCTGATTTTGGCTGTATTATGATCTCAGTGGTTTTGGATTATGGATATGGATTTGCAGCGCGTTCCTATTTTCCTTTGGTGAATGAGTTGCTTAATGACTAAACTCTTCTTTGGAGATGGTATTTTTGACTATGTGTTATGTGGGTGTTTCCTCTGTTAGCTTCTCTATTTATGGATGGTTCTTGTTCGTGTGGTTGCCTAGGTTACTTGTTGCTTGTTCGATCAAATAAAGGAAGCTTTCCCAAGAGGGAGTTTGGTCCCACTTCCTTCATTGTATTTATTTATTTATTATATTGTTTTAGATTTAAATGTTGAGATTGGTTAGCTGGTTTCTTGTGCTTTCCCTTCATTCTCCTGTTGTTTGGATTATTTCTTGGGTGAATTGTGGTTATGATTTTGTGGAGAGAAAAAGGCCTTTTGTGATAAGGCGTGGTTGATGATATATTCTGATGTGTGAGCGATGTAGTTACGATACTACACATCAAAGATAATCTTGAATACTTGATGAGAAGATTGCAAGTAGATTTTTGATTGAGGAGGAGTGTTCCTTTTAGTGTTATGACACTTGTTTCTGTACAACTGAAGTTCTAATAGTTGAGTCAGTCAATATAATCTCTTGTAATGGAGTTTAAGGTCCCATCAGATGTAGATGCAGTGTTATCAAATTGGGTATTAAAGTTTGATGTTTTCTCTGTGTTTTTATATGCTTTCATAGTTGTTCTCTTAATTATTAACACGCGGTACAACATATGGTACAACTATAACTAAGTATATATTTTCACAATTTGCGTCTGGTGTTCTAAAGAAAACAATTTTTTTTTTTTAATAATCTGAATATAGCAACAGTTTATAGGGATAAAAGTTGAACCTCCCACATCCAAGATGGATGATTATGCCAATTACCTTTCACTACAAAAGAAAATTGAAAAAGTAAAATAGTTAATTTTATTTTTAGGCTATTACTTTAGTTAACGACGGGAGAGATACCTAATGGAACACAAACAAAAGAACATTTTAACTTTGATAACTCAGTTTGGTGAGAACCCACCTACTTCTGAAGAGCTTTAATAGCTTAGATCATAAAGAGATTTTGTTAAGATTCAAATGACTAATTATTAATGACCACCTACTTCTGAAGAGCTTTAATAGCTTAGATCATAAAGAGATTTTGTTAAGATTCAAATGACTAATTATTAATGATCACACTTCATTAATCTAGAAGACACTCCCCTAGATAGTACTCTTTTTAGCATTTCCTATTTCCTAAAAACAATCAGGCTTCCCTGAATTGTAATTTGAATCTAACGAAGATGATCGGGCTCCCCCTAAATATGTAATTGATCCTATTTAGTTAGCTAAGTCTTTTTGGAATCTCTTATCATCATATACCTTGAATCGTCTTTGAAGATATATTTAAACAATCTTCATAAAATGTCTAAGAAGGTAAGGACTTATCTTCGTAAAGATTCTTCAATGGATAGTAGCCTAAAATCGTCTTGAACGGATGCTTGGAAGAAGAATGGTCTTTCCTTTTTATTGGAAGGAAGAACTTCAAATCGGAAGAGGAAAGGGATCTTATAAAGATTTCCAGTTAAAAGATTTTACATTAAAATGCTTGTTGATGAAGGAAGCATATCTTCTTGTGAATGAAAGTCTCATCAACTAAGGGAACGATAGATATCCCTAAAATCTTGAAAGATATTTTTCCGTTTTAAATATAACAAAACACCAAAATATTTATGACCCGTGTAACAAAATAAAAAGCCCATGAAGTCGGTAGAATATTTCATAAACTTTAGATTTGCCCTTGATATTGCGAACTATTAGTCACTTCTCTTTCTTCTTCTTTGTGATTTATTTATCTTCTCTTTCAGACTTCTTCAGCTCATCTTCCAGATTCTCTTTCTTTTATTTTAAAACATTTTATTCTTCTATTTAAATCACAAGAATTTTCAAGATTGTTTAAAAAGAATATTAAACTTCATCTTCCTCATATTCAATAATATTAAGATTGATTGAATATGACTATGACATGATTATCTAAACAATCATTTTCTATTGTCAACACGATTGTTTACCATGGTCAACAAGATCGTTTTAGTGTTGAAGCCATTTTGAACAGTTTAAAAAGAACTACACAAACATGTGGATATGATCTAAACGATCATTTACCATACGAAAATGATCGTTTAGCATGGTCCACACAATCATTTAGATTTGAAGCTCTTTTTTCATTGTTTAAAAAATCTAAACAACCGTGTTGACACTACCTTCATGATTGTGTATCATTATGTACTCGATCATGTATCGGGGTGATTTAGAAGACGATTACATGAGCGTGTGTGACCATTAAACATGCGTTGGCAGGGACATTTTTAGTATTTTTCATTGTTGGTCTGTGAACTTTTTTCGTTTTAGAATTATTCTATACAGTGTAAATATTTTACCAATTTGTTATACTTTTTAGACCCCTAAAAAGAAACTAATTATAATGTTTGTATAACAAACCTAACAAACACCCTCTTTTGACAAAAGATCATTATGTTTAGTTTTCTTTTTATATGAAATACTTTATGATCTTGAACTTTCTTGAACTGAAAAACCAGAGGCCACAACTTCATTCATAGATGAAATAATAGTCTTCACAAAAGAAAAGAATTTCAGTTAAACATCACCAAGGGTCTTTAGATTTACAAATAACAATAAATAGTCAAATCTTCAAAATATAAGCGCTATTAATTCTAGTAAAATCTTCTAAGACAATAACAATATTAATACCAAAATTTTCATAGCAGTAACTATGTGCTACTCCCCCTTTGCGTAAAATAGAAAACTTAACATTCGCCTGTGGCATGAGAAGTAGAGCCACAAAATGTTGAAGAAAGAAGAGTATTCAGATGTTGAACCAATGCATCCACTTCAACTTGGTATTTAAAAAGAGAGTGGATCAAACCACTCAAAGACTGAGATTCTTCTTATAAAACTCTGATAATTCTTGTAGCCAAAGCACGACGAATTAACAAACCTTTTGAACAAATGTTGATATTTTATTTTTTATTTTGAAAAGTTAGTTAATCTAGGAGGGTGAACATTGTGCTCAATGTCTAGAATATGAGTGCCCTAGAAAAGTCTATAACTCAATGATAAGGTTTTAGGAGTAGGTCTAGGGGCATCTCCATATGTCAATACTTCAGGATGTTGTTGTAGCAAAATGCTTGAAAATAATCTTGGAAAATAGATGGGAAGTTTTACTCCAAAGATGTCCACATGCATCAAAAGTTAATTGTAAATAAGCTGACCAACGTTTAAATATTTATTGGTAAACCAGTTCCAATGCGATAAAGAAGAGTTGCTCGTGTCGTGAAGCCATTAGAGGTATGAGTGGAAGGGAACCAGTTGACCATGCCTATTTTATGCATGATAACATACTTGACACTAAGTGAGACAGTAGGTATTTGACCATTTTATGGCCATTGATAAGGAATGCCATAAGTAAGCTTAGAGACCAAGGACTCAGGTGAAGGCTGAGGTAATGAGAGATCTTCAAGAATAGGATTGTCAAGAAAGTTATTAAAAATGTTTGGTGAAAGTTTGAAGGGAATCTGTCACACCTTGCCTTGAGACGCGGCATGAAGCCGACTAGTATCTCTCCCTTCAAGAGTGACACTAGCTGACCCTTAACCTTAACCATTAAACTATAAACGTCAGTAAAAGTTAACACATAAATTTTAACACAACGGGGTAAAACCCCTTTTGAATACAACAAAATTTATATAGTTTTACATAGACAAAATGTAATCTTATTTACATAGAACAAAACCTAACAAAAACCTTCCTAAAAACCTAAGTTTCACAATACAAAAAACTAATTACTGATCACAAGTACAAAATAACAGGACATATACAATGACAAAATGAAATCTTTCAGCAGACAAGTAGCAGCGATTCACGCTCTAAGGACAGGATCTCTATTTGAAAAGTAGATAAACATTTTGAAGAGTGAACTAAATGAGCCCAGTGAGTGTTAGTTTTCTAAATAACTTTTCATAAACTTTTCATAACTTTTAGAGATTGTACTTTAGAAATTCTTTGAATAGTAAATAATAAATCATAACATGAGAGCTTAAATCTTAAAGCATTTAGAAAACAATAACATAAAGCCTTGTTTTTCTTGCTCAAAACCTAAGTATCTACTGCTTGGAGGTAGTAGAGATTACTCGATACCAACTCCAAACCTTAGAGATGGGTATCCCTAATCTCTGTTCCAGATAGATTGGTGTCCCTAATTCCAATCCTGGAGATAAGTGTTCTTACCTCAATTCCTTGGCGCCCATAATCCTGCCATGTTAAGGAAAATTTAGAGATCTTGGTTTTGAGAAAATATCTACAAAACCAGAAACCTTAAATCCTTTTACAATGAGGAACCTTTAACTTCTTTTCAATAAACCTTAAACATTTCATAGTAAATAGTAATCTTGAATAATACATTTAAAAAGTAACATGCTTGAAAACTATTCATAATTTATTTAAGGGGCCCTTGCAAAAATAGCAAAAAAATTATGATAATAGAGCTCATGTCATTACATTTTCTAAATTGCAAAAGTAGCAAATTTAAAAACCGATAATCCTATATTACCATCTGATAGCCCTTCGATAGCGCTATGATTACCATCTGATAGCACTAATTTTGCCATATTCACAATATGCAAAAAATAGGTGTCATGACCTTTTTTTTCTAAATATTTTTGTCATTTGATGAAATTTTCCATCATTTAAACATGTAATTGAAATCATTCATAAATCATAACTTGAAATCATTTTTCACTCATAGAAACAAGTTCAAATCCTTGGTTTATGAATATGCCTGATTTCTTCTTGACCTGAAAATATGGTACAATAATCCATTTAACTTCCCTTGACAATGAAAATATCAAAGTTGTACTTAAAATTTCCAAAATTGACCATAAAGGCCTAAAATCATGTCACGATGTATGCCGGCGTGCATGTAGTGGGTGGCAGGCCTTGGTCATGTGCAGTGGGCATGCCCATGGTAACCTCACGCGGAGGCAGGCTGTGCACCCCAGATGGTCGCATGTGCCTGGCGTCTCGCACAACCCCTACTTGTGCGCATGGCTTGCCGCATATAATGTTTGCTTTGTGCGTGGGTTATGCGTCCAACACAAGCCACAATGCATCACTAACCTCTTTGAACATCAAAATGCCTGTCCATCTTGCCTAGCTTACCTTGTCACTCGGCCAACCACCAAATTAACCCGACTTTGAAAAATTATAACTAAAAATCAAAAATTCTGTTGAGGAAATATTTTTCTACAAAAATTCTTACAAACGTTTTAACTTTCTTACCTTAAAATTTCAGCTTCAAATTCTAAAGAATGAACTATGTAGCCCTTTGGAAATCAACCTTGCTCAGATTCATCCAAAAACTGATCTTCCTCACTTTCTTTAACTCAAACTCAACTCTCCCTTGCTAAAAAACATCAAGCAGCCTTAGACTGGAAACTGAACTCAATTTATAATCTGTTGAGAGTAATTTCAGCCAAAACGCATGAGTGAAATGAGAAAAATGTTAATTTGAAGTGACCTATTTATACAGAACCCGTCATGAACCTTTATTGACACCTCCTACTAGCCGAAATCTAAGTTAAACATGCAAGGACACCTATAAAACACTTCAATGACTCCACCTATTCATCATCTCGCCTAACCAAAATGCCCAATGTCCCTGACAAGTCCAAAACGCCTTTTGTCAACTTGTTGCTAACCTCCAAGCCCTTCTCGCGTGATATGCTTCTCGTCTAAACCAAACCACCAAGCCTTCTTTCCTTACCTCTCAAGGCCCTCACTAACCTCTAAGTGACAACCTTATATACTCAATAACACTCCTTTAGTGGCTCTCTTCTCGCTTAATGTCTTATCTTCATGCCTTAGTCAATTTGCCGAGCCTAAACATTTACTAACCTCTTTAGAGGTTTTCTTCCTTCTTTTGGCCTCCCAATGTACTTCCAAAAAACCTCTAAATGTCTTGACATGATCTAAACATTCAATGATGCTTATTTAGAGGTTATTTCCATCAATTTGGCCACCTGCACAACACCAAAATAACCTCTAAAACGCCTAACCTTTAAGCCTTAACACTTGGCCAAAAATTTCCTTCTTATCCAATAACCACGACACACTTTTATGACACTTTTTATCCTTAAATTCCTTCAATACTTAAACTTCTCATTACTTCAAAGGCCTCAAGTTTTCTTCCAAGGTTTGGGGTTTGCAGAATACCTCAGATATAGAAAGTTTGGTAATCAGAACTGATGAGGTCATTGAAATTTGTGGGGAGAGTTCTCTAATGAAATGAGTGTAAAACTGACGAACTTGAGACACAATTTAAGAGAGGTCAACTTTAACAATTAAATCCATTATTTTCTAAGAAAGAATGATGTTGATCATATATGTTTTATTCATTAAGAAGTATTCTTTGAACAACATATTTCCATTTATGGACATTTTCTTTACTGTGAAAAGATATTCCATCGTGGGGCTGTAGGAATATTGGGAGGGATTTTTGTTTCACTTACTTTAGTAGTAACAATTTTAGGGTCTTTAGCAAGCTTTTTGGATTTTGGAACTGATTGCTCATTGCAAGGTTTCGAAGGAACAATATTTTTTCAGTATGTATTGAAGCATTTGGAATAGAATTGATAGAAGGATTTTTTGAAACAAATTTATCAGACGAAGAAGGAATTGATTGGTCATAAGCAGAAACTCATTCAGAAGGATTAACATCAACAGACTCACTAAACACGGTTTCATTAGAAGCATTATTAACTGTTTCATTTAAATCAGGTTCAACAGAAGGGTTTTCTTTTTTGAGAGGATGGAACAAAAGTAAAGTCTTAATTAATGTCAGTAGAAGAGTTTGTGGCTAAGGATTTAGCTTTTTTAAGTAGATCTACTAAAACTATATTATCTCTTTTGTCAGAATCCCCATCGGAAAGATACCTAAAATTTTATGGTAAAGAAGATTCAGAAATATCTTGATGAACATGAGGACTTGAATGCATGAAGGAATCGATGACAGTATCAGTTGAAGACTTACTTCTTTTTTAACAGATTTCCCAAAAAGACAACGAGAATGGATAAGTTTGAGCCGTTTTGAGCTTTGGGAAGAAGGTGCAAAATGTTGCATTTTACCCTTCCACATTTGTAGTTTTACTTTTATGATCTGAGTTATGATTCAATTTGGTCTCTACGTAAATGCTTACTTTCAATATCTTTATTGCAAAAATAAAAAATAAAAAAATTGTTACATTATTTAAAATAATCAAAAGACTTATAATTAATCAAATTTTACTACTTTTACATCACCATTCAAATTAATTTAGTTGATATTATTGCCAAAGAGCAAGTTGCATATTTGGTAAATAATGAATATTAAACCTATAAATAAAATTGAAACAAAACTCAAATCTCAAATTGCAACATTTTCAAATCTATGAACAAAGACCATATTGACCAATCCATAACAAAAATTTGTGTAATTATAATGGAGTTCCATTGTAGATTAATTATAATGGATCATAGATGTAATTGAATTGTTTTCAATCACGTTTACTTAGAATCATGAAGTTTGTCATATTTACTATTACAGTTATTGTTATCTTGACTTTTGAGAGTCAAACATAAGTGGTAACGATAACATTAAAGGTGCCAAAATTCATAATTTTTTTTTAAAATTTGGAGTAGGGAAAATAATAAGGGCAATGGTAACAATACGACATAATTTCCATATACAATTAGATGAATATCTTTCACTTGTCAATTAGTTTGCATTTTTTTATTGCATATTTGAAACTGAGCCTTATGTTAAACTCACGTTCTAATAGAGAGATTTCTTGTAAATTAATTTTTGAAGTTAGCATAATTAAGCTTTTGTAGGTGTTTTGAGATAATGTGAGAAGTGGGGCGGCGAAAGAAGATGAAAAAATTAGACAACATTTTAGAAGAAAGACAACGCAAGAAGGGAAGGTGCATGGCAACGAGCACTTAACCTATTATTGGGTGATGAGCTAGGCGAGGAGGAGTTTGATTAGTTAGATAAATACAAGTTAAGTTTAAGTTGAGCATAGTTCTAAACTAATATGTGTAACACACTAAATAGAAGTTATCGGAGAAGTGTAATGCTAACTCACCTGATTTGAGGGGAGTATAAATAGATTTGAAATGGATTAATTAATGTGTTTTAGAAAAAAGGAAGTTCAAGAAGAGGAGTAAAAGGTGAAGCTTCATTTGTCATACTCCATCCCGGAGCACCTCCTCACTAGGTCCGAGATGTGGTATGAAGCCAACTGATATCACTCCCTCTAAATGAAACTAGTTGACCCTTAACCTTTGACCTTTAAAAGAAAAATGGAAGCAGAAGCTAAGAGATGTAACTTAAACACAATTGAGTGCTAGCGATCAATAAAACAGACCATGATAGCCACCTCCTCGAATCATGTCGAAACACAACTTTACAATTCATGAGGCTAGCCAAGAATGTATGTGGTTAAGATGGATGGCTCAACATATGCGAAAATCATGTGGTATATCTTCTAGTAAACTTCTTCCAACAACTTTAATTATACGAAGATAACACAATTTGTATAACTCAAATCAAAGGAGGTTATAATACTAAAGGTGATAGAACAAAGCACATCTCACTAAAACTTTTCTACACTCATAATCATGAAGAAAATGACGACACCAGAGTACAACAAATTTGTTTAAAGGATAACTTGGCAGACTTATTTACAAAATCATTACCTAACACAACCTTAGAAAGATTGGTGCACAACATTGGAATGCAACGACTTAGAGATCTCAAGTGATGTGTTTTTATGAGGGGGAGTAAATTGTATTTTTGTAAGTATATAAATTGTATGAAATATGTACTCTTTTCCCTTCACTAGGATTTTTTTCCTAGTAAGGTTTTAATGAGGCATATTTCATATGTATAATGAGCATCTAAGGGGGAGTATTATAAATAAGTAATATAATGGTGTAGATGTCCATGTCATGTGACTTATTATTGTAGACAGTTAGTGTCCAAATACGACCACATCCTTCATCATGTGTCAAGTAACCATGCACCTTTATGGAGGTGTTTGACCCATGAGTTTGGAATTAGGAGAGTTTGACATTTAAATTCAAACCCATGTTTGAATACTTGGAACAGATTCTCCGGGATTAAGAAACTAAACCCATGAGTTTGGAATATATATATATATATACACACACATATATTTTATTGAATATCATATGTTTTAGAAATTTTTTTCACTTCAACCTCTTATCAATGATCATTGATGACTATTGGCAAGAACGTTAGCTAACTTTACGATCAATCATGATGACTGATCATATGATCAATCAATGGTCATGACAACCAATAGTCTTAACTGACGACTCTAGATCATCTTAATCATTACCTTCAGATTGTCTTGACCATGAATTATCAATCGTAGATGACCAATCATTTTGGTCGTTGGTGACCTGTACTTTGGATGTTACTATCGTCTAGTGAACATCTTGATAAATGGCAACCAATTGTTATCATTAACTATCGATATCGTGCGGATTAACAAATGGTCGTAGTGATGGTTAATGATCAATAACCATTACCCTTGGTGACCAATTTTCAAGATGGTCGACGACCAACCAATCGTCTTAAACATTAGCATCGTTGACCGTCTTTACCATTGATCAACGACCATCTTCATCATAAGGTTTCCACACTCTTTCCCGTGGGTTTGAATATAGTAAACACTATTCAAGCCCATGAATGATTTTTTTTTCTCTAATTCAATCTAGAAAATTTGTCGGCCAACTCTGAACACCATGCCTGGTGACCATTGTCGGTTAACCATTGGGTATCATTTTTAACAACTTCGTTGACGAACTTCTAGCCACCAACTCCGAGCAACCATCACAAACCTTGAAAAATTAATAAAAATGACTTTTTGAAAAACATTTTTTTCTCTAAGTCATTCCAAACAAGCATTTGATTTAATCACAATAATACTTTTTTAAATATGCATTTTTCTATTCTTTTATTTCCTTTTCTTCTTGAATTTTTTTAATAATAATTGTTAGATCATATTTTTTAATGGTTACTTTTCTTTTCTTTGTTTAAAACTAATCTCACTTTTCTCTTCTTTGTTTAAAATTAATATTTCCTTCGTTGGAAGAGATTTTTTTTATTTTGTTATATTTTTTTAGGTGAAAATTGATGACCTATCTATTGTGATAGTATAAATCAAATATTAAGATATTGGTAATATGGTACAAATTGTAAATACCATGGTAGACTTTTAGTTCAATACCATTTTTCTTTTTTTTCATTGGTCAATTTAACTAGAAGACTTAGGAATTTATTTGGATTGACATACAAAAAAAGTGTTTTTTTTTTTTTAAAAACTCATTTTTATTTAAACTCTCTTGATAAAGATGGTTTAAAATGCATTACATGCGTATCATAGAAAGATAACCATAACTATGTCTAAATGTAACTCTACTTGATTTTTCGCTTTTGCATGACCCTTTTGTTTATGCTTATTTTGAAACCTATTAGACCATTTTTAGTGTTGCTTAGTTGAAACTTTCATAAACTCCATTCGTTTACATGACTTATTATATTTTATGGATGGTTTTTGATATTTCTAATTAGACCATTCATATGCTTAATGCAACTGTAATCAAAATTATTGTTATTGAATATTAAAAAATTTCTTATTTTTACATTATTGTCATAAAAATCAATAGAGTCAATAAAATTAATTAGAGCTAAAAAAAATGTAAAAAATCAATTAAAAATTTGACACATCATAAATTAGGATGTACAATTCACAAAAAAAAAAAAAAAAGTAAACAGATTTGTAATGGTATCAAGATCCCATCAACTAAGCCCACATGCATTTAATTCCCAAACATTTGATTTCGCGTTAAATGTCCCCTTCTATTTGCCAAATTCCCAATTCCTAAACATTTGATCCCATGCATTTAATGTAACATTCTACTTGTCAAATTGCCTATAAATAGTGATATTTGGTGGGTTTGTACGATACACTGTTATTAGACAGAATTTCAAAGAATTTAAAGAAAGTGGAAAATTTGATATTTTCTTATTTATTTATATATTTTATATATTTATTTATTTTAATATTATATTTTCTCGATTTTTGTATTTGAGATGACTTGTTTTTGCAACTATTTTAATTCTTTTTAAGAGTGAAATTAAGTAAACTTAAAAAAAAAATAAGGAGGCTAAAATGAATTTAAGAAATTCATTTAACAACTTAAAAAAGTCTAATTACAAAAATAGAAATAGATTTATCAACTATTTCTTCATGCATATGTAAAATTCAATTTCAATGAAACTTCAATTAATTATATTCTTCCTTGGGGCTTTCTCGTTACTATTTTTGGTTGTAAAATAACAATAACTACAATATGTTTTAATTTACATAAATATAACAAAATAAAAAAATATTTACGGTTAATGTAACAAAAAAAATAAAAGCACATGAAGGCGATAAAATATTTTCATAATTTCCAAATTTGCCCTTGAATATTGCAAACCATTTGTTACTTCTCTTTCTTGTTGTTCTTTGTGATTTATTTGTCTCCTCCTCCATGTTTTCTTTATTATATTTTTAAACAATTTATTCTTCTGTTGAAATCTCCTATTTCTTCTTCACCATTTTCGACAAGATTCTTTGAAGTTACTTCATCTTCCTCGTAGTTAAGAAGATTAAGATCGTTTAAATATCATTTCGATATGCTTTAAATGATTGCTTACCATGGTCAATACGATCTTTAAATTTGACATCATTTTTCTATCGTTTAAAAAGAACTACACGATCATGTTGATATGATCTAAACAATCGCCGATCTCTTACCATAGTCAACACGATAATTTAGCATAGTCAACACAATCCTTAGATTTGATGTTTTTAACAATTATTTACATTAGACTACACGACTGCTTACCATAATCAACACGATTGTTTAGCATGGTTAATATGATCGTTAAATTTGAAGTCTTTCCTCATCATTAGAAAAAGAACTACACGATCGTGTTAATACGATCTAAACAATCGTTTACCATTGTCAACACGATCCTTTAACATGGTCAACACGATTGTTTAAATTTGAAGCCCTTTTCTCATCGTTTAAAAAGAACTACACGATCCTGCTGATATGATCTAAATGATCACTTACCATAGTCAATATTTAATTGTTTAGCATGGTCAACACGATCGTTAGGTTTGAAGTTTTTTAATGATAATTTACATTAGACTACACGATCACTTACCATAATCAACATGATCATTTTACATTATTAACACGATCGTTTGCCATGGACAACTCGATCATTTAGCTTGGTTAACACAATCATTAATTCGAAGCCATCTTCCTATCATTAAAAAAGAACTACATTATTGTGTATCATGATTGTACTACACGATTGTTCAAAAGAAGATTACTCATGTGTGCATGTGGCCGGTTAATTGTGTGTTGACTAAGACATTTTTGGTATTTTTCACTAAAAAAAATATGACATATTTTTGGTATTTTACTTTTAACTTATTTTTAAATTTTATGACAAATATTTTTTTAAAATTTAAATTGAAAAATTAAGAAAATAATCATTAGATATATAAGTTTAATAAAAAAAAAGAGTAAAAATATGATTTATAGCAATATTTCAAGACTAAAAAAATTAACATCAAATAAATTCATCATACCTCTAAAGTTTTAATTTTTATAGATATAAACCAGTCTAAAATAAAAAATAAGTATTTTATTTTGTTATTAACATATTATATATATATATATATATATATTTTTGAAACTAACGTGAAACTAAAAGAAAATAAAAGCTAAGTAGTTTTTTTGTTGTTATTGGTTTTCTATACTCAAGAGGATTAGGGTACAAGCTTAGGGTTTTTTTTTTTTTTTTTAAACTTTTCAGATATTTGATTTGATCAGTATTATTTTTAAAATTAAAAAGATTGATTTGATTATTTGATTTTTCATGAGATTGATTTGATTATTTGATTTTTCTAACATGAATAGTGAAATGATACAACATATGATCGGGTGTTTTAGTATTAAGAGTCATACACCATATAAATTAGCAGTACAACATTGTGTAAGGGGATTCTTTGTTTTAATATAATATATTATTGTGTTTCAAATTATTTGAAAGCGATACAAAACTATCATAGATAGTTTGCTCAAGATAAAACATATGACAAATCGTAAGAATGATCAAAACATATGACAGACGAAGAGTCTTTTCATATGTTTTTACATTGTATCGATATAAACAATTTTAATTTTTATTTAAGTAATTTTCAATTATAAACAATTACTAAAATACAATTGTAGATTTTCATAAAAAATAATGTGAATATATTTATATAGACTTTACTTTGATGCACTTGTCTATCCACACAAAACTCTCAATTAGAAAATTAGCTTGGTGAAACAAATATCGATAAATATATTTAGTAATACTCTGCTCCACATAGTATGAAGTCCAAAACATTTCGATGCTCGACTTAGATAATATATGTAGATACCGTATTTTGTCCGACTTTTTATTTTTTATTTTTTTTCATTTATTTATTTTTTAAAAAGAATTTGAATTTAAATTTAAATTTAAATTTTAAAATTTAAATCTTAATTTTTAATTCTTAAATTTTAAATTTATGTTTTAAAACAAAAATAAAAATAAAAATATATTTAAAATTAAAATTAAAAATAAAAGATTTTTTTTTCTCCTCCCTATTTTTTCTCAACCATCCCTGATAAGAAGTTTGTCGTTTATATTTCTCACTTCATTGTATTAAAGAAAAACATAACATAATATTTTTTTTATGTGAGTCATAAAAATTATGTTCAACCAATTTGTACGTCCATAGTTTATTCTTATTCAAAATTCTTTTAGCATTTAAACTTTTGAATGATGTACATAAAAAATTTATACTTCAAGATGTACAAATCTAATTCTCCAACACATGCATATTGTAAAATTAAAAAAAAAAACTAGTTTTTCATATTAATTTTCTCTTAGCAAAATTCATATTGAACATTTTATAAGATAAACTAAATAAAGAAAATATTTTCATTATTTGCTGAAAAAATTATAACAAATAGCACAATTTAGAAATTAAACTAAAAATATTGCACAACAATAAAATATTTATAAAATGTCAAGTTTGCAATTTAGTGATTATTGTTGATCTTTATTATCAACAATAGTAATCGATGATATATTTCTCAAAATGAAAGCTAACACTGATAGTCATGTATCAATGATAGCAACTTATAGCCGTTGCTAATTGCTATCACTGATAGTAATGATAAATTTCAATTTGGAAGAGTGGAGAAAAAACAATCATAAAGATGACAAATAATAGAAAGTCTATTAGTGATAACCACCGATAGTTGTTGTTAGTGATCGCTTTTAATTTGAGCAATTTGGGAAGAAACATCCCAAACGGTGGTTGCACGTAATTGTAACTAACAATTAAAACCAAATTGAGTATGTACATAGGTATTATTAGTGATCACTTTTAATATTGGTGATCGTTTTTTATGTTATATATGCAATTATTTTATTTGTGTTATATATTTTATTTTATTTTGCTTAAATATGATTGATGCAAGCGGTCCTATTTACTACCTACCAACTCATTCCCCCATCCAATACTTTAAGAAAAAAACTATAGTATATAAAATGAACTAAGAAGGAGATTTTTTGCATATTTGTTTTAAACATCCATTAATAAATAGAAGTTCTTGCAAAAATAATAAAAAAAATTATGATAATAAAACTCATGTCACTACATTTTCTATAAATTGTAAAAATAGAAAATTTAAAAGCCGATAACCCAATGATTACCGTCTGATAGCCATCCGATAGCTCTATGATTACTGTTTGATAGCCATCTGATATCACTAATTTTTCATATTCGCAATATGTAAAAAAATAGGTGCCATAATCTGTTTTTTTCTAAATGTTTTTATCATTTGATGCAATTTTCATAAGTAATCATTGGTCTTCCAATCTTTTTTGTTATTGGCGGAGGACACAATTGTTGGAGTATAAGTGGCTTTTAAGAGATGAATAAATTATTTAGAAAGAAAAATACGACTAGAGGAAGGGAAAACAAGTTAGAGAAAGTAAGTTAGAAAAGGTTACACACAAATTTTTTAAAGAAAAATGTTAAAATTAGAGTGAATAACAATTTCTTAAAAAAAAAAATATGAGCAACATTTGGTAATAGAAAAGTTAGAGATACAAGTTATAATTCTAAAAGTTTTTAGCTAATAAATATACGAAACATTTTTTAAAATAGTAAAATAAATTAAAATATTTACAAGCTATAACAAAACTTTAAATTCTATAAATGATAGACAACCGTATAATTATATTAATATATATTATTGATAGAATCTGAAAATTTTACTATATATTGTAAATATTTTGTCAAAGTTTGTTATTTTTGATAATTATAAATAATTTTAAGTACTATTTTAATTTATTAAATTTTATGTACGCATATTATTAATATAATCATATGGTTTTCAATATCTTTGCATTTAAAAAATATATTTTTTTAAGGTTGACATGATAACTCTTAGCATATCAATAACTCTGGTAGCATTTTAACTTTTTCTTTTTTAAAATTCAATTACTCAATCATACATTTGTTCGACTAAAACGATAAACTTACTAAGTTTATCATTGTTGGATACATAATTTGAAAAAAGAAGCAAAATAACTTTTATTACTACAATAAAAAATACGAAGATAAGTTTAGGTGTGTGTTTATTTAATCGTTAAATAATAAGCGCTAGAGATGTTGGTTACATGTAAAGTTAGAACTAAATTGTGCTAGAATCGTTGTAAGCACTGAGGAAGAAAGGTAAGTTTGATAAAATTTAGAAACTATGAGGATGATTGTTAGATTGTAGGACAATTTTGATTGAGAGTTATGAATGGAATGAATTAATTTATACATCAAATGTGAAAAAGGATGGGTCCTCAAGCAAAGTACCATTTTGTTTTGATTGGTGTCATTTAATTGGAGGGCATTTTATTTTAGTTAGTTAGAATGGTAGGTCTCATGAAGACCCGTAGCCAACAATTAAAACCAAACCTCACTCCACCATTTTTAGTCAAATTTTTATTTTTCTTCCTATCTTACCTTCTACGACCTCATTCTTCTCTACTTTTCTATTCCAAAATTTTTTCCCATATATCATTGGTTCATGAACTTAGAAAAATTTCACAGCCACCCAAAAACCAAAAGAAAGTCCGCAGTCAAACTTGACGGGATAATATTATATTTTATTGATAAATCAATTGTAATGAACTTCAAATATAAATGTAATTGCATTACTTTTTATAGATTTTATTAAAATTATAAATATGTTATATTTTTGTTTACGTAATAGTAATGATAATAAAAATGGTAAAGTAACACTAAAATAAATTCAGAATTCTTATATTGTGATAGTAACATTATTGGAACGCTTAAAAAATGACAAAATAATTATGATAATAGGATTCATGTCACTACTCAAAAGTAGAAAATTTAAAAGTAGATAACCTTTTGATAGCTCTCTAATAACCCTCTGATAGCCCTCTGATAACTGTCTGATATCATTAATTATTTGTCATATTCGTAATATGCAAAAAAGAGATGTCATGAACTATTTTTTTCTATATGTTTTTGTGATATGATACAATTTCCCAACATTACTTGTAATGCTAATGAGCCTCACGTAATAATCAAATGTAATTGCATTGTTGAGTCTCTTTCCTAAAATCAAACTACGTTGGTTGATTACCGATTTCAAAGTGGGTCCCACATTTTATTACAAGTACATTACATCGATAAACAACCAACCAAAAAAAATGAAGCCTACCTTTTACATTATAATTGTTGGGTGCAACCCAACCAATTGCCCAACAACGGAAAAAAAAAGAAAAAAAAGGTCATGTGACAATTTTTTAAAAAGAAAATTTAAGTTCTTGATCATATTATTATTATTTGGTAGGTTTGAAAAAGGGATGCACGAGATGGGTACAGACTAGGCTGCGATTAAATTTCTCACACAAATATATGTTTCGTATATGACTTTGCAAATATACATAAATAAATAGATAAGTGTGAGGAATATTATGTGAAGTCAAAATAATCTATAGTTATCCATACTATTTAACAAGGTTAGAAGAAACTTCCAAGATTATTAGGTAATTTCAGTGGTAAAAATTAAACTATTTATTTCTTTTTAATTAATATATTGTTCTTACCAACCTTCGTTTTTAAGTTCAAATCATTTATTTATTATAAAATGCTCACATCTAGTGACGAATCCAGAAATTTCATATAGGGGCATCAGACACTATATAATAATCATACTAAAAAATGTTATAAAAATATCTCGATGTTTTATTGATATATACTCTAATAACATTAACTACATTTGTAGCAATAAAAAAATGATCGAAAATTTTCACATGATTTTTTTGTAATATAAATGTGAATTAAAAATTGCATCAAAATAAGAAAATAAAAAAAAGAATAATATATTTTTCATCGAATATTATTTAGAGTAGAAGTTTAAATCATGAACTTTATTGCATTTTGAACCAAATTTTGTTTAAAATAAAACATTATTTAATATATACTATAATCTGACACTTTAAAAATAATATTAAAATACAAAAATTGATAATGTGAGGGAGACATGTGCCCCACAGGCCTCTTAATAAATTCGCCTCTGGTCTCGTCATCATTTTGTAATGAGGGTTTTTAAAAAATATAACAAATCAACCAAATATTTACAATATATAGAATAATTTCAAAAACAGAAAAAGGCTACAGGCCCACAATCGAAAATACAAAGATTGTCATGTGATTAATGGACACTCGGAACGTGTAGTATATTTAGTAAATGATCGTTTAGATTTGGTTCAAGATTTATTGGGACACAGTTGTTTACATTTGGTACATGATCCTTTATATTTGGTACACGATCGTTTAGATTTGATTGTTAAAATTTGAGTAGTAAAATCTTAACTTTTTTTTAAAAGATTTTTTTTGTAGATGATCGTTTAGATTTGATAGACGATCGTTTAGATTTGGTCATATAAATTTGGCTACCCAAATCTAAATAATTTTTTAAAGATTTTTTGGTACACGATCGTTTAGATTTGACTATCCAATATCTCAACGATTTTTTTTCACGATCTTAAACAACTAAATAATATTTTGATTTTTTTTTATAAAAAAATAGATCTTGTAGAAGAAGAGAAAAATACGATGAAAAAAAAAATGGTAAAAGAAGAAAGAGAAGAAAGACGATGAAAAAGAATGACAAACCTGAAATAGTTAAAAAAAATGATCAGCTTCATGGACTTTTTCATTTTGTTACACGAGCCGACCGTTTGTTATAGGGTAATTGTAATTGATGGCCATTTTAGCAATAATAATTAAGGATATAACAACATTTAATTTTTTTTGCAAATATAGCAAAACTATCGCTGATAAACTTATATCGCTTTAGTGATAGACCAATATTTGCAACATAATCTATCGGTGATAGACTTCTATCATTGACAGAATTTGATAAATTTTGCTATATTTGCATTTTTTTTTAAATGTTGCTATATACTTAATTATTTTGAATTTAATTGCTAAATTTGCA
Organism: Cucumis sativus; assembly: GCF_000004075.3. Classification (NCBI taxonomy): domain Eukaryota; kingdom Viridiplantae; phylum Streptophyta; class Magnoliopsida; order Cucurbitales; family Cucurbitaceae; genus Cucumis; species Cucumis sativus. The sequence continues at coordinate 23,957,896 of NC_026657.2, forward strand.
ACTATCCCTATTTTTTATTTCAAAATAACGTTCGTATTTCTAATCTTCTTACTAAATTGTGATTAATAATATAATTGTATTTTTATAAACCACCCTTAATTTCAAGTGTTGTCATATCAAAATCTTGATTTTTATTTATAGCAATTCTCGATGCCAAAAAATAGATCAATTGTAAAAATTATTTTATTAGGAGATCCATCTAGGTGCAAGCAAGGAAAGAAAGGTAAGCGTGAGTGTAGAGTCTAGCTACACACACTCTGACACTCAAGTCTGTCATGTGCTTTTGAGTGACTAGACAATAGAGAAAATAGTAAAATTTTCTGGCTTATTTGGACATACCTTCGACCAATGGCCTTTTGTTTATATAATATGGTGATTCTTAAGATTCTTAACCATCAAACTCGTAATCGTGCCTCTTAAACTTCTAGAACATTGACTTTATAATTAATGAGTAGTTACATTTTCATTATAACTGACTCATGAATGCACCCTTTATGACACATGTTCGTTCAGAATCTAAACGATTTCATATTTAACAATGCAGAGGTCTTCTCTATTGGTTCTCTAGGCTCTCCTTAGTACTGTTCTAAAAGTACTTTCCTTTGTAGGTCTCCATCCTTTTCTAATAAGCTCCTCTAATTAGGAAGCTAGGTTTTTCTTGGTGGGTCCTCCTTCTACGAGCTCCTCTTAGGAGGTTCTTTCTCCTAGGCTTTGCTGAGCTCCTCTCGAGCTATCTCTTAGACTTATATGAGCTTACTTCTCTTATGCCGACCTCATGGGTCTTGCGAGTTTCTTAAGCTCCCTTTTATGAGTGCTCCTTTCGAGCTCACTTCTAGGCTCTTTTGAGCTAAGCTCACAGGTCCCACTGAGTTGTCTAAGCTCTCTCCTAGGCTCCTCTTAGCTCCACTTGAGCCTATCTCATGGGTCCCATGGAGTTGCCTAAGCTCTTTCCCATGAATGCTCCTTTTGAGCTTTCTCCTAGCTTCTTTGAGCTTACACTAGAAGAAAACAACCCTACAATGACAGTTATATATCTCAAAAAATGAATGGAAGAAAAAAAACTGTCACAAAATATAAAATTTCGCGTTTTTGGCGGGAAAAGACGGAATTTTTCGGAAAACACTTTTCGCGACAGTTATTAAATGTCATAGAATTTTAGGGTTAAAAATTTTATTATTTTATATTTAAAAAATTAAAATTACATATTTATATTTTTAAAAAAACCCAAATTCCCCAAACTTTTCCCCAAAATCCCAAAAATTGTCCCCAAAATCCTCCTCCCATTCGCGTGCCCTAACTCTCCCCGAAATTTCTCCCAATTTCTCCCTCTCCTCCCGTCGGCGTTCTCCCATTTCTGACCGTCTGAAGTCCCGTCGGCACCACCACCCCCCTCCTGGCCGTCCGTCGAAACCTTCTCCACCAACCCGTCGCCACCACCCCCGTCTTCTCCAAACGTCTCCAATCAACCCGAACCTTCAAATCGTGGGCGTCGGTCCTCACCCCTCCCAACCGCCGGTAAGCTTCTCTTCTTTATCTCTTTCTCTCTCTCTCTATGAAGTTCTTCGTTGTCTCCATTGGATTGTTTCTTGAGTTTCATTTTATCCCAATTCCAGTCATTAATCTTTGATTTTCTGTTATATGATCTTAATTTGTTCTTGGAAGCACATGATCTTATTTTGTGAATTTGATTTATGCTCAATTTGTGTTTTCTAACGGTTAGCTTCTCTTCAATTTTAATTTCTGAGTTAGCTTATTAGTCTAATTACTTGTACAATGTAAGCCAAAGTACTTATACAAACCTACCCTAATCAACTAACTAAGGACAAACTATTGTTATAATTATTTGTCAACTAATTCCCTTCATCATTCATCATGTCTGTAAAGGAAATTGTCCTTGAAATGTTTTAGAATAATTGGGGTTGTTGAACCTAGTCCATAAGTTTCCTTCAAGAAAATTCCTAAATGGTTCGTAATAAATTATTAAGTACTTTGAGGATTATCTACCGTTTTGAAAGTTTGAGTTTTAAAAGTTGTTGCCTATAATCTCTTTTGTAATCAGGTTTATTTTCGAGGCCAACTTAGAACTCCACACAATGGACAAGTCATGGATGACCCAAAATAGGATGTCAAGAGAATATGATTTAGGAGTCGAAAGGTTCATTAAATTTGGGTTGAGTCATGCCAAAGGTCTTAATTCAATTAGATGTCCATGTTTGAATTGCGGCAATCGTTTACTTAAGGATGTCTCAACAGTTCGATATCATCTGTATGCCAATGGAATTGATAAGAGTTACAAGGTATGGTTCTGGCATGGTGAAGAATTGAACTCAGATAACGTTGCCAACACGATGGAAACTACAGTGGATGAATCTGATGAAAACGACGATTTATTTAATACAATTAATATGGTACAATCTGTTCAAGAACAATCTTTTAATGCATCAAATACCTTCGACACTATGTTTGATGATGCGAAGAAACCCTTATACCCAGGATGTAAGAAATTCACAAAGTTATCAGCCCTCGTGAGATTGTATAACCTGAAGGTTAGGTATGGTTGGACGAATACTAGCTTCTCTGAATTGCTGTCCATAATAAGTGATCTATTACCTGATAACAATGAAATTCCATGTTCTTTGTACGAAGCGAAGAAAACACTTGGTGCCCTAGGACTGAGTTACCAAAAGATTGATGCATGCCCTAATGATTGTTGCTTGTACAGAAAAGAATATGAAAAGTTGACCAAGTGCCCTAAGTGTGGTTTGTCAAGGTGGAAGATCGCTAAGAACTCAAAGAAGGAAAAAAGTGGTGTGGCTGCTAAGCAGATGTGGTACTTTCCAATAATTCCAAGATTTATAAGAATGTTCAAGAGATCTGAAAATGCTAAGAACTTGCGTTGGGATGCGATAGATAGACAAGTTGATGGTGTTTTGAGACACCCGGCTGACACTCCATCATGGAGGTTGATAGACCACATGTGGCCAACCTTTGGGTCAGAACCGAGAAATCTCCGTTTGGGTTTGTCTACTGATGGAATTAACCCATTTGGAGATATGTCGACGACGTACAGTTGTTGGCCCATCATCACTACAATATACAACCTTCCACCATGGCTGTGTATGAGAAGAAAACATTTGATGCTGACAATGTTAATATCAGGTCCAAAGCAACCGGGGTACGATATCAATACGTACTTAGCACCTTTAATTGATGATCTACAAACGTTGTGGACGGATGGAGTTCGTTGTTTCGATGCATATAAGGAAGAATATTTCACACTGCGGGCTGTCTTATTATGGACCATCAACGATTTTCCAGCATACGGTAATCTATGCGGTTTTAGTGTGAAAGGATATAAGGCTTGTCCAATATGTGGAGAGGAGACTACTTCTATAAGATTGCAACATGGAAAGAAAATGTCATACATGGGACACAGGAAGTATTTGCCAAGACATCATCCATACAGATTACAAAAAAAAAAATTTAATGGGAAGCAAGAGCATGGAATTCCTCCACAACCCTTGTCGGGCGAGGCCATGTACCTTAAGATGAAAGACATGATATTTTCATGTGGGAAGAAGTGTGGGAAGACTGTGCATAATGAAGGTGGCAATGACTATTGGAAAAGAAGACCTGTTTTTTTTCAACTACCATATTGGAAACACATGCATGTTCGACACTTTTTAGACATAATGCATATTGAAAAAAATGTATGCATGAACATAGTGGGCACCTTACTTGATATACCAGGAAAAAGTAAGGATGGGATGAATACTAGACTTGACTTGGTTGAGATGAAAATTAGACCAGAATTGGCACCAACGTTTACTGGTAATAGAACTTATATCCCTGCGGCATGTTATACACTGTTAAAAGAAGAGAAATATCGATTTTGCAAGACTTTGTCAGAAATTAAAGTTCCAGAAGGTTATTCAGCAAATATTAGTAGTCGTGTCTCTTTGGATGACTTAAAACTGACCAGCCTTAAGTCGCACGACTGTCATGTTTTAATGCAGCAACTGCTTCCAATTGCAATACGTTCAGTCCTACCGAAGAATGTGAGGTACACTATTAGTAGATTGTGCTTCTTTTTCAATGCGATTTGTGCCAAAAGTTTTTCTGTCTCAGATCTTGATGCACTTCAAGAAGATATAGTTCTGACTTTATGCAATCTTGAGAAGTATTTCCCACCCTCGTTTTTTACAATCATGGTTCACCTTGTCGTTCATCTCGTTAGAGAAGTAAAGCTTTGTGGACCAGTATATTTGCGATGGATGTACCCATTTGAACGATGCATGAAAGTGTTGAAAAGTTATGTTCGCAGTAGAGCTCGACCGGAAGGATGCATTGCAGAAGCAAGCATATGTGAGGAGGCAGTTGAATTCTGTTCAGATTTTCTCTCTGGATTAGATCCTATTGGACTTGGGTCACTCAATTCAAGGACAGAAATACAAAGCGATCGACCGCTATCAGTAGGAACATACGTTCGACCCGATGTCCAACAACTCAAGCAAGCACGAAACTGTGTGATTCCAAATCCGACAAAGGAAGGAGTCACGAAACTGACGCATGAAGTTGGATCACATTTAATGTGGCCACGACATCTTGTTCTTACTAGGAATGATAAGGTAATTGTCTGTCTTATTGTGTTGGAGTTTTTATGCATCAAATTGTACTAACAGTAGTGGAAATTTTTGTGATAGAAGGAAACTGTGGGCTTCAATACGGATCCGTCCACATTCTCCAGTGCAGCATATCTACGTGCTCCAGTGGCACTCCAGTGTTTGGTTAGACTCGTTGAACATATGGGGTCATCGATTCAACTAAACACGCCTTTAGAGCTATTCGGTGTGAAGAGAAAATGTTGCATTATGGTTGAGTCACTTAGGGATTTCTCGTCAATGCAGCCAATATGCACATCATGCCTAGATGCTTACATGATGTAAGATTTCCTTTTAGTATATATACGTCATTGATGGTTGCGGTCTCCTTTTAATTGTAATGCCATTTCATTGTGTAGGTACCTTCACACAATTATGGTACAAGGACGAAGTTCAAGCTTGTTCAAGTTCATGGATGCCGGATCTGTAAGTTACTCGAGTTACAAACAATCGCGTGCGCAGTTGTTGAATGCTCGACTTCTCGGAGCCGAGTATGACCAAGTCGTATTGTTCCCATACAACTCTGGGTAAGCGCATGATAATGACATTTTCATTAACATTCACGATTTGAATTCACTATTTGTGTATAAATTTATAATGGTGGAAATGTGTTCTTAGCAATCACTGGACATTGGTCGTTGTTAATCCTACAAAGGGTGCTGCATATTGGATTGACCCGTTGAAGAATCGGATTGACGGAGACATGAGTGAAGTGCTTCAGATGTAGGTCATATTATTGTCGTTAATGTCTTTATTATGTGTGCAACTATTTTAATTATGTAACAATCTTATATTATGTGGTAGGTCATTTCATATATCAAAGAAGAAAAAACCGAGTTGGAAGGTTGTTAAGGTATGTGGCATTGACCAGTAGGGTAGTCGTAAATAAGTTATTAATTTAAACGTTTCACATGTATTTTTTGTATTCTACATCCAGTGTCCCAAACAAAATGGGGTGGTAGAATGCGGGTACTATGTTATGCGATTCATGCGGGACATAATTTCTGCGAGGAGTACTTCGATTGTAGATGTCGTAAGTATTAGAGTTTTCGAACCACTTTATGTCATTGTTTGGAATGAAAATAATTCTTAACCACTTTATTATTTACAGATGAAAAGTTTACCTCCTACGTACTGTCAAGATGAAATCGATGAAGTTAGATTAGAATTGGCGGAGTTCCTTTCTAAGCACGTACATCGTGCTTAGCACCAGATTAGGAAACAACATTTTTTGAAGTATTTTGTGGGGTTTTTTTGTTAATATAATTTTGTTAAACCCGAACGACACACAAGAAAATGTTAAGCGCATTCTTTTGAACAGACTTAAGCATGAAAGGGGTAAGTGAATGGTTATTTTATCACATCTAAGTATATGTGACTTGCTTTTAAGTAAGTGGATATGAATGTGTGTTTGCTTATATGTTTCTTAGGAAGAGTTCGATATATATGTGACTGGCTCATGGAATTTTGGTATTTGGTGCCATACTGCATTGTGATATGAATCTTCTTGCAATCAAATAACTGCTGAAGGTGATTATTTGCTTGTGTCCTTGGTTCACTATCTTTGAATGTTTAATATATGGATTGGGGATTAGAGATGTATGTTTTTGCAATGTGGTGTCTAATTGGTTTTTGTAATTCAGTACTGCGGTCTTCCAAAATATGGACAGCTTTGTCATACACATGGGATAATGCTGGGCACTTCATTCAAGTAAGACGGTATAGACCTACATTGTCGCAAACCAACAATGAATGGTATGTCAATACATGTATGGCTTGCACATGAACCCTTCAATCCCTGTAGCACTTTTTTTGTTCCTGAACCTGAGTAGTTGCTGTAATCTTCCTATTCGTTTTAATAATTTGAGAGAATTGGTACATGATTATTCATAGTTCATCTTTATTGCCGATGATTGCATAATACAAACTGTTCAACTCTAAGGATTACAAATTGTCGTACATGTATTGTCGTAGGCTGTTTTGTTCTAAGGACTAGGAACAACCCAAGAAGTTGTTCAATTTGCAGTGGCCATTTGGTTGGACGTTCTTCTTCTCCTTGATAGAGAATGGGAGAGTGAGATGGGGTATGTTTTTGGTATGTGTATTCTAGAGAGAAAGAGTAGCAGTATGTTTTTGTTTGCTGTGTTTGCCTAATGTAGTCCTCATGGTCTTCTCTTTTCATTTCATGGAATCAAGTGTTGAAGTTCTTGTTTGTGTTCTGTATTTTGTTGAGACATTGATTTAGTTATTCATTGACTGTACGTATGTGTTATGGATACTTATATTTAGGTTGTCTTTGTAGATTCAACTGGAGTCGACAACTTCAAATATCATTTCCAGAAACGAACATTCTCGGTTGGTCCAGTCAAATATATTCGAATGCTATTTAAAATATTTTTTGATTAAGGCCTAGTATTTTGTACATGTGGATTATTGAAACTTGTATTAAGATGTACAAATATTATAAATCGTATTATAGTGTATATATATTAAAGCGTTGGCTATTTTTTTTGTACATTGGTGTGAAACTTGCATAATTTCAAAATTGTCATTCTCAGCTACATTATTGTCAATGTAATGGTTCGTGTAATGGTGGAGCTACATGGAGAACAGGAAAAAACTATAGGAAATTGAGAAATGTGGAACATGAAATAAATGACGTAACAAAAGAATTTGTGATAGTTAATAGTTGTTGTAAATTGGAGAACGATGACAGTTATTTAACAAAATAAATTGTCACGATTGCTCTATTTGTGACAGGAATAACATGTCGTCATAAGATAAACAATGACAATTTTTTTTTCAAAAAAATCTGTCACGATTGCAATATATTTGACTGGAAAAAAATGTCGTCAATGACAAAACAATGACATTTAATGTTATCGAAAAACTGTCACGATTGCAAAATCGTTGACTGGAAAAAAATGTCGTCAATAACTAAACAATGACATTTTTACCAAAAAAAACTGTCGCGAAAAACATATTCATGACAATTAATACATGTCACAATAATAGAATTCGTGACATTTATTTAACTGTCGTTAATAAAGAAATGATGATAGTTATTGAATGTCATAAAATAGATTATGACAGTTATTGAATGTCGTTGAATGTTGATTAACGACATTTATTTCATGTCATAAAATAACCTATTGCGACAGTTTTCAAAAACTGTCGTCGAAGGCCTTTCCATGACTCCCGCTTCTATGACTGAAAATAACTGTCGCGAAATCCGTTCACGACAGTAAATAACTGTCGTCGTAGACCACTTTTGTACTAGTATTATCTTGAGCCTCCTAATGGGTCATATTGAGCCATGGATCACATTGAGCTGCCTAAGGTCTTTCCAATGGGTGCCTTTTCCGAGTATAGTTTAGGTCTATCGGACACTCTCTAAGCTCATTTAGGCATACCTTATGGGTCCATCAAGCTACCACTAAGGTCCTTTAGGCTCTTCCATTGGATATCTTGGGTAGGCTAAAATTCATCCACAACAGTTACCCCCACTCTCAAGCTTGATTTAGATAGAAATGTTTGAAAGTTTAACTCATGTGCAATTTTAATATTTTCTCATCTCTCATACCAAATTATAATGCTTTTGAAGATTGATTTGGTTTTTAAATTAAACTAGACTGAACGTATGGTATATAATATCAAATTATTATTGAAGCAATAACATTTGATCCAATCGAATTGACAGTCGAACCGAACCAAACAACTTGTATTATCAAGTGTTGAAGCAAAGGAACCTAAACTAACTAAACCGATCGGTTTGGTCATTCAATGGGTTTAAGTGTCCAAATATTTGTTGATTTCTCAAAATGTGGGGTAGAAATAATGGGGTGCCTGCAAAATTAGCAAAAGAATTTATGATAATAGAATCCGTGTAATTACTTTTTCTAAATTGCAAAAGTATCAAATTTAAAAGCCTAGCTCAAAATCATCCATGAGCCTAAAAGTTAAAGACGAAACTACGGTCGTTTCAAATTTATTCATTCTTCTTAGTCTTAATTTGTATAGCCCTTTGATAGCCATCTGATATATCAAAGTCGTTTGTTAATCTTCTAATATATTGGTAGTTGTTATGTCTATACGTCACGAAGCATTTTCATCGCACGTAAGATGCTTACTATATATGTATTGTGTGATTAATTTTATGCAGTAAGTCATGAGTCATGATCATAGCATGCGAGATGCTCACTATGTACCTCTTTATCACGTCATAGCTAAGTCCTCATTTAGTACAAGTTTTCGTGCAAGCAAAATAGTAGGTTTACCTTGATGATCCAGGGTTGAACATAGAAAATTGATTCAAGACATTAGTTCTATGAATTACTTGTCATCTAGGCAGTGTAAAAGAATTAATTAAATAAAGTATAAAATAATCAGAACTAGCATTAAAACTACTTATGTACTAGTATTCATTTATTGACTTTTCCATCTTTCTTAGGTATTTGCATTCACAAGATGTTTCAAATTACATCTTCGTCGACCCATCCCTTATATCTGTTGGCTACAACACCAAAGAAGTTAGAGCTCGCAATCTATGCAGTAGATTAATGATTTCAAAGCAAAACCAACTGATTCTAAAGTCTTTTAATCCCGGGTAAGTAATAAAATATACTAATCAATTTATTAAATTGTATTGCTTCTTCTTTTGTTGATATTGAAACACATAGCTCATACTTTAATGTGCTCACCGTTTAGGTTTGTTCATATTATGTTTCTTTAAGAAATAAAATAATTAAGCTATAGGTGATATGTTACTTTGAATTGAATTTTAGGATTTTAGATTATGTTAAGGCAATATGGGGGGAGGGGGGTCAACTTTTATTGTTGTAGTCTACTTTCAAAACATCACAGAGAGATAGGAAGAAAGGAGCCAAAATGGGTTGGTGATAGGAAAAAACGGACAATTATAAACGGGATTTCGATTCTTTTATGTTCTATTTCAGTTTAGGTGATATGTTACTTTGAATTGTTGTAGTTTACTTTTGATTTAGCACAGAGAAACTTGTTTTGGATTATGTTAAGACAATCTACTTAGATTCTTTCTATGTAGTGGTCATTGTGCACTTCTAGCTATTAACGCATACGATGAGACAATTTACTATATTGACTCACTTCAAACAACATGAAGAGTAGATATTAGAAACGTAACTGACATGTAAGTAAGTTTTTTTAATGTATGATGTTTATCGTCTTAAAGTTTACTTCATGGCTAAAGTGATGTAATATAGAATAGTTAATAAAACAGTTTAACAGTTTAAACTGTTAACTAACAGCTAGATAGTTAGTAAAACAGTTTGATTGTTTAAACTGTTAACTGTTAAAAACTGTTTCATAAAAAACATTTATATCAACTACTAATAAATACTCCTTCTCTTAGCCATTAGAGGTAGAGAATTCATTTTTGAGAAATTAAATCCAGACTTGAATTTCATCAAGTGGTATCAGAGCAGCTCCGATTCTCGGACGGATGGCTGCCCGGAGAAGAATCCCCGCCGCGGGGGACAACCGCGAGCAAGAAGAGGTGGAGGAAATCGCCGCCCTCTCTCCAAGGACATCCACGGTTTGCTTGCTGGCCGTCGAAGACTCCTTGGGAGATTTACATGACAAGATGAATAGAGTAATGGATAACTTGGACTCCCTCAATCGAAGAATAGACGGCCTGCTGGCACCGGTAAGGATAGAAGACTATGATCGGCATGGAGGAAACAGAGGAGGACGACGGGCACGAAGGAATTTTAGACACTTGCCCAATCCAAGAAACGATGAAAGGAGGAGACAAATGGATGCCCCACCACGATACGCTGACGACGATGACCAAGAAGATTATGACGATTGGCAAAACGCGCAAGACCACGAATCATCAAGTGGAGACGAGCAAGGAAATATTTGGAATGACCACGAAGAATATCGAATGCCCCAAGGTTACAGAGGGCAGGAGGTACGACGAGAAACTTATCATGACTACAAAATGAAAATTGACTTGCCAACGTACAACGGGAAGCGCGATATTGAATCTTTCTTGGACTGGATTAAAAATACAAAGAACTTCTTCAACTATATGGATACACTCGAGAGAAAAAAGGTACATTTGGTGGCTCTAAAGTTGAGGGGAGGAGCCTCGGCTTGGTGGGACCAACTAGAAATAAATCGGCAGAAATTCGGCAAACCACCTATCCAATCGTGGGAGAAGATGAAGAAGCTCTTGAAGGCACGCTTTCTGACACCGAACTACGAAAAAACATTGTATAATCAATATCAGAATTGCCGCCAAGGGAGCCGAACTGTGGCAGAATATATTGAAGAATTCCACAGATTGAGCGCAAGAACCAATCTGAGTGAGAACGAACAACATCAGATTGTAAGGTTCATTGGCGGATTACGATTCGATATCAAGGAAAAAGTAAAGTTACAGCCCTTTCTCTTCTTGTCGGAAGCTATTTCTCTTGCGGAGACAGTAGAGGAAATGATCACAACACGATTGAAGAACTCTAACAGAAAGATTACATGGGAGACAAACTCCACCAAGAAGCAACCTTACAACAGGAGGACGGAGGAACAGCCAGCAACATCAGTGGCTGAGAAGGGTAAAGAGTTCGATACTCAAGAGGCAAGCAAAAAGAAAGAAGGAGCAGGCAGGGGAAAGAGTCTAAACAATTACACTCGCCCGTCCTTAGGGAAGTGTTTTCAATGTGGTGAACCTGGCCACTTATCCAACAACTGCCCCCAAAGGAAAACAATAGCACTAGGTGAAGATGAAGGCAGTGATATGAGTAAAGAAGACAAAGAAGGAGAAGAAGAAACAGAGCTGATTGAAGCAGATGATGGGGACAGGGTTTCCTGTGTTATCCAAAGGGTCCTCATCGTCCCTAAAGAAGAGACAACCCCCCAGCGACACAGTCTATTCAAGACAAGATGCACTATCAATGGCAAGGTATGCAATATCATAATTAATAGTGGAAGCAGTGAAAACTTTGTAGCAAAAAAAATCGTGGCCGTCCTTAACTTGAAGACAGACCCCCACCCCGATCCTTACAAGATTGGATGGGTGAAGAAGGGAGGGGAAGCCACAATCAATGAGATTTGTACAGTATTACCACTTTCCATTGGAAACAGCTACAAAGATCAGATTGTGTGTGACGTGATTGAGATGGATGTGTGCCACTTACTACTAGGCAGACCTTTGCAACATGACACTCGAACCCTACATAGGGGGAGAGAAAACACCTACGAGTTCCAATGGATGGGAAAGAAAGAGTCCTCCTCCCACTAACAAGAAAAAACACATAAGGCATAAGGCAGAAAAAGAAGGGGCAGCTCTTTATCACAGTAAGTGGGAAGAAAATTTTGAGAGAAAGGGAACAAGACCTATTGGGACTTGTAGTTACTGACAAGTCCAAGGGAGAGGAAGATGAGGTCACTGATCCAAAGCTGAAGGAGTTACTCACAGAATTCCCTCACCTAAAGAGAGAACCACAGGGATTGCCTCCCACACGTGACATTCAACACCAAATTGACCTCATCCCAGGAGCATCACTACCCAACTTACCCCACTACAGAATGAGTCCAGAAGAATACAAAATCCTACACGATCACATAGAAGAGCTGCTGAGAAAAGGCTACATCAAGCCAAGCCTTAGCCCATGTGCTGTGCTTGCATTACTTACACCAAAGAAGGATGGAAGCTGGAGAATGTGTGTAGACAGCAGGGCTATCAACCGAATTACTGTAAGGTACCGATTCCCCATCCCTCGAATTGGAGAGTTGCTGGATCAACTAGGCAAGGCTACCATCTTTTCAAAGATTGACTTGAAGAGCGGCTATCACCAAATAAGGATCAGACCGGGGGACGAGTGGAAAACAGCCTTCAAAACCAATGAAGGCTTATTCGAATGGATGGTCATGCCCTTTGGCCTATCAAACACCCCTAGTACCTTCATGAGACTAATGAACCAGGTACTTCTCCCTTTCCTTAACAAGTTTATAGTTGTCTATTTCGATGACATACTTGTATACAACACCAACTATGATGAGCACATACTGCACTTAAGAAAACTATTCCAAGTCCTAACGGAGACAGAACTATACATCAATTCCAAAAAGTGCACATTCTTTAGAAGGGAAATTGCCTTTCTTGGCTTTATAATCAAGCAAGGGAGCATAGGCATGGAACCAAAGAAAGTAGAGGCTATCCATACTTGGCCCACACCAACCTCTATTAAGGAGATACAAGCCTTCCTTGGCTTGGCTTCCTTTTACAGAAGATTTATAAGAAACTTCAGCTCATTGGTAGCACCGCTCACCGACTGCCTAAAGGGAGGAAACTTTAAGTGGACCCAAAAGCAGCAAGATAGCTTTGACGACATTAAAAGGAGGTTGACTTCCAACCCCATACTTCAACTACGAGACTTCACTTTACCATTTGAAGTGGCTGTGGATGCGTGCGGAACAGGAATTGGGGCTGTTCTCTCTCAACGAAGTCATCCCATCGAATATTCTAGTGAAAAGCTAAGCTCATCTAGACAGTCTTGGAGTACATATGAGCAGAAATTATATGCTCTCGTTCGGGCATTCAAAAAGTGGGAGCGCTACCTATTATGCAAAGAATTTATACTGTTAACTGACCATTTTTCACTAAAATACCTCCAGTCCCAAAGAACTATCAGTCGAATGCACGCACGATGGATCTCTTTCCTACAAAGGTTTGACTTTGTGATCAAACACCAAAGTGGCAAAGAAAATAAGGTGGCAGATGCCCTCAGCAGAAAGAGTTCCTTACTCACACTTCTCTCCTCAGAAGTCGTGGCATTTAAACATCTTCCCGACCTATACGAGGAAGATACTGACTTTTCAGAAGTATGGTACAAATGCACTAATTATATTAAAGCTGAAGACTTCCATATTGTGGAAGGTTTTCTATTCAAAGGGGAACAACTATGCATACCTCACACCTCATTACGAGAAGCCCTATTAAAGGAAGCTCACTCGGGTGGTCTGGCTGGACATTTCGAGCAAGACAAAACATTCGAGACAATTTCCAAGAGGTATTATTGGCCACAACTCAGGAGAGATTCAAACAATTTCATTAAAAGATGTCCTATATGCCAAAGAGCTAAAGGCTCAAGTACTAATACTGGGTTATACTCTCCACTGCCCATCCCAATTTCTATTTGGGAAGACTTATCAGTAGACTTCGTGGTAGGATTACCAAAGACTCAAAGGCAAAAAGACAAATGATGCAATCTATATAGCCAATTTGTTTTTCAGAGAAATAGTATGCCTACATGGAGTACCAAAAACAATTGTGTCTGATCGGGATGTGAAATTCTTAAGCCACTTTTGGAGGACCCTATGGAAGAAACTTGATACGACTCTGAAATTCAGTACTACAGCACACCCACAAACAGATGGACAGACCGAGGTCACTAATAGAACACTAGGCAACCTAATACGTTGTCTTAGTGGGACTAAACCGAAGCAGTGGGATTTGGCACTTGCTCAGGCCGAGTTTGCATTCAACAATATGAAGAATAGAGCAACTAACAGATGCCCATTCGAAGTTGTATATACTAAACAACCACGATTAACGTTTGACCTTGCCACACTCCCTACAGTCGTAGACATTAATGATGAAGCTGAAAAGATGATTGAGAACATTGAAAGACTGCATAAAGAAGTAAATGATCACTTAATGCAAATAACAGAATCCTATAAGAAAACATCTGATAAGAAAAGAAGACAAGCTGGCTTTTCCTAAGGAGACTTAGTAATGATCCACCTTCGAAAAAATCGATTTCCCATTGGCACATACAATAAACTCAAAGACAGACAACTTGGTCCATTCTGTATCCTAAAGAAAGTTGGAGAAAATGCCTACAAGATAGAACTACCACCAAACATGCATATTCACCCAGTCTTTAACGTGGCAGACTTAAAGCAATACTATGCTCCAGACAGTTTCAACTTAGCAGACTAAGGTTACTCGGGTCGAGTTCCATCTAAGGGGGGTGGAATGATGTAATATAGAATAGTTAATAAAACAGTTTAACTGTTTAAACTATTAACTAACAACTAGATAGTTAGTAAAACAGTTTAATTGTTTAAACTGTTAATTGTTAAAAACTATTTCATAAAAAACAGTTATATCAATACTAATAAATACTCATTCTCTTAGCCATTAGAGGGAGAAAATTCATTTTTGAGAAATTAAATCCAGACTTGAATTACATCATAAAGTGTAGTTGTTTCTTGCAAATAGGGCTATTACTATCTTTCACTCTCAGAAAAATAGTCAATTGGAAAACAATGAAGGTAAAGTGTAAACATATTTATTCATTAATTAAAAGTATACGGTATATGAGCTATTGCACCATTAAATTTATATTTTGGTAATTTATGTATTTACAGTATTCTTTGCAAGTTGGAGTAGTTGAATGTGGGTACTATGTGATGAGATACATGAGAGATATAATCACTAATGGGAGCATAGTAGTCACAAATTCAGTATGTTGTGTTTAAATGATTATTTGAATTATTTTCTACAATTCAAGTAATCAAAGTATTAACATTAATATTTTGGGTTCATATCAGATTGATACAAGGAGCCCATATAGTTAATTTGAGTTGGATGAAGTGCACATGAAGCTTGCTGATTTTTTGGGTGACCACATTTGATTTATGATGATTATATTTTGGGTTAGATAGACAAGTTTTGTTGATACTGGATATAGGTGTGATATTTTGTTGATATACTTGATATAGCTAGGTGAATTAATTTAGTTGATACACCTATAGTTATGCTACACATAGATGGAAAGTTTAAGCTATTGTTAGAAGTATAAGCTAACTATATGTATGTATATGGTTCATTGATTATATATATGCAATATGTTAAAATATTATTAGTTCTTTGATGGAAAAAATTTAGTTGATTCAATTGTTCAATTAATGTGTACTTTAGCACATTTTTAAGCGTCAAGTAAGACCAGTTTTGTAGTATTGTAGTAGTGTGTCCATACTACATATTGGGATGTTGTACTCTCTTCATAGCATTAAAAATAGTATTAAAATCCTATTCTTATCACAACTTTCATTTGTAGTAACAACAACGATAAAAGTAACAGTAACATAAATATGGTAGATTATGTCTAGCGATAATAATACCGATAACAGTAACAGTAACCGTAAACATACAACTTCATAATTCTAAGTAAACGAGAACAAAAATAATGCAATTATATTTGCAATTCAAACTTAATAGGATTGATCCATAAATGATATTTCATTACAATTACACCACTTCGTATTACCATTTGGTAGAGATGGTCTAAATGGAATCATTTGGTAGAAATGGCCTAAATGGAATACAAATATAAAAGGTGTATAGGCTCCACTGATGGGGGTTGACCTTCGATCCTCATCTAAAAAAATCCAGATCTTCAAGCATGAGAAGCTAACTCATGCACCATAGAGTTACCTAACGATTGACCAACATGAAGCTCATGAATGGAGTCGAAAAAAACTAAAATAACATACTGAAATAACATATCAAACTTTCCAAAAAAAAATTAGTAAAACTAGGCTATCTTAAATGACATTACAACATCCACTCTTTCCAATATGTAATAAAAATTAGCATAATTGTAACGAGATTCTATTGATGAATCAATCATAATTGGGCTTGCATTTCAAGCATAATTAAACTACTTTTGATCATATTAAATTAGAATTACGAATCTATTATATTTAATGTTGTTGTTTGATCCTATACAATATATATATAAATGTAATATTAAATGTGACAGATTCACAATTTTCATATTGTTATATTAATAATATTAGTAACAGTATAACAGTTGAGATAGTAGTTTCCACGCAATTCTCAAACATAATCAAATTGAGCATACTCTGTTCTTCAATCAAACTGTACATATTCATTAGTGACTTTGAGGTGATCTCCTATAGTTCATTAGAATTACGGTATGCAGATAAAAAAAGTGTAATGAAATGAGACTTACTTTTCAAAATAATTTTGGTTTAATTAGTTTCCATTATTTTTTTATCACTCTCTCTATTTCCTTAAATCTTATCAATTAAACTTGAGTAAACCTAATATGATTTTTTTAGGTTATGCAGATTCCATGTTATTTGGAAAAACAAAAAAGCGTTGAGAAGATATATAGCTTTTGAATATGCAAAAATCAAAGTGTTTTTTTTTTTTTAATACAAAACTAAAGATCCTTGGAGTATTTTTGAAAGCTTGATTTGGTGTACATTTTAAAAGTATTAGATTTTAAAATTCAAGGATTCTGAGTGGTTAAGAAAGAAAAGCAAACATTAAACAAAAATAAAAGAATTAATAAATTAAAAGAAAAATAAAATAGAGTAATAAAAAAGATAAAATAAGTGTGTAAAAGAAAGTTGAAGTAAGTTCATTAGTAGGACGTCTCTTAATTTGACACCATTTCCCTACTTTGATAATTAAAAACTCTATTTGTCATGTGGGGGGAAAGTGGTTACATAGTGTGTCAAAATTTGTCTCATAGTACACATATGCCACCACCACCACTCAAATAATAAATACTTTTCATTACAATTATACCTCACACCTACTCTAATGAATTTCATTGTTATAGTTTGATCAATTACCAATTAACTCTCATTGTTTGTTTTCCACATTGCTTCAAGAAAATGGAGACCATCCCACCAATCAGATCAATATGAAAAGGGATTTTTTCCCACTCACTCCCTCAATTCTCTTTTTACTGTGGGTGGAGTCTCGGAGGAAATAAATACCTCAAATTATTATTTCTACAAATTTTTCATGAGAATTCTTCACCTTGATCCACATAATTTTAGATGAAAAATTTCATGTACATGGAAAATCAAAATGGGCCCCTTCCCATCCACAAACATCTATAGTTGTCATGGACGTAATTAAACTATGAGACTAATCCAAAACAAACGGTTCAATATATTGATCTAGTTCATGTAGCTAAAAGAGAAATCTTGGCATGGTCTTGAAGAAAGAAGTACAACATGTTTAGAATAGTCCAAATTGATCGTGATTGATTTGATCTTAGAATAGACTCCTCTACAAATCTTAAGTGATACTGATTATGAATGTGTGTAGGAGATGCATATTTAAAGTATATGTTGGCAAATAATCCTAATCTTTCATACGTGTTACAATATAATTATTGTAGTTTTTTTTCGGGTATCAAAATGTGTAACAAACATCTACTTAAGAACAACTTTCTATTTACAATATCGATCACATTTTCATTGTTAAAATTATGTGTCTGCCTTTGTCCAATTGATGCATTAGCAAGTATCAAATTGAAAATTTAGAAAAAGAACCAAATGACAATCAAGTCTGGGTCCAATTGAAAATAACTAGTATATCTTTTTTTTTATTTTTTTTATGGTGATTGCAAAAAAGAGAAAAGGACCTTACAATTTAAGGCTAAAGCACAAACATAACACCTGTAAAAATACTAGAATGAGTAATGACAAAAGCCAAAAAAAACATAAAGGAAAAACGCTAGATGGAGAAGAGGCTACCTGGTCCCCACAAGAAAAGTTCCAAATTAATAAGAAGCCGTTTGAGAGAAGGTTTGAATTATGGAGTGTTAGAGTTATGATAAACCTAGTGTTATGATAAGATATGTTTGGAGGAAAGGTTATGTAGGAAGTGTGTGTTATGATAGGGTTATATTAGTGTTGGGCGTTGTGTCCTAAAACTTGTGGTTTGTAAATGAAAAACTTATTTCTATTTACAATAAAGTACTTTTTATTGTTATTCATTCAATAAATTTGTTGTTGAATATGTAAATTGTTTATTTCATGTTTGAAAACCCTTACTCCAATAAACTAAGATTCATACCTATGAGTATGAGTGCTTGAACTTAACATGGAGATATAAAAATCGATCAAGTTCGTGTAAATAGCCAAAATAGATTATAGTATATGGATAAGGTTGGATACCTTATTCTGAGGTTATTATTGGATTGACCCATTTTATAGTTTTTATAGGAATTGTCCTGTGAAGTGTTTTAAATGAAGTGATCCTAAATTGTTCAGATAGAGATACGTGAATTCGGGTGTCCACGTGCAAAGAGTTTGTATAAAACCAAACTAAGAAATTTGTCACTCTTACTTTATAACGTAGTTTACTATTTAAGACTGATTGCTTTAATAAGATGACCTAGGTAAAACTCGACCTTAATCCTCACCTAACTATGAATTCATGTTTATTCGAGATTGTCCTTTAATCTGCATGAATGAGTGAGAGGAGTTGAAATCATCGCCTCAACAAATCTCCCATTTCAAGCTAGGGTAAGAATGGATAAATAACTAAAGATATAAGATGCAAGATGAAATTCACTTCTACCCACTATGAGGGTTAGTAGAGAGGTTGTTCCCTAAGTGCTGACGTTGGGACTTGAACATGAGATCCCACTCTCTCATTGGCTCAAGAGAGATTCACTTTAGTGATTGGACCATAAACCAATTGCTTATTAGAGGATCAAGTGTAACTTAAGGATCCAGATGTAATTTCAAGGGTAAAATCATATTTTCAGTGCCTCACTAAATTTATGAACAATTTGTGAGAGTCAACTTACTAATCATTATTATATCAAGTGGATACAATAATATGTCTACCGAGAGGAGCGTACAACTACATGCTATAGTAGATAGTCTCATTAGTTAACGAATATTGGTTAACTAGTTAAAGAGTATAATTGGTTAACCTCATATCATTAAGGCTCATGGTTTGTAGGTTCATTAGATCCCTTCACTAGCTCGTCATGGAATTAAACATGATTAAGAGAAGAAATGTTGATATAGTTAATGATTACAAATTAAGAGAAAAATTATATTTAAATAAGATTTATATATAAAAAATTCCAATAGATATTTGAACGAGGAGAATTGGATTGATTTGAATTGAAAGTTAAAAATATAATACAATTTAGTTAATTAAATTGTTTGATTAATTATCTAATATTTTCAAATTAATTATATCAACAAATGAAATTATTTAGTTAAATGAATTTTGAGTTACAAACTTTTCAAAATTAAAAATTTCATGAATTTATCCAATGTGGAAATTGAGTAAGTTAGTTGGCATTGTGTGGTGTTAATCTCATAGTTCTCCGCAAATCAGAACAAAAAACCAATTGTTTATAAATACACCAAGTTTTAATTAATGCTTTGTATTTTGTTGAAAAATACATAGTACTCATCTAAACTTTTCTTCTTCTACAAACATTGAATGATGCAACCTTAACCCCCAATCTGGAGAGATCAAAATCCTAAATAACCATGGTGTCAAAACAAATAAACACACTCGATACATTTGAAAGCATAATAGAACAGAACAAATATGATGTAGTTGATTAGCATAAAATTGAGAATAAGTGATTGACTCTTCAAATTGGTAGTACTTCTTTCCAACAGAGAACCAATTTGCCTAAAGCCTTTATGAAATAAGAGGATTTTTCAATGTTTTAATTTTTTTTCCTCTTTTACTTTTTGTCAACATGAGCTAATAAGCACAATTGACACGTATATGTACTCGAGGTTTGAAGACAATAGATGTAGAGATGCTATAACATCAATTCTGGAGAAGACAGTTAATTAAATGCAAGAACACAAATGAAAGTCTTAGAATAATCATCATTAGACATAAGACGAAGCAAGGCCAAAAATCTTCGAAAGAAATCTGGCAGCAAGAAAGCCAAAAAAGATTAAGATCTCCAGCATTAAAGATCATGAAATTATTAACCAAACAAAAATGAGTGGGGAATCTAATCACAAGGAAAATAATAGACGTATTTATAATATTACATTAATGTAGAATCTTGTAGTACCAAATTATTTGGTGATATCGTAATATTTAAAATCCATGGAATATTTAATGAGTTTAAATATATAGGAGCAAGTGATTTTTAAGGAAAAAAAAAGTGTAGGAACTAATAAAATAAGTAAAGACAAAATAGGAAAATAAATAACACTTCCACTTGCTTGGGATTATGCATTGAAAGCTAAAAAGAGAGATCGGGGGCGAGGAGTGGAGCAATCATGCATCCTTTAATATTAATAATAATCATAACAATAATGTTTAGAATTAAATTATCATTTCCCTTACTTCTTTTTTAAACCATATAAAAAAGTAACCAAATATTTACATTACAAAAATTTTGAAAACGAAAAAAAAAAGCTAACAGACTTATAATGAAAATATAAAAAATGTCTCACTCAACACGCGATTAATTAACCGCTTCTGTGTAATATATTTGGTACACGATTTTGTACCGAGATCATTTAAATTTGGCTATCAAGATCTCCAAATTTAAATGACTATCCAAATATAAAAGTTCTTTTTTTCGACATTGATAGTATACATTTGCACACCATATTATTTTCAGCACTATTTTAGTACTTTAATTAGTATTTGTTTTGTTTAATAAAATATTATAAAAGGTTATTATAATAAATAATATCCAACCAAATATTATTTCAATTATAATAAAACATATAATCGAAAAATAAAATCTTTTTATTGGATGAATTCGTAGCAATGTGATTTGTCTTTACTTTCAAGATCATGCACGTCAAAATAGTAATATCATTTACTGTAAATCTTTTAGGTTAATTTCCATAAATGTAAAAAAACACAAAAATATTTATAATATGTGTGATAAAAATAAAAAACTCCTTGATAAAATATTTTTTAAATTTCAGATTTATCTGAATGATTTGTCACTTCTCTTTCTTCTTCTTTTTTGTAATATATTCATATTCTCTTTTAGATTTCTTTTGGTCCTCTTCCAAATTTTCTTTCTTCTATTTTTGAACGATTTATTTTTTCGTTTAAATCTTCTATTTCATTGTTCATGCGAGATTTCTGAAGAAATTTGATTCATGGAGTTGAACTTGTGTTGGCATTGTGCTTGCATTTTGACAGACTTTATGGGCTTGAGCCTAGTTGGTCCATGGATCAGACCCGTTGGCTTCACCACATAAAAATTGGATCATATTTAGCCTTTGTGCTAAATTAAACTTTTTTTTTTTGACTCAATTGAACTTTAGCATATAATATTTAATTGAACCAAAATAATTAACTTGATCCAACGGTCATAATTAAAACATGTGTCATCGTTAGAATTGACCCATTTATGTCTTCAATTTTAATTTAGGACACATGTCAATTTTTTAATTAGTCACAAATTCAATTATTTGTATTTTTCATCATTGATTTAGTAAATAACGTACCAATCCGTACAACAAATATATCTTTTGATAGCATACAACCATACATGTTTAGGATTATGTTATAAAATATAGAAGTAAAAAAAAGGCGAAAAAAATTGATTTATTTTTAGGTCTTGAGTGTTATGCTTTTTCTCTATTTTCAAAGTTCCCTTTTTACCAAATGCCTTATTCTTATTCTTTTCACTCATTACCACCTCTTTACTGTATCATTAAACAAACAAAAGTCCTATTTCACTTATGTTTTTATCATGTACCCTATGAATTCAATATTTCAACTACCCACAATCTACAATGTGATCGGAGATGGGATTCTTTTACTAGTTTTGCTTATATGCAACTACACAAAAGGTACACAGTTATTTATTGTGTTCAAATCTAAGAGGTGTGAAACAATGGTTAAGAAATTTCAATCTTTCAACATGGAACTATTTCTAAAAAATGGACATGGAGATATACGTGCCTTTTGCCTTGTGGATCTCATATTTGGTAACTGGTTTGTTTTCTTGCATATTATAAGCATCCCTACTATATAAATATTTGAGATTGTCACAAAAACGTTGTCGTTTCACATGGACTTCCAGAGCTCTATAGAGTAGAAATTTAAGGGCTAAAATGGTTTTTAGGTGAAGTATAGAGACTTTATGTTTATTGAGAACATCATTTAAATTTTTTGATATTGACAGGTTTTGTTGATGGTTTGGAGATAGGAAATAACGTAAGATATGATTCATTGCCTATGTACCTCTGCGAATATTGGTGTGTTTTTTTTATATACTTAACTTAAAGTGCAGTGGCGTGCACAAAAGCCTTGGAACACATATATCAAAAGTAATGGATATGATAAAGAAGAATCTTTCCATGATGTTTTCAGATCCATGTTTGATGACTCTATTTTTCATTAATATCACCAGGAGTTCAATTATTTAAATTTTTACTAATCCTTTTATTATTTGCTAGACTTCTACTTTTGCGTGGGTCAACTTTTTCTTCTTCGAATTTGTAACAACTGTGTTGTTCATGCTACTGATGTTTTAAATGCCAAAGGATGACCTTTTTGGTTGAGTGAATCTCCAAGTTATATATCTAGCTAGATTTATAATTTCTATACTTTTTAGGTGTTAAATGATAGGACTATGTGCTGACTCTCATTGTTATTTTTAATACATGGGACACTTAATAAAACTATTTACTATGTCTCTAATGTTTCTCTCTCAGCCACTTCTCTCCTTTTTTGATAATCCTGTAGGTTACTGGTAGAAAAAGTTGACCTCAGGTGTATTAACCTTCTGCATTTAAAGCTGTTTTTCTGTTCAAGTATCTCCTTTTTCTTCAACCTCTATTTTGGTTTGCATCTGATGGTGTATTTTCTCTCCTTATCATAGCAAAAAATACCCTTTCCTCTGACTCAGGTTTCGGTCGATGCTACAGAATGG
The DNA here is from genome assembly GCF_000004075.3 of Cucumis sativus. Taxonomy (NCBI): domain Eukaryota; kingdom Viridiplantae; phylum Streptophyta; class Magnoliopsida; order Cucurbitales; family Cucurbitaceae; genus Cucumis; species Cucumis sativus. The sequence continues at coordinate 23,981,279 of NC_026657.2, forward strand.
AATCGACTTGAGTATTATTCTACTTCTAGACCACTAGTACTTCTTGTATGTCAGCTTGTTAAATTTTTTAGTTAATTAAACCTAAGAATTTGAGGTTTTCTACGACTATGATCTTTGTTTTTGCTTGGTTGTTGCTCATTTTTCAATCTGCAAATGCTAGTGATTTAAATATCTTCTTGTCCCTTCTTCTATTGCTTTTTTTGTTAGATTACTTGAGAAATTCTATTTTTTTCCGATGCAGTTTTTGATTTTGTGGCTCTTTGCTGAAGTGGGAAGGTTTTGTTTCTTTTTCTTTGAAAGAACTTGATTGAAAGAAGTGTTTGTTCTTGTTTTGATTGAGTTTATGTAGTGGCAAAATGTGTATGCAAAAGGAAAAAAAAGTTCTCAAGCTTCTGTTAATAGGGGGTTTGTCTCTTGAATGTGATTGTGATTCGACGGGGTAGTTTTTAGATTTTCGTAGAGAAATACACTACAACAAATTAGCCTTTCAATAACATTTTTTAATAACATATATTATAACAAGGCAAATATCTTGTTTTCTTTAACACTGAAATTTTTAGTCAAAAAACTTTCTTTTTTTTTTTTTTGCTAAGTTGGACCCAAGGTTTTAACAGGCACAAGGGAGTCTTATGGCATTATATAAGGTATGTACTCAATCATGCTATGGTTGAATACGTAAATGATTTTATTTTTACCCATAAGTTGTTTCATTTCATGTTTTGGTTTTTAGGCACGGTAAAAAAGATACTTCCTTTAGCATATTTCATGTTGGTTATTAGGCACAATATTTCATTCATTTCATGTTTTCATTTACTTTTGGTGTTAACATGTAATATTTCATTTTAGATGTTACTTAAGTTTACTTTAAATTGTTATAGTCTCAATTTCTTCATCCTCCAATTTTGCAAATCTTCTCTGGTTCCCTCTTTCTCACAATTCTTCCATTAACTGCCTTAAAAGAGGAAAGTAAAATGTTCTATAATCATACTCATACCACCCTATTACATCCTAACATAATCTCTCTCTCTCTTTTTTTTTTTTCTTTGTCTCCAACGGACTACGAAGAGATCCTCTAGTTCATTTTTACATTTACCCAAATTGGGAGCATATCCCACATTTACCCAAGATATGTTCTTAGTACGAAAGTTGATGGCATTTATTTATTTGGTTCAAGGTATGGAAACAAGTTTAGTTTTAAAATCTTTATTGATATCTGGTTGAGTATATGATTTTTAGGCAAAAAGCAAGCTAATTTTAAAGAAATGAAAAAAAAGCAACTTCCTCACACATGTAGTCGTAAAGACTATGCTCGACTAACATAAGATTTGGTATAATTTTATGTAATTAATAACATTATTATATTTAGCACATATAGCTAATATGTAAATAACTATTGTGTTTCAATGTACAAAAACTCTTCTTCTTTAACTTCAATTACTCGATTAGATGCTTGGACAAAGGCACATGTGAAGAAAGATGAAAAACCTTTCAAATCGCAAGTGGCCGATACTTTGGTTGGTTTATCTTTTGTATTTTGTATTTTATGTTTTTATTTTATTTTTATAGTAGTTGTCATTTGAGTATTGATTTCTTTAACTGAATGACGGGTTTGATGAAGTATGCTTAGACACCACTTGTTTTGATCTCTTGTTAGGTTGTTCTTTGACTAGTGAGATTTAGTTGAAGTAGTTTTTAAGTGTTGTGACTTTCTATAATGCCTTCTACCCCCTCCCCAATGATCTTTTTCATTTTCCATGCTTTGTTTACTGTTAAGTATTTTGATTTATTCAACTTGACTTGTTTGATGAATTATGCTTAGATGCCACTTGTTTCGATCTCTTGTTAGGTTGTTGCCCTTTGAGTAGTGAGATTTATTTGTAGTTTTTAAATGTTGTAACTTTCTCTACTGTCTTTCACCCCTACCCCCAATGATCTTTTTTTTTTTTTTTTGTCCAATACTTTGTTTACTAATTATTGATTTGTAGTTGGATGATTGTCATTTGAGTATATTTCTTCAACTAAATGACTTGTTGTGACTTTGTCTCATCCCCCACCCCACCATGGCTTTTAAATAGTTTACTATGATTTTTGGTTAGAAGTGTATTGAACAAGAAAACCTAACCAAAAATCATGTGAGAATGTCTTCTTCGAGTAGTATAATTGAAGATGCAATTAGTAGAGTTTTCGATCCCGATCAAGGCTATGTAAGAGGATTAGGATTTTGTGTGACTCGATCGAAGGTGTCTACATCAATTCAAAAAGATAAAACCATTGCATCTCTTGAAAGAAAATGTAACAACTTAACGTCAGATGTAGATGAACTGAAAAATATAGTAGCTTCCTTACCCAAAGCACAAGATAAATTTGTCCTAACACTCTTAAAAAAGTTCTTAAACTATGTTTTATAGTACATTTTGACATTGTTGTTTATATAGGAAAAAAAAAGTGAACAAAATTTGAAAAAGAGTAGCATCATCGAAAGATATTCTTACTCCTACTCTAATCATAAATTTTTCACCAGTAAATTTGTTTGTAACTTTTTTGTTCCTTTATTATTTTAAATTATTATTGTTTAATATTTTTTTAACCATATTATTGTTGAAAAAGAGTGTTACTACCAGAACTCCCTATAAGCGTTTGCTACTAGATTGGCCGGATTGGTTCAGGAGAAGCCATTGTTGAAGGTAGGATCCATCAATTCTAGTTCACCATGTTCCTCTTGACCCCAATGTAGTTTGTGTGTGAGTTGATACAACGAGAATACCAAATTCCTTCTTGTGGAGACCTACCTCTGACATTATTGTTATTGACAATGTTGTGAGCACTATTGTAGCATGGCCAATGGATTAAGCCAAACTATGTAAGAAATTTTATTTGCTTTGTAAATTAGGTATTTATTTACTTCTTTAGCTTATTAGAGTTAGATAATGATATTGCTTTTTATTTTTTGTTAGGTGATTGATATGAGGAGAAAACAATGGGAGCAACACATACATGTCGAATAATTTTGGTATTGCTATAATTTAAACATCTTTTCTTATCCTATCAAACTTTTGAGATTATATATATGAAGTCATTTTATTTGAATTGAGAAATTTCTTGTTCTGGTAGTTGAGGACTTTGTTGGAACTTAGTGATAGATTATTTTAAACTTTTGAATGTATATAATGCTTTTTTTTTTTTTTTGTATGTTATAAGTTTGAATATTTTAATTGTAATTATGATTGTAGATTTGGATGAATGTGAATTATACCTTCCTAGTATGACAAATTACGACTTGATCTATAAATAACTATCTGATTATAATTTGATTTTACAATAATAATATTGGATAGGTGATATTAGATCAATTATAATTATGTTTGTATTATTACAAAAAAAAAAAATGCTATATAGGGTCAATCAATAAGAAAGTTTGTGTGTAAAAATGGGGTATTTATAGCTTTTTTCCATTCCAATGAATATTGCTAATAAAAATAAGAAACCTTTAATAACATATCTAATCTTTTATAATGTCTTTTTATTGTTATAACATTTTTTATGATACTTTTTCAATATCATGAAACGTTTCCATAATAGTGAATTAAAGCTATAATATATCAATTTTTTTATTGTTATTAATAGCTTTACAAAACTCGCTATTAAAAGTCAAGGACTTCTTGCTACGACAACATTCATAAAACGGTAAAAAAAAAATGGTTTATAGAATTTTTTTCAATGTTATTAAAATAGCTATTGAATGGTTTTGATAACGTTTTTCTGAACGCAATAAAAAATGCTTCAAAAAGTCTTTTATAACATTTTTCCAATGTTATTAAAAACGCTATTGAAACATTTTGATAGTGTTTTTTCAATGTTATTAAAATAGCTATTGAAACGTTTTGATAACGATTTTTCCAACGCAATAAAAAACGCTATCTAACTTTCAATAGCATTATTTTCAAAAATGCTATCGAAATTCAACAATAACGTTTTTTTATGCTATCGTAACTTATATTTCTTGTAGTGAATTTGTGACTGGTTTTAAAATTTCTTATTCAAAAAATGCCTCATTTTCGAGATTTATGCACATATATAGGTGAATGAATCTTGAAAAGAACAAAGTTGAAGTCAAAATATGAACATTTTTTTCTCAATTCGACATATCAAATTAATCAAACTATAAATTAAGTACATTAGTTTGATTTAAACTTAAAATAAGGGTTAAATAAGGGTTGGAAGATGGTCAAACTTTAATTTGAGAAATGTTCAAGGTTTCATCCGTAATTTACTTTGATTTGAAGATAAAAATTTAAATTAATTTTTTTGGGATAAAATTTGGAATATAACCAAATTTTAGTTTGAAATAAGAATGAAGTTTCTACCACACCCTAATTTGTCCTGAGGGTGCACAAGAATTTGGAATTACCAATTTTAATTTGAGATAAATTGAAGGCCTCAATCGGGGGATAAAATTATTGTGTCGATTTTAATTTTAATTTGGCTACCCAAATCTAAACAATCGTATAGGGAAGCATAGTCAAATCTAAACGATCGTTTTCCAAATATATTTTATGTGTGTTGAATGTCAATTAATCACATGACATTTTTGAAATTTTTCATTGTAGGCCTGCGAACTTTTTCTGTTTTCGAAATTGTTATAAAGTTTAAATATTTTGCCGTTTTGTTCTATTTTCTAAAAGATACCTAAATTTAATTAGGATTCTTATTTTTCTTTCGATAAAATTAAAACCTACCAAATATCCAAAGTTTACATATGAGAGGTTTGGTTCTAAAATTCTTTGAAAGTCAACATTTTTTTATTTTTGTTTTCTAAATTTAAGATGTCAGTCTTTGTTGAATGAAATTTCCCTTTAGTTTAAGATCTTTAGGCATTTGTTTGGTAATTAATTTTCTTAATATATGGCTTTTCTTTCTTTTCTTTTCTTGCAATTTCTTTACAATGCTCATTAGTTTTTAGCCAACCATTTTTTTTAAAGAAATAAAAGCTTTTAAACCTTAGTTTGAATTAAAAAATGTAAATAAAAAGTCCATATATAACAAATGCCATAATAGAATTAATTTTGAGATGAAGCCAATCTTTATCTACTTCTTTCTTTCTTCTCTTTAATTTATTTTTATTTGGAGAAAGACTCTATGTCCATATCTCCAACTTTGATGAACATATAACTTCTATTCAACAAAACTATCAATAAATACCTCTAGCCCTACAAAACACATGTTAGCTTTGGCCACTTGACATTGAGTGCTCGTCCTTTGCAAATTATAAAATATTCCCATCCCTAATAACATTACCATCACACACTATAGATATTATCTAATAGTATTCATTGTATCTACACAACTACATATTGACATCTTTAAGCAACTCTACACAACGTATGTCATGAACAACTTGGCTCAAGCTAGATCACACAACATTTCAAAGAATTAAAAGTGCACGATGTATGATAATTGGAACACACATGACCAACCATCACTATTTCCATGCTGACAATACTTTAATTATCAAGTCAAGTTCTTACCCTCACTCTACACAATTCTCTATTATTTCATCCATTATGTCATATCATGATCAATGACTTAGTTCAAGGTAGGTAGATGACAAGATATGAAAGTATCGAAAGCACGACCTATGATAACTCTTAAAACACCTGGCCACCATCACTATAGTCGTCTTTTAAAGAGGTCAAATTGTTACATTATCGTACTCATTTAATTCGACATATCGTAACGTAAAGAAATGGTTTTGACTTGCACTTCAAAATCATGAGTTTGGACGAATTTCATAAAATATGAGCAAATGAAAGAGGAAATTAACCAAAACCATATATTAGAAAATTGTAAATGAATAAAAGAGGGAGGGGGTGAAAAGTATGTAAGTTAGAGAAAGAAAAAATGTTTAAACAATGTGTGGTTAAAAAAGAGGGAATGGAAGCATGCGGCACATGATAGCGCATGGGAATTGGTACGTGGTCCTAAAAGATTAGCCTCCCTCTCTACCTATTTCTTTTCACTATTCAAATGGATTGGGATGGAACATGAACAAATATAACAATCAACCATAATGCTCCAAAATGCTCCAAAACTTTGTCAAAAATGTTCAACTAAAAATGGACTATAAGAGGGTATGGAAGAAGAGAAGGGATGTAACACGATCGTGTATTTTAGTCTAAACAAATAATCTACTATTGTTTAGGTCACCATACATGATTGTGTAGTTCTTTTTAATGATGAAGAAAAAAACTTCAATTTTAAATGATCGTGTTGACCATGACAAATAATGATCATGTTTATCATGAAAAATAATCGTATTGATTATGTTAAGCGATCATATAGTCCAATGTAAAACATCGTTAAAAACTTCAAATCAAATTATCGTGTTGATCATGCTAAAAGATCGTGTTAACTATTGTAAGCAATCGTTTAGATCATGTCAACACAATTGTATAGTTAATTTTAAATGATAGAAAAATGACTTCAAATTTAAACGATGGTGTTGACCATGGTAACCAATCGTTTAGGTTATGTCAAAATGGTATTCGAACGATCTTGATATTCTCAAATATGAAGAAGATGAAGTAACTCCATAGAATATTGTCGAAAATTGTGAAAATGAAATAAGAGATTTAAACAGAAAAATAAATCGTTTAAAAATATAATAAAGAAAATGTGAAAAAAGAGTGATAGAATGATTCATAATATTAAAGGCAAACATAAAAATTATAAAAATGAAATAATTTAGGGATTTGATGGGTGTTTATATTTGGTAGACAGGCAGTAAATATTTGTTAGTTTTTGTTAGTAAATAATGTATTGGAATGTTAATTTCCGTTAAAAAGTTAAAAAAAGTTTTTCTGCCACAAGAAAAGTTGTAAAGTATTTAAAACTTTAGATGTAACATTGAAAACTATAAGACACATATAGAGAGAGAGAGAGGTATGTGTCCTTTAATTTAATGCCCATCCATAATTCACATGTGGTTCCTTTATCTTCTTATGAAACAAAGACCCTCTTATATAATTAAAGAAAAGAACTCATTATTCTATATTCTTAATTAACTAGCTTTTCTTTTCTTCTCTTTTCTCAAATATCATTGCTCCTATTTAATCACTCAATTTTCCTTGTATATATCTTAAGAAAATTATACAAAATATTTAATAACTTTGGAGTAATTTTCAATCCATTACAAAATTGATAGAGGAGTGAATAAAAACAAGAGAGTCTCTTATAGAGTGAGAAAGAAAGATGACTTGTGTATTTTGTATATTGTAATATATTACATAAAAATCTCTTAAACCTTTATTAAGAGGGTTGCGAGAGTAATGACTACACAACCAAACATAAAAATGGGACAAAAGAAAAATTTATGCAAAATGATGAGAAGATTAGTGGATAAATTTGTAACTTAAGGAGGTTATGGATATCTCTTCTTCTTTATCTCTTCGCAAAGGTCTTCCATTGAGCCTTAGAGACCTTCATAACTTTTGCAACGGAAAAACTAAAGAAATTACAAAATGCAAATTACAATTCTTAAACTTTACTTTGCATGAAAATAAAATCAAGTTAGACCTTCTCACATCCCTCGATCATCCACCTCTTAATGCACTATATAGTGAGTTTTATGGCTATCCTCTCCCTGACTGAGCTTTTTGTCTCTCTGGCACACTCGGTTTGGCTTCACCAATTACCTGGATATTGCACTCACCTTTCTTCGAAGTCGGGTCATCTCCGCACTAAGGAGCAATTCACTTACCATCTGGCTTCTTAGGCCTATGATGAGAAGCCATGGCTAGCATGCCGTGTGTTAAGATATTTTGTCAAATAGTTTATAATATTTTCTAAAACAAAAATCCTTTTTATGAAGGTACCAAATTTTCCTATTATTTAGGAATCTTGATATAAGTTTGTTTCCTTCCTATATGGAACAAGATATCTACATAAAATATTATGGGAATATATATATGTGGAGATTGTGGTTGTTGTGACGAGGAGAAAATACCAGATTATGGAAAAAGATACGAACTTGTCTGAGGACACTGTTTAAGGTGAAGAACTTAATGAATATTTGATATTGATCTTATCATTGTAGATTGATATGAAACCAATGAGAAGATAAGAAATATGTTGATGTGAAGGCTACTAAATTGAGGGATCAATTCATAAAGTCAATGGGAGCCTGAGCTATTCTTACAAGAGATTTTGTATACTTTCAGGGGGAGCCTGAGTTTACTATCAGTTATGATATGACTATTTAATGTAACCAGTGAGATAAGTTACATATTATGAATCTCAATAATATTCCTTACCTGAGCAAAGAAACTCTTCATATGTAGGCAATATTTGTCGAACTGGGTTACCAAAGTGCATTGTATTATTTACTTTCTATGTGCTTTAGTTAAACGTATAGTTGAATATTTGTGATATAGCTAAAAGGTATTTGACTCATTCATTTTTCAATTGATATTAGAGCAGGTTCGATATAAATGGAAACATCCAGAGAAGTTACCGTTGCTACAAGACCACCCATATTGGATGGAAAAAATTATTCTTATTAGAAAAGTCGTATGACATCATACTTGAAGTCTCTCTGGATGCAAAGGCCTAGAAAGCTGTTAAAATTGGGTGGAACCCACCTATGATTACTGAGCGTAAGTCTGTGCCAAAACCAGAGGAAGACTGAAATGATGCAGAGGAGCAGGGATCCTTGGGAAATTCTCGAGCTCTCAATGTCATATATAATGGAGTCGACCTGAATATGTTCAAATTGATCAAGTCATATGTTACTGCTAAAGACGCGTGGAAAAAACTTGAAGTAGCCTTTGAAGGAACATCTAAAGTAAAAACATCTCAATTACTATTGCTGACTTCTAAATTTGAGTCACTAAGAATGATGGAAGAAGAAACCATAACATAATACAATGTACGAGTTCTAGAAATTGCCAATGATGCTTTTAATCTTGGTGAAGGAATATCATAAGCAAAGCTGGTTAGGAAAGTGTTATGATCTCTTCCAAGAAAATTTGATCTGAAGATCATTGCCATTGAAGAAGCATATGATGTCACTACTCTCTCTCTCTCGATGAACTGTTTGGTTTTTTGCTCACATTTGAAATCTCGCTAGCAAAAAGAGTATAGAGTAAAGGCAAAAGTGTTGCGTTTCAATCCATTCATGAAGATGAATCTTTTGAGAAAGGAAAAGCGCCCTATGATCAAGTGAATGAATCAATTGCTATGCCGACAAAGCAATTTTCTAATGTGATCAAGAAAATCAACAGTTCCAACAACTATGGAGGGTCAAATAATCGATCTCAAAATAATTTAGAAGAAGAGAGTTAGATAGGCCAAATGTCAGAGAGTCAGAATGATCCAATAACAAAGAATCAGATCAAGCGAATAGCAGAGAGAACAGATCTTTCAAATGCAGGGAGTGTGGAGGTCATGGACATTATCAAGCCAAATGTCCAACTTACTTGAGAAGGCAGAAGAAAAGTTTTAGGGCTACCTTATCTGATGAAGAATCAAATGAAATAACTGAAGAAGAAGAGTTTGTGAACGCTTTTATCAATATTGCTTCAAGTGATGCAGTAGATTTGATCTATAAGTCTGATGGGGAGATGAGTTGTCAGTCTAATGATGACCTGACTTAAAGTAAAATGGTGTTCTTTTCTCTTCCTAAAAAGCCACCGTCATTTTTTATCTCACAGCGAGTTGTCAAGTCACCTTGACAAGACATTTATTTGTTCGCCTCATCCTCTTGGGTGCAGATACTTCTTCTTGTAATATCCTACTGAACGTCTCGCTCTTGGCACCCAACGCATGCTTCCTTCTTGCCACCTATTCTTATTGCGTCTGTTACCTTCACGTGATAGAACCTTGGACTCACGTTTTTCTCTTTTCACATCGCCTATTCACTGTTCGCATCCTTTCTCACGAATTAGTACTTCACATATATGGTTTCATTCTAAAAAATTTAGATTGATTTAATTTTTTTTTTAATTTTTTCTATTAGAAAAAGGCCATAAACTTTCTAAATAATGAATATTTTGGTTGTAAACTTTCAATTCTTCGTTTTATTTCTTGACCTAAAGTCCTCAATATCACAACTTACTTTATTAATTGGGGTTTTAAAAAACTATAACAAACCAGTAAAATATTTACAAACTATAGAACAATTTTGAAAATGGAAAATGCTCACATGCTCACAATGAAAAATACAAAAAATGCCCTAGTCAACACGCGATTAATCGGTCACACGCATGCGTGTAATTCTTCTTCTAAATGATCATGATACAGAATCTTGAACAAAATGATACACGATCTTATAAGTACTATCAACATCAACCACATGTGCGCGCGTAATTTTTGTTTTAAACGATCATGATACGCGATCGAATAGGAAATGATACACGAACATATAGGAAATGATACATGATAGTGTAGTTGTTTTTAACAATGGAAAAAATGCTTCGTGTAATTCTTCTTCTAAATGATCATGATACGCGATCATGTACATGTAAGAAATGATACATGATCTGATTTTGTTACACGAGTAGTAAATATTTTAGTGTTTTGTTATATTTATGAAAATTAGCCTTATTAATTTATGCCACCAATCTTTACACTCACAAACTTATTGGCTTAAATATATATATGTTTATGTTTACATTAGTAATTTAGTATATTTGACTAAAAAAGATCAAAGAAGAAAAAACTCCACCTTATTACTTTGTTAAAAAGGGAAAATAATAATAAGTTTCAAAGTGTTGGTTTTTTGGTTGAAATAACGTACGTTTTAATTTCCATACTATTAGAGTACTTTTTTTTAAGAAAGAACAAAAGAAACACATAACTTAAGTACTACGAAGCCAATCGGAGAAGAAAGAAAACTAAGAAAATTGAGCTCTTCAAAACTAAGAAAGAAAACTAATAAATATATATATATATACACATATATATCTTTTAAAAATTTGAGTTAAAACTATAGATTAAAATGAAAATTAAACTTGAAAAGACAGCTAAAAGAAAGAAAGAAAGCAAAGAGAAAATGAGTATTTGGAGGAATTTTGGGAATATGGACAACTTAAATGAAAAATGGTAGCTTTTATTGAACACCATATGGTTTGATAGAGAAATATGAAGGAAATATAAAGACAGTCCCCAATCACTTCCCTTCTCTTTAATTTCTGCATATTCTATACTCATTGTATTCTTTTTACGCTTAACCCTCTTTTACTTTTATATTATGCTTTCCTTACATCACCTCCCTACCAATCACTTTTTTCTTTCCGTAAAAACAATAGTACACGCTAGTGAGAAACATTTATCAAAAAGTATGGTTAATAGTACCTATATCATGTCAGTTGAGTCGTAATAATTTTGACAACTTTATAGGAAAGTTGATTACTCAACTCGACACACCCCTTCTACCCGTACTAACAAATAAAAAAAATTCAAATGAACATCCTATTCTCAAAGGAATCTCTTATTTTGCCAATGAGAATGTGTTATACTTCTACAAAATTAAGGATCTTAAGAAGTCGTGGTTTTGATCCTTCCAACCTATTAAATGAATTGTATTTTTTAAAAGATAAATTCATCCCAAAGTATACATTAGAAAACATAAATAAAAATACATTGCAATTAAACTTTCTACAAGTAGCTAAAGTTGACAATAAGCTGCAAACAAAAACATGGTGACAACATGATGAAAAAATTGATAACACAAAAAAACAATAAGTTACCCAATTAGATAGTGGATCTCACCTTTCTAATTCTTCATCCCTACAAAATATACTTAGGAAGTTGATACGTTGTACTATGTGAATTTGGTCGTCGCTATGCGAAAGATGTGGGAAGACCATACTTGTTGTGCCTCCATGCATCTTACTTAAGAACTTCTTCCTTGAAACGATAAGCTTGATATTTTTTGTATGTCAATTACTTTAGTTTTTTTTCACTTCAACTCATTGGCCTAAAATGATATGACCCAAATAATCTATATCTTCTCCCGCAAAGCTGCATTTTTTTTTTTTTTTGTTTGCATATAACTCATTCTTCCTTCGAATTTCTAATGCCAACTCGAGGTGCTTCAAGTGATCTTCCAAATCCTCACTGTAGATTAGTATATCTCGAAGAACACCAATATGAACTTCCACAAAAATGGCTTAAATATAGACTTCATGAGAGATTGAAAAGTGGATGGAGCATTATTCAAACCGAACGGCATAACTATAAACTTATAGTGTCCATTATGTGTATGAAATGTTGTATTTTCTATGTCTTCTCCACACATTATGATCTAATGGTACCCCACCTTCAAATCGATCTTCAAAAACCACTTCGCTCCATTTAATTCATCGAAAAGCTTCTCAATCACAAGAATAAGAAATTTTTTTGGAATGGTTACATTGTTCATCGCTCGGTAGTCTATGCAAAAACGCCAACTTCCATTTTTTTTTCTTACCAATAGGACTGGACTAGAATATGGACTACTGCTGGGACGAATTATTTCCGATGTCAACATTTCATCCACAAGTTTTTCCATTTCAACTTTCTGTTGTGAAGCGTATCTATAAGGTCGTACATTTACTGGATCAGTGCCTTGTTGCAAATAAATATGATGTTCAATATTTCTTTAAGGGGGTAGTGTCTCCGGCCAAATAAAAGCATCTTCAAACTTCTTCAACACTATAGATACTGCTTCTTCCACAATTAATACTTCTTCAATCCCATCCTCTTCCTTTGGTTCATAGACTCTCTCCATTGCCCGACATTCGATTAGAAATCCTTGATCGGAATCCTTCCATGTTTTGATCATGTTCTTGAGGCTTAATGTGGATTTGGTCAAACTTGGGTCTCCTTTCATCACTACCTTCTCTCCTTAATGCACTAATGTCATTGTGAGGTTTCTCCAATCTACTTCTGTCATCCCCAGCGAATATAACCATTGCATTCTCAACACGACATCTACCCCTCCCAATTCTAAGGGTAAAATGTTTGCCACCACTTTCCACTCATTCAGCTTAATTTCCACTTCTTCACATATTCCTTTAACCTTCACTGTCGCCCCCGAACCCAAAATTACACCATAGTTTGATGTTGATTTCGTGTTTGGTTGCAACTCCTCCACTATCTTTTCGGAGATGAAGTTATGTGTCGCTCCACAATCAATGAGAATGACAACTTCTCGATCACCGATCTTCCCTTTCACCTTCATCGTCCCCGGATCGGTTAGCCCAACCACCGAGTTAATTGACAGTTCAATGACAGTATGATCTTCTTTTGTGACTTTCACACAATTCAACTCCCTTTCATTTTCTCTCGCTTCTTCTACGATTTCAAATTCTTCATCATTCACCTTGACCACATACATTCTCAGCTCTCTTTGTTCTCTGTTTTTACTTCGGTGATCATGAGAATATTTCTCATTACAACGGAAACAAAGTCCATTTTCCTTCCTCGCCTAAAACTCCGCGTCCGACAATTGTTTTGACTGCCCTTCCCTCTTAACTTCTCTAGAGGTCGTTCTCAGAGTAATCATTCTCATTGGGAACAATGTGTTTCTCTTGTTGTCACTATTGTTCATTGTCATCGTATTCGTATTATGAAAAGAATTTTGAGGAGGATACTTACCTCCAGCGTACCCCTTAAGGTTAGCCTCATTACGAATGAGCTCTCGATTTTCCACGAGTTGAGTCGCTTGCATCATTTGAGTCAGGCGGACCAGACAACAAAAATTAACTTTCGCTTTAATCCAAGGAAATAAATCATTCATAAATGTTTCCTCCACTACTATGTCCTGTAAATCGGATAATGGTGCCATCAGCCTATCAAATTGGTTCCGATATTCTTCTACCGTCGATTTCTGTCCGATCCTCAGAAATTGTCCGCATATTGACCCATCTCTTGCTCATCGAAAATGGATGAGTAGTCTCTCCTTGAGGTTCGACCAACCGATAAACTTGTCACGTTCTTCTTGCGCCCTATACCAGTTCAGCATCAGGCCTTCAAAACTAATGGTCACAACCAATACCTTCTCAGCATCAGTCAATTTGTGTATCTGAAAATATCTATCTGCTCGGAAAAGCCAATAATTGGGATCATCCCCGTTGAATACCAACATCTCGACCTTTTTGAACTTATTCCACTCATTTGTTTCGTCTTCTCCTTCCATTTTCCCATCCTTCGTTTCATCCTCATGGTCCCTGTTTTTGGGCCTTCCTTCTTATTCGTTATCGTTGACACTGTCTCTCGCCCACTAGACTCGACCATCTTCTCACTCATAGTCGTACGCTTCTTCGTGATCAATTCCATGAACATTATCAACATATGATGAGACTTTTCTGTCCTTACACTGATCGTTGTTAATCTCTCTTCCGTCAACGAAATTTTGCTTACCTCGTTCCATTCTCTCCTTCATTCGTGTTTGGACCATCGTATTCCTCTTGCCTAGAAAATCTGTCTCTGATACCAATTTGATGGAAGTTCCTTTGGAAGTTCAACTAGAAACTTTTATTGCTTCAATCAACTAAATGAATTACAAGGTAAAATAATAATAACAGAACAGTCGAATTGATGAGATCTCAAGTCGAAAACAATTTAACTCTCTATGCTATTCTATCTCTCAAGGAAGAGCATGGGTCGTTTCTTCTTAACTCAGCATACCCTTCCTCTTCCCTCCCTATCCTTATTTATCCTAACTGACGCTTAATGACATTTCTAAATCTCCTCCGATTTATCCTAATCGACGCCTAACAATCTTCTAAATCTTCTCTACTTCGCACGTCTGTTCCCCATGATTTCTTTCTTTTTCTTTCTACTATATTGATGTATGATAGTGGGTCTATCGGATTACTCACTAAAATCTCAAGGACCTGTCTTGTTTGTCTAAGAAGAATAATTTTATGTCTCAAAGTGTGAAAAAAACTTCTAAAAAAATCGTTTATGGTAGTCTTTCTCATGCTAGTGATAATCAACCATCTAGAATTGGAATTTCCAAAAACTCTCTTACTATTTCTTTTGTGCCTCTGAGTGCCTTTCACAATGAAGAAAGTGTTGGTTTATGTAAATATAGGGTTGAAAGAAGAATTGCAACTGAGAAAAAAACTCTCTGATCAAACTCAAGATTCCTTAGACATTGTGGAATTATTTGCTAAAGTGGGTTTGTAAAAATTGTTGTAGCGTGCAAACATGAGTTTAGTTCAACTGACACCTATATGTTCTTGTAGACAAGTGGTCAGAGCTTTTTGTGAATCTGTCTGTTGGTGCAAACAATGTTACTAGCAAAGATCCACCATATGGACTAAGATCTTTACCATGCCCTTTTAATTTTGTATATGGTATTTGTGCCAATTGTTTTCAATAACATGGAGTATATGGAGGTACTTATAGATCACAATATGTAATGAACATAGACATCGATTTGTTTTCAGTATCTCAAAGAAGAAATACTTATTAGCTCCATGGAAGTGGAGGAAAAGAGTCTTATTCTTGAAAATAGTCATAGCATTATGCTTTTATAGTATGGTCTTAAAAACAAATTAACAAATCATGTTAAAATCAAGCAAAACAGTCCATCAAAGTGTACTAATCCAAGAAAAATCATCCATCATTTTTATCAAGAAACCATACCATTATGCCTTATTGCTTCGGTCCTAAAAACAAATTAACAAAGCATGCTGATACAAGCAAAATCATCCATCAAAGCATACTAATCCAAGAAAAATCGTCCACCATCTCTATTAAGAAGCCTTATACCATTATGCTTATATGCTTTGGTCCTTAAAACAAAGCACGCTAATTCAAGCAAAATCTCATCCATCAAAGCATACTAATCCAACCAAAATATCCATCAAAGCATACAAGTTCAAGGCAACACATCAATTACATCTACTACAAATGTTCATACTTATGTTACCAAACCCCCATTTGAACACAATTGAGCATAAAATCATTCAACAAACTATATAAAATTTCTTTTAAAAAACAAAATAAAAGAAACTTTCCGTAGTCAAATCTTCATCGGGAGTTAGTAGCTATCTCCTAACACTCTTCTAAACAACATCGAAAGTTGTTTATCTCATTTAGCAAAAATGGGTGTTTTCAAACTAAATTTCGACAACTGTTATACGACATTAGAGTTCAGCGCTTATTTTCAATGCTTACTTTACCCCATTGGAAGATACGCTCTCTTGACCCCCTTTCTCCCAACGGTCGTTTTTTTTTTCTTGTAGTGATTTAAGGACCATAATCTCCAATACCAAGAACTTTATGTGGTGATGTTTGAGAAACCCATTGATATTCTTGAACAATTTATGAGTCGGTGAAATTTGATACTTACAAAGAATGTAATTTTGAAAGAATCATGGGGAACCTACACTAAATTGCAAATGTTTGTGAGTAGAAACATTGAGGCGTTTTGTGAAGATCATTAGCCATTGGTCACCGGTACAAGCGAAAAGAAAACCCTAGCAATATCTATACAACTCAGAGAACTTGACTAATAACATTATCTAACTAAGGTAGAGTTGGAGAATACTAACAAATAAAACATAAACATAAGATCCTTTCAATATACATGTAATTTTATCACATTCAATTTGGAACTGTCATTTTGATAATATATATATAAAATTTAAATCATATTGAAAAATGTCAACTCACATGACTTGTTTAATATTTGTAAACCAATCAATATACAATGATACAACGCATATTTGGTGAAGAACAGAGCCATGTCATGACCTAAAATATAAAGCCTCATTCGATCGCTTTAAGAGGTCAAGGGTGTGGAGTAATTCATATCCTCTGCCCATATCTACCTAATTTTCTCAACTATCCTTTTCCAATATTATAAATTTATATTTATTGATTTTACATATTTTTCCAGCAAGAGTTTTCTTGTAAATTTTGTAGTAAAAAAAACGTGTTAAGTAGTGACAATGATTGGATAGCCTACGCAGTTGCAGTTGTATGTTCTGGGGATGCAGCAATGGGAGGAGCAACCCCACCCGTTGTTGGCCTGAAAAGAAACCCTCTGTCAGAGGAGCGAATTTACCGTGTTGAAAAATAGGTAAAGTAAAACACAAATCTTTCCCTTTGGGTCTACGTGTGCCCAACTATTTAACTTACAATTAACTATAATATTACTATTTCAATTTTTATTATTATTTTTACCCTTTAAGTTTTACATGGGATACTTTACCCTCCAAAATTTGATAAATAATTCTAAGTTGTCCTTGATTTGAGGAGTGAAAATTAGTTGTTGACCAATGAAACATCACTTAAAACTACTTATCTAGAAATAGAGTATCTATTTTAGAAATTGTAATGACCAAATGGATACTAATTTGAAGAATAAATAAGGTGTATTTTGGGTTATAAATAATAAACAAGAGTGGTAGAAAAGACACGTACAGTCCAACAGAAACTTTGAAGGCGTCGTAGATAACCCATTGAGCTCCAGTTAGGGTACCAATCATGACTATGCGTAGAGGCAGCCCTCGTGTGAAGAGACCCCATAATCCAAGTTTCTGAATTGCCTGCAATACCAACACCATGACTCCAAATTTTAAATTAGAAAAAAAAAACTATAAACAGGGGAATTGTTCTTTTGCTCTTTTGCTCTTGAATGGTTACAGATTTTTGTTTTTGAAAATTAAGTCTACCCTTAATTGATTTCTATGTTTTGTTAGGTACATTCCAAAAGTGTGAGAAAATAGAACAGAATTTTTACAAATAAATACTTACCTCGCCAACGGTAGCCCCTTTAGCATTATTGAGAAAGGAGACGAGATTATCCGCAGGATGAGAAACTATAGCACAAGACACACCCGCAATATATCCACCAGCAAAGCTGACTCCAAGCTGCAATGCGCTGCTGCATTCATTCTTTGGCTTCGTGATTGCATGCTTGTAGATAAGTTCCACCAAGTTCTCAAATGTTGCAAACTTCATCATTGTATCTGTAAGATGCAATGCTTTTATTTTTATTTTCTTTTCCCTATCACTACTATTAATTAACTCGCTCTATTTCAACTTCACTTACATGGGATTTGACGTCCCCACAGAGGAACAATACCCTTGTACAACCTTCAAGAACAAAAACAATTTGGTTATTAATTACAGAAAAGCAGACATCGAACTAAGCTTAACAATTAAATATATGAGATAAGTAGAGGATCGAAAGAGTGAGTTTTTTACCCAAGAGCACCTTCAGATCTAACAAATTTAGGAAGGCCATCTGACAAACCTCTGCCAAAACCTGGCTGTGTCTGAACTCTAACTTTAACAGCTTCAAAGGGGCAAAGTGCAACATCAGCAATCACTTCAGCGGACGCAGAACCAGCAAGATAGATCAATGTCTTGTACTTTGCTGCATACTCAGGACCCACTATATCGGAATAGTATTTCTTAAAGAATTCGTAGATGCCATACTTGCAAGCACCTTGAGCACTGTAACCAAGTAGAGTTGGCGCCCAACCCCTAAAGAGGCCCCTGATTCCTTGCTCCTTTAGCAAAACTCCAAAACCAGATGAAATGTTCTTGTATTTCACCGGGTCAATCTGAACAAAAAGATTGTTGTTGGCTTTGGGATATGTAATGAATACAAAAGGGAAAGTGGTATTGAAAACATGTAAAACAATTTTTTAAGTTCGAATGAAATTTTTGAATTGCTACCAAACCAAACACATTTTGTGTTCTTTAAATCGCTTGTTTTTAGTCTCAATCCCCAATAAACAGGCCTCAAATGTTTCATCCGATTCATTTCATCTCAGAAGACACAATATAGCCGAAAATTGAGGAGGAACAAAACCAATATATTCCATCTAATGGAAAACAATTAAAGAAAACAACCAGCAAGCTCCTGTTAAAAGAAAGGTCACCCACTAACCAAAATGTTTCCAAGTGAATAATTACAAAAGCTCTTCAAAATGGAAACCTAAAAATACACGTAAAATCTAACCAAAGACCAAATCTCACTATGCATCCTCTCTCTATCCTAAAATTCCTCTCCCCAATATGTCCCACATAGCCGCACACACCCCGGCAAGCTAAAGAAAACCCCCTGTATCTTTCAAGGGTAGATGGAGGAGGAATTCCTCGATCATCACTCTAACACTCTAGCTCTTGAAAGAAAGAGCTTTGCACAGTCCAAGCAAATTGGCAATCCCAAAAGAGATGATTTCCTCCACCTTCGGACAAAGCAAGCAACAAAAAGACACATCAAGCGAAGTTCTTATCCAACCAAGCCTATCAACAATGTTAACCCGACCCAGCAACACTAGTTAAATAAGTAAATCTAACTTTCTTAGAAATATCAGTCCTCCAAACCACGTAAAAAACTAACTCTATAGGGGGCAGGATCTAACAAGAGATGAAACAAGGATTTACAAGTACAACCCCTACTAGGATTACGGTTTTAGTCACGAACATCTCTTCTTCTCTCCCTAAAACAACATCCCAGGAGTAAGAAAAGAAGAGAAGCCATGTTTTCTTATTGGTCAAATTAGGACAAAACCCAAAAGAGAAAGACGCATAATTCTTAAACCCAACCAAAAGATCCCATGTCATACAATTTTTGAAAGAGGATTAAGGTTTGTTAAATCTTTTTTGACAATGAATTTTATTTAGTTTTCTTTAAAAAGAACCATTTTCCACTAATATATCAATTCAAATTTTTAGGGATTTCGTTAATCCTCGTTTTTTCTCTGACAAGAAGATTTTTTAAAAGATATTTTAATTAATTCATCAAAAAGTTTTCTCAAGATCTTTGACCAAAATCTTTAAAACCGAATCTTCAAATCTATTTTGGATTTCTTTAACGGTAAATCTTTGAAGTTGCCTCTCGAATTCTAGTATGAAGTTCATCAAATTAACTCTACCTATAAATATAGGAGTTTTCACTCTCTTTTGAGATAGATAAAAAAAGATTCATCCAAGAAGAGACCGGAGAAGAATCTTGATGGGAAGGTAAGTCTTTACCTTCAACTAAATAAATAATTTTATGAAAATTATATTCCTTTAGTAAGATCAATCCAAGAAATATGAAGATTAGAGATTAAAAGAAGACTAGCTTGATATCTTCAAAAGATATTAACATAGTGATATAGCATTCTTTCAATATAAATAAATAAGTTTCTTTATCTGAGCATAAAAACTCTTTTGAAATAGGTGAACTTACCGAACAAATTATCAAATTTATAGTGTTCATTTTTCTTAATGTTAACTAAAGTAATAAGTAAAATGATCTACTCTACATTTTCAAATGATAAAGGTACGAAAACAAAGAACAAAGGAAATTCTCTCCCGCCCACTCATCCTTTCAAAAGAATTGCAAAAGATATATTTTTAGAAATTGGAAAAGATATATTTGTCCAAGGATTTTGAAATGTGCATTTAACCCCTTTTACAATAAATGGAAGCCATGCTTGTTTACAATAATTGTATGCCATAAAAATTTGGGTTCAAGAGAAAAGTGACAAAGCCACTTTGCCAACAATGCCCTGATGTGGATTCTTTCCTTTTCAATGTTCTTACACACTAAACTAGGCCCTAAATAGTGAAAGAACATACACCGAGATTCCATTCAGCACATATCTAATCAAAGTTATTCTACCAGGTTTAGAAAAGAACCCTTTCTTCCACAACTGTCAATCTCTTACAAACTTTCTCATAGACAGGATCCCAAAAAGGGAGGGCTCTTGAATTACCCCCGAGGGAGCCCAAGATAGAAGGAAGGGAAGGACCCAACTACACAATCAAAGACCTTCGCCCACTTTCGAAGCTTGGCCTGATCCGAATTAATACCAAATATAGTGCACTTGCTTCTATTCACCTTCAGACCCGACAAATATAAACTTCAAATAAGGCAACCATGTGGATAAGGATACGGAAGGACTCCTCTTTTCCAAAGCAGAATAACATAGTATCATCAGCAAATTAGAGGTGTGATAAGACTACTCATTCCTACCAATCTTAAACGGCTCAACAATATTACAGGCATAATTAAGATGAGAAGACTGAGCAAAATAATTGATGAATTCTTTTTTCAAAAGAAAGACGGAGAGAGAGAACTGCCAAGCATTATTCATCGTTAATAATGTGTGCCTTATATTGAATCACGTCTTTATCAACCAAGAGAATACAGAGCTGTTACAAATAACTTCGTATACCTCGTATAGACTTTGCAACAGATGGAATGCAATTCCCTAAAACGACCCGTAAAACCTTAAGATCAAGCTTCTGCAACACAACGCTCGGAGTAGTAACTTTCAAATACAGAGCATCGTGTTATTTAAGAATATTTTACACAGAACTAATCTATCATTTGTTCATCTTTCTGTAAAATTAAATCCGGAAAAAGTTTCAGAATCGAGACTGGATCAAGAGTCTATACAAGAAATAGGTGCAGAAAAGTGATAGTGTAAAGATGAATAAAGTTCCAAAATTTGATAGAAACGCTTGAGCAACCACACATTTATGAGATATTTAAATGACGGATGAGATGAAAAGGAATAGTGGTGGAGGAATTAGTGTTTGTAAGAAAGCCATATACCCACCTGCATATTACACTTGACAAGATCGAGAGGAGTGAGGGCGGTGTGAGTGAGACCACAGCTGAGGCTTCCACCGAAGGCACAGGCAGCGTAGAAAGCAGGGGAATACATCTCCAATTTCTTGGTGGGGTCAGTGGGAGAAGGAATGGGGAAGGGGTTCATGGGAGCGGAGAAGGATTGTGATGGAGATTGAGAAGGAAGAGTGGAGTGGAGAATGGAGGAAGAGGAGTAGAGGAAATTAGGGATGAGAGAGGAAGATGACTGAGTTTCAGAGATGGCCATGAAAGAATATAGGGGAGAGAGGGAAAGTGCAGAATAGTTTTGTGTTGTTTCGTTTTGTTTTGATTTGATTTGATAAACAAATTGAATTGGTATTTATATATATGTGTGTGTGTGTGTTTAAAAAGAATGAAAATTCCCTGAAAGTTCTTTCTTTTTCCAAGCTTTTCGCGCCATTCGATATTCATACATACACCTAACTGCCCATTATGCTTCCGGATTATCACTTTTCATCTTCTCCTACTTTAGTGTCTTTATTCATCATATAATATGATACAAATGCATATATTAGAAAGAAAAAGAAAAATATTAGAGAAAGAAGAATTGGACTTGAAAAATAACAAGAAAGAATATTCTTTTAGAAAAGAAAGTTGAAGGAGAAACGAACACAATTTTATATGATAAACATGTAATAGAAAACGAACAGCCGCCATTGACGTGGGGGGGGGGCGGCCTGAGGACTATTTTCCAATATTCACAATTTTCAAACTTACCTTTAAATATCAACTTCCTCTCTTTCATTTTTATTTTGAATTTTCTTTTTCTATTCTCAAAATATTATTTACTATGATTAAAGGGTGAAAGCTTCCATTTTCTATTCTCAAAATAATTTATGCATATTATTAATTTAAGAGTTTAAGTAATATAACTTCTAAAATTTAGTTACATACCCGATATTAATTTTAATATTACACAATTTTAGTATTTATTAGCTGATTTATTACAAATAAATTATAACATTTTTGTTATATAAAAAAAATACTTTTAGAAATTAATGATTTAAAACAACAAAAGTGCCTTTCTCATGTATGTAAAAAATGGTGAGTTGTGAAAGTGAAGGAGTCTCCTTTTCAGTTTATGTTCCGAGTCAAAAAAAAAAGGAGCCTCCTTATTTTACTTTACTCAATCTTCTTCCACTAATATATTAATTCTCATTTCTATAAGTTCTTTTTCTTTTTATTATTATATGCAATTTTCGCTCTAAAATAAGTCTTCACATATGCACAAAAACTTTTAAATCTACTTCATTTCCTACGTATAAATTTAGTTTTCATGTCTTTCCATTTTTAAAAATAGTTTCAGTCTATTGATTTCATCTTTGTACATTAAAGCTTAAGGCACTATTGTCGAGAAAAGATTTCTAGTCTTAGAGGCAACATGAGACTCTATTGTGAAAAATACTCCATCTAGATGATAGCAGAAGTGGACAATGACGGTCGTTGAAAAATGATGATCTAACGTTAGCAACACCCCTACTTACATTATGCTACATTTGGTAAGTTGGGTATTTTCTTCTCAATTCTTTTGAAGGATTCTTTTTGGTAGCTTATTACCCATTTGTATTTTCTTTACAATTGCTTAATGTCTTTTGTGATTCTATTACTTGTATTGCAATTGTATGCTCTCCATTTAATTCTTACATACTTTTCCAAAACCACTTTGCATCTTTAATGACTCTACCAAAATCTTCTTTCAATGTCTTCCGTTATATAACACGCAAACACAAAGTTAAACTAGTTATGGTAGTTCGATGATGATGATGTTAGCGTTTGACTAAAGATATTATGATTCGACGATCGGTATAGGATATTATAATTCAGAGGTCGGTCCATCTTATATGTAGATGTCAGTTCATGAACTTCATACATGCATGGACATAAATTTAAGATCATGGTTTTAACTTAAAATTTAAGTTAAAAAATTGGTATAAAATTTGGATTAGTCAGAGTACTTTTTAACTCATTTTAAGCTCAAACGTATTTATGAAACATTTTCAATATTTCAAGGATATTTTTGAAACAAAACTTTAACGATTTTTATCCAAAACTAAAGATAGGGGTATTGCTTGTAACCATTTTTAAAAGTGTATGAGCATTTTTAAACTTTGAATATTTTTTGTATAAATTATAAAGTTCATGGACATTTTTTTTTTTGTAATTTGGCAAATATAGTTTCTAACTTTTGGTGACAAATTACTATTAGGTGTTTATCTATCTATTCTTCCACTCTATTAGATTTTGTAGAGATGCCTTAAATGTTGTACTACTCTCATTGGTAATATAATATTCTTGAAATTTATATATATAATGTTCTTGAAATTTATATAGAGTGTAAAAATATTCTATCAAAAGTTTCAGAAGTATTTTCCAACTTTGAAGTATAATTAACAAATATATATTTACCATTAGTTTGAATTGGAAATGATTAGTGTTTTATTTTAAAAAATTATCCATAAACTTTTTATACTTTCAAATGAATAAATTTTTTTTAGAAAATATCTTATAAAAACAGTAAATACCTTGAAAACTTTAATTTTTTTTAAAAAAAATTAAGAATGCTCCTGTCACGTATTAGTAAAAAAGAAAAAAAAATGTTATATTAAACTTTATTTTCTTATATTATTTAATTAAATTGAAATGATGGACTATAAACTTAATTAATTATAAATATGATCAATTATAATTAATGTTATGTTTATTAAATATATTGATGAGTTAATTTTAGGTAAATTTTCATAAATATAACAAACATCAAAATATTTATGACCAGTTAACAAAATAAAAAGTATGTCAGGTTTGTCGTTCTTTTTCGTCTTCTTTATTTTGCAATTTTTCTTTTCCTTTCAATCATATTTTTCTTTACTTCTTTTGAAACTTTTTTTTTTCCAAACTGTTATTTAGTTGTTCAAAATTGTGTATCAAATATAAAAGATTTTAAAAATAATTGTTAGGATGTTGATAGTTGTTTAAATTTGACCAAACAATCATGTACCAAAAAATCTTTAAAAACCAACCAAAATCTGAACGATTGTATACAAAAAAAATCTTGAAAAAACTATTTAAATTTAGGTATTTAGATTTGGGTACCAAAATCTAAACGATAAGAATAATCAAATGTAAAAATCTAAATGATAAAAAACAATCAAATCTAAACGTGTGTCAAATAATCTTGAAAAAAATGAAAAAAATTGTTAGATTTAGGTAGCCAAATCTAATTAACGTGTAACAAAGAATAGACAAATGTAAACGAGTACAAAAGAACATAGCAAAGAATAGCCAAATGTAAACAAGTACAAAAGAACATAACAAACAATAGCCAAATGTAGACGAGTACCAAAAGAATCTTTAAAAAATTGTTTCGATTTGAGTGATAGTGTAGTCAAATCTAAACGATCTGGATATAAAATCGTGTACCAAATATATTACAAGGGCATTTTTAGTATTTTTTAATGTGGATTTGTGAGTTTTTTTTTATTTTTAAAATTGTTCTATAGTGTAAATATTTTGTTATATTGTTAAAGAACTCTTTAATTCTAATTATAAATTTCTTAAAAAGATTTAAGAAGTTTTTTCAAAAATAGAAAAAAAAACTATTTATTCTCGATAGAAAAAATAATTAACAATAAATACATTTAATTTTTGTAGGAAGCAAAAATATTTTTTCCATTAATCTATTAAATTTAAACATATTGTTTGTCCATAAAATTTAATAAATTAAATTTAAACATATTGTTTGTCCATAAAATTTTGATAACATTTTCCATGCACAACTCAACAATGTAACAATGTGATCTTAAATGACATCTTTTATTTTTATTTCCACGTATTCCATTTTGAGACATCTTTTATTTCCAATGATCCATAAAACCTTAAACCAAACAACAACTTTTGTGATTGTTTTAAATAATATAACGGTTGAAAATATTTATAAATAAAATAAAATATAATTGTGATTGACACTTTTAAACATCTATCAATGTTACAACTTATCAAAATTTAATATCGGGTGGGTGGGATAGAATGAAAAGTTATTCAAATTTAAGCTTGAGTGGGATAAAATCAGAACTTTTGTAGCAAAATGAGGTTTTTATTATCGTGGCCTCGATGATTCGCCTCCCCACATATCGTAAAAAACAAATAGAAACCTTTTGTCTTAAAACAAAAGATAACGAAAATAGAGAACGGAGGAATCAAATATATTTCAGCTAAGAAAACTGACAATTTGCTATAGAGATTTCTTTAGAGACTAACGGATATTTTTTTATTGTCTTGCAAAGCAATAAAAGAAGCGTATCAAGAATGGGATTGAGGGCAATAAGTTTCTCATTTAATTTGTATAAAAAATGGAATCTTTTAAAGGAAATGGAAGAGATTCATTACCTCCATTTTCAGCCTTCTATTATTCTAAAACCCTGCTGCTTTGTAGCTTTCCCTCTGCCTTCTTTGTTGCTTCTATTTTCTTACTCCCAATTCAGTTCCCCCTGTTCCCATTCAGAAGAAACAGAACAATTAGAAACACATTGCAATGGAAAAACAAAGCCTCCTTTGTTTAACAGATACAAGCAGCTCTGACAGTCCTCTTCATTCCTCCACCCTTCACATTACTCATTCAGGTTTTTCCTCTCTCTCTCTCGTTCTCTTTAACTCTAACGTAGGTTAAATGACCGTTTCGATATCACGGTTGGCATATGGTTCATTTCAATCTAGTCCATGTGGTTTGGTTAAATTGACTCTAGTATTACTAGACTAGATGTATTTTTCTAAATGTTAATATTAGTATAGCTCGGTGGGTAATTGATATACTTTTTTTCTTGAGGTCGGAGTTTAAAATCTCCAGACTAATGTAGTTGTACAAGAAAAAGAGAGACAAGAAAAAGTATTTTCCTAGATGTGGTAGAGATAAAATGAGCTGGTATTCAAATGGATGAACTTCCTTTCTTAAATAAATTGAGTTTAAAATAGATGAATCAGTTAAACTGGATGAAAGTCTAATGCATTTAGTTTTCACAAATACTTCAAAACTAAGAAACCAAAGACTAAAATTTGTTATTTAGGCTATGAAGTATCTTTTGTTGACTGAAATATTAACCACTTCCAACTGTAACAGACATAAACAAGAAAATGAAGGCAATAGTGACCCTTTTGGAAGAAGATGGGCATTTCCGAAACAGAAACCTAGAAATCAAATACATGCTTGAAGAGTACAACAGAACTTACCAAGCCTTGGCTGAAAAATATGACTGTTTAAAGTTCATAATTGTGAACACTCTCTATTCCTCGTTGTCTTCGCCTTCTGATGCCGAGATATTTCAATGCAATTTCAGAAGTCTAGATATGAAGTCTGCTGCAATTGATGACAACCAGAAAGACAAATATGACATCTTCAGCGAAGAGTTCCTGATCAAGCTAAGAGATGAATTGGTTGTCTCAAGTAAGCTGTGTAGTCAGAATTCTGAAAAAATAGTTGATGCCCATACAATGTATGGAAGAATCACGGGTCATGCTGAAATAGATAAAACTGAAACAAAGATGAACGAGCTTGACATACGACAGGTCAAAGATGTACATCCATCAGTGGGTATTGATAGGTGGGAGAGCAGATGGACTGAACTAAACTCACAAGTGACAATGCTCATGGAGGAAAATCTGCATCATCAGGAGGAGTTAACTAGGAGAAACAATGAAAAGAGAGAAGCCATTAAAGAACTTCAGCAACAGATACAAAGCCTCAAGAGTGAGAACAGGGCCCTCCAGAGTGCTCTCAGATTCACAAAAGAAAAGTTGAAGCCATATCAGTCCCCAATTTCACGACTAGCAGCAGCAATTTCAAACAAATTATTGATGCGAGGTTGTTCTTGACCTGAATTTCAGTGGCTCAGCAATAGATCATTCAACATTCAATCCAAGCACACTCAATCCTGTAATCTGAAATTGAAATTTTAATTGAAGTTGAAGAGCTAGTCGATGGAGCTGGCTCTTTTCTGATTTCTTTCGAGCATATGTCATGTTTAGTAAGATTGATATTCAATCCCAGGCTCAGTTACAGTTCAGATGCTTCGTTCTTCTGTGCATTCAGTACATTGATAAATATAATTAAGCAGAAAATAGTATGTAGAGTAGCTTTCAGCTGCATGTAACCCTTCTAGTAAGAATTTTTTAGGAAGCAATCCTTCCTACGACTGGTAAGCTTTGATCTTAGGAAACCCAGTAAAATGTAACTAGACTCTTTCCAGAGCATTCATGTGCTTCGTTCTTTACGATCTGATCAAATCAAATCAATTCAAAGTACTTAATCAAGTCCTTAATTAAGTGTCACCAATAATCCCCGCAAGAACACACCCCATCCTTAAAATGATGAAATCTCTTTGAATCTCGGACCACAAAGTCTCGATGAACGAGTTTAGAAATTAGCTTAATGACAGTATGACAGTCTCCACAGACCCTAAGATTTTTAATGATGTTTATGGTTGTTCCAGGAGCAGAGTTCATCACTCCAAAGGCAACAGCAAGTTTCTCACTGTGAACTCTTAAAATGATTTCTTTCTCCTCTTCATCAACATCATGAAGAACTGAGGTCATATTTGGCACATAGCCTATCTTTTGAAGCTCCAAGGTTAATTTCTCCAAATATTTGTATATCATCTCATGATGAGGATGCTCTTTATCTCCAACCAGAAAAACATGTACTCTGCCTTTCAGTTCAACCAGACTGAAGCCAGGTGGTTTAACCAATTGACGGTTCTTCATTAGCATCCTCATCCTTTCAACATCAGCCCACCTTCCAGCATCTGCATAGAGGTTAGAAAGTAAAACATAGTACCCACAATTATCTGGATCGAGTTCAAACAATTTCTGAGCAGCAATCTCGCCAAGGTCCACATTCTTGTGGATTCTACAAGCCCCAAGAAGAGAGCCCCAGACAACAAAATCAGGTTTCATCTTCATTCTCTTGATTAAATTGTAAGCTTCATTGAGGCATCCTGCACGTCCAAAAAGATCAACCATGCAACCGTAATGCTCGATACCTGGCTCAATATCATATTTATGCTTCATGGCATTAAACCAGTGCCAGCCTTCTTCCACCAAACCAGCATGGCTGCATGCAGCAAGAACTGATACAAAAGTGATGTAATTTGGCTTCACTCCAGCCCGAACCATCTTGTAGAAGATGTCGAGAGCTTCTTTGGCACGGCCATGCATGCCATAACCAGCAACCATGGCCGTCCATGACTTAACATTCTTTTCCTTCATACGATCAAAAGTTTTTTTTGCCATTTCAACTCTACCACATTTGCAATACATGTCAATTATGGAGGTTCCAACACACACATTATACTCCAAATCCATCTTTATCACCTACATGAATCAGCAGATTAAACATTATTATTTGTTCGTACTGAGATTATGAGATTTAAAGCAGCTAGTAATGGAGAAAAAAGACTAATGATAATACCAAGAGTTGCAACATTGACAGACAAATTTTATTACAATAAATGGCTCAAATTCATATCTTGGGTCTTCAACTCCTCTGGCACACATTGAAAACCAACTAAACCTATCTAATCAATTTCGTTTAATCAGTCTCAACTAAACCAATCTGCTCGGGGGGTAGTCTCAAACTCTGCCCCTAGGTTGTTCTCTTCTGTTCTTTTGCTATAGTCTCTGTTTCTTATTTAATAATAATCATACATAAATAAAAACTGGTCTGAAGTGTGTTTACCGGTAAAACAATGAAGGAATGAGAAATAGTCAGTCAGTTTAAATGGGATAGATTTTGACAACTTTGATTAACCAATTTTATAAGTGATCCAAAATCCTAATATGTGTCCATATCATGCATAATTAATCTACTTACAATCTTCAATAAATGGAAAAAAAATGTACCTAACTATCAATTATAATGGTCTAGCCAATCCAAGTATAGCTCATTGAATAAACCACCAATTACGAACCCAAGTGTCGATGGTTTGATCTCTCTTTTTTGCATTTGTTGAACTAAAAATAAGGTTTCTATGGAAAATTAACCAAGGTAAGTTTTACCAACCACTAATAAAACAAACAAGATTCTTTTTTTTCTAAAATGGATACTTCATAAGACAAATAAGATATAAACCAAAAATTTAATGATTGAGAACTATAATCACCTGATCATGAATACACTTGCCAGCCCTCAATGCCCCAGCATGAGCACAAGCCAACAAAACAGCCGATAGTGTCACTGCATTGTAACGAACACCAACATGCCTCACCATTCCATGGAAAACTTCCAAAGCCTCCCCAGACAACCCACTTTGAGCATACACTGCAATCATTGAATTCCAAGAAATGTCATCTTTCTCTTCCATCCAATCAAACACCTTTTTAGAAACCAAAGGCTGCCCACATTTTGCATACGCATCCATCAATGTGTTTCCAACTCCAATACTCCCATCAAAGCCTTTCTTTACCACGAAGCCATGAACTCCTTCAGTAATCCCCTTCCCAGATACACGAGAACAGGCGGATAAAACCGAAACCATGACAACTGAATCAAGAGGCACGTTATTGCCATCTTCAACCTCTGTTTCTTCCTCCAGGAAGTCTTTGAAAAGCAACAATGCGTTATCTGCTTGCTCATTTTGGACGTAACTGCAAAGAGTATGAATTCAAGATTATAATTTGCTCGGATCTACCAACTGAAATAATGCTTGGCGATTTAGAATGGTTATCTGAGTCGCTAGAGCTACTAGAATATTAATTCCTCTTCAATTGATTTTCACTTGGTGGGTATTATCTAATTTCAAACCTACATATGAGAAGAGTATTGAGAATATGAGCAAAACACTAAATTTATACAACCCCTTAGCAAGTAGGAGGAAGTCATGTATTGATGGTCATGTGTCCAAACTCAAATGTTGAAAACTAAGAATTAAGAGTACGAATAAAAGATAGCATA
This sequence comes from Cucumis sativus, assembly GCF_000004075.3. NCBI lineage: Eukaryota > Viridiplantae > Streptophyta > Magnoliopsida > Cucurbitales > Cucurbitaceae > Cucumis > Cucumis sativus. The sequence goes on from NC_026657.2 coordinate 24,011,833, forward strand.
AATACTAACTTTATGTCACGTTTAATAACCAATTAACATTTTTGTTTTTGAAAGACATGCTTGTTTTTTCACGGAATCTTTAAAAGGGCTTTCATGTTAACTCAACAGACATTGAATTCTTTGCCAAATTCAAAAAAAAAAAAAGAAGAAGTTTTTAAAAAATAATTTTAGTTTTCAAAACTTTGCTTGGATTTTGAAAATACCCTTAAAGGATTAACAAAGGAACATATTGATGGAAATAGTGATTATAAGCTTAATTTTCGAATATCAAACGGTTGTGAACAGGACTTCAATTTTCAAGTTAAGTGGTAGCTTAACAAGTGAAGAAACGTATAAAGAAAATGAATCACGTCTTTAGTAACTTATCAGCTAAAATTTGTAGGTGCAGTGACGGTTTAACATGATAGGCCTTGAGTTCGAACTCTAGAAGTGGAGATAGAGTTAAGAATCAGAATAAAAGTTCAACTTCACTCATTCTATTGACGTAAGCTTTCTGAGAGCATGAATTACAAGATTACCCGGTAATCATTGACGTCCAAGATACGACGTTTCGAAGGGGAATTTCGTCGAACAGTGCACGTGCATCCTTCAACTGGCCACATTTGGAGTACATATCGATAAGGGCGGAGGAGACGAAGAGATCAGTTTCGAAGCCGAAGACAAAAGCTTGCTGGTGAGACATCCTGCCGGAGACAAGATCGCAGAGAGCAGAACAGGATTTGATGGTGCAGGGAAAAGAGGAGCGAGTGGGAATGAGGCCCAGCTTCCGCAAGGAGGAGAAGGCTCGAAGAGCTTCAACCGAATCGCCACCGCGAGCCAAATCGGCGATGACAGAGTTCCATGAATGGACATTTGATTTATCAACGTATTTGTAGAACCAAGTGGCAAGATTGGAACTGGTTGAGTATTGGCGCCAACAGAGTTTCAAATGGAAGACCAATTTGATTGAACGTTGATTTGGGATTCCCATTCTCAAATCATATAGTAGAAGATTTATTGTTTCTCCTTAGCTTTCGTTTTCATAATTCTTGTTTCTCGTTGGCAGCAAGCAGATCCAGTTCAATTTTCCCGGGAGAAGACTGGACAGCGCCATGACCTATTAATTAGATAAAAGCTTCATACGAACTACTACTTGACCTACCTTTGTTTTAGAATTCAAATTTTGTAACCTTTCCTCCAAAATTAAATTATGAAATATTGTTATGGATGCTCCACTCTTCTCTTTTTTCTTTTTTTACTAGTTACAATTTTTTTTATCCTCTTTTCTTTTTTAACAATTTATTTGGGACTAACGTTTCTTTTTAAAAGATTTGTAAAAATAGGGTTCATTTAAAACATATGACAAAAATAAGAGAGAAAGGCAAACTATGGTTAAAAAATAGGGTGATTTACGAACTGACCATGATTCTGATCTCCTACAACATCCTTACCCTATCGTCATCGTCTTTATTCAACACGCCTTCGATCTATGTCTACAACATTGAGTTGTCTTGTCTGCTGAATAATATGTTCTTCATTTACCAAGGTCTGGTCATACATTGAACTCAAATCTTGTAAATCATGTTCTATCGAGTAATTATGTATGTCTTGGACAAAATTATTTTGTATAATCACAAATAATGTAATTAAATATTATGCATGTTATACAATTAGAAAATAAATTATATTAAATTCTTACCATGCAATAATAGTAAGCGTCATGGAGTGTGATAAATCGTCTCATAATTGACTTGTACGAGGAAAAATAGTGATTTGATACAGTTGGCTCGTGTGTTGCTTTCCTTGTTCACAATGATCATGACATGTATGTCAACTCGTGTAGTTCTTGTATGAATCTTACCCCAAGAGAAACTAGTCTTCGACGACTCGAAGGAACACCTAAGAGAAACTAATATTCGATGATTTGAAGGAACACCTAAGAGAAACTGGTCTTCGGCGACTCGAAGGAAAGCCTAAAAGAAACTGGTCTTCGCGACCCGAAGGAACACCGAAGAGAATCGAGTTGTAAGTGATCCCGTCAAAGCACTCATAAAAGTTAACTACACAGACATAAATAGATGGTGATTCCGAGAGACACGCATATGGGTACGACCCTAACAAACAAAGTTAATAGAACACCGCAATCCTGAAGGGATAAAAGCCTTAGGCATAAGAAGATTTTAATTTACAGAATCATTCCTCAGTTTAATTTGAGAATTCCAAAATACCAAACATTGGCAAAATAATACATAAACTAATTTTCTTATTATAACTTAAAGGCTAAGCATGCTTTCGAATTATAGATTAGAGAAAGAAAAACTTATATAGTTTGATGTCTCTGAATCTATAAAAACTCCAAATTGAGACACTACCCGTCGAAGATTTTTCTATCCTCTAGAATAAGATTGGTTTGTGAGAACCAATTGAGACGAAAAAAAAGTTTAGAGAGAAACTATTTTTGCAGAGACAAAAAACACTGGCTTAATTAATTTAGAAAAACTGTTTTTCTTTTGCATATTTATAACTCCTTTTGAGAGAATTATGACATTCTATTAATTTAAAAAGTATTAAATTAATAGAAATTTCAAATCAATTAATTAATTAATTGATTGATAATTAATTAAAATCATATTTAATTAATAATTCATTTAAATCATATTTAATGAATATGTCTTCAATATCTTATACTCCTTGAACTTTTCAAGAGCTTCCGACTTAGGCTCTATTAAGTATAAATAATCATACCTTGAATAATCATCTATAAAAGAGATGAAGTATTCAAAACCTCCTCTAGCTTTTACATTCACCACAAAGGTCTGAATATATAAGTTCTAGGGGTTTATTGGCTCTATAACCTTTTCGAGTAAAAAAATATTTTAGTCATCTTTCCTTCAAGAAAAGATTCACATGGAGGCAATGAATCATCTTCTAACTCATTTAGAAGTCCATTCTTTACCAATCTTTTGATCCTATCGAGATTAATGTGACTTAATCTTAAATGTCGTAGATAAGTATTATTATCAAAATAAATTATTTGCCTTTTATTTTGAGTATTAGCAGTTTTCAACATCCCATGATTTAAAATTGATTTCGCTCCCTTAGGTCTTAATACATACAAGTTGTCTTCAAGCTTAACTGAACAAATATGTACATCATTCTTAGAAATGAACACTTCATTAAAGAAAATGTTATATTATATGATTGTTCGATAAGTCAAGAAATAGATATAAGATTCCTTGTAATCTTAGGAAATATGTACAAATTTTCTAAAAACGAGAATCTATTTCTGAAAGACAACTTAACATCTCCTACTACACGAGTTGAAATGACATCTTCCATTTCAACCTTGAGTATCATCTCACCCTCCTCGAGCTGCTTAAAGGAACTAGTTTCCTGTAAAGAAGAGCAAACATGGCTAGTGGCTCTTGAACCAAGTATCGTGTTTTTTGCTTAGTATATCAGACATACTGAACAAGAGATAGACGCGGGCCTTGTCATTGGCCTTTATTCAACGGTTATATGCATCCCAGACATTCTAAGATGATTTTTAAGCAGGGGAAGGTATTTCCTCATTAAGACAAAGCATAGATCATCATAAACCAAAATCACATTCAAGTTTCACTTCCACGTCGCATAATTTTCACCGGTTAATTTTTTTTATTTTTAAGTAGTTGAATAATTGAAGAAGACATGCTAGAATATCAAATAATTGACTGTATTAGTTATCTTTTTCTTAACCCATTACACAAAATAATTCAATCAATTCAGAAAAACAAGCAATCAAAGAACCATGATCAAACAAATGATTTAGTTTTTGCAACGATACTTTAGAAGTTTAGAGTAACAGTCACCGAAGGGTGATCAACTACTCCTCTCCTGAATTGAGACAATCTTAGCTAATAACTAATACTAAAATAACTCATATTCCTATAGTCTTTAGCTACCGTTGTTCAATCAATGATTCATTAACTAACTTAATTCATCTCGTAAGTGTGACCCTACCATTTTCAGATCACAGAGGTACGCTTCAACAACCTACCAAAAGGAAAGACAACTGTTGAAGATTAACTTAAGAAACTCTATCCATTTTTTGAGTTTGCGTTGTTCCGACTTCTATAATCAGGCCCTCCGAAGGGATGGTCACTCTAGGATGACATGGAGGCGGATAATTGAAATCTCATGGTGCGACTGAATGGAGGAAACCATAGAATACATTGACACACGCCCTTCTCCCACTTACTATGAACATTTTCCATATTAACCTTGTTATTGATCCATACAAACACTTTTCGAAGGGAGGTCGTGCCTAGGGCGACAAGAAGTCGAGTATGAATCTCACATGTGAACTCTTAGGGATATGAGAGTTGAAAATTGATATATCCTATATATCATTTTTCTCCTACTAAAAAGTTCTATTAGTTTAAAGTTTGTTGTACTCAGTTAAATTTTGGCTAAATGAATTTATCTAAGTTTATTCTTATTAAACTCTTATAATAAAACTTTGCTCTAAATTTTCTAGGTGTATTAAACCATTTAATTTACCTGATGGCATCTTATGCTAAAAGGAATATGGTTAACTCAATGCTGGTTTTGGGTTAGTTCCTACGTAGGAGGTGTTCCGTAAACTGCCAACTTAAGTACCCTCAGCCTTAGATAGAACTTTACCGATGAAGTTCCCTTATAACCTTAAATCTTATTTACTCTAAAGTTTCTAGGTGTATCAAACCATTTAATTTACCTAGTGACATTTTATACTAATAGGTATGAGGTTAATTCAACGCCGGTTCCGAGTCAGTTCCAAGGTAGAAGGTGTTCCGTAAAATGTCAACTTAAGTACCCTTAGCCTTAGATAGAACTTTACCAGTGGAGTTCCCTTATAACCTTAAATCTTATTTGTTCTACTTAGTCTCATTAAACTAAAATAATTTCCACAACTTTACTTAAACCTCATAGCATACAATTAAATCAAATTCTCTTCAATCACCACAAATTCAAATCCTGTAATTAATTAAATATTCATCCAACAAATATCTAATTAATTCCAATGTCCACAAAATCAAATTATTGTTGAAATCAAACAACGCCCAATAAGTTAATTTTAATTAAACAAAATTAAGATAATTATCTCAAAAAATTATCTTAATTTTTTAGGGATTACACGATGGATGCGACCTGCTTTGTAGTTAGTACTTTCCATCTTTTGTCAATTATTAAGTAGTTTTAAATTACCATCATATTGGTATATTTCCAGTTTTTGTCAATTGCTAAGGATTTTTGTTATTCACCATTATCATCGTCATATGATTAACTTGCATTTTTGGGGTCAATTATTCTCATAAACTAGAGAGGTACATTTTGAAAACTTAGAAATCAAATGTGTCTATTCTTATAAACATGAGAACTAAAAAGATATATTTTTAAAATGCAGGGACCAAATGCACATATTCATCAAAACTTGAAGACTAAAAAGTTTATTTTTCGTATAAAGTACATATTTGCTACCTCCCTCAAAATCAGGTTTAAATAGTCCAGCGAAATAGATGACCCAAAATTAGGGAGAAAATGAAATTTAACCTACCTTTGAAATGAGGTTTTTTGCATTAAAATTACAAAAACAAAACCTCACACACGGATTGACCTTTTACTTGGTTATTGTCTCGTTGTCTTGCTATTCTTATTCTTCCAACCTCATTTTTCTCGAATTTCCTCTCTTACTCTCCATTCACCCTTTCTCACGATCTCACTATTACTCTCTCCTTATTCTCCTCTCGCTGTCTTACCCATTCGCTCCACTACGTTTTGATAGAAATAAGACATGCACAGCGGAAAAAGAATTGAAATTCAACCATAATTGCCACAATTAACAAGTAACCCTAAACTGATCAAATTAGGGTTTTAGAAATATTACCTTTGAAGCTTTCAAAAACTTTGATACCTCCTTAGCAATTCAAACCGAGACGACCACTAGTGCTCAACTACTATCCTCTGGACAAAGAACCGGGTTGTGGGACCCAATTTGATGTAGAAAGTAATGGAGATAAAAGGAAATTGGAAGGTAGAAGTTCTTTTTTCTTCTTGGTTGAGATCTTGGAGTATGATAAAAAAAAAGGCAAAAGTTTTCAACCATTTGAAAACACCCCTATTTATAACCTAATTACATGCAAAAATGCATCTAATTAATTTGCCAAATCTTAACATTTAATGTTCCACTAACAATTAGTGGAACTTAGTGGGCTAGGTGTCTACATCTCATACAGCTACATATCTCACTATCCCACTAAGAGTTAGTGGGATTATCCAACAAAATGTTGGATTTTTCCACTAACTTAGTCCAAGGGTAAAATGGTCATTAGATATTTCAAGTCAAAAGTCAAACTTTGACTTTTCTAAGTCAAAAGTCAATATTTTGACTTTTTACCATTTTGTCCATCTTGACTAATTCCAACCTCCCGAGCATGAATCCGCATTCATTTTTTCAAAATTTAAATCACATTTGAATATATGGCCGGTCAAAGTTTGAATTTTCAAAGTCAAAAGTCAACATTTTGACTTTTTACAATTTTTGACCAATTCCATCAATTCTGAGCTTCTTAGTATGAATCCGCATTCTGGCGAAGTGATGAATGTAGCTCAACTAACGCAATAAGAGTTATAAGCTAAGATTCTTACAAGACTTATCACACACAACTACAAATAACACATTGATAGATTAATAGTAAAAATGTGATGGATTGAAAAAGTGTAAACATGCAATGTATTAAAAAAATATAGGTCTTAGGCCACTGTACAAATATGAACAAATACATTACAAAGAAATACAAAAACGAAAAGTGTAGAAATGATCAACATTACAAGTTAGGGGAAGAATGAAAATATGACATCTTCATACTCTAAACTCTCACTTACAAATTGACCGAAGAAAAGGAAGAATGGCTTTTATAGACGATGGAAAGGCTACTATTTTCCACCACTCTCTAAGATTTGGACCAATCCGTACAAACATTTGACTTTTCCATTAGTCAGTCTTCCACCCTTTACTCGAGAGAGATGGAGTCCTTTTATAGGCAAATCAGGCGAAAAACTTCTATTCTCTTGAACATGTCAACGTTGAGAGCTTCCTTTGTCAAGTTACATCAACTTCATCTACCACTTATATTTTCTAGCGAACCTCTTCTCGCATGCTAATGTGAATCTCACCTAGGAATTGTACTTGCTAGGTAAGGTCTTCTCAAGTAAACTTCAGACAAGCTCCTCTGCGATTTGCTAGCTTATTCTTTTATTCATATCCTGCGGTAAGACACTAAAAATAGGGTAAAGCAGGCATGTAGATTTATGTGAAGTGTATTTTCGAATATTTATGAATTTACAACATTAGTTACACGTTTTGACACACTTAGTATGCATTTTGGTCTCATTATTTTATCTAAAAGGTTATAATAACTTGTATTTCTACAAGTTATCACCTTCCTGGTAAACGATCATATAATATAGTCTAAAAGATCGTTTAAATATTGATACACAATCATTTAGATCTTGGTAAACGATCATTTAAACCTATCACTTATCTATATGGGATATATGTAATAGTGGTCTATCTTTGTCTATCTGGAATAAACGATCTTGGTACATGATTCTTGTACTAAACCTAAAAATGATCTGGGTACACGATCTTATACCAAATCTAAATGATCTTGGTACACGATCGTGTACCAAGCGTGTACCAAGATCGTCGTTAAGATCTATCACTTATCTATCTGGGATAGATCGTGATAGTGATCTATCTCTATCTATTTGGGATAGCCGACTGATTGTTCAATAGTGCATGGTCTTAGTTTCTCCATTTTCTTCAATATGTGGAGATTAATAGCATCAATATGCTTGCTAAAACATTTTAAAAAGAAAAAAATGATTAAATTGCATTAAAAGTAAAAAAAAATGAGATTAAATAATCATTGAGGACCTACATGTTTTTTTTAAAAAATAATTGTAATGTAACACCCTACAAATTAAGGTAATTTTGAATTTAATTATCATAATTGTTTATAATATTTGAGTTTAATGGGTGTTATTTTGATTTATTTGAATATGAAGTTAGTTGGTTTTGTTGATATTGAAATTAACTAAATATATATACGGGTGTATATTTAGTTTGATTGATATTCATAGAAATGTTGTTAATTATATGTGTGTGTGTATATATATATATAAAGAGGTTAATTTTTATAATAAATCGACAAAATATTTATGGTCCATGTAACAAAATAATTAAAAAAAAAACACATGAAGCGGTCATTTTTTAAAAAATATTATAGGTTTTGTCATTCCTTTTCATCATCTTTCTTCTCTTATCTTTCTACAATTTTTCTTTAATATTTTTTTTGAAATTATAATCTTTGTTTTCAATCGATCATAAATCTAATATTATTTTTTAAAAAGTTTTATTTGGTTCAAAATCGTATATCAAATATAAAAGATTTTGGTACATAATTTTGAACAAAAATCGTTGAATGATATATCGTTGTTTAGATTTGGCTACACGATTGTATACCAAATCTAAATAATATCGATACAAGATCGTGTATCAAATATATTACGCGTACAAGTGGCCAATTAATCGCATGTTGACTGAGTCATTTTTGGCATTTTTTATGGTAGACCTGTGAGTTTTTTCGTTTTCGAAATTGTTTTATACAATGTAAATATTTTGCTAGTTTGTTGTATTTTTGAAAAATCTCATACACATATATATACACACATAAGTAATTAATTAATATGGAAAAATAAGAGAAATTGTCAAAAATAGAAAATTTAACCAAATATTTACAACATACAATTTTTTTTTCATATTCTTCTAATAACAAATATCGACTATCAATGTCATTGATAGAAGGATATCACTGATTATCAAATGTTTGTTATTTATATAATCTGAATTTTTGTTATAACTTGTAAACATTGGGAGATGGTGCAACAATGACAAACGACTACCTTTGATGTCGTGAGATACTATGTCTCCCGATGCACCAAACTATGCGTCGAAAGATGTCCTATCTTCTGACACTCTTTCTCCCTACGGTCTAAAGATGCATTAGAAGATCTGGAATTTCATGTAGTGATTATATATTCAATTCAGTTTTGGATAATGATATACAACGAGTTTTTTTTTGTATATATTGTGTCTTTTTATTTGCAGTATTTTCATCCGCGACTAGTGTTTTATTGTATGTTTCTTATATGTATCTACTTTTTATAGTATATTTCCCATATATATAATGTGATATATTTACGATAATCTTTTCTAATTATAATGTATTCACTAATATATCATACTATGTTTTCTTTTGGCAATGTATTCATATGTAATTAACTTTTTATAGTATATTTTTCATACGTAGCTATTTCTTATAATATATTTCTCAAATATATAATCTGGTATATTCACGATAATCTTTTTTTAATTACATATAAGTTTTCATTTTATAACTTTTTTCAATATATACTATTATTCATGATTTTTTAAAATATATAAAATAAAATATTTTATTTGAATATTTATTATATACTATGGAGAGGGTTTGATGCCCTTTAATATATTACATTGTGTTAAGATTTTAATATTTATTTTTCAAATACTTTCGTTTTATAGTGTTTCTTTATTTTTCATATATGTATTTATTTATTTTAAAAACGGTGAGATCAAATGTGGAAGGGAATAGGAAAAGGGTACGTCCAGCCCAAGTATTGTTAATGGGCTAAAGCTAATCTTTCAAACAAGATTGGCTCAAAGAGCCTAAAATGAATAATAGGTTGGGTTTTATACATATAAGGCCCCATATAAGTAGCCCCTTAATTTAATATCATTTTGTAGATATGATTTCTTTTATACAAAAGTTTTTTTAAAAGTATGATTTGGAGGTTGACAAACACCTTTTTTTTCTTTAGATATGCTCTACGAACTTAATCTTGAATACTATAATTATATTCGGAAATTCTAGTTCTTAAACCATAATCCATAGGTAATTCTCCTAAATTGATTTATGTATAAAATCTATGAGAATCAGTATGTCTCTCTTTTGAAGATGATGACTCTATAGTTTTTATTGTTGTTTTTCTTTTAAAATGTATCTTCATATTAATATGTTTACTTTGCAAAATTAGTATTGAACAATATAAGTATTATGATTTATCACATAGATTGAAAAGTATTAAAACTAAAAAGATTAAGAAAAATTTGAACTTACTAGTGAATGGATATATGATACGCACATTCTAATGATGAACAAAAAAAATTATATTGTAGCCTTTAGTTCTGAAATTAAATTAAATTAATATACACATGAGTAATGTCAATGTGAATTTAAAATTTGCATCAAAAAAGAAAAAGAAAAAGAAAGAATAATACCTTATAAAGAATATAGGCTTTCGACCATTATACAATAAGAACAATATAAATATTACACAAAGAATACAAAAGGGAAGATAGAAGACTAGGAATGAATACAAAAGTTACGGGGAATGGAAAATGGAATCTTCACCACTTAAACTCTAAGCTCTCATTTACAATATGACTGGAGAAGAAGAAGAACTCTTTACCGTTGGTGGAAAGACTATTCCCTTCCGTCCTTCTCTCTAGGTTTTGGCCCAAACAGGCCTCTTTACAATATCAATTTTGTTTGGTTGATTCAAACATTGTTATTACAGTGAAGATCAGGGAGTCCTTTTATAGACAACTTTCGACAGGAAATTTCTATTCTTATGAGCATGTAAGCGTTGGTTGTTGCATTGCAAAGTCACGTCAACTCCATCTACCACTCTTGTCTTCTAGTGAATCTTCCTCGCATTGTGACGTGGTTTGCCTAAAAATTGTACTTGCTACACGAGATTCTTATTGCATAGTTTCACGCTAGCCTCTTCGTAATTCGTACCTTTCTTCTTTTACTAGAAATCCTATGTTTATAACTAAAAACATGGTAAAATAGGCATGAAGTTCATGTAAAGTGTATCTTTTCATAATTATGTATTTACAGTATGATATACGTGTTTTGATACTTTTATCGTTTGTTTTAGTTCCATTATTCTACCTAAAATGCTATAATAACTTGCATTTTGACAACTTATCATGTATCAATAAAGTTTCGTTTCTCATTCGTCCCCTACCTGTATTGAGTTTCTTATGTTAACCCTAAAAAATGATATTAGTAATAATGGTTAGGCTTATTTATTTTTAAAGATAAAAACTTAGTAATAACATAATATCTTATAATATTTCATTTTTATCATTTTAGAAAATAAAAATAAATCAATTTTTTTTTTACAAAAATCTTTTAATATCACATTTATCTTATTTGTACTATTTTAGGAAAAAAAGAAAATCAATTTAAAATAAAAATCTTTTAATATCCATTTGATTTATTAATTTATTTTTCACAAAATCTCAAACTATCTCATTTAATTTATTTTAGAAAAATGAAAATTTATTTTATTAATATAATATCCAATTTTGATTTTATTCTTATTAATTTTTTCTAATTTGTGATACACCGAGTCTATAAATAAGAACCTTTGTCATTTGTAAAAAAAAATCTATAAAAAAATTCTTTGGAAGAAAATTGCTTAGAGAAAAAAAATCGTTATAGCGAGTCTCTAGGAAGAAAATTTTTAGAACGAATCTTTGCAAAAAAAAAGTTTTTTTTATTCTTTTCACTATCTTATTGTCTTTACTTTTCTTTTACTTTCTTAAGCAAATCAAATCAAATATTCAATGTAGAGATTTAATCCCAAGGATCCGTAGCTCATACAACATGTAATTTCTGTGGGATTCAAATCCTTATTTTTCTTTTGTTCTTTTTTAGACGATAGAGAAAGAAAAGAAAATATAGAAAAAAATATTGTATTTTTTTCTTTCTTTTATCATCATTTAAAAAAAAAAACCCTTTAACAATTTTCTTCTCTCTAAAAAATTGGGAGAGAAAAAGTCGTAAGGAAAATGTTCGTTTTTTTATTTATCGCTATTTCATTACTTTTTTCTTCAATCCCAACTTATAACCTTCGTTTTCTTTTCTCTAAAATATAGAATGAAAAAATGGGGATAGGGAAAATTTTATTATTATTATCTTCATTATGATTATTATTTTTATTTCTTTTATCATGTCGCCACCCCTCCACCATTTTTCTTTCTTTCTTTTTCTTTTCTTATTTTCTTTTTTGTTATTATGTTTCCTTTTCTTACTTAATCATATTACGGTCATAATAATAATTATTATATGTACTTAAATGTATAACTCTTGGTATTTAAATTTTTTGAATGTTTTAAAATTATTTCAATTTAAAATTCTCTAAGTTTTAAAATAAAGATTCTTTTTAATCATTTAGCAAATTTGCCTGTAACGTTATAAATTTTTTATGCTTTTCAAAACCTTCAAAATTTTATTTATGATTTCATAAGGTTTCCTAAATCAATCTTTTCTAATAACTTGACCGTTTTCTTTCAATAAAATCATATGATGGAACCTAGGAAACTTAGGAGTCCGATTTTCTAAAATTATTGAGGTGAGGGATCAACATCTTTGGGAGTCCAAAATTTGATCCCAAGAAAAAATGAATTTAATTCATATTTTAAAAAAATCTTTATTCGTAGACTAGCCTATGATAGATTTTGAGAAATTGTAATAATTTCTCATTTTTTTAAAGTGAGACATTTTCTTCAATATATAATCTAATTAATGGAATATTATTCCACTTATTTTATGAGATTATTGCTTCAAATATTTGAGTAATGAGGGGTAAAATAAGATATTAGTTTTAAAATAAATTTAAAATTATTTTCAATTCAAAATTTGAAATTTGGTCACCGTTTTTTCTAAATGGGTGTTGTGGGGTGCTAACATCTTCCTCCTACACAAATGACTTCTGAACCCAATTCTATTTTTCGCAGACCATTTTTAAAAAAAATTGTTTACTATGTTTTGGTGTCCAATCACGTCGTAAAAAAAATTGGTGGTGACTCAAATTTTCTTTTAAAATTGTTGGAATTCTTTCCTTTTTTCTAGGTTTTTTTACTTGTTAGAATCCTAGAATAATTATGGAAAGATTATGGGAATGTTTTCCTTATTTTCCTAAATCTTTTTCTTTTTTATTCCATTGTATACTATATTTATTCTCTCTTGTACCTATTGTTTTATACATTAGAAAATAATAACAACAAACAATCGTGGTTTTTCTCCCGGTTCTCGAGTTTTCACAACCATCAATTTTAGTGTCGCCGTAGCTGCTGTCGTTGATGCTCGGATGAGTACTGCCATGGACGAATTATTAAGCCGGCTATAGAAAACGTCCGAAAATAATTTTTCGTCATTTCCGCAGTCATTCGCGCCGCCGCCGGACCATCACGCGTCTGGTTTTCGTCCTCAGACGGCGCCGACCATCCCATCTGTCCAACCCTCTTCTTCATCAGCGACCTATATTGCTCCCCACGCCCCGATTTATGTTCTGCCATCTAATTCCGATCGGCCACCACCGCTTCTACCGTCAAATCTGTATGTCCAGCCACCTAATGATCCTAGCTACCATTCCGATGTTAAAAATTCTCAAATTCACTCAGCATTTGAGGTTGGTGAATCTTCGGCACATTCCAACCGTAACGTGCAAGCTTCCTCGGAAATAGTTCATCAACAACTAGAAGGGCTTCAACAACAGATAGCAGCACTTGAGGCTACCTTAGGGACGACATCCAATATTTCTCTACCGATGTATTCTGAGAATCCGGTAAACTTGTTCCCTAATTTATCCTCTCCTTATGTGACTAATACGGTGGCTTAGTCTTCCATGTATCATCTTTCAGGAGAAAAGTTGAATGGCAACAACTATTTATCATGGTCTCAGTCAGTAAAGATGGTCCTCGAAGGACGACAAAAATTTAGCTTTCTGACAGGGGAAATACCTCGCCCCCTACCGGGTGACCCACAAGAACGATATTGGAAGGTAGAGGACTCTATTCTTCGATCCATATTGATCAACAGTATGGAACCTCAAATTGGCAAGCCGTTATTGTTTGCTGCAACAGCCAAGGATATTTGGGACACGACCTAGACACTTTACTCAAAACTTCAGAATGTCTCTCGTCTATACACGCTGAGAAAGCAAGTTCATGAATGCAAGCAAGGAACCATGGATGTCACATCCTTTTTCAATAAGCTTTCTCTTATATGGCAAAAAATGGACCTATGCAGAGAACTAGTCTGGCGTGATCCCACTAATGGTGTGCAATACTCGAGAATTGAAGAGACTGACAAGATTTATGACTTTCTTGCTGGTCTTAATCCTAAGTTTGATGTAGTTCAAGGGCGTATACTAGGCCAAAGACTGATTCCCTCCCTGATGGAAGTTTGTTCTAAAATTCGCCTCGAGGAAGATCGCACAAGTGCTATGAATATTTCTGCAACCCCTACTATTGACTCCGCTGCTTTTTGTGCAAGGTTTTCTAACAGTAGCAGTGACAAACATAATCGAAAACCAATTCCTGTCTGCGAGCATTGCAAAAAAAAAAAGAAATGGCATACCAAAGAACAATGTTGGAAGTTACATGGTCGTCCCCTAGGAGGTAAGAAACACCCTTCCAACAACAAATAGAACACATGGCGGGCGTATGTAAGTGAGTCTGCTGAACCTCCTCAACAATCTGATCCACACAAAAACCAAACTGATCTCAGTCTTGTCACTTTAGGTGCCATTGTTCAATCAGGTATACCTCACTCCTTCAGTCTTGTTAGTATTGATGGGAAGAACCCCTGGATTCTGGATTCTGGTGCCACAGATCATTTGACTGGGTCCTTTGAACATTTTGTGTCTTACATTCCTTGTGTTGGGAACGAGACAATTAGAATTGCAGATGGCTCCTTGACCCCCATTGCTGGAAAAGGGGAAGATTTCTCCATGTGCAGGGCTTTCCTTACATACTGTTTTGCATGTGCCCAAACTATCTTATAATTTGCTTTCGATAAGCAAGATCACTCATGAGTTAAACTGCAAAGCGATATTCTTACCTGATTCTGTCTCTTTTCAGGACTTGAGCTCGGGGAGGATGATTGGCACTGCCCGGCATAGTAGGGGAATCTACCTCTTTGATGACGATACCTCTTCTAGTAGCATTTCTAGGACTAGTCTCTTATCTTCCTATTTCATTACTTCTGAACAAGATTGTATGTTGTGTCATTTTCGCTTAGGCCACCCTAATTTTCAATATATGAAACATTTATTTCCACATCTCTTCTCTAAAATTGAGATGACTGCCTTATCTTGTGATGCGTGTATTCAGGCCAAACAACATCGAGTCTCTTTTCCCTCACAACCATACAAACCAACCCAACCCTTCACTCTTGTTCATAGTGATGTCTAGGGACCATCCAAGATAACAACCTCATCTGGAAAACAGTGATTTGTAACCTTCATTGATGATCATACCCGTCTTACCTGGATCTACCTTATCACTGATAAATTTGAGGTTTCCTCTATGTTTCAAAATTTCTATCACACCATTGAAACACAATTCCATAAAAAAAAATTGCTATTCTTCGGAGTGATAATGGTCGGAAATTCCAAAACCATAACCTTAGTGAATTTCTTGCTTCCAAGGGGATTGTTCATCAAAACTCGTGCACCTACACTCCTCAACAAAATGGAGTGGCCAAGCGAAAAAACCGTCACCTTCTGGAAGTAGCCCGTTCTCTTATGCTTTCTACTTTCCTTCCTTCATACTTGTGGGGAGATGCTATTCTTACAGCAGCTCATTTAATCAATAGAATGTCTTCTCGTATTCTTCATCTTCAAACTCCCTTAGATTGTCTTAAGGAGTCCTACCCATCTACTCGTCATGTTTCTGAGGTTCCTCTTCGTGTGTTTTAGTGTACAACTTATGTCCATAACTTTGGCCCTAATCAAACCAAATTTACCCCTCGAGCTCAGGCATGTGTGTTTGTTGGGTATCTCCCTCACCAGCATGGTTATAAATGTTTTCACCCGCCATCCAGAAAATACTTTGTCACTATGGATGTTACTTTCTGTGAGTACCGACCCTACTTTCCCTTTAGCCATCTTCAGAGGCAGAGTGTGAGTGAAGAGTCTAACAACACCTTTAAATTTATCGAACCCACTCCTAGTGTCGTGTCTAACATCAATCCTCATTCCATAGTCCTACCCACAAACCAAATCCCCTGGAAAACGTATTACAGAAGGAATCACAAAAAGGAAGTCAGTTCCCCTACTAGTCAGCCGCCGGCTCCAGTCCAAGACTCTGGAACCTCCTCGAGATCAAGGTATGGAAAACCCTACTGAACCCTGTACTAAGAATATGATAAGTGAGAATGACAGGTCTAATGTTGCTGTTCTTGAAAACGTGGAAGAAAAGGACAGTGGTGATGAGATTGAGGTCAAAATAGAAACCTGTAATAATGAAGCGGAATAGGGTCATACTGGAAAATCGGATGAGTATGATTCCTCTATTGACATTCCCATTGCTCTGAGAAAAGGTACCAAGTCTTGTACAAAACACCCCATTTGCAACTATGTTTCCTAAGATAATCTCTTTCCTCAGTTCATAGCTTTTACAGCAAGCCTTGATTCTATCATAATACCAAAGGATATCTACACTACTTTAAAGTGACCTGAATGGAAGAATGCTGTCATGGAAGAGATGAAAGCTCTTGAAAAGAATAGTACTTGGGACATTTGTACTTTACCTAAGGGACACAAAACTGTGGGATGCAAATGAGTGTTCTCTCTCAAATACAAAGCTGATGGTACTCTTGATAGACACAAGGCAAGGTTAGTTGCAAAGGGATTTACTCAAACCTATGGTATTGACTATTCATAAACTTTTTCTCCAGTTGCTAAGTTGAATACTATTAGAGTTCTGCTACCTATTGCTGTGAACAAAGATTGGCCTCTATACCAGCTGGATGTTAAGAATGCCTTTTTGAATGAAGACCTTGTAGAGGAAGTCTACATGAGCCCTCCGCCTAGATTTGAAGCCCAGTTTGGTCAGCGTGTGTGTAAACTCTAGAAATCTATATATAGTCTGAAACAGTCTCCCAGAGCATAGTTTGACAGATTCACTACCTTTGTCAAGTCCCAAGGGTATAGGCAGGGACACTCCGATCATACTTTATTTACAAAGGCTTCCAAAACAGGAAAGATTTGTTGGAATTTTTTGTCCTAAAACTCGTAGTTTGTAAATCATATTCTATTCAATAAAGTTGTTATTGAGAAATTAAATATTATAATCTTAAATCCAATAAATCAAAGTTCCAAGGCTATTTTTTGAATAAACTTGAACTTTATGTGTAAACATAAACGTGGATCAAGTTCGAGTATATAGCCTAAATAGTCTATAGTATATGAAATAAAGGTTGGGCGCCTTATTTTGAGAGACTATGGATGCGGCCCACTTTGTAGTACAAACGATGTGATCCTAATCGTTCATGTAGAGACATGAAAGTGGGGGCATCCTATGTAAAATGTTTACATAAGACTGAACCATGAATTAGTCATTTTTACGTTATAACACCGTTTACTGTTTAAAACTGACTATCTCAATTATTGATGACCTAGGTAACTTAGTCTTAATCCTGAGTTAACTATGAACTCCTGTTCATACGAGATTATCCTTAGATCTGCATAGGTGAGGGCAGCTCATCAGCGTTGGCCCAATAAGCCTCCCATTTCAGGGGTAAGATCGGGTGGATAGCTGGGAACATAGGGTACAAGATGGAATTCACTCCTACCCGCTTTAGGGTTAGTAGATAGGTTGCTCTCTTAAGCACTGAATCCAAGTCTTGAACAAGGGGCCCCACCCTCTCATTGGCCCGAGAGGGATTAAGTTTATAGGTTGAACCTTAAACCAATTGTTCAATAGTGGATTAGTGGGACTTAAGGAGCAAGATGTAATCTTGGGGGTAAAACGGTATTTTGACCCAGCCAAGGTTACGAGCAACCTGTGAAGGATTAACTTACTGATTATGGTTTTATCAAATGGACACAAATATATCTATAGTGAGGGGAGTGCAACTACGGGACTTTAGTGGAATGACCCGTTAGTTAACGAATGTTGATTAACTCGGTTTAAAAGAGTTTAGCTAGTTAATCTTGAATCGTTGGAGCCCATGATCTATAGGTCCATTAGGTTCCTCTGCTAGCTCATATGGATTAAACTTAGAACAGTGTGATGAAATAAGTCGAATTGTTCGAATAGGGAGAAGAAAGGAAAACCGACATATACAGTGATATAATCGTCGGTCTTCTAATTAGAAATAGAGCTTTATGTTTTACATACTATAAGTATGAATGCGGATTCATACTAAGAAGCTCGGAATTGGTCAAAAATAGTAAAAAGTCAAAATGTTGACTTTTGACTTTGAAAAGTCAAACTTTGACCGGCCTTATATTCAAATGTGATTTGAATTTTGGAAAAATGAATGCGGATTCATGCTCGGGAGGTTGGAATTAGTCAAGACGGACAAAATGGTAAAAAGTCAAAATATTGACTTTTGACTTAGAAAAGTCAAAGTTTGACTTTTGACTAGAAAAATCTAATGACCATTTTACCCTTGGACTAAGTTAGTGGGAAAATCCAACATTTTGTTGGATAATCCCACTAACTCTTAGTGGGATATGTGGCTATATGAGATATAGACACCTAGCCCACTAAGTTCCACTAATTGTTAGTGGAATATTAGGTGTTGAGATTTGGCAATTGAATTGCATGCATTTTTGCATGTAATTAGGCTATAAATAGAGATGTTTTCAAATGTTGAAGGACTTTTGCCTCTTTTATCATTTTCATAATCTCAACAAAAGAAAAAAGAAAGCTTCCAATCTCATTTTATCTCCATTACTTTCTACACCAAAATTGGGTCCCACAACCCGGTTCTTTGTCTAGAGGATAGCAGTTGAGTACTAGTGGTGGTCTCGGGTAGAATTGGTAAGAAGACATCAAACCTTTTGAAAGCTTCAAAGGTAATACTTCTTAAAACCCTAATTTGATTAGTTTATGGTTACATGTTAATTGTGGCAATTAGGGTAGAAATTCGATTCTTTTTCCGCTGTGCATGACTTAGTTCTATCAAGATTGTTGTTCTAATAGTGTGTGTGGATGACATTGTTTTGACTGGAGATGATCAAACAGAAATCAGTCAGCTAAAGCAGAGAGTGGGTGATGAATTTGAAATCAAGTATTTGGGAAACTTGAAATATTTCCTTGGAATGGAGGTGGTCAGATCTAAAGAAAGTATCTCCTTGTCTCAAAGAAAATACATCCTTGATTTGTTAACCGAGACATGTATGTTAGGATGTCGTCCTACTGACACTCCTATTGAATTCAACTGTAAACTAGGAAACTCTGATGATCAAGTTCCAGTTGATAAAGAACAGTATCAACACCTCGTGGGTAAATTAATTTACTTATCTCATACTCGTCCTGATATTTCCTTTGCTGTGAGTGTTGTCAGCCAGTTTATGCAGACCCCTAATGAGGAACACATGAAAGCTGTCATCAGAATTTTGAGATACTTAAAATCAACATCTGGTAAAGGGCTGATGTTTAGAAAAACAGACAGAAAGACCATTGAGGCATACACTGACTCGGATTGGGCATGATCTGTTGTTGACAGAAAGTCTACCTCTGGTTATTGTACCTTTGTTTGGGGCAATCTTGTAACTTGGAGGAGTAAGAAGCGAAGTGTTGTGGCTAGGAGCAACGCTGAGGCCGAATACAGAGCTATGAGTTTAGGAATATGTGAGGAAATTTGGCTTCAGAAAGTTTTGTCAGATCTTCATCAGGAATGTGAGACATCATTGTAGCTTTTCTGTGATAATAAAGCCGCTATTAGTATTGCTAACAACCCTGTTCAACATGATAGAACTAAACATGTTGAGATTGATCGACATTTCATCACAGAAAAACTTGACAGTGGGAGCATATGCATTCCGTACATCCCTTCGAGTCAACAGGTTGCTGATGTTCTTACCAAAGGGCTTCTCAGACCAAACTTCGACTTTTGCATTAGCAAGTTGGGCCTCATTGATATTTACGTCCCAACTTGAGGGGGAGTGTTGGAATTCTTTCCTTTTTTCTAGGCTTTTTCCTTGTTAGAATCCTAGAATAATTATGGAAAGATTATGAGAATGTTTTCCTTATTTTCCTAAATCTTTTCCTTTTATATTCCATTGTATACTCTATTTATCCTCTCTTGTACCTAATGTTTTATTTATTAGAAAATAATAACAACAAACAATCGTGGTTTTTCTCTCGGTACTCGAGTTTTCACGTAAGTTGGTGTGAACTCGTTGTCTCTCTTTTCAATAAAAACTAATTATTTTTTAGGACGTCGGCCACTCCGCATCGTCTCGGGCACATGGAAACTGCTTAAGCTATCGAGCATCACATCACTATACTTCTCTAAGACACACAAAATGTCTTTAGGAATTATCTCTTCCAAGGTTTCCAACGACTCAAGCGAAATGACCATGAACGTCAGTTGATTGCGAGCACGACGCTACTTCATTTGTATGGTCGAAATTATTTTTAACCCATTAAGTTGCTAAATGTCTAACTATTTGCACAATGGTGGGGGCAGATCTAGTGATCACTAAAGATATGGCTAAAGGCATCGGTATCACTTGATGTTCAAGTAGAAATTTCAATTCAAGTACAACATTGAAGTCGTGCATCTTAACGACCACAAAGTCTGCAGGGCTGCTCCATCCTCCCAACTTTATCATTGTTTGTTTTGTAACTCCAATGATAGGTAGAACAATAAAATTTACGACGTTTATTTTTCCTATGTCTTTCTCCTAACTGAGAGTTGATCGCCTGACTTCTGCCTTTGTTATGAAGTTATGAGTTGCACCAGAATGGACCATAGTACTCTTTGTTGGTTTTTAGTTGATTCAAGTGTCAACATACATTAGACCTCTTTCTATCGGGTCACTTGTCTCCCCCACCTTTATCTAGAGAAATGTTAAGAATTTTAAGGCACTCATTCTAGAATTATCACCTTCTTTGGTTTGAGCAATTTTGCCCTCTACTTGACTCGATTTATCATTTGAATCGAAGGTTTAGGACACATCTGAAAAATATCGTAACATTTCCCTTAAAGAAAATACCTAAATCTTACAATAGAAAATAATTATTACAAAAGAGTAGTAGAATAGTGTAAGAAAGAGATTGAATCCACAAAGATTTAGTGAATAGGCTACACAACGCTCAAGAAATTAAAAAAAAAAAAAAGAAGAAAAGATTCAAGAATCAAGGAATTGCGCATGGAATGGGAGGGGTTTATGATATCAAGAAAGAGAGTAAAGGAAAAGTGTAACGACCTAACTCTTTATACTAAGCTTAGGTCATTACCTTAAAGATAAATAACAATTTTGAATATTCCTTGAAAAAATGAAAACTAAATTTTTATTAAAAATAATATGAAAATATGTTGCAACTGCGTTTACAAATTTTAAAGAAAAGAAAAACAAATAGATAAAAATATTTAAACTCAAAACACTAAAAATGAACAATGAAAAGTGGAAGCAAAACCGTATCCCATATACCATGTCACGAATCCTTCATATCGCTCGCTAGCTTTCCTCTATCTTTACATTTGCCTAAAATGTTAATCATAGAAAAGATTTAGTATAAACATATACTCAGTAAGGGACCCACTAGTACTCTCGCTAGGTATCTGTTAAATTCTCATTAGGGTTTTGTAAGGAAGTACTCCAAAACTATCGTGCTTCCGAACACACGCTATCTAGTGATCCCGTAGGAACACATCTGGGCTCTCGGTGAACCTGAAGGAAACACCGTAAGAGAGTCAGGTTGTAAATGATCCCGTTGGACCACTCATAAAACATAATATGATAGGCTAGTAAGTCTCATCGAACTTGCATCAGTTATGAAAAGAAACATATCATGACACGCTAGTGGTCCTATCAAACTTCATCAGTCATAATATAACATGATAGGCTAGTAAGTTTTGTCGAACTCACATCAGTCATAAAAAGGTGGTGGTCCCGAAGAACACTCATATGAGTACGACCCTAATAGACAAAGTTAAC
Source organism: Cucumis sativus (assembly GCF_000004075.3). Taxonomy (NCBI): domain Eukaryota; kingdom Viridiplantae; phylum Streptophyta; class Magnoliopsida; order Cucurbitales; family Cucurbitaceae; genus Cucumis; species Cucumis sativus. The sequence continues at coordinate 24,033,913 of NC_026657.2, forward strand.
CGAACACTCATTCATAACATGTAGCATATCATAAACATCATAGCATGATATGAATATCAATCATAACTACCTTATCATGTGATTAATATTATGCATCATAACATAGTCATATTAGTCATAACATAACAGTTATATCGGTCAAATTAGTCATAACATATTGGCCATAACATCTCAGTCATCAATATCAGTCACATTAATCATCTTAGCTACGTCAATGCATAATAAAAAATACATGCAAACTCTTAATTTTACGTTCGAAGGTCTAGTAGTAAAAACTCTTACCTCAAATTAGCTAAAAATATTCATTTGGTGACAGTAAAAAATTCTCCAATTAAATCAATTCTAATCATAAAATAAAAATTTCAGTATTTTAATTAATAAAAGTAACATTTGGCTTTCATCCAAAAAATTCTTCCAAATTAACTTATCTAAAATTAAGGTTGAAACTAATTCAACATTGATAAAAAAAATTCGTCATTTGAATATTGTCAAAGAGACTTTTCTAACGCACACAACCAAGGGTTATCTTAGTAAAAAAGATTAAGGACATTTGTTTCTCTCTTTTCAAGTTGAATATTTCAATGTTATTTATAGACCCAAATAATAATATTACCATTATTATTTCCTTTTTCTTTTCCTTGGATATATATATTTATTATATTTTCTCAATAAATTCCTTAAATGACAAAATCCTAAACATTTATAACCATAATTAATAAAATATTATTATTATTTATTCTCTTACCAAAATATATAATAGTGATGTATATTTATTTAAATCATTATTCTCTCCAAATTAAATGTATCATCTTCTTCATGGATAGATTATCTTATTTTTCATAAACCATGATAATTATATTCCATCATATAACTAATTTACTTTTCCAATTAATAGAATCTCCATCCTCTTTCATATCAAATCAACTTTTATCTTTCGAAAATGATTATCTTTTCCAAAAATAAAATATTCTCTCCCTTCACTAAATTCAATCAACTTTATTCTTCTACCAAAATAATGACAATTATATTCCATCATGCAAGGCGTTGTTACTTTGACACACTGGCATGCTTTGGAAGAGTTAAACTCTAGTAGAGGAAGGATTATTTCTCCATATAGACACGACTCTCGATCAAACCATCATACTAACTAGATAATACAAGACTGCGGTGTACTTTTTTTACTAAGTCAAAAGAGAAATTCTCTATAGGGTTCGTTCCACACTAACATCGGGCAACCCTAACTGATCGTGCTCAAGCCTTACCTTTGGATTCTAAAGCAAACATTTCCTTACCTTTGTCACAATTTTCTTTTTTGGATTTTGTCTTTTTCTTTCACTATGATAGAAAGCGTTGCTTTGCTCGAGATATTGGGCTTTCCCTATTCTAAGATTTATCTAGTAGACTCGATAGGACGATTGATCTTTTGGAGTGATAACAAATGAATTTAAACACACAAATACTCTAATTTCAAGAGGATCATAAGTTTATCGTTTGAAACAAAACTGGTTCAAAAAACTAGAAAGCACGTCAAAAGAAAACTTGCTTATTTACACTATATTTGCTGTCAGACTAATTGTAAAGAAAGAAGAATAATTCTGGAACTAAAACTTGCAAATACAGTAGTGGCCAAGAAATTTTTAAGTAGAAAAGCAATCAAGCAAGAACACAAATATGAAGATCAAAGGAAGAAGAAGAATACTTAAAAGAATTATATAGTGGTTCAGTGATTTCACCTACATCCAATCTCAAGAGACAACAGCGAGAACAACTTCATTCATCAAGGGTTTTCAACATACTCCCAGTGAAGTTCTTAGCATTCTCTCATCATCAAATTTTCTAACTAATGTGGTGAGAGTTGGAGGAACTACTTAGTAACTGTTTTGAAGGTTATCGGGTCCTTTAAGAGAAAATCTTGTAGATATTAACTTATTCTTTTCTATTTTAATTATGGTTATAGAGTATTTGTTTCATAATACCTTAAACAAAAACAAATATAAGCTACATGTAAAAAAATGGAATAGTTTATGAACTTTGTGCACAATCACTCTAATCTTCAAGTTGAAACAATGCTTTATTAGTTGAATCATATTCTTATTTTGTTCTGCACAATATTTAATTAATAGGTATTTAAGTCAATGACAAAGTTACCAAAAGAAAAATAATTAAAGTGAGAAATAGGTGGTGTTTAAGTGATTAAAAAAAAGGTTAATTTACACCCATCTAACCAAAAAAAAATAAATGATGAAGTCCTAATTTGTTTTGAATTTTCTCGGACCAGTATTGAATAATTCTTCTTTTTGAATTTACGCCCGTCTAACAAAAAAATTTGAATTATTGTTCATCTTCTGCATATTATTACTTTTCCTTCTTTGTATTCCCACTTCGATCTTTTTGTTAGCGATTTATTTCCTCCCTCTTCTAGAATCTCTTCCTTTTTGTCATTTCTCTTTTTTTTTTATTTCTTTTTCTTTTTTTTCCATTACAAGATTTAAATAATTGTTTACCAAGATCTGAATGATCGTGCGTACCAATATCTAAACGAACTTGTATCAAGACCATTTAAATTTGGTACAAGTTCGTGTATCAAGACCATTTAGATATGGTACAAGATCGTAGCAAGATCGTTTAGATTCGATACAATATCATTTAGATTTTGTACAATATCGTGTACCAATATCCAAACAATCAATCATGTTCCCGGATAGATAAGTGATAAGTTCAAACGCTTATTTACCAAGATTTGAACTCGTGTACCAATATCTAAACCATCTTTTAGATTATATTATACAATTATTTAAATTAGAAGATTTTTGTCATTTCACACCGTGGACTTAGCCGGTAAATTTCTTCGTTTTGTTCAAAATATTTTTATAGGGAGTAAATATTTGAACGTTTTGTATTGTTTTTGAAAAAAAAAATGGCTTAAAAAAAGAAATAAACAAATAGCATATAAGCAGGTGGCAATGGACAATCTCTTGAAATATACAAAATCTGTCCAACTACTGTCCCCCTTCTTCAACTTTGTGTTTTTAGCCATTCTCTACCTAATTTATAATTTATTCAATATGTTTTACTTTGTATTATAATTCATTTCTATGTATCTATTAAATATGTTTTATAGTGTACCCTTTTTTTCTTTTCTTTTCTTTTTCAAAAAATGTAGATATATTTTATGAATAATAATCCTGAGTTCTAACACAGATTCTAATATATGAATGGTTCTAGCCTTCCATTTTGGGATTAGATTTAGATCTTGTTTTACAAAAATATTCCTTTTTCTTTTTTTATTCTTTCTTAATAAAAATGTTAAATATCTTTTCAATTATCTTTCTCCAAATTTGACATCTTTTCCAACTTGGAAAACTATCTTTTTCGGAAAATAATGAAGAATACATATACTCAAGAATACTAACTCTGAATTTAAAATACCTAATTTTAGAGCGTTGGCAAAGATTTAGAAGAAGAGAATGAGGATATTTTTGTCCATTTATATAGTCTATCTTATTATTTATAGTCAAAATATGCCCACCATAAAAATTAGCAAACCGCTAATTTGCTAATGAAACATAAACTAAAATATAACCATGATCAACTAAACAAGTGAAATAAATCACTTGAGTTGAATGACCTAGACCATGTCAACCAAACTGTATTTTCTTCTAATTGAGTCGATTCAGTTTGTCTGAGCTGAGTCGAACCGAACCAAACCAACAATGAGCGAACTATTAGTGAGAACGGCCCTACAAATATCTATATGGATACCAATAGAGATACTTATCTTCACTAATTATATACCTATGGTAATGCATTTATCTAATCAACGTGGTGTTACAATCTGTTCCATATTATCCTAAGAGTTCTAAACTTTAGTGGTCAAATTTTTCATGGTTTTCGGATGATTTTGATCACAAACACAGCAAGGACGACCACAAATCTTTCCCTATACTTCATCTTAGAACTTGATTGTTGAATCAAATTTGTGATCAATTTGATAGTTTTAATTAGAGTGAGAGAGAATTTTGAACACAAGTGTGAATGTTTAGCAAATTTTACAAGGTTCATCGTGAGTTTAACTCAATTAATCTTCATTTATATATAGTCAAGCTTCATGCAAACTAATATCAAATATTGATTTGACACTCGACATGAATAAAGTGGGATTTATTGTAGGATCGATCGAGGGATTAGAAACTCATTAAGGCATAACTTAATCATATCATTCAACTAATTTGTTGAAAATCTCCCCTCATTTAGTTGACTTTCAAAATCCAAAATTTGAATTTTTATGTAATGGACATTTTTAAAAATAATAAAATAAATTAAAATATTTATAATTTATAGCCAAAATTTTGGATTCTATCATTATAGCATATCAATAGCTATTAATGATAGAATTTGCTATAAATTGTAAATATTTTGTAAAATTTGCTATTTTTAAAAATTTATGTTTATTTAATTTAAATAACTTCACTATTAATTAAAATAACTTCATTATTAATTAAAATAAAATTATTTTAGTTAATTAAAAAAATTTGTCAAAAATAAAACATTTGACAAAATATTTACATTTCATAGAAACATCAGTAATTAATTTTGTCTTCTAGTGATTTTGTTTTAGAGCGTAAATAGTTCGTCAATTTTTTAATATATTAAACTATTTATTTAATTATTATTATTATTATTATTTTGCCATGATTCAAGAACAATCCAATTGACCAAAATTTGAATCCCTATTCAAATTTTTTATATTTAAAATCTTATATAAACACTATTTCTCTCTCGATGTGTAATTATTAAGTCTATTGAATATCATTAATAGCTTATATCAATTCAAACTATTTCAATTTCTCGATCAAACTGTTTTAAGTTTAATTTCATAATGAACTAGTAGAGGGGCTTAATGGACCTAATAGATCTACAGATCATGAGCTCCAATGATTTGAGATTAATCAACTACACTCTTTTAACCAAGCTGACCAACATTTGTTAACTATAGGGTTGCCATTATAGCTCGTATTTGCACTCTCCTTGCGGTAGATACATTTGTGTCAACTTAATATAAAAGAACTTTTCAACAAATGTATAAAACCTTTTAACACAAAACCTTCAATATATGATTGATAATGAGGCTTTTTGTAAGTAGAAGAGAAAAAAGCTTAGTAATAATAACAGTATGATTAAGAAGAAAGTGATATATTTTGACATTTAATAATAAATCAAACAACAAATTTTCTAATGGAACATACGTATTAGTTTTTTACATTATATATAGCACTAGAATAATAACACAGTCTAGTTACATCATATATATCTATTATTTTGTACTTACAAGATTCTCTTGTGTAGCTTCATTGACAGGTAATCCATTATTACCCAAGTGAGTTAGTTCCCAAATTCTAATTCGACTAGGTTCTAGTGCCTTGAACCTAAGTGAAAATGATATATATTAGATAGTTTGATAAAATTAAAAGAAGTTTAATTTATGTAACTTTTCATTTAATTACCTCTTTTTCAACTGTTTGTTGTATACTTTGTGAACGGCATGTAACCCTTTTTCAACTTTTCATTTAAGCCTCAATTGATCCTTTCATAAACAATCAAACGCAATCTCTCTTGGACTAGTGAGAGCTTGGGACTAATTAATTGTTCAAGTCTAAAGTACGCACTTAAAGAGAACAACCTTTATTTTATCCATAGAAGCAGGTATGAGTGAAACCTTATTTTCTTAGGTATCCACCTGATCGTACTTCTAAATGGAAGGCCCATTGAGCAAGCGTTGAAGTGCTTGCTCTTGTATATGCATATTTAAGGAGATTTCCAAGTAAACAAGAGTTCATACTTAGCTCAAGATTAAGGTCAAATTATGTAGGTCATCCATCAAATTTAAACTAGATAGTTTTAAATAGGCAACAACGATATAATGTAAATGTGACTATTTCATGGTCCAATCTTATATATGCAAACTCATTTACATAGGATGTCCCCACTCACATGTCTTGGCAAGAGCAATTCGGGATTACATCGTTTGTACTAAATACATAGTGTGCCACATCCATAGCGTCCCAAAAATAAGATGTCTAACCCTATTCTTATACTATATATATACCGTTTATACTATCTACTCGAACTTGATCCACATTTATGTCGGTACATAAATTTCAAGTATTTATACTATAGTCAAGGAGTCTAAGTTTAGAATAAGCAAAATTATTATTTTATAACAATTTATTGTGTGTGTTTTTGTTTTGAGATTATAAACATCTCAAAAAGTATATTCACGCTTCGATCTAAGTTAGAGCTAATATTATTCCATGATTAGTGTCTTAATCATTAGAATAGAGAATTACATAATAAGTAGACTTCCAATAATACAAACAAGGAAAATACTAGAAAAAAAATATTAATTTGACGATGAACTCTAGCATGTGTATATATATATATATAGATACACTTGAAATAAGAATTTTGAAGACAGTAGTCATAAAAAGTTAAAGCTTATAATCGTAATGTAACCAGATATGCATTGAGTAAATAAGTGATGATTAATTCGAAAAAGTAAAATAAAGTATGTGAACAGAAGCATAAGTTGAGTGTGACAATGTGATATGCAAAGGAGAGGGGGGGGGGGGGGGGGGGGGGGGGGGGGGATGAATGGGGAATCTGTTTGATTTCATGAATGACAAGTGACAAAACATGTAATTCTGAAAAGGAAAAGCAAAGCTTTATGAGTGAAGGATTGAAAGAATTAGGAAGGCTGGGGGACCATGAATATCAATTATTGTGTGTATATATACACACACACACACAGGAATGGCCTTAGTTGTTGAATGCCCAATCCCAATCCCAATCCCCTCAAGCAAAAAGAATAAGGATACTGCTTCATCTCTTATGTAATTGACTACACCCAACAATATGGAATTGCCAACGCACATTCAACTACAAAGGTTGACTATATAATAATTCATAAGAATAATAAAAAATAAAAAAGGTTTATATTTTAGAAAGTTTCTTTTTTACTCTATGAAATTAAAATACTATTGAATTTTCAAGTTGGTTTTACAAGTATATTCTTTTTGGTTAAAAATAAAGACTATAAATTGATGTGACAGCTAAAATGTAAAAAAAAAAAAAAAACATTATATTATATTGTTTACAACCATACATAAATCAACTATCTAAAGATATCATCACAATCATTCATATATATAATCAAATTTTATACTGAGTTGCTACGTAAGTTATGTCAATGCTATTTAAATAATAAAATGTGTGACTATTAATTTTTTTGCACACTAGTTTTAGCCCAACAATTCTTTGCTTTTCATTTTAATAATGAAAAAAAAAAAACTTTGTTTTAGCATTTTTTCAACACTAATTATTATAAAGTTGTAGAACAGAAATGAATTTTTTTTCTTAGAGTTGCAAGTGAAACCTTCCAAAATTTAACATTTAAATTTAGCGGTGGAGGAAGAAAAGGCATTCTTTTTTAAGTATAACATCCACCGTTCAATTCAAGTATATATTAATTACCATTTAAGTTGTTTTGATTGTGCTTGATTTTGTAAGTATAAGAATAAAATTTTTATTGATTGTTTTTAAATTACTCTTATAAAAAAAAACAGAAAATATCAATAATATATTAAAACTTTTCAAATCTCTGAGTACCAAAATAATAAAAACACATCTTGAATAAAATATTTTAATATAAGAATAATTAATTAGCAGGATGAATCAGTCTCCCTATTGTTGCAAAATAGATAAAAACTAAGTTTTAAGAAAAAAGAAAGAGGAAAATGGTGGGTTGGGAAAAAAGAATAATAAAGAAATAAAAATGCATGGGAATCCATAATTGATATAATATAGATGTGCATATGATAATATTTAATGTTGAAGAGAAAAATGAATTGAATATTGAACTGTGGTACAGCTGGATTTTATCTGTAACTTCATGAAACATGTCCAACCTCTTTTTCATATAATTATTAATTATTGTATGCTTATAATAGTAGCCTTGCTACCCTTTTTGTCTCCCAACATATATCTAATTATTAACACCCCTTCATTCATTTGGACCCATTATTATATTCATCCATCCATCCATCCATCACCCCTTTCATTCATTCTAAATTTATGTATGATTTAAGGATAATAATTAAGTTCCTTTCTTCATTATTCAGAATCAACATTTGTAAATATTATTAACTATTTCCATCCATATATAGAATCGAAATTTTGCAACAAACATAAATTCTACAAATTAACAAATATATATATATATATAATATATATATATATATATATATATATATATATATATATATATAACTTCTTCTCAAATTGCTTTTTAAAGATAGCCTACCATATTATTATTATTATTGGCAATATATATATGTATATATTTTTGTTAAAAGTGGTGGTATTTTATTTGACAATTCAAAGATGTATTTTGAGATTCGAATTTTAATAGTAAACATGAATTAGGTTTGATTCTTACAACTAACAAATTGTTGAGAATACAATTACAACTACTTGTTTTTACAATTATACAAATGGTGAGTAGAAAGTGTTATTCTTTTTTAAGCAAAAGAAAGAAAGAAAGAAAGAAAGAAAGAGAAAAGACAACAAATATGGGCATAGGAAATTAAAAGAAAAAAAAGGAGAGAGAGAGAGAGAGAGGATTCCCGAAGTTGACAAATGCATAATTATTTAATGGGTCAAAAATGTTATAAATGGGGGATTTTCTCCTGAAATTGAGGCATGTTTTGGAAACATTATAATTTTGTACGTACACATACTTTATAATTAAATAAATATTTTGTCTTTATTATAAAACTAATTGTAGAAGGAAGAAAAACGAAACCCCCCCACATTTTCTGATTTTAGAGGACAGTCCTTTTTAAAAAAAATTAAATAAAATGTTTCATGTGTTTCCTCCCCATACAATGAAATAAAAATACTGCTTTTTCAGCGTAGTTAGTGACCCATTTTATATTAACAAATTAACTCGGGATCCACCTCTCATAATATTCAATTCTTAAATTATTCCACTTCATTTTGGGTGTTTATTTTAATTTCAATTTATTATTTGCTTAGTAAAACAATTGGATGAGAGATAAGGAAGTGAAGGTTAACATCTTGAGAACAAAACTTGTGAATGGTTAGATTTAGTTAGCTCACTGGACCTCAAAAGATAAAAGAAAAGTCTAATCATGAAAAGTGTTTGGTGTGTGAGCTTAAGAGAACCTCAAATTAAAATATAGTAGAGCTTAGAGAGTGAGTTAGTGGAAGTCTAATCAAGAAGAGCCTCCATGATTTATTAATCACACAGTAATAACATATGTAAATTACTTTGAGGTAGGATGATTTTTTTTTTTTTTTTATAAAAAAAGGTTGAGATTAAGCATATGATTTATATTAAATATAAATGAAGGCATTATTTAAAAAAGAAAAATTAGGTAAGATGTGTGTGATTAAATAGCAAGAGGTGAGATGGTGTGTATGTAAAACCCAACTCCATGTTCCGTTGTTCACTTCAAATTCAATTTTGGGTGCGTTCACTTTTCTGATCTGTGATTGTTGCATGAAAATGCGTGTTCATTACAACTCCCTCTCACACAAATAAAAATAAATCTCCAATTTTCTTCTTAATTAATTCTCTTCAATATTTTCACAGCTCCCACATTCCCCCACCCAAACCCACCCCCGTTCTTTACTCCCTTCATCCCATCGCCCTCCTCATGCTCCCATCCTTCGCCAGGTTCCTTCTACCTAATTCATTCATTCATTCGTTCGTTCATTCGTTCATATGTCCATTGATCCCATTCTTTTTTTCTTTTTTCTTTTAACTTCTCTGTATTGGAAACGATCTTGACTGTTGATTTTCGATTCTTATTTTTTTTCTTTAGAGAGATTGAGATGATCGGCAATGGTCTTCTTAGAGGGAGTTTCAGGTCGTTTTCTTCAGTTTCCAGTCCTCGGAGAAGGTATGGATTTCGATTATTTCTTCTTCATTTTTGATCTTTTCGTTTTAGCTTTCCTGATTCTGTTTATTTTATTTATTAAAAAACAAAAGGAATCTAAGTAAGGGAGGTTTTAATTTCGCATCCTTTTTGCATTATTTTGGATTTATGTGATTTTTTGTTGTTTTACCATATAATTCGGAAGCAAGATTCTCACGCCTTTACTTTCGTCATCGGCCGTCTTCAATTTTAATCATTTCTTTTTCTTTTTCTTTTTCCTTATGATAATAACTAAACCTTCTGCCGTGTTCATCTTTCAGTTCTTGAATAATGTGTGTGTGTCTTCTTTCTTTCTTTTTTTATCAATTAAAAATCTACCAATTGTAAAAAATGACGAAAAATGAAAAACTAATTTCAAAAACTAACATAATTTTCAGAAATTAAAATAAAATCAATATCAAATGTTACGCTTTGAGTTTTATTCTAAAGGTGAAATACTCCTAAATCTTAGGTACACTTCATAGATTTGGAAGAAATTCATGTTTTACTCTTTAAGTTTATTTCGAAAAAATATATATATATGTTTTGATTTTTAAAATGTTACGAAAGCAAATGTAGTTGTAGCCATAATCATGCACAGAAATTGGAAGGTATGCTTCATATTTTCTTACCCTTATTAAAAATTAACATAGTTCGTTGTTGTGCTTTATTCTATTTTTCAAAGATATGATCTGCCTTTTTAAATAATAATTTTTAATGCACTACTTATCTTCCCAATTTTTGTAACGAGTGTTGTAAAATTCATGTTATTTTGAAATTAAAAAATATATTTTTTTTTAGGATACATTTTAAAAGGAAGCTTTTAACTTAGTCTAACTAATAGCGTAATTGAAAATTTATGATATGTATTTAGTTGGGACATGATCAAATTTTATATAAAATTCCATTTTTGAGACAAATTTTAAAATGAAGTTTGTAAAGTCTTAATTAAAGGGAAATTTATTTGAAAGTGGAGTATTTTGTATAATTATATATCTATTTTAAAATTACAAAATTGTATTTGTAAAAGACAAAACCTAAAGAGAAATGATTACTCCTTAAAAGGGAAGACACAAATGTGAGTCCAGTGTCCATATATATGTGGGACACAGTCTTTAAAGTTAATTCTAAAATCTTTCCTTTTTCTTTCTTTTACCCTATTTGTCCTGTTTTTAAATTTCAATACTATTTTAAATTATATTAGTAAGTTAAATACTTTAAATACTATTTTCATCATTATTTAATATTAAAATTGAACAAACCACAAAAATATATTTTTGATTTAGTACTTGAACCAAACAAAAGTAGTATGACTGTACATGATAGAATAAGTACCATTTATAAAGTCATGACCATGGGAGGAGGGTCTTTTATTTATGCAAAAAGCAAGTCACTTTGAATAGCATAACCTTTTTTTTTCCTTTTGAAAAAATATATTATCCAAAACACATTTTGAAAGAATTCTTATTCTTAAAAATATATTTTTTTAATAAATATTATCCAAATAATCATTGAGCTATGAGTAAACATTTCTTTTTCTTCTTTTCAAAAGTAAATTAGGAGAAAAATGCATGTTTCATAAAGATTATATTCTGACTAATTTTGAATAACCTTTCATCTTTGGCTATAGACAGGTTGCATTTTATTAAGGTTATGCATTTTAAAACAACCATATGTTTTTTAAAATATTATCTTCACATGTGTACTGAATTTCTTAAATGCATAGATTAATATAATATTAGAAAGAAGATTGATATAATCAAATAATTAATTGTTGTCATCACTTTGGTAGTATTGTTTTGAGTGAGAACATTGTTTATTTAGGAAATTATTAACCAATAGCAAATCTATTTAATTATAAAAGCTTAAGTTTGATTGTTGAATAGATAAAATATGAATTAACAGTGAATATGTTTATATGTTCACTAAAATAGAATAAATTTAAAAATATAAAAACGAAAATGTTGATTTAAGAAAATATGTCAATTAATCTAATAAATAGAGGAGAAAAGGAAGCAGAAGAGGTCACACCCCCTTCGCTTTCTCCGCAGCTGTCTTTTCTGTCACACTTTCTTTTTCCGCTTAATGTAATAAGAAGTTAATTATAACCATGACAATGAGTCCTATTTGATCTTCAAAAGAAGAAACAAAAAAGTCATATTCCTATATTTATTATCACATTTCTTTTTAATAATAATTCTTTATTGCTTTTACCATTTATGGTATACACACTAATAACCTAATACTAATTTTAAAATTTTTAAAATTTCACTCTTCAAATGATCAAAGCTTAGAACGTATTATACATTTAAGAACTTTTAAAATGAAATATATTTTAAAAAAAACTTTAAATTCTATCTATAAATGGGATAATATATAAGTTATTTAAATATATATATATATATATATATATATATATATATATATATATATATATATATATATATATATATATATATATATATATATATATATATTATTTTATGTCAAGATTTAGACTTATTTTCAAATTTCTTTCAAGTTTTTAAAATTAAGTTTTCGTTTTGTATTTGAGGTACTTTACATTTCTTATTTACTTTTAACCAAGTTAGAATGGAAGTAATCATAATAAACTAAAATTTCAATATTAAAAATAAGTTAGATAATTTTTATTTTTCTCTTTTATGAGTTGCAAGTTGCATCGATTAGAAAATGTAAAATTCCAACCTTAAAATCGAGAGAGATATTATATGTTAAATGAACTATGTTTTTTGTGTGTAAAAGGTTAGATGAACTACATTCATGTCAACAATCTCTTACACTTTTTAACGTAAATTTGGCTTCCAAAACTAAAATAAATATATAATAGAAAAATTAAAAAATTAAACTAATAAATAAAGATTTTACTCTTTTAACTAAGGTGCTTATTATTTTATGTTATATTTACATTGGTAGACATTCTAATTTATCATGTATGTTTGATGAATTTTATTAGGATATAATAGAAAATACATCTCTCATGAGAATGGAGATTTAATAGATTAATGTGTAAAAGAAATGGTTATTATTGAGGCTTAATTATTTTCATTATTTGTGATCGTTGGAATCAGGCTCGAAGGCAAGGTGGCTTTAATAACCGGGGCAGCAAATGGGCTGGGCCAAGCCACAGCCCAAGAGTTTGTGGATCAGGGGGCCCATGTGATCATTGCCGATATAGACACCACATTGGGCCCACAAGTGGCCGAACAACTAGGCCACACAGCCAAATTCGTAGAATGCGACGTGGCGCTGGAGTCTGAAGTTGCGGCCGCAGTAAACTTCGCGGTGACCCACCACGGAAAACTAGACATAATGTACAACAACGCCGGAATCACCGGACCGGCAGTGCCACCCAGCATAGCGGAGCTAGACCTAGCCGACTTCGACCGAGTAATGAATGTCAATGTCCGTGGAGTCGTAGCCGGAATAAAACACGCGGCTCGAGTGATGGTCCCAGCTGGGTGCGGGTCCATCCTATGCACATCAAGCATAAGTGGTCTCATGGGTGGGTTAGGCCCACATCCGTATTCAATATCCAAACACGCAATTCCAGGGATAGTGAGGTCGGCGGCGACGGAGCTGTGCCGTAGCGGGGTACGGGTGAATTGCATATCGCCGGCACCGGTAGCGACGGCGATGGCGGTGAAGGGGATAGGAGAAATGTACAAAGGGGTTAGCAAGGAAGAGATTGTTGGAATAATAAATGGACTTGGGGTTCTGAAGGGCGCAATTTGCGAGGAGGCTGACGTGGCGAAAGCGGCTTTGTTTTTGGCTTGTGATGATTCGAAATACATCACCGGTCATAATCTGGTTGTAGACGGCGGTTTTACTTCCTTCAAAAACCTCGACTTCCCTTCCTTCCATTAGTCTATTGCCACGTGTGTAGATAAGTAAAAAACCCATTCAAATATCATTCATCTTATTCTAATTTGGTCATCTTCCTTCTATGTACTTCCAATTATCAAATTTCGGTACATGTATTTTTAATATACTTTAATATTTGTACCAAATCTTAGGATTTTTTTTGCTTTAGCATATCAAAATCAAAAACTATTATTAATTATTTACAAATGTATTTTATGTCAAAAAGATTGACCAAAATATACTTTTCTTGTTCGTAACATTCTTTAAAGTTGTTATCTATTATGTACCTAAAGTTTCAAAACAAACCATTTAATTTGTTAAAGTTAGATAAATAATTCTTCTTACTTCTAAATAGTTTATCTGGCTTCTCGTACTTGATATGTTAAACGATGGGTTGATTTGACAACTTTTAATAATTTAATATCGGATTTTTTTATGATGATAGTAAACTCTTCTACTTTGCAACGTCTTCTTCAACTCTCCTTTGGCCACTTTGCAATGCATTTTCCATCACTACCAAGTGAAGAATAAAGGAGAAGGAGCTTTAGATCTGATCTTCGTCGTGCATCTCCTTTTCCCTCATCTCAATCTTTGTTTCTGTTGAATATCTTCGTGCACTTCATACGCTTTGCATCTTATTTACATCTATCTCCCTTCTAATGGTGTTAGCTGAAAGAGCTTTAGTTTTATCATTTAGATCTAAATTAAGAAGAAAAATAGATCGGAATGGGTGAACTTGAATGAATAAATATAGTTCTCGCTCTTTGCTAGATGCACTAACATCCTAGATTTATTTGATCAAAGAAAAAATGATTTATTTATTGTCTTAATTCTAAGTTCATATGTCACTCGTTATTAATCCAAAAACATGGTTATTAAGGATTGATAATCTAAGTATAATCACATAAGCTATAACATTTGGACTATTTAAAGAGTGGACTATTGTATGTATAACAAACCATAAGGACTAAATTCTAACATTTGAGATCTTATTGACTTCCTTTTAAATTAATCCAAACCAAAAAGATCACATTTGCAATTCAACATAATCTATAATACATTATCTAATATATATTTTAAATTTTAAAATTAATTTGACTTTATAACCTAACCTATTATATGTTTCTAATTTTTTTTCATCTTTATTTAATACAATTTTGCATTTAAATTTTTTTATACAACCAAACCATAAAAAAAAAATTATTTTATGCATTTACATAGTTTAGATCATATAATCCAATTTTTTTTCATAGAAAATTTACATATTGGTTTAACTCAATAAATCTGAAGGCGTGAATTCATACGGTCAATAAATATTTTTTAGTGTTTAGAGTTTAGTAAATTTACTAAAATCGGTAAGCTTTTTGTGTGTGCACGTGAATATATCTACGCAAATCTTTTTTTTTGTTTTTTTTTTTAATGAAAACAACTATTTCATGAAAAATAAAAACAACACGCTGACTCTTTCTATCTTATGTAGCATTCGTGGAAGACTTGCGAAGCAATTCTTGGAACGGTTGAGGTTGAGGTTGAGCATCTGTCATTGGCTAAACCACGAATGGTTAACTCATCAAATGAAAGTGACAGACTCTTTCTCACACGGTTAAGCATATTCTAACCTTTGTCTACGTTGGTATGAGATGTTATATTGATATTATCATTTGTTGTTTAAAAGGATGTCGAGTATCAAGTTCAATAATAATAGGCTTAACCATATAGGAAAAGTATCTGTCCATTGACCATTTGCACACTATGAGAAGAAGCCTATGTTTCGAATGTATAAGCCAGTGTATTACGAGAACAAGAAATAAATGACATGTACAAATAATTTTTTTCTTTGATGACATGTTTGAGAGCTATTTTAAAATAATTTAAATCGTTATTCTCTTCTAAAATCATTATAACTTATTGAAATTTATTTTTTACCATTAAATTATTTAAAGGCATAAAATAAATATCTAATTAATTTGGAGTGATTGAAGGAATTGATTTTGAATGTTGTTAAGTTTGAGGCCCATTAAAATTGGCCTAAATTCCACTTTTTATACCTTATACTTTTATGTTTTGTTACTACTTCATGTAAAAGAGATATTCAAGGTTTTTAGGAGTTTTTAACCTTTGATGCCTTTTATATTTTGGTTGAGTTTTCTCATTTGTACATTTACTAAATTCTTTTCTCATACAAAATCATACATCACTTAATCCCCACCCCCAAATGGCAAGAAAATTGTTGAATACAAATGAGTAAAATAAAGTACAATTTAGATTGAACGATTTTTCGATATAAAGCATGTATTGTAACTAAGAGCTTTCATCAATCTTTTGATATTGACTATTTTGAAACTTATAGTCCTGTTGTGAAACTCATAACTATACATATTTTGCCTACACTTGCTTTTGCTCATAATTAGACTGCTGGTCAAAGTTGACATTAATAACAACATTTTACATAGAATTTTATATACCACTGTCTACATGGAATAACCTTTTATTTTTATCTTTCAGTATGCCTCGTATTCGGTTTGTCGATTAAATAAGGCACTATATGGTATTAAACAAGCACCACTGGGTTGGTTTTGATAGACTCACTTGCTTTCTTCAATGAGTTGGTTTTGTTCTTTTAGAAGCTGATAGCTCTTTATTGTTTAAACATATACTAACACTTATTGTCGTTATGTGTTAGTTTAATATTGATGACATTCTCGTTATGGGCGACTTCGCCTCCAAAATCTCTCACTTGTTGCTACTTTACATGCCACTTTTTCTCTTAAAGACTTGGGCAAACTTCATTATTTCCTAGGTATTGAAGTTTCTTATCTTTCGACTAGTGGGTTTACTTCTATCTCAATCTAAGTACATTATAAATTTAATTCACAAGACTAACATGACTGCTACAAAGCCGATTGCTACACCAATGGTGAATGGTTCGTTACCTTCAGCTCATGGTGGTGATCAAATTTTTTTGATGTGCACAGTTGTACAGAAGTGTGATTAGGGTGCAACAACATGCTGCCTCAACTCGCCCTAACATATCCTTTGAAGTTAATAAAGCATGTCAGATTATGCATGCTCGAAAAGTCACCCATTGAGAACTTGTAAAATGAATACTTTGATATTTGCATCATACTCTTTTGTTTCATAAACCGACTGGCTTTTCTATTCATGGTTTTGCTGACTCAGATTGGACTTCAAACCCTAACAGCCATAAGTCCATGTCAGGTTATTGTGTTTATTTTAGTGGCAATCTCATTTGATGGGAGCTGAAAAAATAATCAATTATATGTTGTTCAAGTAGTGAGGTCAAATATCATTGTTTGGCTACTGAAGCTATTGAATTGGTATGGTTGAGTTGTTTATTTGATGATATTAGACTTATTTTTGTTCGACCATCTTCCATAACTACATAATAACTACATAATAACTACATATGGTGTGATAATTTAAGTGCAATCCACTTAGTTGGCAACCATATTCTTGAATCTAAAAGTAAAGATGTGGAATTAGATAGTTATTTTGTTCGTGATTTAGTGATGCATAAGAAGATTTTTGTGGGTGTGTTAAGATTGAGGCCCATTCATGTTGGCCTAAAGCCCACTGTTTGTACCTTATTTACTTCTTCTTTTTTTCTTTTGTTTAGATTATTAGTAATAGATATAAAAAGAGATATTCATGGTAGATAGAGAGAGAAGTAATAATGATTTAGAAGGAAGGGGATGGGAGAGGGAATTGGATTATGAAGGGGAAGAGATGAATACAAATATTATACATATAGAATGTGTGGTGAAGTTGCATGTTGGACACGTGTATGTGAGTTTGAGTTATCCATAATATATTATCAACTATCAACTACTACTCTCTCTCTCTCTCTCTCACTCTCAAATCGACACACTTTCCCTTTCCATGTGAGGGTGGGGGACATCCAATCGCATTCATCCCCTCTTCTTTTCTTTTCTTTTTTCTTTTTAAAATCAATCTAATCTGATTTAAGGGCTAAATTACTAACAAAAAAACCCCCCAATTTGGTGCCTAAAAATCTACTTCAACTTTCCAAAATTCTTAAAAAGCCAATTATTTTATTAGTTTTAAATAAAATTCCTTTAACTTTTCTTTCAAATATATTTCTATACTAACTCTTATGCTTAAAAACAAAATAAAAAGACTTTTACACCCTATTTTTTACCATCCAAAATCAATATCAAATTGATAGATTAACACCATTCTTCAAATTTACATCAATATAATCTATCCATATCTTTACATTTCTATTTCTATGAATTTTCACCTGGCTTTTTCGCTCTAAAATAATCCATCGTCCAAAATTCACAAATCACAATAAATCAGCATTCAAATAAACATCGTAATCACATCAATATAAATATAATATAAATAATAGACATATTTATTTATTTGAAAATAATAAAATATTTATTTACTAATTTAAATTTATTTTTTCTGAATTTTTTAATAATTATTTTCGTAAATATTTCATCAAAATCAAAATTTCTATAAAATTAAGACTTCTTAAATTTGGCTATTCTTTTATTTATGATCGCTCAAATCTAAAAGATTTTTTTAGTAGGCAATAGTTTAGATTTGACACATAATCGTTTAAATTTAGTCATTTAGATTTAATCGTTTAAATTAGGTAGTTAAATCTGAATGATTTTTTTTCAAGATCATCGTTTATATTTAGAACACGATTTGTTATATTTGGCAATCTAATATTCTTTTAAGAAAAATATAAACAAAAATAGCGAAGAAAGAAAAAGTTGATGGAAAGAAAAAGAAAAAAAACATTAGAGAAAAAAGATGACGATGAAAAAAAGAAAAAGAAAAATGACACAAGAAAGATTATATATGAAAAGGAAGGGAAATAGAAATATTTTATAAATTTGTAGAATAAGAGAGAAATAGGCTATGGAAAGAAGAAAAATCGCAAAAGAAGGAAAAAAAATCACAAAACAGAATAGAAGAAAGACGACAATAAGGAAGAACAAACCTGATAGTTTTTTAAAAGATGACAAATTTCATGGACTTTTTTAATTTGTGACACGGACCGTAAATATTTTGTCCGTTTCTTCTATTTATGAAAATTAACCCTTCTATTTATCCATCACATTAATAATTTAAATCTTGATTAAAACATAAAATTTAAAAAATCTCACGAAATTTCAAAATAAAAAGTTCTCCTTAAATCATACCAAAATAATAATTAGTTAAAAAAATTCACTCATATATCTATTAGAGTATCACTGTGTGTTTATTTGACAATTACTTGTATGTTAATTACAATAATAACTATTGAAATTGGTTGTGTATGTGATCAATCACTCCGTGTTAATAGTCAAATAAATTTAAAACTATGATGTTAAATTAAAATTTTGGTTCATGAGGCGATTGGTGTAAAATTTGAATCATTGAGAGTACCGTACTTTTTAACTTCTTTTAAGCTTCAAGGGTATTGATGAAATTTTTCAATAGTTTTGAGATATTTTTTAAATAAAAGTTTAATGATTTCGATCTAAAACTAATTGTAGAGATATTTTTGAACCCATTTTGAAAGTTTAGGATATTTTTTTAAACCTTTTCAAAGTTTGAGGTATTTTTTACACATTACAAAGTTTTGAGACTTTTTTTTTTTTTTTTAATTCAATCTAATTTAAACAAATGTTTTGAGTTTAAATTTCACGATTAATTTATTGATTTTCACATGGAATATGATCTATTTATAATAAATGTACACAAAGATATAAAATAAATAATCCCTAAATAATTGGAGAAGGTGCAAACCATAAAATGAATATACAAATGTTAGAAAACGCTATTATAGACTTTCCATAACGTTCTTGAAAAGATGTCGTAGTCCATGTTATTGAAGGTCTATGACTTTCCATAGCATTTTTTCAATTCTATACAAATGCTATAAATAAGTCTATTTTGATAGTGCATAGATGATACTATAAAAAAATTTCATATTGTGGAAAAAAAAAACGTTATTGAATAGTTTTGATAGCGTTTTTTATAAGGAAAATTGTATTGGGTGGCACAACATAAATATCATTTAGCAATATTAGCACTAACCATTTCAATTTTGGAAACATAGCAATTTTCTAATTTTGGTTGATATTTTATATTTTAATCTTTTCTTTATTCCAAAAATGTCATCTCTAAATCTCCATTGTTTTTTCTTTTCCTTCTCCTTTTATTTTAATCGTTCCTGTCACTTTTTCATTCTCTTTTTATCGTTCATGTTATTGTCACTTTTTCTCTTCCTCTTCGTGGTGATCTTCTCCGTCACTCCTTCAATCTCCATCATTCTTAGTTTTTCCTTTTCGCTACGTATCTTCTTCTCGTCTTCTTCTTCCTCTTCCCCACCGTTCTTGTTCATGTATGTATTTCTTCCTATATTCTTTTCTAAAACCCTAATATTCTTTCCTATATTTTGGTGGCCGAAATTGGTAAGGGACTTTGATCATCATCTTTTTTCTTTCTTCTTTTGTGAATTGATCATCATCTATGATTTGTTCTTCCTCATCTCTTTTATTTGTCTTTTTTATTTGTTACTCATCTCTTTTACCGAAAAGAGCTTTGCATAGCTTTGTTTTATTTATTTATGTTTGGTTCTTTTTTATTTATAAATTTGTATCAGTTTTTTATATTAGTGATATGATGCACTTATATTATATGTATTGGTTGACTAATACACTTACTATGTATTTTTCATTTTTTCAAAATTGTTGCAGTTCATTGTAGTTATGGTTAAGCTTGCAGTAATTTTTTTTTTCATGTGGTCAATGGATGAGCGTTAATGCTATGTGGATTACAAAACAAATTGTGTTTTGGTTGATGAAGTGATATCATCATTTGATTCTTTTTTTGGTGTGAACTTGATACGTACTGAAATTCAAGTTTAATCATAATATAGAAGTTTCAGTTTTATTGCCTATAGGTAGTAATGATACTTATTGTGTTCTTAGGATTATTGAAGATAAAGATGTGACTTAGTTCTTGAGATTAATTAAGGATCAATCTACACAATGTCCTTTAGTTGCTCATTTTATATATACAGTTTTGGATATTTAATTGATTCTTCAGCTTATTCTTCCATAGTTGAGACTGATTTGGGAGGTGAATTAACAATTTTTAAAAATGTTGATATTACCACTATTAAAAATGAATTGGCTTTTAAGGAGAAGGAGTTGTTTTGTACGTAGTAAAGAAATTTTGTTGAAGTCATTCCGTTGTCAAGACTAATTTTGAGTTTAAGACATTGAGATCTAATTCAAGATCTATTGAGTTGGGATGTAATGAAGATTGTTGTCTTTGGTTTGTTAGAG
The DNA here is from genome assembly GCF_000004075.3 of Cucumis sativus. Classification (NCBI taxonomy): domain Eukaryota; kingdom Viridiplantae; phylum Streptophyta; class Magnoliopsida; order Cucurbitales; family Cucurbitaceae; genus Cucumis; species Cucumis sativus. Next base: position 24,055,130 of record NC_026657.2, read on the forward strand.
CATCACGTTATATGTATTAGTTTTGTATATTAATGTTGTAATATGTACTTATATTATATGTATTAGTTGGTTGATATACTTACTACATGATTTTCATTTTCTCAAATTTTAATGCAATTCGTTTTAGTATTATTAAGTATATGAATGATATAACTTAGTGTATCAAACATATAATATGTATCAATGTTTACTAGTGAAGTATATTAAGTGTATCAACAGAGAACCTCAAATGTATCAAGTGTATTTTAATCAATTGTGTATATCGGTAAATATAGAAAGTGTACCAATACATCAAGGGTATCAAACATATAAATTGTATCAAGTGCATTGAATTTTTCGAGTGTATCTGTGAAGTATAAAATGTTTATCAGTAGTGTATTTGGTGTATCAAACTTATAGAGAGTGTATTAAGCTCATCAAGTGTATGAACAAAACACAACAAGTGTATGAACAAATCGTAACAAATGTATTGACAATGTAACAAACGTATTATGTTTAGTGCATCAATGTATTTAATTGATTGAGTGTATTTGCAAAATTTAACAAATGTATCAACAACATATTAAGTGTATCAAACCAATTATGTATATCAAACCAATTATGTGTATCAAGTGTTATTTAATTCATCGAGTGTATCAGCAAGAATAACAAGTGTATAAAAAACACATCAAGTGTATCAACAACATATCAAATAATGCGCAAAAATGTTTATAGTTCTAGATGGTATGTTTGTAATTTTGCCATTTTTGCAAATCCAAAAATGGTGTGCCATGGACTTAATTTATAAAACTAATTATGCTATATTTGCAAGAGCCCCTTTTTATAACATCATTGGAAACACGTTTTTTATAACAGCATTGGAAAAACGCCATCAGATTTGACATCTTCTCGCCAAACCTTTCTTCTCTCTTATCTTCTAAAATGCCTAAAGATCCTTACCACATAGTTATACTCGTACTTTGAGAGTCTTCCTCGCAAATTACTTTCTATCACAAACTCCACTTCAAAACGACTTCTTTTAATCCAAAAAGCCTAATTTAGAATACTTAGAGTTAACCCATTCAAGTTAATTTTGTCTCCCCTCTCGTTTTTTCACTCTCTTGCTTTGTCTATAATCACACATAATCTCCAACGCTCTACTCATGTGCCAGCCTGTTGGATTTTGTGTCTTAAAACTCATAATTTGTGGATATCAAATTATTCTATTATTCAATAAAGTTATTTTTGAAGTATTATTCAATAATTTGTTATTGAATAAAGAGATTTGCTTATGAAAAACAAAAAATCAAATTAACAAGGTTTTTTTATTATAGTATGCGTATTTGAACTTTATGTACAGACATAAACGTGGATCAAATTCGAATAATAGTTTAAATGGTCTATAACATAGGAGTAATTAAGGTTGGTGCCTTATTTTGGGGACACTATGAATGCAATTCACTTTGTAGTTAGTAAAAATAGTAGGACCCCAAGACACTCACGTAGAGATATGTGAGTGGGGACATCCTGTATAATGAAATTGTATAAGGCCGAATAATGAAATAGTCACTTTTACACTATAATATTGTTAAGTGATTAAAATTGATTATTTCGACTATTGATGACCTAGGTAATTCGACCTTAATCATGAGCTAACTATGAACTTTCATTCACACAAAATTATCCTTAAATCTACATAGGTGTGGATAGCTCATTAGCATTAGTTCAATAGACCTCCCAATAAGGGGTAAGACCTAGTAGATAGTTGGGGACATAGGGTGTAAGACGAAATTCTCTCTTGCCCGCTTTTACGGGGTTAGTAGATAGGTTGTTCTTGCAATTATTTTATATTTGTCTAAAGTTAATTTCAACATTTTCTGTCAATGAATAGACCTTCAAATAAAATTGAACTTGGCCATTTCAAAAGTAGCTTTAGCTATGTGAAAATTACTCCCACCCATATCCTACGTATTTGGACCAAAATCTGATTACAAACATTTTGTAACTCATTTCCAAACACAGTCCAAAGCGACGGCTTATATCTACTAAATAAATGTGTATTCAACTTGTAAACCTTTGGAGGATAGTTCTAGAATCGTATATGTTGTAAATTGTAATTGCAATGCATCACAATCCATATCTAACTTTGTTGACTTAACGAGAGAAGAGAGAAAGAAAGAAAGAAAGAAAGAAAGAAAAAAGTTGGGATTTATTAGATACAGTTGAAGGGAGAAAAGGGCAATGAACAGCAAATTGAAAGTAGTGTGCATATTTGAGTTCTCCTGTACTTTAGTTTTTATTTATTTTAGTCTCCTATATTAAAAAAGTGAACATTTTAAGAAATGGATTAAAAAAAAAAGAATTAAAATAGTTATATAGATGTAATTAAAATGAAGTGCAGAAAAATAGATAGAATGAAGCATACATAATAAATTAACGAAGGGGAAAAGGAAAAGAGTAGAAGAGAAAAAGAGGTATATATAAGTGTGATTAATATATAGAGTTGAAAAGATTGGAAAAGGTTAGAAAGGTTTTGTATAGAAGAAATGGCGGTGAATTTTGGAGAAGGGAATCACGAGAAACTTGGGGTTTGTTATACAACAAATTTATTCCAAACTTTGCCTCTCATCTCCTCCAACCCCATTATTAATTTACCTTTCCAATTTGCAATTAATGTGTGGCGTGGTTCCAATGGCAATCACAATACAATCCTCTCTTATTAATATATATATATAATATCTATATTTCTTTACATTCCCACCTACATACAATATTATATTATGTGACGCATAACCTATGTTTTAGCTTCAATAATATTTATCAAAAATATGTTACTTCCTACATTTTGATCTATATAAAATATTCTTTTTATAAAAAAGGTCGTGTTTAATAACACTATATTTTGGTTAACATATGTATATGTAAGTGATTAATTATAAGGTTTAAATTTGATTTAATGCTCATGTGATTTGTTGCATTGTACATCACATCATGACTTCCCCCCCAACTCATAGAAATCGATCTTCCTCTACAATTTAATTTTAAGATCATCCATTTATACACGATTTTGCTCTCAAGTTCGATTAACATTATCATTAGCTTTCTTCATTATTCCTCTGATCTCTGTTTACCATTTACTTGATTTCTCTAATGCAAATTATTAACAGAAAATTAGTAGACTTTAACTATGGAAACCATTTTTAATTAGGTGGCTCAACTTGGAAACCCTTTTCAATAGGTAAGAAAATTGTTACCAACTTCTAAAACTATTTTCTTTTCGTTAGATTTTAAGGTTTAATCCTTGTATCATGTATTGATGATATATGTTTTACCTATCTAATTGAGTTTTGGTTATGTTTATATTACAAAAATGATAAGTTGTTAATTAGATATGACCAAATATACTTTCATCGAAATAAGGTGTCTAAATCGATCGGATAAAGTGCATCATTAAATTTATATAAGTTTAAAATAAGTTCAAAATTAATATTAGCATTTTCTATTTTCTTTTAGAATATTATATTACAAATTGAAATAAACCTATCAAAAGATAATTCAAGAGAGTTACGTTCAAAATGGTAGAAAACATCATATTTATACGAAAATAAAACAAATGAAACGGTTATCTTAGTTGTCTTTTAATCATTTTGTTGATTACGTGAAGAAAAAGAAAACGGATACAACGGTTACAATACTATCTTTACAACAGGGAAAAAGAGTACTAGTAAATATCACATGACTATATATATATATATATATATATATATATATATATATATATATATATATATATATATATATATATATATATATATATATATATTTGTTAATTTTGAATGTTTATTAAATTTGAATTAGTAATTTTGAATTTTCATATGACAGAGAGGCATTCTTCTTTCTTCTTAATGATTGTACAAGATACAACTTATAAATTTGAATTAGTAATTTTGGCCAATATGAAAATTGGGTTCATCCTTATTGATTTTAAATTCAAATTTGGGTAATATAATACTTACAAAAGAGAGAAAGAAAGGATGAAATGAAATAATTTGGCTTTTTTTTTCTTTTAATTATTTTTCCTCTAGTCCAATTTTAAAAGTTTATTTGTTTTTCATTTGTTTTTCATTTTCACTTCTTTCTACTGGACTACATTGATTCATTAATACCAAAGCTTACGTATTTTATTAGGGGTGTAAAAATTGAATGTTTACAAATCATACCAATCTGAGTTGATCCAGTTTGATTTCAACTGATTATTTTTTAATTTAAACTGAATGGAATATTTCAGTTTGGCTCGATTTGACTTGGTTTTTCTAAACTACATAATTTGAAATAAAAATATCTAGGGTTTGATATGATTTGCTACGAACCACATAATTTGTGTATGGATAGACATTGATAGTGGCTATTAATGTTTCTTGACACTAAAATCTTTGACTATCAACAATTGAAAATAACAGTCACATAGTTAACAATAGGACTCTACAAAACACAAACTTGTTAATGACTAAGTCACGAACCTCGCTTTCTTTAAGACTTTTGGCGGTTCTAATTTTGGTTGTGCAAACAGTTTTGAAGGAACCACGACATCCTTAGGATAAAACAACCACAAAAATATACGATCAACTTTGCATGAAAACTGATCGACGAAACCAACACCTTTTCGAAAATAAGAAACCGATGGAAATCAAAATTTGATAAAAATTGTAAGAAGAGAAAGAAGAATGTGAAGATGAGATATGTTGTGAAAAGTGGGAGGAGAGTTATGATTTTTATAGTTTGTGTGAAGCCAACAAAAGAAAATGTGACGTGTTCTACCATAGAACGTGAGTTTGTTTTTGTATGACGTGTGAAGGAGGATCATTTCGTTTGTGCCACGTGAATGGCCACTGTTGAATGTCGAACGCCTATCGTGAAGTATAGTTCGTAAAGAAAAGATAAATAAATAAAAAATATTTTATTTTACCCACAAATAATTAAATAATCTTTTACAAAAAGTTATTTTCTTTTTTACCTCGCCACACGCTCCACCCCACCAGATAAGCAAAGACGATGGTGGTGCGCGGAAAGATCATCATACCCGCATTTGTCTAACTCCTCACCCTTTCCAAAACATGGGTATCCATATTTGCTTTGCTAATGTTGATGTGCATACGTAAAAGTGTCTTATTGAACCTTTACGTAGTGTAGATGATTTAGGATGTACTAGAGTAACTCTTGGTTTTGAACTCTACCTCTAACAACATCTCACAAACAACATTTCTAAGGGGTAGTTCAAAAGTTCATGCTTTAAACCCTAGCATGTGTATCATACTTTAGTGAATGCTTTAGAGAATATGCCTAAAAATTCATAAGAGGTAGCTTTGACTCCCACATTCACATAGGTAAGTGTATCCAACATACTCACGTAGCTAGGTATTCTACTTGACATCAAGTATATATCTCATTAAAAATGAAATTCAACCTTTTCATATGGTTCAGGATATCATGATGTGACCTTAGGTCACAAGAAGGAACTCTATATATCTTTTTTGCATGACTCATTTCATATGATTGTGATAAGTCATTTCTCTTCGAACCAATTTCTTGGGATCTCCATTCTACAGGTTGAGTTTTTCTCATAGGTGATTCATTTTTCTATAAGCATGTGTCTCATCCTTTATGAGGTTTTAAAAATATTTTCTTTTAGCCCGTTCATTTGTCAAATGATCTGTCAGATTTTCATTAGTCTGTATATGGTCCACTCTAACAACACCAATTTTGAGGAACTTTCTAATAGTGTTGTGCTTACGATGAATGTGAGGAACTCTCTTCTAAGCTCTCATCTAAAATAGAGAAGAAAGGTAGGGGATGAAGTTGAGTTTGATCTCTAGTTTTTTGCAGATGTTTTCTTAAGGAAACAACCTTGTATTTATAGGCGAGGGCCGAATGGGACTTAACATCTTTGGACGTCATTAGTTCCTTGATAAAGTTGTGTGGTGCCGCAGACATCTCTTTCGTTCTTTTCTAACATCTATGCCAACCATTCTTTTCTTCTAGTGGTGTCGTTCGTCTAGCATCATTCAGCTTATTGCCTAGTTGGTGCGCGCCTTCTTACCTCACTTTTATCACTTTACTATTCCTCTTTCTTTTGCCTAAAATCTCTTCATTTAGACATTAAAACATGATAAACATGTATTTTGCTCTCTTGATACTTGTAACATGTTATCATCTTATTTTGTCTATTTTGCTACGCATTTTCTTTCTTTTTCTGTTAATGCTTCATTATTTTATCTAAAAAGTCATAATAACTTGTATTTCTACAAGTTATTAACTACACACAATGCATCAAGATGGCTGGTATCAATTTTTACCATAAGAAAATCTCTGATAACAGGTTTCTAAGCCATCATGCTTCTTTACTCGCAATTGCTAGTGCTATTCACCTTTGACTTCATCGTTACTTGAGCTAAAGTAGTTTGTTTCTTGGATTCGAGAGAACAACTCCTCCTGCTATATTAAAGATATAGCCATCGGTAGACTTTGAGTCATCCAAGAAGTAGTTCAAGTTAGCATCACTATAGCTTTCAAGAACAAGGAGACACATTTGATAATGTAATCTTACGTTTAAAATTTTCTTTAAGTACCTCATAATCCTTTCTATAATATTCCAATGCTCTAAACCAGGTCTGCTTGTAAACCTACAGAGTAATCCTACAACATAAGCTATATCAGGTATAGTGCAATCAACAACATATGCGAGATTGCCTATGATATTCACATACCCGGATTGCTTAACATTGTCACCAGTGTTCTTGAACAACTTTATACTAGGGTCATAAGAAGTATGTTCTGGTTTACATTCAAAGTAATTATATTTCTTTGGATTAATCTCACTACGTAGAAAAGAATCTACTTATTAGACTAGTTACTTTTATTCCTAAGATTGTACTCCTTTCTTCTAATTTTTTCATATCAAAGTTTGCACTCAACATAGTTTTTGCATCATTTGTGACATGCAAATTTAACCCAAGAATTAACCAATCACCTACGTAAAAATATAAGATTGTGCAAAGATTGTTTTCAAACTTATGGTAGATGCATTGGTCACTTTCATTGACTTTGAAGCCTTTAGGCAATATTAGGCTATCAAAAATTTCATGTCATTGCTTAGGAGCTTGTTTTAGACTATAAAGAGAATTGTCTAATTTACAACCTTTGTTTTCTTAACCATGGACAACAAAGCCTTCATGTTGTTCCAGATCTTTTCTTCTAGTTCTCCATCGAGGAAATCAGTCTTAACATCCATCCACTAGAAGGTTGTTTATGGAAGCAAGAGAAAACAATACACAGATTGATGTTACCTAGTGACTGGTCAGAATGTCTCAAAGAAGTTTTCTCTTTGCCTAAAACCTTTGGCTACTGACCTAGCTTTAAACATGTCTATTGTTCCATCAAGTTTGAGTTTCTTCTTTAGAATCTACTTATAACTTATAACTTTACAACCTAGAAGTAAGTGTACTAGATGTCAAGTCCTATTTGACTAAAGAGAGTCAATATCATCATTTATAGCTTCTTGCCATAAGTTAACAATGTTATTATGTTTGAAGTGTTAATTGTTTAAAAAGACTTTGAAGATTAAAATTTTACTAAAATGTCACTCACTAAGCTTTATACTTTGAACTTTCAAAATGTTATCATGCTTCTCTTCCCCTTCTCCTCCAAGTAACTAAGAGTTCCAGGCGTCTAACGAAAGTTGTTGTCTGCCTTTGTTGCATAGAGGAATCATACTCTCGTCGCATAGTCTTTAGCATAGTATAGACATCATAGCTAGTTTGTAAGAAGTGTAATAATTTATATGGTGTCCAATTGTACTTTTGAGTTATAGTTGGTTTGAAAGTGTACAGAGTGTGGAAATTAATAAAGTTAAGTATTTGTTATTCATTATTGTTGTTTGTAGCTTCTCTGTCTTAAAAAGTTGTAGTTAATGTTGCAATAATTTAAAGTTTAGGGTGGCTAAGTGTAACTAGGTGAGGCGATGGAATATGGTCAATCAATCGTTGAAATATGCTGTATTAGGAGTAAGCTTGAACATAAAAGTTAGGTGTTGAGTTCGAATGAGACCTTAGGGTAAGTTTGGGAAGTTTAGTTAGGCTTCAAGTATATCACCCATCAAGGGATGTTGACACTTCCCTTATATGTCACATCCTCTCTCAATTCATGTAGGTGAATTAGAAGGGGGTGTGACGAAACCAACATTTAGAAAAATGAATTTTGAGGTTTACTGGTTAATCTCTCCTAATTCATATGAAAAACCTAGGTTACCATCTCTGGTGATCCTTGTGGGCTAACCTTTAACTATTGAAGAAAATCTTTATGCATTATGCTTAACTCTTTTCGTAGATATACCATGCTAGGTTCTAATAATGCGACTAAGATGTCGTCTAGGTTAGAGTTATGCGATAAAAAGGTGCATGTCCTATCTATGTGTTGCTAAATGCATAATGATTAATGTTTAGTACAAGTTTTTCTCACACTTGTCCATGTGTAGGCAAATCAATAGGTTTTCCTAGTTAAGCCAGGGTCAAACATACAAAGAGTTTCTATCAAATTTAATTATAAAACTCACTTCTAATTTCAGGCAGTATAAATTCTATACAGTATAAGTATAAAACTATGTTAATTTAAATATTTACACATAGAATTTTGTAGTAGGTGGATAGGATGGAATGATTGTGAACTAACTTGCATTAAGAAAGAGGAAGTAAAGTATTCACATTTTAGGTGATTTAAGTCATGGGAGATGTCCTTAACTCGATATAGATCACTTAAGCATCTTTTATTTAAGGTGAGAACCTCTCGACGCTTAAACACCACCTTGTTCTCCTTTCAAGACACAAATGACAAAGAAATATTAAATGATATATATCTAAATCTCCTTATTTATAAGCATCACATTGTTTCTCTATTTAAGGTGAGTAACCTCTCAACACCTAAACACCATACTTGTTGTCCTTTGGTATTAATATTTGTAAATGTTTTTAGTACATCTATAGTATGAATATTATAGGTAAAAATAGTATCAGATAATGGCGTTTTAGTCGTCTCACGTTTTGCTATTTTTAAAAATCTCCCCATCTAACTCACTAATTAATTTTTATAAATGATTTTAAATTTGTCACACTTATTATACACAATATCAAAAAGTAGGTTTATTTAATACTTTCTAAAAGTTTAAAGATGAAACTATTGGGAACCAACCTTTTATTGACTCATTTATGTGAAAGTTAAGAAAAACATGACAATAAAAATCAATGATCTTTGGTTTTGAGCTTCTTTTTTTTAAATGTTATAAATTGAGCTTCTTTATAATAAAATAAATATTCATGGTACTAATTTAATTCTAAAAACATAAGTGAGAGTTTAGGAATTTATAATTAAGATTGTCATTACACTTGTTTTCAATTTTGCTTATACTTAATACACCTTATACACATATTTATATACATAAATATTGAAAACGATAAACTATTAAATGTTTTTAAGTTAATTGCAATTAAGTAAATATGTCTAATACCATTTGGGTAAATAAAGAAACTTGACATTTTTGTAAATAAGTTGATCTTTGTCAATTTTAGGACCAAAAATGTCGTTTTTGAAGAGGGCGTTTAAGACAAAAAAAAAAAAAAAAAAGAGTTAATAGTCCTATGTTATATATTATATTGTTGAGTTATAGTGGTTTGCGTTTGAAATGCAAATTATTTTAGTTTGAGTTACAATGAGATGTGTTTGTGGTTTTTTTACAATAAATATATATTTTCTTTTTTCAATCCTTTAACAAAAATTTTAAATCATTTACGTATCAAGTATGTATCAATGATGTATTAAGTATATATACAAGGTGTATCAAAATATCAAGTGTATATTATGAATTTTTTTTTTCTTTTGCCATTTTTGTAAAAGTAAATAAGGACCTAATTTTTCAATTAAACTTATTTTGTGAGACAGGCTAGAAGCTCTCTTTAGCTTTCACATGACAATATTAAAAGTTTTAACTTTTTTTTTTTTAGTTCAACATTTAGAGTATTGATCAAATTATATATCTTAGTCAATGGAACTGCATTCATAATTAGAATGATTTTAAACTTATAATTATTAAATACATTAATATTTATTATTGTTAACACGAACGATCGTTTACCATGATCAACACGATCATTTAAATTTGAAGCATTTTTTCATTGTTTAAAATGAACTACGCGATCATATTGACATGATCTAAACGACAGTTTAACATGGTTAAAACGATCGTTTCACATGGTCAACACGATCGTTTAATTCAAAGTTTTTAACGATCATTTTTACATTAAATTATACGATCGCTTACCATAATCAATACAATTATTTTTCATGATCCACACAATCGTTTAGCATGATCAGCACGATCGTTTAAATTTGAAGTCTTTTTCCTCATCGTTAAAAAGAATTACACGATCGTGTATCATGACCTAAACAATAGTAGATAACTTGTTTAGACTATAGTACACAATTGTTTAGAAGAAACTACTCGCTCGCGTGTGTGGTCAATTAATCATATGTTGATTGGAGCATTTTTGATATTTTTCATTGTGGGCCTATGAGCTTTTTTTTTTTATTTTCAAAGTTGTTCTACACAGTGTAAATATTTTACCGGTTTAATATGTATTTAAAAAACCTCAATTAATAAACTCAAATATAAGGATTTTTATCACTATCCAAATGTGAGTTTAACTCAATATTAATTAAGATAACTTTTTGTCCTAGCTAGAAGTCGAAGATTCAAACCTAATTTCGACGATTGTGTTAAAAATATACCAAACATTTGATATGCAATAAACTGTTAATGACAGTTGAGGAGGACAAATAACAAATATAACCCAACATATATATTAATCAACCTAAACTGATAGAATTTTTCCTACTCAATGGTTAGGTAAAAACTTGACTAAAAAATTATTAAAATATGACAAAACTGTTATTATTATTTTTTTTTTAAGAAAAATATAACACAATCTTAGATTTTATCAAAAAAAAATTAAAATTTGAATTTTTTTATAAATACTTGTTTTTATCATTATACTATATTTAAACATACCTCAGTTAAAAATGGGAATACCCTATAAAAAGTAAATATATAAACAAGTACATCTTTGAATAACCCATCAAAATGGTTAAATAAATAACAATTTCTTGAAGAAAAGAGACCGAATACATACAAATTGCACCTCACAACTTCACACTTATCTTTAATTATTTTTTATGCTACTTTTCTTTTATAAAATAAAATAAAGGTAAATCAGTTTTTTCAAAAATGCACCGTTTCACCGTTAAAATATGAGAAATTGTTTTAAATATCAAACTTTTTCAAAATATTTATAAATATAATAAAATACTACCATTTATTTGTAATAGTGGTAGGCCGAACATAGATAGTAATCTATTTTGTTCTATTGAAGTTCATAATAGATAAACAATGAAAGTTTGCTATATTGGGTAAATATTTTGATTCTTACAATATTTAAAAGTAGTCCTTAAAATATTTGAAAAGTTATTTTTCAAATCTCTAGTATATAGTTAGGTGTGCTAAATACACAATACTCGCTCAAACGCCATGTTAAAATTTAAGTGTCAAATTTGTAATTTAATATAGTAAAAAATTGAATATTTAATGATATATATAATAGTTGACGTGTGAGAATCTTGTCACAATTGTTATAGGTCTTAGTTTAAGCATTTGGTCAAGTAGAAAAAGATATTGATATATACTGTTATGATGTTATGACAGCACACTTCAATGATGTTCAAGTTAGTGTATGAATGAAGGAGTGTCGAGTTGAACGTAGTCTGATCGAGATTAATCCCCATCAACTTTGAGTTTAAGGATTTGATTAAGTAGTCAAATAACATGTTGAAGAAGATATTTATATGTATTGTTATAATGTTATGACAACACACTCTAATGATGATTAAATTAGTACATAACATAGAGAAGTATCAAGTCGAACTAGGTAATATTACATACCTTTCTAGTTTGATCGAGATAAGTCCCTTTTTTTGTTCATTTACTTGTCTTGTGACTAATATAAGGAGATAGAAGAAAGAAGTGTGTTATTAAGATTGATGAGTTGTACTCATCAATTAATTATTCTTTTTAGTATAATTAAGAATGAGAATTCAAATCCTTGTGAGCATTAATATATGGCAACGATCAACAATGGGACCTAGGGTTAAATGTACTTACATATAGATAAAAAAAAAGAAATTGTAGTGAAGAGGAGGAGAATTGAGGGAGAGAAAAAGAGAGGAATGGAGAGGGAGGGAGGGAGAGAGAATATGAGAGATTGGCGGTCTTCTCTTTCTGTTTTTGCTCTGAATTTCTGATACGTAACGTTCAAACTTTGGAATATATTTCTCTTTCATTTCTTCTCTCTCTCTCTTTTAAAAAGCCTTTTCCCTTTTCTCTCTCTCTTTAACTGCCTTTCCTCCCCCTTCTCCTCCCTCTTCTCTGCAGTTCTCTCCCTCCACCAAATGCTTCCCAAATCCACCGGAATCCTCTGGCTCGACGGCGACCATGAAGACGCCACTTCTTGGATAACAACAACCAACCACGACAACCACCACTCCCTCCCCGTTCCACCTGCCCCCTCCATTTCCTCCTTCAAATCCATTCTCCAATCCGACTGCTACATCAACTCTTCTACTCCTCTCAATCCTTCTCACCAAGATTTCCATTCCCTTTCTTCTCATCCCCACATTCCTGACCTTCCTTTCTCCTCCAATCCTTCTGATAACTTCCTCTTACACCCTTTAGATTCCTCCTCTTCCTGCTCTCCTTCTCACGCTTTTCCTCTCCATCCTTCCCATTCCAACTCCATCTTACCATCTCACAAATCTTCCTGCTTTTCTTCTCTTCTTAACGTTGTTTGCGGTTCCAGTTTTGATAATGCCTTTGATTTAGGCGGTGAAAATGGTCTGCTTGGATCTTACCAGGGTAACCAAGCTTTGATGGGTTTCACTGGCATTTCTTCTCTTCCTCAAATCGCTACTCAGGAACTCACCTTAAACAACTCCGACTTTCACGTTCCCGATAATCCTCCGGCATTTGGTGCTGGATTTAATTCGGCGGCTGCTTTTGAGAACTTCGATGCCTGTGGTAATGCTCTGTTTCAGAACAGGTCTAAGGTTTTGAGACCTCTCGAAGTGTTCCCGGAGGTCGGTGCGCAGCCGACTCTGTTTCAGAAGCGGGCGGCGCATCGAGTTGGCTCTGGTGGAGCTGATAAACTAGAGAATTTGGAGGTTTCGGGTTTTAAATTAGAAGAAGGCCCAATGTGGACGCCAAATTTGGAGAGGCTGAGGAAGATGAACGGCGATGAGGACATTGAGGACGGCAGCGTGGATGTTTCTCGCTTCAATTATGATTCCGACGAACCCATTGAGTATAATAAGCAAGAGGATAATGTTAATGCTAAAAACTGTGGAAGCAATTCCAATGCCAACAGTACTATCACTGGCGGAGACCAGAAGGGGAAGAAGAAGGGGCTGCCGGCGAAAAATCTGATGGCGGAGCGGCGGCGGAGAAAGAAGCTGAATGATAGACTTTACATGCTTAGGTCCGTCGTACCCAAGATAAGCAAGGTACGGATTCAGGCTTTTGCTCGTCTCGATCTCATGGTGGATAGATCTTGAACCACTGGTGACAGAATAAATGTTCTTAAGTTCATAGTACATACGACTGTGAATTATTAGGATTTGTGGCATAATTGCATCTCATTTGTAATCGTTACGCTCATGTGTTTTCTTGGGGATTTGGGCAAATAATTCCTGTTGATTTAATGTTTAATTTTTCTCTTATCCTCTGTGGAACCACCAAATCTGTACTTTCCTTGTGTACACAGATGGATAGAGCTTCAATACTTGGAGATGCCATTGACTACTTGAAGGAGCTTCTTCAAAGGATAAATGATCTCCATAAAGAACTTGAGTCGACCCCTCCTGGTTCTGTGTTGCAACCTTCTGCGAGCTTTCACCCGTTGACGCCGACGCTGCCAACTCTTCCCTGTCGTGTCAAAGAGGAGCTGTGTCCAAGCAACCTGTCCAGCCCCAATACACAGCCTGCCAGGGTAACTATCCAACTTCATCTCTTTTGCTTCTTTTAGGATTTAGTGGTATTTTTATGTTTTGTCACTTTTGTGTAACTATGCAGCTAGACGTTCTCCCTTTTTTTTTTGTTCATAATTTCCCTCAACAAGTGCTTGCAGCAAGAGCTAATATTTGATTCTGAAAGAGCTAAGAATATTTCAATTCCTTCTTATATCAATGAAGCAAATGATTGCTTAGTAATTTTTGAGCTTGCTTGTATGGAGAAACTACCAATGCATGAACAAATTTTTCCTTGTTCGAATGAGTTTGATTTGAAGTCCCCCTCCAAATAGTAAGGTCCAATGAACTGTCTGATGATACTTGTATGGGACGTGCGCAGGGAGGAGTAGCATGTGCTCTATGCTACTTTGAAGAATCATACCAAACATATGTTTAATGGTGTATGGTCTAGTTTCTTAAACTAGCAATTATCATGTGAGTTACAGTCTCTTCGTCTTATTGTTGTAGGGTGTAGAAAATATAATCAAGTTTAGCAGGTGAATCCTTATGTCTTAATTAACTGAGAGATGCCCAAGAATGTGTTGCGAGTAAATTTCTTGGACAGTATGATTTTTGTTAGTTCTAACGATACTGGTGGAACTCTTGCATCCCCTTTTTTTTCATCTTACTTTTGTCTGAGGACTTCAGTTGAACTGGATACTGAACATCATTAAACTTAATCATGGTTTCGATTCATTTTCTGATCGTATCCTTATGAAGTTAGTTTCATTCTCAAACATTTATGAGATTCTTATGCATTTTCCAATGTGCATGTGTGCTCATGTGCATATCTTTATGCTTCAAATCATGATTGGTATTGTGCATAAATAAACAGGTTGAAGTCCGGGTTAGAGAAGGCAGAGCTGTCAATATTCACATGTTTTGTTCTCGCAAGCCGGGTCTCTTGCTATCCACCATGAGGGCTTTGGATAACCTTGGCTTGGACATCCAACAAGCTGTAATCAGCTGTTTCAATGGATTTGCTTTAGACGTGTTTCGTGCAGAGGTTCGCTCTCCTTTCTTTTTCATTTGCCCTCCGTCGACTTCAATCTTTCAAGTTAGTTGTAGTGCATGTTTGGAAATGATTTTGAAATTGTTAAAACCACTTTTGTCTGGTCTAAATAAAACCTCTTTACTTTAATCACTCAAAGATTAATTTAATAATTAATCTTATGGTTTTAGATGCAATTTTCATATATGAATCATTTAAAAGAAGTTTGATTGTCCGCAAGAGCACGTTCCTGTATGCATATCTGGGTTTGGAACTCCCCAGTTCTCTTCAATGGGCTGTTTGTACTATTAATCTTATCTCTTGAGAAGATTCAATCTCTTTTCATTTCTTTTCAGCAATCCAAGGAAGGTCAGGAGATGTTGCCTGAGCAAATAAAAGCAGTGCTGTTGGATTCAGCTGGTTTACATGGTGTTGTATAACTGAAGCTATTAACACAAATGAAGCAGCTCTTTCCATTGATGGATGGAATAATTGATGTGTTTTTATGCATCAACAAATTCTGTAAATCCAACAACCAACATTCAGCTTAGCCCCGTCTTATTCTTGAAGGCAACAACCACAAGTAGGTGTGGCCAAATATTTTGTGGGTTTAGTACTTTACCTCTCTTGCTTTCAGAACATAATTGCAAGATCAACCTCATGTGTCACACTTCATTTGGTTGAGTTTTTTGGAATAAGATTTTTCTTCTTAAACGTAGTTTACTTCTGTTACAGCCTTTCTAAATTGCCATTCATCTCTCTTTTTTGTCCCTACATTTTTATCTTTTTTCCATTTGGTTCATAAATTGCTTCCAAATAATTTTCATTTGGTTCCCAATTTTCAATATGTTACATTCTTACCTTTCATCCTTCATTTGTTAGTTTAGTTTTAATTCAATCATTGAGTTTCAACTTTTTGTATTTTTACTTTCAAGTATAGTAGTTGAGTTTCAACCTTTCGTAAAAAAGTTAAGAAACATTTTCAAATTACATTTCTAAATCTGGGTGGTATAAACTCCAAACTAATAATTGTTTGTACTTTTACAAGTATTAACTCAAACTTTTATAAATTCATCAACTTACACATTTTTCTTATCAAATTTAGAATGAAAAACACTGTGTGACACACACCCAATTTTTTAAATAGATCTTATAAATGATTAAAAGCGATTTAACAAAAAATTGAGAATGATAATTTGAAAAGCGATTTAACAAAAAATTGAGAATGATAATTTGAATGGAAAGGATGTTAAGTGTTGCAAAGTTAAAAATTGAGAATTATAATTCAAATGTAGTGAAAAGGATATGGTTTTTTACATGTTGAAACATAGTGTGAACATATTTAAAATCTGTTTATAAGTATTAGATTGAAAAAAGGAAAGAAAAAGGCTAAAATATTTAAGGATTATTATTTATTGAGAATGGTGAAAAGGGTGTCACAGTTACAGAAGCTATGATATGGGGACTGATTAAACTAAGAACTAAGAAGCCATTTTTCTGTTGTTGTAATATAAAATAAAAAGACTAGAAAACGCCATTTAGGAACTCAGGTTCACAGAACTCTCCACCAAGATCATCGCAAGCCTCTCCTGGGAAAACACTGCATATACAATAATAATGTCACACTCTTTCAATTCTCTAAATATGGACTATCCTCACATTTCAACCTCTTCAAAATCTCTCTCTTTTTTTCCTTCATAGAAATTGAATAAGAAAGGTAAAGGTGTTTATAAAACTAATTTTCTAGTTAAGTTAATAAAAACAAATAATCCAACTAACTAACTATATATTTTTTTTTTGTTTACGAAGAATTATTTAATCACGTTTGAATGAAAAAGAAAAATGAGACGTACGTCTTTGAATCGGCATAATCAAGATATTCTCTATCAATCTCCTCTGAAGAAGCGACGGGGTTTTGATTGTTAAGTGAAGCCTGCTGAAGCCTTACTTCTGGAAACATATTTTCCCAACCACATGCCTCTCCACCTATTGTCTCACATGCTTCTGCAGGAAACACCCTAATAATACAATATACAACTTCATCGAAACATTTTCCTAAATTATTCATTCATTCCTTCCTCGTGTTGTTGTCAAATTTGTTCGAATAGAAAAAATATCAACGTGTCGATGGAAATTTAAAACTATGAATATAATCAACTTCAATTTACTAAATTTACGTCATATTTTTATGTTTTTATAAATTTGGTGTCGCCATAAGAGTTTTCATTATAACATACTAATGACGGAATTATACAACAATAAGTATAATTTTTTTAACCTAATATGTTCATGATAAAAGATAGGAAAAAAAAAAAAGATCCATTTTAACTCTAAATTTGTCGGATGGTAATATCTAAGACTATATAGACTTTCAATTTTAATGATTTTAAGTAATAAATTTTCACTTCAAATTAAATATCAATAGAAAAAAGTTATTTTATCCATATAAAAAAACATATATATAGATGAAATTTATTGTTATTGTTATTATTATTTTGAAATTTATGAATTTTGAGGTTGTATTGAATGATTAATTTGCAATGATGAGTGAAATTAATTTACGACTAATCGAGTTAAAATTGACTTATGTAAGTTTAGAATAAAAATTGATATTTTTTTTCAAATATTTAAACTTAATTTAGAAGGATAAAATGTTTATTCATAATTTATATTTTTTAATATTATATTTTGATGTTTCCACATAATTGAAAGCTTCATATTTTCATTGACAACGATATATTACAACAATACAATTCAATTCACATTTTACACCACCATCAAAACCATAAGCTTTTTCATATTTGTGTCTAATAATTAATTAGTTAATGAATTTTAATTTTGTATTTAATAGTTTCTTGCAATTAAAAGATGTCAAATGAGTCTAAGTGCTTTCACTTAGATATTAAATGTATAATATGTATTAGAAGTTTCTTAAAGGAAGAACCTACACAGCCTACACAGCATAATTTAAAGTTCAAGATCCAAATATGGAAAGATATAACTTAATTGAGGAGTTTGTTATTTCAGTGTACTGCTTCAAATTTAATTTCAATACAAAAGAGAAGGTTTGGAAGAGACGAAAATAACTTACGAGATAGCAGAACTATAATCAACCACAGATGTGTCGTAGACGACCGAGGCCGTTGCTTTGATGGACGAGCGACGGGATGAGTGAGAAGAAAATGTGATCAAAGGGAAGTGAGAAGGTTTATTACTGGAAAGTGTTGAGCTGGGGAGAAGGGAAGGAACAGCAATGCTAAGAACAGCCTGCATTGTGATTTTGATGATATGTTGTAAATAAGGTTTTGAGATTTGGATGAGCATAAGTAAGTTCCTATTAACTCTTTATATAGAATACATTGGAGGGTGTCTCTCTGGATAAGATTGCTTTGCTTCTTCTTCCCTATGATCTTTATTCATTTACACGAAGCTTTCAAACTTTCCCATCATCTTGGAGATATTTTTTAATCTTTCCAAGATATTTTTGCCCAAGGGCCCATTATATATTATATATAATGTCTACCTCAATAAAGTTACATACACTGCTAAATTGCTTGTCCCCACTGAAAATAACATATAATCAAATGGGTTAATTTTTGGATTAGATCGAACACTAGTTCTCATATGCGTATTAAAGGGACGATAGACCTCTCTATGTATTTGCATGGGTATCTTTTTCACCTCTAGTCTAGACACATTGTTAAAGCATTTACACCGGTGTGGTATCAAGTCGATTAAGTGGACTTTGATATCCGAATTAGTACACAAAATGCTCGGTTTTTCTGTCATTTAATAGCAAACTCGTCAAACTCGCCTCAATTAATATTATTATTATTATTTTGGTGAAATAGTGTGAGCTCAGCTTGTTGACTAAAGACATTGGAGTTTGGCTTTAAGGTAGATAACCTCATGGCTCTTGAAATTGAATCTTGCCTTGATATGATAACCCTCAACCATATAAAATTATTTGATGGAGATAGTTATCTCATTTATATATACTATAAAGATCCGATTTACTTGGATTAGTTTCTAATAGACTGAGCCTTTTTTCTTTCTTTCTTTTATATGCGTTAGCCAAAACAGTGAATGAACATTTTAGTTCAGTCTTTTACAAGTAGTCCTAAGAGTAATGACTGATTACACTATCTTTCGGAGGCTAAAATGGCCCAAATATCTTCGGTCTAGGCCCACAATCCATGGTTCCTTACATTCTTCAACTTTTTCACCTTTCTTAATCATTTAGAAGGTTAGTAGTACACGCCTTGTTAATCTGCTCACTATGACTCCAACTCCTAACCTAGATTTCAAACAACTGTCACATATTTCCTCTATCCAATCAATCCCCCTTCTAGGAATGTGTTTTTTCTTTTGCAATTAAATTCATTTCTAAGATTATAAAAGTGAGAGTGACAACTAAACTTGTGAATAGTAATCAATGTCTTACTTACTGAGCTATGTTTGAGTTAATCTCATCATACAAATGTATATGCCATTGTTATTATTCATCTCTTACATACATACAACGATCAACTTGTGACAATACATACTTGTAATAGTTGAGTTTACATTCTTTTTTTTCCACTATCTATAATCTTTTCGACTTTTTATTTTCGTTTGTCTTAGAAATTTTATGAGTTTAAATTTGTCAAAGAAGTTGGAACTTGAAATCTATTTTAAGGATTAAAGCAAAGATAGAAAAATGAACAAAATTTTAACCTATTTCCACCAACCCTTTTCTTGTACTCGCGTTCATTTTAATTTTAGGTAGGTTGTGTCAGCTACATGTGGTTCTGGTAATGTCTTTAAGCATGGATGATAGAATTAAGCATTGTGTTTTTTATATATGTATATTACACCATCATAATATATTAACAACTTTAAGGAAGGGTTACTTCCACCAATGGAGCTTTATTCAAGAACTAGAAAAATTAACCAACTTCTACCGCAAAAGTTCATAATGTTTTACTGACAATAACTTCAAATAGAAGAGAAGTATGTCCACGTGGGAATTCCAGAACAAGAATTGCAATTTGCACAAGCATAAGAATAATGAAATGCACGTTTAACTCTTGTATATTACACCTATTTTGCTATCAACAATTTCAAATTCATTGAAATCAACAGGGTATATGATCTATTGCAATGAGAATCAATAACAATTAATGTTTGTCGTATACTATGCAAGAGTATGAAAAGCAAGTAGTAAGCTCACTTATTCAACAGAAAATACCGCACCTGCTTGGCTCTGGCATCAAAACAAATAGAAGGGCTGTTGGCCAAACTTCCCACTTCCTGCATTTGCATATTTCTTTACTCATTATTCAACAGAAACGCCAAGGAAGCCTAATCAGGCTCTATCGATATTGCTTTTGTTGATTTGAAGGCTTCATCCAAGTTATTAGAACGAGCATATAGCTCAGTCATGCACTCATAATGCTCAGGAATTGGTGCAATACCATAATGCTGTGTCATTCGAGTGAAGTAAGCACATCCTTCCTTTACATTCTTTATATGTACACAAGCGCATAAAACGCCTATGAAAGTGATTGCATCTGGCTTCACATTTACCCTTTCCATCTCACTGAAAAGATTGAGAGCTTCCTGCCCCAACCCATGTACTCCTAAGCTAGTGATCATTGAGTTCCATGTCGGCAAACTTTTTCTAGGCATCGTCTCAAAAACTTCTATTGCATCCTTTATACTACCACATTTGCTGTACATGTCAATCAGAGCCGTCCCAAGATAAACACCAATTTCGATACAGTTCTTGATGGCATAGTCGTGAATCCCTCGACCAAGAGTTAAGATTCCCATTTCAGTACATGCTTTGATCAAGCTCACCATTGTATACTCATTTGGGAAAATATTCTCAGCCTGCATTCTCTTAAACAGTTCAAGAGCTTCTTCAGGTTGTTGATTTCTAATATACCCATTTATCATTGCTGTCCATGAAACAACATTTTTAGATGGAATCTCATCAAATATCCTTCTTGCTTCCTGTAAATCACCACAAGAGATCAGCCCAGATATCACGGTTGTCCATGAAACCACATTGCGAACACGCATTTTCTCAAACACCTTCAAAGCAAAACGTGTATGTCCACACTTAAAGTAAAAATCTATCAGATTGTTCTGCACAAATACGTCCCCTGAAAACCCGTATTTGATTAAAGACCCATGAACTACTTTTCCTAGGTCAATGGATAAGAAATTTGTACAAGCTTTGATGACAAATGGAAATGTAAACTTATCGGCTGCAATTCCTTGGCATACCATGTTCTTATACAACATGAGAGCTTGTTCAGAGAGACCATTGATAGTGTTGGCCCTGATTATCAGATTCCAAGTAAACGTACAAGGGTTTTGGATTTGATAGAATAGAAGAATCGCATACGCTATTCTTCCATGAGTAGAGTAGAGATGAATCAGTTTCCTAGTAAGTAATTGATCGTTAGAAAGGCCACTACGAATGATTTTGGCATGGATTTGCCTGAGGTGTTTGAAATTCTTGCAGTTTTGAAGTAAGAAGAGAGCCTTCTTCGCTCGTATGTTCCCTCTTGGGGTCAGGGGAATATTCTTGCTCGGAAAAACGTCATGGGTATATGAGAGACATGGAACCATTATACAACAAATTCAAGAATGTTCAGCTTACGAAGTGTGCAAGGAGGAAGCAATCAAGAAATTGGGAGATATGGAGAGAAGAAATAAAAGATTATTCCCAAACCTCAAACTTGAGAGACAGAAGAAGCAGCTGTGCAATTGCTGCATTTGGAGATATCTGAACCGGACTTCGATTGAAAATGAGAATCCAAGGGGAATTGAATGTGAGAGAAGGATTCAGTTCAGGATTATTAGGGGATTGAGAAGGATGAGAGTTCCAGTTCCGATTGAAGTGGGAAACAGCGTTCTGGTTTTGGAGTTGAAGATCATAGAGATATACACCCATTTGTGTGGGCTAAATTCTTCTAGCCTTTCCCTTCCCAATGAATCACTCTCAATGTATGAACCTTAATTTGTTAAAAATGCTTCTCATCTCCGCTACATAAAAATATTTGTTAACTTAATATTATTATGGACAATGATTAGCCTCATCTTTAATCAACTATCTCATAAGTTTCTAATCTCTACACTACAAAATTAACATTTTACTGTGATGATAAAAAAATATTACCAAGCATAACAAAATAATAATAATAAACGTTCAAAAGTTGAATTACAAACAATGAACTTCTAAACTTTGTTTGAAAAGAATAAACCTTAATTTATATAAAAAAAAAATGCTCCTTCTTGAAATTCCAAAAGTTTTAAAAACCTCCTTTTAATTTTTAAAATTTTGTTTCCAAAATACTCTTCTTCAACTTAAAAAAAAAGTTATAAAATAATCTCATCTATTCAAATCTCACTCCAATTTTCACCAACAAATAAAAAAAAATCAAAATTTTAGGTTAGAACGTAAAATTCCAAACAATCACATAAAAATCTAAAATAAAAATTTCTCCAACATACTAAAACAATAACTAGTCAAATAAAAGTCGTATTTGACAATTAAAACACACTAAACTTTTAACTTTTCAAAAGTTCAAAAAATACTCATAAACTTTTTACAAACTAAAACAAACAAATACTCTTGTTGTTATATAGCACAAGTAGTTTATATCGTCTTATTTCTCTATTTTTTTTTTCTTTTTTCTATTAATGAGAATTTTAAACCATCATAAATAGTCACGTCATTTACTAAATTAATGACGAAATTATATTTGGGACTAATTGTAAATTTACATATGTCCTTAATTGAAATTGAAGACATAATTTGGTAAATTTAACTAAAATTCAATTGAGTCCAAAACTAGGTTTAATTTAGCCAAAATACTAAATAAGGCCCAAATTCATATGGTTGGACCAAAGGCTAGGTCTATTGGCCAAATAAGCCCAAGTTTATAAAGGTGATCTAAGAACTCTATAAATAGAAGAGTTTTCTTCATTTGTGGGGGTTAAAAAATTTTATGCTTCTAAAGGCTGAAGAGAATTTTCTCAACAACAAAAAGACTCCCTTCATCTATACAAGTTCAACTCCACAAGACACGTTTTCTCGAAAACTTTGTGCAGAAAAATTGGCATACACAGTGGGACCTCTCTTGTGCAGAAAAATTGGCATACACAGTGGGACCTCTCTAGCTCTCATCTCTTTCTTGTTATCCAAATCGACATGCATACTAATGACACCGAAGAAATTTGCATCCAAATCTACCGCTGCAAGAGATGCTTACATGAAACACGTCACCGAAAATTGTTCAAAGGAGATTATCAAGGAACGAGGTCAAGGTTCTGTCATCACACATAACATCTTGAAGCAATTGATGGACTCCTCTAAAGTTAGAGTTGTCATAAAGGAAAATTCCTTGTATGATAACTTTAAGTTTCCCTCTTGCTAATTGTTTCTCTAGTGACAAGGAGGGAAATGATGTTTTGTCATAATGGTTGATGTAACAGACGAGACTGCTATGACCGAGATGGAGAGAAAATTAATCTTTTGATGAAAGTTGTTGAGGAACGAGATCACAAAATCGCAGCTTTGAGAAAGCAAATACAAACTCATAAAACTAAATGAACAAAAGAACACACACCTTTTACATCTTTTTAGCTTTATTACATCTTCTTTTTCTTTTAGACATACTAGTTAAGCTTATCCTTTCGCTTAATTGATGCCCCCACTTACTTGTCGTCTAATTGATGGAACTGCAAATACTACTCTCATTTCTACTTGTCTATCCAAAACTAAATGCTAAACAGTTATTCTTATGTTGTCTTGTTTGACGATAGTGCTAACATACAACTTTATCAGAAATTTCTTACATTTATAACAATGCTTCTTTTTCTTTAATTTTGAAGTAACTTCTCCTTCTTCAGAATAAGATCCTATCAACTCTTGTTTGCTTCCATCCTCCATTTCCTCTCAATCTCACATTTATATAGTGTTTGGAAAAGTATTCTCTTCCATACATACTTTGGAATACATCCCAATCTTGTATGGCTTTTTCAGTCAAATATTCCTTTAATGTAAACACCATTCTTTCACGTCGTCAATAAGCATAGTTTCTACTAACGTTACCTTTACATCATCCTCACAACTAATTATTTCAAGGCACTCTCGGACCTTATGCATCCATTCCTCAGCTTCCATAGGGTACATTGAACCACCATACTTTTCTACTCCATAAAGTTCTAGTCGTCCTCTTATGTTATTGTTTTCCATGGATCTATGAGTAACACACATTTTCTTGTTTTAGTGCTTGAAATAACAGTAGAGAATACTCACATGGATTTTTGGCAAGATTGTGCCTAAAATGTTGCTTACGTACGTTGCATGTTAGCCAACTTTATCGAAAACAAAATTTCATTTGAAACTACTTTTCTATTTTTCTATAAAATAACTTTTTAAAACATTTTCCTTTTCAAAGACTAATTTTTTTCTGATACCGAACTGGTATCAGGTTATTTAATCAAACTTTAACCTTTTATTGTTTCGTTCCCTAGGAACTTTATTGCTTTGATACCAAATTGTCACACCCGTCCTGGGCATCTGGTTGCTTGGCTCAAGACGTGGTGTGATGTTAGCCGAAGTCATTCGTCTCCGAAACAACTTCAACTGCCATATGACATAAACAATTGTAGTGAAAGAACTAAGACATGCATAGCGGAAAAAGAATCGAAATTATACCCTAATTGCCTCTAATTAACATGAAACCCTAAACTAAACAATTTAGGATTTAGGGAATATTACCTTTCATGCTTTTAAAAGAAAACTCAATATCTCCTCACGTACACAAACTGGGACAACCACTAGAATTGACCCATTAATCTCCAGACTTAGAATCAGGTTGTGGGATCCAATTTGGTGAAGAAAATAAGGGAGATAGATGGAAAAAGGAAGGTAAATCAACATAGTTTCAAGTGTGCATCTTTTCAAGATCCTGCAATTCATCATTCATCGCTTTCTACTACTGGCGTATTAATAAGAGGTAGGTTCAACAAGGAAAAACAATAGTGGAAAAACACTGATAATCATGGAGATGGATGAGAGGTTCTCTTATCCAAGTATAATGACAGAGGGGGGTATCTAAAGTAGGTTTAAGAACATCATTGGAAACAGATGGTTGGTTTGGATTTGTAGAAGTAGGTGCAGATTAAGCAAGCTTAGTATCAAGAGTGGACTTAGAGAGAGGAAAAAGTTTGACAGATATATCAATGAAGAAAGGATGAAAACATGAGAAGGAGGTGGGGAATGAGGAAAAATGAGAAAAGATAGTATGCTCCCAAAAGGTGACATGGCGAGATATACGAAGTCTATTGGAAAGAGGATCTCAATAATAAAAACATTTATGTTTTGTGCCATAGCTAAAAAAACAACAGAGTCGGACATGTGGTTCAAGTTTAATGTGTTCATGAGGATGCAAAAGAATAAAGCAGGCACAATCAAATTTATTTAGATTAGAGTAGTTGGGAGGAGTACCATATAGTCTTCAAATGGAGAGATGTTCTGAAGAACAAAAGGAGGAAAATGATTGATGGTCTAGACGGATGTAAAAGCATCTTCTGTCACACCTCCCTCCCAAGCCATCTACTTTTAGCCCAAGAGATGGTGCAACTGGCCAACAGATATCGCATCTAACCTTAGTGACAACTATCGACCTTGAACTTACTTCTACTTAAAATGAAAACACATCGGAAGAATAAATGACAACAACCATCAAACAACATAACATTAATGAGGTGAAACCCACCATTACATAATACTAGGCATCATAAGTATGATAATAGACATATACAAACAACTAACATCAGAGTTAAACCTAATAGACTCGAACACCCCATGATCAAAACTCTCAACTTACATATAACCCAAAAGACTAACTCAAAACAATATATACTACATGGGACTCAAAACTATGTCACTAGCAGATTGGCAATGGAGTCAGGTATCGGTTCCATGATCTCTACCTAAATATTAGCAAACAAATGGAAAACATGAGTTGGATAGCCCAGTGAGTGACTAACTTTAATGAAACACGCTTTAAGCATATGCTTGAGTAAAACAGTTAAACAAACTTTAAAGAAATGTGAAGCTCGTATAAAATATCTTTCTGAAACATAGAACTGTAACCTCTTTCTCTGTCTTGTTATACCGTAAATCTTTGTATATCAATCAAGATGAAGAACTAGGCATGGAAGTTCTATCTCATGATACGATACTTACAGGATGAATGACCTAGGCATCAATAGTGCCCTAACTTGTAGATAGCTAGGAGATGGCAAAGCTAGGCGTCCAAAGAGGCCCTCATCTCAAACATAGTCACAAATGTTTTAACATCACTTGCATACTAAAAATTATTTTCTCAAACTTATGTAATGAAACATAACTTTTTCCTCAAGCTCAAGCAAACACTTTTACTTTTGAAAAGCATGTTATAAAATAATTAACTTACATAAGATAGAACATATTTCTAAAATATTTTAAAGTCACTCACACCACTCGATTAGCCTCTCGGACTATAAATTTTTCGAATACTTTGTCCTAAAAATTGAGAACTTAAACCAAAATTAACCTTCCATAATCTGAAATTACTCAAACAAACTTCACAAATTTCGAAAACATCAAAAATGTCAAAATTGAGGGTCCTGACACTATTGGCCACATGGCATGGGCGGCAGGCATGCATGCCCACGCGTAGACCATCAGGGAGTCTGGCAATGTGCTTTCCATGCGCGCCTAGCCTCTTCACGTGCTAGAGTGCCACGCAACGCTCACTACTTGATCACACAACGCACGCACGCAGGCACACTCAGTGCGTATAGCTTGGCAGGCGTGCCCTTTTTTTGCCACCTAGCTATACATTTGGCCACCTCGCGTGACACTCTAATCACTTAAAATAACCTCTTTTGCTTACTTTGCGCAATGAACAACCCCTTTCACCCTTATGCTCGGCCGACCTCCACAACAACCTAGAACACTAAAATTTTTCAGAAAACTACTACCAACTTCAAAAAATCATAACTTTTAATCCAGAACTCAAAATGTAAAACTTTCTTCTTTAAACTTTCTTATAAATGAGTAAACTATCTTACTTCAAAATATTATCTTCAAATTCAAAGAAATAAGTTCTATGGCCTCCTGAAACTCACCGCTACTCAGAATCGTTCGAAATTTGACCTTCCTAAGTTCTTCATCATCAAACTCCACCTTCCCTTAATATTTTTTGTTCAGCAGACCCACATTAAAAAATAGACTCACAGAAAAAGCTCATCCAATTTGAAACACTCAATTTTCACAAGAGAATTAAGAGAAATTCTGTTTTGAAGTGAACCTATTTATACAGTTGTCTGGAAAGTGGACTTAGCCAACACCTGCTTGCATGAACCATTGTTTTGCATGCTAAGGACACTTAGAAATCACTACATTGACTGTCCAAAATGCCTAGGATCAACCTCAAATGCCTAACCTTCAAAAAGTCCTCACCAAAAGCATGTCTTTTCACCAACAAAACCTCTAATCACTTTGGCTGCAAACCTCTTCTCGTCTAAGCTTGCTTGCTCGTGTAGCACAAACTAACCTCATAACTTCTTCAAATGCTTAGCCAAAATGGTAAGACACCTCTAGCAAGCTCCCTCGCCTAGCACTAAATGTCTAGCACATTCTTGTAGAGGTTTTCGCCTAGCAACTTCCACATACTTGCCGCCTAACTTGGCACAATGCTTGAGATAACCTCTTTAGAGGTTCTTGACACTTCATCTGGCCTATGCGAACACCAAAATGCCTAAGCCTTGTTCCAAAACGCCCAACTCTTCATTCAAAATGTCTAACTCTTTGCTACAATAACCTCTAAACAATTAGCCATTTTTTAACCAATAACAAACTTCTCTTCTTTCCCTTTTGGCTGCCAACTACCAACTTCCATACTTAACCACAATTTATCTTCTATTGTTCACCTTGAAGGGATAAAAGCCCTATGACAGCGGAATAATTTAAAGAACTGTTTCTCAAATTAATTTGAGAATCTTAAAATACCGATACATTGTCAAAATTTTAGAATCAAAATTCTAAATAGATTCTAAACATGCTTTTAAAGATAAGATACGAGAACTTACTTTCAATGACGTCTCTGATTTACAAATCAATCTCCAAATTGGGACACCACTCGTGGGAGACCTTCCTATCCTCTGGGATGAGATTGGTTTGTGGGAACCAATTGGGATGAAAAAAGGTTTAGAGATATTTGAGATAAACTCCTTTTGCAGAGAGAAAACGTTTTGGCTTTTTTCTCTTAGTGAACTTCATTTTTAAGAAAATTGTTTTCTTCTAGATATTTATAGCTCTCTTTCCTTCTTGGAATAGGAGAGAATCATGAGATTCTTAATATCAAATCTACTAATTAATTAACAACCAATCAATTAGTAAATAATTAATTAAATATAAATATTTCATTCAAATCTTATTTGAATAAATATCTCTCCAATATCTTATACATTTATATTAATATAATTAATTAAGTCATATTTAATTAATATCTCTGCAATATCATTTTATAAATTTAATTAAATCAAATTTAATTAAATAAAACTAAATTATTAATTAATTCTTCAATTAATTAATAGCTAAGTTAAGTATAAGATATTTAACTTAAATTAAATTTGAATCATATTCAAATATAAGTTTCTCTCATAACCAATAATTTTAATATGAATCCAATTCACATTAATATTTGAACTTATTCAAATATTTTATCTCACATAAACTAATTTTGAATCATATCCAAAATTAAATTTATAATAAAGTTTCACAAACTTTATATTATAATGTATCACTATACATTAAACTAATTCCCTAAAGTATATTTGAACATTTCAAATTACAACCAATATAAATAAATCTCATTACCCTTTACGAGCTAGGAAGGGGACCTAATGAACCTACAGATTAGAAGCTACAACGATCTTGATTAATTGGCTAAACTCATTAACCACATTAATCAATATTCGTTAATTATGTGTACACTCCACTGAAGACTCACATCTGAACTCTTCTCACTGTAGATATATTTTTGTGTCCATGGATATAGACCAATAACAGTAAGCTAGTCCTTCATGAGTGTTCGTAACACCAACTGGGTCAATTTACCGTTTTACCCCTGGGTTATACTAGTGCTCCTCCAATGAACAACCTGTTTATGGTCCTACCAATAAACATAAACTCCTCTCCTGTCATGGAGAGAGAGAGTAGGGCCCTTTGTTCAAGACCTGGAGACACCATTTAAGGGAACACTCATCTACTAACCCTAAAGTAGGGAATGAGTGAATTCCATCTTGTGTAATTATGTTCACAGCTCCCCACTTGGTCTTGTCTCCAAAATGATAAGTTTATTGAGTCGGCAATCTGGCCACTCTCACCCGTACAAATCAAAGAACAATCCCTCGCGAACAGAAGTTCATAACACACTCAGAATTAAGACTAAGTTACATAGATCATCCTAGTGAAATAGAAACCTAACTAGTTAACGGAGTTACATCTAGTGGTTACTAATTCGCAGTCCGGTCTTATGCAAACTCATTGCATAGGATACCCTCACTCGCATGTCAACTACATGAGCGTGTTGGATCATTGTGTTTGTATCAAATACAAAGTGAGTCGTATCAAAAGTGTTACCAGGATAAGGTACCCAGCCTTATCCATATACTATAGACCCTTTAAGCTGATTTTGAACGTTGATCCCTATATGTCACTACATATTGTTCAAGTGTCATTAGACAGCTTAGGATGTTAGTTTATTGGATTTGAGTTATCAAGACAAAACTAATAATTTAATCAATAACAATTATTACAATAATAACACTTTATTAATAACAGTCAATTGATTATATTTACAATCTACGAGTTTTAGGACATAAATCCCAACACACCTAACAAAGAAAAACAACACTAAGCTTCTCATAACACTTAACACTTAATATTTTTAAGCAGTTCAAGTACTAGGGTTTACAGCTTCACCCCAGAATTTCTCAGGACAAGAAGCAGAAAGAAGGAGAGCCTGTACCGAGTTAAGAATGTGGCGATGCTTGCACTCGGCATGCCCATTATTTTGTTAAGAGGTATGGAGGTAGGATTGCTGAACAAGAGTGCTTTGTTGGGAGAGAAAAGAAAGAAAAGTTTGTTGGGAGAGAAAAGAAAGAAACGTTGAGTCTTTATACTCCAAGGCATTATTAGTGCAGAAGGTTTTGACAGGACAAGTGAATTGAGTGTGAATCATGTTAGCAAACTCAATATATGTGTGAGATAATTCAGAGCGATAATGTTTAATAAAATAAATCTATGTAAATCGAGAGTAATCATTAATGAACAGAATATAATAGCGATAATCATGGACAATAGTAGTAGGGGCATGACATCAATGTCAGAATGAATTAAATCAAATGGTTTATCACATATAGAAGTGGAATGAGAAAAAGGCAAGGCATGTTATTTATCAAGTTTGAAATTTAAGAAATTGAAAGGAACAAACTTAGTAACATTATTCAAATTGTTAACGAAAATTAAATGACAAAGTTTTTCAGAAGAAGCATGACCAATACAAAGATGCCACTGATATGTATCAGAGTTAGTGACAAAAGTAGAGATGGATGAAGGATAAGGAAGCTAAAGTGATATGAGCTCAAATAATCTTTCCACTTTGTGACTCGTGTCAATCGTCTGTCCCGTCTACAAATCCTGAACCTGACAACCATTGGGAGAAAAAGAAACAGTTAAGTCAAGACAACACAATTGACCAACGAACACTAGATTAAAGTTAAGTTTGAGACATAGTAAGTATGGGAAAGACTCAAACTCGAAGTATCAATGGTGCCAATATGAAATATGTTTATACAATTGCCATCAACAACATAAATTGGAGGTAAAGATTTTGCAAGTCTAGAAGTAATCATAAGAGAAAAATCAGATGTCATATGGTTGCAACAGCCAACAAGCAGAGTCAAGAAGCCATCGATTACCTAGTGAGACTACAAGAGCATAGGAAGATGATGACATTAACTAATTTAATAAGCTTTTAAGATCACTTATCTAAAGATGGGAGAAGGTGGAATCATCTGAGGTAACAACGACAACATAGGAGGTACCAGGTTTAGTATCCTTGCTTTTGTAAAAGAACCTGAAGGTCAAGGTGGTCTTGTAGGACAATTATCCAGAATATGACCACGGTTATGGCAGTACCTACACTCTATTTTAGGAAAATCAATAAACTTATGACTAGAGAGCTTACAATTCTTACAAAATGTGTTTGGTTCTCCACTGGGTGGATAAGTGCCTGCAAGAACAACAACAAATTGTTTGGAGGGATTGATATCAAGACATTTTTCTTCAAATAAAATCTCTTAGATAGTTGCATCCAATGAGGGCAAGGGATTGCTGTGAAGTAGGGCAACCCTAATAAATTCATATTTTGGACATAACCCCACAAGGACCTTAATAGGGCAAAGATGATCTATGTCGATTTTAACTTGATTAAACTGAGTCCAAATAGATTGAAGAATTGCTAGGTATACATTAATAGATTGACCAACATCTTGATTGAGATTGACAAGAGTATTGTGCAATTGATAGTAATGAGCTAATTCGATAAATTTAGAGCGTGTAGACAAAAAATCCCATAACTTTTAGCATCCTTGAAGGCATCAAATTGTACATGAATAGTAGGGATAGATGTGTTACCAAGACAGGTGATAATTTGGTGACTTTTACTGTCCCAATCTTCGAGGCATGAATTCAATAAACTTACTATCATCCTTCTTATCCTATTTAGTTGGTTTGATGATATCGCTAGTTATAGTACGCCATAGTTTTCGTCCAATTATCAAGTTTTTCATTTGATTTGCCTAGGTGAGATAATTGGTTCCATCAAGGATTGTGCTAATAGGATAAATAATATGGTTTTTCTCCATTGAAGCTAGATTTTGAGGAACCCACAGAAGGGACTGAGTTGTTGTGAACTGAAGTTAATCAGGAAGCCAAATCTAAGAAATAGTCTAGTCAGATCTGAGTGAATTCGAGAAGCTTGGTCGAAATTGGTATAGATTTGTTCGGTGTAAAGAAGAACAGAGGGACGATATGGGAATATCGAGCGCGAACAAACAGGCAAAATCTAGAGATGACGTCTTCGACTAACAGAGAAACGACGATGAACATAGAGTTCTTCGACAAACAGAGACAAACAAAAGAGCAAACGGATGAGATCTGAGAAGTTTTTTACAAATAGACGAACAAAGACTAACTAACGAAGATGAATGGACAGAAACAAAGACGAACGAAGACAAACTGGACCAATCTAGAGACGATGTCGTCGATGACGGGCTTTGTGGCGGAGAGGAGCGACAGTGACTAGTACAAATGAGGTACAGGGTTGACGACATTAAAGGAAAGCTAGGTTAAACTTTTAGTCTTTGAGACCATGTGGAGAATATTGTATTGATAAATATTATGTGATTTTACATTAGAAGAATTAAAGGATAAATACAAGACCTATACAAATAAATAAAGCAGGAGATGAATTTACTCCTAATTTGAATCATTTACATTTATAAAGTTGTTGATGATTACATGGTTCATCGAAGGAAGATGAAGACGCCATCGTGGCGTGGTTCGACAAAGAAGGGGTAACGACTAGACAGACAATGTGACATGAAGAAGATGGGATGGAAAGAGAGAAGATGACAATCACCAAACAAAAAAATTAAAAATTTAATATGTTTGGATCCACATATTTGTAAGTTAAATTAAGTGTACTTCAGGGACCAAATAAACGTTAACTCATCCGAAATAAATATGTATTTTGTTCTTTGTTTCATACTTTCAATTTCACCTAATTATACTATACCTTTGGGTAAAAGTTTCGTGTTTTTTTTTTTTATCTTAGACCGGTGGTTAATTTACCCACTAATTTTAATCTTTTAAAAATTATGTAAACAATATTGACCAACTTTTATGAAATAAGGTTCTGCACAACTTTCATCATTTACAAAATTCACCATTGATTAAATTAATCGAAGATAAAAGTTAAAAGAAAAATATTAGTCTAATATTGGTTGTTGCTTTGCAATTTTATCAATTTGTACCAGCCGTATAATATATAAATTGTTTTGGATGAATATGTTTTATAATATTTTAACAATTCTTTCAACAAAAATCTATTAAACGTTAAAAACTACAATAATTTTAAGTTTAAAAATTACAATATTTTATTAGTTTTCTTTTTCTTTTGGCAGTGTAAGTAACAACGAAGGGTGCAGGATTAAAACCATAAATTCAACTTATATAACTTACAATATCTTATTGAAGACATAATTCAAAGACGAAATTTAGAAGTTTGAGCAAAAACAAATAGAAAGTTCTCAGAACTAAAACATATAATCTTTTTTCATGGTAAGGCATTAACATGGTTGGTTGAAGTTCAATGCAAAGAAGAAAAAAAATTTAGAAAAATTGAATCAGATAACAAAAAAAAAAAATTGAACTCATAGCACCTCTTTTTTTTTTTGTTGAGAATATGACAAATATCACAAGTAATTAATTATATCGAAGGATTACCTGTTTTTAAATTTGTTACTTTTGCAATTTAAAAAATGTAGTGAAATAGACTCTATTATCCTAAATTATTTTGCAAATGCCTCAAACATTTATAACATACCACCAAGAGTGTTATAGGCAATAATTAACCATTCAAATTAATGTAACTAAGGGAGTGTTGACCATCCGGCTTAACCAATTTTATAAGTTGATGATAAATAATTCAATTCCATCAACGAATAATTTTGACAATTGAATTTCAAACAGATGAAATTTATCTTAAGCATAACTCAATTAATTTATAACTCAATTAATCAAGTCAATAACGCAAGCATAACTCAATTAATCAAGTCTTCGCCAACCCTCACTGTAAGTGAATGAAAATGATAAAATGCAATGGAATAATTTGGATTGGATAGTTAGATTTTTGTTGCATTAGCCAAACAAGAAAATGGACACTTTAACTTAAATAGTTTGTACAAATAATTCCAAGAATAACTAATGATACACTTTTCTTTCAGAGGATAAAATACAAGCTTTACAACCTATTTAGAAACAAACCCAAAGAATAACGTGACTCCATTTTCTTGCTTCCCATGATCCTAATCCTGACCCAACGTCATTTCGTCAGTTCACAGAGCTCTGTAAGTCCAGCATTGGAAACCCAAGTAGGATAAATCATCTTTTGCCCATGGCTCACGATGTCTCATAGACCCTCTCAGAAAGAA
The DNA here is from genome assembly GCF_000004075.3 of Cucumis sativus. Classification (NCBI taxonomy): domain Eukaryota; kingdom Viridiplantae; phylum Streptophyta; class Magnoliopsida; order Cucurbitales; family Cucurbitaceae; genus Cucumis; species Cucumis sativus. The sequence goes on from NC_026657.2 coordinate 24,089,592, forward strand.
CTGGGTTTCTACCTTACCTTGCCTCTATTGCTTGTAGCTAGCCAGAAAGGCATTCTCTTAACAAGTACATATATATCGAGGTGTTACACAATAAAATAGCAAAGAGACCCAGTTAGACATGTGGAATGGGTAAATCCTAAATCGAAATAAGGTATTGATGCATAGCGCATCGTTCTCAACTATGCTTACACAACAGAATCCAAAGAATGCTTCACACATACAAGATCATCCAACTTATTGCCATCCATTTTGTACAGGGAAACCCCTTCCATCTGCTTATAATGGTCTTGTGCTTCTTTTCTCAAACTGTTGAAAGGTGTAAGTTCCCACTTACTATAACTCGAGTGTTTCCTGGAATCACTCATATCAGGGGATCCTGAGATAGGACCTTCGGTCCCAGGCTCCACATTGCCCCACACTTTACAGCTTCCAAACTGACCCAAATCACCACCTTGACCTGACTGACTCTTCTTCAAGCTCAAGGCCGCAGCATGAGCCATCCTAATCATTTCTCGATCTGGAACATCAGACCAATCTTGCTTCCTCTCAGATCTCATGGGAGAGTGTATCCTTATAACCTGAGAAGCCCAAGCCAAATGAGTATATATACATGGGTTACACCTTTTTGAGATTAAAAGAACTTACACCAAGGCACTCTAATAGCTGGTAGTATGCCCTTCCTTGAAGTGGATTATGGCCTTTCCTGGGTGTGGAGAAGTACCTTGTCCTGGACCAGAGATAATTTCAACTTGTTAGTGGTAAGAAAGAGAACACAAGAGACAACCTGCAAGCAAGCAATAACTTTGTCGAGAGAAGATGCCTAGGCCTAATATAAATGGAAACTGATACAAGGGAGTTACATCAAATTGCGTGAGGTAATTAGTGAAGACATAAAAGTTCTAGGAAATAAGTCACCTACTCTATTCACGAGTAAATGAGCAGAAAAATGAAGGCCAATTTAACTGAGTGCAACAGCAAGTTAAACTTACCATTCAGTGTAGCCAGGGTCAACGGTGAAGCCATATATGTCAACAATATCACACATAGAAAGGGCTAATTCAATAGACTTCATTCCTGTTCCCTTGGCACCTCTACGTAGAACAATACCTTGGAAGAGATAAACTGGATTTGGAATAAGCTGCAATATTAAACATGCAAATGTTTTACAAAAGGTAAGAGTTTCCAAAGCATCCAGGAAGAGAAACAATTGTGAAAACCAAACCTTTCCCTTCCAGTAAAATCATTACAATTTTCAAAACTAGCTCATCTCCTAAATCTCATACTGCTTTCATCTTTTCTCACCTTCTGTCAGCACTACTGTACAGTAATAAGACAATTTGCCACATGAGAATATGAAGTAGCTTTTTACCTTAATCATTGCATTAAAGTCTCTGTGAATCACACTCTTTATAACAAGTACCTCGTCATCTGAAGAGAGAAAGAAATTGTTTAACCCAACATCTTAAACAGAGTTGAATTAATATTAACAGAAATAAGACACCTTACCAGACCCATTTAGAATTGCAATCATATTGCGAGCAGCACCCCTTACAACAAGACGAAAATCCCTCTTCAGACCAACATATTTGGCATATTTCTACATGGAATCATATGGATCAATTATGAGTATCTAATATCTTTCAGAGTACTTGATCACAGAGGAGAATCAATCAATGTCACAAAATGTGAAGTATTAAGTGTCTTGTTCAAAGACAAGAAACTACGGAGAATCAATCAACTAAATCTTTCTAAACAAATAAATGTTGGTCTTTTCGATGATTTCTTGATGAGTATGGTCTATAGTGACACATAACCAGCGGGGGATAACTTGGAAAAATGGAAAGGGAAACAACTGTGGGTACCAAATTTATTTGTAGGTGTGCAAGAATGCCTTAAGTCAAAACAAATGCATAAGGCATCAATGTCCACAGCAAGAGTTCTTCAATTTACTATTTACAGGACAAATTTCTGAGTAAAAGACTCTAGCTAATCTCAATAAGCCCTTTAATAAATCAATAAACAACACATAATGCTCGAGTAAATAATTGAAAGAATTGGCTAGTGCAGTTAGCTTACTTCATTTACAGGTGCCTCATTATCCCGTATAACAGCATCATGACTGTCAATTTCATCACCAAACTCTGTTTTCAGAAGATCTCCAGAGTTTCCCACAACAGCACAGGTTTTAAACTGCCGGGGGTGGAAAGGAGGTTTTGATGGCAGGATCAAATTTAGGTGTTCCTCACAAAGAGACCTATTGTAACATTTATCTGCTCCCCTACACAAAGATCAATAGACTTCAATCCACCAAAAACATTTGTAGTTGCTGGTTCAAATAAAACCACCAGAAGAAATTGACTTGAAGGAATAAGATGAGAGTCACCCTACAATTGAGCTATCCTCTTTGCAGCATAATCAAACCACCCATCAGGCCGTGCATCCAAATACTCTCTTGTTAAGACAGTAGTCATGTTGCGGTACTGTATAGTTCAACACACATTAGAATGGATGTGAATACTCATTAAGAGATTGCATAACTCGAAGATGACCAATGCCAACCTGTTCCCACAATAATATTGCCTCACACACATCATACGGGTACTCCAAAGGCTCATAAATCTTGAACTGCTCATTATACTGTCAGTACAAAGCATAACAAATCAGCAACAAAGAAAATGAGTGAACAGAGATGCATATTGACACAGATGAGAGAAAGAGAGAGACCCAGGTACTATTTGTGCCTTCTGGGAACTTGAGAATCAACTTGCAGTGGTCAATGATATGTGCAGTGAGTCCAAGCCCCCGGTTTGCCTATACCCAATTTTATGATCAGATGAAGTTCAAAAGATTATTGAAACCGCAGAGAGTAATCCGCATAGATAATGCAAGGGTTTGAAATACTACACAAACTATGATGCAGTATAGGAAAAGACAGTAGATATTGTCAGGATATGTACAAACAGTAGGTCGTGAGATTTGTCATGACAGGCTTCATAGTCAGGGTTATTGGAGGGGTAAAAAGAAAAAAGAAACACTCAAATCTCTGCCTTCAAGTAACCAAAAGTGGAGATCAGACGGCATAACTAACATAAGGATGCATTGGACATGGAACAAACAGTACCATAATTCATAGCATTGAAATCAATAAATCCACTTGATTCAGAAATCAACTACATTTGAAATGATCATATGAGCAGAACTCTTTCCCTTGGTCCAGCAACAAGAAAAGGGGAACAGAAAATGAAAGCAATTGAAGTAAAGGCAAGCATAATACAAACCACGCATTGCTGAACGTTGGACTGAAAATCCGACAAAATCCGAACCTCCTCCCTATTAAGATCTACAAGAGGCTGGTGATAACCTGAAATTTGAAAGAAGAAAAGAGAAACACAGCTAAGAAACGATGATAATTGAGATGAGTGGTAAAGGGAAACATAAGGAATTGGAGGAGGAGAAACCTGCAAAGAAAGAGGATTGAATGACGAAAACAAGAAAAGAGAAAAGTGCAGCGGCGCAAACAAGATGAAGAAGCGTAAGCCTTCTGCCGACGCCATTGTTGGAGGAGGCGGGCTTGAGAGATCTCATCGAGAACCGGATTTCTTGAATGGGAAAGGTGGAAGAAGAAAGGAAGTGGGACTACTGAGAGCGAATCACTCTGCGACTCCGATCTTCCTATGCAATTCAAGAAGCTTGAATCGGGTACATCTATCAGTTTTCAGTTTCCAGTTTCCAACCCTCTCCGATCTTCCTTGTTTTTCCTTTTTCTTTTCTTTATTGATTTTTTTTAATTTTTAATTTAGAAAATAAGTTATTTTGAAAAGAAGAAAATTAAAGTATTTAGAAGATAATCAAAATCGATTTTTAAATGTATTTTAAACCATTTTTAGAAAAGAATGTAAACATGAGTTTCTTCAAAAAAAAAAAAAAAAAAATCTTTTTTTAATTCAATTCAGACAGATCCTACATCTCTGTAGAGAATTATACTTTTGATACCAGTTATTATAGTTTAGGTTGTATTTTGGTATAGGTTGTATTTTGGTATAGACTATTATAGTGTTTTATTATAATTTGTGTTTAAAATGTAGATTATTATAGTTTGTGTTATGTTGCATTTGACGACTTTTCCATGCAGTTTGACCTCTACTGCATATTTTTCTTTTGGCCAATCTGCAATCACCTTCAACTAGTCATTTACAAATTCCATTGCTTTCCTAATGACCTCGACCATTTGGGATAGTTGGCCACCTCGTCTCCTCTTGCTTTCACTCGAAACATTTTTGCCTGCACTTGACCGACATGTCCGTGTTTCGATCCCAACAGGTCATTAGGTGACATATCCAATCCTTAACTAGACACCATCGGGATCTCTAGATCATGTGAATCATCAAGGGGAACACCATCGAAGCCACATGACACATTAAACTTTACATCAACAAATGTCTCTGATCGTGCTCTTGCAACCCAATCTTTACTAAACACATAGCACATGTCATCATAATAAGGAAACGATTTGTTTAAGAAGCCCTTTGTTGCATGATGACTCTGTGCAAACATTTTAATAGATTAATTGTTGATTGGAATTATAAACGTACAAAGTTGTCGTAAAATGCATACCTTCACCCAACTATCGAACAATTTCGCCCATTCTGCGATAATACACTGGTATTCTTTGTTCCATCTGAAGCCACTGTATGATAGCCCTCGCATTTCTTCGATATCTTGGTAGGTTTTTTTTAGGGATTTGATATGATAATCTATAGTCGATGATCCCTAGATATTACTCCCTGAAAACTTCTATGCCATCATCTATTGTAGTTGTGCCAAGTACCCAGGTTGGAAGGTCTTGTTATTTGATCTCTACCCACCATATGAGAGTAACTCCACCAAGCACTCCACCAATTTGGCTTCTTTCTCTCTAGTCTTGATAAGAATCATGATGTTCCATACAAACCAATTACAAGATTGAAGGCATCAAAGATTAATCAATTATTCATTCTTCATGTACAAGAATTAATAGGTCGGTTCATCCTCAATTCCATGTGCCACATGTTAATACAAGAGATAAGGGACCATTTGGAATATTGGATGTCAATGTTTTCTCGGTTGAAGCGGACTATGGGGTACACATTCAGCTTCCATGAATCTAATACTTTGACGACCATGTGATTTAGTTAATATTATATTTTTATTGTATTTTCAATTCTTTTAGTTTGACAAGTTAGGATAACTATCATTAATAGGCTAGTATTAAAGATAGTGGTTGGAAGATAGAAAGCTTAGTTAATGTTTTATTTTGACTTTTTAGTATTTTCATTAAAATAGAAGATCTTTACAAGGCTATATAATGTATTTATCCTTCCACTTGCAAGAAGAATACAATTTGAAATCTCATTTTGAGACTCTTCCCTTAACTTTTTGCAATTTTTATGATAAAATGCATACAATTCATTCAATCTAACATTTATCAAGTTTGATTGTGGAGTGACTCAATTTAGAACAAGATTTTCAAATCTTGCTTCTATATCTATGATATCAAAGGTAATCTAATCCGAACATTCTCTTGGTTGATCTAAATTAGTATAAGGAGGTGTTAGTTGCTTATTTCAAAGGTTCTTGCTATGTTAATAGCTTAGATCTTTGGACTGAGGATTAGGATTACCTTATCATGTAAACACGTTTGGGTGCTCTTGAAGAACTTGTCATTCTAGCGTATATATACACGTTAAACAATGAGTAACATAAGGGTGATAGTATGTAACATAATAAATTGTACATGGTTAAATTTATCATTAAGTGATCATAACATGAACATACATGAATTGTGTTACTATTGCAGACATGTCACAAAACACTAGTAATTCGAATGAAAAAAATACCCTATGCATTTACAATAGTTAAATAACCGTAAGGACACTACTAATTACGTAACTCCTATTCACTAAACATTTGATGCACTAATTCATCCCTTCTTTAACTCTATTCATTCGAGGTCTCAATGTAATGAATGTCGTCACCTCCAATTGGGGCGTAGGTTGAATCACCCTCATCCAAATAGTCGGAGAATTCAGTGTTAGTCATCTCTCTAATTATAAGGTTGTGCAAGTGACAACAAGCCATTATCATTCAACATTAAACTTGGACTTGAATTGGGTTATGACTTCCGTTGTAGGATTGCTCATTGACTGTTCAACAACTCGAACACTCTTTCAATATCATTCAGTGTAAAAGAATGTTTCATGTTAAAGAACTTTTGCGTTGTTGTTGGTGCATTACATCCACCACGCCAACTAAGATGAACACAAAATCACCTTTCATATCACAAACACCTAGGACGTTTGCTGCAACTTCATCATTTCATGTCTTATACCTTAGATGATCAGTTACACTAACATTGACCTTGATGTACGTGTCATCTAACACACCTAAGCAATTTTGCAATGTAATGAATTTGTAAATATTCATATGCTAACATGGTGCAACTAACGTCCAAACAATTGGTAGTTACCTCAAACCACTTCCATTGCGGATATGTACATGAGTTTGGTACTAGTTGAGGTTTTTTCAACAACCGGTCATACAAGCATTAAATTGCCAACAAGATGATGTTGAAATGTCTAGATATTGTCTCACGTTTGATTCTCTTCTAGAGAAGGAATCAAGCAAGCACTGGTCACCAACTACTCGAGAGAATATGTAAAGAAACCTCCATTAAACACGAGTTTGGAAATGAACTTAGTTTTACTGTTTTGCCTCCATCATTTGTCTCCAAAGAAGAACAAGTGTTGCGTTTAGGCACCGAAAAGGGTTGCTTGCCTTAATTAGAGAGGAAATGTGATGCTTATAAATAAGGAAACTTAGATATATATCGTGTAACGCATTTCCATCATTTGTATCTCGATAGGCAAGCAAATGTGGTGTTGTCGAGAGGCTGGTTTCCTTATTTAAAAGAGGTTAAATGATATATATCGCATCAAGGCATATTGCATTTCTTAGATCATCTACAATGCGTAGACTTTCGCGCACATTTCTTTAATGCAAGTTAGTTTGCATTCTATAATTCTTCCACTCCATTCCCTCTTCTACAGAACCCCTTAGAGTAATAATAGAATTAGCATACATTAATTTATAATTATATTGTATAGATTTACACCACTTGAAATTGGAAGTAGGTGTTTTAGTTAAGAGTGATAAGAAATTCTCTCCATTCGACTCCGACTTATCCAAGAAACATTTCGCTTCACTTACACTTGGACAAGTGAGAGAAAAACTTGTACTCAACGCAAACTTAGTAGAAGTATCCAAGTCATATATTTAGAACTTTAATGATATATTTACAAATTATTTATAAACGGATGAGAGGCACAATAAGAAGTTTTGTTATTTAAAATAATTTCGCTAACTACATATACATTATTATAAAATTGAAACTAAATTTACAAAATATAGAATAAAAAACTTAAAATCATGGAGGTTTGGATAGATTTTGTCATACTTTATGAATAGTTTTAGTTTTTTTTTTGCGATATTGAGAAATGCCCCTAATATATATATATAAACACACATACATACATATATAACTCATTTATATTATAAACTCACTATGCAGAGTGAGTTCTGCACAATGAGTTTTATAGGTACGTGGGGCTAATTAATTCAAACCTCATATATATAAAAATTAATTAGTTAAAACCTTGTATGTAAAATAAAATTGGATTGGCAAGTAAAATTTTGACGAATATTTAAAGGATAAAAATATTTAAACATAGAATTGTACAAATTCAGCATTATTGTCAGTGGGATAGAAAGGATAGATTAACAATAACAAACCATTTTATTTAAACACAAACTTGTAACTACCAAAAGCAAATTCTAAGATTTTAATCAAATGCCCGATAGTGCAAATGGACATATAGATTTTAAATACATCTGAAATTGCAAATACCATTATTATTACAATCGAGAGGATCGCTTTAAACTATTCAATAGCGCCGTCCACCTGCAGTGGATAACAGAACTCGACTCGGTTTCTTCCCCTTCTTTCCCACCACTTCATTCGCCTTTGGAGATTCTATACTTCCTCCAGACTTCGCCCTCGATATTACATTAGCAAACGATGGAGTTGCATTCTGCGTGCCTGCTGTGCAAATACACAAGCATGGTTTAGAAGGAGCCCAAGGATGAAAATTCCAACAAACACAATCGTCAGCCTTAGTAAAAAGAAGTTACGGACTAATAAATGCTTATAAACACATTTTTAAGCTTCAAACTATTATTTAAGCACTCTCAAAAGTTGTTCCTAATAAATGCTATATACAATGAACAAGACCAAAAAGGCATTTAGATAAGTACCCGAGCTGGCAACTGATAAATCACTTTTCACTTCATGAATGTGCAGAGAATCAGTTTCCTCAATTCTTAAGGATGGAGAATCATGTGCGGCAGCGAAGCCCAGTCTCGTAACACTTGAGAATAGTTGCCTTCCTCCGACAGGAGGGCTCGATGATGTCACAGGAGAACTTCCTAAAGCTAGAGATGAATTATCAAAGAAATTAATATCAATAAACTATGTAACCAAATCCATGATTGTATAACAAAAAATAGTTAGACTGAATAACCTATCAATTTCAAACCAAACAATGAGGAACCAAAGAGAAAAGTGAACTTTTTTCTTTCTAACACAACCAATGTAGGTTAAGAATTTGAACATCCAACCGCAAGGGAAAGGAAAGGGAAGACATGTCAATTACCGTTGACAAATATTTTCTGATGCAATACCATTTGTAGTAAATCCAATTATAAAAACACCCAAAATTAGACATTACCATAGTACAATGGGTTTGATTCTGTTGCCCCATGCCATCATGCAATCCACTGATATCCAAATTTAACTCCAACGGACTAAATTCTATAAAGGCTGAAAGTAGAATTACATGTGTACACAAACACACATATTTGGAAGAGATAATACATTAAAAACAACCACCAGTAACCACGATACCGTCGCAGTCCTTATTTAAAGAAGCGGACAAACCACCCAGTAAATTCAGAGAACCAGAAAACCCCATCATCCTCTCAAGAGAAAGAATTGTTCTGAACAGAAAGATCCCCTAACCTAGAGCTTATTTGGAAGCGCTATTCCGAGTATATTCTTTTTCCCCTTTCTTCATTCACAACATTTTGTAAATCAACCAAAATTTACAAAATACAAATGCAAATTTTACACTATTTTTCTTTTGTTTGCACATGACTAGAATTTCAATAGCCCTAAAAGCATATACTTCTCTTATAGAACAGAAAATTTAACCTCGTAAGTCAACTCTTCAGTTTTATTCTCTCAATTCATGAAGAACAAAGTATTGTTACAAGTCTACATTTACGACAGAATTCATCACTAAGCTTCAAGCACAAGCAGACTGATAAGGGCAATGTGACAGAAGGTTAATTATTACCTTCAAAGTCATCCAAAGAAAGGATTGGAGTATTGTGATGATATGAACTTCCTGAACTGGCCATCATTGACAAAGAACACGTTGAAGAAGCCTCTTCTTTGATCTTCTCCCTTCGCATCTTATAATAAGAAAATTTGTGAATTGTGATTACCAAGGAACGCTATACATAAACCAACTTCATAATACAGTACTGAAGTATTAAAATGTTAGCTTGAGATTTCATTAGTGCCATTAATCTAAAATGGGATATGGAGTATACTGACCTCTTTTAGATCACAAGTACTAAATACAGTATTATGACTTAATAACCACAACGTCACACAGTCCAACAACGCTGACTTGAAAAGGAAACAAGCAATGGCTTGCGTACATGGGAATTGAAGGGGAAACGACCAACTGAACTAGAAAGAACGGGGAACTTACCAACTACACCAATATTTGTAATTAATAATTAGGAATGTATATTAGAATCAATAAGATTATATTCGGAACATTATAGGGGCCTAATTGTAATTGCATAGTAGCTTTTAAGATGGGGAGATTATAAATACGGGGGATCAGGAAGTTGAAAGGGTAAGCATAAGTCTTGTGAATCAGCCCATAGTGAATGGATAGCAGAAGAGAAATAGCCCTCGGGCTAAGTTCACAAAATACCTTTTTTGCAAGTTGTTTCCTCTGCTTCTCACGCTTCTTTATCTCATCCATGAAGGGAATCATGGAGACCGAAGGCAATAGGTTGGTCAAATCAATTTCACAGAGCTGAAAAGTTTTATGGGGAAAATATTATAAACGACTTTTTAGCCCATAGAAATTGTTCGCGAAAATTGAAGAATGAGCATACCTGAAATGACACTGTTAAAGAATGAGCATACCTGAAATGATGTTGTTAAGGAAAAATGACTTAAATAACGATAACGCCTCCTTGTAGCTTCCGTCTGAGTCACCGTTTCGTATTCTAAAATCTTTCCACTTATTCTACACACAGGGGAACAATTATGAGATAATATAATTAAAACTAGTAAAACCCAAGACCTCCAATCCTTTGCTTTCAAAATGTGCAAGAAAGAAATAATTTGTCCTAGTATCTATACAAACCTGAGTGGCAGCCTATCGTAACTCCCAAAATGTTGTAAAAGACACTTCATGTTTAATGGATGGAGAATGATATGCTGGCCATCCGTAGCCTAAAATAAATAGATGGCAGGTAAGGAAAATGCATGTAAAAAAATTGATAAATGGACCATAAGAAATTACCAGTTCCCAGGAAACCTTGCTTCAGTTAATTTATTAATATAAAATTTGAAAGTAACAATGCAATACACTATACAAATAGGGACTCCAAAGCAAGGGACAACAAATACATCAGTGCCAGTATTTCTTTGACGTATCTGATCAGTTATAAACATACAATGGCATAGTAATGTACAAAAGCTAACTGATGTCCAGGTGCAAGATGATAGCATTTCTCACCTGGTAAAAATTGTACGAGTCTTTGTCCTTTGCATCTCTAATTTCGTTTGAGTTTTGTTGAAGTTCTAAAGATTCATCCATAGCCCCATTCTGATTCACAGGATTAGAATAGTTCAACTTATCTTGCACTATATTACCCTGAAACTTGCAGCCTTCATTAATATCAATGGAAGAAGCCTCACGTCTGGAACTGCATGCTCTAGAGCCAGCACTGCTAGTACTGTCAGTTGGCAGGAGCACATTAGACCCTATCTGATAGTCATTATGCTTAAAACAAGCCTGATGTTCATTCCAATACTTCTTTCTCTGCTCCAGTTGTTCCAATGCAGCACAAACGTATGGAAGCTTTTCAAGGTCATCTACCTGCCCTGCTTCTGCTTTTGCTAGCCAGGCATCTAGATAAGACACTGCTTTCCGAACTGAGAGATCCACATCAGATGTAAATATAAATTTTGAGAAAGAATCATAGATTTGATCGTTGTCACTTGACCTGATATCATCCTCTTGCTTATCCTTGCATGATATGGCAAATGAATTTTTCTGGCGAGTTAAAAGCATAAAATCTATAGTATCACCAACAGAATATTGCTTCAACAGCTCAATATGAACGGTGTATAAATCTTTGGGAGACAACATCACAAAACACAAAGGGCATTTTTTCCAGCAGTCACCATTATGATCCTCCTGGCCCATTAACAGATACCTCAAAATGCACGGGAAACAATAAATATGTCCACATGAGGTAATTTGAGGACAGAGTGGATGCTCCAGACAAATAGGACACTGGACCAGTGATGGTGTAGAATACCTTACACATACGATATCCTCCCAATGCAGCATTTTATCAGGATCCATATATTCATCTGTATAATAACCTGAATCTAATACCACAAATTTGTAATTAGCCTGCAGAAAGAGATCCTTGTTATACGGCTTTATCTTCTGTGGTCTTCTTGGAGGAGGAGCTCTGGCTCGAGGATGAGGACGAGAAATGGGATCGTATTGAAAATTAAGCAAATGGTTGCCATTTGTGATTTGGGCTTTTTTTCCAGATGATCGTTTGTTATTGCCATGAGAGTTTGCAGACCTAGCACTTTGCTGATCATGAGAAGAATTTAGAGTAGATGACATTTTACTCCCTGGTAGAACTGATCCATCCTCATGTCCACTGGATTGACACTGCAACTGGGTACCAGTGTTTTGCCGAGCTGGCATCTTCAAATCACTTAGAGTGTTTGAATCACTCACCTATACATCAAAGTACATGAACTAAGATTGAATTATTCATTTCCATTTATTAGTCCACAAGAAACAATGATTTAAGTTACCAACACTAAAAAATCTTCATTTTCAACTACCTGACTGACTTGCCTAGTCTACTCTAGTGAACGAAAAAATTCACCAACTATTGTCATAAATATGTTATTTGTTAGAATTAGTGGGCTTAGCCCATTGGGAAATTTGCCCAAAATATTTTTTCCTTTTTTATCTCTTTGTATTTTTCTATTTATTTCCCTCCTATACCTATTGTATTTTTAACAGAAAATAATAAGAAAAATATCATGATTTTTCTCCAGGTACTCGGATTTCTATGTAAATTTGTGTGTTCTTCGTCTCTACTTTCAAGATGGTATCAAAGCGAGACATTGAACAAACCCTAAACAACACAGCTAATGATGGAAATCAAATAGAGGAGCCAGCCGCCGGTTTTAGCACTACCATCGATGCTCAGATCAACGCTGCCATGAACGAATGGTTCAACTGCCTTCAGAAAACATCGAGGAACATAATTCCACAGATTTTATCGTCGTCGCGCCACAAGAAATCATCCACATGCCACCCATGCGCTGGCCCATCCTGTTCAGATGCCGCCGACCGACCTAATTGTGCCACCATTGTCTTCATCTGCGGCCTGTAATGTCCCCCACATGTCGATTCATGTGTTGCCACCTAACTCCGGCCAGTCACCACCACTTCTGCAGTCAAATCTGTATACTCTGCCACCCAATGACCTTAGTTATTATCCAGATATTAGGAACTCTCAAATTCACTCAATATTTGAGGTTGGTGAGTCTTCGGCACATTCCAACCCTAATGTGCAAGCTTTCTCTTCTTCAGGAATAGCTCAATAGCAACTGAAAGGGCTTCAACAACAGATTGCAACAATTGACGCTAACCTAGAGACGACATCCAACACTCCTGTACCTATGTATTCTGAGAATCAGGTAACCTCGTTCCCTATACTTTATTCTCTTCCTATGTGAGTGAAAATGTTAGTACAACCACACTTGAAGCTATTGTGCAATTAGGTATACCTCAATCCTTAAGTCTCATTAGTATTGATGATAAGAATCCTTGGATCCCGGACTCTTGCGCCACAGATCATTTAACCGGTCCCTCTAAACACTTTGTGTCCTATATTCCGTGTGCTGGGAATGAGAAGATAAGAATTGTTGATGGCTCCTTGGTTCCCATTGGCGAGAAAGGCATATTTCATTTTTTAACGGGTTCTCATTCCACAATGTGTTATATGTGCCACGAATTTCAAATTATCTTCTGCCGATTAGCAAGATTACTTGTGAATTAAACTGCAAATAAACATTCTTATCTGATTCTGTTTCTTTTCAGGACTTGAGCTCGAGGAGAATGATTGGCACTGCCTGACACAATAGGGTTCTTTACTTGCTTGATGATGATGCCTCCTCTAGTAGCATTTCTAGGATGAGTCTTTTGTAAGTTGCTCATTCCCTTATGTAGTCCACTTCTCTTCCTTCCTATCTCTGAGGTGATCCCATTCTCATTGCCATTCATCTCATCAACCGCATGCCCTCTCGTGTCCTTCACTTCCAAACACTGTTAGATTGCCTCAAAGAAACCGATCCCTTCACCCGTCTCATCCCTAATATTGCCCTTCGGGTGTTCGGGTGTTCGGTGTACAACCTATATCCATAGTCATGGTCCTAATCATACTAAATTCACTCCTAGGGCTCAGGGTTGCGTGCTTGTTGGGTATCCTCTGCACCAACAAGGCTATAAATGCTTCCACCCATCTTCACGAAAGTACTTTGCTACCATGGATGTCACTTTCATTGAAGATCACCCTTTCTTTTCCATTAGCCTACTTTAGGGAGAGAGTGTGAGGAAAGAGTCTAACTATATACTTCCCTTAAAGTCTACTTGTCCTACTGTGGTTACCTTACCTGACCCTACCCTCACAGTACAGTCCTCCCCACAAATCAAGTTCCTTGGAAAACCTACTATAGGAGGAATCTCAGAAAGGGAGTTGAGTCTTCTGTTGTTTAGATGGCTCCAGTCCAAGATTTTGAACCAATAAAAGATCAAGGTATGACTAAGTCCATTAACTCATACAATAATAACAGAATGAGTGAGGATGACAAGTCTGAGACGAATTCAACTGACTCACGTACCGACAATAAGGCAGGTGAGAATGACAGGTCCAGGACTGCTGTTCCGGAAGATATGGGTGAACAGGGCAATATTGATGGGGTTGTTATAGACAGAGAGGACAGGATCAATGAGAACAAGGTTGTTACTGAACAAATTGAAAACGAAACTAAGTCGAACCATTCTGGAAATACTAGTAAGTATGATCCATTTCTTGATCTTCCTATTGCACTAAGGAAAGGTAGTAGGTCCTGTACAAAACACTCTGTATCTAATTATGTGTCATACGAGAATCTCTCACCATAGCTCAGAGCTTTTACTGCCAGCCTTGACTCTACCATTGACTCTAGCACAATACCCAAGAGTATCTGCCTTGCCTTAGAGTGTCTGAAGTGGAAAGTTGTTGTCGTGGAAGAAATGAGAGCCCTGGAAAAGAACAAGCCCTGGGATCTCTGCACATTCCCTAAGGGACACAAGACCGTTGGATGCAAAGGGGTGTTTACACTCAAGTACAAAGCAGATACAAACATAAGGCCAAGCGAGTTGCATAAGGGTTCACTCAAAACTATGGAATTGACTATTCTGAGACTTTTTCTCCTGTTGCAAATTTGAACACTATTAGAGTTTTGTTGTCTGTTGTAGTGAATAAAGATTAGCCCCTATAGCAACTTGATCTTAAGAATGCATTCTTGAATGAGGATCTTAAAGAGGAAGTGTATATAAGTCCACCTCTACGATTTGAAGCTCAATTTAATAATCAGGTTTGCAAGCTTCGGAAGTCCTTATACCGGTTGAAACAGTCACCAAGAGCATGGTTTGGCAAATTTTCCACTTTCATCAAGTCTCAAGGGTACAATTAGGGGCACTCCGATCACACCTTGTTCACCAAAGTCTTAAGATAGAAAAATTGAAGTATTGAGTGTCTATGTCGATGACATTGTGCTATCTAGGGATGATACTAATGAGATCGCTCAACTAAAGAAGACGGGGTCTGAGTTTGAAATCATGGACTTGGGAAATCTAATGTACTTTCTTGGGATGGAGATTGCTAGATCCAAAGAATGCATCTCAGTGTCCCAAAGAAAGTACACAATTGATTTATTAGCTGAGACAGGTATGTTAGGATGTCATCCTGCTGACACACCCATTGAGTTCAATGTCAAACTCGAAAATTTAGGTGACAGGGTTCCTATTGATAAAGAAAAATAAGAGTGCCCGGTGGGGAAGCTGATTTACTTATCTCACACTAGGCCTGACATCTCCTATGTTGTGAGCACCGTCAGTCAATTCCTGCAAGCACTTTATGAGGATTACATGGAAGCGGTTAACAGGATTCTGAGGTATTTAAAAGAAACTCCTGGTAAATGTCTGAGATTTAGGAAGACCGACAGAAGAAGTGTTGAAGCTTATACTGATTTTGACTGGGTAAGATCTATTGTTGATAGAAAGTCTACCTCAGGATACTGTACTTTGGTGTAGGGCAATCTTGTAAGTTGGAGGGGTAAGAAGCAAAGAGTTGTGGCCAGGGGCAGCGCTGAGGCTGAATATCGAGCTATGAGTTTGGGAATGTGTGAGGAAATTTGGCTCCAAAAAGTCCTATTTGATCTTCATTAGGAGTGAGACATCAATGAATTTTTTTGTGATAATGAACTCACTATTATTATTGCCAACAACCCAATTCAACATGAAAGAACTTAACATGTTAGAATTGATCAACATTTCATCAAAGAAAAACTTGACAGTAGGAGCATATGCATTTCGTACATCCCTTCAAGCCAACAGATTGCTAATGTCCTCACCAAGGGGCTTACCAGACCAAACTTTGACTTTTATGTTGGCAAGTTGGGCATCATTGATATTTACGTCCCAACTCGAGGGGAGTGTTGGAATGAGTGGGATTAGCCCATTGGAAAATTTGACCTAAATATTTTTTCCTTTCTTTATCGCTTTGTATTTTTCTATTTATTCCCCTCTTATACCTATTGTATTTTTATTAGAAAATAAGAAGAAAAATATTGTGGTTTTTCTCCCGGTACTCCGGCTTCCACGTAAACTTGTGTCTTCTTTGTTTCTACTTTCAATATTATTCAATGAAAATACAGTAAAATAACTAAATATGCAGATATGACATTTTCTCAAAGAACATAGTCAAGAAAAAAAAAATCATGTTGTCTTGTGAGTAAAATATCCATATCTGTTTTAATACAAAATGTAAAAGGACCATGAAGAATTCCAGCCGCCTTACAACTTAATAAATCCTATATAATGTCCTTTCCTAACTAAGCCACCACTTGCAATATTTATTTAAAGGAAAATGGAACATTTTGTATTTTTATATAAATACTTCTAATGCCAAAAGATTGATCTATTTCATTAAGTCTAGGAAAACAGACATGACACGTCAAAAAACTAATTCATGGGTAACTTCTTTTACCAAACTTTCAGCCATAAAAAGTGAAAGAATTAGGGTCATATAAAAAAGGGAGAGCCCACAGAAGGGAGGCAATCTATAAAAAGAAAATGGCCACCAATCTAATAAAATAAGATCAAAAGAATAATTACAGAAAGACTTAGTCATAGACACCAGCACAGACATGTTGAACCTAATATATGATGAAACAAATGCTCAGCTTTAGGAATGATCATTCTCGACGTACTACAAAAACCAATTAATTCTATTTATTTTTTAACAATCAAAATGATTTACTATTTCTTGTAATATAAGGAAAAAAACACCTAATATAACTAGTCGATATCTGCACTACAGGACTTATAATTTCATTGCATAGTTGATAATTAAACCAACCCACTTAACAGGCTAAATTACTAACAAGTAACCAGTATACAGCATACCTTCTTGGAAGATTCAGCACCATTTGCAGGTTGCAATGACGAGCCTGCATAAAGAAAATGAAATGAACCAATTATAGCTATTCTCTGTAAATGATATTAGAAAATACAAATACACACCAGTCTTAAAAGTAATGGCACATGAGAAATAATCATATTTTATGATCAACAATGGTATAAAAACGCCCCTCGTTTCGATAATCAGTAGCTTAAAAACTAGAATCAGAAAACACAGCTAAAAAGGTAATATCCCGTATCCATTCTACTTCCTTATTGCCTAGTGAATAGAAAAATCCGAATTGCGTAATCCAAGTAAACGTGACCCAAGCGGCCAATCTTCAGCATAGTCAAATGCAGAAAGAAGAACATAACACCATAGAGCAACGTGAGCAGCGAGAGGTATAGTGATTAAAGGGTGATAAGAAAAACCAAAGTTGTCCAGTAAATTGAATAGTGGTTCCAATATAGTAGCATTGTAGAGAGGTATAAGCATCCGAATACAGAGAAAAAGAAAAAAGAAACTCACCAGAAACGTCGGAGGAGTCGGGGAGAGGAGATTGGGGGTCGGAGATCCGCAAGGATGGAAAGGAATGGGTGGGAGAGGAGAAGGAGAAGAGAGAATCAGGTCCATGGTGGGAATTAGGGTTTAGAGAGGAAGCAGAGGAAGAAGAAGTTGAAGTGGAACCCTGGATTTGAGAAGGCAGGATGGACATGAAAATCTCGGAGCGGAACAAGAAGAGAGTTCGTCGTTAGCGTTCGGCCACTTCGCTCATCGTCCTCCAATTTAATTTCAATTTCCCCTTTTTATTATTGTTTATTATTTATTATTTAACCGACTTTCCTTTCCTTTCATTTCCTTTCCACCATCACTCCAACCTTCCTTTCCATATTATTTGACCCCTAAATTTCAACATTACGTTCGTTTTTATTTCCTTCCCACCATCACTCCAACCCTAATATTATTATTTTGAGACTTCAAAAAGTTCAGCTCTCCCGTTACATTAATATACATATATCATTTTGGTAGCTGCATCTAATATATTAAACAAGTAAGGATATAGGGTGAAATTTGAATCTAAAACCTCTAAATTAGTATACTCAATTAGCTACAAACAAAATAATTGTTTTTTTTTCTAAAGTTTAATTGGATAAGAGAGTAGACAATTCAAACAACTAACCTTTGTATCTTAAGTCTTAACTAGATGTGCTCTAAGTTTTATATATATATACACGTAGCATGTTGCGTATGTCATGCAACCGAATTTGAGAGTGAATTATTAAGTTCAAATTAATGAAACATAGGAAGGTTAGTGTATTTATTTATCTCGGAGTCTCTTTTCGTAACGACTATTTTCACTGCAAGATCACCAATGTTTTTTAGTTCAACAGACTCTGAATGCATAGCAATAATGTAATTTTGAAGTTGATCCTCAAGCATAGAGAGTTCAATAGCGGAAAAGTCTCTTGGATAAAACTGAGCAAGTCGACTAAGTTTTTTACTATTGAATACAGCAAATGAATTACTCAGATTCAAACAGATCACACAGTGAAGCAATTCAGTACTTGTTTCAGTAAAACGATTATTCAAATCTTGAAGTTGCATATCAATGACAACATAGAAGACTTCAACACAATAATGATGCAAATTTGTAATTGGTTGAGATTTTCGACCTTTTCGTCCTCGAATTAAAAACATAGCATCCATTTGAAGAACTTTAATATCGTGACTATTGCAGAAATTAGAAACCCTTTCCAATAATGAATCTCAACCAGACTCTCTCATTGATTGCAGTCCACTTTACAAAGGTTGACTAAATTCATTGCATTCACAATATCTTGATCTTTTCTTTGTAAGACTTGAGACAAGTCATTTATGATTCCCAATATATTTTTCATGAGATGCATGTTGAAAACAAAGTCAAATGACAATATTGAATTCATTAGAATTCGTGCTTCATATTTTTGTTCTGAATTTGATCCATTGTGCACAATTGTCTCAAGCACGTCAACTATTGAAGAGAACATTGTAACTAAACTCGTTAAAGTGTTGTAATGTGATCCCCATCGAGTATATCTGGGTCTTTTAATCATTATCTCTTGATTTAATCCTCGTCTACTAGATATTTCACCATTATTTAAAACTTCAAAAAATTTCATGCTATGTTTCTCTCATAGAATATCTTAGACGTTTCGCTGATGCTCCAAGAACATTCATTACATTTGTAGCAGTAAAGAAAAGACCGACAATTTTCATATGATTTTTTGCAGTATTTATTAGAGCTAATTGAAGTTGATGAACAAAACAATGAATGTAAAATGCACATTCATTTTCTTTCAAAATAAGTGCTTTCAAGCCATGGAACTCACCTTGCATATTACTTGATCTATCATATATTTGTCATCTCAAATCAGCAATACTTAACCCATGTTGAGAAAAAAAAACCATCAATAGCTTTCATAAGTGATAAAACACTTGTATATTATTGACATTGATGATTCCAACAAATTGTTCAATCACATGACCTTCATCCACATATCATAGTACAACTGACATTTGATCTTTTGAAGATATATCTTTTGAAGATATATCTTTTGATTCGTCTGTCAAGATAGAAAATTGTTTGTCACTCACATCTCTTATAACTATATTAACAATCTTTGTTGTGATGCAGTACACTATACTTTTTAATATCAGGTGTAATCAATTTCAAATTATTTGGAGCATTTTTCAAAGTCACGGTTTCAATATCCTTGTTATAGTTACATAACCATCGCAATAATTCAAGAAAGTTACCTTGATTCTTCGAATCATAAGTCTCGTCACGTCCATGGAATGCAAGACCTTGCCGTAATAAAAATCGAGTACAATCAATTGATGCACCTAATCGAGTTCGATACTCAGCTCGTGTTTGGTCAGACATCATATTTCAAATAGTCTCAATATGTTGATTTTGTTTTAAAAGAGCCTCACATTTTCCTCAAGCTTAATTGTGTGCACTATCTAGATCACCAACATGAGTTTGCAATTTCTCTTTTTCCAATTGGAAAATCCTTCACTAACCAAACATTCCTCTTCTGATTCTTCACTTACTTCTAGTTTAAATAGGTAACAACGTAAACAAAATGCAGCATCCTTTGAAATGTTATATTCTAACCAAATAGGATATTATTTAAACAAAGCTGGATTAAATCGTCTTGACTTTGCCACAAATTTCTTGAATGGAAAAGTATGATTTCGAGGTTGACAAGGACACTTTGTAGATATGCAACTTGATCTTGAATATTATAGTTATATTAAGAAATTCTAGTTCTTAGACCCGGATCTGCAGGTAGTTCTTCTAAATTGATTTCTGTATAAAATCTATCTAAATCAGGTATTTGTCTCTTGTTTGAAGATGATGCATCTATAGTTTCTATTGTTGTTTTTCTTTTAAAATATCTCTCCACATTGATATGTTTACTCTACAAAATTAGTATTAAACAATATAAGTATTATGATCTATCACATAGACTGAAAAGTAAAAACTAAAAATATTAAGAAGAACCAGAACTAAGAAGAACCAGAACTTACCGGTGAATTGATACGATACTTATATTCTATTTTTTAATTATCTTTATTATTTAATTTTGAAATAAAATAAAATAAATATATACACAAATAATGTAAATATGTGAATTTAAAAATTGCATAAAAAGGAAAAAATAATAATATATTCTTCATGGAATATTGTTGAACGTCGCTGTGGTCAATGCTTCACTCCCAGAAAATTACCAAAATTAAAGGTCCTTGAAACTTGTTTTGACACGTTTCAGCTCTATCTTGATCGATTCTTGTTTGCATTGGACTTGTTATGATATCTAGATCATTATTTTATACAGAAAGATGAATTTGGTGAATATATAAAGTGACGAGGGAAGAGTTAGAGTTCAAAAAGGCATGTCAAACATATTCCTAATAATATATGTATTGTACATAGTTTACCAGCTTAATTGAGTGTTCCAATTATATATTACCAATTTTTTCTTCTTTGCTATCTTTGGTTGTGCTGCTGTGGATGGTTGAACTTTACACACTCCATAGGATGGTTGTCTAATAACTACGTCCTTAAAACATTCTATTAATTATACATTTAGTAACAATTAGTTTAACATACAATTTGAAATCAAATTCTTTTCATACCTTTCACAATAGAGTTTTTCGTCTGTTGTTTGGACAAACTCTTATATATCCACTTCTCATTTATTGAACTTATTACCTTGCCAATCCAATCATCTACATCTTCGACTTGCTATTACATGAAATAAACATATTAACGTATTGTTATTTTATTGTCTCGTAGCGTAAAGTCTTTGATTCTGTTTGTTCTTTTGGCATGAAATGTTGGGGTTGCTGTGAGTCATTATATTAGAAACTACTGTTCGGTGTTCTGTATTAACTGTTCCTCCACCTCCATCATTTTCATCATCCTTCCTTGGCTTTAATTTTCCAACCCCACAAATTGTTTCAATGTCTGGATTGTCTTGATTTTCTTTGATAATATCAAGTGTTTTTTCTTTTTTCTTCAACTTAGATACCGCCTGATTATATGTATGAAGGTATCAAGCTGTGTTATAAATCAAACAATTTCATTATAATTATATTACATACCATAAATTCTTCACTAATACATTGTTTCTGCCAATGCTCTTCTATTGTTTTCATTTGCTTTCCCACCACGTTCCTTTTATCTATAAATTCTTCCATTGTTTTCCTACCAAGGTTTGGTTCTTCATCACAATCTGTTGATTTTCATTCAACATTTGATTCATCTCTTCATTTTTCTCTATCCTCTCTAGTCTTTCCGTTGTTGGTTCGTTGTCAATTAAGTAATGTCTTATTCTATTAATTGTCAGGTTCACTACATCTAATTTTGTTTGATGTTTTTTAAGTTGTAATTCAACTTCTTTAATGGATTGCTTCTCCTCTACTAAAAATGGTCCATGACATTTTCTTTCTTCTTGAAGGGTTAAAGGTTTGACAGTTTTCGAGCATATAGTATAATAAATATACAAAAACTATTAGTAAACGTTTATTACTTAAACTATTATTTAATGAGTATGGATTACGATGTTACTTTACGTGATTCAAAACTTTCTTTTTGTTGTAAGTCCTTCTATCTTGGCTGACTATCAGCAACCAACTTTACTATTTTCCATAATTTTCACATCAATTCTTCTCACAAAATAGTTTTGTGTCGTACTCAAAGTAGACATATGATCAGATGCCAATGCTAGGAGATGGAGAAGACAAACTCACCCAATGTCATACATGTAACACACTTGCAAGAGGTTTCCTTGTGCATTGCATCCACTAAAAGGTCAAAGGTCAATCTACCCTAATTGATAAGTTTTAAAAAGCTCTTCATCATCAACCATTGTTCAATGTCTACATGTAGATTATCCTGTTTTGGCAAAACAAAACTCCCAAAAAAAAAAAAGATAGTTGGGCCATTAATAAACATCCTGGTAAAATACGTTTCTTTCATCTGGTTTTTTAACACCCCTAATAGTGAAGATGAGAGGTGAAGGGTTGTAGGTTTTGAGCTTGAAGATGAAGGATTTGAGATTGTGAGATTGAAAATGTCATTTGAAGAACGCAATAAGTTATTTCAAGATTTGTTGTACAGTGGAAGAGGTGTGAAGTGATTGATGTGCTAAAAGGGTTAGGGATTTGTAGAAAAGACAATTGTTCCTCCAATTTCAATTTGGGAATAAACGTTGTAGCTTACATGTATAAGTTTAGGGGTATGTTGGACATTTGCATATTTTGTATTTATTATATTTTTACAAATCAAAACATGAAAAAGGCTATTCTTTAGTTGGCCCTAATAATTGGCTATGGGCCCAAAGCCAATACCAACGTAAGCCCATTCATTAGCCCAATGAGCCGATGAAGTTGCTGACTCCCAACTTGACCCGCCGCTAAAGATCCGACGGGAAGCGAAAATCAAACGCCAAATGTTTCCTTTTCCATATCCATTTCTTTGAAATCAAAACACTGCCCTAAACTCACCATTGTTAACCCCTTCCCCCCGGAATGGACGACAGTTTTAAAGTTCGTGTCGACAGAATCTTTGGTTCTCTCTCTTCCTCATCTACTACTTCTTCTTCTTCATCCTCACCTTTCAATTCATCTCTATCTTCTCTATGGTCCCTTACCGACGATGAAATCGAAAGGAGAGAGTGGATCAAAGGGAAAGAGGAAGAACAACCACCCGAATCGGACCTCGCACCGACCTCGTTCTTCGACGGCCTAAGGAAGGTAAACGAGAGGAATTCGTTTGGATTTCGAGACGATTTCGAGGATGACCTCGATGATGTGGACGAAAATCCTGAGTCCAATGGGTCGTCCAGTAAGTTCCCTAAACCTGATGATTATGGAGATGAAGAATGGGAAATCAAGTCCTCCATTGGCCGAGATTGCACGCTTGATTATGAGGTATATCTCTTGCTAACTGTTCTGATTAATCTAGACTTACGTGTTTTTGCTGCTCTATGGGTAGGGTAGGGAAATGAGTTGGTAGGGCTTGACGTTAAACTGAGAAGTTGGTATTTCGAATTTAAGCTATCTACATAGCGTTTGAGATTTGATCCTATGTCGTGTGGTAAGGCTACACGTTCTTATAGGGCTTATGGTTGGGAAGGAACCAGAAGATATACGGAGAATAGGCTACTGTTTTCTCTACTTTGTTTGCCTTATTTACAACACAAATATTTCATCTGATGCTAAAAAACACATACGCTAACGAGAGATTTGACCCATTCTATTGATTATTTTGCTTTCATAATTTTGATGTCTTTTCTATTTTACTCCAATATTTGTATTGTATTTTGTACCATTGTCATTAATTTGACCTTTTATGATTTTCACATTTAGTATATTTTACGTTTAATTTACCTATATCCTTAAAAAAATCATATATTCAAACATATCATTATCTATTCTTTTTAAAAATTGATGTATCCGTATCTGTCTCGGCTTCATAGTTTACAACTAAATGCATGGTAGTGGTGCCATAGCTACAATAAAATCTATTGTAATTAACCCCTTGATCCTTGTGTGATTATACTGGATATCGTTTGGTGCATTTTGGAATATGGTGTATCATTTGACATTTAAGCTGTCGTGTATTAGTCTATGTCCTCAATTTGATTTGTAGGGTTGCCTCCTGAAATGTATAATGGATTGATGTGTGACTGAAAAAAATTCTGCAGGAAGAGGAAGATGAGTATGATAAAGTTGCTGTTGGCAGGGAGAAAAATGGAGATCGGTTGTATATGAAAGAAATATCTGACTGTGGTATTGAAATAGGTTCATCCACCGAGCTTCCTACTTCTATAAGGAACTTCACCAGAGATCCACGTGCGAATCACTTGGCTGCAAAAGTTAGACTCAAGGAAGATGCCGAAGCTTCTAAAACGATCCATTTGTTGCACGTTTCTGAGAACAGTGCCGTAGCCATCACTGATTCTGAAAGCAATACTTCTCAAAACCCAAAATCTATTTTAAAAAGGAAAGACAATCATCTAGATGCGAAGTTGCACAAGCGTGTCCGATTTGACCCTGAATGTAAAATTACTCAAATTTCTCAAGGATCTAAAGATTTTGTTACGGAAACAAACTCTTTGCCTGGAGCTGCTGAGGTTGGCAACGAAGTGACCTTCCCATCTAGGGCCACTCAAGTCCCGGACTACTTACAAAATCCTTCAAGATACACGCATTATACTTTTGACTCATCCAATGATGTAGACGAAGAGTCTAACAAGAAAGCTTATATGAATTTCCTTCAGCTGGTGAGAGAGTCAAAGAGAATAGAGTCGCATGAGAATGATGCTCCAACTGGTCCTCCAAAATCCATCACCTTCATACCAAAAAAGAAAGCAGATGATACAATAATGCTTGAAAATTCTCCTCGGCAGAATGGAGTTGGGAAGGAGGTTGTGCACCAGAGAGGCATGTCTATCGGCATTGCCACCGTGGATGATCAGACTGATGATGTTTGTTCAATGGAAGAAGATGAGCCTGATAAATTAGAAACTAAAACAAACAGCTCACAGAAGCCAGGCCGC
This sequence comes from Cucumis sativus, assembly GCF_000004075.3. NCBI lineage: Eukaryota > Viridiplantae > Streptophyta > Magnoliopsida > Cucurbitales > Cucurbitaceae > Cucumis > Cucumis sativus. The sequence goes on from NC_026657.2 coordinate 24,114,875, forward strand.
CGGTACAGAATTAGAGCTAATAATATGGAGTCGGAGGAGGAGGCCTGAAGCCTGAAGCCTGAAGCCTGAAAGCCTGATTGATATAGCAAGACGCTGCTTTTAAATTACACCTTTTTCCATCGGGCTTTGTTTGTGTTGAACTATTCTTGATGGTCTTTTAGGGCACCTTGTTTGATGTACGATATTTTAGGGACATTGGAACAGTTATTGACACCCCATTTGAGATTAGGCGAGTTTACAAGTTACAGATTGTATCTAAAGCGATCCATTAACACATATCAATCTACAATCTACTTCACCCTATTACACAAGAAAAAAATTGTAGGATATCAAATTCATGTATGGTATATCTAAGCTTAAAGCTAAGAACTATGACTTTTGGTCGGAATTGGCAAATGCTGGCTTGGGCAATAAGTCCCCATTCTTGATGGTATGTAAGAAATATAGTGGCTTATTTTAGTTATTTTTTATCTTATTGGTAATGAACAACAGTTAAACCACATCTTTTTGCACCAACACAAATAAATAAATGGTAAAACAAAACAGAAATCAAAACCTTTTATTCTAATTTTTCTTAATGAATTTCTACATTCTCTTTTACCTTTTCTTTTTTCCTTCAGAGTGTTGCTTCGTATTTTCTCTATTATCATTTGTTTTAGTTGAATCTCCCAATCATCTTGGCAGCCAATGGATTGTCACTATATTCCTTCAATAATATCACATTCAATTCTTCAAATTTGAAGGATCATCAAAGAACACATTTCCATTTTCACTAATTTACTTTTTTCAAAAAAAAGAAAGAAAACAAATCTTCATTTTGTGAGTTTTTTTTTTTTTTTTTTTGTTGGTTATTTGTGTTTGGTTTTGCTTTGCTTTCTATTCCCCATTCAACTATATACATATTTCTCCAAATTCTTAAGATTCCTTTGAGATGTGAATTCAATTAAATAAAATTATAATAAAGTATATGTGTACTTATCCAATCATTTTTAGATAACTTTTCAATATCAAATTACTACAAAAACAATTATAAAACATTATAAACTAATAATTCAAATTTGTATTTAAGCATTTATATTGTCCAAGCTTCTTTTACATGGTATAGTATTTGATCGAGTTAGTTGTAGATGAACAACAAAATTGGTAGTTGGAGTTGATTTCTCAAAAGGATTAATAGAAGAAGAGTTATTGACTTGTATCTTATTTCATTTGATTACGTAATAATTTTGGCAAAGAACGAAAAATTTCTTTACTTATTTTATACCTTCTTATGAAAGAAATGAGGGATAGACGGAGAACTAATCTTGATTTCGTATTAATCGATCTCAATCCAGTGCGACATCACATGATCAAGGCATTCTCGTAAAAGAAAACAATCACTTATCGAGTGAATTTCGAGTAATTTCCTTCTATCTAAGCCAAGAAGCCTCCCTCTCTTGACTAGAGAATGAACCCAACAGATTGTTTTCTTAGTGAGAATGTCCAAAATGGTCTTCACTTTACGTGGGGGTAGTTTATGAAATACAAGACTTAGGACTAGGTCCCTTTCGATCAAGGAGGCAGGCTCGACTTGGCTTGGGCTTGGGCGGAATCAAGGTGAATGTGAAGGATCAAAATCTTGGAGATACAAGCATCCATAGTGGCCAAAATCAGTCTTGTAAAGGTGGGAATTTGTTATCAAAAGTCAATCACACGAAGACAATCAATGAAGTTTGTCATCGAAGGTGGTTGCCAAAGCCCAAAATCAGTAGTTAGAGTTGGATATGTGAAAGTAGTTGTCAAAGTTAGCTCTCAAAGTGTGACAATGGTAATACATTGGAAAGAGAGTTGGTATATTATACAAACTAGCCAAACCATGAGTAGTATATGTCATGCCAACACAACTCATCTCTTGTTGGTCTGCCAAATACCTTCTCATTGTTTTTCAAACCTCTTACTTTCTCAATTTTGGTTGGGAAGGAGATTTCAAATAGGCAAGCGAAATCAGCAGACATAATGGGAAATTTTAAATAGCTAATAAAAATGAAACTTAAAACATTTCTTTTGCTCCACATGGATACATATGCAACATCACCATGTGGAATCCTCTTTATAAATGTTAATCATGAAAATGTTAGAAAACCTAATTTAAAAAGAAAAAAAAAGGTAGAAGACATGCTTAAAACCATTGTTTTTTTTCTAAAAAAAGGTGAATTTTGAAAGGTGAAAAACTTCCTATATTAAAACATAATAATTTTCCACCAACTTCAAGGCCGCAACTCTTTTTCAGGCCAACCCACAGAATTTACTTTACACCAAACCAATTTTATCCCAAGCGGTCCGATTTTTAATCCAGTTTATCAACCAAATAATAATTTACAATTAACAAATGCCACTCACGATAAAGAGGAATTTTGGTTCGCCAGGTTTAATTCACTCTGAATATTGTTACTTTTTCCAAATTTCAATAGGTCAGTGTTTATAAAATGACATTTTATCATCAACTTTGAAAATAATGATGTTTTTTAATTGAATAATCTTTTCCAGCATATACCTTTTGTGGCCGTCATTTACTGAACGAAGTAGCTTGTTTGTTGACTGGCCTCTTGGATTCCAATTTCTTCTCTATGATCCTGTACACTTTCTTTCTCTAGTAACTACAATTTTAGAAACTAAAAGAAAGTTATCTTTCCATCCTTTGTATTCAAGGTGGTGAGATGAGAGACTAGCAATTTCGCATCAGAAACATGTCAGTCACCTACATATTAAAAGAAAAAAAAATGTAATTGAAATACAAACTAGGAATTAGATTTCAAATGTAAAAGCATAACAATGACAAATGAATAAAGTTTATATGGATTAATAGTACTTTAAAAATTACTATCATACTAAATAGTGTCAATAGTTTCTACCAATATAGCATAGCATAACAAATAGTAATTAATATATACTCTTCAAATTCTCATACCTTCGTATGTGGTACTAAAAAAATGTTGTCAACCGTTACCTACGTCAGAAAATGAACCACAATCATTTTTTAAACTCAGTACAGATAAATGAAAATTATGTTAAAGAAAACAGATAATGTCTGCATCCACCATCTGACAATCTCCATCTAAGCAATCAAATTATACCTCAATAATTCAGAGATAGATTGGAACTTTTTTGCGTAGCTACTTAACTAAGTCAAGAATTCAGCCAAAACAATAAAATATAGACGTAAAGTTTTATAACCGTTGTATTAATAAACGTCCAAGACACAGATTATCACATCAAAACAAAATCAGGTTTGAACGATCCAATATAGAAGGCATCACGGATTAAAACTTTTCAACAGTTTTTCCCCAAAAAATGTATGTACAACTTCCCCTATGAGTAATATCAAAATGTGGTTTTGAGGGGTGGATCTGTGCGGACGTATGATGTACCTAGAAATGAGAGAACAAATTCAAACACGATGAGTTCGGTGATGAAATTGGGGGCGAAAAGAAACTGAAAAGATTGATTTACCAGACGAAAGAAATAAAAACAGTAGGGAGGGTACCGTAATGATAATGTACCAGCATCTGATGGCTTTCCCTAGACTAAAACAAGCGTTTCCTACATTCAGTTGCACCACAGAAGCAGGGCATCTGTTTTATCTTCCCATCTGGACCATACACGCTATCAAGTGCATACCCATAGTCGTATGTCAGTTCCTGCAATGAAGTAACAAATACTTTAAAAAGTTCCAAAATAAATATCCTCCACATAATCTAATGGGATAAATTAACTTAATTTGATTACTGTGAATGCTCCATTCAACTAACATTTGATTTTTAGTTTTCCAAAATTGTGAGGAAACAAAAGTTTGAAACAAAAAAAAAAAAAAAAAAAAAAAGACAACAGAAAGGGAAAAAAAAACTGTTAACGAACACAATTAAGTTATCAATTTCTGTACTTCGAATTATTGCTTCAATTTCTGAAAATAAAATTTGAATTTTTAGTCATATATATGAGTGGCTCAAACCGGTTTATTGTGGCCACAGACCGAGCTTCATGACATCAGACGATGGTGAAGGAACTTAAAATTTTATTTATTCCTAATGCTGAGAAACCTATAGGATAACAAGAACAAAAATGCACTTTGTTAAATTTGACTTATTCCTTGGGAGGATCCTTATTTAAGGAAAAGTTCTTAAGCTTTCTAATAAAGCAAAATTGCATATATACCATCAGAAACCATCAAATTCTTAATCTACGATACAAGACACGTCAAGGACACACCAGAAATCCATTTATTCAGTCGGCAAAATTCAATCAGTTGAAACTTCAGAAACATGAGTTTTCTTCACCAGAGTTGGAGAAAGTGGTTGCGCATGAGGTAAATCCACAGGTCATTGTGAACTCTGATGGAATTTGAAAGGGTGCAAACAAAGGAGAGTTCTTTTGGGCTCTTTGGTTTTCTTAAATGGAGAAGGCGGAAGGCCAACCAATGCCTTGATAGTAAGAGCAAAACTACTAAGGAAGTCAATCAGTCATTGGGGAAGTCCAGCATTAATTCCTTCCCTCCAAAAGGCGTCATTAATGCTCACAGTTGTAAAGCCCACTGAAACACTAAGTTTAAACAACAATCCCTTCATTTTTGGAGGGATAATGAAGCAGAAGTTGAAGAGGTTCCTTTAAAGAAGAAAGAGATTTATGGCTGCTCCCTCTTTATTGCCCACCGAGAACTAGAGACATTCAGTCTAATTCGTCTGATTTAGATCCAAAACTCATCCAATCGGTTAATTGCTAGAATTCTACAGCTCCAAGTTCTGCCGTTAGAAGGTCTCTCTCTCCTGCTTCTTCAGCGTCGGTTGTCCCTTCCACTAAGGCCGAGTCAGTGCCCATCGCAGATCCATCTAAAAAAGCCTCAAGCCTCTCCTCTTCATCTGCGTCTTTATCTTCATCTCATGCATCTTCAGCTAGATCTGGTTTATGAGGTACATCCAAAAAGCATACAAATCAAAGAAACCACCACTTCCTCTAAGACGTTCCCCAAACATTTTGTTAGAAGGAGGGTGAAGGATCTCTTAAAAAAGGCTCTAGTAAAGACAAAGATGTTGCCAAACCAAAATGCTCAAAATTCTAAATCTTTAAAGGTAAAAGATACTCAAGGCCAAACTTCTTCATCTTCAATTAGGGCAGAGATTCAGAATTCAAGGAGTACCTTAAGGGCAGAATTGATTTTAGATCAAAACCCTGATTCTTTGAGGGTAAATTGTACAGAGGTTCAAGTTCCTTCTCTTTAAACCTAATCAGTCCCTCAGAGATCCTGCCATCCATATTTTAAATATTCTGTGTTTTCCTTACCTTCCTCCAAAGTTAAATTTTTTAGAGACTCCCCTTGTCAAACTCCGGGTCCTCCATCCAATAAGAAACGTGATTCCGATTTATACCCTCCTTTTAGTGTGAGCAACAAGGAAGATGATCATTTGGGAAAACTAAATGAGCTGAAGGATCATTCTTTGAAGAACCCCTTAGAAACTAATCTCAATGATTTGTTTCAAAATGAAGAGAAATTGAATGTTGGAAAACAGACCTCTGTTCCCCTTCTCAGTCTCAGCTCCTAAATTCCAACCCATTTAAAGTCACTAGTAGATGAGTGCAAACTAGTTTTCGTTTGAACTTTGATTTTAGTCATTTTTTGGTTCAATAATTGGTTACAGTGGAATTTGTATAGCAAAACTCGGGATGGTTTGAAGGTTGCAGATAAAGAGATTGGGATTCAAGTTGCTGGAACCACTTAATTCAAAATTAGTACTATCCCTAGATTCAATGAAGAAGCTGAACTCAAGAAATGTTTCTAACTGGTTGAACAATTATTGTTTTTTAACTCAAGATTCAGCAAGGCTGGTTGTTGTTCTCCAGGTGCTCCTTCACTCATCTCGAAGCTTATTGTGAGCAAATTGTCAGCTTACTTCGGGTTCCTTTTGACAATCTGTTTTAATTATTTTGTACATAGCTTACACTCCATATTTCATTTGTTGTTTTGGGTTTGAGGATTTGGATTAGCTCGCCGTTATTGCTGACTTCGATTTGGTTATTGTCAGAATCTGTTTTAGCCCTTTTGAGCTCTGTATAATTCTCTTGTACTTTGAGCGCTAGTCTCTCTTATTATTGTTAATGAAGAGGCTTGTCTCAAAAAAAAAAAAAAAAAGAAGCTTAAAAGTTTCCCATCACCTAAAGTTGTGTAACAATAATTTATGCTAACGGAAGTTCAAAAAGACTGGTGATTAACAAAAATAAAAATAAAAAAATTATCTCTTTGTAAACAAAAGAACAAATATCTGTTGCAGAAACTAACATGTACTAGCATTTGATAGTAAGAGCAAAACACATGTAAGTTGAAACCTGGAGGGGTGGTATGTTTTCTGCAGCAAATAGTACCACTCTAGCAAGTTTGATGTCATGGTGTGCGCTCAATACACATTGAACAAAAAGATTAGGTTCGCAACTATGATTTATAAACCTTGCAATATTTCCAGTGGAACAAGCATCAATGCAAAACTCTGGCACACTTTCAGATCTTCGATCATCTATAACATCCAAGGAATTGTTTGCTGGCAAGGATGCATCTCTTGAGCGCCTCTACAAGGATAGAAAAAGTAAATATCTTTGATTAGCATGGTAATAGAAAAAGAGACAGGATGAAATAGAAATTAGAAGCTCGTATAATTTAATTTGAATATTAGAGTATTCAATTTCAACTTAACCACCGAGCTGTGCTTGGCTCCATGATTGTAGCATTTTATCAATTTTCTCAACAATATGATTCCATATGATATTGTACGTGGCTTGTCAAAAGGGAGGGGAAAAAAGGCAAACCCAGATATATGCAAGGCCATTGACCCAATTGCACCCATATTTTCTAGCAATAGATTTAATAACATATTGTGTAGAGTTAATGGCCATAATCTCAAATTTTATATGGTTGATAGTCAACCCTGATGTATTTTTAAAATAGTTAACAAGGCCAAAAAAGTTTTCAACTGCAGGAGCATCCAGTTCCGGAAGGAGGGTGACATCACCAGCAAAAAAGTTGATGGTGGACACAGAGGGAGGCCTTTAATAATCCCACTCACACGCATCGATCATAATTCTACTAAAACAATTCATAATAATAACAAAAAATATGACAATAATGGATTGCCATGTCTAAGGACTCTCATAGCACCAATGTTTCCCTTGGGACAACCACTATTAATAAAAGAGAAGTTAAATGAGGTAACACCCACCCTTTATCCATTTTCGCCATTTACCCTTTAGCTTTGAGGGTGAACACCAGGAATTCCCAATCAATCTTATCAAAAGCTTTCTCTATGTCAGCTTAACCACCACACCTTGTTTCTCTTAAATCTCTTAAATCTCTTAAATGACCCGTTCAATCAAAAGGCTTAAACTGATAGGTGAGGGTAATTTAATATAATATTTAACACTGCGTCTCACTTGTGGGCTGAAGAGAAAACAACATAGAAGCTTGAACGCAGAACATTGATAGACCACCAATTGCAATACAATATAGCGGAAGGACGACAAGTGGAAAGGCACGTGCACAGGGTGATGGAAGTGTAAACCACCTTAATGGGATCACAGCTAGTTACATGGAGGAGGTTAAAAAGGAGAGATGGAAGGAAAAATGGAGGTGGTTAATCAGTTTCTGAAAGTACAGGGCAGCAATTTCCTGGAGAGCAAGAATTACAGAAAGTGTCAGTTATTAAAGTCTTAAGAAGTAGTTTCCTTTTTTGTGAAGTATCTTTCTGTTTTGATGTTTTATTTTGAATTGGGTTGAATTCTGTAATAGTTCTTCAGTTGTTCTGTGTTTTCAAGACTAGTTTAATTACTGTTTTTTTTTTGTAATATTTTGGTTGTTTAATGAACAAATAGAACACACTACTTGGTGTTCTATCAGACATCCTGTAGCAACCTGCTCTGAAATCTTCTTAAATCACCAATTCAACCCAAAAGTTCATATTCGATAGTATGGGGTTCCATTTCAAAACCAATTGGCTACAAGAAGAGTAGCCCATCTATCTTACAAGGAGTGTGAGTCCATTTTGTTTTCAATGTAGGATTCTCAACATCTCAATATTCCCCCCTCAAGATGGTGCCTCCTTGGGTTCACCAATCTTGGACCGAACACTCATTTGGGCTTAATGGGCTCTGATACCATTTTAAATCACCAATTCAACCCAAAAGCTTAAGCTAGTCGTTGAAGGCAAATTTAATTAAATATCATTAACACTTCCCTCACTCGTGGGCTTGAAATATCTGAAAAACCCAACAAGTGGAGATTAACTTTAATTGGAGAGAAAACAACAATATAGGGGTTTGAACACAGGACAATCTTAGACCACCTGCTCTAATACCATCTTAAGTCACCAATTCAACGAAAAGCTTAAGCTGATAGGTGAGGGTATATTTAATATAATATCCAATAGTTTCTTCTAAAGCAATCTTCTATGATTTCTTTTTTCTTTTTTCTTTTTTTTTTTCAAAAGAAAAACATGTTTCTTTGTTAATAAAATTGAATGAGACTAATACTCCAAGTACAAGAGAGTTATGCATAGAGCAATAAGCAAAATTCCTATGGATCAGGAGGTGCATCAGAACATCTCAACGAGGGGGTGTTTGGCACACCAACGTGAGATAAGTTGAATTGTTACAATATATTAGCTCACTACCAACTCACCCTTCTCCCCAATTGGTTCACCCATTAACCACCGTTGACAATTACCGTTGCCACTCCAAGAACCAACTTTGACGACCACTTTCACACATCTAACTCCAATGACCGATTTCGAGCTCCAGCAACCACTTTCGATGTCATACTCCAACAACCATCTTTGTGTCACTAACTACAATGACCAATTTTGGGTTTGATAACCATCTCTGATAACAAACTCCGAAGAAAATCAACTTTGGTGACCACCTTTGCGATACGAATTCCAAGCTCCGACAATAAACTCTTACGACCAACTTTCAAGATCATTTTCATGCAACCAACTTCTACATTCAACAACCACCTACAACTACAAACTTTGGCAAAAATCACCTTTGATAAATAACTTCAATCACCACCTTCGACATAGGGCTTCAACAATTACCTCTACGCTAAACTTCAACCAAAATCACTTTTGATAATTAACTTCAATGACAAATGACAACCACAACTAGCAATCAATACCAAAATTCACCTTAGGCAACCAAGAACGACAAAAACCACCTCTAACAATCAACTTCAACAACGGTCACATCTAGCGGCCAACATCGAAAATCGTCTTGAACAACCAACTCCAATCACCAACTTTGTTCATTTCCAACGACTAACTCGACCAATAATATACTATAAAAACAAGAAAAAAAACCTTAGCTAGCAAATATGTTTTTAGATGCAAAATTGAAATTATTAGTTTATAATGTTTAATAGTCGTCTTTTATAGTAATTGGATATTGAGAAGTTGTCTAAGGATGATTGGACCATCTTAATAGACTTATTTATCACAAGCATCCAAAAAAATTGATTGCTTCTTAACATCCCCACCCCATAATCAATGAAGAAATATTATTTGTGCTTCAGAGATAAGACTAGCCAACTTAACTATTTTAAATAACAATATTATTTGTCTGGGAATCAAAAGTTAGTGCAAAAAATGTAGTGGGTTAATTGTTAGGAATCAAAAGTTCTGAATTTTCTTGTTTTACATTTTATTTCTCTATGTTAGTACAAAAAATGTAGTGGTTTAATTGTTCATTAACTATTTTAATGATCGTATTGATCAAGTTTCTGAATTTAAGTTTTATACTAAACGGAGCAAAGACAGGATAGTGGATCCTTTGCATAGTCAATCTGAGACTTCGACAAATGAAACTTGTAATCAAGTTGAAGGGAGGGTAAGTGAGAGGGAGGTTATTCTGTGGAATGATTTAGGACATGGGTGAGAGTACTCAAGAGGAAGGTTCCAAGTGCCTTATACTTGGATTTATCTTGTATTTTTTATAGTTCATTATAATAAATTAAGATTTTGTTCTTGTTAGCAAGTGTTCTAGCAAATTGGTATCAGAGCCAGGTTTTACCTTGGAATCTGTAAGGAGATGGAGCAAAAAAGAATTGAAGAGAAGTTGGAAAAGTTCGACCAAGAGATCGCAGGAATACAAGTAGAATTGCATAAATTACCATCGATTGTAGAGAAGCTGCTGTCATTGAAGAAGAGTATCGAAAGACTGGACATTCAGTTGGAGAAACAACGACAATTGTTGCTAAAATGCATCGAAGGAATAGCGAAGGACAATTCGACAATCTCGGGAAGAATGGAGGGATTGTGATAGACCCCTCTATCATACATCAATATAGTAGAAGTAAGAAGAAACAGAAAGGGACCACAAGGGGATGCACATGTGAAGAAGAATAAGCTGAGGAGTTCGTTAATTCATAAGTCGATTAGTATAAATAAAGTTTAGAGAGAAGAAGGGAAGGTGAGTTAGTCACTTGTGATATTAGGCTCATGCTCTTCCTTGAGAGATAGGATAGCAGGAGAGAGAGATTGTTCTTCAAATTGAGATCTTCTCAATTTGATATGCTTGTAATTCAAATTTACATACTAAGCAATAAAGATACGTTACTTGATTTCAAGAGGAGTTCCATCAAATTGGTATCAGAGTGGTCGTTCTGAGAAGAAGAAATATGATGGTACAAACACATCGAAGAAAGATTGGAAGTACACGATTAGGAATTGAGCAAGTTACCGATGATGGAAGAAAAGTAGACGACGATCAGTGCACAAACGGAAAAAACTCACTAGATGACGTTGATGTTTATGGAGTCGATTGCGAAAGAGTATTCCGTGATGAGTGAAAAAATGGCTGAATCTAATGTACGAGAAACGATGACAATGAAAACCAGAGTAGGTGGAGGTTCGACAAGTAAAGAAAACGGAATCGAAGCAAAGGAAGAAAATATCGAAGGCAACGACAAAAGTTCTGAACGAAATAAGTTCAAGAAGGTCGAGATGCCAATATTCAAAGGAGAAGATCCCGAATATTGGCTTTTCCGTGCTGATAGATACTTCTAGATTCATAAGTTGACTGATGTTGAGAAGTTACTGGTCGCTACAATCAATTTTGAAGGCTCGAAACTGAATTGGTATTGGGCATAGGACGAACGCGACAAGTTTACAAGTTGGCTGAATCTCAAAGAAAGATTGCTTGTTCAGTTCTGATTAGTGAGAGAAGGATCGATCTGCGACCAATTTTTTAGAATTAAACAAGAAACGACGGTAGAGGAATATTGAAACCAATTCGATAAGCTGATGGCACTATTATCGGATCTACAAGACAGAGTGGTTGAAGAGACATTTATGAATGGGTTGTTGATATGGATCAAGGTTGAGGTTGATTTTTGCCATCCGGTCGGTTTAACCCAAATGATGCGGTTGGCTCAGCTCGTAGAAAACTGGAAGATTATCCGCAATGAAACAAACCTTAAAGGTTACGACGGAGGTAAATACCCCGTTCAAAACTCTTATAATATTAAAAGTAATACAACGGCGAGTTCTAGTGATAATAAGGGTAATACGATCTTTCCGATGAGGATGATCACACTAAGGGGGACATCATCCGGTGAAACTAAGAAGGAAGGACTGTCGAGAAGGCTATCTGATGCGAAATTTCAAGCGAGAAAGGAAAAAGGCCTCTGTTTTCGTTGTAATGAGAAGTACTCTCATGATCACAATTGTCATAACAGAGAGCAAAGGGAGTATGATAACAAAGTTGTCATTTCTATCACCCATAATCCGGTTTTACATGATAGAAAAAAACAGATAGAGGCTGATAAGCATTTTATTAAAGAGAAACTTGAAGCAGGAATAATATGTATTCCTTACCTTCCTACATCAGAGCAAATTGTCAATGTCCTAACTCCTAACTAAAGACCTACCAAAGAAACAATTTGATAAATTGATTGACAAGTTGGCTATGGAAGACATCTTTAAACCAGCTTGAGGGGGAGTGTTGGAATTCTATATTTGTATATACTTATTATTGTTCAAATATTTATCCTTTATTGCTTTTATTCTTTCCTTATTTGTAAAAGGTCTGTCTCCTATATAAGAAGACCATTTTAGTTAGTTGCACCAGCCAGTTAAGCATACATATATAAAGATTTTGTCTTTGAGTTCTTGGAGCTTGCATCAGTCGTGTATTGATGAGATGATTTACGAAAAAGCCTTATCTGTGGGTAACACAGGAACCTATAACTTGATAATCCTCCAATACTTCGAGAATAGCTATTTCAGTAAGATCCCTTTTCGATAGTTATCTTTTCAACCCAGACAGTTTGTCTATCGACTCATGTTTCTCTAAAGAAAAGTTGATTTTGGGGAGCATGTTGCAAAGTTTTAAAGCAATCAGTCAGCTAATGAAGGTAGAAAGTTTGATCTAGATGAAGGAGCAATTAATGGTGGTCTTTTTGGTCTTGATTCTTCCTCCCCCTGTCTACAGTCGGCTTCAACGGATAAGTGTTTTTTCTCAATGGTCATAGGCGATGGGACTGTCAGCATCTTCATTGTCTTGTTTGGTGACTGGCAGGTTCATGATCAGAGATGGTTGCAGGTTGAGTCAGATCGGCAAGGAAGGGAGAGAATATCTCAGTTCTGCCAGAGTACTTTATTAAAGTCTATTTCAAATGAACTAACATTTACAATACCCAAGAGGTAGATAGTTATGTTTGCAAAGGGTATTTGTTGATTTCAAAAGTCTGTCGTTCTTTAACTTTTTCAAATAGTTCTTGTACAGCTCCTTCAACCAGCCACTTACAGCCGGTTAGCTACTGTTTTTGTTAAACCATTGTGCTTTACTATAAATATAGCAGTCCTTTTACGTTTGAGCCATTGAAAAAAAATTTTAGCTATTATTTCATTCTAATTGAAATAATACCTCAAAATTGAAGTTTGAAGGAAAAAAAATGCACTGTCAGAGTCAGAGATTTAACTTTTATGAACAGTTCATGTAAGGAATCTTGTATGGTACCTCTCGTCCACCAATGCCCCTAATTGTTTGCAAACAATCAATGTCAAAGATATAATTATTCTCTGATACATGATCAAGATCCTCTGTCCTTGCAAGTATTCCTGTGTATTCACAAACAGGTGCGCCAGAAGGTATAAAATCCCAGGATCTAACAGCCCACCCTTTCTTTGGTGTTCGGAAAACCTGATCACAGAAGATACAATATTTTATTTGAATAATTTAATATTTAACTGAATCATATTCTTGAAAAGAAAAATTAGGAGTATTGTAACAAGATCCATCCTTTGAACCTCAAGTCGATATTTGATCCCCCTCTGAGAAGTTCGATTCACACAACCAAGACCACAACCACAATTGGGACCACATTCGTAAACAACATCCTTGGCTTCTATAAGTCTAAAAATGAAAAGGCTCACATATCAGAATCATGAAATATCCAAGTTAGAGAGATTTCGATATATCTAATCAAGATTGAATGGCATCCAGACCTTCCACCATCACGTTGCACATATGGGAAGTCTGATCCATTAAGCTTAGCACACGAACATGTCCTTGAAGTGATACATGATTCCTTACAGTCACATCCATTAGCATTCGGAGGAAGTTTCACACCACGTGCAACTTTAATGGATTTACAATAAGTGAAACCTGAAATGTTTTCAAAAGCATACATTCATAATAGAAACTACCTTTTGCTTGAAGGGAAAACTTAACGGGAGATTGAGATGAACATTTTAAAGATAAGATAGTAAAAATCAAATATCCTGAAGAATCATTTAAATCAACAATTGGCCCCAAAAATTAAACTTGTAGGTGAAGGCAAATTTAATATTATATCTAACACTTACCTCACTTGTGTGCTCGAAATATGAAGAAAGGCCCAACAAGTGAAAATGATTATTAAATGAGAAGAGAACAACAATGAGGGGCTTAAACACAGTACATCCTGGGTTATACTGCTCTAATACCATCTTAAATCACCAATTGACCCAAAAGCTTAAGCTTGTGGATGAAGACAGATTTAATATTATATCAAACAAAATCATTTTAAACATCCTGGGTTTTTGTGGAATACATAAATTCTTGAAAGGAAAAAAATTATATGAATAATATAATGATGAAAAAGATAACTATGTCCAGAAATCATATTTATGTGTCATAAAAGACTTAAACGTACAGTATCAAATACCAGCATGCTTACATATGTAAGTAAAATAGAACAAGAGTACTGGAGTGAAAATATTTCTTGCAAGTGAATGCTAAAACAGTAAACCGAAAATGCAATGTTCAAAGCAAGGATAGTGAAAAGAATAAGGAAACTAAATCAAAAAAGCAATGTTCAAAACAAGGATGGTGGAAAGAATAAGGACAGCCAATATGTTCTCCTTTCCAACCAGGAAGAGAACTGGCAGATGAAACAACTTCAAATGTACCAGATGCACTTCCAATCTAGTACAAGAATATCTAAACCAAGTCTAAAACATTGATCAAAACAACTTAATGAGATCAAACAAACTTTGCTGTTTCACTTGCCTATGGGTGCAACAGGTGGATCGTCAACCAAATTAGTAGCTGGAATAGGAATATTCTCCTGACCCCCAGCGATATCCTCACACACCAACCTTGGAGCATTTAAATGAGATAAATAAACAAAAATGAACATAAAATGATATTTTAGTTTTGAAATAACCCTGAAGTATAATGTCTTTGCATCTTTATCAGCTCATTTAATTTCATACCCACGTATTTCTGAAACTGATTTGGGAACCCGACCATATATAAATTGAACCTGTGAAAAGGGCAAAATGTTTATATTGATCAAGGCAGGGACGAAAATGTATCGCCTCTATCATTAAACATGTACTCAATTAAATGTACTATGAAATCTCAAACTTGTAATGCTTATAACCTAGGCAATTAACAATAGGGAGAAAGGAATGCGCCATGACAACAGAAAAGGAAACAAAATAATTGGGCTGAGGAAAGGAAATGTAGTAAGAAAAAAAGCTAAATGAAGAAATAATAATGTACATCACAAGCATTGGCATAAATAGAGGAAGGGAGGGAGCATGCTTAGATTTAAAAGTTGCCAGTTGTAATGAAGATTCAAACATTCTAAGCTAAAGAAAATTGGATTTTGGGATTGAGTAAAATGGGATAGCAATTTTGCTTGTCTAAGAAAAACAGAGCTTTTAATTTTTAAGAAACAAATTCATTGGCATATGAAATTACAAAAGAAGGGCAAGAGTCCAAGCCAAAGAAGTTACAAGAGATTTCTCCAATTGATAAAAAGTGAAGTGAGGTTAACGAGCTATAGAAAGATGTACATTGGCACTAAGACATACCAAGACAGATAATGCTTTAAAAAAAATTAAAAGTAATAAAAAAAAGACACTATGAAAGATTCAAAAGAGCTTTCCTTTTCATTGGTCGAACATGACTTGAGGTTAACAGGGGACTTTTCATTGGAGGAAAATGAAAGGATACAAACTATCCTGAAGCAAAGACACGGTTCAATGCAAAGAAGTTTACAAATGAACTCCAGTTGACATAAATCAAACATGAAGCTAATTCTAGACACTTGATAAAGAGTACGCCATATGGAAACTGTATTGTTAACACAGATTAAAAGTCATAAAATCCTCAAAAAAATAAAAAAAAAAGCCATTAAATCAGAGAGGTAAAGACCTGGTTTGTGGTCAACAACGATTGTCCTTCAATCCGCCTAAGACGAAATTTAAACACAGTAAATCCAGAAATACCTTTTTCTGCCCAATACTGTATAACCTGTGAAATACAGAAGTACTGAATCAATTGAATAACAAATCTAACTTTATGTAATAAAAAGCAATTAAATAACTTTAAGTATCAACAAAATTTCATAATCTCCAGTTAATTCAATTTAACATAAATTGCAGCTTCTGTAAAACTAATACATATTAAAAGCAACATATCTGGAAATGTTTTACTCGGTCAAGTTATTTTATTTGAAAATCATATGCTCACTCTTGGAATGGTTTAATGAGCATAGCCAAACCATATAAATGATCTAGCATCCTATTTCAGGAGCCATGAGATAATAAGATTATTTGAGTACATTGTTAACTGAAAAATGAAAACTAAGAACTGTTTAGTAACCCTTTGGTTTCTTTTATTTTTAGGTTTTAAAAATTAAGCCTATACACATACCTTTCATCTCTAAATTTCTTGCATTACTATCTATTTTTTTAACAACGTCTTAACATACAAAGCCAAATTTTGAAGACAAAATAAAAGTTGGTCTTTAAGTCTAAACATAAACCTAAAAAATTGTTTTTGTCTGTGAATTTGGTTAAGAATTCAACCCTTGTACTTAAAAAAGTTAGAAAGATACAAACTATTATAAGAAATCGAGAGGAAATAGGCTTAATTTTCAAAAACCAAAGATAAAAACGAAATAGTAACCAAACGGGGCCTAAGATACTACTGAACATGCAGGACTTTTACCTGAATCCTTGTCACAGATGAATTGTCATAACATAACAGCAGATGAAAATACTTAAAAATCCAACACTAGGTGATTCTGAACTATACGACTTTTCAACATGATAGTAAATATTGTGCATGCCATTGCCTATGACATTGAAATATTGCAAATGTAACTATTTTTAAAAACAGAAACAAGCCTCTTCATTGATATAATGAGTGAGACCAAAGCTCAACGTATAAAGGACAAAGTAATTAGAAACACAACGAGATTATAAGGAACAATAAGGCCCAACCCATAGCATCTAGCCCAAGAAAGCAAGCTATACCAAAGGGAGAAAAATGCAAACCAACATCAAGATGAACAAAGAAAACCAGAGCAAACAAAAACTAAACTAGATATAGCAGTCCGAGATTGTAACTGAAACTCAATAATGCTAGAATGTACAATATGATAGGATGGAAGGGGCGGTTTAATATGTCTAATTGAAAAATGTACTGCCACTATGTCATAGGACTACTGAATCCTAAGAGACATCAGACATTAACACACAACACAAATACAGCACCGCACCAAAACGGCAACATGTCAACTTAAAAAAAGTTAGACACATGTTAAGGACACGTTTTTTTCCACAAAAAGTAAATATATACGAGAATATTTGACATACTATGCAAAATGTACACATACATAACAAATGGAAAAAGAAAATATAAAGATAAATGGAAGAAAAAATAACAGAAATGGGAAGGAAAAACAGTAAGAGAAGTCACAGAAGTCGTCAGCCGTCATGAGTCTTAAAGTTGAAGTCCTCACCGTTGATAAAGTTATAAATAATAATTGAGAAATAGTGGGGTCTTTTTTATTGTTGTGAAAATAGCAGATTGTGGATTTGACTCAGCCCAATTAATTGAGAAATAGTGGGGTCTTGAGGAGGATGTGATTTAGTCGGGAGAAAGTATGTAAAAGCCTTAGGATTTTTGTTTAAAACAAGGCTGAATAATTCATTTTAATGGGCGTAAAATGCCTGGTAAATGGGCTTGCAATAGTGGGTCTTGTTTCATTTTATTAATTTTTTTTTCTGGCGGACAGCATGCCCTAACATGTTGGAAATAAAAAGATAATAATAATAACAATAAAAATAATACACATCAGCTGGAGTGTCAGACAAGCGTTGGAGGCGTGTATGACATGTGTCTGACACTTACATTTGACCCTTTTAGCAGTATCGGTGCTTTATAGATTGAATCTAACAAATAAAGAAAACAATAGAATCTTCGTTGTTAAAAAAATACCTTATACAAGCCATCATATGTGTAAAGTTTCCCACAGTAACTAGTGGCAGATTCATGCCCCCGAACCACTCTAACTGGGACACCTTGCTCAATACAATTCTGAATTTATTGGACAACCAGTCAGTAAAAGATTAAAACTTTAAACAAACCAGAAGCTCCGCATTACAATCAAGTGTGTAGATTGAGGAACAAAGATAAAAGAGTAGTCTTCACAAAAACCATTAAAAACAACAAAATAATAAATAAACAAAAAATCGAAGGTTCCTAATCTACACTCAGACTACCTTAAAACATGCAAAGAGGACACCAAAACATCTCGAGGATTAAATTACATAATAAAAATTTATAACAATGAAAGGATCTGAAGACGCTTCCTGAAGAAATTTATAAACTCAAAAGAGAAGCCATAAAGAAGTAAACAATCATCATTGTTCAAAGATATATCATATATAAATTAAGGAAAATAATATATGATGGAAGAAGTTTTAGCCAAAATATACCTGCATGCATTACCAAGTAGAATGGAAATGGGATAGGTCGGAGTTGGATTCTAGCAATTAGAAACCGAAAGGTTGGTCGAACAGTCGCTGAGCCAAAGCACATGTAAACCAACCAATTTACCTATTTCCTTTAATGTATAAAAAAATCTGGGTATCTTTCCGTTAGAATTAGTGGGCTTGGCCCGTTTATGGAAAGATTTACCATAATTCTTTTTTTCGTTTTTGATGTCTTTGTGTATTCTACTTATTCTCCCTAATTGTACCTACTATAAATAATAAAATATAATAAGAACAAAAATATTGTGGTCTTTCTTTCGGTACTCGGATTTCCACATAAGCCTTGTTTTCATGTTTATTGCTTTCGATATGGTATAAGAGACACGCAATAATGAAACACTAGAAAACAGATTAGGAGAAACCAAGACCAAACCAGAAGTCATCACTGCCGCCATGGAAAACTTACTCCAACAGCTTCAGAAACCGTCGTTCTACAAAATGGGCCTACCCTCGCCACCATCCGTGCAGCCTCCGACCAGAATCAACCTCATGCGCCACCTCTACCAGGTGCGTGGGCCCACGTGTCCCATCCTTCCATCTAACCGCTCAGCCCAACCACTTCTACACACAGTCATCTCTCCAACCATCCTACTCTTCCAGTTGGTCACAGCCCCATGTGCCGCTCATGCCTTCCAGACAGCAACCCTTCACAGAAAATCTGTTAAAACTGTCAAATCTGTCTGTTCCGCACCACGGTTTTTCAACCCTTTACAACAACCTTTTTTCTTTAGTAACAGAACTGACCAACTCCATAACAGATTGGGGGTTGAAGCAGGCGAGTCTTCGGCACATTCCAAACCAACCAACTTCATTCCCTAATTTGCCTTCGAATTATATAATTGGCTCTTTGGGATCGTCTACAAGTAATTTTCCAGATGAGAAATTAAATGGGCAAAATTATTTATCATGATACCAATCGATAAAGATGTTCCTTGAAGGTTGCCACCAATTCAGGTTCTAAACAAGAGAGACAGATCGTCCGATGCCTTGGAACGGCTTTGGAAAAGGGAGGACTCACTCTTTTGGTCCATGCTGATTAATAGTACGGAACCTCAGATTGGCAAGCCTCTACTATACGCACCACTGCAAAAATTGTGGGATACAACTCAGACCCTTTACTCAAAGCATCAGAATGTCTCTCGATTGTATACACCGAGAAAATAGGTCCATGATTGCAAACAAGAGACCCTGGACGAGGTTTCCTAATTCAATAAGTTCTCCCTTCTTTTGACTCTGTTTCAAAAGAAAAAAAGCTATCCCTTCTCTGGCAAGAGATGGATTTGTGCATGAAGACATTTTGGGACATGCCAAATGACGGTATACAATATGTTAAACTTGAGGAGGCTGACCGTATATATAATTTCCTTGCAGGGCTTAATCCCAAATTTGATATTGTTTGTGGTCGTATACTGGGACAAAGACCTCTTCCCTCCCTAATGGAAGTGTGTTTTCAAGTTCGTCTTAAAGAAGACCGTACTAATGTCATGGGTGTACTGACTACTCCTACCACTGACTCCACTGCCTTCAGTGCCCGGTCCTCAAACCATGATAATGACAAGAATAATGCCAATCCCTGTTTGTAAACACTGCAAGAAACAGTGGCACACCAAGGATCAGTGTTGAAAACTCCACGGTCGTCTCCCAAAAGGTAAGAAATGGTCCTCCAACGAGAAACAGAACTCAAAGCGTGCCCACGTTAGTAAGACTACCACAGCCAACAACTCTCAATCACCTAGCTCTACTGCAAGCCAAACCAAGACTTTTACTCTGGGTGCCATTGCTCGATCAAGTATACCCCAATCTCTTGAGCTTATTAATGTTAATGCGAAGAATCCCTAGATTTTAGACTCAAAGGCTACAAATCACTTGATAGGTTCTTCAAAGCACTTTATCTCTTTTGCCCCCTGTTCTAACAATGAAAAAATCAAGATCGTCGATGGTTATTTATCCCCGATTGCTGACAAAGGACAAATAGTTCCCACTGAGAGCCTTGCTCTCCAGAATGCTCTACATGTGCCTAACTTTCTTACAATTTGCTATCTATCAGCAAGATCACTCATGAACTGCACTGTAAAGCTATCTTCTTACATGAATCTGTTTGTTTTCAAGACATAAAATCTGAAAGAACAATTGGCATTGCCCGACATAGTAAGGGCCTTTACATTCTTGATGAAGATAACTTCGATAGTACTATTTAGGGCTAGTTTACTGTCTTCCTATTTTAGCACTTCAGAACATGATTGTATGTTGTGGCATTTTCAGTTGGCCCATTCAAACTTTAATTATATGAAATATTTGTTTACCTATCGATCTTCTAAAATTGAGGTCTCCTCTCCATCTTGTGATGTGTGTATTTGAGCAAATCAACATTGGGTTTCCTTTCCCTCAAAACCATATAAACCCATACAACCTTTCGCTCTTATTCATAGTAACATTTGGGGTCCATCCAAAGTCACTACATCCTCCGGGTAACAGTGGTTTGTAACCTTTATTGATGATCATACCCATCTTACCAGGGTCTTCCTTATCACAGATGAATATGAGGTTTCCTCTGTTTTTCAAAACTTCTATCACACCATTGAAACGCAATTCAATACAAAAATTACAATTCTTCGAAGCGATAATGGACAGGAATTCCAAAACCATAACCTTAGTGAGTTCCTAGCCTCCAAGAGGATTGTTCACCAAAGCTCATGTGCCAACACACCACAACAAAATGGGATGGCAAGTAAAATAACCACAATCTTCTAAAAGTAGCTCGTTCTCTTATGCTATCTACTTCCCTTCCGTCAGACTCATACATGTAGGGTGATATCATTCTTACAATAACTTATTTAATCAATAAAATGTCTTCCCATATCCTCCACTTTTAGACTCCCTTAGATTGTCTTAAGGAGTCCTACCCCTTTACCCATTTAACTTCTAAGGTTCTCCTTCGTGTGTTTGGGTGTACCGCATACGTCTACAATTTCGGCCTAATCAGACCAAATTTACCACTAGGGCTCATGCATGTATGTTTGTTGGGTATACCTTTCATCATCGCGGTTATAAATGTTTACATCCGTCTTCTTAGAAATACTTTATCACTATGGATGTTACTTTCTGTGAAACCCGACCCTTCTTTCCCGTTAGCCATCTTCAGGGAGAGAGTGTGAGTGAAGAGTCCAACTGCACTTTAGAATTTCTCGAACCCACTTCTAGTACCATGTCTGACTTTGATCCTCACTCCATAGTCCTACCTACAAACCAAGTTGCCAGAAAAACATACTACATGAAGAATCTCATAGAGAAAATTGAGTCCCCTACTAGTCAGTCAGCTCCAACCCCAGACTCTAAACCTCATCGAGATCAAGGCATGGAAAACCTTATTGAACCTTGTACTAATAGAAAAATGAGAGAGAATGACAGGTTTGATGTTGTTCTTGAAAACATGGAAGAAAAGAACAGTGGTGATAAGAGTGAGGGTGAGCAAAAACCAGTAATAATGAAGTTGAACAGGGTCATACAAGGAAACTTGATGAAGTATGATCCCTCCCTTGACATTCCCACGCATTGAGAAAAGGTACCAGATCTTGTACAAAACATCCCATTTGTAACTATGTTCCTATGATAATCTCTCTCCACAGTTCAGAGCTTTTACGACAAGTCTTTATTCTATCATAATACCAAAAAATATCAACGCTGCTTTAGAATGTTCTGAATGGAAGAATGTTGTCATGGAAGAGATGGAGGCTCTTGAAAAGAATAAAACTTGAAAAGTTTGTGCTCTACCGAAGGGACATAAAACTATGTGGTAAATGGGTGTTCACTCTCAAATACAAAACAAATGGAACTCATGATAGACACAAGGCAAGGTTAGCTACACAGGGGTTTACTCAGACCTATGGTGTTGATTATTCAAAAGTTTTTTCTCCCATTACTGTTAGTCCTATTATCTGTTTCTGTAAACAAAGATTGACCTTTATACCAATTGGATGTTAAGAATGCCTTTCTAACCGAAGACCTAATGGCGGAAGTCTACATGAACCACCCCCTGGATTTGAAACCCAGTTTGATCCACAGGTTTGTAAACTCCAAAAATTCTTATACGGTCTAAAACAGTCACTTAGAGCGTGGTTTGACAAATTTACTACCTTTGTCAAGTGTCAAGGATACAGTCAAGGGCACTTTGATCATATATTAAGGTTTCGAAGACTGAAAAGATTGTAGTTCTAATATTGTATGTGGATGACATTGTTTTGTCTAGAGATAATCAAGTACAAACCAGTCAACTAAAGCAGAGAATGGGTAATGAATTTGAAATCAAGTTAATTCCTTTCACCACTAGTAAGTTTAATTCACGAACGATCTTCTGATGTATGAAGTTGGGTGTCGCACCACTGTCAATTAAGATCACCACTTCTCTCTCTTTGATTTTTTTTCCTTTAGTTTTATGGTCCCCTTTATCGAAAAACCCATGTAATGAGCTCAACGAAATTTCTGCGCATCTCCCAACTCCCTTGTTAAGAGATCAACATCTCCAGTTTTTTGTATTTGCTTTTGTCTAAAGTCACATATTCCATCACCAGCTCATATTCCCCATCATCCATTTTTCTTTTCTTCTTTTGTACCGAAGCATTAGAAGTACCAGATTCTTCTTTCCTTCTAATGGTTGCAATCTCCCTTATGTCCTCGGTAAGTTGTTCCAACCCTTTTTTTAATCCGTTCAATAACTCTCTAACTCCTTAATCCCTTTTTCACTGAATTACATTGTCTCTTCCAATTGTTTTTGAGCCACATACCTTGTTTTCTTCATAATGTTAAGTCTCTGGTACCAATTCGTTCAGATTCTTAACCCAAAGAGCAGAAAAATCCCAACAAGACAAAACAGTGGCAACACTCTCATATAATATATTGATGATAATATTCAGAATGTAACACAAACAGAGAAACAATCCAGAAAAAACAGTGGGAAAAAAAAAATCAACACCCAGCTCCTAGAGAAGGCCAGAAACCTCTCCTAATGAAGGCTATGGCAACTTTAACCTAAAAAGACTATAAAACCTTAACAGTAATCCCCAAAAACATTCTACATAAATACCAACTCCCACAGTGGGCTCTCTGTGATGCTTTTTCTCTCTTTGCTGCCCGAATTGCCAAGAGCCATGTTAATTCCCGGTTCTACCCCTTCTCTTATATGTGTATAAGATTAGGGGTTTAACAGAAGTATGTCTTTAATACATGTAACATTCCCTTCTTCTAACACAAGTCGAAACAGTTACAACAAGATAATACAAATGTTGCTCTTAAGACAAACTGAACGGCCAACCCTAACTCGGCGGACTAAGTGTCTTTTAAATATACACGGCAGAATCAAAATGATCAACAACCCTAACTTCCAAAGCAACTGCGCACTGAATAAAGATGTCGGTAGGAGAAAGACAAAAAGCAATCATCAATAAGGAAAGTATTTTGCATAATGAATATTTATGTAGACAATCCATTTTTCAAAACAAGAGCAATGCAATGGCATTTCTGATATCCAAAGCCATAAAGCAAATATTGTCAATCTCATAAAACCTAACAACTTCAAATATCATTATACTAACAATACAAAAGATTTTAATTTAGATTTATTTTCTCAATGAGATATTAACAACTTTAGTTCATATACTAATTGTGGGAGTAGTTTTTTAACTTTTTTTTAAGTTCAAAGGTATTTTTGAAATTTTTCAATAATTTAAAATGATAGTAATACAAAGCTTTAACAAAAAAAATTCAATAGTTCATATACAAAAGTTATACAAAGCTTTAACAGTTCCATCCAAAACTAACAGTAAGGGTAATTTTGAGCTCTTTTTGAAAGTTTAAGGGTATTTTTTATACTTTTGGAAGTTTATGGTTACTTTTGACACAAAATGCAAAGTTAAGGAGCATTTTGAATAATTTAGCCATGTTTTTTCTTATGGATTGCTAGATTTTAAGTGGAGTTTTAAACAAAATAGGTTTTGGGTTGGACTTTTAAAGTTGTTGAGCTTTAACTTTGAAAAATTAGGCTTTAACATAGGAAAAAATGGCTAAGACGTATCCCCTTCGCATAACTGGAATGGGGATACATGTATCTGAAAAAAAATTTGAAAAATTAAATCAAATACCAGACCATGTATCTGCCACATATTTGAACGTATTTGTATCCAATATGTATCTAATACCAATTCTCTGTACAATTAAGAGTATATGTGCTTCCTAGGTGAAAAGAGACTAATGCTTCAAGATACAAAGTATAAAATAAAATTTTCAAGAAGTTATATTTGAAAGACAAAGTGTAGAGGTTTATCTTTAAAGGTGTTAGTTGGGATCCAGTGGGAAACCATTTGAATAACGATTTGGAGACTTTGTTTTATAAAGAACAAATCCATAAAGTTTTCTTCAAA
This sequence comes from Cucumis sativus, assembly GCF_000004075.3. Classification (NCBI taxonomy): domain Eukaryota; kingdom Viridiplantae; phylum Streptophyta; class Magnoliopsida; order Cucurbitales; family Cucurbitaceae; genus Cucumis; species Cucumis sativus. The sequence goes on from NC_026657.2 coordinate 24,139,632, forward strand.
CTAGGCAATTTGAAGTCCCCAAGCCCAACAAATTTCTTTTAGAAAACCATGGAATGTCTCAAAAATCGGTTTAGTAGAGCCTAGAGGTTTTCCATGGTTTATTTGAAAAGGGAGTCATCAATAAGCGAACATATAAAACATACTTATGCATCATCCTTAAACAAGAGAGCTAAATGGGTGGGCAAGCACAGTAACTTCCCTCTAAAAGTTGATTGCAAAAGTTTTGTTGAAGGCCTTAGAAAACTCTCTCATCCATGATTAGTGATACCAAGCAGCTTTTGTTGGAGGACGACAAAGTATCGATGCAATTTTAATTGCCTTTGAGGCCGTAGGCAAGTGCAACGTCTTAAGGAAGAAGGTTTCCTTCTAAAGCTTGATCTTGGAAAAGGTCACTTGGCCTTATCTTGATGCCATTCTCGAGTTAAAAGTATTTGGCCAAATATGGAAGTGGACGACGAAGAGTTTCATCAATTTTATGTCTTATTAACTCCTTACACTTTGCCCTAAAAGTTCAAAAACTCCACAAACTTCATAACTCCTTGAAGTTCAAAACTTCACGTCTCACTCCAAATTCTGCCTTAATGTTTTTGGCATCAACATGTGTCTTTCTAAAAAGATGGAGATTCTTAGTAAACTAAAAACATTGTGAGGTGTGCTACTCGTGCTCTCTTATGGGAGCTTTGGAAGAACATGACAAAAGGAGTTTTGGAGATAAGTTCCCTTATTTTGTGGATGTTCGTAAACTTGTACAAATTACTTCCTAAAGATGAACTCTTAGACATAAGGTCTTTTTTAATATGCAGCCTTAACCAAATCCTCCACAATTGGGAGGCTTTGATAATTTAGCTTTCTTGGTGAAGTGGTTTCTCACCTCACTGCCCCTAGGTTATTCTTTTTGTGATAAATACATATTTTTGTTTCTTATTAAAAAAAATATTTACACAAAAATAGCAGAAATTCCAGCATTTAGCCCTTCTTCTGTTATCATAAAAAAGCTATATTCATTCCCTAAATTTCATTAACTCCCTGAACCTTATCAAGTTACAAAAGATCAAAGAATATAGGGAAGTCCATACCTTGAGAGCCAAATTACCACGTTCCATTTTTTGATCCCGAATCTGACGTTTATTGCCAGTTAAATTTTGCCCTCCTTGACCAGTGTAAATGACATCCTCAGCATTATCCAAATCATCCTCATACATGCCCGATAAAACTATGGCCACCGCAAGTGGGAAGGAATAATTACTGTACTGCAATTATTTTCAAAAAGAAAAAAAATCCTAAGAAATTGTCATGGATAACTATCCAAATGAAAAGAACCTAATCCTAACGAATATTCTTTATCATACTACCCTGGAGTCGGTCACTTCTTATGTTAGATACTGAGATCATATAGGAAACACTGACACAAATTAAATGATCGCCTTTGTTTCAACATTTGTTTCCATATTATTTTTTGCCCTTTCTCCTCGCATATTTTTAATGATAGTTCTAAATCATTTTAGGCTTTGTTGGAGCCTGCGGCTCTAATGACAATTTTCATTGAGAGAAGATGAAAGAATACAAGGGCATACAAATAGTCAAACTCACAAAAAAGGAATCCAACTAAAAGAAGTGACTATACAAATAGAATCTTCAGAATAGTTACTAGTAAGATAAGACACAAATATGAGAGAACCCATCCCTCAAATACATTAAAGTTCAAAATATATAGGCATACATGAAAACCCTAAAATAAGAATAGTAAATGATAATAAATGACAAAAGACTAATAAGCTCCAATAACTATATATATACTATAATAGTTTACAAAAGGTATTTTCAATCATCTATTTTTAATACTCATTTTGCTATAAAAATATACAGCCCCTCAATATACAACTTAAATTTCCTTGTATCATATTGGAGGAATCTTTTGTAACCCCGATCATTTGTAACTCTTCAGATATTTCATTCATCTATGAAATTGTTTTTTATTAAAAAAAAATGAAGTTGCCTCTTTAGATAAATGGAAACTATTGCACACATTACCTATATAGTACATCAAATATGATTTTTCTATAAAAAAAAAACAGCCACTTTCATTGAAAAGGAAGTGAAAGAATAGCCACATACGAAAAATAAAGCCCAAAAAAGGGAATCATCAAGAAATATAATGCCTATAGAATAATTGCAAAAAAATTTCAAGTTAAAGTCGAAAGTGAAACATGAAGCTTAATAAGGGTCCAAATCTTATTAGGTTCAATCCATGATGGCCATCTACCCAAGAATCAATTAGACTCATGAGACAACTGTCTAATTCCACAAAATTTGATCCTTTGATTAAGTTTTTATAAACCTACCATAAAAAGTTTATAAAAGAGAATAAATCTATAAACAATCTCAAAGCAATGTTTGTTTACATTTTGAAGGGTAGGATTATGATTTTTCTTTTCTTTTTTTTTTTTCTTTTTTTTTTTTGAGAGAGAATAAATGGTGTAAACCAAAAGGTCTAGTTTTTCTAAGAAATGATTGTTCTCCAAAATGAGGAGAGAAATGTTGTATTTATAGAGAAATATAAGTAAAAGGTCCAAACTACCCTTCTATAGAGAAATATAAGTACAACTGTACAAGGTCCAAACTATAGAAATTCAAAGAGCACCTTCACAGAATTACAATGATCTACCAAACCAACAACCTCACTCTCAATGGAATTCTCAATTTTTTTTTGAAAAATGATAATTTTATATAATATATTGAATAAATCCATAATAACCTATTACATTGGTGAATAAATAGAGACCAAAGTACTAATAAAGGAAAAATACAAATATGGAAAATACTAATAATCCATAAATCCGAATTTTCCTTTAACAAAAAGGAAACAAGTCTATTTTATTAATATAACAATAAGACAGCTCAAAGTATATGAGAATTATACAATGAGCTAAAGATCTAAGAAACATTAGGAACACCCAAACAAACAACTATGTTGACACCCACCCCCCTAAGACCCTTAACAAACGTTACAAAACTTTCCATTTGAGACCAACTCAAAGCCTATATCGCAATGTCAACTAATACAAAGGAAACCCAAGAGAACCTATTCTAGAACAAAAAACTTATCAACAAAAGCAAAAGAACTAAAGAGAACAAAATGGCCCATCGCCTCCAAGCCCACAGATAAGGTGAAAATCAAGATGAACTCTGAATGTTGTAACTGTTAAAGTCTTCTTAGAAGGATGCACAAAAATATAGCACTTCTACGAGTAATTTCATAACAATCCACCTAACCAAGGTCTTAAATCACCAATTGACCCAAAAGCTTAAGTTGATGAGTAAAGGTAAATGTAATATAATATCTAACACAAGGAACTAGTCATGAAATATTCTTTGATTCCTTTCAACCCACAAATCCGCCAAAGTCAAAATCCTTTTTCTTTGAATCTTGAATAACCAAGACCAAATTCTGTCTCCAAAAAATCTTTTGAGGGTTGATCTTTTTTTGGATCTTTCAATCCTCTAGTATTCGATTAAATAAGTTCAATTAACTATCGAACTTTTCACCAACGCTGTATGAAATGAGAAGCAAAATAGAACCAAGACAAGATTACATTCAGCTACCAGGGCCTTCAGATGATGCAGGAATCTGCAGGACTAAACTTGAGATAAATTATCTGAAGACAACTGAACACATCCAGATCTTCCTCACACTAGAACAAAGCATTCAGGTCTGCCACTATTGGTTCAATTTGTCATCTGACTTTTCAAAAAACTCGACTTCCACACTACTAACACTAAATGGGAAGTCAAAATTTAACTTTCCTTTCTCTGGAATTCTTAATCTGAAGATAGAGTTGAGAAACATTGAGAAGCCAAGCCTTTCCTAATATCTTTTGGAGGATCCTCAGTAATATGATCATCCATATAAGTAATAAGTAAATAAAACTGAATTGTTCAACGTCAATCATAGTAATTAGGTCCATTTATATTGTGCTAAATTAACTTTGATGCTAGGAGAATCACAATAGATACCACCATATGCTTCACCTCATCCATTATGAACTAACACACAAATTTGTAGATCACACAAGCAGACGAAAGCAAATTATAATGGAAAGCCAGGTGAACCAAAGAGCGAAACAACCCCCAATTTTTTTATAAAATAAAAAGCTTTCATTGAGAAAAAAATGAAAGAATAAATGGGCATACAAAAAAAAACAGCCCACCAAAACACCCCAACTAGCAAAAGGGGGACCAACTAAGTAAAACGTCACCTATAGAATAATTACAAAAAAAGCTTTGAAATCAAAGCCCAAAGGAAAACATGAAATCTAGCCAAAAACCAAATCTCACTATGCTCCCTCTCCCTACCCCTAAAAATCCGCTCATTCCTCTCGCCTTATATGTCCCAAATAATAGCACACACCCCAACCACCCAAGGAAAGCCACCTTTATCTTTAAAGGGCAGATGGAGGAGGAACTCCTCGATCGTCGCTCTAACACTCCTAGAGGCTAGAGCCGACAAAATTGACACCAAATTCCTGCAGGAAAGAGCTCCGCACTGCTCTCACAAACTGGCAGTCCCAGAAAAGATGAATAAAATCTTCTACCTTCTGACAAAACATACAGCAAAAAGGGCAGACAAGCAAAGTCCTCTTCCTATCAAACCTATTTATAGTGTTAATACGCCCAAGAAAGATGCTAGGTCACCGATATTGTTTAAATATAGTAGGAAAAATAAAAACAACAATATTGACCCACGCATGAATCTAGGAGGGATTACAAGAGGAGAGAATATTGGAGGAGATCTTTCTCATTAGTTAGTTAATAAAGCAGATTAAAAGGGAAGGGAGAGGAAAGAGATCGGGAAGAAGAATTACTCAAGAGAAATAGGGGCTACCGTCTTCTGTGCTCGGGAGAAGCAGAGGGTCCAAGTCAAGTCCTTTATTATTTGTTTTGATCGTTCTTTATTGTTACGATTTACTCTTAGTTTTTCTTGTTCTAGTTTTGATCCTGTTTCGAATGTGTCTCTAGGAAGTAGAAGTGTGATTTTTTTCCAATTCTATATTGTAATTCGTTAAGGAAAATCAATAAAATAAGATACAGCTGCAGTATCTTTACACAAGACTTGCCAAATAAAGAACCTAACTTTCTTGGGAAACCTCGTCCTCCAAACCACATCAAAAACCCACTCAGATTATGGAGACGAATCTAACAAAAGACTAAAAAAACTTACTCATGAAACCTCTAATAGAATTAGGATTCCAAACACGGACATCCCTTCTCCCCTTCCTAAAAATACAACCCTCAAGTAAGGAAAGAAGAGAGGCAACAAATTGGTCAAATTACTATGGAACCCAAAGAAAAAAGGCATAAGATTCTCCAAACTAACCAGACAATCCAAAACCATGCTGTTTTTTAACGAGGATAAATGATAGAGACGGGGAAATAAAGAACAAAGAGAACTCTTCCCCACCCAATGATTTTCCCAAAATACGTATCCTTACCATCCCCCAGAAAACAACAAGTGAACCAAGAGAATGTGGGAAGCTCAAAGGAAATATCCTTTCAGGGATTTCAATGTGTGCCTTTAACCCCTTTTGAAGTCTCTTTAAAGGGATGGGTGCCATGCTTACTCAGTACTCACAAGGATCCTATGCCATAAAGAATCGGTTTCAAGAGAAACGCCAGAGCCACTTAGCCAATAAAGCTCTGGAATTTTAAAGGAACCCCAAATTAGAACCAAAGAAACAAAAGGGTATTTTTCCAAATAACCTCACACACGAATAGATTTCAAAGGAACCAAATAAACAAATTGACCAAAAATTAGGATCCGAGAAAAACCCGACCAACAACAACTAAAACAAACCTCTCAAGCACTCCACGTGCCGACAAGTGGTGACAAAGATCGATCTTTTCAGCAGCATGTGAGCCTTACGTGTGACGTTTTTCAGAGACAAAATATAGAACATGGCGAAAGATAGGGGTGCTCCTTAAGGGTTGGGTTGTGTCAACAAACGGTCACTCATATTCGATAACCCAAGTGCCAACCCTAACTTTGTAAGAAGCACAAACCCTAACATAGCCGTAATAGAAAACGAATACCTTAGAGGTTCTGATACCATGTACTCTTTACTTTTGGAGAATAATCTATTATTATTTAACCAGATAAAAGATACAAAGATATAGGAAAGTAAGAAACCCAAAATATAGGGAATGTAAAACTACAATAAAAGACAACTATACATAATAATATAAATACATATTATAACATATATGATAGACCCCCTATTGTATTACAATACAGTAAGAGGAAGAAGAAGGGAAATACATGTGTGAATGAAGGGGAGAGCAGTAGGAGAGAGGACCACAATGGTGAGTCCATAGTTAGTTACAAGGAAGTAGTGGTTAAATGGGAAGGAATTCGGAGAGGAAGGGGGGATGAGTGGTTTCTGCAAGTTTCTTTGAGAAAGAGGAAAGGGAGTGAGGGAAGTCTATTTCATCTTTGTTCTTAGTTTCTGAACTGTTCTTATTTTCTATTTTAATGCATTTTATTTCCAGAATTGAGTTCATTCGTTCTTTATTGTAATCTCTGAAATTCATATCAATACAATACAAACACAAATTCTTAGTGTTCTATCATATTGGTATCAGAGCATAACTACTTGGGAAAAGAATTGCGATGGCAAAAAAAAGGATTGAAGAGAAGTTGGAAACCTTTGATCATGAGATTTCTAGAATCCGTGCTGAGTTACATAAATTACCTATGATTGGGAGTTTCTTTTGATTTTGATATCTCCGCATTGCTTCCTTTCATATTTCTGTTCGGCTGCTTCATAATGGTGTTGAACATGGATTGGGTGGAGAACCAGATTTTGTAGTCATGGATGTCCTTGTAGTCTCCCAAGATTTTTCCAAAACTTTTCCACCCCTCTTTATCTTCAGGGGATATGTATAAATGATCTCCCTCCCGTACAAGGCCATGCAATGCATGTCAGAACCCACCCACTTTTGAATCTAAATTTGGAAGCTTCAACCCTTCCACATTCAACTTTTTCTATCTTATAGAAATAAACTTCTTCAGATTTCTTATTCGAATCTTTCACCGTTTGAATGAATCATCTAAGTTGAAGGATTGATAAAGTCATAGAAATATTAGCTTCAACATCTTCAATGTGAAAAGCTTCATCTTCATGCTAGATGCAGAAAAAAAGGTTGTCGATTTTGCAGCTTTTTACTTCCACTTTTGAGAAGAAAAAATGGTAGCTAGGGTAATGCCAAAGAACAAGATAACAACTAGCAGTGTCTACCGGAGAGGTAATCGGCCGGCAATGAAGTTGAAACGAAGGAGGAGAGAAGGAAGAGAGAAAGGGAGAGAGAACTTACCTTTTTAGTAGTGTTCTATCATACTCCATGAAATTTGTTAGAGTATTGATATATAGATACAAAGAATACTTGAAAAACTGAATTCTCTGAACAAAGAACACATACAAATTTACTATGACGCTAAGGCTACCATTTATATGATTTAAAATCTAATACAACATGATATGAAAAAACATATTAAAGTTGCCAAACAGTTAACTAACGAACAGATTGATACAGTATATTCCATTTTCCAACAATAGAAAAAACTGTCAGCCAGCTGGGGACACTACAGGATAAGAATGCAGAAAGCACCTACAAGCATTTACTGTGACACCAACGTTACCATCTTTATAGCTCAAAATCCAAGTATAAGAACTCCCAAAGGAAATGAAAAAGAAGATAGAACCATAAAACTGTTAGGATCCTTTCCCCTGCAAACAGAAAATTTCCAACAACACACTACCAAGAATAGAGCATACCTTTCGAAAATTTTATTAGTAAACTTCAAGGGAAAGTACAGAAGATAGCATGAAGACAAACAACAAGAAACAATAGAAAAGATAACAAGAAAACCAGCACTTTCTCGAGGGCTGGAAGTCCTCTCCTACATTCCAAGCTTGATCACTCAAAAGGCCTTTCTCCTACCACCTGCAAAAACTTTCTTATCATCCCTCATGGTCCCCACCACCTCACCAAATCACCTCCTCGCAGTCCCACTCCTAACTTGTCTTCCATGTTGATACTTATTCCCTCCTTTCCTTTACTTTCCTACCCCTCCTTTTACATGTGTGCACAATGGGAAGCCTTACAAAAACTTAACAAAATCTTAAAGCAAATTTAAAAAGAGAAAGAAAGAACATCAAAAACAAAAAGGACCCATGAAACAAGAACTTATCTCCAAAGAAACTTGAACAACAATCACAACAACCAACAGCTAACAAAACAACTAAGATACTTCGTGAACAAAACCACAAGCTTCAAGCGATAAAAATTTGCTAGGCACTATAGAAGGAGGAAGAACTCCTATCATTTTCTTGAAAGAACTCCTATCATTTTCTTGAATTAGGAACTCAAAAGCATCAGAAAGAGAGTCTTCAATCACCAAAGGGATACCATAGGCAGCACAGGAGATTCCACACTAAGTTGGCTAACTTCAGATTCAATATCAAAGAAGAAGACATTGTTGAATACCTTAACATTCCAACGAGTGGCACAAGAAGGGTGGATGAAGGGGCACAAAGAGGTAGAGGTAAAAACTACAAAAAAAAACATCATAAGGTTTGAGAGTCCAAAAATGAAGGTCTCTTCTTCAAAGGAAGTTCAACCGCATTCACCATTTCCTAATCATATAGAGAATGAGCCTGGAAAGAGAAAGAAAGAAGAGCCCAAAGGAAGCCAAAATTGAACATGCCGAGTGTAACTTCTTATCAAACAAATGTTACAGATACGAACACTTTAGCATAAAGGGAACTTCACCACCCAAAAACCTCCCAAAAATAGTTATCCAAACCATGCTCGACAAAACATCTCAAAAGTCCAAAAAAGGTTATCTATACCATGCTCGACAGAACATCTCAAACATTAAGGGAATCAAAGAAACCAAAAGAACTAACAAAGAGGAGTCTCAACTAGTGCTACAGTTACTCCCTAGTCTCACTTGGGGATTCAATCACATTAAACCAAAAGGCAATTTCCTCATTTACATCTATAATAGTTGCACATGCTAAGCATCAAGAGTTTTAAACTACATTCCTCACCCAGCATTAGCTAGACTCTTTTCTAAATTACTTTTTTCTTTATTTTTAATGCAATTACATGGTTTCATATTACTTTAAATGGCCACCCTCTAAATAAATATAGCTCAAGGCAATGTTTAAATATTATACAGGTATTATATGGGTGTGGAAAGCATAAAATTAAAATACCCTTGTTCATATGTGCACACAAATTATTTCAAATGCTTGAATTGCCAAACAATATGATGCGTTGTAAAATCTCATACTCTCAACATTTCCATATCCCAAACCTGTATAACCAAGATTCCTTAAACAAGTTCAATCAAACTATGGATAAATCTACCGTCTCTTTGCGTATTTTTACCCAAAAAATGATGACACTAACTCTCTTTAAGGATTCTGCTCCAAAATAAATTTGATAAAACATACAGCTCTTAAATATGATGTGATAACAATGATGATAAGAAGACTGAATGATAATAGTAATGCAAATAAATTGTCAAATGAAGTAAATTGGAAATTCCTTTTACCTTTTTGCTGTATGACAACCCCATGTAGTCAATTCCATTCAGCCAGTGGCTGTGAAATCCAACAGCTACCATTTCAGCCCGTGAATAGAATCGATGCCCAATATTGATACCTGCTATAGCATATGAATTAGTATATAACATTGTAAATAACTTATTACTTAGTTATAAAACCTGTAGTTATAATCTTTTCTAATTTATATCCTTTATAAGGGGATTAGTAACTGGGAATTGGTAAGGTGTTTTTCTCCTGAACATCAAGTGGTCAGATGGTATCAGGGCACCAAGATTTCCTACAGCCATTAGTATTTTGATTTAGAGTTTGGGTCCTATACTAGGATCATCTTAGGTCTTATTAGTTAGAGACTAGAAACAAAACTTATATTTTCTATAGTTTTTTTTTTTTTTTTTTTTTTTGAAACAGAAACAAAACTTTTCATTGATATAATGAAAGGAGACTAATGCTCAAATTACAATAGACATAATAATTCAAGTAAGATAGAAGAGTTGTTTGGCTCCTTCAATATGGGTTGTTCTTTTATGCCCGTTTTCCTATTCTTTTGTTATCTTTCATTTTCTAGATAAAGTTTGGTTTCTTATAGTTCTACATATAGCATATGACTCAATGGTGTTCAAATCACAAGAAAATATTTTGTAATTCCCTTCATGGTTACAAATGATTGGAAGACTTTGAATGTGTTTTAGAAATGTTCATTGAAGATCTCCTTTTAGCCACCTTTGGCTTTAGAGTGGGTGTCAGACTCATTCAATTCAATGTATCTTTCCTAGGTTCTCCATGAGAATGGTTCTGGGGGAAGGGACAATTCGGCATTTTGAAAAATATCAAAAGAATTGGGAACAATGCTTATCAAGTTAAGACTAGAATTTGAGTATTTCAACTACCTTATATTTCGCATACATAGTGAAAAAATTCCTCTAAAAGAGTTTGATTAATCTCCTTAGCATGGGGTTGAATTCTTACTAAACAGGATTCATGGTTATTGCTACTTACTCCGATCTACTCATATTTTTTTTATACTTTATTAGCTTTCAATAAGACAAATAAAGCACAAAAGAAGAAGCCTACAAAAAAGAGTAGTCCAAGGAAGCTAGGCCTTGTGCGATCTAGGTACATTTTCCCTCAAACTGAGAGTAACAAAAATGAACGTTCAGTTCTTTCAACAATTTCATATGTGCACCACGAAGCTATCCCCCATCATTTATTGACCACAAACAAGTAACCGTGAAAGAGTAAATATTTTCAAGGGCAATAAACAACCTGGAACGTTGCCAATTCTTTTCTCATGGTTCAAAATTTCATTTGTCTCCAACATCTGTAATAGATTTTATAAACAAGAAAAAGGAAAAATGAGTGAGGGGACATTAGATTAAATTACGAACTTTTATTATCAAGAGCATAAGCACTCATAAGCGTAAGAACTTTCTACAAGATTAGATTCATCTATTTTATCATTATTCTTTTGCTGTGAATTAACCCTGTCCCTGGTTTTTTCTTTAAACAAAAAAGAAAACTTTTCATCGATAAATGAAAAGAAATTAATGCTTAAGGTGACAAACTTCAATGGAAGTGAAATAAAGAAAGCAAATAACAGGAAGCATAAAAAATAAGTAATCTAATTAATAAGCTACACAAAATACTTTCAATGGTTTCAAAAAACACTAAGAAAAACCAAAAAAAAAAAAAATACCACTCTGGAAACAGCCAGCCAAAACCAAAAGCGACAAAAACAGAACTTGAAGGCAGGAAGAAACCAAAGACGAAGAACAAAAAGAACCCTAACTCCAATAAAGAAAATGAAGAAAAACTGTGTGAATATGGAGGAACCTTTTTTTGGAAAATCAATCACGTCTTACCCAAAATCTCCACAGGGAGACATTTAAACTTCAAAGATAATTTTTGGAACACTTCTACTACCTTTCCTAGTACCATTTTTCCTAGATCTTGAGCGTGCCCCTAGGCTCAACGCCCAAGTCCGGTGTCTCGCTTGATAAGGTGAGGCTTGTTATGATATATATATATATATTCATATATATCTCATATGTCCTTTATTGTAATTTTACATAGTCTCTAGGGTTTAGTTAATTCTCTATATAAATATGTAACATTCATTTGACTCAACATGAATAAGAAATATACTTCTCTGAATTCTAGAATACATGGTATCAAAGCCATTAGGGTTTCGAATGGCCATTAGCTTCCTCCTCCATTAGGTTTAAGTTTAGGTTACCTTCCGCTGACCATTTTTCGACACCACCTCCGTCCGCCCAAGTCTATCTTCGCCGATCGCCGGAAAACACCGCACGTGACCTTCACGCGCCGCTGGAATCTTCTTCGTCTTCACCCTCACGCCAGCGTGTGAGACATCCGATTTGTCCTCCATCTTCTGGGCTTGTCTGGAACCATTGTTTCCGGTCAGTCTGTACCATTGGGTCTATCAAATAGCATTCGGGTTCAACGAAAACTGAAGGTTACGCTATTGGTTTTGGGCCTTTTTCCAATTTTGCAGCTGTTTGGATTGATTCTCTTTGTTTGTGTGGACTACAATCAGTGTGTGACTTCAATATGACCGACATAAAAAATTTGGTAGTCTCCAACGTTATTCCCTTAGCCTCTAAGATCACAGAACATAAATTAAATGGATCTAATTATTACGATTGGCGTCGGACAATTTTGTTTTATTTGATAAGTACCGATATGGATGATCATATGACCGAAGATCCCCCAGAAGATGCAAAGCAGAAGAAGGATTGGCTTTGTGATGATGCTCGTTTATATCTTCAGATCAAAAACTCAATTGAGAGTGAGATAATTGGATTTGGTTGATCACTGTGAGTCTATTAAAGAACTTCTGGAATTTTTAGATTTTCCATATTCAAGTAAAGAGCAAGTGCAAAAAATGTTTGAAGTTTGTATGCAATTTTTTTGTGTGGAACAGAAAGCTGAGTCTGTCACCAGCTACTTTATGCGGCTTAAGAAGATCACTCCTGAGCTTGGCTTGTTGTTACCTTTTAGCCCTTATGTTAAAGTTCAACGAGAGAAGATGGTTGTTATGATTTTTTTGAATGGACTCATACCTGAATTTGGAATAGCAAAGACACATATTCTCCCTGACTCTAAGATTCCATCATTAGATGATGCCTTCATTCCACCATTAGACTATAACTTAAAAATTAAATAACTTTAGAGTGGGTCTTTTTTGCAGATGGTTGCAGCAAAAGAAAGAAGTTAAGAAAAAGGCAAAAGCTTTTATTAGATTCTGTGAGTTTTTGGCCAGCCTTTTCCATGAGAAAAAAGTGAGAGAAATCATCCTATGTTACTCTTGGGTTCTTCTCCCAAGTTTTTTAGTGGAACCAACATCAAGAGCAGAGAATTGGGTGAACCAATATAAATCAATGTCATATCTCTTCATTTAAACATGATTTAGTATTTTGTTAAGCATCTGATGTTGTAGACATACATAAGGAAGGGTAGAAGAGGAAATGCACAGAAGATAATATCAACCAAGGACGTTAACAAGGAGGATTCTTAGTTAAGGGGACCACGAGAATTGTTATAGAAGGAAATCATGAGAATCAATCGAATGGACACTTTTTTTTTTTTGGTAGAGGCTGAAAGGAGCTTTTGAGGAGAGGATCATCAGCTCTCTTGAATGTGCTAGTTTGGTGTTTACTATATTTCCAAATTATTTTGCTTTGTGTCTTCATATTGTTGACTACTTGTTTCCTCCTTAGGTAAATATAACACAGACTATTGTGTCCTCTTCTATCTTCAATACATATACTGAGCTTTGTTACTATATTTTCTACTATACTTGTTGGGGTTTACTAAATGCACGGGTAGATGCCTAACATTTTGTACATCTTGCTTAGAAGTCTAGATAAGTTGATCTATTCCTTTAAGTTGGTGAGTTTCAAATTGTTTATTCTGCTTCATTTGAAACTCGAATCTAACTTGGGATTGCTGGATAATATGTAGTTTGAATTGAGTGCTTTAATTTGGATTGATATACTACTAGTTCCTACCATCTTCCCCATAAATACTAGTTGTCACCACGTCTCTACAACTCCTTATCCTCCTTGGCAAATCTCCAACACCATTTGATAAGAGGGGCCAAATTTCTATGTTCAAGTGAACCAATCCCAAGCCATTCTTGCATGAGAGGCAGGGAAGCAACAATCCAATCACAAGATGACCTCCCACACTATAATCACCACACCCCAAAAGAAGTGTCTAATCAAATCTTCCCTGTTCTTAATGCCCTTAGGGGCTTTGAGAATGGAAAAGAAATACAGAAGGGGTCCATTAAGGATTGAGGTAATCAGAGACAATCGCCCTCCTTTACAAACCAAGGAATTCTTTCCTTGTTTATTTATTTATGATCCTTGTCTCACATTGCAAGACACAGGAAAGACCATTGATATATAAATAAGGAAAGCTATCTCCATCAATATAAGATTTTTTGGTTAAACCAAAAACAAAACCACGAAGTATTTAGCCTAAAGTGGACATTATTATACCATTGTGAAATTGTAGAAATATAGGGAGCAGACTGGGGTCATTTTCTGTTAGTTCAAAAAGAAAGAATCATACTTCTCTGCTTCCTAGAGCAGGATACTGTAAGTTAATGTGCAAAGCAACAAATCAGTCAAACAAAATCTCATGCTAGAGGCCTGAGGCTTCATGTGTGCAATTACAACTTGCCTTAGAAACTGCCTTCAAATCTGGTCGCTTCGACTTGTTTTTCGTGTCTTCTACAGGAACCTCCTTCTGCACAAATTTCAAGTAATTAGCAATTTCCTTGCCAAATTATCCAAAACGTAGAAATGAGAGAATGATTTAAAACCCCAAAAAAACCGGATTCAAATTCAAATATTAATGTACATAGTATTGGTGCTTTGATTTTCTTTGATGTGACAAGTAATATGAAATAAGAGAATGTGGAGGCAGCCATTTATTCAGTCTGATATAGATGTCCTTTTTTTGTCAAATGGACAAACAATTCAAACCGTAGGACACACAGAGAAAGACTATAAATGAATTTCATGAGTTATAGAAGGCCGAAACACAAGCCTACCTTCGATTTTGACCGTTTGGGAGCTTTTTTAGCTACTTCAGCTTTTTTACACCTCTTTTCCTCTTCCTTTTGGTTTAGATGAACATGCAATAACCAAAAGTTAGCCAACTATAAACTTCAATGTCCAAAGATTTCAAAATAACTTCAAGCGAAGTAACATTTCCGGTTCCCTACGACGAACCTGTACAAAATGAAGATAGTACTTGTTGAACAACCTGAGAGTCTCCTTCACCTTGACATGGTCACTCTTCTCAACCATATTACCTGCACCAACATCGTCCCCAGTCCTCTTTTCTGGCGCGCACACTTCCATCGGTTTGCGCGCATCACCGTCTTTAGATTTAGTGACGTCTTTGGACGCCGGAACAACAACGGCCTCATCTTCCACCACTTCGCCCTTATCTTCCCTCACCTCCTCCTTAACATTCGGAGTATTACGCTTACTTTTTACCTTACTGTTCGTCTTCTTCCTTTTGCTGCCACTGCTGGGTTCATCAAGGAGCTCTACTCTTTGACGCGCTAGAAGCTTCTTCTCAGCCTTCATCTTTATGATTCGAGCACTCGTCCTCCTCATAGGAGAAGGAGATGGATGTTCCGCATCTCCCTCCGGTGCCGCAGCTTTAGCACTCTTTCCCCCAGGTGTAGCTACTTTAGAGCGTTTCGGCTTCTCCTCAGGAGTTACTGGAGAATGCAGCTCTCCATTGGCAGCAGAACGTAGTACCCGGGACTTGACAACCATGATTGAGCTCAAAAAATCATAAATCTGCGGTAATACACAAGACCAAAGGCTAAATAAAGGCAAAAGAAAAGGAAAAACGAAAGGACGCCATTGAAGAAGAGAGAGAGAAGTAGGGGAATACGTGGAGGGGAAGAGTTGAATGGAGGAAACACGGAGTGTAGAAGGGAAAGGGTTTTAGGGATTTAAGGAGTGGGAAGAAGAAATGGCGCGAGCAGTTGGGGAGTGGCGAGTGAGTGAAAGAGTGAGCGAAGCGCGGCTTGGAAAGCGAGTGGGGGTTTTCATTTGTAGTAGAGGCGCGGGTGCAGCGCCCCCGATGGATGTACGGACACTGATCTGTGATTGGCAAGTGGGGAAGTTTGGCGCTTCATTTTTATGTGCCAAATTCTGCGATTCCCGCTTCCCAGTTTTTGATCGTCTCCTTCTCCCTCGCCCTTTCGTCCCACGAAGGGGAGACAAAGCCGGTCCACGCTCAAACCTTGGGACCCCACCATTTGAACCGCTATTTCATTTTTTTCAACTTTACATCTAAATTTTTTGTTTTAAAAGCTCCTTTTATCCCTTGTATCAATCATTCTTACTTAACAAATATTGTTTTTCGTAATTATGTTTACTTTTTTTTTTCATTAATAAATACTTTTGAACTTTTTTTTAGAATAAATTCTTAACTATTTGTTGACAGAAAATTTCGACCAATTTTTTTCATGAATAAATACAACATATTCACTTATTTAATAGATGTTGAGTGAGACCATAAGGAAATTAACCATTGAGATCAAATGTATATCAAGAAAACTATCACATTAAGACTAACAACTTAGACAGTGGAATCTTTTAAGGTATGATATTGAGCTAAGATTTTCTTAACTTATACAATTGAAGTATGACAGATGTCTTATGTTAGGTCATGCAATTTCTTATAATATTTGATAACCTCGACTTAGAGTTGAGTGGCTTGTAATCAATGGAATGGAAAACGTGCTTGACCTTCATGTGAAATCAATGGCAAATTTGTAATTTTTAAAATAGTAAACTTGCAAACAAAATAAAAAGGTTTGGATGTCTTAGTGAGTAAAAAACAAATTGGGGAGTTACTTAAATTGGGGATTAGAAAACAAATTAAGGATGGCATGTCTATGAATGTTATCGTTGATATTTGGGTTTTAAAAACATCCACGTTTAAAATGATCACATTCATTTTTTACGATATAGTTTTAATAGTTGCCAACCTTCTTGACGTCAATCGTCACTAGAATTATGATGTTTCTTAGACTCTCATCATTAGTCATGAATACGAAGATAAATGGGTGTGGCATTTTGACTCGATAAGCATGTACACGTTTAAGAGTGGTTACTTCATTGCTCTTGCTCATAAATGTAATCGTTCATCGTCTAGCGTTAGTGGATGGAAGACTTGATGGAACAAATTGTGGGATGCGAAAATTCCTTAAAAGATAAAGCATTTTATATGGCGGGCTTACCACAATTTTCTTCCAATTAGGTATAACCTCTAAAAAGGACACATAGACGTTTCTCATATTTGTCCTATATACGGGGATAGTTTTGAATTTATGGAGTATATTATTTTCTACTACACTTGGACTCAACAAGTGTGGAGAATGCTTCTTCCCGATTGGTTCTTTCTAGATGATACATCCTTTTGCCAACAGGATGTGGATTTGGCATCTTACCTCCTTATCTACAAGCCACTTTGCTTTGGATTGTGTTGGGGCTTTCAATTTGAAATAATAGAAACAAGGTCGTTCATAAAGAATTTATCCTTTTTGTTGTTTTCCATTATGACTAGGTAATAGGTTATTTAAACACATTTCAGGTTTGATTCTACACTCATATGGATGGAAGTTTGAGTAAATATATCTTACCTTCTTTTGGGATCTATAAATCTGTTGTCATGTATGTCGATGCCTCTTGTAAACTAAAAAGTGATGTTGTCGGCTACAGTTGTGTCACATTGGATGACTAAGCCTACATATCTTGTGTGTTGTATTGGTTTCAAAAATTGCACTCATACTCCTTTGGGTGTGAAGCCTTTAACAATTTGTGAACGGTTGTGTTAGCCCATCATAACATCGTTGTTGTGTGCACCATTTTCTCTATCTATCAGATTCTGATTAACATGATCAATATGTTGGGCTCTATGTCCTAAAACTCTTGATTTGTTAATGTTAAACTTTTCTATTATTTAATAAAGTTGTTATTGAGGTATTTTTCTTATTATTGGAAAAGGAGATTGGCTTGTAATAAACGCAGAATCCAATAAACAAGGTTCCTTGACCAATGCTTGAGCACCTAAACTTTACGTAGAGGTATAGATGTGAATTAAGTTCAACCAATAGCCTAAATGGTTTATAGTATAGTAATAGGGTTGGACGGCTTATTCTGAGACACTATGGATACGACCCACTTTGTATTTAGTACAAGCGGAGTGATCGCAAGACGTCGTGTCAAAACATGTTAGTGAGAACATCCTATGCAATGAGATTGTATAAGATTGGACCGTGAAATAGTCACGTTTACATTATAATATTGTTTGTTGTTTAAAATTGAATATTCTACTTTATGATGACTAAGTAACTCGACCTAAATCCCGCTAACTATAAACTCTTATTCACATGAGATTGTCCTTAGATATGCATAGGTGAGGGTAGCTCATAAGTGTTGGCTCAGTAGACCTCCTATTTCAAGGGTAAGATCAAGTGGATAGTTAAGGATATAGATCTAATGCAAGACAAAATTCATTTCTGCCCGTTTTTAGGGTTAGTAGATAGGTTGTTCTCATAAGTGTTGACTCTATGTCTTCAACAAAGGTGGCCCACCCTTTTATTTGTCTAAGAGGGATTTGGTTTATGGTTGGACCTTAAACCAATTGTTCATTAGAGACTAAGACTTAAGGACCAAAATGTAATCTTGAGGTTAAAATGGTAAATTGACCCAATAGAGATTACGAATAACCTGTAAAGGAATAACTTACTAATTATGGTTATATCAAATGGACACAAATATATCTACTGTAAGGAGAGTATAGCTACGACCTATAGGGGACAATTAATTACTTAACAAATGTTAATTAACTCAATTAAAAAAGTTTAGCCAGTTAATCTCATACCATTGGAGCTCATGATATGTAGGTTCATTAGGTACCTCTATTGGCTCGTTATGGATTTAAACTTAGAACAAAGTGATCAGAAATTCGAATTGTTCAAATTAGTTGAGAAAATGAATAGTTAATAATATTCGATATAATTAACTATTGCAAATTGAGAGAGAAAAAGTATTTAAATGAGATTTAAATATTGAAATTTTGAATAGAGATTCAAATTAGGCCTATTAAATTGCTTTGGATTAAGTGAAATTTAATTAAATTTTTTTACTTATTTATTTATTTTAAACTAATCATTTAATTAAATAAATCAAATAAAACAAATAGCAAAGTATGATTTTTTTTTGTCAAAAGTCAAAGACTTTTGACCATTAGAAGTCAAAGATTGACATTGACCATGGGTTAGTGGATAATTCCACAATCCCTCTTTTTTTTATGAAGAAGTTATGTGCTGATTATGGTGTTCATCAAATGTTTTTCCACCTAATCTACTATGTAATAACATGTTGTGTCTGAAATTACTTTGCAAGTGTGATTTAATTTGCATGTATATTGGCTATATAATGCACACATTAGTTGAATAATTTTGATGATGAATCTTATTCAATTTTGCATAAAATTCTCAAGTGTTCATTCACTCGTTTCTCTAAAAAAACACTCACAAATTTGGTCACCTCCTTGATCTCACAATCAAGTCTTAAGCCTTGAGGATATTAGAAAAGATCTTTCTGGTGGTTTCCAACTTGATTTCATCCAATTTCATCAAGAATTGAGGAAAATTTTAAGCTTCAAAGGCAAGTGTTCAAAATCTCATTTTTCTCTAATTTTTCCATCATGCTTAATCCTCCAAATTTATGAAATCTATAGTATTTTAATTCGATCCTCTATCTTTAACATGTTATTTTAACTTTCATAATTGTTACTTGTCACATCCCGCCTTAAAAGGTCATTTTTCGCGACCTAGTGGAGGCAAGAGTGGTAATTGGAGTTAATATGACTTGACAATAGTTGCATTAGGCGCTGACATGTTCAAAAGAATTGAAGTTTCCCATTAAAAGTTTCCTATAAAAGGACTCCAACCCTACCAAGTTAAAGAGGTTGGCTTTGAGAGAACTTAGGTGTTTGAATGGACTGATCGTAAACCCGAATGAGCCAAATCCTATAGAGAGGCAAAAGTGAGTAGCATTTATGCCGTTTGTAAGAGTTTTTTTGCTTCTTATCCGGTCATTCTGTAGGTGAAAGCTTCAGGTCTGAGTAGAGAAAATGTCATCTTCCATCTCCCCTAACTTGTAATGTGTTCATTTTTTTACTTTCCATTTTTGTATTTCTTTACAATGTATTTGCTCATATTATACAGTGGCCTAAGGCCTTCATTCCTTGATATATTGCATATTTATACCTTTTCAATCCACCATGTCTTTACTATTCATCTGTCAGTGTGTTATTTGTAGTTTAGGTATGTGATAAGTTCTTGATAAGGAACTTAGCTTATAACACTTATCATGTTAGTTGAACTATGGTTTATTGGTTTTGTGTTGATTCCATTGTTGGAATAACGTAATTGTTTTACTTGGGACTTAGTCTTAGTAATCTAACATCTGTGTAACGCAACTGCAATACATCACTAAGTAGGTCCAGTGCATGTAATGTACTTGCCATATCTTTCTCTATTGTGTGGTTCATTTTAAGGGATATGTCATGGGTCATGATCATAGCATACGAAGTGCCCACTATGTACCTTTTTATTGCGTGAAGCCTAAGTAATTGTTGGATCTAAGTTTTTTTACTTTTTGTCCAAGTGCAAGCGAAACAGTAGATTTACCTGGGTGATCTAGGGTCAAACACGAGAAATTGTTTCAAGATATTAGTTATAGAGTGTTACTCATCCATTAGGCTTTATGAAGTTTGGGGTAAAAGAATATATAAATAAAACTAAAGTTATTTACACTCACCTAGAGACTCATGTACAGGGGGTAAATTATGATAAAATGAAAGATTAAGTGAACTAACTTGCTTGTGAGAGAATGGTGAAGGAAGGTCTATACACTATTAGGCAATTAAGCAATGTGAGAGCTTCAATGTGATATAACTTGCACAATTAGCTCATGATTAAAGTGACCTTCTCTAGAAGTATTTAAATGTCACACTTGCTCACCTCTCCGGATACAAATGATTGTGCTTGATTAAGCAAGATATATATAGAAGACTTCACTTATAATACTTATAGAACTTATTGTTTAATGACAGCAAACTCTCAGTGCCTAATGTCTGCACTTGTTCACCTTTCGGGATATAAATGTTGGAAAGTTATCTCGCTAAGGTGGAGTTTACCAAATTCCTCCTTGCGCGCATTAGCCTTATCCTTGCTACTTATCCTCTTGGGTAGTTACGATTGACACTGGCCAAGTGATGAATATAGCTCAACTAATGTGATAAGCCTTATAAGCTAGACTCCTTATCAAGAACTTACAACAAACTTAACTATTAATAACACATTGACAAGTGAAAGATCCATAAATGATGGATTGAAAAAGTATAAACATGTAATATATATATATATATATATATAAAGAATGTAGGCCTTAGGTCCTTATACAATATGAACAACATATATTACAACAAAGTGCAAAAATGGAAAGAAATAAGAGTGGAGTAAAATACAAGTTAGGGCGAATGTGGGATGACTCTTATCCTCTTAAAATCTAAGCTTTTGCATTACACTTTGATCGAAAAGATAAATAAGTGTCTGTCTATACAAACCCTATTTTTGGTCCATGCAGACCTCTTTCTGTGTGTTGTGGCGGTCCATTAAGACGTCGCTCTTTGTGGTCTATTTAGACCTCCTCTTTCTTGGTGAAGATGAAGTGCTTTTATAGGTAACTTTAGGTGACAAACTTTTGTTCCTTTGATCTTGTCAACACCATTATCAGTCCTAGGAAGTCACATCACTCCAACTACCATTCTTGTCTTGTAGTGAGCTTTCCTCACATGATGTCATGATTTTTCGCCTAGAAGTGTTAGTTGTCAGGTGAGTTCCCATCGCGTGATCTACCTCACAAGATATCCTTTGCGATTTGCTCCTTTCTTTTTGTCCACATATCATGCATTTCAACATGATAATCGCATAAAACAAGTGTGACACTTATGTAAGTTATATTTCTAAATATTTATGTGTTTACAATACAAGTTATACGTTTTGATTATCTTCTTATGCGTTTTGACCTCATTATTCTAATAAAAGGGCTATAATGATGAACATTTTTGCGTATTATCAAGCTATAGTCATCACTTGGCCAGTGTAAATCGTAAACTACTCGAGAGAGCAAGTAGCAAGGATATGGCTAACACATTCAAGAAGGAGTTTAGAGACAAACTCCACCTTGACGAGATAACTTCCATCATTTGTGTCTCGAAAGGAGAACAAGTGTGAGTATTTGGCGCCGAGAAGTTGTCACCCTTAAAAGAGAAGTGTTATAACTCTTGTAAGCAAACCCTTCTAGATATATCTCAGTTAACCAAACTTAGTCATTTGCATCCCAAGATGTGAACAAGTGTGGCATCTAAGGCACTAAGAGGTGATCGTCCTAATCATAAGTTAGTTAACTATGGGCTATATCGCGCCAAGGTTGTCGCATGGCTTAATCGCCTAGTAACACGGAGACCTTCATTCACTCTTTCTTAATGCAAGTTAGTTCACACCTCCATTTTGCCTTCACTCTAATCTCCCTTGTACAGACTCTCTAGTGTAGATAAGTAGATATAGTTTGAATTTACACTTTACCACACTGTATAGATATTACTGTATACCGCCTGAATGAAGAGTGAACAATAAAACTAAGCTTTGATATCAATTTCCTGTGTTCGAACCTGGATTACCTAGAAAACCTATTGTTTCACTTATACTTGGACAAGCAATAGGAAAATTTATACTCAATGAGGACTTAGTAATTGCATAATGAAGAGATTCATAGTGAGTATCTAGCATGCGATAACCATGACTATGATCAATGACTTACCACGTAGAATTAGATACAGACACACACAACACTACTGCACATACTGAGTCTGATACGAAAACCACAACCCATTTTCCTCATTTCTTATTGCGTCTTCAAACTCCTCATCCTTGTTCTTAACAAACCTCTACATTTTTTCTCCTAATCGCAGATCTTAAAACGTTTGTGTTTCTTTGATGGAAGCATTTCAATTCGTTGCCTCTGAAACGCTTCACTGTCCATTTTTTGGATTTCTTTGACTAGCTTCGTTTCCATGCTTGAGGTCTCCAAAATCCTTCTCATTTCCCTATCTGGTTCGTTGCATGGTTAGTCTTCTAGTCTTTCTGCTCAAACTTTCCCTTGTTGTTGGACTTCCCCTTTATCGATAATTGACAAATTCTACATCCAGAGTGGCAGTAGATTGTTCTGAGCAAGGTAGGCATGGAGGTTAACGTCTTCACTCAATTTTTCAAACTCTGATGATGAGGTCCTCTGAAAATTACATTTTCTGATTTCTTTCCATTTGGATTACTGTTTGGTTTTCATATTTACATGTCTATATAGTTATATTCTTGTCTTCATGTTTGATTGCACAACCTACATTTTCTGATGTTGTTGTAATGACTTTCTATTTTCGTAATTTATGTCATTCCTCATGCTTTTGTCTCTTTATACCCGTTCATACCATCTGAAGTTCTATTTTCGTAATATTTTTTTCTCCCTCCGCTGATGCTTCTGTCTCATCATACTTGTGCATACTTATCATGTATTTTTATGGTAGGATTGGTGGATTAGGGTTTTGACTATCTTTTCAGCTTCTAAGATATGTCCTTTCCTCTATGCTTTGTGTTGTCTACTATCATTATCACAATGCTTGTTCAGATTTGTTTGTTTAGGTGTCTTGAATGCATCATTAATTTAGCTCATTCCCATCTATATATACATGCTCCTACGTTATGTCTTTTGTGTGCCTCCTTCCTCGTTTCTCATTCTAGAACTTCCTTTCCATCTTCTTTGATATGTTTACTAATGCATCCATTCCATTTATATTTTTTTTTCCTTTCATGATTTGCTATTATGCAATCAAGTTAATGAAGTTGTGTGTGTCTGTGATTGCATCCATTCCTTACGTGTATGAAGAAGTATGAAAGTGCATCCCTTCTTTTCCAAAATCCACGTTCTTCCTTCTTATAATTTACTGTGAAGCTGCCATTTTTTATTCAAATGTGGGTTCGAAAATCATCTCTTCTTCTATTGTGTCATTGATTTCTTTGCAATCCATGATAGGACATTTTTTCCATTACTTGTTCTTCATTTTCATGCCTATAATGTCCTTCATTTCTCCGCGATCCATGTTTGAAGGTCACTTTTTTCATTACTTGTTATTCTTGTCCATGCCTAAAATGTCTCCTATATCTCTTAGTCTTTGCAATCCATGTTAGAAGGTCATTTTTTCATTTTTTTTTTCTTCTTCCTTTCATGCCTATAATGTCAATCATTTCTTAGCATTGCATATTTGAAGACATATTTTCCACTATATAAAATTCAAGTTCAAATTCTTGAACGGATTTCGTTCCTCTGAGGCACGAAAGTTTTTCCCTTTATTTACTTGCTTTTTCTTGATTACTGTTAACATTTTTTTTTCTTTTTTGGGTCATACGGGTACATTGTCGATAGCAAACGATATGCACTCAAAACATTTTTTTCATTCTTCTAGCAACAATATGTGTAGCTAATACTACTTTTCTTCTTCACTTACTTTTATTTATTTTCTTTAGCATATTTTCTTTAGTTAGTACATTGTAATATGTAGGAAAGGTTACCCACAAACAATAGTTATGTGAACTTTGTATATGAACTGCTACATTTTTTCTAATGTAATTTAAAAGTTCATTTTTCATGTGTTTTATGCAAGTTGAATTCTTATGTCTAATTTTGTAGTACGTATCCAAACTAAGTGAGTTTAGCTTTGGAAAACCACATGCATTACACACTTGGTTAGAAGGAAAAATTATGTCCAAACATTTTATTTAAAGTATGAAACATTTTTTGTTAAACTACAACGTATTACAAATTCGAGCCTAGACATTCGCATTAATTTTGTTCTTAGAAAATATAAAAAGTGACAACGTTTGATAGAAGGAAAGAAGTGATAAAAAGGGTTTTCACTCTAACATAATTATTGAAGTGTTTGTTAGAATGTTTGAAATTCATTATTAAAATTTCTACCTTCATGGGTTAAAAAGTTATTGACATATACGATTGCTAGAAAAAAAAACACAATGTTATGCACACTAACACAAACCAAATTTTACGTTTTCTATCTATTTGAGTCAAGTAATTTAATAAATTATTCACATAGTTCCCTTATTATAAAACATTTTTACAATATGTAATTGCTTTTAGTAAACAAATTATACTACAGTTTGAAGTAAACTACCATTCGAATTTCATTAATTTAACAAATTTGTGGTAAGGTGTTTTTCCAAACTAAAAATATATAAGAGCATTTGCATCAATTGAATACGCTAGTGAAACTTTTAAAATATAACAATTGTTTTTCCTTTTTTCACTTGTTTTTTTTTACACTATATGGTTCTATGAGACTATAAATATTTTTTTGAGCATGCAACCATAAAAGTACACCGTATGTGTTTCTTAATTACAATAGGAGACGTACTCTAGCATATTTTTTTCTTGAACCCAATTAACCATTTACGTACTTGACCATGTTCTTAGTCTGCACCTTCAAATGGATTTAGAAGCCAGTGTGAAAATACTAATTGTGTTTACAGTCTTTCAACATAAGTTACTAATGAATTTGAACCTATTAATGAATGATCACAAGAGGTTACAACAAAAATTGTACAGCACTAGGCATAGAATTAGGCACCTAGCGTGCTTCCACATGATCCATGGCTCCGACATTGTTTGTCGTCGAACTGCCAGAATGGGCAGAAGATGTTTTGTCATTCTGTGCCACCTACTTTGAACAGCCGCTTGATTAGCATCAACTGAAATTGTTGATGTCGAGAAGATGGTAGCTATGTTCCTGCACGTGATCATGCACAATGTGAAGAATCGAGTGATGCAAAGGAAGTTCGTGCGGTCCAGTGAGACAATTTTGCGACATTTTAACCTAGTGTTGTTGGCTGTTTCATGACCGAACGACCTTAGGGTTCCGAAGGGTAACTACAAAGACATAGTTTCTGCCACCAATATTTAAAACCTCCTCACTTACAACATTTAACACACTCGATATCATAACAAGGTATTACTACCTATGCGACACGAGGTATCCCAATGCTGAGGGTTTTCTATCTTTTTACAAAGGACAAAGATACCACTTGCAGAAGTGATGTGGAGCGGGAAATACACCAACAACAACGAACACCAATATGTTACTGATTTTTTATTAGGTGAAAATCCTTTCTTATTTTAAAATCTTGAAGATCCAATCGAGCATTCGTGGTATCATTTGTTTTTCCTTCAATATTCAACAATGTACCGACCAAGTTGTCACAATCATTCTTTTCAATATGCAATACATCCAATTTATGATGTATTAGTCGATTTGGTCAGTAAGGAGGTTAAAATAAGATACTTCTCTTAGTCTAATTCAGAGCTCTTTTTCTTTTCTTATCTTTCCATGATGGATGTTTACTCATCACTGGAAACTCTAGTGAATCTGGTTGTTCTAAGATATCATGTTCATTCAGTAGAATTGGAGGAGGCCTAGGCTCTACACTTTCATCATGTAGCTTACTTCTGCATAAAACATGATTATCTAGAAGCTAAC
Organism: Cucumis sativus; assembly: GCF_000004075.3. Lineage (NCBI taxonomy): Eukaryota > Viridiplantae > Streptophyta > Magnoliopsida > Cucurbitales > Cucurbitaceae > Cucumis > Cucumis sativus. The sequence goes on from NC_026657.2 coordinate 24,165,992, forward strand.
GTTGGTGTCCCATGAAAGCTATTTTTTCTCTTATCCTGAATAACGATCGATCTTCCATACATATTGATCATGTCTGGTAGCCTTTTGTACTCTACCCGGATAAGTCACCATACGTCGGAAAGTCATTAATCATCCATAACAAAGTTGCATACAACTGAAAAATTGACCAATAAGAGAATCCTACGTACGAACACCAAGACTCCATAACTCTTTCAGTTCCTCAATCAATGGTTGGAGGTAAACATCAATTTTCCTACTAGGAGATCTTAGACTGGGTATTAGTGATTACATGAAGAAGTTGGACTCTTTCATGCATTTTTAAGGTGACAAATTGTAAGGAATTAACACCACAGGCCACATACTGTACGAGGTACTCATATGTCCAAACAAATTGAATCTTTCAGAAGCTAATCCCAAATGAACATTCCATGGATCTGAAGCGAACTCGGGAAATTCACAATCAAAATGCTTTCATCCCTCTTTATCAGTTGGATGTCTCAACACATATTCCATTTCAACTCATTTATCCTTATGTTATCTCATGTCAGACGTTCCCTCATGCTTTACAAACAAACGTTGTAATCTAGATATCAACGAAAAATGCCGCAATACATTGTGCATAATTTTTTCCCTCTATTAGGACTAACCTTGTACCGATACTCACCACAAGTTGGACAATTTTGTAAATCTCCAAAATTCTTCTAGTACAATACACAGTCATACTCACAAGCATGAATAGTCTCGTATCCTAAGCCCAAGTCACACAATTTTTGTTTGGTTTCGTAGAATGAGCTAGAGATATTGGTACTACACACTGAAAACACACGTTTTAAAATCTCTAACAACATGTTGAATTACTTGTTGCTCCAACCGTTGAGAACCTTCACATGCATCAATATAACAAAAAAGTTCAGGGATGAAAATTTTGAACAACCAGTGTATAGGTCACGACGTGCTCGGTTTAATAACTTCTGAAATATGTTCATCGGCTCTTGCTTTACACTACTATTAAATGACATGTCATTCTCCAAATCTTCCTTCGCCGTTTCTTCTTCGTGTTCAATCAGAGCTTGTAAGTCATGCAACATACCCAACATTTCATTATCTTTAGGAAAAAGGTTACTGTCAGTTTCTTCATCAAATTTTTCTATACCTCTATACAAGTTCACATACTCTTTATGATACACTCAATCTTTATAGGAGAGGGATATTTCAATTGTTAATAAATGTCTCTCCACACCCTCTAATGAGTTCCAATTTGAGTTCATACATCTCACTACAAGAAACCAGCTCTTCCCTGACACACAGACACGTTGCCGAAAAAACAAACAACGTCGCAAAAAGCTACTGCGACGTCGGTAAAAGTCCACCAGAGATACTTTCCGCGACGCTGCAAAATATTTCTCCCACGCACGATCCCAATACGCCATGGACGACTTTTGAGGCACTGACATCACGGAAGGTTGTTGCGACGCAGACGTCGCGGAACGTTTCGGTGGCACAGACGTCGCATAAGGCTTCAACGGCGCAAACGTCGCAGAAGGCTTATGTGACATCGGTGTCGTAGTAGGCTTTTGCAACGCAGACGTTGCAGAAGGCTTATGCGACGCAGACGTCGCAAAAGGTTTTTTAATTTTTTTGTTTTTTATAATTTTACTATTATTATTATATATTGATTGGTTTACTCGATATAAAATTTGTAGTAAATTGATAGAAATAAAAGTATTATTCATTATGAAATCAAATGATAAGATAAATATGTTCGATACAAGAAATTAATTACCTAATTCAAAACATTACATAAAATTAATAAAAACTTAATATCTAATGTTGTCGTGCAGTGGACGCCAAACCTATAAATAACATGAAAGTATTGTTAGAATATCACATATGGAAAGTTAAACAAATTATATATTGAAAAGTGTGTACCCAAGTGATCACGGAAAGCTTGATAATTTCAAATGATCATTTCTCTTTCTGCGACGTGTCCGAGACGGATGTCGCAGTAAAGCGAAACAATATATTAATGAGTACACTTTCTGTGATGTTCGTTTTCCAGACATCGCAGAAAGTGGTATTTAGCAACGTACTAACACGAACGTCGCAGAAAGTCCAGCAACACCGACATTACTTTCAGCGACGTCGTTTTTGGCATTGCGAAAGCTCCATTTTCTTGTAGTGTCTCTTGCATGGACACCTTGTTCGTCCATACTCATTAACGTAATACTTTGAAACCTCTAAAAATTAAGACACTTCCTCTCTATATTCAATTGAGAACTTATTCCTAAGTTTCATCCAACCTTGGTCCATCGTTAAAGACCTAGAATGACAAGGCCAGGTACCTTATCTTGGTAACACTGTGGATACGACTCACTTTGTATTTGATGCAAACACAATGATCCAACACGTTCATGTAGGTGACATACGAGTGACGATATCCTAGGTAATGAGTTTACATAAGACCAGGTCATAAAATAGTAACTACTAGATGTAACTTAGTTAACTAGTTAGGTTTATATTTCATTATGACCTAGGTAACTTAGTCTTAATCTTGAGTGTATTATAAAATCTTGTTCGCGAGAGATTGTCTGTTGATTTGTACGAGTGAGAGACCAGTTTGCTGACTCAATATGCTTATCGTTATAGAGACAAGGCCGAGTGGAGAGTTGGAAACGTAATCGCGCAAGATGAAATTCACCCATGTCCGACTTTAGAGTAAGTAGATAAGTGTTTCCTTAAATGGCGTCTCCGAGACTTGAGCAAAAGGCTCTACCCTCTTTATGACATGAGAGAGGTTTCTGTTTAGTGGTAGAACCATAAATAGGTTGTTCATTAGATGAGCACTGATATTTAAGGACTAGAAGTAACCTATGAGTAAAATGGTAGTTTGACCCAACTGGTGTTACGAACATTTGTGAAGGACTAACTTACTGTTATTGGTCTATATCTGTGGACACATAAATATATCTATAGTGAGAAGAGTTCAGCTGTGTGTCTTTAGTGAAGTGTACACACAGTTAACGAATATTGATTAATGTGGACTGAGTTTAGCCAATTAATCTCATATCGTTTTAGTTTTTGATTTGTAGGTCCATTATGTCTCATTCCTAGCTCGTAAAGGGTAATGAGATTTATTTGTATTGTTGTAATTTGAAATGTTCAAATTTACTTTGGAAATTAATATAATGTATGGTGATACATTATAATATAAAGTTTATATTTTAATTAAACTTTATTATATAAATATAATTTTGGTTATGATTCAAAATTAATTTATGAGAGATAAAATATTTGAATGAGTTCAAATATTAGTGTGAATTAGATTCATATTAAAACCATATGTTAAAATTTAATGTGTATATGATACACATTACAACTATAAGTTACAACAGAAATTTATCTTTAAATATGATTCAAATTTGAATTAAATTAAATATAAGATATTTAATTTTAAAATTATATAATTAGAGAACTAATTAATAGTTTGTTTAAATTGATTTAATTAAATTAAACTATAAATTATATGAAAGATATTCATTATATTAGTTTAAATAAAATATTAATTTAATATAATTTAATTTAGATTAAATGAATTAATTAAATGGGAAATGTAGGTGTTCTACATAACCCAAAGATCTCTCTAACTCCCTCTTAAGTGGGAAGTAGGAGTATGACTAAGGATTTCAGTTTTTGAAAATTTGTGTTCTCGTTGATTTCTCTAAGTAAACGAAAATCTTCCTTCAAGAAAAATTTTATGCTATTTTTTGGTTTTCACCCAATCTCTAGCTTAGAAAATAGGAACGTCTTCAAGTAGTGGTGCTCAATAATTTAGCGTTTGGTAGATTTAGAGTCATCAACGACGTAAGTTTTCTTCTTTGTAATCTCTAATTTTATTAGAAGCATGCTTAGTCTTTAAGCTATAGAAATTTATTTCAATTTTAAGCAAATTATTGATATTCCTAAAATTCCAACTAATTAATTGTAGGTCTCTGTTTAAATGTTCCCTTAAGGTATTATGGACGTATATTATAGTTACATAGTATATTATGATGATTTTTTCAATGATTCGAACAACTATATTAGGATCAATGTATAAGATATTTTAGTCCATGAAAAAATGTCGTTTCAAGAGTTACACAATAGTTCATAAAAATTCTGTCACCTAAATCAACCACACATGTTTTTCATAATTTTCATTGAATTACAACTGAATATATTATATTCATGGACAATGTTATTCCTATAGTTAAAGTGTTTTTTCTAAATTAACACGTTATAATTTTCATATTATTTATTGAAGTCAATTTGAATTTGTAGTATATTTTCAATAAATCACGATATATTTTCAAAAAACTATAGAATTTGTAGTATAGAAAAATAAAAATTAAAAAAGCATACATACATTTGTACAAAACTCGAGTAATATAAAAACATAGGAATGAAAAAAAAGGGGAAAAAATCATCTAAATAACAATATAACAATGACAATAAAAAATTAAAAAAAATGAAATTTATATGAGAAAAAAAGAATAAACAAAATATTTACAATTTAAAAAATAAATATGTATTATCTCTTATTAAATAAATATATTTATTTTAAATGTAATAAACAGACAAAATATTGATAAAATATTTGGGTACACGATCTTGTACCAAGATTCGTCTAGATTTGGTACATGATCTTTAACAAAAAAAAAATATAAAATTTATGATTGATTGAAAACAAATATTATTATTTAAAAAAAATATAAAAAAATACAGAAAAAAATAAGAGAAGAAAAAATATGGAAATGAATGACAAACCTAGAATATTTAAAATAATAGCCAACTTCAATATCTTTTTTATTTAACTAGGGGTAAAAGTTTTGATGTTTTGTTATATTTATGTTAAATGCTTCAAACTAAAATGATAATAAATATCAAATTTTAAATTCAAATAAATATCAAATTTTAAATTCAAAATTAGTTTCATTTTTTTCCCTGTTTGTGTCATTTTACATTTTTTTTCATATTTGTGTGATTAGGAAATTCTTTCATTTTTGAAATAATATTATCATAATGATGGATAACGTTGATAATTTGAACATTTTTTAGCTAAAATTTAAAGCTGAATCTATTTTTTATGGAAAAAATGGTAACTTTAAGTTGTTACGTAATTGAGTTTATATCATTAGTGTATATGAGATAAAATCCCACGAAAATACCTACATTTTATCCATATGTTGACCCCCACTTTAAGCTCCATAATTGTGTCAACTTTAATGGTAGTGGGTGTCTATCTTTGAGAAAGGGGTTGCATGCCCCCACGCTCCACACCAGAAAAACGATATGGTTCAAATGAGGTATGACTGGATGAGAGCCCAACGGGCCTCCTATCTTTACTATCCTCCACTCCACTGTCTCTCTTTCACTCCTTTTTGTTGTTGTTTTTCCTTTTTCCCCTCTTCCCTACCAAAAAAATGTTTAGTTGATCAAATTTTAGGGTTGGAATTCTTTGATTTGATTTTTCTTTTTTCTCTCTTTTAATATGTTAATTAGATGTGAGGCTTTGAGACTATCGTGATAAAAAAGTCTAAATCCAACCATACATATTTGTCCGTGCTTTTTAAGACTTTTGGCATCCATGAAAAGTTAGCTTCCATTATTATTAATTGTATGATATTGTTTTTCAGCTGAAAATATATTAATTAGATTCAAAATATCACCACGTGTATAGTAACATTTTAATAAAAATAATATACATATTTACTTAAAAAATTTCTCTCCTCACCACTTCTGACTAGACAGCAACGAGTAGAAAGAGATCAACAAGTCCACATTTGTTGATCTTTTCACTCTCTTTAGAAACGTTGTTACTAGTAATTATTTAAATGCTACAACAATTCCAATCGAAACCTTAGACATATTCTCTACCACATATCCTAACTCGGCCTTCATGTTCATATGTCGACCTCTATACTTGCTAAATAAATAATTTCTCTTGAAATGACCCAATGAGTCATTTTTGTAAGAGATATATTTAGGTTTTTTTTTTTTTGTCGATAACGTTGTCTCTAGCTCTAATAGAAAATTTGTAAGTTTACTACCAAATTGCTTTTGGATTATGAGTTTTGGAAAACGTACGTGAATTCATATTTTTTAAAAACTTCTTTATGTTCGTCTTGTGATCTCCTGTTGCTATCATGACCAACCAATTGACTTGGATCTCAATGAATTTAACATATACAAAAGAAAAAGAAAACTGTAATTAATTTTATTACTACCAAATGTATTTGGAAAACACCCATGTTGGAATGAATAAAATAGAAAGCTCTAAATTTTAGATGGAAACGAAAAACTTTTAAAATTAGACAAAAGAAAATCAAACTTAAATGGATTTTTAAAAAAAGAAAAAGGAAAAAAGGGTAGTACTTTACAAGGAAAATAATTTTTTTTTCCTTTGTTAAATGGCCAATTCACTATTTGACTTATTTTGCCTTATGCATAGTCATCCTGCTACTAAGGGCCTCCTCAACAAGTCATTCCCATATTACGATGAATTGTCGTATTTCTTCGGAAAAGATAGGACAACAAAAGCATGTGCAGAGATCTTCACTGACGTTTGATTAAACGTTCCTAGCGGGTTCGAGGAATTTTCAAACATGGATCTGAATGATATGAAAATTCCTTCTATGTCCAGCCATGGGTTTAACATGTCCCCTGACGACATCCCACGACCTAATTGAGGAAGCGATTGTAGGACGTGTTCGAGTAACTCAAAGCGAAAGCAGAAAGAGCAGAATTTGAAAATAGTTGACGTCATTAAGGATGCCATGACCTGCCAAATCAACCAGCTGAGGATCATTGCATAGTGAGCGGTTGGCACTTGAGAATGAAAGCAGTACCCGTAGGGTGGTCGTTCGAGCACTGTGTGCCATACCTGAGCTCAATAGGTTTGAATGGGCATAGTGCAATCGAATACTGATGCATAATTTTGCCGATATGAAGGGTTTCCTCGAACTGACAAACGACGATAAGCTTGACTACTGCACCGTGATTCTACGAGGCGCTACCTGATCTTTTTTTTACTTCCACGGACTATTGTTAATGTTTTTTATGCTTATACCTATTAACTGTTTATTAATTATGTTTGTAATGATCTTGGACTTCTTCTTTTTCACTTTCAGTTGTTCTTGTTCGTATTAATGTAGTAATGTATGACGTACTTTATTTCTTTTTCCTTCTTTGCTCTCATTTTTTTCGCTTTTACATGGTGCGTCACAAAAGATAATTGAAATTGTGAATGTAATCAAACATAACAACTAAACACCCACATGTTCAATATGGACTAAACCAACCCACAAATTAAGTCAATTTGGTAAATAGAAATGATTCACTTTGTCTATTGAATTTTAAATATGAGCTTGATAAAAAAAAATTATACAAAAAACAAATTTATCACAACACTACCCACATAACCTTTCCCCCAAACACACCTTATCATAAAACTATAATAACACTACTCACCGATGAATTTAGTATAGGCCCAGGGGGCTCGAGTCCCCCTCAACTTTATTATCTTTATATAATATGTGTAAACAAAACAATTTAATACTTAATATTTGTAAATAGTTTAGTAGTAACTATGCTCTCTTTCTAACTAAAGTTCAAGTCTTACTTATGTAGTTTTTTTTTTCAGCCCTACTCACATAATCCTTTTCCTAAACACCTCTTATCACAAAATTAGTTTTATCATAACTCTAACATTTCTTCCAAACACACCCAAAATGTTTTGTGCGTACCTAAAATGTCTCAAGCCATTTTAAATGTATATAAAAATGATTCTATAAAAGTCACTTCATCATTGATATGTTATATGATTAGTTTGATTGATACTAATTTGAGATTTCATTTAATCAACTAGACATAAAGTGACCGATTAAGTGAGATCATATGGGTCCTCCTCATAAGGCATATGGCGAACCCTATAAGTCGACCTTATGATAATAATCTATCTTTTCATTCGTATTGTAAATTGACTTTATGATTTGATTCTACAAATGTTACAAACTTAGCGAAAACAATTCAATTTATTTCCTTGAAATTACCCATTAGATCATTCTCTCTAAGAATGGATTCTTAACTTGGGCATATGTTGTCCAAACATTTCTCACTTTTCGGACCGTTGGTAGAAAAAAATTGGCGTAAAATTGAAGGAGTGAAAGCGACAATGAAACTAAAAGGAGGGAGAGGACATAGAAGTGAGTTCACGATAAATATAAAACACTTAATTAACTAAAAATCGGAAAATTGGGGAATTTTATTCGGCTTCCGAACTTGAATTTGTCGGTCGGCATGTCAGCCTGACCCACTGATCCACTCATAAAAAGATTTGCATTATTCCGATTTATGGCTAAGCAAAATCCACATATTTCTTACTCTGAAAGCAAACAAATGAAAAGGGCGTAGAGATCATACCACCTGGCGCCTGGCGCTAAATTTATAAATAAATAAATAAAAAAATCAAGAAATTGTTCGATAGGTGTGAACAAAACAAAACGAAACAACATTTCCCTCCGGAGCCGGCGGGGATCGTTCTGTTTCATGAGAACTTTTTTCTGGTTGAGAAGAAAGACAATTTTTTTTTAGATTCAAAACCTAAATTGCTTTATATATTGTCTTTATCGATAAAATAATTGCTTCTATTCATCGTAATTATGATTTGATTTTGTTTTGGAATCGACTTGGGACTGTTCTTGACACTGTTTCAGACGTTACAGTTTGCTGATTTGGAGGTTTCTTCTTTCCTTTTTCTGCTGCCTTGTTTTGGAAGGCATAAATTCAATATTCTCATCTAAAAAACCTCCGTTCTATACCAAAGAATCTTACTGTATTTTGGTCGTTCCCTCAGGTACTATTATTGTCTCGCCTTTCTCTTTCTTAGGCCAGTGGCGTACCCTCGTTCAGCTTCTGAACAATGGGGAAGAACAAGGAAGTAATTCGGCTGGAGCGTGAATCTGTCATTCCGGTGTTGAAGCCGAAGCTTATAATGACCTTGGCCAATCTAATTGGTTCGACCACTTCTCCCTTTGGGTGATTTATGAATTTGGGGTTCTTTCTTTTTACGAATTTGAGTGGTTCTATGAGTTTCTAGGATTGCGGTATTCATAATGGTTATCCATGTAATTAATTATGTCAGATATTCTGCTGTGCTATAGTGTGATTCACTGCCTGCGTTTCTCCGCAATCCAAACTACCTGTTTTTGTCAATTTTGTAACATCCATTCGGATGGCCTGGTGCTAGTGTTCTATTTGTACTGCTATTATTATATTCTACACTGCTTTTGATGATAACCTCTTTTCCTTGGTCCATGACTTTTCGTTTTGTATTATAAGAGTATCCGCTAGTAGAGGTATTAAGAATGGTCGCTATTCATGAACTTTTTTCCTTACCTGCTTGCTGAACTGAGATGATAAATCCTAGAGAATTATGTTCCCTTTGTAATTGGGGCTACTGATTATTTCATTGTTTTCTAGAACATAGTTCTGATCGGGCAGAGTTCTTAAAACTTTGCAAGAGAATTGAGTACACAATTCGAGCTTGGTATCTTCTTCAATTTGAGGATTTGATGGTACTATTCTTCATGAATGAAAGGTCTTCATTTCACTGTTACTATTCTGCTTGTGAACCTGAATTGAGACAGATCTACTTTGATTTCAGCAACTCTACTCTCTCTTTGATCCTGTTCATGGAGCCCAGAAGCTGGAGCAGCAGAATCTATCCTCTGATGAAATTGAAGTGCTTGAACAAAATTTTCTTTCTTACCTGTTTCAGGTTTGTACAAGTTCTCTGTTTCTTTTATTTTGTTCATAGTGTTAATTATTTTCTAAAGTAACTTCCCAATCATCATGGATTGACTTATTGACCATAGAACATAAAAAAGAAAAATGGTTTTGGGGCAATAAGCTTAAACCTTGTGATGGCCACCTACATAGGAGATATTGAATTCCTAGGAGTTCTATGACAACTGAGATTCGGAAAACCAAATTTTGTCCAGATTGAAATCAATAATATGAGGAGTGGGAGATGCATGTTTAGCAAATATTGTGAAGGAGGATAAAAATAAGAGAGAGAGAGAAAGAGAGAGGGAGAGAGAGAGAGAGTATAAGTGCATTATTGAATGTTATGTACCAAACCAACAAGTGGGGATTTCTCAGATGGTTAATTGGGACAATTACAAATGTGGCATTTTGACTAATGGTTGAAGTTGGACAAAAATACATTGTTTTTATTAAGAAGCACATTGACCTGTTACTTTGGTTCTTGCTTCACTCAATTGATATCTTTGGCATCGGCTTTCGGTATAAATTGCACCGACATTTAACTTAACTTAATGGTTTCCTTCAGAACACTATTCTAAATGTTAACATCAAAAGCTTTTTGACAATTGACTTATTTTTTCTTGATTCATCCAGGAGGATTTATGTGATTCTTATTCTGAGCATTTACCCTTTGCTGTTTTCAAACTTGTACCTGTTATTTTCTGCATGACTTTGACAAAGTACAGGGCCTCGTAGTTTGCTCGTTTACCAATGAGATATCTTTTGCAAAAGTGATGGAGAAGTATTTCTCCTCACCATGAGATTGAAATTTAAAACCAAACAACAGTTTCAAACAAACACATCACCTAACCAATTTGAGAGGGTTAGTAATTTCTTCATACAAAAGTACTGTAACATTGACAAAATAAAATCTAAACCTTCCTTACAAATCAACGTACCCTTGGTACAGCTTTTTGCTCCCTAGCTCTAATACACTTCCAATGTTTCCCACTAATTAAACACACTAACTACCATATTGTCTTTTCCCTTATTCTCCTCCTTGCCTGCGTATCCATAGTAGAAGCCCAAACAAAATAGTAGGCACAGTTTAACTGTAACCTTCCTCCCTTAGGTACAATAATTGTACCTTCCCTGATGTACTGGGAACCATAGGTTTTATCGCCTTGTCAGACCTTATAGCCCTCATATAAAAATGGAACATAAAAGCAAATAACTTGAGTAGGCAGAGAGTATCAACCAGGTATAGACATATGTAAAACATTCTTGAAATCTTTACTTTGAAAGCACACTTATATAAATACTTGCTTTAACCCAAAACATTCTAAATAGCTTGGAAACATGCTTGCTTAAACATTCTTTACAAATCTCCTGCTTTATAAGACATGCTTTGGAAATAGCTTATAAAACATGCTTAACATAACTCTTTATTAAACTCATGCTTTGCAAATCATTTACTAAATCAGTCAAGAATATCTTTCAGAAATCTCAAAGCATATTTAGAAACTTTTAGCTAGAAACTCATGCTTAGAAATTGTTATTTAAATGCATTAGTCACTCACAACTTGTAGCCCAACTCCATGGCCTAAGAATTATCCTTTTACTCTTCTTGGTCTGAAAGAAGGAATTAATATCAAAATTAATCTTCTCATACTTAAAAATATCAACAAACCACTTAAAATTCAACAAAAATCCAAAAAAATCATTTTTAGCATAAAGCCACAGCACATGCCACAACACTGTCATGGGCATGCTGCGTGTGCACATAGGCAGGCCAATGACATGGCCTTGGGCAGCACTGGGTAACCTCACAGCCACATGCCTCAGGCGCCAGCCTTGTGCCCAACACCTGCTCTGCCTTGCCGCAACAAACACCTTGCTGCGTGCCACTAATCTCTCAAAAGGCTGTGACTCAGATCAGAAGAAAGACAAAGTAGTTTAAGAGAAAGAGGTCTGAAATTCGATGAAAAATGTCTGCGAAGCGAAGGCACAAAGAATATATAGAGGACTAGCCTTGCCGCCAGTTTCAACGCCCAACTTTGACACTCACGGCCTGAAGCTTCAGATTACCTTCGAAAATCTGGACTCGACTTTAAAAATTCATAACTTAAAATCCATAACTCAAATCAAGAAATTTCCTCCTACAAACTTGTTTCTTATCCTCTTAACTACATTACCTGAAAATTCCAGCTCTAGGTTCGAAATAATGAGCTTTGTAGCCTCTGGAGAATCAACATTGCTTTAGTTTACCCGAGAAATGACTTTCAAGGCTTACCTTCAATGGATGAATGTCTTCCGCACGTTCTCTTTGTTCAGCAGCCTAACCCATTAAACTAGACTCATTTTGGGAGCTTTTGCAATTGGAATTACAAAAAACGCATACCATGCCACATTATTAAAGTTACCTTATATATTGGTCCTTGCAATGCCTTAAGCCATTTCCTGCTTGCCATTTTTTAATTCTTTGCCTGCCTAGACATCTAGAATCCACTCCACTGGACACTATTTGAACGCCTAGAATTTCATTTGGTCATATGGCATCCCACATCATCTCGCAAAGCCTTTGACTAGACTTTGCCGCCTAGCCTCTCGGCACACACACACCATGCCGCCTAGCCATAGGTGCATGGCTTGTCTCAACTTTTCCGTTAGAGGTTCTTTTGGCATAACTTGGCTGTATCATGCAAACCCTTAGCTGCCTAGCATGCTTTCCTCGCCTAGGGTGTTTTTTACTGCCCAACTCTTTGCCCTTAGAGGTTTTCTGGACATGGTGGCTGTTCAACCATGCTCAATGCCTAGCACTCATGTCATTCTTTGGCCGCCTAGGACATGACCTTTTGAGGTTTTTTGCCGCCTAGCACACTCAAAACGCTTAGTCTTCCATGTCCAACACTTGGCCAAAATTTTGAACTTCTCTTCCTTTCGTTTTCCTTTTCCTTTGGCCGCCCACTATGAATTCTCCCTTCCAACATTTAAACTAATTACCTCTCAAGCTTCTCTTTCTGAAACCACAAACACAACCAATATACTAAACCACAACTCTCTTGGTATTCTAGGGTTTACACTACTTCCATAAGGTGAAGGTTTTTTCGTTTGACAACCCCATTTTGCTACGCACAAGAACTCTGGTGGACAATCCCTTTGGAGGACAGGAACCCATGAAGGGTATGATTTTGGAACTCACGACCGTTGTCTCTCCATACAATTGCAATTTTGGCATTGAATTGCGTTTGTACTCTGTGATGAAAATCTTGAAATATGGAATTGACCTTAGATTTGTTAGATGAGGTAAACTCATGTAAGGCGGGTATGATCATCAATAAAGGTCACAAACCACCGTTTCTCAGAAGAAGTGGTAACCCTGAACGGTCCCTAAACATCACTATGGATTAGGGTAAATGGTTAGGTTGGTTTATACGATTGTGAGGGAAAAGAGGCCCTATGTTGTTTAGCACGAATACATACATCACACGATAAAGTAAAGATCAACTTTCGAGAAAAGGTGGAGAAATAAAAATTTCATTTATTAAAAGTTTGGGTGGCCCAAACAGAAATGCTACAAGATACAATCTTTCTTAGAAGTAGTAAAATACAAAGATAATAAACTGGTCCTAGAGGTACTTCTAAAGGAAGCATCATCGTCAAGGAGGTGACTCTCCTATTGTGTCGAGCATTGCTAATCATCCTCCCGAGCTCAAGTCTGAAAAGATACAAAATCGGGTAAGAAAGTTGTTTTGCAGTTAAGCTTGAGTTGCAGTTAAGCTTGCGGGTAATCTTGCTAATAGATAACAAATTATAAAAAAAATTTGGCACATGCAACACATTCTGTAGAGGTAGGCTCCTCGAGGGAAAACATGCCCCTCCCCGATAATTGGAAGCAAGGAATCATATGCTATTCTTATTTTCGCGTTATCTACACAAGGAAGATATGACAAAATTCTCAGAAGAACCTATCAAGTGATCTGTAACACCCGAATTCAGAATCTATGGATTCTTCCCATCAATATTGATAAAACTGGGGAACTAAGGATACCTAACTGAGCAATAGCTCCGAGAGTGGGAGGACTAGGATCCTGGTTTCCTGTGGAGCTGTATGGTTGAGATGTTCTAGCATATTCACTCACATATGCACAACCTGAATTTTGTTTGTCATTTGGCAGACGTTTCTTACCACTTGGTGGACGACCATGCAATTTCCAATTGTGTTCTTTTGTGTGCTATGTTTTCTTGCAATGCTCACAAACTGGAACAAGATTTCCGTTGTGCTTCTCACCATCAGGAGTAGAGGACCTTGCATTGAAGGTAGCAAAATCAATGGCAGGAGTGGTTAGAATATTCATAGCACTCATGCGGTCCTCCTCTAGATGGACTTCAGAACAGATCTCCATCAAGGAGGGAATAAGTCTTTGGCCTAGTATGTGACCACAAACCACATCAAACTTGGAGTTAAGGCCAACAATAAAGTCAACTTCTTCAATTCTAGAATGTGTATGCCATCACTGGGACACTTTCAGATAATCTTCTACATAAATCCATTTTCCCTCAAATGAGGGAAAGTTTATTAATACAAGCTGTTACATCCATAGTCCCCTGCTTGCATTTATGGACTGTTCTCAGTGTGTCGAGACGAGAAGCATTCTAACGCTTAGATACAACTTCTGAGCTGTGTCCCATACTTAGTAGTAGTAGCAAATAATAAAGGCTTGCCAATCTGTGGCTCTATATTGTTAATCAACATAGACCAAATGAGATAATCCTGTCCTCCTCAGAGATGTTTCTAAGGATCACCTGGTTGAGGTCGTGGTATCTCTCCTACCAGAAAGCCAAAGTTGTCATTTTAACAGATTGAAATCAAGAAAAGTAATTCTGGCCATTCAACTTCTCCTGTAGATTGTGCCAAGGATTCACCACCTTCAAATTTCGACTGAGCTAGGGTTGCGGCACTTGGGTTAGGGTTTTTAGAATGGTGTACGGTTGCAGCAGAGCTTGGTGGCACTTGGAGTTGCCGCAGCTGAACAACGGCACTAACCCCGATTGTTGTCTCGCCGACAATGGGGTCCTCCATCATTTGCTCCTTTGTTTGGGTTTCGTCAATGGTAGTTTCTAGGGTTTCGTCATCACCTCACTCTGATACTATATTAAAAGAGACGATAAGAGAGCACACCAAGATACGTGGAAACCCCTGTACAGGGAGAAAAACTATGATAACTATGATAGAGACTTTTTCTTATATGAACCAGAAAAATACAAAGGGGAAAAATAAATAGGCAACGTGAGCCTTAACAAAAATAGGGTATTTACTAATCATCCAAGTAGGATCGAGCCCTGTTCTCAATCTGTGTTGAACTCTGTAATGTTTCTCTTCTAAATAACTAAATAGGGTTAAGCACAAGGGCTATGATTACAAAGGAGATCAGCAGGTTGAATGGAGTAATTAGAGATCCTATAACAAGTATGCATGTCTGTATGTCGTGGAATATTCTTATAATTATACTTGCAAGTGCATACACGTTGAAAAATGAGACAGTAGTATCGATTGATCATTTTGGGAAGCATTCAATTTTATACAGGTTATGGAAAAGAGCAATTTCAAAATAGCAAGTGATGAGGAGATTGAAATTGCACTTTCAGGGCAGTATCTCTTAAATCTTCCTATTACAGTTGATGAATCCAAGGTTTGTATTCAGTTATGCATGCTTTAAGATCTCAAATGGGAAATGTACGTGTAGAAAATGCAAAAATATATTTCCAGATTTGAGTATCATATTCTTTGTACTTCATTCTTTCTTCAAGATATAGTATTTATTATGTTTCTAAAGAATATCTTGGTGGACTTGTTTAATTCATACGTGAGCAATATTCTTCATATCGACTTCTCTGGTCTCATGTTTATCTTTTTAATTTGTAGCTTGACAAGGTTCTTTTAAAGAAATATTTTGCGACACATCCTCAAGCCAACCTACCAGACTTTGTTGACAAGGTATGTACTCTATTTGTACATAGCTTTGGAAACCTTAAAGTTTCTTCAACTCATTAAAAGATCGTTTTTTGACTCTTTGATTTTTAAAGCTCAAGATGCGATAAAGTGCAATAGTCTTTCGGAGCTTAAGCGTAAGACATAAAGAAAAAGCTTGGGTCTTTTTTTTAAGGAGCACTATATATGAATGTTCTATATTAAAAACAGAAAGCATGGTTGAAGAGAAAATATGAAAAACCAGATCTTTAAACACAAGAAATTTTGCATTTAGACTTGGGTAAATTTGAATTTTTAAAAAATAATAAAAAGGCCCAAGGCGCATTGCTTTGAGCCTTAATCTTTGTCAAACCTGCTCTTGGAGTTTTCCACTTATTTGGTTTGCTAGTCTTTCAACATGTGCTATTCTGATTTTTTTAGTTTATTAAATGAATGGAGAAAATTTGAAGTCAATAGGAAAGAATCATATGACAACAAAATTTAACAAATCTAATTTTAAAAAATACAAAAGGTACATCATTCGAGAAAAAGGAATAAAAGATACATAAATTTAACAAATCTAAGTTTAAAAAATAAAAAAGATACATCATTCAAGAAAAATGTATAAAAGATACATTATTGTTATCATTAAAATTAATTAATAATGAGTTTATTGAAGAAAAATGTTTGCATAAAAAAAATATTCCAAAATGAAAGTGGAAAATTGGGAGATGAATAAAAATCATTTTAATATTCCAAAATGAAAGTGGAAAATTGGGAGATGATTAAAAATCATTTTTATGTTAATGTTTTAATGTTTAATGTAGGTGAATTTTCAAAAATAGCAAATTTTACAAAATACTTACCATCTATAGCAAATTCTATCATAGTTATTGATATGCTATAGTGATAGAAGACTATTATTGATAGAATTCAAAATTTTGCTATAACTTGTAAATATTTTAATTTCTTTTGCTATTTTTAAAAATGTCCTTTAGTGTATTCTGTAAAATATAATATATTAAAAAATAATCTTATAATCAATGTTAAATTATTGAATTATAACCGAACTTTGCTTTTTAACAAAATATACTACTTTCATTTAAAGATAACAAAATACTTACCATCTATAGCAAATTCTATCATAGTTATTGATATGAATTTCTTTTCAAAGTTTACATTATTTCATGTCATAAGAAGAACGTATTCATCAAAGAAAACATGGAAGTATCTATTGGATGGAAGAGATTAGTACACGCACTTGAAATAATTATATTGTCATAGATAGCAAAAAAAAAAAAAAAGAAACTACATACGAAGTATAGCAAAAACATTCAAATGAGCTATAGAGATTTTGATAGATTTGTCTATATTTTAGAAATAATTTCAAGAAAAATTTACAAATAGAAGAAAATGGAAAGTATCCGTATCCTATTGAAAAAAAATAAAAAATTGATACTTTGGGTTTGAGTTAAAATTTTAGGTTAAAATTTTAGTTATTCATTTTTAGTTATGCATTTTGTAGGGGCAGTAAATATTTGCCAATTCTTCTATTTTTAAAAACTTCCCTAATTTCACTATTTTGCTATTTTCAATATGCCCACTTTTAATCTACTGTGGATGTTTAAAATCAAACTAAAAATTACTTTTTCAAATATAACATTACACATTACTTTATAAAAAACTTAGTACAATTATCTAATATCCCATGTCATGGGAAAGGAATAAATTTGGTGTGGAAAAATAAACTTATATAACTTTTTATAGGAAAAATGTGATTCATCAAACAACTAATTTTGGAGAAAAAGGTTGAGTGTGGAAAAAAAATAAATAGCATACACAAGATTTTTATAAAAAATAGGTACAGAGTGATGATTATTTAAATTTCAAGTGTTGAGTAAGGTTGCTAGATTATTTAACATTTCAAACTTTTCAAATTCTAAAATTTATTGCAAAATAATAAATTTGTTATGAATTTTTAATAGTTATTGGATAAAACTATTTAAATTCTCAAACTTTTAAAATTCTAAAATTAATTAAATTTGAAGTTGGAAAATTATCAACACTAGAACATTTGACAAAATATTTACCCTACATAAAAAATCAAGTGCAATAAATTTTGTCTTTTAGTGGTTTTGTTCTATGCAGGGTAAATAATTTGTCAAAATTATCTATTTTTGAAAAAACCCCTTTAAAGTCATTATTTATTAGGACAAAAATGAAGAAAGTACTTTCATATTTCTACGAAAAGCATCCTATTACTTTTAATTATAATTAATAATTAGATTCCAACAAAAGTTACCTAATTCAAACAAAATAAAAATATTAACCACACTTTGCCATTTTGTATCATTTTACAATGTCCAACATCCCATATGTTACATTCTAATTAAAAAATAAATTCCATGGCTACATAATGTAAACATCCCATCTAGAAATACATGCACGAACATATTTAGATTCCATGTTTACATTCTAACAAAAAAAAGCCTAAGATGAATACAACAAAAGCAAAAGGTTGAAAGAGAATGATCATTTGATTTCTTCTTGTGTAACTTATGAGCATGAATGGAGAAAAGATAAGATATTTATACCCAAAAATTTCAAAGGGAGGAAATTGAAAGGTTGGGAGATAGAGAAGAGTTAATAAGAGAAAAGGGAATGTGAATAGTTGGGAGATAAAAGGTTAAGAGAAAGATGAAAAGAATGGATGAGGAATGGAGAAAAGATAAGATATTTATACCCAAAAATTTCAAAGGGAGGAAATTGAAAGGTTGGGAGATAGAGAAGAGTTAATAAGAGAAAAGGGAATGTGAATAGTTGGGAGATAAAAGGTTAAGAGAAAGATGAAAAGAATGGATGAGGAAGAGAGGAGTTTTGAATTAATTAGAGAGAAATGTGAGTTTTTTCTAGAGGTGGGGGAGAGTTATTTTTGTCCATCTAGAGAGTGAGGAGTAGTGGAAGGAGAGAATAATAAATGAATAAATTAAACAACAGAAAAGTAAAATATAAATCATCACATCACTCAACCATTTAGTAAAATATAAATCATCACATCACTCAATCATTTTATTAATAAACAACTAAAAATAAATTAATTTAATGAAAAAGAATTAATTTAATTTAGCAATTAACTACATTAATTTTGGATTTAAATGACATATTTGCCACCAAAGTAGTAATGAAAAACCTTATAATGAAAGGACATAATTTGAACAAAAAGTTTCTGCTCATCCATGCTTTATATATACTATAGATTAGATATTGATTATTTATGATTCAGGTGCCAAAGTCTGGCTCTATTTCCTCCTTTCAATCCCTCCATTTTCTTAGGTCAAAGTTTCAATGCAGAGATTCATAGACAGAAATAAAGCTAGGATTATAGTTTTAAACTTCTTTGCTGTACTTTGGTCATGTTCACAACGCTGGCCACAAAGGTTCTTGTCGTATGTTACACGAGTCTGTCATTGGTACTAAAAATGAATGTTTGTAGGAAAACTAGATATAATTGGTGGTCGGAATTATTGTTTTCAGTTCTGTGCATGGGAAATTCATGAGTGGTATAATCATTTTCAACTTCATAACCTTAAACTCACCCTAAATGGACACAGGCCTCTCTTTGTCTCACTCATCTGTACCGTGTTTCTTTCGTCAGTATGTTATTTTCAGGCGAGGAACTGGAATTGACCAAACGAGTGATTTTTTTTTCATGGAGAAAGTAGACATGCTTATCGGAAGGTTTTGGGCATATCTGTTAAGGTTAACGAGGTAAGTTAGTACTTGAAATCAGTGAACATTTTATTTCATTTACTATCAGTTGTAGGCCTGTGAATAATTATATGAATTATTTTACTTTGGCTAGTCAAACATCAAATCAAAGAGTTATGTTGCATAAACTTGTTATAGACCAAAGATTTTTTGCCATCATTGGCAGTTTCTAGTTGGACATCATGAAAAGGAGATTTCTGAGCACATCGCATTTACTTTTACAATAAAACGGCTTCTGAGCAACCTTCAGAGTATGAAACAGCATCTGTTTGAGCACCATCCAAACTATGTTTTTCTGCTTTTGATTTGTGTGGTTGCAGGTTAGAAAAGATTCTCTGCAGACGGCCAATTTCACGATCTACGGAGGATAGGAAGAAGAATGATGAGATTCCCCCTGATGCTGATCAAGACCTAGATGTTGAAAGAGTTCGTCTGGAGAATATGGAACTGAGGTTGTGCATAGTTTCTTACAGTTGATGACTGACTGCAGTTGGATCATGCTTATACAAGTTTTACGTTTGATGGAATGAATAAAAAATGAAAAATTAAAGCAAAAGATTCATTATATGTTATTCTGGGGTTTAGTTGGTAATAGGACTAATAAGAAAAATGCTGTTCACTCATTGAATTTTCTAGTTATTTTCAATACTACTTTAAACAGACATGTCTTAATTTTATGAATGGTCAGGATTAGTTGACTTAGAAAAGCAAGATTAACCAACCTCCCCCCTCCTTTGTTTTCACAGCGCTTCCAATTTGCTGGGCAAGGTTACCATTCAAGAACCTACCTTTGATAGGATTATTGTAGTTTACAGGTACTGCTCTATTAACTATGCATGCCCCATTATATTTTGAAGCTTCATTTTATTAGATTATGTAGGATCTGATTACAAAACTTGATTCTTCTTTTGGCTAAATGAATTTGAACTGTTGGTTAGAGGTCAGACTGAGGGGGCTATTTAATTACATTGTGGAGTTTGTGGTACTTAATGACAGGAAGGTTATATATGGATGATTTTGTCTTACTATTGTAGCTGTCTTGTTCGTTATTGGTGCATATTAGTGGGAATTTCATTTTACTTTTATTACTAACAATCAACCAGCTTTCAGTTTTTCTAGTCAGAGAGTATCTATTGCCATCTGAGCTGATTGTTCATCAGAAAATATTTTTTTCCAATTATTCTAAAGTACAGTTCGTTGACATCTAAAAGGAATGGTAATTCTTCAGGCGAGCAAGTACAAAGTCTAAACCTGAACGTGGAATATATGTCAAGCATTTTAAAAACATTCCAATGGCTGATATGGAAATAGTACTTGTAAGTTAATTCTCTATTTTAATGATCATTCTTTTTGCTTGTTGAAAAGTTTGTATGAGAAGATTGGTGACCGAATTTTTTGTGACAGCCTGAAAAGAAGAATCCAGGACTGACTCCAATGGACTGGGTTAAGTTTATTGTATCTGCTATAGTTGGGCTGGTTAGTATTAAGTATGTTTATTTTACTGCACTATTGTTGTCATTAAGTTCTTAATATTTTGTTTACTTGTTTTTACTGTGTGTGTATTAATAGGTTGCCCTTGTGGGTTCAATTGAGATGCCCAAGGCTGACTTTTGGGTCATTTTCGCTGTTCTCTCAACAGTTATTGGTTACTGTGCAAAGACATATTTCACGTTAGTACCATTCTCTCTTTGATGCATTCTTTAAATTAATCATTAGCTTCTGTAGACCAATTCTGTAAATTATTCAATAATTTCCAAATTTATAAGATTGGAACGAAAATGTGACTAGGAGGCTGATAATCAAAGACAAATTTAGAGTCGACCTTCTTCGAGAAGAGGCAGATGAATGTTTCATTTAATGATGCATTGATAAAACCATAAGAATAGATGTCAATAATCATGTTCTTGATGTCTTGCTTGAGAGAAGGCTAGAAGAATTTAAAAAATTCTATGGGGAAACCATTGGGGTTAGGGGACTTACTAACTCCCAAAGAGGAAACTGCGCAACTCAACTGACACCTGAGGATAAGAGGTCCCGGGTTGAAATCCCACCACCCCCAAGTTGTATTACAGTACCATTTAAAAAGAATTCCCAAAGAGGAAACTACATAAACAAGCTCTACCTCAGTGAAAGGGTGTTCCAATTCATATGCTTCCTCAACTCTAATAGGGCACATAACAACCAATATTAGTGGGCAGAAAGCCCTGATGACCATTCTTAGAGAATAAATTGGAACAAACATGAAGAAATTCAACTTCGATATCAGATGCTGTCACCAGACTCGGCCCTTCTTTGGAAAAAAATTTGGTGAATGAACTCTTATGCTTATGGGCAACAAAAATACGGTGGAAAAAGCGGGTTTTTTTATCACCATTTCATTGCATCCCATATACATCTTGTGCAATCAACTGTTCAAATATGTTCAATCTGATCTATATCTATCCATTATCCTCCAAAGTGTCCAAAGCGGCAAGTTGTGAAATCAGGGAAGGGAGACTCCTGGCCTCAAGATGATAGTTTTGCTCCCAATCACAAAGAAAAAACTTTAGTTCTTTCAGTTTCGTCATCAATCCATGGTCTGGCCAACTAGAAGTGGGGTGATTAGTCCACCAATTCTTCACCAAGAACGGAATTTGTAACCATGAATTTTCAAAGTGAAAGGGGCGTGGACGCTAATCAATACTACCAGAGGATAAAGCCAGAGGAAAATGATGAGACATAATTCGATCTAGATGGTGGAAGGTCACAACAATGAATTTGGGAAGCCAAGCGTTTGCAACAAGGAATTTGTCCAATAAGGAAAGATAAGAGGTTGGTCCTGAGAAAGACAAGTATAACAGCCATCGTTCAACAGGATATTACACAACTTATAATTGGAGCTCCACTGATTAAAAGCTCCCATACTAGCAGAGATTGAGTGATCATGTAATTTCTCTCATGACTAGCAGATCAACTAAAATCACCGTCAGTAATCGAGAGTCACCACTAAGTCCAGCCACATCATCAAGTTCCTGCCAATATTCTGGATGGTAACATCCATAGACTGCTGTAAGCCAAAAAGAAAACCCATTAGCCAAAAAAACTTGAATGGACATCATATTTGTGTTTCCTAAGTTTACCTCTGTTGTTTCAGTTATAGGCTGTATTTTTCCTTAGTCCTTTTTATTGAAAAGAGAGACAACGAGTTCACACCAATTTACGTGGAAACCCGAGTACCGGGAGAAAAACCACGATTGTTTATGTTGTTATTATTTTCTAATGAATAAAGCAATAGGTACAAGGGAGAATAAATAGAGTACACAATGGAATAAAAAAGGAAAAGATTTAGGAAAATAAGGAATCCATTCCCATAATCTTTCCATAATTATTCTAGGATTCTAACAAGGAAAAAGCCTAGAAAAAAAGGAAAGAATTCCAACACTTTTTGCTCTTAGTATAGTACTCCTGTCCTTTGAGCATCGGTCTCTTTTATTATTATTAACAAAGAGGCTCGTTTCCATTTAAAAAAATAAAAATACTTGAATGGACATAGTAAACATGCCTTGAATAACGTCTTGAATCCTGTAACCAGGTGCTTTCCAATGTATAAGAATGCCCCCAAAGAGTCAATGGTGTCAACTGTCTAGAGCTATGCACAGCCAATAAAAGAAGAGCTACAAATAGATTTAACCAAAAAGCTATCCACTGACAGCTTTCTTTCCTGAAGGAGGACAATACTAGGGCTCTGTTTTTGGATCACCTTCTTAACCAAAGCTTGCTTCTTCCAGGAACCTAAACCACGGACATTCCACGTGAGAAACTTCATGGGTGAAAAGTGGTACCCTTCTGTTAGTCAACGTGGCTGTTTTGTCATAGTGGATTGATGTTTGTAGTCCCTGTAGTTCAATTTGCAACTTATTTTTTCACAGAAGTGGAGTATGTTTTTTGGGATTTTAATTTTAGTAGGAGAGGTGGAATGGCCATAATACAAAGGCCATGTTCACCGAGGATATTGGCAATGCCTTGAAGGTTAAAAGAGAGTTGAGTAGTAATTGAGGCGGTGGGTTGGGTATTGGCTGCAGACTATCATAATGGTTTATGTTTGGGGTATAGAGTAATTTACTTTGAGCAGAAATAATAAACCTACTGTAGCAAAGAGGGAAGAGAGAATGAGTAGGAAACAATGAACATGTTAACAAAGAGAGATTTGAAATAGTAATCATGTAGTTAATTGTAGGTTTTATTGGTTGGAAACACCAACTACCACAAGTGAAGCCCAAACATGGTCTGGGCTATAATAACCCACTCCAACCACTGGGAGGTAAACAACCCCTTTCTGTTTATACTTGAATAATGTGAAACTAGGAGGCTATTCCTAATAATTAATTTGTGATTATCAGTTTTGTTGATTACTCTAATGCATGTATACTCTGGCCATTTTTGTTTTTAAATCTATAGGTTTCAGCAAAACATGGCTACATATCAGAACTTAATTACACAATCCATGTATGACAAACAGCTGGATAGTGGAAGGGGAACACTTCTTCATTTGTGTGATGATGTGATCCAACAGGAAGTAAGTATATTATGAATTTCTTGTCTGTCAAATATGAATATTGTATCCAGATATAAATTTCTAAGTTTGAGAAAAAGGATTAAAATGCATGCTATGTTTGTAATTGGACTTTATTTTTACTTGTCTCTTTCTGAATCTCCAAAAGGAGTCTGGAACTCTCGAATGATAGTGTGGTTCCCTTTTCATTTTCCAGCTGGGACCTGGAAGGCCAATGAGTTCCAGTCACTGTCACAAAATTACCCTCTAGTTTTGGCATTTGTTGGTTAAGAATCCAATCATTTAATGAATTATTGTTATTGAATCATTGTAGGGTTATGTTTCTGTACGGCAGTGCTTTGCTCATTTTTCAAGAATCTTGGTTTTCTGTGCGATTTTTCCTGTACTGTATGTATTGTTTAGTCCTTCTGCCAGCCTGATTGATAGATAGAAAAATGGAGCAATCTGTGGATAAATGGTGAATAATCTAGCAACAAAAGTTGATCTTTTAGTCAGCCACTGTTTTGTTTAAGTACGAGCCATGGTAATTTGTAATTGAATAATTGAAGGATATGTTTTCTTAGAGGCTAGTGTTTGGTCATGTTGCAAGTAGCTCACGTGAAAATTGGGATAATACATGGGAAAATAGTGAACATATTATGACTCACTGTTTTTGCTACAGTTTGCATATGCATCTGTATTTGGTGATTAGAGGCCTGTTGATTTAGTTATTACTTTGATTGCTTTTGCTTTAACCATTTAATGGTGAACTTTGAGCAACAAATAGAGAAAATGATGAATTTTGAATTTGCATACACAACAATTGCTTTTCTGAAATCAATATTTAGATGCCTATTGATTTAGTTTTTCTTTGGGTTTGGTTTAACCCACAAATTGTTGGATCCTACGTTTGGGGTAATATAATGAAGTTGAAGATGAAAACCTTCCATACTGCTGTATACGATGGTAATCATCTTCACCTTTTCTTGATTAAGAGCATCATTATGTTAAGAAACATGACAGGATTTCTAAGGCGCTTTAGAAATGCTGATGAAATTAAATATTAGCTCCTTGCTCTATTTCTCTAGCTGTTTTTTGGAGATTCATTTTTATATGATATCTCTACAAACTAGGCTGGATTTTGTTCTGCGGTATGCAAGTGGCATACCCTTATGCATATACTGTTAGTCAATACTTATAATCCGTTTTTTCCCTTTGTGTGAAGGTTAAAGAGGTGATCATTTCCTTCTTTATACTGATGGAGCAAGGCAAAGCTACTTTAGAAGTAATATCTTCTGCCGCTGCTTTGTTTTCTTGCTTTCTTTGATTCTGTTTGAAAACATTGATGTGGATTTTCTGAAATTTACGGTGAAAAGTGATTTTATGATGATGGCAAGTAGGATCTTGATCTACGGTGTGAGGAGTTGATCAAAGAAGAGTTTGGAGAACACTGCAACTTCGAAGTGGACGATGCAGTTCAAAAGTTGGAGAAATTGGGAATCATTTCTCGGGTTAGTTATAAGCGTTTTTCTTACTGACGAAAATTGATCTAAAAAATTTATAAAAGCAATTTAGAAAAAGTTGTGAAAGCAATTTGAGGAAAAGTAAAAGAATATCGTATATTACTCTGTTTCTAAGTGAGGAAGGGATCTGTACGTAAATTGCATTGATTATATTGAATGCATCAGGATTCTTCTGTGTACGGGCTTATTGACTAAATGGAATATTTGATGATTGCTTAGCATGGTTTTAATGAATATTTATATATATAGTATTTGAAGATAAGTTGATAGTGTGTGGTGCATGTGGAAGGTGTCCATGATCTTCATCTGATTCTTTCTCTGTTGGCTTTAAATTTAGGATACAATTGGGCGTTATTACTGTGTTGGATTAAAACGCGCCAATGAGATCATAGGACTGACTACAGAGGAGCTTGTCCTGAAAGCAAGGCAGGGTGTCAATCCTTGAGAAATGGAAAGGCCAAACCTATTCCTGCTTTTTCTCAGAGTGTATCTTAGCGCTAAAGCACAAAAACATGAAATTCAACTGTAGATAGTGTTGGCGGTGTGCAAATGAAGAAAAATTGCTGCTCTAGAAAGTTTTCCACTTCAACAGTTTAGTGATGCAAGCTTAGTAGTTTGCTTAATGCATTTACCTCTTCTTCGTAGAAATGCTGCTCTTTGGTGTGTTTCCTAAATTGATTCGAATCTGGAATATAGTTGTATTTTTCTTGCAAGATTTATTGCATCAGTTTTGTTTCTTTTGGAAATCTCATCGAGGATATTATGCTAACATGGCTGTTTTTCTTATGCTTGTTGTATGGTTGAAATATGTTTTAATATTTTCATTTCAGGTATCTCATGTAGAAAGGGCAACCATATATTATGCCAATTGAACATTTTGTGCCATGTGTCACAGAAGGGTTTATGAAGTTCAATTTGGGAGGTCTTGCCATTTTTTACCCTTTTTTCAGCTTTCTAACTTGTGGTCGTGGGTGAACCTTGTTAAGACACTGAACTCTACATATCTTGTAACATTTGTTTTTGTCACTCAAAAAGCCATTATTTTTCTTAACTTATTGTTGTGTTCTTGGAGAGGTAACGCATAAACAAGAAATCTGGATTTTTTTATTTATTAATAATCTGCTTTAAAAATATTAACAGCTTATGTTTTATACCAAGGTTTTTTACAACAAGACAAGGTGACCTGTCACCTTTTCAACAATTTTCAGAAGCTAATTAACCAACTAATTATAGCTCACATACTACATCAATGAGTACTCGCGAACGTTTTCCTTTTTTAGATTTCTAAATTGGGGTAGATAAAAAATAAAATAGATAAGATTTGTTACAACTTTTATTGATTATATTATCTATAGTTTCTTACAAAATTATAAAATAAATATTCTATTATTCTAGAATCTACCAAGAGTTTAGTGATTAAACTACCGAAGTTAAGTATTATTTGTCACTTATTAAGAAAACCTAATTAGGAAATATTTCTAGAAAGTTTAATAGCGACCAAGTTTTACCTCAAAAATCTTTCATAAGATTTTTTTTTTTACAATAAATCTTATCATTCACTTTTTAGCAACGAGAATTTTGTTACGTTCTAAATTTGGGGACATGCGAGGTATAAGCTAAAGCTTTCGAAACATTTTGAAAGACCCCGTCAAGACGATTTAAATAAGTCGTTTTAACAAATATTAAAACAAAGTAAATTTTAAAAAAATTGTTTATTTATTTTTATTGAACTAAAATAAGAACTCCAATGTTGCCACCTCTCAACAAAAATATGAGAGTAAAAGTTTAAAGTGGCAATAAGAGTTATAGTTGAAGAGAGAAACAAACTCGTAGAGTACCCATGATTTTTCACTCAATGCTAAACTCCAAATATAATAAATAAAAGTTTCTTCACAAAGAAGGTCAGAAAATTCCTCAAAAGTTTAAGCTATTTTTAAAAATGGAAAATAAGATTTTCTAGGGAATGAACAAGGATATTTTGAGTCTTAAGCTTGACGCATTATGAACTTGGAAATATTTTAGGAATTACTCAACGAGAGTGGACCCTAATGGCGAGTAAAGGCTAAATAACATTACAAGAAGTTTAGTGGATGCGAGGAGGTGGTGTGAAGTGTGCTTGGGGACAAGAATTGGTATGGAAATATGCTTGAGGACAAACATTGTTTTAAATTGCTGCATTACTAAACTGTTGAAGTAGCCTTTTAGGTAAAACAATGGAGTCAGAACATAGGATAAAGTACCAAAACGTGTAACTTTTACTGCGAATTTATAAAAAATAAGAGAATACAACTTATATAAGTCTCCACGCGTCTGATTAACTATGCTTTTTAGTGTTTTTATTGTAGGATGATGAAGAAAAGAAGAAATATAGAGAATCACATGAAGAAACGTGAAAGAACTTAAGCGATAAGAAGTTGTTTGGCAATTAACATCACTAGGGAGATGCCACCTCATAATGCAAGGAGATTCACTAGAAGACGAGAATGGTAGCTAGTTGGATTGATGTGACATGATAAGACAACGTTCAACACTGACAAGTGCTGAGGATAAAGAATAGAAGTTTCTCACCCAATAAACCTATATATATATCTCCAACTTTACCATGTAAAAGTAGCTAGAGAGACTCTGGGAGGCCTATCTCTCCGGTGGTTGGCGAAAGGGATAAGCCCTTTCCATTATGTAGATGTTCTTCCTTTCTTCACCTCTTCTTCGGTTAACTTTTGAAGTGAGAGATATGAGATAGAAACTCACCAACCATTCCCCCTAACTTGTAAAAGAGCCAAGGAATGCATAACAATGCATTCTGGGGTTTCGCTCAGTTCTTTTCTTTCCATTTTTGTATGTTTCAATTTATTGTTTTGACTCTTATATTTTCATGGTCGAGAGGCCTACATTAATCAATACAATACATGTTTATCCACTGTCATTCTATCATTTCTTTACTTTTCATCTTGTTAATTAACGTGTTATGAGCAGTCTAAGTACGTGATAAGTGCTTGATAAGGGATTCACTTATAAGGTTCATCATGTTTAGTCTGAATTTCACTCTATCTCTTGTTTCTCTTTGAGAGAAGGAGCGCTATTTACCAACTACTCGAGGGAATAAGTAGTGAAGAACACATTAAATATGTGTAGAAAGGGGCTTGGCAACAAGCTCAGTTATAGCGTTTGTCCTCCGTCATTGATGTTTCGAAATGAGAACAAGTGTGGTGTTTAAGCCTCAAGAGGTTGCTTGCCTTAAATAGAGAGACAATGTGGTTCTTACAAGTGAGGAAACCTAGATAGCTATCACATAACTATCTTTATCATTTGTATCCCGAAAGGTGAACAATTTTGGTGTTTAGGCCCCGAGAGGTTGCTTGCCTTAGTTAGAGGATAGTTATGTAATATCTATTGTAATAAGGACTGCCACATGATTTAATTGCCTACAACGCAGAGACCTTCCTTCATGTTTCTTCAAGGCAAGTTAGTTCACTTTTCATCATCGCGTCACTCCATGCCACCTTCTACATAATCTCTAGTGTACATATAATATGATTGATATACATTCCCATTATAGTGTATATATTTGTATATCCCCTGAAATGAGAAAGTAGACGTTATCACTATGCTTGATAGAAATCCTCTCTATTCGACCCCGACTTACTCAAGAAAGTTCTTGGTTTGCTTATACTTGGACAAGTGTAAGGAAAACTTGTATTCAACGCAGAGTAAGTAGTTACGCGTGACAAGGATGTGTACTTTTTATATTGCAAGGTCCTCCCCTAGAGACATAGCGAGCATGCGGCATGTGATGGTCATGTCTTCCGCGTAGCGTAATCACATATATAGATCCTCAATGACACACCATCAAATCCATTGATTTTTCGAAGAGATGGTTGCGAAAGAAATACCAAAATCATAAATCTAAGCACACACCCCGAACAAAACCATTTTGCTACATCCATTTTCTTCATTGACATGAAATTTCACCACTTGGAATACCACCTTTCTAGTTTTCCCTTTTATCATCATATGTCAATAAATCTTGTTGAAACTTATGGTGCAATTTTCACCCTACTTGACTCACTCAAAATTTTATTCCACCATCAACACAACTTCCAGAACACACCTTAAATAATTTTCGAGTCAATATCTCTGTGCAAACTTGTTGTTTCGTAACATCACCTTCCTATAATTGTAAAGTGGACATAGCATGAAAATGAATTTTGTATTCTTGAATGAAAGTCACAGCTTTCCTTGACAAGAAAGGAAAAAAAAAAAAAAGACTATGTCAACATTCGATATAGAGCTTTTTGACAATCTTGCTCTATTTTTCATGTGTCCGAACCAATCACTACCCAACAACTGATCTTCTACTCGAAAACTTTCTGTTTGAACTTTGTTGGAATTATTCCTAGGCTGTACTGGACTATATCACTACTTAATTGGCACATGTGTAACCTAAATTATATCAACACATTCTTCACTTTGCACATATGCCATTAGACTGAATTGAGTTTTCCATCAAACTTCACCCCGACCATCAAAATTCATTGAAGTTAAGCAATTTGGCACACCTGATTCACTACTACTAGCAAATTGGTAAATAGTGAACAATTAACACTAAACACAAATACAATAGCTCTTTTAAAATATTCTTCTATGCCACAATTAAAAAGGACTACAACCCTAAAGCTATGATAGTGCACGTGAAAAAAACCTCATATTCTTACTGCATAGATAATAAAAAAATAATACAGAAATTAAAAGAAAACAGTAAAACTATAAACATATAGTTAACTAAATAACCACAAGTTATAATGTTACATGTAAATTGGCTTTTTATAATAAATATTACATTTAGTGAGTTGAAGAAGATATTAATATTACTGTTATTGTCATATAAGTATTTATTTAAAGAATTTTGTAAAATAAATATTCAGCAAAAAGGGCCGAGATAAAACAACCCAAAAGAAGAATATAGACAATATAGAAAATAATTGAACTTAATTGTGATGTATCTAACAAAGGCACCATACACTTTTATTTATATTACATGTCATGGTGTAAGTTACAATATGAAATTCAATAAGATGAATATTACATGGAATGAATGAGAGTTGTGTGATAGTTGGTAACTTTTATATATATATATATATGTTATGAATATATACACATTTATAATATGTAGTTATATTATTTACAATACTCCCCCTTAGATACCCATACTATATAAAATAAATACCCGTTAAAATATTACTAGAAAAAATCTTGATGAGAAAAATTCTAATGAAGGAAAAAAAGTATATCATTTTATATACTTTAATAACTTCCTCATTTTATATACTGAAATTCATGCATCATAGGAAAATTTTCAGGAGGTCAACCAATATAGAATTGCTCAAAGCTAAGCATGCTTAACTTTGGAGTTCTTATGATCTAGCCATAAAAAAGGAAGGTGCATCTTGTTGGTATAAACATAAATTTTAATTCTTTTAAGTCTTTTTTAATGTTACTTTCATATATTCAAGATCCCTCTCACTCATATCCACTAACTTTCGCTTGGTTCGACCCCAAACCACATCTTACTGGGAGATACCATTTGTAACGTCTCAGTCCTAGAATTTGGTATTGTGTTATTAGCAAGATACATTAGTGCATCTATTGTATTAAAGCATGGTACTTCAAGACCAAGTAATGCTTCATTATCTTCTCAAGGTCGAAATATATCATTTTTCATATATCTAGTGGTCGAACTACCATTGAAATGGTCATTGGGTGTACTTTGTCCATGTAGAATCTTTTTAAAATATTTCTTGTACATGTTGATTGATGAATAAAAATTTTATTGGCTAAATGCTCGATGTGCAAACTAAGGCAAAATTTTGTTTTGTCAGCATCTTTCATCTCAAAGTATTTTTTTGGGATATTCTATTGTCTTTTAAAGCTGTCTGAGAGTTTCAATTATATTTAAACCATCAACATATACATATATAAGAGCAAATCCTAACTGTAATTTCTTAATAAAATTACAAGGACAATCAAATTATTTTGATAATCTTCTTTAAATAAATATTGACTTAGACAATTATACCACATTCATCCTAATTATTTCAGTCTATATAATGATCTTTGTAATTTGATTGAATATAATTCTCTAGAATTTGAATTATATGATTCATCTACCTTAAATTCTTTAGCAATTTTCATATATTTCATTTTCTAGAGATCCATACAGGTATGATGTGACTACATTCATAAGATGCATATCAAGTTTTTTCACATATAGTCATGCTAATTAAATATCTTAATGTAATAGCATCCACCATAAGAGATTATGTTTTTTAGAAAATCTTTGTGCAACAAGTGCTTTATATATATCTAGTGATCTTATTATTTTCATAACTTTTATGCACAAATACCCATTTAAACCTCACCGGTTTTACACCTTTAGATAAGACATTCTAATTTGGTAGGACTTGTCATGATAAAACTTTGACAAAAAAAATTACTTACATTAGAAGTTTAATAAACATATCAAACAAGCATTTTAAAACATTGTAGGTAAATATTATATTTTGATTTTTTTTTTATAAATAGATTAATATGGTCAGTAGATATGTACTATGCACGTGATATAAAATACAAACATAAATAGAACCAAAATATAATAGTTAAAAACATACAGGTTAATGCACAATAAAAAAAATTACATCTATACTTATTATGGAAAATTAACAACAATACCACCAATTAAATTATAATTAAATTATCAAGTAATGACAATTAACATTAAAAAATAAAAATATTAATTAAAAAAATATTTAAACACAAATCAAATGTAATAAATTTTGTATTTTAATGATTTTGTTTTAAATAATTTGATAATTTTTTTCTATTTTTGAAAATCTCCTTAATTTTACAACATGTTCAAACTTTACCAAACATATTGAAAAAGTGATAGAAAACATGTTTAGGTAAATAAATAAAAGCATTTAGATGATGAAACAATTTATAAAACTTATGTTAATAGAAAGAAAACAATTAATTATAGACAAAAATCATAAAAACAAACCATAAACTATACATAGTTCATAAAAGAAATAAAATAAGAATCAAACCTAAAGGAATCATGAGAACCATAATCTTATTGGAGATCATAAACATAAACCATCTCATAAATCATAAAAAAAATTAAGATGAACCAAACCATAAACTCATCATGAACGAACAATATTAATTTTGTAAACTAAGACTTGTTAGTAGGCATAAAAGAATATGTTCTCAAATATTTAAATTATGCATAATGTGTAATTGAAATATTTTATACACGTAAACTCTATATGTGTATGTACAAAAACATTATAAAAAACAAAAAAATATTATACACCTTTGCAAATTATGAAAGTGTAGAGAATTGTGCTAATAATATATTATAAAATAAAAACAAAAAAACTAAATAAGAACCAAAAAAAACTAAATAAGAACAATGAAACAATACAAAAGAAGAATATAGAAGAAAGAAAGTATAGAAAATAATTAAACTCATCGGTGGTGTATCTAAAAAAGGCACCACACACTTCTATTTATGAAACATGTCATGGTATAGGTTACAATGTGAAATTCAATAGAATGAATGTAACAACATGAAATTGAATGAGAGTTATATGTGACAATTGGTAACCTATATAGGTTACAAATATTTGCACATTTCTAATACTAAAATACGCAGACGTCCGTTGCACGTGTCAAGACCTTTCTTTCTTTTGAAATTATCTATATTTTCTTTCTTTCATAATTATATATATATATATATATATATATATAATAATAATAATAATAATAATAATAATAATAATAATAATAATAATATTGAATTGAGGAACGTTCAACAATTTTAAAGAAATATAATACGACAATTAAAGAAAATATTAGTTTATTAAACTAATACATTTCTAATACTCTAACCATAGGGATAGAGGATAAACTTTTAATCTCAAAAGAGAGAGTGAATGATTGAGATGAGTTCACTTAGTCTTACTAAATGAGTAATCTCGTTATGTACATTTTTTGGAGGTTAAATTTTCAACATTTGAATTTAACAAATGTTTTGTTGTTTTTACTGAGATCACTCTATAAAGTGCAACTGCAACCTATAATTATTGTCTAAGTAGGAAGATAAATTTCAACATATAATATTGTTTGTTCTTGAGCCTTTGTTAATAGTCACCGTAAAATTGAGCAACACTGAAACAAAATCCAATAACATTAAATTAAATTAATAAGTCGCATAAACTCAAATTTAAGTCTATTTACAATGTTGTGAAATCAATTGTGAGCATCAAAATGGATAAACTCTATAAAATTTTAAACTAAGTTTTGAATTTTGATATATGTATTGATTATTAATAGAGAAAAAGAGTGAGAAAAAACTCTATAAAATTAAATTAATAAATCGCACAAAGTCTAACTTACAATGTTATGAAATCAACAATGAGCATCAAAATGGACAAAACTCTAAGTTTTTTTTTTTTTTTAATTAAGTTTGAATTTTGTATGTATGTATTGATTATTAACAGGATAAGGAAAAAGTTTTACATTTTAAGTAACTTAATTTATTAAATTATAAATAATAAAATAAATATGAAATGTATGGTTTTCGTTTTAATTACAATGATTTTCAACACCTCTAAAACTTTTTCATTTTTTGTTTTATATCTTTCAACTTCTTTTCAAATTTTAAGTATTTTGAAAAGGTTCCAAATCTTCTATTAGAATGTTAATCATCAAACTTGAAAACTTATCACAATGTATTAGTAACGATATATTAGTTTAAATAAAATTAAATAAACTATGGTAAATCTAACATTTGTTTACATGATTTTTTATTAAAAAAATCTATGATTGACATAATATAAATTCATGTTCACCACCAAATCTACAAACTTGCCATGACATATTAGTAACAATAATTTAAATAAAAATTCAATAATAGAGGCCTGTTGGTATTCCAGCCTTCCTTCTCCTTTCAGGGCCTACCCGAAAGAGAATCCAGTGTTTCTTGGTCGTGAATATCTAAATAGGACGAACCGTCCCGTGGTTTGCTTCGGAACAAAACAATTAGAATTAGGCTCGTTGATCGAGAATGCGTATTATCCATATAGGGGATCTTTCAATGGAGAAGATCCGTCGACCTAAGACAAGAGAGGGTTCTATCTATTTTATTTAGTTATTAAGTTAAACCAATGATTCGTTATTGTAACATATAGCAACAACCATTTCATTCAGCATGCATATTTTTTATTTTTCAATGGATTTACATCTTTCACTAATGGAATTTTTTTTGATGTATTGAGTAATAACTCTGGTTGTTTGCTGTTCAAGAATTCTAGTTTAGGCAGTTCATACCATCAAAACATTATGTATGGATCTAAGTGAATATTCAAAAACTAAGACCATTCCAATGCTCCTTTTCGCCATGCATAAACTAAACCGACAATTAGGATAAGCACGAAAATTAAAGCTTCTATAAAGACGGATACCCCTAATACATCAAAACTCATTGCCCACGGATAAAGAAAAACTGTTTCAACATCAAAAACACATGGCTATTGAGAACAAATCAAATCAGATGGTTCTATTTCTCAATCTTTCTAACTTGCTCCTACGGAACTAAGGTCGAAAAGATTGAGAAAAATCAGTCATTCACAACCACTGATGAAGGATTCCTCGAAAAGTTAAGGATTAGTAATCCTTTTTAGAAATCGAATGGATTCAGTCTTATACATACACGAGGAAGGTAATCAAAAAAGGAAAGAAGATGAGTTCTTCTTTCTTTTATCACTTAGCTTAGGAGCCGTGCGAGATGAAAGTCTCATGCACGGTTTTGAATGAGAGAAAGAAGTGGGGAATCCTCTTTTCGACTCAGACTCTCCCACTCCAGCCGTTGTTTTTCTTTCTGTTACTTCGAAAGTAGCTGCTGATATGTATGTATTGTTATTATCTACTTTTATCGTTTTATTTCTTTTTTTTTTTTACAAAAATTTATTCAAATAATAATATTGAGGTAGTAAAATTTCAATCAAGTAAATATTTTAATGATTTCTTATGAGTCCTTGGTACTCGAAGAAGTGTGAAACTTGTGGTGATCATATGGGACAAGAAAAGTCGTCCTTTTGACTGAGTGAGAGATCCGAATAGATAAAAAAGAAAAATATATCTTCGGGTTTGAAAAACCTCTTGGGATTATCCTTTTCAACTATAAACGATGGAAAAGTCTTATCCAAGCCCTGAAATTTCGTGTATCTTCAAAAAGAAGACTTTGGAATACCTTTTTTCTTATTTACAATTGACATAGACCAAAGTCATCTATTAAAATAAGGATAATGTGTCGGAAATGGCCGGGATAGCTCAGTTGGTAGAGCAGAGGACTGAAAATCCTCGTGTCACCAGTTCAAATCTGGTTCTTGGCCATAGTCTGGTTGGTTCTTTGCGCCTAGTTTTGGTGTAGCAGCTATATTTCGATTCATCCTATTTTTCCAAGGGTTTCATAATTGGACATTGAACCCATTTCATATGATGGGAGTTGCGGGGGTATTGGGCGCTGCTCTGCTATGCGCTATTCATGGTGCTACCGTAGAAAATACCTTATTTGAGGATGGGGATTCAAGGATTAACATATATACTACAAATGAATCAACTTAGCATAGAAATGAAAAATTGATTTTCTTACCAAATGCATATAACTATTTATAGAAAATGCAAATGCTACACTAGATATATTATTTATTTTCTTTTTGGCATATGGTTGATGAAATTTGAAATGAGAAATAAACAATATTTATCAAAATTTAAATATTTATAACCATTATCTTAAGTTTTTTTTAGGATAAAGAGACTTCTAAACTCATTCATTCTCAAATTTTGAATTAACCAATAAACCTATATATAATCATAAATGTCCACAAACAACTTATAAACTTATACGGGCTATTGCATATATAGCAAAATTAGTTTTAGAAATTAGGCCCATGACACTCCACTTTTGAATTTGTCAAAATGACAAAATTCAAGCCCAACACGCATTTGAAAAATGTAAAATTACTAATCTATCCTTTAGAATTAAGCATCATTTGATATGTTGTTGATACACTTGATGTGTTTTTGATATACTTGCTATGTTTGTTGATACACTCAATGAATTAAGTAACACTTGATACACATCATTGGTTTGATACACTTTATATGTTGTTGATACATTTGTTAAACTTTGCAAATACACTCAATCAATTAAATATATTGATGCATTAAATATAATACGTTTAATTTTTTGTATTGTTGATACATTTATTATGAGTTGTTCATACACTTGTTGTGTTTTGTTTATAAATTTGATGAGTTTAATACACTCTATAAGTTTGATACACTAAATATACTAGTGATAAACATTTTATACTTCACCGATACACTCGAAAAATTCAATGCACTTGATACAGTTCATATGTTTGATATCCTTGATGTATTGGTACACTTTCTATATTTATTGATATACTCAATTGATTAAAATACACTTGATACATTTGAGGTTCTCTGTTGATACATTTAATATACTTCACTAGTAAACATTGATACATATTATATGTTTGATACACTAAGTTATATCATTCATATACTTAATAATACTAAAACAGATTGCATTAAAATTTGAAAAAATGAAAATCATGTAGTAAGTATGTCAACCAACTAATACATATAATATAAGTACATCACAACATTGATGTACAAAATCGGTAAAAAAACTAATACATATAATGTGATGCTCTAACAAACCAAAGACAACCATCTTTATTACATCCCAACTCAATAGATCTTGAATTAGATCTCAATGTCTTAAACTCAAAATTAGTCTCAACAGCGGAATGACTTCAACAAAATTTCTTTACTATGTACAAAACAAATCATTCTCCTTAAAAACCAACTCATTTTTAATATTGGTAATATCAACATCTTTAAAAATTGTTAATTCACCTCTCATATCAGTCTCAACTATGGAAGAAAAAGCTAAAGAATCAATTAAACATCCAAAATTTTATAATATAAAATGAGCAACTAAAGGATATTGGGTAGATTGATCCTTAATATTAATGTCAAGAACTAAGTCACATATTTATGTTCAACAATCTTAAGAACATGATGAGCACCATTACTACCTATAGGCAACACAATTGAAAGTTCTATACATGATCCAACTTGAATTTTGGTACGTATCAAGTTCACATAAAAAAAGAATTAAATGATGATATCACTCCATCAACCAAAACACAATTTGTTTTGTAATCCACATAGCACAGTCGCTCATCCATTAACCACATGAAAAACAATTACTATAACTACAATGAGCTGCAACAATTTTGGAAAAATAAAAAATACGTATAAAGTGTATTAGTCAACTAATATATATAGTATAAGTACATCATATTACTGATATAAAAAACTGATACAAATTTATGAAAAAAAAAAAGAACCAATCATAAATAAATAAAACAAAGCTCTGCAAATCTCCTTTCGGTAAAAGAGATGGGGAATAAATAAAAAACAAATAAAAGAGATGATGAAGAACAAATCGTAGCCTTAATTTCGGATAGATGATGATTGATTCACAGAAGAAGAAAGAAAAAAGATAATGGTCAAAGTCCCTTACCAATTTCAGACACCAAAATATAGGAAAGAATATTAGGGCTTTAAAAAAAAATATAGGAAGAAATACATACCTGAAGAAGAACAATGGAGAAGAGGCTGAAGGAAACGAGGAGAAGAGACGTAGCAAAGAGAAGAAACCAAGAATGGTGGAGATGGAAGGAGTGACAAAGAAGACCTCCAAGAGGAAGAGAAAATAAAGGAGAAAACGAAGGAGAAGAGAAAAAGTGGAGATTTAGAGATGAACATTTTTAGAATAATGAAAAGATTAAAATATAAAATATCAACAAAAATTAGAAAGTTGCTGCATTTGCAAAATTGAGAAGCTTGGTGTTAATATTGCTAAATGATATTTGTATTGTGCCATAAAAATAAGATTATTATTTTCTCGAAAAATTATATATAATGTATTGCAAATTAAATTTTTTAAGAATTCGTACAACTTAGAAAAGTTTATTAATTTATTTTGATTATTATTTAAAAGAAGTTAAATACATTATAAGAAAGCATCTTAACCCACAACTTGGACGTTATGCAAGGAAAACACAACCACTACAACAAAACTAACTATTTAAAAATATAAAACATTATTTAATATATATTGTAATTTTTAATATTAAAATACAAAAACCGATAATGTGAGTAGGACACAGGCCCCAATTCCGTGGATTCCCGTTGAGAACATAAGAGTTGGATTTTCTGCCACTCTTAAATTTGTTCGTGCATTATTAATGGATGGATTAATTTAACTAGAGAAGGCCCTTGCTTTCTTCCTTGCAACCCAGAGATCGAGCATGGGCATGCATTTTGTCTTGCTGATTCCTTGATTACTTGCTTTGATCATCTATTGTTTGTATTCCAGGATCTCGAAGCTAGTGGACAAGATTACGATCCAAGAACCCACATTTGATTGAATAATCGTTGTTTACAGGTTCTTGTTTTTCTTGTTCCTGAACCTCAAAGAAAAGTTTTAAAGCTCAAATGAGACTCGTGTTCATTTTAATTTTTAATTTTTAATTTTTATTTTAATTTTTCACACATTAACGTGGTTGGACTGCACTGGTGAAAATGTTATTGAGCACGGGTGGAAATGTTATTGACTTCTTACGTAGATTCTCCTTTATCTAGACTTTAAATTAGAAATGTTATTGACTTCTAACAATGATATAATTGAATAGGCCAGCAAACACAAAAAAGGAAATGGAACGGGGTATCTTCGTGAAGCATTTGAAGAATATACCAATAGCTGATCTTGAGATTGTGCTTGTAGCTTCCGTAATCCATCTACCCTCGTTGTTATTTTCCTCCGGTTTTATTGGTATTCAAGTTAGCCAATGTGCGACTTTTGTTGTATGGAACTTCTGCACTCGGTTATTTATGGAAAAACTTCCAACTTTTGACAGCCCGAAATGAAAAATCCAGATTTAACTCCAATGGACTGGGTGACGTTCCTCATGTCTGCTGAAATCGGGTTGGTTGATTGTTTCTATCCGAAAGTCTGTATGGACTTATGAACACAAATACACCTCTCAGCTCCCCGGTCCACCTTGGACAGGTTACTGTTATTGGCTCGCTTAGCGTCCCTGAAGCAGATATCAAAGTCATTTTAGCTATCCTCTCTGCAGTCGGTGGTTACTGTGCGAAAACATCTCTCTCTTAAAGTTACATGGCCTCCTCTCTTCCCATTTCTACTTATGGATGTGACTAATGTTACTCATTTTCTAAACTCTAGCTTTATGTTGCTTCAAAGAGTTAGTAATGCATTTCCCAAACCCCTTGAGCTAGTGCTAACTTATCGCCGGTTTCCTATAGGTTTCAGGGCAATTTAGTGTCATATCAGAGCTTAATCACAAGCTGCGTTTATGACAAACAACTAGACAGTGGAAGGGGCACTCTTCTTCTCCTTTGTGATGAAGTTATTCAGCAAGAAGTAAGGAGCACTCTCTCTCTGTGATGAGGTGGAGTGAGCGGTTCCATTATATTTCACGACTCACAGAATTGACCATGAATGAATAGGACGTTACTGGTTGATGTTTTGCTTATTTTTGTGGTTATGTAATTAGGAGCTTGACATGCGGTGTGAGCAGCTGATTCAAAGACAGTTGATCAGAGCTGTAACTTTGACGTGGACGAAGCAGTTCACAAATTAGAGAAGTTGGGGATCGTTGTCTGAGTGAGAACTTAACGAGCACAAGATAATTTCTATTCATGTTGTTTAATGTCTTCTTATGCCTTCTTTAACTTGGAAAAGAAAGGAAGAGAGGATGCGGATGGGGCATTCTCCTGTGTAGATTTGGGGAGTGCCAACAAGATCGTAGGCATCACCACAGAGGAGATAGTATCCAAAACTAAAGAAGGCGATGCTACCACCACTTGATACCATAATTATACATAAACTTTATGTACTATTCTGCTTTCCATTCTCACACAAGGAAATCAATATTCTAAGATTACTTCATAACTTAAAATATTAATGCATAACTTGTTTGTAAAAGTTGTTTTTCAACCCATCAAACACAGCACGTGTATAACTCAATTAGCAAATGCTTTCAATCTACTGTGAGAGTTTCAGAAGGTATGAATTTATTATCTATTGGTGTAAACAGTAAACTAAACGGGTTAGAGACAAGTTGAATATTAGTTTAAGAACAAAATTAAATTTAGAAAGAAAAAATAGGGTGAATCCCGGATTCAGTTAAGTGTTACCATTGCGGATGAGAAGAGTCAGAACTAGTTTGATGAAGTAGAATCTCCTTGAGAAGTTGAGATCTTGAGTGGTTGACAGTAATGAGACAAGTAGTTAGCTTCTGCTCAAGAAGATCAAGGTAGTTCCTCAAATTCGGGTGGTTCTTCCCCAAATGTATGAGCACTTCTTGAATTGTGTGCTCATCATTCCCCATGTTCAAACCCAGCCGAATGAAACGCTTATCGTCCTCCACGGTGTTGTGCAGACGGCCGACGAGGCTATCAAGCGTGTCAAGGTCAGTCTTTAGAACATAGGTATTCCTAGATGCAACTTTAAGCTGAGCTGCATAGGCCAGTTCTCTCCTGGCGAACTTCGGAGGTATGTAAGCCGTAATCGCAGCACCACCCCCGCAGCAAAGGACGGTGTTAGGGTCGGGGTTGGGAGAACGAACAAGGCGAATTCTGGAGCTGGACTTGCGAAGGCGGCGCTCAAGTTGGCGCTTGAGATCGCAGAAGTGGTCTCGAATTGGGTGGAAGGTCAGTGAGTCAGGGCGGGGAAAAGGGTTGGCGTCATCCTTGAATTTATGGAATTCTTGGACAACGAGTTCGCAATAAGGCTGAGACAGGGAGTAATTGGGAAGATCTTGGAGGAGGGTGTTAATTGGGGAATAAAGTCGACGGGCTTGAGCAACGATGCAACGAAGGGTGAGGCAGAGTCTAGTGGTTTTCTCGCTGTAATCGAAGTAAGAAGAAATGAGATTTAAAAGGGAAGTGGATTTGGATCGTTGAAGGGCATTAAGGACGCGATCTCGATTGGGGCTAAGCACTTGGGTGAGCATCCCGGAGAGGTCTTGAAGTTGATCTTCATCGTGATCAGCGGTGTCGGCGGCCACAAGGTCCATGGAGCTGGTGATTCTTACCATCTCCTTGAAGGAGTTAGTCTGAAGAATAGCGGTGGAGTAGATGCGAGAGAGGTTGATGGTGGTTGTGGATGTAACAGGCGAGGAGGAGGAGGCATCCATGGGGGCTGTTCTCGATTGAGGCAAATTGACAAACAGTTAGAATTAGAGGGCAGAAGAGAAAATTGGGGATTGAAATTAAGTGGAGAAAGAAGAGAAATTGGCAAACCTTGGTGCATTGAGGAGAATGTGGGAGATCCCGGAGGAAGGCACTCCAACATTTTTCTGGTCAGTACTATGGATTGCAAGAAGAAGAGGAGAAGGAGAAGGAAAAGGATTGTGGGGAAATGGGGGTGACGCCTTTACCCTCCTTTATAAAGGCTCTCTTTTGATCTACAATATGGTGCTGACCAATTCATAGGCTGCTACGGAATGTGGGCAGTCGTCTTACAATGAGTTTGACCACAACTCACTTGTTTTCTAAGGTTATTGCGGCGAAGCTTGATTTCTCTCCATGTAATTTCTTTCTTAGTTCACTTTATTTTTATATTTATTTATGGTTAGTCTATGCCATTTGGATTTATGTGTTCATTCCATTTTGAAGTTTTTTTTTTCATTTATTTTTCCTTCATTTCTTAAAAAAAAAAAAAAACTATTGTAAGCGGTAAAATTGATAAAAGTATTTATAAGTATACACAGTCTTTCAATTCTATTAATGATAGACATATATTAATAGTCTATAAATGTCAAAAATATTTATAAAGTATATCAAAATTTCAGATTTTAACAACAATGGACACTAATAAATACTTATAGAAGTCTATAAGTGACATTTATAGATATGGATAGAAAATAGCCATTACTTAAATGTTTTTTATATATATTTTTTAAAATTCAAAAGTTGAATTTTAGTTAAATATTAAAAGCAAAAACAAGTTTTAAGGATCTACTATTTTATTTTTCATTTTTGCTTTTTGAAAAATAAATCTATTTCTTTTTGTGTTTTTAACCATGATTTGTATAAATTTTAAAGGAAGAATTGTAGTTAAATTTTAAAAAGAAGAAAGTTTTAAAAAGTGACAGAAACACAATTACAAAAAAGTCAAATTAATTTGTTAAAATTTGACATGGATAATCTGGCTTCCACCAAGCACAATTTGACCGTCACATTTGGCTTCTTCCAACTCGATCTTTTAGGAAGAAAGGAATAAAAGAGGTTCGTTCCATTGAGAAGTGCTACCCTGAGTTGGAGTAGCTAGACTTGATCCTTCTTTCCGAATAGAAGATCAATACCAAATTCACTCTATCATCTCTCCGTTCTTTTACTTATTATACCTCCTGCATCGACTGAAAGCTAACCTCCCTTAGTAGGAATTGTAGAATCTTTCAATCTCAAGGGAATCTCGGAAGAAGCATAAGAAGATCCATCGACGACTTCAAAAAAAGAAGATAAAGGAGAGGTTGAAAATCGAGTAAGAGGGTTAGGAGTAGAAGGGGCAGAGTTTGGGTTCAAGATGTGCTCATCGAGTGAAGACCACAGTCTTCGCTCAATCAGAGAAGAAACTACCTTGAAAGTCGAGATCAAATATGGGGATTGCTTGTCACACCCCACCCCAGACACCTGCTTGCTCGTCCCGAGACATGACGTGATGTCAACTGAAGTCGTTCGCCTCCAAAACAACCTCAACTGACACATGACATGGAAACATGAAAGAATCAACAACGTTTTTTAACTTAAAATACATTAATCCGTAGCGTTACCCATTTGAAATCTTTTACAATGTCTTTGCATAACAAAAGCTAAGTTAGTTTGACAGTAGTAAATTCAACATACTGAGATTTACAAGAAAGAGGGAGTTTTTTTTGAAAGGGTAAGTTAAAAGATTTAGTGAGTAATGATTTTATAAAATAGATTTTCATAAATATTTTAGTATAAAATCAAAGCTTAAATACATTTATAAGTAAACACCCATAACATGAAACTTCAAACATTTGCATAGCTTTTTGAAGACAATCCTCCATAGTCACGAATAATATTTACCCATTCGTCCGAAGACAGCATAGTCGATGGGTAGCCAACCCTCCTGCTTTAAGGTATAAATATATACCTTCCTGATGACCCATAGTTAAAAATTTGTTTGTCAACCATACCATCAGTATAAAGTTAACCACATGCATGTATACAATAGGTCTCATGGAATATTCGGGTATGGATAAAAACATTTGAAACATTAAATATTTCCTTGAAAGTTTGAAACATTTCCTTGAATCATGAAATCATAACGTAGCTTTGAAATATCATTTTAGTAAACATTTATCAATAGCATGACCTATATAAGAACTTGAGATTATGTTTTCTTATTTTGATATTCTTCACAGTTGAGGTTACAATAACAAAACTTCTTTGATTAGTTAAGACAGAGGGATGACGTCAAAATCGATTTGGAGAGGTAGAGAAACTGCTATTTAGGAAGCCATAATCTGAGTGAGTATGAAAGGTAAGAGCAATATGAAGTTGCTCTTCCGTATCTAAATCAGGATTACTTGAATCTCCATCTATCTCTCTGTAGGAGAAGGTATTCGACCTAGTTTACTTGGTGTGAACTAAAAACAAGCTACAATGACAAGGAGATGAATTAACAACAAGAGTAGAAGAGGAAGCCTCAACTTTTGTAAGAGTTTGACGAGTAAGATAAAGAGAGATATGTTCCACTTTTGGAATAAGAACTACTTCATGAATAGCATCTAGAGAATGTAAGGTCAAATCATTCTTGGTTAATTTAATTCCATGGCACATATTTTAGGATTCTGCAAAATGACAAAATCTTTAAGTCTAATTCAATTGAATAGTTGACCAAAATGTCTCTCATACCCATATGATTACCACCTTCTCATTACTAATGATAATTTTTATTGTCGAATTGTTGATTTATTATATGATTTTTGTTTGATTGCTATGTGGTTTTAATTCTTATCTTGTACTTATTTTTGACGGATTGTTGTTAGATTTCTATTTGATATTGATTGTTATCTTGTTATGAATATATCAATTGTT
This sequence comes from Cucumis sativus, assembly GCF_000004075.3. Lineage (NCBI taxonomy): Eukaryota > Viridiplantae > Streptophyta > Magnoliopsida > Cucurbitales > Cucurbitaceae > Cucumis > Cucumis sativus. The sequence goes on from NC_026657.2 coordinate 24,210,903, forward strand.
GTTTGATGTATGATCAAATCTAAAACTTGTTAATTATATTGATTGTTATCTATTGTTTATAACATGGGTATTCATCAAAACTACAAAAACCGAACTGATTAATAAATTGAACCAAAACTAAACCAAAATAAAATTAATAAAGTTTGATATATTTGAAACCAAATTTATGCATTACAGTTAAATTTCAAATATAGAACCCAAATTGAAACCAAACGAAATTTCTTTTTTTAAAAAAGAAATTGTATATTTATATATGTTATCTTATCTTACTGTATTAGAAGTGGCTCAAGGCTAGAATCATTTTTGGAGACGATTCTACCCTTGCCCAAATTTAATTGATTTTAAATTTATGATTATTTAATCATTTATAATATTTTCAAATTTTCACGTTCATGCATGACTTATTATTTAAGGTTAGAATATGAAAAATTATCTCTTTATTTCTATAATTTAATTTTCAAAATTTATAAATACATATTAGTGATGATTTTAAAATTTTTTTGTAACTTTTATTTTCTACAACGGTATAGAAAACTCTCTTCAATCTTTTTTTTATAAATATTTGAAGTTTCTCTTCTACTTAGGCTTGTTTCACCTATTTCTATGGAGTTTTATGGATAAGGAAAGAAGAATAAATCGAATGGCTTTGATTTGAGTATCTCAATCTTATATTCAATTTCTTTTTTTTAAAACAAATATATTTATATCTTAAGTTGAAAGTCGACTTAAGAAAATATCATTGTTTTTTTTCTTTAGTTTTATGATATGAATTTGTTGTATAAAAAAATTTTCATTTGTAAAGAAAATTATTGCAAAATACATATGCATTTTATCTTATCTTACTAAATTAAAGTGTGGGTAACATGGAAAATCATTTTTGAACCATTTTGTCCCAGTGATAATTTTCTTATTTCAATTATGTTCATTATTTCATTCTTGCTTATGTTAATATTTTATATTCTTATTGATTAAGAAATTTTAGAATTAATCAATAACATGTTTCTTAAAATGTTTAGTCTTAAATTGACAATAGTATTATTTGTTTTTAAACATAAAAAAATGTTGTTATTGAATATTTTAGGGTAGGTTGGTAATTTAAAAAAACCACTCATGTACATGATACAATGAGTCGGTTTTTTCAAAAACAAATAAAAAACATTAATGATGACATATTAAGGTCAAAATGATTTAATCATTAAAAATAAAATAAAAAACATTACTTCTGACACGTTAAAATTAAAATGATTTAATTACTATTATTATTAAAAATAAAACAAAATATTAATTATTCATTATTCTCGCAACCTATCTTAACTCAAGCGGTGGGTCTAATCAATGATTAAGTGTCACCTTAATCTTATTTGCATGCAAGGAACTCTATAAATAGACCAATTTGAGTATTGAATTTCTCACAACTCACTCATGCAGAACTCATTTTGGTCTTAAAAGTTCATAAATTGAGTCTAGTTTATGAGATAGGGTTGTTGTGCGTTTTGGATTTAAGGAAGTTTGTGTTTTGATCAAGAGAAGGCAAGAAGGTCATTTATTTGGAGAAACTGAGCAAGGTGCACTTTCAAAGGGCTACAAACTCATTACTTGGAATTTTCATTCACAAATTTTAGGTAAGAAAGTTAAGACACTTTAGAGCAATGTTGACAAGGAAATTTTTATCAAAAGAGTTATGGATTTTAAGTTATGATTTTTCAAAGATGGGTCATGATTCTGGAAGTTAAACAGTATCTGTGTAGTGACCGTGAATAATGCATCTATGGCCGAGATGGGCGTGCGTTTTAGTTAGAGGTTATTTTGAGTCAGGTTGCACGCACATGACAAGGCCATGTCACAACCGAACAACAAGGCATGCGCTCAGGCTGCGCGCATGATCCTACCTGAAGAGGTTAGCGCATCACATGGTGTGCAAGGAGCATTAACGCACGTACCATGCATGCATGGGGCACTGGGTAGGAGGCAAGCACGCGCGCGACAACCCCATTGCAAGGTTATCACGTGACACATGCCCCACCTCAGTGAGGTTAGCATGCTGTAGGCCCCAAGTAATACGTGCGTGGCCAACCCTTTTCACTGTGCTGACGGGCACAATTATTTTCGAGCTGTTTTGGGCTGTCTTGTTATTTTTTAAAAAAAATTAATTTTTTTTTTAATATTTTCATGTTCAATGAATTAATTAAGGATAAAATATGAATTTTCAAGATAAGGAGATTTGGAAGAAATTTCGAGACCAAGTCTATATTCAAGTGACACTGAGTAATACCATGATTTCTAAAGTATTTCCTGAACATGATATCAAGCTCCACAAGTAATAGCTTGTGAGTAACATATTGATTTCTAAATGATATTGTTAAATATGTTTTCAAGCTTTACAACCAATAGCTCGTAAAATGATTTGCTAAATATGATCTCAAGTTTTTATACAAGTCATGCTATTGATAAATTTTACTGAAAATGATATTTCCAAGCTACACTATGATTTCATGATTCAAGGAATTGTCTCAAACTTTGAAGGAAATATTTCATGTTTTCAAATGTTTTTATCCATGTTCGAATATTCCATGAGACCTATTGTATATATGTCGTTAACTTCACACTGCTAGTACGATTGATGATATTTTTAACTATGGGCCATCATGAAGGGTATATATTTATACCTTAAAGGAGGAGGGTTAGCTACTCATCGACTGTCTTGCATTTGGACGAATGGGTAAATACTGCCCATGGCTATGGAGGACTGTCTTTGAAAAGCTATGAAAATGTTTCAAGTTTCATGTTATGACTGTTTACTGATAAATGTATTTAAGCTTTGATTTTATACTAAAATGTTTATGAAAACCTATTTTGTTTTGTATTTGGATGAAGGGGTAAATACTACCCGTGGCTATGGAGGACTGTTTTTTAAAAGCTATGCAAATGTTTCAAGTTTCATGTTATGACTGTTTACTGATAAATGTATTTAAGCTTTGGTTTTATACTAAAATGTTTATGAAAACCTATTTTATAAAATCGTTTCTCACTAAATCTTTCGACTTACCATTTCAAAAATGTTTTCACTCTTTCAAGATACAGATTGTGGATCTTCGTATATGCTGAACTTACTATTGCCAGGTCAACTTAGCTTTTGTTATATAAAGACAATGTTTTGTTTCATAATAGTATTGTGATTGTTCAAACACTTATATTTTCATTATCCATGTTATATCTTATACAAGATTTTAAATGGATCACTCTACAGTTTAAAGTATTTGAAATTAAAAGTCATTCATTGTTGATTGTTTCATGTTTCCATGTCATGTGTCAACTGAGGTTGTTTCAGAGAGGAACGACTTCGACTGACATCAGCAGGTGTTGGGGTGGAGTGTGACATAATTGCTCCATAAATATTCTCAAAATGTGAATCATCAATGACTTGATGAATGATGGTGAGAGTCTTTTGATCTTTCTTTCTTGGTATTTTGTAAAGTTTCTCGTTGGGCTTAACTTAAAGTCGCATTAGTTTTTGGTTATCCAAAACCATTATATATTAATAATGTCTCATATATCTTGTGAACCAAGTAGAGCTTTCATTCGAATACACCAACTTATATTAGAATTTTTTTCGTAAGTCGATCAAGGTTCTTGGAATGAAACTAAATTATTGTTTTCCATTTGCAGAAACAATTTTTTTGAAGTTCAAACTAACGCTATATGATACCACTTTGTTGGAAGCGCGTAATAAACATCCCAAATAATCATGACAAAATAGAATATTTAAAAGAAGAAATAAAAACTTATTGACAGAATTTAACTCTATTTGTGTATTCTTATTCATACTTGAATGCTTCACAATACAACATATCAATCTTATCAAATAAGTGTATTCTTATTCATACTTGAATGCTTCACATTACAACATATCAATCTTATCAATCTTATTTGTAGGAGAGTGAAATATTCTAAAGTTAGCAAAAATGCAATAAGTGTAACTAACACCATAATTTAAATCCTACCACTCTTACTAAATTAACTCTAACATTTTAACTCACATCCTTCAATTTTTGTCACTTTCATAAATCAATTCACATCTAACTTATTTATTTAAATCCTACCACTCTTACTAAATTAACTCTAATATTTTAACTCACATCCTTCAATTTTTGTCACTTTCATGAATCAATTCACATCTAACTTATTTATTTAATATATATTTATTTTGATCACTATTCACACCTAATTTATTTATTTAATATATATCTATTTTGAACACAAGTGAATAAGAAAGTACTTTTGGCATTTGAAGAGGCAAAACACTTTTCAAAGAGGAGAGGATGAAAATGGAGGACTCGAAGGAGAAAGAGAGGAGGGAGAAAAAGAGGGAAAGAAGAAAAAAGAAGAGGACAAATATTTAAGATATATATTTTTGTTCCAATTATGTTTGTGGTATTTTTTATATTTTATAAATATTTTGATTCTAACTATTTATTATTTATGCATTAACCAATCATTATTATATTCAAATTACTAGAAAATAATATGAAATTTGATTTTTTCTTCTTCTTTTTTTTTTTTCTCTCATGCTGTTAGATGAAAAAGGCAGAATAATATAAATTACTAAATGTAATAAGGTAGAGTGAAATAATTGACACTAAGCTTCTTCTTTAAAGCTCAAAGAAACATTGATCAGAATCCCTACAATTGGATAATGAGTGAAAACTTTGTACGACATGTAATCTTTAAAAACAAAGCTTTAGCATCAAGTATTTAAGGATATATAAATTCATAGAAAAAGCATTAAAATACACATAGTAGTCACCACCTTAACAATAACATAAAAAGTTTTCATAGTATATTTTCCTGCAATAGTCTTCCCTTTTCCCTTCAATTCATAAGTGGACAAGTCCTACTTTTCATTACTCTGCGGACCAACTACCAAACCAACAATTAAAGCTCCATTCCATTAACACCTTCATCCATTACCTCACCAAGCAGCAAAGTGGGTTTTAATTAATAAGAGGCAAGGTTGATGGTGCTTTCCTTTATGTTGACACTATGTAGCACCACAGTCTCCACCGTTAGCCCCGGCCCGAACCCGAACAAAACTCCCCATTCGAGCCCTTCTCCGGTTGTTGAATTCCCTTCCTCCATAGAGTTCTTCCTCATTTGATCCATTATAAACAACACACACGCGCTTGACATGTTACCATACTCGCTTAGAACCTCTCGAGTTGCTCTCATCTTTTCCTCCTTTAGACCTAGTTTCGCCTCCACCTATTGTTGTTAAAAAATATGAATGCATCATTGAATATAATAATATGCTATACATTTCAATCCCACTATTTTGGATTATTATGATTAAATTTCTCTGACCTTCAAAACCTATTACTCCATTAATATATATATTTGACAAAACAAAAAAGGAAAAAAACAAATGAACAATTTTCTTTTCTTTAATTTCAATGTTACTGAATCAAGAAATGGTTACCTGATCGAGAATGGCAGGGCCGCCAGGATGAGCAATCCAGAAAATGGAATTCCAATCGCTAATTCCAAGTGGTGTAAATGCTTCTTTAAGACTCTTCTCAATGTTCTTAGAGATAAGGCCAGGTACATCTTTAAGCAAATGGAAGGTGAGTCCCACTTCCCTCAAATGTCCGTCGATCGCTCCCTCGGAGTCCGGCAACAACGTCGCTCCGGTCCAAACCAACTCGTACAACGGCCGCTCCACTGACAGATCCGGATCAGACCCAACAATCACCGCCCCTGCACCATCTCCAAACAACGCCTGACCAACCATAGAGTCCAAATGAGTCTCCGAGGGCCCACGGAAGGTGACAGCGGTGATCTCGGAGCAGACGACCAACACTCGGGCTCCTCTATTGTTCTCCGCTAAATCCTTGGCGAGGCGGAGCACGGTTCCGCCAGCGAAGCATCCTTGCTGGTACATCATGTAGCGTTTGACGGAGGGACGGAGGCCGAGGAGCTTGAGGAGTTGGTAATCGGCGCCGGGCATGTCGACGCCGGAAGTGGTGCAGAAGATGAGATGTGTGATTTTGGATTTGGGTTGGCCCCACTCCTTAATAGCTTTTGAAGCCGCATCTTTTCCCAGTTTTGGTACTTCAACAACCACCATGTCTTGACGCGCGTCTAAGGAAGGCGCCATGTACGCGCACATATTCGGATTCTCCCGAAGAATCTCCTCCGTCAGATACATGTGTCGCTTTCTGATCATCGACTTTTCACCTAAGCCATATCGTCATCATCTTCTTAATTATAATATAAATTAATAAAATTTTCAATTACATATTTCATTTTTCTTTTTCTCTTCTTTTCTTCATACTTCATACCATATGCATATTAATGTTAAATAAATAACTAATAGAAGTTTTTCAAGTCTAATAAAATAAAATTCTACAAACTAGCAAAAACAATAAATATATATTACTCCTATTTTCTCGTAAAATGTATGAATAGCCGTCTATATTACTACCATTTTTTTAAAAAAAAAATTCTATTTTTTAACCATAGAAAATCTAAAGCAAAAGATTACTAAATAAAATTTCTTTGATTTAATAATTAGAATTTATTAATCCTTATTATTAATTAGTCATTTATTCAAAGATCAGGGTCAACTTTATAATTAAAATCTATTAACAAATTTAGTGAGCTAGGTACTATCCAATATGGCACTGATTCTACTAGCTTACTCCACTAAATATATCATCAAAAACTTGTTTATCAATTAACCACAATTATTTATTTTATAATTCATACTTAATGTGTTATAATATTTACAATCAAAATTGATACTATCTTACATAAATAATTTTTTTTTTTAATTTTCCATTGTCGTTTTGTCAAGAATAATAAAAATTTATAAACTATTTATACAAAAAAAATTCTAGATCCTATTTACAAACTATTATAACCCAACAAAAATAGTATAAGAACCTAACAACAATAAGATATTTTATAAGAACATGACAACCTAACTCTTTGCCTTTATTAGTTCCTATGGACTAAAAGAGAAAAAAAGATTGAAGTTTATCATTTGATCTACTCTTACGAATTTATTTAAGGCTATAAAAATTTCCATTGTAATATCTCATTTAACTTGATTAATTATATTTGATTTTCAAACTTCTAAAATGAATGGTTGACAAAGTTATTAAAAAAATGTATTAATAAGTTATTGTTATCAACGTAGAAGATGATTATAACTCAATAATTAAAAGAATGCATTGTTATCAACGTAGAAGATGATCTTCGCTTGATCACTTCATCATGTAAAATCATGTAAAATAGTAATAATACGAAGATGATAAAAACGCGAGGAAGTCTAATGTAATTGTTTTCTTAAAAGAAAAAAAGAAAAAAAAAAAAACAAAAGATGAAATGAAATGCACATTCTAAAATTTTAAATAGCATACACATTCGGGAGAACTTCTCCTTCAACTGAGTCATATGTTCAGACTTAGTAATGCGAAAGTAGTAGTCAGGATAGTCCGACTGTAGAACGCTATGCGGTGGTGTGGCGGTGCCAATCGCCAAAACCGTGGCGGGGCCGTCGGCTCTCTGAGCCTTGCGGATTTCAGACACGACGGAGGCCATTGATATGGAAAGAGTTTTTATTAATTACTGATGGGACAAGAAAGAAAAGAAAAAAAATGGCACACAGAGGCAAGTAGGGAAGAGTGAGGAATTCGGTGATAATCTTTTTGGAGTTCTAACATTGAAGTGGGCTTTAAAAGGAGGGTGGGTAGGTTGAATATATGGACTCTTGTGCTCCCACGTGGCTAGGGTTTACTTTTTCCTACAATTGGACAATGTCTTCCCACGCGTTCTCTCCTCCACAATATTGTTTCGTTTCTCCTCCATTTTATTTACACCCTAGTGTAAAATTTCGATACTCTTAGGTTAGTGCAATTAAGTTCTCAAAGATCTTAAATAATTTTACCATCTTAAATAATAAATAATTTCATCTTCAATTTGAATTGATGTGAGGTTTGTTTTTACCATCCAAAACTTTCATTTCTAAGAAACTGAAATTGAGAAAAGTAACATATCATTTTTATTTTCAACTTCATTCAAATATTTTTTCATTGAATTTTTGCATCATTTCAACCTAAAATTGGATGGATGGTAATTTTGCTTCTATACCATAAATTACTTTCATTTCTAAAAGACCAAAATTAAAAAAAAGAATATACAATTATTTTGAACTATATTAGATGTTTTTCCATTGAATGTTTTCATTATTTTACCTCATACTTAAATTGAACATAAACAATGGTAATACATGATAAAATTACGGTTAATAGAATAATTCTTACTCATATTACGATGGTCCTTCAATCTTTGAATATAAAAATTTTCAGCCTAACTTTCCACGAAATTGTTATATATTATCCATGGAAAGGGGGAAAATCATTTACCAATGAGATGTATCCGCCAATAAGGTTTATAATATGTTGGTCATACGAGTCTCTATCATTTTCAATGAAGTAACTATGTTCAAGATTTTCAACATAGGTCGTCATGGAGACCTTGATCGTGATTAAACTTTACGCGATAGGAACCCACGTGGCAAAGATCATCTATACGTTAAGAACTACTTTGCGATGAGAATAGATTATATGGGGATCCTTGCCAAAATATAAGATTGCTTCACCATGAAGTATGATTAAGACACATGTTGGGATTTATGTCCTAAAACTCATAGATTGTAGATATAATCCATTGAGTGTTGTTAATAAAGTGTTGTTATTGTAATAATTGTTATAGATTATATTATTAGTTTTATCTTAATAACCTAAATCCAATAAACTAACATCATAAATTGTTTGATAAGTATCGAACAGTATGTAGAGACATACATGGATCAATGTTTGAGATCAACTTAAATGGTCTATAGTATATGGATAAGGTTCGATACCTTATCCTGGTAACACTATGGATACAACTCACTTTGTATTTGATACAAACACAATGATCCAATGTGCATTCATGTAGGTGATATGCGAGTGGAAGTATCCTATCTAATGAATTTGCATAAGATCATACCACGAAATAGTAACCACTAGATGTAACTTCGTTAACTAGTTAAGTTTCTATTTCATTAGGATGACCTGGGTAACTTAATCTTACTCTTGAGTGTACTGTAAACTCCTGTTCGCGAGGGATTGTCCTGTGATTTGTATGGGTGATAGTGGTCAAATTGTCGACTCAATATACTTATCATTTGGGGACAAGACCGAGTGGAGGGCTAGAAACATAATTACATAAGATGAAATTCACTAATTCTCGACTTTAGGGTAAGTAGATGAGTGTTCCCTTAAATGACATCTCTAGGATTTGAACAAAGGGTCATACCCTCTCTATGACACAAGACGGGTTTCTGTTTATTGGTTGGACCATAAACATGTTGTTTATTAGAGGAGCACTGATATTTAAGGACTAGATTTGACCCATGGGTAAAATGGTAATTTGACCCAACTGGTGTTATGAACACTTGTGAAGGACGAACTTACAGTTATTGGTCTATATCCGGTGGACTCAGAAATATATCTACACACTGAGAAGAGTTCAACTGTGAGTTTTTGGTGGAGTATACACACATTTAACGAATATTGATTAATGAGTTTAGCTAATTAATCTTAGATCGTTGTAGCTTCTGATATGTAGGTCCATTAGATTCCCTTCCTAGCTTGTAAAAGGTAATGAGATTTATTTATATTGGTTGTAATTTGGAATGTTCAAATTTACTTTGAAAATTAGTTTAATATATAGTGATACATTATAATATAAAGTTTATCAAACTTTATATAAATTTAATTTTGGATATGATTCAAAATTAATTTATGAGAGATAAAATATTTGAATGATTTTGAATATTAATTTAATATAAATTGAATTTATATTAAATTACTGATTAAGAGAGAAAATCATATTTGAATATGATTCAAAATTAATTTAAGTTAAATATAAGATATTTAATTTAGCTTTTAATTAATTGGAGAATTATTTAATAGTTTAATTTTATTTAATTAAATTTGATTTAATTAAATTAATATAAATCTATAAGATATTTGAGAGATAATCGAAATATTAATTATATTAATCTAAATCTTTGGAGAGATATTCATTTAAATACGATTTAAATTAAATATTAAATAAATATGGTTTAATTAATTATTAACTAATTGATTAATGGTTAATTAATTAATAGATTTGAAATATCTATTAATTTAATATTTTTTAAATTAATAGAATCTCACAATTTTCTATAACTCTCTTTCCTATGCCAAGAAGGAAAGAGAATTATAAATATTTAAAATAAAACAATTTTCTCGAACGAATTAATCAAGAAAAAAAGTCAAAGATTTTGCTCTCTGCAAAAAGAAAAAAGTTTCTTTCAAATATCTCTAAACATTTTCCCATCTCAATTGGTTTCCACAAACCAATCTCATCCAAGAGGATAGGAAGGTTTCTAACGGGTGGTGTCCCTAATTCAGTGGTTTGTAGATTCAGATATGTCATCGAAAATAAGTTCTTTCCAATTTTTAAATTAAAAGCATGCTTAGTTTTTATTTAGAATTTTGATTCTAAATTTTTGCCAATGTACTGGTATTTTGGAAATTCCAAATCAATTTGAGGAATGGTTTTGTAAAATCTTCCTCTGTCATAGGACTTTTATCCCTTCAGCATGAACCTCTAGGTGTCTTTAAACGTCACACTTGCTCACCTCTCGGGATCCAACTGACTAAGCCTTAAACAATGTATATCTGGAAGGTTTCATTTATAAGATTTATAGAGCTTCACGTTTAACGGTGACAGACTTTCGATGCCTAATACCCACACTTATTCTTCTTTTGGGACACAAATGATAGAAGCAATCTCCTAAAGGTGGAGTTTGCCTCCAAACTTCTCCTTGCGCGCATTAGCCATATCCTTGCTACTTGCCCTCCCAGGTAGTTGACGATATATACTAGTCAAGTGATGAAAATAGCTCAGCTAATGCAATAGGAATTATAAGTTAGTTTTCTTATCAAGAGTCTATCATAGATCCTAACTACGAATAACACAAGGACACATGAACAATAAAGAAATGATGGATTAAAAAGGCATAAATATACATTGTACATTATGAACAAATACAATGTAAAGAAATATCAAAATGGAAAGAATAGAAATGTCATTACAAGTTAAGGTTGATGGGAGATGGAATCTTCTTCACTCAGACCTCAAGCTTTCACCCGTGGACTAACCAGTGAATAGAAAGAAGTGTTTTGCAGACGGTGGAAAGGCTTCCTTTCCACCAACTCTATAGGGTACGATTTTGGTCATTTGGGTACTATTTTGTCTCTCGCAAGCATCTTGTGGCCTATTCAGGTCTCATTTTCTTGATGGTGATGGAGTCCTTTTTATAGGCAGAAGATTTAGGCCGAAATATTCTAATCTTCTAAGCATGTCAACGTTGAAAGTTGTTTGTTGTAAAGTCATATCAACTTTATCTACCACTTTTTTTCTTCTAGCGAACCTTTTCTCCCCTACTGATAAAGTTTTCTCACGTAGTCTCTAGTCGAGTTCCTTTTCGATTTGCTAACTTCTTCTTTTGTTTCTAATCCTGCATTTAGATGCTCAAATCAGAGTGATATAGATATGGATGCTTATGTAAGGTGTATTTCTAAATATTTATGCATTTACAACATAAGCTACATGTTTTGACACAGGTTCTATGCATTTTTGTCCCAATATTCTATCTAAAAGGGCTATAAAAACTTGTATTTCTACACGTTCATTTAGATTTGTATTTCTATGCATTTTGACACATTTCCTATCCATGTTATGTATTTTTTATACGATCATTTAGATTTGATCGTTCAAATTTGAGTAGTCAAATCTAAACAATCATTTTCAAAATATTTTGGTACAAAATCGTTTATATTTGATATACGATCATTTAAATTTGGGTAGCCAAATCTCAAAGACTTTTTGGTACACGATTGTTTGGATTCGATCCTTTAAATTTGGCTATCCAAATCTAAATGATTTTTTTAAGATTATTTTATCACAAGATTGTTTAGATTTGGCTATTTTTGGTATATGATCATTTAGATTTGACTATTCAATATCCCAACAATTTTTTCATGATCTTAAACAACTAAATAACAATTTATTTTTTTTAAAAAAATAGATCTTTTATATTTGGTCCACGATCTTGAACCAAATAACAGTTTGAAAAAATAAATCAATAATTGCAGAAGAAGAGAAAAAGACGATGAAAATGAAAAGAAAAATTGCATAGGAAAAAAGATGGAAAGAAAGGTCAAACATAAATATTTTAAAAAATTACAGAAGAAGAGAAAGAGAAGAAAGAGGAAAACTATATTAAATTTGTAATTAGGCTTTTTCGATTAGAAATTTATCCTATCGTAATCCCTAAAAACGTAATGTGATTAGTTAAATTGATTAGGATGCTTTCCATCTAATTCAATTAACTAATTTGATATTTAAGACCCTTAGTTTGCTTTTCTAATCAAATGTGCTACACAAAGATAAGGAGTTAGAAATTATACCTTGATAATTGGATGATCAAAATTATATTTGGGGATTCCATTCCTCCTCAACTAAAACATTTTGGTTGATTGCACTTCTATATTTACTCCTTGCACTTTATTCATTTGAATCTCAAACCACACCAACCTTGTTTAATTATTTATCACTTTAACTAAATAATTGACTTTGAAAAAAATAATATTAGTGCTTCCCTACAGATCAACCCAGTCTTACCACTTGTACTACTTAATAGTAATATTATTGATCGGCCATTTACAGACATGGTAAAAGATCATTACATTAATTATTACTCAAACTAAAATAATATATCCAAATATAAACTATTATAAGGGGGTTTTAAAATAGCAAAAAAAGTTATGATAATAGAACCTATGTCACAACATTTTCTAAATTTGCTAAAAATGATGATCGTATGATAGCTATATAATTAATGAATAATGAAATGATTTTTTATACATGTTTGAGTTATTTAATGCAATTTTTGCTATTATAATTTAAATAAGTAACTATAATAGATAACTAATTTTTTACCTTAAAAAGCTTGAAATAGTTTATTATTATTTAGATAATATAGAAGAGGTGATTGAATAAGCACGTAGGCTTTAAATTGGAGCAAAAAATTGAAGATTTACTTCAACCAACAATATTTCATTCTATTTTTACGTTAAGAGTGAAGGGAAAATAAAAGAATGAGAGAGAAATATATTCTGTTATGCCAAACTTGAGTGAGTTCACTCTTTGCGTCCATTGCGACCTTCATTTCACCAAAGTCTAATGTCACCATCAATCCTCCTAATTATATATTTATTGTATCTGTGATGTAAACTTTACATATTTCAAATACGTGGTCTATTTTCATGGTGCCACGTCGCAACTAACTTCTACTTTTCTTTTTGTCCATTTTCCTTATTTTGAATATGTAATATGTACCACGTCCCAAACCAAACTTTCCAAACACTTGCCCTTCTACACAAATTATTGGTACCTGCTGATGTGGTCAACATATAGCTACCAAAAAATTACAATTCATTTTTAGTTTATAGAAAATATTCATTGGCTAAAGAAATAAAAAAAATATTTTGATTTAAAATTTTGTAATTCGTGGGCTGAATAACTTACAATTGTCATGCAAATTATGATCCATTCTCATTTAAGTCAAAAATCAAGTTATTCTTGACAATTTGTGTTTTCCAACCCGCTATCAACAACCAATCTGAGTATAGTTCAATTAGTATAGTATTTGTACTAATTTAAGAATCCGCATATTGTTAGAAAAATGACGGTTTAAGTTGTCTTCAATTAATATTGTTGAGATTAAATTTACTGTCTTTGACTATGCAATAAAATTTTATTCAATTTTCAAAAGCAATTTTGAATAGTTGTCAAATATTTTATTATTTTTAAATGACTTGCTTTCAAAATTAACCACGTGAAAAGTTAAATCAAACTGGACTAAATAATGTTTAAGCTAAGGATCATTAGAACTTAATCCTAATCAATCATCTTTTTGACAATCACGAGGACTTAGTTAAACAACTAATTAATCAACATGCGTTTTCTATTCTTTAGCACTAAAGGGTATTTGTCTAAGTGTTCAGAAGTTCATTGACCAATTTTCAGACACCACCTCCAATAATCGTCACCAACCAATCTTCAATAACCACCTCCTATGACTCCATCGACGAACATTTGATAACCAACTTCAGAGATCACTGTCAACCGACCTTCGGTTGCCACACCGGTCAACCTTAACAAATTTTAATATAAACATTTTTAGTACATATAACAAACCAAAGAAACTTGAATATACAAATTGTTTCCTTCATTTTAGGGGATAATGCTAGTAGTGTGTATATATATCAAATAAACTTCACATAAATACTTTTTTGTACTAATATGTATGTGTGTATGTATATTTAGGCTGTACGTGTAGAGATCCTTAATTTAGTTTAGTAACATTTTTCAGTTTTTATCATTGGTCAATTTAATTTAACTGGCTCGGAAATTAAGAATTTATTTCAAACTTAAAAGTTACAATGGTGAAAAAAAAGTTAGTGACGGTTCACACAAGATTTCTGAAGAAATTTGATTCGTGAGTTGAACTTGAGTTAATGTATTTTTGTTGATTTTGATGTGATGTGGTTCAATCTCTAGAATTTGATCATTTGATTCTCTCTCGATTGGATGCTTACACTTGATTTGAGAAAGTGGAGCATGTGATGTTCTTGAAGTTGGAGTCTTGAAAGAAAGTTTGTATGTTCAAAGAAGCTTCAATCTTCGAGGGCGATCAACTTCAGGAGTTAGAGAGTCTTCTAGCTCTTGAGAGAATTCTCTTTAGACCTCCTGAGTAAAGAAATTTTCAATCTTACAAATGAGGAGAACTCTTCCATTTATAGAGTTATCTGGTGGAATTTATGGGCTTGAGCTTTGTTGGTTCATGGATCATACCTATGGGCGCTTAACCACATAGGTCATATTTTCCTTTGAGCTTAATTAAGCTTATTTTTTGGCACAATTGAACTTAACCCAAATAAATAATATTTAATTGAACCAAAAGAATTAATTTGATACAATGGTTATGATTAAAACACGCAACAATATCAAAATTGGCCAATTTAAATTTTGAATTTTAATTTTGGACACATGTCAATTTTTAATTAGTCCCAAATTCAATTATTTATATTTTTCATCATTAATTTAGTAAATGATGTGGCAATTTGTAATTGGTCTAAACATTTTATGTTCAACAAATGCCCACTTTTCGAGATTTATGCACGTATATGGGTGAATAAATCTCGAACAAGATAAATTTGAAGTCAAAATACAAGCTTTTTTTTTGCCCAATTCAACATATCAAATTAATCAAATTACGAATTTAGTACATGAGTTTGATTCAAATTTGAAATAAGGGTTGGAATATAGTCAAACCTTAATTAATTTGCAAAAAAGGTTCAAGGTTTTATCCAAAAGTTAATTTGATTTGAGGAAAAAGTTTTATATTTAATTTTTAAATAAAATAAAATTTGAAACGTAGCCAAAATTTTAATTTGAAATAAGGATGAAGTTTCTACCATACTTTAATTTGTCTCGAGGATGCACAAAAATTTGGAATGACCAATTTTAATTTGAGATAAAAAAACCCTCAATCTTGAGATAACGTTGAATTTACGATTCCGATTTAAATTTGAGATAAAAATAGGTCATATATACAAGTTAATTTGACTTAGATTTTAAACCCAAATTTTAATTTTAAAATTGGAGATAATATTTAAATATTTTGATTATCTAAAAGAAAATTTTAATTCAAGATTTATCCAAAAAAATTTAAAATAAGATAAGATAATTGGATTATCTTTTCTATTTCTTTTAAACAATAAATATCTTCCTCCTCCTTCTCCCCTTCCTCCTCTTCCTCCTCTACCTCTTCCTCTTTTTTTCTTTTTTTTCTTCTTCATCTTCTTTTTTTTACTCACCAAAATCTTTTTGTTCTAAAAATAACTTATTCCCTTTTTTTGAAGCAAGGGTGTTAAAGCTTGAAGATAGGACACTTAAAGATGGAGCACATTGACCTTGATTGAAGATGAAAGTACACTTAACTTTATCATTATTTTGACTTGAACTTTATGATGGATCACACCAAACATGAAGATGGAGAAGCCTATCAGCTGCAACACATGAAAGATAAAGATGATGATTCTATCGGTCGACACATGAGAGAAGATGAAGATGAATCCTCTCGGGTGTAACACATGGAAGAAGATGAACATAAATCCTCTTGACTGCAACACATGGGAGAAGATGGATATGAATCCTCTTGGTTGTGGCACATGGGAGAAGATGAAGAAGAATCCTCTCAACTGCAACACATGGAAGAAGATGAAGATGAATCCTCCAGCA
The DNA here is from genome assembly GCF_000004075.3 of Cucumis sativus. Classification (NCBI taxonomy): domain Eukaryota; kingdom Viridiplantae; phylum Streptophyta; class Magnoliopsida; order Cucurbitales; family Cucurbitaceae; genus Cucumis; species Cucumis sativus. Next base: position 24,227,367 of record NC_026657.2, read on the forward strand.
CATGGAAGTGAAGATGATGACCCTCTCGACTGCGACACACGAAAGATGAAGATGAATCATTTCAGCTGCGACATATGGAAGAAGATAAAGATGAATCCTCTCGGCTGTGGCACCTTGGAGAAGATGAAGATGAATTCTCTTAGTTGCGGCACCTAGGAGAAGATGAAGATGAATCCTCTCGGTTGCGGCACATGGAAGAAGATGAAGATGAATCCTCTTGACTGCAAGACGTTGAAGATGAGACAAAGGCAAAACTTGAGCATTGTAGGCATCTTCTTGGAGAGGCAGAGGCGGTGCTACAACGTTGTCATCATCATTGAGAGGCAAATGCGAAGTTGCATGATCGTCGTCCTCTCGAAGCTACACCATCGTTATCCTCTCGGAGAGGTGGCACTACAATATCGACGAAGCCTTCAAGCTTAAATATAAGGAATCATCGATGAAGCCTCTAAGCTTGATTTTGAGGCTCTATTTTTTGCATGCACTTAACTTGTATGTAGTCTTGCACAAATTAATGTACATCTTCAATTTATTGCATCACATTATTACTAGGGTTGAACATCTTGGATTTAGGAATTTGCCCCAAATTTGTTATGATTTTCTTCTAGAGGTGAACATCCTTTGAAGAAAAGAATAAAGCCATAACGTTGTTGAAGGTTTTTTTTTACTGGACTAAACTTAAAATTTCCTTTAAGTTGCCTACATACCCTTTATAGTATAGGGATCAAGTCTTAATGTAGTTCAAGTTTTTTTTTTTTTACTTGACTTAACTTACAGTTTTCTTTAAGTTGCCTACATACCCTTTATATTATAGGGATCAAGTTATAACGTAGTTCAAGTTTTTTTTTTTTCCATTCATCTTTTAAGCTCTTGTGGGCTAAGAATACCATGCAGTTCAAGCTCTTGTGATAAGGAGCTTTGCATATTTAGCAGCTTGTATTCCAATCAAGGACTTGTTCACCTTCTTTATTTGTAGAATTGGTGAATATAATAACTTTTTACTTCACTGTCAAGGAACCTTTTGTATTTGTGTCAACAAACAACTTCCTCTTCATGCGTCATGGGACACGCCTGTAAATCTCATTGTTCTTATTTTCTTCATGAAATGGTTTTGCCTTCAAATTTTTCATCTCTCTTTCATGTTGATCATTTGACATCTTTAGACGATCAAAAGGAGATGTTAAAGGTCGATCTTTAGATACTTAGCCTTTTGAAAGTTGAAGTTCTAGTGGAAGTAGACGTTTGCCAATGATTTTCTTCTTCTTTTGTGACCATACTCAATCTTTGAAATACCAAAGATCGAGTAGTTGAAGGCTTGATATGATTAAAGACAGAAGTCCTTTGATTAATTTCATTTGAATTGTCGATATCTTCAAAAGATGCATAATTGTTGTTGATTGCTTCTATGCTAACATAATGACATGCACTAACTTCTAATATTTCCTATAGATGATCATCAAGGAAGCTTCTTGGGAGGAATTCTATCAAAGTTATCAATCGTTGAGGTCAGAAGAAGTCCTTGTCTTTTCCTTTGATAGACTTCGGCTTCCACATCTTCTTGTTTCTTTTCTCATTTTTTATGAGAGTTGCTTCATTTTCCATGCTTCTGATGGAAGTGTGACTTTGTTTGAATGGAATTTGGTTGTCTCCCTTTTTTACGAGTCACCACTATCCATCTTTCACGATCATCTTCAACAGACTTTTCTTTGTTTTGAGAGTTCGTCGTCACGATCTTTTGATGCATGGAATCAAATAAATATAGGTTCAAAAGTATCAAACTGAATTAAGCTTTTTCTTTGATCACAAAGTTGTGTTGATAGTGGAACAATTGAAGTCATCTCGACTGCAACATGATTCGCCTGAGCTGCTTCATCAATATTCAACTTGATCTTTTTTTCACGAGCCAACTTTAGAATTAGCTCCTTCAACATGAAACACTTTCCAACATGATGACTAATGACCTAGTGGTACTTATAGTAATTAGGATCATATACTTTTCTTGCCTTGTTCCAATCGTTTACATTCTCGCAACTGGATAAGTTGTTTGTCTAGCAATTGCTCCAACATGTCTGCAACATCAAAGTTAGAAAATAAGATAAACTTTTTCCTACCTTTTTTTGAGAGTTGGATGACGCTTCTCTTCACTATCATGCTTTCTTTCAATTTTTGTTTCTTTTCTTTTGGAGAAAGATTTCAATGGAGACTTGTGAACAACCATAGACTTATGAATGACACAATTTGCGATCTTTCTAGTTTCATTGATTTCATTCCTCCCTTTTTTTTTTTTTACTTTAGAGATTAAGAAATCTTTAGTTCCCCTATTAATGATGCTCAACTCCATGTCATGGGCGTGAGTAACTAATTATTCAAGTGTATAGGGTTTTATCCCTACAAAATATAGAGAACTTTCACTGCATGCCTTGGGTGTACATCTCCACTGCAGACAGTTCTGTGAGCTTGCTTTTGCAATCCAAGCTTAGAACTCTCCATCAGTTTATGTAGTCAATGACTGGCTCTCTCTTTCGTTGTCTCGTGTTTGTAAGCTCCATTATACTTACAGTGCGTCTGATGCTGTAGAAGCGATTGATGAACTCCTTTTTCAGTTGCTCCCAACGGTCAATGACTTCTGGCTTCAGATTAGTATACCACTCAAAATCATTTTCATTCGAGCTTCGAACAAACTGTCTGACTTGTTGATCTCCTTTTGATCTTGCGTTCTCGCATGTTTCGACGAAGTGAGCAATCTGTTGCTTTGGATTGCCTTTTTGATCGATTTGTTGGAACTTTGGAGGTTAGTACCCAACAGGCATTCACAGGTCATTGATTCTCTTGGTATATGGCTTGAAGTACACAAAAGAAGTTTGTGGTGGTCCTTCATATTGAGGGCTCATGCAACTTGTGATCATATCCTGCAGTTGTTGGACTGACAATGAGGTGAGGGAGATAAATTGTTGTGTCTGATTTTTCTGCAATATAGCTTTTCCTTTATCATCAACTTTGGCAGCATGAGTTTTGCTCGACTCAGCAGTTTCACAAGCTTTCATTTGATCTTTCATTGCAGTGATTGAATGATCTCGCTTATCGATAACTTTCATTAGAAAATTTATTTTTCTCTCCATCTCTACTATGGTAGCCTCAATAGTTACATCAGTCATCATGACATACACTACTTCAAGGTCTGATTCTTACAATGATAGATCAGAAGCAAGAGTAGAGTTGTCGAACAAAGAACTTCTTCTTCTGATGATCTCACCTTTAGGAGATTCCATCAATTGCTTAAGGCTCCTCTACGCGATGACAGAACCTTGATCTTGCTCCTAGATGATACCTTTTGAATGACTGCGGAAGACATGGCTTGTGTAAGCGTTGCTTGAAACAGAAGATTTAGATGCAACTTTCTTTAGTGCCATTAGTTAGTTTATTGATTTGAGTTTTGAGAGAGAGATGAGAGGTAGAGAGGTCGTACTAGATGTGCCAATTTGTTCACACGAGATTTTCGGAGAAATTTGATTCATGGAGTTGAACTTGAGTTGATGTTGTATTTTTGTTTTTGATGCGATGTGGTTCGATCTACAGAATTTGATCTTTTGATTCTCTCTCGATTGGATGCTTACGCTTGATTTGAAGAAGCAGAACATGTGATGTTCTTGAAGCAGAACACGTGATGTTCTTGAAGTTGGAATCTTGGAAGAAAATTTGTATCATCAAATAAGCTTCAATATTCGAGGGGAATCGACTTGAGGAGTTAGGGCAATTCTTCTAGCTCTTGAAAGAATTATCTCTAGACCTTCTAGAGTAAACATTTTCAACCCTTATAAATGAAGAGAATTTTGCTAATTCTAGAATTCTTTGGTGGGCTTTATGGGGTTGAGCTCAATTAAACTTAATTTTTTTTGACACAACTGAACTTAGCCAAGTAAATAATATTTAGGGATAGCTGCAAATTTAGCAATTAAATTCAAAATAATTAAGTATATATCAACATTTTAAAAAAATTGCAAATATAGCAAAATTTGTCAAATTCTATCAATGATAGAGTCTATTACCGATAGATCATACGAGTCTATCAGTGATACAAGTCTATCAGCGATAGTTTTGCTATATTCACAATTTTTTTAAATGTTGATATATCCTTAATTATTATTCCTCAAATGGCCATAAATTACAATTACCCTAATATTTAATTGAACAAAAATAATTAACTTGATCCAACGGTTATGATGAAAACACGTGACATTATTAGAATTGGCCAATTTACATTTTCAATTTTAATTTGGAACACATGTCAATTTTTTAATTAGTCCCAAATTCAATTGTTTGTACTTTTCATCGTTAATCTTTGTAGATCCGTCCCCCACCTCTGTCGGACACTCGCAAGAATCTCGAGTTTGAAACTTATGCAGTAGATTGATGGTCTCAAGGATTAACGAAATAGTTCTTGCTCATTTTAATCCTGGGTAAGTCAAGTTATTTTATTACTTGCATTGCAAAAAACTAGTACTAATATTTTGTATAATTCATTGGGCACTGCTGGCCATAAATGTGTATGATGATACAATATTTTACCTCGACTCACTAAGGACAACATCGAAGTCAACTATAAGATATGTCACCAACACGTAAGTTAATCTAGTATTTCATTTAGTGTTGATTCTTATATGCATGTACACAATATTTAAACTATTTGTTCAATCTTATCTTGTCAAAACAGAGCAATAGTGATGTTTCAGTCACAAAAGAACATTAAAAAAAAGTAGAAAATAAACTTTATGGCGAACAGTAAAGGCAAGTATCAACTTTTAAAGTCATTATATTTTTGTAGACTACTAGCAATTAGGATTACTTTGTTATTCAAATTTGTTGCTTTTATATAGTGTCCACTACAAGTCGGGAGTACTGAGTGTGGATACTACGTGATGAGGTATATGAGAGAAATTGTGACTAGGGGAAGCATTGTCATATCCGATGCGGTATGTTAAATATCAAACTATTGGTTTATTTGTATAGTCAGTTAATTCATTTAATTTATTTTGCATGTTTATAGATTGATACACGAAGATCATACTCACAGGCAGAACTAGACGAGGTGCAAGTTGAGTTAGCTGACTTTTTGGGTTCTTACATATGATTATGACCAATATTTTGTGATTCTAAAGTGGAAATTTTTTGTTGTGTCGCTTCTTTATGACCCTAAACTTTATGTATACAAACTTTAGCCGATAATTCTTTTGAATTGTTCATATGGAGGAGGAGGTGGGGGGGGGGGGTTCATTCGTATATACTTTTGATTATTGTTATAGCTAGCATGTTTTGTGACTTTCTAAGTTGATTTGGATTCATGACAATGTAATGTCATATGAAATCTAAAGCCTATTTCATTATGTATATGTAAAGTCTTGGAATTGAATATATATGGTGAATGATTTTATTTATATATGTTTCAGATTTGAAACTATATTTGATGATATCTATGAAACTGTTGCTGGACAATTACAGGACAATTACACGACAATCAGAATATATTTTTTTCCATTACAGCATAATTCAATTACAATTTCTTTTTTTAAAAAAAAATTAAAAAATGCTTGACGATTTAAAAATGTCATGAACAATTGCAAGCTTGACGGCTTTAAACTGTCATGAACAATTGCATTTTTGACAGTTGACAAATATCAAGAACAATTATATTCTTAACAGTTTAAAATGTCATGAATATTAAAATTCTTGACGGGTTTAAAATGTCATAAACCAATTCATCCTTGACGGCTTTAAAATGTCATAAACAATACCATTCTTGACGGTTCTAAAACGTCATGAACATAAGTATATTTGACGTTTATAAAACGTCAACGTTCACTATTCTTGACGTTTAATCAACCGTCAAGAACTTTGCCTTTCTTGACGCTAGCTTCAACGACGTTTTTAAAACCGTCAAGAGAGTCGTCTCTTGACAATTTAAAAACGTCAAGAGAGCCTATTTTTGTAGTAGTGTGGTTCTCATGATTTGAAAATTGATTTTACTTCATTAGATTGTTAATTTCTTTCCATATAAGTCAATCATTTTTCAGTCACAATTTTTTTTCAATATATCGAAGTATATAATATTCTTTTTCATAAATAACATCATGAGCAATATTTCATGATTTATTTTGAAATATCCATATTCTTATGAAATATCCATATTCTTTACGGAGTCATTGATTGATTATTTCTTTTTTGAAGAATATATATCTTTGGAACGACCCATTTGTCTATCACACTTCAGATGTGTTGCAAACCAATTGTAGTGATGACAACTTATTGCATCGAGATATTAATCTTAGATGATGTATTTGCAACCATTATTTATAACTTGTCCACTTTCTTACAACTGTAAATGTTCTGTAGATGCATCTAACTTTTGATTTTTACCATTTTATAAATAATTTATCTTTTGAACTTCTAGTTTAAATTAATATGTATGAGGATTAAAACGAGATAATACTTATGTGTTTCATTCAATTTATTTTTCTAACTTCTTTCTTAATTTCTTTGCTTAAATTTGGTCGAAGATTTTTCTCATTAATGAGAAGTAGCAAATTATATAGTAAATACATCACCCATCAAGATAAAAGTATGGGTGGATCTATTAATGGGTCAGGAGGGCACATACCCCCTCACATTTCCGATTTTTGTATTTTTAATATTAATTTTAAAGTGTTAAACTACAATATATGTTAAATAATATTCTATGTTTACTATATTTTGCATTTTGTATAGTGGTTGTGTCCTTCTTTAAAACCCTAGATCTTGAGTTTAAATCTCGTCCACTACAATTATTTTTTTTTATTATTAATAGTGTCCCCTACATATGATTTCAAACGGGATTCATATACAAAATGAGTATACACCAATGGCGGATTTATGTGCCCCTCATTTTATCAATTTTTGTATTTTATTATTAATTTTGAAGTGTTAGCTTTTATTTGCTTAAATTTTGCTTCTGCCGTAGAATTATTTTTACGAAATAGTTTTTCTTCCAAATATCAATAATTTTTTTCCTCAAATATCAAATTTCTTCCTAAATTATTACAAAATAGATTTTATTCAAAACATCAATCAATTTCTTTATCAAATATCAATAATTTTCTTTCCCTAAATATCATAAATGTCTCCTAAACTTTAATGATTTCCTAAAAGAAAGATATCAAATTTCTTCCTAAATTTCAACGATTTTCCGAAAGAAAGATAATTTGATTTTCTAGAAGGAAGACAATTTTTTAAAAAGAGGGAAAAAACAGATATATAACCCTAACTTATTTCCTAAACCTCATTTGTTATCTAACAAATTGCTACAAATGTAGTGAATATTATTGGAGCATCAGTGAAACGTCGAGATATCTTTTTTAACATTTTTAGTGTGTTTATTATATAATGCCTGGTGCCTCCTATGTAAAATTTATGGATCCACTACTAGACTATACACTTTGTGTATATGTATCACATTTGGGTTTTAATCATAAACTCATTAGCTATTAGCGTAGAGCATACACAATAAACATGATCTCACACCGATTTAGAAGTTTTGCTATTTGATCATAAACTAAAGGAGATTCAACCCTTATCCCAATTATCATTGAAATTGTTCACTTTGAAATTGTTCACTTGGTTCGAATATTACGTATATACATAATAATTTTGGAACGAATGCATGGCACATATTATTATTAGGAACATACCACATATTATTATTATTATCAATTTCTCTAGTTGATATTCTATCCCTTCCAAATGTACTAATTTCTCTTTGATTTAGAAGAGAAAAAAAATATATCAATAGTAAATTTGCTCATATGGGCAAAATAATATTTCGTTTTCAAAATGTCGTATTTGAATTTTGGATGTACTGTCTGCCTAAGTATAACATGCATAAATGTATTACATCCCAAAACAAAAATATTAATTATATTTTTTTATTCTCTTTCAGATATTCAAAAGAAATCTAAGTATCTTATTCATATATAAATGAGTAAAAACGAATAATTATCTCTTCAAGAGATTGTAAGAAACATGTAACATTCCAAATACTATCATATTTACCAGGTCAAAATAAAAGTTATGATTTCCTTCCAGAGATGCAAATAAATTCTAAATTGGTTTCCACACACATCTTCTTTGTATCTTTATCAAGAATTTACTTTTTCAAATAGACTCTTAATGTACACCAAAACAAGATTATTATATCTTATTATAAGTTGCATTTTGAAAAATGATCATGTAAATATGTGTTATTCTAATATAATAATTACTTATTCCTCTATTAAATTATTTAGTGGAAGTTCATCGTTTTTTATTCAAGATCAGAATATTAGATAAATATTCATTACAATGTTTCAAACTTTCTTTCTAATGTTGCTAATGCAAGACATTGACATGTTTGATATATGCTTATTATTTTATAAGCATTTATTATTTGAAAGATAAAATAATATATTATTAAAAGAAAATCTGAATGAATAAAAGATAAATATTACAAAAAGATTGGTTAAGAAAAATACAATCCAATTAATTAACAAAGCAAATATCCTAATTTAATTTTTCATGAATAACAAATATATTCTAAGATATAAAAACTATAAACTAATTAGGAAAACATCTCAATCAAATATTTTAAATAGAAGATTAAATTTAAAAGTAAGATGCAATAATTTGCAATTTATGATAGATTTTAATCTAAATGCATGGCATGCATATTCTATGCCACAATAATAATCACATACTTATATAATGGTTAGTTCCAAGAGATTGAAGACGATTCTTAAACTACACTAATTAGAATTTAGATCTCAAAACCATAATTTTTTTTGTTTGCTGACTGAACGATGTATTTCCACACCCAAATACGTACCAAATAAATTTATCAAATTCACACACCAAGCACAAGTAGCACATGTTACAGTGGCAAGCATAGGTTGAACTTAAGAAGCACAATAATTTATCTAACATACTAGCCTAGTTCCATCTCCATGGGAGGTTTTGAGATTGAAACTCGTGGTAAGAAAACTAAATTGCATGAAACGAAAGTATATTGTTGATTTTCTATTTTCAAAGAGTCTAGCTTGTGGTTATATTGATCGATCACTCCCAATTCAAAAAACGACTTCATGGAATTATCATTAATCACTACAAAAAAATTATTATTCAATGATAAAGTTTTATTGGTGCAAGTAATTTTTTTCGATAAATGATCATCTTAAGCAACGCCAAAAAAAAATTGTTACATAATATTATTATTAGCAACATATTTTTAATGTGAGAGTCACTAAAATAATTAGTAACACAACAACAAATAATGTCACTAAAGGGTTAAATAGTTTAACAACAAGTAAAAATGTTGTTAAAATTCACCAAAATTTCCCTTTTTTAATTTTCCTCCAACTTTTCATTTAATAATTTATTAAATTTATTTTTATGTAATCCCCTGATTTCTCTTCATCTTCCACAACAAAAAACCCCAAATCCTCAACCTTCTCCATCTCATCGGTCGGCCACGTTTTGGCCAACGACAATTCACAACAACCCACGTTTCGGTGGCCACCACACAGAAGCTCTCACATTTCGGTCGGTTCACTCCTTGTCGTCTTCTCATCGACGGTGATCCAGGACTGATGGCAACCCATTGCTAACAGCGACCTACGACCCACGACGACACACAGAAGCTCATGTTTAGGGTAATGATTTTTTTATGTACTTTAATTCCGAAGCCTATAATTTTTTGATGACTGAATCGGTTCATAACAGAATTAAAGTAGAAAGTTCATATCCACTCAGTACCGTTCTAGAACTCACCTGGACTCAATGTAATCTCACCTATTCTAGAACTCACTTGGACTCAATGTAATCTCACCTTGAAGAACGCTTTTAAGGTTTGTCTCAGTTTCTCACACCAACAAAAGGTATAATTAAATATTTATAAATTGGTTTTTGAACGATAATCACTTTGGGTCCTATTTATTGCTTTGAGCTTTAATTGTGTACCATTTATTATAGGTGGCCTCGCAGCTTTGTTATTCAATTCACAACAAAGCCTGAAGAAATGCCCACCATGTTGTTTACCTAACTCTCCTTCCTCTGTACAGATAGATTGTGTAGCCTATTTTATTATGGACTTTTCATTCATTATTTTGTGTGATATTTTGTAATTTACATATAGGTTTCTTCTATACCCTTTGAATTTATAACTTAAGTACTTTAAGCGTTGTACATATAGAAGTTGAATAAATTTAAATTAGATAAATTTATTATGAATCAAAGGCATTGATTCGTTTTTAAAAGAAACTATATGAATTTTTAGTGACACACTTTAATACGTTGCAAAAGATGTTTATAACAGTCACAAATTACAACATTATTTGTCACTAAAATATCACCTTTAGTAGTAAGTGCAATACATCACTATAAAAAATAAGTAGTGACATAAAATATGTTACTAAAAGTAAGCTTTTAGTAACGCACAAACGTCACTAAAAGTATATCTTTTGCGACGCATAATGTTTGTTTCTATATAACTTTTCACCTAACCAATTTCATTACATATGATAAGTAAATTGTCCAAGGGTTCTAATTATTCTAATTTAGTATGAGTAAGAATGCATAATTGAATTTTCTAATATAGTATTAAGTTCAAGGGATTCTTCGGTGGAATACCTAATTTTCATGCGTCTAATTGACATTCATTTATGTACAATCCTAGGTTCGTTAGAACAATGCTCATCAAATAGCATAACATAGCAAGCTAACCTAACCTATTACTTCTAATTAAATGATCTTATCAAAATTGTCACGAACAAAATATTCAAATGAAAGTAGAAGTCATACATTCTCCATGTATTCGAACATATAACAAATAATCAATCAATAATATAATATATAACAAATAATCAATCAATAATATAATTTAAACCAAAATTACAATAGAAACATGTTCAAAACCCTTGTAAGTTCAAAGGAATAAAAGGAAATTTCTACAAACCAAAACTAGAACGAACTACCTTATCCTCCCATTCACATATTGGATGATGACGGAGTATTCAAGAACTCAAACATGATGAAAGAGGTAAGAAAAAAGAGAGAAAACAAATTTAGAATGGCTGAAATTGGAGAAACCTTCGGCTGGTGGCACAAGGCACACAAGGCACACAAGGCGCAAGTTTGCCTTACAACACCACACAAGGCACTGTGGGGAGGAATAATCCCTTCTGCCAAATGGGCCTCTTTTGATCACCCTTGTTGACACCATATTTGTCCAATTAGCTCTCAATCTGTGAGACCCCTTTTTAAGTTGGATAAAGAAGTAAAATTCAGATAAATATTAAGAAGTCGGTGTTTGAATAAATCTGCGAAAAAGATTAAGCGATAAAATCTTTTATAGTTAAGTATACGTTTTGACGATTAAGTGGGTAGTTCGCGAAAGAAGTTGTGTGATAAGAAGAGAAAAAATATTCGCGTAAGTTAAGAAGTGAAAGTTTTGAGTGTTAGAATAGAAGTTTTGGTGATCTTCGCAAGAAAAACCAAGTGTTTCGCGGAGAAGAAGTCTGCGAGAAAGTCTTGGAGTTTAAGTTCGCAATAAGGGTTCTATTAAACTAAAAGTTGGTTAGTTCACATGGAATGTTTCTTATAGTAAAAATATAATTGCGTGATAAGGTTATTCGTGAGAAATGTTAAGTGATTGAAATTTTCACGGTTTGGGTTAGGCGGAAAGCAAGGTCTGATGATGAAAATGTCAAATCTGGTTTGACAATGGTTAACGTGTAATATTAAAGATTTAAACATGACTAGGTTGAATATTAAATTTACATGTGTGAAGTTTTAGTAGGAGCTGACAAATTGAGAAGAGTTTATGCATGACTAAAGTTTAAGGGCTCTATAAATAAGAGGATTTGAGTAACTATGGAGGGGATGATGAGAGTTTTGTTGAAATGTTGAAGTGCTACTAGTTTAGCCACGCAAGAAGATGCTCGTGAGAAGGACTTCTTTAATAAAATTTGGTGAGTGACTTTTTTAAATGTTTTTATGTTAAAATCTTTCTTGTGATTTTCCTTTACTTCTTTGAAAGATGATTTCAAATGAGAATGTGTTTTAAAAAGAGATTTCTATAAAAAGTTTATATGTGCTCAATAATGGTTTATAATGTTAAAGCTTGATTTGATGATTATGATTTCAATACTACGAAATGGTTTTCAAATCGTTAGTTGATTCCTTAAGATGATGCTAACTTTTGTGTGCACATAAAGAGTCAAGACCACCATGGGGTGTACGGACTACATGGTGATAAGAAGCTGGTTTATGCGTTGAAAGGAGCTTATAAAGCTTAGCGGCATGAGCAACAAGGATGAATCAGTATGTTCTCGGATTCTGTTGATACAATGGTCCAATGCAAGGTAATGAGACCAAGCTAGAGAACGATTTGGGATCCTTGGTGAAAGGAATGACTGTTAACTTGTGTGTTTATGTGAAATTGTTATGTTATAAATATGTTTGTTAAATATAAAGAAAGGTTTATGCAAAATAACATGTCATGTGTTTGTTAAGTTTGAATATATACTTACCCGACACAAATATTTCATGATATACATGTCATACACCTAAAATTTAACACCAAAAAGTTTTACCATGGAATGTCATACCTAATAACCCAACTTGAAACCAAAAGTTTGATTCTTCGTTAACTTCTAACTAAATACAATTGCAAATTTACCTATTCGGTACTTCTACCATAGTATGAGGATAAAGTGCATACAACTTTTATCGAACGTAAAAGAATACGGGTAAGGTTTTCCGATTTGATCAAATCAAATTGAAAACTAATATCAAATATTCCTTAACAATCAATTTCACAATGCACGTATAGTGCATACTTGGTTAAAATAGAATACTTACCTTCCTTTAAACTTTATGTTTAAATTCAAGAAAGATGAATGGTGATGGTGACAAAATCAATGATAAATACACCGAACACATACATATGACCAAATCACCAAAAATAAAATACTCATTATATTGAACGAAATTTTAAATACCTAAAAAATTATGGAGAAACTTCGAGCAGTCTTTAGTATAAATTGAAATCAATTTATACCAAATCTTCAAGGTACAGTGGTAAAGACTTGTGTTGATAACTTATGATAAAATAATTAAAGACCAGTATGAACAATAACAATGAATAAAACAAAAGAGGAAAGTAGAGACGAGCGAAAATAAAGAATAACAATTGAACTAATCAATTGTATTGTATACTACAAAAGCATCATATACCACTATTTATAAGATATGTCCTGGTATATGTTACAATATAGAATTCAATAGGGTGTATGTTATAATTACGTGCAATTGAATGAGAACAAAATTAAAATTGATAACCTAGGTTGGTTGTGAATATCTACGTTTATAATATATTACTATATTTAATATTACTTTGGTTTTTTTATTAATAATTTTAATTTAATAATTAACTATAGTTATTAATTAAATGTGATAAATCCTAACTTATTAAATTGAATAACTTTTTTAGCAATGCCATAAATTTGATACAATATAGCTAATATACTTATAGTTTTATCAAATAGTTGATGACCTTAATTTAATATATTTTAATATTAAAAATGAATAAATAAAATATTTCATTCAATCGATTGATATATAGAATAATGAAGTTATCACGCCCCAATCCAAATATCACTTTTCGCAATCAGATGGGAATGTGCCACCTAGTCATTCAATGCATACTTGCGAGATGACGCGCTAAGCACCTAATAAGTGGAACAAGTTCTTTCTCTCGACTTATTGTAGCGGAAAACAACTTGTTAATCTTAACTTCACTGCCTAACACTTGAACTTAAATCATCTTATAGGCAATGAGCACAAGTTAAACACAGTGGAAGTCTTTACAACCTTTAAACTTACTCCGTCCCTTAGTACATTTTACGTAGTACAACTCAACCATTAACTCCTAGGCGAAAACTTAAAAGGATACAAAAGCAGCGGAATAACTTAACTTCTTCTCTTTATTAACTTAACCATTAAAAAGTACAAAATACAAGTCACAACTCTTAACCATTGCTTACATGAAACAAAACCATGTCTGGTCTCTACGCCTCCTTCATTCACCGCCTAATGCTGCTCTATGTAGCAGTGTTTCAAAGTATTACACTATACTCGCGTCCTTTTTCTTTTTTGTCATCTTCAATCCAACCCAAGGACTTCCTTCAGATCTTTTTTTCTCCTTCTTTGCCGCTTCAATTACTTGTTTGAGGTAGGGCACCTAAAGGTGTAAAGTTCTCATTCCCTTTTTCACATTGGTCACCCATCAACCCTAACTTAGAACATAATCTTCAAGGCTTCTTTTCCCTGCCTCAGTTTTTTTACTATTGTATTCTAGTTATTAATTTTACGACGGATCTTATGTGTATCGTGTTTTAATTTTAATTTTAACGAATTCTATATATTTTTATCTTTTACCTAATTAAATTATATCTAAGCTAAAAGCATTAACAAAAATGTTAGAAATGGTAACTCAAAGAAGATGAAAAAGAAGAAACAAGCATCAATTTTTTTTGTTGTTTTTATTTCTTTTTTTCAAGAAATAGGAAAAGAAAATATTTCTTAAAACCTATAGTCTCATTTCTTTGTTATTTTATTGTTTTAAAAAAGAACAAAAAGCAACACGTTTTCTTATTATTCTAATTATAAGATTTCATAATAATGGTAGAAAATAATAAATTTTGAATGAAAAAGAATTTGAATAGACTGGTTTGACAAAATTATTTTGTCCTCTAGGTTGTATTTTAAATTTCTACGGCCACCTCCAATTAATTAAATAGACGGTTGGTGATCGCATTTATTCATATACTCATACTTTATCTAACACTTAGGATTCAGCAAATTTTTTAATTAAAGATAAACATATATATATATATATAATTTTCTTCTTTTTAAGGATACTGTATGAAACCAACGTATGTGTAGCTTAATTGATATAGACGAAAGGGTTTGTACACAAAAATTATCCTTTTACCACACGTGCAATAAGTTTAGTAAAAGAAATAAAAGATATTGTATTGGCAGCAATAGAAATATTGAATCCCACGCCCTCCCACTTCCAAAGAAAATCAAACAAACGTTAATAAAGGAACTAAGGACCATCAAAACCGCAAGAAGAACAAACGCACCCCAATCTCTTATTATCCCAAACTAACCATATATACAAATCTTTTTTAAATTTAGTTCCAGATGATAATTAATATATTATTAGTCAAAATATTATCATAATTTTATAATTACCAATCCAACAATGTATTAAGACATATATTTAAGGCACTCCAAATGAAATTGAGATTTTATTTCTCTGTCCATTTCAAAATCTGTAATGATTATTTCTAGGCATTGAATTGCCTGTAAAGATATGAGTGTAGTTTGTAAGGATATGAGTATCAACTATAGTTTTTTAAAAAATGTCACAATTGGTCTTCTCACGACAAAAAATAAGTATAAAAAATGAAATAGATAGGACAATCATAAAATGTCACTGTCAAGGATACTATGACGTACAACTATTGTCATCAATTGGCCCCAAATTGGATATTTTCAGTAGCTTTATGCTACGACCGACAGACATATATATGGACAGGTGATACAAATACAATGATTTATTAATTTTAAAATAAACTATGATATGGATACGTATGTCTAACGGTAAATCATTATAAAATATATGAAAAATTATATTAAAGGAAAAAAATTTAGAAAAAAATAGCTCAAAACACCTATTTTTTTCGTATTACAAATTTGATAAATATGATTCTAATCAACCTAATCAGATAGTAATATGATGATAGTCTATTTTTAAATTTGTTATTTTTATAATTTTGAAAATATAATTGACATGAGCTTTATTATCATAATTTTTTTTTTTTTTTTTTGCTATTTTTGTGAACTCGGTTGTATATATTTGCATAGAGACACATAATTTAATTATTCTACAATGAAGAAGAGGTTGAGTTTATGGAAGGATTTGATGCTTAATTTTGAAAGAGATACACAAACTAGGACCAGAAAATGAGAAAAATGTGATTTTAGGGCTTTTTTTTAATTAAAATTTTCTATATACTTTTTTTTCATCCAGTTTGCTAGTAATTATTGTCATTTCTTTTTTCTTTTTAAGAAAAACAATAAGTGAACTATAAATTTTAAGGTTAAAATTCATCTCAAATATACGTATTTGGAAGAAAAGAGACACATATCTGAAATTAAAAAAAAAAGTAAAATACTCCATCTCATGCGGCTAACATGTACTTACCACTTATATGGACGTATTATTAGTATCAATAGTATGTATATGATATCGATTCTCTACCCATTTTGAAGTAGATGTGCTTTTTAGACGTTATGTATATTGAAGATAGTTATAAAATGTCAAAAAATATTGTACAGTGACATGTTTTTCCTCTAAAGAATATTTAAACCATTACAAGTATTTTATGTCAACAAATTTTTATTACATGTCTCGATAGTTCTGACAGTTTTATATATTTTTGACAGATTTATATATATTTGTCCCCAAAGAAGGCAAACTAGTAACTATGTAATTTTTTTCAAAGAAACTAAATACAATGTATTTCTATGAGTAACTACATTACAACAATTTTTTTCACTAATCAAACATCAATCACTTGCTTGACAATTTCTCCACTTTAACGAGCTTATGCAAGACCTAGTAAAAACAATACAACTGTCACACCCCTAACTGTAATACGATCAAAACGACGAAGTAAAGGGAAAAAGGTGTGACTTAGTAGTTATAGCCTTGAAATTTTCTTATAGACTAATTCAACCTCAAAACCTTTTAAATACTAAGAGAAAACATAATGCAACCGAAGTCGTATTGAACACCAAACACTTTCTTAATGTGAAAAACTTAATGCGATAAATTTACCCAAAACTTACACTTTATTAATAATAGACGTTTAATACAACAATGTATGGAAACAACTCTTAACTAAAAGTTACAATAAATAAACTCGTAAATGCCTAGTAGCTACCTTTCCCATCTCGCCGCCAAACTTTGAGCTTTATTCTCTACTTAGCCTATACGCTTAATCCTGGAAAATTTATTTTGAAAACGTCAGTCGAATGACTCAGTGTGGTTTTATAAAAACCTTTCGCAATACATTTTCTTAGTTATTTCACAAAAATAATATCAAACCCCCAGGCGAATGAAAATTTCAAACCGTCATGCGATTCCGATCATCTCGTCTCGTTTTCGATCATTGCCATCGTGGAAAAACATCGTTCATCTCCAAATGTTCACCATCTTCGAACGTCGTTCATCTCCAAAGTCGATCATCTCCAGATGTCGTTCACCAACAATCATCGCCCACCAAGTCTTGAGACTCAAAGTACGGTGTAATTTTTTTTGTTCTTTTTGTTAAAAGGCGTGATTTTCTTTTTCTAAATTTTTAAATAACCCATCAACTCATACACATGAATTTCACTATTTAACTTATGTTGTTTGTCTCTATGTAGCAATACAATCTTCAATCGCAAGCCTTAATAATCTCTCCTCCCCTCAATCACTCACTCGCCCTACTTCCAGGTTTGTCCATTCTAGGTTTTCTTCAGTTACGCTTGCTATAATCTCAATTGTGTATATATATATGGCTTAGTATATATCTTTCATAGTTCGAAAATAAACCCTATGTTATTTTATCTGATTTCATAAGCATGATTTTCTTATCCTTGGGAAACATGACCATGATTTTGAGAAATTTTTTCTATTAATGATTTTAGGAGCATTTACAGTGTTTACTGATATCCTCATTTTATATTATGGATATCTATGTGGACATTTTAAATTTTGGAATTAGTTGTTTGAAATGTTTGGAATGAATGTATGATCTTGTGTTAGATTTCATCTATAGTAGGATATGAAGACCTCGTGAGGAATTGTTTTAGCTTTCTTTTTTGGCTAACCTACTGTCACTTGACTTGATTAGGTGGGACTCAAGTACGAATATTGGCTAGTTTGATGGTCATTCTAGGCAGGTTTTAAGTTGTGCATTTAAACAAACAAGACCCTTTCACATTTCCACCTACAAGAGGATTTCCAGTGAATTATTATGAAGGACCACCATTTAGATTTAAGCTATCTCTTAGGTTTGTTGATTGTTATTCTTTCTAAATGTAGGCCATCTGTACTTCCCTTCCATATTGATTGATGACATTATAACGAATTTCAATTGCATTTAGCTGGAGTCTGTTACTTTCTGAACTTAGTGCTGATAATGGTCATTGGAAGCATGAAAGTTTGTGTTGCTAGTTTCTAGAGTTGCTTTTGACTTGTAGTGTTTGTAGTTATGTAATATTGAAATATTTTAGGCCAGACTTTGAGGAGCTAAAATAATGGATGTTGAAGCCAAAAGTAGTATTAACGATACCTTTTTTGCAGCCAAAGTGTGGATGTAAAGTTGATCAAGAAACAAAGAGATTTTACTCAAAAAAGAAAAATACTTAGGTGTATCCTAGAATACACTCATTTTTGTGCATTCCCATATGGACATACAAATCTTCATTTTTCTTTGTATGTGTGATAAGAATGAGATGAACAAAGATGAGTGCATTATTGCTGTTAAGATATCATACAAATCTTCATCTTTGTCTCATACTTTGAAGAACTTGAATGAATGATTAATCTCTCTATGTACTTCCAAGCTTATTTTCTTGTAATGAGAGATATTATATCAGTGGATATATTAATGCTTTAAATTTTTCTTTTTTATTTTCTCTGCACTGTCTCTTTAGACTAGCAAATAAGTTAATCATGTCTGATAAAATGATGCTTCCAATTGCAATGAGATAAGAATATTGTTCTTACATTTGAGAGTTGTCATGTCAACTTCTGTGTTTCTCAACTATCTCATGGGATAATGACATAACCTTTACTACATTTAGTTGACAACAAAACTTATATTAAATTTTAGGTAGGTAACCACCATATCTTAAACATATTCCTTCTATGCTCTTTACTATCTATGCTAGCTCTTATTAACTACTATGCCAACCTTTTTTTCCTATTCTTACCATCTTAGAAATTGTCGAAAGTAGGGAATTAAAATTGAAGGTGTTATAACTTCCCTTTTTTTGTTTGTTCCTTATTGAATGAAAGCCTATTGTTCAATTAAAATTCTGGCTGTGTGGACTCTTCATCCTATTCTGCAACTTAAATGATTATGCAATTTCTGTAATGCAACTCTTCATCCTAGATCTTTCAATGTTTGCATCAGGAGATCTCAACCGAGAAGCTGTTGTCTAGGATCATATATCCGGAGAGGTAGTTTATGGCCTTCCTAAAGTACTTTGCTTTAGACTTGGCATGACTTAGACAGGTTTTCGGTTTAAATTATTCTATAGTTGACTGCTTGAAGTGGAAGAGTGAAAGACTAGATGGGATATGGCCTTTTTATTATACCGGTATTTATTTACTTTGCAGGTTAAACTTAAGAGTATGTTGTATCATACTGCTCGGATAAATTGTCTCGCTTGGTCTCCTGATATCACTAAGGTTGTGATTGGTTCATTAGATATCATGTGTCATCATATATGAAATTGACAAACCTGCATCCAACTGACTAACAATAAATGGAGCTCATTTGGGTGGGGTGTACGTCTAACAATAAAGGGAGCTCATTCGTTTCAAATATGATTGGAAATGTTCGAATTAAAGTTATGGTTGTTGTTCTCTTCTGTTGTGTTTATTTTTCACTGTGCATCATCATTCATTGGTTGAGTATACCCATTAGAGTTATCTTGTGTTACACCATTTTTGATGGACCTGTTGGATCGGTATGACAACCCTAGAGGGGGGTGAATAGGGTTTAAATAAACCTTTTGAGAAATAAAAAGTAAAATAAACTAATTAGATACTTTTTAAATTTAAATAAAGAACTTTGTAAACTTTGTTAAATAACAAGATTGATAAAAATATATGAATGGAAGTATGCAATCAAACTCAACCAATAAGAGTATGTAACTAAAATTAAATTAAAAAATAATTAGAAAAGAGTTAGAGAAGAAGACACCGTAATTTTATAGTGGTTCGGTTAAACTCAACCTACATCCACTTTCCCAAGCACCTCTTGGGATTTTGATTGAAAATCTTCTTTGGACTCTTTCCACGGATTTGAGCCGAACCGATTCTTGCTCCTTTTTCGGGTTCAAGAGCAAACCCGATCCTTTCCACGGGTTAGGATCCAACCGTTACAATATGTTGAAGTTTTTAAATCACACAAAAGAAAACTCTCTAAAAGAGTGAGTATACAATTTGAAGCTCACAAATTTAATCCTCACAATACAATAAGAAGCTCTCAAGAATAAGATGAAAAGAATAAAAATTGGAAGCTTTAGAGAGAATAACAATGTTGGCTTTTTGCTTGAGGATTGTAAAGATTTTGTGATCTTGTGTAAATGTGAAGTATTTAAAAAGAGAGGAAAGATAAATTCAAAATCATTTGGGTCATTAGATATAAGTAAAAGAAAAATGAATGGTTGAGATTTAAACTTAATTAGCCGTTAGACACAATACAAATAATAATATAATAATAATGTCTTTTCAAAATACTTTGTTTAAAAAGAAATCAATAAAGCAACTTCACCCTCTTTTAAAAAAACTAGCCGTTAGACACAAGAAAAAATAATAATATTAAAATCATTTTCCTTTTAAATTCATTTTCTTTATAAAAGCCAATAAAACATAACAAAAAGCCACATTTGTTACTCCTTCATTGCTCCAAGTGGCTTTCTCTAATTGGTTCAAATTGAATGCTTGGTCGCCACGTCACCATCTCGGGTATTTTTTCGTTAACCTTCTTTTAGCAATATTTTCTTCATTTGAACTTCGATTTGGGTGATTCAAGAGGCGTTAGAATCATTTTTCCAAGCTCTACGATATGGTCTATTCAAATTAATAAAATTGTCAATAAAAAAAAAATCAGATTTGTTATCATCAAAACATAAATTAATTGAATAATTAAAATAAATTAATTTGAGATTAAGGGCCAAAAAGCCAACAATCTCCCCCTTTTTGATGATGACAAATCATTGAAGAAAAATAACTTGAAACACACATGATCAACAAGTAATTCTATTATCAAGATGTATAACCATAAAGCTCATGTATATATTTCACCACAAAGAACATACTTGAAAACAATTGATAAGAGAACCTTCTTTGTCCTTAATTAATTTTTTTCTCTAAAAAAAATATGCATTATTCAATAGAAACAATTATGCAACAAATTGATAAAAACATATTTTTCTTATACTTCTCCCCCTTTGGAATCATCAAAAACAATACCAATGAAGTTAGCTCTCCCAAAAAAATATGAACACATACAAAATGTCTAATTCTCCCCCTATCAATATGCATTACGGTAACAATATCAAGTAAGATATAAAATCAAGATGCATCACAACGAATAATTCCAAGCTCAAGCCTATTTTTACAAAAGCTTTCTTCACTCAAAGGTTTGGTAAATATATCCGCTAATTGATTATTGGAACTTACAAACTCAAGAGTAATATGACCATTTTGTACATGCTCTCTAATAAAGTGATGCCTAATATCTATATGCTTAGTTCTAGAATGATGAATAGGATTCTTAGTCAAATTTATGGCACTAGTATTATCACAAAATATAGGCACATTATCAAATTTTAATCCAAAATCACAAAGAGTTTGTTTCATCCAAAGAATTTGTGCACAACAACTAGCAACCGCAATATATTCCGCTTCGGTAGTGGATAAGGCAACCGAATTTTGCTTTTTACTAAACCAAGATACTAAGGAACTACCAAGAAATTGACAAGTCCCACTAGTACTTTTACGGTCAAGTAAACTACCGGCAAAGTCCGCATCGGAATATCCTACCAAATTAAACTCAACATTTCTAGGATACCATAATCCAACATCAATAGTTCCAAGCAAATATTTAAGTATCCTTTTAACGGCATGGAAATGTGATTCTTTAGGACAAGATTGAAATCTAGCACAAAGACATACACTAAACATGATATCGGGTCTACTAGCGGTCAAATAAAGTAAAGATCCGATCATACCTCGATAAGTCTTTATATCCACACACTTACCTTTTTCATCTTTGTCAAGCTTAGTGGTAGTGCTCATAGGAGTTTTTGCAACTTTACCTTCATTTAATTTGAATTTCTTGAGCAAATCCCTTGTGTATTTTTCTTGACTTATGAAGATGCCATCCTTGAGTTGTTTGATTTGAAGACCAAGGAAGAAACTAAGTTCTCCCATCATACTCATCTCAAACTCATTATGCATACACTTGGAAAATTCTTCACACAAAGATGAATTAGTAGAACCAAATATAATATCATCCACATAAATTTGTACTATAAGCATGTCATTATTTTTAACTTTAATAAATAGAGTATTATCAATTTTTCCCATCTTAAAGTCATTCTCAAGTAAAAACTTGCTAAGTCTATCATACCAAGCTCTTGGAGCTTGTTTTAAGCCATAAAGAGCCTTTTTCAACTTATAAACATGATTAGGTAAATCAAAACTTTCAAAGCCCGGAGGTTGTTCTACGTAAACTTCCTCCACAATATAACCGTTTAAAAAAGCACTTTTTACATCCATTTGATACAAAATGAAATTTTTATAAGAAGCAAAAGCAAGCAACATTCTAATAGCTTCTAATCTAGCAACCGGTGCAAAAGTCTCTTCATAATCTATACCTTCTTCTTGACAATAACCTTGAGCTACAAGTCTAGCTTTATTTCTAATGATATTTCCATTTTCATCCATCTTATTTCTAAAAACCCATTTAGTTCCGATTATAGATGCATTAGAAAGGCCTAGGGACTAATTTCCAAACTTTGTTTCTTTCAAATTGATTTAAATTCTTCTTGCATAGCTAAAATCCAAAACTCATCACATTCGGCATCTTTAAAACTTCTAGGTTCAATTTGAGACACAAAAGCAAGATTACTAAATAAATTAAGAGAAGAACGAGTTTTGACACCTTGTTCGGGATTGCCAAGAATTAGATCCTTGGGATGGGATAGAGCATATCTCCACTCTTTAGGCAAGGATGAAGAACCCTCTTCTTTCTTTTCTATGATGTTCACATCTTGCATACTTGGAACAATTTCTTTGCCTTTGTCATTAACAAGTAAATCTCCAAAATCTTTTTCTAAATCATCACTACAAATAGACTCATTAGAAACATTATTCCAAGATTCATCAAATACAACATGAATAGATTCCTCAATAACTAAAGTTTTCTTATTGAAAACTCTATAAGCTTTACTAGTAGAGGAATATCCTAGAAAAATACCAACATCCGTCTTAGAATCAAATTTTCCAAGTTTTTCTTTGTTATTCAAAATAAAACATTTACAACCGAAAACTTTGAAATACCCAATATTTGGAATTTTTCCATGCCAAAGTTCATAAGGAGTTTTATCTAAAGAGGTCTAACTAAAACTCTATTTGAAACATAGCAAGCGGTGTTAACGGCTTCCGCCCAAAAATATTTAGGTAAACCATACTCATTCAACATTGATCTAGCAAATTCTTGCAAAGTACGATTTTTCCTTTCAACTACACCATTTTGTTGAGGAGTTCTTGGAGAGGAAAAATTATGGGAAAAACCATTTTCTTCACAAAAAGCTTTAAAAGCATCATTATCAAATTCTCCTCCGTGATCACTCCTAATTTTGGAAATAAAAAATCCTTTTTCATTTTGTACTCTTTTTGCAAAACTAATAAAACTTTTCAAAGCATCATCCTTATGTTTTATCATCAAAACCCAAGTAAATCTAGAAAAATCATCAACTATCACAAAAGCATAATAATTTCCTCCATAGCTAGCAATTCTAGAAGGGCCAAATAAGTCCATGTGTAATAGTTGTAAGGGTCTAGTAGTAGAGATCACATTTTTAGATTTGAAAGAGGACTTAGTTTGCTTACCCATTTGACAAGCATCACAAACTTTGTCTTTTTCAAATTTAAAACTAGGAAGACCTCTAACCAAACAATTTTTAGAAATATTTGAAATTAAGTGCATGCTAGCATGTCCTAGTCTTCTATGCCATAACCAAGAATCATTATGCAAAACCGAAAGACATTTATCAATAATAGGATAATCATTCAAATCAAGAGTGTACACATTTTCATCCCTATTTCCAACAAACAAAACTTTTCTATCACTAACATTTTCAATTATGCAATTTTTTTTATCAAATATTACTCTAAATCCTTTATCACACAATTGACTAATACTAAGCAAATCATGCTTTAAACCATCAACCAAATGAACATTTTCAATCAAAGTAGATGAATCATTTCCTATATTACCCTTACCAATTATTTTACCTTTCTTGTTGTCACCAAAGGTTACCATGCCTCCATTCTTTTTGGAGAAAGAGATAAGCTTGGATCGGTCTCCCGTCATGTGTCTTGAGCAACCACTATCCAAGTACCATTTGTTTTTCTTGGAGGCTTTCAAACAAACCTAAAAACAACTAATTTCAAGTTTGATCCTTTGGTACCCATACTTGTTTGGGTCCTAGAATGTTAGCATTTACATATTTAGGGATCCATTTCATTTTTTCATAGACATTACAAGCACTAGATCTAGATAGGTAACAAGAATAAGCTTTATGTCCATACTTGCCACAAGAAAAACAAACAACATTATGCAAAGATTTATTTTTCATAACAAATTTATGTACTCTACTTTTATTGGAGAAATTCTTCTTTGGAGCAATGGAGCAATGTAAAACTTTGCTCTTTGCGAAAAATTTCTTCTTGAATAAGTATTTTGAGCATACTTCAATTTAAAGCATTTAGGTCTAATGTGACCTTCAACACCACAATTATGACATATGGGTACAAAACTAGATTTAACATGATTAGACACATGATTAGACATGTTAAACTTAGGCACAATAGGTGATGCTTTAACGAATGTAGTTTTAGAACTTGATGGAGTAGATGATTCATCAATATAGCCTAAACCTCTCTTATCACCATAAGATTTTCCTACTTCAATAATTTTGTCCAATCTTTGAGCACCTATTGTCAACTTTTTAATAGTTTCTTTAGCTTTATCAAGTTCTTGTAAAACACTTAGTTCATTTTCTTTAAGCACTTTAATCAAGTTATCTTTTTCACAACTATCATGCTCAAGAAATCTAACTTTATCAAGCAAAGCATCTTTCTCAATACAAACATGCTTATCACTAGAGACATTCAATTCTTCAATTTGCTCAAAATTTTCATTCTCTTTAAAGCAAGCAATTGTATCAAGTAAAGACTTATTTTCACTAATTAAAACATTGTATTTCTTCTTAAGCACAACATACTTAGAACTAAGTTTTTCTAGGTCATTTTGCATGCTTTCAAAATTTTCAAATAATTCATCAATAGAAAGAGGTTCTAGAGTTACCTTATCATCATGTTCATCATCTTTGTCACTATGAGCCATGAGACCAAGATTTGCCATTTCTTCAACTTCACTTTCACTTTCACTACTATCATCCCATGTAGCCTTCATTGCCTTCTTCTTGGATTTCTTAGATGATTTGAGGAGAGGACAATCCGTTCTTATATGACCCGATCTTTTGCATTCATAACAAATCACCTCATCCTTTTTGCTTTTCTCACCTTTTGACTCTTTTTGGGTTGATAGGTGTTTCTTGAAATATTTCTTTCTTTTTATGAAATTTTTGTACTTACGTGAGAAATAAGCAATGTCATCTTCATCAAGGCCATCCTCATCTTCGGGATCAACTTCCAAGGAGATAGTCTTTAATGCAATGCTCTTCTTCTTTTTGGACTCATCCTCCAAGTGCTCCTTCATGATGATCTCATGAGTCATGAGTGAGCCAATAAGCTCCTCTAGTGGAAGTTTGGTGAGATCCTTTGCTTCTTGAATCGCCGTTACCTTAGCTTCCCAAGTCTTAGGTAGAGACCTTAGAATTTTTCTAACATTTTCGGAAGTTGTATAAACTTTACCAAGACCCTTCAAAGCATTTATGATGTTAGTAAATCTAGTAAACATATCGGTGATAGTCTCATTAGCATCCATCTTAAACAATTCATAATTATGAACAAACATGCTAATTTTAGACTCTTTAACTTGATTTGTTCCTTCATGAGTAATTTCAAGAGTATTCCAAATTTCTTGAGCGGAAGAACACATGGATATTCTATTAAATTCATCTTTACTCAAGGCACAATACAAACAATTAATAGCCTTAGCATTAAATGAACACTTTTTCATTTCATTTTCATCATACTCTTCTTCTAATTTAGGCGTATCAACATTATCAACATTTTTCATGGGTACATAAGGACCTTTAGCAACAATTAACCACAAATTATAGTCAATAGATTGCAAATAAATTTTCATTCTAGCTTTCCAATATGCATAATTTGAACCATCAAAATAAGGAGGTCTAGAAGTAGATTGACCTTCAACAATACCATTTGCCAATAGGTTTGCCATAATGCTCTAACAATAAAGTTTATCAAGAAATTAAAATTTCAAGATGAGCAACCTTGCTCTGATACCAATTGTTGGATCGGTATGGCAACCCTAGAGGGGGGTGAATAGGGTTTAAATAAACTTTTTGACAAATAAAAAGTAAAATCAACTAATTAGATACTTTTTAAATTTAAATAAAGAACTTTGTAAACTTTGTTAAATAACAAGATTGATAAAAATATATGAATGGAAGTATGCAATCAAACTCAACCAATAAGAATATGTAACTAAAATTAAATTAAAAAATAATTAGAAAAGAGTTAGAGAAGAAGACACCGTAATTTTATAGTGGTTCGGTTAAACTCAACCTACATCCACTTTCCCAAGCACCTCTTGGGATTTTGATTGAAAATCTTCTTTGGACTCTTTCCACGGATTTGAGCCGAACCGATTCTTGCTCCTTTTTCGGGTTCAAGAGCAAACCCGATCCTTTCCACGGGTTAGGATCCAACCGTTACAATATGTTGAAGTTTTTAAATCACACAAAAGAAAACTCTCTAAAAGAGTGAGTATACAATTTGAAGCTCACAAATTTAATCCTCACAATACAATAAGAAGCTCTCAAGAATAAGATGAAAAGAATAAAAATTGGAAGCTTTAGAGAGAATAACAATGTTGGCTTTTTGCTTGAGGATTGTAAAGATTTTGTGATCTTGTATAAATGTGAAGTATTTAAAAAGAGAGGAAAGATAAATTCAAAATCATTTTGGTCATTAGATATAAGTAAAAGAAAAATGAATGGTTGAGATTTAAACTTAATTAGCCGTTAGACACAATACAAATAATAATATAATAATATGTCTTTTCAAAATACTTTGTTTAAAAAGAAATCAATAAAGCAACTTCACCCTCTTTTAAAAAAACTAGCCGTTAGACACAAGAAAAAATAATAATATTAAAATCATTTTCCTTTTAAATTCATTTTCTTTATAAAAGCCAATAAAACATAACAAAAAGCCACATTTGTTACTCCTTCATTGCTCCAAGTGGCTTTCTCTAATTGGTTCAAATTGAATGCTTGGTCGCCACGTCACCATCTCGGGTATTTTTCCGTTAACCTTCTTTTAGCAATATTTTCTTCATTTGAACTTCGATTTGGGTGATTCAAGAGGCGTTAGAATCATTTTTCCAAGCTCTACGATATGGTCTATTCAAATTAATAAAATTGTCAATAAATAGGTTCAAAACTTTAATTAAAATAAATATGGTGGGTTGCTTGTGCATGAGTTCTTCAAACTTTAATTAATATTATTGTTTTAACCTGTTTGGCATAATCACATTAACTATAAATATCCAACTTAAAAGGATTGGATGCCAATTTCGTGTTTTCAAACTACATCTTAGATTTGCATAAGAGTATTGAATTTTGTATAAAGATATAATTTGTTCTTCGTTTGCAGCTCAAGTCTTATGTATCTCAATGAACCATAGAACTTAAGACAAGTGACAACAATGAATCAGCTAAATCATAAGTGAAGAGGTATAACATCTTGTAATGCTCTTTGTTCTTTTTTCCTCAAATTAATTTGATTTAGCACAATTTATGTATAGTGGTATTCAATTGAAATCCTAAATTTTCTTTTACTTCAATTTTGAGTAATTATTAAGTTAAGTGGGTCTTAATTAGCTTTAATTATAATCTTGTTTTAGGTAATGTTCTTTAGTCATATTCTAAAATGAGATTTTGTTTTCTTACTATGTTTGGAAGAATCCATTAGAGTAGTGAAGCCAACATGGAGCAATTGATTGATATAAGACTTTTTGTATGGTTGGTAAGTTGGTAGCTAAAGATGTCAATGTTTATTCTTTTTGTATGTAAACTACCCTTTAACAAAATATGGTTATTAGTCAATCCTAGCATGCGAATATTACAAAGTGTATCATAACGTATATATATTAAAGTGTTGAATCTTTGTTTTTATATGGGTGTGATGTATTAGAACAACTTTGTGATTCAAATGGTTAGTGTAATGGCAGAGCGACAAGAAGAACATGACATGTATTTTATTGTAAAAAAATGTTGTAATTTAGGAATATATGACATAAAAAATGTCATAATATATGAATTCAAGACATTTTGTA
This sequence comes from Cucumis sativus, assembly GCF_000004075.3. Classification (NCBI taxonomy): domain Eukaryota; kingdom Viridiplantae; phylum Streptophyta; class Magnoliopsida; order Cucurbitales; family Cucurbitaceae; genus Cucumis; species Cucumis sativus. The sequence continues at coordinate 24,256,061 of NC_026657.2, forward strand.
ACTGTCGTCAATATCGAAACAATGACATTTTAATTTTATAAAAATTGTCACGCATGGCATATCATTAACAGGAAAAAATGTCATAATGTACGAATTCGTGAAATTTTTTAATTGTTGTCAATATTGAAAAAATGACATTTAATTTTATAAAAGTTGGCACCATTGGCATATCCTTGACAGAGAAAAAATATCATATATGAATTTGTGATATTTTATAACTATTGTAAATATGCAAAGGATGACAGTTATTCGTTGTCATAAAAATAAATACTGACAACTACTTGTTGTCATAAAAATATTAAATAATGACATTTATTTTTTGTCATGAAAACACTTATTGTGACAATTTTTAATACTTTCATCTATGGTCTTTCTACAGCAGGCAATTCTATGACAAATTTTATTGCAATTGCATTACACAGATCCAAAACTACTAAGACTAGGTCCACAATCAAGAATCCACGCATGTGTATAAAATATAAGCTACCACATCTAAACGATTTTGTACCAAAGAATCTTGAAAGAAATTTAAACGATCATGTATCAAAGAATCTTGAAAGAGAAATCGTTGGATTTTGGTACACCATCGTTTAGATTTGTGTAGCTAAATCTAAATGGTCGTCGATGCCAAATCTAAATGATGTGTACAAAATCTAAACTACCAAATACATTACGTGCGCGAGTAGCCATTTAATTGCATGTTGACTAAGACATTTTTTATATTTTTTATTGTAGGCGTATGAGCTTTTTTCGTTTTCGAAATTGTTCTATACATTGCATACATTTTGATGCTGTGTTATATTTTTAAAAAATTAAAAAAAATAGACATTGGAAAATATTGAATTAAAATTGAAAAATTAAATAGACTAACATACAATTATTTCAAGGATAATGTACTTACAAAATATTTACTCCCATGAAAAAATCAACTGTAATAAATTTTGTCTTTTAGTGGTTCTTATATATATTTACATTTAAATAACTTTAAAAGAACCCTTATATTTTAACCAAAATGGATGTTTTTGAATTTATCTTAAGAAAAACTGTTTCTTTTTTTCAAAACATAATTTAATAGAAAAAATCTATTTAAAAGGTTGATTTTTATAAATATAAAAAAACACCAAAATATTTATGGCCCGTGTAACAAAGTAACAAAGTCCATGATATTTTCATAAATTTCAAGTTTACCCTTGAATAATGTTGATGATTTTTCACTTTTTTCTTCTTCATCATCTTTTCAATTTATTCATCTCCTCTTCGTATTATTAATTTCTTCCATAATATTACTCCTTTTTCATTTTACAATATTATGTTTATTGATGTAAATATTTACCAACTTCCTCATTTTCTCCTTCAAAATTTCTTCCTGCTTCTTGATTTCTCATCTTTTTTTCTCTTTTTGGTACAAGATCTAAACAATCTTGTATCAATATCTAAACGATCTTATACCAATATCTAAACGACCAATTGTTTATCCTAGATAGACAAAAATAGACCACTATTGCTAATAGATCTCTTTGATTTGATACAAGATCGTTTAGACTAGATTTAAGATCACTTAGACTGAATACAATATCGTTTAGATTTGGTACAAGTTCGTTTAGACTAGGTACCACTACAAGAAAAGGGGACTCTCCTGACGCATAAAATCATCGGGAGATATATGAAATACATCGGAAAAAGCCTTTTCCAACGCATATAGATGCGTCAGGATATGCGTCGAGGCAAATGTGTCGGGAGAGGAATTTCCGACGCACAACACACGCAACAAGTTGTGCGTTGGAAATTCCTAAACATCTTCCGACGTTGGATGAACGTCGAAAGATGCTGTCAATATGGCATCGGGAGATGTCGTGGAACTCCTGACGCACATGTTAAGAACTCCCGACGCACATGCGTCGCGAGTTCCTATATTTTTTTTTTAAAAAAAATACTTTCCATTAATTCCTAAATTCAAATTGAAATTCAAACCCATCTTCAATCTAAATTTCAACACTTCAATCTCAACATTCAACACTTCAATCTCAACTTTAACACTTCGAATTCAAATTCCTAAAACCTACAACTAATTCAAAATCTTAACAACACTTCAAGTCCAATTTCAATATTTACCTACTACTAATTCAAAATCTAAATACTAAAACTAATTTGAAACCTAAAATCTAAAACCTAAAATTAATTTAAAATCTAAATACTAAAACTAATTAACTAAAACAAAACAATAACTAAACCACTTACCGACGACGACGACAACGGAGACGGCGATAGTAATAGGGACGACAATAGCGATGAATGCCTCTTCTTCTTGATCTCCCTCTCTCGGTTTTCTTTCTCTTTTTTGTTTCCATACTGTAAAGAATGGAGTTAAAAAGACAGAGAACTCCCGATGCACAACAAAACATCGAGAATAGCGCCCGATTCTCCACGTGATTAGTGACACATTGGAAATCCCTAAACCTATTTCTGACGCGATTAGTGACATGTCAGGAATCCCTAAACCTATTTCCGACGCGATTAGTGACATGTTGGAAATCTCTAAACCTATTCCCGACGTGATTAGTGACACGTCAGAAAACCCTAAACCTATTTATGACGTTTCTGACACCACGTCGGAGGAAGGCGTAAAGTACAATTAATGATCTGCCCTTCCTCTGACGCTACACTATAGATGTTGGAAATATGTGCACATTTTTCGACACACCTAGCACCACATCGGAGGAAGGCCAAATGATACAATTAATTGCTCACCCTCTTTCGACTACACTTTCCACGTCAGGACTAGTGGCCCATTTTCTGACGTACCTCACACCGCGTCGGAGGAACCCTAAACCCATCAAAGTCAGTTCCGATGCTTATGTGCTGCATTGGGAAAAATACATTCCCCCAACGTGCACCAAGCTGCATCGGAAAACACTAGCTTCTATCAACGTCATGTTTCCCGATGAGTTTTTCTGCATCGGGAAACTCCCAATTTCTTGTAGTGTACAAGGGTACAAGATCATATAGGTTGGGTACAAGGGTACAAGATCATTACTAAGAGATCGTTTAGATTGGGTACGAGATCGATGTTTCAAATTTGTTGCTAAAAGGTCGTTGAAATTGGACACGAGATCGTTTAGACTAATACAAAATCCTTTTTTCATGCATGTGTGACTGATTAATCGTAGGGGTATTTTTCTTATTTCACGTTGTGGGTTTGTGGGTTTGTAGATTTGTGGGCCTGTGAACTTTTTCCTTTTTTAAAATTATTTTATACGGTGTAAATATTTTTGCAGTTTGCTCTATTTTTTAAAAGAACACCTGTTTAAAATATATTTTATGACTTAATTATGACTTAATTTTTAAATTATTTAAATGTTTATTCTAACTTTTAAACATATAATAATTTTTAAAAGAAAGAAGGAAGTGGTCATTTAGAAATTCAAGAGCAAAAGATCTCCATGTTTAGTTCATATTGTGATATTGTGGTTTCCAATCTAATATAGTATTTTCAACGTTGTAATAATAATAAGTTGTAACACAAATTTATAAGAACATAGAGGTAATAAGAAAAGATCGGTTAAGATGTTCATTTTGGTCTAAAAAAGTTTGTCAATTTTTGAAATATAGAATTTGACTATACTTTATATTTTTATTTATTTAGTTTTTGTTTGAAAACGTTAATTTAATAGAAGAGTTAAAAAGCTATGATTTTGGTTATTCATTTTTTTCAGAAATTGAAAAGAAAAGTTCTAAAACTACCCACCATAATTAATATCTTCAAGAGTGCGTCATGAAATTAAATAATGTAAGAGTACATAAATGAAAAATAGTATTTATAAATTTAAGAATGAAGAGTAAAATGAATATAGAGGGGAATTCATGAAATAAAATATTTATTTGCTGGCCAGAGGTAGCAATTGAGAGGTACCACACTCATTCTTCTCATTTATTGCGTTTCATCAATAGTGTCGCTCTATTCCTTTATTGCCCCTCCTACTGCTTCTACTCGTGTCCTTTCCACACTCTTAAACCCAAGCCAAGATCGAGAACAAGGACGGATTTATCAAGGGATCAGGGATCAGGGACATGTGCCCCTCACATTAACGATTTTTGTATTTTAATATTAATTTTGAAATGTTAGATTACAATATACATTAAAGTTAGCTTCATTTTAAATGAATTCTCAGCCGTAGTGGCTGTGTCTCTGTAAAATTTCTTCCTAAATTTGAACGATTTTCTAAAAGGAAGATATTTTTTAAAAAGAGAAAAAAAACTCATATATAACCTTTCAATTTAATTATAATTACAACAATTAATTTTTAGGGAACATTTTTAAAAATAGAAAAATAAATTAAAATATTTACAAGTTATGACAAAAATTTTGGATAGTATCAATGATAGCCAGTGATATCTTTCTATCACTGTCACTGATAGAAGAATATCATTGGCTATCAAATGTTTGATATTTGATAGAATATGAAATTTTGCTATAGCATGTAAATATTTTGTCAAATTTGCTATTTTTAACAATTTCTCTAACTTTTCAAAAAGTAATATTGTATTATTGATGAATGGAAAGTAATACTTGAAAAAAATAATAAAAATTTAAGAATATTATTGATGAATATCATATTTTCTGAGCTCACTAATGAGGGTCCAAATTTTTGTACTTCGTGAAAAATAGTTTTTTCTTGATGGGTCTTGTCCATGATCTTATACTAAACCCAAAATTATAATTTTTTTTCTTGATAAGCAATGTCCATCGAGATATCATTTTTCTTGATGGACCTTGCCCATGATTTTTTTTTAGTCTTTGTCCACCAAGAAATGCTAGACTCATAAAAAAAAATTTAAAACCCATCAAGAAATCCAAAACAAATATACCATTTGAAAAACTTTTACAACAGTTCCCTACTTGAAGATTTTAAAACATTTTCATTAAGTAGTATCTATCTATGTAATATTGTGCTTAAGCAAGGGTGTCTTACGACTTGAACCTTTATGTAGTGACAATAATTTTGAATACTATAACGTAACCATTGGTTTTAAATTTTACCTCTAACAACATTGCACACAATACTATTCGAGTAAAAATCTAAATCGTCATGTTTTAAAGCCTTGCACGTATGTCCTAATTTAGTGGATGCTTTAAAGAATTTTCCTAGAATTCTTTAGGAAGCGACCCTCACTTTCGCATCGGCTACTACAATAGCCTTACTGTGATGGTAGGCGATAGTACAATCATAATGTTTAATCAATTCCATCCAACTTTTTTGTCTCAAGTTCAACTTTTTCTGGTCAAAGATGTATTTTAGACTTTTGTGATTGGTGAATATTTTACATTTTTCTTCAAAGATGTAATGTCTCCAAATCTTTAACGCATGTACAATGGCCACCAACTCCAAATCATGTGCTTGGTAGTTGTGTTCATGGGTTTTCAATTGTCAGAATGCATAGACGATTACTCTTCCTTCCTACATCAAAATGCATGCTTAGCCTTGATGAGACGTGTCACAGAAGACTTCATATTCTTTCCCGAACATAGGTAATACGAGGATAGGTGCAAAAATAAGCCTACATTTTAATTCTTGGAAGCTTCTTTCACAGCCATGCAACCATTCAAATTTTGTTGCCTTCTTGCTAAGTGTTGTTAAAGGCAGGGCTAATTTAAAGAACCCTTCAATGAATCGACTATAGTATCCTGCCATGCCAAGGAAACTTCGTACCATTCTAAGGCGTTCCCAAGTTTCAATTACCTCTACCTTTTGCAGGTCCACCTTCAATCGTTCTGAGGATATGATGTGCCTAAGGAACAGTACTTGATTTGGCCAAAACACACATTTACTGAATTTTGTGAGTAGCTTTTCGTCTTCCAAGGTCTATAATACAATTCTTAAATGTTTTGTGTGTTTACCAGTATTTGAGGAGTAAACCAAAATGTCATCAATGAAAATAATGACAAAATAATCTAAGTAGTGATGAAACAATTTGTTCATTAGATCCATTGGTTAATTTGAAGGGAATTTCCATAAATTCATAATGCCCATAATGCGTTCTAAAAATTGTTTTAGGTACATCTAACTCTTTGATCCTTAATTGGTGGTATCTTGAACACAAATCTATCTTGGAAAATACTAAAACTCCTTTCGACTGGTTGAAGAGATCGTTTATTAACAGTAGAGGGTACTTATTCTCTAGTGCCACTTTGTTCAATTAAAAATAGTCAATACACAGTCTCATGGATCTGCCATTGTTCTTTACAAACAGGACAGGGGCTCCTCATGGTGAGGTACTGAGCCGTATATAAAAATTTTCTACTAATTCTTCCCACTGATTCTTTAACTCCTTAAGTTTGCTTGGCGTCACGCAATATAGGATTTGAGAAATTGTTGTAGTTCCAAGAACAACTTCTACGGTGAATTCAATTTCTTTCTTAGACGGTAACCCAGTTAATTCTTGTAGAAATATGTCCAAATCAATTTGTGGAGTCTGAGTATCTATTACATGTACTAGGTGTACGGTATGTCATTTCCTTATTAACTTTCTCGCTTTGAGTACAAATATGATTTCTGCCAACTTAACTTTCTTATCACCTACAAATTTAATTTCAAACCTTCCAAGGTCTCTTAACACTACCTCCTTATTGAGCAGTCCAACATCGCATGGTATTTGAAAAGAAAATTCATCTTCAAGATTACATCCAATTCCTCGAGTTCAAACAAAATCAAGTCGACCTTCAACGCGATATCCCCAAGCTTTATTTCGCAATCCTTATATACTTATTCAACTACAATCACTTCGCCTGAAGGCGTACTGATCAACATCTCGTTCTCTTGAGGTTCTATCTTATGGTTCAGGGACCTAGCATGAGATGGGAAAATAAAAGAATGTGTAGCTCTAGAATCAAACAAAACAATAGTAGGGGAGTTACAAATTATTAATGAACCTGTGATTATGTGAGGATTCTCTGGCTTCACTTTGGGTCATGGGGCAAACCATTCCTTGCGGCTTGGACTGTCCAGGCTCTTTGACTCCACTACGTCCAACTTCAGTTTTATCTTAGCGATAAGGCTTATTGATCAACTGTGACACGGTTCGTGGGTTATTTTGGGTTCCCACATTTAATTATGGGGACATTTTGGTCATCCAACAGTTTCAATTGAGTTGGACTCGGTAAGTTGTCATTCCTGCAAATGTTAAAATTCTTGGATCATAATTTTTATTTTAAATTTTTTCATGAGTGCAACTAATACTTTAATTTTTCCTATCACATTAGTCAAACAAAAAAAGTTGTCCAAAACATTTAATTATTTAACTTGACTTTTAATTATTTAATTGTGAAGATCATGTCAAATGCTTATGATCAATTTACTTTGTTTCAGTGGTATTTAAAATTTTAATAAAGCATAAAAAATTTATTATCCATCTAAGATATTAAAGTTTTGAACCTACTTAGTATTAAATTAATAAAAAAGTTATTATTTATTAATTAACTACTTATCTGACCTATGTCTATTTGACGCTATGTGTATCATAAATGGTTGATCTTATTAACATATGAATGCTGAAATTATTTAAAATATCCTAAAAAACTATTCTAAGTGGCTTCGGAGCATTTTAGTTTTCTTTTTTGTTAAAATAAATTATTTTTTAAAATTAAACACTTAAAAATGCAATTCAAACCTGCCATAAATCTCTTATCTTTTGAGAATGAAAGATTATATCCATTAAAAATGATTTAATTTGAATTTCTTCTTATATGAAAAGATATTATTAAAGATTCAAATAATTGTTTTGCCTATATTTTGGAAATATGGGTATATATCTTTTAAACAAGGAAGATACACTCAAATATATATACTCAAATAATTGTTTTATTATTTTTTTTTTTTTGTGATTGTTGAATGTGTTTAAGACGACTAACTCAAACGTCATTGAGACGATTTTTTGCTTCATCAAGTTAGTTTGTTGAAGGTATGATTGTTGCCTTCCGATATATATATTTACAATGAAGATAGTTAACTGATGCAGTGAAATATGAGTGATAAGAAATATACATGAATGAAGACCACATGATTGAGAAGTCAATCCATTAATTCAGGGGAGCCTAAACTCATATTCGAAGAGATTCACATTTACTGTCAAGGAGAGCCTGAGTTCATACATTTAAGTTATTTTGATCATATTATTTTTTCACGGTGTATAAATTCTATCTTCTGGTTTAGGGACCTAGCATGGGATGGAGAGATAAAAGAATGTATAGCTTTAGAATCAAAGAAAACAAGGGAGTTACAAATTATTAACCAACTTGTGATTATGTGAGGATTATCTCTAGCTTCACTTTGGGTTTGGGTCATGGGGCAAACCTTTCCTTGCGGCTTGGATTGCCTACGCTCTTTGACTCCACTACGTCCAACTTCAGTTTTATCTTGGCGATAAGGCTTATTGATCAATTGTGGTTAGTAGGTTATTTTGGGTTCCAACATTTAACTATAAACATTTTGATCATCCGATGGTTTCAATTGAGTTGGACTAAATAATTTGTCATTTTTTCGAATGTTAAAATTCTTCGATCTTAATTTTTATTTTATATTTTGCTTGTCCTTTAATTTTTCCCATCACATTAGTCAAACAAGAGAAGTTGTCCAATTCATTTAATTATTTAACTTGACTTTTAATTATTTAATTGTGAAGATCAGTAGTCAAATGCTTATAATCAATTTACTTCGTTTGAGAGGTATTTAATTTTTTAATAAAGCATAAAAATTTATTACCCATCTAAGATATTAAAGTTTTGAACCTATTTAGTACTAAATTAATAGGAAATTTACTACTTATTAATTAACTACTTATCTGACCTATGTCTATTTGATGCATATTAATTAACATATGAACGTTAGCGTTGATTTCATTCATCAATCATAATTATTTTCAAAGTACAATAATGGTAGAGAGGGATTAATTGTCCATTTGAATTAACATATGAAAAAAAAAATGTTTTTCAACTAATTCATTTTTGTTTAAACTCTTTTTTCTAAAAATTATTTAAAATATACTAAAAAATTTATTTTATGTAGCTTTCAAACACTTTTTTTTTGGGTTAAAATAACTTAATTTTTAAAATCAAACACTTGAAAATGTAATCCAAACACCTATAAATCTCCTATCTTTTGAATGAAAGATTATGTTTATTACTGTTTGTTGATATTTTGGAAATATAGATATATCTTTTAAACAATCAATATCGGGAAGATACACTCGAATATATATATTGTTTTTATTGTGATTCTTGAATGTGTTTAAGATGACTAACATGAACTTCATTGAGACGAATTTTTGTTTCATCAAGTTAGTCTGTTGAAGGTATCATTGTTGTCTTTCGATATATAAATTTACAATGAAGATAGTTAACCGATGCGATGAAATATGAGTGATAAGAAATATGAATGAAGACCACATGATTGACGAGTCAATCCATTAATTGAGGGGAGCTTGAATTTATCTTCAAAGAGATTCATGTTTACTATCAAGGGGAGCCTGAGTTTATCCATTTAAATTGTGGAGATAACTTATTAGTGTAGTTTTAGCATTTAAGTTACGGACTTATTAATCTCAATAATATTTCTTATATATGAGCAAAGAAGCTCCCAAGATGTAGGCCATATTTGCCGAACTGAGTTATCAAACGACTCTTCTACGTTATTTGTTGCTTTCATGCTTTAGCTATTTCTACAGTTAATAAATTTAGATATAGCTAAAGATTATTTTGATCATATTAATTATTTTTTCAATTGGTATCAGAGCGGGTTCACTATTGATGGAGACACCTAGAGAAGAAGGATCAACTACTAGACCTCTCATACTAGATGACAAAAACTACTCATATTGGAGAACTCGCATGACCTCTTTTATTAAGTCACTTGATGCAAAAGCCTGGAGAGCTGTCAAAGTTGGATGGAAGCCACCAATGGTTACTATAGACGGAAAATCGATTCCAAAGCCTGAAGAAAACTGAAAAGATGAAGAAGAGCAAAACTCAATGAGAAACTCTCGAGCGCTCAATGTCATATATAATGAAGTAGATTTGAATGTGTTTAAATTAATAAACATTTGTGTTATAGAAAAGGACACCTGGAAAGCTCTTGATCAGGTGGCCTTCGAGGGTACTTCTAAAGTAAAGATCTCTCATCTTTTACTAATAACATCTAAGTTTGAATCATTGGGAATGATGGAAGAAGAGACTATATCTGAATACAACGTGAGGGTTCTAGAAATTGCCAATGATTCATTTAATCTGGGTGAGGGAATTCCAAAATCTCGACTTGTCAGGAAAGTGTTGCGGCCATTACCCAAAAGATTTGATATGAACGTGGCAGCTATTGAGGAGGCACACGACATTACTACATTATCACTTGATGAATTGTTTGGGTCCCTACGCACTTTTGAAATTCTCATATCTAACAGAGAAGTGAGTAAAGGGAAAAGGTATTGCTTTCCAATCTAATGATCAAGTATCAAGTAAAGATCGGTTCTTTGATAGTGGCTGTTCAAGACATATGACAGGCAATCGTTCTTATTTCTCCAATTTAATTGAATGCTCTTCACGATATGTGACTTTTGGTGAGGGAGCTAAAGGACGAATCCTAGTAAAAGGAGCCCGAGTTTATACATTTAAGTTCTGAAGATAACTTATGATAGTAGCTTTAGCATTTAAGTTACAAACTTATGAATCTCAATAATATTTCTTATCTAAGCAAAGAAGCTCCTCAAATGTAGGTCGTATTTTTCGAACCGAGTTATCAAACTCTTCTACGTTATTTGTTGCTTTCATGTTTTAGCTATTTCTGCCGTTAATAACTTTATAGATATAGCTAAAGTGATTTTGATCATCATATTATTTTTTCACGGTTTCTAAACTCACTTGCCTAAAATATTTAATATATATTTTAGCTTAATTTTTAAGGTAAATTGAATTTTTAATCTCTAAAGTTTGAGATTTTTATTCCCTCTTTCCCTTTATCACCTTTTCTTTTTTCTTCCTCCCTCCACTCAAATCGAGCCCTTCCTTCACACCCACCACTCGACCAAGGAAGAAAAACAATCTCAACTTTTTGTGTGCTTTAAAGGTTTCGTTTTAGAAGAGCAAATGTGAGGACACATATGAAGGAAGGAGATGGAGGAGACATTGGAAGGAATGGAGGGAAGAGAAAAAAATCCATACAAACATAATAAAAATTTGACAAAGTAGACACAATCATCTATAATTTGCCGACCCAATCGTCACATCTTTTTTCATCACTTACTGTTAAGCTAATTTAAGAACCTTATATAGAACTATTTTTCAAACCGTTGGGACTACAGTGTGTCATAGAACTTCATGGACCAAACAAATGCATACCTCTTACACCAAAACAACATTTTTTTTTTCAGTTTTAATTATTTGTAAACAGCTAGTCAAATGGTACCAATCAATACTCTAGGTAGGTTGAGAATTCTTGAACAAATTGTCTTTTGTTGTATTTATTTTTGTTGTAACTTGGCTATACGTTCGGAATTCTTAAACAAATTGTCTTTTAGTTGCATTTATTTTTGTATAACTTAGCAAGAGAAAAAGAAATGAAATAGGTGCCTTCAAAGGTAGTAAAATATCATTAAGAATTTGCAAATTTGTCAACCCATTTTTCATTTTCAAAGAAAAAAAATTAATTGAGACTCTAAACCACAAAAGTTTCATGTAGGTAAGACTATCTTTTTTGTCCTTTAGACTATCTTTTTCGTCATTGGGTATTTGGGAGAAAGAAAGAAAAGGGGAGAGGGAGGGAGGGAAAGCCATATTAATCCCCCTCGCTTCTTTCTCAACTCTTTTTCATTTATAATTAATTCATTTAACTTTAAATACTATTTAATACATATTTTTCTTATTTATAAGTTTGGGTTAATTTTAATATTTTTATTCAAGAAAATATATCTTGTTTTTAAGTTATGAATTTTATAGAATTACATAAATTTAAAATTTTCATTTCTTCTTATACTCTTGAATTATGTAATTTATTGTGACTATACCGTTTGATCATTTTTTTTATTTTTTTATTTTTTGTTTCTTCAATATGAAATTAGGACGATTTGATAAATTAAATATACAAAATTTGTGTATTGAATTTAGAATATAAATTTTAAAAAGAATTAATAATTTATTCGCGCATAAAGATTATGTAAAAAAAGTTGAAAATAGACATCGTATTTAAAGACATTTGTGCAAATCTTTTTACGAAAACTTGGACGATTTGGAAAATTAAATATACGAAATTTGTGTATTAGATTTAGAATATGAATTTTAAAAAAATTATGTAAAAATGGTTGAAAATGGACGTCGCATGTAAAGAAATTACTATAAATTGAATTAAATAGACCAAATTTGTGTATTTGAGTTAGAATATGATTTTTTTATAAAAAAAATTAATAATTTTTACACTTGGATTGAGTTCTATGTAATTGACTTCCGTTTATAACTCTTTTTCTAGAAACTATTTTGTTTTTCGTATATTGTTTCATTTGAATGAAATTATGTTGGCAATTATTGGATTAAATCAATTGTTAAATATAGATAATGTGTGTATTGCATTTAGAATATCAATTAAGAAACAAAAATATAATTTATTCACACATAGCAATCCAACGTTAAAAAAGGTTTAAAATGGATGTCTTCTTTGAAGAAATTACTAGAATTTGTTTTACGAAAACTAGGACAATTTGATAAACTAAATATTTATAGTTTGTGTGTTGGAGTTAAAATAAAAAAATTAATAATTTATTGGTATAAAACGTTTGCGTAAAAAACGTTGAAAATGGACATTGTATTTAAGGAAACTAATAGAACTTATTTTAAGAAAACATGACAATTTGATAAATTAAATATACGAATATTTATATATTAGATTTAGAATACAAATTTTTGTAAAAAAATAATACAAGAATACAAATTGAAAAAATAAAAAAATAAAAAATAATTTTCATAATCTTTCTCAAGATTATCATAATCCTTATTTTTTTCATAACCCAAATGATTATCTAAAATCATTTGCCCCAACCCAAATGATTATCTAAAGTCATTTGCCCCTTAATCCTATCTGATTTTGAGTCTAACTTCTGTTGGATTCCTAAGTTTTAAGGGTGTAAAAACTTGATCAATTAATTCAGTTCAAGTTGGATTGGTTTTCAGAATAAAATTGAACTAATTCAGTTCGGTTCCAAGTTTACCCAATATTATTAGGGTTTTATCCTAATCTTATATCCTCAAACCTCAACTTTTTAAGTTCTAATCGCAAACTTCATTTACTCTCTTTCTCTCTAAGTGCATAGTTACAAAAATAAATAAAAAAATAGAGCAGCCCAATCTAAACATTTGAGATGCTCGATTTGGGTCGAGTTGGGTCAGAATTTTATCCATACAAAATCAAAATGGGTCAAGTTGTAAATACAAAAAAGTCGAACTTGTTCTTACTCGTTTACACACCCCTACTATAAGTTTCAAAATGTTACTACTTCATTCTTTAAAATTGAGATTTGTTTTAATTTAAGTCTCTAGATTTGAAGATTATTTACACATTTTTAACCTCGGTTTTTTCACTAAATACTCATTTTTGATCTTTTACCATTAAGTAATTTAGAGAAATTATAATTAATAAACTTTCACTTTGCTTCATTATCACTAAAATTAAATATAAAATTTCACTTCATAATTATTTTAAATTAATTCATAAATATCAACATAGAAGTCTAAAAAATTGAGATTAAATTAAAACTATAAGTGTTAAAATTTAGAAACTAATTTAAAACAAAACTCAAGTATAAAATAAAATTATGGCAAATTTGATAAAAATAAGTTTAAAAAAGTAGGCTCATAATCCAAACCTATTACTTCTGTAAAAATTATAAGTAGGCTTCTATTTTATACTTTTGTTACGCTGCTGATATGCACCTTTATGTAATTTTGTGTTTTTTTCACTTTTTTAAAATCCATCCACTTTTAAATCAAAATAAACAAAAATAAAAAGTTTCATTTTTTTCTTTAAATAGAATAAATTTTTAAAATTTATTTTTGCATTTTAGAGATAAGAAAGTTTGAGTGTTCTAATTTTCATATTTTCGTTTTGCATTTAGGGACAATAAAGTTTTAACATTTTAAATTCACATATTTTATAAAATAAAAGTAAAAAGATTGTTTTAGGAGAATAAAATTTTGGTAGAGAAATTTGGGACTAACCACAAATTTTTACATCATTTACGAAATTAATAACGAAAATATAAATAATTGAATTTGAGACAAATTAAAAGTTTATATATGTCCAAATTGAAATTGATGACATAAATTCACCAATTCTAATAATGTCACATGTTTTCATCGTGACCGTTTGATCAACTTAATTATTTTTGTCAAAGTAAATATTATTTATTTGGGCTAAAGTTCAATTTTGAGTTCAAAGATAAGCTTAATTTAGCCCAAATGTTAAATAAGGCATAAATTCATATGGTTGAGCCTAAGGGACCTGATTCATGGACCAATCAAGCTCAAGCTTATAAAGTTCATCAAATAACTCAATAAATAAAGTTCTTTTACGATGGTTCATAATTTTTTTCTCCAAATAACCTAGAGAGGATTCTCCCAACAACCAGAAGACTTCCTAGATCCTAAAGATCGAACCATACTTGAAGATTCAAGTTTCTTTGTAGATTCAAAGACTCTTCAAAAACTCCAACTTCAGGAACATCGAGTGTTCCGCTTTCTCAAATCAAGTGTAGGGCATTCAACCGAGAGAATCAAAGGATTAAGTACTAGAGATCGAACCACATCTCATCAAATCAACACAAACACAACATAAACACAAGTTCAACTCCACGAAACACGTTTCTTTAGAAACCTCGTATGAGCATATGCATTTTCAAATATAGGGAAATGAACCAAAATATTTATAAATTATTGCAAACTTTCAAATCTATAATTGATAGACACTGATATACTCTAATTGTTTGATTTTTAGAAATATTTAAGATGGATTATTGAAATATTTCTCTTAAATATTATATATGATTGTAATACATGTATCTTCTATCTCATTCGCTTGCTAGAAGTTGAGAGCAAGCTAAAAGTTTTGTCCAAGAATCTTGAGATAAGTTAAGGATCTCGGGACAAAGGTGTTAAGACTCGGTCTTATCTAAAGGAGAGATCAGACAGAAAGCTTTGAAATAAGAATCTTAAGCAACCTTGAGTAATCTCGAACGAGATGAAAATAGAGAGTAAACTTAGAGTTAAGACAAGAGCATCTCGATGCTTGCCAGCCGAATTAAAAGACAAAAAGGTTTTGGAGATGCGTTATCAGGCCATCTCGAGGCCGTGTTCGGTTGGGACTGGTAGCAAAATAGAAAAATATTAGGGTTCTCAAACAAGATTTAAGGTTTAGGGTTTAGGGTATTTGGTTGAGAAGAGTGTAGATCTTGGAGAACCTCGAGTCATTTCCGATCGAGATCATTAAAGTGCGTGCAACAACAGATAGATTTTTGGAAATTTCTATCGTACGAGAGTTATTGTTATTTGAATGCGGAGTTTCTTTTATGTACCCAAAAACTCTCATTTCTCTCATTTTCTTACACCATTTATTTCAAATATTGAGAAGTTAAGTTTTCTTGAGAGTTTAGGGGGCTAAGTAAAAAGGGTTGTTCCACAAAGCTTGGTTGTGGCCCTACTACAAAAAAAATGATTTACTTGACACTTTTTACTTGTCAAGTATTTATGTACTTCACATTTTTCAATGTCTCAAGTAATCCAATGTCAAGAATAATTATGTTCTTTTTTTTTTCTTTACAGTTTTTAAGAGTCAAGTAAGATTAGTTGACATTTTTTATCCGTCAAGACTTTGTTTATTTTTTACACGCTTTGCATGTCAAAGTTTTTCTTTTTCAAATGAAAAATTATATAGTTTAAAATATCCATATAAGTTATCATCCCTTTGTTTTGAAGTCCAATAACAATAAGGAACACAAGTAAAGTTTGAGAAGATGACATTTAATATTACTTGTCATCTTTACGAGAAGATAGATAAGTAATGATACTAGACTGTCTAAGTAATGACACTAGCCTTAGAATAGACCTAAAATATCTACAATACATACAAACAGAAGTATTAAACTAAAGGAGATATTACCTTTTGCAAGGGAGGACAGTTGCAATTGTGGTCTAACGTCCAACATGAAATTACCTATCGAGCTTTGCATTGATGTCAATAGCAAATGTTTCAGATATAGGAGTCATGGCATCTCCAGGTGCTTCTCACTCAGTTCAAGGGCTCCAGCAATAATAGTGGTTTCATCGTGTGTCAGCTCTCCCCCTTTTCCAGCCTATAACAGGTTAATAACATATAAGGCCTTAGAAAATAAAAATAATGGCAACAGAAAAGAAAAATAAAGAAGTTCGCATAAGAAAGCACGTTGCTACTCTACCAAAGATTTATACAAATGGTGCTTTAAACTTTGAACAGAGCAATAAAATTGAAATGAAAACCTACCTTTCACTACTATAAATACATTGAAAAATGGATAGTCTCCAACACATTCCTTCCATAAATGATCTAAAGAAACATTAATATTAGTAAGGCTTTCATATGGCAATGAAAATGTTATATACCTTAGATATCACTGAGTCGTATGTTCGTGATCTTAGAGCTCCATAAATATCCAAAAGCTGAGAAAGAAAGAAAAGGAGCACTTTCTAAATGAAAGATAATGATGATGCATTTCATAACTTTGGTTTGAAATGTTTTAATGATTGTGCATGTGATGGATATTAGAGCGTCAGAGACAAGAAAGTGTTATTTGTATGCATTAAATGTAGATTAGTTGGCTATTTACAGTTGTGATGAAACACAACTACTACAAATATATATTGAATTCATAAGATATGACTTGAAAAATGTATGTTAACAATTTTCACCTTCATTGCACAAAATCTCGAGAAAATCTCCAAAAGAAAGGACAGCAAGATTAACCATAATATTACTTCAAGTTAAATGCATTAGAATTTATAATTGATCATTCACCAAGCATCAATGAGTTGGTTGTCGAAACTTGTTGATTCTATCAACCAAACTTTGTAACTTTGAAAAATATATGAAAAAAGTTGCTTGCCTTGGTTAGGAAATATGTCTACAATGTCAACAACATGAGTCCCTGATATCCCATTGGTTGGTTCCACTCTGCTGGAGAACTCAATTATTTAAGCACAATTGATTTTATGGGACTAAGTCATTGGTCATGGTCACTATACACGGGGTACTCACTATGTACCTCTTTATCGCATAACTACTAAGTCCTTATGGAGCGCTCAAGTTTTTCTACTCTTTGTCCAAATGCAAGAGAAAAAATACGTTTACTTTGGTGATCCAGGGTCGAACACAGTGAATTGATTCAATATACTAGTTCTAGACATCACTCATTATCATCTAGGCGGTATGAAATAATTAAAAAATAATAAACTGATCAATGAATGCAATAATAAGCTAAACTACTAAACTAAGCCTTGAGAGTATGTAAAGAGGGAATAGGATAGTGGAATGATAATACAAACTAACTTATATATAAGATAAATGACAGAAGGAAGGTTTATGCATTATCATGTAACTAAGTAGTGATACTCTTGATGCGATATATCTTACTAAATCATGCATCTGATTAAGGCATGCTTATCTCGAAGACATTATATATATATATGTCACACATGGTTGCCTTCCAGAATCCATATGACTAAGCATGAGTAGGCGAGATATATCTAGAGGAAATCACTTATAAACCGTATAGGATTTCGCGATTAAGCACAGCAACATCTGGGTACCTAATATCCACACTCGTTCTCCTTCTGGGATACAAATGTTGAAAATAATCTCGCAAAGGAAGATAAAACTCTTCCTTGTGCGTGTTAGTTAGGTCTTTTCTACTTTCCCTCTCGAGTAGTTGGCTACTTACGCTCGCCCGGCTATGAAAATAGCGCATCTAACGCAATAAAACTTATTACTATAAGAAATTTATTAATCAATGACAAAATTTTACTAGCACAACTAAATTTTGTCATTTAGCAACGCGGTCGCAAAATACTATTATTAGCAACATTTTTTTTATGTCAGTATGGATTTGACCAAACATTTTTGGAATTCATTTATTTCTCTCACGGTTGGGTTGCTTTGGTTTAGGTGCCCATGTCTTCAACCCTTTCCTTGTCATTGACCGAGGACTTTTTGGCCAACGGCAATTGACAGCAACCGACTGAAACCCACGGCAAGAATATTTAGGTGTTTTGGCGACCCACTGTTCGACGACAGCGTTTCAGGTTTTGGGTTTCGGCAAAAGCGTGAGTTTCGGTCAACAACATTTTTGGCAGACAGTGACCCACGATCGGCATCCTCACTCCTTCTCATCGACGGTGACCCACGGTTGACGGCGACTCAAAGAGAAAGGTACGAATTTTGTCTTCAATGAATGTGATCTTATTTATTCTTTCCTCCTTTAAGCATGTGCATTTTCCCCATTTCTTTTTTAATGTATGTTAGAGATAAATTGTATGAAATTTTTGGAGAAGAGTATTTGCTTTATTTATGAGTGATTTTGAGCTAATTGTTCAATGAAATGAAGTGAAAATAGTGGTCTAAATTGATTTATTTATTAATTGATAGAAAGAAATTTACTTGTTTGTGAGTCTTTGAGACACAGTAGAAAATGTTGATACAAGTGTTCTGATTTCCACCAAATCTATGAGCTAAAGTACAGCAATTTCAATGACTTTATACCATGTTTGTGAGTCTTTAAGGAGCAGAAGATATTCTTTGGATTACAAAGTGTTTGAGCTATTTATTTGGATTCTGCAATGAACTTCCTTGAAGATTTATTGTAACTCAAGATTCTTATGAGCCCAACTCCACCAGTTGAAGTGTAATTTGACAATCTACCCCACATTTCACACAAATCCTTTAAGAAAATTGGGTTATTGTTGCAAATGAGATTCAAACATTTGCCTTTAGAAGCAAAACATTTGACTAAATGAAGACACCAACATTGAAGTTGACTAGCCCATTCCTCTGCTTTTTATATCCTCAATTTCTCTCCCACCAACTCCTCTTTAATGTAGAAAAATGAATATGAATATGTAAATGGGCCTTTATCGTCGTGCCCATCCAACTTCAGTAAACAATTCATGCAATGGTCGTTTACCCCAATAAAAAATTATTGCAATGGACTGCTTCTTATTTTCAAAATTGAAAATAGGCTTCGATACAATCCACTTCTTTTGGTTCAATAATACCAAAGATAAAGAATAGAATTCTGAACAAAAGTAAGTGCTTGATTCGTTCTAAATTTTAACATAGGATTGAACTTGTTTACTTATGAATTTTTTTTAAAAAAAGTCTAACTGTTAGAGACTTGTAAGCTGTGATTTGTTAAGACAAAGAAGGCCTTTCATTAAACTGTTAGAGACTTGTAAGTTATCGTCTTCTTCGCTTGTGATGCTTTCATCACATCATTTTAATTTCTTGATTTTAAGTCAAGACACACAATTACTTGTCTTTGCAATCTAATTAACTTTCGTCAAAGGATCATTACTCAAGGTTTTTAAATATTTTTTTTTGCACTTAATTAGAAATAATAGTTTAGACTCAAGTGGCATGGAAACAAGGTAAGTCTTCTACTTATCTTTAGCTTAAGTTCTGTATGTATGTATGTGTGTATATATATATTTGCTTTCAAATTCCATGTAATCATGTATTCTATAACTCCTTGGTATGTTCTACTGTTGGACCCAATTTGGTCCTTGTTCTATGATAAGATTTTGAGTCTACATGCATTCCTCAACCTGTAACATATATTTCATATTCTTTTCTATGATGATCTTTCTACTTCCTACTTTTCTTTATTGACGTTATCTGGTGCTTGCTTCAGTTCTACTGTGGTGGTTGGTTGGTTAGCCTTTGTATTTAGATTCTACTTTTTTGGCACTTTTTATTCTTTTAATTTTTTGTTTGGGTTCCTCTACTCTTGCTTCTTTTTCTCTGTCTCCATATATAACTCGGGGAGGGTTTAGGATATTTACTTACATAACATAAGTGTTCCCTAAGTTTAGACCTTCTTATGTGAATATATGTTGAGCTTGTAATACTTATGGTTTTTTATTACAGTTAAATAATAGGGTTTATAACATTGTCTCTCTTTTTCAACTTATTTTTTTTAGTTATTTTAACTTTCATACTTGTATATGATTACTGGGGTTTGTTAGTGGCACCAACAAACTTGAGCTATGTGATGTCTCCTAATTTTTTAAGGAAGTTTAGCTTTGATCTCACTATATGGTATTTAATTTATTTCTGTTATTGATGATCTTTTAGTGGAAAAACTTTTGTCTCACGTCTAAAGATATATTTACTATAGAGGTTGGTTTTTATTTTATGTTTCATAAAACTTTTGAGTCATTGATTGGTACCCGTTCTCATGAAAGATTGTCTTTTACTATATCATGTTCTTCAAAGGATTGGCGCTATGTAAATGTAAATCCTAAATTTGAGTACCCATAATTCTTTATTTTATTATTATGAGAATAGGGTAGCTAATACTTGTGACTTGTTTAGATAGTGTTTTTTGTTCGAGCTCCTGTACTTGTTATTTTCTGATATGGTGGATCACTCTTATTTGTATGTCTATTGTTTAGGGTGGATTACAAGGAAGCTATTTTTTGTGGCATATACAACATAAAGATTTTCTTATTTTGGGTGATAACTGTCATTGCTATTTTGTTCCCGAGTATTGAGATTGGTGTCTTAATTGGGGTACATATTTATAATCTGATCTGAACAATAGTTCTATTTACATAATTATTTACTGACTTTTTGTGTGCTCTAATTTATTGTGGAAATTGTTCTATCTTACCTTTTGACTCTAACAGATTCATGGTTTTGACCTATTTAATGTTGTTTGACTCGTCCATGGTCTATTTTGTAAGAGTATCTTATAAAGAATATGGTTTAATGTGAAGTTTATATTGCAAGTGGGTCTTTCACTAGCCTTTGTCATTCACGAATCTGCAAATCCACACATGGGTAACTGGTACATTTCTAATGCTTATATGATATAATATAAAATTAAGATTATATAAAATATAATATGATTTAAATTTATATTAGATTTATATTAATATGAATTTAAATAAACATAATAACTCCCACGTGACCGAGAGGGAGGAAGTTATTTTATAACTTCCACTTTCATCTCTCTTCATATCCTTTGGTTAAGACATAGAAGGGAGGGGATGCAATCTTTTCATGTGAGAATTTTGACGATCTATTGGTATCAAAAAGAAAAAATCTCTGCAAATGTTTTTTTTATCTTGAGGATAACAAGGAAGACTTCATGGTATTCTCCTCTGTGTTCTTTGGGAGGTTCGAGAATTCTTGGGAGGTTCTACAAAGATTAGTTTTCTTTTATTCTTTTCCTCCATAGAAGCATGTTTAGGTATTTTCTCTGTGTTTCAAGTTAAATTTATGTTGCATAGCGTTCACACGCTTCCACTTTGGAAATTTCATTCATTCAGTTCTCACCCACGAACTCCTTAAATGCAAGATAGGATGTCATGGCTTGCACGTCGCACAAGTTTACATAACCATCCAACTTTTCATCCTTTATATACTTGGCTTCTATGTCTAACTTCCTTTCTTACTTGACTTCAGCGCCTGACAACCTAGGGAGAGGAAAACTTAAAACGTAAGTCTT
Organism: Cucumis sativus; assembly: GCF_000004075.3. Classification (NCBI taxonomy): domain Eukaryota; kingdom Viridiplantae; phylum Streptophyta; class Magnoliopsida; order Cucurbitales; family Cucurbitaceae; genus Cucumis; species Cucumis sativus. The sequence continues at coordinate 24,277,841 of NC_026657.2, forward strand.
AATGAGTGAGGGGTTTAGGAAATATCCTTTCGAAGAATAAAAGAGGTTAACAACAAACTTAAACCTATGAACACAAGTATTTCACTGCATCAACACAAATTCTCAACGTAAACACAAACACAATTGGCACAACAATGCCACGCATTTGTTATCAAACATTCACCATTATTCACGCTGGAACCTGGGATTCTCTCATCCACATCTAATCGCCTAGAGCTTCACTTCACTAGCATTTACTCGTCTAGACCTAGGACTCACTTTATCAGTGTCATGCGTTAAACGTGGGATTTCCACCAACATCATCCAATAGACTCGAGATTTCCACTAGTGTCTCGTAACAATCTCAATCTTAGACATGAGATTCGCTTTCACCAGCATCTCATCATCTAGACCTAGGATTCACTTCACCAGCATCACGCGATAAACGTGCGACTCATTTTCACCAGCATCTCACAATTCAATCATCGCCTAGATCTGGGATTCATACTCACCAACATCTAGCATCAGTAACACACCTTATTCTAGCTTAGACCTGAGCACTTCCACCAACATTTACTTGCTTAGACCTTAGATTCAATTCCATTAATGTCTCACATTAAATCTGAGATTTCTACCGGCATATTACGATAGATCAATCACCAGTACTCATCACAGAAGAACACTATCATCAAAGATAGATTAGCTCAACAAATCATATTCAACAGATAATACAACAATCATCAAAGAAAGGATCACAAAGAAAGCTTTTCATTCAAATATTCATAAAATAATTTCCTCATTTGAAAAGATCATAAATTACAACACTTTATTAATAAACATCGTTTATTCATTTAGAAGATCATTTATGAAATCATTCACAAATAAACAATCATTTATAAGGACCACTTCACAATTAAACATTCATTTATAAGGATCACTCACAAATAAACATTCATTTATAAGGATCACTCACAACAACACTTAGCCTCAACTCTTCCTTCCTTTGGCTTTCGACTTCCTCTTCTTGTCGAGTGGTTTCTCTCAACCAGCCTTTGGACACTCCAAAATCTCTTCTTACAACTTAGCAAAATGTTTAGCACTTTTTCTGTCCTTTTCTTCCAGTCTTTGGTCCTATTTATAGCGACTTTTCACATCCAAGGGTCACTTCCCTACTTTACACGTATCACCTTTTCATTTCCTCGCGCTATGCAACCAACCCAAACTAGACACATAAGTGAAACGTCAGTTACGAATAGACAGTTTTCATGAGACGCCAGCCTTTTCTCCTTGGAAAGCTAAACTTCTTTAATTTGTCTAACTCTCTTCTTGGAAAACAACAAAGAGTTACTTTTCCCTAAAGGCTTGTCAAGTCACCTCAACCGAACACCTAGCTCATTATCACACTCTTAGGCATATGTACCTTATTTCCTCATTACTACTCCAAACGCTTAGTACTTAGCATTAAACGCAAGTTTCTTCATCGTCAGCAACCTCAACACGTTACATACTTCCACATGATGGCTCTTAGACTTGAAACTCCTCATCGCATCACCCTTCTCCAATCGCATCCCTCTTCGCATAATGCCTCATTAATCGAAAATAGTCTCTCTCAATGAAGTTTCTCTTCAACAAGACTTCCTTTTGGGTCAAAGCCCCACATACCATTTTAGTTAAAAAAGAGTCTATCTTCAAATTTTGAATTTTTCATATATACATTTTAATTAAGAAAATAGGTAAATCTAAAATTTTAAGAAAATAGATAAATGGTAAATGATGCCTCCCTACTCCTTATTTTAAACCTATATTTTAGTACAAACTCTTTATTTTTGGACTTATATTCTAGCTAGTACAACTCCCTAATTTTAGACCTAGCAGTTTGCCTCCCACTATCAACGTCTTGATTTAATTTTCTCCCTCCCTACCTCTTTTCATCCATTCAATTTATCTCAACACCAAAATATTTTCAAATACACCTTATACTTTCATATAAGTTTACCAAATTCTTGTTTACAACTTTGTATTATTAATTTTATTTTCTTAATTCAATTTATGTTACTTAATGATAGTGATCTTGATTCTTTTTTTTTTTTTATTTTTTAATTATTAGAGTTTCTAATTTCCTTTGTTATAGTTGATATGATGTATCTAGGTTTTGTTGATCTACAACTAGAATTTACTTTCTTCTTAGATCTCCACCTAAGTGCGCGTTCCTACAAATTTTTTATTCAAGCAACTCCTTTGGTTTCACACCATATTTCTTTAATACATTTTTACCACTTCTTTTCATAAAACTATTCTCACAAAGGACCCGAGAGCATGTAATTTAATTCATAAAGCTATATAATCCTTTTATCTTCATTCTCCCTTTTTTCATAATTATGTTATATAAAGTATAAAATATACTGTTATTATACATAACAATGCAATGTCTTCCTTTCTTCTTCCAGTTTGAGTTGTAAGTGCCTTAGAGGTTAATTGAAACTTGCTACTACCACACTCATGTATACTCATCCAGATATATAGGGTCAAGTTCGAATGATCAGTTATTTAACATGTTTAAAACTTGAACACTTATTGATGTTTAAGTGATTTTGATTACAAGTTATTTCTATTTTCTTAGTGATGTTGGACAAATTTTGTACCAAGTTGCTCATACATTTTGATTTTATTAAATGATATAATATTTGTGATTGTTGGTATTTTGGAGAAGTTTTTTTATGTTATTTTTTTAATTTCATGTTTGATTATAGGTCGCATATATGAGAGGGTTGTAATAACCCATATTTTTTTTAAACAAAAAATTGTTATGGTTGACGGTTAAAAAATGTACCGTAAAAACCATTAATTTAAACATAATAGTTGATGGGGAAAAAAATTCAATGAGAATGGCTAGCTATCTTGATGGGCTTTTCCATATGCTTGATGGGCTAAAGACGTCAAAGTGATCTCTTTTTCTTTTCTTGGTGATCAAAACCATCAAGAAATGGTTTTTGATGACTTTGTTTGGCCATCAAGAAATCTGGTTTTCCTTATGAGTTTTGCATTATATATTTGATAAGCAAAAAGCAAAAAATTCAAATTCTCCTTTCTTCATGGCCAATACCATCAAGAAATGATTTGAAGCTTCTAACTAATGAATTTAGTTTGCACAAATAAATCTAACTTTTTTTATGTTTCAAAATTAACGAAAGTTTCACTTTCTCCGTCTAAAGCCAACGTATTGGTATTTGATGTCTATTTTTGGCCCAAAGGAAAAGTGATCAAATGATGAAGTGTGTGAAACGCAACAATATAACGTAGAAAAAACTTTAACTACCAATGATATTTTTCATTCAAAAGTTCCTCAACTCTTTTTTCACTAGTTAGTAACTCATGCATTGCACGTGAAACTTAACATTTTATTTTAGTATAGTTTATCATTTTCATTTTAGTATATAAAAAGAGTGAGGTTTGTATAAATAGCATAATATGAATTTTGTATAAATAAAAAAAATACCTAAAAGAAAAATAAGAAAATGCGAGAATGTTAAGATTTTTGTATTTGAATGCTAACATATCCAAGTTTAATGAGTTATGCAAAACAAAATATTTAAGAAAAGAGAGGTTGTAATTAATATAAAATTTCTTAAATTATAACAAGTATTTTTGTTTAAAATTAGGTAACTTTGATTTTAAAATACATAATAAAATAAATGACTACTTCACATTATTTTATTATTATTGTAACAAGAAGAGTATATCAATTAAAAAAATGAAAAACATAAAAAAAACATATTTGCAGTTACCAAATAATTAAATCTACCGAGCATGCTTGTCCCTTTTTAGTCCAAAAAAAAAAAATCAAGTCAATAACGAAAATGTTATAAAAACATTCATATAGATGGTCTCAAAGACCCAAGAATGATATTCTAGCCAAATTCATTCCACAAACATTTACTAGCATGAGTGGAAAGAGCTACATAATTATTAAAACCTCCAAGACTGCAACGAAAATCCTTAATAATTTTTTACCTTTGTTGCTATCAATCATACAAAAAAGAATTTGTTAGAGGAAACCGTGTAGACGAAGAAACAAAAAAAATGTTCTTATCTATCATTATTTAAATAAAAAATAATTTTTGAAAAAAAATTGAGTTGTGTAAAAAGAAAAAACAAAAAGAAGACGGAGGTTTAGAAAATGTAGTAAAAAAGACTTAATTTATAGTAACAAGAGTGATATTGCAAAACTACTACACCTTCAAAAGTTTGGTAACGAATGTAATTATAATTAAAAATAAAGTCGTAAATTGTAGACTGATTTTTTAAAAAAATAAATAAATAAAGGGATTTGATACTCTACATTATTCACAATTTATTACCTTTAATAATAATTAATAATTAGAAATTATTTTTATTAATTAACCATATTTCATTTATTAATTATTAATTAGCAATATTTAATTTAATTTAATAAATGACAAAACTATCAACTCCAAATTAATTTAAAAAATGATTATAAAGAAAGATAAAATAGAAAGAAAAGGCTTATCCACGTCAGTATGCCAAATATATAATCTGAAGTAATTAAAGGAGAAAGTAATAAACAAAAGGGCGAGTTGAGTGAGAAAGATCTTAGTTTCTGGAGGACACGTGTAGATAAAAAGTTGTTTAAATGTACACCAAAAATTGATTGGGGGAATTAGGAAGGCAAGCAAATGACTTAAATAAAGACAAAGGATAAAAACAACAAAACTAAAAAGTAATTAAAAGAAAGGTGAGAGGGAGAGAGGAAAGTTATTTGGTTGAGGGTTGTGTGGCACCCAATGCCAAATGGACATTTTAAAATGGTAGAATACAAAATGGCCGTCCCAATATGTCATACTACAACGACACACGTGGACTCATCACATAACCACAACTCATCTCCTCTACACGAGCTCATTGCAAACGTCATTCTTTTTTAATTTTTATTTTTATATACTTTCCATTTATGGATTCTTTTTTACAAATATATTAAACCTCAGACCTCCTCGTTCTGATGCATCCATTCATTTTTTTCCAATATTTTTTTTTAATTTTTATCACAATAACATTTCTAAATTAATGAAAAATGGCTCCTACCACTAATACTTTCTTAGTTTTGAGAAATCGAGAAGAAAGCTTTGAAAATGTAGTTGGATGTGACCTTTTAGTCTTTTACCAATTTTTATACTATTTATATAATTATTTTATCTCCCTACTATATATTCTATTGCTTAAATGTTAGTTATGCAAATTGTCATATCATAAATTCAGTACGTCATAATTTTTCAACAACAGCTATATCCTATTAATATATAAATGGTTACATATCAATTACATAATTTATTTTGTCAAATAATCTTTTAAATTTATTTATGCAAAATATATACATACTGCTACTTCTTTCTACAATAGAAATGATGAAAAAAAAAACGAAAAAAAAGGCATTCTTGAAGCTTAGAAACTCAAGTTGTGTTGGATGGAAGGCAGCAATTGAGTGGGTTACACTAGAGTATTATTTTTTATTTTTTAAATTTTTTTATTTTAATACAACAATTAAAAATATTTATAAACGTAGTTAAAGTATCATAGTCTATCAATTTTAAATCGTGATAAAGAAATGTTCACGGGACAATTTCGACGGGGATACCACTTCCCATCTCCGTCCCCGCCACTCTATCTCATTCTCCATCCTCACAAATTTTTCCATAAGGAACAGGACGAAAATTCTCTCCGAAATCAGGTTCTCTGCAAAAAAAATATTTCCCACTTATTTTTTTTGCTTGCTTAAACACAAAACATACATAAACATATATATATAAACGTATACATATATAAATATGTATACACATATATGTGTATGTGTCTGTATGTATACATATTTTTTTTTCTTTCAGAGCGGGGCAAGGGATTGGCGCGGGAACAAGGTTAGGGACTGTATTCCTCGTCCCATCAACGAAAGAAAAATAATCCCTAATACCTCCTACACTCCCCATGTGTTCGAAGATTCTCCACCTCGTTTGGGTAGAGTCCACACGAACTCCAACCTTGCAGGTTAAATGGACATCTGTATGATAAACTACTTAATAGTTATCCTATTGTTGTCTATTGTAATCATAACTATGAGTAATAAAAAAGTAAAATTTTACTATATTTGTAAATATTTAGTTCATTCTTCTATATTTAAAAACAACTCTAGTTTTCTTAGTTTTATATTTTAACCCCTAACTATAATATCATTGAAGAGCCCCTCACTGAATCCTGTGTACCCGAAAGTTGATAGTATTGGTTATTTATGTTTTTTTGTGTGTGGTTCAAATTTAAAAGTATTTCTTTTTTCTTTTTGGGAGGGTTTCTTTAGGTGTTGGGTTTAATTTTATTGGGTCTCAGGCTCTTTAAAGTTACAAACTTTTGCCCTCGACTTTAATTATATTTGGTTCATACATTTCATGTATGTTTTATTCTTGAATTTAAAGTTATGTTTTCTTTCATTTAGTTTATAAATTTCAAAATTTATCCTTTGAACTTCAACTTTTTACCGTTAAATAATAAGAATGAAAACTCACACTACCAAATTTGAATTATTCATCTTGGCTATGCCATTAAATTTTTCTTTTAATTTTTGAAAAATTAATTGATAACTTTTTATATTTATTAATTGAATTGTTACAATCGAGCCGTCAAAGTCGAGTTTGGTAACATTTCATTGTTTGTTTTTTAAAAAATCAAGCTTTTATTTACATGTTTTACAATAATTTGCATATTTTTTAAATACAATTGTGGAATTCTTAGTCAAATTGAAAAAAAAAAAAACTACTTTTTGAAGACTACATTTTTATTTTTTAAAATTTGGCATCGGTTTCTAAAACCATTAATAGAATGCCAATAACAAAGGAAGAAAGTTTGAAGGTGAAGTAGTGTTTATAGGCTTGATTTTTAAAAACAAAATGGTCACCAAACAAGACCTAAATCTTATAAAATTCATTCTACATACTTACACATAGGAATCATTGTTAATAAAATAAAGAAAAATCAATGTACATGATTGTTGGAGTAACTTGATGTCGATCTTTAACTCACGTTGACCTTAAAGTCATAGTAGCGTTAAACATCAAAATACAGCGGCAGTGAACAACAAACAACAACAAGCAGTAACAACAAACATCAAGCAGCAGGTAACAACAAACAACAAATAAACAGTATTAAAACAACGACTACAAGATAGAAACAATATGAACATACGACTGAGTCGTGGAACACACTCTCTTTAAAACGTTTCGTGGCTCGAGAATGTGCAAACAAATAATTGCCTCATCATCTCCAGGATAAAACATCCTCTAACCTAGTAACCCTCAATTGATCGTACACGGAAATCAATTGGCAATTAACACGACACTAAGAAACAAACACGGTATTGCTCAGAAACTACACGATATTGCTCAGAAACTATTACAAAGAGTATATGAAAGAGAGAAAGATTGATTTTTTGTTCTATTTTTTAAAAGTGAAAGTTGAGATGTATATATAGTAGTGGGTCTATAAGATTTTAGTTAATCAAATTAACGTTAATAACGTTTATGATATCTCTCCTTGCCTCACCACGCCTGACAAACAGCAACGCGTGTGTGAAGATATAAACATATCCACAATTGTCTATCTCCTTGCCTCACCATAATTTCCAATTTCCTATTGTCTATCTTACCTAAAAAATTTCTAGTTAGATTTTTTTAACTCTTGAGCATTTTCAAATATAGCAAAATAAAAATATTTACAATGGACTTTTGTAAAAGTAGTAAAAAAAATTATGATACTAGATCCCATATCACAATATTTTCGACATTCGCAAAAGTAACAAATTTAAAAGTGACGGTTCTCTAACAGTCATATGATTACAGTCTTATAGTCCTCTGATAGTTTTATGATAGCTGTCTGACATCACTAATTTTTTCATATTCGCAATATACAAACAATTGATGTCATGAGTTGTTTTTCTCTAAATATTTTTGTCATTTAATGCAATTTCTCTATTTGCTAACACAGAGGGAATTCGTGCAAGGAGTTTAAGTTTTTTCAATGTTTAGAATTTTTAATTTATTTATCATTCTTAGTTTTATGTTGAAAAAAACTATACTCTCACAAATTTTCCATCCATTTTACAGATTGTTTTTCACAATATTTTTCAATTCTTAGAAAATTTTCACCTAAGAATATTTTTACATCATATTTTTGATTGGTTATGAAAAAATCAAAACGAAACATTTTTTTTTGTTAGAACAACAACAAAGCTACCACATAGGGGATAATTGAAAACTTGTGTTAGGTAAAAGTAGAATTGAAAGCACTTCAATGAGAGATGCAATATGATATTTTCATTAACTGAGGTTGAGATCCACCACTTAAAATCCTTCAAAATAAGAAAGATGTTAGAAGAAAAAAATGAGGCTAGACTTTGAAATAAAAGAGGAAATTGATGGTTTTATATTGCTTGATTTGTGATTGATACAATATAATGAGAATTTGTATATGTTACGAGAAGATATAATATGGAAAAATACAATCCAAACAATATATTTACAATTAGAAGCATAATTAATTTACAATTGGTGATTTAATTTAGAATAATACTAGAATATTCTCTAATAGTTTTGACTACTATTTAGATTAGAATTAAAATTTTTGCAAACACTTTTAAGTTAGATATACTTTAATTTCTCTATTCATGCAAGTAATTCAAAACTTTGAAAGGGTGTTTTTCACTCAATTTCGTGTCAATTGTAATAATCTTTCTAATTAAGATTTTCTTCCATTTCCAACTTTATTCTCATCAATTCTTCTCTATCTTATTATTAATTTTTTATTTTAAAAAATTGCATGACAAATATATATATATATATATATATCATATCATATGACTATTTGCTTCTAATTTGCTACTTTTGCCATTTCGAAAATATAGTGACATTGACCATTTTACTATTTTTGCAAATGTGTTCCTATTATTTTTATAATTTCTTAGCTAAAGCAGAAGCGTGGGAGGATTCTTTCGATTTTTTTGATGAGCATAACCAAATTAAAAAAACATACACACACCAGACAATTAAACAAAAACAAAATAAATGAATTTCATATTATAAGTCATTGAATAGTCTAATTTTTCAACTATTTAATATGACAAAAAGACAACATTAAAACAAAAACAAAATAACGAGACGACATAGACTCAACAACGGCCAAGATGAGATTTCTTTATATATCTTCTTTAATTCATGAACCATGAACAAAAAGACGTCATATATATTAAACATACATATCTAAGCTCAATTGTTTTCAAAAGATTTAGTGTAAAACGTTTTCTATCTCCGTGATGCACGATTCTCGAACAAATCAAATCAACATATGATCTCTCAAATCACACTCACAAATCCAACCAACCAACAATTCAACTCATTTAATTTGAACAAGTCATTTATTATTCAACAAACACAACTAACAAACTTGAAAGGTTGAATACTTTTTGGGTTTCCGTAATGAAATATATGATACGATTTCTCATTTGGGACATCAAGTGGCGTTTAAAATTCATTTGATTTATTTTGTATTTTTGCTAACAAAGAATGGTAATGATAAGAATAACTAAAGGGATAGATTAGTTGATAAGTAAGCAATAGGTGAAGATGATGAATGTTTGATACATAATGGAGATACATGCAATTTGAAGTTTGAAATAAAATAATGGACACATGCATGCAAGTCATAAAAAAAAATATATATTTTGAGAGAAAGAGAAGAAAATGAAAGGATGTCTATCTGAAAAGACACGTGGTGGCATCGGGATGACCCAATTGGGGTTTGGATTATTGAGGTGAGTGGTAGTTGAAAGCTACGACTTACCGAGCAACCCTTCCACGTGCTTTGAACTTTCGCGCCTTCTTTTAATTTCTTTTTTCTTTTCTTTTACAAAATTAAACCAATTTTCAATTTCATTATTTAATTTACTATTAATATTATTATTAATTGCAGCTTTTTGTTTTTAATTATTTTATTTTTTTTGTCGTTTCCATATATTATTGAACATTGCAATACAATTGGCTTTCCTCTTCCCTCTTCCCTCACCAATCATTCATTCTCATTAACTCACTTCTTCTTTTCTTCTAACTATTCTCCCAATCCATTTTCCTTTTCATATTCTTCTCCCCATCCTTCCTTCATTTCCTCGGTTCAATTTTTTTTAACTTTTAACGTAAAACCTTAGATTGTTAAAAGTGACTATCTTACTTAACACATGCTAGTTATCTAAATATAAAAGTCATACATCATCACCATTGCATGAGAGAGTTAATGCGGAATCTAAATCTATCATAATTTTTCTTTTATCAATAATTTTAAATTTCATATAACTTCTAAAAGGCTCTCTAATCTAAAAATATTAATTACGATGTAAGTATCCCAATATGCTGTCATCTCTATGGGTGACAAGTCTTTATTAATTAAATTAAAAGAAAGAGGGCTACAAATCCACATGAAAAAGGGATAAAAAAAATGTTGAATCTTTCATTGTCTATGTGTCTCTATTTGGTATTTGGTATTTGGTATTTGGTTGCGCCATTCATTATTAATTAAGTCCTAATCATTTAAATATCATTCTTATGTTTACTTTGGTCTTCTTTCCTAAAACACTTGGTTTTCATCATCCATTCATTATTAATTAAGCCCACCTTAATCGTTTACCATTCATCATCCATTATTAAGAGAGACTAAGGAATAATACAGTGTTTGGTTTGATAATGATTTTATTTTTAATTACTTTCTTTGCAACATCTATATTTTTTTTAAAAAAATCATTACAATTTCATGTTTGTTAAAAAAAAAATACATTTTACGAAACGTTTACATAAATAACAAAATATAGTAACTTATAGGTAGAAATCAATATTCGCGAGCTTAATTTCCACCAACCCTTTTAAGAAATACGAATAACTTTTATGATAGAAAAAAAACTATTATTTGAACGACAACACAAATATTATAAATTAAATATGAGATTTTTGTTATCAATTACAAAGACTATATATATATATATACTTTCATTCTTTATTTGTTCTACCGAATGATTTAGATAGTACTAAAGTTCTTTGTTGAGCTTATTTATTGAAGTAACATCATTTGCCTATTTTGCTTCTACCTTAAACGACAATTATTCAAGCATTTAATTTGAATCACGACCATAAAAAAAATAAAACTCTTTCTAAAAGTATAAATGTTAGTTTTCATAAATATAACAAGACACCAAAATATTTACGACCCGTGTAATAAAATAAAAAAGTTCATGAAGTCGATCATTTTTTTAAATATGTCAGGCTTTTCCTTCATTTCCATCTCTTTCTACAATTTTTCTTTTCATTTTCAGGGTCTTTCTTTTCTTCTTCTAGAATTATTCTTTTATATTTTCTTGAAATCATAATTTTTGTTTTCGAATCATAAATATTGTATATTTTTTTAGAATGTTATTTGGTTCAAGATCGTGTACCAAATATAAAAGAACTTGAAAAAAACTCGTTGAAATATCAGTATATGATCATTTAGATTTGGGTAGTCAAATTTGAAAAATTGTGTACCAAACAATCTTGAAAAAAAAATCTTTTAGCTAAATCTAAACATAACATGTAATCAAATCTAAATGATCGTGTACTAAATAATCTTGAAAAAATAATCTTGAAAAAAATCATTTGGATTTGAAAATATTAAAAAAAAAATCTTTTAGATTTGGATAATCTAAACGTGTACAAAGAATCTTGAAAAAAAATTGATCGTCTAGCCAAATTTAAGTGATCATATACCAAAGAATTGGAAAAAATTGTTTATATTTGACTACCAAAATCTAAACGATCGCATAGCAAAATATTGTAGTTAAATCTAAACAATTGTGTACCAAATATAATCACGTGTTGACGGAAACATATTTTGTATTTTTTATTGTGTTTGTTGATTTTTTTTCATTTTCGAAATTGTTGTATGGGTAAATATATATATATTTATTTTTGTTTGAAAGAACCCTTTTGTCAAACTTGAATTAATTTCTTTCATTATGTTTTCGTACTTCTTTAACTTACTCCTGCAAAAATAAAAAATAAAAAAATAAAACAGTTGTGAAATGGAATATAAAGGAGAGGTTAAATGTGAGAGAGTTCCTTCATTTCACTCTATATTTATATACTTTTGAGAGCATGCAATGTCAAGAACAAATGGTAATAAATAGTGCGACGACAAACCAAATAATCTTTTCTTTTTGGGAAATTTTGAAGCACATGGGGAAGGGAAAATGGGCAGTGGATGATTGATATTTATTAAAATGGTGGGGGGCAATACCAAAGGACCCCAAAAGGTTTTTGATATTAGGTCACTTTCTCCAATTTAATACTCTGAGTTACATCGTGGGTTTGTTCACATTATGTCTGCTGGTTCTAAACCACACTTCATTTTCTTTTATCATTACCTAATTTCCTCTTAATTAAACAAACAACTAAAATCCATTAAACCTCTATGCACTTTAATTCATATCATAAAAACAATCATAAAATATGCCCTGCATTAATTTCATTTAAATACCACTTTAGTATCTCTACTTTTGATTTTCCTTTATTTTTGTTTTTCATCATTGAGATGTGAGATGTGGGATGTGGGATGTGGGATGTGGGGGAGAAATTACAAATAAGAAATAAATATGAAGTTAATATCATGTTAACCATTAGGTTGAAGGACAAGCATTTTGCTTTTTTTAATTAAGAAGATTCAACCTATTTGCAGTGTGTATTGTATCTTTTGCCATCGATCATCAGTGTAGCAGATATCTCTTACATGTCTTCTCCAAAATACAACGCAACCCAGCAGATAGTCTGATTTGCTGTTCCAGTAAATTCTGTGGCTTCCAACGCTTTCAATTTTTCAATTCCATACTTCTTTTCAGGTTCTCTTGATAAACGTCATCAATCCAACCTCTGTGCTACTCTATCATACAACGTCTCTTCTTGTTCCCTCCTTATATTTGGATTGACAAAATGAGCTTCTAAATCCATTGTGAGCTCAGTAGTAGTCATTGGATCTATTTCTAGCTTTTGGTGGCATAATGCCTGCTACTTCCTACAAGAACAACTTAAATTTTTAGCTCAACTTTTACCAAACATACTTACATTTGTTCCATTTTCAAGGAATGTATTACTCTGATACCAAGTTGTTACGCCCCGTATGCATCCTAAACCTCTCAATGCAACATGCGACGTGACTTAAGTAGCCCTAATGTCTCTAATGCGAAACGCCAGAACGCTAAACTTAAGTTCTTGAACTTAGCTTGATCACCGAATTCAACTTAACTTCCTTTGCTATTAAGCAATAAAAATAAACACAACACATCATAAATATAACAAACGACTCTTTTATTAACTTAATAATACAAGCTCTAAAACACAATATACATGTTTTCTCTTTATAATAACTTAAAATAAACTTAGGGCCTTCAACGCCTAGCTCAACCTTTCGAGTTTAAAATTAGATGGCCTGACTAACGCCTCATAACGCCTCATTCCGCACCAATTCGTCCAACCCTTCATAACTTGACCTTAACACCTTGTCACATGGGGAAGGAAAACTTAACACGTAAGACAAATACTTAGTGAGTGATATTTTGAAATCTTTTGGGAAAAAACAATACATTCAATAAACACAGTTCGTAAAATAGGCTCTCACGCCTCATTTGAGAAACAAAAACTACACATTAGTCTTTCCTTTTTCTCATACCAAGAACATGAACCTCTCTCACTCATTAGCGTCTCTTGAGAATCTCACGGTTCATTTCTTGTTGCTTAAGCTGCTAACACAACCACATTGGCTAGCTTTTTATCGCCATGCGTCTCTTTCTACATGATAACCTTGACTCATTATGTGAACATAACAGTTAGGTTACTGATAGGAACAAGACTAATGGTTTACACACATACATAATCATATAATTGTCACATAAGTTTTAACATTAGAACCTTTTCTTATAAAAATTCAAGCTTTCTCAAAAACATCAATAATTTGTACATGCTTGACACTTTCGCATAACAATACAAAAGAGAAAAGAAAGCTTTGAAACACGATTTAACTTTGAAAATTCACTCACAAACTCTAAGTTTAAGTTCCCTTTCTTTAGAACGCCTAACACCTTTCTCACATAGTACTTCTTCTTTTAGCAAAGTAACTTTAGTAATTTCAGCATAACCTCTTTCCTACCGACACTTCAACTGTGAGGCCCTGAACGCATACCACCAACGCGATAAAGGCCCTATGGTAGGGATGTTGCATGTATAGAGATATTTTTGACAATAGAACGTGTTTTACGAAAGGATTATGCGATGAAAGGTCACTGCGCGAAGAGAGTACATGACAAACAATTGGGCAAGTTGGGGATACTTCACCTAGGAAGAGTGATGTGACCTTGATGTTCAGTAGGTCAATGATTGATTGGACCCCACCGCCCAATCCAAATTTAGGATAAGGTTTCGGCAGAGACGCATGCGCTTCGAGGTTGAACCACTTCCCACCTTTGGCAAGGGTAAATATTCTGGCATGGAAAACTCACAGGAGAAGCCTATAAATGGAGGAATTTCATATCAGTTTAAAGTTGCTTTTACCCTGATCAGCTCACTTAAGATAGAATTAAAAATATTTTTGAACTCAATAAGAATTTCAGGAAAGTGCAAAGAAAACTCTTGGCTTAGGAAGTTAGGCGAAGGAGCTAGTCGACTGTGTCGGTAAGTGGTTCTCTTATAATTTTTTTCAAATTAGAAAGAATTTCTAAAATGTGTTTGAATTCTGGAATGTATTTCTATTAAAACCATGGATTATATGATTTCCATTATGTTTTCAAATTCTTAAACGGCATGATTTACAAAAAAATAGAATTAATTATACACTGGAATGATGTGATGAAACAATGTGGTCTGGAGAATGAATGATAACTAATAATGTTGAAATGAAATAATCTTTGTACCCTATGCAATATAATACCTCATGCTTATTGTGTGTTTTGGTGTGAGATGCTTTATTCTTGATCTCTGATCTGGAATAAAATATCTTATTTATGTTGTTTGATCTTGAATAGGATGCCTCATGCTTGCTGTGTGATATGGAATGAGATGTATTTTGCTTGCTATGTGATCTAGCATTGAAAGACACATTATTCGTAGTGGAGTTGATGTATAACTTGCTAAAATGCGTCAAGTTTACTTCACATAGCTGCAACTTGACAAAAGATCAATGTGCTCAAAGCTTGGGCTAAGGAAAATGGTACAAAGACATAATTGAACATCCATAGTAACTCTACTAAATAATTACGCGATATGCAAGAAGCATATGACGCGATAGAATTTACGGTGAAAGAATTGAAAACACGTGATTTTTCCATATGATTTGTGATGAATGATAAAATGAGTGATTCTCCCTTGATATTTATGAATTGTCAATAAAATGGAAATGTTTAACGGCCTAGAATGAGTATTTTAAACTAAAAAAATGTAATGATTGACTCACGTGTTATTTATATTGCGTATTTTGGCAAAATGTCTATTGTGTTAAGGTGAACTTGATTTCTTAAAGGTGTTCATAAAAGATCTTACTTATTAGACGTTTTAATCTAACATTTCAAATATTTTGTTTTATTCCCTCACCCCCCACCCCAAGTAGCGAGGGGCATCTAGTGTTAAACTTGCAGCTTTGATCACCTATTGTGCCTCCTTGATCGTATCGTTTTGGTAGTGACCACTGTCTAGTCGCATTACATATAGTAACTAGGCGAGGAATGTCCAAGTATTGTTTTGAGTCACGTTTAATGGTTTGTACTAAATGTTATAACAATACTAAAATTACTTTAACCGAAATATCAATAAAGTCTAAATTTCGTATTAAATTTCTTTGTGACTACCTTTTAATTCCACTTACTAGGCGTTTGATCCATTACTTTGTAGAGAATATCCAATAGGATGTTTAAGTGGTCGCGTCTCCATATTCCATCACACAGAGTCAATTGGAGCAGGGTGTGAGATCAACCCTATTTATACTAATTTCAAATTAGATTAGTTACTCTTAAGCTCTTATTAACTTGTCAGCTTTTGCTTAAAGTGCTACACATGTAAGCTTATTAGTTTCCTCCGACCATGCTTAACTTAAACCTTACACATAGCCCACCTGTTAAGTTCTATTATGATTTTTTCTAAAAATGTCTTGTCTTTCAACATCTGAACTCTTCTCGTCTTGCATCAAAACATCTTTCTTCTTCCCCGCTTTGCCTAACTTCAAAGCAAGCTAAAACTCAAAACGCCTACCACAAAACATCCTTCCCAAAACGCCTAATTCAAAATTCCTTCTAAACAAACTCTTATTTTATTTGATCCTTCTATTCCAAACACGGGTCTCACAGCTTCCCTCTTCACGTCGCACACATATACACCATAGCCTAAGGTTAATGTTTTAAAAAATGTGACCAAAGTCTTACATTGGTTAGATAAGGAATGACCGTGAATATATAAGTGATCGATATCAACTATCTCCATTGGTATGAGGCCTTTTGGGGTAGTATCAAAATCAAAGCCATGAAAGTATATACCCTAAGTGGATAATATACCATACCATTGTGGAGATGTTTGGAGGGTTTGTTGTCCTAACAGACGTCACTACTCAACACCTACCACATGCCTAACAAACGTCACTACTCAACAAGCCACATGCAATGGCTCTGAGTATTCCATTTAATCATGTCATCACAAAGAATGTTAAGATAACACCGACACTCAACTCAATCATACGGTTTTCACTATAAAGTTTCGGTGCATATTTGAAAATTTTAACATATAGAATTTATATACAATGGAAATTGTTGCTACCAAAAATCCCACAAACAGTAAATTTTATTATGAGGTTGGATCGTCCAAGTAACTGCAAGACAAAAGAGATTAAACACGAATGAGTTATCGAGCCACACACAATTCGATGCTCAAGTCAGTATCGGGCTTGTGAGTGATTAAAGAATAAGAAATTGTTGGATACTTTTTTACATACCTTCGACAAATGATCTTGGTCATTTATATAGGGCACCAAAATGTAACGGCCATTTGGACTCATAACTATCCCTCTTAAATGTTTGGAATGGTGGAGCTAACGCTTGTGGGGCGTTACACCATTCATTTAGGTGCTTTAGTGTGAACCACCCATTCAAATATTATTAAATGTCTCATCTTTATGGCATTTTTATTTCTATAATGTGACCTACAAGCTTCTCAGCTTAACCTTTGAGCTTTCTCCTACAACTTGACTCTTAAGCTCCTCAGCTAATGAACTCCTTAGCTATCTTTATACAGCGGCCTTTAAGCTTCTCAACTATTCTCTATAGATTGACTTCTTAGCTCCTCAACTGTACGTCCTTCGAGCTCACCAACTATAGCTCAACCTATAAACCCCCTCAATCTTCTCTATAGGTCGGCCTTTTAAGCTCTCTTTGTTTCCTCTAAGCTAATCTCCCTTAAACTTCTTTGAGTTTCAGTTCCACAACTTGACTCTAAGTTATCTTTTGGACTCACCTTATGAGTTAGTGAGCTAGCTTTAAGCTCGTTTAGGTTTTTCCATGGTTCTCTTGAGTAGGCTAAAATTCACCCACAACATAAATTTTTTAATTAAACGTTATGGCTACATATTTTAATTGGAAAAAAACTTGAATTTTAACCTAAACTAATTAAGTTGTATCAATTTCAGTTATAAATTTTCAATTTCATTGAACTAGATAGTAACCTTAAACAAAGGTTGCAATTTTGGCCTTGAGTCAATTTCTATTGATTTGCACCCTAATTTAAGTTGTATAGACACTGTTTAAAAGAATCTTCATAAACTTATTGATTTCAATAAAATAAAAATTTGTACCATATAATACATTTGACCAGTCCACACAAATGATTGAACTTGGTGTCAAAATTCATAAATTGCAACTGAAAAAAGGTCTAATGCAATTTTCATGTAAATCATTATATTGAAATGGATAAGAGAAAATTTTGCTTAATAATTTTTGGAGGGAATTTTTTAAAATGATTGAAGTTGCTAACACTTTTTGTTTTGAAGTTTAAGGTTAAGATTTCAATCACTTATCTAAACATTAACTGAAATTTAATTAAACTTAAGTTCCAATCCCTCCTAAATTTATGAAAAAAAATATTTTTTTTTCTTTTAAAAAAATTTATGAACTAAAGTAGTCATATCTATCTATTAGTGATCAAGACGTATGTGATTCAAATTTCTTCCTCCAGTGCACTAATAAAAAAAATTATTAACTAAAGATGTGCTAAATAAAAATGAATCAATCAAAATACACTTTTCAAAATAGATATTATAAAATTATAGGCTAAAATGAACCGACATAAGTCAAACACACGATGATGAAATAACTATTCATTTCAAATTCCAAGGCAAAATTAAACCAAATTTGAAAATTCAACAACAATGAAATTGTTTTGGCGCCTAATTTGAAGTTCATGGGGTGCAACTATCACTCACTCCATGCACATTTAAAGTTCTAAATATAATAGTTGTATTTACAACTATGTACTGTAATATACTATTTGAAATGTCTACTTGTTTTTTCTTTTTGATAACAAATGTTTCTTTTTTATATACATATAGTGTTTACTAATTCCTAATTAAACTAAAATAGTATAAATGATTGTAACAAATCTAAAACCCTATGCACTTCCATAGACTATAACAAGCAATTGAATACCATGTACGAGTTTGGTGTATAAAATTTGAAACCAATAAAATTGAAGAACATAATATTATATGGTTGGGGATTGATTAAAATATAAAATAGGATTGAGCATGTGATGAGGCATTCATGGATGTCGGCATGCATGTGGGGGCCGTATCATGTCAATGTCACACGTACTTAATAATAAGGAAAAAAGAAAACACACACACATATATATATAACAAAAGTTGAATATTAAAATATGAATTAGTAATGACCCACCCACTGCTATGCTCTTTGATCTTCTGTTCTCTAATATTTAATGTCATGGTCACTTCTCTTCCATTGTTTTAGGTCACTTTTACTTTTGGTTTCTCCCTTGGGAATTGGGGCAGAGGGCCCCAACCTATGTGCTTTCCCTTCCATGCACTTAAAAAATGAAACCACACGCCCTTAAATCCTATTCAAACCTTCAATATTTAATGTATGAGAAACATTACTTTTAACTTCAATTAAATTTCACTAAATTGGAATTAAAATTGATGTAACAACTAGTGTGTAAAGATTAAAAGACGTGGATAAAAACGTTTAGGATTGAATCTTACTTATATATGATATTCGCATTGTTGTTATAATGTTCATTTTAACTCAATAGGTATCGTCAATATCATTATTTACTGATCAATTTTGTATATATTCAATTAAACGCTGTCATGTTAGATTTGAGAAGAGGTTGATTAATAAACCATGACCCGTTCTAAATAAAAGGAATATACGAATCTGACTGATATATGGTTAAGAAAAGTACAACTTAAAATAGAGGAACACAATGGGTGAAGTGACAAAGATGGAGTGAGCGACGATGGCAATAAGGGAGAGGCGGGGCAAAAATGGGGGTTGTGTTGTGTGTGAGTGAATATGGAGCGATGGTGAAATTATGAAGAAGATGGAAAGTGAAAAATTAGAGTGAGGTGAGGGATATATACAAGATCTGAAAGTTATCGATTTGTGAAAGTTTTGAAGGGAAACTCTTGACATCGTACGAAGGGTGTCAATAGATCTCTCCTAACTCCTAACCTATCATTATCTCATTGAGGGTTATTTGGCCTAACTCTCGGCGTCCTTCTTAACAGCGTCAGGAGTTGCTGATCTTTAATTAAATCGTTTTTTCTGACCCACTTCTGATGTAAGTATACGACGTCGGGCATTTGTGAATTACTCCCAATGTGTGCTTGTGCCCGTTGAATGATTGCTTTTCTTTCGACCAACTCTCTTTTGATGGTCATTTTATGTATTTGAAAACGACTTTTTTCTTGTAGTGTATCTTTTCAATGACTCAATCAAAAGTTGTAAGTATGTTTAGTAAGGAACAATTCTTTCGAGTGTGGATAACACATACTACAATAACTTGTTTGGATATAGGTTTTGCCCTTAAAGCTCTTCAAAACAAGTAAGGATATACTGGTGTCAAATCAGGTTGGATACAAAGAAATATTGGGGTTATTAGATTCCTAATCTTAGGCTTGGGGCATTATAATATTTTAATGAAAAAATTCTAACAAAAATTTTATAATGTATTTCCTTGTAATAGGAGAGTAATTATATTGTGAACACCTTGAATGCATATGGCCGCATGGCAATTTTGCGAGAGCTAGACAAGAGGGTCTAAGGAAGAAAGGAAAGAAAAATTGTAAAATATTGGTCTAAGTAATAAAGATATTGTTTTGTTTTTCTGCTAAAGTGTATTGTGTTTTCTACTTGGTGGTTAAAGAACTTAAGTAAAGCTAAGCTAAGTATGTTAAGATGCTTGTTTTTTCACTGTGTTGTGTTGAGAAGGTCTCTTGAGTTCAAAGCTTGAGCTATGTGTTGAGACTGGTTTAAGAAGTTGTTTCACTTACTAGTCGTTCAACGTTTATCACGTAGTGTGATATACAGTGAGTGTCTAGGCAGCATGCCTCCATTTGGTCGCATAAAGTGACTTTTGAGGGTGACCTTGGTCATATGTTGCTTTCTATGTCAATAATGTCGCTTAGAGTTCCAAGGTAGTAATCAATTATAAACCTTTAAATGAAGTTTTGGAATGGATTAGATATCAAATTCCTAATAAACAAGATTTTCTAAAAAGAATTGCAAATGCAAAAGTATTTTCAAAATTTGATGTCAAATCTGGATTTTTGCAAATTCAAATATCTAAAAACGTTAAATACAAAACTGCTATCAATGTTCCATTTGGACAATAGGAATGAAATGTAATGTCACTTGGGCTAAAAAATGCCCATTGGAATTTTAAAAAATCATGAATGATATTTTCAATGAATTTCAAGATTTTACAATTGTTTATATTGTCGATGTTTTGGTCTTTTCTCCAAGTATAGAAAAACATTTTAAACATGTCAATATTTTTGTGAACATCATCAAAAGAAATGGTTTTGTAGTTTCTCTTCCGAAAATTAAAATATTTGAAACCAAAATTAGATTTTTGGGTTTTCAAATTCACCTAAGAATGATCAAGCTCATTCAAAGATTAAGTGAGTTTGCTTCAAATTTTTCAAATAAAACTCAACTTCAAAGATTTTTGGTCTATTTAAATTATGTCTCTCATTTTATCTTGAATCTTAAACCCATTTGCAAACCACTCTACCAAAGGCTAAAGAAAATTTCAAAACCATAGTTTGACACACATACCCAAATTGTTAAAAAAACTAAGGTTTCAGTCAAATCAATTTATTGTCTAAGTCTTATCAATGCAAAAGCAAATGTTATTGTTGTGACTAAGACCCCTAATTTAGGTTATGGAGGAATTCTCAGATAATGTGTAGATAAGTTCAAATCAATAATCTGATTTCACTCAAGAATTTGGAATGATATCTAAAAAAATTACTTAATAGTAAAAAATGAGTTACTTACGATAGTCCTTTGTGTTAAAAAATTTGAAGGAGAACTAATCAATAAAAAAATTGTGATCAAAACCTATTTAAGAGCTTCGCAATTTGTATTAAAAAAAAGTGAAAAAAATCTTATTTCAAAACAAAGTTTCCCCAATGGCAAGCCCATACTGCCTTGCTTTGACTTTGAAGTTTTGCCTTAAATGGAGAACAAAAACCCCTAGCTTACTATTTCTAACTCCAAAGCTCTCTCTCCTCCCAAAATCTCTTGAAGAAAAATGAGTATCCATAAAGGACGTGGCAGAGGAAAATTAATCTCTACCTCTTCAAAGGGCAACAACCTCTCTTCTTTTTCAAACTTTGCACCCTCGTCTATGAGTGCAAATCAAATATACAATGTGTTTAGATTTTACCATGGTAACTCGATCAAGATTAGGATAATTTGACATACAGATTGAATCTCCAATAGAGTTTTCTACTCCACCTAGGCCTTGGGTCAATCTTGTCTGTCCGTCCTTTTAGTGGAATTGCTCAGACAAGTCCTCTCATCTCTCCTTCTTCAAATAGGGAGTCATCTAACCTCCTTCATCTGCATATTCTCAAGTCATCACTCCTAAAAAACAATTTTTGTCATGTTCGAGATCAAAACATATTTTCAAAAACCAATCATGATCGATGATTCTATCAAAGAATCGAAATATCAAAGTTTCACCTTCGATAAGACATTTTAATAAATGTTTCCTAAGGGCTTCAATTTTCTTCTAGAAGACCTCATAAAAACCAGAAAATTTTAGAGTTTTTCCTAGTAGACACCAAATCTATAAAAATAACTCATGCTCGAGAAAAGTGGTTGGTTATACAAAATTAAAAAATTTCAAATAAAAAAATCCAACTGATTGGAATTAAGTTCAAAACCTTTTGCTCATTAATTCTGATTACATAACATGATCTTATCTTTTTTCTCACAATCTTATTAGGTAAGAAGGTATTGTCCTACTTGATTCGATCTTATATGTTCATTTTATCATTTCCATTTATGTTTGAAATCTGGGGTCTATAAAAGAATTCCAAGTTGTAATGTGAAAAGCACATCGCGAGATATTGTCAAGCTTCCTTGTAAAATTTCAATCCTAGTTCTCTTTAAAATTTTAAATATAACAAATATCGAAGTCATCTGCAAGAGACAAAAGCGATACAAGAATGATACAATAATTTTTATTAGTTCATATAAAATTAAAACAGTAAACTATATTTATGTCTATTATGACATAAGTAGATATAAATAGCCGTCTATCACATATAGACAATAAAATTTTAATATATTTATAAATAGTGTATGATTTATTTTCCTATAAATCAAAACAACTCTAAAATAAAACATAAACAGATAGAAAAAACATTTTTGTATTTAGATTTTGAGTTTAATTTTCATTTGATGATTTCAAAATTTTGCATACTTGTACTTAATTTTAAATTTGATTTAAATTTAGTTTCTATATTTCAAAATGCTACGTTTTACTTTTTTTTTTTTTTTTTTTTTTTATTTCATTTAGGTCCCTGATTAGACTTCAAGATGTTGATATTTTTAACCTTCAATTTTTTTCCACTAAATACTCATTTTAAATCTTTATTGTTAGTATATATTAATTAATTTAAAAAAATTATAAAAAAAGACAGAGAAATTATATTTAAAATGACTGAATGACCAAAAAAAGAAATATCTCAAACATTCAACGTAGAATAGAAACTTTTGTCATTTTTCTATTTCTATATTTTTTTATAGAAATCTTTTAAAAAAATATAACAAAACGAAAAAATATTTACACGACGTAGAATAATTTCGAAAACGAAAAAAACTTAATAACTCACAATGAAAAATACCAAAAATATCTCGTGATTAAGAAACGATAGTTTGGATTTGAATATTCTTTTTTATACTATTGTTTAGATTTGATCGTTCTAAATATAATATAAGAGAAACGATAGTTTAGATTTGACCATTCTTTCATATACGATTGTTTAGATTTGATCGTTCCAAATATAAACGATTGTGTACCAAAAAAGTTGGAAAAAATATCGTTTAGGTTTGGAACACGATCAAATCTAAACACGATTTTTTAAAGATTCTTTGGTACACTATGGTTGGTTTGACATTGCGAAATTTAAAAAAGAAAACGAGTTAAAAACTAGGTCGAAAGTGGTACAAAGGATCAAGAGCATTTAAGAAGATGGATGCTACTAAGCATTTATCTTCATAAATGAAAAGAGATGGTATGAAGCATTATCTCTATCTAAGGAAATAGATGCTGATCTAAAGGAATGGTTGAACAGCCAAGAGGAGTAGGTTCTAACACCAAGACATGATGAATTAATTACAATATATTCGCCCAACTTAAAATAAGGTGGGGAGACCAAACTTCAAGAATCTCTCAATCCTTTTCATTACTCTAACTATCCATACGTCTTTCTTTAAACACTAAAACTAGTGCTATATTATTCCCAAATAGATAAAAGGTATTTTAGCTTCATATCAATAACTATAACTATTCATTGTTCCCTCTCCACTATATATTCTTTCCTTTTCTTTATTCACTTACGTGTTGAGCAGATTTTAGCTCAACATACTTTTGGAAATAAAAAAGAAAGAGATAAATTAGTGCACCCTTTAGTCAATAAAAGGTTGCCTAATAATTAAGCTGTAGTTGCATGTGCATATTGTCAAAAGGTTGCCACACAATGCTTATATGTTATTCTATTAACATTTATTCTATATTAATTCAATACACACACATACACATATATATGCCTATACACTCATCTTGTTACAAAAACAAATGGTTCTTATAACTTTTGTAACATTCTAGGCACGTGGATTTGACATTTTAGACTTGGACCATTGTATATGATATTAAACTAGAACCTCTCGTAATGCTACAAAAAATTGGATAAGCTAAGATAGAAGCTAGTGAACATGTAATGGATTGAATACCACGTTCTAATGACGATAAAATATGTTGTTTAGTTAGTGTGATTTCAATTGGAATAATCACGTTAGAGAGGTTGTGATGGTTTGTAGCACAATAATTAATTAATTCAAGACAAGTAAAGCAATAGGATGCAAAGAAAAGTAAAACCCTTTGATCTCTTTCTATTCATGTATAGTTGTAGGATTGTGTCTCACTATTACAAAAAGTATATCTACTTTTTTTTCTTTCTTTTGAAATGGTATAATAAAATATGAAAAGATTAGAATATATGTAACATATATACATATTTGAAAAGAAGACTAGAAATAGAACAAAAGAAGATGATAACAATAAAACCTTTGTCTTTCTAAAGCCCAAATAGTAAAAAAAAAAAAATGTATTGGTTGATAGAAAATGTTTATTTTGGTTTACAAAACTAAAATAATGATTCACACTATTTCTTGGAAACTTCATAAAGAAAAGTATGATATGATGATCCCAAATCAACCACCACTACTAAAGAATCAAGGAAGCAAATAAATAAACAAATAAATAAATGCTTTTTCTAATTTCTTCTAATTTCATTTAATGGAGCATGGGGCCTCACATTGGCCCCTCCTTTCTTTTTCTCATTAAATTAAAAAAAATATGAATAGAGAGAGTGATAAAACACAAATCACATTATTGTATCAAATTTCATTTTCAATAATTCATGATCTTTTTCCCCTTTACAAGGAGATGGGTAGACCACAAAGTAAACTTGTCCCATTCTACCTCTGCTTATTAGTTTGTTTGTAAATGAGTTTACATAATTCCATCAATTTTCAAGTGTAGGTGGTTTTCATAATAATAACAACAACTTTTTATTATTATGATTACTACTACATTCTTTTTATCGAATTTCTTATTTTGTAGGTAAGTGTTTCAATATTTAGCCAAACAAAACTAAAATTTTGAAAACTGCGTTAGGTTTCTGCGTTCTCACATGTTCGATATTGAGATATTGGTGGATTGTCAATTGTAAAAAATCTATAAAAAATAAAAAATAAAATCAAAATGGCCCTATTATAAATAATAGACATGTTTACTTATATTTATTTATATATTTTATATATTGATTTATCATTCAAAGAATATAATTGACATTTTAGGAACAACAAAGTTAAGAAAAGTTTATAGAAATGGAGAGTTATAAGTAAAAAACGAAGTGGGTTTAGGAAAGGAGGCGGGCAAGGGAACGACTTGAAGGAGGTGGAGGAAGATGGTTGCCAAATGCTTAAGGAGGTAGGTTTAGGTAGATAAATTTACTATCAATTAAATGCACTTACCGTATCCAAATTTGAACATCAACAATGTGCACTATTTATCAAATTTTAGTAGATTTATCTATAATATTAAAAATGGATTAACTCTTTATATGGAGGGAAAGAGAATGATGGGTTTGGTGTGTGGTGGAATATAAAATGGGCGCCGTTGCTATGCCATTGGCCCCGCGGAAATCTCTCTCTTCTTTCCCCCTTTGCTTTCCATTTACCCAATTTCTTCCTTTCCTTACTTCTTCTTCTTCTTCTTCTTCTTTCTTCTTCTTCTTTCTTCTTCTTCTCTTTCTTCTTCACGTACCCACATTGAATCCTTCACATTCAATTCAAACCCCCATTCAATGCTCTCTCTATTTCACAAACCTCCATTCGCCTGCATTTCTCTCTGTTCTTTCATCTTTCAATGACCCCATTTCCCTGAACGCCGCTTTATTCCTCTGCCTTTCCTTTCATCCAATTCTCCACGATTTCTCAACACCCATCTCTTTGATTTTCTTTTTTTTTACTCTAATTATGTCTGCGGTTTTAGCAAGAACAGGGCGACATCGTCAGCGATACGACGATCATTTTCGTCTTGTTTCTGGGTATTATTCTTCTCTATTCTTTTGCTGTTTCGTCGCCTTCTTCTTTGTCTTCTTCCTCTTTTGTTTCTACTTGACTTCTCTACTCTCTCTTCTTCCTTTTTCCCTTCTCAATCTTTAATCATTATCAATAGTCTCACCTATTTCAAATTCGCCATTTCAAGTGGTTTCGTTTTGTGCTTCTCGAGTTTCTGCGCTATCTCAAATTGAAATTATTGTATCTTTCTGGTACAGGGATCAATATATTATTTACATTTACTTATTTTATTGTATATTTTCATGGCGGGCCTTCTTATTGACTTCGGTTACATGAACAGCAAAATGGGTTTCACTATCTCTTTTGTCTTTTTTGTGGAAATCGTTAACCACTGCACGCATATGACATATTAGAGTTATCAACGACACCCACTCTAATAACCTTTCGTTTGTGGGTAAGGACGAATTGTAGTGGGTGTTTCAGATATTGGAAAAAAATATTCTGTTGTTTTCAGTATGGATTTTTTACTAAAACTGATTGTGGGCTGTGATTTGACGTTTCATTTTATGCTCCAAAAGTCTAAGGGGGTGATAAACTGATTGGGTATCTTTCATTTTAATTGCTTATAATCTGACCCACGTTACGAACATTCTGCTATGTTTGCATTGGAATCGAATTCGGAAGGTGGGAAATGAGAAATTTAGGAATTGGATCGTTAGGGATGAGATGTATGTATTTGAAGCGTATAAAATGAGTTTTGGATGCTTGAAGATGAAATTTTAGTATTATACATGTTAGAATGGGAAAGATTCTATGATACTCATTTTCTGTGGGTGTAAAAAGAAGATAACTTCAATAATTTGCTGTATATTAGAATTATATGATGAGAAGACAACAGTGGAAGAGAAAGGAACATTTCTAGATTGAAGAACAAGTAGTGTATCGGTGTTGAATGATGTGATGTTAATGGTGAATTTGAGTGTCTATTTTCTTTTTCTTTTTCCTTTTCCGTCTGTAAAGTTGCTTTATGTAGTTGGCCGCAATTGTTCAAAGATTTGTACTTTACTTGATTCCCTAAATAGATAAAACTTTTAATATGAAATATGGAACTGTTTTCTTCCGATCATGGGTTGATTTATTTCTATTTTCTCATGGCATTCCAAAATTTAAATTTTAAATTTACATTTCAAATTTTCTTAGATCTTGAAGTTAGAAAACCAAAGTGTCATGTTGAATATTTCCTCTGATGTTTGCCTGCCTCTAGTTTGTTGAAGTTGAATTTTGGGATGTGGCAACGTGTCCTTCTAGCATTGAATGCAATTTCATTTAGCATAATTTTGGGGATGGTATTGTAACTTAAATGAATTTAACTCAGCAATCGATCCTTATTTGTTACTTAATTGTTGGCACATGCACGACAGATGCATTCCTTATAGGCTGATAGAGGACAGCGAGGAAGTTAACGACCAGTGTGACACTGAGAACAAGATTGAAGTTCTCATGGTTTCTTCACCAAATCGTGATGATCTAGTGTTTCCAAAGGTTTATAATTCTATCCATTCTTGGTTTTAGGTGTTGGCGAGAAATATCACTATCCTATATTTCAACGTTTCTCCTTGTTCTTCTTTGTAGGGTGGATGGGAGGATGACGAGACCCTCCTAGAAGCAGCGTGTCGCGAAGCTGTGGAAGAAGCAGGAGTGAGAGGCAAGCTTAACGTAGGTTTATATAGTGCTTACTTCCAGAAATTGATGGTTTTTTTGCATGTTTTCTTCACAAATATTGAACTATTTGCATCAAGGTTTTTGGTTGTATAACCTTTTAGTTGCTCGTTGAGTGGTTGTCGTAGGATGGGTTTGGCAAGTCTGGGAATAACATAAGCTATTAGGCATCTCAGGAAATTTATACAGCCTGCCTGCAGAACGGCAGAGGGCTTGGGTTGGATGTTGTTGGCAGTTATTGATTTCTTTTACAGGAAGACTCAGATTGTGAATGAAACTGAACATCTGGCCGTCCTTTCCTACTTCTACGGGTAGAGTAGAGATGGAATGCTGGGGATAACTAGTCCTGGATAATTTTTCTTTATGTAGGTTGAAATTGCAAAATAGAAAGATATTTTGAGGTTTAGGATGTAAAATAACAAATGTGTCATTCCCTACAAGATTATCTGGCTCAGTTCACCATCCACCACGCATGTGGAGGTTTAATTGAGTTTTGCTTGCAGCTTGATTTATTTGTATACTGATTGTTACAAAAGAAGAAAAAAAGTGATAGCATATACTTTGTAGAACTACCATTCATTTGGATTTACTCGTAGGATACTCCATGCTTTGTTGTAACTAGGTCTACCACTGCAAAGTCGGTATTCTTCTTTCACTTGGAAAATAAAAGTGTGTTGTTTCTATATGTTAGGAAAATCCTCTTGGAGTTTGGGAGTTTAGAAGCAAAAGCAGTCAGGACATTTGCAGCATGGAGGGAGCATGCAGAGGATACATGTTTGCATTAGAAGTTACAGAAGAGCTTGAGTCATGGCCAGAGCAGGGAAACCGCCATAGGAGATGGGTCAGTACATACTTGAACTGTGAAACTAACTCCCTTAAATTGTTAATATGATGCCATTTCAGCACTCTTTGGAAAATCATTTTCCAGAGACTGGATTTTAACCCTGTCAATAATAATATGGGAAGAAAAATGATTTGCATGTGTTTGCTTTGCAGCTCAATGTTAAAGAGGCATTCAGACTATGCCGATATGAATGGATGCGCGTGGCACTTGAAGCCTTTCTTCGAGTAATGGGGGGAGACGAAAATGGTGAAGCTACGCAAGAGATGACGGCAGAGACAAGTGCAGTAACAGTTACAAATGTGGTTGATTGTGGATTGATATCATCTAACTGCTGTGGAAGGCCTCCTCCGTTCAGTCAGCAGCACGGTGGTAGGAGTCATTCAACAGGCATAGGAGGCATTTCAAGGGATTGCAGATTAGGCATTACATTAACTGAATGATGAAAATCTGTGTAGCGGGTTCGTGTAATCAGTCTCTGGTGGGGGGGAAGTCGTTCAACTTTGAGAAAGAACAAACAAAACTGTGTAAAGTGGAAGTGAAGGTGAGTAAAACTCAAAGTGCAGCAGAATTATGAGAAAAGAGAGAGAAGAGAGCCAGGAGGGGTAGGCTTTTTTTGGGGGGGTGGGCGGGGGGGAGGGATTTTGTTGGATGATGGATGATGGATGATTGTTTGTATGTAGAAGAAGAAGAAGAAGAAGAAGAAGAAGAAGAAAGAAGCAACTGTAGTTGGGGATACAAAATTATGTGGCTGGCTTGTTGTTAGTGATGTTAATAAGATAGTTGGATTGTGATGGATGGGTTACTGACTGATGTTGATGAATTTTGGGTGGTGGTGGTGGTGGTTGTAATGCTTTAGCTGCTGTAAATGAAGAAGAAGCCAATCAGTGTACAGTTGGATTTTATTTTCTTCTTTAAACTGTTTGTGTTTGGTGCTTAGTGAAAATGGTTTAGAGGAAAATTATCGGGAATAGTGTACAGTTCCCAATCTCATATCTCTGACCTCTCACCAAAGTACACACACCTTGTCTTTCTGCATTTCATTGCAAATTCCCATGTTCTTTGCTTCCTCCCTTCCATTCAACAATCAAGTTTCACTACAACTTTAATTCTCCAACTCTCAATCTCTATCTACTTGGTCCCTTCCATTCCATAGCTTCTTAAAGTCGTTCAACTCTCAGTTTCACATTCATCATTTTTTTCTAGGTTGTTTACTATTTCTTCTCAAACTAAAATAATATATACCACAAACCTATCAAACACAAACTATTATAACTTAACTATAATAACTTAGAACTATAATACCAAACACTCCTTAAGGTTCTACTATTAGACATAAAACTAATTTAATGTTCGTAGATCAATTATATGTATTTTATAACTAAATTTTAAGGGAGTAAATGTGTGGAAATAAGCTCTTTTTATTTATATTATATTATACAATACTAATTTTTTTAAAAAAATATAATAAACGGGCAAAATATTTATAATGAATATAATCATTTTAAAAACGAAAAAAACTCACACTCTCACAATGAAAAATACTAAAAATGCCTTAGTCACGGTTAATTGATCATTTGCACTCGCAGATCATTCGCACTCGCAGATCATTCGCACTCATAATATATTTTGTACGTTTAGATTTGGCTATCCAAATTTAAACAGTCAAATCTAAGCGATCGTGGATATTTTTATATTTGATACACGATTTTGAACCAAATAATACTCTAAAAAAATACAAAATTTATAATTGATTGAAAACAAATATCATGATTTTAAAAAGATACAAAAAATTGCCAAAAAAGTGAAGAGAGAAGAAAGACGAGGGAAAAAAAAAATTGTAGAGGAATAAGAGAAGAAAGAAGACGGAAAGAAATGACAAACCTGAAATATTTTTAAAAAAGTGGCTAACTTCATGTGTTTTAGATAGATGGTAAATATTTTGGTGTTCATTTATAAAAATTAATCTTTTTCTTTATTATTTCTTTTACTTTTGATATATTCAATAATATTAATTTGAAAAATTATTTTAAACGATAAAATAAATGAAAACACGGACAAATATAACATAATACTCTAATAGAAATATATCATGGTATATCATAAATAAATCATAATATTTTGGTATATTTTGTAAATATTTAAATTAATTTTGATATCTTTTTAAAATAACTATTAATTAACCATTTTTATTACTTAAATTGAAAATTATTTTTTAATAAAACAAAAAGCTTGGGATTCATTTTTCGTTGATTTAAAACTCACTTTGAAGGCATCCATGGTTTTCAAGCTGCAATTCTCAATCGACACAAAAGAAAAGTTACAGATAATGTGATGGTTGGTGCAAAAGTGAATACTTATTTGGTTAACTATGAAGATCGATAATAGTAGGGTAATTGTAATGGATGACTATTTGAGAAATAATAATTAAGGATATAGCAACATTTTTAAAAAAAAATGCAAATATAGCAAGACTATCGCTAATAGACTTGTATCACTGATAGATTCATATGATCTATCGCTGATAGACTTGTATCAGTGATATACTCTATCATTGATAGAATTAGACAAATTTTGCTACATTTATAATTTTTTTAAAATGTTGCTATATATTTAATTATTTTAAATTTAATTGCTAAATTTGTAACTATTGGATAGTATTGGCCAAAATCTAACCATAGATTTATTTGTTTGAGTATGGAGACCAACCCAACCCATATGATTAACTACAAAGCCATGAGTTTATTTAGTTGAGTATGGGCCCGGACAACTGTTGGGCCTAATTGTATATTGTATGGGCCTGAATTGAATGCATGTTACTTACCAAATGCTTGATGGAGAAGGTGCCACACTCTTCTCTTTACAGCGGGGTAGGAATTTACACTTGCATGTTGAGAAAATAAAGTATAGAAAAAAAAGGGAAAAGAATTACTTTACCTTTTTCTTCTTTCTTCCTCTTCGTTTTCTGTCTTTTGCTTTCCAAACAACCCTAATGAAATTCTTCCTTTCGGTTTTTTATTTGAGTATATTGTGCTCACACCAAAATGATGATTAAGGAGAAGAAGAAGGATGCAACAAGGATTTATTTACGTGGTTCGGCCAAAATAAAGCCTACGTCCAGGCGGAAGGATCTCAGTTTTATTATTCAAGATGAGTACATAAGAACTCTCCTTTTTCTTATTTACAGGTATTTGCAATAACAAAGTAGTTAGAGAAAAAACATGTAAACATGATTCTATTGGAATTCATTTCCCTTACAACAACCATAAGGCTCGAGGAGGTCGACCCTATGAAAGATGAGGTCAATTATACCTAAGCATTTCACTAGCAAAATAAACATTGGTTAGTAACAACTTAATTAATTTCCAAGGAATTAATTATGCGAACAACCGTTACTAATCCATTTCTATATAAACAAGAGGTCCCATAATTAACCTTTGAGGTACACTTCGAACTTCCTATGCTCTCTGGCTCTCTCTAAACAATGACTAACTTGATGTTGGAGTGTTGATGCCCAACCACCACACCTGTGCGAGCTTTTCTATTTCGTAGGGCACCATGAAGCACATACAGGGATACATATATAGATATAAATACGATAGGGATATGTTTATACGTCAATTTTAAAAAAATTAAGATCTTGATATAGCGAAGATACTTTTTTTTTTTCTTGAAAGAATGTCTAAGAATATGTAAATCTAACATAAAGATACCGAATGTAATTGACTGAATCAATGAAAGAAATCATAGAATGTAAAGTTAATGACGATGGTACAAAATAGAATACAAAAACTGAAGTATAATATAAAAACTAACCTTTGGAGACGTTGAAATAAAACAATCAATAGTATACAATAGAAAAGACATTGGTTAAAAGAAAAGGAAGAAGATTAGAGGAAAAGTACAAAGCTAAACAACAAACTTCTTTCATTAAATTGTTGAATATATTCAAGAGGGTTATATTTTACAATACTTTGTGTAGACTTAAATATGATGATGAAAATAAGATATTTTGGGATATGATATTTCATTCATTCATTTTTTTCTTTTCGTTTTTGGACGAGAGAGTGAGCATTTTAAATAGGTTGTCTAGTTTTTAGTTGGAAAACTATTAGATAATTAAGTTTCTTATCTTTTATATATATATATATATGAAAGGCTGTCATAAAAACAAATACACCAAAGTGGGTGTCAAATATGTCAAATTGCGTTTCAAATACGTATTTAAGAAGTATCTAAAACTATCGGTATCTGATACAAATTCTTTGCTTCACATGAAGTATTTGTGCTTCATAAGCAGGGCATTTGTTTGATTCTCTCCAAGATTGCAAAATTTATCATTAATACTAAATTTCAGCATGAATAATTGGCGTCTTATGTGGGGAGAAGTTTAAAATAGTTTAATTTTCATGAATATAACAAACCGGTAAAATATTTACGACCCTAGTAACAAAATAAAAATAACTCATGAAGCTGGCTATTTTTTAAAAATATTTCAGGTTTGTCCTTCATTTTCATTGTCATTCTTCTCTTTCTCTTTTACGATTTTTTTCTTTCCATTGTCTTTCTTCTCTTCTTCTTCTACATAATCATTTAGATTTAGATAGCTAAATCTAAACGATCGTGTAGCCAAATCTAAACGATCTTTGTACAAAATTGTGTACTAAATATATTACGTACGCAAGTGGTCAATTAATAGTGTGCTGACTGGGATATTTTTGATACTTTCAATTGTGGACCTTTGGACTTTTTCCGTTTTCAAAATTGTTCTATACAGTGTACATATTTTGCTGATTTGTTATTTTTTTAAAAAACCATTAAATTAAATTAAATTAAACTAAACTATTAATTAATTAATTAATTACTAAATTAAATATTTTATATTTAATTTAATCTTGATTTGTATCATATCCAAATATAAATTTTTCTCATAGCCTACAATTTTAATAAATATTATCTACACATTATTTTTTAAGCCTAATTCTAATTGTTTTGTTCCGAAGCAAACCACGGGGCAGTTCGCCCTATTGAGATCTTCACGACTAAGAAACATTGGATTCTTTTTCGTGTAGGCCCTAAAAGGAGAAGGAAGGCTGAAATGCCAACATGCCTCTAGAATTCACCCAACCTAATAATACCCTTATATACACAATAACTTTTAGCCTATGACTTTAATATGAATTTAATTTACATTAAATTAAGAAATTTTTTTAAAAAAATTAAAACAAAGGGTAAAAATATTTACATCGTGTAGAACAATTTTAAAAAAGGAAAAAGCCCACAACATGAAATAACAAAAATACACTCGCAATTAATTGATCACACACGCGTGAAAAAATAATTTTGTACCCAGCATAAATAATTTCGTAGCAAGTCTAAATGATCTCGTAGCAAGTCTAAACGATCTTGTACCCATGAACATAGCCTAAATGAACTTCTACCTAGTATAAACGATCTTGTACTTAGTCTAAATGATCTTGTACATAGTGTAAACGATCTATTAGTGATAGTGGTCTATCTAAATTTGTGGGTGGGATAACTTGTAGAAATACAAGTTATTATGGCCTTTTAGATAGAACAATGGAACTAAAACGGATGATTATGTGTCAAAACATGTATTTTCTATTGCAAGTTCATCAATATTGAAGAATACAACTTGCATAAATCTCCACGCCTGTTTTACCCCGATTTTCAGTGTTATATCACAAGATTATAGAGAAAATAAGACCTAGTGAATCACAGAGGATTACGTGCAAAGGCTATGCGATAGGTGATAACGTGTAGATATACCCGTTATTATAACCTCTTTTATTAGAATAATAAGGTCAAAACGCATAAGAAAATGATCAAAGTGCATAACTTATGTTGTAAATACATAAGTATTTTAAAAAATACTTTACATAAGCATTATGCCTGTTTTACATGGTTTCCATATCCAAACACAGGATGGATAGAAAAGAAGAAACTAGTGAAGCAAAGCAGATATCTCGTGCAAGAACTATACGATACGAACTCATTTGACGATTAACATCTCTAGACGAGAAACCATGTCATCACGCGAGGAAGGTTCATTAGAAGACAAAGTGTGGGAGTTGGAGATGATGTGACTCGCAACAGACACCTTTTGACAGATAGCGCTGACAATCTCTGAAGAATAGAAGTTTTCCACCGAAAGCTGCCTATAAAATCACTTCATCCCCACCATGAGAAGAAGGTCTGAATAGACCAAAAATGGGGCTTGCATGGGCCAAAAGCTAGAGTGTTGGTGGAAAGGATTAGCTTTACCACCGTTTATATAGCACTCCATCTTCACTGACCAGATTGTAATGCGAAAGCTTAGAGTTTCAGAGGAGAAAAGTCCATCCCCCGTTTCCCCTAACTTGTATTTCATTTCTTCCTTTTTCCATTTTACTATTTCTTTACATTATATGCAGTTATATTGTACATTGGTCAAAGACCTTCATTCTTTAATACAATGTATCTTTATACACGTTTCAATCCATCCATGCAATTATTGTTCATCTGTCTTTGTGTTATTCATAGTTTAGGTTTATGATTTGTTCTCGATAAGTAATATTTATTCATAATAGTTAGTGTGTTAGACGAGAGCTACATTTTACACTTGGCTAGTGTATATCACCAACTGCCCGAGATAGTGAATAGCAAGGACATGGCTAACACACGTAAGAAAGATTTTTCTCAACCTTGCAAGAGGACTTCCTTCATTTGTATCCCAAAAGGCGAACAAATGTGGACTAAGACACTAAGAGGTTGTTGTCCTTAAATGCAAAGTACTTTAAGTAGAATAAATAAGTATTACTAGACATAAACCATTTAGCCAGTCTTAGTCATTTTGATTCCAAAAGGCAACCAAATGTGGCGTTCAATGACTTCAAAAGGAGCATGCCTTAATCATAAGATATCTTGGTGAGTTATATCGCATCGAAGTGGTTATATAGTTCAATCGTCTGATAGCATGAGACCTTCATTCACCACCTTCCTTACGCAAGTTAGTTCACTCAATCTTCCATCTTGGCATAATTTATTCTCTTGTGTCTGAGTCTATTGATGTAAGTAAGTAACTTTAGTTATTTTATTATTCTTTAAACTCCATCTTCATAATGCCTAAACAATAAGTAGACCCTAAAACTAATTTCTTGAACCAATTCTCTATGTTTGACCTTGGATCATCTAGGTAAACCTGATGTGTGCTTGCACTTGGACGAACAATAGGAAAACTTGTACTCAATGAGGACTTAGATATTACGCGATGAAAAGGTACGTAGTGAGCATTTCGCATGCTATGATCATGACCCATGACTTATTGCATAGAATTAATCGCACGATATAGAAAGATAAGGTGAACATCTTACGCTCGATTACCTTGCTTTGTGACACATTGTAAGCGCATTATACAAAGGAAAAACAACTAAGTCCTAGTTTGTCCACAAGAGACAAACAAACCAAACCCCAAACAATAGGAACACTGTTTGGCGAATAAAATCCCTAGATGAGGAACCATCTCATCATGTGAAGAAGATTCACTAACAGACAAGAATGGTAGTTTGAGTTGATGTGATCTAATAAAGGCTGTAGTTAGTTCTGATATGTGATCAGAGGAATAGAAGTTTCCCATTGAAAGTTGTTTATAAAAAGTTGCTTATAAAAGGAATCCATCCCTAGCAAACAAAGGGATCTGCCTTGAAGAGACCAAATGTCTAAATGGATCGGCTAGTCTATAAAAGTCTTTTTCTTCTTCTCTGGCCAGCCTATAAGTGAGCGTTTAGAGAGAGATTGGAGAAAGATTCCATCGTTTCCTTTTTCTCTAACTTGTATTACTTCGTATTCTCTTTACTTTCCACTTTTATATTTCATTGTAATGTAAGGTGTACAGTGGCATATAAGACTTATATTCTTTAGTGCATTGCATATTTATCCACTTTCAATCCATCCTTAATGGAGTGTTCCTCTGTCAAAGTGTTGTAGGTAGTATAGGTTTCTGATAAGTTCTCTATAAGTAGTCCAACTTATAAGGTCTATCGCATTAGTTGAGTTATACTCCATTGCTTGACCAACGTTTGTTGCCAACTACGAGAGAGCAAGTAGCAACAACATAACTAATGCGTGCGAGGAAGAGTTTGGAGGAAAACTCCACCTTCGCGATTAAACTTCCATCACTTGTACGTTGTACCCCGAAAGGAGAACAAGTGTGGTTACTCGACGTTGGGAGGTTAACACCCTTAAAAGAGAAGTACTATAAATCTTATAAGTAACAATTACTAAGTAGTCATCGCTTAATGAACCTTTGTCATTTCCATCTCGAGAAGCGAGCAAGTATAGTGTTTAAGACACTGAGAGGTGCTTGCCTTAATTATAAGCTAATTAATTGACGTCTATTACATCGCAACTTATCTCATAGTTTAATCATTTGCGATGTGAAGACTTTCCTTCACATTCCTCTAACAGAAGTTAGTTTATTTCTCCATCTTCTTTACCATGCTTAACAGTTTTTGTGAGACCCATTTTTAATTTGAGTATAGGAAGTAAATTTTAGCTAAGTAATAAGAAGTTGGCGTTTGATTAAATCCATGGAAAGGATTAAGCAATAAAATCTTTTATGGTTAAGTATACGTTTTTGCAATTAAGTGGGTAGTTTGTGATAGAAGTTGTGCGATAAAAAGAGAAATTTTTTTCGCATAAGTTAAGAAGTGAAAGTTTTAAGTGTTAGACTAGGAGTTTTGGGTGGTCTTTGTGAGAAGAACCAAATGTTTCCTAGAGAGGAAGCCTTGGAGTTTAAGTTTGCGATAAGAGTTCTATTAGAGTAAAAGTTGGTTAGTTTGCGTGGAAGGTTTCTTACAGTCAAAATATAACCACGTGATAAGGTTATTCGCGAGAAATGTTAAGTAGTTGAAGTTATTCGCGGTTAGGGTTAAGTGGGAAGCAAGGTTTGATGAATAAAATGTCAAATTTGATTTGACAGGGGTTTAAGCATGACAAGGTTGAATATTAAATTTACACATGTGAAGTTTTAAGTAAGAGCTGACAAACTGAGAAGAATTTATGCATGACTAGGTTAGTTTAAGGGCTTTATAAATAAGAGGATTTGGGTAACTAAGGAGGGGATGATGAGAGTTTTGTTGAAATGTTAAAGTGTTGCTAGTTTAGCCGCGTGAGAAGATGCTTGCGAGAAGAAGAATGACTTTTTTAGTAAAGTTTGGTGAGTGATTTTCTCTCAAATGAATTTATGTTAAAAAAATTTATTATGATTTATCTTTAGTGATTTGAAAGAAGAATTCAAATGAGAATGTTTCAAAGAGATTTTTATGAAAAGTTATGTTTTCAAGCATGATTTATAATGTTAAAGCTTGATTTGATTATTATGATTTCAATACTATGTTTCTTTGAGATGATTCTAACTTTTATGTGCAGATAAAGAGTCAAGGCCACAGTGGGGTGTACAGGCTACATCGTGATAAGAAGCTAGTTTATGCGTTAAAAGGAGTGTATAAAGCTTAGCGGTCTGACAACAAGGACGAATTTGTATGTTCTCGGATGCTCTTGATATAGTAGTTTAAACACGAGGTAATCTGACCAAGCGTAAAGAACGATTCAGGATCCTTGACAAAATGAAATGATTTGTTAAAACATAAAGGAAGATTTATGCGAAATGAAATGATTTGTCGATATGTTTAAATGATTTGTTATTATTTTTGTGAAATGATTATGAAAAGGTATTGCAAATGGTTTTCATAAAACCCCACTAAGTCTTTTAGACTTACGTTTTAAAAATCTATCTTCCAAGATCAGGCATTTAGGCCAAGTAGAGAAAAAGGTTGAAGGATTTGCAGCGAGGTGATTCAAGGTGTTTTTGAAATGGTTACGTATTTGCTATTTGGTCAAAGTATTGTATTATTTATATGAAACGCCCGTTATTAATAAATTATATATTTTGGTTTGTATTTATTTTGCTTGGTGTTACATTGACCACCGTTACGTTTTGAGTGTTGTTAATAGTTTAAAAGAAGTTGAGAATAAGATTTTGCTATAAGAAAACTTCAAGGTTGTAACTAACTCGCATCTTATTCTTACTACTTCGGCGTTTTCACCGCAGTACGGTTTGGGGTGTGACACTTTTTACAGAATCTCTACTGTAGATAGTAGATTTAATATATACACACATTTGCTTTATACTGTATAAATATTTTATACTGTTGCTTGGCTAAAAGTTTGCTTGTGTGATTATGTTACACCTCTTGCTTTTGGTTTGTGGGTGTTTTTCTTGCAGAATGGTTGTTTGCTTGTTTGTTTGGTGGCGCGATGACATGTCATTGAATACAGATCATTGCATGCAAAGTGCTCTCCAATATTCTCTTCATCATGCGAGTTGATATTATCATTGCATGCATAATGCTCTGCATGTCTCCACCACCTACTACTTAGTCTGCAGAGAGCAAGTTTTCCTTTTGTTTGTCCAAATGTAAGCGAAACAATAGGTTTACCTGGGTGAACCAAGGTCAAACATAGAAAATTGATATCAAACCTTAGTTCTAGGGTCTACTTACGACAAATGAGTTAAAAGAATTAAAACTACCAAAGTATCCTAGAGATGTTGTAAAGTTAATTTAATGAGGGTTATTATGCGAATGGAGGGATGAATGAAGTAACTTGCATTAAGGAAGTGGTTGAAGGAAGGTCTTATGCTACCAGACAAATAAGTTATACGACCACCTCAATGTGATATAACTCGCTAAGCTCTCATATTTAAGACGTGCTCCTCTCGGAGTCATTGAACGCCACTCTTGGTCTCTTTTCGGGATCCAAATGACTGAGAATAGTTTAAGACTAGTTTGTAAGGGGTAGTGGAATTTTAGGATTGATTGAAAGAAAATAGACTTTTAGGAAAAAATATGAATGAAAAGTCCAATTTACTCTTGAATGAAAATTTCCCCTCTCTTTCACACAACAAACTCACTCTTTTCTACCACATGTTATCTTCTTCCTCTAACTTCTCTCTGACCTCTTTCAAAC
This sequence comes from Cucumis sativus, assembly GCF_000004075.3. NCBI lineage: Eukaryota > Viridiplantae > Streptophyta > Magnoliopsida > Cucurbitales > Cucurbitaceae > Cucumis > Cucumis sativus. The sequence continues at coordinate 24,317,899 of NC_026657.2, forward strand.
TCTCTTTCTTTTGAAAATAAATTTTTATTTTAATTATTAAAAAAATATTTTTGAAATAAATTTATATTAATTTTCTACTCTTTTATTCCTTAAACATGTCATAAATATAAACAAGTAATAAGTTAGATTGTTTATACCTTTTATAGTTAGATAAGATATTTTTTTAATTGTGCTATATTAACTTATCTAGTTGAATTTTGATATGATTTATCGTACAATTCATAATTTTATATATATTTTTTGCTTCATCTATGTGGTTTAAATTTTAGAAAAAAACATTTAAGTTTATGATTATTTTATCTTATTTTATCTGTTTATGTGAAATTAGATAGGTGTGTACCCGAACTTTGATTTACTTATTTATTTATTTAATAGTTTATTAAACTTATTCTTTCAAACTTACTTTTAATCTTCTCGCCACTTTTGACTAAGTTGTCGTGTTATTTGATAAATGTTAATTGAGTTTGTTTTTTTTAGTGTTATATACTACTAATTTTTTGTTTGGAAAAATTCTTTAAAAGTTGAATGTTTTAATTGAGCTTATGTGTTCTTAACTAACGTGGAAAGATTAGCATGATTCTACACATAAGAGAATGTACTATTTTTTTATCTCACAAACATTTCACCAGTTTTAAACTTGAAAATACCCAATTTCAAATAATTTTATACTTATTTTAGGTGATTTACACATATTTTATACTGGTTTTAGATACTATTTTTTTTTATCTTACAAACATCGCACAAATATCTCGTAACTTTCAAACTTCAAATGATTAATCATAAACCAATTATAGGTGATTTAGGAAAATTTTGCACATGATTAAAGGAGCTTTTAGCCACTATTTGTATCTTATAAACATCTTGCAAACATGTTGCAAACTCCTCGCAACTTCTAAACTTTAAATATCTAATCCAATGATCAATTATATACTTGTTTTATGTGATTTAGGGTGGTTTTGCACATTGATTAAATATGTGGCTAATATTTATGATATGACTGACGTGTGGATGTCGGACCTAGTAGTTGCCTCATACTTGTAGCAATGTGTCCTTCTGCAGATGTGTCTCCTTTGGTATTCATCAGTTATTGTGTTTCCTTCAAGATTCACTAGTTATTGTGTTTCCTTCGGGATTCACAAGTTTGGAATGTGAGAGATGTGTGCGAGATGTATGCGAGATATGTATAAGATATATGCGAGATATGTGTGAGATGTGTGTGAGATAATACATATGTATCTAAAAGGCTTCCTAAACATGCATAAAAGCACTCCATAGAACTTAAGAGAGGTAGAAATTCGATTTTAGAACACGGTAAAAGTTTGGAATGCGCGAGATATGTGAGAAACGTATGTGAGATATGTGCGAGATAATACACGTGTACCTAAAAGGCTCTTCCTAAACATGTGTAAAAGCACTCCATAGGACTTAGGTAGAAATTCGATTTTGGAACACATAGTACAAGTTTGAAATGTATAAGATGTGTGCGAGATGTATGCGAGATATGTTTGAGATAATACATATGTTCCTAAAAGGCTTTCTAAACATGTGTAAAAGCACTCCATAGGATTTAAGAGAGGTAAAAATTTGATTTTGAAACACATGGTAAAAGTTTGAAATGTGGGAGATATGTGAGATGCATGCGAGATATGTACAAGATAATACATATGTACCAAACATGCTTCCTAAACCAGTGTAGCACTCCAAAAATTATTCTCCCCCGTAAACCACTACTTTTAACTTTTAACAATAAGAAATAACTTTTCATATTTTAACCTCTTGATCTCTTAAATAATAAGTCATGCATAAAGTTGAGAATTTGAAAAGATTATAAATGGTTAAAAATAATTGTATTTTTTTATATTAATTAATTATAAATAAAAAATCAATTAAATTTGGTTGATATTGTAAATTTAGAATTCGACATCGGCAAAAGGGTAGAATCATCCAAAAATGATTCTCCCCTTGAACGACTTTTTAAATAGTAAGGATTTATGAAAATTAACCCTAAAACTTTGAAAGAATAAGTTTAATAAATCATTAAATAAATAAGTAAGTAAATCAAGGTTGGAGTATACACCTATCTAATTTTACATAAAGAGATAAAGTTTTAACATTTTTTAAGAGAAAGAGAGTTAAAAGAGGTTAGAGAGAAGTCGGAGAAAGAAGATACCAAGTGGGAGAAGAGAGTGAGTTTTGTTGTGTGAAAGAGAAGGGAAAATTCATTCTAGTAAATTGGACTTTTCACTCATATTTTGTCCTAGAAGTCTATTTTCACTCAATCAAATCCCAAAATCCCACAACCCTTATAAAATGGACTATATTTGGTAATTTTCCAAGATACTCCAACTACATTGTTACTCTTTTACTAATTTATATTTACTAAAATAATCAGGTTCTGCACGAATTTGTAGTTGAATCTTTTAAAGATTGTCAGGCTCTTCTAGGTTCGTACTTGAATGTATTCGATTATTAATGTCTTATTTGAATCTCTTATCCATATATAACTTGAATGTTCTTGAAGACGTTAAATAATCTTCATGAAATTACATGTTTATGAGGGTAAAGATTTATAACCTTTGTAAATATTCTTCTACGGGTCTTTGCTTGAATGCATCTTGATTCGATGTGTTGAAGAAGAATGTTCTTTCTTTATTATAGATAGGGAAGAAAGAACATGAAACCTAAAAAGGATACAAAATCTTTAAAGATTTTCAATTAAAAATAATCTTTAAAGATTCTTGGTCAAAGATTTGTTGATGAAGTAAAACAAATATCTTTTTTAGAATATCTTCGTGTGAGAGAAAGTGTCAAATGAAAGAACAAGTATTCCTAAAACCTTAGAAGATATTTTGTAAAATAATATAAAAAATAAACTAAATATAATTTTTGTTAAAAACGTGCTAGCATAGATAACCAAAATATTCATGATACGAGCACACGCCCCAACAGAAGCATTACAAATGAGCAAAGCTATCATCTGCTATACATAAATGGGTGGGAAATGCTCGGACTCCACATGGACACTTTACACCCCACAAAATTTCTATCCATAGCTTCTGCCGTAATAAGGGAGGAACAATATTTAGCACAAACAATAAAAATATATGGGGACAAGGGATCACACTATCTAAGGCCCCGTTTTGGAAGGAAACAATCTGACACTTTGGTATCAACCATGACAGAGAAACTCACCGAAGAAATGCAGTCCATAATACTCACGATCCATGATTGATCAGAACCCATTTGCAGCATTAAGCATTCCAAACAAACTTTATTCCACCCTGTCATAAGCTTTGTACATGTTCAGCTTGAGCATGACAAAACCATTTTTACTATTATTTTTTCTCATTTTATGTTTTAGACATTCCTAGCTAATGAGCATATTATCAAAAATAAGTCTACAATGTACTTTAGGAATTCCAGATGACTAGGGACAACACAACTTTAAATTTATTTACCATAACTTATGCAACCAACTTATAAGTAACATTTCATAAATTGATCATCAATAATTAGAACCATCCTTAGGATTGTTCTTCTTTGGGATCAAAACAATATTTGTGGTATTAAACCTTTTAACAGATGTTCTTCTATGTTGTATGTCTAAGCAAGCTCCCATGACCTTTTTCTTGACAATATCCCATTATATTTGGTATAGAAGAGCTGGAAGGTTACCCGGTCTAGTAGCCTTAAGAGACCCATTTGAAATAAGGCGATGTAAATCTTCTCCTTAAAATACTCATGCGAGAAAAAACATTCATCTGATCAGTAAGTTTGTTATTAATGGCAAACAAAACAAACTGAATTTGATCATAATGCTTTTATCATCAACATTTGAGAAGCTAGAAGCCACTCTATTCCAATCATTGGATATAACCTTTGCACACTCATCCTCTCGAGTCCAAATCTCTTTAAATCGAAATAACCTCTTGTTAAAACCACCCCACCTTCTTCCCATATGTTCAGAACAATCAATGCGAATTGAACGATGATAAGAAAAATTCCACTTTAGATGAAACACACACAAACTAAGAAACAAAACAAGCTAATAAACTCCTTATTCCTCACAAACCGATCTAAATTCTTCATGACAGGAAAGATTGGACAACAGGGAGTATTAATCGAACCAGTATATCCCAAATCAAGTATGTTGACATCAAAAATGGTTTTCCAAAGATTTTCATATAAGAGCTATTTTTTTTCAACCCTCCCTTTTACTTTCTTGTCCACATGACCTCGTTTAGATTACCCCCAATCAGCCATGCATTATCATCACCATAATGGAGGTGCCTAATGAGCTCACAAGTTAGATGTTTATTTTGGAGTTCAGAACATGCATACAATCTTGTGAATCTCCAAATCTTACCCTTCCAACATGTACTACAGTCAATATGGATTTTTTAGAAAGACCTTATTGTGACTGGTATCTTTGTAGCCCACAGTAAACCAAAACCTCCACTTCTATCAATAGCATCAAAAGTAAAGCACTCATCAACATTGAAATGACTTTTAATATATTTCAATCTACATGCACCAATAATTTTTTAAATATGAACAATATAAGGGAATTTTTTTCGACCATAATATCCTTGAGACCTTTGAATGCTCTCAAGCTCTCCATGCCCCGAGCTTTCCAGCATATGAGTTTCATTGTTGTCGGTGGGGCTCATTTTGAGCACCCACCGTTACAGTCATATTAACATTATTAATTAAACTTTTCTGCTTCTTTTGGCTTAATGGCTAGTGCAGGATTTTCATACAACGCATCATTCTCTATTTTTCGTTCGCCTTTTATGGAGACCAACACACTACCCTCCGTTTTGGTTGGAGGATTTGCAAGTTTCCTAAAACCCCATTGCTTATTAATCTCAGATTCCTTAGGCTTTGATTCCTCCTTTTGATTTGCCTCCTCTACTTCCATTATTCCCTTAGTGCCAAAAACCAGCGTCTCCCTCTTTTTCAAATACCCAACATCATCTCCCTCTTTCCTTCCTTTTTTTCCTCTCTCTCCCTCATGAGATGTGATCTCTTTCTTTCCTCCCTCACCTTTCCTTTGACCTTTCATTATTCATTTCTTCACTCACTCCCCAATTCACCCCACCTTTACGTCAATCACCCTCACACGACCACTTGTTTCACCCCTTGTTGTTTCTCCACCCCGACCCTCATCCTCCCCTTTTCCTCTACTTCGCTAGCTTGCCTCCCATATAGATTTACCATCAATCAACCTCTTTCTCCCCAACGAAACTTTCACCCAATTCCCATAAGGCAATTGATCTAATCCAGCAACACTGGTTGTGTTAGCCTCACATTTACATATAGTATTGCCCAATAACCCAACAAGAATAATAGATGTTTGGGAGTTTTTCATATTTAAAAGTACAACATACCTCTTTGTTATCAGGGATTTGAAGCATCACTCTATGTTGGAGTGGTTTCGTTATATCAATACGCGCCTTGATTCGCATACGTGGCCCCATTTAGCCATTTCCATTCTCACTATCAGACTCAAGCACATCCCCAGTAGACTTGCCAATCGTCATAACCATTTTTCGTGACATACATAAAAGGGAGATCATGTAGTTGAATCCATAATGCTTCATGAGTAAAAGGGATGGTTAATATGCTTTATGAATCTTTTATAGGCATTATAACAATTAAATCATTATCAAAAGTCCATGGTCAAGTGTGTAAAATTCTTAGCTTATCCTGCATAGATTTGAATTGAATTATAAATCTATTTTCCCATGCTCCATCAAATATTGTCTCATGGTGAACTCTCCATTCCGATTTTAATACAAATCTAAAGGCATCTAAATTTGAATGCTTCGTAGCAAATAACTTTGTAGCCACACGTTAGTCAAGAGATCTGTCATTTTTTAAAAAGATTTCATCATCTTCAACCACTAGTTGTTGATATTATTTTTTGGTAAGAGAATGTTTTCAACTTCTACTGTAAATCCTCCATGTTGTCGGCCACCAAGAAAACCTGGTACCTCGACGAAAGAACCTTAGCAGCCTCCGCCAACTCCCAGATAGAGAGGAGCCCTAAACCTTGAGGGAAATTGTTTTTTAACATACCAACACTTTGCTAACAATAAAATTCAATTTTCTCATCCTCTTAACTTATAAAGTTTTTACTAAAAAACTGAAATTAATGTATAGTTTAAAATAAAATAGACACATAAATTATAGAGATAATCAATTACAAGAGGTCAACAAAAATTTATATGAATTACAATCAAAATTAACATTTATATTTCTTAAACTTTATTTTAGCTAGTCACTAGAGAAATAATTTTATTTTGTCCCATTTATCGCATTTGATACTGCGTTTTGTGTTTGGCTTAGTGTAAGGGAGTAATTTGATTGGGTTGACAACTCGAATAACTCGAATTTAGTTTCTAACTCAACCCATAAAATATGGATTGTGTTGGGTTGTCGTATTTTATTTTTCCGTTTAGGGCTTAGGAAAAACGGAGCTGGATGGTGCGATTGTGATGGAGAAGACCGAAGATTGAGGTGAGACAAAACAGAAGAACTGAAGATAGTGAAGAAGAGTGAGCGGCGCGCGTGACGGGGGAAGAGAGAGGAAGACCTAGTTTTTAGATTTTATTTTACTAAATAAATAATATGTATATATATATATTATTAATTCAGGTTGGATTGGGTTGAATCAAAAATTTCAACCCTCTAACCCGAGACCCAACCAAACCCGAAAAAATCCAATTTTTTTAACTCAACCCAACCCTTATAATATGGGTTGGATAGTTCGGGTTATTCGGGTTAAATCCATATTCTTACACCCCTAGCTTAGAGTATGTATGATGTGTTCCGAGCCATCGTGAATATAGAACTTTGGTTCTAAGTATGCAACTAGACTAGGAGACTAAGCTAGGGTCATGCTATAAAAGGGGCTGACACCTACTTATGTGTTGCTTATGTATAATGATATGTCAATTGCATACAAGTTTTTCTCTCTTTTACCCAAGTGTAAGCGAAGAGAGGGGTTTCCTATCAGGGTAGAATACAAGGATTCTTTGTTACTTAAGGTTATAATGCATGGTCTTACTTGATGTGGGGTCTATAAAGTATATAATTATTCACAATATCATCTAATATAAATATGACTATTCTATGTGCGTGGAGAAACAAGATGGAAATGAATGTGTTGGTTAGTAAGGATGTCAACTCAGTTTTATTTAGGCAAGGGAAAATGATGGAATGTCTATGCAATTTTGACATGTTAGAAGGCTAAATAGATGATTGAGGCGATACAAATCATTTGTTAACTTCAATGTTAGGACGAGCCTTCTCTTTGTGCCTTTCCCATACTTGTTCACCTTTTGGGATGGAAATACTCAAATTTACTAAATGATTTATACCTAATTCATTTGATTGCTTATCTACAATTCATCCTATATTAAGGCAAGCAACCTCTCGATGCTTTATTACCACACACACTCGCATTTTTTATATGAATGTTAAGGAGGAATTTAGCAACAAGATTGTATCTCTACATTCTCTTCACTACCTGTTTAGTTAAGTTCAGGTCATTACTCTATCAAGCGGCAACACTCAATACTTCATTCTTTCTCTCAAATAAAACAAATTATTAATCACTACACTTAACTAAACAAGATGAAAAATAGAAACTTCCAAATTCTCTAGTGTTAATAATGTCTTGCGAGGTATCATGTCTACAAAGAACTGTTATGGACAGATAAAAGAGATGGTTGAATGAAAGTAATAATGTATTGCATTTATAACTAAAATTTTAGGTCTTTCAGCCATGGGTTTCATATTACAAATACAAAATGAAAAGAAAGTACAAGTGAAAGCATAAAGAAAGAAGTTGAATAAGCTCTCACCTAAAACACAGAAGGTAGGTAAGAGATTAAGTTGATTTACCTGGATGATCTAGAGTCAAACACAAGGAAGTGATTCAAGATATTAATTCTATCGTTTACTTATCATCTATGCAGTATAAAAGAATTAAAGAATAACAAATGACATTAAAAAAATGCAAGAGCAAACTACAATTAATCGTCTACGCCTAGAGATTCTATAAAGGGGAAATATGGATGGCGAGATGGAATATACAAACTAACTTGTATATGAGAAATAGCGAAGGAATGTCTATGCATTGTAATGCAAATTAAGTAATGCAGCAACCTCGAAGTGATATAACTTGCTCAACCAACTTATAATTAAGGCATGCTCCTCTCAAAATCATTAAATGCTACACATGGTCACCTCTCGGGATGTATTAAGTATGATTATGAGAGATATATCTAGAAGATTTCACTTATAAAATGTATAGAACTTCGCAATTAAGGACAACAACCTCTTGACGCCTAGTGTCCACACTCGTTCACCTCTCGGGATACAAATGACGGAAGTTATCTCGCAAAGGGAGAGGACTCTCCCTTGCACGTGTTAATCATGTTCTTGTTGCCGACCCTCTCGAGTAGTTAGTGACTTATGTTGGCCAAGCGATGAGATTAGCTCAACTAACACGATATGAATTATAAGTTAAACTTCCTATTGAGAACTTATCACAAACCTAACTACTAATAACATATTGACAAGTGAAAAGCTAAGAAACACGGTTGGATCCTAACCCGTGGAAAAGATCAGTTTTGCTCTTAAATCCAAAAAAGGAGCAAGAATCGGTTCGGCTTAGACCCGTGGAAAGAGTAAAAAGAAGATCTTCAATCAAAATCCCAAGAGGTGCTTGAAAAAGTGGATGTAGGTTGAGTTTACTGAACCACTATAAAATCATAGTGTCTTCTTCTCTAACTTTTTCTTAATTACTTTTTGCATTTAATTTTAATCACACATTCTCATTGGTTGAGTTTGATTGCATATTCAATTCATATCTTTTTATCAATCTTGTTATTTAACAAATTTTACAAAGATTCTTTATTTTATTTAAAAAAATTCTAATTAATTTAATTTAGGTTTATTTTTTAAAAAAATTAATCAAATCCTATTCACCCCCTCTAGGGTTGACATACCGATCCAACAACCTAATTAAACAAAATAAAGGTTGATCATACCTTCATAGCTCCCAATTACTCATAATCTTCTCACGAACTTGAGTCGGACCACCACTAGTGTTGGCTCACTATTTTTCAGACTTAGAACCAAGTTATGAGACCCAAAAAGTGAAGGAATTAGGAGAGAGAGATGAAAAATAGAGGATTGACACAATTTTGGGAATAAAGAAAACTTTGGTGAATAATTTAGAAAATAATGTAATAATAGGCCAAAAAGTTTTTGAACAATTGAAAAATCCTCTTATTTAATATGTCACAGCCCATCCCGAAACATCTCCTCCCTAGGTCTGAGATGCGGCGTGAAGCCAACTGACATCGTTCTTCTTTTAATGACACTCGTCGACTCCGCTTAAAGTGTAGCTCTAATCTATCTCTTTTGGTAGCAACTTAGACATCAAGTACATAAAGGAATGTCTAAACCTTGAAATTAATAAATTAAAATTGTTGCAAACATCTTCATGTTTACCCACCAGTGTTTTAGAAAGCGCCCTAAGGCGCGCGCCTAGGCTCAAGGCACCCACTTGGGGCTTATTTGTGAGGAGGCGCAGCGAATTCTAAAAGGCCCAGATTAGGTGCGTGCCTCCCTTGAGGCCTAGGCGTGGGCTTTTTTTATAAGTTATGGGCTGGGCTTTAATTATAAAAAACTATTATTATCTAGGTTTTTGAAACATATTACGTAAACGTGAAGAAAGAACCCTTCTCCTTCCACGCGCAAAGTTTCTTCAACACAACTCTTCATCTACTTCTTCGGTTCTTCGTCTTCCGTTCTGCTTCTACTTCTAAAACTTTTTGCTTCCTTTTCCACCCTTCCGTTCCGGCCACCCTTCTTCTTCACAAAAAACGGGTGTTGCGGCTGCCATTACTCTGTTTTTTGGTGCAAAAACAAAGGAAAAGAGAAGACAATAATATTCTGTGCTACAGTGCTAGTGCTTCAGTTTTCGCCTCCTCCATCTCAGCTTTATCACGGATGAGTATCTCAATCGTTCAGTTAACATCTACATTGCTTTCTCCTTCTTTTGTAACTCTTTTACAAGAACATCAAACTCCATCAGCATCCCACTTTCTTTCACCACAACTTCTTCAATTCTCATTTGAAGCTCAGAAATTCTCTTCATGTTCTCTTCCTTTTTCTGTTTGAAACAGAATGTACTCTATTTCAAAGAATTTTTAGTTTTTATCCTTTTACTTTCATTTAACATATTGATTGCTCATAATGGTGAAAAGAACAAATATGGATGAATGAACTTGAAATGTTTTCTATCTCTTGCATCTTTTGGCTCTATGTCGTTTTGTGTTTTCATAGCAAGGTATACCCATTAAGTGACTATTGGTTTTGTCTCTTGACTTATTTATTGTGTGCAAGTTTTGGACATCTTCTTCTTCTTATACTTCTCGACTTCAACTTTCTTCGATAACCCATCAAACTCAACCTTCATCCCATCCGTCTCACAACACACTCCCCTTCAATCCTGCATTTATAACAACTTCATCCCATCCATAGATAGCTTCTGTTTTTTTTTTTTTTTTTTTTTTGATAACTTAAATCATAGATGGCTGATGAAATTTTGAGAAAAGATCCGGCATGGAAATATGGTCAATTGTAAAATGACCAAGATATAAATACGCTTGTCTGTGGATTTTGTTCGAAAGTAACAAAAGGAGGGGTATATAGAATGAAACAACACATTGTTGGTGGTTATAGAAATGTCACCGCATGTACAAAATGACCGGATCACGTGAAGGAATAAATTAAAGAGTACATGTCCGAGAAAAGAGAGATTAAAGAACAAAGAAATCTGATTGTGGACATTGATGTAGAAGATTACGGTATTGAGGATGAAGATGAAGGGAGTGTTACTGTGAACAACAAATCAACACCAAAGGGCCCGAGCTTGAAGAAGCCAAGGCAAAAGGGTCCAATGGATGCATTTTTTACTCCTAACCCAGAAACTGTGGTTCAAAATAGAAAGGACAAAGGAAAACAAACTTCATTGAATGCGACATACAAGAAGGAAATGAGAGAGCACACCATCCAAAGAATTGCTCGATGGTTTTATGATGCAGGAGTGCCTCTGAATGCTTGCAGATATAGGAGTTTTGCCCCTATGATTGAGTCAATTGGGAAATTCGGTCCTGAATTGAAACCACCATCTTATCATGAGTTAAGAGTTCCATGTTTGAAGAAGGAATTAGAAGCAACAAATGAGTTGATGAGTAACCATAAGGTAGAGTGGGCAAGGTTGGATGCACTGTTATGGCTGATGGATGGACCGATAGAAGAAATAGGACATTAATTAACTTTTTAGTTAACAGTCCTAAAGGCACCATGTTTATAGTCCATCGATGCTTCATCTTATGTGAAAGATGGAAAGAAGATGTTCGAGTTACTTGATAATTTTGTAGACCGAATTGGAGAAGCGAATGTTGTACAAGTAGTTACCGATAGTGCCTCACCAAATGTGATGGCATGTAAGAATGTAGACTACTTACAAGTTATAACTTTAATTTATTAGATTTAGTTGAGTTCTACCTTAAATGTGCACTTATTTTCTTTGTTAATAGAGAGATTGTTAGAAGCAAACCGACCACAAGTAATATGGTCTTCGTGTGTCGCTCATTGCTTAGATTTTATGTTGGAGGATATATACAAGATCTCGAATATTCGCAAAGCATTGAAAAGAGGCATGGAGATCAACAATTTCATATACGTTCGTCCTGGATTGTTAAACATGATGCGACGTTTTACTAACCAAAAGGAGTTAGTTAGACCAGCTAAGACTCGTTTTGTTACTACCTGCATTACATTATCGAGTATACATCGTCAAAAGAATAATCTGAGGAAGATGTTTACTTCAGATGAATAGAAGGACAACAAATGGAGTAAGGAGCAACAAGGGAAACGAGTAGTTCAGACTATTTTGTTGGCTAGTTTTTGGACTACAATTGTTTTCGCTCTTAAAGTATCTGGCCCACTAGTCCGAGTTCTTAGATTGGTTGATGGCGAGAAGAAGCCACCTATGGGATATATTTATGAGGCCATGGATAGAGCTAAGGAAGCTATTGCTAAATCCTTTAATAATAATGAAGAAAAATACAAGGACATTTTCACCATAATTGATAAAAGATGGGAGCTTCAGTTGCATCGTCCTCTGCATGCAACGGGGTATTATTTAAACCCGTCATTCTATTATTTGAATCCTAACATCCAGAAGGATGATGAAATAGTTAATGGACTCTACTCATGCACAACGAAAATGGTTGCTTCATTGGAAGTACAAGACAAAATACTTGCAGAACTAAACAAGTATAAGAGAGCTGAAGCATTATTCGGACAACCTTTAGCAATCAGACAAAGGGACAAAATATCTCCAAGTAAATTTCAACTAAACGATTACTCAACGATACTAGCAACAAGCTCTTCTATTAATATATATATATATATATTTGTTTGTGCCTATAGTGGAATGGTGGGATAATTTTGGACAATCAACTCCAAACTTGCAAAAGTTTGTTGTGAGAATTTTAGGTCTTACTTGTAGTGCTTCTGGATGCGAGCGTAATTGGAGTGTGTTTGAGCAGGTTACCTTTCCTCTTCTTAAGTACATTGAGAATGATAATCAAAATTTGTTGATTCACTGACAATGAAACTTTCTAATTTTTCAGCTTCATAGCAAGAAACGAAATAGGCTTGCTCAAAGTCGTTTGAATGATCTAGTGTTCATCAAATACAATAGAGCACTAAAACGTCGATACAACCTATGAGATATTGTCGACTCCATCTCCTTGAAAGATATTGATGATAGTAATTCATGGTTGATTGGAAGATTGGATGACGATTCTGAGGAGGATGATGAGTTGGTATTTGACGATGATTCTTTAACGTGGGGTGATGTTTCTAGAGCTGTCGGAGCAAAAGAACCATCATTCTATTCTAGAGCTAGTACCTCTAGAGCAAAGACTATTGTTTCATGTTCATCCTCGTCTACCACGCAACGGAAACAAGTAAATTTAGATGACTTCGATTTGGAAGAAGAAGACACTGATGGCTATAAGTCTTACGAAGGAGTGAATGAAGACAAGGATCAATTTAGTGATGATGAGTTTAATCTTTAGGGATGAACTTTTATTTTGATTATTGACTTGTTGAATATTGGGTAGTTTTCTTTGTTGTGTTTTGTTGTTTAGGCTACTTATATTGGGTACCTATATTTTATACATTGTTGCTCTGCTATGTGTGTGTATATATATATTTTCTTCTCTTTTTATATATAGTGCGCCTTATGAAAAAAAGCTCGCGCTTTTTTTTGCGCCTTGCGCCTAGGCTCCAGAGGACCAATGTGCCTTAGTGCGCCTTGAGCCTTTATAAACATTGTACCCAACCAATGGACAACATGTTAAATAGTCTTATATAGAAAAAAATTTAGTTCAGAATCTCAACTAAACAACACTATCACAAAACTCAAAACCACAATTCTCCAACTAGTCTATTACAAATAACAGCGATTTAGCACTTTACTGGCTAAATTACAAATTACATGCATCCATGGAATGAATTCTTGTTATTTTATATCCATATATTTTTACTCATGGATGTGTCATGTATGGCTTTAATTAAGCGACTAGTAGGCGATTGAACAAGGTTATGCGATAAAAGGTGCAATAATCTTATTCATGGATTACTAACTTTTAAAGATATGCATGTAGCGCAAGTTTTCCTCTCTATCGCCTAAGTGCAAGCAAAGAGAGATTTCCTGGCAAGTCTATTATTGAACACAAGGAATTTAAGCTCCTAGTTGTCTTACACGCAGCTAAAGGTATTTGGTATAAGCTATACAATATTGTTATAAACAATATATTTTTATCCTCATTATCAATTTACATTATGGTGCTTTGGCAGTGCAAGATGAGCATGGCAATGAAGTGAAGGTGGAGAGTGAACTCAGTTCTAGGCATAGCGAGGAAGGAAAGTTTAATTGTCTAATTACAATGAGTTGTACATTAATAGTTCAAGGCAATACAAAGCATGCATTAACTTCGAATTAGGGCGAGCAACCTCTCGGCACCTTTGTCATACTTGCTCACCTCTTGGGATCCAACAACACAAAGTTAATCTATGATTTATATCTAATCATCTTAGTTGCATTATTAGTAGTTTATTATTGATTAAGGCGGATATCCTCTTGGTGCTTTTGCCACACTCATTGACTTCTCTGCAACATATGCAAAAGACAAACTTGACGACAAGATTGTATCACTACAATATTCTTGTCACTTGCTTAGCTAAATGTGTGTGTTCTCACTTGTCACGTGATTACAGTCAACATCATTGTTCTTCTCTCGAATAGACAATGCTTTGACATCCATGTTTAACTAAACAAAACTCATAACGACGGAAACACTATGATTCTCTAGTATTAAAAATACATTCCATTGCTCGCAAACTAATCAAACGTATTGAACATGCAGAGTAAGAGAAAGATGAAAGAATGAAAGAAGAAATGCACTGATTTCGTAAATATAATTTTAGGCCTCTCCACCATGATGTATATATTACAAAGCAATACAAGAAAAAGATAAAATTGAATACAAAGAAAAGTATATGTCTCAGAGTATGATTCCTCATATTCCTTGGCTCTAATTTTGTTCTATATGTGAGGAGGGAAATGGTAGGGGATGAATTCTCTCTCTCTTTTGTTCTAAGCTCTCACCTTAAACTCAAGGGAAGAAGTGAAATGGACGATAGGAGCTTGCTCTCTGGCCAAGTATGCACACCAAATTCTAAAGTAAAGAGCTTATTTATAGGCAATAAGTGATGTTGACAGGACATCCCACACGTCATTAATGCCTTTGAAAAGTTACATCATCACTGCATAGACGTTCTTTTGTCCTTTTTTTGACATTCAAGCTAACCAAATTTGTCTACTAGTGTATTAGATTATCGAGCTTAATTGCTTGTCGCCGCATTGGCTAGACATGTCTCCTTGCATAGTCATTCTCTCACCGAGTTATACTTCTTTTGCCTATAATCCTACGATAAAGACACTAAGAACGCAATAAAATACGTATGAAGTTCTTTTGCACAACGTGATTCACGTCTTAATCAAATCACCTACTTTTCCCTTGTTTTCTTCTATTCTTATGCGATAAGACTTCATTATTTTACATAAAAGGCCATAATACCTTGTGTTTCATCAAGTTATCAATGAGCCGTATAAAAAACTAGTCAAACTTCTTCTCCAAAGCATCGCAGCGCCAACTTTCCTTTTTTAACTAAAATATTAATTTTGGAAATATCTTATGGGCTTCCTTTATATATTTGGGACTTCTTTAAGACTCAAGGCACAAAGTTTACCTTAATTTTTAGTCCCAAAAGAGTGTGTTTTTTTGTCCTAAAGAGTTAGATAGTATGAAGATTACTTTGGTGGCCGTTTAAGATCTTGAGGCGATGTTCAAGTGACACTACTACAAAAACAGGCTATCTTGACGTTTGCAGTTTTCCTTTCTTGACGTTTTTTACGAAAAACGTCAAGAAAGATTTCATTTTCAATAAAAAACGTCAAGAATTTTTCTGAAACATCATTCTTGACGTTTATTAAACGTCAAGTAAAATAAATTTTTCCTTAACGTTTTTAAAACATCAAGAAATATCTATTAATTTTTTGACGTTCTTAAAATGTCAAGAAGCGTATGAATTCGACATGCTTGACGTTTCTTAAACGTCAAGAATTTAAAATTTTACTCGATGTTTTAAAAACGTCAAGAAATTTATAAAAAAATCCTTGACATTTTTAAAAACGTCAAGAAATTTATAAAAAAATCCTTGACGTTTTTGAAAAACGTCAAGAATTTAATCGTAAAACGACGTCATTTCATTTAAGTACATTTTTCTCTTCTGTAAAACCTAATTTGTCGCGCGTTCGAAGGGAAGCTTCTCCCCTTTTGCATTCGTCGTTCGTCGTTCTCCCCTTTCACCGTTCTCAAACTTTCACCATTCTCAAGCTTCCACCGTTCATCGTTCTCCCTTCGTTCATTCACCGTTCAGTTCATCGTTCACCGTTCACCGTTCACCATTCGAAACCCGTACAGAAGCGTGAGCCATCGGTGATAATGCCTCTGCTAAAGACTTAGGAATAAACACAGAGGAGAGAGACCCTTTCTTTCTATTAGAGAGATCATTCACGAGATAAAGCCTACGGTCCCTGTTCATCGTTCTTGCACGGCTCCCTCTATTCACCTTCTTTGTTCGAAAACGCGTAACACATTCAGACCTGTTCTACCAGAAAACCTCCATTTGTCTCCAATTTCTGTGTAAAAGGGAAGCTCCTGTTATTGCTTACACTGAGAAGGTATTGAATTTTAATTTTCGGTTCTAACATTTTTCCTAATCTACTTCTTTCTTCTTCTTTTCAATTTTACTTACTTGTAATCAAACTGTGTTACAGATAATCGAAGAAGGGAGTTTTCAATTGAGAAAGTACGAATCTTATCTTTACCCTCTCAGATCTAGTTTCACACACATTTTATACCTTGTTGTCTTATGTGTTTCTTTTGCTTTCAATTTGATTATCACTTGTTTTTCTATCTTACCTGTTGAAGGAAATTGAAGTCTGGGGCATTACCCTTGTGTACATTCTTTAGATGTTAACGAATATTGGTTTAGTAATTGTTTATTTATAATGCAAATTGCTCTAATATTCAATTAATGGTACTGGAGGAAATCCTGATGGAACCATCCCGGCTTAGTTGGTTTAATAACTGTTTATTTATAATGCAAGTTTGAGCCTTCAATTTATGGAGAGGAACCTCCCTGCCTATCTTCTGAGCTAATAGGATCAGTCTTTATCTTTGAAAATGATACCACATTAGAAACGACATTTGGACCTATTGTGTTAATTACTCCAAACATGAAACTTGTACTTGTACTTTTCTGATTTTCTGATTTTCTGAGTCATTCTTTGTATGAGTTTGACATTATTTTGCGTTTCCAATTGTTTGACAGTGATCAATTGTTGTAGTTTGTTGAAAATTAGGTGTTTTTAAGTTTGTCCTTCCACTTTAATTATCAATAGTGACAATAACTTTATGTCTCATTAGATTTACAATGATGGATAAATCTTGGATGCACAAGAGTAGATTGTCTAACGATTATGAGTTGGGTGTGGAAAACTTCATCAAACTTGGATTTTCTAATACAACTAGCTCCTATATTCGTTGTCCTTGTTTGAAATGTGGGAATTGTGAAAAACATAGTAGAAAGGGTGTTAGAGATCACTTGTATGTTAATGGTATTGATGAAAGTTATAAAATTTGGTTTTAGCATGGGGAAGAACTTCCTAACTCATCCTTCTATGATGAATCTTCAAAGTTTGACATCCATACATGTGAAAATCAGGATGTTGGAAGTGTAAAAGAAATAATTGGAAGTTGCTCATGAGGAGTATTCAAAAGACCCAACTGGATTTGAGAAGTTGCTTATTGAACATGAAAAACCATTGTACGAAGGATGCAAATAGTACACAAAGTTGTCTACTCTAGTGAAATTGTATAATTTAAAAGTTAGGTATAGATGGAGTGATACTAGTTTTTCAGAATTACTTGAAACTTTGAAGGAAATTCTGCCTACTACCAATGAGCTACCGAACTCATTGTATGAAGCAAAAAAAACATTATGTGCATTAGGAATGGAATACGAAAAGATTCATGCATGCCCGAATAATTGTTGTCTCTATAGAAAAGAATTTGCTAATGCAATTGAATGTCCTAAATGTGGTCAATCAAGGTGGAAAAACATCAAGGATACAAATGAAAGGAGAAAGCAAATTCCCTCTAAAGTGATATGGTACTTTCCAATCATTCTACGATTTAAAAGGCTATTCAGAAGCATTGAATGTGCTGAAAACTTGACTTGGCATTCTACTGAAAGAATTAATTATGGTAAGTTACGACATCCAGCAGAGTCTCCAGCATGGAAGTTAGTAGACATGAAATGGCCAGATGTCGGTTCTGAACCCAGAAATCTTCGGTTAGCATTGTCAGCCGATGAGTAAATCAGCTGATGTGACTTAACAATACTGTCAGTGATGCTAACAATCGACGTTGATAAAATCAGAAAAATGATGAGAAGAATGCAATTGACGTCGGCATGCACGAAAGAATAAAAGTTTCCCGCCGCAAGTAGCCTATATAAATGTTCCACCTCAATCAAGGAAAAAGAGGTCAGACGTGTGAATTGATCGACCATGGTTTGGTCTAAATGGGCCAAAACCTAGAGAGCTCCAGTGGAGCCGGTAGAAAGGACTAGCCTCTTCACCTTCTGTAAAAATTCTCACCTTTTTCTCCAACCAATCTTGTAAGTGAGAGCTTACAGAGAAAACTAGAGAAAAATCCACCATCTTCTCCATAAGTTGTAATATCTTTCACCTCTTTACCTTCCATTTTCATATTACATTGTAGTGTATGATGTTCATATTGTACAGTGGTCGAAGGCCTATATTCTTTAATACATTGCATAATTATCCATTTTCAATCTATCATGTATTTACTATTCATATGTCAAAGTGTTATATATATGTAGTTTATGTGAGACCTATTTCTAATTTGAGTATAAGAAGAAAAACCTGGCTAAGTATTTTGAAAATTGTGTTCTAGATAAGAAGAGACATTTTGAAATAAGACTTAGCGATAAGAAGTTGGCGTTTGAAACAATCCGCATAAAGGATTAAGCAATAAAATCTTATATGGTAAAGTATAAGTTTTGTGATTAAGAAGTTAGTTCAGGAGGAAGTTTTGAGAAAAGAAGGATTTGTGGTAGGACCTATAAGTCTAAAGCGTTCACAAGAGAAAGAGTTTTCACGAGAAAGTTGGGTAGTCCGCAAGAAGAGTTACGCGTTAAAACCTTTGAAAGTTATGTTAAGCGGTTAAACCTATTTCCATAATGGAATTAGGCAAGAAGAAAGGTTTGGTGAGAAAATATCAAATATGATTTGATTGAGGTTAGAGTGTAAGATTAAGGATTTAAGCATGACTAAGATAAATATTGATTTTACACGTGTAAAGTTTTAAGTAAGAATTGGCAATTCAACAAGGATTTGAGGATGACTAATCTAGGTTAAAAAGTAGTATAAATACTGGATTTGGGTTATTAAGTAAGGGGAGGTTTTTAGGAAATTTTGAAGGGTTGAAGTACTGCCATTTTGGTTTTGCGAGAAGAAGAAGAAAAGATTTTTGGTTCTAAGGCTAAAGTATTAGTGAGTATTTCTTTCAAAGTATATTTTTAAAAAAAGTATTTATATGATTTAAAACTTGTTTTTAAATGCTTAAAGCATGATTATGATTATTACAATTTAAATGATTATAAAATGGTTTTCAAACTATTAGTTACTTCTTTAAATGAGCTAATTGTTACGTGCATATAAGGTTTTAGGCAGCCATGTAGAAAAGGCCTGCATGGTGGAGTGAAGTCGGCTAATGTAGAAAATGACTGCATTGTGTTAGGCAGCTTGAGCAACCAGAACAAATCTGTATGTTCTTGAATGTTGTTGATACAATAGTCTAAACACGAGATAAAGAGACCAAGCGTAGAGAACAATTCAAAAGCCTTAGCAAAAGAAAGGGTTGTAACTAATATGTGTCATGCAAGATAATGTTTTATGTGAAATGTTTTGCAAAATGATGTGTTAATAATAAACTGATTTGTGTTAAAATGTATGATTTGGTGAAATGATTTATGGAAAGATATTGCAAAAATGATTTCATAAAACTTCACCTAGTTTTTTAGACTTACGTTTTAAAATTTCTTGATTAAATATGATTTAATCAAATTAATTAATTATTGTTTGATTTAATTTAATTAAATATGATTTAATTTAATTAAAAACTAAATATGATTTAATTAAAGTTAAATAAATTAAAATCCATATTAATTGATTGTTTTTATAAGGTTATATATTGATAAAATGATTGATTAAGTCTGAAAGTTTTTATAAGTGTTATAAAATAAATTAGACTTTTAAAATCAATAACAAAGATTAAATGCATGCTCACTTAGGTTAAACATATCTTCCATTTTTTCATAGAAATAGGTCGATATCTTGTAAAACTGGTTACAAGAGGCTCACCTGGTTCAATCTTGTCAACAAGTCAGATAAGATGACTAAGGCTGGAGGTTCTTAAGTTGACGGTTTACGGAACACCTCCTACCTGGAGATCGTAATCAGTTCTTAAGCCTAGTTAACCTAGTTTTATGAGCATTCATGAGAGGTGTGAGGTAATAAAAATGGTTTATCACCTAGACATCATAGGTTAAAATCCTGTATAATGGTTATACTCGGATGTTTTATCTAGACTTAAGATTTGTTTAAGTTAGCCTAAATATAAATCTTGAAGCTTGGATTACCCTATTTTTTTCTTCTTCTTTAAAATAGAACACTTCAACTAGAGAAAAATAATGTATTTTAGCTCTAGTGTCCCTAAGAGTTCACACCGTGAGGTCCATGCAGGGCTTTGTGTCGTGCATAGGAGCGGACTCCCTTCGAAGAGTGTTTGCATGGATCAAAATCAAGGTGAATAGAGGAAGTAGTTCATAGTAAGTGGGTGAGAGATTTGTGGCAGCACATCTCACGGTCTCTTCCATTAGGTCGCACCGTGAGATTTCCATAATATGCCTACTTGTCTGCCCTGGAGCGACGTTCCCTTCGGAGGGTTGTATTATAGGATTCGGAACACCGCGAACTCCAAATCTGGATAGGTTTTCTTAGATTAGTTTTCATAAATGATTCTAATCTATGAAATCTGAAAATGGTGGGTAACACTTACAAGAATTACTAAGTTGTTAGTATATTCTTGACTAAAGTAGCGATAACTGAGTGCTCTCTCCTTCCGCTTCACAGGTATGTTGTTTATTCTATCCCTAATTTTATTTTGATTTGTTATTTCATTTTCTTGTTTTATGGAAAAAAATTGTTTGAATTTAGTTATATTGTTTGAACCTTAATAATAATAATAACAATATTATTATTATTATTAAAAAATATAATTATTAATAAAAATCTAAAATGGAAACATAATTAATGCACCTTTAATGTACTTTTTTTTCTTTTTTTTTAATTTTAACAATGATTTGACTACTACTAATAATAATAATAAAATAAAATAAAAAAAAACACCCTAGTCCACTGTATGTTCCTCCCGCTTTTAATTAATTTTGACCAGGTTGGTACGTATGCTTGGGGCGCTGCATGCCTCGTGTTGATTTTATGGAATTAATCTATATTTCATTCATTATTTAGTAGAGATACAAGCCTATATATAACCATAGAGAAATGCACTTAAGGAAATAATATCAAATAATATCTCCAGAATAATATCTCCTAAGAATAATCTAATTATATTAATACCCTCCCTCAAACTCAAGGTTGAAATCACAAACTTGAGTTTGCTAAGAACTAAGAAAAGAAATAATATATCTAGAATAGAATAAAAAAAAACCCGAAGAACAAACACACAAAGAACTTCTAGGTTAAAACAAACCCACGAAAAACTTTTGGGATAGAAACATAGATCCTCGTATAGAGATCTATAACAGAACCTAGGAAGAACGAAACAAGAACTTCGGGGGCAAAATGAAAGAGCAAAACGGAAGCAAAGTAGAATCAAAGTTGGACGAAAACAGGGTTGAAATTGGACAGAAGTTTTTTGTCAGATCAGAATGGAACCGAACGAACTAAACTAGAGCAAGTCAGAATCAGATTAAACGAGAAATCTGGGGCGAACAGAACGGAAACTGAACTGAATGGAGCAGAGAGGCTTAGCGGATCTGAACAAAAACAGAAACGAGGCGTCGTTGGATCTGGGCTTCGATCTAAACTTTGAAGGCAGACATGAAGGATGGGTCTGAACGAAATTAGACAGATCTGGAACAGATTGGAGGCAGACGCGAGGATCTGAGGACATGGGGTTTCATGGTTTTGTTAGGACAGTGTAAGGAGATGGAGCAACGGCAACGAAACGCAGCGGCGAGCGGAGCTTCTTGGACGACGGAAAAAACTGAAACTCTTTGGCTGGGCGTTCGGCTTCAACTGACAGAGGTTCAATCGGTTTCTTGGCTAACGGAAAAACAAGAGGTCCGACGAAGAACTATGAAGGAGATGGTCGTCGCAGACGCTAGTGAAAAACGAATGGGGTTTCTAGGGTTTGGATGGTGGCAGATTTGAACAGCAATGAGTGGCAAAGGGAAGGTGCAACGACAACGGCGAATTTGCAGATCTAAGGGGCGGCTTCAGCTAATGGGAGATGATTCTGCCTCCGTTGATGAATGATCAACGGAGGCAAAGATCAAACGGGATGTGGAGGCTAGAATTCACTAAGGCGAAAACCCTAGAGCTCTGATACCATGTTGATTTTATGGAATTAATCTATATTTCATTCATTATTTAGTAGAGATACAAGCCTATATATAACCATAGAGAAATACACTTAAGGAAATAATATCAAATAATATCTCCAAAATAATATCTCCTAAGAATAATCTAATTATATTAATACCTCGCATGGTTGTATAGGGAATTGTGTCGAGCGAGTAATGCACGATCTTTAGAGATTGCTGGCTCATTAATATTGTTGCAAGTATGGGCGTATGACAGATTTTCTATTCTGGCACCACAAGTACCAGTTGAGGTGTCAGTTGGTCGACCTTTGAGTTTCAGGTATTTTTTATATATATATATTATTATTTTAGTAAAATTTGCAGGGTTTATAACTTATTAATGATTCATTTCTCACATTAGATGGAGTGATGTTATACCATTGTTATAACTGTCAGCAAATATGTTGATCACCTACCGAATGTTTTTTTATCGGCTGATTAACTCTCAGGTAGTAAAATATTATACAAATATTGCATAGACATGTTTTTTGTTGCTTCCTTGTGTTCGTTTTTTTTAACAGATTAATTAGACACCATACACGACCCATATTATGACATTGCTTCCACATCAATGTCATAACGGTCAAGCGATGTGGACATATGTGAGTCCTATGATTTGCTTTCATCTCGTTGAGAAGCATCAAGCAAATCGTGTATTGCGACAGTTCCATATACTACAAATGCCACCAGAGTTTTGCTCCACAGATCAGGGCCTACACCAAATTGATTTAAGAGGCAAGCACGATCAAAATTGGAGTAGGATTCATGCAGAGCATATAGCAATGTGGCATTCACGAAATAATTTTTGTGTCGAAGCAGAAGCAACACAGAAGCCAACAGTATCAGATGACTACTTTTCCTAGTACACGTCGATTACCAGACGCTTCATGACACCTGATGGCGCTTACTGTTATCGCATGGTAATAGTTTTAATATGATTTATAAATTTAATACAAACATGAACATTTTTTAATTATATTATTTACAATCGTTCAGAATAATTTGTTAAAGACGTACATCGAGTCTCCATGGAAAACAATTTTGAAATTTTTAGACAAATGTGTGACGAAGTCATGGAAGATATAGACCACCTTGTTCAGCGGACTCGACATTTAAATGTTGCTGACACAGATCGTAGACACATTCGACGGCAACGACGACGACAAGGCGATGATATCGTAGAGGAAGATGGGGAAGATTCTTAAGTTGTATAATTTAAGTGTTTTTAAATTTTGCTAGAACTTATTCAAGTTGTATAAATAAAAAATTGGACTTTTTAAAATTAATTATAAATTAGAAGTTGTTATGCGTGATTTAGATGTAAGAGTATTCTTAATAATATCAATATATAATATATTTTTTAAAAAAATAGAGAACCAAGTATTAAAAAAAACGTTCAAAATATTTTTTTCTTCGATCTATCTTAAGCAACAATATTTCTTTAATAAATTAACAAAAATTCTTATAAGATGTCACTAATGATGTGTTTTACCTTTGGTTTTTTGTTTTACCACTTACCATAATCAAAATTTTGTTTTTATTTTTTTTTAATTTGTTTAGAACTCAATTCTTAAATAAACATAAATTACCAAAAATTTGGACATTTAAACAAAAACTAAAATTTTCACATATTTAAAGTTGGACATTTAAACAAAAACATAACTTCTCAACTACCCTAATTTTGTGAATACTTTTTAAAAACACATTATTTAAAAAAAAAAAATTGTCTTTCACAAATGTTTTTACCCTAAAAATAGTTCATCTTTTAAAATATAATAATTTTAAAAAACATATATTTAGGAAGTCGTGTACCCAGTACACGACTTCAGTCCACGTGGGTCAAACTCGTCCATACGTGGAGCAAACTGGTCAAATGTGCTAACGTGTACATTCAGGAAGTCGTGTACCCCGTACACGACTTCGTCCAATTTAAAAAAAACCACATATTTTTTAGAATAGTTTTGAAAACAACCTTATTCTTATAATTTCTTATTAAACAACCCTATTTTTCAAAATATTTACACAAAACACATTATTTTTTTAAAAAAATCGGTTAAAATGATTTAATTATTATTAATTATTAAAAATAAAATAAAATAACAATACTTACTACCCTTCTTAAGCAACCATAAAGATTCTAAGAGATAAAAGAGGTTAAAACATGAAAAATCTACCTCTTTATTTTATCTTGATGATTAAATTTTTAGAATAATTTATATAAGTTTATAAGATTTTGTAACTCTCTTAAACCATTTTTCTTATAAACATTTTAACATTCACTTTATTTAGGCTTTTTTTTAATTTTCTTCTCATTGCTCACTGCTTTATAATTAATTTAACATCATTCTAACCTTACTCAATTTTATGTGATAGTATTGTTAATACTTTGTAATGTTAGGGAAGACTTAAAGATGCATTGCTTAATAATTTGTAATGTCAATTTTGTGAAATCAAGTCTGATAATACTTTTAGTTTTTAGTGAAGTCAAGTCCCAAATAGGCTTGAATTTTGTAATTTTATATTTCAGTTTGTTCTACATAATTATATTTACCGATTTCTAAAAAAATATACTTTTATCTTCGAAACAGGTTAAGAGGAGAAACATTTTATTTTTAAAGAGCCATACTGGTGTGGTATGAAAATAATGATATACAATTATATTTTATTATTAAATTAATTTATATTTGAAAAGATTTCGTTTTATGTTGAATTAATAAATTATTTTCAATTAATTTCCATAATAAAGTTATACATGGATTAATATCATAGATAAGGAAGTTATCATTTAGATAATAAATTAAATATAATGTAATTAAAAAATTAATTTGAATTTAATTTCAAAAATTATAATTGTCTTTAAAATATAGGAAATGAGAAAATAAATTTTAATTTATGACATTTTTTAATTATCGCGATTCATTTCAGTCTCTAAATCTTTCAAATTTTAATCTAAATAAAAAATAGATAACTAAAATTTTTAAAAAAATTTCTAAATACTTTACATTTTCTTGGATTTACGTAAATTTCGTTTAAAAAAATGGACTAAAACCTAATTATATTAAAATAAAAATTAATGAAATATGCGGATAAAGATGAAAAAACCCCAGAAAGGAGACAAAAAAAATATAAGAAATTCAATTCGAAAAGAAAATGATGACGTGTAAACATCAGAGCGGGCGTGATCAGAGAGGATTTAAAATCAGCCGTTAAAAAGGAGGAAGACAAGAGAAAGTCATATATTTTCAGATATTTAGGAGAGCGAGGAAAGCTTACGGTGCAACGTTTTCTACTCTTTCTTCCACGCAACATTCACGTTCTTCATTTTCTATATATTTTTTCAATGTTTCCTTCCTAAATCCTCACACCCATCTTCCTCGATTTCCGGTTAGTCCACCAATTTTCTTAATTCTCTGCTTATGAATGCTTCTTCTTGTAATTTTGACCTGTTTTTTATGTTCTGTGTCAATTTGTTCCTTACTTTGATGGCTATATTTGACCGTAATTCTACTTCCCCATTTTCAGAATTTTGATAATCCACTGCCGTATGTCTTGAATTCGGCACGTCGTGTTACGAAGAATCTAGTACAGGGTCTTTGTGCCACAGTACTCTATCCTATATCTGTGCACGTAGCTACCAGACTGCCACTTGTATGTCTGTATCCATTTCTGTAAGTTTTTGTATTACTTTCCACTTCGAAGATTGGGACTTTACTCAATTGGATTTGTTTCAGTGGCTGGACCTGTGATTTATGGGACTGTATCATGGAATGGCTTCGAACCCAAGCTTCGAAAGGGGAATGGGTGTTTGTTTTAAGGATAATCTGTCGACTACACTGATTGGGCCTGCTCCAGTGCATTTTGTCAGGAGAATTCCCAGTTCAAGATGTTTAAGACCACTATGTTCTTCTGTGCGAAAAGATTTATCTGTGGCAGAATCGAAGCGTAATGATCAAGGGACTCTATCAGTTTCCATGGAGGAAGAATTGGACCACGTCATTAGATTCAAGATGTCTGATTTCAAGATTCTAGATTGTGTCAGCACTGGCCTTGGAGGTCGGGTATGATAAATTTGTTCTTTTTTTTTTTTTTAGTTGATATCATTGTTTGTTTTCTCTTACAAGTTGTTGACATGTTAGCAACAATTTGGTAGGGGGATGAAATAGTTTTTGAAGCACTTGTGAATAATCGCCTTAGGTTAGTTACTTCTGTTTTAGAACTTGATATTCTTCAAATAGTTCAAGTTTTAACTAGTGTTCTTATTTTCTTTAATGTAGCCCTTTATACAACACAAAGGTCGTGCTTCGAAGGCTTAAGACTGCTCAGGCTCAGCGTAGAGGAAAACGAGCTATAGAAGTTTGTATTTAATGCATATTGTTTAAATGGAAATTACTAACAATTAATAGTATATTGTGCTTAACTCTGTTAGTGATAATGTGGATAGGTGTTAAAGAAACTTGCTCGTCGCAGACTGATGTATCATTCCTATTCGATGCAAGTTCATGGCTACATATCTTCACTTATGAGTAATGGCCACTCCTCGTTTACTCTGGTCCATGGGGTAAGGTTGTTAGATTAGATGTTATTTTGTGCCTTCCAGTGCTTTGTCTTTCAATCAGATTTTGTTCACCCACAATTGGTTGTAGCATTCAACATTTAAGCCATTGTAAGTTTCCATGAAACCATCACTTTATTAATCCAATCAACCCAACTTTCACTGAAGTTCACTTTTCTGAACGGCTTGTGTCATGTCACGAATATACTTTCCTTGTAACAGCTAGAACTAAATGTAGGATTGCTAACTCGTTCTTCTGCGAAGAGTTTGGAATAATCAACTTGTGCTTATTAGATTGTATTTCTTTATATGACTTCTTTCACTTATTTTTAATTTTAAATTCCAATGGCTCTACTCATGTGAAATTTATAGAAAAGTAATGTTAAACCATACTTTCTGCTTTCCATTGTAGCATCACAGTAGTTTTTCTTTGAGGCATTGGCTTCAGCAGTCAGATTGGCTTCCCACATTGGAAGCTACTCTTGCATTGGATGAAGAGTCTGTCAGAAAGGTTGGAGATACTACAACTGGAGGACCTGCAGTTTCACGCCACTCGCGACTCATTCGAGTATTGATGAGGGATCTCTTGATTGGAGTAGGTGAATTGTAGAAAGTTGGATATCTATGAAATTGAGTGGCTAGTTCTTCATGCCTTCCTTGTGTTTACCCAGGTTAATTACTTGCACAGCCATGGGCTTGCGCATACTGAGTTGAGGTTGGAAAATGTTCACATAAGCCCAGTTGATAGACATGTCAAAGTAAGTACAGTGTCATTTCTATTTTATTACCATGATAGTATTCTCGTATTTATAAATCAGACATGCATGAGGTGAAGTCAAGCCTGATAAGGCCTATTGTTGATATTAACTGGCAATGTTTGGGACATTACTTTATTACTTTTCACTGAGCTAGTTGATGATTGATGAATCAAATTGAATGCTTTCTCTGAAATACGCATGAGTATTTTTCTCTTATTGGAACCCGATTTCCTTTCTGATTGAAGTTGCAATTAGATGTTCTAAATGAATATGCTTTATGGTTTAGTTTTGGTTACTCTTGCGAATCAGTAAAGTTTATGCATGTGCTTTAGATTATTGAATTTATAAATGGTAACGGACAAACATCTATTAAGTTACTAACTTAATATTCAAGAAATAGACCAGCAAATTACTATCATTCATATCTTATATTCATCCAGCACTTCTCTTACCAGGTTGGAATTTTGGGAAATGCTGCTTACTTTCATGAAAATGCTGGAAGTGATAACACTCCCGAAAGTAACTTGGATCGGCGGCAGATGATGATTGCATTTGACATGAGGTACTGTTGGAGAAAGGAATTACTGTTTAGTATAATCCTGTTAAAACTTCCAGTTAGTCTTCTTGATATTTTTCCACTTGCGGTTGTAGATGTGTGGGGTTCATGATGGCAAAGATGGTTTTGCAGGAACTCATGGATCCATTGATATTCACGAAGTTTAAATCCTTCTTCTCAAAGGTATAACATGACATATGAATAATTGCATTACCTTTTTTTCCCAGAATCTCTTCTCCAGGAATCTGCATTTGCAGGATCTGTCACTGGAATGTTTAGTTTAACATTTCTGTTGTTCGTTCTAACATTGGGTGAATACACTTTTAAGATCTAGTACTTATGTATCATTTCAAACATGTAACCACGTTTACTTGATGTCGAACTATAGGGCCATGATCCTTCATGCTTGCGTGAATATTTATTGCGAGTCCTTGAACATAGACTATCATCTGGAAATGTTGGCTTACAAGTAAATATCAATATTATCATCTTCCTGCAATCACTTTCCCCAATGTATGCGCAGATGTTTGATTCATTTATCTTGCAGATACTTGACAGAAATTGGGGAGCAGGATGGAATCTTCTGTCCTTATTACTTGCAAACAAGCCTTCTAAAAGAATAAGGTAAAGTATATATATTTGCATTAAAGCGTAGCATCTTAGAAGAGGAGTTAGAACGTGAAAATATATTTAGAACTTTGTTGATGGAGTATGTTAACTATCTATTTGTTCGGATCTTTCTTGTCTTGGGTAGCAGCCACAAATTCTAGAAAAGGGTTAATCTCATATGGAATATTTGCACTAGGGCAACTTTATGGGGACAATCGAATAAAAGACAAAATGTTCTCCAAGCCTTTATTGGTGGTAAGAAGCATTTTATTGGATAAATGAAGTAGGGGAAGACCCCAAGCACCTAAAGGTGATTACAAAAGAGATTTCCAATTGAAAAATAAATAAGAAAGCCTAAAGTTCATAGAAGGGCACCAACAAAAAGCAGCAGACATGATCAAACTAATAAAAGAAGAGTCTCTAAAGAGACGCTTATAACTATATTGGGAGGAAAGTTGAGCTAGCTAGCAAAATACTATGCACTCTTTTAATGTTTACTTTCAAGTGATTTGGACTATTTTTTTGGAGAAGAGTTGAGCATACATGTTGTTTGTAGATGGGATCTGGGAAGTTATAGTTTTGGAAATGGTGAAAGCTTTGTTGCAACTACTGTTGGATTCCGAGTTTGGGCCATCATTTGGTGGAACTTTTCTTTTGTGTAACTGTTAGCTATTCGATGAGAATTTTGTTTCTTTTTCTAAATAAATAACTGAACTATCCTGCAGCTGTTTAGAGGCTCTCAGGCATCCATTCCTTTGTGGACCAAGATGGCGTGTAGCCCCATCAAAGGAAATTATTAGATGGGGTCTTGGTTCAACTGCAGTTCGAATTGCAGAGGAATATATTTACAGTCATTCTCAGGTATGTTCATAGTAGACCTCTTCGTTACTTTTCTCCTTTATCCTGTCTCTCAGAACATTTTAAAATTTAGAAGGTAATACCAACTAGTTTTTCTTTTTTCTTTTCTTCTATGATTAAGCGAGGAAAGCTTTCCCACTTCATTGAGTTGATGGAGATGTTGACTCCTCATTCAAAACCAAAGGTGATCAATATTATCATTTACATGCCTGCATATAAACATATTCGCACACACCAGCATGCCTTAAACATCAACTTATGATGAAATCTATGGTTCTGGTATTCCGATTGTTTACCAACGTAACAATATGTTTATGTTCAAGAAGTAATTATCAGTTGTGGCATCTAATTGCTTGCATTGGACTTTCACTACAGCATTGGCTGGAGGTAATTCCAGGAAAGTGGCGTTTCTTGTACTCAACAGGGAGGCACATCGGACTCACCCTTCGCCAACCTCCTGATAGAGTTCTTATCGGAGATGTGTGCTTGACAGTTGCAAGAGACACTAAGTTAAACAATCGTATCTCATTGACCTCAGACATCGAGTTCACAGTCATGAGAGGTCGTAACTGGCCCCATGATAAAATTGGTGTCAACGGTAAACTGGTAGGTTACTCTTCCTCTAGAATACAAGCTGGAAGAAGATTGTACCTGAAGGAAGAAAACACCACTGCTCAGCATGTTCTGTCTCAAAAGTTGTCTAGTCAGAAATGGAGGAAGGTGATCCCTTTTGAGGAGCTTCCATCAAGCCTCCCAGCAGTAAAGCTCGTGCCAGCTGACATTGATTTGACAATGAAGCTCGATGATCCATTGGGCGAAGACGTAGACGCTGCAAGAAATATAATTCAGGAAGTCCGGACACAAGTTCCACCAGAACTGTTTGATTTGTCAAAATTAATCTGTGGGACATACGTGGACTCCAGGCTTCTGATTCTTCGTTCAATAGATGGATCTGCCCTTTTGTTTACCAGATCTTGTCTGGATGAAAACCATAGATGACTGTAGCTTTGAGACAGATTGTGTAAACCAATTTAATTGTAAAGAATTCATCGTCAAATTTGCCAAATGGTAAATCCATGTTTGTTTAGCTTTTCGAGCCTATTTTGTATATTATGGAAAAACTAAAACGGTGGTTTTTTCACAAATGAAAGCATCACCTATACACTTTCGTAAAAACTTGTTTTAAAATCTTCAAAATATTAGAGCGTAACTTCAAGGACGGAGTTGTTATTTATGTAAATATTGGCAACTTGGTTTTATGGATACATAGACAAATACTTTAAGAAATTTATTCATAAAAATATTTGTGAGTTTTCTAGTTAAATTTTAGAACAAATTTATTTATGTAATAGATTATGATTTTAAGCATATAAATTTCAATTAGTAATCATATGACCTACGGGGTATTAATCCACCGTTAGCATAGTTTGATAATAATAGTACTATTCCTTAGTCAGCATATTCAAAACTTCTTGCATCAAAATTATTTAATATAACAAAATAAGGATATAACAATCAGATCATTCAACTTATAAGACAAAACATAAGTACATAACTATAATAAATAAATATTTTTAAATATAACAAAATAAACCAAAATATTTACAAAATGTAACAATTTCATTTTCTATTAATGACGTGGATTCATTGATAAAATCTGAAATTTTACTATATTTTATAAATATTTTCAATAATATTGCCATTTGTAATTGTATCCCTACAAAGAAACTCGTTAGAGATTCGAAAACAAATTAACATTAAATATGATAATAATATAACATAACAAAAAAAGGAAAGAAGAAGAAAAAAAAACTATACAAGTTAGACTAGAAAGAGCTTTGAGTACAAATGAAAGAGAATAGAGAACTTATAAACTTGAGAGGAGTATGTAAAAAGTGATGTGAAAATAACATGACACCACTATTTCCATGATAATTGGGTAAACTATCCACAATTTTCATGAGTTAGAGTCGGAGGAGGTTATTATATAAAAAGTAATGTTACCTCCAACATAATTATCTCAATCTAACCTATTTTCATCTATCACAACTTTTTCATCCTTTGCATAACTTATACTGTATAGTTCATCAAGTTTCAATTTACTGCTATTTATACTTGAGGCGGTTCATACAAACATGCCCAAATATTTGATGAAGTATAGAAAACAGTCTTTTTATCGTCATATTTGATTTTTAAATTTATGAACTGTTATGATGAGACGGTCACGTTGTAATATTCTCATTAAATAATTTGAGTTTACTGTCAATTAAATCCAAGCATCCTCCAATTTTGAAGTGTTATAGTACAGCCACAGGTGAGAAAAGATCGAATTAGCAACTGCTCGATGGTGAGCAAAACGATTGAGAACTTCTCATATTTCAAGTAGCACAATCACAATATCAACTCATTTCTACCTCACAACAGAACAAGATTTCTCAAAATTTTAGCTTGTATAAAAGCGTTACATTTCCTTCTGTTTTTCATAATCTCTATTCATTTAACTTGATTACACGATTCCTCCGAAACTTCAAAGACTAACCATAACAACCTGAAAGAGATTTAGAAAATCCCATTCACTATTTTGGAATAGAACAAAAGAAGGATTTTCTTCCATATCTCATTAGACAGAAATTCAGATGAAACTTACTAGAGAGATTTCCCTGATAAATGTGATTCTCATATCAATCCCTGGCGCTGCAGATCTGTATATGTCTTCTTGTTGTAAATGTTACCCTCCTTATCTTCGTATTCTTCTTCGAGATCTGGTCGCCACTTGTTAACTCCTTGTCGTTCTTGTATTCTTTTCCACAAGTCTTTTGCCTCCTGAAAATTCAGAAGAGTGATTATCACTAAAGAGGTTTAATTAAATTTGCGATCATGCAGCCATTTCTCAGTATTATCGGACCATTGACTTGAATTTTTTGACATATTGATAAATCAAAATGGTCAACATCAAAATTGAAGGGTAAATATCTTTCATGGAAAATGTAGTCAAAATGTCAGATCATCTTGGTGTACCCTTTCTAGTTTCTACTCTTTACAATTAATTTTTTTCCTTTTTCAGTACATTTTGATCTAATAATAAAAAGTACAGTTTCTTATACAAAAAGAACAAATACACTCACGGATAAGGGGGTTCAAAGCACCACCAAAGACCTACCTCAATTGATGTAATTTCATTGAAGTTCTTGGTATTCGGAATACCAAGGCAACGCATTCCGTGCTGATGACGCCATTCCTTGAAATGTCGTTCAAAAGCTCTACGACCCCAGTAACTATAGTTCCCACATATCTCACATTTAAATTCCTGTTCCACAAAATTATCAAATTTTCAAGCAAATCTTTCCACGTGAACTTCAATTAGGGGTGTTCACGGTTCGGTTCGGTTCGGTTTGGTTTCAAGCTAAAACCGCACTAAACCGCAAAATGCAACAGTGTGCCAATGAACAATACGGTTTATGAAAACAAATGTGCAACTGTGGCTTTCAGAATGTAATTGATTGAGATTAGGCAAGAGGAAGTTTATGAAAATCACATGTATATCATGTTTCACTTCTACACATACTTTTTTACCACAGGCTTGAAAGGAAAAAAACACAAAAATCAGCAAATATGGTCAATTCCACATAAGAATCTAGCTCAGTTAATATGCTCCCTGAAATGAAAAGCATGCTTCTTAAACAGAAATTCACTTCTGAAGTGAAAAATGATGACCAGCTAATAAGCTTTTTTCCCCCTTTTTTGACATCAGTGAATGTTCAAGCCAGATTACACGCACCTTGACTAATCTTACTAGACAATCTGTCTGACACTAAAAGATTTGGATAATGAAGAAATTTGTAGGATATTAGATCTTAGTCCTTACATAGCACTAAACTAGGGATCTTTTTTACAACTGGATCTTAGTTCTAATATGCTATATTTTCTTTCCCGTGCTACAGGACTTTGGTTGGCGAGGGAATGATTTACCTGACCAAGGCCATGAAGCTTGTAGAGCCAGTAAGGTATGGGTTTCCCATCCCAACCCATTGGGAGCTTGAGTGGGTTATAGATCTGTTGTTCTTCATCATCACTTTCAGACTCAGCTTGGGTCTCTTCCTGCCAGAATTTCCATGTCAAGGCTACTAAAAATTTAGTGGCGAATAATTGGTAAACAGTTTCTAAAAATCTCAATTTCTTGCCAGCCCATCAACACACTTGCATAGAGGAAAGATCTTGAAATGACGCATGCAATTCATTCTCAAGAAGGAAGTAAATTTGGTGAACTAGTATTTAAGGTTAAATCAGTCTACCATTAGCTAGCTTTGGATGCATGTGTAGACGTTTAAATAAGTTTCTGATAAATATTACATCACCATATCAAATACACAGCTTACAAATGCTTCTCAAACCTTTAGGCAGGCAATGGTTTTGTGGATGATGTAAACACGGTAACCATGTGGTCCATGTCAGAAATAATGTATACCAAAAGTTATATTAATTAGTAAAACTACTGTTTCTCACCTCCTCACGTTCTGCTTCAATTTCCTCATAAGTTAAGGCCTGCTTCTTAACAATGTTGTCTTTTGTCCGAGCAATTGTCTGAAAATGGCCACAAATAAAAGAAATTAAGAAGTCCCCAAAAATATTCTTTTTCAGAATATAAATTATGATGGTTCAGGTAATCAAAAAGACATTTCGATCATTCTCAAAAGCTAACCTCATCCAGAAGATCGCACAATTTTTCAATTTTTGCTTCCATCAAGGCAACTTGTTTCAAATTTTCATTGTTTTGTGAAGCCACAGCCGACCCATTCTGAATAGGTTGCCGAGACAGTTTTGCGAAATGTTTTTTGTCCAACAATTGAAGAGGAGTATGCTGCAAAGAATAGGGGTGCAAATAAACTGTAAAATTAATCAAACAAAATTGCTTGAAATTTGTTGGTGGTGAAAGATTAACTGACAATCACAGAAGTCAGCAAGAAGAGTTGCGTCTTCTACCTACTATTGCTAGAAGATAACAAGGTAAACATTTTTTATCATATATTAATATAACATAACTAGCATAAAGTGGGATGCGTTCATATCTGGAACCAAACACCAGATCAGAAGTAATATATGGAAGACCTAGCATACAGATGACCACACTAAAGGAAGAGAGAGAGAAGAAATGAAGTTTTATTGAAAGACATGTACAGAGTAAAAGTAGGTCAAGCAATTCTACTGATGACACAATAAGGGATATAAAAAAAACAATTCCTTTCTTTTTTTTTAGTATCTAAGCTAGCTTACTCGCACTTCGAATAATCTCATAGAACAACCCACCTAAGCCTACAACATTTGGGTGTCAAGAAAACTTGTAGAAAATTAATTCCTAGGTAGGGGCACCATGAATTAAACTCATGACTTTTTAGTTAGTTATTGAGACTATGTCAACTATTTTACCACTAGACCAACTCGTGATGGTTAAAAAATCAATTCCTTATTTGAAACACGTATACACACATGGAGGGGAGAGAGAGATATAGTCTTATAAGCGTACAGAGATACACAAGCATATGCATCCACATGAAAAAGTAATCTGTAAATAAGAAAGTGGTATACACATAAACAGTATGCTTGAATCATCGTAGATTCACAACAACTGACATCCTATATCGGAAAAAAAGGCAGTTAAGTACTACCTTAGTGAGGAAAAGCCTCTCTGCACGCTGCTGAACTGTACCACCAGTCTTCAGTCCTAATGCCATCAATCCCTACCATAAAGTGGTACAACAATCAAGTAAGAAAAACAAAAAGAAAGATGCAATGCCATATTTAGAACTTAATGCTAATTGGCATCACAATCACTTTGTACCTCCTTTAACCTTTCAGGACCTAGTTCTACCAGCTCTTCCACTGTGCTATAATAGTCAAGATCAATAAGACTATGCTGAGCAGAATCATGGCCATTATCTTGACTAGTGTTCTCCCATCCTTCAATTGTACCAATAACCCATCGCTCTTCAAATTCAGATTCAACCTATCAAAATGCCCAAATAATCAAAATCGCCAATAGAATGATGTAAGCCTAAAGTTCTATACAAACAATGCATACAATAGCTAACTTGCAAACAGCATCATTTCAAATGATTAAAAAAGCAACATGCAGAAGAAAAAAAAACTATGATGAAACCAGCCTATTAAGATCTACTTCCAAGAAGTAAGGCAGCATAATGCATAATTAAAAATTGAATTTTAAATTAGGAGAGAAAAGTATCATAAAGTAACCTTTGAGAATATCCGATCAAGATCTTGCAAGGGCTCTGTACGCTGGAAAAAATAAATGAGATAAGCAAGAAGATTCTCCAAGTACTCCCTGTATTGTCTGTACATAAAATAAATAATTAGAGAAACTCAAAATAAGACACCATTTATTCACTTTAAAATAGATCATTAACTGAATAATATTTGAGGAAGAAAATTGATCTGTTTACCTTGAAAACTTTAGTTTCTGAGAGATTTTCTGGGGCTGTGAGAAAACATCCAGGTATGAAGAGTACTCGATGGCCTCTCCAAATTTTGAATTGATATATTGGTTGTACAGTTCGTGCAAGTCAAGATACCGTCCAAATGCTTCCTAAAATAAACATGTCAATAACTGAAATAAAAACTATGGATACACAGTACACACACATCATACATATAGAAAGTTGGAATTTCTAATTTCATTCCATGCATACAAGGAAACAATGTTGAAAATCCTACTATGATCCCTGAAAGTTCACATTTATATTGCTTTGGTCCTCAAAGTTTGTAACTGCCCATTTTAACTCTTGTTCTCAAATTTTTGTGTTATATTTAACACAAATCCTACAGCAACTACTTCTCAAATTTAATACCAAACTTATGTGTGTACCTTAGAAAAGAATTTCACATAATGCATATGAAATTTCTATTAAATGAAATACGAAAAATTAGCAGGAAAGGAACAAAGAAGAATTTTACTTGAACTGAAGGGGCTAAGAAAAAAATTTAAAAGTAAAAGAATAAAAATAAAATAAGTGTCAAAATCAACCTTCTACGAAAACAAACAAAAGGGAACTTTCTCAAAATGTCCCCCACTAGTCAACAGAAGCCCACATTTGCATTGCTTAATCAAAGACTAGATAACATTCTTTTTGTAATGAAAACAACAACTTCCCTTGGGGGGAAAAATGAGATTCTTTTTTTATGAAAACAACTTTCATTGCAGCAAAAAAAAATAGAGGTGCTACTGCATAACATCTACTATTGAATTCAAAAAGGCATAGGCCTCAGGCAATTTGAAGGAATACAAGAAAGCCAAGAAAATAGGCCAAACAAAAACATAGACCAACAAGAGTTTGGCCCACACAAATGGCCGCCCAAAAAAGCAACTCTAGCCAAAAAAACAACCCTACAAGAAGAGAATAAGGCCTAATGACACCCAAAAAGACTCTTAGTTATTATGACCAAGTAAATTCTTGAAGGTCAGTTACCAATATCTAGATGTGGCAAATTAGTATAGTGCATTAATATCAAAAACAGGTGCTGCCTATCACTGGCAATAGAAAATCCCTTAATTTGATAAGAATGTTGTATCTCATACTCAAAATCCAATCACAACACCGTAAAAATATGAAAACAAGAGCATGAGAATTGTTTTCACGATCAAACGTGAAGCATGAGAAGTTTCCATGTGCGTAGACAGGCAGTGAGGAAATAAATTTGATGAAAAGCTACAGGGTTAACCATGAAAGAACTACAGTCAAGCAATTATATGCAACTTCAAGGTATAAGAAGAAATAGGGAGACCTCTCCACTGAACTCAATTTGTGGTTCCTCTTTCAGTAAGCCATCATCCTCGCTAACATCGACAACACGTGCAGCTGGGTGCCTTCTATGGTATTCACGAATCTGCAAACATAGTAGATATCTTTGAAACAATAATACACACCTGTGAACAAAATGTTATGCTTTTCTCATTTACTTGAGCATTGTATTTTTTAAGTTTCTAAGAAACATGTCTCTGCAGTTTAAGCAAGAATAGGAACATCCCTGGACTTTCCGTTTCTTTGTTATTACAACACATTGCCTCTGGGCTCCTCTCTTGAGGCTTCCAAGAAGAGTATGTTAGGTCACTTTTGTGGAAGTCCATGCTGTCCAATTCTATCATTCCAATTGAAAAAAACGATAAAGCCTAACACACAAGTTTACGTGGAAACCCAAGTACAGGGAGAAAAACCACGATGTAGAGTTTCTTATTATTTTCTTATGAATCGACATAATACAAGAGAGGGGTATAAAAAGACAATAAGTGCCTAAACTAAAAAAGGAAAGAATAATTAGTGTTACAAAATACAAAAGAACCCTTTGGCTTTCAACATGCAACAAGCCCACTAATTCTAACCGTTCCTAAATCCTAAAAATTAAAGACAACCTAGGGACCAGGATCAAGGACTCCCCCGGACGGAAACTACATCATGAGAACCTTCCAATTTTTTGTAATCATCAAAAAACAATATAGCCAAAGTGCCCGCGAAATAGTTAAGAAGTTTGTATGTAAAGACATCCACCAAGATGTCATTAAAAAAATTTTAATAAAAAATAAAATAAAAATAAAACGCTAAAACTAGAGGACTTGTCTCTGAAGGGGCGCATGTGTTTTTCCTTCCAAAATGTGCCATAAAAGAACTCTCAACGACCCAACTACCAACAATATTGATTTTCCCTTTCAAATTTCATGCATGAACAGCCTCCATGAGCCAGTCATCAACTTTCTAGGGAGGCAAAACAAAATACTTTAAGTCCCTACCAAATAATTCCAAGTTCTATAGGCAAAGTCATAGTGGAAGAGCAAATTGTAAAAGAAATCCTCCATCTCTGTGCACAACCTACAAGCTGACAACATCGGATACTAATTATCAAAAAGATTAAAAAACCTTGGGTCCAAACTCTGACCTTTCCAAAACCACACTCCTCATTCCTCAACATAAATTGTCCAAAAATAGCCTTAGATCAATTGTTACCTACATTGACAGTATTTTAGACGAATGGCCTCTTCCCACCTTGGCTTACTTCTCTGTGCCAACCCTCCCAAAGCCTCCTTTTGAAACTTCATACTTGCAAAAGCTTGAAAGGAAAAACAACATCCCACTCCAAGAAAGGTTGGCAGTAGACTTGCTCTCGTTCGAGCCATTCTTTTGCACCTCCCAACTTATTACATTTCCCTCTTAAAATGCCAAAGTATTAAACATCAAAGAAGAGATTGACAGTAACTTCTTTTACACAACACATCAAGTTCTTTGAAGCAATGTTGGTCTCCCAACTGCCTCAAAGCAAGCCAGAAATCTAAATGCATTGTAATATTAATTTCTCAATGCCACCTTCTCTTCACTAGCCC
Source organism: Cucumis sativus (assembly GCF_000004075.3). Lineage (NCBI taxonomy): Eukaryota > Viridiplantae > Streptophyta > Magnoliopsida > Cucurbitales > Cucurbitaceae > Cucumis > Cucumis sativus. The sequence goes on from NC_026657.2 coordinate 24,357,099, forward strand.
TTATGCGCAATAATTTATAGAAAATCCCTTAAGCCTATAATTTGTGGAAAACCATCTTCAGCAACTCCAATTGGATGATGCCACTCCAAAAGACCTCAAAGGCATCCCCGCACTCATTTTGGATGAGCACCCATTTAAGAAGGGAGTCAATTATTTATGGCCCAATTTTGTTAGAATATGTTTGTTGTCTATAGTAAGGTTTTCTTAGACAAAGAAATTTCTTTAAACACTTCTTGGGATAAACTCCTCATAGTGAACACTTGGTGTAAATTACAGCCTACTTTGTAATTGTTCTAATAAACCTCCACTTTTAGCTCTAGTACGAATAGTTTTCTTATTGAGATGAATTAATAATAACAGAATGCTGTGCTTGAATCCACCTCTTTTTTCCACTTTCACTTCTAAATTCACTCGTCAACTTTCATGTGGAAGATGTACATTAATTCTAAAGTGCATAGACAATAGTCTAATGAAATATTGTCGCTGACCTCTTTCAATCTATCATAAAATGCACTAAAAACGTTGGTTCCTGAAGTTGTTTGCCCTCCAAGTGCCGCAATCTCATCTTTCCTGGCGCTATCCTTATCTTCGTAAATCTCAACCTGCACACAAGAGCAACAATGGCAGGAAGAGGGTGGAGGAGAGTTCAGCCCAGATCAAAGAAAAGCATACCATCGAGCAACCATAACATAAGGGCACCAGCAGAAAACAAACAAAATAACCCGTCTAGCTAATCAAAAAGTTTCTTCACATAAGGAATTTTGTAAAATTCATTTTTCCTAACTCAAACAAAATCGCCCAACTGAAGCAAATTTAATTTGTACTGTTACCACTCCACTACATTTGATATCCAAACTTCTCTAGCGGTGAAGAGATAGCTAATTCTTTAAAAGCGAGGTGAAAACTTTCACAGTCAGAGTAAAGTTTACTACTTGAAGAAATTAATCTCTACCCAAATGCCGCAAAGCCAAATTCAAGAACATGGTTGCCAATGGAAAATCTATAAACAAAAAATTCCACCAAATGGAAGCTAAAACCTAAAACTCCCAGACCCCATTAGGTCCTCGTCAGCAGTGAGAAATCAGAGAAAAATAGAGAGAGTGAAGTACAAGTTTTTCGGTGGTGGACATGATGGTGTCGATCATACTGCGGACTCGGTGACTCTGTAGCAAACGGTCCTTGCCGGAAGCAGGTTCATTTTGGAGCTCCTTCACTATAAGCCGCTCGAGTCGCTCCACCTCCTCGTGTGAGGAACGGGTCACCTCTAGCAGAGTAGACGACATGTTTAACTTGCCAACCTTAGTCCTTCGCTATCAGCTTCGCACCAGAGCTTGTAATTATAGAAGCTGCCTCTGAAGAGAAGAAAAAGCCCTCCAGATTTCAGATTTCGGTTTTCAATTTTGGGGTTCGCTCGCTCTGCTTCTTTTTCACATATAATGATAACCCATAACCTTCATATTACAAAAAAAAATGCCCATAAACTCGAGATTGGGGTAAAAAATACCCTAAACTTTTGTTCAAAAGATGCAAACTGTTAAAAGGTTATCAACATAACCAATCTCATAGTATCCTTATAATTAACATTAATTGTCAAATAAAAAATGTGTTTTACTAATTATTGTTTTAGGATTAAATTTTGTTTTGCATTTTTATGTGAATTTGTGGAATTTTATGTTTAAAATATTGATGTGATGGATATAATCAGATGTTAATGTTACGAAATAAATATTTTTGGAAAATTGTGAAAACAAAAATTAAAATTCAAAAAATGAATTTAAGTTAGTAAATAAATATTTTATTATTTTCAAACAAGTAAGCGTGTCTATTATTTATATTTGTGTTATTTTTGTGTTTATTTCCCGTGATTTGTAGATTTTTTTTTGTGATTCATTCCTTTTATCGATATCGAACCGATAAAAATGTGAAAATATCGATAGAAATATATACATATCGGCGTAAGTTTAAATTATGGTTTTAACGTTTTTATTTTTTGGTATTAATAAATTTGGTGTAAAATTTAGATCAAAGATATCACTTTTTAACTTATCTAAGTTTAAAGGTATTTATAAAACATTTCAATAATTCATGGGTAGTTTTTACAAAAGAAAAAAACTTTAACATTTATATCAAAAACCATATGTAAGAGTATTTTTTAATTATTTTCAATAGTTTGAAGGCGTTATTTTTTACACAAACTACAAACGGATATTGGTGTATGTTGTTGAAAGTCCAATGGTATTTATGTAAATTATTATAGGGTCTTTAATTAAGATAACATAAATTGTTATATGATATTACGTAAATGATCCAATTTTCTAAGAAAATTCGCATATGTCCTAAATGGATCAGTATATTACACAGATATATGACTCAAATTACTTTAATACTCATTTCTATTATTTAATTGATTTATAACAATGAAAAAAATCGCGGAATACCGTTTTTGAAAGAAGTGAAAAACCTTTAACATTTTCCTTCTACGAAAACAATCGTGTACTTTAATATATCCATTGAAGAAAAAGTCAAATAAAAAAAAATCAAATACAGCAAAAATGATTGAAAAGAAGTGGAGAGAAGCTACGTAACCAAAAAATGTATGTTTATATATATCCTTAAATATACCGTTTGATACACACACTTCACTTATACTTTAAATTATTATATTTTATTTAGTAATTATATATAATATGGGATATATATACTAAAACACATAACAGAACTAATTATAGATTACACATATATTAAAGTACATTTATAAATAAGTAAAATACATTTATAAAGGAAAAATATATAAGCATGATCATGTCATTTACTACTCTTTTAGTAATGTTTTTTATATAAACACATAATTTAAACACAAATTCTATATGAGTTATGTATAAGGTATTATTATATATAATATGATGTGTATATATATATATATTAAGTAACATAAGAGAACTATTATAGATTGTGGATATATTAAAGTACATTTATAAATTAATTAAATACATTTATAAAGGAAAATTATGTATGTATGATCATGTCGTTTACTAGTGTTTTAGTAATATTTAGTATATAAACATATAATTTAAATACATATTATGTAGGAATTATGTATAAGGTATTATTGTATATAATATAGGGTATATATACTAAACAACATAACTAAATTCAGACTTCTTACTGTACTTAATTATATATGTCATATTGTATATATAATGTGGTATATATATGTGAGCAACATCTAAGTAAAGTATGAAATTTGAAGAAAAGAAAAACGAAAGTAATTAATTGCAATTTGAAGAAAACGAAAGTAGTTTAGGAAGCCAACTAACCAAAAGTTGTCTATGAAACGAAATTTCCAACAAAACTAAAGAACCAAATTGAAGAATGTTACTGATAACAGTGAAATTGATGGAATAAACGTAAAAAATTAATTTAGGAAGAAAGTTCTTTCCTCGTCGATGCCATACTTTCTTTATAATTTGTTGTATCAAGAAAATATTAGTTGAGCATCCTTTCAAACTTACTAGATAATTATGTTAAGACCCCTTCCCTAGAATTTAATAAAATTCCAACAAAAATAGAGAAACATGTTTGGACCAAACCCATGTTTGGAATTGAGTTTGGAATTGGGGGATTGGTATTTGAAACCAAACCCATGTTTGGACCATTAGAATAAAATTCACGGGATTAAGATTCCCTACCTATGTTTTAGGAAAAAAATTCACTTCAACATTTTATCAATGATCATTGATGATTGTTGGCAACAAATGTCGTTAGCCAACCTCACAATCAACTATGATGATCGATCATGATGGTCACAACAACTGATTGTCTCAATCATCAGTTATAGATCATCTTGATCATCGATTATCAATCATCTTGATCGTTGGTGGCCTACAACTTTTGACGTCACTGTTGTGGGGTGAACATTTAAATTGATGGCAACCAATCGTTATCGTTAAATGTTAATTACCGATGTCATGTCTATTAACAAATTGTTGTGGTGATGGTCCATGATCAATAGTCATGACCCTTGACGACAGGTTGTCATGATGGTCGATGACTAGCCAATTATTGTCTTAAAACTGGCGACCATTGACTGTCTTCACTATTGATTATCTTTACCATTGATCAACGACCGTCTTCACCAAGGCTTCTTGCAATATTTCACATGGGATTGAGTAGTAAACACTATTCAAACTCATAGATTACATTTTTTTTTTCTAATTCAATCTAGAAAATTCATCGACCAACTTCAAACACCACCCCTAATGATCACTGTTGGTAGACCACTAGGTATCATTATGTCAACTCCGCCGATGAACTTCCGACCACCAACTTTGTAACCGTTGCAAACCTTGAAAGATTAATAAAAAACAAAAATTGAATTTTTTTCTCTTAATTTGATCACAATAATATTTTTTAAAATATGCCTTTTTTCATTCTTCTATTTTATTTTCTTTGTGAAGTTTTTTTAATAACTATTATTATTAGATCATCTTTTTTAATTATCTATTTTCTCTTCTTTATTTAAAACTAATATTTTCTTCATTTTAAGAGATTTTGTTTATTTTGTTATACTTTTTCAAGATGAAAATTGATGACTTATCTATTATGATCTAAATCAAACATTAATATATTGATAATATAGTGAAAATTGTAAATACATATCACATATATACCCTAGTTTATTTTTAGTTTAGTAACATTTTTCATTTCTTTCGTTAGTCAATTTAACTAGAAGACTTAGGACTTATTTAGATTGACATAAGATTTTTTTTAAAAAAGAAAAAACTCATTTTTATTTGGAATCTTTTGATAAATATGATTTAGAGTACATTATATGGGTGTCATAAAAAGACAACCATAATGACCAAATGTATGTAACTCTACTTCATTTCATTTTTGCATCACACTTTTGGTTATGCTTTTTTTGAAACCTAATAGACCATTTACTTAATTAGAACTTTTGCAAACTCCATCAGTTGACATAATATGTTATATTTTGTGAATGATTTGTAATATTCTTAATTAGATCATCCATGTTAATGTAATCGTAATCAAAATTATTGTTATCGAATATTAATTTATAGTCTTTACATTATTTTCATCAAAATGAATAGAGTGAAATACAAAATACGAACAGAAAATTAATTAAAAAATTGATACAAAATAAATTCATGGTGTACAATTAATAAAAAATACTAAATAAATTAGTTAAATGTAGGAGTTAAAAACCATCACCCAACACACAGCATTAGAAATCAACATATGTCAAAATTCCATCAAATAAGGCCACAAAACATGACCTAGTTTGCTCATCCCCAAAACATTGCTTGTATACGTGATGAGGAGTGGGTCTCTCCAACAACATCCACACCCTTCGTCTTTTGTATAATTCCTATTTTCAGTTTACTCTCTATATTTCGATATTACCCTTCTCTAACTTCATATTTTTGTAGTTGCAAATGATGGGAGGTCTAACCAATTCATTTAGGCCAACATCGCAATTGTAGTATGGTGCAAAATATGACGAAAAAAATACCAAAATATTCAGAGACAGCTAAATCTTCTTGGAGCTTTTATTTAAGGAGACTTGCAATTTTGGCTGCATAAACATGAGTCTAATCTTTTTTTTTTTTTTTTTTCCCTTCATCTATCATTCATCAATGAAGCAGTTTTGACTAAAAATAATTTTTAATGCAAAATTGTCGAATTGAAAAAAAAAAACCAAAATTAAATGAAATTAGGCATTGAGAAAAAGAAAGTTGCTTTTTATAGGGGATTTTAGGATTGTTTATGGACGATCAATCACGATTCCCCTGGTCGACACAAGACAACGTGAGCTGAACCCCAATCCTGAATTCCTTTCAAAATGTGGAAGCTCAGCGAAGGCGTATTTGTCGATGAAGAGCGTAGTCAGAGCTTGTTGGATGAAGATTCAGAAGACCTATGCTCTCTAACTGCTGTACAGGTACTTTAATCAACGATCATACAGTCTCCTCTTATGCAAATTTTCATGGGTTTTGCTCACTTTTCTTTCTTCTTCCTCTTCTTCTTTTTTTCTGAACAGAGACTGTACGCTTTTGGAGGCTGCTTGACCGGGGGCGTGGTTTGCATGATTTTGGTATGAACATTTGACCCACTTCCATGTTTAAACAGAATTTTACTTGCCTTTATGTTTTGTACATTTTTTGTTTGTGGGGAATTTTGATGATAATATTGGGTTTGGGTCTCAAGCTAAGCTCTGGGTATGACTAGTAACTTGGGTTTTCTCTGTATCCATTGCTTATTTTGGGATTTAGTAAGATGCATATTCTGTAACTATCCACTGGTTGGAGTTGGCCCTTGAGGCTTGAAGTGTAAATTGAAAAACACAACAAAGAAGGAACGTGGTATAAATCTGGATAGGAAGCTAAGGAATTTCCTCCAAGAACTAAAATGGGGGTACTGAAGAAAAATTAAGTTGCTTGGTCAATTGGGAGACTTTCTACCAATTGAAAATGGAGGACTCTTGATGAGGATTTAAGGTAGAAAAGTGCACCTCAATTATCAATTTGATATGGAGACATTTGACTGAATATGATGAAATGTGGGAATGGGATTTTATCCGTTAGCTATGGGAGAGTATAGAGGATATTTTTCAAGTAAGGAGGGTTGGATGCTACTTCTTTCAATTGGTATCATAGTTATGATCTAAACCTAGCTGTTCGGGTGAGATCCTTAGCGATTTCAAACAAAAGTAGTGAATATCATAGACGAATCCCCAAATCGGACAAAAAGTACTTGGAGCAACAAGCAAGTAATAACTCTATCAAGCTCACTGGTAGAGAAGTAGATCTTTGTTTGAGGGGAAGAGATCATGGGTCTGACAGGTGCTCAACACGAAGTGTACACAAAAATGATTGTGTTTGTGTTCTATCTGACTTTGCAATTGGGCATTGAGAAGAGCAAGCTCACTTAGGCAATTGAGAGTGGACAAATAATTGGGTGATTTTTTGTTCGAGGTGAGGATTGTTAGGAGTGGAAACAAAGTCGCATATTGGTTAGGGAATGAAGTGAAAAGTGATTGTGAGTACATAAGTGAAGACAATTATCTTCATTGGTACGAGACATTTTGGGTGGTAATAAAAGTAAAGTCATGAAGGTTTATGCTAAAATGGATAATATCATACCATTGTGGTGACTGGTGGAGGTTTCATTGTCCTTATCAAGGTGAAGCTTGAGAGGATGTCCTTGGAGTTTAAGCATGACATCCACAAAGAGCTTAACTGAACCAGAAATGGGCAGTGAGCATTAAGCAAGGAATTGTCAACGGCAATCTGGAAGGAAAGAAGCCATAGAGAAGTCAACTTCTCAGTGTAGGCATTATGACATGAGGGTAAAAATTAAGCTGTAGGGAGGGGACTCAAAGGAGAAATTTTGGTTTTAAAATCCAGTTAGTTTGTTTTTTGTTGCAATGAAGAAAAGAAACACGATCACCTGTCTTTTCGCTGTTATTAACTTTAAGCTGTATTGCAAATCTCAACTCAATAAAATGCAGTGCACTTAGGCTCTTGTCAAGTCAGTCAAAGACAAGGAGTAATGTCCCATTGTTATCAAGATGCAGACTTGAGAAAAAGGATAAAATCATATGGATTATTGCAGTAAAAAAAAACTCATGGGGTACTAGTGAATACAGGGTTCACAAGCTAAAATTTTCTTCATTATTGAATTATCATAATCAGTAAACAATAAGACTATTCAAGAGTTAAGGTTAATTGTCAATAACATAATATATTGCAGGCGATTGGCTCTACTAGATTGGGGGATGGAGTTTAAAAAGCTTATTGGTTCCTCAAATAGTCTGGAGTGTTTTGTTTCTACTCAGCCTTTATTAAATTAACCAAAATCAGCCAAAAACTTAAAAGACCCTATAATCATGCTGATTTGGAAGTTTAATGTTCCAAAGAAGATAAAAGTTTTTCTCTGGAATCTTGGCCATAAAATAATGAATGCTCAAGAAAGCTTAGGAACCACAACATTAACCCTTCAGTCTGTTTTTTGTGCTTAAAAGGAGAATAAAACACTGAGCTTCTTTCTCTTTGAGGGGATGGGAACAACTACCTAAGAATTTTGGTTTATGCTCTTGTTTACCTGAGAAGATGGGGATTGGCTTATTGAAGCCATGAATGGGGGTAGAATCTAAAGGAAAGATGAGAATTTTTTAGAGATGTGTCGCAGTGTGTTTGTGTGGGAGCTTTTGAAAGAATAAAGCGTAAGGATCTCTGAATATAAGTTGCTTGCTTTTGATGATTTTTGTAATTTTTTTAAAATTACATCCTTGATGTGAAGTCTTCACAAGGATTCTTTTTACAGCATAGCTGCAAAGAAATCCTCCAAAATTGGGAGGCTGGGTTAGTTGTCAACTGTGACCGGGCTCCTTACCCCCTAGGCTGTGTTCTTTTTTTTTTTTTTTGTGATGAATACATATGAGTTTCGATTAATATATATACACACACGGACGCACACATTGCAGGCTAATCTTTGTGTAATAGTGTTGTACTCTTTCACCCTTTAGTATCAATTGATGATTTTGTTTAGGAGTGTAAATGGGTTGGGTTAGGTAGATTTTTTGGACCAACTCGAATTTTTGGGTTGGTCAAATTGACAACCCAAATAACCCAAACAAGATCTTCAACTTAACCCAACCAAACCCGAAATTTGAGAGTTGGGTTGTCAGTTTATTTCTTTTCTTTTCTTTTTTTAAGTATATTATTTATTAACTTAAAATACTTAAATTTGTCTACAACACATTTTAATAACTAAAATTTCATAAAATTCAAATGAAATATAAAACTCAATTGAAATAAGTGTTAAATATCAAAATTCAACATATCTATTTACAAACTTCAAATAAACTTCATAATGATATGTATGAATTATAATATTTATAAGTTATATATATTTTAATAATATTAGAAATTCGAGTTGGGTTGGGTCAACCCGGATTTTTAAAAATGTAACCCGAACCCAGCCCAATAAAGAAAAAAACATAAAAAATTCATGTTGTATGGGCTGTCGGTTTATTTGAACACCCCTAATTTTGTTCATTGCTTCCCTTTTTCTTTTCTTCGTTGGTGACTTTTTTAAATCTCCGTGTTCTTTTGTCTTAAGTTCCATTTGGATTTCTATGATTCTACATTGATATATCATAGTGTCATTGATTTCAGTTTTGCTCATTATCTGAACCCGTGCTTATTAAGTGAGAAATTTGATCCGTTTACTACATTTTCTTCTTCTTGCAGTCATTACTTGTTTTTGCTAAGCCACTCAAACTTGCTGTACTTTTTGCATTTGGCAATGTTTTGGCAGTTGGAAGGTATAACCATTAAATTAGAAACCTGTTGTTTTTGTTATATTGTAAATATGTCAGTAGTAAAGAAGTATTATTTGGAGGAGTACTTTTGTTCACTTTCATTGCATTCTCACTTGCATTTAATACTTCTTGTAATCTTCTATCTCATATATTTCTATCAAGAAGAAGGTTTTTTTTTATTTTTCAAACAAGAGGAAGATAATCGTGGGGGAAAACTTTTTACGTATTTCCAATGTGTTATTCCTTTTCCTTGAGGTGTTAATATTCCAAATTGCACCTTATTTGGCAGCACAACTTTCCTATTTGGACCTAGGCAACAAATAAGAATGATGTTTGATTCTGTTCGTATTCTTGCGACAGCTATTTACCTAGGATGTGTTGTTCTAGCTCTTATATGTGCTCTCTGGGTAAGTCACTATTCTGACTATATGACATATACAAGAAAGCGGACTTAAATTGCTAATGCATTAAGGTATTCAATGAACAATCTTCAATTAATCTGTGGAACACAATGTTAATGGCATTCGTATTAGGTTCCTCTTCAGCTGTTTCACAAGGTTCCCAAATACGGTTTTGCATTTTTTCTTTAACAAATAAAAGCATGTAATGTATCAAAATGTTATATCAACCTAGGATGGACTTATGCAAACAGTTATTGTCTCATATTGTCTTTTAACTGAGTTTCATTGCTATTCATTTTTCATTTTTCAGATCCACAATAAGATATTGACAGTGATTGCAATAATAAGCGAGATATGTGCACTAATATGGTACGTTTACTTCTATCAATTGCCATCGTCCACTCAATTCAAGTTCCATTTAAAACTAGAGGATGAAAAGACATTTCCAGTCAGTGAAAATGTGTCCAGTCATATCTTGCGAGACTCTTCTTGCATCTAAACTAGATTAGATCATAACTTTCTTGGTTTATCATGTTCCAGGTATAGTTTGAGCTATATCCCTTTTGCCCGGAGGATGGTCTCTCAATTGATGATCCGATTTTGTGATACGGAACTATAGACAATGAAACATGCGATAATGATTGACGATTCAATGTTTCAAGATCTGAGATTGTTTTTTGTCTTGGTTTTTTTTCACATTTTAGTGAGCACAACACCGGTTGGAGATTTGTTTTTTTCTTATTTTTTTTGGTCGAAGTTGAGTTTGTCTACATAAATGTATAATCCAAAAGTCAGTTCAATGCTTGTGCTAATTTTTTAAATATAATAGCATTCTTTTCAAAATATTACCTCAGGTACCTCTCTTTATATCTCAATGGGAAGTATTTTCCGGGTAAAACAAAGTTAGAACCTTTAGAAAGGGAGTATGAAGCCCAATCATCATGCTCTGAGCTTTTATCTGCCTGAGTTACTATAGGATATTACAAAAAAACACAAATTGGTAATATTTTACACAAATGTATCAAATGGGCCATAATATTACACAATTATAGGCCCAATTTACATATTTGCCCATTAGTCAGTTTTTTCACAAAATATACCTATTATTATTAATATAGAAAATGAGAGGAAATTGTGCAACATTAAAATAGGAAACTTCTTTACCGTTTTCTCACTTTTCATATTCAACAAAAAGCTTGTCATTTCAACAGTCAAAGAAGTGATTCGAGTTTGGGGATTGTTGTGAAGTTGAAGCGTTTGAGCGATCTCGACGGTGAATATTCTCCGACCAGTTAATTTGTTTTCCGACGGTCGAAAGATACAAGGTTAAGTTGTATATATTCTATAAACAGATTGCATTTGGTATATTACATAGATTAAATATGGTAGTCTGAAAAGGGAAATAAAAAATGTGATTTTGCATGTGTTATATACTCTGGTTTATTGAGGTATCGGATTGAAGATGAAGTTTTTTAGGAATGTCGCATTAGAGTTTTTCATATGGATATTGGGTATATCTGCAATTTTCGTTATATTTTGAATTTTAGGGATGAACTGAAATTTTGAGTTTGATTTCTTTAACTTACTGAACTGAAGTTCCTGAGGTTATTTGATACTCTGATTTTCTTTGACAATGCAATGTCCTTTAAATATGTTAAATGTTGGCAATGTAGAAAATGGTAAGATGAAGTAAAAGATGTCTTGGGTCAAGGATGAAAAAAGTAAGAAAAAAAACGAAGATAATCCAATCATTGTCGATGATTCTGAGGTATATTTAAGATTAATTGATATAATCTGTTACTTTATTGACAAATGCAAATATTCTAAGTATATTGTATTCATCTATATCATAGGATGAAAAGGGATCACGTTCTAAACAAACTTATGAAGAAAATCAAATGGAATTCAAACCTTTACAAAAAGTGTACCTATGAGAGGATGAATATGATATAACAGGACCAAATTGCACTCAAATTGTTCTGTACGATGAAAACTTAGCAAGTATAAGAAAAACAAAGGTAGAAACGTCAGTTCAAAATATGGAAGCACAAGGAACAGAGGTTAGTTTAATTGTTTTATATATTTTATAAACATAATGTTAAAGAGTTTAGTTAATATATATGTATATAATTACTGTTATCTATATTTCATAAATAAATGTATTGATATATAGTGGTATATAAAAATGTATACTTAATAGGATCTAACATGATGTATACTTAATAATGTACTGGTATATGATGTTATATTAGAAATCGGAAGGATAAAAGAACACTGAATTACCCGTAGAAGAAAGTGATGAATCTGACGAGGTATATTCAAATGGAAGCAATATTATTTTCTTTATTATTGTTAACTAGTACTAGGTATATTTGAAATATATGATTTATATTTTACAGGATAATGTACCGATATTGAAAAGAAAGTTATATACAGAAATGAAGAAGTCAAGAAGAATTTCTCAACAATCTCAGAAAAAGAAGAGAAATTTGTCAGATGCGGACAAAACTAAACAAGGGCATACAGGAAAGAAAAAAAAATAGAAAAAGATTTGAAAAAAAGTGAAGAGAAACCAAATAAAGCAAAGAAATCAAAAGTGCAAAAAGAATTGAAAAGAAGTGTAGAATAAAAAAATGTATAATTTATATATACAGATATATATCATTAGATGCATTCACTGAATTAAATTTGGTATTGATTATATTGTAATGAATATTTATAATGTTAACAGAAAGCAAATATGAAAAAATAAGATTGTAGAAAAGAGGGATGCAAATGAAGATTTAAAGGAGGTATTTTATGTCATACATCATATATGTATATGTCAAATAGATATCATATATTATTTATATGGTGAAATATATTGTTTGACGTTGTGAAATAGATATAATAATGCAGGAAAATTAACATGTCTTAATATTAATGTTTGCAGGTTGCACCATTAATCCTGAAAAGGAATAAATGGTATAGATCACAGAAACTTAGTATATATGCACGTCTAGATGTTATTACAAACATTAAAAAAAAAAAAAAAAAAAAACTGAATAGGGAGCAAATAGAGATGTTTAGGAGTTCTCTGTTTGGTAATTTCCTTAATCTAAAAATAACTAAATTCTAAAGCCAATTGCTATTTCATATCATAATACAGCAATGTACCTTGACGAAGGAAGATGAACTTTGGTTCAATTTTGAAGGTAATATAGCTAAGTTTGGAATTAGGGAATATGAAGTCATAACTGGTTTGAATTGTGGTCCTTTACCACAAGCGAACATGGAGAAACTGAAGGGGAGATTTTTAGGAAGATATTTCAAAAATGAGGATATTATATCGAGGTCAAGGTTGACATACATCTTCAATGACTCTAAAAAAGTAAAAGATGAAGATAGAGTGAAGTTGGCAAAAATTTATTTTCTAGAAAACTTTCTACTAGGAAAACAGTTAACAACAGGGGTAGACATTGAGCACATCAAATTGGTTGATGATGAACCAATTTGATAGTTACCCATGGGGAAGAATAGGGTATCAAGTTGTGATAGATTCAATAAAGAAGTCTATAAAAAAAACCCTTCAGCTCTAGCAGTAGGTATTTCTGGATTTGCTTATGTAGTTTTAACATGGGCATACAAATGTATACCACTATTGAGTGGACCTTCCATGTTCTGTGCTAAAAGAGTAAGCTATGTAAATCGAAATATATTCAAATGTATTATGTATATATATAAAATGCCCAAATATACTTATCTTCGATACTTTTCAAATTTCAGTTTGTGTTCAAGGGGTTGTTTGTTGATGAAGATGTCATGGAAGGAAGTATGTTCCATGATACTGAAAACAAAAATTTTGAAAAAGGAGAATGCTCTAAAGAATCTGAGGGTATTAACACTCAAATTCCTGAGTATTTCCTAAAATTCCAGGAAATTATGTTGAAAAACAATGAAAAATTAAATAAGAAGCTAGACAAACTCATTGGGAAGGTTGAAGAGATTAAAATAAAAATTACTAATAGAAGTAGTTCAAAGACGGAAGAAGAAAATTGGGAAGATAGAGATGAGGATCGAGATGGAGGAAATGGGAAAAGAAATGACAGATTGGCAGACGATGGAGAAGATGGTAATACTGAAAATCTAAATATAGATGAAAAATGGGAGAGAACTACAATAATAAATAGTGAAAATGAAGCTGCAAGGGTATGATATTATTACTAGTATATGTATTTTTTCTTTATTAGTGAAACACGTATGTAAATTATATATTTAGTAATTTGCATATATTCTTGACTGACAGGATGAACAGAACGAGAGCTTAGATGACATGGTATACAACATAGCTCTACTAAAGGAAGCAGAAGAAATAGAAAAAGAAGCACTGAAAATGAAGGTTATTTAATTTATTAAATCATTTATGTATTAATGATTTTATAATAAAGTTTATAATGTTTGTTGCAGACTAAGAAATTGGGGGAAAAGCATATTAATCAAAGAGTTATTGAGAAAAATAAAACATTAAAGGTATGTGTAAATAAAATATTTGAAATATATGACATACTATTATCTATATACCATGAATTATTTTAAATTATTAATTAGGAAAGAGAAAGAAGGATTTTTGCTTACAAGCAATCAGTGAGGAGGAGCCTAAGGAGAGGAAATCATCTATAAAAAATATTTAGGTTGGTTCACAACCAAATTTGGATTAGCCGAGACAAATAAGGAAAAAATAGAGATCAGCAGTCAAGGGTTTGAAGGTCCAAGTTTCAAATTATTATCCCAATAACTTTAGTATTTTAAAGTTCAATAGGATAGAGTTAATGTTTACGGCTATGTGACGAAGATAAACTTCAATTTTTGAATTAATTTACTTGTAATTTTCGTTAAGATTAATTGTTGCACTGATACATTTAATTTTCTTTAAGATTAAATGTTCATATTTAATTTTCTTTAAGATTAAATGTTCATGGTTATGTGATGAAGATATTATGCAATCACTCATACATTATAAGCATATATTATTTATATGGTGCAGTATATTGAGGAAAACATATTGTTGAAATTAATAATATAAAATGTTGAAAATGATTCTAAAAAGTATATTTGGGACAAGTTGTAATTTTTATAATTGAGAGTATATTCGTTATAATTGATAGTATATAATTTAAATGTACTTAGTAAAATGAATAAATTTTAATGGTAGTGCATAAGGAGAATACTATAAAAAAATTGGAAATAAATAAACTTATATAAACGTTAAAAAAAAGTTGAATAATAAACGTATAAAAATAAACAAATGAGAATATAAAATTTAATGAAATACTAGCTAGATAAGAAAACTTGCACCGCTTTCTGTTATGCTCATAACGCCCACAACAGCTACATTTTATCCGTCACTTGAACTCCATTTTAGAAGGGATTCTAATCTTTTTCGGTCTACCAACTGGACGTTTTACATTAGGTGGGAGGATGTCAATGGATAAAACATCATCAGGTACTTGCCATTGTCGATGATCACCTAAAGGGTTTGTTAATTCTCTATATATTGAACTCAGTGTGTTATTGAAATAATAATGAGAAACAAATGGTTTTATTGACAAATGTTTCATGGTAAGAACAGCACATGCATGGGTAAAGGTATTTGCAATATATCCCACATCCTACAAGTACAGATCTTCGAAGGCAAGTACACAACATATTGAGAAGTGTCATGGATGACCTGGTATTTCATATTGTTGACTGGATTGACCTACATAGATAATTAAATGTATAAAATAACTAGGTATATATTCGATAATAAGATGTATATATTAGCATTCAATTAAGATTATAAGTTAAATATATCTGCATAGATCGACTATTTTCAATTTGTTCCTTTATAATACCTTCAACAGTTTTTGTAAAATTTGTAACTTGATAAGCTGCTTCATTTCTACTTTCAAAAAACCACCACCTCTGCAACATCATTCTCAATACCTCAAGCATTGAACATATTGGCAATTCCCTAGCCTTGATCATTGCATTATTCAGACTCTCAGATATGTTGGTAGTCATGACATTATATCTACTAAGGGTTATTGACAATTATGATGTTTATTTAATAAATTTAACTTCAAACAAGGTTTTTCACTAACGTGTGTGCTTAATTGGTGCCATGACAAGGAATTGGACAGAGGAAGGGTCAACACACATCGATGTTAAAAAAACAACTCAAATAATAATATTTTCTTTTTAATGAAAAATCATAATTAGTAATAGAAAAACTAATGTTATATAAGTCAAAAAATTTAATTGATGATATGTCATAAGAGTATTGGGTTATTGACAATTTATGATTGCATGGTGAGCCTGAGATCATCCTCGAGAATTTTATAAAGATAAAAAGTGAAAAAGAGACTGAGTATGTTTAAATGCTATTTTAATCAATTAAATTCACATATCTATTTATACTATTTAGGTTTTCAAATTCTAAGATTTATATATTTTACCTAGACTATAAGTTTTGGTTATTTAAATTTAATAATTTTGATTCCAACGTGATAGTAATATTATTAACATTCTTTAAAACTTTGTTAATTTTTCTTTTTAAACTTTTAAATTTATTTTAGGAAAATATCATTTAACTCTACACATGTTACAAATTAAAAGATGAAAATTGATTTGGTGTTTTAAGGTGAAGGAAATTGATTTGGTATTGAAGGTGGGTTTAAATATGAATGAAGGTAAATGTTTAAAGAAAGATATGAACAAAATTTATTAGATTGTTCATAATTAAAGTTTGTAAAATAAAATAGCTCAACTCTACTGGTAAAGATGAATTTTTTTAATAAATAGGTAAACTTGGAAAATAAAAACTGGAATTGAGGAGTCAACAAAGTCATACACTCAGGGATGGTTATAGTTAACCATAGGTTTTGGGTTAACTGATGGGCTGCAGTGCAAGCCCGTAAAAATGAACATAGAAAAGAACTCAAATCAGAGCTCCTGACTATATTTTAATGGCAACTTGTGAGTTAGGTTCCGAAAGTGAAATCCAAATATATGATGCTTAATTGGTGTGCATTTTGTTATTGTTGTTATGACTGAAGAATTTATAAAATATTTGTATATGACACAAACCTTACATCATAACAGCATGTGGAAAACTTTTCCACCTACCTCAAATCCTCTCCTCCCACCTACCCATGTGGGGGATTTCCCTTCTTCAACTGCCAAACCTTTCTCTTCCAACTTGATGAAACTATCTTTTTTTTCTTAAATTATTAGCATAATTCATAAACTCATCACATTCAAGCTAACACATGTCTGCTCCACTATGCATATATGGCCCATGTTACACACATCCCTTTTTACCATAATGCCCTTTCTCTGATAATGATGGTGGCTCCGATACTTTAACCTTTTCTCAAGCTTCTTCTGTAGGAAATCTGATTGTGTCTTTTGAATCTTTTGGACTATATGAAACTTCTGCGAGGTTGGGGAAGGAGTAGTATGGGCATGGGGAATCCATTGTTTTGACCTCTCATCACAAAAAACTTGGATTCTTTTTTTGTATTTTCACATAAAGTCCCCCATATAAATATAGTATTATTATTGTTATTATTACAGTTCAATTTTTTTCATTTTTAAATTTTTTACCATTATCGTACATAATTTTGTTGTTGTTAACCTATAAAGTTGGTCTTTCATTGCGAAATCTATTATAAAAAAGAAAAAGAAAACGAGTGTGACTCCAAATTTTGGAATGGTTTATAATTAAATATGTGTTAATTTAGTTTATGGTCGTTGAATAGTGTTTTACTTTTCAATTTAAACAGCCCCCACCAACCCACCATCTTGACAACTTAAACATGAATTAACCATATTCAATGCTGCCCAACACTAACTTTATTTTGTGTTTTCCTCAATAATTTATAGCCACAAGCTTTGGCCTAATCAATAATTATGTCCTCATTTCCCATTCATTTTCTTCCCTCTTTCTTAGAAACCAACTCAATTTCCAAACTTAACTTTTGATTTCCCCCTTGGAACTGATTTTGTAAATTCATCCAACAAATCTCATTTGTCACATTATAATATCATTAATTGACTAAAAAAACAACATAAAATTTACCACTTCTTTAATATTTATATGGTTTTCCTTTGAATGTCAAAGTTTTTATTTATTAGAAACAAAACCCCTTTTTCTTTCATTTTCATTTTTTACTTCCTAATTTTTTTTTTTTTTTAAATATTGTTTTAGAAACAAAAAAGAAGTGAATTAGTTATAAAAAGAACTAAACATCAAAATTTAAAATTAAGGTTACCAAAGGGCCTTAAACATCTTAATTACCTCTTTGAAGTACACAAATAGAAAACAATAAAGTGAACTCCTTTGTAAGCTCATCATCCTTTGTACTTATTTATTTTAATTTTTATAATATTATTCTAGTGGCAAAGAAAATATGTTATAAAAGAGAAAGATAATTTAAAGGATAATTGGATGAGGGGTTTTGGATGCAAATTTGAAAGAAAATAGAGATTGTAACAAATACATTCAACTACTGTGGTCCTTTCCTTTCCTTTCTCTTTCATTTTTTTCTTCCCTTCCTTTTCTCTGTCTCCTACCTCTTCTCACCCTTCACCTTTTGCTTTTACTCTTCTTGAATACATGTGCTTAATTTCTTTGGTCACTCTCATCTCTTTTTTCCTTTTTCCCCTTTTCAATAACATCTACAAATATAGATTTATCACAACATTATCTATGTATCAAACACACATCACTTTATAGTGTTAATAGACGTGTGATAGCTAAATTAAACATAACTCAATTCGTATATAAAAGCATATTTGTAACTACGGTGTCGATGATTCCAATTTTCCTATCTCCTATAGTACTAAAAAACATGAAGGCGCTACAAGCCAAAATGAGTGTCTACCTCAAATCCTCCCCTCACATATGTATATATATAGAAGTTAAAAAAAAATAGTTTAATATAATTGATTGCATCTATATTTCAATTAATTTATGGTTTAGTTTGGGAATGATAGCAAGTTAATTAATTGGTAACAAGAGAAAAGAAAGAGTTAATTAAATGATTAAATAAATTAAAGAGAGTGAATAAAGCTGAACTAAAACGAAATTATAAAGTCAAAATCTTATGATTAGAAAGCACCAACAAACAAGTGTCCTCTTTTAAAACCTCTCATAATACCACATAATTTCATACTATTACTTTTATTTTATTTGTTTATATTTCATAAAACTTTCATTAGTACAACAAACAACAAATTAAATAAATAGAATTTTTAGTTTAAAAAATTGTTCTAATTGAGAAGCGGAAATTAGACTATTCCAATGGTACAAGTAGATAATATGATGACAAAAGTTTACATATTTATATTTAAGGTTGGTATATAGATATATTAATTTGTGTTTGTTTGTTTTTGTCTAAATTATGATTGATCTTTTTTAATTAATTGAAGAAGAAAAAAGTAAAATAAAAAAATTGAGTGTTTTAGTGGGCGTGACCTTTGGAATTTTGAAGGAGTAAGGGCAAGGGGCCCTTAACCATTTAAACGGCCAACTTACCTTCACTTCTTATTCTTTTTTGTTTCTTTTTCAATATTAAAATCCATATCTTTTTTAATCTTAACCAAACTCACCTTAAAATTACATATTCACTTTTTACTTTTAACCAATAATTAAATATTTATCTCACATTTCTTTTATATGGAAAAATCATTTTTTGTATGTGTTAAACAATTCATTTTGAAAGTGTGTTTATGATTCATGATTAATAAAGTGGATGATTCTTTTTGTGAAACTCAATTATTTCTCATACACATAAATATTGTTCAACCAAATCATCCTTATCAGTCGAAAGGGAACTAGAAAAAACAGAAATATGTACCAACAAAAAGGGCATGTTTTGCCAAAGGGTGAGCCACAATATTGCAATCATAGGAACTATATATTACAGGAACTCAACAAAGAAGCCACCTCAACGTAATACCAAAAGAAGAGAAAGAAAAGGAAAGAGATAAGAGAACCTTCACCACACCAATGGCGTCAGCCTCCAAATGAAAACCCACAAATCTCCAACTCTCAAACTAAATGTAAATCATATAACAAAGCAAAATGTTCACCAACTTCAACCAAAAATAAAACAGACATTTAGATTAAGCCTTAACCAAGTTATAATTGATTCAAGTTTTGGAGAATTAAAAACCTAATGTTTGTCTCTAGAAATTTTGTTTTGGACATTTTGACCAAGTTTACATACAACTAATTAAGCTTTGATTAGTTAGTACTTGTATATATTTTCATCATTAACCTTTTTTAAAATTAAAAAAAACCACAAAAAATGATATATTTTTAATAAGAAAATCAGATTCTTTTGAAGAAGAAGAATAGTAGCTAACATGTCAGGGTTAGTTACCCAATTTTGTCTCTATTTGTCATTACATGTATATCTCTCTTCTTTTTTTAACAAACACACAATTGTTTTTGTTTATACACTCTTTTTAATTATAAGCTTTTTCTTTTTTTATCACCATAATTTCTTGTTTTTATTCTAAACCAACAACTAACAATGACACACAACAATTTTGTTACTAAAACTTTCACTTTACTCCATGCCCCCTTTTTTTTTTTCTTTTTTTAATTATAATCAAATACATCCATTCTATATATTGATGCACATTCTTTTTCTTCTAGAAAAACATTATAAGTATGGGAGAGATGTGGGCATGGTCTCAAAATCAAACTATATATTATATTGTGCTTTTGGTTTACTGATTTTTAATGTCATTATTTTGAAGACAAATAGGGATGGAGAAGTCGTATTAATTATATAAAAAAAAAAATTAAATGATATGGAATTCAAATTAATTAAAACGGTGCACATGCTTGCTTAATATTTTCATACCTACCTTTACTTCAAGTAGTGTTCAAATTCATCACGTTATGTGTCTCAATCTTGTTGTTATTTTTTAAAAAAAAACTTTTAGTGTTATTATTATTATTATTTTATCATATAGTTGGCTTAGTCTTTCCCATTTACGAGAAACCAACAAAAACTTTTCAATTGGGTATAAGTGAAAAATCACCCTCCTCACCTTCCCAATTTCAACTTTACCACTCTTTCCCATTGCATTCTTGGTCATTCTAACCTCTTCCTAACATTGTCCCCTCTCCCTACTTTACCTATTAACCATTTTTTGTACGCATGTACTCAAGAATGATATACGTTACTTACTTTAACTAAACGTTACGTTAAGATTTTTATATATATATATACGTTTCTTAAATATGTTTAGGCTTTGATTATATAAAGAGTGTAGATGTAAAAACTTATAGTTGGTATTGTTTGTGTTAATTAATTTTGAGAGTAATTTAGAATCCAAATTATATTCTCACCAAATTAAAATTAGTTTCCTATCTCATTCCTCCACTTGGAAATTTGGTTTTTATTTTTTTTTTTTTTGTTAAGAAGGTCGATATAGATGAAAAGTATACATCTTACATTATAGTTATTTTTTTAATCCTACAATAATATTAATATTCTAACCCAAAATTAAATTAAGTGTTGCATATGAACCTACCTTGTGAGGTTATATAAATGAAATTCAAGATTTTTACTGATCTTTGCATAAAAACTCTCTTTGCTATTGTTGGTGTTGGTGCTGCAAGAGTATTGTTTGGTTTGTTTGAGTGGTTTTTGTTATCCTGTCTCCACCTTTTCATTTGTCTTTGCTTGTGTTGATTTTCTATTTTACTTGTTGTGTGTGATGTTTGAGCTTGGAGGTGTTCCCCTTATGAGTTTATTGGCTTGTGCATTCTATTTTGTACCTTGGTCCAGATGGAACCCCTCTTTGTTGTTGTCTAATATATGCCTTTAAAGAAATATCTTTGCAAGTTGAGTTATTTGTTCACTGTTGATACACGATACACAATGATTGTATTAAAGTATTTGTATTAACAAAAGAAAAAAAAACAATCAAATATTATAAATCAAACTTCTAAATCACCAAAAATTAATCTTACAATTCAAGGCAAATGGTAAAAACCACCAGTATGGTGTAGTTACAGCTTAAAATTATACATTTAAATTTTCAATTATTATATTAGCTTTGAGAGTTCAATTTTGATTATTAGAAATCCAATTATTAGGGTCACACCAAGTTTCAAAGCTCAATTTTAAGATCGGTACGAATTTGATGATTTAATTTTTAATATTTTTAATTGGATGGTGTATAATCATAAGTTATAGTTATAAGTACCCATTGATTTTTCTCTTATTATTAAAAATAAAGATGGGTACCTTTATTAAATAAAAGTTTATTTATAGTTAAACTTGATTGGCCTACTATCATGAATGCCTTGTGGAGCACACGACCCCTTCGTTCCACCAAACAATTTAATTCATTTTAAAATATAATATTTCATAGATTATTATGCCATTATATGCTTTATTTTCATCTTCTTATGCTTAATAATTAATTAAAAGAACAAATATTTTATTTAGATTACTTAATTATTTAAATCTCTTCATAGAATCTTTATTGTCTTGATCTTGGTGAAATATAAATAATTAATAAGCCACTCTATTTAATCTAAACCAACCATTCAAAGTCAAAAACTCCAAAACTTTAAATTCATTTTTTGGGTTTTAATTTTCCTTTTCTTAATTTACTTTATTTAACTCATTATTTAGTACAGTTGGTTGTTGTTATTGTACCTTGAATAAATAAAAGTGAAATTATTTAATAATTTACGGAGATTTCCATGTTCCTTTTTTCTTCTTATTATATTTTCCCACTTTATATTATATGATTTCAATGTTAATTTAAATATAATATATGGTTTGGACAGCTTGATCTTATATGATAACTATTCCCTTTAAATTGGTATATTATGTATTTCCCTTACCTTTCACTTCTCTTGTTTATTAGGTTTAGTTTTATGAGCTTTTAACTTTCTAGACATGGAAATTCTATCAATAAAATTTCTACCAATAATAAATAATAAAAATTTCCATTGCCAATATTATAAAGTAAAATAAATAAATAAACTTCGTGGTACTATAGAAATTTGTAGATTACATCGACCATTAAAAAATCGACCTTTTAGATAAGGTCTATCTTAATAAATTACTTTTCGTATAATTATAAAAATATATAATCTTTTTTTAGTTTAAATAAAAGAGCATAGCATTTTTTTCAACAATATATTTAATTATGAATTGAAATATATATTTTACTTTTTTAGGAATAAAGGTTAGAAGAATAATTAAAATTATGTTAAAAAAAGAAAACACAAAAGATAAATATCAATTAAAAGGAATCAAGTTTGATAGATGTATCAATTCATAAATATAAGTTTAAATTAGAGACGGCCCAAAACTCAAATTGGAACTAATTCAACCAATGGCAATTTTCTAAAAGAAAATTCATTGGACCATTATTGTATAAAGTCAATTAAATCAAAGTATGTATTTTTCTTAAATATATATTACATAATATAATATAAATACTAATATTATTACATATACTTATTCTAAAATATATTATTTAAAAGAATAGAAAAAGAATCCAACAGCTTAAGGGAAGAATAATATTAAAGAAATAGAAAATTTTGGAGAAAATAAGTGTAAAATAAAATCAGATCAAGTCCAACTGAATTGTTTTAATATAATAAATGGGTGGATGCTCACCTTTAATTTAAATTTATATATTTATAAATTTATAAATTTATAAATTTGAGGTTCTAATTAGTATAATCATTAGTTTAGAATTTAAATTAATACAACCTTCCATATTTAAATATATAAATTAAAATTCATTTAAAAAAGTGGTATCTTGAAATTGGTGGACAAAAATTTGGTAGCAATTTTGGTATAATCCTAGTGAAAGAGATCTGTGACAGGCTCTATTTTGTGGGTATGGAATAAATTAAAGTAAAAGGAGGGATACCAATAAAAGGGAATTGGGAGAGTGATGCATGTGGAAGCTAAGAGAAGGCCAATTTTCATAAATTACAACATTAATGGGATAAAACAAACTTTATATTATGATAATAATTAATATATATACTATATTTAAGTAGGGGTTTTGGGTTGATGAATTGTTTGGCTTGTTTACAAACAGATGGTTTATAATTGAACACCAAGAACTCCAATTAAAAATGAGAATGAGAACCCATTTTCAAAATGTGTTTTTGTTTCTTTTTAATCTTATTCTCATTCCATAATGAAATATATAAAGCATATATTATCACTTTTAAGAATATATACTCTATTTGACTATTCCAACTTTTTAATTAAAATTTTACTTAATTTTTTACTTTTTTTTTTAATTTGATTTCTAAACTCGAAATAGTTATTATAAATTATCATCAAAATAGATTTAGTTTTTGTTATTTTGTACGTGAACTGTGTATTTTGTGAAAAATGAGTATTTAATTAGTTTATTGATTTATTTATATAAAAAAAAATTATTAATCTTTAACACTAGTTTTTACAAATAGAGACTGACTTACATTAACTATATTATTGCAAATGAAAGTTTGAGGACTATATTTATACAATTTCAAATTCTTATATCTCTATTTTTGTAATTTTACTTAACACTATATTTTTCTTTTTGAAAAAATTGGAGTTTAATTAGTGAGAGTCAATATATGATTTGATATTTCTTTTAAACACTGTCATTAATAATGATTTAATGAAGTTATATAATTCTTATGGACAAATAGTGAGGGTGGTTAGACTAATATCAGCGTAGATCATACACTCTACTTTATCATATATATTATATATTAAATCAAACTTCCCAAATCAAATTCCATAAGCTTTAATCATTTGGAATTATACAATGTTAATTAATAATTTGTTAATTAGAAGTCAAACTTTATATTTTTTTCCTTTTATGTTCTATAACTGAATTGTTATTAAATGTTAATAAGCTACTTTTACTTAATTAATAATTGTCACATGAACTTAACTAATATGTTAGTATCCGACAATTTTATGAGATTATTTCTATATTCAATTTGGCAATTCTTTATATTCCTCATTATTATTTGATCACTTACTATCATTGGGAATATCGACATAAATTTATTTTATTTCATTTCTTATTATGTTGGAGAATTCAAATATGTATTAATAATTTACTAAATATTTTTGTTTTTGTTCACCCACATTATTAATGACGTAATTGAAAATATGTACAATATATTCAAATTTTTATGTGTTCTTACTTATTTTATAACTTTAATTACAATTTTTACTCTCTGTTTTTCAATTACAAAAAAACTCATTAATTTAAGTCTCAAGTTGTATACGGTTGTTGTATTAAAAATTATATTTTATATTTTAAAAATATATTTTTTAAAATGTAAGTATTTGTTAGTAAAAGTAAGAAACGTTTCTATATTTGTTTTAGGTTGAGGTGTTATAAAAATTTACATGGTATCTATAAGGGAGAGTTGAATGTGGAAAGTGAATATGTTTAAAGTTGATAATATATATATATATTATATGATTTTGTAAAGATATGTTAAAAGGGTAGAGGGTACAGTTATTTCTAACAACTTCTTTAACCAATTAAAAGATAGACAGAAGTTTATATGAAAAAAAAGTACAAGTTTGAATGTTTAGAAAACTACATGATGATCTTTGATTTCAATGAGATTGTTTTGAAGTTGGCTAGCAAGATGGACCCTTAAAAGAATACATTATATTAAAAAGTTGAAACACATGGAGATGTCAATATGCCCTTATATATGTGTATATATAAAATTGAATTGAATCTTATTTTTTTGGGAGGGGCCGGGGCGTCATTTCAAGATTGGGCCCTACCTTAGATTTAAATGTGATGCACACACATTTGCCTTTTTTCACTTTGTATTCTATTATATGCTTCAGATTCCATTTGAAAAGCAATATATTTTATATGCCTTTAGGAGGAAAAAATAAAGCCTCCCTTTTTCTTTTCCCCTTCTTCTTCTTCTTCTTTTTTTTTTTTTAATTTGTAATGGCACATGGATGGCTATAATTGTGGATACTATATATTATTTTTAACATTAATGTGAACACACTTTATTATATTTGGT
Source organism: Cucumis sativus (assembly GCF_000004075.3). Classification (NCBI taxonomy): domain Eukaryota; kingdom Viridiplantae; phylum Streptophyta; class Magnoliopsida; order Cucurbitales; family Cucurbitaceae; genus Cucumis; species Cucumis sativus. The sequence goes on from NC_026657.2 coordinate 24,382,933, forward strand.
AGGAACATCACTACTAGAGAAGTCCCATTATCAATCACATTTACCAAACATTAATTACAACACTCATATAACTCTAAATTAGCATTCAATTTTCTTTTTAGTCTCTGTTTTTATTTTTTAAAAAATGGTAGTTACGTTTGTTATATGATTTTTAAAAAGATATTTTTTTAGTACTCAAATTTACATTAATAACTGATTTGATGTTTCAATGGTTGAAATGTAACTTTTTAATTCCTAACTCTTAAAAATAATTTTAAAAAATTCATCAAATAACTTTACGTTTATTTTAAAATAAATAATTATATGATATTTCATATTATAAAAAATCTAAAAATCATCCTATCATATTTTACTTCTAATAAGACTATTTTTAAAACTTCATAAACTAGAAAGGTACGTCTTGAAAACACACGAATGAAATGAGTTTATTTTTGTTATTATAGATGTAGAAACGAAAAAGGTGTATTTCTAAAATTTAGAATGAAATGGTGAAAATAAATTAAAAAGTAATATTTGTTAGATTTTAAAATTAATCAAATATGTAGAATTTTGCTCCATGCTTGTATTATTATATTAAATATTAAAGATAGCTTCACACAAAATTGTACGTTTTAGTTATCACTGAACATTCTTTCACATGAGAATTTGGGTAAAAATTAAGATGTCGATTACTTTAATGTTACAATAACAGTAATATAAAGACAAATTAGATAGGGGGCCTTTTGGAATCAACATTAATTAGCACTTTGAACATGATAAAAAGAAATTCATATATCCCCGTTTGAATTGATGGAGAATTGGATTCACTTTTCCAACTACCATTGACCAAAATAATAATATGGTATTTTTATGCACGATTACTCGTAGTTACGAAACTCTAACAACCATTTTATATCTATATCTTGTAAAAAAAATCACTGTTTTCTATTCCAAAAAACAAAAACCTTTTTAACGCCTTGGGAAAAGAGTGGGGATGACCCTACACGCACACGACAACACTACCTCTACAAACTTAGAATTGAATCTTTTTGTTGCCATTTTCAATTCGTGGGTGAATGGAGAATCAAAGGGTTAGAAGCTATTTTTGTCTTTTTAGTGATTTTTAAAATTTGTGTAATTAACATGAGTTTTTTTTCTTCCTAAATTGGAACAAGACCTACGAGTGTAACATATGATTATAAGATTTTGATTTGAATTTTAAGGATGATTCTATTTGATTAAAGTAGAGTTTGGATTAGTTAACTTTATTTTGTTGTATGAATTAAGAAAGAAAGAAAGTAAAAAAAAAAGGTTTGTTAATGTATTGATGTTTAAAAGAATGATGAGAGAGTTGAGAAAAAAAGGATTATAATAAAGTATAGGGAAAAGGGTGTAAAATTTGGATGTCTTAAACAAAATTAGAAATTAGATGAATAATGAGAAGAGACGACACCGTTTGGTAAGTTAAAAGAACCAATGTGAATGTGGCAATGTCTCTGCCACTGCCACTACCACTGCCCCTGTAAACGACCTGAAACATATACTTTCCAAAATGAAAAATTAAAAAAAGGCACAACTATACGATGTCGTTTAGCTACATGCTGCGTTAAACCGAGACGCGGAAAACGACGTCGCACGCCTGTTTCCAATTTTTGGAACACAGAAGGACGAAACTTGACGAGACGTGTTCCAGTGTACTCAAGTCCATTTCACTGCAGCTGTCACTCCCACGTGCTCACCGATGGATCGACCTTTCTTTGGAAAACAGAATAACTCCTGCTCCACGCCCTACCCAAACAAAACCTACTGCCTCAGTAAATTTACTTCTTTTCTTTTCTTTTTATTTACTCAAAGGCTCTTTTTATCTTTACATATCTTTTGTTTTCTCATCTATTGTTAGAATTAGTTTTAAAAACAAGACCAATTTTTTTTTATTAAAAAACGTTTTCGAAATTCAATTATTTTACCTAAAATATTGTAAGAAATCGGAAGAAACATATGTTTTATTTTTAAAACGAAAAATAAAATATGACTAAGCGAAGACATGTTAAAATAATTGAAACATTTAAAAAATTGTTCAAGAAAATATAGTTATTTACGTTATTCTATCTAAATTTTTTATTGCCCTTGGTTAATTCTAGTTTGAATTACTGAATTTCTAGTATATTTTCTTTTTAAAATGTGTTTGTTCTTTGTATTTCTAGATTAGACTAAAAGTAAACAACATTTAAAAGCATATAGACTAATATAAATAACATAAAATTTGAAAGAAAAAGAAAAATCTAAAAAAGCAATGTAACACCAAATTAATAAAGCCAAAACTTATAAAGACTAATAATATAAGGGAAGAAAATCACCCCAAAGAATAGTGCCAATATTTTGTTGACATCTATTGAATCTAATATATACTTGATATATATATATATACAAAAGATAAGATTGGGAATATAAATGGAAAATAACATTATATAATAGGACAAACAAAATTAGATAGGTAGATGTCTTTCACTAGTGACGTTTGACTTTCTTAGGTTATAAGATTAAGGGCCATTCTCCCAAAGGGCACATATATGGTTTAAATTCAATTCTCTCACGTTCTCAATTACCATTCATTTTACACTCCAAATTCAGTTTTCTTCCTTTCTAAAATTAGCATTCTTAGGTGAACAAAACTTGTACATCATATCACCATCTCTGCTAACCCATCTCACTTTCTAGTCTTCTTTGCTTTTGGTCTAATTTGAAATTTGTTCAATTTTAATATTTCTACCCTAAAATACTCAAATGGTTAAAATTGGGTTGTGAAACCAAAATCATTAACTTTGACCTTTGACCCAACACAAGACAATAGGTTAAAAAAAAAAAAAAATGAAAGTCTTTTCATTTCCAACAACCATAGTTGAGAAATCAGTGTCTTAGGGGCTTACTTTTCAAAGGCATGCTTAATAATTTTCTCAACCAAACACATCATTTAAAACAAAGGGTCCCATTTGGTAGGCCTATTTTCATCTCTCATTCAAATGTCACTTTTATTATTCAAATTGAATATGGTGTTGGACACAATTGACTCAAACACATATATATGCAATAACACACAAATGGACATCATACATCAAAATCATATCCTATTAGATACTTTTCATTTTTTTCCATTTCAAACTAAACTTATGTACTTGATATCATAAACTATTTATCAAAATTAGGTTTTGTTTGGCAACTAATCAATTTTTCTTGTTTTTTATTTTTAAAAATAAATGTGTTTTCTTTTTATTTTTTATAATGATTTATATATATTTAAATAAAATGGTTGAATTCTTAATCAAATTCTTAATTAAAAAACTGAAAAATAAAAACTGCTTTCTAAACGAGTCTAATCTTTTTTTCTTTTTTAGTTTGGTTGTTTAGGTCATTGACAAGAACTAGATTGCAAAATAAGAAGTTTGAAAATAAAAATAGGTAAAGGAAGGAAAGAATTAAAATTACTTTCTTTTTATTTCCATGACCATCAATCATTTCTAATTATTTTCAAGACTTTCAATCAATATATTTTGATTTCTCATTTATTACATGTTTAAAAGGGGTGACAAAGTCAAGCTCCTTTCATCTCAATCATTCTTTTGATTTGAAACCATGAATTTAATCGCAAACATTTTGGAAAAATAGTTGATAAGATATGTCCCTTGTACTTTTTCTTAAAAGAAAAAAATAATTACTTTTATAAAGAATGAGAACTGTGAAAAAGATAATAATAATGTCCCTGTATAATCTTCTAATATTTTTTTTTCCATATTGTATAATTATCGTTAATACGTGTAACCAATTTGGTGGAAGATTCATTTATCTATATATATAAGAACACGTACCTCAATTATTGTACTAAAAGTAAATAATGTGTATGTATAATTTACATGGATAAAACAAAATAAATTCATATAAATATGTACCCATACATTTAACAATAAAAGAAAAAAGAGAGTATATATATGGCTGGTTAGACAGGTGTATTTCTAGATAATGAGTCAAAATCATTAAGTTGGGTGAAATAAAATACCCTCTCCTTTCAATCTAATTTTAGAAACACATTTATATGAAAATAAATTCATTGGTTATTCTATCCAACTTATCATTAAATATAATTATATAATTTTGGATGAATAATAACGTAACATTGTCTTTTGTTCTATTTTTGTCTCGTAATATTTAAAAACGCTATATAATTGAATGATGACATGACTTTTATATTTGGATGATTAAATTTTAAAATTTATTATAATAATTAAATTGACAAATGACCGATAAATTTTGTTAGTTTGTTCTATACATTTTGTATGGCAAGCATAATCAACCCCCTTGAATCAAATAAACTTAGAAATTAATTTTGTTTTTATTTTTTCCAAAACTTAAATATCCTTCATCCCTTAGAGGCTCCCTACCTTTTACTTTCAAAGCAAGTACAACCCATTATAAATTAGCTCTACAATATTGCACTCAAATATTCTCACAATAAATCACAAATCTTAAAAAAGAGAGAGAATTGGGAAGAAAAGAAAACATCTCTGTAAATCACAAAAAAATTATATATACTAACCAATTAAAATCTTAAAGATAGTTACTTTTTTAAGTTATTTGATAAAACATGAATTTATGGTCTAAATTTTAATTAAAAGTTAAAATTCTAAACTATAACGAGTGGTTGTACGTATTTAAGTTAGTGCAGTGTTTTAAATGTGAAAAATATATTTTTTCAAAATGAAAAAATTAAAAAAGTTGTAAGAACAAAAATAGAGTTTAAACGTATTGGAAGGCATGGATATACAACAGACAATCTTATTCTCTTATATATATATATATAAGAAAAAGAAATGAAAATAATTAGAATCCGTACATATCTGATATTGATAATACGAAGCACTTATAACTTTATTTGCAAGAAAAGTGCTTCTTTACTTCTTCTTCTCTCTCTTCTTTTGATGCCGACTCCCTAAGTCACCCCCAAGTTGGTATAATATCACCATCTTTATTTCTCTCTCTTCTTCCTTTCCTTTCTAATTTCTCTCTCTCTCTTCATTGTAAAAATAAATAAATAAAATACACAATATTCCAATTTCATTCACATTTTATACCATCCTCTTTATCTTTATTTTTCCAGTCTTCTAAAATTCGTTTCTTATTTTATGGTCATCGCCATCTTTTGCAAAATTTACTATTTGGTGTGACTATGTCAACTTTCTATATTCTATTCATGCTACTTAGTTTAACGTTAAAAATAAGTTACGTGTCATTGGACAAGTTACGTGTCATTGTTTAATAAAAATCTCTCGTTAGTTGGACGTATGTGGTGAAATATCTCAAGCACGATGTCATTCTTTTAATATTTTATTGCATGAACTTTAGGTAGCGTCTTGTATCAACAATTTCATTATACTATTATTGGATGTGAACCAATACTTTTTGCATTAAATATATTTTAGTTGAAAAAGTATGATTATATTAGTGCTTTGATATCAAAAGACTGTCTTCATACACTTGATTTTGATATTGGAAGCAACTTCAACTAGTTGCATACATAATAATTTGAATAATATATAACTTATACACGCACTAGACATTGACAAATTGAGTAAAATATTCTATAAATAAAAAGAAAAATTTATGTCACACTTGAATTGTAGTGTTGAGATGCGAAGAGTCGACATGGATGTGATCAACACAATACACAATTTTATTTAATAATAGATCCTTTTGAGTGTGCATATGGTAAAATATCTCATGCATGACGTTCATCCTCAATAATTTATAACGACGACTTTAGGTAGTGCTTTGTATATGCAATCCCTCATTCGAATACAAAAACATTTTTCTTTCATATTGAATTAAACACATATTTTCTAACTTCAACTCTAATTCAATTGACACGTTACTTGCATATCATCAATCTCAAAGTCAATAATTCGAATCTTTTATCTTAACTACATGTAATTATACTAGAGCAGTGTGAGGTTAAAAATATGATTATTATATATTATGTTGTGGCGAAAACCAAGTGTTGATACACCAGATTTAACCGGAAAAAGTTGGTTTGATACATGAATTTTGTTATTAAAATAAGGGTTCAAATATGTGATTGACATTGACAAAATTGAGTAAAATACTGAATTAATTAACATATATATATATTATATAAACTAAAAGAAAATTAGATGACTTAGATTAGCATATATTTATATATAAAAGTACAGATACATATATGGGATGTATTATTTTGTTGGTGTAATGGGTGATGATGATGATGATGTTAAAGCAAAATATTAAAATATGAATTGAGAAAAATCACTAACTATTGGCCGCGTAAATTCCAGTGGCGGCCTTTTCTCCTAAATACTATTGGCCGCGTCTCTCCCTCTTCTCTTCTTTTTATATTTATTTCCTTTTTAACTTCTCATTTTTCCCTTTACATTTACACCAACCCCTCCCTCTCTTTTACCATTTTACCCCCACCCACCAGTTCTCATACTTACCCTACTTTCACATTTCTTCTTTCCTTTTTTTAATTTCCATCTTCACACTCTCATCCATTGCTGTAAAGTAGAAGGTCAAAATTAAAAGTTGCTCTTAAAATAAAAGGAATTTTAAAAAGTTGACTATAGGATTAGTTCGAGAGCTTGTGTTGTAATATTAATAAGCGATTATATAAAAAACAAATTAGAATCACTTCAAAATTTATCCTTTTATTATTGTTCTTTCTTATCTTAGATGTTAGAGATTTTAAAAGGTATGATTTGTTATGAAAGGGTTTAATTTTTTAATTAATTTGGTAAGCCAGTAGGAACGTAAGAGATAGATTGTATATGTAGTACATTAATTAAATTACTGTTAAATTACAAATTTGACCCAGATGATAGAATCCAGTGGTTAATAAATAAAACATTCATAAATGAACGTATAAACGAATGAAATAGGGGAGAGGGTATAGAAGGAATTGAGGCCACGAGAGTGCGAGGTTGGGTATGTTAAGTGACCTAAATACCCTCATCGACGTCTTTGATTTCCAATGAAATTTAAAAAAGTTATTACATAGTTGTATGGGTAATTGGTGTTAATTTATTGGTTTCAAAAGTAAACAGAAAACAAATATTCCATGTCAGTATAGGTTTTCTACTTTTACGGTCTCTTATTACATTTTTCCTTTTTCTTTTTGTTCCCAGTGGGATGTTTGAAGGTTCGGGTCCGAGTCTAGGTGGTATAATAAAAACGGTGGCGACCTATGACGGCAAAAGGAAAAACAACCGTGGAGGAAGGGGTTGTTGTATGATTAAGATAAAAGTTTTTATGATTTTATCTACGAGTGGGGTCCACCGTAAGCGGCTGTAGCGTGCCGCATAGGCCAAAGATCCACGTGGAATATTTTGAGAAATCTGAGCTGTCACTTTGTATTATAAAAATATGAAAACAAAAATAAACAGTAAGTAAATGACGAAATTAGCCCTCGGTTCCCTCCCCTGGGCTCTTGTGGTCCCCACGCTCTCTCTCACATCTTAAGAGAAAAAAAGAAAGAAAACTTTGTTTATCTCTCTCTCATCTATGCTTTCATTGTTGGGTTTTCTTTTTCTATAAATCCTCACTCATCTTCATCCTTATATGTGAAGAAGAAGAAATAAGAAACCTAATAGCACAACTGCTGCTGCTGAATTTATCGGCCGCTTCCACCGATTTTTCGGCTAAATCTGTTTGTTTGTTTAAACCTCTTTCCTCTTTAAATCTGCTGGTCGTAAGGAGATTTTTTCGATTTTCTTGCTTCCAGATTTGAATACATCTTCCTGATTTTCCCCCTAAACATAGCACCCAATATATTATTTAAATCATACTCCTTCTTTCTTAATCTTAATACAACTTTCTGTTTCTTTTTTTTTTTCTTTTTTCTTTCCTTTTTGATAAATCCTAAACACCCATTTCGTTAATTTTGAGTTTCTGTTTTGTTCATATATTCAACTCTCAGATCCGCTGAGTTGCTCTTTGTACGACGTGGGAATTCTATATTTGTGTATTGTGACAGTATATTTGTTGTATTAATCTCGTTTGTGATTATACAATGCTGGCGAAACCTGGTTCTCTTCTTAAACTTCCGGCTGCTCCTTACACATTTAATGATAACACCTCTGTTAAGCCTCAATTGAATGTTAACCCCAAAACTCGTTTAGGAGCGAGAGCTGCTCGATGTTCCGCTTCCAAGGGAACGTCCGGGTTGTTAAATGTGTCGGAGAAGAAGTTTTTTGGAGCCCGCTTGAGGGCTCCGGGATCTGGAAGAGTTCAGTTTTGGCATTTGGATGGTCCTGGCCGGTCACCGAAGCTCCGACTTGCTGTCCGGTCGGGTTTGTCGTCTGTGCCTGAGAAACCTCTTGGTCTTTATGATCCTTCGTTCGATAAGGACTCCTGTGGAGTTGGGTTTGTTGCTGAATTATCCGGCGAAACCAGCCGCAAAACGGTTAGCATCATGAGATTTTTGTTTTCTAAATTGTTTTTGTTTTGTGTATGGAAATATTGTATGCCATATTAGGGTTGGATTCCTTTGTAACGTGGATATGTATTCGGTATATTAGTATTAAAATTCTTTTTCGAATTTGGGTGGTTTTGCTTTTTGCAGATTACAGATGCTTTGGAAATGTTGGTTCGTATGTCACATAGAGGTGCTTGCGGTTGTGAAACAAATACTGGTGATGGAGCTGGAATTCTTCTTGCTCTTCCGCACGAGTTCTTTAAACAGGCATGAATTTTCGTATCGTTTTGCTTTCATTTTTAATTTTGATTAATTTCTTTTATGATTGTTCACAAAAATGTTTTTTTTTTTTTTTGAAGGAAATCTGATTCTTCTTTTCGATTTTGATTTACCTTCTACCATTTAAATATAATGATTAATCACGGTTTCATGAATGAATTATACGATACACAAGTAATATTTTACACGGAATATTGCGAAATTAATTACTAATTACCGAAAAAGTTTTCGTAGAAGATTGGTTCTTGTTTACCGGTACTGATAGTTGTCCTCTTTTAGGCGGCAAGAGATAATGGTTTCGAACTCCCACCGGCGGGGCAGTATGCCGTTGGCATGTTTTTCTTGCCCACTTCGGATTCTCGTAGAGAAGAGAGTAAAAAAGTATTTGCACAGGTATTTTTCTGCTACTGAATTTTCTTTTCATCTTTTTCTCTTGATTTTCTGCTCTAAGTAGGTAACTTGTAATTTCGAGCTAAGTTGTTCTATTCTGTTTAAAAATGTATTAGTTTAGTAGTTAAGTATGAAGTTCGTATGATGTAATCTGTGATCTATTGATGGTTCAATTCTGTATTTGCGTGTTTAAGGTTGCTGAATCACTTGGGCACTCTGTTCTTGGATGGCGGTCTGTGCAAACAGACAATACTGGATTGGGGAAGTCTGCCCTGCTGACGGAACCTGTGATTGAGCAAGTGTTCCTTACCCCAAGTACAAAATCGAAAGTTGACTTGGAGAAACAGGTGATCTTCCCATCCATTTTGTAATTTACTGGGGTCAGTAGTTTGGTCCTGCTATTTCTTTAATGTGCAATTATGAATCTATTTGGTTATGTTTAAATCTGAACCGGGTGGTTATTTGTGTGTTTTTTCAAATAGATGTACATATTAAGAAGGCTTTCAATGGTAGCAATTCGTGCTGCACTAAATCTCGAGCACGGTGGTGCTAGAGATTTCTACATATGTTCTCTCTCCTCAAGGTAATTCGGAAAGGGCGAGAATTTTCTATAAGATTTGACTTTAATTTTGTCAGAACATGAATTCACAGCCGTAATTTTGTAGGACTATTGTGTACAAAGGTCAGTTGAAGCCTGTACAATTGAAAGATTATTACCTGGATCTTGGGAATGAAAGGTTTACGAGCTACATGGCCCTGGTAAATATTTTATCCATTCACTTTCTTCTTCTCCACTAACTTCATATACTCCAACAAACAGCATGGGAACAACCAGTAACTGAAGAGAGATGCAAGGTTGAGGAATGACTTCTGAGGCATTGAGGTTTGAATGATCTCTTAAGTTCTTCCACTCCCTTGATTTCTTGTTAAATTTGGATGCTGGATTGGATGGTTGGGTGACTTTGGTAAGAAACCTCACTACCAAGTGAATCATATTTACAGAAACACAAGGCAGCCATCTGTGATCAGTTGGTCGAGAATTCAGCCTGCAATAGTCATTTGAAAAGAAATCGTTTTGTAACTGTCTAGCTTAGGCTATAAATCACTGTCAAGGTTGACCAAAGATGATGACTGCCTGTAATTTGTTGTTTCTCTTTATATTTTGCCAAAAGAAGGAATGATACAAAGAAAAAAGTGACAAATTGGGTTTTTAAAATATCTGTGCAGGTACACTCTCGGTTCTCAACCAACACTTTCCCTAGTTGGGATCGTGCTCAGCCTATGCGTGTTTTGGGCCACAATGGAGAAATCAACACCCTTAGAGGCAACGTGAATTGGTATGCTTTCTGAGTGGACTTATGAAAGTTGCTCATTCCCTTATTTATTCTCTTTCAATATCTTGTAAACTGCTTCATAGATTATTCTGAAGAAAACTTTTCTTTGTCCCTTAGGATGAAGGCACGTGAAGGTCTGCTGAAGTGTAAGGAACTCGGCCTATCAGAAGACGAGTTAAAACATCTATTGCCTATTGTGGATGCCAGTTCTTCAGATTCAGGTGAACTACGGCTATTTTTCATTTCATCTCTTTGGGCTTGTATGCATATATCTGCTTGTGCTCAACCTGTAAAACTGCTATTGTTCTTTGCCTGCTTATTGCATGATACATGGTTATAGATATATCTATTTATATTATTTTTTGGCTTTCCACCCTACAGGAGCTTTTGACGGTGTTCTTGAGCTTTTAATTAGAGCTGGTAGAAGTCTTCCAGAAGCTGTCATGATGATGATCCCTGAAGCATGGCAAAACGACAAGAATATGGATCCTCAGAGGAAGGCATTATATGAGTACTTCTCTTGTCTTATGGAACCATGGGATGGACCGGCTCTTATTTCATGTAATACATTATGATACTTATACTTCCAAATCACTTCAAATTTTGTTTTACATGAGAATTCTGAATTTTTGATGATTTGCAATATTTTTTGTAGTTACTGATGGTCGCTATCTTGGAGCTACTTTGGATCGCAATGGACTGCGGCCTGGTCGTTTCTATGTAACTCACAGTGGGAGAGTTATAATGGCCAGTGAGGTTGGTGTTGTAGACATTGCACCAGAAGATGTTTCACGGAAAGGAAGGCTCAACCCTGGGATGATGCTTTTAGTGGATTTTGAAAATCATGTTGTTGTAGACGATGAAGCCCTGAAGCAGCAATATTCTCTTGCTAGGCCTTATGGAGAGTGGCTTAAAAACCAGAAGATTGAGCTAAAGGACGTCATTAGCTCAATTGATAAAAGTGAAATGACTTCTCCAACGATTGCAGGAGCATTGTCTGTAAGTATGGATGGAGTCAATCACCCATAGCTATTCATTGATTATACTTGTCTAATGATTAACTCATTTATGACTTGTAGGCTGAGGACAATATGAACAATATGGGCATTCATGGCTTAATAACTCCCTTGAAAGCCTTTGGGTATGTATAATGAGCTGCTGCATAACCCATCTAAATCCATTCCTGTACTAAGGCAAACTGTAATTTCAATTTGAACTTTTTGTGCAGCTACACTACTGAAGCCTTGGAGATGTTGTTGCTTCCTATGGCAAAAGATGGTGTTGAGGCCCTTGGTTCCATGGGAAACGATACTCCCTTAGCTGTCATGTCCAACAGAGAAAAGCTCACCTTTGAGTACTTCAAGCAAATGTTCGCACAGGTTACAAATCCTCCCATTGATCCCATCAGAGAAAAGATAGTGACCTCCATGCAATGTATGATTGGTCCAGAAGGGGATCTAACTGAAACTACTGAAGAACAATGTCATCGGCTCTCATTGAAAGGTCCTCTCTTATCCATTGGAGAAATGGAAGCAATAAAAAAGATGAACTATAGGGGCTGGCGAAGTAAAGTTTTAGATATCACATATCCAAAATACCTTGGTAGGAGAGGATTGGAGGAGACCTTGGATAGGATTTGTTCTGAAGCTCAGAATGCAATTAACGAGGGTTTTACCACACTTGTTCTTTCTGATAGAGGTATTCTAGTGTTTTGCATTCTCATTTATGCTTTCTACTTTTAGTTATGCATCTTCTAACCTGTTTATTTTTCTCTATTTATTTTCTAGCATTCTCAAGCAAGCGTGTTTCTGTGAGCTCACTCCTGGCTGTTGGTGCTGTCCATCAGTATCTAGTTAAAAATCTAGAACGCACTCAAGTTGGCTTGATAGTAGAATCTGCAGAACCCCGTGAAGTTCACCATTTTTGTACACTTGTGGGGTTCGGTGCTGATGCTATATGCCCTTACCTGGCTATTGAAGCCATCTGGAGATTACAAATTGACGGAAAAATTCCGGCAAAATCAAGTGGGGAATTCCACACCAAGGAGGAATTGGTCAAAAAGTATTTCAAGGCAAGCAACTACGGGATGATGAAAGTTCTTGCGAAGATGGGAATATCAACTTTGGCCTCGTATAAAGGTGCCCAAATTTTTGAAGCACTTGGCCTTTCATCCGAAGTGGTTGAGAAGTGCTTTGCTGGAACTCCAAGCAGAGTTGAGGGTGCAACATTTGAGATGCTGGCTCGTGATGCGCATAATTTGCATGAAATGGCTTTCCCCTCTAGAGCTTTCCCCCCTGGTAGTGCAGAAGCTGTAGCATTACCAAACCCTGGGGATTATCATTGGCGGAAAGGTGGTGAAATTCACTTAAACGATCCAGTTGTCATGGCAAAATTGCAAGAGGCTGCTCGAACTAATAGTGTAAATGCCTATAAGGAGTACTCCAAGCTTGTCCATGAGCTAAATAAAGCATGTAATTTGAGAGGACTTCTGAAATTCAAAGAGACGGGAGCGAGTATTCCTTTGGATGAAGTGGAGCCTGCTAGTGAAATTGTTAAGCGCTTTTGCACTGGTGCAATGAGTTATGGATCAATCTCTCTGGAGGCACACACTACTTTGGCCATGGCGATGAACAAAATTGGTGGAAAATCGAACACAGGTGTGTCTTATTCTCAACCTCAAGTTCCTTCAAGGGAAATGGAGAATTTTCTAGTAGTTTTAATTTTTCCACCCTTCTTTCTGAGACCAATTTTTTCATTTTATTGTTTCATTCTTTTGGTCTTTTAACAAATATATACTTTGTCTCTCCCTTTAAACTTTCCAAACATAATGTTTTTTAGTGATAGATATTGGCATCATTACCTTTGCTATATGCTGAATTGTACGATAATTTCTGTTGAAGGTGAGGGAGGTGAGCAACCATCTCGAATGGAGCCTCTTCCTGATGGTTCAATGAATCCAAAGAGAAGTTCTATCAAACAAGTCGCGAGTGGGAGGTTTGGAGTTTCAATTTACTACCTCACTAATGCAGACGAACTGCAGATTAAAATGGCTCAGGTATTCTTTTGATATTTTGTTTGAATTCATCTGGTTGTTCATGTTGGTGTGTTTTCCTATTTGCATTCCATTTTGCCTCTTCACTCCTATTGGAACAGAGGTTCATCTTTTTTTTATGGAACTATGTTCATGGCAGATGTCGCTGTGTCTGCAAAGCACCTCTGGGTGTTTTTGCATCTTTAATTGATATCTACATTTGAATGTGGTGAGGTTAAATAAGAATTATCGCTATTTATTGTCTGAAAATTTGCTCTATTTTAATATGCAAAATTGTTATTGTGTCAGGGTGCCAAGCCTGGTGAAGGTGGTGAACTTCCTGGTCATAAAGTGGTTGGTGAAATTGCAAAAACGAGAAACTCTACAGCTGGGGTAGGGCTTATCAGCCCACCTCCTCATCATGATATATATTCTATTGAAGATCTTGCTCAGTTAATCCATGATCTCAAGGTAAATTAGGCTGTGAAGCCAATAGTATACAAATACAAACCTCTTACAACCGACTTTTTGAGTGTTTTTCTTTCCTGTTGGCTTTCAGAATTCAAATCCAGCTGCTCGGATTAGTGTGAAGTTGGTTTCTGAAGCAGGTGTTGGTGTAATTGCTAGTGGAGTTGTTAAGGGCCATGCAGATCATGTACTAATTTCAGGTCATGATGGAGGTACAGGTGCATCAAGGTGGACTGGCATCAAGAATGCTGGGCTTCCTTGGGAACTGGGGTTGGCTGAAACTCACCAAACTCTGGTTGCTAATGACCTTCGTGGTCGTACAGTGCTTCAGACGGATGGTCAATTAAAAACCGGAAGAGATGTGGCTATAGCTGCTTTGCTTGGTGCAGAGGAATTTGGCTTCAGCACTGCACCCCTTATCACAATGGGCTGCATTATGATGAGGAAGTGCCACAAAAACACATGTCCTGTTGGAATTGCTACTCAAGATCCTGTTCTTCGAGAGAAGTTTGCAGGAGAACCTGAACATGTGATCAACTTTTTCTTTATGGTAGCTGAGGAAATGAGGGAGATCATGTCACAGCTTGGATTTCGTACCGTCAATCAGATGGTTGGTCGTTCAGATGTGTTAGAAGTTGATAAAGAAGTTGCTTGGCAAAATGAGAAGCTAGAGAATATTGATCTATCTCTGCTTCTCAGACCTGCTGCTGATCTACGACCTGAAGCTGCTCAATACTGCGTGCAGAAACAAGATCATGGTCTGGACATGGCTTTGGATCAAAAACTGATTGCACTTTCAAAGTCTGCTTTAGAAAAAAGTATCCCTGTGTACATTGAAACACCAATCATCAATGTTAACCGTGCCGTCGGAACAATGCTTAGCCATGAGGTAACCAAGCGTTACCACATGGCTGGGCTTCCTTCTGAAACTATTCATATCAAATTCAGTGGAAGTGCTGGACAGAGTCTTGGAGCGTTTCTCTGCCCTGGGATAATGCTAGAGCTGGAGGGTGACAGCAATGACTATGTTGGCAAAGGATTATCAGGTGGCAAAATTGTTGTTTACCCACCAAAGGGAAGTTTATTTGATCCCAAGGAGAACATAATCATAGGTAATGTGGCTCTTTATGGTGCTACAAGTGGTGAGGCCTATTTCAATGGGATGGCAGCAGAAAGGTTTTGTGTTCGTAATTCAGGGGCAAAGGCTGTTGTGGAGGGTGTTGGCGATCATGGATGTGAATATATGACTGGTGGCACTGTTGTCATTCTTGGGAAAACTGGAAGGAATTTTGCTGCTGGTATGAGTGGAGGTATTGCTTATGTTCTTGACATGGATGGTAAATTTGAATCCCGATGCAATCTAGAGCTTGTGGATCTAGATAAAGTTGAAGAAGAGGATGATATTTTGACTCTAAAAATGATGATACAGCAGCATCAGCGTCACACATCAAGCAATTTAGCCAAAGAAGTCCTTGACAACTTTGAGAACCTATTGCCTAGATTTATTAAGGTCTTCCCAAGGGAATATAAGCGTATTCTTGCCAACATAAAAGTTCAAGAAGCTGTCAAAGAGGCTTCAGAACCATCTGCTAAAGATGCTGAGGAGTTGGATGAGGCAGAGTTAGTTGAAAAGGATGCTTTTGAGGAGCTCAAGAAAATGGCTGCTGCCTCGTTGAATGGGAATTCCGAACAGGTAACTTTTGAGTTCCAATAGACTAATTTACTTTAAAGTTTCATTGACCACTCTCCAGTTTGGAAGTCATTTTATCTTGATTGTTGTTAAATTTGATCTCCTTGCACCGTTCTGGTCTGACTTTGAACTTTCATCTAAAGGTTGAAAAGACAGAACCTCCAAAGAGACCTACTGAGATACCCGATGCTGTTAAGCATCGAGGTTTTATCGCTTATGAACGTGAAGGAGTGAAGTACAGAGATCCTAATGTTCGAATGGGAGATTGGAATGAGGTTATGGAGGAATCAAAACCTGGGCCGCTCTTAAAGACTCAATCAGCTCGATGCATGGATTGTGGTACCCCCTTTTGCCATCAGGTGACGATCATTGATGTCTTTCTTTTACTCTTATACAACGTGTTTTTTCCTACTTTACGAGCATTTACTTTCTTTTTTCTCACCCTGATCTTTTCTAAAAACTAATTTCAGGAGAACTCGGGTTGCCCTCTTGGTAACAAGATTCCTGAATTCAATGAGTTAGTTTATCAGAATAGGTGGCGTGAAGCCCTGGAGCGGCTTCTTGAAACAAACAACTTCCCAGAGTTTACTGGCCGTGTCTGCCCAGCACCGTGTGAAGGATCTTGTGTTCTGGGCATTATTGAGAATCCTGTGTCCATCAAAAACATTGAATGTGCCATCATAGACAAGGCCTTTGAAGAGGGGTGGATGATTCCACGGCCTCCCCAAGCGAGATCCGGGTATGCTGTTTTTTCTGTCATTCGTTGTGTAAGGCACCAACTTCGTGGATAGATCAACTTTTCTGTATTAGTAACTACTTTAATATTATTAGGACACCGTTATAATGGTTGTTTTGTTTTAAACCGCTCAATTCAATTTTAATAAATCTGTTAATGAATGCAGGAAACAAGTAGCTATTGTTGGGAGTGGACCAGCTGGCTTGGCTGCAGCCGACCAGCTAAATAAAATGGGACACAAGGTAACTGTGTATGAAAGAGCTGACAGAATTGGAGGACTTATGATGTATGGAGTTCCAAATATGAAGACTGACAAAGTGGATGTAGTTCAGCGGCGGGTTAACCTTATGGCAGAGGAAGGTGTTAACTTTGTTGTTAATGCTAATGTTGGAACTGATCCGTCATATTCTCTTGATCAGCTTCGCAAGGAAAATGATGCACTCGTTTTGGCTGTTGGTGCAACAAAACCAAGGTAAGTCTCTTTAATTTCGTAACCAATTTTGATGGACAGTTCCAATCATCTTGAAGAATATCTGGAATATAAGCTGAGTAATGTTTGTCGGTCTCAGGGACCTTCCTGTACCTGGACGAGAACTAGCTGGAGTCCATTTTGCCATGGAATTTCTTCATTCAAACACAAAGAGCTTGCTTGATAGCAATCTCCAAGACGGCAACTACATTTCTGCAAAAGACAAGAAGGTAGTTGTGATTGGTGGTGGTGACACTGGGACAGATTGCATAGGAACCTCTATAAGGCATGGTTGCAGTAGGATAGTAAACCTCGAGCTTCTTCCACAGCCGCCACAGACCAGGGCTCCCGGAAACCCTTGGCCGCAGGTTTGCCTTCTTTTTCCTTTTAACCTGTCATCCTGCTTTCTATAAGCAGTGGATGATTGTTGAATTACTTTGGTTGATGGGGTTATATATTCATTAAATTCACCATTTGCGGAGTTGCAGTGGCCTAGAATATTCCGAGTTGATTATGGGCACCAGGAAGCAGCTGCCAAATTCGGAAAAGATCCAAGAACATACGAGGTTTTGACTAAGCGGTTTATTGGAGATGAGAATGGGGTAGTGAAAGGACTTGAAGTAATTCGTGTTCAGTGGGAGAAAGATGCCGACGGAAGGTTCCAGTTTAAGGAGGTGGAAGGCAGCGAGGAAATAATAGAGGCGGATCTTGTTTTACTGGCGATGGGGTTCCTGGGGCCTGAATCGGTTAGTAGTTTCATTCATTACTAGAGAAAAGGAGTGCTTTTCAAGAAAGTAATTATTAAATTAGATTTTAAAAAAAAATTCTTATTATTTAAATTCTTAGGATAAAGGTTGTTTTAAGTACTCATTGAAGTGTTTCATAAGCTTTTTTTAGTAGTTGGTCGAGTACTTCAACATTTCTAAAATGAATTATCTTAAAGTTAAACCAACCACTTGATTGTACGGATGACTTATTATTGTTAACCTACAGTAAAACATGTCTAATCCGAGCCGAACTATGACAAACATACACAACACTTGCTGAAGTTGCTTAACATGTATGCTCTTGTTTCTTTGCATTTTACAGACAGTAGCAGAGAAGCTTAGCATAGAGAAAGACAATAGGTCTAACTTCAAGGCCGAGTATGGCCGCTTCTCAACTACTGTAGACGGAGTATTTGCAGCGGGAGACTGTCGTCGAGGCCAATCCCTTGTGGTTTGGGCTATCTCGGAAGGACGGCAAGCAGCTGCTCAGGTGGACAAGTATTTAGCAAAGGAGGACAAGGGGGGTATTGTAGGTGAAGGAGGGTATGAAGGCGTTGGTAACGGCTCTCAAGATTATAAAAATAGACAACAAGATAGTAGTAGTAGCAGCAGACACACAGTAATGACATAGGCGATAAAAGCTTTTGTCCAAGCTTTCCCCAAAAATGGAGAAAAGGAAAAATTCAAAATACTTTTGGCTGAAGAAAGATTTGATAACATTTTCTACTCAATAAAAAGCCAATTCCAGAGGGAGCACCCAGAAGCAAGGTGGTGCAGCATGTGAGGATTTGGTTTCTGCTGTTGGCTCTATTACTATTATTATTATATTTTTAGAAGGGTAAGGTAAAGGGAGGAATGGTGAATGATGATGTGGAGATAGGTTAAATAATATATAGTAGAGAGGTTTGTGATATTTGTAGTACTTTTGGTGGTTTTTACATTTTGTTTCTTATCATATGTTGATAGGTGTTTTGAAAATTCTCAATCCCCCTTTCAAGTTTTTAGATAGTTGGCTCTGTTTTTCTCAAAAATGAATAATGTACAGTTTGGGTTAATCTCTTTGATTATTGTTATGGGTTGTTGGCAAGTTAAAATGTTCTTGCACTTTGAAGTTGATTAATATCAGAATTTTGAAGTCAGATGGCTATTAAAATCTTTGCTTGCTCCTTCACGTTACTTTCGAATCTTCATACTTTTACATGGTCTTCAATAAAAAAGGCTTGTCTATTATACAGTGAAGGTACAAGTGGAATAATAATAATAATTAAAAACAAAACAAAACATACTTTTAGGACCAAATTTATGGATTTGGATTAAGAAAAAAAGGCATCTTTTTCATAGACTTTTTTTGGTTCCAAGTTTACTTTCTTTTAATCCAACCTTTAGACCGATTCTTAAGTTTATGTTTTAAAATACTTTAATTTTCTGCATCATACACGAATGTGTTTTTTTTACCCTTGTTAACTTCAAATTACGTGGCGTTTGGATTGGCTCTTGCTTCTTGAGTCATTTTTTACCCTTGTTGACTTCAAATTACGTGGGGTTTGGATTGGCTCTTGCTTCTCGAGTCATTTTTTATTTTATTTTATTGGCTCTTGCTTCTCGAGTCATTTTTTATTTTATTTTATTTTATTTTTATAGAAGATAGCTTTTTATCGCATTTTCTTATCCAAAGAAATTAAGAAAAAAATTCGAAAGTTGTGAAAAAAAAGACAAATTTCAATTTTGAACTTGGAATGGGTCTCTTCAAGGATTTTCCAATATTGAATTTAAAATAATGAGGGGTAGTTAACAAAAAATAATTAAAAATATTAACTTTTCAATTGGAGCCTCAAGCATACCTACTAACCCCCAAGTGGTTGACTCAAATACCTTTTTTACTATCACAATATTCAAAAGTTGATATGAAAGCAAAGCTACCATATTTGTTTATTGTGGTGTAAAAATAAAAAAAATTCTACAAAATACTCAATGGCAAATACTAAATCTACATTTCTTTAGAAAAAATGATTTACTACTGATTTTTTGTTTTTGTATTTAGAGATCGTTTTCCAGTTAGCTATGTCAAAGTTCCATTATTGCTCATGTGTCATTAAAAATTAAATATATATATGTCACATATTGAGTTTAGTGAGTCCTTTGCATATTTATTATTAACATACACCATTTTTCATTGGCACTTGCGTTGACCTTATGTAACTCATTCGATCAGCTCCATCTTCAAATAAAATTTACTCGTGGAAAACAATTTACTAAAACAATTTTTTTTTGTTTTTTTGCAAAGGTATTGTAATAAATGCTGGGTGAGGATTTGAACCCGGGACCTTTTGATCACATGAACATACATGTGTCAATTGAGCTAAACTCATGTTGATTTATTGTAAAAGAAATATAGCTAAATTTGTTAGTTTTAACCTTTGATTTAACTAGAGTTTTAACTAAAAGTCATGTAAAAGTCTATAAATACAAGTATCACTTTGATATTTGATGACAACAAAACAGAACGGAGATAACACCTTGCTCCCAAGCATAGTGATCGTAGGTGCTTGTCGAACCACTCTAAAATCTCGTGTGTTCATCTTTAATCTTATGTTATCAACATCTACACGCAAAGTGAATAAAGGAAAAGTAAAAGACAAATGGAGAGAGAACCTATCATTACATGCAAATAGGTGGTTGCTTTGTGTTCATACACGTGGTTTCCCTTACAAATCAGTATCAAAGCCTACAGAAAGATTCAATAAAGCTCCAAGAATCACATTCTTGATTTCAAGAAACTCAAAGATGGCAGTAACAAGGTATGATATTGAGAAGTTTGATGGTAAGAGAGATTTTACCTTATAGAAAGCCAAGATCAAAGTCATAGTCGACCAACAAAAGGCATTGAAAGCCCTAACAGATCCAAAAAAGCTACCTAAAACAATGACTCAAGAAGACAAAGAAACTATGGAGAATGCAGCTTATGGTGTCATAGTTCTAAACCTAAGTGACAATGTTCTTAGGGAAATCATTGGTGAAGAAACAACTTATGGAATGTGGACAAAATTGGATGAAATCTACAAGTCCAAAGATCTACCTAATCGTGCATACGTAAGGGAGATGTTCTTTACCTTCAAGATGGATGACAACAAATCTTTGACAAAAAATCTTGGAGAATTCCAAAAGCTGTCTTCAAATTTCAAAGAATTGGAAGACAACATTGGTGATGAAAATGAATCGTTTATTCTACTCAACTCACTTTCAGAAGCATACAAAGAAGTAAAATGGCTCTCAAATATGGAAGACAAAAAATTACCACAGACGATGTTATTTCGGCAATAAAAATCAGAGAATTAAAGATCAATTCAAAGAAAAGAGATCAAGCAAATGATGAAGGTTTGTTCTTAAAAGGAAGAGCAAAAGCAACTCAAAAGAATACAAGAATCGAAAAAAGAAATCAAAGCTTGAATGCAAATTTTGCCACAAAAAGGGACATCTTAGACAAGATTGTTTCTTCCTAAAGAAAAAGCAAAATCAAAAGAAACAAAAAAAAAAAAAAAAAAACAAAAAACAAGAAGAACCCAAGGCAGAAGCATCAGTAGTAGAACAAGCCATGTTTGTGTATTCATATGCCGTAACTATCTTAAAAAATTCAATTCAAACAGAAGGTAATAAAGATACTCATGATTGGGTACTTGATTAATGATTTTCATTCCATATGACACCATTAAAGGAATGGTTTACAACATACAAAGTGTGGAATGGAGGCCTAGTATACATGGGAAATGACAATGCTTGCAAGATAGTAGGCATTGGATCCGTAAGACTCAAACTTTAGGTATCTTATATTTTTCAAAAAGTTTAAGAGGTTTCAAAGAAGGAAATTTTTTGGTAAAGTATCAAGGAACAATACTTTAGGTGTTTTGAGTGTTTAAGGTTGACGAGAAAGAAGGATCGTAGAGATTGAACGTCTTAACTAACTTCAGAAAGGAGTTTCTCACAACTCACGTGGGCGTTTGCACCCAAATTGGTCTTGAAAGTTTAGAACTTGAGTCTAGTTTATTGAGGAAGGTTTTTGGGCATTTTGGATATGAGAAAGTTGGCTTTTTGGATAAGAGAAGGCGAGAAGGTCAGTTTCCGAGTGAATCCGAGTAAGATGCACTCCCGGCTACAGAACGCATAGTTTGGCGTTTTGGTATGAAATTTTGCAGTAAGAAATTTAACTCATTTTAGAGAAACTTTGTAGAAGGAAGTTTAATCAAAATAGCTACAGATTTGAAGTTATAACTTTTTCTAAGTCGGGTTATGCAGTCTGGGCAAGAAGTTAGGCGAGATGACCTTGGAAGTTAGCTAGACATTTTGGACAACTATGTGGCATGTTTACGGGAATCAATTTATGGATTCAGTGAAGTTTCAAAGCCTTGTTAGCATACGTTTTGAAGGGTAAAAGTAAGCAGGAGGTGTCTTAAGAAGGTTTAAGGTGGATTTAAGCAAGGATGAGGTGTCAACATGTACTCATGCAAGGAACTCTATATCTATAAATAGGCCAACTTCAGTATTGAGTTTCTCACAGTTCAATTGAGCCTTTTGAGTGATTTTACTCTCAAAAGTTTTTATTTTTAGTCTATTTTCTATATTGGGATTCCTAGTTTAATTTGAGAAAGGAAAATCTGAGTTTGAGTTAAAAGAAGAGAGAACGATCATTCTCGAGTAAAAACTGAACAATCTTTACTCCAAGGAGATTAAATGATGCATTCCATTGAATCTTTCACTGAAATTTTGAGGTAATATTATTAAGACATTTTGTAACAACTTTGTAGAAGGAAATATTTTTATTTGAGTTATGTATTTTAAGTTATAAAGCTCTAAAAAAGAAGAAGAGTTCTGGCCGAGAATGAGGTTTTGGGTAGTGGTCGAGTTTAAGAAATTAGTATAGCATTTTGGACATGTGTTTTGATTTTAAAGAGGTTTTTCTAAGCATTTTAAGGCTGTGTTTGATGTTTCAAAATGAAGAAAATTAATTGGAGTTTGTTTCCCATCATTTCAGGATAAAAGGAAATCAAGCAAGCTTATCAACCAAGGGTTTGATCTGAGATCTATGAGTGGTTTTCTTAAATGATTTATGTGATTTCACTTTATTATTTTAAAGAATGACTTCAAAGACAAAATAATTTCGAAAATGATTTATATGAAAAGTTTATATGTTTCAAGTGTGATTTATAACGATGAAAGCTTGATTTGATAAAGTATGGTTTGATGCTAACTTTTATGTGCACATAAAGAGTGAAGGCCATCATGGGGTATACAAACCACATGATGAAAAAGCAGGCTTACACGTTGAAAAGAGTGTATATAGCTTAGTGGCCTGAACAATAAGGGTGAATCGGTATGTTCTCGGATACTGTTGTTATAGTAGTCAAACGCAAGGTAATGAGACCAAACATAAAGAAAGGTTTATGTGAAATGAAATAACTTGAAGTTGTTTATGCAAAATGATGTTTATGAAAAAGTATTGCGAAAAGGATTTCATAAAACCTCACTAAGTCTTTTAGAGTTATTCTTTCAAAATTTACCTTCCAGGGTTTAGACGTTGGGGCCAAAAAGAAGAGGAATTTTGGGTTTGCTAGGCGAGAAGCTGCTAGTCGTTTAAGTTTAAGGGTTGATTTTTATCTTTTGGTTAAGTGTTGTATCATTATGTTCTTGTACTAAATGCCTTGTGGAGGAATAAAAGTTTAAAGTTGTTTTTATCTTTCCGCATTAAGTTCTTTATCGCCTAAAGGATATTTGTGAAGTTAATCATTTTGGCAATTAAGCTATGTTAAGGAAGTTAAGACGAGTGTCTTTTGACGTTTGACTGCTTCAAGGATGCTTGAGTCACATCGCGTCTAGCGAGACAAGCAAGCAGGTCTGCGGGGCGGGGTGTGACAGGACCTGTTACACTTAAGTTCAAAGATGGGACAACAACACTTCTTAGGAATGTGAGATGTTCCATCCTTGAAAAGAAATCTAATTTTCCCTGGCATGCTAGACTCCATAGGTTGTGAATACAAGAGCTCTGCTGGAAGGTTTGAAATATTAAAAGACTCCAAGGTTGTTCTTGTTGGTTTAAAAATCAGTGGAGTCTTTCTCATCAAAGAAGTGTCCATGAACAATGTTGCCCTAATTGTTTATGATGATATGCTGACTGAAAGGGATTTGTGGCATAGAATACTTTCTCATATAAGTGGAAAGAGTTTAAAAATGTTGTCAGAACAAGGATCCTTCCTAAATGAGTGGCTAACAAGCTTTCTTTCTGTGAGCATTTTGTAGTTGACAAGTCTACAAGACAAAGTTTTCAAAAGGCTGATCACAACACCAAAGATATCTTAGACTACATTTATTCCAACCTATGGGGACCCTCACAAACACCATCTTTAAATAATTTCAGGTATTTTATAATATTTACTGATGATTACCCTAGAAAGAGTTGGGTTTATTTCTTAAAGTCTAAAGACCAAACTCTAGGAAAATTTAAAGAATAATGGAAAGCCATGGTAGAAAAACAAACTTCTAAATATGTTAAATGTTTAAGAACTGATAATGGTTTAGAATTTTGTAGTGATGAATTCAATAACTTTTGCAAAGTACATGAAATAATGAGACATAGGACTGTTAGATATACCCCTCAACAAAATGGTGTTGCTGAAAGGTAAAATAGAACTAGAACCATAATTGATAGGGTTAGATGTCAAATGTCTAATGATTTAATTTCAAGAAATTTTTGGACAGAAGCTGTTTCTTATACTGTTTACACCCTTAATAGGTGCCCTCATCACTCTACAAACTTCCTAACACCTAAAGAAAAATGGTCTAAACATCCTTCTAATGTCATTGTCACCGTCGAATCTCATGATAACAAACTAAATGTTAATGTTGGGGAGAAAACCTCACATTATTACCAAAGAAACATTAATATATACAAAGTGCACTTTTGGCCTTGCAGTTACCTTCTACTCACTTGACATTCATAGATTGGTTATGCCAGCAATGCTTGTTGTGAGGATGAGTTTGGTTTTGATTGCTAGTGGCCTACGACCTTCAACGTTAACAAGTAGAAAAATAAAGAAATTAAAAGAAAACAATAACATAAGAATTAAAATTAAAGGTCTAAATCGAAGAAAAAAGAAATACATATTAGAAAGGTGTTTCCACCACGTAAAAAATTAATCCAATTATGAAAGCACTTTCTCAAAACATTATGGTACTCGTAAGCTAGTATACCGAACTTTTCAGATTAGGATGCTTTTGCACTCCATCACTTTCATAAACCTTTATGAGGTGTAGGATAATTACTTCTCTAATATTTTGTCCAAAATCCAAATCCGAACCCCTTCTCTACATCGATAAGATATGATATAATTTAGAAATTCAATTTGGATTTGTTCCTTGGTTTCTTCCATTTGTCCTTAAAGATCACATCAAGTGTAGATGGTAGCTTTCTTGGTCCTTAGGCCTACCAATCTTACTTCATTTCAATAGTTTCATTTGACTTTTCCCTTAGTTAATGCCATTTGTTTAATTAGAATCTACAACCAACTTGGGATTTCTTTAGAAGACAATATATATAAATCCACAACCAATATTATACAAATCCCTTCTTCTTCTCCCCTTTTTCCTTTTCTAAAAAAGTAAAAATAAATCATGCTTCATAATCGTCTCCTCGTCCCCTGCTTTCTCTGCTTCCTCTGTTTCCTCAACCTCACAACAACCTCAGAACTCTGTTTGGACTCCACCTGCAATGGTAGTTTTCAAACCATCCGATTCCCGTTCAGAATTCAAAACCAACAACCAAAATCATGTGGATACCCCGCGTTTGACTTAACATGTCATCCCTCAGGTCAACCATTAATCCATCTCCCATTTTCAGGGGAATTCATAGTTCAATACATAGATTACAAGAACCAAGAAATTTGGGTCAATGATCCAAACAACTGTCTTCCTCGAAAGATTCTGTCTCTTATGCTTTTTGGGTCGCCGTTTGATGCGAAAAACACTGTAGATTTCACCTTCTTTAATTGTTCGGGGAGTGATGAAATCCCATATGATTTCAATTTGAACCCAATTTCTTGCCTTAGTGGATTGTCGTATGCCGTATTTGCTTCTTCTTCTTCAATGGTGAATGAGATTTTGTCGTCGAGGTGTGAGTTGGTGAAGACTGTATCGGTGCCGATGAGTTTGGAGACGTATTCATGGGATTTGAGGAATGATCTGAGATTGGGGTGGAAAAAGCCTAATTGTAAGAAGTGCGAGTTAAATGGTGGAATATGTGGGATTAAACCCAATTCAACTAATGAAATTCAATGCAAATACAATACTTCGACTCAAAGTGGTAAGTTTCTTCTTTTCTTCATATTGTCTTTTCCTCTCCCTTTATACGTAACTTTACATGTCACCTTACAGACAAGTAGCTAGTTATTATAGTTTACGATTATATAGTTTAAGGTGTGATTAATTTAATTTGGATTATAGTACGAGTTTGTGTAAACTATTTTAATATAGAAAAATATAATTAAAGCTACAACAAAACATAAAAAGTAATAAATATAAAATATTAAAAAGTTAGCCGTAGTTAATTAGAAAATAAAAATAGTATTTACAACAATCAGAGGTAATTATTATAGTCTTATTAAATTATTGTCCAAACATTTTCTTAGTGTGGAAGGAAAAAAATTGATTGGAATAATAGGTGAAAGTTTTTATCTTTCTTAACCAGCATTGTCTTGGAAAACGAGTTATAATAGTTTTCTTATTCGTACGTTTTGGCCTAGATCGATGTTGAGATGAGAAATGTTTGTTTTCTTTAAGCAATGATTAAGTGCAACTAGTTTTATACATTATCTTTTTTCTTAAGATTTTTATAAAATCCTTTTTTGATAAACAAACTACCCGAAATTTGGTAGTTTTTCATTTGACTGTTGTCTGGGTTATGCCAATATGTTACTTATACGTGTAAAACATGGAAAACTAGCAAAAAAATAAAAAATATTTATACTTGTGTATTGAATTTGTGTCATTTTGTGATTTTTTTTAGCATGAAACCTAAATAGTTTGTTTTTTTCTATTAAACTATTTTATTATACTTAATTCTCTTTTTCTATAACTACTAGTGACTTGTAAAATAATTATTTCTTGCACTTCCAATGCGACTCACACTCTGATCCTTTTTCATGTTCCACTATATCTAAGGTATGGACGGTTTGATGAAGATTTGAAAACATAAAAGATGGCATAAAATTTGAAAAGATTAATATGTACAATGTTCACTTCAGCCAGATTTTACCATAAAAATTTTAAAAGACAAAGAAAAAACGTTAAAATTTTTATTCGAATCTCGATTGTCAATCATAATTGAAAAAATTATTTCAACGAATTCTGTTAAAGAGTGGAAAGTGTGAAAAATGAAAATATTTGAGTTGTTATTTGTACCTTTTTATACTTTCAATTTAAAAGAATTTTATTCTGTGTTTGGTAGATTCCATTAGTTAGGGTTAGACCAAATTGTTAGTTGACTATCATATGGATAAAAATCAACTATCAACAATAAATTTATTCGAATCAAAGAGTTAGGTAAAGTTTCATTTTCGATTTGTCATTTTAATTAGTTTTTAAACTTAGTTATTGATGGTTGTTGCCTTGATGATTCATCATCAAACACTAGGACATATGATATTATAAAAGAAAAAAAAACTTTAAATTAAAATAGATAAAACTCTAATGAAGCAAAACAAGAAAAAAATGATAGCTATGTTTGTGATTGTTACAGCTTTATTATAAGACATATTAGGTTTAAAAAATGAATGTTTAAACTTGTCCCCTACTTTTCACAAGTAAATAATAAATCAAATTTAAAATAATTAAAGAAAAAATTGTACTAATGATCCTTAATGTCTATTTGGTGATTGAGGTTTGAAAAGAAAATTATTATAACTAAACTTGAAAGATTAAAGTGTGATTAAAGATGAAATAGACTCAAACTTGATTTTGAGTATATTTAGAATTGTTGTAGGGATGGCAAGAGGAGCTCGGTATGCAATATCAATTGGAGTTGGAGTACCAGTAACGATGTGTGTTTTGGGGTTCTTATGTTGCCTTTGTGCTAGAGTCAGATCCTCCACAAGTGGGCGCAATTCAAGCATTGAGGCCCATTGGGTTATCTCTTCTCGGCCCATTACAATGGGCCTTGATGGGCCCACTATCGATTCATATCCAAAAATTGTATTGGGCGAAAGCTTGCGTCTACCAAAGCCCACTGACAATATATGCCCAATTTGCCTGTCGGAATATCGGCCCAAAGAGACTGTGAAGACAATTCCACAATGTCAACATTTCTTCCATCAAGATTGTATTGACGAATGGCTGAGATTGAATCCCTCTTGCCCACTTTGTAGAATGCCTCCCCTTAAATCTCCACCGTCCCATTTTCCCCTCTAAATACCCTTCATCTTTCCCCACCTCACTTTACTTTCCATTTATCCAATCTGTAAATTATTGTGCATATTTTATTTTAGTTAATGTACAAATTTTGACCCCTATCTTCAATCTTTACACTTCAAATACTCTAATTTAATTTTTAATTTAGTCTCTTGTGTTAGTTTATTATCCATTTACCTTTTTTCTTTTATTTTTTAATTCCAACATTTTTACTACAAATTTTAAAAACATATTCTCATGTTATATTTTCTTAATGAAAACTATTATTATTATTATTATTTAAGCAAACTTGGTAAAAATTAATTTTGACCATCAAATTTAAGATTTATTGAAAATAGGGTGATTAAAATTGAATAAATTTCAAGATGTGAGGACTAATTAATCAACTATGCTAAACTTTTTCTAAATACCTATTAATGATATATATTATGGTCATTTTTACTAAAGGTGTTTTTAAAAATAGCAAAATAAATTCAAATATTTACAAGTTATAGAAAATTTTTGGATTCTATAAATGATAGTCATTAATAGACTTCTATCACTGTTTATATATGTCATTGATATAAGCATATAAATAGCTACCTTATTATTGATAAAATTTGCAAATTTTGTTATATGTTGTAAATAATTTTATCAAATTTGCTATTTTTGACAATTTTCCTTTTCACTCTAACTTTTGAAAATATATTTCATATATTATATTTTTTTGCATGAAAATTATTGTTACTATGTAAAAATATGATGATTTTTTTTCCAATTCCAGTTGTTCAGACGGTTAGCTTGAACATGGTCCTCTTAACGCATCCGGTCACCTTCTCGTTATGCGAACCATAAACGCATGATTGTTTTAACTCTTATGTGTACATAATATCTAGCTTATAATAGAAATAAAACTAATGGTTTACTGGCATACAAACAACATAAACTGAAATACTTTAGCTAAGAAACGTTTCCACTTGGAAGCATTCTTAAATGATCATGCTTTTCTTATTAAACATAGACAAGTTTATAAGATGCATTATTTATACATACCATGACATGACTTTGAAAAAAAAACTTTAGAAATCTTTGTTCTTTCTTGGAATGGTTACTCATGAAAAGCTTTACGTTTTCTCCTAACTCCCTTCTAACACTCCTTTTCTTCTCCTTGCTTGGTGTTCTTTTGGTAAAACTTCAATATACTTAGAACTTTTTATGACTTCTTTTGAACTCTAAGGCCTCTTTATACTCATTCTAAACTGGATTAGTCATCCTTAAACTAATATTTCTACTTAGTGCCTTACACGTGTAAGTTTGATATATATTTTAATCATGCTTAACTTAAACTTAACACATGTTTAGCTGACTAATTCTGATTAATGAGTCATTTTCCTTTCCTTGTTTGGCTCCTCCTTACGTAGATCAATACACACTAAAAAAGTCTTCTCACATTATCTTGACTTAGCACAATGTCCTAGCTTACTACTTTGCGCATTTTCCTTTATCATGTCACCTAACAAGAATACATGCTCCTTCCTCACAATGCATCATTCCTATACTTAGTCATTTTAACTTCTCTCACCTAGGACATGTAGTACCTGTACTTAGTAATTTTATAACTTCCTTTTATTCCAGAACGTGGGCTTCACAAGATATCTCCGATGCAGTTAGTACAATGAGTTAGTTTATGCAAGCATCAAACGAAGAACACATAAAATTTTTCAACCGTATTTTGAGATATTTGAAAACTACTCCAAGAAAAAGGTTCGATGTTCAAGAAGACCAACAAAAAGGTGCATTAAGGCTAGGTGCATTGAGGCCTATATGGACTCAAATTGGGATAGAAAGTCTACTTCGAGGCACTGTATTTTAATGTAGGGTAACCTTGTAACTTGAAGGAGCAAGAAGCATGGATTTTTCCTAGAAGTAGAACGAAAGTTGAATACCAAGCTATGGTTTTGGGAATTTGTGAAGAGATTTGGTTACAGAACTTTGCTTCACCAGTGGTGAGTTACCTATGAAAGCTATTATGTGATAACAAAGCCGCTATCAACATAGCTGATAACTCCTAATTTCAACATAAACATGTTGAGATTGACATATACTTCATTAAGGAGAAACTTGATAGTGGTAGTGTCTGGATTCCATAAATTCTATAAAATTAACAAATTGTCGATGTTCTTACTAAAGGATTGCTTGGACAGAATTTCGACTCATGTATTATTAGCAAGTTGAGTCTAAATGACATCTATGTCCAACTTGAGGGAGAATGTTGAAAATAATTATAATAAGGCTATTTGTGTAATCTTAGTACCCTTGTTTATCTTTTTTTTTTTTTTTTTTAATCAAGGTCCATTATGCTCTATATATATTCCATTCTTTGTATTCATTTAAGATATAGAAATATACAAAAGCTCATATCTTAGTTTTTTTCTTCCTGGTTTTCCACGTGCACAATTACTATTCTTTCTTCATCTTTTATTAATTTTTATACAGATAGAGTTGGTTTCATCATCATATAAACAAATGGAAGATGCTCATGAATATTGCTTGAACCCCCTACAAAGGACATGGAGATATCAGGTATGGGTTCTTTTAGTTTTCTACTAAAATTAACTACCTTGATGTTGAAAAATTCTCATCAGTAAATAATAAAAAAAAGGAATAAGAATTACATAAGAAATTTACTACAGACCTATGATTATTTTTCTCACCACAAAATGGAATTTATTGGAAAATGGAAATTACTGTGTTTCATGCTAATCTTATTCTTAATATAACTGTAAGAGAATATGTTGAAGAATATTCTTTCTGTATTTTATTGATAAATGTTCTATGTTTTACAAGAGTATCAATTGTTACATAAATAGCTAAATTACCCAAATTAAATAAGAAATGTAATATAATTAGCCTAAATTACAGAATTTACATTAATACCCTCCCTCAAACTCAAGGTGGTAGAGTGGCAATCAACTTGAGTTTGGTAAGTAATTGACAGAACCGATTAGATGGCAAGGCTTTGGTGAAGATATCCGTAAGTTGTTCAATAGTAGAAACAGAACGTAAGAGGAGGGTGTTGCTTAAGAGGTGGTGTCGAACGAAGTGACAATCATTTTTAATGTGTTTAGTACGTTCATGAAACACATCATTGTGAGCAATCTGAATGACACTACGATTGTCACAATGAAGGAGGGTAGGACCCTGTTGAGGGACACTCATATCAGCAAGGAGCCACCGGAGCCATATAAGTTCAGCTGTAGCATCAGCCAGAGCACGGTATTCAGATTTCGTACTTGATCGAGAGATAACACTTTGTTTCTTACTACGCCATGAGATGAGAGAATCACCTAAGTAAAAACAGTATCCTGTGGTGGATTGTCGATCAGTAGGATCCCCAGTCCAATCAGCATCAGAATATCCGGATAACACAAGGGAAGACTGAGAGGAGAACTGGAGACCATGTCCTAATAAGGTTTCTTTGACATATCGAAGTATGCGTAGAACAACAGTGAAATGAACTGTTCGAGGAGCAGCCATAAATTGACTGACAATATGAACAATGTATGCAATATCTGGGCGAGTCACTGTTAGGTATATAAGACTGCCAACAAGTTGCCGATACAAGCTTGCATCGTCTAGAGGAACACCATCAAACAGAGTTAGATGGACATGGGGATCTAACGGTGTTGAAGATGTGTTGGAGTCTGTAATTCCTGAGCGAGCTATCAGATCAGATGCATATTTCGCTTGAGATAACAGATAACCATCTGAACGGTGAGAGACTTCAAGATCGAGAAAGTAACTGAGAGATCCAAGGTCTTTCATCTCAAAATGTTGACCAAGATATTGTTGTAGATCCGATATGGCCTGTGGATCATTACTAGTAATAATCATATCATCAACATAAAGAAGGAGAAGAACAATACCATGGTTTGTCTGACGTGTAAAAAGGGGCATTGTCGTGAGAGCTGGAGGTAAATCAAAGTTGAGTAATGGTGGAGCTAAACGTGGCAAACCAAGCTCGTGGAGCCTGTTTGAGACCGTATAAAGCGCGACGAAGGAGACACATCTTGTTGGGAGGAGGAGAAGTGCCCTAAGGTGGCTTCATATATACTTCTTCAGAGAGGGTTCCGTTAAGAAAGACATTTTTGACATCCATCCGAAGAAGAGGCCACTGTTTGGCAACAGCAACAGCTAACAAGCTGCGAACAGATGTCATCCGGGCAATAGGTGCAAATGTTTCTTCATAGTCAATCCCATATTCTTGTGAGTACCCTTTTGCAACAAGCCGAGCTTTATAACGTTCAATAGTTCCATCAGAGTGAGTTTTGATTTTATAAATCCATTTGCAACCAATGAGTCTTTTACTGGGAGGTATGCGTTTTTTCAAGAGCCTGTAATTCTTCATCCATTGCTTTCTGCCATAATGGGTTAGTACTGGTCTCTTGATGAGAAGTGGGTTCAACAAGGGAAACAATGGTGGAAAAACAATGGTAATCAGTGAGATGAGTGAGAGGTTCTCTTACCCGGGTAGAGCGACGAAGAGGAGTAGCAGGTAGAGATTCAGGAACATCATCGGAGACAGACAGTGAATCCGGATTCGCAGTAGCAGGTGAGGATTGTGCAAGCTCAGTATCCAATGTGGGTTTAGAGAGAGGAAAAAAATCAACAGATGTATTGGTAAAGAAAGAATGAGGATTAGAGAAAGAGGTGTGGAAGGAGGACAAGCGAGAGAACATAGTGTGTTCCCAAAAGGTGACATGTCGAGATATCCGGAGTCGGTTGGAAAGAGGGTCCCAACAACGAAATCCTTTATGTTCGGTGCCATAGCCAAGGAAACAACAGAGACGGGCACGTGGTTCAAGCTTATTGTGTTCATGAGGATGTAAGAGAACGAAGCAGGCACTACCAAAAACTTTGAGTTTAGAGTAGTCGGGGGAAATACCATGAAGTCTTTCGAATGGAGAGGTGTTTTGAAGGACAGAAGAAGGGAGACGATTGATGGTATATATTGATGTAAGGGCAGCTTCACCCTAGAATTTTTCAGGACAAGAGGCAGAAAGAAGGAGGACACGTACTGAGTGAAGAATGTGACCATGTTTGCGCTCAGCACGCCCATTTTGTTGAGAGGTAGGAGAATATGTTGAAGAATATTCTTTCTGTATTTTATTGATAAATGTTCTATGTTCTACAAGAGTATCAATTATTACATAAATAGCTAAATTACCCAAATTAAATAAGGAATGTAATATAATTAGTCTAAATTACAGAATTTACATTAATAATAACCTTTCTTTCAAGTTGCAACGGAAGGCTTGAAAGAGAAGATTATATGTCAAGGACAACTGTGTGTCTCTGTTGACTTGTGACTTTTGGGATGAATCAAAAAACAAAATCACAAAATTTAATACCAAAGTCGTGGAAATATGAGTGGTCTGTTATATATCTAATATATTTTCATGGCCCCTTTGTTCTCTTTTAAAGTAATTTATTGATGGTGACATGAATATCAATGACATACCATACCATCCAACACAACACCTAATACTTCAGATTCTTTATGATTCATTGCTGATTCTTCTTCTGCATTTTAGATCTTTTTCTGCAGCCACTAGCTACTTGTTTCAACCAATATTTGATTGAATCTAGAATATAAAAATAGGAGAAATTTTCTGTACTAATTTCCGTTACTTTATCCCAACATTATTCATCACGTCATCAAAATAATTTCATATTTATATTAAGTGCCTTGCATATTTATTTAATTGGCTCATGGATAAGTTATTATTAATTTGTCTCCATTTATAGTTGACTTGTTGCAAATAAACACTTTGATCTGGTCAATTACCATAAATTTCTCAATTCCATGATCCATTTATGCAGCCTAGCTTGGCCGAATCAAGCATTAAACTTCACTGTCTATGCTTGATTGATTCAACCACAGCTTCCAAATTTGTGAATCCAACTACATGTTCCTGGAATTACTTTTGACTTTGTTGGATTATATTAACTGTGTGATTAAGTTTACCATAATCTATCAAATGTATTGGTGATCTAAAAAACTTCTTCTTCATGTTTACTTGTCAATTGTGCTAAGATTACATCATGTTTGAAGCTTCTTGGCTCCAATCAATCCTATTTTATTGTATATAACCTTCTTGACTTTTAAGCTTTAGTTTAATCCCATTTGGTACTCCAAGGATTCTATTTTTCAAGAGAATATTCAATATTTAGTAATCCATAGGAAGGTTTACAATGTGCCTGTACTCATTGAACATTCCCTAGTAAGAAATGATTCTTCTTCTTCTTCTTCTCTTCTTTTCTTTCATCAACCTAGCAACCAGCTCTGAATTATGCTTTGATTCTCACTGTACTGGTGATTATCAGACGATTCGATTCCCTTTTAGGATTGTAAATGGCCAACCAAAGTCTTGTGGCTATCCTGGCTTTGATTTGTCTTGCCATCCCACAGGTGAACCGTTGCTTCATCTTCCTCATTCTGGAGATTTCATTGTCCAAAATATAGATTATATGCATCAAGAAATAAGGATCAATGATCCAGACTACTGTCTTCCTAAAAAGATTCTCTACCTCAATCTTTCTGGATCACCATTTGTCAAGAAAAACAGTCAAACTGTTGCCTTCTTTAATTGTTCATCTAATTACATACCATATTGGTATAATGATCCAATTTATTGCCTAAGTAGCCATTCACACACAGTCTATGCTTCATCTTCTCCAATGCTTATAAACATGTTTGAATCAAACTGTGCTATGATAAAAACTGTTTCAGTGCCATCTTCATTTTCTTATTCGTCGAACCTGTGGGAATATCTTCTGTTAAAATGGGAAAATCCTGATTGTGGTAGGTGTGAATCAGTTGGTCAAAGATGTGAAGTCAAATCCAATTCAAGCAATGAAATTCAATGTACAGACTCTCAAGGTACCAAATGTGCAAACTTCTGAACTTAGCTAGTGAATATTGTAAGCAAGGATCTTGTAACCGTTGACCATTAATTGGCTATGATATATGTATTATTACTCTTAAGTTTATGAGGTAGATCTTGTTATATGTGGCAGTATTAATAGTTTATGACAATTAAGTTTTTGCGTTTTGTCAGGGAGATCTAGAGTTGGAGCCAATGTTGTGTCTATAGCAATGGGAGTGGTAGCTGCTGTGATATGCTTTTTGGGTGTCCTGTGCTGCCTCTGTTTCAAAATAAATTTTCGTAGGAGAGGCAGTTCCAGCAGTATAGCCCATTGGACGGTATCTTCTCAGCGTACAAGAACGATGGGCCTAAATGGGGCGACAATTGAATCCTACCCAAAATTTGTATTGGATGAAAGCTTAAGCCTACCGAAGCCCAATAACAATGTTTGCCCAATTTGTTTGGCCCAATATCAGCCGAAAGAGATTGTGAAGAGTATACCCAATTGCCAACATTGTTTCCATGAATGTTGTATTGATGAATGGCTCCGATTGAAAGCTTCTTGCCCTGTTTGTAGGAAGTCTCCCATTGAAGCTCCACCCTCCAACCCTTCTTAGCACTACATCAATATTTTTCTCGCCTCATTTTTTCTTCTAATTTGTACCTATCCATCTCTTGGTTTGTGATAATGCACTTAAATCAACCCATGAAATTGGTTCTAACACTTTTGTTGAGGAACAACACCTTTAACCCATCCATTAACTCTTTGCTCTTCATAAACCACTTCACAATTACCATTCATCACCTAAATTTCATAGAATTGAAAAGAAACTTAATTTTAACTAAAATAAAATACAATCAAGTATCATTCCTCTTTCCAAAACTTCATAAGTTTTGTAACGTAAGTCATGTTATAAAGAAATTTGATTTGTATTGTACATATATGATAAGAAAATAAAGTTTTTACATCTGTTTGGATCCGAAACTTATGATCGGAGTCCATGTTTAGGACGAAGTTATGGAAACCCTAATCCCCCAACTCCTTCCCTTAAATCCCTCTCAATCCCCCTCTCACTCTTTCCCTTATTCCCTCTCAAATTTTAAATTTGGATGTTTTGTTTTCAACCATTGAAATTTGATTGATACTCTTTAATCTTTATTGCTTAAAAATATGCCAACGACGGCCCGAAAAAAGAGCAGCCGTTAATTCAGTTAGAAGTTGAAAGATGCAGAGTCTGCCTCTTCCCACTACCCTCAAAATTCCGTTCCCTTCTTCAAACCCATCATCTTCTCTCCAATTCCCCACATTCACAAACCCTAATCCCCTCACCGGTCGTTTGATTCAAGAAATCAATAATGGCCGCCTTCACAAAGCAATCTCAACTCTCGAACACATGGTCCACCAAGGATCTCACCCTGATCTTCAAACTTACTCCCTTTTCCTCAAAAAATGTATTAGAACTCGCAGTTTTGATATTGGTACACTGGTTCATGAAAAACTCACTCAATCGGATCTCCAACTCGACTCTGTCACTCTTAATTCCTTGATTAGCTTGTACTCCAAGTGCGGGCAATGGGAGAAAGCAACTTCCATCTTTCAGCTCATGGGAAGTAGTAGGGATTTGATTTCTTGGAGTGCTATGGTGTCCTGCTTTGCCAATAACAATATGGGGTTTCGTGCGCTTCTTACGTTTGTTGATATGATTGAAAATGGTTATTACCCAAATGAGTATTGCTTTGCCGCTGCAACTCGTGCGTGTTCGACTGCTGAATTTGTGTCGGTGGGTGATTCTATTTTTGGATTTGTTGTTAAAACTGGGTATCTTCAATCGGATGTATGTGTTGGGTGTGGTCTGATTGATATGTTTGTGAAGGGACGTGGGGATTTGGTTTCTGCATTTAAAGTGTTTGAGAAAATGCCTGAAAGAAATGCAGTTACTTGGACATTGATGATTACTAGGTTGATGCAATTTGGGTATGCTGGGGAAGCTATTGATTTGTTTTTGGAAATGATATTAAGTGGATATGAACCTGATAGATTCACATTAAGTGGTGTAATATCCGCTTGTGCAAATATGGAATTGTTATTGCTAGGGCAGCAGTTGCATTCTCAAGCAATAAGACACGGGTTGACTCTGGATCGATGTGTGGGTTGTTGTCTAATAAATATGTATGCTAAATGCTCTGTGGATGGATCAATGTGTGCAGCAAGGAAGATTTTTGATCAGATTCTGGATCATAATGTCTTCTCTTGGACTGCAATGATCACAGGATATGTTCAAAAAGGGGGATATGATGAAGAAGCTCTCGATCTTTTTCGTGGAATGATCTTGACCCATGTTATACCAAACCATTTTACGTTTTCCAGCACTTTGAAGGCCTGTGCAAATCTAGCTGCTCTACGGATTGGAGAACAGGTTTTTACTCATGCAGTAAAGCTCGGTTTTTCATCAGTTAATTGTGTTGCAAACTCACTTATTAGCATGTATGCACGATCTGGCAGAATTGATGATGCACGGAAAGCATTTGATATTCTGTTTGAGAAGAATTTGATTTCTTATAACACGGTAATTGATGCATATGCTAAGAACTTAAATTCTGAGGAAGCTTTAGAACTTTTCAATGAGATTGAGGATCAAGGGATGGGGGCCAGTGCTTTTACGTTCGCTAGCCTTCTGAGTGGAGCTGCCAGCATCGGTACAATAGGCAAGGGCGAGCAAATTCATGCTCGGGTGATAAAGTCAGGGTTGAAATTGAATCAGTCTGTGTGCAATGCTTTAATCTCCATGTATTCTAGGTGTGGAAATATTGAATCTGCTTTCCAAGTTTTTGAAGACATGGAAGACAGAAATGTCATCTCTTGGACTTCAATTATCACAGGTTTTGCAAAACATGGGTTCGCAACACAAGCCTTGGAACTGTTCCACAAGATGCTCGAGGAAGGTGTTAGACCAAATTTGGTTACCTACATTGCTGTTTTATCAGCTTGTAGCCACGTTGGTCTTGTTAACGAGGGTTGGAAACACTTCAAATCAATGTATACAGAGCATGGAGTCATTCCGAGGATGGAACATTATGCCTGTATGGTTGACATACTAGGTCGTTCAGGATCTCTCTCTGAAGCCATTCAGTTTATTAATTCAATGCCTTACAAAGCTGATGCACTCGTATGGCGAACATTTCTTGGAGCCTGCCGAGTCCACGGTAACCTAGAACTAGGGAAACATGCTGCCAAAATGATTATCGAACAAGAGCCACATGATCCTGCTGCATACATCTTGCTATCAAATTTGTATGCATCCACCTCAAAATGGGATGAAGTTTCAAACATCAGAAAGGCGATGAAAGAAAAAAACTTGATCAAAGAAGCAGGTTGTAGCTGGGTAGAGGTTGAAAATAAAGTGCATAAGTTTTATGTTGGTGATACTTCACACCCAAAAGCTGCGGAAATATACGATGAACTTCAAAACTTGTCTGTAAAAATTAAGAAACTAGGATATGTCCCAAATTTGGATTTTGTGCTTCATGATGTGGAGGAAGAACAAAAGGAGAAACTTTTGTTTCAGCATAGTGAGAAAATAGCAGTGGCGTTTGGTCTCATCAGCACATCCAAGATGAAACCTATCAGAGTTTTCAAAAACCTACGAATTTGTGGGGATTGTCACTCCGCAATCAAATATATTTCAATGGCCACAGGCAGAGAGATCATTGTTAGAGATGCAAACCGGTTTCATCATATTAAAGATGGAAGATGCTCCTGCAATGAGTATTGGTGATGATGTTTTAAACTTAAAACTGGAGCAGGTATGTCTTCTTCATCCCTAACTTTGATGTTGAAAATGTGTTACCAATAATGATTCTCAACCGGATTTTTATTTTTTAATCACTGTAAAAAAAAGAAATTTATCGAGCATTAACATGTTTCATATTCATCGTAATTTAGATAACCCCTCGTAGATAGTCTGGAAGCCAACTCTGGACATGATTTTCTTCTTTCAATTCATTGGCTTTATTTATTATTATTGTTGTGATTTCTCGTGCTTATTGATATATACAAAGAAAAAAAGGCTTGTGGATGGTGTGAAGGCCAGCTTTGGGCTTGACTTCCTCGATTTTCTACACTCAATTCATTGTCTTTACTCATTGTTGTTTTTACTCATTGTTGTTGTTGAGGGCAAAATCCAGACAAGGAAACTCACATGACTTTCACCTAAAAAAAAACACGTCGGTGTAGTATTTGCAAAGGATTTGATTAAGCTAGAGATGAGTGAGAAAACTTATCTCTAGGTGTCCTCATGACCTCTATTTATAGTGTGGTGGAGTTGAATTCCCAAACCTAAAAATGATTGAAAAATGTAGGGGAATTGGATGAAATGGCAAATTCAAGGAGGGCTCTTAGATTTTTGGCAAAAAAAAAAAAACGTGCTCAATAAGTTTTATGGAAAATCACACGTAGATATTTTCAATATGTCATACTTTATATTTTATTCAATGAAATTGTCATTGTCAGAATCATAAATGAATTTTCAAAAGTCTCCGTGTCTTTTTCATGATGTGGTTAATTTACTTTATCGAACAATAAAATTACTTATTTCGAAATAATCTTGTGTTGCAACAATGGTTTTAATGGAGAGTGCAGAGTCAATTATAGAATTTAAACACCCATGACATATATAATCATAAACATAACTCAAACTCCCTATTTGTTTAGGACACTAATATGATTTCTATCGGACACAAAATTAAATAGAAGGAAGTATCATTCATGTTCCCAGTACATCAAACACTCACACATGTAGGCTACAACATATAATAACACAAAAACTCATAAATATTATTTTATTTAAAAAGATAATTTTGGTTTGGAAGGGGCGATGTCATGAAGCTTAGTTTATATTGCTTCGAGTATTGTGACGGACATCAAATAATCCTGACTTCTTTTGGTGTGAAGCCAATGAAATCCATAGATTTTGGTCTAACACTTATGTTCTATAGTCTTAATTGTATTGCAACAGTTTAAACTTAATATCATTTATACATATATCGACTGAAATAGTAATTTTCAAACAATCGAATGTTGCACCATCCAACTTAAGTCGTGTTGGTAGGCTCATTTTCAAGTCTTTAACTTGTTTATATCGTGGATGAAAAAGTCATAACAAAAAGAGAAATAAGAATAATGAGCTTTGCAATAAATTCATATTTTGGTTCGTATCGTAAGAAAATAAAGCTTCTGTGTTTGTCAATGTATTGTTTCTATTTGAACATAAAACTTAGGAGAAGGAGTCCATGTTTAGGGCCTGATTATGGAAACCTTAAGTCCCCAACTCCTTCCTTTAATCCCTCTCAATCCCCCTCACTATTTCCCTTATTCCTTCTCACTCCACATCCTTTCACGTACTGGAAGAGATTACATTCCTCGAGGGATTTGTAATTCCTGATTGAGTGGTAATTCCTCGAGGGATTTGTCCCTGAATCGATTTAGAGAACAATGTGGTGTTGATTTTGGCAAGCTTCAAAATGTGGTGGAGCGGTGGTGATGGACTTTGTTGGTGAAAGTTAAAAGGAAGTTTTGGGAATGAGGAAAGAGGAATTAAGGGTTGGATTAAATAATATAGAGATTAAGTAAGGAGATTACATGACTGAGATGAACTTTATGTATATAGGTTTGAATGATTAAGAATGAGGAAAGTGGGGGAGGAAAATTGTAATTAAGTTGTGTTAATTTAAGCTTTGTTTTCTTTCTATTCTCCTACAGTCCTATTTGTTAAGAATGTTTTCCATTTCAAAATTTAAATTTTAAATCAAATTCTAAAATTAAATAACAAAATTAGACACCATATTAAAACTATTTTGTATTTTTGTTTTTGTTTCTAAAATTCACGTTTGTTTTCTTAAAAAATAAC
Source organism: Cucumis sativus (assembly GCF_000004075.3). Lineage (NCBI taxonomy): Eukaryota > Viridiplantae > Streptophyta > Magnoliopsida > Cucurbitales > Cucurbitaceae > Cucumis > Cucumis sativus. Next base: position 24,423,833 of record NC_026657.2, read on the forward strand.
ATTTAAATTTTTAGTCCAATTTTAAAGCAAAAATGATAATAATATTTTCATTTTCAAATTTTAGTTTAGTATTTGGAAACAATGATGGTAAATGAATGTTTCAACAAATAAACTGTGATGTTTATAAATTTCTTTTAAAAAAATATTAGTGAAAAATCATGTTTAAAGCTAAATTTATGGATAATTTTTTTTTTTTTTTATAAAAAGTTATTCATAGAGTTGAAAAAAATAGCGGTGAAAAACCATATTTGAAATTAAATTTATTAAATGAATATCATAATTAACAAGATTTAATAAAATTAATTTAAGAAAAATGTGTAGTACTCAAAAAAAAAAAAAAGTGAAAAATCTAGGTTATAATAGTTTTCACCTGAAACACAGCTTTTAATAACACACGTTATAATTTCACTTTAAACACAACTTATAATAACATATACTTAGACTATGAAACACAAATTATTATTATTTTCAGACTATTATAAGTCACTAGCTCCAAGCGTTCTTGAGGGTTTATACAATGGTGTATTTTGTTTAGATTCTATATCTAGTATGGATAGATATAATGAAATGGTCTTGTAGGTTAATTTATAATGAAATATTATTTCGCAACCATTATGCCTTTTATTAATGTAAATACTGTAATTTAGGCTAATCATATTACATTCCTTATTTAATTTGGGTAATTTAGCTATTTATGTAACATTGATACTATTGTAAAAACATAGAATATTCATTCAATAAGATACAAAAGAATATTCATCAACATGGTATCAGAGCCTTTAACCTAGGGTTACTGTATAGCCGCCACCGCCCATCTCTGCCGGCTCATCTCCACTGTGAAGTGGATCTCTGCCGTGAACATCTCTGCCGTGAAGCCATCCCTGCCGCGTCCCAAGCCGCTCGCTCGCCGTTCGAACCAGTCTCGGCCCAAGAACCAGTCGCGTCCGTCTGTCTTTTCCGTTCCTGCTCCGCTTTGTCTCCATCTGCGAAGTACCCAAACCTCACCACCACCGTCGCTGCCGCCCAGATCTCTACTGTAAAGATCTTTACTCAGATCGACCGTCTGTCATCATTTTCGTCTCCATTCACAGCCGTGAACCTCTGTCCGCGTCGTGCAACCCAGCTGTGAAGACAAATATGACATGAAGACAAACTCAGCAGCGACCCAGACGTGAAGACAAGCCGTGAACCTCGAACCATTGCTGTAACAGTCACCACCCAGTCGCGAACTCCAACCGCAAACCCCAGATCTGACGAATCCTAGTCACGAATCAGTCGAAACTCAATCAGAAATCTTCGTTGTTAACCTCAGTCGCGAATCCAATTCGTACACAACTTGTGGTTAAGGTTCTTGCGTACTCAGTTGCTAGTACAAGTGAGATTTTAATTTTTCAAAATAGAGAGAGACCGTATTATTAGACTCATTAGTACAATACTTGATGGAACAAATTATATCACATGGGCAAACCAAATGAAAAGTTTTCTTATTTGAAGAAAACTATGGCGCATTGTAACTGGCGACATAATCAAACCAACTGCACAAGAAAAGGACAAGGAAGGAGATAACAAATTCATTGAACGCCTCGAAGATTGGGACAGTAAAAATCATCAAATTATCACCTGGCTTGGTAACACTTCTATTCCCACTATACATGCACAGTTTGATGCTTTTGATGATGCTAAAAAAATTATGGGACTTTTTGTCCACATGCTTCAAATCTATTGGTTTAGCCCATTATTATCAACTGCACAATACTCTTGTAAATCTTCATCAAGACATTGGTCAGTCTCTCAATGAATATTTGGCAGTTCTTCAACCCATTTGGACTCAACTTGATCAAGCGAGCATCAACAAAGATCATCTTCGCCTTATTAAAGTCCTAATGGGATTACGCCCAGAATATGAATCTATTAAAGTCGCTTTACTACACCGGAGTCCCTTACCCTCATTTGATGCAACTATTCAAGAAATTCTGTTTAAAGAAAAGCGTCTTGGCATCAATTCTACTAAACAATCTGATGTTGCCCTTGCCAACACCTACACTCCCAATAGAGCCTCAAATATGTTTTGTAAGAATTGTAAGCTCTCTGGTCACAAATTTATTGATTGCCCTAAAATAGAGTGTAGGTACTGCCATAAACGTGGTCACATTCTGGATAACTGCCCTACCATACCACCCCGACCTCCTGACACTTCCACAAAAGAGAAAAACTTCACTAAACTTAGTCCCTCCTCTGTTGTTGCTGCTACCTCAGATGATTCATCCCTCATTCAGATAAGTGATCTTCAAAGTCTATTGAATCAATTAATTTCACCATCCTCTACTCTTGCTGTCTCGTCAGGTAATCGATGGCTTCTTGATTCTGCCTGTTGTAATCATATGACCTCTGACCTTTCTCTTATGTCTACTTCTAGCCCTACAAAATCTTTACCTTCTATTTATGCTGCTGATGGTAACTGTATGAACATCTCTCATACTGGTACCATTGATACTCCCAGTTTACATCTTTCCCATACTTACTGTGTTCCAAACTTGACCTTTAATCTTGTGTCTGTCGGTCAATTATGTGATCTTGGCTTAAATGTTTCCTTTTCTCCCAATGGTTGTCAGGTTCAGGATCCGCAGATGGGACAGACGATTGGAACGGGTCGCAAAGTGGGAAGATTGTTTGAGCTCATATCACTTCGGCTTCCATCTCCTTCCTCCATCTCTGCTTCAGTCACTGATTCTGACACATATCAGTGGCATCTTCGTCTTGATCATGCTTCTTCTGAAAATATTCGTCATTTTAATTTCTATTAACAATTTAAATAATCTTACTAAGTTTGTCACTGATTCCGCCTTGTCATTTTCTCAATCCACCTCTACTTGTGATAAACCTTTTGATCTAGTGCATTATGATATTTGGGGTCCTGCCCCAATTACTACTGTGCACGGTTATCGTTATTATGTTTTATTTATTGATGACTACTCTCGATTTACATGGATTTACTTTCTAAAACATCGTTCTGAATTATCTCGCACATATATTGAGTTTGCTAACATGATCCGCACTCAAGTTTCCTCTCCCATCAAAATTCTTCGCACTAATAATGCTTTAGAATATAAAGATTCCACTCTTCTTTCTTTTCTTTCCCAACAGGGCACTATCGTTCAACGCTCTTGCTCTCATACCTCTCAACAAAATGGGCGTGCTGAGCGCAAACATCGTCACATTCTTGACTCAGTACGTGCCCTCCTTCTTTCTGCCTTTTGTCCTGAAAAATTCTGGGATGAAACTGCCCTTACATTAGTATATACCATCAATCGTCTTCCTTCTTCTATTCTTCAAAACACCTCTCCATTTGAAAGATTATATGGTATTTCTCCTGACTACTCTAACCTTAAAGTTTTTTGTTGTGCCTGCTTCGTTCTTTTACATCCTCATGAACACAATAAACTTGAACCACGTGTCAGTCTCTGTTGCTTCCTTGGCTATTGCACCGAACACAAAGGATTTCGTTGTTGGGATCCTCTTTCAAAACAACTCCGGATATCTCGACATGTCACCTTTTGGGAACACACTAAGTTCTCTCGTTTGTCCTCCTTCCACACCTCTTTCTCTAGTCCTCATTCTTTCCTTACTAATACATATGTTGACCTTTTTCCTATCTCTGAACCCACTTTGGATACTGAGCTTGCACAATCTCCACCTGCTCCTGCAACTCCAGATTCGTCGTCTGTCTCTGATGATGTTCCTGAATCTCCACCTACTACTCCTCTTCGTCGCTCTACCCGGGTTAGAGAACCTCCCACTCATCTCACTGATTACCATTGTTTTTCCACCATTGTTTCCCTTGTTGAACCCACCTCTTATCAAGAGGCCAGTACTAACCCATTATGGCAGAAAGCAATGGATGAAAAATTATAGGCTCTTGAAACGCACACTTGGGACTATGTTGACTTACCTCCCGGTAAAAGACCCATTGGTTGCAAATGAATTTACAAGATCAAAACTCACTCTGATGGAACTATTGAACGTTATAAAGCTCGTCTTGTTGCAAAAGGGTACTCACAAGAATATGGGATTGACTATGAAGAAAAATTTGCCCTTGTTGCCCGGATGACATCTGTTCGTAGCCAATTAGTTGTTGCTGCTGCCAAACAGTGACCTCTTCTTCAGATGGATTTCAAAAATGTGTTTCTTAACGGAACCCTCTCTAAAGAAGTGTATATGAAGTCACCTTAGGGCACTTCTCCTCCTCCCAACAAGGTGTGTCTTCTTCGTTGTGTTTTATAGGTCTAAAACAGGCTCCACGAGCTTGGTTTGCCACGTTTAGCTCCACCATTACTCAACTTGGATTTACCTCCAGCTCTCACGACAATGCTCTTTTTACACGACAGACACCCCATGATATTGTTCTTCTACTTCTTTATGTTGATGATACGATTATTACTGGTAATTATCCACAAGCCATATCCGATCTACAACAATATCTTGGTCAACATTTTGAGATGAAAGACCTTGGATCTCTCGATTATTTTCTCGGTCTTGAAGTCTCTCACCATTCAGATGGCTATCTGTTATCTCAAGCAAAATATGCATCTAATCTGATAGCTCGCTCAGGAATTACAGACTCCACCACATCTTCAACACCGTTAGATCCCAATGTCTATCTAACTCCGTTTGATGGTGTTCCTCTTGACGATGCAAGCCTGTATCGGCAACTTGTTGGCAGTCTTATCTACCTAACAGTGACTCGCCCAGATATTGCATACGCTGTTCATATTGTCAGTCAATTTATGGCTGCTCCTTGAACCATTCACTTCACTACTGTGCTACGCATACTTCGCTATGTCAAAGGAACCTTGGGACATGGTCTCCAGTTCTCCTCTCAGTCTTCCCTTATGTTATTTGGATATTCTGATGCTGATTGGGCTGGGGATCCCACTGATCGACGATCCACCATAGGATACTTCTTTTACTTAGGGGATTCTCTCATCTCATGGCGTAGTAAGAAACAAAATGTTATCTCTTATTCCAGTACGGAATCTGAATATCGTGCTCTGGCTGATGCTACAGTTGAACTTATATGGCTCCATTGGCTCCTTGCTGATATGAGTGTCCCTCAATAGGGTCTCACACTCCTCCATTGTGACAATCGTAGTGCCATTCAGATTGCTCACAATGATGTGTTTCATGAGCGTACAAAACACATTGAAAATGACTGTCACTTTGTTCGTCACCACCTCTTGAGCAACACCCCCCTCTTACGTTCTGTTTCTACTATTGAACAACTTGCGGATATCTTCACCAAAGCTTTACCATCTAATCGGTTCTATCAATTACTTACCAAACTCAAGTTGATCGCCACTCTACCACCTTGAGTTTGAGGGAGGGTATTAATGTAAATACTGTAATTTAGGCTAATCATATTACATTCCTTATTTAACTTGGGTAATTTAGCTATTTATGTAACATTGATACTATTGTAAAAACATAGAATATTCATTCAATAAGATACAAAAGAATATTCATCAACACCTTTTATTTTTGTATTTGTTTTTAAAAATTAAGCCTACGTAGCTTTCTCCCAATTTCATACCATGGTTTGCATCCTTGTTAAGCACAATGCAATGGTTGGATTTTTTGTCAAATTTCAAATACAAAAACAATTTTTCAAACATATATATTAAAATGAACTGTTGATTTGTAGACGGACCATTGATTTGTAGACCGTTGATTTCAAACACAATATATCTTGGGAACGTTGACAACCAACAAATGGATCGTTGGTTTGTAGACGGCAATGACTGATGACAGCTACTTGAAAACACAAACGCAGTTTCTTGGAAGATTCGGGTGCGGGTTCAGCAACGACTACTTCAACAACAGAGATTTATTTGTTTTGGTTCAAGTTTGAAAACAGGGGCTAAGGAGAAACTCAAGGGTTTCACGTGTATAGAGCTAGAGAGAAAATATTGGGAAAATTAATTAGGTTGATTTGAATTTTGACAAGTAATTAATTCTTTGTCCAGATATTGGGTTTGATTATAGTGTATTTGAGGGGTTTTTTAATCTTTTTATAGTTATTCAAATCATTGAATCGGAAGTTGTAGTTTTAGATTGGTTGATGTTAATTTTGGTATTCTATATTTTTCGTTTCTAAAATATTTTTAAATGAATCCATTTATATAAATGCTAGTAATTGGTTGTCAAAAAAGAAAAAAAAAAGTCTTTAACTAATATAGCCTAAATTGTTATATAATATTACATGAAATTTCTAATAAATTTCACAAGTCTTAAATGGACCTGTATATTACATAAATGTAGGGTACAAATTACATATATATCCATTCCTAATATTAAATTAATTATAAATAAAAAAAATAAATGGAAAAAACGTGGGTGGTTTAGAAAAGAAATCAACCACAATTCAAACTTTCCTTCTTCGAACACCTTAATATACTCTTTCCATTATAATTGCAAAAGCCACCATTTATACTAAGAAACTTGCGAGATTTCGACAATGAAAAAGAAAAAGTTCAATGGCCGACAAAAACAGTATTTTTCGACAGAATTTGGGTTTAAAATTCGAAGTTAATACTGTGTATTTCGAAAAATATGAAGATTATGGTATATTGAGTATATTTTAGATATTCCATTAATTGGTGAACTAAATAGGCAAACAAAAGATAATGAAGATTGTGGCCCTCCTGTAAAAAATTATTAGAACTATGTCATTCAATATTAATGTTGTAAATATGATGAGGTATATATATACTAAATCACATAACAAAACTATTATATTTTACAATATATATAAAGTAATAATATTAAAGTATATATTGTTTATTTAAAAATTACCGCAGGAAAAAATTTGGAGGTCTATTGTATATCATTATATATGTGTTATTGTGTATATGAAGTAGTATATGTGTATATGAAATGGTATATATATGTATAAAGTGATAATATATATGTATGATATTCACACTATATATTATAGATACATTGTGAATGTGTAGTTTACTACTGTTTTATAAATATTTACTATATAAACATATATTTTAAATCCAAATTCTGTCGAGATTACGTAGTTTACACTATATTTATTATAAATAATATGAGGTATATATATAATAAATCACATAACAAAACTATTATATTTTACGGATATATTAAATTATATATTGTTAATTTAAAAAAAAAAAAATATATATATATAAAGTGATAATAAGTATGTAAGATATTTTCACTTGTATATTATAATTTATTATTATTTTAATAATATTTAATGTATAAACATATATTTTAAAGTCAATTTTTGAAGAGTATACAATATAAGAATAATGAAAAATTACCCAAGCGAAAAATTTGGATGACTTTACTGTATAATATTATACATTTGTTATTGTGTATATTGTATATATGTCGTGGTATATATGTGTAAGCAATACAATTGAATAAAATGTTAACACGTACTAAGTAAAATACGATGTAATGGAATGACAAATAATGCAACAAATTGAGGAAGAAAACTAATCAAAAGTTTGATGAGAACAAAAAGACAAAATAAACCGAAGACCAAATAGGAAACGATGAAGAACTATATTGAAGACACCTTAATTTATGGAAGAAATGAACGAAATTGAAGGATAAAATAAACGGTGTAGAAAATATGAAGTCGTTGCTAGAAGAAAAGAACGAAAAAATTGAAGAATGAAGTGGTTGTCGACGTGGATGGAAGCTTTAGGATGTTAACGTGGTGGATAATATGTTATACAATTATAATTAATTATTATATTTTTTTCATATTATAAAAGATTTTGTTTTATACCTAATTAAAAAACTATTCCTAATTTATTTCCTTAATAAAGTTACACATTAAATAAAGAAGTTATCAAAATCATAATAAATGGAATGTAACATATATATAATTAATAATAATAAGGTTATAATTGTCCAAACAAAATATACAAATTCGTGTTTAATTAAATAAATTTTAGTTGAGAAAGTTTGTGAAATTTTTATAATCAATTTAGGTTTTTGTGTAAATCTTAAAAAAGAAAAAAGAGTGAATTAGGAAAAGTTAATTTGGGCCAGTTACATGAGGCAGAGATCAGGACCCCAAGGCGTTGGCCCTAAAGGGCTGAAGCAGGAGAGTTGTAGCCCCAACTCCCTTCTTCCGCTCCGTCTTTTCCTCCCTTCCTTCATTGCCCTGTTTCATGTGATTCTTCCATCCTCACATCACGATTGCTATTCCTCAATTCCAAATTTCTGGTCTGGGACGACCCATAACAATTATCATTATTATTCTTAATATTTTATGTGCAGTTATATATATATATATATATATTAGATATGTTGAGAAATCAAAGGATAAGAATGAAGAAGAAATGATGATGAGGAGTGAGAAAAGACAACTAGTTTTTGTTGGATATTTTTAACATTTGGAAGATATCTAATATTATTTTTATATTTATTTAAAGCGTCAATACAAACAGTTAAATCCTCCTCCCATAACACTTGTTTCTCTTTTCTGTTTTTCTTCTTTTTCCTTTTCTTTGAGCATACAAGGAAAATGGATGTTGAACTTTGAAGTAAGCGATTATCCCTTGAAGGATTGTTGTATTTTGGGAGTGGATTGATGCTAAATAGCTCAATAATTCCAATGTTAATCTAATTGTTTAAATTTAATTTCATAAATTTTCATTGTCCAATTGTCCAAATTTTCAACCCTTTTTTATTATATTTTATTTGAAAGAGAGAAATAGATTAGCTTAGAATTGTGAAATACATTTAATTTAGGTTGTTCCTCCCTAACACACACCTCAACTCTCTCTCCTTCCATCATTCAAATATTCCATGTATTTGTGAAGTCCTTTGGTCAGGAAAGAGAGGATATTTATAATTATATAGCATTCTAGGACGCTAGTTATCACACTTACAATCCACATGAAATCTTGTAGTTTTAAGTATTTTTTTATATAATCCAATGTTTTTTATTCTAATCTTATTATATATCTACCAAAGACTTACACAAAAAAAAGTGTATTGTTTTCATTCAACTTATTTTTGTTTATATATATATATATAATTTTTTTCTTTTAATTTTAAATCTCATATAATTAGTTTTTTAAGTAAAAAATGCAAGTATTTTTTTTGTGCATTTCATCCATACAGTGAAAGAATCACTGCACTCTAACAATGTATGTATGTGTAAGTGTAGCTAACTCTACCTCGAATAAAATAACATATATTGTATTCTATCTCAAGGACTAACGTCCCGTCAACCTCGATTGTATGTTAAGAGTCATCTTTACTATCTTTCAAATGAACATCTACACTTGAAAAGTCACAACCACTCGTGCAACATAAAAAATTAAAGTTACAATCTTTTGGATAATATAGAAATTTATATAAATACAAGGGTAAAAGAGGCATGGTGCAGCCCACGGCCGTGTCGTGCACACAGGTGCCACCCGCGCCCATGCCCACCATGGAACACGTGGTGGGCATGAGGGGCGCACATACTAGGCATCGGCGCGCGCATGAATGGCAGATGGGCGCAGGCGACAGCGCGCACGGTGAAATGGACATACTTGTCCAAGGTGTGTTTACCTATTACCGTATGCTCTGATTAGCCCCAATTTATCTTGTCTTTATGTCTTGTACGTAGTTTAGGTAGTTGCTTTCAATTTCAAGTTGATATGTTTGGGTGTGACGTTTCGACATTTTCATATGCAAGCCTGCCAGAGATGAAAATATTCAAAATGTACTATAGGGGAGGCATACCTGTTGAATCCCTACCAAGCCTTGTCGTACTCTTTGCAATCTATGCTTTTTTATTGCAATTGACGATCTTCAATGCTTGTTTTAACAACGTTTTCAATCAAATTAATCATCTTTCACGTTTTCTAAAAATATTTTTTCAAGAACGTGAGGGGAGGTTGAACCGTGTGTTAAAGTTGTCCACGATTTGCGGATTTTGATCGGCTGACTTGTTCGTCGAGTTAGAACAAGTGCCGCACAATCGTTCCCATATTGTTTGAAGGGTTACGATTGTGACAAGTGGTATCAGAGCCAAGTTGGCTAGTTGACAGTGCGAGACAGAAAGATGTCAGTGGCGAAACAGTCCAACAAGACCCATAATGAGCGACTTATGGGAATCGAAGAGCAAATGCTCTACCTGGTGGAAGTTCCTGATTCCATCTGGTTCTTGGAACAACGACTTGAGGATATTGCCAAGAAGGCCGATGGCATTGAAGCCGTGTCCGGTCGCCTTGACGGACTACCCATCCAAGAGTTACTGACTAGAGTCGATACTCTCGAGTCTCGAGTTATGAGAACGAGAAATGTCACCTACGAGCGTGGGGACAGCTCATCGGACTCTGTTGCCCAGATGGAAGAACGAGTTATGGAGCTTGATAACTCGCAAAAGAACATGGAGATGATCAACGACATGCCGGAGGATTTTTGAGCAACCCTCGATGTCATGAGAAATGAGCTTGCAGAGGTAAACACAAGGGTGAACCTTACTATGCGAGCACTAGCAAACCAGGCTCCAGTTAGAGGAGCCATTCCTGTTGGCAGAATCAAGATTCCTGAGCCCAAGCCCTTCTGTGGGGCAAGAGATGCCAAGACGTTGGAAAACTTCATCTTTGATGTCGAGTAGTATTTCAAGGCCACAAACACAATTACTGAAGAGGCCAAGGTGACATTGGCAACCATGCATCTGTCAGAAGATGCGAAGTTATGGTGGAGGTCCAGATACATGGACATCCAAGAAGGGCGTTGCACAATCGACACGTGGGATGCCCTAAAAGGAGAACTCTGTTCGCAATTTTTCCTTGAGAATGTCAAAATTCTGGTCCGGCGAAAGCTACGTGAATTGAAGCACACGGGGAACATTCGGGATTACGTGAAACAGTTTGTGGGGGTGATGTTGGATATACACGACATGACTGAGAAAGACAAAGTTTTCTGTTTTGTCCAGGGCTTGAAGCCGTGGGCTAGGACCAAGTTGTATGAGCAACGGATCCAAGACCTCACGTCCGCATACGCAGTGGTTGAACGGTTGTTTGACTTATCTAGCGAATCTCAGGATGCAAGACGGCATCAAGCTTCCTCCTCTGGAGTAAACAGAAACAACCGCCCAAATTCCCCGAAGACTGCAGGGGGAGACAAGCGACAAGGTGGAGATCGCAAGCCCTTCCTAGCGAATACAGGAAACAACTGGCGAGGATCAAACAATCAGAACAACACCGGTCGTTCCATCAGTTGTTTCATATGTAAAGGGCCCCATCTTGCCAGAGAGTGCCCCAACCGTACCGCCTTCAACGCTTTTCAAGTCACCCTAGCCTCAGACTCAGATGATAGATTGAGTTAGACTGAAGGAGAAGTTGGACAGATAGAAGAGGGCGAGAGTCCTTGAATGGGGCCCCTAAAGTTTCTGTCATCGCTCTAGAAGAAGATGGGAGAGACCAGTGGACAGGCGAAGAATGGTCTCATGTACGTAGACTGTTGGGTCAACCAGAAGCCACCCAAGAGCACTATGGTGGATTATGGTGCCACCCATAACTTCATTGCAGAAGTGGAAGCCAGATGGCTGAATCGCCGTTGGGAGAAGGACGCAGAAGAAATGAAGGTCGTGAACTCAGCTGCCCTACCTATCGTCAGATTGGTAAAACGAACGACAATAAGGATGGGAGAGTGGATCGGTCTCATAGATTTGGTGGTTGCAAAGATGGATGACTTCAATGTGGTACTGGGTATGGAGTTTCTACTTGAGCATCAAGTCATACCAATGACGCTAGCCAAATGTCTAGTGATTATTGGAATGACGCACACTGTTGTTCAAACGGAGATTCGTCAGCTTGATGGGGTAAAGATGATCTCGGCTATGCAGTTGAAGAAAGGCCTTGCTCATGGCGAACCAACATTTATGGCTATCCCACTGGAGTCGTTGGAAAGCCCAAGGGAAACAATCCCCAAGGACATCCTGAGTGTCTTAGAGAAGTACAAGGATGTGATGCTAGACAGCCTGCCGAAATCATTGCCTCCGCGGAGAATGATCGACCATGAGATCGAATTGCTGCCAGGGGTAAAACCGCCTGCGAAGAATGCTTATCGTATGGCGCCACCAGAGTTGGCTGAACTTCGGAAACAACTGGACGAATTGCTTAACGCGGGATTTGTGAGGCCTGCAAAAGCTCCATATGGAGCTCCAGTCCTTTTCCAGAAGAAGAAGGATGGAAGTATGCGATTGTGCATCGACCACCGCGCCCTAAACAAGATCACGATCCGCAACCGATATCCGCTACCAATAATCAATGACCTGTTCGATCGCCTTCATGGAGCAAAGTATTGCTCGAAGCTAGACCTGCGTTCAGGCTATTATCAAGTAAGAATTGGCGAAGGGGATGAGCCTAAAACCACCTACGTTACGAGGTATGGGGCGTTCGAGTTCCTTGTCATGCCATTTGGTCTTACTAATGCGCCTGCAATCTGTACGCTAATGAACCAGGTCTTCCATGAATACCTTGACAAGTTTGTGGTGGTCTATCTGGACGATACAGTGGTTTATAGCTCCACACTAGAAGAACACAAGGACCACCTCAAAAGGGTTTTTCAGAAGTTGAAGGAGAACCAACTGTATGTCAAGAGGGAAAAGTGTTCCTTTGCTCAAGAGCGGATAACTTTTCTGGGTCATGTGATTTAGTGTGCTCGAATCGGCATGAAGGAGGGGAAGATCATTGCGATTCGTGATTGGAAAGTACCAAAGTCAGTCACCGACTTGCGCTCCTTTCTCGGATTAGCCAATTATTACAGGCGATTCGTGGAAGGATTCTCTAAAAGAGTAAGCCCGTTGACTGACTTGCTGAAGAAGGACAACAAGTGGAATTGGACACCGGAATGTGAGGCCGCCTTCGATGAACTGAAGCAAGCTATGGTCAAGGAACCAGTTCTTGGGATGGCAGATATAACCTAGCCATTTGAAGTCGAGACCAATGCGTTTGATTACGCATTGGGTGGTGTACTCCTGTAGAATGGACACCCCATCGCTTATGAGAGTCAGAAGCTTAATGCTGCGGAGTAGAGGTACACCATGTCCGAGAAGGAAATGCTTGTCGTAGTACATTGCTTAAGGGCCTGGAGACAATACTTATTAGGGTCAACTTTTGTTGTGAAGACGGACAATAGTGCTACTTGTCACTTCTTTACGCAACCGAAGTTGACTTCAAAACAAGCTAGATGGCAGGAATTCCTAGCTGAGTTTGATTTTGAGTTTGAGCACAAGAAGGGGGTGAGCAATCAGGCCGCTGATGCGCTTAGTCGAAGAGGTGAACACGCTGTTTTGTGCATGTTAGCACATCTAAGCCAGATTGGTGGTCCTATGCGCGATGTCTTGAGGGAGTTCTTGCAGAAGGATTCTACGGCTCGGAGTGTCATGAGTTTAGCTGAGACAGTTTTGGGTTGAAGATGGTTTGTTAGTGACGAAGGGGAGACGATTGTATGTCCCTAGGGGAGGAAACCTAAGGAAGAAGTTGCTACACGAGTGTCAGGATACTCTGTGGGTCGGCCACCCCGGATGGCAGAGGACATATGCCTTGCTGAAGAAGGGATACTTTTGGCCCCGTATAAGAGACGACATCATGCAATACACGAAGACATGTCTCGTCTGTCAATAGGACAAAGTCGAGAAGACAAAGGTTGCTGGGCTTCTCGAACCTCTGCCAGTGCCAACGAGACCGTGGGAGAGTGTTTCTATAGACTTCATCACCCATCTCCCAAAAGTAAGTGACTATGAGACTATATTAGTCATCATAGATCGATTCTCGAAATATGCCACTTTCGTTCCCACTACGAAGCAGTGTTCGGCGGAGTTGACAACTCAATTATTCTTTAGGCATATTGTGAAGTTGTGGGGTGTACCGACAAGCATTGTGAGTGATCGAGATGGATGGTTCATTGGCACCTTTTGGACAGAATTATTCACTTTCTTAGGGACAAGCCTGAATGTGTCCTCAAGTTACCATTCTCAGACGGACGGTCAGACTGAGCGGTTCAACTGTATGCTCGAAGAATACTTGCACCATTTTGTTACTACGAGGCAAAGAAATTGGGCTCAGTTGCTGGATGTCGCCCAGTTCTTTTTTAACGCTCAGACAAGCTCGTCAACTGGAAAAAACCCTTTTGAAATTGTTTGTGGAAGGCAACCACTTCTGCCACACCTTGTTGATCACCCCTATGTGGGGAAGAACCCTCAGGCTCACAACTTTACAAGAGAATGGAAGCAGACGACAAACATCGCTCGAGCCTATTTAGAGAAAGCCTCAAAGCGAATGAAGAAGTGGACAGACAAGAAGCGGGCAGACAAGAAGCACCGCCCTCTAGAGTTTCGGGCCGGAGATCAGGTCCTCATTAAGTTACGACCAGGACAGATTCGGTTTCGAGGACGCAAAGACCAATGCCTCGTAAGAAAGTACGAGGGACCAGTGGAAGTGCTGAAGAAGGTAGGGAACACATCTTATAAAGTAGTGTTGCCCACATGGATGAAAATCCACCCAGTAATTCATGTGAGTATTTTGAAGCCCTACTACCAAGATCCTGATGACATGCAACGTAATGTCATAGTCCGACCGACCATCGACCTCAGCCAGAAGGAGAGTAAAGAAGTTGAAGAAATCCTAGTCGAACGAGTGAGGAAGGGCCGAAGACCCACAAGAAGGATCCACGAGTACTTGGTAAAGTGGAAGAACCTTTCTGTGGAAGAAAATAGTTGGGAACGTGTCGAAGACCTAGAAGCCGAGGCGCAGAAGATCGAGGAGTTCAAACTTCACCAGTCGATAGGAACGTCAACTGTTTAGGTGGGGGAGAATGTAACGGACATACTTGTCCAAGGTGTGTTTACCTATGGCCGTATGCTCCGATTAACTCCAATTTATCTTGTCTTTATGTCTCTCAAATTTCTTCTTTTGATTTACTTTTTACTATTAATTTAAAAAACCAAACCAAAATTTTAAAATTAAAAAAAAATAAAGAAAAAATATAGCTTTTAAAAACTTATAATTATTTTTTGAAATTCTACTAAAAGTTATAAATTTTGAAATTAGACTAAAAGTTAATGATTGTACTTAAGAAATATTGTAAAAAAGAAAAGAAAATAAACTTAAATTTTAAAAACCAAAAACAAAAAAAGAAATGTTGGTTAGCTTTCCAAAATTAAAGCCTCTAAGTACTTCCTTTCACACATCTAAATTTCATTATTAATTTGGCATTTATATTTTGTGAATAATAAGAATTATTAAAACTTATTTTTATTTTTTAAATTTCCTCAAGAATTCTATTTTTTTTTACTTCATAAATGCAAATTATTTTAAGAAGGTGAGAGAAAATATGTTTAATTTTTTAAAAACAAATGATTATCAACGAAGATTTAAGAGTATGTTTAGAATATATTTTCAACTATTTAGTTTAAAAAATAAGAATTTTTTTTTAAAAAAATTGAGTATATGAGAACCACTCAAAATAATTTTTAAAATATATTTTTAGAAAAGTGTTTAAATAAAAATAAGCTTTTTTTTAATAAAAAAAAAGTGGTATCTTCTTAAGTAATTATATAAGACAAGGAATTCCTAAATGATTCATTGAAAAAAGGTCATTAGAGAAAAGTATATGGTCAAACATAAGCATAGTTTAGAGATTAATACATCAACTCATTCTTCTAATATTGTTTAGGAATGAAATTGTTGCTTTTTTTTCCCCACCTTTTTGTTGAAAAAGAATGTGAACCACTTACGTAATAAAAAATGAGCATGCTAAGTTAGCTAATGACGCCACTTTTATTTATTTGGTTACATTAATTTAATCACATACTATTTAAAAAAGTAGTTAACATGACGGGTTAAGATTAAGAATCTATTTGAATTGATTTTTCCAAATGCTTATAAACATTTTTTTCTAATTTATAGACACCTAAAAAGCTAATTTAAAATATAAATATTTTTTTTAAAAAAAGATAACTCAAGAAAAAAAAAATTAAAACATGGTGTTAGATGCGTGGATTTTGCTCACATTTGTCTTTGTCACGGTCTCCTTGTAGGCCTTACTTACTGGTCATGTCTTCTAGTTTTGATTATGCTTTTTAAGTCGACTAAGTTTGATGTCTGAGTTAGAATATGAAATATATAGTCTAGAATTGTTTATTCTTTCATATTAAAGTCGTCAAATATGATTTAATGATTTACTATTTGGTATATTCATCTACTTAGTTGGTGAGTGAAGACTTGAAACTATGACATTTTGTTGAATTTGTCAATTACAGTTGGACCCATCAATAATAAATATCAGCATAGTTTGGAATAGCAGTTTGACATATATAGTATGACAACAAAGATGGTATAATTAATTAATTAATTATATATATATATGATGTAAAGTATTGAAATTGGATAGTAGACAGAAAAATATAATAAATTTATTAAATAGAAAAGTCCCCATGGTTGAGTTGAACTTAAAAGCCACAAGAAAAATATCCATAAATTTCTGACAATAAGAAAAAGAAAAGGAAAAAGAATGAGAACCATTCAAATAAACTTAATTTAAGTAATGAATAAAAATCTAAATTCCTTTCAATTGGATTGAGGGAAGGTGACAAACAACCATTGTCCTTATCCCCCATATAGAGATGTAACAACAATATTACTAATAATCTAACCTAACTCATTTTCAAAACTACATTAAAAAATTATAAATATCTAACTCCCATCTTTCTTATATTTATAAATATTTTAATCCATTCTACTCTTTTAAATCAACACATCTACACTATTTTATTTAATCCATTTTACTCTTTAAATCAACACATCTACACTATTTCTTTTTAAATATCCAATCAATTAGTGTGCACTCCAATTTTATACTTAATAAGATTTGAAACTTTCCATTTTATATCTAATACGTTACTTGATATATTTAAAATATTTTAAAAATTAATTCATTTTTAGATATGAAATTGAAATTTAGATTTAATAAAAATTAATACTTTTCCGGCTAAATAGAATCTTTTGAATTTTAACCAATATCAATTAGGTAAAGTATACATTACACAAAATTAAAAGTGGTAGGAATTTATTGAATCTAAATTAGAAATCTTTTTGGAATATCTTGATTTTGTATTTTTGTGATTTAAACGACCAAGTACGGAAGATAACGGTAGGATTGCAAAAATGTCTTTATGTGTTTTCCGTATTTTTTTTTTTTGTAATCTCCGTTTGTGACCTTAGGGTTTAGAGATATAATTAGAGTATACAAACTCTTCAAACGTTAAAGGTGCTCATTCCTTCCATTTTGATAATATTTTTCAATAAAATAATTCTCCTCTACTTTGTGGATGTTACTAACATAATGTTATTAAAACCGTGTATGTACATTTTATTTGTGAATTTTGAAAACAAAGAGGGAGAAGTTGTTGAAATAAAAATTGAAAGTTTGGGTGGATGAATGATTAGATGTAGATTGGAAGGAGGAGGGTGAAAAGTTTGAAAAAATACATAGAATATAAGGGGTGTTAGAAGAAGTTAAAAGAGAATTAATTTGAGTAGTGTGGCAGAAAGTTGTTATTTGAAAAGTTGAGGAAATAGAGAGGGGTAAAGTTGTAAAAAAAAAAAGGGTTGGGAGTTTAGGTGTGTGGAAGATTGGAAGACATAATTGGTAAGAGAAGCGTTACGAAAAAAAGTTGTTATTTGAATTTAAATTAAAAAAAAAAAAGAAAAAAGCGGGACACGTAACGCATTAAACCAACTGAGACACACAATACGAGGTCCAACTCCGACAAGATTCTCCCATCACATCACGACGCGTGTCCCTCTCTTTTAGTCAATGTTTCCCTCACAGCCAATACAAAACGACCCTTCTACCATAACGGGACGCCACGCAATTCTCTCCCCACCGGGCCCCACGCAAACCGAATCACTTATCGCCATATCAAACCTCCACGTGTTTCCCTCCCTTAATCTCAACCGCCCACGTCTTTCTTTTCAAATCCAACGCCATGTGGTCCCCGATGCCCCCAGGTGGCCTCCTTCCCCCACACACTCCTTCATCCAACGCCTCATATTCATTCTTCTTTTAAACTATCATTCAACTGCCACTTCATTCCTCTCCATCATTCCTTCCTTTTCTCTCTCTCTTTCTTTTCATGCATTCACTTCATAAGCTGCACCTTACTAATCCCACCCCGAACTTCCTCCCACCACCCCCCTCCCCAATGTGCGATCCTACTACCATGATTCCAATCAAGAATACTCGCCCCAGACGGCGTCTCAGAGTTCGTAAACTCAGGTACAAATCGCAGAGGCACCTGCACGCCGCACAGGAAACTGAGCGCAACCAGTTACGCGATAATGGACCTTCCGATTCCAACTCTGATCGCCTGCTACTCTCTCAAAACGAATCTTTTTCCGCGTTCCATTCTCTACTCTACAGTGATATGTCGATTATAGGGCGGAGAAAGGAGATGGAAGATGAAGTGAGTGTGGAATTGGGATTGACGGCGATTAATGATGAGAAGTACAATTTCTTCGCCGTCTATGACGGACACGGTGGCGCTCAGGTCGCGCAGGTGTGCCGTGAACGCTTGCATCGGATTGTGGCTGAGGAGATTGTGGGCTGGGGAGAGATGGATGAGGCGGAGTGGGGAAGGTTGATGGAGAAGTGCTTCCAGAGAATGGACGACGAAGTCAAAAGAGGTGCCGCCGCGATGAAGACCGTCGGCTCGGCGGTGGTTGCGGCGGTGATTGGAAAGGAGGAAGTGGTGGTGGCCAATTGTGGCGATTGTCGAGCCGTTTTGGCTAGGGATGGAATTGCGTTGCCCTTGTCTGACGATCATAAGGTGCATATAATCTCAACACCGGCTCTGTTCACGCTTCAAATTATTCAATTAAATTCACTTTAACAATGTCATTCAGGGAATTGAAAACCATACAAATTCAAGAAACTAATTACATTCAAACAACGATTCCATCATGGATCATAACCAATTTTGAGTACACTCATCTTCACTCTTAAATTAACTAGATTCTATAACTGAAGCTCGTGTAGATAATGAATCAATTTCCAAAAATGAGTAGATAAAGATCCTAATGTGAATCCCAATTTTAAAATTGGTTTAAGGGCTTAAAAACAATTAATTTAGCATCTTTTTGTGATGATTATAAGCATATTTGGGTATGATCATTTGATGATGTGCCCTTTCTCTGTCCCTTGATTCTTATTCTGCCCATTGGAAAAATGTATCTAGTTATATACTATGCTGATATTCATAGAACAGAAACTTTTTAGTTGTGCGATTAGCTTTAAGACTCTTTGAAAATTTGAATAATGTTGTACAACTTTTAGCTTATATGAATCCAAATTACGAGTAGCCTGGCAGAGCTGATGAGTTGAAGAGAATTGAATCTGCGGGTGGGAGGGTCATAAACTGGAATGGCTACCGGGTGCTAGGAGTTCTTGCCACTTCAAGATCCATCGGTATGTACAAAACAAAACGCAAATTAGATTTTCTGAATATATGTATGATTGTTTTCTGGACCAATTTATTTACCTTGTTTCCTGCATAAGAGGCACTGTTTTGGTTTAATGGAGATTAGGTTATGGGGAGGTGATCTTCAGAAAGAGAGTTTCGATTCAAATCTAACTTTCAGTCAAAAGAGTCTTAAAGCAATCATAATTGTTAATGAGGATTTGGTTTCTGGCATGTTGATGCAATCAAAATCTTTTTTGTTTTTCAGCAAATTGTTGTTTGCAACATTTGATTCTATAAGCTATGATTTCATTTCATTTCAATTCTATTAACGAGGATCAATTATGTTCCCGACATATCTAAATCTAATCTGTGTGGTATAATTTAATGTAATTTTCATACATAAGTTAGAAGATAGATATAGAACAATGACTTCTTGCAATCAATTATTTTCTGTTGTATGCTATTGAACGTCTTAGTACTTTTGAAAATCTCTCTGAATCTACGCTTTCAATTTATCTTCTGAGTTCTGCTGCAGGTGATGAATATCTCAAACCATTTGTTATCTCAAAACCAGAAGTGACTGTGACCAAGAGAACTGACAACGATGAGTTTCTCATACTAGGAAGTGATGGTCTATGGGATGTTGTTTCTAATGAAATTGCCTGCAACATAGTGAGGAGATGTTTTGGAGGGAAATTGAAGAGGCTTTCGTTGAAGGTAGAGAACGACAGCCATGTCGCCGAAGCTGCAGCAGTGTTGGCAGAGCACGCGGTGGCTCGCGGAAGCAAGGACAATATCAGTGTAATAGTAGTAGATTTGAGGAAACCAAAACGTTCCTCTCCATGATGCAGCACATATATCTTAATTTCTGCTTGCTGTGCCATCCATAGCATTACCGGAATCCAACGGTTTCGTGGTTCGTGTAGACTTTTTCAACTCGACTCTACTGCAAGCTCGCCATGGATTCATTTTGTCTGTGGGTATAGGTAATTCTATGGTAATCATATGCTGAAAATGGGTGTGGAACCAAGAAGTAACTGCAATGACAATATAACAGCTAATTCATTTTCTTTATAATTTGTTCTTCAATGAATGTATATTGATGATATCTTACATAGAGTGGACTTGCGTTTCTATGTTTGAGAATGTCTAAAAGACAATGTTCTTCTCAACCCGTGGATTTTAAGTTTTATGGAATGACATTACTTTGTCTTTTCATGTTATTCTAGTACACAGTAGCCAGTCAAGATTCAGGTTACGAACCCGTTGGGATATCAAGACCAACCAAAATAGAAACAGACTTCACTGAAGAATCAATTTCTCAATGTCTGAGTTGTACCATGTCGAATCAACCAACGTAATCAGTTTCTCAAAGTTCCATCTTATAAAATCAATAAAACAGAGGGTTGGTGTGATACTAAGTATGAAAAATAAAGGCAGAAAGAAGACTAAATCTTATGAAAGTGATTTAAGGTAGTTCCATCCCATTGTAATTCAAATTTCGGACTTATTGAACCGAGGTTCTAAGTATTTGGTTTAAGATAAAAAAGGCGTGACAATTTCATTTTCCTAAGTTTATTGATTATATACAAAATATATTACAACCTAAGCCGGGCACGATTGCTAGCATTCATATTAAGTTCTTGTTTTATTAAGTTCTCAACAAGATATTCATCGTTCGATGATCAAGGTAACATCAATTAGGTGATTTAGTTAGAGTTAAACATCTTTTGTTTATTTTATCATCGAGTTTATCGTGGGAGCTATATGTTATGAGTCATATAAGACACGCACAGAGTGAACTCTCACATGCTACAAAAGTTAAACAATCATTCAAAACAATTATATGAATCTTTCAATCATGGACAGTGATGATACAAGTGAATCAATACTATTGAGATGTCAACTTCAATCAATAATGGCAATGTCAATTTCAATCAATAAAAGTGCATAAAGAATGAGAACAAGAATAGGAGTGAAATAATATTTAGCATAAAGTATTGAAAGTTAACTGAGTACTGCAACAATATAACTAAAATTCTCAATGGAATCAAGTTGATGAAATAATATAAAGGGAGAAAAAGGAGAAGGAACCTCAGTCCTAGAAATCGTGTAAAAGGTTTCCCTAAAAGAAGTCTAAACAAAGAGAAAAATATGAATATTTCCAAGAGAATGATGTGCAGTTTGATGATGAGGAAAAAATTGGGTATAGACGCTTCATTCTACCTATTAATTCACTACTAAGTTACTATTCTACTTTTTTCAAGTGTGTTAGTACTTCTTTATGCATACCATAACAAATACCAACACAATTAGATCAAGATTACAAAGGACCCACACTTCTTAGTAAATGGATGATGAAATGAGTAACTAATTAAGTTAATCAAAATTTGGATCATTTAGACTTTGATTAAATTTTCAACATTATCCAACCTTTTAATTTAAATCAATGAATCAAATTTAATTTATTATTTAATTAGTATAAAATAAAATTATCATTAACCATTTATAATCTTTTCATCTTTTCAAATTTTTTACTTTCATTTATAACTAATTATTTAAGATTAAGTTACGTGGAGGTTAGAATATGAAAAAGTTATCTTTTTATTTATATAATTTAGTTTTTAAAATTTATAAATATATATTAATGATGAGATTTTAAAATTAAGGTTTTGTAATTTTTACCATCTACAACTATATAAAGAACCTTCTTCAATATTTTCTATAAACATTTGAACTTTCTCTTCTATTTGAGTTTGTTTTCTTGGTCTTTTTATTCACTATGTTTTGTTTTGTCTATCACTTCGTTTATATTGATACATATTTTTGTGTTGCAATTGTAATAATATGTTAATACTTTGAATTTAAAGGAAGACTTGAAGACTAATTGAGACTAAGTGAGATCATCTCAATCATTCACTAATGTATTAGTTTAACTAAATTAATATATATATTTTTTTAATTTTAAAAGAAAGAAAGTATAGATAATTTCAAAAGAAAGAAAAGTCTTGACACATGCAACGCATGTATGTGTATTCTAGTTGTGAGGCCTTGATTCAAAAAAATGGAATCCTGTTAAAGAGGAGTCTTACTAGAAAGTTATTTCGGATAAATTTAAGTATGGGGCATTCTGCGAGGAAGGATGCGAGAAGAGAAAAGGCGACACGAAGAAAAATGTTTGAGTCTAAGTTTTATCATGTAAGGTAAGCAACTCGATAAGAGTTGCTAGCGAGGAAGAAGCATGTGTTGAATGCCAAGAAGCAGAGTTTAGCGGCGAAGAAAGAAAAGGAGTCTTATACTCCCAAACACCTTGGCGCAAAGAGGCAGCATCTTGGTGGAAGACGAAGAACGTGAATATCAGACTTTGTTTCATTTATGTGAAGTAAGAAAATGAATGTAAATGTAATTTGGGAACTCTGTGTAAAGTGTTAAGTCATAATAAATAGAGGAAGTTATTCTTCTTATGCCGGCCATTGTATCTTATCTTTTGTACTTATCGCCTAGAGGCTAAAGTTGTTTAGAGCTTACTTGTTAAGAGCTAGGCGAATGAGCTAAGTTCATGATCAGTTGTTTTTTTGCTGCAAAGTGTTGTGGAGGTCTCTAAGGTTCAAGTAAAGAACTTTGCGAAGAGACTTGTGAAGGAAGTTGTTTCACTTATGACAACAAATAACTGTCATATTTTATTTGATGACAACAAATAATTGTCATCATTTACTTGTTAACGACAGTTAAAAAAGCATCGTGAATTCGTTTATTATGACATTTTTTATATGTCAAGGATATACCAATCGTGATCATTTTTATAAAAATAAATGTCATCCCCTTTCGATATTTACGACAATTTAAAAAATGTCACAAATTCATATATTATGACAATTTTTTTCTGTCAAAGATATGTCAATCGAGACAACTTTTATAAAAACAAATGTCATTGTTTCACTATTGGCGACAATTACAAAATGTCACGAATTTGTATATTATGACATTTTTCCCTGTCAAATATAGGTCAATCGTGAAAATTGTTTATAAAATTAAATTGTCATTGTTTTAATATTGACAACAATTACAAAATGTCACGAATACGTATATTATGACATTTTTTCCCTGTCGTTCTTCTTGTCGCTGTTCTATTACACTAACCATTTCAATGACAATATTGTTCTAATACATCGCACCCATATGGAAACAAAGAGTCGACACTTTAATATATATACGCTATAATACACTTTGTAATATTCGTAGACCCATTAAAAGGTAGTTTACATACAAAAAGAATAAACATTAAGATTTTTTGGTACCAACAAGCCTAACATCAGTATATTGAAACCAAGATTTTTCTACCAACCATACAAAAAGTCTTATATCAATCCATTGCTCCATGACGTTGGCTTCACTGCTCCAATAGATTCTTCCAAAACCTAGTAAGAAAACAAAATCACATTTAATACACAGAAGAGAACAACAACCATAGCTTCAATTATAACATTTCCAATCAAGTTTTAAACACTTCACAACTACATCAAAAACAATAGTGAGCTTATATGAGAATAACTAGAGTGTCGAAACTTGTAAGTACATAAGCGGCAATTTACAATTTTGCAAAAAATAGGTATATATAATCAAGAGGGCTGGAAACAATAATGTAAACTGTCAAGAGGGCGAGAATGCCCTTAATTTCCCCGTCTCTCTAAATGATTAATCAATTCAAATTGAGGGTTAGAAATTGACCCCATATAAACGGTCCAATTCCAACACCCCTAATTCTCCCCTCTGCCCTAAATTCCTCCCCCTCCCTTCTGCCGTAAAACCAATTCTACATTTTTTAAATGAAGAAATGAATAGGTATAGAAAGAAGCATGGTAGAGTTGAAAATACAGAAAATAAAAAGGAAGTTACAAATACATTGAGGGATGGAAATTGACCTCAATGTAAACTGTCCGATTCCAGCCCCCCGCCCTTAATTCCTCCACCCTCCCCTAACTAAAAAACCAAATCTATTTTATTTTTTAAATGAAGAAATGAATAGGTATGGAAGCATGGTAGAGTTGAAAATACAGAAAATAAAAAGAAAGTTACAAATACATTTGAGGGCTGGAAATTGACCTCATGTAAACTGTCCAATTCCAGAACCCCAGGCACAATTGGATATGAAACAACAAAATATATTCAAATTCTGAAATTACAAATAATGCTCTCCTAACTAAAACATAAGTATATCATCTAAATGAAACATAACTTAATTTGCAAACTCAACATGAAACAAGAAGCACAATTCTTCATGAAAAACATGAACTTACAGAAAATGAAAAATGAAAACCGAAGTAGATTCAAATTATCAAATTGTAAATAGCGTACCAAGTTAGAATCCTAAACAATTGTACATTCCAAGATCGAAAAACTAATGGGTAGATAGAGAGTCGAATTGCGGCCCTGAGAAAAAAAAAAGAAATGTACACACATTCATATTTGTCTAAGTTTAGTTCTTAATCAGGAACATATAAATGTGATACGAGAACTATAAACTTACCTATGTGCTTCTTTAGTTTGTTAAAAAATATGGTTTAAACATTTACATATATGTCCTTCCTGTTCAACAAAATTATATCCACAAAAAAAAAATCGACAAAATACTTTTAAGTTTACAAAAAAATCTTATTCTAAGCACGATATACGTGCTTAGATAGGAACACTGCCCATTCCGATCTAACTTCACCGATGTTAGCTTGAGAGTATGCACGAGGTAAATTTTTCATATGTGGACAATAAAGTGGTTGAACATGAGTTTGATTCAAAATAAATGATATGATGATATTTTAAAAATTGACGTACTTACGATATCTACAATAGAAGTACTCAATGACAAAATTATGTCATGCATGAACCGCATGACATTATACCCGCACTCTACTACACCTGATTGTTTGGGACACTGTGGATGCATATACAACAATATGCATGTATGTTAAAAGTAATAACTAATTTACAACTATCCCAACGGACAAATTTACATACCTTCACGACCTTTCAATTTGTTTTTTTTTGTACAATATATTGAATGACCTACAAAATAATATAGAATTGTTACCTACTTAAAGTAGTTGCATACAGAAAAAATAAATTAACGATATAAGTATGTCATACATTTCAAGTATTTCAAACATATCTTTTTCAATTTGGTTCTTCAAAGGGTCAATCCAAAACGCAGCACCCTTTGTGTGATCTACAATGACCAAACTCCAATGATTGCTACGAATATGTTTCAAACAGTATGACTTCATATTGAACTAGTCGTTTCAAACATGATTGACAGTGAAAAGATCATGATCATGCACTTACCCAGAGTTGTAAGGAAACATAACTGGTTGGTCATACTCTGCTCCAAGCAATCGAGCATTCAACAACTGTGTGCACGATTCTTTGTAGCTAAAAAAACTTACAGATCCGGCATCCAAGAACTTGTATAAATTCAAACTTCTGTCTTCATCCATAATTTGTAAAGGTACCTACAAGTGTAGTGGTAAACAAATTCAATAAAAAGGAAATACAATAAGTGGAAATGCAAAAAATATATATGCTTCTTTTACTGAATAATAAGCATATTAATAACAAATCTTATATCATGTACGGGTCGAGACATGTAGTACATGTTGGTTGCATTGATGAGAAATCTCTCAGCAACTTAATCATTACTCAACATTTCCTTCTCACGCCAAAGTCCTCAACAAGCGTGGTTATTTGAATAGGCAACCCCATATGCTCAACTAATCTTACCAAACATCAAAGGGCTACTAGAACACGCTAATATTCTGTGCTTAAGAGTGTGGGCGAATCCTTACTCAAACCCGCAGTCTCCTTGTAACACAAAGATTACAACTAGTGTTAGCATTAATTGATGTATGAAGTAGCAACGCAAGAAGACACATTACCTTCTCATTCCCGGTGATGACAAGATGTCATGGCCACATTAAGTGTGAACCCACTTCCTGTGACATTTTGATGAGTCATTTCTTCGTCGAGATGAGAATTGCACATTCACCATCCAAGACAACATTAATCGACACCTTCATGTTGTCACATACACTGTCTTCTTCTCATTACTTTGTTTCGATTTTGAAGCCGTCGGGGTGTGGAAATACTTTTTCTTCGTGACGTACTTTCCCACTCTCCGAACTATTCTCGATCGATCTTTCTGACTCAATGCTTGGGTTAGTACATTGTCACCACCTGATAAATCACGCGCCTTCTGATTGGATAATAGTTCGTCCTAACAAAGTAGGAAAAATGGAAATTATTAGTTGCGCAACAATGCAAAAAATGTTAGTAAACGTATCAATTACTTAGAATAAGATGGACAACGTCCTTCGTCTCTTTGTCTGCAAATTCTTTCTTACAATCCAAACGCGCATGTTTCCACATGACTGATCGATCAATTTGATTAGACGAAGAAGACACACACTATATAAAGAATAGATGTTATATAATATAACAAAAATATTAAAGAAATAGATCTTTACTACTAGAATAACCAAATATGATAAAAATCAACTCTTCAACCAGATTGGCATACCCCTTCCTAGATGTACGGTTGTTGTACTTATTTTCATTCTTTTTAGTTTTGTTGCTTTACTCTTTTTCTTTAGAAAAAATAAAATCAACTCAATGCATTTAGCATATGCAGGTAAGAAAGTGTAAACATAGTCTAAGAAATGGTTTGAATATGCATACTGACTTCAAAATCTTCCTTTAAGCGTGAAGCGAAAAATTCAACCCAATGGTCTTCATCGATGAATGAGTACTCAGTTGGTGGATATTTTAACTTCTACATCGTCCTTAAACGGTAGTATACGTCTTTATCAATCTGGACTTAAATCCACGAAAGCATACTCCTGCATTTTGAAGGACACTTTTCTTCGACTTTAGGTCAAGAACAAAGCCAGCCGACAATGTGAAAAATAGATCCGAAATATTCAATTTGATTCACTATAAATTTTATTATACTTAAAATGACTTAGAAGGATTCTTACGTCAATAAGTTCTAAGATCTTCACCATACCAGAACCATACCTTGTAACTTTTATCAATTCCATTGACATACAAATAATACCTAATTGTTGAGACATCCTTAAGTAAACGATTCCCGCAATTCAAACATGGACATCTAATTGAATTAGAACCTTTGGCATGACTTAAACCAAATTGAATGAACCTTTCGACTCCTAAATCATATTCTCTAGACATCATGTTTTTTGTCATCCATGACTTGTCCATTGTGTAACTGCATAAAAATTGAATCTTCTAAATTGGTCTCTAAACAAACCTGGTTACAAAAGAGATGGATAACAACTAAAGGTCCAGTGTTTGTCTAACAACTGTCTAATGTGTCTATTGTGTCATTCAAGTATTTGATGTGTTTCTAATAAGAAAAAAAAAAAAAGAACAAAGAGAAAACAAAACCAGTTACATACATTTTTTCAGAATCCGATTTACTACAACAATCATGTTTTTCATTGTAATCTAGACAATGGAATATGATAATTTCAAAATCATGACTACTTCTATGTGTACATACATTTTTTCACCTAAATTTGTTGTTTAGAGCCATGAGAGATTCAACATAATGGAATATTATTGTTACCTATAAACTTAAGCACTGTTATGTGAAGGAAAAAAGAGCAAGTAGATGAATTGAAATAGAAATGCATACACCAAATGCACCAGCAGTTTACAGAGTAAATATGATTCTAGGCTGCCACTTGGTTTCAATCATATATAAATCACAAAAGATGCTTACATTTAGTAAACATAGTTCATTGACATACTTATTGTTTTCGATAACCAAATGACATATTTTGCTATCTGTTTAATTGATCCGTGTGAAATAAAAAAAAACAATTCTTATCTTTAAATTAGTGATATAACTTAATGAAATCTATTAGACTTATCAATGTATTTTCAGTTAGCACCCCTCACAATGCAATACATGAATGACAGTTCAAATAGTAAACTCTAACAAATCACAAAACAAGTCTCCAAAATCTAAACTAAGTTAACAAATGCAAAGTCTTACTTCTTAAAAATGAACAATGTGGTATTTTGTGGCTCCTTGAATTTCAAACCAAGGAGTTACACATGATATGTCTCCTGACCACCTCATTGCTATAGAGTACACTTGAAGCTAGCAATGAAATTCACCTATGTACTTAATAATTCTTTATTGATATAGAGTAAACTCAATGCTAGCAATGTGATGATTCTATGGGCTCATGAGACCCTTTGTTGCTAAAGTAGAGTCAACACTAGCAACAAAGTAAATATATGCTCACATAGCAGCTATTCCGCAATGCTCAACTTAACTTTAGTTTCTAACACTCCCCCAAATGGCTTTAAACTAACCTATGTATGTCCAAGATACTTATTCAAATCATACTTATAACAAGGTTTTTGCAATACTACCAGCAACCATACATTAACTCCATTCAAGAAATGTTTTAGCTCTTACTTACTCATACTTTAACTAATCTCTTGCTATACTTACTCTTATTTTTATTAAATCTTAAACTTCAGCTAACCATTTGCTTAGATTTCAACTTGTAAATAACTGAAATCTCTTACTTTTCGCAATATCTTGTTTTACTTTTCTTTACTGAAAGCATTCTAGAAAACACTATTTACTTAGTCTTCTATTTAAACTTTATTTTGAACTTATGCTTGTACAAATCTTTAGACTTTTTTAACTATCTTACTAGTACTTAATTATACTTACTCACAAATTGAACAACTTCACAGAGAGAGAGAGAAATAGAAAAGGAACAGACGACTTATCGACAGAGGAGGTGAACACGGTTTGAAAGTTGAAGAGATTGCAACAGATTGGGACAGACACGTGGTTCACAACTCGAATGAAAGGGGCACGACTTATAGCTGATAGAGGAAAGGGGAGCTTGCTTGTATATATGGATCGTAATTAAAATAAGGAGTAATTTGTTCAAGTTTGTTTTTGTGTGTGCAATTGTCATAATAAAATATGCCACCGTAAAGTAAAGTTAAAGCATTAGATAGGGGAGGATCAATCCCAAGTCCCCCATAATTAAATTTGTTTGTATACTTTATATGACCCATTTAATTAATTAAGATATAGTGTCGTGATTAGCTAATTCTTTGAAAGTACTTACGAATTAACGTCAAAATTATATGACCATCAAAATCAAATTAATTGAACGAAAACAATTTCATATTAAAGGGAAAGAAAACTCTTATACCATGTTACACCAAAATGGTCATATATAGTATATATATAAGTTGCATAAACAATAATATATAAAGAGCACTTGCAAAAATAACAAAAAAAGTCACAAATATCCTCGTTACTAGTATACGTTTGATACACCTAATACTCTTTGATACACTCAATACATTTTGATAAACATATACGTGTCAGTTGAGCTAAGCTCATGTTGGCTAAGATTAACTTTATTGATATGTTGTAACAATATATTGTTGATATACTTGATAATGATACCTTAAGTTACATCATTCATATACTTAATAATACTCTAATAAACGGTATAAAATTTGAAAAAACAAAAATTACGTAGTAACTATATTAACCAACTAATACATATAATATAAGTATATCACAACACTGATATGTATATCAATTGAGACAAAGTAAAACCAAAACAAAATTAATTTTAAAAACAAAAAAAATCACGATTCAATTCAAAATACACCTCGAATAAAGTAAAAAAAAATCAAATGAAGTTAAATTACTTCGACCAACAACCATTATATTTCATATTGCAATTATTGTACTATTGATATTCTAAAATTAACATTAAGACAGAAAGAATAAATAATTTTTTTAGTATAAAAATAAACAAATAATACCAACCTGAGCTTAGCTCTGACACATGTATCTTCTTGTGGAAATTTTGTCATATTTGTATAAATTTAAAACTATCTATATGATATGTTGAGAGTGTGACCTTATTTAATTTCCCTTATATTAATATATATAGAAATGTAGGCAGAATTGAAATGATTAAAAAAAATGAAAAACTTACTAAAACTTTTGCTATATTTAAAAAATGGAACTTTTCACTATAGCAAAAATATTTGGAAATACAAATTTATATCCAATCGACTTTACTGGAAATACTACATTAATTAAAAAATGAGTAAGATATAATCAACTAATTAATTCCTTGTATAATAATAATTAAGCACCCTTTGTTTAAATTGAACTCTAAAGGAATGCTTTGAAACCAAATAATATACTCTTTTCCCAATCCCACATGTGGAAACAGCTTTCATCACTTACCTTGTTTTCAAAATGATTTAGACTCTCTAAGCTCTAAATCTACCTGTCCACAAAAGCACTTCTTTTTTTCACTTCACAACCCAAACAGTGAAGCTATCCATAATTTCTCGAAATTAAACAGAAATGATGGGGGGATACGTTGAAGGTGATTTTTAGGGATATGTTTAAAGTCACCTTTGAACTAAGGGAGAGAAGTGATGTAGAGAATAAGAGGAAGCACCCGAGTTAAAAAACAAAAATGATTAATAAAAAGACAAACAACTGGACCAAAAAAATATTTGGCTTTCGACTATGTAGAAGTCCGTCTCCCCCAAGAGTGAGGCTAAGTTTATTTTAATACTTAAACTTTCTCTATTTCCTATGTATGCCTTTTGACTTAAACATCAAAATCTATCTAATAAGTACGATAATGACGTGGATATCTTTATTTATCTTGCAAATCATATATTATTTAACAAATTATAAATTTATGGTTGATGCTATGTGAGAATGATGTGTGTTTTTCTCCACTTAAATTTTAACGTCAACCATACAAAATAGAAGATAAAAAATACCTCATTCAAACTCATGCTTTAAAAATCAATTCCTTAACTATGACTCTCGGTAAACAACATATTTGCTGGATTGCTTTTCTCTAAAGAAAATTGGGAATTGACAAAAAGAAAAAATATCGAAAAGTTTTTTTTTTTTTTTTTAATTACTATAATTTATATAGAATTGATTGAGAGGGAGAGAGCTTTGGGATGATTTAATGATAGGGAGAGTGCAACTGTCCACCTCTCCCAACCCCTACAAGAGTTATTAAATAATAAATATATATTTTTAAAAAATAGTAAAATATTAAAATTATTTATAAAATATAACGAATCAAATTGTTTATGATTTATTTAAATGTATATGCTAGGAATCATTTAGGTTATTGGTTGAATATAATGAATTGTTCATTTATTTACCAACCACAAATTAAATTAAGGCATAAGACCCAAGAACAAATATAGGTCCAAAATAATATTCCATAACATTTTGGGGTGATTTTAAAATTGATTATTTCAATGAATCACTCCAAACAAAAATCTTGAATTACTAAAAGTTTATTTTAATACATGATTTTAGGGTTGCTATATTATTAATTAAAAAATATTTACAAATATAGGAGAGATGTCAAATTTAAAATAGATATATATATTTTGGACCGCCAAAAAAGCCAAGAGGAATTTGGTATCTGTAATTGGTTTAATTTGAGGGTTCAATAGGACCATTTGTTGGATTTTGGTTGGACCCTTGATTTTGGTTTTAACTTCTATATCTTTTTTCAATTTTGATGGGCCAATTATATATATTAAATATTTAATTATACCTTGAAATTGGGCATTGATTTTTTTGGTTCAATCATGGAAATATTGTTTGGCCCTTTGCTTATGGGGGTTTTCAATATCTTTGAAATTTGATTGAACTGATGATGAATATAACACCCTCCCTGTGCAACAAAATTTAATTTGGCCTCTTCACTTTCACTTGCCAGCTTAGAATATATTGTTGGGTTGTTTATAGGTTTTTTCCTATCTTGCCTTACTTTTCTACCACTTTGGATGATGGATCAATGTTCATGTTGTGAGCAAGGTATTCAATCAAAATACGGTCATAAAACATGTAAGATTTTATAATTAAGTTAATTGTCAAGATGATAACATGTTGCTAAAAAAATGTATATATGTTTAAAAGTTTTAAATAATTTTTGAAAGGAAAAAAAAGGTTGAATAGTAAATAAATGGTTGGTACGGACATTTTAAAAAAGATTTAGCGATTGGATGAGAGTCAGGATCATATTCCTTACCTAACATTTATGGATTAGATGTAAAGGAAAGAAAATGGCATCTTCACTCTTTCTTCCAAAGAAAAAGAAGTAAAAAGGAAAAATCTCAATTCAACACGAGACAATTTATGAGGTCTATAAAATATTCCCAATCTTTCACCTTTTAAACAATACAAATATAAATTCAATAATAATTAATAATGACGTTAGTCTTTCTCTCTCTCTCTCTCTATATATATAATAATGATGATGATGATGTGAGTCTCATTTCTAATATATAAACATCTATAAATGAAAATCTATAATGTGAAAGCAAAAAAAAGGTTAGTAGAGCAGTTCGAGGTTTAATATTATTTTGTTTATTGTAGTTTTCATTGTTTTAGTATATTTAGTTTATATATTGTTAAGACGTTGGTTTTGATGTTTATATATAGTTTGAACTTTTTATTTGTTTTGATTAATGTATTTTTAGAACCTTCCTTGTTGTCCTTTAATTCTTGCGTTACTATTTTCTAGTACAATCAAAGTGGAGATGTTTGGACTACAACTCCTATTTAATCACTATAATATGATTCGTATGCTAATTAGATATAAGTTAAAAGAAGCATTTTTAAATATGATATAATGAACCAAAATATTTACACATAATATACCAAAATTTTAGATCATATCCATCATAACATTTACACATACTTTTATCAATGTCTATAAATGCACTTTATAACACTGATCAAATGTTGCTAGTATTTATTAGTAACAAAATATAAAATCTTACTATACTTTGTAAATATTTCTAATATCGACTTATAGTTTTTAACGACTTTGTTAAATTTAAGCTATATAATTATATTTTGTGGAAATTTGAGGCATGTATATATTGGCACGAGTTTTTTTTTTTTTTTTAATACGTTAAAGTCTTAATGTGACTATTACTACAATATGGTCTATGGTTCTTGTCCTATTCTATTTTTAATTTTTAATAAGGAGTTTGAGATTACATTATATTCTTTTTTAATAAAGAACATTATATTATATTTCTATCCCTATGTTTAAGATGATAATATATATACAAACATAAACAAGCACACAGGATGTGTGACATTTTTTAATAGAATAACTACTTTTTTCTAGTCTTCAAGTTTGAAAACCTGATTTTGTTTCATAAGTTTTAAAAATAGACATTTTTAGTCTGTAGATTTATAACAATAGATATATTTGATCTTCAAGTTTTCAAAATGTATATTTTTTTAGTGGAAGAATTTTTAAAACTAGGTTTATAAGGTCCTAAAATATTTCATATATTTGAATTTTAAAAATAATTATATGATATATAAAATTGGAAAAATATAGTTTTAGAGAGGATATGCTTTTTTTTTTAGTTATTTTTCTAATTTAAAATGTCATATAATTATTTAAAATAAAAATCTAAACTTATTTGAGGGGTCTTTTAAACTTATTTTTTAAAACTTAGAGAGATAAAAGAAGGTACATCTTGAAAACTCATAGACCAGATGAGTCTACTCTTATAAAAGACTAAAAAAAATCTATTTTTAAAACTCAAAGACTAAATACACGTATTCATCTAAACCTAGAAAATGTAATTTTTTTTCTATTTTTTAATCTATACATAAGAGTTTGAAAATCCCAAATTTTATTTTAGGTTAATTGATAAAATAAGTATATGAAGACTTTTAATTATATATTTCAACTTTGAAAAACTTCATTCAAATCTTGATATGGGAGGACTTTTTAGAAAACAATTGTTAAAAGTTTTTATCATTAAAGTTTATTGACAAAAAAGTAGGTTATGTGTTGCTTATATAAATAAATGTAAACGAATTATCGTAAATTTGGGAGTTAAAATACGGATGAATGGAAGACCAAAAAAGTTTTGAGCATGGAGTTAAAGAAAAAAGACGATATCATCATTTACATATACATCATGTATGTCATGCTTTTATGCTTTTTCATATAACGTGTGTTTCGATCTATGTCTTTATGCTTTTTCTTATAACGTGTGTTTCGATCTATTCACATAAATAGAATCAAACTTTTTCACATGAATCTACGTACCAAAACCTATCCGAAGCTTTAAAGAGCTTATAAAATTATTTTTAAAGTCTGGTGGTATAATGGAAACCTATCCTATGCCTTAAAGGATATTTTTTTTTAATAATATGACATTTGTTACGATTTTTTAAATCTTATTACATAAATTTTATTTTAATGAGATGAATAGAACATAAATTATGTTAGCAAATTAAATTAGACATGAAAGCTTCTGGTGAGTTGGGTTAAACTTGATATTATGTTGACATTGACACATACTCAACAGGGGAGAGTAAGAAACTTCAATCTTCAATCATTTATTACGATAATAATTGTTGGCCCATCTCTACAATTGTTAATTACTATTTAAGTATTTTTAAATTGAACTAAAAAATTTTTTTTAGAAAAACTTTTTGGTTTGTTGGATTGTATTTGAAAATATGTAGTTATTAGGACAAAAATTCATTGGTTGAGGGGGGGAACTAAATCAAGTTTATATTTTACACTATTTTGAAGTAATTTCAGGGTGTAGCGTAAGGATAGAAGATCAATAACGTAGAGAATTCAAATAAAAAATTGCGTTAAAATCAAATCACAACAATTGAAAACCAATTGAGTTATGCTTGTTCACTTCTTTTCGTTTTTTTAGTAGAAGGCTAGGGCTTGAGTGAAAAATACTCTTAATAATAATAGTAGAGTAAGAAAATCAATTCTTCAAAATGTTTACAATTTTCTTTCTTTCTTGAGTTTTTGCATTCATTGTCTAAAGATGGTAATTGCTTGGTGGGAGAGATTCAACCTCCAACCTTAGAGGGTGTATATAAAACGATAATTGGTATTTTATTTATTGAAGAAATATTGAGTTGAAAATAATTTTGCATAATATTCTAAATTTTTTTCCCAAATTTTTTATCTTAAAGTAAGTCAATATTAGAGATAAAAGAACTTAGTTCAACTGAATTTATATGTATCAAAGACTAAGGGTGTGTTTAGGCCCCATATTCTCATTGTATAGGCTTGCGTTATAATAACCTTAACCCGCCTGTGTTATGGAAACCCTAGTTTTAGGGTTTTCATTCTTTCGTTTTTACCCCTTAATCCATTGTGTTCCCTTCTCAATCGTTACCGACTTCATACGATTTTCTCCCTCTCAACTCGTCTTCATCCCTTCTCAATCGTTACCGACTTCGTACGATTTTCTCCCTCTCAACTCGTCTTCATCCCTTCTCCACTCGTCTTCAGTTTCTCCTCAACACCCACTTCATCATTTCCTCAACATGTTTCATCCTTTCCCAATATCCAAACGAAATCATCCCGACGTCTCTTGAATCCTCTTCACCCACGCTGATTTGAGTTTAATGGTCGGTAAAAATAAATCCCCATTTTTTCCTCAACTTATTTTCAACCTATTTCGGTTGTTCTTTGGCCTTTGTTTTCTTATGGGTAAAAAAACCTCTCTTCGTGTAATTTCGTTTCTCTCGTACTCTTAGCCCTCCAACCTTTCGCATTTCCTCCGAAACAAATGGGTCTCTGTTGCTGGGTTTACACTTTGCCTCTGAAACTCAACCATTTGCATGTTCACCAGTTATTTAGGTGAACATATAATTCCAACTCGGTTTACCCTTCCACTTCCCCTTACCACTTGGACTCCCATTTGTCGATCAAGTATTTTTTTTTTCGCATTGATTTGGACACTTGCTACACTATCCTTACTATCATTTTGTGCATATGGGATATTCGAGCAAGATAAGGTTTGAGGTAAGTGGTTCAATTTCATGTTTCTATCAAAGCAGATAATGAGGACTACATTTATATACCTAGTCTGAATAACTATTTTTGATTAGTTTTGTTTCTTACTTCAATTTACTTCCATATTTGTACATATTTGGGCATCTTGATTAGAAACTACAATGTTGATTTTGGTTTTCTTTGTTTTTGATTAGTTTTGTTTGTTTCAATTAAACTTTTTTACAATTTCTAGCATTCTGAACATTGCATTCTCAGGCATTTTTTTGTAATTGGTGCCTCAAATATGTTGTCATATTTATTTCTTTTGTCATTTGAGTCCTCCATATTTACAGTTCCAATATATTTGCAATTAAGATGTCTACTGAATTTGGTTTGCTGTGAAGTTCGTTCTCTTTATTGGCATGTAACTCTCATCCATCCATAACACTGTAATGTCTTTGTTCAATCATTTCGTTCTGCCTTGGTTATATGCATTTGTCTATTCATAGCTTTTTTTGTCCTTAATATGGTACGTTTTGACTCTATATCCTCATCTTTTTGTTCGCATCTGTCATTTGCAGATATTATCTTCTTTTATTTTTTTGATTTTGGTCAATAAAGGCATAATTTATTGACCATCTATCCCTCTATATATACCTCTTCATTTGCTGTATTTTATTAGGTGTTGTTTTCCTCTTTTTCCATCATGCTTCCTCCTCTGTTCCTTCTTGATTTGGCTAAGTTCATTTTATTTTCTTCTTTTCAAGGTCTATCCATCCTTGTATGTTCATTGTCCATATCTATGTTAACAATAATGTGTGTGTCTGCCCTTACTTTTCAGTTCTCTATTCTGTCTAAGGCATAGTATGAGCCATGACTTTCTTTATTTATGCAATGATATATCATCTTATACACTGACATTTCATACTATTTATGTTTGCTTTTCATGCCACCTCATGTTTACTGTCCATATCAATTTTATTGGTTGTTCATGTTGTATGATTGTTTGCATTTTCAACCCCATATATACTTCGCTGCATATCCCATTGATGCATAATTTTTATTAATGTTTCTACTTCTAGATCCAGTTCATTACATCGAACGAATTTAGTTCCTCTGAGGCACAACGTTTTTTTAAATAAAACGGCCACATTTTCTCATTCATTTTAACTATTGTTGTTTTTTCATTTGAACATCGACATTCCTCCAAATTTTACGATACGTAATCGTTACACTTCATCCCTTTAGTCTTTTTACTGCTACTTGTGTTTAGGTCGAGACTGATTTTCTTACTTTCTTTTCAAGATATCT
Source organism: Cucumis sativus (assembly GCF_000004075.3). NCBI lineage: Eukaryota > Viridiplantae > Streptophyta > Magnoliopsida > Cucurbitales > Cucurbitaceae > Cucumis > Cucumis sativus. The sequence continues at coordinate 24,461,567 of NC_026657.2, forward strand.
GACTTCATACTTCCATTGGCATTGACACTTTATAGTACCTTTTTTTCATTTCTTTTCTTAAGATTTTTAGCCGTATAGTTTAATGTATTCAAACATTATTAACCATCTTGGTTCTTAATTAATTATGTGATTTTCGTCTTTTACTATTCTATGTTTTTTTCCGCTTACAAATTACTTTATTTATACTTTCAATTCTACGACTTCTATATTTCGTTTCCATAGGTTTCATATTTTTTGTTCAATTCCGCAAACGTTCAATTTCCAATAAAATGCTCATCGCTAGATTGTAACCATAATGTGCTCGGGTATTTCATAAAACACCTAAAGGCAACTTCATATTTCATAAAACGTAGGAAGTCACACTATTTTTTTGAATTGAATTACAGCGGACCATTAATTTTGAATAAAATATGAGTTTATGGTTGTCACAAACATTATTAACCATTTTTTAGCACATGCATATTGATTTTAAAAAAATGGACAACTGCTTTTTTCCATATTAGCAACGATTTTCAAACTCAACATGAATTTGGAAAAACATTTTGGTCACGCACATTACATGGGTATATTAGAAACATTTTGGTCACACATAAGCTCATTTTACTTAACTACATTTTACAAGTAAAAAAAAGGTATTGTGTTCTAATATCATTGTAGGTGTAATAGCATAGAAAAGTAGATCGTTAGGTTCGTAGTCGCTAACCTCAAATGGCGTATGAAAACATGCACACTATAATAGTTGTCTTCACATCCACCCATAATCAGTTAGTACTGCTATTAAAGGCACTAATGAACGACAGTAAGTGGGTGACATCTACAACATACGAAATTAGGCATCAAATTAGACAGCTTGCGTACTTCCATATGATCCACTCCTCCAACCTCATTTGTCGTCAAAGTACTAGAATGGACATGTGAACTTTTGCCATTCTATGTCACTTACTGAGGACAACTGTTGGTCTGACGTCGACGAAAATCGTCGATGTGAAGAGATGGTCGTAATGTTTCTACATATATTGACGCACAATGTGAATAATAAAGTCATCCAACGGGACTTCATGTGATCGAGGGAAACTATTTTCCGTCACTTTACCCTCGTGTTGTTGGTTGTGTTACAACTGCACAATGAGTTGTTGAAGAAACCACAATCAGTAACTAAAACATGCACCGATACATGATGGAGGTGCTTCGAGGTTCGCATATTCTTCAATTTCGTTACTTATGAATCACGAAGTCCAACTATTTGACTGCACTATGTTTCAATATGCTGAACTGCCTTGGAGCACTGGATGGGACGTACATCAAGGTGAATGTGCCACAAGACGATAGGCCTAGATATAGAACACGTAAGGAGGAAGTTGCCACAAACATCCTTGGTGTGTGTGACACGAAAGGTAACTTCATGTTTGTCTTGGTTGGCTAGGAAGGGTTCGTAGCTGATTCGCCCATTCTTAGAGATGCTATTGCACGACCAAACGACCTGTAGATTCCTAAGGGTAATAAAAAATTGTATGCCTCCAACAACTATTACCTACTACGTAAATCAAATTAGTTAGATCTGACGCATTCATAACAAGTTATTACTATCTATGCCATGCGGGGTATCCCAACATGAAGGAATTTATGTCTCCCTATAGAGAACAAACATACCACTTGTAAGAGTGGCAATGAGCGGAAAATGCACCTACCATTGCGAAAGAACACTTCAACACGAAAACATTCCTGAGCACGAAATGTTATTGAAGGGGCGTTTTGTGTGTTGAAGGGTTGATGGGTAATACTTCACGACAAGTCGTACTACCCCGTGCAAGTTCAATGTCGAACCATTCTAGCATGTTGCCTACTACACAATCTCATCAATCGCGAGATGATGAATGTCAATTTTGTTGGCGACGTGGATGAGGGAGACTCCACCTAAGCCACGACCGGAGGTGACGACATTCAATTCATTGAGAACTCAAACGAATGGACGCAATAGAGGGATGATTTGGCCGTTGAGATGTTCAATCAATAGCAGTTGCGTAATCAATAGACTATGTATCAATTTAGTATTCTTGTATTTTTTTTAAGTTGGTATTAGGTGCGTCTTCTTGTATAGTTTAATGTATGCATGCATGAATAAAATGAATGTAATTGTCTCCTTTCACGCAATAGACGCTATAAATTGATTAAAATTTTTTTTTTCCTTTGTATGTATTGAAGTTACTGATTTCTATGTCGTCATTTTAATTGTTAGTATGGCAAGTTCGTCACGTGCACCTAAGCATGTGTGGGTGAAGGAGGAGGAGGAAACCCTCGTGGAGTGTATGGTGGAGTTGATGTCTGCTGGTGGATGGAAGTCTGACAATGGCACGTTCAGATCGAGCATCTGACATAACTTCTTTGAATGATGGCGGCGAAGTTGCCGAAATTCAATGTTCATGTGATTACAGTTATTGACTGTCACATAAAGACGTTGAAGCGCTCATACCAGGCAATCGCAGAAATGCGCAGCCCGTCCTGCAGCGGGTTCGGTTGGAATGACGAGGCCAAGTGCATTGCTGTTGAGAAGAAATTGTTTGACAGCTGGGTCAGGATATGCAAAAAGTATAACTGTACACTGATATAATTTTACTTCAATATGAAACAAGTCTTTTTTTTTTTACATCATGCAGAGTCATCCTGCAGCCAAGGGCCTGCTGAATAAGTCACTTTCATATCACGACAAATTGTCGTATGTCTTTGAAAAAGATAGGGCAACAGAAGCTTGTGCGAATACCTTTGCCGACATTGGATCGAACATTCCTAGCGGGTTCGAGGAATTTGCACACGTGGTCTGGATGATATAAAAATTACTATTATGTCCAGCCATGAGTTTAACATTTCTCCCGACGACATCATATGACCTAGTTAAGGAAGCGATTGTAGAATGTGTTTAAACAGCTCAAAGCAAAAGCGGGGAGAGAAGAATTCAGAAACAGTCGATGTTATTAAGGATGCCATGGCTTGCTAGAACAACCAGTTGAGGCTCATTGCAGAGTGATCGTGGTTAGCACTTGGGGATGAAAACAATGCCCGTAGGGAGGTCGTTCGAGCATTACGTGTCATACCTGAGCTCACTAGGTTGGAAAGGGCGCAATGCAATTGAATACTGATGAACAACTTAGTCGACATGAAAGGCTTTCTCTAATTAGTAGACGACGAGAAGCTTGACTATTGCACGGTGATCCTACAAGGTATTAGCTGATTCTTTCTTTTACTTCCACGGACTACTGCTAATGTTTTTTTTTTAATGATTCTACGTGTTAATTGTTTTTCTTTTATGTTTGTAATGATATTGCATCCATGTTTTTAGTTCTATTCATATTCGTATTAAATGCAACATAATTTATTTATTTATTTTATATATATTTGCACTCATTTTTCCACTTTTACGTGCTGCATCGCAAAAAATAATTGAAACGTAACAACTAATCGACAACATGTTCAATATGGACATTACCAATCCACAAATTAAGTCAATTGCTTCCGGCAATGTTAGACAATTTGGTAAATAAAAATTTACTTTGACTATTGGATTTTAAATATGAATTTGATAAAAAAAAATTAACTAAAAAAAGATAAATCTATCACATTACTACCAACATAACCCTTCCCCCAAACACATCTTATCATAAAACTATCATAACACTACCTAAACAACATTTCCCCCAAACACATCTTATCATAACACTATCATAACCCTACTCATATAACCCTTCCCTCAAACACCTCTTATCATAAACTAGTTTTATCATAACCCTAACCCTTCCTCCAAACACACTCTAAAAGATTTGTAGTTCAAATTTTCTATCCAGCTATACTAAATAAAATTAACCTTGATTTTCAAGCAGGATTACCATTTGAAATCCATTTCAATAGGAAAAAAGAGTTAATATAGTTTCTATGCTTATTTTAGTCGACGTGTTCAATAAATTTTAAATTTAACTTTTATTGCTAGTTTAGTGTTATTTTTTATCCATTAACATTTTTTGCTATAAATTTTAAAAATTATCTTCTCATGAGTCATGGTATTATAATAGTAATAATAATAAGGTTAAATTATGAAAATTATTGTTATCGAAAACTTTCAAAAGTTTAAAAAATACCCTACATTCAAGACATTTTAAGAAATTACGCATAACTTAATAAAAGCTCAAAATTATCCGTCACCCTGACATATTTGAAGCATATTGTTAATTCTTGGTGACAAAAACAACTTAAACCATCAACATGGTGATGGATTTGTTTGAAATTCTTTCTAAAAGATGTTTGAAATTCTTTTAAGTTAAAAAAGAACCAATTTTGAAACAAATTATAGATGCTCTCGTATTTCTCTTAATTTTTTAATTCACAAATTATTTTCAACAACCAAAATAAATAGCAAAACATTTAAGTTCTAACATAAAGTTGTACAAAATTCAAAATCATAATATCTTTTCAAAACATACCAAGATGATAAATAGTTAGATTAAAAAAGTATTTAGTGTTGAATCCAAAATACAATATTTAAAAGAATTTTTGAACTAAAACTTTAAGACTTGAGAAACATTTTTTAGACAAAGTTCCATAAAGTTCAAAGCCATTTTATAATTTAGTATAATAATAATTATTTAACTAACCTTGGACTAAATTTAATATTTATTGAAAAAAAAACTCAGTTATACAATTAAAAAAGTATAAGAATAAAAAATAAATAGTACCAGAACAATATTTCTCTTTGAAAGAAAACAATATTTTAAATGAAAAATTATGGTTGAAAAGAAAGAAAATAAACAATTAAAAAAAGAAAAGGGCAAAAATGAATCCCACGAGAAATAAAAAAATTAATGAATGAATAAAAAAAAGGTTACATATAATTGGTGTAGGGACGTATTGAAGACTGTGAAGTGCAACAGAGTGGAACGAAAAAGAAGAGGAGAGTGAAGGAAAAAGAAGAAAGAAATTCCCTTCATTCCACTTCAATTCATACTTGTTGAAACCAAAGTCGTAACACCAATTTTGATTTTGTGTGCACACCTTTGCTACCTAAAATATACACTTTTTTTTTTTTATTTTTTGTGGTCAAATTTAGTGTTCCTTTAATCCCCTCTGCGCATTCTTCTATATAAACCAAACGCCATTTTTGGGCAAACCAACCTTCACTCCTTTTCTTCTCTCCCATTGACGAACAGGGACAGTAATTTCTCACTATCGACTTTGAGGCTCTCTCATTTTTCCCTCACAACCCTTCAATGTAATGTTTTAACCCTTTTTCTGTTTTTTTTTCTCCTTGTTCATACGCTCGCCTTTTCTTTCTCTTTTCATGTTTTTTATGAATTTTCTTGAAATGGGGTTTTGATAACTTTGTTCAGTAATGTTGGAGTTCTGGGTTTTGTTTGTTTTTCAGTTTCCATCAGAAAGATCTCGAAGTGGTCAGTTCATAATTTTGACATTTTCTAACCTTGCAGATTTTCAAGAAAACAACAAAATATTAGGAAGTTTGAGCACTTTTTTATAGCTAAAATTATAGATGGAAGGAAATATTTGGATTTAGCCTATTTTGTTGGTCGTTTTGTGTAAGATAGAGAGAGATACACGTTTCCTTATTTTGTCTCTTTGTGATTTGGCAAATGGCAGCTTTCTTTTCTATCTTGCATTGCTTCACTGACTTGTAGACATTAGTTTATGTCTGATACTGTGGTGAAACTGAAAGCAAGTGGGGGTCTGGACCTCCTTTCCTTTCTTTTTTTTTTTTTTTTTTTTTTCATTTTAAAATGAACTTCTTATTATATTGGACATTAATTCTAGTTGAGCTACATGAGTTTTTTGTTACACAATCCTGGCTTATAGAAATAGTACTTCTCTGCTTGTATTAAAATATTTGGGTTCCTTTTCTGAGGATTTCTTTTCATCCCAAAGGGTGTGAAACTGTATGATCTGATGGATTTCAGTTCAGGCATATCATTTGCTTATTTTTCTTGATCTGGCTTTTTGAAATTTGTTCCTTTGTCATTGTGAATTTCCACCCCCCATCTTTTCATATGAATTGGTGAATGGTCCTAGCATTGAAGCAAACACCAACTTGTTTGTATAGTAAATTCTGAACCTGGAAGAACACCAAAAGTTACTAAGAGATTATTTCTTTTCTATATTATTGATTTAATATAAATACGATAGTAACCTTCAATTGGATAAATTTTCAGGTTTTTGTGATCAAAAGCCTTGCTTTATACACTACAGAAGAAGACGTGTGACTGTATTTATTGAGTTATGGTTGCAGTAAATTTGCTTGGTTTTACTGGATAGATGGCAGCTCTTTATGCTGTACTACTTTCTACACAACTTGTGCTGTTCCTTCTTTATTTTTTACTGTTAATTTTTTCTTCGAGCTTATTTTATTGGAATTACTTGGTATATAATTTCTATTTTCTTGATGGTGTACAAAGGGTATCGGTTGGTTTGATATTGACATGTGTTTGTCCAACAGCCAAGAAACTTGTGACGAAGTTATATGTTCGATAGTTTCATTCGTTCAATGCTGTTTTTTACTACTTCCTATGGAATCATGAATCTGCAAAAAGTAAAGATGCAAATGCTTTCAAAATTTCTACTCTATAACTGGGTAGAAGAGCACGAGTTTCTCAAAAATGTTTCTTGTATGCATATTTTCTTTCTCCCATCTTTCTGATGAATTATTCTTGTTTTTCCAGAGGCTGGAGACAGAAGAGAAAGAGATAATACATGGAGGACGTCACAGGAAAAAGTTTGGAATGCCAGAAGATTATGGATGGGAAGGTGACTAATGGGAATGGTCGAGAGAAGGTCATTCCTTCTTGTTGCTTGAAGGCTAAGACTTCAGACCCCGAGCTTGAGGCTCAATGCCATTCAACTGTTGTTTCAGGCTGGTTTTCAGAATTTCAGTCTGGCTCTGGTAATTCTCCATTTCTTTAATTTCTTTAATATTTTTACACACTGGCTAATTAACACCACTTGCACATGTTTTTTTTCCCTTTTCCTTTTTTTGTAGATAAAGCATGCAAGAAACTTTATTTCAACAACCCAATGTGGCCAGGTGAGTGCTTTTCTTATGTTTGTTATCAAGTGTCTCATTTTCATGTTGTGGTATCTTTCATTTTGGAAAAGGAATTGAAATTTCACAAAAAAAAGTTCGTGACATTTTTCCAACATCGAATAACTTTCTTAACATACATTAGTCATTACACAAGTGAGTGACACATCAAATTTCTGCATTTCACAAGCTGATATTATTTATGAACCCTTTCAGGAGAAGCACATGCTCTGGAAGTAGAGAATATACTATTTAAAGGAAAGTCGGAGTACCAGGAAGTTATGGTTTTTGAGGTAAGACAGTTAGAGCCGCTATTTTTTCTCTTCAAATTGTTTGGTTGGTCTCTTGATCAATATTTGATTTGTTTGTATTTATTGTCTACAGTCTGCATCATACGGGAAAGTCCTTGTACTTGATGGCATTGTTCAACTGACAGAGAAAGATGAATGTGCCTACCAAGAAATGATAGCACATCTTCCTCTTTGTTCAATCCCATCTCCAAAATCCGTTAGTCCTCTAAAACAACTTGATTCTGCACCAATCCCATCACTTAATAGGAAATTTTGTTTTCTCCTCCAACTTCGACACTATTTTAATAGGCAGAATTGCATTATATAGGTTCTAGTTGTTGGCGGAGGTGATGGGGGAGTTCTCAGGGAAATTTCCCGCCATGACTCAGTGGAGCATATTGACATTTGTGAGATAGATCAGATGGTCATTGATGTATGTACTTTGAGCACTGTTCATTAGACCACGTATTGCAAATTGTATAATATGTTCATTTTCATGTAACTTGCTGCGTATGTTTTGGAAGTTTTACTGTAATGTAATGGCTTGTTAATCTGCGTTCTTGAATGCTAGGTATCAAAAAAGTGTTTTCCCCAACTGGCTGTTGGATTTGAGGACCCCCGTGTCCACCTTCATGTTGGTGATGGTACGTGGAAAGTCAAGTCATCATGTTTCTTATTTGTTACTTATGCTGTTTCCTGTATAATTTGTTTGATCTTTGTAATATCAGCTGTTGAATTCCTTCGGAATGGAAAGCAAGGGAAGTATGATGCCATCATTGTTGATTCATCTGATCCTGTTGGTAAGTTTTTGAATTACATCAAATACGAGGATAAAAAGAAATGGTGCAATAGCTTTACAAGCTACATGCATATCTTTTAGAATAACAAATACAACATTAAATCGGGGTGTCTGATGCCGTAGGTCCTGCACAAGAGCTGGTCGAGATGCCATTTTTTCGGATGATAGCCCAAGCACTACGACCCGGTGGTGTTCTCTGTAACATGGCAGAAAGCATGTGGCTGCATACACATCTCATTCAGGATATGATATCGATTTGTCGCCAAACATTCAAGGATGTTCACTATGCATGGACCAGTGTTCCAACATATCCAAGTGGTGTCATTGGGTTTCTGCTCTGTTCAACTGAAGGGCCAAAAGTTGATTTCAGTAATCCTGTGAATCCTATCGAGAATGTAGGACATCCCAAGTCCAAAAGAGAACTCAAGTTCTACAATTCTGAGGTAACAACACAGAAAACTCTCTAACATTTGACATTGTGGATTGAATAACCGACACAATTTGCTCTATATGTTCCAAATTCGATACAATTGTTGGTGTTAAAGATGATATGATACACATTTTGTGTCGATGGTAATAATGATTGGCATGCTAACAGATGCACTCGGCTGCTTTTGCGCTGCCATCGTTTCTGAAAAGGGAGGTGCAGGCCCTTAACGATGCTCCAGCTTCGGGTAAAAATGGATGCATTTCATCGTAAGAAGGCAATGTTTGAAATGGTTATTCCCCAAGTTGGAGATGGACATTTTTCAGTGTATACATAGAAGTATTGGAGTGGTTGAGATGTCTCTAGTGTGTGTACTGAGGGCATTGTTAATGGCTACTATTTAGTAATTCAGGGTTATTACTAGGGAAATGTTTGGGCTTTTTTGTTGCTTTTTTCATGGGTGATTGGTATGCCAATTAACTGATAAATAAAGAAAGATATATGAAATCGTATCCCAATTAATAAAAAAAAAATATATGGGAGATTTATATAACATTGGGATTTTTGCTACAAAGAATCAATGATTTCGGGTGTTTGGTTCTTATAATAATTGATGTTTGATTTATAGATTCATCCACGACTTGTGAGTAAATGTGTTTCCAATAAATGGTTCCCACTCTGTCATCTTAATTTTCTTATTAATTAAAATGATTGCACACTTAATAAAGATGATATTAACACAATCCTTCCCATTTCTACTGATCATTTTTACTGTTTTGGAGTATCAATTATTGATTCTCAACCTCAATTCTCTATTTCAGCAACAAAAATACTTTGTTAACAACAGTGTTTTATATCTATTTGGTGCTCTATATAGAATATATATACATAACTTTACCGAATAGTAATTACCAATGATGTCAAGGGACAATAAGCATATAACCCTTTCAATATATAAAATATACAGTCATCTACTCGTTTCTTTGGATCATGTTTACTCGTTGAACTAAATATGGTTCCACTTTCTCATCTCCATTCACTCTTTCTTGTTAATTTAATTTTGACTTCAAATTCATAATCCACATATTCATAATTATGGTTAATGACTTGTTATCTAATATATGCTTGAATATTTTAATTTTATTATTGTTTCTATTTATATATTCTAAATACTCGGTCATATTTATATATGTTTGAAATTGAGATATAAGTTTCACATGCTTTATGTATATATATTTGAAATTGAGAAATAAATTTCGCATACTCTGCCATGTATACATATTAGTTATATAGCTGAAAGTTCAAAAATAAAAAAACTTCTAACGAGGCACTTGTCAAAGGATAATATTTGGCTCCATCCGAAGATGTATCTTCTTTATGGGTTATTTTCTCCTAAGCCAAATAATAATTAAAATATCTTTTGTTTGAGTGAAGAAAATCTCACATTGGTTAGGAAAGGAAGTAATCATGGTATATAAGTATGATTAACTATCTTATCAAAAGCAAAGTCATGAAGGTATATATCCAAAATGGATAATATCATACAATTGTGGAGATATTTGAAATGTTCGTTATCCTAACAAGTGGTATCAAAGGGTTGGTTTAGGCCCAATTGTGTGCATGAAATCATTGTTTGTGTTCCATCAAGTGTGATTTGTGCTTATGTTCGACTGAGCAAGTGACCCAATATGAACGAGAGGTACCTTAGCATTTAGAGTACAAGCTCTCATGGTAGGAGTGAAACAAATTTGTACGATATAATTTATTCGAGTGGAAGCTTAAAGTGGTAATTTGTTCGAATGGAGGATTGTTAGAAGTGCAAACAAAATCTCACGTAAGTGTGGACAATTATCTCTATTGGTATGAAGTCTTTGTCTTAAATTAGTTTATAAAATAGGAACGCAAACATAAAGTTCAAGAAAGATTAAACTTTAACTTAACTATTTGTCTCCCACTTGTATGATATTGTGGATCAATAGCCTTGAGAGCGAAGGCTTCCATTTGGGTTTGTGTCTTGAGAGTACATTGGGACAAAGGAATTTCAGAGATACAGAAAGATTTTCCATTGCCCAATTCAGTAGTTGCTCTCCAAACAAATCACCTTTTCCAAAAGTGTTAATCGTTGTCCTAGTTCCATTGCTCTCGCTAAATGTCAATCCCATACCTTTTTTGAACAATAGCATCTGCTCAATAGGCTCCCCCTCTCGAATAATATACCTTTGCTCTGCGAAAACCATTGGCTTCATATCCTTCATCATCTCTTCTATCTTCTCCTCTTCAAATTCTTTAAGCATTGGAATCTGCCAATGAAACATGGATCAAGGTTGTTTGTTTCTATTCTACCAATTTACTTCACAAATGTACCAAGCAAAACTCACCCTCCTTAGGATATCCCAGCAAAGTTCTTTCTTTATCTCCTCAATGAATGGAGATGGAAACACGTCCAGCAGTGTTTTCAAATTGACATCATTTTTCCACTCAAACTTGTCTCTCACAAACTCTTTTGAGTTCCTTCTTCTTCTGGAATTTATAATAATCTATCCAGAAATCTATTTCAACATCTTTCTTTTGCATCGTCCTCCGTTTCTCTTCTGATCTTAAAGTTGAGGACTGCAGATATACCTGTTTTATGATGCACCCGTTTCCTTGTTACTAATTTGGAAAAGGAGAGTTGACATATTGGATGAGAAGATCTTTAACAAACCTGCAAATTGTCGATAAGATAAACAACTAGAAGTATCCCAACAATGGTAATGAGAGCCGCAAAAATGTTTTCGGATGAATTGCTACTTGGAGTCAGGTTTGACCCAAATGAGCTGCAAATTGCATTTGATCAAACATGAGATCATACTACCACATTTCATTATCTTCTAAACTAGGAAGTTATTTGTACCATATGAGAGTTTTGGAAGTTGAGAAGTGATCTCGTAATTTCAACCAACAAGATTTCATTAGAGTTATCATTTAAAAATGCTATCTTCGAAAGTTACTTCAAACATACTCGAGAATATCATAACCAGCATGGCTTGGCGGTGGTCTCGTGGGGAGGGGGTGAGGTTCGAAGTTGAGAAAACTTAACATATCAACATAATCTAAAACTTGGATCTTCAAGTCTAATTTTCTTCTCCCCCAATTTGCTCAGACTACGTTTGATGAAGACCAACACATATAAAGGAAAAAAATGAAATGTGATCATTGAGCTTGTAAACTCAGACGACCATTTGATCTAGTTTTACGTTGAGTTGAAGCCTATTATCCTCATATAAATCATAAACTCACACCAATAGTTGTTGACTAAGGTAATAGCCATTTAAAATGAAGAACAAATAGAGATGTGTTGAAAGGAAGAGCTTCAAACCTTAATGCACGTAGTCCCCAAGAGAAGCAGTATAATAACTATTGAAAAGAGAGACAACGAGTTCACACCAATGTACGTGGAAACCCGAGTACCGGGAGAAAAACCACGATTGTTTGTTGTTATTATATTCTAATGAATAAAACAATAGGTACATGGGAGAATAAATAGAGTACACAATGGAATAAAAAAGGAAAAGATTTAGGAAAATAAGGAATACATTCCCATAATCTTTCCATAATTATTCTAGGATTCTAACAAGGAAAAAGCCTAGAAAAAAAGGAAAGAATTCCAACACTCCCCCTCAAGTTGGGACGTAAATATCAATGAGGCCCAACTTGCTAACGCAGAAGTCGAAGTTTGGTCTGAGAAGCCCTTTGGTAAGAACATCAGCAACCTGTTGACTCGAAGGGATGTACGGAATGCATATGCTCCCACTGTCAAGTTTTTCTTTGATAAAATGTCGATCAATCTCAACATGTTTAGTTCTATCATGTTGAACAGGGTTGTTAGCAATACTAATAGCGGCTTTATTATCACAGAAAAGCTTCAATGGTGTCTCACATTCCTGATGAAGATCTGTCAAAACTTTCTGAAGCCAAATTTCCTCACATATTCCTAAACTCATAGCTCTATATTCAGCCTCAGCGCTGCTCCTGGCCACAACACTTTGCTTCTTACTCCTCCAAGTTACAAGATTGCCCCAAACAAAGGTACAATAACCAGAGGTAGATTTTCTGTCAACAACAGATCCTGCCCAATCCGAGTCAGTGTATGCCTCAATGGTCTTTCTGTCTGTTTTTCTAAACATCAGCCCTTTACCAGGTGTTGATTTTAAGTATCTCAAGATTCTGTTGACAGCTTTCATGTGTTCCTCATTAGGGGTCTGCATAAACTGGCTGACAACACTCACAGCAAAGGAAATATCAGGACGAGTATGAGATAAGTAAATTAATTTACCCACGAGGCGTTGATACTGTTCTTTATCAACTGGAACTTGATCATCAGAGTTTCCTAGTTTGCAGTTGAATTCAATAGGAGTGTCAGTGGGACGACATCCTAACATACCTGTCTCGGTTAACAAATCAAGGATGTATTTTCTTTGAGATACGGAGATACCTTCTTTAGATCTGGCCACCTCCATTCCAAGGAAATATTTCAAATTTCCCAAATCCTTGATTTCAAACTCATCGCCCATTCTCTGCTTTAGTTGACTGATTTCTGCCTGATCATCTCCAGTCAAAACAATGTCATCCACATAAACTATTAGAACAGCAATCTTTCCTGTTTTGGAAACCTTTGTAAATAAAGTATGATCAGAGTGTCCCTGCCTGTACCCTTGGGACTTGACAAAGGTAGTGAATCTGTCAAACCATGCTCTGGGAGACTGTTTCAGACCATATATAGATTTCTGGAGTTTACACACATGCTGACCAAACTGGGCTTCAAATCCAGGCGGAGGGCTCATGTAGACTTCCTCTACGAGGTCTCCATTCAAAAAGGCATTCTTAACATCCAGCTGATATAAAGGCCAATCTTTGTTCACAGCAACAGATAACAGAACTCTAATAGTATTCAACTTAGCAACTGGAGAAAAAGTTTCTGAATAGTCAATACCATAGGTTTGAGTAAATCCCTTCGCAACTAACCTTGCCTTGTGTCTGTCAAGAGTACCATCAGCTTTGTATTTGAGAGAGAACACCCATTTGCATCCCACAGTTTTGTGTCCCTTAGGTAGAGTACAAATGTCCCAAGTACTATTCTTTTCAAGAGCTTTCATCTCTTCCATGACAGCATTCTTCCATTCAGGATACTTTAAAGCAGTGTAGATATCTTTTGGTATTATGGTAGAGTCAAGGCTTGCTGTAAAAGCTCTGAACTGAGGAGAGAGATTATCGTAGGAAACATAATTGCAAATGGGGTGTTTAGTACAAGACCTGGTGCCTTTTCTCAGAGCAATGGGAATGTCAAGAGAGGAATCATACTCATCTGATTTTCCTGTATGACCCTGTTCCGCTTCATTATTACGGGTTTCTATTCTGACCTCAATCTCATCACCACTGTCCTTTTCTTCCACGTTTTCAAGAACAGCAACATTAGACCTGTCATTCTCACTTATCATATTCTTAGTACAGGGTTCAGTAGGGTTTTCCATACCTTGATCTCGAGGAGGTTCAGAGTCTTGGACTGGAGCCGGCGGCTGACTAGTAGGGGAACCGACTTCCTTTTTGTGATTCCTCCTGTAGTACGTTTTCCAGGGGACTTGGTTTGTGGGTAGGACTATGGAATGAGGAATGATGTTAGACACAACACTAGGAGTGGGTTCGATGAATTCAAAGGTGTTGTTAGACTCTTCACTCACACTCTCCCCCTGAAGATGGCTAACGGGAAAGTAGGGTCGATCCTCACAGAAAGTAACATCCATAGTGACAAAGTATTTTCTGGATGGTGGGTGAAAACATTTATAACCACGCTGGTGAGGGGGATACCCAACAAACACACATGCCTGAGCCCGAGGGGTAAATTTGGTTTGATTAGGGCCAAAATTATGGACATAAGCGGTACACCCAAACACACGAAGAGGAACCTCAGAAACATGACGAGTCGATGGGTAGGACTCCTTAAGACAATCTAAGGGAGTTTGAAGATGAAGAATACGAGAAGGCATTCTATTGATTAAATGAGCTGCTGTAAGAATAGCATCTCCCCACAAGTATGAAGGAAGGGAAGTAGAAAGCATAAGGGAACGGGCTACTTCCAGAAGGTGACGGTTTTTTCGCTCGGCCACTCCATTTTGTTGAGGAGTGTAGGCGCACGAGTTTTGATGAACAATCCCCTTGGAAGCAAGAAATTCACTAAGGTTATGGTTTTGGAATTCCCGACCATTATCACTCCGAAGAATAGCAATTTTTTGATGGAATTGTGTTTCAATGGTGTGATAGAAATTTTGAAACATAGAGGAAACCTCAGATTTATCAGTGATAAGGTAGACCCAGGTAAGACGGGTATGATCATCAATGAAGGTTACGAACCACCGTTTTCCAGATGAGGTTGTTATCTTGGATGGTCCCCAGACATCACTATGAACAAGAGTGAAGGGTTGGGTTGGTTTGTATGGTTGTGAGGGAAAAGAGACTCGATGTTGTTTGGCCTGAATACACACATCACAAGATAAGGTAGTCATCTCAACTTTAGAGAAGAGATGTGGAAATAAATGTTTCATATATTGAAAATTAGGGTGGCCTAAACGAAAATGCCACAACATACAATCTTGTTCAGAAGTAGTGAAATAGGAAGATAAGAGACTAGTCCTAGGAATGCTACTAGAAGAGGTATCGTCATCAAGGAGGTAGAGTCCCCTACTATGCCGGGCAGTGCCAATCATCCTCCCCGAGCTCAAGTCCTGAAAAGAGACAGAATCAGGTAAGAATATTGCTTTGCAGTTTAACTCATGAGTGATCTTGCTTATCGAAAGCAAATTATAAGATAGTTTGGGCACATGCAAAACATTATGTAAGGAGAGCTCTGCACAAGGAGAAATCTTCCCCTTTCCAGCAATGGGGACCAAGGAGCCATCTGCAATTCTAATTGTCTCGTTTCCAGCACAAGGAATGTAAGATACAAAATGTTCAGAGGACCCAGTCAAATGATCTGTGGCACCAGAATCCAGAATCCAGGGGTTCTTCCCATCAATACTAACAAGACCGAAGGAATGAGGTATACCTGATTGGACAATGGCACCTAAAGTGGCAAGACTGAGATCAGTTTGGTTTTTGTGTGGATCGGATTGTTGAGGAGGTTCAGCAGACTCACTCACATACGCCCGCCCTGTGTTCTGTTTGTCGTTGGAAGGGCGTTTCTTACTTCCTGGGGGACGACCATGTAACTTCCAACATTGTTCTTTGGTATGCCATTGTTTTTTGCAATGCTCGCAGACAGGAATTGGTTTTCCATTATGCTTGTCACTGCTACTGTTAGAAGATCTTGCACTAAAAGCAGCAGAGTCAATAGTAGGGGTTGCGGAAATATTCATAGCACTTGTGCGATCTTCCTCGAGGCGGATTTCAGAGCAAACTTCCATCAGGGAGGGAATCGGTCTTTGACCTAGTATACGCCCTCGAACTACATCAAACTTAGGATTAAGACCAGCAAGAAAGTCATAAATCCTGTCATTCTCTTCAATTCTCGAGTACTGTACACCATCAGTGGGATCACGCCAGACTAGTTCTCTGCATAGGTCCATTTCTTGCCATATAAGAGAAAGCTTATTGAAAAAGGATGTGACATCCATGGTTCCTTGCTTGCATTCATGAACTTGCTTTCTCAGCGTGTATAGACGAGAGGCATTCTGACGTTTTGAGTAAAGTGTCTGGGCTGTGTCCCAAATATCCTTGGCTGTTGCAGCAAACAATAACGGCTTGCCAATTTGAGGTTCCATACTATTGATCAATATGGATCGAAGAATAAGAGTCTTCTGCCTTCCAATATCGTTCATGTGGGTCGCCCGGTAGGGGGCGAGGTATTTCCCCTGTCAGAAAGCTAAATTTTTGTCGTCCTTCGAGGACCATCTTTACTGACTGAGACCATGAGAAATAGTTGTTGCCATTCAACTTTTCTCCTGAAAGATGATACATGGAAGACTGAGCCACCGTATTAGTCACATAAGGAGAGGATACATTAGGGAACGAGTTTACCGGATTCTCAGAATACATCGGTAGAGTGGATGTCGTCCCTAAGGTAGCCTCAAGTGCTGCTATCTGTTGTCGAAGCCCTTCCAATTGTTGATGAACTAGTCCCGAGGAAGCTTGCACGTTACGGTTGGAATATGCCGAAGATTCACCAACCTCAAATGTTGAGTGAATTTGAGAGTTTTTAACATCGGGATGGTAGCTAGGATCATTGGGTGGCTGGCCATACAGATTTGACGGCAGAAGCGGTGGTAGCCGATTGGAATTAGATGGCAGAACATAAATCGGGGCGTGGGGAGCAATATAGGCCGCAGACGAAGAAAAGGGCTGGACAGATGGGATGGTCGGCGCCGTCTGAGGAAGAAAACCAGGCGCGTCGTGGTCCGGCGGAGGCGCATGGTGGTATGGTGGCGGCGCGTGGTGGTCCGGTGACGGCGCAGACGACTGCGGTAATGACAAAAAATTATTTTCGGACGTTTTCTGTAGCCGGCTTAATAATTCGTCCATGGCAGCACTCATCCGAGCATCGATGGCAGCAGCTACAGCAGCACTAAAATTGATGGCTGTCCCTTCTGTTTGATTTTCATAAGTGGTTTGGTTTTTTTGGGTTTCTAGGGTGTTTTCATTGTCCCGCTCTGATATCATATTGAAAAGAGAGACAACGAGTTCACACCAATTTACGTGGAAACCCGAGTACCGGGAGAAAAACCACGATTGCTTGTTGTTATTATTTTCTAATGAATAAAACAATAGGTACAGGGGAGAATAAATAGAGTACACAATGGAATAAAAAAGGAAAAGATTTAGGAAAATAAGGAATACATCCCCATAATCTTTCCATAATTATTCTAGGATTCTAACAAGGAAAAAGCCTAGAAAAAAAGGAAAGAATTCCAACAATAACTTTGCAGGAAAATCATTTACCCTCCTGATACCAGATTGTTGGGCATTAAGAAATAAACCAAAATCGAATTTGGCCAGATTGTCAAGGCAATACTTATCAACAAATCGCTCATTGCCCGTGATATCCTCACAAGAAAATGAATTCACCCTGCATCCACTATTAAATTTGCAGGCACTTCGCCAACAATTCAGTTATGTTATAACTGAGAAGCAGTACCAAAATGCTCCAACCACCTTCACAAATGAAAAAAATACAACAGCTTCAAAACCAATACGATCATTCAGAACGTTAAAGCACTAAATCTCAATTTTTGATAAACGGAAGGTAAAGAAAACATACATGGCTGGCAAGAATGAAGAGGACGAAATTGAATGTGCCTCTGAACTGCCCGGTTTTTGTTATGACATTAGGAGCAGCACTCCTGGAAAGCTTCTTACATAACAGGTAGATTCGAATGATTCTTGGGACAAATTGGAAGAGAGGCAGAAAAATCAGTCGCCACTTGTTTTTAAAATATTTGATACCTTTCCTACTTGGAAAGACTCCCACAAGGATAATCTGCACATTTCCTGTTGTCAATGTTAAGAATTGAAGTTTGAAGGTACTTCTTGTGATCATTTACATAATTTTTCCGCAGTTTAGTTAAGTGTGGCTTGACTTTTGAGCTTTTTTTTGCTGTAAACCTTCTATTTTAACCCATGACTTCATATTTATTTCTGGGTAATTGCATGAAAGATAATGATTAAGCATATAGCAACCTTTCTAAAAAAACGCAAATATAACAAAATATATTTCATAGAATTGGATTTAAATTTTGTCTATTTGAACAGAAGAATGGATGAATATTCCTCTCAAGACCGCATTTTCCCAAAATCAATAGATGTTAGAAATTAGAATCTTAAAAAGATGCATGCTTCTCTCCTTGCGATTGAAATTTCATGTTATCTAATAGATCCTGAGATTTAAATTGTCTTTCTTCTATATAAATCTTAAAAGACAATGACAAAACTGAATGTTCTAGACGAATTAACTAGAGGTGAAGATAAAAAAAAATGTTATGAGTATGCCAATAAAAATGAATTAGCACTGGAGTGTACTCCAAAAGTAGATGGGGGATGATCCAAAATAGAGAATGGTATAAGAATCACATAAAGTATTGAAGAAGAACCTGTGGAAGGGGAAGCATTGCCAAAAAATCGACAAGGACATCCATCCATGGAACCCTTTTGCTAACATCAGCAAGGCGTCCGAAGAAAGTCAGAGGAGCCGCATTCGTTTTAGAATTGGGACATAAGTCAAGTATTGAACTTGAGCAGACCTTGTAGGCGACTTCGAGTAGAAGGATGAAGTCCGTCACCGACCTGGCACCAATGGTCGCGTTCTTGACTTTTCTGATAATCTATGTTGTAGATGTAGAAGAACAAAACATGGAGGAAGACAGCTATCATAGATGAAAGGAGAAACCCAAGTCGTAGAACAAATTTTGTGTGTTGTTGATCTTCGAAGCTTGTCCTGTATGTAAATCATATAGCTACACGAGTTCATCTCCAACCATGGAGAAAGAAAGGAGTTCAGTTCACAAACTTTCCGAGTTCAATTGAAACGAGTCCATGTTCAACACATGTCTCTATTTCTTTCTATATTCTAATTGAGGCGTAAGATCGAAATCCTTATCTGTGTAATTGTTAGAAGTCAGAAAACATACTTGTTAAAGAAAGAAAAAGAAACTCTCTGGTACCAAATAATTTGAACAAGTAAAGGTTTAGAGAAACAAAAATGAAAACAAGAAAACCAACCTGAAAGTAATATTGTTTGCATTGGCCATTTAGACTACAACTCTTGAGAACTTCAAGTGTTGGAGACAACTGAAGAGTGAAGATCAATATAGATATGGACATTTAATTTATGTTTGTTATTTGATTTTATTATTTTTGTTGTAAAAAATTGTTTGAATTGATTTAGGATATGTAAACCGAAAAGGGGAAGAGAACAGTGTTTTGATTTGGTGAAAAAAGAAGTGTTAGGCTGATCAAATGTCTTTTCTTCTATGGACACACACCTCTCTCTTATAGTTCACCATCAATCATAAATTCTTTTATTATATATCTTTTTAATTATATTTTTCTAAACGCACTTTTAAAAATTTCATCACAATTTGTTTCCTATAAGTATATGGATTACTTTCTATTTCCATCCAGCCATTAAACTTTTAAATCATACTTTATTGAAATTAAGATTTTATAATTCAACTCTAATTTTAATCAAAGTAACTAACAACATTTTGACGTTATAATTTATATTGTTCTTCCAAAATAAAGAAAATATTGCTTAAACAAAAGTTCTTCAAGTTTAGTTCATTTTAATCCGTTTACTTTTAGAAAATGTTAGTTCGTTTTACACATTAAACTTTTTAAAAACGGTCATTTTTTCTTTCATTCTTATTTTATTTTATTTTTAAAGAGTGAAATCTGACATTTTTCAATGGTATCTCAAATAAAATAAATGAAGCTAAAAGTTTACGGTACAAAAATAAATATTTTGAAAACACAATAATAAAAAATGAACAAAAATAAAAAATGACGTAGATTGAAGTAATATTTAAACCTAAAATTACATGTAAATCTATTCAACATCATTACTCGTTGCTGCATATTGCTACAAACAAACATCTCTATTGCATACACTATATTACTACTATAATACATAGATACATTAAACATGAGAGTAGTGCAATCCCTAATTAATATAATACCATGGACTTATCATTATTCATTCAAATTTTCTTTTCTATGTTAGCAACCATTTAGCACAACTCTTTCTCATTTTTTGTTCCAATAACACATAATATGTAGTATATCCAAATATCGTTTGCTTTCTTTAAATATTATAATTTTTTTTAATGTAAACTTCAAAATACATTTAAAATGTCCTAGTGTGTTTAACAAATTTCCTAAACTTTCCCCTTCTTTTTGTACCTTTGCAAAAAAAAATTTCCTAAACTTTAAGTATATATACTTAAGTATTAGGCACATTTTTTAAGTTTTGTAGATATGTACTTTTCATTCTAGGATGAAGTAGTTCGATGTCGAGAAAGATTAATGTTAAGATACAGTGTAATTATATATATTTCTTGAATTCTTATCTAATAACAATATGCAACGTTTGGATCAATAGAAGATTTGTTTAACATTGGAGTATATTAGATATATGATTGTTTATGCTGTCATATATTATTGTTCTTAGCTCGTAGAGAAATACAGTCATATATATATATATTACTTATGTGTATTGTAGTAAAAGTACATTTCTTTCCATATATGAGCTATGTATGTCGATCTTAAATAGGGAAGGGAGAATACATATATGTTAATTTGTATTTTCTTCTCTCAAATGTTCAGGAAATGCGTTGTGAAGAAATTTCTTTTCCAATCCATGTGGATGACAAAAACATAGGTTGAGCTTGCAGTCACAGTCCCATGGATCAGAACAATCAATACGACTATTGCATGGAATGTTTACGACATTTCTGGCATTTGCCACGAACATTTCTGAAATATTTCAATTGTTAATTGTCATACGATAAGATAACAATAATTGCGAAAAGAAAAAAAAATATTTTCTATAAACAATTAAAATAGATTTATATACCTGAGATAATGAAGAACATTAAGAACGAGAGAGCAAGCTTTGTTGAGGACTTCACCATATCAAATGTCTAGTAGTTAGTATTATATGATTTGGAAGATTTGTACTTGTTTGTGTGCTTTTGAATGAATAATATATCATAATTTATAGTAAATTATATGGGATAGTTGCAACAATAACAAAACAAGAATGATTAAAATTTAGTATATGTTTACCATTTTTAGGTTTTAGGTTTTGCAAACTTAGCAAAACCAAAGGGAGTTTGGCCCAAAACCCAAAATTAAGAAAGTCGTCAAACTAAATGCAACAAAATTTCTTTTGAGCGGACGTACAAGTAGAATTTCTCTTTCAATACACTTTTTAATTACTATACTTTTGAAATACAAAAAAAAAAAAAAATCTAAAATAATGAAATGTCCAAAATTTAAAATGTGTGATTGTTGATTGAATGATTGGTATTAGATATATTGTTGATACATTTGAAATTAATAGTGTTGATAGATGTTAAATATAATGTTGATACATACGCATTCATGTCTAATTACTTCTAGTATTTACTTATTCACTCATGTCTTAAATCTTATATACGAACGATACACTTGAAATATCATGTTCGTAAAAGAAAACATTTATGCTTTCTTTCAAAAGTAAGTTACAGTTGAGTGAATGTTGATTTGTCGTTTTATATAATGATGGTGGTGATAATAGACATAGACAACATTTAACTTCTTTATTTTGTAGTTCACATTCCTGACTTTAGCATCAAAGTACTTCTTAGATATCTCATATGAAGTGGTCATAACGATGTAATTGTAGGGGATTTTATATGAGTTTTATCTTAGTCCAACTAGGATTAGGATCTGAGTTTCATAATCATTCCAGATAAGCTAGGTTACCTCTTAAGCTAAATGGGTAAGGGCACATGTACTTTTGGCATGCCTTTTTCATCAAATTTCGAGGATTGGCCTCTACCTCATCCTTGGCCAAGATCAAAACCAAAATGGTTGGTTTGGGCTTTTTACTAAAATCATCCTCCTTTCAAGGTCAAAATAGGTTGGAATACAATCCAATTCACTAAACAAAGAAGGTTAGTCTGGGTGATCGGATTACTTTGGCTAAAAGCCTAATTAATCCTTTTCCTTATGGCCATTTCATCTTGTCAACCTAGTTGCATTTTTATTTACTATTGTTTTCTTGGTTCGATAGTTTGTCCATCTTTGTTTTGTTGCTTATATTCCCTTTAGCCAAAAAACTAAATCACCCATAACAAGTTCCTAACATTGTAGAAAGAAAGCATCTATAGCTTTAGTTTCAAACCGTTCTTAGTTGTAAACACTTTTAAGTCAAAGTCTTGTAACTCTAGTTAAATTGTCTCTTAGTATTATCTAGTTTCAAATTGTAGTTTGGTTGTGAGTAATACAAAGAAACTGTAGGAGAGTATTCTTGTAATTAAAATTAGGGAGAGAATTATTCCATGTAGTTATAACAATTTCTTACATAATGACCTTCTTTTCCCTGCATCAAATTTCAAGCATTATCTTTCCTTTTGCCAATAAAATGGTTTAAGCTGAGTTGTTAGATTATATATGGTTTCTTTTTCCTTATTGATTATACATACTTAACAGTAAATATTTCTTGAATTCATCTAATATAATAACAATACACAACCTTTGGATCAATAGAAGATTTATTTACTGTTAGAGTATATAGATATAAGATTGTTTATGTTGTCATATATTATTGTTCTTGTAGAGAATAATAGTCATATATATATTACTTATGTGTGTATTGTAGTAAAAGTACATTTCTTTTCATGTATGAGCTATATATGTAGATCTTAAATTGGGAGGGGAGAATACATATATGTTAATTTCTAATTTATGTTTTAAGGAGCGGCGTTGTCTTTTCTTCTCTCAAATGTTCAGGAAGGGCATTGTGAAGAAATTTCTTTTCCAATCCATGTGGATGACAAAAACATAGGTTGAGCTTACAATCACAGTCCCATGGATCAGAACAATCAATACGACTATTGCATGGAATGTTGACGACATTTCTGGCATCTACCACGAACGTTTCTGAAATATTTCAATTGTTAATTGTCATAAGATCATAAGATAACAATAATACTGTGAAAAGGAAAAATATATTATCTATAAACAATTGAAATGGATTTATATATACCTGAGATAATGAAGAACATTAAGAACAAGAGAGCAAACTTTGTTGAGGGCTTCACCATATCAAATGTGTCTAGTGGGTTAGTATTATATGATTTGGAAGATTTGTATTTGTTTGTGTGCTTTTGAAGGAATAATATATCATAATTTATAGTAAAACGTTGTAGCTTAAAATGGAAGAAATTATATGGGATAGTTGCAACAATAACAAAACAAGAATGATTAAAATTTAGTATATGTTTTACCAGTTTTAGGTTTTAGGTTTTGCAAACTTAGCAAAACCAAAGGGAGTCATCAAACTAAATGCAACAAAATTTCTTGTGAGCAGATGTACAAGTAGAATTTATTGTGAGGAGACGTACAAGTAGAATTTCTCTTTCAATACACTTTTTGATTTACTATGTACTTTTGAAATACTAAAATAATGAAAGGTCTTAAATTTAAAATGTGTGATTGGAGATATATTAAACGTGGATTGGTATGAGATATATTGTTAGATAAACTTGAAATGTTAGACATTATACACACTAAACAAAGAAACAAATCCAATTACATAACAAAAAGAGACTCTTCCAAAGCTTGTAAGCCATTATTTTCACCATTTTCAATTTGTGCTACACAATGGCCATGGAAACCTCTCACTAAAGAACTTAAAAACAAAGAACAATATAATTCAGCAAAGGTTAATGTGAAGAGTAAGCAACTACAAAGATTGTACCTTAAATGGAAAATTAATCAAAATGGAAAGTAGATATATATAAAATTTATCCACTTGTGAAGAACAATTAGACATTTCCCATGAGGAAAAATATGGATTTGCATATATATGGGCAAAGTTGTCACTGATGTGGAGATTGTTACACAGCTAGCTAAGCTGCTACTTTTTTTGTTCTTGAAATAAGAAAGACATCATTTGCAAAACACAACCCCCATACAAATCGCTCATTAAAAAAAATCCCCCAAACATTCATTGTTATTCACAAAGAAACAAAACCAATAACAACCCACGAAGCCAAAACCTCAAAAAGGGTAAGAAAATCAACAGACCCATATACCACCACCAAGAGAGACCCAGATTGAAGCCAGGAAATAGAAGTTTGAACGACATAGAGACGATGAAGAGAGAACAACGAGACTATTGTTAGTCCTTTAGATTTGAAGATTGAAATAACCCAAATTAGTTTCTAATACACCAACTAACAAGAGAGAAAATTTCTGGCCTTGGGCGTGAATGAAATCGAAGAGAAGTTTTGAGATCTACAACGAGATGAAATTGAATAGGCGTGAACGAACAAAATCGAAAGTGAATGTAGGGAGAGATCGAATTGAAGAGATGATCGAATTGAGGGTGGAGCATGAATAAATGGAAACGAAATTGAAGAGAGGAATTTTGGGTGTGGACGAACAAAAATGAAATTGAGTATTCGGGGAAAGCGTAACACGGGCAATCCCTAAAAAAAGAAATGAAAATTTTCCTGCTTTTAATATTTTGCTTTTTCACTTTTTTTTTCTTAGTTTTTATAATGTGTTAATAAAAATGCTATGGTTGGATGGTATTAAAAGGCACATTTGGTGTAGTGATAGTTTGTTTATGTTATAATTATCATGCAATTACGATACAATTCAAAAGCAACCATAGACAAAAGATTAATAGAAAAATCAAAAGTACTCAAATTCACTTGGGAAATGCATAGACAAACAAAAAGACCCTACACATCATCAAAGTTTATAATCTCACATTTCATTTTTCATTCTCTTTTTCTCAAAGCTTCAGCCCATAGCCATGAAATCTCCCTTGGCCTTGATTTCCTAATTCAAACGAACAAAAATCAATTAAAAATCAACCAAATGCTTCATTGAGGCATTTCATCAAACACATTGTAAGCTACCAAAATGCTTCATCACACAACCAACCGTAAAGAAAAAAAATGTAGA
This sequence comes from Cucumis sativus, assembly GCF_000004075.3. Classification (NCBI taxonomy): domain Eukaryota; kingdom Viridiplantae; phylum Streptophyta; class Magnoliopsida; order Cucurbitales; family Cucurbitaceae; genus Cucumis; species Cucumis sativus. The sequence goes on from NC_026657.2 coordinate 24,486,856, forward strand.
TTCACATTAGAAAAATGATCGTAAACAACAATATTGAATAGGATGATATACAAAACAAACTCCTATCTCCTATAAAAGAAAAAACAATGAGGGGGTTTTCATCAAAAGAACCATCCATATATCACATTGTGGGTAAAATGAAGGCATTTGAAGTTAATACACTGTACAAATACAAACAATAGAAATAATGAAACTTTGATTGGATACCTTTATATTGTGGGTAAAATGTAAGCATTTGAAGAAGAATGAAAAGAAAATGAGAGTGAAAATGAAAACTCTAGAAATTGAATCTAAACGAAGAATGGAGACAGACCACGATGGGCTTGATCTCCAGCGACCTACCGCACGTTGTGGCTGAGATTCACCAGCGAGTTCAGCGGTGCAAGGGTGTTGGGTGGTGGCGTCAACTAAAGGAGAGAAATAGGAGGATTTCGGGCGTGTCGTTAACGAAAAGTCGCGTCGTTCTCGACATGCATGAGAGAGGGAGGGAGATGGTTAGTGGAAGGGAGAAAAAATAGAGAACAAGGGGCGATGCATGGATCTTCCACAAAGAAGAAGAAAAGAAGAAGAATAGAAGAAGAACAAGAACAAGAGAAGGAGAAGGAGAAGGAGGTAGATAAAGAGTTTTTGAGATATTTTATAAGTTTTATTTTAATAAAAAAATATTTAATGTTTTTAGAATTAGGGAAAAATTGATTTTAATATACTTTTAATTTTAAATGAATTTTATTTTAATGAATTAAATAAATTATTTTTTTGTATCTTTTATGCACCAAATAACCGTCACGAAAAGTGAAATTCAAAAAATTTCTTATTTTCCTACCAAAAACGTGAATTTTTAGCATTCGTAACAGATTTTTCTTTTCTCTTTTCAATTTGGGATGTATACAAATGTTATAGTAGGTAGTTTTTCTAGTAGTGTTGTGTTCGACTAAGGAGGAGGTGCCTTGGAGTTAGAACAAGCTTTTGTGGTGGGAGTGAAACAATTTTGTGCGAACGGACTAATTCGAGTGGAGGCTTAAAGTGGTAATTTGTTCGAAGTGAGGATTATTAGGAGTGCGAACAAAGTCTCATATAAGTGTGGACAACTATCTCAATCGGTATGGAGCCTTTTGTCATGGTACCAAAAACAAAGTCATGAAAGTGTATATCCAAAGTCAACAATATTATATCATTATAAAGATATTTGAAGGGCTTCTTGTCCCAACATTTTTCAGAAAGAGAATTTGTCAGATGACAAATTATGATTAGACAATTTGATAAGATATCCAAAGATAGATGTTGGGTTATTCAAGATTCACATAAATACTTTTCTCGGTCGTTTTAAATTAGTTTATAACATAGGAACACAAACATAAAGTTGAAGGGAAATTAAAATTTAAACTTAACCTATACGTATTTATGTCCCACTTGGTATGATATGATATTGTGGATCAATAGCCTTAAGAGTGAAGGCTTCCATTTGGGTCTGTGTCTTGAGTGTACATTCGAACAAAGGAATTTCAGACACATGAAGATTTTCCACTGCCCAAATCAGTAGCTGCTCCCCAAATAAATCACCTTTTCCAAAAGTGCTAATCGTTGTTCTAGCTCCAGTGCTCTTGCTAAATTTCAATCCCATACCTTTCGTGAATAGTAGCATCTGCTCAACACGCTCCCCCTCTCGAATAATATAGCTATACTCTGCAAAAACCATTGGCTTCATATCCTTCATCACCTCTTCTAACTTCTCCTCTTCAAATTCTTTAAGCATTGGAACCTGCGAATGAAACATTGATCAAGGTCATTTGTTTCTATTCTAACAATTTACTTAACAAATGTACCGAGCAAAACTCACCCTCTTTAGGATGTTGCATCAAAGTTCTTTCTTTATCTCCTCAACGAATGGAGACGGAAACACGTCGAGCAGTGTTTTCAAATTGACATCATTTTTCCACTCAAACTTGTCTCTCACAAACTCCTTGATTTCCTTCTTCTTCTGAAACTCATAATAATCTATCCAGAAATCTATTTCACCATCTTTCTTTTTCATCGTCCTCCGTTTCTCCTCTGATCTTAAAGTTGAGGACTGCAGATATACCTGTTTAAAGATGCAGTCATTTCTTTGTTACTGACTTAGAAAAGGAAAGGTTTACATATTGGATGAGAAGATCTTTAACAAACCTGCAAGTTGCCGATAAGATAAACAACTAGAAGGATCCCAATAATGGTAATGAGAGCCGCAAAGATGTTTTCAGATGAACTGCTACTTGTAGTCAGGTTTGACCCAAATGAGCTGCAAATTGCATTTGATCACACATGAGATGATACTATCACACTTCATTATCTTCTAAACTTAAGTTATTTGTACTAGATGAGAGTTTTGGAAGTTGAAAAGTGATCTCCTAATTTCAACAAACAAGTGTTAATTTGAGTTATCATTTAAAAATGTTATCTTTGAAAGTTACTTCAAATATATTGGAGAATGTTATAACCAACATGGCTTGGTGGTGGTCTCATGGGGAGGGGGTGAGGTTAGAAGTTAAGAAAACTTAACAGATCATCGGCAAATCTCAAACTTGGATCTTTTAAGTTTAATGAGGTAGTTATCAAACGGCCCCTTAGGAGTTATCAACCTTTAGTAATATTATTTAATATAATAAAATATAAAATGAAGTTTAGTAACGAAAATAGGGAAATAATTATTAACTTATATTGTATAACTTTCCTTTTTTCGTTTTCGAGTAAATCAGTAACCTTTTTCTCAGTCAATGATTGAAAAACAGAGCAACAAAGGAAGAATAATTTATCATTACCCAAAAACTTCAATATAAAAATAAAACATTCATGGATTCCTAATAGTATGTACGTATACCCAAAGAAAAACACAACACAACCCAAGTTACAAAATCAGAAATGTTGAAGATGTCCATTGAAAACGAAGCACGGGGTATCAAGGCCGAAGATGAAAAGACTTAAAATCAATACCTCTACTGATGGAAGTGACAGAAACAACAGGTATAAGGATAGATGTAATCGAAGGAATAGCAACACCAACCATAAAAATGATGAGAACAATCCTCTAGATATTCCATCGGCCAAGTTGTACATGTTCTTGAAATTAGATTTTTTGACTGCTTGTTTTGTTTTGTTGGATTTTATGAGGTAGTCTTTGCATCACCAACTTAACTTAAATTGTTTAGATAACTTTTGATTATTTTGAAGCTTCTATTTTTGTTAAGCACGCATTTGCATCTTGTATTTGAAACTATGTCATTTTGATGTTAATGTGTTTAATTTTGTAACAATATATATGCTTACACAAATTGGCTTCATACACACATTGATGTCATGAAATTGTGAATGATACTATATCTTGATGACCAAAACTTTTACCTTTTTGTTTTTGTCCCAAGTATGCTGTTTATAACATCATTCATATTACATATACTATGTTTGAAAAATCTTAATTCTATTGGTTATTATAAGTATAAAGTTTCGTTAGTTAAACAACAATGATTATGATTAAATGACACTATTCAAAAAATCGTTCTTCTTGTTGGTTTTGTAACAAATCCATCTTAACCTTAAGTTTTTTGGATTGGAAAAGTATATGATTATACGAGTAAATAAATACTAATATTTGAATATGTAATCATGATATAAAACGAGTATATAGTTTATCATATTATTTAAAAGAATAAATTAATTGTGTCAGCAACATATGTTATATATTATATCAAATACTGTAGAAATAATCTGAAAAGAATAATATTTGTCAGGTAGTATATATAAATATACCGTAACTCTATAAAATAATCAACACAATCAAATGAGATCAATTTAACGAATAAATCTATTTTGTTAAATTAAGAAAAAACAAATGGAACAAATTAAATTATTCAAATTTATACTTTTCTTATATTTTTTAAACAAATATTTTCAGGTAGGTTGATGAAATATATTTATTTACTAACCATAAAAATATTTTTAAAGAGCTAAACAATATTTTGGATTAAATTGAATTTATTATTTTTTTTGTTAATAAAGAATTAAATTTGGATATTATCTAAACAAATTAATACTAATAAAATGTTTTCCTATATCAAACTTTTTCTATTAATTTTTTAAAAATCTACATAATTGCCGCAAAACATAAATTTTTAATAAAAATCCACACACAAAAATAGAGAACTTTAAAAAAATAGCAAAAAAAATTATTATGATAATAGAACCCATATCATTAGCATTTTCAAAATTACAAAAAATAGTAAATTTAAAATCAGATTATTGTCATATTTGTCAAATTTACAATATAAAAAAATATTTGTCAAATTTACAATATGAAATTTTTTTTTGTCAAATTTACAATATGAAAAAAAAATGTGTTTATAAACTGTTTATTACTGAATTGTTTTGTCATTTAATGCAATTTCTAAAAACTAAATATGTATAATGGTAAATTTTGTTGAAATCAAGGAACCTAGTCTAAAATTCAAATTCAAAATTTATTATATATATATATATATGAATGATGTATTATTGAATAAATTGGTTCAAATATAATATAATTGGCATTGTTCGGGGGAATGATCTAAAATTTAAATTCAATTTTTTATTAAAAGTATATATGATGTATTATTGTTAATGAATTGTTTAAAATATAAAATATCCGAAAATCTTATATATATATTTGACCTTATTTTAGGAGAAGTTGATGCGTTAATAACGTTCAACAACAAAGTAGCAGATTTAATTAAGATTTAAATAGTAGATTTAGGAAATATATATGAATTATTTTATACCCAGATAGATTCGAGTTTAATATAATTAGAAAAATAAAAAAAAAGTAGGTGACGGTTTTGCTATATTTCTTATTACTTTAAATTTTTGTCATTTTTTAAGTTGCTATTTAAAAATGTGTTATTTCCACGATTATCTCTTAGAATTTTGAGCTTTTGAAATCTTGAAATTTACCATGGTTTGGATTGGGTACTACAAGACCAATTGTAATATTTTCATCTTATTGGCTTGAAGCTTTTTTTCTCTACGCAAGAAAGTGAAGATTGTTAAAGCAATAATGAAATGTGGCAAGTATATCCAAGACCAATTGGAATATGTTCATCTCGATGATTTTGATTGTTTTAGAGGTCATGAATTCGTTAAATGATATGATTTCATCAACTATATAAAAAAACTTTTTTATTTACAGGTGATTGAAAGTTGTTGCTTTTTTCCACGATCACTTAAAATAAGATGATTCACTTTGTTACATGTAAAACTTGATCGAAAATCTATAATTATTCAAATTGTAGTGTCTACTATGTCCATGATTTGCAATCTAATCACGTAGTTTGTTTGAATTTTCCTTTTTAAGTTGCTCATCTTTTTTAAAAAATAAATTAAATTACCATAATGATATAAATAAATAGATAATAGATATGTCTCTCACCATCAATTCTGACTCTTTTTTAACTTCCCATACTCCCAACGCCAACAAAGTTTGTATGCCTCTTCCGCTTTCTCCTTCGCTTTCCTTACCAAAGAAAACACTCCCAAACCCAAAACCAGAATAAGACTCCTTTGTTAGATGAGCCTTGTTTGTATTCTATAGTGTAATAAGAACAACTGTGATTTGTGCTTATGTTCCAGTAAGCAAGTAACCCAAGATGAACAAGAGGTGCCTTTGGATTTAGAACAAGCTCTCATGGTGGGAGTGAAACAGATTTCTTTGAACGGACTAGTTCGAGTGGAGGCTTAAAGTGGTAATTTGTTTAGAAGTGCAAACAAAATCCCATATAAGTGTGGACATATGATTGAAAAATTTGATAAGATGTCCAAAGATAGATGTTGGGTTGTCCAAGATGCACATAATACTTTTATCGATCCTTTTAAATTTGTTTATAACATAGGAACACAAATATAAAATTCAACGGAGATTAAACTTTAACTTAACCTATACGTAATTGTGTCCCACTTGGTATGGTATTGTGGATCGATAGCCTTAAGAGCGAAAGCTTCCATTTGGGTCTGTGTCTTGAGAGTACATTTGGACAAAGGAATTTCAGATACAGGAAGACTTCCTGCTGCCCAATTCAATAGTTGCTCCCCAAACAAATCACCTTTTCCTAAAGTGTTAATAGTTGTTCTAGTTCTAGTTCTCTTACTAAATGTCAGTGCCATACCTTTCGTGAACAATAGCATATGCTCAATAGGTTCCCCTTCTCGAATAATGTAGCTCTGCTCTGCAAAAATTATTGGCTTCATATCCTTCATCATCTCTTCTAATTTCTCCTCTTCAAATTCTTTAAGCATTGGAACCTGCCAATAAAACATTGTTCAAGGTTTTTTGTTTCTATTCTAATAATTTAATTCACAAATGTACCGAGCAAAACTCACCCTCTTTAGGATATCCCAGCAAAGTTCTTTCTTTATCTCCTCAGCGAATGGCGATGGAAACACGTCGAGCAATGTTATCAAATTTACATCATTTTTCCACTCAAACTTTTCTCTCACAAACTCTTTGATTTCCTTCTTCTTCTGGAATTTATAATAATCTATCCATAAGTCTATTTCAGCGTCTTTTTTTTGCATCGTTCTCCGTTTCTCCTCTGATCTTAAAGTTGAGGACTGTAGATATACCTGTTTAATGATGTTGTCGTTCCTTTGTTACTAATTTAGAAAAGAAGAAGGTTGACATACTGGATGAAAAAATCTTAACAAACCTGCAAGTTGCCGATAAGATAAACAACTAGAAGTATTCCACTAATGGTAACGAGAGCCGCGAAGAAGTTTTCCCATACATAGCTACTTGTAGTCAGGTTTGACCCAAATGAGCTGCAAATTACATTTGATCAAACATGAGATGATACTATCACGTTTCATTATCTTATAAACTAGGAAGTAATTTGTACCAGATGAGATTCCAAAATGATCTCATAATTTCAATAAACAAGGAGTTAGTTCGAGTTATCATTTAAAAATGCTATCTTTGAAAGTTAGTAACTCAAACTGTAAATTAGTTTTTGAGTTGGTCTAGTTAATTCCTAGTTTCTATCAAGTTAATTTTAGTTGTAATCAAGTCTAAGTTCCTATATTCTTGTGAAGTTAGTAGGATTAGTGTTGCTAACTTTGTGGAATCTATTTTCTAGAATGAAATTGATACTTCCCATCTTTCTCATTTCCTTCTCATTAATTAGAACAACAGTTACTTCAAACATACTCGAGAACATTATCATTTAACCAGAATGGCTTGGTGGTGAGGTTAGAAGTTGAAGAAACTTCACAGATCAACACAATCTTAAACTTGGATCTTAAATAATTTTCCCTCTCCCCTTATTTGCTCATACTACGTTTTGATGATGAAGGCCAACACATACAGAGGAAAAAAATGAAACGAGATCATTGAACTTGTAAACTCAAACGACCATTTGATCTAAGTTGAGTTGAAGCCTATTATCCTCATATAAATCATAAACTCACACCATAGTTAATGATTAAGGTAATAGCCATTTATCATGAGGAGCAAATGTAAAAGTTTCGAACCTTAATGTACGTAGCCCCCAAGAGAAGCAGTATAAGAGCTTTTTATTAAAACCATTTATCCTCGAGATACCAGATTGATGGGCGCTAAGGAATAAACCAAAATCGAATATTGCTGGATTAGGTGGATTGATAGGGCAAAACTTATCAACAAACCAGTCATTGCCCGTGATATCCTCACAAAAAAAGGAATTCACTCTACATCCACTGTCAAATTTGCAGGCATTTTGCCAGCAATACAGTTCTCTTAGAACTGCGAAGCAGTACCAAAATGCTCCAAGCACCTTCACAAACGAAAAAAATACAACAACTTCAAAACCAATACGATCATTCAGAACATTAAAACACTAAATCCCCATTCTTGATAAACGGAAGGTAAAGAAACATACATGACTGGCAAAAATGAAGAGAATGAAATTGAATGTGCCTCTGAACTGCCCGGTTCCTGTTATGTCATTAGGAGCAGCACTCCTGGAAAGCTTCTTACATAACACATAGATTCGGATGATTCTTGGGACAAATTGGAAGAGAGGCAGAAAGATGAGTCGCCAACTGTTTTTTAAATATTTGATACTTTTCCTACTTGTAAAGACTACCACAAGGATAATCTGCACATTTCCTGTTGTCAATGTTAAGAATTGGAGTACTTCTTGTGATCATTTAAAAGAAATATTTAAAGGTAATAGATAAAAGTTCTCCTTTAAGTATTTAAATATTTAAAGAAAATATAATAGATAAACAATTCTTCTCATATTTAGGAATCTTTTATCCTTAAAAAAGTTATTCCCTTTTCTCTAAAGAAAAGATCTTCTCGGCACTATAAAAGAACAAGTCCTCTTCCTTGTTCACTTCTTGCATTTGCTGTTATGTTGCAAAGAACTTGTAATCCGATTACTTCTTTATTTTATTTTTATGAAGAATTTCTGATATATTCATTCATTGCTTCCATTGTATCTATCATAAAGAGATATAAGGAAGATTCCAATATTTGATCTCGTGTCACCTAATTCAGGGGAATCTACCAAACATAATTAAGGAAAATTAAACCCGATTATTTTTTAGGACTAAAAAGAGTTACTTATATTACAACAAATCTCTTCTACCTATAACTTAACACTCATTTCAACTTTAATAATACTCTTATCTGACCTAAAACCATTTACATAACTTCTATTTCATTTTCCTCTCCTCAGCTCTTTTTCTCACCTCATTTCCATCTTCTTCTCCAAATAACCACTCTCCACGTGGTTTCCTTTTTCTTCCTCTTGTCTCCATCGTTTTTCCCAAATAACCATTATCTTCCTCTTTCTCTCATCGTCTTCGTTGTCTTCTTTTCGTCTCACATCGCCTTTCTCTACACGACGCCTTCCTCTTTAGTAGATTTTGGTTTTTCTTTTCCTTTTTGCGTGAATTGTGTTTTTGTTGTGGGTTTCACCGAATTTATGGGTTTTTGCTAGATTTTTGTTTTAGCCTTGAGTTTTTGTATTCCTCTTTGCCGTGGGTTTTGATCCTCTTCGTTGTGGGTTTTCGTCTTCTGCTTGTTGGCTTTGTTCTTCATATCCCATTCTTCATCTAGTTCTCCATAAGATTACAAGAAGACCTTCCTATCTAGGTTTGATAATTTTACTTTTTATGTTTAATGGAGGATATATTTTTGTTTGATATTTAATTGAATTAAATGTGAATAAAATAAAAAATGAATCTCAAACAAAACGAAGAAACAAGAAACAGTTATAAAAATAGAAAATTTAAAGACAGATTAGGCAAAAAGATGTGTAATTACATCTAATGAAATTTCCCTAAATTTTATCTGTTTTATATAAGTCTTAAGAGACAATGACAAAACTAAATGTTGTAGAGGAATTCACAAGAAGTGAAGATCAAAAGTGTTATGAGTATGCCAATGAAAATGAATTAACACTCGAGTTTACTCCCAAAAGTAGATGGGGTTTGATCCAAAATAGGCAATGGTATAAGAGGAACATAAAGTATTGAAGAAGAACCTGTGGAAGGGGAAGCAGAGCCAAAAAGTCGACAATAACACTCATCCATGGTACCCTTTTGCTAACATCAGCAAGGCGTCCGAAGAAAGTCAGAGGAGCCACATTCGTTTTAGAATTGGGACATAATTCAAGTATTGAACTTGAGTAGACCTTGTAGGCGACTTCGAGTAGAAGGATGAAGTCCGTCACTGTCCTGGCCCCAATGGCTGCGTTCTTTATCTTTTTGTCCACGGCGAAGCATTTTCTTTGATCGTCTATGTAGTAGATGTAGAAGAACAAAACATCGAGGCAGACAGCTATTATAGATGAAATGAGAAACCCAAATCGTAGTACAAATTTTGTGTGCTCTTGATCTTCCGAGCTTGTCCTGCATGTAAATCATACAACAATTACACGAGTTCATCTTCAACCAAGGAGAAACAAAGGAGTTCAGTTCACAAACTTTCGAAGTTCAATTGAAACGAGTTTTACCAAGTTCAACACAAGTCCCTATTTCTTTCTATATTCTGTATGAGGCATGAGATTGAAATCCTTATCTAAGTATCTGTGTTCGTACTTGTTAGAACTCAAGAGATATAAGAAAATATTAGTAAGAAAGAAAAGAAAAACTGTAATAATAAATAATGGCAAAAAGTAAAGGTTGTAACTTCGAAATAGATTTAGAAAAACAAAAATGAAAACAAGAGAACCAACCTGGAAGTAATATTGTTTGCATTGGCCATTTGGACTACAACTCTTGAGAACTTCAAGTGTTGGAGGCAACTGAAGAGTCAAGAATATAAATACCCCAATTTGAAATTAGTGAAGGAATATATGTTTTGATAGATATACAAACTGCCATTTTGTATATTGAGAAAGTCCATGCTCTAGTCAAAAATGACAACCTTTTAAAAATTGACTTGGTCTTAATGGTAGGTACATCAGCTTGTCCTTAACCCATGATTATTTTAAATTGTTATATTGGATATAATGGTGGATTTAGGGGGCTTTATATAAAAAGAAATTAAAAAATTTAAGAGGTTATAATTGGAACTCAAACCATGATTTTGATATTCTGACCATTTGTAATATAATATAAATATTATTTGTTCCTGATTGAATGATAGGTATTGCAAATTTATGTAATTTTTTATTTTGACTAACAATGTTACAAATCTTCTAAACCTATGAGAAAATACTAATTGGTGTCTCTCTTCATTCAATAAGTTAATTTAATTTTGGTGTGTTACACTTACATGTCCAACTGGTTTGGGTCTTTAAGTTTAATTTTGATTTTTTTGGATCTCTTTTTTAAAAAAGGAATAGGTCAATTTTGGCTCCTAAGTTTTATTTGGACTCTTTTTGGGTCTTTTTAAATAAGATAGATGTTGGGTACTTGTCCAAGATGCACATGATACTTTTCTTGGTAGTTTTAAATTAGTTTATAACATAGGAACACAAACATAAAATTGATGGGAGATTAAATTTGAACTTAACTTATACGTATTTGTGTTCCACTTGATATGATATCGTGGATTGATAGCCATAAGAGGAAAGGCTTCCATTTGGGTATGTGTCGTGAGAGTACATTTGGAAAAAGGAATTTCAGATACATAAAGATTTACGGCTGCCCAATCCAGTAGTTGCTCCCCAACCAAATCACCTTATCCTAAAGCGTGTTAATAGTTGTTCTAGTTGCAGTGCTCTTCCTAAATGTCAATGGCATACCCTTTCGTGAACAATAGCATCTGCTCAACAAGCTCCCCCCTCTCCAATAATATAGGTCTGCTCTGCAAAAACCTCCTTCATATCCTTCATCATCTCTTTTAACTTCTCTCCACTTCCACTTCCACTTCAATGAACATTTTTTCAGAAAAATAAAAAAGTAAAATTATTACTAATGTATATATATATAAAATATTCACTTTGAAGAAATTATCTTTTTTTTTTTTATTTTATATTTTTATTGTCAAATGGATAGTTTGAAAGAATATCTTCCAGTATCTTCCTTCATCTTAGGAAGATCTATACCATGCTTAGTTTTAGTCTTAGGATAAGATTCACAACAAAATCACCCGATCTATCTTCACATCTCTCTTATAAATAAGTAAGGATGGATCAAAGAAAGCAAATAAGAAAGAAAAAAAAATCGCCCATCAGTCCTCTTGTGGTGGGAGCTGTGAAACAGTTTTGTGTGAACCGACTACTTTGAGTGAAGGCTTAAAGTGGTAATTTGTTCGAAGTGGAGATTATTAGGAGTACCAAAAAAGTTCCATATTAGTGTGGACAGCTATCTCAATCAGTATGGAGCCTTTTGTCATGGTACTGAAAACAAAGTCATGAAAGTGTATATTCAAAGTCAACAATATCATATCATTGTAAAAATATTTGAAGGGCTTCTTGTCCCAACATTTTTCAAAAACAGAATTTGTAAGATGACAAATTATGATTAGACAACTTGATAAGATATCCAAATTAGATAGATGTTGGGTTATCCAAGTTTCACATAAATACTTTTCTCGCTCGTTTTAAATTAGTCTATAACATAGGAACACAAATATAAAATTCAAGAGAAATTAAACTTTAAACTTAACCTATATGTATTTGTGTCCCACTTGATATGATATTGTGGATCAATAGCTATAAGAGCGAAAGCTTCCATTTGGGTCTGTGTCTTGAGTGTACATTCGAACAAAGGAATTTCAGACACATGAAGAATTTTCACTGCCCAATCAGTAGCTGCTCCCCAAACAAATCACCTTTTCCAAACGTGCTAATCGTTGTTCTAGCTCCAATGCTCTTGCTAAATTTCAATCCCATACCTTTCGTGAATAATAGCATCTGCTCAACAAGCTCCCCCTCTTGAATAATATAGTTATGCTCTGCAAAAATCATTAGCTTCATATCCTTCATCATCTCTTCTAACTTCTCCTCTTCAAATTCTTTAAGCATTGGAACCTGCCAATGAAACATTGATCAAGGTCATTTGTTTCTATTCGAACAATTTACTTAACAAATGTACCAAGCAAAACTCACCCTCTTTAGGATATTGCAGCAAAGTTCTTTCTTTATCTCCTCAACGAATGGAGACGAAAACACGTCGAGCAGTGTTTTTAAATTGACATCATTTTTCCACCCAAACTTGTCTCTCACAAACTCCTTGATTTCCTTCTTCTTCTGAAATTTATAATAATCTATCCAAAAATCTATTTCACCATCTTTCTTTTGCATCGTCCTCCTTTTCTCCTCTAATCTTAAAGTCGAGGATCGCAGATATACTTGTTTAATGATGCACCCATTTCTTTGTTACTCATTTAGAAAAGGAGAGGTTTACATATTCGATGAGAAGATCTTTAACAAACCTGCAAGTTGCCGATAAGATAAACAACTAGAAGTATCCCAGCAATGCTAACGAGAGCCGCAAAGATGTTTTCGCATGCATAGCTACTTGTAGTCAGGTTGGACCCAAATGAGCTGCAAATTGAATTCGACCAAACATGAGATGATACTATCACATTTCAATCTCTTCTAAACAAGGAAATTATTTGTACCAGATGAGAGTTCTGGAAGTTGAAAAGTGATCTCATAATTTCAACAAAGAAGAGTTACTTCGAGTTATCGTTTAAAAATTATATATTCGAAAGGTACTCATACTCGAGAACATTATCATTTAACCAGCATGGATTGGTGGTGGTCTAACAGATCTAACATAATCTCAAACTTGGAATGCTTTAAGTCTAATTTTTCTCTCCCCGTATTTGCTCAGACTACGTTTTGATGATGAAGACCAACACATACAGAGGAAAAAAATATAATGAGATTATTGAACTTGTAAACTCAGACGACCATTTGATCTAGTTCTAAGTTGAGTTGTAGATTATTGTCCTCGTAAAAAACATATACTCAAACCAATAGTCGATGCTTAAGGTAATAGCCATTTAAAATGAAGAAGAAACAGAGATGTGTTGAGAAGGAAAAGTTTCAAACCTTAATGCACGTAGTCCCCAAAAGAAGCAGCATAATAACTTTACGGGAAAATCATTTACCCTCGTGACACCAGATTGATGGGCGTTAAGAAATAAACCAAAATCGAATATTGCTGGATTAGGTGGATTGATAGGGCAAAAATTATCAACAAACCGTTCATTGCTTGTGATATCCTCACAAGAAAATGAATTCACCTTGCATCCACTGTTAAATTTGCATGCACTTTGCCAGCAATACAGTTCTCTTAGAACTGAGAAGCAGTACCAAAATGCTCCAACCACCTTCACAAACGAAAAAAATACAACAGCTTCAAAACAAATACGATCATTCAGAACATTAAAACACTAAATCTCCATTTTTTATAAACGGAAGGTAAAGAAACATACATGACTGGCAAGAATGAAGAGAAGGAAATTGAATGTGCCTCTGAACTTCCCGGTTACTGTTATGTCATTAGGAGCAGCACTCCTGGAAAGCTTCTTACATAACACATAGATTCGGATGATTCTTGGGACAAATTGGAAGAGGGGCAGATAGATCAGTCGCCACTTGTTTTCGAAATATTTGATACCTTTCTTACTTGTAAAGACTACTACAAGGATAATCTGCACATTTCATGTTGTCAATGTTAAGAATTGAAGTTTGAAGGTACTTCTTGATGATCATTTGTATCATTTTTGCCGCAGATTAGTTGGGTGTGGCTTGACTTTTGAGTTTTTTTGCTGTAAACCTTCTATTTGAACCCATGCCTTTATTTTTATGTCTGTTTGGTAATTTCATGAAAGATAATAATTAAGCTATGTCGACCTTCCAAAAAATGCAAATATATTAAAATGTATTAATGACAAACTCGTTGATAGACTCTTATTGCGATTTGGTTGTCATGAACAGACCCAAAGAATTGGATTATATTTTATGTCCATTGAACAGAAGATTCGAGAAATGAATATTTCTTCTCACGACCCATATTCCAAATCTCAATAGATGTTAGAAATTAGAATCTGAAAAAGATGCATACTTCTCTCCTTGCGCTAAATCAAGCATTGAGATGAAATTTCATGTTCTCTAATAGATCCTAAGATTTAAATTGTATCTCTTCTGTATAAATCTTAAAATATTTAAGTGTTAAAACTGCTTTAAAATATGAAAAATGGTATAGGATAACATTTTGAGAATATGATATAACAATTATAGCACATTGTTTTAAGATTTTGTAAATATGGCAAAATTCTTACTTCTTTACCTTAAATTTGTTATTATTCCTAAAATATCATTCAATAACTTATTTTTCTTTCTCTTTTTAATGCCCCACTCGTTATTTATTTATTCTCTCACTTTTTAAGGTCCTAATTATTTGTTTATTCTTATACTATAAAAATTATTTATTATTTCTATCTTAATCTTAATTTTAGAATATCAATAGTACAATAATTGTAATATAAAATATAATGGTTGTTGATCGGAGTAATTTAACTCCATTTGTATTTTTTCTTTTTTACTTTCTTCGATGTGTATTTTGAGTTAAATCTGATTCTAAATTATTTTGTTTTATTTTTTTACATTAATTTTGTTTTGGTTTTACTTTGTCTCAGTTTTGTATATCAGTTTTCTGATATACTTATATTATATGTATTTGTTGGTTAGTATACTTACTACGTGATTTTTCGTTTTTTCAAAATTTATACAGTTCATTAGAGTATTATTAAGTATATGAATGATGTAACTCAGTGTATCATTATCAAGTATATCAACAATATATTGTTAAAGCATATCAGTAAAGTGAATCATTATCAAGTATATGAACCAAGCTTACAAGTGTATATTAATAGTATATGAAATATATAAGTAGGACTTCAAGTATATCAAGTGCATTTAATCAATCAATTGTACAAGTGAATAATACTAAATGTATATGCAGTGCATCAGGTGTATCAAACATAATGTTTCAGGTGTCTATCAAAATGTATCAAATGTATAAAAAAGTATCAGTTGCATCAAGTGTATCAATTAAATGTATCGAGTGTATCAAGAAGTATCAGGTGTATCAAAAGGTATTAGGTGTATCAGTATAAGGTGTATCAAACGTATATTAGTAACAAAGTAATTTGTGACATTTTACCTCTTAATGTGTGGGTTGGGCTTCGTTTTTGTCATTTTTGTAAATAATAAAGCGTATGTGCTATAGACTTAATTATTATAACTTATTTTATATTTTTGCAAGTGCCCCTTTAATAAATGTATCGACAATACAACAAAAGTACTATACTTAGTGCATCAATGTATTTAATTAATTGAGTGTATTTGAAAATTTTAATAAATGTATCAACAACATATCAAGTGTATCAAACCAATTATATGTATGAAGTGTTATTTAATTCATCGAGTGTATCAACAAGTATATCAAAAACACATCAAGTGTATCAATAACATATCAAATGATGCGTGAAAATGTTTATAATTCTAGAGGGTAGGTTTGTAATTTTGTATTTTTCAAATGTGGGTTGAACTTGAATTTTGTCTTTTTTGCAAATTCAAAAGAAGTGTGCCATGGATCTAATTTCTAAAACTAATTTTGGTATATTTGCTAGAGTCCTTTAAAATATTTATAAAATAGGAGTCTATCTATAGTTTGATAATAGTATGAAATATTGATGTTTTAATTTTATGAAAAGGTTGACAGGGATGGAAATTTAAAAAACAAAAAATGGTGGAAGTTAGATTAATGAATGAAATTTTCATTCTAACTTAATTATACTATGATTATCATTTAATCACATGTACCACAATATTTAGATAGTCTATTGTAAATGAATATTACAAAAAAAGTTTGAATTATGTTAAAAGTAAATATGTTTTTTTTTTGTGTGGTTTTTTTTGCAAAATAAATAACTTGATGTTTTGGGTAAAAAATAAAGGTAAAAGTTGAGAAAAATAATACATAAAACTGAATCTTTTGTAAAAATGATATCTAATATGTAATCCGAACATCTAGAACTATAAAGTTTTTTAAAAAAAATTGATATGGACTGAATGATAAACAAGCGTGACAACGAAAGTAGAATTGAAAGGAACGCACTAATTTCATCTAATTAACATGAAACTGTAATTAAAATATGAATTTAAAAAATAATATTCTTTAAATTCTTTCATCATTTTCATTGATTTCAAGCGGTAAACGATTATAACAATCTTCTCTGCTATTTTCTCGTTTTAGAATACGGTTGTGGAATCGAATTGGTGACCGAATTTTGTGTTTTGAGAGAAAAAAAGAAAAAAAGAAAAAAGAACTCACTCCAAATTTCTTATCCAATTTTCAATAAACCTCCTCGGATTGCTCAATCAATATTGAGGAATATATATTTAATTCTTATGCAAATCCAATTTGCATTTAAATGATATTTAATTAGAGAGAAAACAAGGTGGATTTGGTGTTCAATTAGGTTACATGCATGAAGTTGAATCACCTTTTCATTTTGCATGTTTAATTTTATTCAACTAAAATTCAAATGAAAATTGAATTTCATTCAATTCAATTTTCAAATCATTTGATTTTTTAAATTTATGATTCTTTTATTATTTTATTTTAATTACCATCAATCTAATTCATCCCATTCGAATCTATATCCAATTTTTTCCATATTTAAATCTTATTTAAATATCACTTATTTCTCAAAAACTTGTTAATTAAAACAAATATTATTAACAAAACTAATTCAAACTATTTTGAATTTTTTATATTTAAATTATATTTAAATATCAATTGTTTCTCAAAACTCGTTAATAATATGCTACATTTTTAACAAAATTAATTTGAATTATTTTGAATTTTTAATCACTCTCTATTATAAATTTCATTACCATAGTGAGCTAATAGAGGGACTTAGTGCACTTATAGATCATGAGCTCTAACGATTTGAGATTAACTAACTAAACTCGTTTGGATCAAACTAATCAACATTTGTTAACTAACGGGTCATTTCATTGAAGTTCCGTAGTTGCATTTCCCTTTCTATAGATATACTTATGTCCACTATATATAACTATGTTAGTAAGTTAACCCTTCACAGTTTGTTTGTAATTTCAGTTGGGTTAAAATATCATTTTAACCCCAAGACTACACATTTGCTCTTTAAGTCCCACGAATCCACTATTAAACAATTGGTTTAAGGTTCAACCTATAAATCAAATCTCTCTCGGGTCAATGAGAGGGTGGGGCCCCTTGTTCAAGACTTAGTTTCAATCCTTAAGGGAATAACTTATCTACTAACCCTAAAGTTGGTCGATGTGAATTTCATCATGCATCCTATGTCCTCAACTATTAACCAAGTCTTACCCCTGAAATGTGAGGCATATAGGGTCGACGTTGATGAACTGTCCTTACCTATGCAGATCTAAGGATAATCACGTGTAAATAGGAGTTCATAGTTAGCTTATGATTAAAGTTAAGTCATCCGATAAAAAGAAATAGTCAATTTTAAAACACCAAAGTGTTATAATGTGAAAGTGAATATTCAATAGTCCGATCTTATGCAAACTATTTACATTGGAAGCCTTCACTTTCACGTCTCTACATGAAGTAGGCCACATTCATAGTATTACCAGAATAAGACGTCCAACCTTATTCATATACTATAGACCATTTAAGCTGTGAACTCTACATAACTCATATTTATGTGTCTACATAAAGTTCAAGTCCACAAAATAGTCTCGAGATCTTAATTTATTTGATTCAAAATTATAGTGTCCTATTTCACTAATAAATCATTTAATAACCCGATTATTGAATGTAATTTACAAACTACGAGTTTTAAAACATAAATTTCAATAAAACTAATATAGTTAATTACAAAAGATTCTTGACATGTAGAAATAATTTCGTTGAAACGGACAGAAATATAATATCTCATAATATTCTCAAAATTTTTAAATTTTGTCAAAATTGGAGGAAGAAAAAAATTCCAAACAAAAATTTGAGCCTTTTGAAATCTTGAAATTTTGAGATTTTGATAAAAAATTTACACTATAATTTTGATTAGATACTAAAAGATCAATTGAGATATGTTCATCTAAGTGACATCCAACTTTTTTGTTGATGCAAGAAAGTGAAGGTTTTTAAAGGAGACGTGTTCATCTAAGTTTCATGAAACTTTTTTGTGAATGCAAGAAAGTAAAGATTTTTGAAGCAATGACAACATGGTCTAAGTTGGTGAGTACTTTTTCTTCTAATATCTCAAATGTGGAGGCTGATTTTGATTGATTTGGAGATGGTAAATTTGCTAAATGATATGATTTTATCAACTATACAAAAATCTTTATCTTCAAACTCGTTTTGATGAGCCCATGATTTGAGATTTAGTTTGTTTGCATTGTACTTTGTTAGCTTCCAAGTTAAATTTGATTATAATTGTTGGTTGAGTAAAATTTGAAAATTTAGATGATTGTTAGTTGAATGTAAACATTTTACCATTTTCCACCTATACTGTTACAATATTTTATTCTCTTATGAAACAATATTATTAAATTACCAACCCTTCCTATTATCTACGAATTCAGGTAAGTTTGTTTCCTTCTTATATAAAAAAGTTGTCTGCATAAAAGATGTTAGGAGAATTTATATATGTGATTTTTGACGGGTATGTAGACTAATGAAGAAATTGATAATTAGAAGATCCGAACAAGCTCGTCAAGTTAAGCTGGTCAAGATGAACGTTTAATGGATATATTATATTTAGCTTGATATTGAAGGCTTCTCATTGTGATGTGAACTTCTCATTGTGATGTGAACTTTGAGAAGATAAAAAATATACACGAAGAGCATTGAATTGAAAGATCAATTCACGAAGTTAGGAGGAGCCTAGACTAGTCTTAAAAGAGATTCTGATTATCTTCATGGGAGCTTGAGTTTACTTTTAGTTATGGTTATAACTATTTTATGTAACTATTGAAACGCTCCCCAAATGTATGTGGTATTTGTTAAAATGGGTTATCAAAGTGCACAGTGTTATTTATCTTATGTGTGCTTTAGTTAATCTTGTAGTTAAATACTTGTGATATAGCTAAAAAATATTTAACCTTCTCACTTTTCATATATGCCGTAATCGAATCAACAAACTTAAAACATACTTTGCATTTTTCTTTTAATTTTAGGAGTGAAACATAAACAAAATCAATAAATAAGGTATGTCAAAACAATTATTCAAGTTTGAGGTTAAAATTAGGACCATTGTTCAAGTTTTAGTTTAAAATTTGGTATTTTCTTCTCTTCTTTTTGATAGCATCTCATTTGATTTTCTTTTGTCATTAACAAAATGGATTACAACCTAAGGGATGATATTGGATAAAATGTTTTTCAAAAATCATTTTCATTTTGTCCATATTTTCTAAAAATTACTTTTTATACACAAGTGTGTCCAAGAAATATAGGAAAAGTTGCTGTTGGAAGAAGAAAACCCTTGATATTTATTTTTTATTTTATTATAACCAATAGGTAAGGGTCCGTCATTTTTGAAAAATAAATAAGGAAAGGAAGGTAATACAGAAGAAAGTATTTGTTGTGATGGATAATTTATAACTTAAACAAAGTATTTATTCGATCATTAATTTATAACTTTTATTGTGTTGATGAGGGAAGTTCAAGGTATTTGTTGGTGACTGTTCTGCCTTGTCATATTTGATTCTTCTCTAACACAATTTGCTAGATACTTAAAAGAGTTTATTAATGTTGAGTTATGAAGTTGCCAACGGGTAGAGTCATTGAAAACACTGCAGGGAGAGAGTCAACCAACTGAACTTCATCCACATTTCAATTGGATAGACCAAATATTAATATTTGAAGTTGGTTAGGCAACACAGTTCTCAGGTTTTTAAAATGTAATATTTTTAGTCGTTAAGTTTAAAAGGGTACTGAAGAGTTGATTAATTTTGGTGGGGATATGAAAAGTAATGAAGGATTGCAGCCATATATCTTCATGGTAGATTGTCCACACCCAAGTAATGAAGATATGGTCACATACATACGTATCCATGAACTTTGAATTCGGGATTTAAGACTTCAACAAAATTGAACTTCAATCACTTTCAGAGAACATGTGGAGACTCCGGAGGAAAGGGTGTTTCATTGCTCTGTTCTTGCAAGCCATTGCTGTTGCTAGGTCCAGCTTCGTCATTGCTTCCAATCCCTTTTTTTCTTCTATGATTTAAAGCACGTACTATGCGAGCAATAAATCTAGAGGCATGAAGGCTTGTGGTGGTGGCTGCAGGTTGTGGATTCCCAATTTCAACCACTACGCTTTGCTCACATTTCTCTCTTTCACGCTTATTCTTGAAGTAACGACGCCACGCAGCTTGCAAGACGACAGCAGCCCATGCAGCCCATCGTTCTTTTAAGTTTGGATCATTTCTAAGCTCTCGACTGATGAGCCACCAGAATTTGGAGACCACATTCTTCAAATCATTTGCAGTTAAAACAAATGCTTCCACTTTGGTGTGTGTAGACACAGTTTTTGTGGACATGGGAACAGTGGTTAAGAGTGGATCTTTCAATACCCATTTCAAGAGATCTTCTCCAAAGAAATCACCTTTTGTAAGGCTCTCAGAAGAACCTGATATTTCATCACTCCTACTGGAATTGGAATAGATCCATAATTTTCCATGGATTATGAAGATCATCTCGTCTAGCGGTTCTCCTTCACGAACGATGAAGTTACGTTCAATATATAGCCTTGGCTTCAGATAACTACAGACGGCATCCAAGAATTTCTCGTCCGTGTTTTGAAACATTGAAACCTTTACCACATATTACAACAATACCATGGAAGTCAGACACAACATCATGAATGGAAACAGAAAGGAGAGCGAGAAACTTACACTTTTGATTGCACGTAAGCAAAGATGTCTTGTTGTGTCCCTTCTAAGGTCTTTAGGAAGATTATTGAGAATGTTAGCAACATCAACACCTCTAGTCTTCCGCCATTTATACTTCTCGTATTGTTTGATCCGATTCCTTAGATCACGCGGGAGAGAATGGTAGGCCATCCACAGTTCAATATCTTGCCCCTTCAATCTCATTTCCTCCAGTCTAGCAATTGTTGCCTGAAGATATGTCTGTTTTGCAATCAAATTGCCATGTCAGGGTGTTACTGGTGTTGCCTTTAAACCTTGTAACAGCAATGCTAGTAGAATAGATATGGGAATATTAGTGGGTATTAAAGGTATACTAGTAATTAGTTTGGGAATTCGTTACGCCTGTTGGTTAGAAAAATAGAAAGGGCGGGGAATCAAGAAGATATCCATTATTTTGGTGAGTGACTTAAGGCGTGAGAGAGATTGCAAGAGAATGGTCCAAATACCCTGAACACTTGGTTTCTCATGCGTTTGATTATCTTCTACCTTTCAATAAATTTGGGTTCTATCACCATGTTACCATGTACTGAAACATTTATTTCTAGATCATGAAATCATAGATGAATCTTAAATTGACACTGACCTGCAAATTTCCTATTAGAAGTGCAAACAATACCAGGCCCGCAATCGTTATGGAGATGGCAAAGTAAATTTCCCATATATCCTTGCTAGTTTTGAGGCCTTGACCCAAAGAACTGAGAAAAGTAGGAAGTGATCAAATATGTAAACGTAGAGTAGGGATGGAGAACAAATACATAAGACATAGGCTTTTGAATACAGACCTTAGATTCTGCAGACCCCACCAACAACAATAAGAGAACTTCCATATGAAATCAGTCGAAGAGACAACGCCAGAATTCAGGGCATCATCAAATATTCCGTAGTCTAAAGCTGTTGTGACATTTGATGCTGTTCCAGAGCAAACATCATTTATGCATGATCTCTCAAAAGAGCTGTTGTTATTCATCCGAGAGCAATATGGATGACTATTACACCTTATTTGCACGCAGGATGCTTTACGCTCAACAGAAAACAAGTACCAAAAGGCTCCAAAGGCCTGGAAGGAACAGATAGATACTGAGTTAATGCTAAGATATGGGCAAATGTACAGAAGTACAGAAGACTGATGGCATGTTTGAAATACCGAGAACATGTTTGGAATGATTTTCTAATTACTTAAAAAATGTGTTTTTAGCCGGAATCAGCACAACCAATGATTTTACAATTTCGAACAGAAATCCACACTACTTTCACTGAACAACCAAGTTGATAAGATAAGATGGAAAAGCACAAGGACACGTTATTTCCAACGCCAAAGAAACCCATAATACCTAACAGGTTATTTTGTAGTCTTCATAAATATCCTCTGATTTGAGAAAAAGAAACAAACAGTTAATGAGACATAATGAGCTCTTGTTCAAGAAGAGTTTAAGACCGACTACACTATATCACTCAATGCAAAACTTTCCTAATTAGCTCTTAACTAACCTAAGAAAAAGTATCCACTTATACGATCAATGCTTTCCAAATTTTTTGAGTTTTGAATAATGCCAGTCTCACTCTGAAAGCCTCTCAACTTAAGCTGTTTTTTTACTGAATACAGATGAGATGAATCCTTAAAGATAAGTAGCAATTAATTAATGGTATGCAAGAAAATAACAAGATAAAGATTGGCGGTGAACGTACATGACTTGCAAGCATATACAGGAAGAGATTGAATAAAGCTTTGACTCCAGCAGAGTCGGGCAAAATTCCAGAACTCCATCTAACTTTCTTTAAGAATAAGTAAACTCGAGACACCCTTGGAAAATACTGAAATATAAGGATAAATTTCAATGACCTTAGAGCGGTTAAATGAGAAGCTTTTGTTCCTTGAGTGACTATTAGAATCACCACCTGCACACATGTTTTCTCACATGTCACTGGATAACATATATAACTTTAATGTTCCGAATACTATACTTAGGCAGAATAATAGTCCAAACCTGTGGGAGAGGAAGAACAGCAAGAACGTCAACGGTAAAGTAAGATAAAAGATATCTTGTAGCTAATGTGCAAAGTCTTCCACTACTTGCATCATTCGGGGCAGTATAACCAATGCGAAAATGAAAAACAATGAGAAGTATGTAGCCAAAATCAACAAGCGAACGTAAAACTACAACCGTGACCATTAACTTATTGTCAAACTCTATACAGCTTTTCTCTTCATCAACTAATAGGATGTAACAGAACAGAGGGTCCAGTAAGGTCGCAATTACACACATCAACACAAGCACATCGTTCCACAGATGAAGAAATAGCAAATTTCCTTCAATAGATCTTTTTATGGAGCTCAATCCTTTACTCTTGACTTCTTCATCAAAATGAATGTTTCCAAAACTGGTTAGTTTATCAGTAGGAGACTCAAGTCTTGTTGGCACTGATCCCACGGAATTCGTCGAGTGAATGTCTACATGGGAAGAAAGATTCTCAGACTGATGTTCATGAGAGAAAGACCGAATCCTAAAAAAAAAGAAAAAAACACAAGTAAAATAATAATTTATAAATGATCTGCCTATGAAACACACGAACAAACATAAAACAAACTTAGCAGTATTATTTAATGAACTCAATTAACCAAATTTGAATCTTTACTTCCTCCCTTTCAGATTCTAAAGAAAAAAACTAGAACCCTTTTTTCAGAAACTGTAATGGAGTAACTTGTCTCCCTCTCTCCCAAAAGCAGAAATCACAAAACCAGGCCAGAGCCAGAAAATGGTCGAAAGATAAGTATGGTAAGAACAAACCGTATGGCATCATCTTCTACATTCATAGCGAGGTGAGGACTTTGTTGGTGGATATAGGATGATGAATATCGTTATTGCATTG
This sequence comes from Cucumis sativus, assembly GCF_000004075.3. Classification (NCBI taxonomy): domain Eukaryota; kingdom Viridiplantae; phylum Streptophyta; class Magnoliopsida; order Cucurbitales; family Cucurbitaceae; genus Cucumis; species Cucumis sativus. The sequence goes on from NC_026657.2 coordinate 24,511,116, forward strand.
ACGAGTAAACAAGCTGGGTGAAGCAAATACACGGCTTCGTCGGCCATTAAAAGTAGTCTTCCTTTCTAGTGGCTGTTGTTGAATATTGTTATTTTTCTACAATAAATTTTATTTAGTTTCTTTTTAAAATAACTATTTTTCAATAATATAAACATCCAATTTTGTTGACGCCCTTCTTATTCTCATAAAAGAGTTTTTTGAGGAAGATATTTTAATTTCTTTGTATTCTCGACATCTTTGAAGACCAAATTTAAAAATTCCTTTTGATATCCTGATATTTCTTTTTCAGAAAATAAAAGAAAACTTAAATAATTGGATGTTTCAATTTAAATCAACAGAATTTTTATTTGCATTTAAAAGCTCTACGGTAGTTCAATGTTTTTATTTATTGTTCTTTTAGTTAACAATCTAAAATTTAACTGAAGTAACAACCTAAGGGTAAAATAATTTATTTTTTTGAATTGTTATCAAAGCGGGTTGAGTGTAGTTTATTGAGTTTTGAATGGAGTGGATGAGGAAAGGTGAATCAGAAAAGGGATTATTGATGTTGAAAAACTGGAATGATGGATTATGAATTGATGGTCTCCTACTCAAGTTTGGAGTGATAGGTCCAAAACTAGAAAATGATTGGAGGGTACATGTCTTGATGGTGCTGAGCTTGTGTTCTGCCAAAACATGAGTTTGTAATGTGGTTGTTTATTTCATTTTTATTAGTAGGCAATAGATATTTAAAAAATAGATATGTTGAAGGTAGTAAAATAAACAAAATATGAAGTGGACAGAAGATGTTTAAGTAAGTTTGAAGTGGTATTATATTCAACTTATCCATCGCCCAGTGGCCTCTCTTTCTCTTCCTTAACCATTGGCGAAGTAGGTGATTCTTGTCGAATATCATCACTGCATTGTTCAATATGAGAAAGTTTGAGAGGTTTTGACTCAAAGAAATTTCGTTGGGTTTCATGATTTCTTGTCGGAGCTCATTGAACCATGACTCTCTTCCGTATTTTTTTTTTTTTCAAAATAAAACTCATAATTTGTTATTTTTATTAACATCTCATTTATTAATGGGTAGGAAAAAGGAAAATTAGCATAAGCTTTTCAATTTTAAGCCCAAATCCTTATTTTCGCCCAAAGATTTATTTAGGTGTCTTTTTTCTTTTCATTTTATTATCATACTTTTTGGCCATAATTTCCACCGAAATTCAGTTATGGTTTTTTCAAGATTTGAAAAATTATGGCTTCTGCATAAGATTTAATTTGATGTATTAATATGGTTTATTATTTTATTTGATAGTTTTTTAGTTTTTTTTAGGAATTGTAAGTGTTTATTAAGATTAACTTAAAACTTTTTAAGTATTTAAACAAATGTTTATAAGTTCAAAAAAGAAAAAAGGAAAAAGAGTGTTTAGCCAATTGAAATGACCAAATTATTCACTTCATGCTCTACTACAATACTTGGTAGCAAAAATAAACAAACAGTAAATTATTCAAAATAAATAAACATAAATATAACGTTTTTTCAATTGATTCATTAGTGGATCTAAATATTAAATTTCTTATAATTTTATTATATTTGAGGTTCTTTTGAGTTAGAACGGATGAACACAGCCCGTCCAATAGTTGGACTTTTGTTCCCAATAATTGGATGTTTGTTATTCAACATTTAATGCTTCTTTATTATTTTGAAGGGGACAAAATTAGTTCTCTCTCTTTTACAATATTGATAATGATTGACAACAAGCATTCATACTCAATACTGAGTTTTAACAAAAACTCAACTCAATCCAAATAGTATAAAATTAATTGAAAAAAAAAGATTGGATTACATCAATTATCAATGGAAGAAATCAATTCAGATCAGTTCGAGTGTTTAACACAGTCCATACCCTAAAGCAGATTTGCAGTCAAGTAACTTTTTCAGAGAAAATAGAGCTTGACATCCATTCAAGAAGCCAACCACATGTATGTACATAAAGAGAACACCTCTTTGTATGTAACAATAGGTTAACTCTCTACTATTTTTTCATTTTTCTTTCTTTTCACTTTGCATGTAAATGTAGATTACAGAAGATTAAAGAAACCTCTCCAAGGCTTTCTTGTTCTTTCTTTCTTTTCTCTGCTTTTTTGGGTTTTACGAATGACTTTAATTTGTAGAAGATGGTGAGATGATGAAGATGAAGAGAGGAAGAAGGACAAGATGAACACTTGGGACTTTAAAGTGGTTCGGCAAATATACCTACATCCACTATGCTTTTGGGAGCAAGATGGTATGTATAGATCTTCCCTAAGACTAGTTAAATCTCTAGTTAAAGAAGAAGTTAAAAGAAAATGTTCTAACTAAGTTTTAACTATATTTCTTTTGCAAAAGGATAACTAATTTGTAAAGATTTCTATAAATCTCCACCATAAAAAATATAGTGTGAAAATTTGTGTATGTCTTGACTCCCAAAGCTTTTGATGCAGTCACTTCTTCTCGGGTTTTAGGAACCCAATTGTTTGAAGACATTTGAGGAACTTCATTCGAGTGATTACCTTCGTCAACATATCAACTGTGTTTTCACTAATATAAACTTTGAGCACTTTCACTTCCTGTTTTTCGATTTGTTCTCTGATGAAGGGAAATTTAATATCTATGTGCTTAGTTTCTACTGTGATACTGTTGGTTTTAGATAAATGAATAGTGTTTTGGTTAACACATTAGATCTTTACAGATTTTTGTGATAAGCCAAAGTCCTTCAGTGGTCCCTTTAGCCAAATAACTTCCTTAATAGCTTCTAAAAGAGTTATATATTAGCTTCAGTAGATGATAGGACCACTAGAGGTTGTAGTGAAACTTTCCAGCTTAGTAGGTTGCCTCCAATTAAGAAACAATATCCTGTTAGTGACCTTCTCTTGTCCAAATCCCCTGCATAGTCAGAATCTACAAAACCATAAAGCTCTTTAAGGCATATTTTATAGATTAATTGAGCATTCATAGATCCCTTTAGGTACCTAAGGACCCATTTGGTTGCTTCCCAATGCCTTTTTCCTAGATTAGTCATGTACCTACTAATTAAACTAGAAGAGTAAGATAGATCAGGCCTAGTATAAATCATTAAGTATATTATACTCCCTATCACTTGTGAGTAGGGGATGTTAGTCATGTACTTAACATAGTTGAGGTCTTCTGGGTTTGGACAGTTAGCAGATGATAGTTTGAAGTGTTGTACAAGAGAAATTACAACTTGCCTAGCATCTAACATATTAAACCTTTTAAGTACCTTACAGCAGTAGTTACTTTGGTCAATTGTTAGAAACCTCTTTGTTTTTTCTCTTGTGATGTTGATGGCTAGAATTCTCTTAGATTCTCCAAGTTCCTTCATATCAAATTTTTCCTTCAAGGCCGTCTCTACTCTTTTAATCAAATTTTGATTTTTCTGCAAATAGCATATCATCTACATACAAAAGTAAGTAAACCTTAGAAGAATAGGAATTTGGATTTATAAACGCACAACTATCATAGGAACTTTTATTAAAACCAAGTTTAAAGATGAAATCATCAAACCTTTTGTACCAACACCTTGGTGATTGTTTTAGACCATAGATGGATTTTTTAAGATAACATACATGATAATCTTCTTTACCTTTTTCAATGTATCCTTGTTGTTGGTTCATGTATGTTTTTAGTCAAATAACCATGTAAGAATGTTGTTTTAACACCAAGTTCAAGTTATTTGTTTTACAATCGATGAGAATATTTCATTGTAGTTAATTCCCTCCCTTTGTGTAAAGCCTTTGGCTATAAGCCTAGCTTTATATCTAGGAGGTTGAAGACCGAGAACTTCTTCTATAAGTTTATAAATCCATTTGCAAGATATGGTCTTACAATTTCTAGGTAGCGTTACCAAAGTCCATGTATTATTGATAGTAAGAGATTTCATTTCATCATTCATGGAATTTATCCAATATCTAGAATTAGGACAACTCATTGTCTCATCAAATGTTGACGGTTCATCACCATTTAGATAATTCATATCATTTATGGCAAACTTCACAAAATCTGCTTCACTGTATCTAGAAGGAGGAACAATAGTCCTTTTTTGTCTATCAATAGCCAAAGAATAGTTTGATAAATCTTCTTCTTCTTGAGTAACATCTTCTAGAGTAGGTGGCAGAGTGATCCTTATTTCTGTTTCTTCCTCAACGCTACTAGGAAGTTTATTTAATTCATTGTTGGTGGGTGCTCCACTTCAATCTCATTTGGCTTATAATTTGAATCAAGTGTTTCATTAGGTTTATCAAGCATAAACATAGTATCTTTCTTAAAACTCACACCTCTACAAGTTATACACATTTTTTCTATAGGATGCCACATTCTAAATCCTTTAACTCCCTATGTAAAACCTAAGAACATACATTTTATAGCTCTAGGTTTTAATTTCCCTCGAATTTGATGGAAAATCGTATACAACCAAATATTCTAAAGTTTTGTAAATTAGGAGGATGTTTAGACCATTTTTCTTCAAGTGTTGGAAAGTTTGTAGAGTGATGAGGGCACTTATTAAGGGTGTAAACAATATAGAAAACAACTTCTGCCCAAAAGTTTTTTAGAATTAAACTATTAGACATTTGACATCTAACCCTAACCCTATCCATTATGGTTCTATTTAACCTTTCAGCAACACAATTTTAGTGAGGGGTATATCTTACAATTCTATGCCTTATTATTCCATGTTCTTTACAAAAGTTATTGAATTTCTCACTACAAAATTATAAACCATTATCAGTTCTCAGTCATTTAACTTGTTTAGAAGTTTGTTTTTCTACCATGGTTTTCCATTCTTTAAATTTTCCTAGAGTTTGGTCTTTAGACTTTAAGAAATAAACCCAACTATCTTTATAGTAATCATCAGTAACGGTTAGAAAATACATGGAATTATTTAAAGATGGTGTTTGTGAGGGTCCCCATAGGTCGCAATGAATGTAGTCTAGGATACCTTTGGTGTTGTGATCAGCCTTTTGGAAACTTTGTCTTGTAGACTTGCCAACTACATAATGCTCACAAAAAGAAAGCTTTTCAGTCACTCCTTTAAAAAGAATTCCCTGTTCTACAACATTTTCAACCTCTTTCCACTTATATGGGAAAGTCTTCTATGCCACAAATCTCCTTCAGTTAGCTTATCATAAAAAACAATTAGGGTAGCATGATTTTTGAACTTAAGTGTAACAGATCCAATGCCTACAATCTTGCAAGCATTGTCATTTTCCATGTATACTAGGCCTTCATCCCACACTTTGTATGTTGTAAACCATCTCTTTAATGGTGTTATATGGAATGAACACCCTGAATCAAATACCCAATCATGAGTATTTTTATTACCTTATGTTTGAATTGAATTTTATAAGATAGGTAAGGCATCTGAATACACCAACGAGGCTTGTTCTACTACTATGCTTCTGTCTTAGGTTCTTAGTTCTTGTTGTTTTTCTTTTTGTTTCTTTAGATTTTGCTTTTTCTTTAGAAAAAAACAATCTTGTATGAGGTGTCATTTTTTATGGCAAAATGTGCATTCTATTATTTATTTATTTTTCTCATTCTTGTATTCTTTTAAATTGCTTTTGCTCTTCCCTTTTCAGAACAAACCTTCACCATTTGTTGAATCTCTTTTCCGTAAATTAAGCTACAATTCTTTGGTTTTTATTGCTGAAATAACATCATTTGTGGTGAATTTTTGCATTCTATATTTGAGATCATTTTTACTTCTTTATATGCTTCTGGAAGTGAATTAAGTAAAATGAAGGATTCATTTTCATCACCAATCTTGTCTCCCAATTCTTTGAAATTTGAAGATAGTTTCTTGAATTTCCAAGATTTTCTGTCAAAGATTTGTTACCATTCATCTTGAAGGTAAAGAACCCCTCCCTTATGTATGCACGATTAGGTAGATCTTTGGACTTATATATTTCATCCAATTTTGTCCACATTTCATAAGATGTTTCTTCACCAATGACTTCCCTAAGAACATTGTCACTTAGGTTTAAAACTATGGCACCATAGGCTTCATTTTCCATAGTTTCTTTGTCTTCTTGAGTCACTAGGTAGCTTTTCTGGATCTGTGAGGGCTTTCAATGTCTTTTGCTGGCCAAAAATGACTTTGATCTTAGCTTTTCATAAGATAAAATCTCCCTTACCATTGAATTTCTCAATATCATACCTTGCTACTGGCATCTTGAGTTTCTTGAAATCAACAATGTGATTCTTGGAGCTTTCTTGAATCTTTCCGCAGGCTTTGATACCAAATTGAAGGAGCACATCCACGTGTATGGATACAAAGAGAAGATTACACTTTTCATTATTCCATGTTCTCTATTGTCTTTTCCTTTCCCCTTCTTTTCACTTTGTGTGTAAATGTAGATTACAGAAGATTAAAGAAACATCTTCAAGCTTTCTTGTTCTTTCTTTCTTTTTTCTGTTTTTCTGATTTTACGGATGACTTAATTTGTAGAAGATGGTTAGATGATGAAGATGAAGAGAGGAAGAAGGAGAAGATGAAGACTCAAGATTTTTAAAGTGGTTCGACAAATATTCCTACGTCCACCGTGCTTTTGGGAGCAAGATGTTATTTTCAGTTATGTGTGTAATTTCAAATAATACAAGGTATCTAGTTAAATCTCTGGTTAAAAAAGAAGTTCAAACTAACTTTTAACTATATTTATCTTACAAAATGATAACTAATTTGTTAAGATTTCTACGGATACTCTGGATTATTGGGAGTTTGCAAGCATGAGTACACTATTGTATTGAATTATTTGGGTGTAAACAGGTCGGTATATAGACATTTATTGTATTTTTACTTGATGCTAATTAGCTAATACATAAAAAGGTTACTCGTCCTAGTTTTTATAAGATTCGGGTATAAAACGACATTTCAACTACAAGATTTGAGTAAACTTTAGGCGGAAGGTTTAGAAGTAAAAACATAGAGAGACCAATATTGGCAGTTAAAACCTGGAAACGGTGAAACAGTCATGATGAGAAGCTAAAGAGTGGAATGAATATACAGAGGAAGCAATCCACAATTAAATAAGAAGCACACAATACATTATTACTCAGACTCTGCTGGATTCAGCTGCTTGTGCTTTTTTGGCCTTTAGCTTAAGAACACGAAGGACTCGAGCCAAGTTAGAGTTAAGAAGTCGGGTACTTGAATGCGGAACAACATTCCTTCTCTCAATAGCCAGCTGAGACTTACACTCATCCTTCTCATTCTTGCTTTTTAGGTATCTCCGCCATGCTAACTGCAAAGCTAAAGCCGCCCACGGTGCCCATATTGCTTTCAAACTAGGAGAGTTTCTGCTGAAAAGCCACCAGAATTTCGAGACCACAGTTTTTAAATCATTTGCCATGAGGACGAACGCCTCAACTTTCGTGTGCGCACGGATGGTTTTGGTCGATATGGGGACAGTGGTTGAAGCAGGATTTCGCAGTGCCCAATCTAGAAGATCCTCTCCATAAAAGTCACCTTTTGTAAGCCATCTTGACTCTGAGGAATTATCTACAGCTTCACTGTCTCTTTTTGAGTAGATCATTACTTTGCCTTGAATTATGAACACCATTTCATCCAGTGGCTCTCCTTCTTGAACAATGACGCTTCGCTCAATGTACAGCATTGGCTTTAGATAATCACATATGGCATCCAGAAGCTTATCGTCCACGTTTTGAAGCTTTGAAACCTTTTTAACATATTATCAACCAGAAGAATGTGGCAACTAATTAATGCCATATACAAGGCCATTATCATTAAACGTAGGTGGTTTTGGACTTGTGCATTTTTTTAAAACAGCATGCTCAATGTTGAAACCTGAATGAGACAACAAACTTACACTTAAGAGTGGAGTCAAGCATAGATGTCGTTTGGTGTCTCTTCTTAGATCTCTTGGAAGATTACGAAGAACCTGCTCCACGTCAACGCCTTTGGTTTCTCGCCACTTGTACCGTTCATACTTTTTAATCTTTTTCTTCAACTTGGGTGGGAGGGAATGGTAAGACATCCACAACTCGATATCTTGCCCCTTCAATCTCATTTCCTCCAATCTTGCTATGGTTGATTGCAGATATGTCTATTAAATATTACACAAGAAAAAAAGAATAACTCGTCAGATCAGATACTGTCGAGGGATTATGTGTAAACTAAAACTTTTAACCATCAAAATAACTAATTACTGTATGCTATTCTACTTGCCAAAGCAAAACTGGGCCTAACGCGCCTAGTTGACGAGTTTGAAGTAGGCTTACTGACCTGCAAATTTCCAACAAGAAGAGCAAATAATACCAAGCCAGAAATGGTAATGGTGACTGCAAAGTAGATTTCCCACAAATGGTTACTAGTTTTGAGATCTTGACCCAAGGAACTGCAACACATTACAATTGAGGCATGTCAGAAGAAAAATCTTGTAAAGTGAGTTTCCAATTAGGTGAGTTGCCAAGTTCTAACTTGTAAAGCCCTTTCATTTTCGGACAAGAATCTTGTATCTATGATAAATCAATAAACTTCATCTGTCTTTTCTCTTGCAGAAGCACAAAAACTACTCTTAAAGAAAAATGTCAAGCGAGAACAAGGCATAAATGTGGAATGATACCTTAACTCAGTCAAACAATGTCTTTATCTTGCTCAAAAAATATGCATTACTAGGTAAGTACTTTCTAGTTTCTCACATAACAAGAATGCCAAAGAAGCACAAGTACAATGAGCTATTGACTGGTAAAAGTAAATCCAAAAAAATGTATCAGAGAGTAGAGAATCTTTTGAAGGAAAACCTCAATTTCTGCAGACCCCACCAAAAACAGAGAGAAAATTTCTTCACGATCTCTCTTGATCCCACAATAGGAAGAGCGTCTTTGAATATTCCAAAATTAAAAGAATTGGAATCATTTTCAGCTTTCGGAGAGCAAATGGTGTCGACACTCAAGTTGCCTACGTAATTGCAGTTTAGAGACCAATTTGTGTAGTTTTCTTCCCAGCAAGTTGTTTTTCTCTCTATAGTGAACAAGTACCAAAACGCTCCAATAACCTAAAAGAGCAATATTATTAAAAGCTTGCTAGAAGAAAGCACACGAGAGTAACTGTTGGTATCAATTATCTACTTCTACAGAATACGCTTCTGCATGTTCTTCACCAAAACAAACTAATAGTTTGACCTATATTGATAATCAAGAAACCACGTACTAACTCTTTAAAACGAACAAAAATGAAGGTTGATAAATGAGCCTACATCCTGGTATTCTCTTGCAAATGCACTGTGAAATATAATACTATTGAATAAGCATGGTTATGACATTATGTATTGTCACAGCTTGAAGCATTCATGTCACAGATTGCTTTTTGAAACCAGAAGACAGATCAATTTTATGCTTTTTCATGTTTATCACATTTTGTATCTTCTTTCCTTTTCTCTTCCAAAATTTTAACTGAATCAATCTTTGAGTGTAGTGTAATCCATCGAAAAAAAGATGAAAAAACTAAAACAAGCACAAAAGTGGCGGTTAACGTACATGGCTTGCAAGCATATAAAGGAAGAGATTGAATACAGCTTTAGCCCCGGCACTTTCTGGGAGAATGCTCGAAGTCCATCTAACTTTCTTTAAGAATGAGTAGATTCGAAAGACCCTTGGCAAATATTGAACGATGAGAATATATTTCAATGACCTCACTGCGTATATAAATCCATTTCCTCTTAAGCTTGGAATGAGAATTAAAACCACCACCTGCACACGAGTATCTTTCACATGCATCAGAATAATATCATCACCCTAAATAAATAAAAGGCCAGGATCGTCTTGGGGGTCTACATATAATCAAATCCTTCAAGGAAATACAAGGATTAGAAAATTGGAGGAAAACTAGAGATTGATAGAATCTAAGCCTGCAGAGGCTGATGTTTCAAACCTGGGGGAGTGGAAGAACTGAAAGAACGTCAACTGTGAAGTAAGAGAAAAAGAATCTCCAAGCTCTTGTCCAAACACCATCATCGGCTTCATCAGGATTTGCATTATAAAATGTGGAATATCCAAAATGAAAATGACAGACAATGAGAATTATGTAGAGGAAGTCTATGATTGAGCGAAGAATTACAACTACTTTTCTCATTTTGTCGTCAAATCTAACACATCCTTTGCCTTCATCAACCAACAGGGTGTAACAGAACAAAGGATCCAATGAGGTAGCAATCACACACAACATGACAAGTATTTCATTCCACAAATGAAGAAATACTGGGTTTTTATCAACCAGAGATTTAAGATATCCCAAACCTTTACTCCTAACTTCTCGGTCAAATCTTATGTTTCCAAAACTCGTAAGCCTATCAAAACTAGCAGTAAAGCTTGTTGAAATTGATCTCAATGCTTTCACTGAATTCCTTGAGCGCGTTTCTACGATAGACGAAAGTTTACTTTCACTGTGTTGTAGATGAAAACTTTCTGGACTCCTGAACAGGGGACAAAGCAAGTGGAACATAGGTCAATAAAACTATCTTCAAAGGAGTCATAACTCAACCAAAATGGCAGTATATTTTCTATAAACCCAACTTCTTTTCACTTTTGAAATATTCAATTTGTCTTAGTTCCTACATACAAAAAGGTCTCAAACTCATGAAATGGATAGAATTACACGGCTACAGGTTATAGTATTTTTGTGAATCTAAAGCAATTATGAAGCATAACCAAGTAGAAAACACAAACACGTTATGAAACTTCTAACAGTCAGAAAAACTTTGAAAGTTAGTAGTGCAGAGAAAGAAAGTGAGAAGTTAGTTCTGCCTTAAAAAAATCCCTTTTGCTCCTTCCCGACTTCCCCAGATGCAGTTGAACCCCTTGAAAATGACCATAACTAACTCAACGTGCAGTAATAAATTAAATTGAGAGAACATATGGCAAGTGGGTTCCATTTCTTTTACCACAGAAAACTATAATACAAGTTCTTTCACTACTTAAAACCCAAAATTCCACAACCACAGTTATGCAACAAGAAGAACAAGAAGTAGAGGAGAACTTCAATTCCAAAAGGGAACTTAACTTACCTCCGTTCTTCCATGGCTGAATTGAGTGAGCTAGAAATTAGAAAACACAAAGAATGAAGCTGATTTTGAGGTGCATCCGGAAGGCAATTTAAAGGTTTGGGCAGTAGCTATGTAACAAATTTCCAAAGCGAGCCGCCATAATCGACTAAAAAAAGAAATCAAAATGAATCAGTAATCAAAGTAATATTCAGTATATCTGAAGAAACAAACATGGTTGTCTGACAGGACCAATTATCAAGTATCAATGGGACCATTCTCTCACCTCTTTTCACTTGACTTTAATGCAAAATATCCCCCAAGAAAGGGAGAATTGAAAGATTAAAGATTCCACTCATTCCAGTTTGCGTTGCATGAACAAACATAAAGTAGGGAAGGAAAGATTTTTGGGTTGGTGAAATTATTTACTTGCCTAAATTATAAATTTGATTTTAAAATTTAGAATATACTCCTTTTCATAAAATTTATTTATAATCTATTTAAATAAATTCTTTTTTTGGTAGACATTTTTAAATATATCAAAATCAACTGCCCTCTTGTCATTTACCACCATTCAAACAACTATACATTTTTTTAAAATTATTAATTTCTTACAAAATTATTCATTAACATTTTTTCTAAAAAAAGACTTTGGGAGTATTTTAGTCCTTTATAGTTTGAAATTTTGGTTTATTTGGTCTAAGCCATCAATTTCATTACTGCTGTATATAAGTTTAATTTTTTAAAAAGAAATATTTACCAAAACTCATTTGATAACCTAAAGTTTTGATTTTTTCATTTTTGAAAAGTAAGCTTATAAAATACTTTAAAGTATTCTAAAATTTTGTAGTGCTTAGTTAGCAATTGTAGAGAAGTAGTGGGAAAATCCACTAAAATAAATTTACAACAAATCGTAAAATGAGTCCCAAATATTTATTAGAATAAACTTTTTATTTATCCCCATAAATAAATTGTAAAAAAAATATATTGGTTGAACTCAATGATAAAATTGAAGAAAATATTTTAAAATGTAGCAACATTTTAGATTCTTTTGATGATAGACACTGATAAATTTTTATTAATGATTTCTAAAGATGGGCATGATAGACCAAAAAAATCGTACCAACCGACCAAAACTGAACAAAAGGTGTTTGGTCGAACAATCGATGTCAGGTTTAGAAAAGCGATGTGAGTTTAGAAAAAGTCCAAACCAACAACATTGTTAAGAAAACTCCAAAAGCTTAAAGCCAATCTCAATAAATCGACCAACGATCGGTTTGTACTCCTTTCATAGTTTATGTCACTTTTTAACATCAACAAAATTGACCATAATCAGTTGGATGGCGTAAAATTTTGCTATATTTTATAAGTATTTTGATTCATTTTGGTTAGAAATATCATAAACGGTAGGGATTGAAATAATATATTTAATAACAATAATATATTTTATATCTATTATTTTAAAAATTCTATCAATATCAGTAATTATGACCGAAGACAAAAGTATATGAATGTGTATTTGTAATAGATATAAAATTTTTCAATGTTTTACAAATATTTTGATTAAAATTTTAAAATGGTATATATATATATATATATATATATATAAATATAAAGATAACACATCGTTATATGTATTATTGTCATCAGTTTACTTTGTTTATTTTTCGTGAAACTTTGTCCTATCACTTTTTACTTTGACAACAACAACAAAAAAGAGTTTGTAAATAAATTGCTTTTTTAATTGATAACTTTAAGTAAATGGTATCAATTTCAAGCCATCTATTATATTCAATTCTAATCCAAAAAAGGAAAAGAAAAGAAAAGATATAAAGTAGTTTCTAAATAAATATGAGAAATTTTGAAAATGGGCTTTTGATAGTTTCTGTCCCAACTTAATTAGTCTTTATTACTCATAACTTTTTTTTTAATATTTAATATTCATAACTTGTATCATGTGAACTATTACAATAATATTTGTGTCTTTAGTGTCTTGGCTTTTTCTTATTTGTAAAATTATAGAATTTTTTTTCCTTTTTATTTTTTAAATTTTAGCTTTAGAGTTTGAAATCAATCAATGTAATAAATCGTGGTTGTTAGAACTTGGGATAATCAATCAAATCGGAAAAAATTGTAGTCAAGTCAATTTTCAATTAAATGGTTTACTTTTTAATATTATAAATATTTTTTAATAAGCAGGATAAAATTTTCTCATTGATCTTTGTGAGCGTATTCATATATATACATATATGTGTATATATTTGTATGTATGTAAGGACATATGTAACGTTATTTGCAAAACAAATTACAAACGAAATTAAATTACTTCGATTAACAACCATTATATTTTATATTGTAATTAATGAAACGTTGATATTGTAGAATCAAGATTAAGACAATATTAAAGAAAAGAATTCGTGGATGCATAAATAGCAATACACTTACTACATAACCAAGCAAAAAAACAAAACAATAAATAAAACTTAAAAAATCTTGTATGAGCGATTCACAAAAAAAAGTAAAAGATGTGGTGAAAACTCCCTTACCAATTTTGAACGCCAATTAAAATCTACTCGTGAGGAAGAACGAGGAAGAACAAATTGTTTTTTCCGTATAAAAAAGGATGATTAGGGCTTTAAAAAGGAGAAAAAAATATATACGTTATTGAAGAAAAAAAATATTTTCTTTTAAGAGAAAGAATGATTAAGGCTTAAAAAGTGAGAAAATGAATACTTGATGATTATAACATTAAAGGTGGAAAAAGAAATAATAAGAAATTTTATATAAGATGAAAAAATATTTGAAAACACGATAATTTTGTTATATTTACAAAATTCTAAAATAATATATATATTTACTATATTATATAATCAAAGGTCATGAGTTGATGTTGTATTTTTGTTGATTTGATGCGATGCGGTTCAATCTCTAGAATTTGATCCCCTGATGAAGAAAGCTTGTATCTTTAAAGAAGCTTCCATCTTCGAGGATGGTCGACTTCATGAGTGAGGGAGTCTTCTAGCTCTTTGAAGAATTCTCTCTCGATCTTCTAGAGTCAAAATTTTCCCACCCTTTACAAATGAGGAGAATTCCTCTATTTATAGAATTCACTAGTGGGCTTTATCGGTTTGAACCTGGTTGGTCCATGGACCAGACCCATGGGCTCAACCATATGGACTTATGTTATATTTAGTCTTTGGGCTCAATTAAGCTTATTTTTTTGGCTTAATTGAACTTAGTCCAAGTAAATAATATTTAATTGAACTAAAATGATTAACTTAATCTAACGATTAATATGAAAACATGTGGCATTACTAGAATGACCAATTTATTTATTTTAACTCTTTAATTTAGAGCATGTGTCAATTTTAATTAGTCCCAAATTTAATTATTTGTACTTTTCATCATTAACTTAATAAATGATGTGGCAACTTGTGATTGGTCTCAAAATTTCTTATTCAACCGTCACCTACTACAATTTTTCTATAATATAAACTAATTAAAATTTCAATACATATAGCATATGAAAGTACGATTATAACATTTAGACCTTTAAAATTTTAGTAAAGAAAACGACAACCAAATTTGAAGGTACGCAACTTTCAAATAAATTCAATATAAATTTTGTTATAAATTTTAATTTATAATAATTTAGTTATCTTATTATACTTTCAAAATTTGTAACAATTTAGTTTATGGTATAAATAATAATGTATCCATTTATTTTATAAGTTGTAATGATCTAGTCTTGACGAGGATAAGAGTATCTCCACATAAATGTTTGATAAAACCATCTGTATATATTACAAAAATGTGTTGTACACATAATAATATTAGAGTTTTTTTTTTTCTTTTTATATGGTTGAGAGGAATTCAATATTGCATATTTAAAAATTAAACTAATTAACTGATTAAGTACCTATCAAGTAAACAAATCCAAAAAATATTATAATGATTCTAAAACACTATGAGAACAACCTACATCATCCTTCTCTACAAATATACCATCATTATAGCTTTATATCAAATAACTTATATCTTATTCTCAAATTTCTTAACTTCCAAACTATTTTACTCCTAACTTAAAAGTATATGGGAGTATGTGTGAAAAACATCACACTAATTTGTAAGTTTTTTATTTTTGTAGGCCACATTTTGTCTTTCCTAAAACAAATTCATTCTTCTTTAACTTTCTTTATTATTTTATTTTCCAATTGATTATTCTACCTTGAAAATATATATTAAGAGAAAAATTAAAGTTGAGAAAAAAAGAGTGTAAAAACAACCCATTTCAAAAAGCAAAAAAGTGCAAACCTAATATGTGTAAAGTCTTGTTTTTTTTAGGTGGTAGAGGAATGTAGGGGATCCAAATTTTGAACCCTTGTCCGAATACAAGGAATAAAATCTTATAAATAAAGACTATATTATTAATCAACAAATTTGATAAGTTGATTGTATCATAATTGAGAATTAAGTAAAAAGAATTTAGAAAAAAAAAGAATTAAGTAAATAATTTATATTATTCGGAATGTGAACACTTGAAAAAAAGTTGATTTGGAAAAACATCCTATATGTTGTGGACTTTAAGCTATTCAAATAAAAGAAGAAAGAGAGATGAATAGTATATATGGTAGGTAGGATTAACAATCACATATTGATCCAAAAAGAAGGAACACCTTTTCCAATTAAAATTAATTACGGAACTCATTAATCTTGCTAAGGGATAATAATGATAATGGAGAAAAAGGTAAGAAGTTTTTTTTATTATAATTTGAAATAAACAAAATTATATATATACCACTATTACTAGACAACAAATATCAAAATTTTCTCACATGCTTATTTGAATTTCAACATCCATATAATTGTGAACTTCCCTTTACACACCCAACAATCGAATTTTGAATTTTTAACAACCTTACTTTCTTTCTTTCATTTTAAGATTTCATTTGTTGGTGGCAAACAAAATCATCTTTCATCAACCATCTCTTTTCAATTTTATCCATTTTTTCTTTGATGTATTGTGTTGGTTATCATTCTACCACCTTCAGTTTGAAGAAATATGTTAACGTAAATTAAGGTCTACTCTCATTGTATTTTTAATGTCTATTTATCATGTCATTCACAATATTCTGATGAAGCTAACCATTCAACGGTATATACAAAATCAACAAATTGGATCTTCAAATTTTACATATACTAATTCAAGTTTGGAAAAAAGAATGTTTAAGTTCTTATCTGGTATGTAACTAGTTTTATTTTTAATAAATTTTATATTTGTTTGATTTTTTCTTTAGTTTTTTTAAATATTTTTAAGTTGTTTTTAAAAATTAATAACAATAATGATATGTAAGAGAAAATATTATGAGAATATATTTGTAAGTTTTAGAACAATGATAATAGAGGTTTTTTTTTTTTTTTTTTTTAAAGAAAAATAACAATAGTTACTATGTTTTAAGATTTGGTGTTTAAGTTCCTCCATATGTCAACTACAAACTTTTATTTATTTATTTCAGATTACAATTACTTATAACGTTATTTTGTTATGTATCTATATTAATTAACTATAATAATTCAAAATATATAGATATTTTATGATTTTAAGATAAAGAAAATGGTGAACTTTTGTTTTGTATGGGTTGATTTAAATAGACGAGTGTTTCTTATATATCTATAACAAAAAAAGATGTACAAGAAAAATAGTCAAAATTGTTGGGCTAATACGATGGGTCGCATACACGTTTCTTCTTTTTACCGAACTCTCATGATCCAATCGATCAAAGTTAAGACTTAAAAAGATGAGAAATTTTTCGTAGAAAAACACCTGACAACAAGTTCACATAGATATAATTTTGAATGCATCGATATAATATTCAAATCATATAATATCGCTATTGCTAAAATAAACGTAACTAATTAGCATACTAATAGTGAGGGATTAGAATTTTATATTGGAGGCACAACTTTGTATAAATTTAAAATTATTTTAGTTTATTGACTTTCTAAATTTATGTGGATTTGTGGGTAATAATTTTGTATTTTTCATAAAAATAATGTAATTATTAGTTAAAATATTATTAAGTAAATAACAAAGTAAAAGATTTAGAGATCCTTGGCTAAACCGTTTAGAGCAAGCAACAATAATCTTTGTTATAAGGGGCACATGGTTTTCAAATTAAAGAGGTTCAAAGTAACAAAAATAAACCATAATTGCTTCCAAACTCAATAAATAAAGAGCACTACTTTTATAACACAATCAGTGAATTTGAGTAAATACGAGTACTTGTCAATTTAAATATTTGAAAGAAAAAGCCTACAAAGAACAAAATTGATATTAATTGGTGGAAAACTTCAAAGCAGAGAATTGATATTTTACTATTAACTTAATAGTTGGAAAACTTCAAACAATGTGTTTTATTTCAACTTTACATAATTCTTTTTCTTTCATGTAAAACTTTATACAATTCATCTAACTGAACACATAGTTGTAAAAATAAAAAATTATAATATAAATAAAAGTTTTATCGTTTAAAATAATTTTTCGAACAAATCTTTGAAATTTAGTCGGAGCATATCTATCAAGGAGGCGGAACACCTCCCTCAAATCCTGAATTATATATTTATGTTTTATTAAAAGAAGTGTCGTATATTAGATATACAATACTTGTTTCTATTTAGAATCGTGTAATTGAGGTTGGTTTGATAGTTGTAAGCATTTTTTTTGCTTTCTTTCTTTTTAAGTAACAGTTAGATGGAGTTTTGAACTAAAAAACCCTGGGATCTTGCTACATTTGTTAAGGCTTGTCAACACTTATTTTAATATACATATTGTATATTAGTGCATTCAATATTACATTCATATGAAAGTTGAATGACAAGTTTTTCTAATCAATTCAATTTTATTTCTAAAATGTTTAAAAATTAACCATTTTATAAGTATAATAAATGTTCTAATTGAACCTTATATTTTAAAATTGGAACGCAATAGATAACATTAATTAAAAAAAATGATGTCTAATATATCATTCAAATTGTGAAAAATTATTTAAATAACAAAATTAACAGAAATATTTTCAAATATAGCAAAATGGAAACTTTGTGTCGTTTTTTCATATTTATAAATAAGTAGATCATTTTGCTATATAGGAGAAAAAGAATCCATTAATTTTTTAATATTTTCAAATATACAAGAGAGATACTATATGTAAAGTTGATACTTTTCAAACGAAGTACCTAAAAAGTTGAATTATATACATACAGAAATTTAAAAATTCATGAACTAAACTTCTAACCTTATATATTTGTGTCCTCTGATGTGAACGTTCTGGATTCGTCGTGGTATAGTACAATGAAACTGTGGAAAAACAAAGTCAGCATAGATTACTTTACAATCCCAGACAAAATAATTCACCATGTGAGTGAATCTTATGAATCACATTTTAATTACTTTACAACCACATTCCTAAAAAAAAGAAAATTGAATGTGTCATCTATAACATAACAAAAATGCAAAAAAGCACATGCTCAATGCAGTATAACTAGAAATTTCTTTAGGGAAGTGTTCAATAATTTACAATAAAACTGGGACCCTCTACCAAAGACTAGTCGATATGCAATAATCAAAAGCAGAAAGACATTTCTCCTACTGCTTAGTTCATTACAACCAAAACTTCATTATTTGGAGGATTCTCTTCTACCAGAGAGATTGTAAATGCAATGAAATCAACCATTCCAAATTTGAACTGACAGTTTAATATGTCCTCGTTTTCAAACCAAAATGTAATATAAAGTTGTAAACAATAAATGTGAATGTCATCTTTCATATATGTTGTTATCTTCCAAGGTCAAAAAATCAGGCTCAGCTGGCTTCTGAAGCAATATGGCTATTGTAGCTCTTCTAGTACTATTTCGTCTCACCGAGCGAAGCATGTTAGCAGCAAATCTGGCTGCGTAGACGGTGGTGCCTAAACTCAGTGACTGGTCCTCAAGGGAAGCTAATGCGTTTTTCAACCTACTCTCTTCCTCCTTGAGAGACTCTTTGAGCTTCTTTCTTTGATGGCGTCGCCACCGCCATGTTGCTTGTATGAAACAAGCTGCCCAGGTTCTCCACTGCTGTGAGTAAAATCTGAAAATCTGGCGTAGCTGCTTGCTGTGAAGTTTGCGGTATTGAGATGCAACAAATTTCAAGTCGTTGGATTCAAAAGAAAATGCTTCAACTTCTGTAAGAGATCGAACAGTTCGAGTTGAAAGAGGGAGATTGGTTGAGGAATGAGGGTCTAGAGCCCATGTCAGTAGTTCTTCTCCACAGAAATCACCAGACATGAGGAAATCGGAGTTGAAGAATATAGTTCTCCCACCATTTGTAGTCATGGTCAAGAGCTTGCCTCTCATGATGAAGAGCATTTCATCAACTGGATCGCCTTCCCGAACAATACAACTTTCTTCTGTGTACAGCACTGGCTTGAGACGAGCACACATTGCATCCAACAATTGTTCATCCATCTTTTCAAACATTGGAACCTTAATGGAAAGTGTAAACAAATCATGAGAATCAATTCAGCAAGTAAAGCTTGCAGTGTATGTATAACTGAACTAGTGATTGTTTATGACCATTGTTATCCATCTTTTCAAATCTAGGATACTTAACCGAGCTAGAACTTTCTCTATAAGTTCTTATAAGAAGAAAAAATGCAATTCACTTTAAAACACTGCTCTCAGATTATTTAAATCTCATTCTTAATCTTGTCAACCCTTACATCTGTATTGTATACATGTATCTACCTATATATATATATATATATATGAACACACACATGTACACTCACATATGTGCATACACATTATCTATTTGTGCGTAGTATGCATGGATGGAACTGCCATCGTTCTCTGTAACTAATAAAACAAAAATCAAAACAAAAAGAATGCTTACTCGCATGAGCAAAGCCAAGCAAAGATGACGTTTATAATGTCGTTGGATGTCTCTAGGCAGGTTATGCAGCAGACTATGTTCATCAACACCTCTGGTTTCTTGCCACGTGTAATGTTCATATCTACGAACCCGCTCCCTTGGGTTCTCAGGGAGTAAACGATGTGACATCCATTGTTCGACATCATTCCTTCTCACTCTCATCTTCTCCTCTCTTGCATTTGAGGATCGCCAATACATCTGTTCCACACCAAGTTTAACACAGAAAGAGATTCACCTTGTAAAATATGCATCAAATATTGCATAAGGTTTTATAACAAATAGATTTATGTGCTTCTCAACAGCCTACAATCAAATGCCCAACTTTCATTCTTGCAAAGGAAAGAGATTCTACGCCAGCCTAAGATGATAAATAGCAGCAAGAATTACCAGTACTGACCTGCATGTTGCCTAGGAGAAATGCAAACAACACTAAGCCAGAGATGCAAACGGAAATGGCAAAGCAGTTTTCCCATATGCAAGGACTTGTAGTAAGATTTTGCCCCGAAGAGCTGCATCCAAGAGAGAAGTACAAGTATATAGAAAACTACTTCAACAATTGATGGCAAAATATTCGACACCATAGAAATTTTAGAGGTTAATGGGTTATAAAATTATTTTATTTGAAGTAACACAGTACTGCAAAGAGTATCACCATTTCACCACAAGTTCAGTATTCTCAATGGGTCAGAGGACTCAAATTTATGCATAATGTCTCAAGCAATGCATTAAATTAAGTGAATTTTTCTGTGAACTCTAATCAATCAGCATAAGTTTTTTTTCCTTTGAAAAGTCAATCAACGTAAGTTTTATGTGATAACATAAATAACATTTGCAAGCGACCAATTTTTATGAGCACTGCCAACCTCCACCATGAATCTACAATTCTAAGCCAATTAAATTAAAAGTGGTCTAGATGAGCATAAATTTGTATATAACTCTGGCCAGCCTGCGATGAACTATAATTAGATTATTCTTAGGAGATATTATTCTGGAGATATTATTTGATATTATTTCCTTAAGTGTATTTCTCTATGGTTATATATAGGCTTGTATCTCTATTAAAATGAAATATAGATTTATTCCATAAAATCAACATGGTATCAGAGCTATAGGGTTTTAAGTCTCCTTGTATTCTAGCCGTCACATCCCTGCACGTCTGCCTCCGTTGATTCGTCGACGGAGGCAGAGCCATACCCATCAGTAATCAATACACATCATGTCTCCAAGTAATTCGCTCTGCCTCCTAGATCAAAATCCTCGTCTCTGATTCTGCCGCCGCCGCCACTACTCCTTCTGCCATCACTGCTCCTTCCGCCATCACTGCTCCTTCCATCCACACAGTTCGTCGCACTCTCGACCCATATCCGCTCTCCATTCGTCCTCACTTAGATCTACTTGTGCGCACATTGCAAGCACCGATTTGTTCGTGCATCTCTGTTCGTGTCTTCGACTTCCAGATCCGTGTTTTATTTCATCTTTCGCCTTCGAATCATACTGTTCAAGATCAGACCGACCTGCCGCCGCCGCCCTTTACTCGTACCAGACAATCTCTTTAGATTGAAGACTCCCGATCCTGAAGAGGGTGAATCTTTGTTCAGATCCATGATCCACCGCTCCGCTCCACTCACAGCCGACGACGCACAGGTTCGGCTTTGTCCGCTCTCCATTTGTGAAGCTCGCCGTCATGAAACGCATCTTCTCTTTTTGCGAAGAACGCCGCAAAGTTCTCTATCTACTCAACCTCTCAGCTCTCTTCAGTTTTCGTTCTGTTCACCCAGATTTCCTGTTCAGTTTGATTCTGACTTGCTTTAGTTTAGTTCGTTCAGTTCCATTCTGATGACGAAACGCTCCTGCCCAATTCAGACCACGTTTTCATCCTGATTTGATTCTACTTTGCTTCAGTTTTGCTCTTTCATTTTGCCCCCGGAGTTCTTGTTTCGTTCTTCCTAGGTTCTGTTATAGATCTCTATACGAGGATCTATGTTTCTATCCCAGAAGTTCTTCGTTTCGCTCTTCGTGGGTTTGTTTTAGCCTAGAAGTTCTTTGTGTGTTTGTTCTTCGGGTTTTTTATTCTATTCTAGATATATTGTTTCTTTTCTTAGTTCTTAGCAAACTCAAGTTTGTGATTTCAACCTTGAGTTTGAGGAAGGGTATTAATATAATTAGATTATTCTTAGGAGATATTATTCTGGAGATATTATTTCCTTAAGTGTATTTCTCTATGGTTATATATAGGCTTGTATCTCTATTAAAATGAAATATAGATTTATTCCATAAAATCAACACTAGGTATGAGGATGCACAATTATGGTCCTAAGATCTTCTTCATCCCAACAAAGATACAGAAAAAGCAACAGGAAGTAAGAACCATATAATTGTGAACATAAAAAATTGTTTCTCTAGGATGCTTTATAAATTTATAGCAGATCTCTGGATCAGAAAGAATATCCAAAAGGGGCAGACAACATACCTTAGATTTCTCAAGCCCCACCAGAAGCAGTAAAGGAACTTCTTCGAAAAATCTGATTCCACAATATCAGGTTGAAGGGCTTGAATGAATATTCCAAAATTAAAAGGTTCAATATTTTTCTTTTTGACAGGGCACATATCAGTGAGGAATTGATTCCCTTCATTAATGTAATTATGATCACAATATAAGGAAGTAAAGCTACAGCCAAGATGCTTGGTACAAGCTTCTTGCCAGCACTGGCCTACTCGCTGTATGGAACATAAGTACCAGACTGCCCCAAATACCTAAGGTTCAGAATGGCAAGATGCAAAAAAGAAAAGAAAAATGTCACTACAAGAGAAGGATGAATTAAATGTGTGAATAAAATTGACGTGCACAATAGAAATACTATAATTCATTTGGCAGACTCAAGGTTGAGAAATCACATGCAAAAGCAGAATCATCCACCTACTTT
Source organism: Cucumis sativus (assembly GCF_000004075.3). Taxonomy (NCBI): domain Eukaryota; kingdom Viridiplantae; phylum Streptophyta; class Magnoliopsida; order Cucurbitales; family Cucurbitaceae; genus Cucumis; species Cucumis sativus. Next base: position 24,534,042 of record NC_026657.2, read on the forward strand.
GGCTTTGTCTCTAATTGATCCTAGATTCTATGAGAACCATCAATTAGTAATACTTCTTTAAGATTTTGTGACAAGTCCCTTCAGTTTTATGGCTTATTGGTTCAATAGTAATTTAACCACATATCAGCATGGCACCTTGTGTCACCCAACTCCCTCCCCCCTCTCTATGATCTCCAAAGAAAGGGAGGAATTTTGGAAGATCGAAACCAACCAAGTCACCAACATACAACAATATATATTTGATAGAAATGACTAGGCACTTGAAAAAAAATCTTGCTTCCACACATGGAGCATAGAGGAAAACTAACGTGGCCAGCTAGCATGTACAGAAAGAGATTAAATGCCACTCCTGCCCAAGCTGTTTCAATGAGTATGCCCGACGTCCTCGTAACTTCTTTGTACAGTGGATAGATTCGAAGAAACCTTGGCACAAATTGACATAATACAGCATATTTCAGCAAGTCCTTTGTATTCATTGATCTCGAACTTCTCATTATCAGAATCACCACCTGGGCAAATTATAGAAAAGCAGGACAGTTCACGCATCAAAATCAAATGAATTTGAGAAATAAATGTTGATTGACATATTTTTCAACCTCAACAAGAGTTAAATCAATCCTTCATACAGTTGATGGTATCAAGCTCACATTCCAGCACTATAAATGTATGCTTCACTCCAGTTGAGATCATCCCACAGTAATTACAAATATGGTTTGTGTTATTATTGTAATGTATAAATCTGAAGACGAATACCATAGAAATATTTCCAGAGTAAGCTAGCAGAAAATGGGGATTTTGCATGCATAAGGAGCACATCATTTCACTGGAAACCTTGAAAAAAGTAGAACCACAGAACTAAATATAAAAGAAAATTGAATTTTTATGCAGTTCTCAAATTCAATTACCCGAGAAATTAGTTTTAGGCTAGCCATCACATTTTAATTCCTACTGAAAAAAATTTGTTCATGGCAAGATTAAGCGTAAGAGAATACATATTACTGACTGCCATGCACATATAACAAGGAAATAACCAATAATTTTCTCCCAGTAGCTAAGGTGGAAATTTCGAGAGAAGTAGTAATCAATTGATGTTGAATTATTGAAATTGGCATGGGAAAGCTAGGAACTAACAATTAGTTGAACCCATTTGAAGAAAGAGAGGGGGAGAAGATTGAATCAAACAGGTACATGAATGAATGATCCCTTAGCAAAGGCTGCTAACAAATTAACAGTAAAGTAGACGTACTGTCAAGTCCTAAGAAACTGACCTCACCTGTGGAAGTGGGAGTACTGAAGAAATGTCAATTAGAAAGTACGATGACAGATACCTCGTTGCTATTCTCAAGGAATCTTCTTCTAAAACACCTCTTCCAAATACTCGTGAAGAGGGAGAAATAAATCCTGTACGAAACTGAAAAACAATATGCACAACATAGAACAAATCTGTAAAAAACCGCAGTATACAGACTACAGTCTCCACTTTCCCATCTAATCTAAGGCACATCTTTCTCATATCAATCACAGGAACATAAAAGAACAAAGGATCCAACGAAACAGAAATCACACAAGACAACACAAATAGCTTGTTCCAACTTTGAAGAAATGGCCCTTGTGGATCAAGAATTTTCTTCTCTGAGGGAAAGCCTTCAGGCCTGAGTTTATTAGAAGAAGAAGCTTCTAATTCCATAAAAACTAGAAGCCAACCCTCTGTGGAAAGCTGAATTCATTTACTCATCCACTATGAAACTCCACTCTAGTAATTTTCCTTAGCAGAATCATGAAACCTGACCAGTAACAAATTGAGGATGATCAAGATCCGATCCAAGTGACCCAGTAGTTGAAAGGATTGAAAAGATGAAAGCAGATTTCAGTATCCTCTATGAAGCTATGAGCATCAATTTCTTCAAAATGATAAACATGCACAACCAACTTACGAGGCAAAAAAATAAAAAATAAAAAACTAAGAAATCAGATTAAAAGTCCGTTTGAAAAGAGTCTCTCCATAAGTTCGCCACCTCATTAGACATTCACACCAAGTTGTGTGCATAAAATCATAAAATCCACTGATATGAAACCACTCACTATGGAATTCCGTACAAAAAGCCACAGAAAAAGACTAAATGGCACAAATGAAGTACATGAAGATTATCCATAGCCACAGTAAGACCACACAAAGCATCAATTTCAAACCAACTTCATTTGAAAAAAAAACAAAACAAAAACACTAAAAATGAAATAATCAGGACCAAAACTCATTACCCAAATCATGGAATTTCGTAATTCACAAAAAATCAACCATACCCAGAAAAGGGAACAGAAAGAAATTAAAGGAAATGGCCACTCTCTCGTCGAAGTTGGTAGTAGAAACCGGAAACAAGCTATAAAACTTGGAAGAAAAATTCCATACTGCCATTATTATACACAATACAACTTTCATCCGAATATTAACTCGACCCAAGTAGGGTGTGGCTCTGAGATGATCAAAATGGAGAAATTGAGTGCAGTTGGGTCCCGCGGTGGAGGTCGAAGAAGGTGGGTTTGGAGAGGTTTGACTCTGCATTTTTGGGGGATTTGTCAACGACGAAGAAGGTACGTCAACAAAGATATTGTATTTATATTGCCCCCATATGATACGTCAATTTGTGGATGGTAAAAGACGAGCTTCAAGCGTCTTACTCTCCTAGTGTCCGGGATCATCCTGATTCCCAACGAAGTTCGAAGAAATTTCCTTTGGGTCGACATATAGGTTGGATTCGTCTCTTGCAATCAAGAAAATATGATGTAATTCTTAAATACGTGAAACGAAAATGAAAAACCATTCAAATTCAAAGTTTATAAGAAAAAACGGCTACTGCCCCTTCTTCCAGTGGCAATGATTTGCAGCTATCTAATATGGCACACAAAAATAAAATTAAAGGTTACATCGAACCCATATATGGAGAGACACATAGATATCCTCATCGTGTATGCACTCAATTTTTTTCCTCTTTCAAATGTATTGAATCGCAAGGAGACAAACTTGACTTCTTATCAAGTCAAACTACGAACACAACCAAGCAAATTAGGCCTTTCTTTGGATTTACAAAGTTGAAAAAAATGTCTTGTAATAACGAAAAAGATTCGAAATGAATGTCTTTCAAATTTTAGGTTTGGATGGTTATTGAAAAGAAAAAAATGCTCAAATTTTAGCTTCTATGGGTAGTCAATTATGTAATTTACTTTAAAGTCCAATCAAATACTACAATTTTGGTCAGAAAAATGCTCAAATAAAAACAGAATTTAAAATCATTCATTTTCTTTCCTGCTGTGACAAACAACCAAATTCATTTGAAATCCATTAGGAATTGAAATTTCTCAAAATTTGGAGGTTTCATACAAAGCACAACAAATACCTGAAAATAAAAAAGCAAAAAATATAGGAAAGACATACACAAATTCAGAAAATAAATTACAAGGAGGAGAACCGACTTGAGTCCCTTTGATAGAAGCTCAAAGTGACTAGGAACAACAACAAAAAAAAAAGTATTGGATCACACAACCTAATTAGCTTTGTTGGGGTGCACTGAAGTGTTACATATGATCTCGTGGGAACATGCACCCTGCACCCCATAAAAGGATGCCCCTAGAAAGTCTAACTAAAAGAGCCATATAAAGAAAATGATTGATACCTTGTCTTTAACTTTACCAACATTAAAACACTACTTTTATGATCATGAATGAAATCAATTTCTAATAACAAGCCACCACAAAGTTACACATGTTGCAAGTAATCTCAAGTACTTTCGACTGGAAACACTCCTAGGCAACAAGGGCGTCATGTCACTTGATCCTCCCTACCAACCTTAGCCACTATTGATTGTAATCGATCCAAAAGTTCAATTAGCTTTTTGGAGTTTGAAGAGACCAATCCTAGGTCCAATGAATGCATAGAAACCACTAAATTATTCCCATCGTCTAACATAATCATAGTATTAAGCCAATTCATAATATAATCCTTTTTAACTAAGGGTCAAACCAGACCAAGCATTGGCAATCGCCAACAATAGAAAATCAAATCAAGAGCTACAGAATTGTTCAAAACATGAAGAATAGTCTACCATGAAGATTTAGAGGAGCTAACTGCTTAAATACTTCAACAACGCAAGCTATAAGTCTCCACACAGGTGGCCACAAAGAACCTAAATGAATCAGAATAAGCATCAACAACTTCATGATAACAAGATCATTCCGAGAGGGAATTTGATGAATACCAAAACCACCCTCCTACTATAGAAGGTAAACGCTCCACCAAACAACCTTTGCCCCAACAATACTATTTTGACTTATTTTGACAAGCAAAATCAACACGCTAACCCAATAAGCTTGAAAACTCCAAATATATCAAGTGCATAATTTGTAGCCAACCAATATAAATATAGAAATATCTAATAAGAGTTTGTTTGATAACATTCTCGTTTTTTTGTTATCTGTTTCTTGTTTCATTTATTTGTTTCTTCTTTTTTAGAACAATAAAATGAACCATATTTAATAACTACTATTGTTTTTTGTTTCTTGAAAAAAAGGAAACATAAACATAGATTTGTTTGATAATCATTTATTATGTTATTTTTTCAATTTAAATATAATTTAATAGGTAAAAAATGAACATATATAAAATTCATAAAATAATTATAAAAACATTAACATGATCAAACACACCTAAATTCCATTCCAAAATTAATAACTATAATATAGTATTTTTATTAAACACATGTTAAAATTTAATTTTGAAATATTATTTTTCATATATTCATTTCATTTGTTTTAAATGATTTTGATTTAAATTTAACTCACTTATATTACTATGAATGTGGTAGTTGTAAATGTTAAGGATATCCTAAATGAATATCTTAGTAAAATATTGGATATACACCAAAATTCGACTAATTTCGAACGAACTAAAATAATAAATTTAAATTTAAAATAACATATAAACATGCTTATGGTAAAATTCGTAAAATATTTAAATAAACATATTAAATATTTAAATTTAGAAGATCAAAATAATATATAAGTTTAAATATTAGATTGTTTAAAATTCAAAATTAGATTAAACCTCTAAATATGAAAAAACAAAAATAAACATAACTAAATAAATGATTTAGACAAGTGTTCCCACCGACGAGTCAATTAAAGATTTTTAAAAATAAAGAAAATGTAATCAAATGAAATGGAATCGGATAGACTATTTCTAATGGTTTCTGAACTTTTGTCCAATTTTAAGAACCATTCCTTAAAGTTTAAAAATGAAAAATGAGAATAGTTATCAAATAAAAAATAGAAACGTTATGAAATGGACTCTAACTGATCAACCCATGCTAAATTGATGAGTCAAGGGATAAGGATCAACAATATCTCCATGTAAGAATATGTTAGAGATAAGGATGAAGCCAAGACATAGAATGTGGAGAAATGTCAAGGGGAGTGAGCCCAATGTGGTCACAAACAATGATGAAACCAAGATGAAGTAGAGGAAAATCCAACAATTGAGGCAAAACTTCCATGACAGAAAGTGGTATTGCCATAATGGATCCCCTTGACAAAAAGACCTGATCTTCAATAGATTAGACCTGATCTTCAATAGATTCATCCATATAAATGGAACACATGTACAATAAGTAACACAAGCCCTTAATCAAACTCACAAGTCCATAATGGTGTACCAAAAGCAAGAAGAATAATGTTAAATAACAAAATCTCGATGACAAAGTCAAAAACCTTTTGGACATGCCCCTCCAACAAAGGCCAACCTTTATCATTGTTCTTATGATTAACTTCCACAATCTTCCAACAATGTTATGACCTTTCACAAAGGTGGATTGATTGAACCCAACTAATGAAGGAAGAAAACCAAACACAAAGTAGATACCTAATAATCTTCAATATGCATGCAATTAAGCTAGGTTGATATTAACATATTTATAAATAAGCTTGAAGAGAATATAGAAAAATAGATATATCCATCATTGTCTTATTTATTCTTAGTTTGCTTTAAACGTCTTTCTATTGTTCATCAAGAGAAGCAACGAACAACATATGTTTTATGTTTTTGCATCAATCCCAATCATATTGTCTTTTTTTTTTTTCTTTTCTAATGACACATTATTTGTATTCTTTCAAAGAGAATATGAAAAAGTTTTAGGATAAGCCATCAATAATAAAAAATATCCACGTTTATGGTCGGTAAAAATACAAAGTTGAGGTGATTCAAAATACAAAGGAATGACCAATCTTTGAAACAATATTAGGCTCTCCCCTCACATATCTTAAAAATGGATGTGAGGTGTTCAAGAAAAATGGTCTACGACTATAGTTATTTTCTGTCATAAATAAAATTTGTGACAGTTATTTAAAGTCATAAGATCTTTTGTTGTGAAAAGACCATCAATGACAATTTAAAAAACGACCACAATAAGTGTTCTTATGATAGAAAATAAATGTCATTATTTAATATTTTATAACAACAAATAACTATCATCATTTGCATATTGACGACAGTTATAAAATGTCACAAATTTGTATATTGTAACATTTTTTCCTTATCAAGGATATGCCAATCGTAACAATTTTTATAAAATCAAATGTCATTGTTTCAATATTGACGACAGTTACAAAATGTCACGAATTGTATATTATGACATTTTTTCCCTGTCAAGGATATGTCAACCGTGACAGTTTTTGTAAAATAAAATGTCATTGTTTTGATATTGATGACAATTACAAAATGTCACGAATTTGTATATTATGACATTTTTTTTTCTGTCATTTCAATTACTACATTTTTTTACAATAAAAAACATGTCATGTTCTTCATGTCACTCTGCCATTACACTAACAAGTTCAATCACAACAAAAGGTGGAGGAGAGTCATTTTCTAGATTTTTTTGACATTTTTTAAACGTCAAGTAAGATCTTTTCTTTTTTTTTTTTTTCATTTTAAAAACTTCAAGTGTTATTAAATATATATAGAAAAAAAAGTATTGTGAGACAATAAAAGAGAGAATATATGAAGGAAACTTGAGATCAGGATAACATTGACCTCACAGTTCGGCTTTTGTGGACAAAAAAGTTTGAGATCACTCAAAATCGGACCACCCAGTAGTTAGATGTAAACTTTCGAGGCCTCCGACCCCGTTCTAAGTCCGATCGTTCCTTTTATAGGTCATTGTTCCTTTCTTCAGCGTTTTGGGATGGAACCAGGAAACCGAGTATAGGGGCATCACCATTCGCCTTTTGTGGGTAAGAAACTTCGAGATCACTTAGAATCGGACCACCCAGTAGTTAGATGTGAACTTTTGAGACCTCCGACCCCATTCTAAGTCTCGTCGTTCCTTTTCTAGGCCATTGTGCCTTTCTTCGGTGCTTTGGGACGGAACCAGGAAACTGAGTTTGGGGCATCACCGCTCGGCTTTTGTGGGCAAGAAACTTCAAGATCACTCAGAATCGGACCACCCAGTAGTTAGATATGAACTTTCGAGGCCTCTGACCCCGTTCTAAGTCCGGTTGTTCCTTTCTAGGCCATTGTGCCTTTCTTCGGCGTTCAGGGACGGAACCAAGAAACCGAGTCTGGGCATCACCGTTCGGCTTTTGTGGGCAAGAAACTTCGAGATCACTCAGAATCGGACCACCCAATAGTTAGATGTGAACTTTCGAGGCCTCTGATCCCGTTCTAAGTTCGGTCGTTCCTTTCTAGGCCATTGTACCTGTCTTCGGTGTTTTGGGACGGAACCAAGAAACCGAGTCTGGGGCATCACCGTTCGGCTTTTCTGGGCAATAAACTTCGAGATCACTCAGAATCGGACCTCCTAGTAGTTAGATGTCAACTTTCGAGGCCTCCGACTCCGTTCTAAGTTCGGTCGTTCCTTTCTAATCAAACAATGAGGATGCTTCCAACCCCGTTCTAAGTCTTGTCCCAAAACGCCGATCGTTATAAATTAAAAACTTAAACAATGAGGAGGGAGGACATGTTTAGACACTCCATAACGTTCTAATCACAAACTCCAAAATAAGAGGGGGGATGTCTACATGAAACGCCAAAATCATAATGATACTCCAAAACATTCTAAACACAAGCAATCACAAGACCAAATTGAGAAGGGGGTGACATGTCTAAATTGAAAACTCAAACAATGGGGGGGGTGACATAATGACACTCCATAACATTCTAATCACAAGCACCAAAATGCGAAGGGAGAGACATGTCTAGACAGTCCATAATGTTCTAATCACAAGCACCAAAATCATCATAAGAACAAATTTATGATTACCATAACTGAAGGATAGTCATATCAATTCACAGTATACCATCTTTGTATATACTACTCTAATCTAGCACTTTATATCAAACTAATTAAGTTTGAAAAATGTACCTGTTGGCTCTCATTTGATTGTTCTAAACTTTGTTCCATGTTAGAGCTAGCTTCTTGACATGTTAACCTTTTTAAAATCGCTTCAATTGTAGCTTGTTATGAATCAACTATGCTTTGCAAGTGTGCAATATGTGCATTTGCTTCTTTGGTGTTTTGTCGAATTATTTCATTTCTAGCATTCTTGGGCCTTGGTCCCCAACCTTGTCCTTTCACATGCCCTGATCGCTTACCCAATACCCGTTCACATATTTCCTTTTCTAGAAGAGGTTCACTCCCTTCTTATGATGAAGTGGTTTTTAATTCCATCATCTCATCCTACACTATAATTTCATAATAGTATAAATGTGTTCTAGGTTAAGAAAAAATTCAACAATGAGTGTCATTCAAGAGTTAAAAAGATAATAAATCTAAATTTAAAACATGCCATAAAAAACATTGATGACAAAGAAATAAAAGAAAAAGAAGAAACCCCAATGTTAAAAAAAACAATCTATATTCAAAATACAAACTAAAAAATAATGAATCTAAATTAAAAATATCTTGTAAAAAGACATCGCACAACAAAGGAAAAAAAGAAAAAAAAAACAAGCACCAGAAGAAATTTGCCCTTTAATGTCGGTTTAAAACCAACATTAATGGCCTTTGGTCTCGGTACTGAACCGACATCTATGCTAGCGTTATTAGAGGCCTTTAGTGTCGTTTTTGCTTGGATGTCAGTTTAAAAACGACATTAATGGCCATTGATGTCGGTTTAAAATCGACATCAAAGCCTTGTTTTTTTTATTTTAATTATTTTTTATGGTATCGAAATCGACATTATTTGTCACAAATTACGACATGAAATGTTCCTCATCGTATATTAAAAAAATTTAAAAAAATTGTTGCACGATTGCTAATTGTCTACCACTCCATGGCAAACCTTATATATTACTTCTATATTTCACCTGCAAGGCATAAGATCAACACCTACAAAACAAGCATACACTTCCACACATCCAATGAGTACTAATACTATTTCTAGCTATAGAATTCAACATATAAAAAACCTACAAAACCAGCACATACACTTCTACACTTCCATGACAAATCAATTTATCCATTTCACCTACAAGGAAGAAGATCAACACCTACAAAACCAGCATACACTTCCACACATCCAATAGCAAACTAATATTATTTCTAGCTATAGAATTCAACAGGTAAGACACCTACAAAACCAGCACATACACTTCCATACTTCCATGGAAAATTAATATATTTTAGCCATAGGATTCAACATGTAAGACACCTACAAAACCAGCACATAAACTTCCACACTTCCATGACAAACTACAGAAATACACTTTTCCACACTTTCATACTACTACAGAAATACACATATCAATCAAGTAAATAATATGTAAAGTATTAAAGTATGTGTACAACAAATTCCTCCACTAACACACATTTTTCACATAGTACTACAACAAATACACTATAAAGTAACACCTAAAACACTACAATACAACACATATATAAAGCTTACCCAAATCGACTAACAAAGCTTGCCCATTTTGTGTGAATCTCGTCAATCTCCTCTTGCCTATATACAAGGAATGTATGGAAATAATAAGTTTAGGTAATTTATTTATTTGTAACATATAAAAAAGTGAATGTAGAAACTTACAAGACTAGTGATGGGAGTACTAGAATTATAAACGATTTGATGTATACTTTTGGACATAATACCCACACCCAACCGATTCTAATTGACGAGGACATTGCATGTATATAAATTACATACAAATTATTCTTATGTTTCATTGAAAATAATTTTGTGTCAATGCAAATTATCTTTATAGGTTTCCATTTCGGAGTTGACCGATAATGTTGTAAATCATGCTTAGCTTGCCATGCTTTTAATCCTCTATACATTTGGAAACATAATTAGAATTGGAAGACAATGAAGTGAAATAAGAAGTAAATCGTAAGTACACTTACACATTTATGACTCCATGGATGTCTTCGTTAACTTTACTTCGAAGAGAGTCCAAAACATAAACACAGTTCCCTCGAAGATCGATGACATGCAACATCCAATGAAAACTACAATAAACATCTTCAATGTGAGTATACATTTAAGCTCAATGAAAAACATAATAATGTGTTCCTCTTATTTATTTACCCAGTATTATACGGAATTAGAACTATTTGTTCCAAGGTAGTCGCTTCTAACTGGTTGGCAAAATTTCTGGATCGGAGATCACGATCCTTGATATGTGATGTTATTTTTGCTTGGTTGATAACAAAAAACTTGTTTCCACAATCACATTCATCCCAAAGATATCTAAGTAACAACAATCTTAGTTAAAAAGGAACAAAATAACTATAGCTATAGTATTGGACATAAAGATGAGTAAAAGATGTTTACTTACGTAATGTATGCTAGGATGCACATATAGCCTATTTCTACTAGCTGCAATAGTGGATCAAGTCCTCACGATCTAAATAAATGAATTTGTTTTTACCGAATATTAGCTCGTTCATTGGGATACGAACCATATCTACACCCTTTATACTCTTCACGACATGTCCATATAAGATCTTAATGGTTCCATTAACATTTGTGTAATTTAAAGAATACAGAACATCCTTCGGGGTTGAATGCTCCTACCACAAACAAAATAATATCAAAACCTAAAATACAACCACATATATTATCAAAACTTCAATAGTGAATAAGAGACTTACTTCTTTGTTATGAATCACATAAACAAGTCGACGAGACCATTCAACAATATTACCTAATGCTTGATTTAAAGTCTCTATCTTGCCCTTCACTGGAATAGGTATACTACAATCTCCTCCCGTGAGCAAGTCCACCAAGACTTTAACATTGAGACCGTCATTGCTATCATCAAGTATGGTGGCTATTGCAACGATATTATTAATCGTTCCTATAGCCAATTTGCATGGTGTTCCCTTTACAAGTATTAAATGCATCGTTAAGAAAAAATTATCCTATAAACATTAAAATTTTATAAGTGACAACAAAGTTAGTTACCTTCACTTCTTCGTTCATAGGGGTGTTGCCCAAATCCTCATCGGCATTGAGATCTATGTTAACATTTCCGATGGACGGTTTTGAGTAGTTATGACTCTTCTTGTAACTCTTACTTTTTTAGTCATCCTCTATATGACATACTTCAATTTGAGAACTTACAATTTTCCCTTTCCCTTTCACTGCCTTGAAATATAGTGATTGAGAGACAAAACCACCCATGCCACGTACACGTCCACCATGCTCCTTAGAACCCAATGCCTCAGTCAATATGTCCTCATCTTTATGTGTTTCAGCTAATGCCTCCTATAGAACAATACAAGTGTATTCATCACTAACTAAGTTTACAAAAGATTATATATTGTATATAAGTAAATCGTAAGCAAACTTATGATCTGAGAGACAATCTCGAGTAACATCATCAAAATAATCATTGTTTTTTTCTTTTCGTGCTTCTTTCCAAAGAGTAGAACAATAGGAAAGATCACCCGTTATATTCTACAACCAAAGATATATATTTAGTTAGCATAAACATATTAAGATAAATTATTTCATTCAATTAGAAATACTTACTAATTCTTTGGCAAGATTTGCATATTCCTTACGAGCAATGTGATGATTGTATATGCATTTTGATCTTCTTTCCCTTTGAGTGCGACTATAATCCTATACAAAGAATTAGTTTGTAGTTACTTACCAAACCAAAATTAAAGTTAACATGTAATTAAATTTATTTACCTTCCATTCTTCGGTCAGTCTAGGGTCCACAAAAGATTCACAATTTTCTTGATTAATAAGAGAATAGATCTTAGGAGGAAACTGCAAACATGATGGTTGATCCTTAATGAATCTAAATTAAAAATGTCCTGTAAAAAGACATCGAACAACAATGGAAAAAATAAAAAATTCAAAACAATCCATAATACAAAATGCAAGCAAGCTACAAAATAACACACATAAACTAAAAATGTCTCACAAGGAGATAGCAAAACAAATGACAAAAAAAAAAAAAAAACAGAAACCCAAAATTTCATAACAAACCATAATGCAAAAGTTAAAAAGATAATAAATCTAAATTTAAAATGTGTGAAAAAAATCGCACAACAAAGAAGAAAAAAAAGAAAAAGAAACCCCAATGTTCAAAAAAACAATCTATATACAAAATGCAAACTAAAAAATATTGAATCTAGATTAAAAATATCTTGTAAAAAGACATCGCACAAAGGAAAAAAAAAAAAAAAAAAACCTATATTTCAAATAAAAATACAATCTATATACAAAATGCAATAAGAATACAATCTATATACAAAATGCAAGCAATCTAAAAATTAATAAATCTAAATTCAAAATCAACTGGGCCTTCATTGATTTCATGTTAAAAAAAATCCATAATTTGAAGTACTCCTACCTATCCAACGGAGGCAAATTGACCCTTATAAATTCCACACTTGCTAGCATCCTGAATTATCATCTCTCAGTTTTTAAACCACCAATCTCAATATGCAAGAGCGTAGAAAAAAGCTGGAGAAGTTTTTTTGGAGAAACTCAAAAGAAAAAAACAATATCTACCTAATTAATTGGAAGATTGTTACAACTCCTAAGATCAAGGACGGCCTCGGCATCAACAATGTAAAGGACACAAACTTTGCTCTTCTATTCAAAAGGATGTGGAGATTTCTAAATGAAACCGACCCCTTCTGGAAAAGAATAATTCTAGCAAAATATGAACAATCTTTCTTGGGTGACATCCCTACAAAGGGCAAATACAACAGTCCAAAAGCCCCATGGAGGTCTATTACCAAGGGCAATGAATGGTTTCTACCTCAGATTAAATGGAGAATAAATAATGGGGAAGTCATCTCTTTTTGGCATGGAGATTGGCATGAACACAACCCCCTCTACATTCAAAGACCAAGACTGTATGCGCTTCCAACAAAGAAATGGAATTCAATCAAAGACTTGTGGAACGAAGAAACTATGGAATGAGATTTATACCCTAGAAGACCTCTGAGAAGTGTGGAAATATAGAGTTGGGAGGAACTGAAAAGCACAATGCATCTTCTCACCCCTTCACAAGACAAAGACACTCTCAAATGAAGCTTAAATACAAATGGTTGTTTCTCCATTGCTTCGATCAAAACAACGATCACAGACAGAATACAATAGGAGCAAAACAATTCGGGATATGAAATATACCAACAACTGTGGAAATCTACCATTCCAAAAAAGTGTAAATTCTTCATATGATCCCTTCTTCACGAGTGTATAAACATGGTTGAAGTCTTACAGAAAAGACTTCCTAAATGGATTTTGAACCCTTCCTGGTATGTGCTCTGCAAGGCTAGTGAAGAAAACAGAAATCACCTTTTCTACGGCTGCCCTTACAACAAAGGTATTTGGGAAAAGGTTGGAGCTCTTCTACATCATCAATACAACTTTGACAATACTGCTCTCTTGTGCAAACATATTTGTAGAAATAGACCCAAGTCGAAAAAACAAGTTATCCACTTAAACATGGCTGTTGTCACCCTCTGGTCTATATGGTTAGAAAGAAACAAGAGAATTTTTAATGGGAAAGAAAAATCTTTGCCGGCTTTATGGGAAGATATACAAGCCCTCACTGGATTATGGACTAGTCGTTCTCCCATTTTCAAAAACTCTACTAGTAGCGTTACTTTAAATCTCAATGTATTTTAATGCTTTCCATCGGGACTTCGAGGTAACAGGTCTCATAGGCTACTCTCTAGCATTTTTTGTGTTCCTTGCTTCATGCTTTGGACTTTTTATATTTAGTGAAGCGGGAATGATGAGGGTGCTAAGGAGGTGTCCACCTAGTGGAGATGTCCTGGTGCACCTACTGACCCATTGTGTATTTTTCGAAAAAACAAAAGACAAAAAAATGAGAAGAAGAAAACCCTAAATTTCAAAAAACAATATAATCTATATAGAAAAGGCAAGCAAGCTAAAAATTAATAAATCTAAATTAAAGTTATAATCAATAAACAAAATATATGTTTAAATTAGGAAACTAAATGCAAGCAAAAAAAAAAAAGAAAAGTACAACAAAGAAAAAAGCCCAAAATTTGAAAACAATATGTAATACCAAATGCAAGCAAATTTAAAAATAATACATCTAAATTTAAAATATCTCGTGAAAAATGTGCACAACAAATGACAAATAAAATAGAAGCTCAAAATTTCAGAACAACCGATAATGAAAAAATGTAAACTAAAAGATAATAAATTTAAATTAAAAATGTCTTCTAAAAAAACATCCACAAGAAATAAATATAATAATGATTGAATAATCTCATAACAAAATGAGCAAAATTTAAAATAAGAAAATAAAAGAGAGACACAACAAGAATGAAACTAGAAGACACATGTCTTCTATTACGATTCGGATAGTATAGAAAATTTAATTCTCGGACAACCAATTTTTCTTAAATCAACTCAAATTTAAAAGGAACACTCTCAATAATCATGAAAAGAACATAAAAAACAAAGAAATAACGCAGAAGAGAAAAACAAGGAGATATGAATAATCATGACACAGTAAAGTTTCACACAGTAAAGTTTCAAAGAAAATGCAACTACGTAAGAAGAAAATAAATTCCACATTTGTTCAAAGAAAAACATTCACCCATTAAACAAAATGAAGAAAAAAACCGAGAATACCAGAAGGGTAAAAATATCAAAACACACTCCAAGTAAGCTAAATGTATAAATCTAAAATAAAAATGTCTCATAAAAAGAGAACGCACAATAAATGACCAAAAAATAACAAAGAAGAGAGTCAAAATTTTGGAAGAATCCATACAATGCAAAATGCAAATAAAAGATAATAAAACTAAATTTAAAACGTGTCCTGAAAAGACCGCACAACAAAAGACCAAAAAAAAAAAAAAAAAAAAGAAACTCAAAATTTCCAAAACGCAATCCATAATGCAAAAGGCAAACAAGCTAAAAAATAAAAAATCTTAATATAAATTGTCTCGCATAATGTTATAGCACGACGAAAAAAAAGAAGAAAAACTCAAAATTCTAAAAATAATCGATAATGCAAAAATGCACACTAAAAAACAATAAACCTAAATTAAATTTTAACTTAAAAATGTCGATATTAACAAAAAAAAAGAAAAAAAAACTCAAAATTTCATAACAATCCATGCAAAACAAAAGCAAGCTTTTAAAAATTAACCTAAATTAAAATGTTTCATTAAAGAGAAATCACACAACAAAGGACAAAAGAAAACACAAGAAGAAAAAAGCTCCAGATTTCATAACAATTCATAATGCAGTACGCTAAAAAGATAATAAATCTAAAATTAAAATGTCTCTTACAAGCCATCGCACAATAAAGAACCAAAGAAACAATCCATAATAAAAAATGCAAGCAAACTAAAGAATAATGTATGTAAATTAAAAATGTCTAGGAAAAAGACAACGTACAACAATTGAAAAAAAATAAAAAATTCAAAACAATCGATAATACAAAATGCAAGCAAGCTACAAAATAATAAACCTAAACTAAAAATTGTCTCACAAAGAGATAGCAAAACAAATGACAAAAAAAAAAAAAAAATATATATATATATATATAGAAATCAAAATTTCATAACAAACCATAATGGGTGTAATGTGAACTACAATATACCAAATTAAAATAGAACTAAAAGAAATATTAAACTAAAAAAACTGCTATCAAATCTTTAGAAAGTAAAGTGAAACTAAGAGTCACACAAAGAACGCATAGTAAAAAGATTCTACAATTATAAACAAAAAATGTTGGATAGAAGAAAAAGGCACCAAACTAATGGATTGGGACAAACCATGGAAAAAAAAAGGTCAATTTAAAAACAATAAATCTATATTAAAAATGTTTCATAAAAGATCTCATGCAACAAAAGAAAAAAAAAACGCACACAAAATTTCAAAACTCATTAATGCAAAATGCAAGCCCCAAACTAAAAGATAATAAATTTAAATTAAAAAATGTCTGCAAATGACAAAAAAAAAGAAAACAAAACTCAAAATTTCCAAAAAACAATCCATAATATACAAAATGCAAGCTAACTAACAAACATTTAAAAGTGTCACATAAAGAGAAATCACACAACAATGGATCGAAAGACATAAATCGTCGCATAAAAATCATCACACAACAAAGGACCCAAAAAAACAAAAAGAAAACACTAAATTTCAAAAAACATTCTATATACAAAATGCAAGTGCTAAAAATTAATAAATCTAAACAACAAAGATAAAAAAAAGAAGAAGAAAACCCTAAATTTCAAAAAAAAATATAATCTATATACAAAATGTAAACAAGCTAAAAATTAATAAATTTATAAAAAGTATAATCAATAAAAAAAGTATGTCTAAATTAGGAAGCTAAATGCAAGAGAAAAAAAAACATGGCACACAAAGAAAAAAAGCCCAAAAATTGAAAACAATCCACAATACCAAATCCAAGCAAATTTAAAAACAATACCTCTAAATTAAAAATATCTCGTAAAAAATGAGCACAACAAATGACAAATTAAAAAGAAACTCAAAATTTCAGAACAATCGATAATGCAAAAATGCAAACTAAAAGAGAATAAATATAAAAAAGCCATCGCACAATAAATATATGTAATAATGATTGAATACTGTCATAACAAAATGGGCAAGATTTAGAATAAGAAAATAAAAAAGAGACACAACAAGAATGAAAGTGAAACTAGAAGACACATGTCTTCTTTTACGGTTGAGATAGTATAGAAAAATTAATTCCCGGACAACCAATTTTTCTTAAATCAACTCAAATTTAAAAGGAACACTCTCCATAATCATGAAAAAAATATAAAAAAACAGAGAAACAACACATAAGAAGAAAACACATTTGTTCAAAGAAAAACATTCACCCATTAAACAAAATAAAGAAAAAACCAGAGAATACCAAAAGGGTAAAAATATCAAAACAGACTCCAAATTTTAAATATTGTAAGCTAAATGTATAAATCTAAAATAAAAATGTCTGATGAAAAGAGATTGCACAATAAACGACCAGAAAATGACCCGAAAAAGAGTTAAAATTTTAGAAGAATCCATACAATGAAAAATGCAAATTAAAAGATAATAAAACAAAATTTAAAACGTGTCCTAAAAAGACCGCACACCAAAAGACCAAAAAATAAAAAAAAAAACTCAAAATTTCCAAAAAGCAATCCATAATACAAAAGGCAAACAAGCTAAAAAGTAAAAAATCTTAATTTAAAATGTCTCATATAAAGTTATAGCACAACCAAAAAAAATCAAAATTCTACAAAGAATAATGCAAAAATGCAAACTAAAAATGTCTCATAAAAAGATACTAACAAAAGAAGAAAAAAACTCAAAATATCATAACAATCCATACAAAAGCAAGCTTTTAATAATCAACCTAAATTAAAATGTTTCATTAAAGAAAAATCACACAAAAAAAGGACAAAAAAGAAAAGAAAAAGAAAACAATTCAAGATTTCGTAACAATTCATAATACAGTAAGCTAAAAAGATAATAAATCTAAATTTTAAAATGTCTCTTACAAACCATCACACAATAAGAACCAAAAAAAGAAACTTAAAATTCCAAAGAACAATCCATAATACAAAATGCAAGCAAACTAAAAAATAATGAATGTAAATTGAAAATGTCTCGTAAAAAGACATCGTACACCATTGGAAAAAAATAAAAAATTCAAAACAGTCCATAATACAAAATGCGAGCAAGTTACAAAATAATAAACCTAAACTAAAAATGTCTTAGAAGGAGATAGCAAAACAAATGACAAAAAAAGAAAAATAGAAAAATAGAAACTCAAAATTTCATAACAAACCATAACGCAAGAGTTAAAAAGATAACAAATCTAAATTTAAAATGTGTCAGCACAAC
The DNA here is from genome assembly GCF_000004075.3 of Cucumis sativus. Classification (NCBI taxonomy): domain Eukaryota; kingdom Viridiplantae; phylum Streptophyta; class Magnoliopsida; order Cucurbitales; family Cucurbitaceae; genus Cucumis; species Cucumis sativus. The sequence goes on from NC_026657.2 coordinate 24,552,408, forward strand.
AAAGCAAAAAAAAAAAAAAAAAAAACCCCATGTTAAAAAACAATCTATATACAAAATACAAACTAAGAAATAATGAATCTAAATTAAAAATATATTGTAAAAAGACATCACAAACTAAGAAAAAAAAAAAACCCTATATTTCATAAAACAATACAATCTATATGCAAAATGCAAGCTAAAAGTAAATAAATCTAAATTAAAAATATAATCAATAAACAAAATATGTCTAAATTAGGAAGCTAAATGCAAGAAAGAAAGAAAAAAACATTGCACAACAAAGAAAAAAAGTCCAAAATTTGAAAACAATTCGTAATACCAATTGCAAGAAAATTTAAAAATAATACATCTAAATTAAAAATACCTCGTAAAAATTGGGCACAACAAATGACAAATAAAAAAGAGACTCAAAATTTCATACCAATCAATAATGAAAAAAGTGCAAACTAAAAGATAATAAATTTAAACTAAAAATGTCTTCTCAAAAGACATCGCACAAGAAATAAATATTATAATAATGATTGAATAATGTCATAACAAAATGAGCCAGATTTAAAATAAGAAAATAAAAAAAAGACGCAACTAAGAATGAAACTAGAAAACACATGTCTTCTATTACGGTTGAGATAGTATAGAAAAATTAATTCCCGGACAACCAATTTTTCTTAAATCAACTCAAATTTTAAAAGAACACCCTCCATAGTCATGAAAAAAAATATAAAAAAACAGAGAAACAATAACACATAAGAGAGAAACAAGAAGGAGATCTGAATAATCACGACACAATAAAGTTTCAAACAAAATGCAAATACGTAAGAAGAAAATAAATTCTACATTTGTTCAAAGAAAAGCACCCCCTTTAAACAAAATAAACAAAAAACGAGAGAATACAAAAAGGGTAAAAATATCAAAACAAACTCCAAATTTCAAATATTGTAAACTAAATGTATAAATCTAAACTAAAAATGTCTTATAAAAAGAGATCGCACAATAAATGATCAAAAAAAGATAAAGAGAGTCAAAATTTTAGAAGAATCCAATGCAAAATGCAAATAAGAGAATAAAACTAAATTTAAAACGTGTTCTAAAAAGACCGCACAACAAAAGAGCAACAAGCAACCTTAGGGTTCCAAAACAATCAACCTAATAAGAAGAATGGGGGCTTCCCGATTTTAGTGCGCATAACTATAAAAGGAAAAGCGGATTGAGGCCGAATGGATATTTTTTTCCATTAAGATCAAATTCTTTGCTCCCCTAATTAGGCCATAGAGGACGCTCAATGCAATTTAAGTAAAGAAAGGCGCCATAAGATAGGGATATTGTTGGGCTCGCCGACGATAGGAAATACAGGGAGAGGTGCCATAAGACAGGTCCGAAGGACTATTCATTTGGAGATTTGAGACGAGAGGCTCATTTTATTTAGATGGAGGAGTGGATCAATGAAAAGTATCGGGATCTTATGCTAGGCATAAAGCAAGTCGAGCGGGAAGAATGGATATTGTTGAGCCCCTGGAGGTTCAGTCTCTTCTATCAAAAGTGCCTCACCCTTGTCTCCTTTGCCTACAACTGTGACAAATGGTCATCCTAGAGATTCAGAGGCATAGGTACTCCCTCTCTTTGGCTCCCCAACACACTCGTCGAGACGAAATCAACCTCATGCCATAGAGAAGAGATCTAAAGTCTGGGTCCCCTCACCTTCCCTTTCACCTTCACAGGTCGAGAGAGATGAACCCACACCACATACATTTTCTAACCTTCTTTCCCCCTAACTCCAGCATAGGTTCAAAGAATATTGAATCCGTGGGCAAGTCTTTCTATGGATCTAGAGCTCCGTGACCCCGCCTCCATTAGGCTATATAAGACAGGGATATTGTAGACCGCTTATTTTAGTTCCACAAGACTTTTTTAGCGGATTATTAGTTAGTGGTTATTAAGTGGCTTTTTTTCTGAATAATACTTTGATAGTGGCTATTTAATAGTTTTTTTTTTTTTTTTTTTATGTGAATACTCCTAGATCTCTACGATGAGTCCTTCGGACAAGCTGGCTCTACCCTAAAGTTAGGAGCAACTTAATATGTGACCATCGTCTTAGGCCTTAATTTAGATTCCCACGCGTTTGCAAAGAACAGAATGTCGATCAGTATGATCAGGGATATTGTGAGAAAAAGAAGTCCATTCTTTTTCTTTATATATTGATTTCCCAAGTTCGAAGGACAATTCATATTAACCTGGGATTTCAGTGTAACGACCCAACTTTTCTACCTAAGTCGAGGTCATTAACTTTTGACAAAAGACCTTGGTTGATACAAAATGAAATGTAAGCCAATTGAAAAACACACAATCGAGGAAAAACAACTTTAAGTCAGGCCTGATTTCAAATATTCAAAAACTTAAAAAGTACTATTTACAAATAAAAGTTTGTAAGCTAAGTTTCAATACAGCGTTTTAAACCTAAAAAAAAACAATAAGCGGAAGCAAAATAACACATTTCCTATGGTACTCACGTTTCTTTCCTTCCCCTCGCCGGTTTGCCGCCTTTGTTACTTTTGCCTGAAAAATTAAACATAAAGGGGTGAGTATGAAAATACTCAGTAAGAGACCCACTATTGGTCCCGTGAAGGAAAAATAAATTATTAACGTCCTATTGGGAAACCCTGCACAATCCCAGTCTTGTGATCCCGTAGGATACACGTATCAGTCTAACACCCCGAGGGACATACATTTCAGTCTAGTGTTCTGTAGAAACATATATCAGTCTAATGCTCCCGAAGGATGCATAACGATTGATGATCCCGTGGGACACCTACAAGGCACACATCCCAATAAAAGCTAACAATTTTCCCCTCAGTACATTCTAAACATTTTAACAGTCATTTATAACATCTTTCCGTTACTTCAAAATATAAAGTTCTTTCACTTAACATTCTAACAATCAACATATCCCACTTTAGTCCAAAGACCGTTGATAACATTTTAATATAACAGTCGAACAAACTACAAAGTCATAACACTCCTCAGTTTACCAGTACAAGCCACAATTTAGTATAACCCACACCCAACCGAAACAAATTCACCAGTTCACATCCAAAATTTTATACAGCACAGTCTACTAATATCATCCTATCTACATCCACACCTGCATGTTTTATCCCAAACAATCTCCATATATATTCAACATCAATTCTACGTCAATTTATGTATATGCATAATTCCAGTCATTCACAATATACATTCAACAATCCACATCAATCCTAATTAACAATACCCAATTTCTCTTTTCCTTCAATCCTATCATATAACAACACCCAACCCAAAAAATAAAAAACTCTACATAAATAGGGCAACTTAATTAAAATAGAGTACCTTAGGATCATAGGTGTTACACTCTTCCCTCCTTTAGAAACTTTCGTCCTCGAAAGTTCTAATCCTGGAATAACTCTGGGTAACGAGCTCTCATATCATCTTCTCGCTCCCATGTTGCCTCTTCAACTCGGTGATTATGCCACAATACTTTCACTAATACAATCCCCCTATTACGAAGTATCTTCACCTCTCTAGCAAGAATCTCAACTGGTTGTTCTACATAGCTCAAATTTTCATCAATCTCTAGTGGTTCATAATCCACTACATGAGATGTATCTGCCACATACCTCCTCAACATCGAAACATGGAAAACATTATGAAGTGCGGAGAGAGACGGTGGTAATGCCAAACAATACGCCACAACACCAATTCTCTCTAAAATCTCAAACGGTCCAACGAAATGAGGACTCAACTTCCCTTTCTTCTCAAAACGCATAACACCCTTCATAGGTACTACCTTTAAGAACACCTTATCTCCCACAACAAACTCAAGGTCTTTCCGTCTCACATTCGCATAACTCTTCTGTCTACTCTGCGCTGTCTGCATACGTGTTCTAATCTTCTGAATAGCCTCATTTGTGGACTAAACCAACTCATGACCCATCAACCTCTGTTCACCAACTTCACTCCAACAAACAGGGGTTCTACAACATTTACCATACAAATGAGCACAATATCCCTGTCTTATGGAACCTGCTTTCGTCTTCCGATAATAGAAAACCACTAAACCTTCTACCTATGTCTTCCTTTAAGCTATATTTTTTAGGTTAAGACTGAGAATGAGCTCTTTCTTTGCACTCCGCGAAGCTCATAAGAAGAAAGATCAATTCACATCCATAAAGAAAAAGTGAGGAAGATAGAGAGAAAGAGTCATACCTATACGAACTCTAGTCCACTCATTAACGATAATAGACTCAAATGGTGCCATGCCAATGGTAGCTTGGAAACTGTTGTTATAAGCAAACTCCATCAAATGTAAGTGAGAGTCCCAACTACCTGGGAACTCTAGAACACAAGCTCGTAGCATATCCTCTAAAACTTAGTTCAAACGTTCAGTTTGACCATCAGTCTGTGGATGGAAGGCTGTACTGAAATCTAACCTCGTACCCATGGCAGTCTGAAGTCCCTTTCAAAACTTGAAAGTAAAACGTGCATCCCTGTCAAAAACAATCGATACAGGCACTCCATGCAGTTTCACAATCTCAGTTAAATATAACTGTGCCCACTTACTAGCAGTATAAGTGGATTTCTCTAGAACGAAATGTGCCGATTTCGTAAGCCTGTCTACGACAACCCAAATCACTGTGTAACCCTTCAGGGTTCTAGGCGGCCCTGTAATAAAATCCATCGACACATTCTCCCACTTCCACTATGGCACACTTAAAGGTTGTAACAAAACCTGCCGGTTTCTGTCTAGGTGCCTTAACCTGCTGACACACTAGGCACTTATTAACAAACTCTGTCACTTCCCTCTTCATATTCCGCCACCAATAAAATCGTTTTAGATCCTGATACATTTTCATACTACCAGGTTGCATGGAAAATGGGGAATTAGGGGCTTCATCTAGTAAGTCAATCTTAACTGCATTGTTTGCTAGCACACACAAACGTCTCTCAAACATCAGTCCACCATCAGAGGATATGGAGAACTCATCAATCTGCCCTGTTCCAACGAGGCGACGTCTCTCCACCAAATAAGGATCACTACTCTGAGCATCAATAATCTTTTGCCTTAGAGTTGGTTGCACCGTTAACTGAGCTAATTGTGAGGTGACCGTCCCCACAGATACTGCAATCTCAGCCCTCTCAATGTCTCGATGTAACGGTGTCTGTCTAGTAATAAGTGCTGCCGAATGTGATACTTTTCTACTAAGAGCATCAGCTACCACATTCGCCTTACCAGGATGGTACAATATCTCGCAGTCATAATCTTTTACCAACTCGAGCCACCTTCGCTGTCTCATATTTATTAACTCCTTCTGGGTAAAGAAGTACTTCAGGCTCTTATGGTCAGTAAAGATTTGTATATTTTCACCATACAAGTAATGTTTCCGCATCTTTAGTGCAAAAAACACTGTTGCCAACTCCAAATCATGCGTTGGGTAGTTCTGCTCATGACTCTTCAACTGGCGAGAGGCGTAAACAACCACCTTACCCTGCTGCATCAAAACACATCCCAGTCCTTTCTTAGAAGCATCACGGTAAATCACAAAACTTCCAGTTCCATCTGGTACTGTAAGAACCGGTGCAGTAACTAACCTTTGCTTAAGGTTCTGAAAACTATCCTCACAAGCTGGGCTCCAAACAAAAAGGAGTTCCCTTCCTGGTCAACTGAGTCAAGGGAGTAGCCAAATGAGAAAAATCCTCCACAAACCTCTGGTAATACCCTGCTAAACCCAGAAAACTATGAACCTCACTGACCGTAGAGGGTCGAGACCAACTGGTAACCACTTCAATCTTTGCAGAGTCCACAAAAACTCCCTCACTAGAAACCACATGACCAAGAAAAGCCACCTTCAACCAAAATTCGCACTTAGAGAATTTATCATAAAGTTTATTGACTCGAAGAGTCTCTAATACTTTATGCAAATGTTCCTCATGTTCGGCCTCGGTCTTGGAATAAACCAAAATATCATCAATGAAGGCTATCACAAAAGTGCCTAAGAAATCCTTAAACACCCTGTTCATCAAATCCATAAATACTGCAGGTGCATTAGTCAAACCAAAAGACATTACTATAAATTCATAATGTCCATACCTCAAACGAAAAGCAGTCTTAGAAATGTCAATGTTTATAATCCTCAACTAATGATAACCTGAGCGTAAGTCAATCTTAGAGAACACTGTGGCTCCTTGTAACTGATCGATTCTGGGCAAAGGATATCTGTTCTTGACCGTTACTTTATTCAGCTCTCTATAGTCAATGTAAAGACGCATCGACCCATCCTTCTTCTTCACAAACAGTACTCGTGCACCCCAAGGCGACACACTAGGTCGAATAAAACCTTTGACAAGCAACTCCTGTAACTGTACCTTCAGTTCTTTCAACTCGCAGGAGCCATCCTATAAGGAGCTCTCGAAATGGGAGTAGTGCCTGGCTCCAACTCAATGGCAAAACACATATGAAGTTAAAGAAATCTCATCTTCCCTAGTATCCACCACTTGCCAAAATACTCCAAGTACCCTGGTTGAGCAGTTTACTAGCTTCCATAGCTGAAATCACTTTAGGCAGTACTACTGTTCCTACCCCTTTGAATTTAAAGCTAGACTCGGTAGGAGGACTGAACACCACCTCCTTACGAGAACAATCAATGCTAGCATGATTAGCAGCTAGCCAATCCATGCCTAAGATTACATCAAAGTCACGCATATCCAACACCAACAAAGTTACAAAGTTACATCCAGCACATGACCAACTATCTCAATTTTACATGCTTTAGTCTTTTCCTTAGACAACATAATTTCTTTAGACGGTGGGTGTAGACACTGACAAAACATAATCTAAGGGCTCCACCTCTAAGCATGCATGTGTCACAAATAACGAGGAAATAAAGGAATGAGAAGATCCTGAGTCAAACAAGGTTAAGGCAAAGTGCCTTAACACTGGTAGTGTACCTGTCACCACTATGCCAGCCTTCTCTGCCTCTGCTCTACTTGTGGCAAAAACTGTACCCCGCTGTGGAGTTCTCACTCCCTGACTGCTCTGTCCAGCCTCAGTAGATCTCAAGGGACAACGATCAGCCATGTGTCCCTCTTGTTTGCACTTGAAGCAAATTCTGGTTCCAACCAAACAACAGCCCAGATGTCGCTTTTGACACGTTTTGCATAGTGGCTTCTCTCTAGTAGTGTCCCTTGCCCCACCAGGACTCTACTGAAAACTATAAAAAGGTTCACCCGACCTCAAGTTCCTCTAAGGAACTCCCACAAATCTCTGCTCTGCTTTCCTCTTCTGGCCAGACGACGCTCCCTTATCAGAACTCTTTGCATGAGCTTCGTCCTTCCCAATACTCATATCCACTGCCAGACGCAGTGCTTCAGCCTGAGTGGTGGGCTTTAGTGCTCGCACAAAGCCTCTAATCTCATCACTCAATCCCTTAACAAACCTCTCAGCTCTGGCCTGCTCATTTCCAACAAGCTCAGGGGCAAAGCGCGACTGCATGTCAAACTCCTAGACATACTCCTCAACTGTTATGTGTCCTTGCTTCAATTCCAAGAATTCCTGGCTTTTAGCATCTATAAGGTTAGCCGAGAAAAACTTGGTATAGAAGCAGTTTTTAAACTGATCCCAAGTGATTTGTCTCACATCTCCACCTAACATACGCATTGTGGTCCTCCATCAGATGATACCTCTGTCCCTCAGAAGAAAAGCAGCACACTGAACCCTATGCTCCTCGGGACATCTCATGTAGTTAAATATGGTTTCCATAGAGGACAACCACAATTCAGCTTTGGTAGGATCCTCCAGTGACCAGTTAAACGTCTGAGGGTCATATTTCCTAAAGTCTCTCAAGTGTTTCTCCTCGGCAGAAAGCTGGTTTGGTAGTATCTGTAGCTGCTGTGCAGCCAATCCTTGTGCAAGAGGGATCGCCAGTGCAGGTAGAGCTGCTGGTACAGGGGGAACCACAAGTGCAGGCGGAACAACTGGTACAGGCGGAACTACTGATGCCTGTTGGTTCTCAGCTATAACAGTCATAAGCTCCGTGAACCTCTACTCCATGTGAGCAGACAGTGCAACCAACTCGGTGTGAGTCACTGGTGCAGCAGGAAGTTGTTTGTTCAGCTTGACCCTCAGTAGGTTGATTACGACCTGCTCCTCTACCCCAGCCTCTACGACCTCCTCTACGAACACCTCTCTTTGGCGGCATAATTCCTATTATCCACCAATAACTCTCTTTTAAAAATCTAAACAAAAGTGATGTAATTCAAAGCTGGGATTAATTTCTCTCTTTTATTCAAGAATTCTATCCTATCATTCTCTATAGGAGAATGATTATTTGTAGCTGTGAGTGTTGGTTGAGTGTAACTAATCAGTTGTTGTAACTGATTAGTTTGGAAATAACAGCTACCAACAGCTATTAACAGAAGAAACAGCTACTAACAACAACAGTTGAAAACGGGAATAACAGCTACTAACAGATAAAACAACTACTAACAAAGAATGGTTAAAACAGAAATAACAGCCAATAGTAAGATAGTTAATGACTGTATGATTGCACTGTTTATAATTGCATCATTCCATCCTCCCGAGATTGTACTCGACCACGAGTACATTAGTCAGCAAGCTGGAAGTCGTCTGGGGCATGATAGGGCTTCAAGTCTGCGATATTGAATACCGAATGGATGTGTATGTCTGGGGGAAGTTCGACCTTAAAAACATTATCTCCATATTTTTCTGTAATGCGAAATGGGCCGATCTATCTATCCTTCAGTTTGTTGTACGTTCCAGTGGGGAATCTGTTTTTTCTTAGGTGTACCATTACTAAGTCCCCTTTGGAGAAAACAGTTTGTCTCCTCTTTTTGTCTGCTGCTTTCTTATAGGAATTAGTGGATTGGACAAGGTGGTCATGAACTTCCTTGTGTAGTTTTTCGATATCCTCTGCCATGGTTTCGGCCTCTTTGTGACTTTCTACAGTAACAGGGAGGGATGCGAGGTCAAATGTCAACCTCGGTCGTCTAGTGTACACGACTTCAAAGGGGCATTTGTCAGTCGATCGGTTCTTCATGTTGTTGAAGGCAAACTCTGCTTGTGCGAGGGACAAATCCCACTGTTTAGGTTTAGAGCCACTGAGGCAGCGTATCAAGTTACCCAGTGTTCTGTTTGTTACCTCAGTCTGTCCGTCGGTCTGAGGGTGAGCTGTTGTGCTATACTTCAGCGTTGTATCAAACTTTCTCCACAGTGTTTTCCAGAAATGGCTTAGGAACTTAACATCCCTATCGGAGACGATGGTTTTAGGTACTCCATGTAATCGGGTGATCTCCTTGAAGAATAGGTTAGCTATGTATACAGCATCATTTGTTCTCTTGCAAGCGATGAAGTGAGCCATTTTGCTGAATCGGTCAACAACCACCATGACTGAATCATGGTTTCTTTGAGTCTTGGGGAGTCCGAGTACAAAGTCAATTGAGAGATCTTCCCAGATTGATTGTGGAATCGGCAGCGGGGTATATAACCCTGCATTAGTTCGGGAGCCCTTGGCCCGTTGACAAACGGAACATCTCTTCACAAAGTTATTGGAGTCTTTTCTTAGCTGTGGCCAGTAGTACCGTATGGAGATTGTTTCAAAGGTTTTGTCTTGCCCGAAATGTCCGGCTAATCCGTTGGAATGAGCTTCCTTTATTAAGGCTTCCCGCAGGGAAGTGTGTGGTATGCATAATTGGTCTCCCTTGAAGAGGAATCCTTCTAGGATGTGGTATCCTTCAGCCCTTAGGTGATTGGAGCATTTATGCCAGATGTCTGCGAAGTCAGCATCTCTTTCGTATAGTTCTGGCAGGTGCTCGAAAGCAATTATTTCTGAGGAGAGAAGTGTGAGCAGGGAGCCTTTTCTACTTAATGTGTCAGCCACCTTATTCTCTTTTCCAGCCTGGTGTTTGATAACAAAATCGAATCTCTGTAAATAAGATATCCAACGGGCATGCATCCGACTGATATTTTTTTGAGATTGAAGATATTTCAGGGAGAAATGATCTGTTAAGAGAACAAACTCTTTGGAGAGCAAGTAATGTTCCCACTGCTTGAGAGCTCGAACTAAGGCATATAATTCTTGCTCGTATGTGCTCCATGTTTGTCGTGCGGTGCTCAATTTCTCACTGAGGTATTCAATCGGGTGACCTCGTTGGGATAAGACTGCCCCAATTCCTGTGCCACAGGCGTCTACTGCTACTTCGAAAGGAGAAGAGAAATCTGGCAGCTGCAGAACAGGGCTAGAAGCTAACCTTTTTTTTATTTCTTCGAAGCTCTCTTGTTGGAATGAAGTCCACTTAAAGTTCCCCTTCTTTAAGCAGTCGGTCAGTGGTGCGCAGATGGAGCTGAAGTTCTTTATAAACTTTCTGTAGAAAGAAGCCAGTCCTAGGAAGGCTTGAACTTCTTTGACAGTGGTTGGAGCCAACCACTCTCGTATTGCTTCAACCTTTCTTGGTTCCATGCTTACTTCTCCTTTCTTGATTATAAAACCAAGAAATGTAATTTCAGACTTCAAGAATTCACACTTCTTTTGATTGATGTATAGTTCCTTTTCTGTCAATACTTGAAACAACTTTTTAAGGTGGAGCAAGTGTTCGTCGTTCCCACTGCTGTACACCAATATATCATCGAAATAAACCACAATGAATTTGTTGAGGAAGGGGTGCAGTACCTGATTCATTAGCCTCATGAAGGTACTGGGAGCATTGGATAGGCCGAAGGGCATTACCATCCATTCGAACAGCCCTTCATTCGTCTTGAAGGCAGTCTTCCATTCATCACCTGGTCGGATACGTATTTGATGGTATCCATTCCTTAGGTCAATTTTCGAGAAGATGGTGGCCTTGCCGAGTTGATCCAAGAGGTCTCCAACTCTTGGGATAGGGAATCTGTATTTTACTGTGATTCGGTTAATGGCTCGGCTATCTACACACATTCTCCAACTTCCATCCTTTTTGGGGGTAAGGAGAGCTGGGACAGCACAAGGACTGAGGCTTGGCTTAATATGCCCTTTCTTGAGTAGATCTTCGATATGTTCATGGAGCGCTGCATACTCTTTAGGGGTCATTCTGTAATGAGCTAGGTTTGGCAGTGATGCTCCAGGGATCAGATCTATATGATGCTGAATGTCTCGAAGAGGTGGCAGTCCGTCAGGTTCTTTCTTGAGGTGTGGGAACTCCTCGAAAAGTTGTTGTAATTGTGGTTCCAACTCTCCAGCCTGTTCTTCATTAGAGCTGCCTGTCATCACAAGGGCTAAAATATCTTGCTTTCTTTCTTTTAAAAGAGTTTTGCCACTGCACGTTGTGAATAGCTGGCCCCTTGTCTTACTGTTCTCCTCGTTCTTTTTGGTCAAGGGCAGTAGAGTTATCCGTTTACCCATCCAGTGGAATTCGTATGTGTTTTCTCTCCCCTTATGCAAGGTTTGAGTGTCGTGTTGCCACGGTCTGCCTAGGAGGACATGGCATACATCCATGTCGATTACATCGCATACGATCTGATCCTTGTAGCTGCTGCCGATAGAAAGGGGGACCGTACATACCTCGTTAACTGTGGACTCATTCCCTTTCTTTACCCATCCTATCTTGTAGGGGTTTGGATGTGGCTGAACCTTCAAGTTCAGGTTGGAGACTATCTTCTTGGTTATAAAGTTTTCACTGCTACCTCCATCGATAATAACATCGCATACCTTCCCATTAATGGTGCACCTTGTCTTGAAAAGACTGTGGCGTTGTGGGCTCTTTTCTTCCTTGGGAGCAATGAGTACTCTATGGATAACACAAGAGATCCTATCTCCTTCATCGGCTTCAATTTCTTCTGTTTCCTCTTCTGGTTCTGACTCACCTCTCCAGGTAAGTTGTCTTCTTCATCAGCTAAGGCAATTGTTTTTCTTTGAGGGCAAGAATTTGATAGGTGACCTGGTTGTCCGCATCTGAAGCACTTGCCCAATGATGGGCGAGTGTAATTATTTTGGTTCTTGCTTCTGTTGATCATCTCTGCCTACTTTTCATATGTTGCAGTCTGAGAGTCGGCTTCTTTTCCTTTTCCATAAGTTGGTGCCATCGGCTGATCATTTGACTTGTTCGCATAGTTTGTCTTCTTGTTTGATGTTGGTTCCCATGTTCTTCGATTCATGGTGTTGGTCTTTAGAGCTATCATCTCTTCTACTGTTTCGGCCAATGAAATTGCTTCAGATAGGAAACGGAGAGGCTGTAATCTTACTTTTTCTTTAATATCAAAACGCAAACCCCCCACAAATCTGGCTATTTGATGCTGCTCGTTCTCACTTAGATTTGTCCTGGCACTTAATCGGTGGAACTCTTCTATGTATTCGGTGACTGTCCTGGTACCTTGACGACAATTTTGATATTGGTTGTATAAAGTCTGCTCATAATTCGGAGGCAGGAATCGTTCTTTTAATAGCTTCTTCATTTTTTCCCAAGAGCGTACGGGTCGTTTGTTGTATCTTTGCCTGTTGGCTTCCAGTTGCTCCCACCATGCTGATGCGCCCCCTTTGAGTTTCAAGGCCACGAGACGTACCTTTTTCTGTTTAGGGGTGTCCATGTAACTGAAAAAGTTCTCAGTACTTTTTAGCCAATCCAAAAAGGATTCGATATCTCTCTTGCCACTATATGAAGGTAAGTCAACCTTCATCTTGAAGTCATGATGAGTCTCTGCCCGCGTGCCGAACCTCCTGCCGTGTTGTCCTCTCTGTGTTTCGTCTAAGGCGTCCCAGGGGTTGTTCTGGTCTTCACTGCTCGACGATTCGTCTTCTTGCTCATTATGGATGTCGGCGTAGAATTGTGGTGGTGGGTTGAGATCAGCCCTTCCTCGGTTAGCGTATCGTGGATTGTGGAGATTTCTGAAATTTCCCCGTCCACGTTGCCTTCGCCTGTTGTTGATCTCCCCATCGTCTGCCATTTCTGCTTCGAGCTGCGGTGGTGCCCGTAATTCGTCCATCCTTCTTGCCAAAAGTTCAAAGTTGTCCATGACTCTATCTATCTTCCGGTGTAAATCTCCCAAGGAGTCCTCGACGGCCAGCAAGCGAACCGTTGATGTCCTTGGTGAGAGAGCGGCAGTGTCTTTTGCCTCTTCTTGCGCACGGTCGTCCCCCGTGGCTGGGTTGTTTCCTCTTCGGCCAGCCATCCGTCCAAGAATCGGGGCTGCTCTGATACCACTTTGATGTTATTCAAAGCTGGGATTAATTTCTCTCTTTTATTCAAGAATTCTATCCTATCATTCTCCTGGAGAATGATTATTTATAGCTGTGAGTGTTGGTTGAGTGTAACTAATCATTTGTTGTAACTGATTAGTTTGGAAATAACAGCTACCAACAGCTATTAACAGAAGAAACAGCTACTAACAACAACAGTTGAAAACGGGAATAACAGCTACTAACAGATAAAACAGCTACTAACAAAGAATGGCTAAAACAAAAATAACAGCCAATAGTAAGATAGTTAATGACTGTATGATTGCACTGTTTATAATTGCATCATCTTTGATGTAATTCAAAGCTGGGATTAATTTCTCTCTTTTATTCAATAATTCTATTCTATCATTCTCTATAGGAGAATGATTATTTATAGCTGTGAGTGTTGGTTGAGTGTAACTAATCAGTTGTTGTAACTGATTAGTTTGGAAATAACAGCTACCAACAACTATTAACAGAAGAAACAGCTACTAACAACAACAGTTGAAAACGGGAATAACAGCTACTAACAGATAAAACAACTACTAACAAAGAATGGTTAAAACAGAAATAACAACCAATAGTAAGATAGTTAATGACTGTATGATTGCACTGTTTATAATTGCATCATTCCATCCTCCCGAGATTGTACTCGACCACGAGTACATTAGTCAGCAAGCTGGAAGTCGTCTGGGGCATGATAGGGCTTCAAGTCTGCGATATTGAACACCTCTCTTTGGCGGCATAATTCCTATTATCCACCAATAACTATCTTTTAAAAATCTAAACAAAAGAGTACTTCATACCGTCCAGTTTAACTTAGGCAAAAGTCATGCAAATAAACCATACATATAAGCATAAAACATACCTGACGAGAGACGAAGGGTCGCGTTAGCCATAGGGACACAAAACACAGACTTACATCGTAAGTCAGTCTACAGAACCTAAAACTTAGGCTCTTATACCAACTGTAACGATCCAACTTTTCTACCTAAGTCGAGGTCATTAATTTTTGACAAAAGACCTTGGTTGATACAAAATGAAATGTAAGCCAATTGAAAAACACACAATCGAGGAAAAACAACTTTAAGTTTGACCTGATTTCAAATATTCAAAAACTTAAAAAGTACTACTTACAAATAAAAGTTTGTAAGCTAAGTTTCAATACGACGTCTTAAACCTCAAAAAAACAATAAGCGGAAGCAAAATAACACATTTCCTATGGCAATCACGTTTCCTTCCTTCCCCTCGCCGGTTTGCCGCCTTTGTTACTTTTGCCTGAAAAATTAAACATAAAAAATACTCAGTAAGAGACCCACTACTAGTCCCGTCAGGGGAAAATAAATTGTTAACGTCCTATTAGAAAACCCTGCACAGTCACAGTCTTGTGATCCCGTAGGATACACGTATCAATCTAACGCCCCGAGGGATATACATTTCAGTCTAGTGTTCTGTAGAAACATATATCAGTCTAATGCTCCCGAAGGATTCATAATGATTGGTGATCTCGTGTGACACCTACAAGGCACACATCCCAATAAAAGCTAACAATTTTCCCCTCAGTCAATTCTAAACATTTTAACAGTCATTTATAACATCTTTCCATTACTTCAAAATATAAAGTTCTTTCACTTAACATTCTAACAATCAACCTATCCCACTTTAGTCCAAAGACCGTTGGTAACATTTTAATATATCAGTCGAACAAACTATAAAGTCATAACACTCCTCAGTTTACCAGTACAAGCCACAGTTTAGTATAACCCACACCCAACCGAAACAAATTCACCCGTTCACATGCAAAATTTTATACAACACCAGTCTACTAATATCATCATGTCTACATCCACACCTGCATGTTTTATCCCAGACAATCTCCATATATATTCAACATCAAATCTACGTCAATTTATGTATATGCATAATTCCAGTCATTCAGAGTATACATTCAACAATCCACATCAATCCGTACATAATCATATATATATATATATATATATATATATTTCCATTTAAATACAATATACACTAAACATTAAGTCTGGAACCAAATGTGTATATCATAACCATCATTCCTACTAAGTTCCGATATAACCATACAGTCCAACACAACTCAAAACTTTAGGTGAGTCCAGTAGAAAGTCCCTTACCTTGAAGTTAGTTAAGCTCCTTGACCACGTTGAGGTCTACGAAGAACGAACCTAAACATTAAGACAATTTCTCAATAAATCTCCCCAACACATCAATCATTTAAATTCAACCCAATGTGTTTTTTTTTTACAACTTACCCAAATCTTCACGAAACGAGTTCCAACTAAAATCAAATGTTTGCTGCGAACCCAAGGAATTCGAGCATTACCTTCAACCTATGATCGAACATTAAACAATTTATCCAACCAATTATTTCAGTAATATTACTTGAGTTTATTTTGGAAACAACTACAAATTTCATAACTTCAATCTTACCAACCAAAATTTGATGACTCGTGGCAAGGCAGAAATGATAGCGAACAACCCAATCGAATGGCGTGGGTTTGCTACCTGCGGCAGGACGAAGAAGGAACTCGACGCGCAGAAAGTTGGATCTGGGGTCTTTAGTTCGGTTCACGACAGCTTCACGGTAGCGGATGAAAACCTGGCGGCGCGAACGTCAAAGGTGTTACTCGCAGAAGAAATTGGGCAGCAGCTTTGTGAATAGACAACGTGCGGCAGAGCAACGAGATACGACGTAGAGACGACGTGCGATGGAGAGACTGCGTATAGATGGTTTGCGGCTCGGCTGGGGAAACGAAGAGTCGCGTGACCCACGATTTCGCAGCCCACTGCTTCACAAAAGACCGACTGCTAGGGTGAACAGAGAAGAAGATAGGGAGAGGGGTGACCAGCGGTTGCTGGCTGAAGGGAGAAGGAAAAACGGAGGGGGGGGTGCGTGCGACGTGCGGCCCGAGAGAGAGAATTTTAATTTTCTTTTCCTTTTTTTTATATTTAATAATAATAATAACATTATCTATTATTATTACTCCTAATTCACAATACCTAATTTCTCTTTTCCTTCGATCCTATCATATAACAACACCCAACCCAAAAATTAAAAATCTCTACATAAATTGGGCAACTTCATTAAAATAGAGTACCTTAGGATCTTGGGTGTTACATTCATCTTCTTCTTGTTTTTTTTTTGTTTTTTTGTTTCTTTGTTTTCTTTTTCTGCTTCTTCTTTCTTTTTGTTTTTCTTCTTCTTCTTTCTTTTTGTTTTTTTTTCTTTTCTTCTTTCTTCTTCATCATCTTTTTCTTTCTTTTTGTTTTCTTCTTCTTTCTTCTTTCTCCTTCTTTCTTCTCCTTCTTTCTTTCATCTTCCTTCTTCTTTCTCCTTCTTCTTTCTTTCTTCTTTCATTTTTTTTTCTTTCTTCTTTCATCATTTTCTTCTTTCTTCTTTCTTGGTTGTGGTACCAGGGAGAAGATGAGGATGAATCATCTAGCTTACGCCACCTTAGAGCTAATGAAGATGAATCCCATCGACCGGGTTGCGGCACCTATTAGAGGATAAAGATGAATACTCTCAACTACAACATATAGAAAAAGATGAAGATGAATCATCTCAGCTATGACATATGGGAGGAGATGAAGATGAATCCTCTTCAGATGCAGCACCTGAGAGAAGATGAAGATGAATCCTCTCAGCTATGACATATGAGAGAAGATGAAGATGAATCCTCTTCAGTTGCAGCACCTAGGAGAAGATGGAGATGAATCCTCTCAGCTATGACATATGGGAGAAGATGAAGATGAATCCTCTCGGCTATGACATATAAGAGGAGATTAATCCTCTTCGATTGCAGCACTTGGGAGAAGATGAAGATGAATCTTCTCAGCTATGACATATGAGAGAATATGAAGATGAATCCTCTTTGGTTGTAGCACCTAGAAGAAGATGAAGGTGAATCCTTCCGGCTATGACATATGAAAGAACATGAAGATGAATCCTATTTGGTTGCAGCACCTGGAAGAAGATGAAGATGAATCTTCTCAGTTGCAATTTGTAGGAGAAGTTGAAAATGAATCCTCTCGGTTGCAACACATGGGAGAAGACAAAGATGAATCCTCTCACTTGCGACACCTTAGAGCAGATGAAGATGAATCATCTTCGGTTGCAGCACTTGGAAGAAGATGAAGATGAATCATCTTTGGTTGTCACACTTGAGAGAAGATGAGAATGAATCTTCTCGGTTGCGACTCCTAGGAGAAGATGAAGATGAATCATCTCGGTTGCAACACATGGGGGAAGACAAAGATGAATCCTCTCACTTGCGACACCTTAGAGCAAATGAAGATGAATCCTCTTCGATTACAGCACTTAGAAGAAGATGAAGATGAATCCTCTTCGGTTGCAACAGCTAAGATAAGATGAAGATGAATCTTCTCGGTTGCGATTCCTAGGAGAAGATGAAGATGAATCCTCTCGGTTGCAACACATGGAAGAAGACAAAGATGAATCCTCTCACTTGCGACACCTTAGAGCAGATGAAGATGAATCATCTTCGGTTGCTACACCTGAGAGAAGATGAAAATGAATCTTCTCGGTTGCGACTCCTATGAGAAGATGAAGATGAATCCTCTCGGTTGCAACACATTGAAGATTGAAGCAGAGGCTAAAGCTTTAGCATTGTATGCATCTTCTTGGAGAGGCAAAAGCGATGTTACACTGTCGTTTTCATCTTGGAGAGGTGAAGACAGAGTTGCTCGATCATCGTCCTCTCAAAGTTGCACGATCGTCGTCCTCTCAAAGTTGCACGATCGTCGTCGTCTCAAAGTTGCACGATCGTTATCCTCTCGAAGAGCTGAAGTTGCAGCATAGATGAAGCCTTCAAACTTGAATATAAGGAATCCTCAATGAAACCTTTATGTTTGAATATGAGGGATCATTAATTACGCCTTTGAGCTTGAATTTCTTCAATTTATTGCATCTCATAGTTACTTGAGATGAACATCTTGAATTTAGGGATTTGCCTCGAATTTGTTATGATTCCTTATAGAAATGAACATCCTTTGAAGGAAAGAATTAAGTCATGACGTAGTTCAAGGTTTTTTTTTTTTTCTTTTTTTTTTATAATGGTGGACTAAACTTAAAGTTTCCTTTAAGTTGCCTACGTACCCTTTATAATGTAGGGATCAAGTCATAAACGTAGTTCAACTTTTTTTTTTATTTTTTTATTTTGAATTGTTTTTGCTAGACTCGACTTAAGGTTTTTCTTAAGCTACCTACGTACCCTTTATAATATAGGAATCAAGTCATAACGTACTTCAACATTTTTTTTTTTTTTTGCCATTCACCTTTTAAGCTCTTGTGGGCTAGGAGCACCATGCAGTTTAGGCTCTTGCGATAAGGAGCTTCGCATATTTAGCTACTCGTACTTCCATCAAGGATTTGTTCACCTTCTTTGTTTGTAGAATTTGTGAATATAATAACTCTTGGCTT
Organism: Cucumis sativus; assembly: GCF_000004075.3. Lineage (NCBI taxonomy): Eukaryota > Viridiplantae > Streptophyta > Magnoliopsida > Cucurbitales > Cucurbitaceae > Cucumis > Cucumis sativus. The sequence goes on from NC_026657.2 coordinate 24,571,113, forward strand.
CACTGTCAATGAACCTTCTGTATTTATGTCAACAGACAACCTCCTCTTCATGCGTGATGGGACACGACTGTCAATCTTCTCGTTATTGTTTTCTTCATGAAGTGATTTTACCTTCAAAGTTTTCATCTCTTTTTTATGTTGATCGTTTGTCATCTTTAGTCGATAAAAAACAGATGTTGAAGGTTGATATTTCTTCGATGTGGAGATACTCAAGTCTTTTGAAAGCTGAAGTTCGAGTGGAAGTAAACTTTGGACATTGATTTTCTTCTTCTTTCGTGGCCATACTCAATCTTTGAAATACTGAAGATCGAGTAGTTGAAGGCTTGATACGATCAAAGACAGAAGTCATTTGCTTAATTTCTTTTGAATTGTCGGTTTCTTCAAAAGATGCATAATTGTTGTCGACTTCTTCTATGCTGACAACATGACATGTAGCGACTTCTAATACTTCCTTTGGATGATTATCATGGAAACTTCTTGGGAGGAATTCTGTTAAAGTTATCGACGTCGAGGTCGGAAGAAGTCCTCGTCTTTTCCTTTGATAGGCTTAGGCTTCCACATCTTCTTGTTTCTTTTCTCCTTTTTATGAGAGAATTCCTTTTCCATGCTTCTGATGGACGTGCGACTTCATTTTATTGGGGACACAACTACATTAAAAGGAAAATAAATTCCACATTTGTTCAAAGAAAAAGATAAATCCATATTTTGCACACTTATTAACAACTAAGATAACATTAAAAAAAGAACAATAGTGAAACTAAAGATAACCAATAAATAAAACTGCCACACAATAGTTCAATAAAAAAACTAACACGGTCACACATTAATAAAACTAAAAGTTTGAGAAAAATGAATATAAACATCTAGAAGAAAAAGTCACACAATTATTTGATAATCAAATAGTTCAATTAGATAACAGCCAAAACTAAAAGAAAAGTCAAGTTACCCTCCTCCAAAATCAAAATAAATGATGAAAAAGAAAAAGGGCAAGAATAATATATACAGAAATCACATGTGCAAATTTCCAAAATATTAAAGAAAAATAATAGAAAAACCTGACATGGAAAGCTGTTTGAATCTTGTATCAGCAAAAGTTTCCTGCACTCCAACCAACCAAGCACCCCTAAAAAACTAAACATCAAGACATGGAGGGTAATATCTAGCTGGAACAAGAAAAACGAATTATCTCCCTTACTCTTAAGACTAACTTATTGTGATGAACTAAAGACGGAAAATTGAAACACTTTCACCTGATCAATTGCAGATACATTTTTGGAGTAGTGGAAAGTGGAAATGAGAATGGCCCAAGCATAGACATGGTTGACAGTGACACTAAATTGATGCAGAAGCATCCTTGCCCTCTTTGTCACACATACTCCCCCAGAACTTCCATTCTTCTTACTTCGTTATGGTTATACATTCCCCAATAGACTAACATACTGATGAATGCCACCAACAGAACCCAGAGCAAACTTAGGAAGCCAAGCCCTCTTGGCTTGAATGAATTAATGTGGACCCTTTTCTACTTCCAATTTTTTCATTAAACCTTGCAGCCACTTGAGTGTAAATTTCACATGTAAGTTTTGAACATCTTGACCAAATTAAATAATCAATTTATTCTTATGCAGAAAATCTTTACATGAACTGTGACTCTAAAGAAATAATCAATTCATATTTCTATTTTTTTATCTTGACACAGTTATATGTTAGAATTTCAAGATTTATTTTATGAAGTATTAATTGTAATAGAAATTGTTTCTATTATTTCTTATTGACAAAAGAACTTGAAGGACAAAAGTTGAGAAAAAATTAAACAGAAACAATCAGTTGCAAAATTACCTTTGGTCTTCAATAAAAGGAACGAAAGAAAAAATTGTTTACTAGCAACAAATTTATTTTAAAAGTTTTATGAAATACAGGTTTTCAGTAGTTAACATTCATTTATTACAAAAAAAGAAATTAATTTTTTATTAATAATTACAATACAAATATAAGAGTGTAATAGTAACATGAAGGAAATTTTGAAAGTGACAGAACATACTAGAGATGAAATGAAATTTTATAGATTTAGTTTTTAAAAAATATCCAAAGATGGATCTTATTTAATTTTTTATATACATTTATATAAATATCTTCATTAGAAGGACATGAAAAGTAATAGGGTAGACTTGCCTGTTGACGAGGGACGAACTTTCTTTGGTTGCGGGAGGAGAAGCCTCTTTCTTCACTAGAAAAATGGTTGAATGATTGGGGAGCAGCTTATTACTTGTCATGTTTCTCCTTCACTAGCCCTTGCTAAGCCTAACTAACCAAACACCCCTAAAAAAAAAACCAAACACCGCTTGAAAAAAAAAACCAAACACCCCTTAAAAAAAAACAACCATACACACCTAAAAACACAACTAAACTCCCTTTAAGAACTTAAAGATCAGGACAAGGACAAGGAGGGTAATATCTAGCTGAAACAAGAAAAATGAATTATCTCCCTTAATCTTAAGACTGACTAACTGAGATGAACCAAAGACAGAAAATTCAAACACTTTTACCTGATCAATTGCAGATACATTTTTGGAATAGTGGAAAGTGGAAATGAGAATGGCCAAAGCATAAACATGGTTGACACTGATACTAAATTGATGCAGAAGCATCCTTGCCCTCTTTGTCACATATACTCCCCAAAAACTTCCATTCTTCTTACTATGTTCATAACTATAGATTCCCCTGTAGATTACCATACTGATGACACTTAGGAAGCCAAGCCCTCTTGGCTTGAATGAATTAATGTGGACCCTTTTTTACTAAGGGCGAGAATAATATATACAGAAATCACACATGCAAAATTAAAAAATATTAAAGAAAAAAAATAGAAAAACATTACAGGGCAACTGTTTGAATCGTGTACCAGTGAAAGTTTCGTGCATTCAAACCAACCAAGCACCTCTAAAAAACTAAAAATCAAGACATGGTCTTCAATAAAAGGAACAAAACAAAAAATTGTTTACAACAAATTTATTTTAAAAGTTTTATCAAATACACTTTTTCTCGTAGTTGACATTCATTTGTTAATAGAAAAAATTTTATAATATTTATTACTAATTACAATACAAATATAAGACTATAATGGTAACATGAAGGAAATTTTAAAAGTCAACACATTTTAGAGATGAAATGAAATGTTATAGATTTAATTTTTAAAAAATATGCAAAGATGGATGTTATTTAATTTTTATATATATTTATATAACTATCTTAATTAAAAGGACATGAAAAGTAATGGGTAGAACCTGTTAACGAGGGTTGGTGTTGCCGAAGAAGAAGCATCTTTCTTTACTAGAAAAATGGTTCAATGATTGAGTAGAAGACAATCAAATGCTCCTCTTTCACTAGTCCTTAGTCTTAAGCCTAACTAAACAAACCCCCCAAAAAAAACAACTGAACTCCCCTTAGAAGACAACTAAACTCCCCTTAAAAACTTAAATATTGAAATAAGAAAAATGAGTTATCTCCCTTACTATTAAGCCTAACTAACTGAGACGTATCAAAGACAGAAATCGAAACACATTTACCTGAGCAATTATCAATTGCTGATACATTTTTCGAGTAGTGGAAAGTAGAAATGACAATGACCAAAGAATGGACATGGTTTAACACTATCACTAAATTGATGCGGAAGCATCTTTGTCCTTTGGGGTCACACACATTGCCCAGAACTTCCTTTATTGTAACTCTTGTTAACACCATCCCATTCCCTTATAGATTAACAATACTAATGAATGCCACCAACAAAACCCAGAGCAATAATAACCTAGGAATCCAAACCCCTTGGCTTGAATGGATGTGCATTCTTTTTCACTTTCATTTTGCCCATTATACCTTACAGCCACTGAGTGGTGGCTCTGTTGCAAGTTCATACTACTCAACCAAAGAATTAAGCCAGTCTCTACCTTTTCTCTCTCCCTTCTTCAACCATTATCTCCTTCCTTAATAACCTCATACAAAAGTTGCACATAGAGATGCACAAATATAAGATCACTTTTTCTGAACAAAACAACCATCAATCATTCAAAAGAACCCTAGTTCAAGGATCATGTGTGTTTAAATGCAAGCCAAAAAAACTAAAACGTACTAATCCTCAAAATGACCCAGAACACTCTCCAAAATCAAAAAAGAACAACACAATCAGTGAACGCAAACCTGAACTGTTCGTGGAATTTTCGAGGAAATAACTTCTACTTACATCGACGATTCAAAGTACTCCCTACAACTTAAACCAAGTGCGAATCAGGATCTAAATTAGCTTTCAAAAACCGTAGAAAAAGGAAATGATAATTAATAAGAGTGTAATAGTAACATGGGGGAATTTTAAAAAGTAACCTAACCCAAAATTTTAGAGATGAAAGGAGTATTTATAGATTTTATTTTTAAAAAATTACCAAAGATGGATCTTATTTATTTTGATATATATTTATATAGATTTCTTAAGCAAAAGGACATGAAGAGTAATAGTGTAGACGTACCTGTTAACGAGGGACGAATTTGGCTTCTGTAGGAGCAGCCTCTTTCCTTCCTAGAAAAATGGTCAGATGCTTGAGGAAAAGCTTATTACTTGTTGGACAATCAAATGCTTCCCTTTCACAAGCCCTTACTCTTAAGCCTAACTAGCCACACCCCCCCCCCCCCCAAAAAAAAAAACAACCATACACCCCTATAAAAAACTATGAATCATGACATCATGGTAATTTCGATCTGAGACAAGAAAAATGAATTATCTCCCTTACTCTCAAGCCTAACTAACAGAGACGTATCAAAAATGAAATCAAAATACATTTACCTAGTCAATTGTTGATACATTTTTCGAGTAGTGAAAAGTAGAAATAAGAATGGCCAAAGCATAGACAACACTAACTTTGATGCAAAAGCATCTTTGTCCTTCTGGTCACAGATACTGCCCAGAACTTCCTTTCTTCTAACTTTCTTCACACCATCCATTCCCTTATATCAACAATAGCAACGAATGCCACCAACAGAACCCAGAGCAATAGTAACTTAGGAATCTAAGACCTCATGGCTTGAATGGATGTGCACTCTTTTTTACTTTCATTTTGCACAGCCACTGAGTGGTGGCTTTGCTGCATCTTCATACTCATCCCAACAATTAAGTCATTTCTACGTTTTCTCTCTTCATTCTTCCTCATTTATCTCCATCCTTAATAACCCCATTTTAAAGTTGCACATAGAGATACACAAATATAAGATCACTTCTTCTGAAAACAAAACCAACAATTATTCAAGAACCCCAGTTCAACAACCATGTCTGTGTTTAAATGCAAGCCGAAAAACTAAAAAATGAAAATCCTAAAAATTACTCATGACACTCTTCAAAATAAAAAAAGAACAACAGAATCACAAAATGCAAGAGCGATTAAGGTACTCCGGGTCTATCAATGCTAAAAAACTCTTCCATTTCTTCCAAGAGCAAATAAGGATTTAAATTAACTTTAAAAGACCATAGGAAAAGGACATCATAATAACAACACAAATATAAGAGTGTAATAGTAACATGGAGGGAATTTTAAAAAGTAACAAAATGCAAAATTTTAGAGATGAAATGAGTATTCATAGATTTGTTTTTTAAAAAATTACCAAAGGTGGATCTTATTTATTTTTATATATCCCTTACTTTTAAGCCTAACTAACTGAAGACGTATCAAAAGACAAAAATCGAAACACATTTACTCTGAACAATCGTTGATACATTTCGCGAGGAGTAGAAAGTAGAAAATAGAATAACCAAAGCATGGACATGGTTTAACACTGACAGTAAATTGATGCAGAAGCATCTTTGTCCTCTGGTCACACATACTGCCCAGAAATTCCTTTCTTCTAACTCTCTTAGCACCATCTCATTCTCCTTGTAGATGGGATGGTGTTAAGAGAGTTAGAAGAAAGGAATTGGTGGCTCTGGTGCATCTTCATACTCAACCCAACAATTAAGTCAGTCTCTACCTTTTCTCAGTCCCTTCTTCCACTTTTATCTCCTTCCTTAATAACCTCATATTAAAGTTGCACATAGAGATACACAAATATAAGATCACTTCTTCTAAAAACAAAACAAACAATCATTCAAAAGAACCCCAGTTAAACAACCATGTGTGTGTTTAAATGCAAGCCAAAAGAACTAAACAATAATAATCCTCAAAATGACCCACATCATAAAAAAAAAAAAACAACACAATCAGTGAATGCAAACCTAAACAGTTCGTGGAATTTCCTGAGGAAATAACCTCTGCTTTCATCGGCGATTCAGGTACTCCCTACAACTTAACCCAACAATTAAGTCAGTCTTTACCTTGATTCTTCTCCCTTCTTCCACCTTTATCTCCTTCCTTAATAACCTAATATTAAAGTTGCACATAGAGATACACAAATATAAGATCACTTCTGAAAACAAAACCAACACTTATTCAAGAACCTCAGTTTTAACAAACAAGTGTGTGTGTTTCAATGCAAGGGAAACAACTAAAAAGTAAAAATCCTAAAAATTACACACGACACTCTTGAAAATAAAAAAAAGAACAGAATCACAGAATGCAAACCTGAAAAGTTCGTGGAATTTCCAAGGAAATAACCTCTGTTTTCTTTGACGATTAAGGTACTACAGATCTATCAAGGCTAAAAAACTCTTCCATTCCTTCAACTTAAACCAAGAGCGAATAAGTATTCAAACTTAAAAACTACAGAAAAAGGACATGATAATTATAATACAAATATAAGAGTTGTAATAGTAACATGAAGGAAATTTTAAAATTAACAAAACACAAAATTTTATAGATGAAATGAGTATTTATAGATTTGATTGTTCAAAAATTACCAAAGATGGATCTTATTTATTTTGATATATGTTTATATAAATATCTTAAGTAAAAGGACATGAAAGTAAAAATGAGAATGGCCAAAGCATGGACATGGTTTAACACTGACACTAAATTGACGCAGAAGAATCTTTGTCCTTTGGTCACACAATACTCCCTAGAACTTCCTTTCTTATAACTTTGAATGGATGCACATTCTTTTTTACTTTCTATTTTTCCCATTAAACCTTACAACCACTGACTGGTGGCTCTGCAGCATCTTCATACTCAACCCAACAATTAAGTATGTCTCTAACTATTCTCTCTCCCTTCTTCCTTCTTTATCTCCTTCCTTAATAACCTCATATTAAAGTTGCACATAGAGATACACAAATATAAAATCACTTATTATGAAAACAAAACCAACAATCATTCAATAACACCAGTTCAACAACCATGTGTGTGTTTAAACGCAAGCCAAACAAACTAAAAAATAATAAAAATGACCTAGGACACACTCCAAAATAAAAAAGGAACAACACAATCACTGAATACAAACCTGAACAGTTCGTGAAATTTCCGAGGAAATAAGCTTTGCTTTCATTGGCGATTCAAGTACTCGAGATCTATCAAGGCTAAAAAACTCTTCCATTCCACTTATATACTTAATGCGAATATGGATCTAAATTAACTTTAAAAATCCATAGAAAAATGACATGATAATTACAATATAAATATAGGAGAGTAAAAATAACATGGAGGGAATTTTAAAAAGTAACAAATCACAGAATTTTGGTGATGAAATGAGTAAATATAGTGGAAAGTGGAAATCAGAATGACCAAAGCAAGGACATGGTTTAACACTTGACACTAAATTGATGCAGAAGCATCTTTGTCCTCCGGTCACACACACGGCCCAAAACTTCCTTTCTTCTAACTTTGTTAACACCATCAATTCCCTTGTCGATTAACAATACAAACCAGTGCCACCAACAGAACCCAGAGAAATAGTAATTTAGGAATCCAAGCTCTCTTAGCTTGAGTGGATGTGCACTCTTTTTTACTTTCAATTTGCCCATTAGACCTTACAGCCCCTAGGTGGTGGCTCTACTGCATCTTCACCTTCACACCCATCCCAACAATTAAGTCATTTCTACTTTTTCTCCGTCCCTTCTTCCTCCTTTATCTCCTTCCTTAATAACCTCATATTAAAGTTGCTCATAGAGAAACAAAAATATAAGATCACTTCTTATGAAAATAAAACCAACAATCATTCAATAACCCCTGTTCAACAACCATATAGTATGAAAAGGCAGAGAGAGAGACTGAACCGAAAGGGATGGCTTATGGCCAATTCGCTCCTAACGAACCCTTAAAAAGAAGATTCATTCTCCGAAGCTTGTCTATTTCCCAACGCGCGTGATTAAATGCAAGCCAAAAAAAAATAATAATAATCCTCAAAATTACCCAGGACACTCTCCAAAATCAAAAAAGAACAACAGAATCACAGAATCCAAACCTGAACAATTCGTGGAATTTCTGAGGAAATAATCTGTGTTTCATCGGCGATTCAGGTACTCAAGAGATCTATCAAGGCTAAAAAACTCTTCCATTCAACTTATACCTAGAGCGAATAAGGATCTAAATTAACTTTAAAAAACCATAGAAAAAGGGCACGATAATTACAATATAAATATAAGAGTGTATTAGTAACATCGAGAGAATTTTAAAAAGTACAAATCACATAATTTTAGAGATGAAATGAGTATTTATAGATTTAATTTTTTTAAAAAATACCAAAGATGGATCTTATTTATTTTGATATATATTGACCTAAATATCTTAATTAAAAGGACATGAAAAGCAATGGGGGACTTTGGTTGCCAAAGGAGAAGCTTATTACTTGTAGGACAATCAAATGTTTCTCTTTCACTAGCCCTTACTTCTTAAGCCTAACTAACCAAAACAACCCTAAAAAGGTAACCAAACTCCCCTAATGCAAATAACATCGCACAACGCATGACCAAAGAAAGAAAAAGAAGAAACTCAAAATTTCAAAAAAAACATAATACAAAATGCAAAACAAGCTAACGATAATAAATCTAAATTAAAGATGTATCATCCCCCAACAATGGACCCAAAAAAGAAAAAGAAGAAACTCAAAATTTTGAAACAGTTCAATAAGAAATAATCGACCAGAAAGGGTTCTTTATGGACTGGAAGAAATAGTAACACAATTATTTTTAACAATCCAATAGTGCAAATAAAACTAAAAGAATGTCGAATAAAAGAGGGAAGGAACTTCTACTTACATCGACGATTCAAAGTACTCCCTACAACTTAAACCAAGTGCGAATCAGGATCTAAATTAGCTTTCAAAAACCGTAGAAAAAGGAAATGATAATTAATAAGAGTGTAATAGTAACATGGGGGAATTTTAAAAAGTAACCTAACCCAAAATTTTAGAGATGAAAGGAGTATTTATAGATTTTATTTTTAAAAAATTACCAAAGATGGATCTTATTTATTTTGATATATATTTATATAAATTTCTTAAGCAAAAGGACATGAAGAGTAATAGTGTAGACGTACCTGTTAACGAGGGACGAATTTGGCTTCTGTAGGAGCAGCCTCTTTCTTTCCTAGAAAAATGGTCAGATGCTTGAGGAAAAGCTTATTACTTGTTGGACAATCAAATGCTTCCCTTTCACAAGCCCTTACTCTTAAGCCTAACTAGCCACACCCCCCCCCCCCCCCCCCCCAAAAAAACAACCATACACCCCTAAAAAAAACTATGAATCATGACATCATGGTAATTTCGATCTGAGACAAGAAAAATGAATTATCTCCCTTACTCTCAAGCCTAACTAACAGAGACGTATCAAAAATGAAATCAAAATGCATTTACCTAGTCAATTGTTGATACATTTTTCGAGTAGTGAAAAGTAGAAATAAGAATGGCCAAAGCATGGACAACACTAACTTTGATGCAAAAGCATCTTTGTCCTTCTGGTCACAGATACTGCCCAGAACATCCTTTCTTCTAACTTTCTTCACACCATCCATTCCCTTATATCAACAATAGCAACGAATGCCACCAACAGAACCCAGAGCAATAGTAACTTAGGAATCTAAGACCTCATGGCTTGAATGGATGTGCACTCTTTTTTTACTTTCATTTTGCACAGCCACTGAGTGGTGGCTTTGCTGCATCTTCATACTCATCCCAACAATTAAGTCATTTCTACGTTTTCTCTCTTCATTCTTCCTCATTTATCTCCATCCTTAATAACCCCATTTTAAAGTTGCACATAGAGATACACAAATATAAGATCACTTCTTCTGAAAACAAAACCAACAATTATTCAAGAACCCCAGTTCAACAACCATGTCTGTGTTTTAAATGCAAGCCGAAAAACTAAAAAATGAAAATCCCAAAAATTACTCATGACACTCTTCAAAATAAAAAAGAACAACAGAATCACAAAATGCAAGAGCGATTAAGGTACTCCGGGTCTATCAATGCTAAAAAACTCTTCCATTTCTTCCAAGAGCAAATAAGGATTTAAATTAACTTTAAAAGACCATAGGAAAAGGACATCATAATAACAACACAAATATAAGAGTGTAATAGTAACATGGAGGGAATTTTAAAAAGTAACAAAATGCAAAATTTTAGAGATGAAATGAGTATTCATAGATTTGATTTTTAAAAAATTACCAAAGGTGGATCTTATTTATTTTTATATATCCACTTTTAAGCCTAACTAACTGAGACGTATCAAAGACAAAAATCGAAACACATTTACCTGAACAATCGTTGATACATTTCGCGAGAAGTAGAAAATAGAATAACCAAAGCATGGACATGGTTTAACACTGACAGTAAATTGATGCAGAAGCATCTTTGTCCTCTGGTCACACATACTGCCCAGAAATTCCTTTCTTCTAACTCTCTTAGCACCATCTCATTCCCTTGTAGATGGGATGGTGTTAAGAGAGTTAGAAGAAAGGAATTGGTGGCTCTGGTGCATCTTCATACTCAACCAACAATTAAGTCAGTCTCTACCTTTTCTCAGTCCTTCTTCCACTTTTATCTCCTTCCTTAATAACCTCATATTAAAGTTGCACATAGAGATACACAAATATAAGATCTTATTTATTTTTATATATCCCTTACTTTTAAGCCTAACTAACTGAGACGTATCAAAGACAAAAATCGAAACACATTTACCTGAACAATCGTTGATACATTTCGCGAGGAGTAGAAAGTAGAAAATAGAATAACCAAAGCATGGACATGGTTTAACACTGACAGTAAATTGATGCAGAAGCATCTTTGTCCTCTGGTCACACATACTGCCCAGAAATTCCTTTCTTCTAACTCTCTTAGCACCATCTCATTCCCTTGTAGATGGGATGGTGTTAAGAGAGTTAGAAGAAAGGAATTGGTGGCTCTGGTGCATCTTCATACTCAACCCAACAATTAAGTCAGTCTCTACCTTTTCTCAGTCCCTTCTTCCACTTTTATCTCCTTCCTTAATAACCTCATATTAAAGTTGCACATAGAGATACACAAATATAAGATCACTTCTTCTAAAAACAAAACAAACAATCATTCAAAAGAACCCCAGTTAAACAACCATGTGTGTGTTTAAATGCAAGCCAAAAGAACTAAACAATAATAATCCTCAAAATGACCCACATCATAAAAAAAAAAACAACACAATCAGTGAATGCAAACCTAAACAGTTCGTGGAATTTCCTGAGGAAATAACCTCTGCTTTCATCGGCGATTCAGGTACTCCCTACAACTTAACCCAACAATTAAGTCAGTCTTTACCTTGATTCTCTCCCTTCTTCCACCTTTATCTCCTTCCTTAATAACCTAATATTAAAGTTGCACATAGAGATACACAAATATAAGATCACTTCTGAAAACAAAACCAACACTTATTCAAGAACCTCAGTTTAACAACCAAGTGTGTGTGTTTCAATGCAAGGGAAACAACTAAAAAGTAAAAATCCTAAAAATTACACACGACACTCTTGAAAATAAAAAAAGAACAGAATCACAGAATGCAAACCTGAAAAGTTCGTGGAATTTCCAAGGAAATAACCTCTGTTTTCTTTGACGATTAAGGTACTACAGATCTATCAAGGCTAAAAAACTCTTCCATTCCTTCAACTTAAACCAAGAGCGAATAAGTATTCAAACTTAAAAACTACAGAAAAAGGACATGATAATTATAATACAAATATAAGAGTGTAATAGTAACATGAAGGAAATTTTAAAATTAACAAAACACAAAATTTTATAGATGAAATGAGTATTTATAGATTTGATTGTTCAAAAATTACCAAAGATGGATCTTATTTATTTTGATATATGTTTATATAAATATCTTAAGTAAAAGGACATGAAAGTAAAAATGAGAATGGCCAAAGCATGGACATGGTTTAACACTGACACTAAATTGACGCAGAAGAATCTTTGTCCTTTGGTCACACAATACTCCCTAGAACTTCCTTTCTTATAACTTTGAATGGATGCACATTCTTTTTTACTTTCTATTTTCCCATTAAACCTTACAACCACTGACTGGTGGCTCTGCAGCATCTTCATACTCAACCCAACAATTAAGTATGTCTCTAACTATTCTCTCTCCCTTCTTCCTTCTTTATCTCCTTCCTTAATAACCTCATATTAAAGTTGCACATAGAGATACACAAATATAAAATCACTTATTATGAAAACAAAACCAACAATCATTCAATAACACCAGTTCAACAACCATGTGTGTGTTTAAACGCAAGCCAAACAAACTAAAAAATAATAAAAATGACCTAGGACACACTCCAAAATAAAAAGGAACAACACAATCACTGAATACAAACCTGAACAGTTCGTGAAATTTCCGAGGAAATAAGCTTTGCTTTCATTGGCGATTCAAGTACTCGAGATCTATCAAGGCTAAAAAACTCTTCCATTCCACTTATACTTAATGCGAATATGGATCTAAATTAACTTTAAAAATCCATAGAAAAATGACATGATAATTACAATACAAATATAGGAGAGTAAAAATAACATGGAGGGAATTTTAAAAAGTAACAAATCACAGAATTTTAGTGATGAAATGAGTAAATATAGTGGAAAGTGGAAATCAGAATGACCAAAGCAAGGACATGGTTTAACACTTGACACTAAATTGATGCAGAAGCATCTTTGTCCTCCCGTCACACACACGCCCCAAAACTTCCTTTCTTCTAACTTTGTTAACACCATCAATTCCCTTGTCGTATTAACAATACAAACCAGTGCCACCAACAGAACCCAGAGAAATAGTTAAATTTAGGAATCCAAGCTCTCTTAGCTTGAGTGGATGTGCACTCTTTTTTACTTTCAATTTGCCCATTAGACCTTACAGCCCCTAGGTGGTGGCTCTACTGCATCTTCACCTTCACACCCATCCCAACAATTAAGTCATTTCTACTTTTTCTCCGTCCCTTCTTCCTCCTTTATCTCCTTCCTTAATAACCTCATATTAAAGTTGCTCATAGAGAAACAAAAATATAAGATCACTTCTTATGAAAATAAAACCAACAATCATTCAATAACCCCTGTTCAACAACCATATAGTATGAAAAAGGCAAGAGAGAGACTGAACCGAAAGGGATGGCTTATGGCCAATTCGCTCCTAACGAACCCTTAAAAAGAAGATTCTGAATTTAAAAAACCATAATCCGTAATACAAAATACAAACAAGTTCAAAAATAATAAATCTTAATGTCTTATAAAAAGTTATCGCATTTGAAAAAGAAGAAACTCAAAAATCAGAACAATTCATATATGATACCAAATGCAAGCAGGCTAAAAAATAGTAAACCGAAATTAAAAATATCTCTATCTTATAAAGAGAATATCACACAACAACCTAAGCACTCCTTCTGTGCTTGGTTGGCCATCAGGGATAAGTTGGGTACTAGAGATAGGTTAAGTCGGTGGGATAGGTCGATTCCTTTATCGTGTATGCTGTGTGGAGGGAACTATGAATCTCGTGATCATTTGTTTTTTTCTTGTCCTTTTGGGTGGGAGATTTGGTCGAGAATCCTTTTTGTTATGTCTTCTTCTCATAGAATAGGTTATTGGGGGGTTGAGTTATCTTGGATTTGCAATCAGGGTATTGGGAAGATTGTGAGGAAAAAATTGTCGCGCCTTCTCTGGTGTGCTACAATCTATTTCATTTGGCAGGAGCGAAATCATCGTCTTCATGGTGGTGCTGTTCGGGAGCCTATGGTTATTTTCCAGCTCATTCGGTCGTGTATTAAAGCGCGTGCTGCTTCTTGGAACGATGGAGTTCATGGTCTTATTTAATGTGCTTTTCGTTTGCTTGTCCCCTGGCTGTGGGGTTTCTCTTCTCTTTTTTGTCTTTGTTGTCTTTATCTTTTCTTCTTGTCCTTTTAAGGTTTGGTACACTAGTTGGTTTCTTTTGGTTTTGGTTCTTGTCCCCGTGATGTGGGGTTGTTTTGGGTACTTTTGGGTTGTTTTGTCTAACTACTTGTTCTGTGAGTGTTGTTCGCTCTTGTGCCTTGACCTCAGGCTGTGAGGTCCACCTTGTTGTTGTATAATATTATCATTACCTTTTAAAAAAAAAGAATATCACACAACAAATGACATAAAAAACAAAAGCAGAAATTCAAAATTTCAGAACAATCCATGCAAGCAACCTAAAAAATTAACCTAAATTAAAAATGTCTCATAAAAAGGCATCAAAAATCAAAAGAAAGCATAAACTCAAAATTTTCATAACAATCCATAATGCAAGCTAGCTAAAAGTTATTAAACCTAAATTAAAAATGTCTCATAGACAGACATCACAGCAAAGGACCAAAAAACAAAATAAAGCATCATCTCAAAATTTCATAACAATCCATAATGCAAGCAAGCTAAAAGATAATAAATCTAAATTAAAATCGTCGCCACAACAAAAGATCAAAGAGGAAAAACAACCTCAAATTTTTTTGATAATTTTGAAAAAACAACCTAAACATCTAGAAGAAAAAGTCACACAATTATTTGATAATCAAATAGTTCAATTAGATAACAGTCAAAACTAAAAGAAAAGTCAAGTTACCAAGAGACCCTACTCCAAAATCAAAATAAATGATGAAAAAGGAAAGGGGCAAGAATAATATATACAGAAATCACACATGCAAATTTCCAAAATATTAAAGAAAAATAATAGAAAAACCTGACACGGAAAGCTGTTGGATTCTTGTACCAGCAAAAGTTTCCTGCATTCAAACCAACCAAGCACCCCTAAAAAACTAAACATCAAGACATGGAGGGTAATATCTAGCTGGAACAAGAAAAACGAATTATCTCCCTTACTCTTAAGACTAACTTACTGAGATGAACCAAAGACGGAAAATTGAAACACTTTCACCTGATCAATTGCAGATACATTTTTGGAGAAGTGGAAAGAGGAAATGAGAATGGCCCAAGCATAGACATGGTTCACAGTGATACTAAATTGATACAGAAGCATCCTTGCCCTCTTGTCACACATACTCCCCCAGAACTTCCATTCTTCTTACTTCGTTATGGTTATACATTCCCCAGTAGATTAACATACTGATGAATGCCACCAACAGAACCCAGAGAAAACTTAGGAAGCCAAGCCCTCTTGGCTTGAATGAATTAATGTGGACCCTTTTCTACTTCCAATTGTTTCATTAAACCTTGCAGCCACTTGAGTGTAAATTTCACATGTAAGTTTTGAACCTCTTGACCAAATTAAATAATCAATTTATTGTTATGCAGAAAATCTTACATGAACTGTGAACTCTAAAGAAATAATCAATTCATATTTCTATTTTTTTATGTTGACAGTTATATGTTAGAATTTCAAGATTTATTTTATGAAGTATTAATTGTAATAGAAATTGCTGCTACTATTTCTTCTTTAAAAAAAGAACTTGAAGGACAAAAATTGAGAAAAAAATAAACAGCAACAATCAGTTTCATTATTACTTTTGGTCTTCAATAAAAGGAAAGAAACAAAAAATTGTTTACTAGCAACAAATTTATTTTAAAAGTTTTATCAAATACACTTTTAATAGTAGTTGACATTCAATTATTAATAGAAAAAAATTTAAAATTTTTATTACTAATTACAATACAAATATAAGACTATAATAGTAACATGAAGGAATTTTTAAAAGTGAGTAGTGACAAAACATTTTAGAGATGAAATGAAATTTTATAGATTTAACTTTTAAAAAATATGCAAAGATGGATATTATTTAATTTTTATATACATTTATAGAAATATCTTAATTAAAAGGACATGAAAAGTAATAGGGTAGGACGAGGGAGGGACTTTGGTTGTAGGAGGAGAAGCCACTTTCTTCACTAGAAA
The DNA here is from genome assembly GCF_000004075.3 of Cucumis sativus. Classification (NCBI taxonomy): domain Eukaryota; kingdom Viridiplantae; phylum Streptophyta; class Magnoliopsida; order Cucurbitales; family Cucurbitaceae; genus Cucumis; species Cucumis sativus. The sequence goes on from NC_026657.2 coordinate 24,587,389, forward strand.
AATGGTTGAATGATTGAGGAGAAGCTTATTAATTGCTTGTTATGCTTCTCCTTCACTAGCCCTTGCTAAACCTAAGTAACCAAACACCCCCAAAATAACCAACCAAACACCCCTAAAAAAACAACCAGACCTCCCTACAAAAACTTTAAAATCAGGACATGGAGGGTAATATCTAGCTGAAACAAGAAAAATGAATTATCTCCCTTACTCTAAAGACTAACTAACTGAGATGAAACTAAGACAGAAAAATGAAACACTTTAACATGATCAATTGCATATACATTTTTGGAGTAGTGGAAAGTGGAAATGAGAATAGCCAAAGCGTAGAGATGGTTGACACTGAAACCAAATTGATGCAGAAGCATCCTTGCCCTCTTTGTCACATATACTCCCCAAAAACTTCCATTCTTCTTACTATGTTTATAACTATAGATTCCCCTGTAGATTAACATACTGATGAATGCCACCAACAGACCCCAGAGCAGACTTAGGAAGCCAAGCCCTCTTGGCTTGAATGAATTAATGTGAACCCTTTTCTACTTCCAATTTTCTAATTATACCTTACAGCCACTGGAGTGTAAATTTAACATGTAAATTTTGAACCTCTTGACCAAATTAAATAATCAATTTATTTTTATGCAGAAAATCTTACATGAACTGTGAACTCTGAAGAAATAATCAATTCATATTTCTATTTTTTTTATTTTGACAATTATATGTTAGAATTTCAAGATTTATTTTATGAAGTATTAATTATAATAGAAATTGCTACTATTATTTCTTCTTTAAAAAAAGAATTTGAAGGACAAAAATTGAAAAAAAAAAACAGGAACAATCAGCTGCATTATTATTTTTGGTCTTCAATAAAAAAAAAAAGAAACAAAAATTTGTTTACTAGCAACAAATTTATTTTAAAAATTTTATCAAATACACTTTTTCTAGTAGTTGACATTCATTTATTAATAGAAAAAATTTTAAATTTTCATTAATAATTACAATACAAATAAAAGACTATAATAGTAACATGAAGGAAATTTTAAAAGTGACACAACATTTTAGAGATGAAATTAAATTTTATAGATTTAATTGTTTAAAAATATGCAAAGATGGATTTTATTTAATTTCTATATACATTTATATAAATATCTTAATTAAAAGGACATGAAAAGTAATAGGGTAGACATACCTGTTGACGAGGGACGGACTTTGGTTGCGGGAGGAGAAGCCTTTTTCTTCACTAGAAAAATGGTTGAATGATTGAGGAGATGCTTATTACCTTGTTATGCTTCTCCTTCAATATCCCTTGCTAAGCCTAACCAACCAAACACCCTTAAAAAAAAATCGAACAACCCTAAAAGAAAACAACCAAACACCCCTAAAAAAACCAACTAAACTCCCTTTAAAAACTTAAAGATCAGGACATGGAGGGTAATATCTAGCTGAAACAAGAAAAATGAATTAGCTCCCTTATTCTTTAGACCAACTGACTGAGATGAAGCAAAGACAGAAAATTCAAACACTTTTACCTGATCAATTGGAGATACATTTTTGGAGCAGTGGAAAGTGGAAATGAGAATGGCCAAAGCATAGACATGGTTGACACTGATACTAAATTGATGCAGAAGCATCCTTGCCCTCTTGTCACACATACTCCCCAAGAAATTCCAGTCTTCTTACTATGTTATAACTATACATTCCCCTGTAGATTAACATATGGATGAATGCCACCAACAGAACCCAGAGCAAACTTAGGAAGCCAAGCCCTCTTGGCTTCAATGAATTAATGTGGACCCTTTTCTACTTCCAGTTTTCTCATTAAACCTTACTCTCATTTTTGGAGCAGTGTAAATTTCACATGTAAATTTTGAACCTCTTTGACCAAATTAAATAATCAATTTATTCTCATGCAGAAAATCTTACATGAACTGTTCACTCAAAAGAAATAATCAAAAGACATCACAGCAAAGGACCAAAAAACAAAATAAAGCATAATCTCAAAATTTCATAACAATCCATAATACAAAATGATGCAGGAAGCTAAAAGAAATAAAACTAAATTAAAAATGTCTCAAAAATAGACATCGCACAACAAAGAACCAAAGAAAATACAACAGAAAATGAAAAAGAACATGATGGATTGTTAAATCGCCAAAATAAATTTATTGGGGACACAACTACATTAAAAGAAAAATAAATTCCACATTTGTTAAAAAAAAAAGATAAATTCATATTTTGTCACAGTTATTAAAAACTAAGAAAACATTAAAAAAAGAACAATAGTGAAACTAAAGATAACCAATAAATAAAGACTGCCACACAATAGTTCAATAAAAAACAAAGACTGTCACACATTAATAAAACTAAAAGAGTGGGAAAAATGAATATAAACATCTAGAAGAAAAGGTAACACAATTATTTGATAATCAAATCGTTCAATTAGATAACAACCAAAACTAAATGAATGTAATATAAAAGAGAGGTGGGATTGAACTTTTCAACCCTTGTATATGTGCGAATAACAAATAACCAAGAGACCCTCTCCAAAATCAAAATAAATGATGATAAAGGAAAATGGCAAGAATAATATATACAGAAATCACACATTCAAAATTCCAACATATTAAAGAAAAAAATAGAAAAACATGACAGGGCAAGCTGTTCGAATCGTGTACCAGCAAATGTTTCGTGCATTCAAACCAACCAAGCATACCTAAAAACCTAAAAATCAATACATGGAGGGAAACAAGAATAACGAATTATATCTCCCTTACTCTTAAGACTAACTAACTGAGATGAACCGAAGACAGAAAATTGAAACAGTTTTACCTGATCAATTGCAGATACATTTTTGGAGTAGTGGAAACTGGAAATGAGAATGGCCAAAGCATAGACATGGTTGGCACTGACAATAAATTGAGAAACAAAAATATGTAGTATGAAAAAGGCAAGAGAGAGACTGAAAATCCTTACGAACGGCTTGGAACTGATCTCTCCTTCACATGGTATGAAAATCCTTAGGGAAAGGAAGATAAGAATCGAAGCGGTGCCACAAGAAATGAAGAACTTCGAAGAATCGAAGCGGTGCCATAAGAATCGAAGAATCGAAGCGGTGCCATAAGAATCGAAGAATCGAAGCGGTGCCATAAGAATCGAAGAATCGAAGCGGTGCCATAAGAATCGAAGAATCGAAGCGGTACCATAAGAATCGAAGCGGTGCCATAAGAATCGAAGAAGTTAACAAGTAGAGGGGAGGATGATGGAAATGTGACCGTTGAGTGAATTTTTAAATTGATGGGCTAAACCCACAGGTCCAATATTGGACTTCAGATTACTTATTTTTAAATTTAAATCTTTTAAATATTATAATATAAGAAATTGCATTTGATAGCCAATGTATCTACGTTATACTGCAATTAAACAAGTAAAATCAACGTGAGTTTAGAGTTGATTTGTAATATTTTCTTTTATTTTATTTATTCTAAAATTACCTCTAATTAAAAATCAATAAATCATGTTCAAATATTACTTTTCATAATTAGTTAAAGTTATTTTTGTCTTTTTCAAACCGTTTCTAATTTATTAGATTAATTGAACGTGTATCTACTTGTTTTATGATTTACATTTGAGATTTTAGATTGTAATGAGGGAGAAAGAGTGTCATCATCACCATAACAACTATGTGGTTCATCATTGTTCCCTCGCTAAAATATTTTAGGGACATTTTTAAAAATAACAAAATAAATTAAAATATTTACAAACTATAGCAAAGTCTTCTATCTTTGTAGCAACTATCATTATAGCATATCAATTACTATAAATTTGATATACGTTGTAAATATTTTGTATAATTTGCTATTTTTAAAAATTCTCCTAAATTTTATTGGTCGAAAGAAAAGATAAGAATCTAATAAATAATTAATTTTTTATTCATTAAAATTATTAGTTCCGATACACTTTTGAAATCTCTCAAGCAATCTCAAGCAATGCACAACTTGGGAAGATGGGGAAGAAGACAGAGGCAAAGAAGACCAATTAGTAATAAGTGGAATTATGAATGACACTCATGTAGGAAACAATTCCAATTCAAACAAACTTTTTCTTCTCTCTTCTCTCACCCACAAGACAGACAAACAAAGAGTTAAAGCGTGCTTGAGAGCAAAAGTTAAATTTTCAAATTCAAATAATATAAATACTTATATCTAAATTTACAATGTGGGACTATCAACTTCTCCAACATGCCCTCTCAAGATGGTCAATGTACTCGGTGTAGTACTTGGTGAATCTACATTGAACATCTGGTGTTAAATTTGATAATATGGAGTTCCATCTCAAAATCAATTGACAATTAGAGGACTAGCTCATCTATCTTATATGGAGTATGAGTCCCCTTGATTTTTTCAATGTGCGACTATCAACTTCTCCAACATGTCCTCTCAAGATGGTGCTTCTTTGGGTTCACCTATCTTGAACTGAATACTCGTTTGGGTTTAGTGGGCTCTGATACCATGTTAAATTTCATAGTATGGGGTTCCATCTCAAAACCTATTGACAATTAGAGGAGTAGCTCATCTATCTTATATAGAGTATGAGTCCCCTTGGTTTTTCTAATGTGGAACTATCAACTTCTCCAACAGTTGGTATGAGTCCCCTAAACCACATTTTCATCGCCTGCGAGAATGCTCAAGACCTTTGGAATAGGACTGATAATCTGCTTCTTTGGCAGAACTCCCATGAGAGCATCAAATCCTTATGCAAGGAGATTTGTTATATATCAACCAGAAGAACAAAAAAAGGGGTCATTGCTTTCAACTTTATTGCTGTTTTATTGTGGACAATTTGGCTAGAAAGAAATCAAATGTTACTTCCTATTATTCTGTTGATTATCTCTTTTTCCATTCCCTCTAGGTTGACTTGGATTTATTTATCTTCACTGTTTCAACCATCACACAGCACACATCGTGAAGTATAAATTAAAGAAGTATTTTAAATTGTGAAATAATATTTTCACTAAACAATTAGCATATGTAATTTCAACATGAATTTTAATTAATAATTAGTTTTAATGCTAACTAAGTGTAACCAAGATGATTAAAATCCACCATTTAAAAGAGGTTGTTAAATAAACATCTTGATGTCATCTTTGCGTTTGATGTAAACATAATATCTACCTATCTATTTACATTTAATTATCTATTTACAAATGGAGTGGCCGGTGTTGGAGATCTTCGCAGGCGTCGAACAAGTGGGCGACGAAGGAGATGCTGGCGACGGAGGACGATGGAAATGGCAGCAGAGGACGACGCAAACGCAGTTGACGACGAAAGGCGTGAAGAGAACGTGAAGAGACGACGCAAATGTGAAGGTGAAGAGAATGTGAAGGTTGGCGTGAAGGTGAGGAAGGTGAAGCAAACGAAGCAGTCATACCGTGAACGTGAAGAATGCGTGAAGAGGTGGAGCCGTGGTGAAGAGAGCTAATAAGGGAAAGGTGTCGGGATGTTTTTTAATATTTTTTTAAAAGTTTTCTCTCATGCTAAAAATAAAAAAGGTGTATATATTTTTATACTTGAGTTTCAAACGAGTCAAATAAAAATGTTAACTATACTTGATGTTTTTTCCGTGTCGAGTAAATTTAACTATACTTGACGCGATAGAAACGTCGAGTAAAAGCTAACATGAGATAGTTCGAAAAATTCGCGAAAAACTTTGCTTTTTCCAAGTATACTTGACGTTTTTTCTTTAAACTGATCAATACTTGGCTTTTTTTTTCTAAAGAAAACGTCAAGAATGTAAAAGTTGTTAGTGTCAAGCAAAGTAGATTTTGTAGTAGTGAAACCAAATGTGAAAAATGAAAAATAGAATCTTATGTTTTTTTAGGGGAAAAACACACAATTTTGTTAGTTTGCGTATAACAGCTGTAATTCGGCAAAATGTTATTTAAGGATAAGGCAAACTAGGATTCTCCAATTTCAAAGGATGCAACTCATATCAAAAAAAAAATTTGTCAGCGCTTTTCTATGTTAAGAATTGATTCAACAACTTGAACACAAATATATGTAGGAAATAACTCTCACCTTATCACAATGTATTCTATATAAATAAACACATCGATTGAGAAAAACAAATAAACCAAGGACACAAGTTGTGGCCGGATAAAGGATGTTTAAGCTTCAATGGCTTGTTGCAACTCTAGCTTGCTTGACTTTTTGCATAGGAGATAATGTTTCATATGATTCAAATGCGTTAATTATCAATGGAGAACGGCGCATTATCTTCTCAGGCTCAATTCATTATCCACGCAGCACTGAAGCAATGTGGCCTGATCTCATTCAAAAAGCTAAAGATGGTGGACTTGATGCAATTGAGACATACATTTTCTGGGATCGTCACGAGCCACAACGACGAAAATATGATTTCTCTGGACGTTTAGATTTTATTAAATTCTTCCAACTTATCCAAGACGCTGGACTTTATGTTGTCATGAGGATTGGTCCTTACGTGTGTGCCGAGTGGAACTACGGAGGCTTTCCAGTGTGGTTGCACAATATGCCAGGAATCCAACTACGAACTAACAATCAAGTTTACAAGAATGAAATGCAAACTTTCACGACAAAGATAGTAAATATGTGTAAACAAGCCAATCTCTTTGCTTCACAAGGAGGGCCAATAATATTAGCTCAAATCGAGAATGAGTATGGAAATGTGATGACACCAGCTTATGGAGATGCAGGAAAAGCATACATCAATTGGTGTGCTCAAATGGCCGAATCTCTCAATATTGGCGTTCCATGGATCATGTGCCAACAAAGTGATGCCCCACAACCTATGATTAATACATGCAATGGATTCTATTGTGATAACTTTACTCCAAACAATCCTAAGAGCCCAAAAATGTTCACTGAAAATTGGGTGGGATGGTTCAAGAAATGGGGCGACAAAGACCCTTATAGAACTGCAGAAGATGTAGCATTTTCTGTGGCAAGATTTTTTCAATCTGGTGGTGTGTTCAACAATTATTACATGTATCATGGAGGCACCAACTTTGGAAAGGACATCGGGAGGTCCATTCATCACTACATCTTACGACTACAACGCCCCACTTGATGAATATGGGAACTTGAATCAACCTAAATGGGGGCATCTCAAACAACTCCATGCATCAATCAAGTTAGGAGAGAAGATTCTCACTAACAGCACACGCTCAAACCAAAACTTTGGTAGCTCTGTAACTTTAACGAAATTTTTTAACCCAACAACTGGGGAGAGGTTTTGCTTTTTAAGCAACACGGATGGAGAAAATGATGCCACCATAGATCTACAAGAAGATGGAAAATATTTTGTACCAGCTTGGTCTGTGAGCATTCTTGATGGTTGCAACAAGGAGGTTTACAACACTGCAAAAGTAAATTCTCAGACATCTATGTTTGTGAAGGAGCAAAATGAGAAGGAAAATGCACAACTGTCATGGGCTTGGGCTCCAGAACCTATGAAAGACACACTGCAAGGAAATGGTAAATTTGCGGCAAACCTTCTTTTGGAACAAAAAAGGGTCACAGTTGATTTTAGCGATTACTTCTGGTACATGACGAAGGTTGACACTAACGCAACATCTTCACTTCAAAATGTGACTCTCCAAGTAAATACAAAGGGTCATGTGCTTCATGCTTTCGTCAATAAAAGATACATTGGGTCGAAATGGGGGAGTAATGGCCAGAGTTTTGTGTTTGAGAAACCCATTCTACTAAAATCGGGAATCAACACAATAACTCTTTTGAGTGCCACAGTTGGGTTGAAGAATTATGACGCGTTTTATGATATGGTGGCCAACAGGAATCGATGGAGGCCCGATCTATCTAATTGGAGATGGAAATGTGACAACTGATTTGTCATCAAATTTATGGTCTTATAAGGTTGGATTAAATGGAGAAATGAAGCAAATTTACAACCCGATGTTCTCACAAAGAACAAATTGGATTCCGCTAAATCAAAAATCTATTGGAAGGCGAATGACATGGTACAAGACTAGCTTTAAGACACCTGCTGGAATTGACCCAGTAGTCTTGGACATGCAAGGAATGGGAAAAGGCCAAGCATGGGTAAATGGGCAAAGCATAGGCCGATTTTGGCCATCTTTCATTGCTGGCCAATGATAGTTGCAGCGCAACATGTGACTACAGAGGTGCATACAACCCTAGCAAATGTGTGGAAAATTGTGGAAATCCTTCTCAAAGATGGTATCATGTTCCAAGATCATTTCTTTCAAGCGACACAAAACACATTGATTTTATTTGAAGAAATTGGTGGAAATCCACAACAAGTGTCAGTTCAAACAATCACAATAGGAACTATATGTGGAAATGCTAATGAAGGAAGCACCTTAGAGTTGTCTTGTCAGGGAGGACATGTCATCTCTGAAATCCAATTTGCTAGCTACGGAAATCCAGGGGGAAAATGTGGTTCGTTTAAGAAAGGTTCATGGGATGTGACAAACATTGCTCTTATTCTTGAAAAAGCTTGCATTGGCATGGAAAGTTGTTCAATTGATGTATCTGCAAAGTCATTTGGATTAGGCGATGCTACAAATTTATCTGCAAGATTGGCAGTTCAAGCACTATGTGCACAAAATTGATTAATGGTGTAATATACATACATGAATAAATATTAAATATTTTTTTAACAAACTATGTATCTTTATTTCTTTGTTTTTCACAGTATATGATTTCTTAATCACAAACGTATAAGAAACTATAAAAAACACCGTCAATAGACCACAATCAATCTTTTTGAATCATGAGTTTTGCTTGATGTTATCATAGTAATTAATATAATATGATATAATATATGTGATTCGTAATCTTATTCTCAACAACCCTTTAATTAACATATAATATCAACATGGTCATGATCTCCATTCTCCAATCCAAACTGATGCAATCTTTGCGAAAACAAATCAGAAACCTTAAACCACATTTTCATCGCCTGCGAGAATGCTCAAGACCTTTGGAATAGAACTGGTAATCTGCTTCTTTGGCGGAACTCCCATGAGAGCATCAAATCCTTATGCAAGGAGATTTGTTCTATATCAACCAGAAGAACAAAAAAAGGGGTCATTGCTTTCAACTTTATTGCTGTTTTATTGTGGACAATTTGGCTAGAAAGAAATCAAATGTTACTTCCTATTATTCTGTTGATTATCTCTTTTTCCATTCCCTCTAGCTTGACTTGGATTTATTTATCTTCACGGTTTCAACCATCACACAGCACACATCGTGATATATAAATTAAAGAAGTATTTTAAATTGTGAAATAATATTTTCACTAAACAATTAGCATATGTAATTTCAACATGAATTTTAATTAATAATTAGTTTTAATGCTAACTAAGTGTAACCAAGATGATTAAAATCCACCATTTAAAAGAGGTTGTTAAATAAACATCTTGATGTCATCTTTGCGTTTGATGTAAACATAATATCTACTTATCTATTTACATTTAATTATCTATTTACAAATGGAGTGGCCAATGTTGGAGATCTTCGCAGGCGTCGAATAAGTGGGCGACGAAGGAGATGCTGGCGATGGAGGACGATGTGTCGGCCAAACCCCTATGCCAACGTTGTTTGGTTCAAGCATCGTCATTTATCTTTTACAACGCTCATGTCGATGTGTCTTTCCAGGTCGGCATAGCCTTTGCCGACGCATTATGAATGTTTTACAACACATCGTTTGTTTGTTGTTTTTTTTTTTCCTTTAATTTTTGAAAAAACCCATATTTTCAAATGTGATATACTTGTTAGTTTGTAGAACATAAATGGTACATGTTAAATTTCCTCTTTTTTCTTCGTTTAATATTCTAGATAGGATTATAAAAAATAAAACTTGAGCCTCTTTCACATTTAAGAAAGCAACAAACGTCTGGAACAAAGATAAAAAATCAATTAGTTCCTAAAGAAGAAATTTGTTGGACCATTTGTTTATTTCCAATTTGGCAAACATAATCTTTGCTACGTGTTTCAAATTGGATAAAGATTGGGACTCGATACTTTTTTTGGATATCAAATCCCTTTCTCTCTCTCTCTCTCTCTCTCTCCCCTTTGTTTATTTATTGCGGTATTAATCACACTTCTTTGCCGGAGCTCAGTCTAACCCCACCGGAGAGGAAATCTCAAGCTCAACAAGAACCATTAATGGAGGATACAGAAGTTCCATCTCACCCTTTATTGAGAACACGAAGAACAGACCTCAACCATGACTTCTCTTCTTCTCAAATGGAAGCCATGGCTGCCTTCTGTGAAGCCCTCATTCCCCCTGTGCCTCTTTTTAAAGAAAGCCCACTTGATCAATCTCTTCTTTCATTCTACCAATCCTCTGCTTTTCAAGCTCCAATCCCAGATGAGGTTATATTTTTACTTTTAATTCCTTTTAAGCTTTTATTCTTTCTTGTACTGAGAACTTGTTTGTTTGTTTGTTCATATGGATTTTTAGGTAGCTGACCTATTGGTGGAGAGGGCTAATCCAAAAGCTGTGTTTCTTGTGAAATTGGTTCTGAGACTTCTCTCTTTCAGAATTGGAACTTTGTTGCTTTGCGGGAATGTTTGTTTTGATTGGAGATGGCCTTTCTTTCTTAAATTTTCTGAGATTTCTTTGGAGAAGAGAGAACGAATTCTCAAGAATTGGTCTATGGCTCACCACAAGTATACTGTACTTTTGCGAATGACTTTCATGATTATTAAAATTTTCTGCTGCTTCAAATTCTTCTCCAGGGTAACTTTTTCTTTCAATTCTACTCTGAGGTTTCTTTTTACTATAATTTTGTTTTGGTGTTCATATTCAACATTGCTTTAGAATATTCTGGTATGATTGCTAGTTTAACATTTCTTCTGCTCTGTTATTGGTAGGAGTAACAATTTGCTTTAAGAACAGATTCCTGTATGTTAACGCTTTTCTTTTTATTTTTAAATTTTCTCTTTTTGTCCTGTATGTATAAATACTACTTCCATCCATAAGTTTCTTATTTCTGATGTAGAATGTTTTCATAATATTGAAAACTAAGCTTGTTTCCTTTTCGGAATTTGGCTAAATGTTTCCTCAAGAAATGTGAAAACGGTAGTAAAGAAATTAGAACAAGCACAATTTTCGAACAGTAAAACAAAAAACGTAAAAGTACAAAAGTGTTATCCAAGGGGGCCTTACTCATTTCTTTTCCAGTTGGCCTCTTCACTATTTGTTTTCACCTATATTGCCATTTATAGGGTTCCTCTTTTTGAATATTTAGTTAGGAGTTATAGGGTTCCTCTTTTTGGTATTGACTATTGAGTACTATTATACAGAGGATTCTTTTCTGTTATGTTTCAGATCGATGAGGGAACGAAAAACGTTGCATGGAAAGGGATGGGGTATAAAGTAGACACCCGAAAACAGTTGAACCATACCCAAAAAGAGCGGCCTCTTGAAAGGGGAATGATAGAAACTGGCAATGAAGATGATTCCACTCTTCTCCGCTCTCTTTCACAGAAAGGCCTCGAAGTAATTGAAGATAAAAAACATGGTAATGCCTATAAGATCAAATGTGATGTTGTGATTGTTGGCTCGGGTTGCGGTGGTGGAGTGGCTGCTGCGGTTCTTGCAAAATCGGGTTTGAAGGTAGTCGTTCTCGAGAAAGGGAACTATTTCGTGGCTGAAGATTATTCTTCCCTAGAAGGTCCATCCATGAATGAACTATATGAGTCAGGTGGACTCAAGTCAACTCTCGATGGGAAGGTTATGCTGTTGGCTGGAACTACTGTGGGTGGAGGCTCTGCTATAAACTGGTCTGCATCAATTAAAACTCCAAAATCCATTCTCGATGAATGGTCTACTGATTATAAAATTCCTTTGTACGGGAGCATCGATTACCAATTGGCAATGGATGCAGTGTGTGATAGAATTGGAGTGACGGAGGAATGTCCTGTAGAAAGCTTTCAAAATCAAGTTCTTCGAAAAGGATGTGAGAATCTTGGTTTAAAAGTCGACTCGGTTTCGAGAAATTCCTCAAAAGATCATTATTGTGGCTCTTGCTGTTATGGGTGTAGAGTTGGTGACAAGAAAGGGACTGATACTACTTGGCTGGTTGATGCTGTTGAATATGGTGCAGTAATCCTCACAGGCTGCCAAGCTGACAAATTCATTTTGGACAACACAAATAACACAAGTAAAAGAAAAAGATGCATAGGAGTGATTGCAACTCCGCGAAGCAAAAACATCACAAAAAAACTCCATATCGAGGCGAAAGCAACAATCTCTGCTTGTGGTTCTCTCCTGACACCCCCTCTACTTATTGCGAGCGGATTGCGTAATAAAAACATAGGCACCAATCTTCATTTGCATCCAGTTTCTTTGGTTTGGGGGTACTTCCCCGAAGAACTATCCGATTTTAAGGGTAAAATATATGAGGGAGGGCTCATTACTTCCCTGCACAAGGTAGTCTCAAAATATTCCAATAGCCATGCCATAATTGAAACCCCTGCAGTTGGACCGGCCTCATTTGCTGCACTGTTTCCATGGACTTCCGGACGCGAAATGAAAGATGCAATGGTGAAGTACTCTCGAACTGCTCACCTTTTCGCTTTGATAAGAGACCAAGGTGCAGGAGAAATAAAGGTGAAGGCCAATGTCAAGTACCGACTCAACCAAACTGATAAAGAAAATCTAAGAATCGGTTTGAGGCAAGCATTGAGAATCTTGATTGCAGCAGGAGCAACTGAGGTTGGCACGTATAGAAGTGATGGCCAAAGAATCAGATGTCAAGGTACAAACAAGGAAGAGTTGGAGGAGTTCCTTGACTCAGTTGAGGCAGTCGGGGGTCCGTTGTCGAGGCAAAAGTACTGGACCATGTACTGCTCAGCACATCAGATGAGCAGCTGCAGAATGGGAAGCACAAAGGAAGAAGGAGCAGTGGATGAAAATGGTGAAAGTTGGGAAGCAGAAGGTTTATTTGTATGTGATGGAAGTGTGTTACCAACAGCAGTTGGAGTGAATCCAATGATCACAATTCAATCCACAGCCTATTGCATCTCAAAGAAAATTGCAGAATCTTTGAACTAGAGAACAAACTTCATGATAGATGTTTCAATGTTCTTCATTTAGTATTTATTATCTAAAATAAAATAAAAATAAAAATAAAGAAAAGGAAAAGTTCTTTATTTAGTTCAATCTGTTCTTCTAGGAAAACTTTTTTCACTTACTAGTGAAAATAAATGTGATATCAAATATTTAAATTTCAGTTCAAGAATATGTTTTAGAGGTCAGTAAATATGTTTATGTGAGATCGATATGTTGTCAACTGCTATAACTAATTGTTAGTTAGAACAAATAACCAATTGTTAGTTATACCTAATTGTTGATATTTTATTTGTTCAATATATTTGTTTTTTAGTTGGGACTTAGAATCACCTTTTTTTTTCTTTTGTCTTTTTTTAATTATAGAAAGGAAGGAAAACCAACAACTTCAAGGAATTACTAATTCCAGTATAAATACTCTTGCATGGGTAAGCTCCAATGAGATCATCCAAGCAAAGAGGGGGCAATGTTTATAATTTACATTGGCACAAAATAGTTTGAATAATATTATTATCCTTTTTCAAGTACAATAATGATGAAAAAGAGATTGAAAAAGGAAATGAGAGAGTCTCCTTACGATGAAAGATCATGCAATTGTCAACTATTGTTAAACTAAGCTGATTTGTACATATTATTAATAAACAACAAGATTCTAACTATTTACAAAATACGATAAAACCAATCTAATTTTATATAGTTCAATTAAACTTTTTTTTTTGGTTATATTTTATTATCCATTTTTTTATCTATAAGAATTTATCTATTATTTATAAGATATTTCCATCAATATATTATTTATAAGATATTTCCATCAATATATTATTTATAAGATATTTCCATCAATATAATTATTGTGTTACCTAAAAGAATATATATTATTTAATTGAATTCAAGAAATCTGTATTCCGTGAAGAAGTTTATGTATTTAATTAGTGAAAGAATGCATTAATGGCTAATACCGACAGGGCAGTCTCAAAGTCAATTTAAATATAGTCTTGGTCCTTCATGCTACAATGGTTGCATTTATTGTTCTGGACAAATGTTTTCTTGAATAATAATAAGTAATTAGTAAAACATTATTTGATTACTTTAATTGAATATTATTTTTAAGCACTAGATAAGATTTACTTTATTAATTTGAAAAACTATACAATATAATATTTTTGAAAAGTATATAAACAAATATTTGAAAAAACATAGAAATTGATAAATGATCCATATGGGTCTAAATGATAAATGATCCACTTCTTAAAAATAAATGAAAAGAGGCATTTGGTGTTACCTGTCCACATGTCTTGACTTCACGAATATCACTCGATACTTGATGTTCGACTACTCGGTGCATGCTACTCAACACACAATTCCTCGTTACATGTTTTACAATAAACAATTGATATTACTTTATTTTGTTTACTCGAACCTTAGTACCCACTGTATATAGGTTATTGGATACTTACTTATCTTTGCTTGTCTGCCCACGCTTTGCTTCGCCTGTGCAATGAATGCAATTGTACGAACACACGCCATTGAAAAAAAATCTTGACAATTTGCACAATCTGATCAAATCAATTTAGTGAAAACTAATTTTTTAAACACAACACACCATTTGTAAATTGTTATCAAGCACTTACACTTACCAAATTACCGCATCAAAAGAAAATTGGAACTTTTTTAAAAAATCAATAGATAGAAAGGCAATTTGGACTAGGTGTTCAACAATTCCATCAAGTAAACTAGTCTCAAACACCTTTTCTATTTTCCTGAAATTGTGTGTCAGAAGTTTGATCGCAACTTCAACAAATGTGTGCAGTGACCGTGGTCTATGTGATCACTACAAAACAAGTAATCATTAGATAGTGGCATAATATTTGGTAAACATCAAGTCAGAGGGTAGTGTTAGGAGAGAGTAACGTGAAGCATAAGGGACTGTGTGACATGAATCTAGTAACATGTAGCAAGTAGTGAGAAAGCAAGTGCCATGTAGCTTGCATCGAGCAGCAGGGATTTTTCAGAATTAATAATTTTTTAAATGTAATTTAGTTTCGTTTTTTGCTTTTTGCCTTTTTTTTTTTTTTTTTTTTTTTTTTGAAGGATGGAAAGGAAGCATATACTCATGCAATATGATTGTACATGAGACGAGGTGAAGCAATGCTATAATGGATGTCGTTTGAAGGGGCCCTGGTTCTGAGCACACTAACATACAATGACATACAATGCAATGAGAGAACTGGTATATAAAGTGACTAAAATTAGCACATTAGAGTTCAACGTCATCATGCAAGTGAAGTATAAGTTGGATATTAACGCTCCTGCGGTATTGTTAATGGATGATGATGATTCCAATTTCTTCGCGGTAGATCTAAGATATATGTAAGTCTTGAGAAAATCCATCAGGAGAGAACATTTAATGACACTGAGATAGAACAAGCCGCATTTACTGGAAAAAATGTTGATGACCTAGAAAATTTTCCATCATCAGTCTCCTAGGAAATTGATATAAGGAACCAATGGCTAAGATGTGATCAGGAAGACCCAAATGCTATGAAACTTAGACAAGAATACAAATACGCGATAAGGATAAGATCAGATATGGTAATTCGTTAACTTTTTAAAAACTAAGATATGGATACATCTAAGTATACATTGTTTTTTCAACACACACTAACTTAAACATCTTTATTTTATGGGATTTTTTTAAAAATTATATAATAAACCGATAAAATATTTACGCTATATATAACAATTTCGAAAACGAAAAAAGCAAACAAGCCCACAATGAAAAATACCAAAAAATTCCTTAGTCAACACGTGATTAATTGGCCACTCGCACACGTAATTCTTCTTTTAAACGATCATAATAGATACTTGATCATGTAGGAAATGATACATGATCGCGTACAAAATCTAAACGATTTTTGTTGTTTAGATTTGGTACACGATCGTGGATCTTGGTTGTTTGCAAAAACCATCAAGGTAAACATTTTTTGAAGGACCAAGTCCCAAAATATAGAAAATCAGTTACCAGATGCATTTGTAGATGCAAAAAAAAGTAACTAAATCACATATAGCAGCCGCAAATGTCTCATCAAAGATTGATATTCCAACACAACATGTTGTCATTAATGAATATGGAACACGCCAGAAGCGTGGTAGACCAATAGGTTCTAAAGATAAAAATCCTAAGAAAACGAGTCGAGTCAATAACTCGATTAAAGATGTGAATGTTCTAGAAGAAATCCAAAAATTAACTTCCGACAAAAATGTCGAATAAGATAAAACAACCGAAGATAATAATAAGATCTTGATAAACTATGTCATGACAAGAAAAAGATGGAACTGAACTAATGTAGTTGTTGACAATATTTTTTGCATATAATGTTGCTGTTGATATTATATTCGAAAATGAGGATTCTGAACCAAAATCTGTTGAAGAATGTCAACAGAGAAAATATTGGTTTTTGTGGAAAGAAGAAATTGAGGTAGAATTAAATTCACTTTCCAAACGTCAAATTTTTGGACTAGTAGTCCAAACACCAAAAGTTGTCAAACCTGTGGAATATAAATGTGTATTTGTGAGGAAAATAAATTAAAATAATGAGATCACAAGATATAAAGTAAGATTAGTTGCAAAAGGTTTTTCACAAGATCTAGTATTAATTATAAGGAGACATATTCTCCGGTGGTGGATGCAATCACATTAAGATTTTTAATTAATCTAACTGTGTATGAAAATCTGGACATACATCTGATGGATGTAGTCACAACATATTTATATGGATGCCTTGATAATGATATTTATATGAAAGTCCCAAAAGGATTTCAGATACCTGAAACATATAAATCAAGTACCCGGGAACTATGTTCAATAAAGTTACAGAGATCATTATATGGATTGAAATAATCAGAACGAATGTGGTACAATTGACTGAGTTAAATATTTGCTGAAAGAAGGAAATAAAAATAATTCAATACCTCCACGCGTTTCTATAAAGAAATCATAGTCATGATTTGCTATTATAACTGTATGTGCTAATGTTTAAATAAATTTGAAACTCATGACATTTATTCGAGAAAAAATTCGAGATGAAAGATCTCAGAAAAACAAAATTTTGCCTTGGTTTACAAATTGAACATCTAGCAGATGAAATATTTATTCATCAATCAACTTATACAGAAAAAGTTTTAAAAAGATTTTATATGGATAAAACACATCCATTGAACATTCCAATGCAAGTTCGTTCACTAGATGTGAAGAAAGATATATTTCGACCTCGAAATGATAATGAAGAACTTTTTGGTCCAAAAGTACCATATCTTAGTGCAATTGGTGCAATTATGTATCTTGCTAATAGTACAAGACTGGATATTGCATTTTCAATAAATTTATTAGCTAGATACAGTTCCTCTCCAACAAAAAGGCATTGGAATGAAATTAAACATATACTTCGTTATCTTCGAGGAACAATTGATATGAGATTATTTCATTCAAATAAAACAAATTTAACATTTAGTTGGTTTTGCAGATTCTGGATATTTATCTGATCCACACAAAGCTAAATCTCACACATGTTATCTATTCACATGTGGAGAAACTACTATATCTTGGCGATCAATAAAATAGACTATAACAACCACCTCCTCAAATCATGTTGAAATTCTTGCAATCTATGAGGCTAGTCGAAAATGTATATGGTTAAAGATCGATGGCTCAACACATTTGAAAATCATGTGGTTTGTCTTCTAGTGAACTCTCTCCAACAATATTATACAAAGACAACACAACATGTATAGATCAAATAAAAGAAGATTATATTAAAGCTGATAGAACAAAGCACATCTCACCGAAGCTTTTCTATACTTATGATCTTAAAGAAAATGATAATATCACACTACAACAAATTTGTTCAAAAGGATAATTTGGCAGACTTATTTACAAAATCACTACCTACTGCACCTTTTGAAAAATTGGTGCACAACATTGGAATGTGGCAGCTTAAAGATATGAAGTGATGCTACCATGAATGGGAGTAAATTTTATTTTTGTAAGTATATATGAAATATGTACTCTTTGTTTTTCGCTAGGATTTTTTTTTTCCATTGGGTTTTTTCTTAATAAGGTTTTAACGAGACATATTTAATATATGTAATAGATATCTAAGAGAAAGTATTATAAATAATATTAATAATATGTAGATATTCATTGGTGTGCATAACCACGTGTCAAACAAACATTAGCATTAGTGTCACCATGTGTCAAGCAAGCAAGACTTCTTAGTGGCCATGTAATCCACGTCCTACTTGCTAAGTTATCTATAAATAGAGGGCTTTGGTGGATTTGTAAAGATATACCAAGAGTGGAGGACTTTACAAAGAAATGAGAGAAAGTGGAGAAAATTAAGATTTTCTTTTTCTTAATTATTTTTTTATTTTCTAAATTTCTTATTTCTTTATTATATTATTATATTATTTTATTATTTTAATATTATAATTCTTCGATTTCTGTATTTCGGTTGTGCTCCGTTTTCGCAACAAGAGGGAATTTTTAAAAATGACAAATATACCTAAACTATAAGTTAAATACCCACAATACCTACGTATCATAAAGTATCATAAAGTATAAATTTTTTATAGTTTTCCTTGCCATCCAAGTAAATTACAAGTGAAAATACACACAATACCTACGTCTTCAACCCATCATCGAAGAATAAGTAATTGATCATCAATGTTTTTATTTAGTCCATTTTGAAAGAAAAATAATTGATTTTTTTGAACAAATGTTCAGCCGAGGAAGAAAAAGCAATCAATCATAGAAGAGATCTTCGTTCACAAACGAGAGTGTTAAGTAAGAAATTTCGGCCAATTAAACTATGTCACATCATAACAACAAATATTGTGACAATTATATTTTTGATTAGGTTTGAATAATTAAGTATATTCAACCCAACCCAATTCAAACTCAACAAGCAGATGAGCCCAAGCCCAAGCCCAAGTCCAAGTTCAAAAAGCGCAGATGGACACAAGCCCAAGCCCATCAAGCCAAATGGGTCCAAGCCCACCTAAAGCCCATGAAATTTCTCTATAAATAGAGATCTTTGGTTGATTTGAGGGTGGATTGAAGGAAGAATTGAAGCTCTGAAGAATTAAAGATTCAAACTTCTACAAGCTCTCAAGACGTCCAAGTCTGCATCAACATCGAGATCAACATCTTCTGAAAGACTGAAAACTTGGAGATTAAACTTTTTTTGGATTTCAGAAGATCGAAGTTTAGATCGACTTACAAATACAACATCCTGAAGACCGAAGACTAAGAAGTTCTAAAGTTTTTATCTTGTATTCGAGAGAAAGCCAAAGGAGTAAATACTAGAGACTGTATTCACAATATTCATCAATATACAAAGTTCAATTCCACGAATTACATTTCTTTGAAATCTCGTCTGAACAGTTTGGCACGCCCAGTGGGACCACCTCTACCTTTCATCTCTTTCTCTTTTGAAGATCTAAACAAATCATGACATCCCAAGGCAACACTTCCAAAGCTCCAAGTGACATCAGCAAGCAGCCAAATACTCGCAACTGCTCAAGAGAAACTCAATCATCAAGGATATGTCATCCTTTGAGGTCACAAAGAATATTTGGGAGCAAATGTCCAAGCCACTGAAAGGTGGAATCGTAATATAAGAAAATATTATGATTGACAAACACAACTCGTCCTCTGAACGTCCAAATGAGAAGATGCCTCATCCATATATAATGTCAGTTATGGTGACTGACGTGGATACAAGCAAAGACAGAATAATAGAGTTGAAAAGAAGGTTAACATGCTCATGAAGGCATTCGAAGAAAAGGACTACGAGATTGAATCTCTCAAGAATCACATCGAGAGTCGTGACGCTGTTGAATCAAGCCATATACATACTGTCAAGAATACTGACAAAGGAAAGGCAGTTATGCACGAAAGTCAACCACAAAATTTGACCTCAATTGTATCGTTGTCTGTTCAACAGTTGTAAAAGATGATTGCAAACTCCATCAAAACTCAATATGGTGGACCTTCTCAAACCCTCTCTTTGTATTCCAAACCATATACGAAGAGGATTGATAATCTCATAATGTCGAATGGATACCAACTACCCAAGTTCTAACATTTTGATGGAAAGGACAATAAAAAACAACATGTTGCTCATTTCATCGAAACATGTGAAATTGCTGGTACGCGAGAAGATTTATTGGTAAAACAGTTCGTTCGAACTTTGAAATGAAACGCCTTCGACTGGTACATCGACTTGGAACATGAATTCATTGATAGTTGGAAGCAACTTGAGGGGGACTTTCTCAATCGCTTCTACAACACCTGATGTATCATCAGCATGATGGAGTTGACAAACACCAAACAACGAGAGGGGAAGTCAGTCGTCGACTACATTAACCGATGGAAAGCTCTAAGCCTGCAAAGACAAGCTCACAGAAATGTTTGCAATTGAGATGTGCACCCAAGACATGCATTGGGAACTTCTCTATATTTTGCAGGGAATAAAACCACGTACGTTTGAAGAGTTGGTGACTCGTGTCCATGATATGGAACTAAGTATCACTAACAGGGGAGCAAAAGGTTTTTTGGTTTCAAAAATGAGGAGTGACAATAATGAAATTGAAGACACTAAAAAGAGTGCAAATAGTGTTATAAATGAGTTTATGGTTGTTCATGCAACTCCTTTGAAATCTTTCTCTAAAAGAAAATAAACAAAAATGGAAAGAAAGCATGATGACAACGAAAAATAACGTCCAACTCTTAGAGAATGATAGGAAAAAGTTTATCCATTTGCTGACTCTGATGTTGTAGACATGTTAGAGTAGTTGCTAGAGAAACAACTTATTCAACTGCCAGAATGCAAACGACTGGAACAAGCAGAAAAAGTAGATGATTCTAAGTACTGTAAATACCATCTGGTCATTAGTCACCCTGTTGAAAAGTTTTTTTGTGTTGAAGGAGTTAATTCTAAAGTTGGCTCATGAAAACAAGATCAAACTGGATATTGATGAATTAGCTTAAATGAATCATGTTACAGTCGAGATGACTTCAAGTGTTCCACTATCAATAAAACTTTATGTCCATGATCTCAAACATGTCTCTAACACATTTACGTTAACTATAGGTTGCAAAGAGTGGTACTTAAGGTACGAGTAATGTACCACCCCAAACAGAATGAAAAATAACCATTGCTGTATATAGCTTTAAAAGAAGAACCAACTTTTTGCCGGTCTAAAAAATCCCTTAAAATGCATGTCTAGTTATAAAATGGGTTCATTGGGAATATTGAAGTTTTTCCCAAAAATAATTGATCATAGATGTGTCTCATACTTAGTACGTATTTTGGGGTCTAAAGTGATTTTTCAACGATTTTGTTTTGCCATTTTCACCTCGCACCTCTATAATTAAGAGATTCTTGGCTAAAAAACATGTGTCTATGATCTTAAACATGTCACTGACACATTTACATGAACTATACGTCACAGAGAGTGCTACTTAATGTATAATTAACGTAGAACCCAAAACAAATGAAAATTGGTCAATGCTATAGCTTTTATAAAAAGAACCAAATTTTTATCAGTATTAAAAACCCCAGAAAATGCATGTGTAGGTATAAAATGGGCTCATTTTGGAAAGTGTTTAATTTTTTTCTAGAAGTAATTAATCAAGATGTTCTAGACTCAATTTTTATTTTGGGGTCTAAAGTGGTCTTTCAATGGTTTCCTTTTGTTACTTTCGTCATGCACCTCCGTACTTTAGGGATTCTTGGCTTAAAAATGTGAGTCCATAACCCCAAAAAATGTCTCTAACTCATTTACATAAATTATAGGCCGTGAAGATTCTACTTAAGATACGATTAGCATATCATCCAAAACAAACGAAAATGACCAATGTTGTAGCTTTCAAAAAGGGAACCAAATTTCAGCCAATTTCATAAACCAGTAAAAATGCATTTCTAAGTATAAAATGAGCACACTTGGAGGAATGTTGAAGTTTTTCCCAAAAACAATTGATCAAATATGTTCCAGACTCAATTTTTATTTCAGGGTGTAATGTGGTCCGTCAATGAGTTCCTTTTGGTATTTTCATCCTGCACCTTTAGAATTCAGATATTCTTTGCTCAAAGACACACGTCCATGACCACAAACATGTCTTTGACACATTTACATGAACTATAGGTCGCGAAGAGTGTTACTTAAGGTGCAACAAATTTACCACCTAAAACAGACAAAAAAAACTACAAATGTTGGAGCTTTAAAACAAAAGAACCATATTTTGCTAGTTTTAAAAATCTCTGAAAATTCATTTCTAGTTATAAAATGGGCTCGTGTAGAGGAATGTTGAAGTTTTTTTCCAAAAACAATTGATCAAAGATGTTCCACACCCAGGTTTTATTTTGGGGTGTAAAGTGGTCTATCAACGGTTTCCTTTTGGTATTTTCATCTTGCATCTCTAGAATTCATGAATTTTTGTCTCAAAGACGCACGTCCATGACCTCGAACACGTCTCTTACACATTTTCATGAACTATAGATCGCAAAGAGTGCTACTAAAGGTATGATTAACGTACCACCCAAAACAGACAATAAATTGCCGATGCTATAGCTTTCAAAAAAAGAACCAAATTATGGCCAGTTCCAAAAGCCCCTTAATATGCATTTTTTAAAATATGAAATGGGCTCATTTGGAGGAATGTTGAAGTTTTTATAAAAATTAATTTATGAAAGATGTCCCAGACTCAGTTTTTATTTTGGATTCTAAAGGGGTTCTTCAGCGGTTTCTTTTTTGGTATTTTGGTATTGCACCTTTGTAATTCAGGGACTCTTGGCTAAAAAATATTTACATGAAATATAAGTCACGAAGAGTGCTACTTAAAGTACAACTAACAAACCACCCGAAACAGACAAAAAATGACGTATACTCTATCTTTAAAAAAAGAACAAATGACCAAATTTTGGTCAGTTTCAAAAGCACTTGGTATTTCTAAGTATAAAATGGACTCATTTGGAGGAATGTTGAAGTTTTTCCAAAACATAATGGATAAAAGATGTCTCAAACTCAATTTTTATTTTTTGGTCTAAAGTGATCCTTTAACTGTTTCATTTTGGTATTTTTATTCAGCATCTTTATAATTCGGACTTTGAACTCAAAATGCACGACCATAACCTCAAACATGTCTGCGACACATTAACATGAACTATAGATCGCAAAGAGTGCTACTTAAGGTACGACTGCGTACCACCCAAAACGAAAGGAAAATGACCAATGTCATAGCTTTATAAAAACAAATAAATTTTGTTCAGTTTCAAAAGCATGTGAAAATGCATTTCTAGGTACATAAAGAAAAGCTACTTTTTTAACCATTCTTTTTAGAATAACAATTATAAAACACATATTTTGAACTATCCAATCAACATAATGTTAAATAAATGAATACATATTATTTTATGTGATGGAAAATAACAGGGTTGCAATTAGTTAGTGTATTTTCTTCTTGTAAAAAAGTTAGTTAGTTGTTGATGATAGGTAAGAAGGTAGGTGCTTACTAAGTACATTAAATTTAATGAAGTAGGAGGGTAAAATGGTAACTTAACATTACAAGTTTTTTTCAATGCTTGCACCTTCTTCACCATCCGAAATTCAAAAAAGAAAGTTCAATCTAAAGGTAAAAAATAGCAACTTATTTTAGAAAAAACTGTAAATTACCAACTATTTAAATGAGATTTCCAAAAGGGTAATTATAATGAAAAATAATAAAGATAATACTAATAGAGTTTATAGCAAAATTCATAAAAGAAATTGTAAATATAGCAAAGTCTATTAATGATAAATTGGTCAATAAACCAATACATCTATGGAAAATAGCCAAAAGTAGGCAAAAAATGGAGCAGAAAAAGAGTTTTAGGATTGATTATAAAAAAGTTGAGATTTAGGACAAATTTGGGGTGAAATGATGAAAATACCCTTATTTAATTTTACTTCACATTTGCTCTTCTCTTCCAACATCTCTCTTCATTGTAGAGTACGTAACGAAAAAAAAAAAAAAAAAACTCATTTGCAGTTCTTCTCCTCTCTCCAAAATTTGTCAACTTTCCGCTTTATTCCGGTGTCGTTCATCCTCTACTCCGGCGAACATCTCACGCACTGTGGTTTGTTTTAATTTTTTTTTAATTTGAATCGTGTTGTGTTATATTTATATATATTTGCATCTTAAATATAGAAATCAAATATAATTTTTAATTGTTTCAAGTTGATTTAGGGTTGATTTAGGGTTGTTTTAGAGATGTTTCAAAGGATGTTAGCAAGTTATTATTATTATTATTTTATCTCGCAAACATCTCTCAGACATCTCGCAAACATCTCGCAGACATCTTGCAGGTTCTTAAATTCAAATGTTTAATCTGAAATGAATTGATTTAGGTTGACTTTTAACTATTTTTTTTTGTATCTCGCAATATCGTAAACATTTTGTAGCTGTCAAACTTTAAATGTCGAAGACTGAATTAGTCATACACTTATTTAGGGTGTGACTATACACGTTTTATTTAGTGTTTAGCTACTGTTTTTTAATTTCTCAAAATAAGTCAATAAACTTTTTTTTATGTGATATGTCAAATTCTAACTTCAAATCAGTTTTTGCAGCAATTAAAAAGTATAAGGTGGTTTAAGGATGTCACATGTTCCCATGTTCCCATGTTAGTGCATTACGGTGGTACATGGGATGAGGGGCGAAGAAAATACGAATGAGGCATGTTACAAAATGAAAAAAATCAGCAAAAAACCTTTCATAATACAAAATGGAAAAAAGACTATTGTTTTTTTCTCTAAAAAAGATGATCATGAATCAAACAAATGCAAAAGTGCAAGGAACCATGGCAAAATGATCCAAAAAAGATCAGCACTATGCCTACTTCCTACCACTTAATCACACAACAAGCTGGAAAAGTGATTCTTCAGCCAGAGCCAAAAAAGTTGGTTGGATACCAAATTTTTAATTATATCTTTCTCACTTTAACACCTAAATTGTTTGTGATTGGTTCCATTTCTTTCTCTAACCAAACCCAAATGATGTTGGTCCATAGCAGTAGCCCCTACAAAAAACAAATCACCTGTATAGTCTTCATACTATCAGAGTGCAAGATAACCACATCTCAAATGATGCTTATGGGATTGTACATACTGCACACTTGACAATTTTTCCAAAAGAATAATAAAAAAAATCATACCATAAAATAACAATGGTATTCATTCCATTATATAAATCTATTTATGTACATAGTTCGCAACATATACAATTCCTTCAAAATTTGCAACTAAAAGTCAATACATGGGATTGTTGGTCCATAATTGAAATGCCAATTGTTTTCTAAAATATGACATGTTTTCTTGACATAATGTAGCTACATCTAAACCAGAAGCTTCGTATTCGAAATACTGATAAATACACCATAATCACTATTGTTGCGTTGCAGTGGAATGGAGTCAACAATGACAAGTGGCCAAGGTTCCTTGTGTGTTGATGATCCGCCTCTCCTAGCAAAGAATCCAGTAGTATCTAGCAACTTTGGCACCATCTCTCGAATTGGCATTAATATGCTTCTCATATCTTCGGCACTCGTAAGCGACGGAAGCGAATCTCATACCTTAACTTGACAACTTACCAAGTCCAAGCATAATAGAAGCCAATGATTTCCATGGATATTGAATGGAGAGTAAATATAATCAACATTCGCCTAATAAAATTGCTAAGTCTATTCAAGGCTATTACTTGCTAAGTCTAATAAAATTGCTAACCATAAACCCTTAAAGCTCAGTAAACTAGCTAAACATGCATTCTAAACGGTTTAGGAAAAGTAGCACTCTCATCTTGAAACTTTTACTCAAATTTTGGTAGGTGCGAGATAAAAAATTCAAGGCTATTACTTGCTAAGTCTAATAAAATTGCTAATTCTAAACCCGTAAAGCCCAATAAACTAGCTAAACATGCATTCTAAACCGTTTAGGAAGGGTAGCAATCTCATCTTGAAACTTCTCAAATTTTGGTAGGTGCGAGATAAAAAATTCAAGGCCATTACTTGCTAAGTCTAATAAAAACAGAATTCATGTTCCCACGACTCTCTATGTGTGTGTGGTTGTACGACATATGCATTTTTTCTCTACAAATTTAATGATATATCTAAAATGTATCCAACAAAAAACTCATATCTCAACAGACAACTTAAACAAAATGATTTATAAAAAAAAAACTCAGATTTTATTACTCACTTGACTTCAAAGAGTATGGATACGACACTGCCAACGGAGAGGAGTGGAGAAGAAATGGAAAGGTCCGGTGAAAACAAAGCTGAAATCGATAGGAGTGGAGAAGCGTTCACCGGAGTTGAAGTCGAAACTAAAACAGAGACCCGTGGAGAAGAAATGGAGAGGTTCGGTGAAAAAGTTGAAATCGGAAAAGAGTAGAGAGTCGTGGAGAAGAGATGGATGGAAGTGGAGAATAAATGGATGGAAGAGAAGAGACGTTCATCGGAGGTACCAAGTTGAAGGAACGGTAGAAGCGGGAGGTTCAAGTTTACGTTTTTATTTTAACGTTGTTCTGTTTTTAGGTTGAAGAAAAGGAAAAAGAAAGAGGAAATGGGGAAATTAAATAAGGGTATTTTCGTCATTTCACCCAAAATTTGTCCAAAATCTCAACTTTTTTACAATCAATCCTAAAACTCTTTTTCTACCCCATTTTTGGCAAGTCCCCTACATCTATCAAGATAAGCTTTTATATTTTATAGGTTCTTACAAATTTTGTTATATTTATGTGTTTTTTTAAAATGTTATCATATATGCTAATACTTCGAATCTAATTGTTATATCTTTCTAAAACAAATTAACATGTAAACTTTTATGAAAGTATTAATAATATATTCTAAACTCTCATTTGTAACGATTCAATTCCTAAACATTAATACGAAACAACTTTGATGTTTTTATCTATGATCCATATTAATATTAAGAAAGGCCTTTCCTAAAAACATTTTTTCAGTTAAAATCATGTAGGTAGATCTATTCAATAAACATGTATGTTGTAGGCTATTTTACATTTTAACTTTAATAAGAGTTGATCGTTTTCTAATTTAACAAATCTATTACAGTTTCTTTTAGTAAAAAAAAATTCACAAATTCTATTTTTCACAATAACAGAGAGTTGATTTGACTATGACGTTTGTTAAAATTCAGATACAAATGTATTAAACTGGAAATGTGAATGTTCAAATTCAAATATTTTCTTGGGATACATGAGTGTGGGCCTCTAGAAGGGAATTCCAAATTGACTTGCAAGGTTCTCTTTTTCTTGGTTAAATTTTGGTCATAGCACCCACCATGTAAGTAGTTAACAATCATGGAATTCAGCAAACAGTAGCTTGAGATTAATTTTCCCCAATATTACACCACCGAACGAAAAAACTTAAACATACAAGAATTATGTAGTCAAGTGGGAAGACACTTAAACTCCACTTACTTGAGCTATATCACATGTTGATTTTAAACTCAAAGCATGTTTGTATTTGAAATAACTCCAAATCCAGTATGGTATTCATAAACTATTTTGTTGGTTGAAATCAAACCTACCTGATGTCTATAAATCCTCTGACCTTGGAGCGTATGTCCAAGTAGGAGGACGAGATTCGAGCTCAAAATGGTCTAGCTAGAGCTTTATCATTGATCCATGAAGGCTTCTTTGCTTTGTAATAGAAAAATGCAATCATCTGAACCAATTCATCTGCCGTCCGAAAGTCTGCAAAAGAATATATCAAAAAAGGCACACGTGTCGGTTTAAGTTTAAAAGAAATATTTGCACAAACTGGAATGAAATGTAGCAGGAAACAAAATGTAGACCTTTTTCTCTGTATAAGACCTTGTTTCCTCTTAAAAATAGAATTTGAGGGCATTCTCTAACTTTCAAAGCATAGGCTAGATCGCGCTCGATATTGATATCAATCTTAACTGACTGAAGCACAAGTTTAAAAACACAATAATCAACAGATACTAGGTAAAATAAATAGTGAAATCATTGAATACACAGATCAGGTATAAAAATCATTATGAGAATATCAACAGAAGAAAAATGGGAGAAATTCAACTGACATAACAGAACAATATTTAAACATATGAAACAAAAAGTTTGTTATGGGGAGAGGGCAGGTAGACTGAGTATGAATCAAATGATTTGCCTCGAGGATTCGACTTATCAGGATTTAAATTTTGTGAAATCAAACAGCTAAAAAACATGCAACTTAGTTCATACCCGGGGTGGTAATCGATCCTTTGCATTCCAGTACACTTTCAGTGCTGTCTCAAGTTCTTTCAAAGTCTTCCAATTATCAGTCGCCCTGCACAGAAAAATCAATGATTCAACATGGAATATGATCTGCAAGAAATTTCAAAATATGGCACATAGATCTTAAAGTATTATCATTTATCCCAATTTGTAGTATTACAAGAATGCATGTTGCATCATGTTCATTAAATAATCTATAAAACGTTGAAGCCCATTGTATTAGTATCATTATTTTCAATATACTTTTAACACATTATTGACGTAAGAATCACAAATTTCGAAAATTTCAAAAGGTAGAAGAAAGCAACCTGTTATATCTTTCGAAAACAAGAACAACAAGTGGACTAGGATGAAAAGCAAAGCTCTCCCACTCCAAACAGTTGATTTCCTGCACCCAACTGTCATCAATTTCCCCTTCCCAGTCAATTTCGACACCATCATCCCCAACCACATTCTTGATAGGGTGCTGTTCAAAATACTCCGAGGCTCGAACTCCCCATCCCACATCAGCATCCAGCGGCCAATTTGGATCTTCTTCCTCTACCACCATCTTCTTCTTCTTATTCCTTCCAGCTCCATCATTTTGTTCTACATCCTCTTCTTCGTCCGCATCATCTTCATCATCACTACTTTCAGATTCAACCTCATTATCAACCTTTTCCTTGAATACATTTTCCTTATTTTCCATTACTTCTGCATTCTGCTGTCGGATAGATGCAAATGTTTGTTCAAGCGTGTTGCGAACATAATCTTCAAGAGCTGCAGCTTCACTTCTACGACCACGTCGAGGCTTCCTTGGGATTGTTGTTGGAAAAATCCCAGCACCATTTTCTTCCTCCTTTTCAGAAGAAGTTTTGCTTCTCTTAATGCGACTTATCGGTTTTGGTTTTACTTTAGAATCAGCACTAGGTTCAGGATCATGTTCTGAATTAGATTTAGACGAAACAGCAAGGCAAGGAAGTTTTCGGCTGTTTCTATGGTGTACAACATTCGGCAAAATACTGGCTGAATGATATCTAAAATAACAAGAAGGCTTAAAAGTTTGATATTCAGTAGGAGCTGTTAAAAATCGACGCAAAGTAAAAGCATTATGAACTACATATTGAGGTGAAACCGTCATTGAGATGAAAGAGGCTTGGAGAATCAACATTTTCTCTATTTCCAGACTAGCATAGGTTGAAGCCTGTTAAGCACATGGAGCAACAGGGGCATGGATGTTTGGAACGCATATGAGACCAAAATCCATATCAAAACTAAACAAAAACAAAGCCACTCACAAATATCCCATTATTAGGCCATTACTCTGCAGTTAGACCATGACTTAACTGAAAACTTCAACTCAAGTCTCCTCTTAAGCTTACGCGTCCACTTTATGTCAATACCTAACCATAGAAATCAAATTAATTCCATAAACCAACATCGTAAATTAATTTTTAACAATCCTTAGAACATGCTTCATTTGTTCTCTCTTAAGAGTCTTCAGACTTTACAACAATCAATTATCAAACTGACAAAAACCTGAAGCTAAAGTGATGCAGGGAGTGCTTTTCTAACATAGTAGAAATATTTTTAGGTGATTGAAAACACTTTCAAATTCAAATACTTATGCCTCTTTAAGTAACCATCTGGCTTTGGCTTTTTGGTTTTTGAAAATGTAGTCTACTTCCTCTAAAAAGATTTGTGAAGGAAAAGAGAACTCTAAGCCAAATTTCAAAAACAAATGCAAGTCTTTAAAATCTACCTTTTTAGTATTAAAAATTTGATTTAGTTTTTGGAATCATCGGTAGAAAGTAGAAAATAAGGCAACAAACTCATGGGTGAAGGGTGTTCATGGGCTTAACTTTTCAAAAAATAAAAACCAAAAACCAAATGGTTATCAAACGGACCTTTACAAGTCCAGAAGAGCTTTCCAAAATAATCAAAGTAGTGCGTGTCAAATAAGAAACTCGTAAAGTACTTAAACAGACGGGCTTAGACACTCCATTTTCTATGTAGTTTGTCTCCACAAATCCTTTCTCAATAATCTTTCTCATCACGTACATTTTCTCACTACTTCTCTTATTTTGAGTTCAACCATACAGGAGTCGGAGGATTCAAACACCTGATCTCTTGGTTATGTAAACCAATTAAGTTGGGACAATAGGCTCTCACTACCTTATCATTACACATTCCTACACAAATTATACCAATTTCTTCGTACAAACTTCCTCTCCCAAGCATATTTGTAGACATATATTTTCTCTCAATAATCTCTCTTTTATACTCACATTCCCTGGCTAACTTCATCTCTAGGCGTCAAATTCACAGAACGAAGAGACGTCTTAAAACTAAACATGAGGAAACACCTCATAATTTAATCCCAAATCCAAATTTTCCTTTCTTCAGACCTACGAGATGCTACTTAACAACACTTGTGTACGAAAAATGAAAGATAAGCAAATCGAAGAGATGAAGGAGGCATAAGTAAAGTAAAAGAACCCAAAATTGAGCAAGTTTGTAAGTAATTTTGACCATACCATAACTGGGTGCCAATAGAAAACGGGGAAAATGCTCTGTGTGAAGAAGTTTGGAGCTCCCTGGTGTAAATTATCAAGATAGAGAGAAGAATGAAGAATGAAGGATGAAGGATGACGATGAAGACAGTGGGGTTTATGAAATGATGAGAGCTTCAATTGAGGGTTTATGAGAACAATTCCAATCCAATATCCAAAGGATAAAATATTGGTAAATTTTGAAATACATATTTTTGTTTTTAATTGTATCCAAATATTTTAAAATAAATTATCTTATATTGCGAACTCAATTATTTTTACATTAAAATATGTACTATAATTTATTATATAATACTATAAACTAATAATTATATTAAAAGAAATTAACATAAAAGAGGTTTACAAATAATTATTTTTGGTTATATTTGTTAAATACTTTCGGTTTCTTTTTATATTTTAAATTTTTTTATTATTTAAAATTATCAAAAATAACAAATTTTGACAAAATATTTATTAACATATTGCAAAATTTTCAGATTCTATCCATAACATACATTTGATAAACACTAATAAAAGACTTTCGATTTTTTACTGATAGAATCTAAAATTTTGCTATTATTTTAATTTATTTTGTTATTTTAAAAAATATTCATTTTATCTACTATCAACCCCCAATTAAATACTTAAACTTCAATGTCAATTTTTGAATTTTTTAATTTTCAATTTTGTAAATTCTAATTTTTCACGATGCCATAATTTTCTTCCATGCATTGTCAATTGAATTTTGGATGTCTTTCTTTTATAACTCTATAATTATTCTTCGAAAAAAAAAAATTAAAAGAAAACGATAATTATATAATATAATTGTCTCTATTTATTGAGTATTTACACATTTCATCCCCTCAAAATAAATAAATTTGATTTTGAAGGGTTTTAGAATGGACATTTCTAAAACAAAAATAGTAAAATATTTGAAACTATTTTAAAAAAAGTATAGCAAAGTTTATCCAACTCTATTACTATTAAGTTTTTTTTTTCTATGGTTTGTATTTTGTATTTTTTTATTTCTAATTTAAAAATAATTCAAACAAAATTAGGAATATAGACATTTTTTTAATAACAAAATAAATTAAAATATTTATAAGTTGTAGCAAAAATTTGAATTTTATTAATAATAGTCATTGATAGGCTCTTATCACTGTCTATCTATGCCACTAATAGAAGCATATCGATATCTATTATTGATAAAATCTAAAATATTTGTTTGATGTTGTAAATATTTTGTTAAATTTGCTATATTTTACAATTCCCCACAAATATATCATCACACTCAATCCATACCTAAACCGAGTAAATATCCACAATTCCTAAGTCCTACCCAATCCATGCCCAGACCCATGTTGTCATAACAATTGTGTCATAAAGGTTAGTTGCATAGTACGAGTTAATCGTTTGAAAGCTCTAGTATGAGTTGGTTTTAGTTGATGAGCCGAATATTAAATCATAAATCCATGTTTAAAGGAACAAATATATCACAGTTTGTCGGTACAAGTTTTTCTAACTTAAATCACTTAAAAATGTATACATAGTGAGTCTAAAGTTGAACAGAGGTAACTTATTGTCTTAACACTTGTCATTCTCTGTTTATGGTGTATGTCTATGTCGTATGGGTATATATGAACAATATGCATTGACAATATAAATCTATTGAATACAAATTAATATGTACAAGTTTGGGTGGTTTACAATGTGTGATTGGATGGTGGGTGATTGGATGGTGGATGAGTGTGAATGAAATGAACTTGACAATCTTTTTTTTTTTTTTTTTTGTCTGACAATTGTGAGTTAATGAAGGAATAACATTACTTATTGATAGTAGAACTAAACATGATTAGCTTAACAACTTCTCAAAGTGATAGTAATTAAATCGCATTAATTAAGACAAGCTACCTTTCGACGTCATAATGTTATACATATTTGTATCTCTAGATACATGTTGAGGCACAAGCAATTTCACTGTTCTCTAAGGACTGTATAGACAAGCATTCATGTTTCAACCTTTAATTAAGACAAGCTACCTTCATGGCACTGAAATGCCACGTGTATTCGTATCTCTAGACATATATGTTATGGTTCAAACTAAATATCTAATTTTATCTCTCTTCTCTTGTTTAATGTGATCTAAGTCACTCTCTCGTACAGTTAACTACCAATGTTTAAACCAATCTCAATAGGTTTTGGTGTTGAAATAAACATAGATTAAGCAAGATGAACATTCCTACTCATACATGATTTCAAAGAACTGTTAGTTTATCTTTTCAACTTGTTTAATACATTGATCGCTCAAAATGGTAAAGATCATAGATATGAATGGATGAGATCGAAAGGTATTCATATCCATATTAAAAAAAAATTGATATTTTTTAGTCCTCAAATTTATAATACAAACACAATTATCATTATTCTCATTCTCTTATTCATGACGTTCGATGTATTATTATTCATATGTGACTTGTGAGTGTCTTTTGTCTAGTGCTGTGTTGGCGTCTCCTTTTCACATTCACCATGTTTGAGTTTGGTTGGTTCTTTTTGCTTATGTGTGTAAGGTTTCTGGTTTCCTTTTAAAATATCTCTCTTTTGAGCTTTTATGATTCACACGACCTTGAATTGTGGTCTCCTTTCATTTTTTTTTTTTTTGTAATACATACACTTTACAAATAATAATAATAATAATATATAAGTGATCATGAGTTCAACCTTTAATTATAAAGAAGACAATATGTGTTTTATGTATTGAGCTTATTTAACATTATTAGTAAATGTTAACTAAATTATGGAGACATTAGAATATGGATATTGGATTATAGGTTTCAAGCACTAAAAAGGTAGAACTAATCCACCATTGCAGAGAAAATTGAGCAAAAATGGACCAATTTGAATCCTAACGAAGAATTTAGGCTAAAAAAACCAAAACAATATGAAACTTCATTCAAAGATGTGTAAATTTCGCTTATTTTTTATGATAACACCACACTGTTGTTGTCGTCGTTGCGCATATGCAAATTCGTAGCTTTAGTTTTTAGGCTATATCATTTTATCCAGACAACCGTTTTGGGCGTATAACCAATCATTTTCTTTGCTTTTTCGTCCTCTATCCATCTAAAACATTAGTTTTTAGGTTTCATCTCATCTTATTTCTATAGTCAAGCAAAAACCATGGGATGAGGAGTTAAGGTACACTTTCTAGCTTGGGTCGTCGGATTCCTTCCTTATTTAATTGTTTGTGAGCTTTTGGGACTTAGTTTGTTCTATTCCATGATTTGATTTTGTTTTAAATCATCATTAAAACATATAATTATCAAACATTTATGAATGTATGTTTATTGCTTTAATTGGTATGCAATATCGTCACACACTACTTGATTTCATAGTTTTTTTAGAAGCAAATAAAATGGTTGAGTTAGCTTACAATTGTAATTATTTAGAAAAGTATTGAACTAACCAACTTAGAATCAATAGAATAAGTAGCTAGGCGCTTGAAAATGAATTGTTCACCCAACTTGCCTTAA
Source organism: Cucumis sativus (assembly GCF_000004075.3). NCBI lineage: Eukaryota > Viridiplantae > Streptophyta > Magnoliopsida > Cucurbitales > Cucurbitaceae > Cucumis > Cucumis sativus. Next base: position 24,621,900 of record NC_026657.2, read on the forward strand.
ACCTTAATCCGATTAGTATTGATCTAAAATTTGTATGCATCGTCATCCGTTCAATTAATATCAATTAGTTACTTAGGACGATTCGGTTACCATTTCTAATCAAATTGGTTGGAATTTAACATTTAAATCTAGTGTTCAACAAAATCAAGATACAGAACTCCATTTACACCCAAACTAAGATCTTTTATTCATTGAATTTTACAATTCTCTTTAGATTTCATACCATTTATTTGGTTGCAATGGAAAACAATCTCAAACCCTCCAGTTACTTCCATTAGAAAATTATTTTGTTTGAGAAATTAACTCACCACTAAACCAATGTTTGGTGTATGATTCAATAATTTATTTAACACATATTAATTTGGATGACGAAATCCATTTATAAACAGAGTTTTTCATTCTTTCTCTCTATTTGGTTTTTAAATTTGTAGGAGTGGGGTTGCTATGAGCTTTCCCAATAATTATCACCCATACGATATAATATAAATTGTGGCTGCCACCTTTTGGCATTGAGAGGCACTGCCTAACATCACCAATACATATAGTCATGAGTTGATTATTGTTTTTCGTACCACCAACTTTTTACATTATCTTTGGTTGAAAATTATTTAGGAAATTTATATATGATTTGATTTAGTTATAATTTCATTGTTAACCCAACTTGTAAGAAGTTATGTTATTTGAAAACATTTTAGAAAACATATTATAAATTGATGATGGGAAATAACTAAATTTATCATCAAACAAACCTTTCTTTTTATAATTTTATTCTAAGAAGCAGAAAAAAGTCAAATATGACTGTTTAATAAATTATAAAGGATAAATATATACAATTTTCATAATGATAATTAGTAATAATTGAGTAATGTGAAAAGTTAAATATAAAAGATTTTGATCCATATTTGGAATATACTTCATCTTCATTGTTTGGCAATTTAATTTGAAATTTGTGGAACAAAATTCAAAGGAATTTATGTGAATAAGAAAAAAATATATTTATACAATCATTTAAATAACTTTTTTTTATCTAGATAGTGTATTTTTATAAGCTACATTAGCTAGTTTAACAATTCATTATGGAATTGACATAAAACTAAATAATAAACCCTTAATAATTGTGCAAGAAAAAGCATTAAATAATTATTCTAGTGATCATATTTCATGATTACCATTTATTTAATCCAAATATGTTATTACATTTAAAAAAAAAAAAAAGAGTTGAATTTCATGCTTGACTTTTATTTTAATATATATATAATTTATCATTAACATTTGGTACTTGTAATAATTAGGATAATTAAAGTACATTTTTGATTGGGTTGAATAATAAAATTATAATAATGGATGGGACCCAGTTTACTTATTTTTCAGCACGATATATAAAATGATAATTATAAAATATATAAACAAAAATACAAAGGCATTATCGATTGATTGTTGGAGGCTTATTCTATTTTTATAAAGCCAGACTTTCCATCGGTGACCTAAAAAACTTTATTCTAATGTTAAACAAAAATAATTAATTTAAATCAAATATCAATGTTTCATATACTGAATTAGTACTCAACAAATATTTTTATTATTTTTTTAAAAAAATACAAACGAATATGTGTTAGGTGAGCTAAATCTTAGGTGTCCATTTTAATGGATAAAAAATAGTACACCCAATTAAACAAAAAAAAAAAAAAAAAAAGTCTAACGATATACCTTTGGAATTTTTAAATTTAGAAAGAACAAATCCACTTTAATTTATGGGTACATGAGGTTGAAATCCACTGTTTTCTAATATTAGAGACTTTATTTATCATTAACAAAATGGATGTTCATTAGTCCTAAAATACTTGTAATAATAATAGTTCAAGAAGTCACAATATAAATATAAAAGAAAAGTTGACTTTTCTTGACAATGATAAATTAATTTGTTCCGTGGGAAAGAAAAGTGCATAACATGCCAAATAAAGGACATGCATATTGATGTTGTGAGGTCCAGAGTCGAGAAAGAGATTTATGTTGAAGAAGAGAGGAGTTGAGGAGTAGGATGATCTTTCTAAAACGAAAAGATTGATCATTCAAAAGATAAAATATGAAGAAAGGAAGTCACATTAAGAGAAGGCGAGAGAGACAAGCTGGCACGGCAAAGGAGTCCTATCGCGAGAAGAGTTAGGTGATTAGAGCAAAGTAACATGAGGAGAAGTTAGAAAATGGGTGAGCTGTTGTAGCATGTTGCAAGGAAGAAAATGCGAGAAAAATGATTTTAACTTCCCAAGAAGATAGGGCAAGAAGAGTTTGGTTTCTCAAGATGATAAGGTTTGCATCTCGAGGGAATGTCAAATCGAGAGTTGACTCTTGACTTATGTATCATACTTGGTTGGCTGCATAGTGTGGCAAAACGATAGAACGACACATGTAAAGTTATAATTCTAAGTTGGCAAGTAAAAAAAGTAACTGGTCCAAAGGATTAGTAGGGGAAGAAACCTTGAGAAAAATGTTGTCATTTTGAAAGTTTTTTCAAAAGAATGCAAATAGTAGAGTTGTTGCCAAAAGAACTCTAAACAAGAAGAGGCATTCAAGGAAGAAAGAATTGGAAGTTTGCATGAGTGTCTTTCTTAACTCTACTCTCCTACGTGAGTGACTTTCTTAAATTAAACACTTATGTGTGAGTGACTTTCTTGAATACACTCCTGCAAGGATGATTTGTGAACTAATGTTTTGTAAATGTTTCTCAAATTGATCACTTCTGAGTTTGAATTGTGCATAACGCGTTCAGTGTCTCTGATTATTACTATTGTTATTGTTGTGTTGTTTGAAAAAAGAGAATGATCACTTTTATGTAATGACTGATGAATGCATGCAAACCATTAGTCTTATTCCTATCAAGTAGTGCTTGTGTGGTGTGTGCATAATGTGAATGGCGATGACTGATGCAACAATAAAATGAATGAATCAGAAAACTTCTCAAATGAAGTGAACATCACAATAGCTCAATCACAAGATACTGGCGAGAGTGAATCGTAGTAGGCTTGACGAAGGGAATGATTCATATTCTTGGTGAAAAGGAATAAGAGGAGCTAATGTGAGATTTCAATGATTTGTGAAATGAGGCGTTGGTAGACGCATTTGAGAAATGAAAATATTTTGTGCTTGGCTTGTATTCTCAAAAATGTTTTCTAAAACTCTCACTCGCTAAGTGCGAGGAAGAAAAAGAAATTGTAAAAGAGTTTAACCAAGTAATAAAATCAGAGTTGTGTTTTATCATCTTTCCGCTATCTTACTTTTATATCTCTTTAATGATTATTGCTTAGTAGTTTTGGTTAAGTGTCGAAGGCTAAGCGATTAAGTGAAGATTGGTTGTTTTGGTGTTCCGCTGCTATGAGTTGAAAGGGGTCCTCCGAGTTTAAGTTGGTACTCTGCAATGAGGATTAGTTGAGAAGTTTCGCTTACTAGATGTTTTGGTGCGTTGTTCAAGAACCTCGCGTGGAATGTCTAGGCAGCATGCCTCCTTCCAGTCACACAAAGCGATTGAGGGGCGGGAGTGACAAATGTGCACTACAACAAAAATGGTCTATGACGGCAGTTATTTTATGTCACGAATAAAATTTGTGACAGTTATTCACAATCATAGTATCGCCTGTTGTGGAAAGTCATTCCATGACAGTTTTTGAAAACTGTCGCAATAAGTTTTTTCATGATAGAAAATAAATGTCATTAATTACTATTTGATGACAACAAATAATTGTCATATTTTATTTTATGACAACAAATAACTTTCATCATTTACATATTAACCATAGTTACAAATATGTCACGAATTCATTTATTATGACAATTTTTAAATGTCACGAATATATCAATCGTGACAATTTATATAAATATAAATGTCATCTTTTCCAAAAAAAATCATAAATAGATTGTTATCTGTCTTTATCCAAGATGTCTTACATAGGTAGAAATTTTGGAATGACAAATATGAAATTTATGAAAAAATTAACTTAAGTTATATGGGCTTCATGCGATTTTTTTTTATTTTGTTATACAAGCCGTAAATATTTTCAGTTTTGATCTGTATATGTAAATTACCCTTTTTCGTTATAATTAATTTTAGGTTTATAATTTAATATTTCACTTTATATTAGATTTACATTATTAAACATTTATATTTAAGTTCTCTTTTTAACCTTTACATAACATCCGCAATACACGTAGTATCAAATAACTAGTTAATAAATGGGTTTAGATAATTCAATTTATGTTGTTAGCGATAAATGATTTAGAAATTAGATTCTAAAATTTGAATCTAAGTGATAAACAATCTCAAAATTTTAAATTAAATTAGATGGGAGATATTTTGGATTTTAGGTGAATAAAAATAAAGAATTGAAGAGAGAAAAGAAATATATATTTTGGATTTTTTAAAAAGATCTATTAAGTAAAAAAAAGCAGAAGGAATTGAACCTAGAACCTCTTATCCTTGGGAACATATTGACTCTTTGAGCTATGCTCATGTAGGCTATATTTTGTATTTTAGGTACAAAGAAATATAAATTGTGATTTTAGGTATATATTTTGGATTTCCCTCGAATTTTAGCTTTTTCTTTCCCTCCCTCAATTTTTCGTTACACTCTCAAATTTTAAGGCTTGATATTTACTAAAAATAAAAGAAAACTTAGCCACACAACTCCTTTCTCTTTCTATGACTTCTCTCACCTACAACTCCTAATTTTTTCATTCTCATTAGGTGCACGAGTGTCATTGGCCACGTCTATGCAACTACCTTCATCCATCATTTACATGTCTTCTTTCGTTGCGCCATCGATTGTGATAAGCGTTCACTATATTTGTTAAATGCAAAGCTAGAGATCCGTCTAGGATCCTTGCAAACACTCACAAAGAATGCTATTTAGATCAAATCTAGAATCTATGATGGTCACTCTTAGATACTAAGACAACTTGCTCCAGGACTCGTTTGATCAAGACTAATCCAATGAGTTGATTTTTAACATCAAATCTAAAACAAGATTTGAAAAAGATAACACCAAAAGAGTTGAATAAGGACAAGTTTTTTAGTATTGATTCAATTCTCTTTCTTGATTTGTACGTTAAGTACTCGTCTTGCAACTAAGGATATGAGCTACCTCCTTCAATGTACTCATCATCATTTGCATCAAATTCTTCCTCAAGTGGTGCATCATGCTCATCACATTCGTCTTTCGAACCAATTATCCCATGTCTTATTACCATGACTTATTTATTGACACAATCTTTTCTCAAGTGTTCAAATCCGTTGCATTTCCAATATTGAATGGGACTAGACTTCTCCTTTACCTCTTTTGAAACTTCATTATTTTTAGTGTTGAAGCTCTCTACTTCCATTCTCTTGGAAACCACAAACTTTCCTTTTGCTTCGCTTCTATTTATAAAATCATCCTTGATCTAAACATTAGAATTTGAAAAGGTATTAGACTTAGTAGTATACCTCTTGGAATGTTCATTTCAATCTCTTCAACTTGTTCATTTGATTCAACTATGATTTCTTGATACGTATCATTCTCCTTTCTTCAAGAAGATTTTTCAACAAATCTAAAGGATCTATTTCGAATGTAGCTTTCGGTAGTCATCTTCTTCGCAATGATCTAAAGCCAAAAGCTCTGATACCAAATGATAAGTGCTCACTATGTTTGTTAGATGCAAAGATAGAGGTCCTTTTAGGATCCTTGCAAACACTCACAAAGAAAACTACTTAGATCAAACCTAGAATTTATGATGATCGCTCTTAGATCCTAAGACATACAACTCACTCTAGGAATAGTTTGATCGAGACTAATTCAATGAATTGATTTTTAACATCAAATCTAAAGCAAGATTTGAAAAAAATAAAACAAAAGGGTTGAATAAGCACAAACTTTTTTAATATTGATATTCTCCTCCCAAAATATGGAAACTACAACCCTATTTATACTAATTAAAATATTAAATGAAATGTCACAACATTTAATTTTATGTCTTTTCAACTACCATAATAAATGAAAACAAACATTAAATAAATACATATAATTCCTTAAACATTTAATTTTATGACTTTTAGGTTGTCCAAATAACTTTTCAACTTCCATGCATACAATCTTTTCAACTTTTTAATTTGATTCAATTCTGATTTCTTGATTCGCATCAGATCGTCGGCAGTCAACTACAGTAAACGTTCCTCCACACACTGTCGTTTTTGTACGAAACTTCTTCATTCACCATCGTCGCACGACGCTATCTAATTTGGGCCTTTAAATGTTGTCAATTGTTGATCGTCATCTATCCCGAGCGGGTGGGTTTTTGGTGCATTGTCAAAACAGCAAGATCAACATGGGTGACAAGTGCATCAGGGTTTGGGTGTGTACAAATGTTTGTTCTCCATTATCAGCAACATGTTTAGTAGGTTGATTTACGTCCTCCACTGACCTCTCTCACTCTTCCACCTCTTCTCTTGCACCTTTATGTGGCGACATTGTATAACATTTACATCCAACTACTTTAGATTATCGATCAAAGGAATAGTCCATATTATCTCAAATAATAAAGAAAAAGTCATGTACATATGATCCTAGAACATCTTGTTAGGAAAACACACATGGCGAGGACAAAGGACCTGCATTTAGCCACATGGGAATTATATTATGGACTTAATTACCTTATAAGTCAATCTACATAGTACTTTTCGATTTGGACTTAATAGTTTCACACGTGTATACAATACATCACTAAGTCAGGTCATTGTGTGTAATCCGCTCACCATAACTTTTTGTAATGTGTGTTTTAATTCTAGGTGATGAGTCATGGGTCATGATCATAGCATTTGAGATGCTCACTATGTACCTCATCATCGCGTGATACATAAGTCCTCATTGAGTACAAGTTTTTCTATTGTTTGTCCAAATGCAATCAAAACAATAGATTTACCTAGGTGATCAAAGGTCAAATATAGGAAATTGTTTCCAGATGTTAGTTCTAGGGGTCCACTTATCGTTTAGGAGTTATGACAATTAAGTTAAAAGAATACAAAGAGAATTAAAACTACTTGCTTACACCAAGAGACTCATTTACAGAGAATAATATATATATGGCAAGCTGGAAGATTGAACGAACTAACTTGTATGCGAGAAAAATGTGAAGGAAGGTCTATGCATTATTAGGTGATTAAGTAATGTGAGAGTCTTAATGTGATATAACTGCATAATCAGCACTTTATTAAGGCAGCCTTCTCTTGAAGTATTTAGACGTCACACTTGCTCACCTTTTGGGATGCAAATGACTATGTTTGATTAGGCGAGCTATATCTAGAAGATTTTGCTTATAATACTTATAGAATTTCTCGTTTAAGGACAACAACCTCTCAGCACCTAATGTCCGCACTTTTTCGCCTTTCGGGATATAAATATTGGAAGTTATCTCGCTAAGGTGAAGTTTGTTGCCAAACTCCTCCTTACACGCATTAGCCTTATTCTTGCTACTAGCTCTCTCAGGTAGTTGACGATTGACAATGGTCAGGTGATGAATATAGCTCAACTAATGCAATAAGACTTATAAGCTAAACTCCTTATCGGGAACTTATCACAACCCTAACTACTAATAACACATTGAAAGATGAGAAGTCAAAAAATGATGGATTGAAAAGGTATAAACATACACTATATGTATAACAAATGTAGGCCTTTGGTCACTGTACAATATGAACAACATATATTACATAGCCTAAAACTTAGACTATGATATCAACTATACCGATCCAAATTTTCAAAATTAATCTAAGGTCATTACTTTATGAACAACCAGATTAAAATCAAGACAATGCATCTTTCAAGAACATTTTTTTTAGAGAAAATAGAAAATAAAACCTTATGCGGATAGTGTTTAAAATAAGTAAATAAATGAAATTGATGAATAAACAAAGGATAAAATTCTTACTTTAGGTCCTCTATTTAAAATCATAAAAGAAAACAAATGTTTAAATCATGAAATTTTCTATGCAACAAAAAGTTTAAAACAATATTATATATCATGAAAAATAAAGAAAAGAAAAAACAACGGTCTAGGCAAAACAATGTTGTTTGTTTCAAATGTGGAAAAGCAGGACATTGTCAAAGGGAATACAAAGAGAAGACTGAGATAGGCAAAGAGCAAACATAGACAAGAGTGGCATCTCACTTTGTTCAGCAATCTACGCGAGGAGGTTCGATGTTAGACAAAGGAAAGAGGACCGTGAAGATAGAATTTTGAGGACAAAATTCTTAAAGGAGGAGGGAGTTGTGAGACCTGAGTCTAGAATAGAAGGATTTTTCTTTAGAAAAGAAGAAGGTGTTTTAAAGAGTAGGGCATTTTGGAAATTCAAGTTAAGTCTAGGCGACGCGATAAGAATAGTACGCGTTGAAGCTCAACGATATAAAGTTAGACATTTTGGTGTTACTTCCCAAAAGAAACAAGTGAAGGAGTTAGGAAAATTCAGGAAATTTTCCTAACAATATTGGTTAGATAATGGATCATGTGTGGTGTTTAGCATGGTTAGAAAGAATATTAAGCTCACACATGTAAAGCACCAAGCAGGAACTGGCAAGTTAATGACAGCTTAAAGGTGACTAATCCGATTAAATGTGAGTATAAATAGGACAGAAAAGTTCGAACAAAAGAATGTTACTCTCGAATTTACTAAGAAAAATTGCTCAACTGTTGTCTTGTTGGAAGATACTTTTGATGATTTTATAATGCTTTATTTCTTTTGTGAACTACCAAATTTGAAGCTTTTGGTTATAATTATGATAGTAGATTTGGATAAAATGTGAATTACATTTTTCTTCGTCTAGATAATAATATGTATGGGCAAGTAATTTCAATAAATATCTATATGGTTGCTATAATTTGATTTTACAAATACTATTTGCAAAAAGAAAAAAATTGTAAAATGTAAAAATAAAATGTTATTAACCATTATTATTAAAGATCAATTATGTTTTTATTACTAGAAAAAAAAAACAATGCTCCAGAAAGTCTATTAACATTACAACTCAAGCTTCAAATGGGGTATTTATAGTTTTTTTCTATTACGATGAATAATGCTAACTAAAATAAGATATTTACAACAACCTATCTAAAATTGGTGTAGAATATTTTTTATAACATTTTCTATGGCTAAAAGAACTTTTAATTGTACTTTTTTTCAATACAATTAAATGTTTAGTATAACATTGAATTAAAACTATCATATATCAATTTTCTATGATTAATGACTCTAAAAAAAACGCTAAGGAAAGTCGATGACTTTTAATAATGTAGGCTACAATAGCATTTATAAAATGCTACAAAAACTCTTTTATAGCATTTGTTCAATGTTATTAAAAATGTTATTGAAATATTTTGATAGTGTTCTTCGAATACAATAAAACTACTATCTTAACTTTTCAATAGCATTGCTTTCACGCTATGAAAAGTCTTTATAGTATCATATATGTGTTATCATAGCATATTTTTTAAAATGTTTTTTTATAGTATTGTAAAAACGCTATGAAAAGTCAGACTTTCAATAACATGAGCTATGAAAGCATTTCAAAAACATTATCGAAACTCTATAATAGCATTTTTTAATGCTATTGTAACTGATATTTTTTGTAATAGTAACAACATGTCGTTATTTATACATCATATATTCCTCTACTTTTCATTCATATAGAAGTTATATTCATTCCCAAATTTAATGCCTAATCGTTTCTTTTTTCTCTTTTTCTCAATAAGCTTATTAGTTTTATGTTATTTTATTTTCTTAGGAAATAACTTATCAATTTTGTATTGGTGTTGACCATAAATTGAAAGGAAGTGTTTGAAAAAATCGAATAAAGTAAAATGAAAATTATAACATTTACATAATATAACAAAATTTCATATTCAATTAATTATAGATATTGATTAACTTGTACGAATATTTATCAACAACTATTAGTGATATTGATCAAAACTAACAGACGTCTATCCATATTTATTTGTGTCTATCTGAAATTTTGTTATCGTTTATAAATATTTTCAACTTGTCATTTACAATATTTGTTTTCAAAAGAAAAAAGAAAAAAGTGAATTTAAATTTTAACAAAAACATTTCTTAACTCTAAACCCTAAACAAAACCTATATTTTAAAAAAATGGTAACATTATTTAATTCCCACACTTTAACAAAACATTTCTTAACTCTACAGTCTATAATTTTTCAATTTATTAGTTCACATTCCATCATTTATCTCAATCCAAAGTTTGAGAGAATTTCTACTCCAATACTAATTTTCAAATATTTATTTGTTTGATAGAAACAATATTGAAAAATTTTAAAATATGAAAATATTTTTTAAAAATAAATTGTAAAATTGAGGGATATTTTTTTATAATTTAATTTAAAAAGAATTAAAAATAAAATTAAATAAATTTTAAAATAAAAAATCGTTAAAAGTAGCAAAATCATCCGAATATTGACACTTCATTCAAAAAAATCAAGTGGAATAGATTTTTATCGGTGTTTAAATTATTTAAAAAAAAACCTCTTCAAAACTCACAAATGAACTAAGTTAGTACTCCAAATTTGAAAAATTATCAATTCTGATCCTAATTGTTACAAGTTTAACCTTAAATTTATATGAGCCATGCAATTTTGACGTTTGATTTAGTTTAATATGATTCACTTACGACTAATTTTAACACCTAAAAAATAAAATTATTTATAAACTCATAAATTACAATAATAAAATTGTGCACAAAAATAAATTAAATTTGATTGATGCACAAAATAAGATTTGAATAACATTTTCAACTTTCATTAAATCTCAAAAGAGAAAAAAATCTCTAACATTATTTCTGATTAAAAGAAGAATCTTGATATAGTAGACCTATTAATTAATTATATTAACATGAGCAAACTATTTAAATGGTAGTCAAAGTATGTGGCTAAAAAGTTTGATTAAAATTGGAATTTAAGTTTAAAGTTAAATTTAGATTAAATAATTGAAACTTTGTATACAAATTGACAGAAAACTAACATAAAATTTTGATTATTTTGGTTTAATTTAGAAGTTTTAAATTAAATAACTAAAAAGAAAAGAAAAGAAGAGTCTCTGACAGTACAGTTGATTAACGGTTTACCGCCGGCGCGTAACGCAAAAACCCATAAGATGGACGCCACGTGGCAAAAGGTAAACCTCAGACAACGTGGTAAGTTACTAGAGTGGGTCCCATATCTCTATATTTCCCTTTTCTTTTTCATTTAATTAAATAAAATTCCCTCAAATTCTAAATTATGTTCTAAACCCACCCCAAAAGGCCAAAGATCGTCTTCTCTAGGATTCTGTTTTCTTCTTTTTCAATTTTTTTTTCCTTTGCTCTTTTCCTTTGCTTCCTTGTTTTCATCCGAAAGCAAATCTCAGAGTTGTCTGGTAAAAGCAGAAATAAAAGGAAAAAGAGAGAGAGAGGCAAACCAATAAAGTTAAAGATTGTTCAAGCTTTCATCTGCTTTTGTGGGTTTTTGTTTTTAATTTCAAAACGATTCAAAAGAGGTCTTGATTGATTGTTGAACAGAATTCAAGTGATGGGTATTGCTGTTTCTGGATTTTGCTTTCCCTCGCTCTTCTTTTACTTTTGGGAAATCGAAAGGTGCTTGTTCTTCATACTCTTTACCCTTCGTTTCTCTGTTTATTTTTGCTCTCTGTATCTTGTTCTGGGTTCTGGGTTTTTCCCAATTTTTCAATTTCCCCATCGTCAATTCTTTGTTTTTCTATTTTATTTTTTGGTTTTTCTCTGATGGGTTTTGCTTGATTGGGGCTGTCTTGATTTTTAACGTGGGGTTTTAGAATACTTGAGGAAGTTCAAGAACACCATGTTTAGGGTTTTGAAATTTTATGTCAGAAGTTCTCTGTTGCTTGAAATGATTTTGCTATTTGTTATTCATCCTGAATTCAATTCCTCTTAATTTTGACATTGATGAAATGTTTGTGTTCTGTGGTTTAAGCAAGCGGGGCTGATAGATTTCCAATAGAAGTAAGAGAAATTTAGGAAGGTTTTGATTTATGTTTGATGGTGGGTGGTTTTTTATGTTTGAAGATATCTGGCTGCAGTCGAACAATATGAAGAGTGACGTTAAGATTAAGAGGGGGAGGAGCACTGGAAAAGGGGAGAATATAAGGAAGATAATGAAGTGTTTATGTTCTGGTGAGAAAAAAGCTGGAGATAATATGATTCCAGCATTGAAATCACCTTCGGCTTTCGAGAATTCAGGAAGTGGACACTCTTCACGGACTGGCGAGATCATCAACAAACCAGAAATTGGGAATATAGAAGAAGCTGAGTCTTCGCTTCGCGAGAGTGGTTGTTTGAATTATGAGGTTAGAATTCTTAAGCTTTCTAGGTTGAAAGGCATCTTTCTTGGTCTATTGTCTCATTTTCAAACTTATTTCTGATGATTGATTGTCACAATCCTGAAGAAGCAAGATAGTAGAGTGACATAAGCAAGCTTTCTTTCTGATCAAGTTGTCTTTTCATTAATATTGAGTTCAGATTGATCTCTACCTGTATGAGTTTTTGGTCAGTTGTCAATGATTATCACCCTGAAGGTATTGTTTTTACAAGAATGAAGTTTAGCGAGAAAAATTTATAGTACTTTATATGAGAATCGTGAAGATAAATTGAAATGAAACAACTCATAAGTTAACTACTCTTTCTTCTGTCAATCTTCTTTATTTTGTCTGTCTGATATGTATCGCAAAAATTGCTGCTTTTGAAATAGAACAGAGTTAGGAAAAAGGAAAATTGGGGTGATTTGGATCGAGGTGATTATTAGGTTCGAGGAATCATATACCGATGTTTTCTAGAACATCTAGCTTTGTTTAGTTTGGAGGGAAAAGGGTTGCAATTAATTTATGCCTATTGTTTGAAGGAAGCAAGAGCATTGCTGGGAAGATATGAATATCAAAAAGGAAATATTGAAGCTGCTCTTCATGTATTTGAAGGAATTGATATCACTGCTATAACCAGTAAAATAATGATCTCCATATCTAGGAGAGGAGATCGTCTACGGAAACGATCACAAAATTTTACTGCCCCGCCAATGTCTATGCATGCTGTCAGTTTACTCTTGGAAGCCATCCTTCTCAAAGCAAAATCATTGGAAGGCCTTGGGAGGTTCGGAGGTACCGTTTCTTAGTTTTGGGAATCTATCTCTTTTGTCTACCTCTTTAATATGAGTTTTTTTTTATGAAATGCCTTACAACTCTGGTGTTGAGTCTTGGTTGGAATATGAGAATTCATTGTGATTTTCCATTTTTGGGATTGCCCGCAAAAGGCTACTTCCCTATATAAAAACCTTGCAAAGTCTTGGAATTCACTCCGTAAAAAAGAGTCAGGGAAAAGGAGGTGCTTGAGTGGTTTCTTAGATTAAAAACATTTATGTGTAGCTGATCTTCATTTTTCATTATTCTTGCAGAAGCTGCTCAATCTTGCAAAGTTATTCTGGACATACTTGAATCTTCATTTCCCGAAGGCTTGCCTGAAAACTTTGGTGCTGATTGTAAATTGCAGGAGACAGTTACAAAAGCCGTGGAGCTGCTACCCGAGTTATGGAAGCTAGCTGATGCTTCTCAAGAAGCGATCCTTTCATACCGGCGGGCACTTCTTCATCAGTGGAACCTTGATGCGGAAACCACTGCTCGAATTCAGAAAGAGTTTGCCATTTTTCTTCTGTACAGTGGAAGTGAAGCTTGCCCTCCGAATCTCCGGTCTCAAATGGACAGCTCGTTTGTTCCGAAAAACAATATTGAAGAAGCTATACTTTTATTTATGATACTACTTAGAAAAGTTGTTCTTAAAAGGATTGATTGGGATCCATCAATCTTGGATCATCTCTCTTTTGCTTTAATAATATCAGGGGATACAAGGGCTTTAGCAGGTCAAATAGAGGAATTGCCTCCTGGGATTCTACATCGACAAGAACTGCATCATGCTTTAGCTCTTTGTTATTATGGTGCAGGTGAAAACTTGACTGCTTTGAATCTGTTGAGAAAGGTGTTGGGTAGTCATGAGGATCCTAAATCGCTTCCAGCTTTATTGATGGCGTCGAAGATTTGTGGAGAGAACTGTGACCTCGCTGAAGAGGGAACGAGTATTGCTCATAGAGCTCTTCAAAACTTGGATCGTGAATGTGATCAATTGGAAGGTGTCGCCAACTGTTTGTTGGGTGTTTCACTGTCTGTGTATTCTAAATCTGCCACTGCAGATTCTGAGAAGTTTACTAGACAATCTGAGGCGATAGAAGCCTTGGAAGCTGCACGGAAGAAGACCCGAATGACTGACTCTAACGTTCTTTATCATTTGAGCCTTGAATATGCCAACGAGAGGAAGTTAGATTCAGCACTTCATTATGCAAAAAAGTGTCTCAAGCTAGAAGGTGGATCTAATATTAAAACTTGGTTACTACTGGCTAGGATTCTCTCTGCCCAAAAACGATTTGCAGATAGCGAAAGCATTATAAATGCAGCTCTGGATCAGACAGGGAAATGGGATCAAGCCGAGTTGCTTCAAACAAAAGCAAAGCTTTTAATTGCACAGGATGAGTTTAAAGGTGCTATTGAGACTTACAGTCAATTACTCGCTTTTTTTCAAGTTCAGAGTAAAAGTTTCAATTTGGGAGATAAGAAGCTACTTAAGGTCTGTTTCTATCAGTTCAACTCTTATAATTTGAAAATGGTTTTCATTCATAGTTATTTGAACATTGATTTGCATGTGAATAAACTACTTAAGCTTGTTTTGAATGTATCATTCAACATTGCTGCTGTTTAATCATTGTTGGTACACATCACTTTGACAGAGCAGCAGAAATTATGCTGGAAGATTGCAATTGGAAGTGTGGCATGATCTAGCTCTCGTGTACATAAGGCTCTCACAGTGGCACGACGCCGAGGCATGCCTATCAAAGTCAAAGGCCATCTCTTCTTATTCGGCATCTAGATGTCATATCACAGGTAATTCCCAACCTGATATCAGATAAGTGTATCCTTGTTACTTAACACTTCACAGTTAGCTTTACTTTTCTTTCGAATGGATGGTTTTGAAGTTTCGGCTGCTTATTGTTCCAGTTCATTTAACTTCCTATTGTGTAATAGATGGCATCGATTATAAGTAATAAGAGATACACAAATTTGAAGATGACTGCAATAACGTTGATGAAAGTTTTTAGTATGGTCATGTGAGGGGGGGGTGGTGTTTGAAATTCTTGTTAATCTTCAACAGGTATGCTTTATGAAGCAAAAGGGTTGTATAAAGAAGCTCTCAGAGGTTTTATGGCTGCTCTGGAGATTGATCCCATTCATGTCCCTAGCTTGGTCTCGTCGGCCGTGGTTATCAGACATCTGGGCCACCAATCGCATCCTGTGATTCGCAGTTTTTTGATGGATGCTCTAAGGCTGGACCAGACGAACCACAATGCGTGGTACAATCTTGGGCTTTTCTACAAATCAGAAGGAACCAAATCTTCATTAGGAGAAGCGCTTGAATGTTTTGAGGCTGCAACTTTCCTTGAAGAGTCTGCTCCTGTTGAGCCATTTAGATAAGAACAGCTTTGGTCAAGTATTTTTATTTTTTTTTTAACAAATTGTTTTCCTTGTATCTTATGCATCAAAATCTATTCTATACCTCCCGGCTCCCCTCATAATATTGTACAACAACAGAAAAATCAATAAATGCAAAAGTTTCTCTCTCATTCTCTTTGATTAAGTCAATTCCCTCGAACCAAACTCAAGTAATCCTTTTTCTTTTCTTAATTAAGTTTGAAGACAGATTTTTTTTGGTTTTCTAGATTTTAGATCCACTTCTTAGAGACTGTTAGTGAGAGCTTGTACTATTAATAGAATACAAGTCCTTCAAGTTGCAATACACTTTACTATTAACCTTCAAGTGTTATCTATTACATTTTTCTTGGTGGTTTTATTAGTTCTAATGAGAAAAGATGAGAAAGAGAGACTATGGATTAACCATCATGAAAAAGGTACCGCATCACAATTGTTTCACTCGGGTCATATTTATCCATACCATTTTGTTTACAAATTTGGATGTCATATGTCCATACAAATGCATAACACAAGTAAACAACATCAATGTAACCGAACTTTTGAAATCAATATTGTTTATTACCATTGGACCGGAGTAAAGGTAGGTTAAGAGATGAAGGGGGAAATCATGTGTAATATACTTGTTAGTTAGAGTATTAAGGGTGTGTTTGGATTGATTTTTGAGGTGTTTAATTTTTAAAATAATTCATTTTAATATAAATTGAGATGTTTGACATTTGTCTAAAATAAATTTTGAAAAAATGAGATTATGAAATAAATCATTTTATAGAAAATACATTCAACTAGATTTTAGAATAAATGCTTATTTGATGTTTAACGAGAAATTCCATCCAAATATGTCTTTTTCTCTTTCTATTTTTTCTATTCCCTTTTACTATCTATTTTTCACTCCTCGTTTTTTTTTCTTTTTCTAAATACTTTGAATATTTTTTCAATGTGTGTTCATATATATTTAAATATGTTTCTCTTTCATCCAAATCTACTTCGACTTAACATAACATATATGAAAGAAATTATGAGGAAGTCAATGAAGAACGTGATCATTCGGTTCATTAAATGAAAATGAATTAAGAACGTTATTTATCTTATTTATATTTTGTTGTTGGAAATCAATTAATTTTTTTATATAGTTATGTATTTACATTTCAAAATATTTGTGCTTTTAAAATTAAATTGTCCAAAATAATAATAATAACAACAAAATTAATATTTAGTTTCGAGTATTTAGAAATTAATAATTTCAAGATAGCGTGCGATTAATTTTAAAACATATTTTTGAAAAAAAGATTTAAAATGTGTATATTTTTCTATGAAATTAATTCATAATGTTTAATAGCATTTTATGGTAATTTAACCTATGTATAAAATATTATTAATATATGGCAAACTAAATACATTGCATATAAACATTTATAAATAGACCAAACCAAATATGTAAGTATTTAAATTTTAAATCCATTTTACAAAATAAATCTTTTAAAAAATGTATTCTTAAGAAAACATTTTTTTCAAAAGCAATCCAAACGGACCCTAAAATTAACTTTAGAATATGGTATAAATTTAGAAAGCACGCCTATGGAAAAACGTAACCTTATTTATCGAGTTTCTTCATGAGCTTAGTCAACTGACATCTGTATGTTCCTGTGGACAAGAGGTTTCGGATTCAAATCCCCACTCCAACATTTATTACAATACATTTGCAAAAAAAAAACGTAACCTTATTCATCGAATTTCTTCATCTTCTTCATTGTGTTGCTTCATGGAAGTTCTTATTCATTACAACTTATAATCAACCTGTTTTTTCTTCATCGGCAATCAAAGGTACGGACGTGTCTTCTTTAGCATTCTTCTTCTTTTCTTTTTCTGCATTTTCATCTTAAGTCCGCCAACTTTTCTTCTTCTTTTTCCTTTTTGGTTTTTAATTTATTTACAAAATCATTGGTGGACGTTCTTCTTCTTCTTCTTCACTGCATCGATATCTCCCCTCTTCTCTTTTTTCTGCTTCTTTCTTCTTCTACCACTTCTTTTTCTTCTTCACAATTAAAACAAAAAACAAAACAAAATTGAAAATGTGAGGAGTGATCTATCACTGTCTACCTATCACTCCTCTGTTTAGTTCTTCTTCTTGTATCACTGATTGGTGATTGGAATTTGGCTTGTGATAGACAATGAAAATTTTTTCCTCTGTTTAGTCCTTTTTCTCCGTCTGATGTTCTTCTTAATTTCATTGGAATTTGTTTGATTGAAAGTCAAATCCCATAGATTCTTATAAAATTCTATCACACACTATCAAAACAGGTTTACACAGACTAGAAAAATGACATTACCACTTTTCATGACTTTTTTTTAGTCATGTAATCCACCGTCAAATGGTCAAAATAAGTGTAGATGACTTTTCAAGCTAAGATCGTAATTAAAATTTTAGAATTTCTATGAAACCTAATGTTAATCAACATTATAGATTTATTGACACATAAATAAGTATTGTTTTTAGGATAAAATGTTAACTTTTTATGTCAATCAAGCATTTAACTCCACGTTGAAAACATGCCACAAAAAATAATATAGTGATCACGTATTTACACATGTCAATAATCTAATTTTAATGGCAGATATTAATTTTAATGGTAGCCAGTGATATAGTTTTGGTTTGTGTTTATGTATAATGTGCTTTTTATATTCTCTCTACTTTTTCTTTGCCTATGAATGATAGATAGAGATAAACTTTCGTTACAATTTGTCAATAACATAACTCCATCTATTTATTATATATTGATAAACAATGATAGACTTCTATATCTGTCAATTTATGATACATATTTTTTGTTAATTGATTTTCTCTACAATTTCTTTTATCTTTTGTTGTACAGTGGTTAATCTTCCTATAGTTGTTTTTTTTTCCCTTTGTGGATAGCAGAATCATTACAATTATTATAAGAAGTATAAAATTGGTGGATTTTTTACTATCTGGGTTGAGAGGATATTGTGTCAACGACATCAAAAGCTCAAGAAAGCTTCATGGTAAGAATTCTTTGTTATTTTTTCTTTTGAAATACACAATTATTGATTGGATGAGTGATAAAAATCATAGATCACTATCATTGTCTATCAACGATGGTTCAATCATTATTTACTCATTTGACAATCATTGACTCAAGTCAATTGGTGTAAAATCATTGACTCACACTCAACTTTATTCACCAAATCCATTAAAAAAAATAACAGTGATGAAGATCAATTATCCAAATTAAGGGAAAAAAATGAAAATGAGAAATATATTTGAATGAACCCAAAAAACATTACAAAAAAAAATTAAAGCCCTTTGCATTCATAATTATCCTCCTTTATTAAACATTATGACAATTAACTTTTTTGTCCATATAAAATGAACTAAAACCAAAAAGGTTTAAACCATTAACAAAAGAAAAACTAAGATAAAAAATGAAGTTTTTAACCAACTTGTGCTTTATGGTATTATTGTTTGGTTTGAGATCAAATATCATTACTACATGTTTTGCAGAATCCAATATTCAACGTCCAGAATCCAATTGGGTAGTGACAATTTACAATTTGCAAACAAACTCTACTCTACAGGCACACTGCAAATCAAAAGATGATGATTTGGGTGACCATATTATCAACATTAAAGGTCAATACGGTTGGGGATTCAAAGAAAACTTTTGGCAAACAACATTGTTTTGGTGCAATTTTAGTAGTTTAAATGGGCATGCTTCATTTGAGGTTTTTTGGCCAGAGAAAGAGGAGTGGCTTGAATCAAGATGTAAATCTGGAATTTGCAAATGGGTAGCTACTGATGAAGGGTTTTCCTTTGAAAATATTCCTAAAAATACGATGGAATTTTTGCATCCTTGGGAAAAATAAGTAAAATAGCAAAATAAAATCTGCATCACCCCTCTCTCATACTTTTTCTACACTGGAAGACTGACTGTTTACACATGTAATGATAATCAATATATAATAATAGAGTTGAAATTTTGAGTTTTTAATTTTGAGACCAAATAAAGATATTGTGTATTATTGTTAGTATAATGGAAGTGGGAAGGTGGTTTTTGGTCGTAGAAATATGTGTATGAATCGTTAAATGTGGATTCAACTGAGAGGGTTACTAGAAAACCTATACGTAAACGAAGTTGCATGTGATTAGGCACTAATGATGGACTAAAATTTGTCTTCTCAATCATATCTTAATCTGGTAAGTGTTGTTGAATCCATATTTGTATGGTCTTTTTTATGTACTTTCTTGCTAATTGGGGGTATGTTTTCCTCTTTTTGGTAGATTAAGAAACTTGAGCGTGTTTGATAATTGACGTTCATATTTTCTGTTTCTGTTTCTATTTCTCATTTTTTTAAGAAACATACTTGTTTGATAACTATTTTCTTTTTTGTTTTCAAATTTTAAAGGACATTTCTAAAATTTGGGTCAAGTTTGAGGAACTTTTGAAAGTAGTTTAATTACTGAAGGTAAAAAGTTCAATAATTAGATTTATATATTATTTCAATTTATATCGATATATTGGTATATAGGTATATATATATATATATGTTGAAATTTATGTCCTAAAACCCGTAGCTTCTAATTTGAAATCATATTTTATTCAATAAAATGATTATTAAAGTCTTATTAGTGAAAATGAATATTATAATCTTGGATTGCATCTAATAAACTAAGGTCTCAAGGCTAACTTAAGTAGACTTGAACTTTATGAAAAAACATAAACATGGATCAAGTTCGAGTACATGGCTTAAATAATCTATATATAGTATATGAATAAGGTTGGCTACCTTATTCTTAGGGACACTTTAGATGTAGTCTGCTTTGTAGTTAGTATAAATGATGTGATTCTCAATCGTTCATGTAGACAAATGAAAGTGAGAAAATCCTATGTAAAAAATTTATACAAGACTAGTACTATATGAAATAGTTTATTTTACGCCATAACATCATTTACTACATAAAACCGATTATTTCATTTATTAATGATTAAGTAAATTGACAGGAGAAAAGACTATATGTTAAAAATGTTTAGTAAGATCATTTAAATCAAGCAATAATATGTTTGGAATGATACAAGAAAATGAATGAAAGTTGGTATTAGAATAAGAGTACGTACATGGCTGGCAAAATTTTACCTTATCAAAAAATAATTTGTAAAACCCTTATTTACTAATATGGTAATATATCAGCAAGTCCGGTTATTGGGTTATAGAACCCAAGGGAAGGGAATGGAAGAATGGAAGAATGGAAGAATGGAAGAATCAATCTTCAGTTCACTTAATTGCTAGAAACATTGAAGAAAGCATTAAATGAAATTGCAATTGAATTAAACCAAGAGAGAAGGAAAGACAATATAATTTGTATTAGTTTTCAATTCAAAGTGAAAGAATGTGTAAAGACTCACTCATATGATTAAAGAAAGGTAAGAGAGTTTGGAAATTTAGGGATTTCTTTACATATGGAAAAATAAATGAAAATAGCAAAGCAAATATTGATCAAGATTCAAGCAAGGATTGAGAAGATTTAAATGCTCTTGATCCATTTAATTTTGAGAATTAGGTTGCTTAATCAACAAAATTAAAGCCTCTTTACATATTAAGAATCAAAAAATGCATGGAGAAATTGCTTCAATTATGCATTAATTTTTCATTTTAAAAATTTTTAACATAACTTCTATCTATGAATTTTGACCAAATAGTAGATTGCCTAAATCTGATGCCAAGAAATTTATGGTCAGAATTGAAATGAAAGATCAATTAGCAAGATTTCTTTAATTTCACAACAGGAAAGCCACATAACATGCTTATTAATGAGATTATAAATTGCATTAAGAGAATTAATTTGGCCAAAGAAAGAAAATGTAATTGAATACAAAATGCAAAGAAATCAAAGTGAATCAAGCAATCTCAATCAAGATTTGAATTTAAAATAGATCAAAATTATGAAGAAAAATTCAATTCTTTATTTACTGAGATTTGTACATTCCATACAAGGAAAGATTGCTAAAATTGATCAAGAATTAAAATCATGAAAGATTACGTTTAATCAAGAGATCAAAGATACAAATTCTCGAAGAAAGAAAGAAGATTACAGGTAATTCTTGTAAAAATTTTATCCCTCAAAAGAAATTTTCAACCCAATCTCTTACCTCAATTAATTTTTACTCCTTCCTCACATTTCAAGAACAATTCACAATTAATTTTTGATAGAATATGGCATAAAAGAGAGTAAAAATTTAAAATTGATTTGGAGAGTTGTTGAGTAAGAAATTTGGGGACCAAATACAAATGGTCACCGTCACTTATTAAATTAATGATTAAAAAATATAAATAATTAAATTTTAAACTAATTAAAAATTGACATGTGTCTCAAATTAAAATTAAAGACATAAATAGCTCAATTCTACAAATTTTTTCATTATAAGTATCGAATCAACTTAGTTGTTTTAGTTCAATTAAATATTAGAGCTTTAAACTATTGTAACCTAAATAGAAATGTTTTATTACAAGTTTGATCGAATGTTGACAAATTTTTCATAAATGTCCTAACGAGCTTCAATTTTACATAAATGTTTAGAGTCCAAAAAACCAAACTACTCATTATTAATAATAATATATTAAAAAAATAATTTTAAATAAAGAAAGTGAATCATCACAAACAATTAAGATTTGCATTTATTAGATATCCTATATAAATATGACATGTGATTAATTCTATTATTGCAATATCATAATTAAAATTACCCTTAATTATTTTCGTACAAGGGTATATAATTATCTATTTAAGTTGGAAACAGTTTCGGTCATGATAAGATTTTTATAAATTAAGTTACAATATATGAAAATCAATCCAAAATGGATGTAATATAATAATTAAGCATATATCATAAATTATTAAATTACATGATATATATAAAAAATAATACAAAACGAAAGGAAAGGACATGACTTATATACTTGACTAGTTGTATATCAGAATTCTTCGATATACTATTATCCACAATTTGAGAAGCAAATTAATAGTATGAAAAGATATGTACTCATACAAAATGGATGTAATATAATTATATCATTCTACATTATTATTTAAAATATATACAGGTATATGCCGATCTATTTTAATATATGAAAAAAATGCACAACATATGGAAATTACAAGGCATGTATATTTCATTCACTGTAAATTTTTTTAATCGAAAAGTTTCACCGACATACTAAAATTCACAATTCCATAAACATAATTAATAATATGAAACAAATATGCACTCATCACAAAACTCGAAGTTAGATGAACAAAATAAGAAGGAATGGACAAACAGTGAGTAAATTAGAAGAATTTTTTTACTAAAATCACCCAAGAAAATATAGTTTGGGAGAAATTTTGAATATGATTTTATCATAATTAAATTAATTATATACCATATGTACGTAACAAATCTAATAAATTGAAAATCTTAAAATTAAATAAAAATAAATACATTAATTAATTAATAGATTAAATAGATAATTTTAATATAAATATAATATTTACGGTAATAGATTATATATACTTTCAAAAAATATATAATATTTAAACTTAATGTAAAAGACAAATCCATCAATAAAAATTGGAAAATCTTATCAATGAAAATAGATGAAAATTTAAAATATTTGTGTAAAATCAAAACCAAATTAGGTGTTTCTCTAGTCTTTTTCTAAGAAGCTTAAAAATTTTATATTATATTTAGTTTAGGATAATTTACATAAATCTAACCAAATCTCAAAATATTTACGGTTCTAATAAAATAAAAAACTCATAAAATTGACAATTTTTTTTAAATATTCTAGGTTTGTCTTTGCCGCTTTTGAATTTTGCGCAGCTCCGATTTCTTCCTTCTTCCTTTCCATCTTTTTCATAGTAGCGATCATCAGTGATGTTCTCCTTCTTTCTTTTCTTTTTTTTACAATTTTTCTTTTATATTCTTTGTTCTATAATTTATTATTATACTTCTATTATTATTATCTTTGCTTTCAATCATTGATCACCAATCTTATATTTTTTTACCAATGTGTCGTGAACAAAGATGAACTACATGATCGTTTACCATAGAGCTTTTCAAAATCATTGTTTATCATGAACTGCACGATCATTTATTATGACTCTTCAAAACCATCATGTATCATAAACTACTTCATCATGTATAATGAACTACATAATCGTATATCATAAACTATACACAATCGTTTATCATCATCTACATGATCGTTTACTAGGGCTTTTTCAAAACCATTGTGATAAGGCAATTCTGATCCTTAATTCAAAGATTCAAGCTATTAACGTAGCAAGGAACTTTGAAATAAGAAACTAACACCTCCTTATACTAATTTAGATCAATCAAGAGAAAATTAGGATTAGATTACCTCTTAAATCAAATATCTAGAAGCAAGATTTTAAAATCTTGTTCTAAATTGAGTCGTTGTACAATCAAGGTTAGATTGAATGGCTGGCATGCATTCTATCACAAAATTGCAAATTAATGAAAAACTCTCAAAATGAGATTTCAAATTGCAATCATCAAAAGTTTTTTTTTTTTTTTTTACATATGAAAGGATAAAGGCATTATATAGCCTTATCAAGATACTTGTACATGAAGAATGAATGATTGGTTAATCTTTGATGCCTTCAATCTTGTAATTGGTCCATATGGAACATCATACCCTTATTTGCAAATAGAAAAGTTTTAAGAAATGAATTTGATAAACTACCCTTCTTAGAAGTTGAAGATAAGAGGTTGATCTAGAAGTTTGTTGAAGGGCACAAAGTGAAATTAGGTCATTTGCAAGGGAAAAAATGAAAGATAAGAATGTAGTTTTAAAGTCACAAATTTGAAAGTCATCAACAACTTATGATATGAAGGTGAAAAGACATTCAAATGATCATACAATTGACTTGAGGAATGGAAGAAACATGAAAAGAGTTAATATAATAACTCAATTATGCAAAATTTGATGACAAGCTCGAGATAAAGCAAACAGTTTTTTTTGAATAATTGCAAGAACACTTTCTTTTTTTACATTTCTTCTCAACCTTCTTTTTTTTACTTTTCCTCACAACTTTGTCTTTTGTTTTTCAAAATATAAAACGTAATAACAGTAAGACAAAGATACGAAGAATGATTGATGAAAAGAGGATGAAGCTAAAAATTAGATTTAAAAATTTGCAAGAAAGAAACATAGAATCAATCCTAGAGTAGGCCACAAAGATGCAACGTACTCTCTAATACCAAATGATAAGGCACCCTTGGTCAATGGATCTAAGAACCATGTTAAACAACAAGACTCAAATAATATAACTCGAACAGCCGCAAAATCAATTTGATTTCAACCCCTAAGATAGACTAGGATATAGATTGCTTAGATGATCTAAGAAACCAAGGTTCGAGACAAAGTTAAAAACTCTCATCAACCCTCGATCTTCAAAGCACTCCACAAGCAAGACAGATCAATCCTCACTTAAATGCTCCAAATATTCGTGTGTTCTATCACAAGAACACATAAAAAAAAATTCTACATTTTAGAATTTTCATATTTTGAATCACTCCAAATTCTTCTTTTTAAATGTAAAAATTACAACTCTATATACTAATTAAAATATGAAATGAAATGTCACAACATTTAATTTTAGGCTCTTTCAACTATCATAATAAATGAAAGCACATAAATACATAATTCCTTAAACATTTAATATTATGACTTTTGGGTTGCCAAAATAACTCTTCAACTTTCAAACATTGCATCTTTTCAACTTCTTCGTTTGATTCAGTTTTGATAATTTCTTGATCCATATCTTTTTTTTTTATCATGAACTATGTGATCGTGTATCATTTTCTACATGATATGATCGTTTAGAAGAAGAATTACACAAATGTGTGTGGTTGATGTTGATACTACTTAAATGATCGTGTATCATTTCCTACACAATTGTGTATCATGCTTGTTTAGAAGAAGAATTATGTGTGCGTATGATCAATTAATCGTGTGTTGATTGAGACATTTTTTTGTATTTTCCATTGTGGGCTTGTGATCTTTATCCATTTTCAAAATTGTTCTATATAGTGTAGATATTTTGCGAGCTTGTTATATTTTTTAAAAAACACTCTAATTTTAATAATATATTTGTGTGTGTATATATATAAAAAACCACTTAAATATATATATATATATAAGAAAACTGACCCCGATTGATTAATAAGAAAAACCAACTTTCATCCGTCAATTTGGTCGATTTCGATTGTTCGAATAAGTTTTTCGGGTGTCCATACTCCCTCTTAAATTAAAGGACAATCTCTCACGAACAGAATTTCATAATACATTCAGGATTAAGATTAAGTTGCCTAGATCATCCTATTAAAATAAAAATTTAATTAGCCAATGAAGTTGAATCTAGTGGTTACCATTTTGTGGTTTAGTCTTGTGAAAATTCATTACATAGGATACCTCTACTCATATGACACTTATACAAGTGTGTTGGATCATTGTGTTTGTATCAAATACAAATTGGATCATATCCATAGTGTTAATAGGATAAGACATTTGGTCTTATATTTGTAAGAAAAATTAGATAATATCCATAGATTCTTTAAGTTGTATCTTGAACATTGAACTCTCATTGCTCCACATACAGTTTATGATTCATAAGGCAGTTTAAGATGTTAGTTTATTGGATCTAGATTATTAAGATAAAACCAATAAAATAATTAAAAATATTTATTGAAATTACAATAATAATCATTTATTAATAACAGTCACAAATTACATTTACTATGTATGAGTTTTAGGACATAAAACCTAAGAATCTTCTTCCCTATACTCATTTAAGATTGACAAGTTGTTCAAATAAGAGATAATAAGTACATTCCAACCCACATTTGTGAGTCAATGTTGTTAATGTTGAGAGTTGAGATATTGCTAGTTTTGAAAAGCAACCATTGGTGCCAACTGTGGAGTAAGATGACCTCGATAATGGTAGTGATTGTGAACGAGTGTGCATAGAGGTGCGAAAAATATTGTATTAATTTGAAAGTCCATTCATATTGTAGGTAAACATATATTCATTATCATTTACTACTAAACACACATTTGCAAGTTTATCTTTGATTTCTTTGATCCTCTTCGCGTATAAATCAACAGATTCATTGTTTGCCTTATTTGTAATCGATTGGAGATTTTTTTTTAGATTAAAAATATCTGATTGCAAATTTGAGGTTTCACGTGTAGACCAGACTTTCTTTGGTGAAGTAGAACCAACAACGTAGGATATGGTTTTTGTGGACATGATAGCATTGATGAAAGGTGATAAGAGCTTCATATTTACCGATTCAATCACCATATAAAGGATTTGACACTGTTGTCGATTGATGAACTCGATTGTGTAGAGGTAAAAGAAATTGAAATAGATTTTGTTGAAGTCAAACTTGTGCCATCAACAAATCCATATAGCTTGTGTGCTCTCAAGAATTGGAATTTTCAAGAAACATGGTTTCTAAATTGAGTATGATGGATATGAGGTTACATATATTTGCGAGGAGGAAGATGAAAGATTGAACAATTTCGTTTGTTAAAGAAGACTTAACGAAAGGCAGTGATGGAGAGGAAGGATAGAGGAGGTCTTTGATACCATGTGATATTATTAGCAAATTGTGAAAAGAGAGTCTTTCATTTTCTCATTAATATATATATGTACAATAATAGAATATGTGTATTTTTATAATAACAGAATTAGTAACAAAATCAATTATCAAAACCGATACTTAACCAAGAGGATGTCCTTGGAGACTCACATTAACCTTCTTCAAGCTACATGAGGACCCTCTCCTAGACTCTCCATTAATGAGCATTAAGTTTTAGGGCATATCACCATCTAACCCATTAATTAGTTGAAGCTTATGATCTAAGTTAGCTAGAGATCAATTGCTTCTAATCAATTTCACATCTTAGGCTTAGCTCTTGCCTCTAGGTGTGATTACCTCTTTAATGATTACAAATTAGATGAAGATAATCTAAGACCATCAACCTACTACCGTGAAAGAGTTGTCAAATCAATCTTTCAATCAACAAAAGATAGATGGAAGGATGAACATTAAGATAAACATTCATACTTATAAAAATTCACAATATGATAGAACCCAAAGAAATGTCATAATTAAAGAAGAAGAAGAATATGCGGATGAAAATCATGAAAAATCTTCTTCTTCTTCTTCTTCTTCTTAAAAGTATTATAATTATAATAGAAAAGGAAGGGTATAAAATTAGTAAAGGATCCAATTAAACTATAATATATATGGATGGCTTTATTATATTTAAAGTAGAAAAAACAATGTAAATTATTCCTTGGATTTGATCAAATAAAAAAAAAAATTATAAAACAATCTTAAATGATTGTGGGCCTTTTCAATATTATTATTATTATGATATTGCTTTTCCTTCTTTTTGACTGAACTTTATAGTTTCTCATGGAATATTGAATATGAACTCATTCCAATATTACATTAATTAAATGGGTAGATTCTAATTTATACATTCTACAAGCACCAGACTGCAAAATAAAATGGGTTCAGTATTATTTTCTTTTTCTTTTTTTGTGATAATAAAAAAATTTCATTTAAAAAATAACCCACCATTATTCAAATACTTTGGATTTCATTCATTCTTGTTCATATACATATAAAATGTTCCATTTAGTCTCTTAGTATTACCAAATTTTATTTCACTCATTTTATTTTTAATAAATTTTATATTTACTCCGTTAAAATTAATTTTATCATAATTTATTAAATAATAATAATAATAATTTTCATGCAAAGAGATAATAAGACATGTTATTTTGGAGAAAGAAACTAATTAATAATAACAATTACGATATCACGTTTCCAAGAATTTGACATTAACATATTCTTAAAAAAACGATATATGAAATATAAAAACAAGCAATGAAATTTATCTATTATGAATAAAATAAATAATATACATTTTGACGTGTTTAAAAACATAAAATATCAATACTTCTGTGACATTCCGATAAAACTTAAAAAGGTTAAAATGTGATGTTTTAACGTGTAGGGTTAAATTTTAGCTTTCACGCTTTTAATAAATCTTAATCAAATAAAATCTTTTTATCTATAAATTGTAAAAATAAATTAATCATTTATATTTTTTTTAAGCACGAAAACATCCTAATAACTTTTTCAAATTAAATTGAAGATTTTCTACCAATATGAGATTGAAATTAGAGTGCTAAAAATATAGGGACTAATATTGAAGCAAACTTGAAACTTAGTCTATCAAAAAAACATAAATCTCAAAACATTAAATCTATGATTCTTTGGAAAGTTAAAATAAAAAACTAAAAATATGGGGATCAAATTATAAATATAGAATAGAAATAGAGGGACTAAAATGTTATTTGAAGAAAGTTGCTTTCACACAATTATCCTCAATGAACAAAGAACAGCACGCCGACAGAGCACTGTTTTCAAAATACAAATACAAATCGCTACAATAGACAAAAGCGAGAGAGAAAGGGGACAGAATGTTTCATTGAGAGTACAAATGGGTACAATTCCGCTGCTCAAATTTGAATCACAAACCTTTTATTCCTCTATTCCCTTCAGCTTTTCACACATCTTTAAACCCAAAACCTCTGTTTTTTGCTAAGGGATTTCTCGCAATCAGTGCGATGGAGGTTGGGAAGAGGCTTGAGGAGGAAGCAGGGCCGTCGTCCGCCGGAAAAGTTGATGAGTTCCGTCATGAAAAGGAGAGTGAGGAATCAGAGGTTGATGATAAAGATGGGTTCACTCCAGGGCCTCTGCTTTCACTCAAGGAACAGCTTGAGAAGGACAAGGTATCTTTCTCTACCTTTCTCCCTTTTCTAAATCTCCATTTTTTTAGTCGGAGCTTTTGGACTAAAGGGTTTGTTTCGGTTTTCATGATTTTGTTAGTTATTGTTTACTGAGTTATGTTTTTGAGATGTGGGTATGACAGATTAATATAGTAATGAAGTTTGGTTTAGAAACTGCTTCTCAACAAACAAACTGTGTATTGTTCGTCTTTGAAATGGGATAATATTGATTGGTTTTTGAGATTTTGTTAGTGCAGAATATGCAGGAAAGCATATTGTTAATGTTTATTATTGCCAAGTGTTCAATGGTTTGATCTATGTTGTAAGGTTGATATCTATACTCACTTTAATATTTGGACTTTTCTTTTTCAGAAAAAAAAAAAGAAAAAAAAAAAAAACTTCTGTGCATTATTCTCATGCCCCATCCACTAATACTTAATGCCTGGGGAGGCTTTGTCGACTCAAGGCTAGTTCAGAGTTCTAAGTTTAGTTTACAACTTAAGGAATGGGAGTCTTAGTTTGGATCCTTTTATTTGGGATTTATTTTTTGTATTCTACCAGCTACTTGTATTCTTCACTTGTTTTCGGCAAAAGCTTGAATTTTCATAAAAAGAAAAGGGTAAATTGCAAACCACCCTATTGGGTGGTAGTTGCAATCACATCCTCGAGCTTTCAATTCATTTGAACTTATCAAATGTTAAATTTTGACTCTCAAAGTTACAATCGTAGTTGAAATTGGACTTCCAAATGATAAAAATTGAACGCTCGAATAAGTTTTTATCATTCAAGGGTCTAAATTCCACCATTATTATAAGTTTAAGGATCTAATTTTAACACATATAAAAGTTCAATTGCTCTAGTTTTAGCATGGAAAGAACACCATATTCTGCAGGTAGTTTTGCCCATTGTCCCAAAAAGAAACTTGGGCCTTGAAGTTGAACCTTGAACCCTGGAGGTACCTTGGAGCGAAATGCGTTGTATAGGTGGCCTATATCAGGGCAGGGGAGGTTAGGCTAAGTGCCCAAGTTTTTGGTGGGTATTAGTAGGAGTAAGGTAGGAATCATTTTGTCAATTAAACAGTGTTCTTGTGGAGAGATTGTCAATCCTCTCGAAGTGGCTAGGTGTTTGGATGAACTTTGAATAGTAAGGAAAGTATCCTCACATCATCCCTCCCCACAAGTGTGACTCTAAACCCTATATTTATGTGTCTTTGTGGGGTAGGAACTTCAGAAATCAATCACTGGGAACAACTTAGAAATAATTGACTTTTGTAGGGTCTTAAAATTCTGTTTTAAAGTTCGATTGTGCCTTTACAGGATGATGAAAGCCTAAGAAGGTGGAAAGAAAAGTTGCTTGGGTGCTTAGAAAGTGATCTGAGCGGTAATTCTCCAATTTGATAATTAGTAACTTTGTTGCATTTGTATTTGAGTTAACATTTTGCCTTTTTCTGGTACTAGAACAAAGGGAACCTGAAGTCAAGTTTCATTCCATTGGAATTATCTCTGATGAATTTGGAGAAGTCAATACTCCATTGCCTGTAAATGAAAATGAAAGTGGTCGTGTTCTTTTTACCCTTCAAGAAGGATCTCGGTACCAACTTAGGTTGACGTTTACAGTTACGCATAACATCGTCTCTGGCCTGTCCTACTCAAACAAAGTCTGGAGAGGAGGATTGATAGGTACATAAGATATTAATGTCCTACTGCTCTGAAAGAACGCATTAAAATGTTATCTTAACTAACCTTTTTGAAGAGCCATTCAACATCATTCCATACAGATTGATTCTAATAATTGTTATTTTCCATTTTTGGCAGTGTTAGTTTTCTTTTGTATTGATTCCAATAATTGTTGTGTGTAGTTCTGTTTTTCTTATGATACAAGGAAAATAAGCTCATTTAGTGGTTGGTGAATAACTAAGTCTCCTTTTGATAACCATTGAGTTGATAAACATTGATTCCATATGTGAATTTCTTTGTTTTCAAAATCGAACTCAAACTTTTGGAGACATTTGTTACTGTGAGCCAATGATCTTCTTTGAGGCACAATATTATTTGATTTCTTTTTCCTTTATAAGTGTATGAATATTATTTACTGTCACCATTTTTTCCTCTCATTTTTTGAGTTTACTTATTACATGTGATCACCATTTATTTTGTTGCCATCATCATTTATTTATTGTGTTCATAACTTATTGTGCTTGTGTTTTTCCCATCAATATTAGTCGATCAAACTCAAGGAATGTTAGGTACTTTTGCTCCTCAACGTGAACCGTATGTCGAAACCTTGGAGGAGGAAACCACTCCTTCTGGTATACTTGCGAGGGGTATTTACTCTGCAAAGCTTAAGGTATGCACAAACAAATACATGTTGTTGATTATACGGTTGGACCAATTTTAAGTTTCAAATTTAAGTCTAGAATGTGAAATGCTTATCTCTTAAGACATGTTTTGGTCTAAGGAATAGGAATCGTCAACTTCACTCTTTGTAGTTGTCTGGCCCAAGGATTTCTCGAACCCTCTTTTTCGACTACAATTAAAAATTATTAGTTTCATTGCCTATTTACCCCCTAGTTCCACAACTGAACAACTCCCAGAAAGCAACTTTAACTCTTTGCTCTAAACACTCCCTCAAGTATTTACTAATAGTCCATATCGTAGTAGTACTTACTTTTGTTTGAAAGTTGAAATTGCATCGACAAACATTTTATGCATGAAAACTGAGTCACCCTAGTGATAGTGAAAGGAAAGAGAGTCAACCTTGGACACAACTCATAAATTAATATAATACATGAGAAAGGAGGACAGATTTAAACTATGA
This sequence comes from Cucumis sativus, assembly GCF_000004075.3. Taxonomy (NCBI): domain Eukaryota; kingdom Viridiplantae; phylum Streptophyta; class Magnoliopsida; order Cucurbitales; family Cucurbitaceae; genus Cucumis; species Cucumis sativus. The sequence continues at coordinate 24,654,236 of NC_026657.2, forward strand.
TACACCATCATTTCAATTTATCAAAATGACGTAGCATCCATAAAATTGTCACAAATTCTCCAAAGAAAAGAATATATATCTAAAATGCCATACTTGGGAGATGCATAATCTATCAGTATATGACAGTTCATCTGAAATGGTGTTCAATCATAGGATGGTGGGTATTTAATAAAATTTTTTGATTAGGCAAACTAACCCTTTAAAAAATTCATTAGTTTTAAGCTGTGCCAAGACCTGTTTGAAGCTTTACTTGAATGTCATCCCGTAACTTGGAAGGTTTTTTTGTGTCCTTAAATGGAGTTCATCTCTCAAGTTATGCAACAATTGCTCTTAAATTCTAGTAGAGTAGGGGTTCTTTTAGTCACTAAGGCATATTAATATAAAATATTGTATCTATTGGTCTTTTCTGCTACAAATTTTGCTTTGCTATGTTTTTGAACTACAAGCTGCTGAATATAACATCATTTTAGAGTCTGATGGATGAATTGCCCTTTGTTTGTTTGTTGGTTTATTGCAGTTCGAAGATGATGACAAACGGTGTTACATGGAACTCCCGTATTCCTTTGAGATCAAAAAGAGCAGTTAGCTGAGTCAACATCGAGTTGATGCATATTTATTGCCACCTTGCTAGGACTATTCTGCCTTTTTCCTCCATTGTGTTTCCTCTCATGAACTCTGATAATCTCTCCTACTTGATCCACAGTTGAAATGTGCAATTGGTTTATGGTTTTCCATATTAATTTTGGCACCAACTCCGAAAACCGGAAACCAAATTTTGAAACTTGAAAGCTAAGAAATTGTGTTGAAGATGGAAATGTAAAACTTTTATAGCCAGCTATGAGCATCTCTTTACATACAAGACCATTGACAAAGCATGCAACCATTAGCAAAACCATCCCATCAAAATTTTGGGCATTATTTTCATTGCCATACAAGCAACCGAGCGCTAATTACATAAAATTGGAATGAAGCCCACATAACATTTACCTGTCTTACAATGAATCTCTAGAAATTATCGCTATCCTCAAGAATTCTACGAGCAGTTTCTCCAACTCCAGAGAGTAACAAAGCTCCCATTATAGCTGGAATTTGCCAAAAAATATGAGTAATGGATGAAACCTGCATGTGATGGGAAACAACAGCTGGAGAAATTAGAGTTTCACGAGGTCAAGAACCTAGAGGACGAATAGCAAAAAGGATTTATCTTTAACCCAGTAAATACTAGTGCTGAATTTTTCCATCTTTCTATCTAGTTGTAAAAGTACTGGTAAACTATTCTTTGACCTAGTAATTTATATGAATCTTATTGTTTATCCTACAAAGCCAGAAACGTTCCTTTGGGACGCGTACAATCAAGAATTAATCAACGTAAGTAATCAGTTAAACTATACATTATTACATTTAGTCTCAGAAACTACAAGATTTTGCCGGTCAAAACTACAGGTGTTTAATAAATCTTAAGGCTTGTATCATTATCATTTGGTTTTTAAAAATGGATTCTTTTCTTATACTTTCTTAATTATACTTTTTTTTGTAAACATTTGAATCTAAACCAAAACTGAAAAAACTAAAACTAAAACAAGTTTTTCAAAAAGCATCTTTTATAGTTTACAAAACTTCGACTTCAATTTTGAAAATATTGGTAAAATATACCTAATAATAAATCAGAGAGAAAATAGTGTTTATCAACTTAATTTTTAAAAATAAAAAATTATATAATTATCAAAGGAGCCTAAATAATTAAATTTTCGTGAAATAAATACCTAAAATTCAATATGTATGTTTCTTTCAACATCACACCAAGTAATTATTTATGCTTAACCGGACCTTACACTTCCAGGACCCAAAAGAATCGCCAGATGAGATTTATACCTTTCAATCTACAAATAATGTGAGAGCATATCTGTTGAGTTATTCTTTATCCTACAGCTCTGTCCAAGGTGAACGTCCCCAAAAACATATCTGCATGGCCATAGATGATCTTTAAATAAAAGACGGAAAAAAAAAAGGTAAACTACGTGTTGATAAAAAAATTACAACCAATCATAAATTATCACGTTATTAATTTAAATTGATGATTAATAAATTTGAGACCAGCTATAAATTTGCATGTATCCTCAAATTAAGTTCAAAGATATAAAATTGACAGAACAAAGAATCCCACCTGTCGCTGATCATCATGTCTTAATTTAATACGAAAACACATGTAAAATTATAATTGGGGTAAAATTTATCAATAATTAATTTAAAATAATAACATGACATTTCGGAGATGGCTGAAATTTCTGGAGTCTCACCTGTATTCACAGTACTCAGGCCAGGCACACCGAGCTTTTCCATAGTCCCAGTAACAATCCTCGTGCCTCAACGGACCGCGCTTAACTGTGAAGGGTTGTTACCAGTTTCACAAAGACCAAGAAAATGGGAGAAAATAAAAAAGAAATTAATGCCGTTCACCTTTGGTAACGAAGCTTGACTTGGCATTGGGATGGATATCATGCAACATCTGGAGCCACAATTCTCGCATTAGAACAGGGGATCTCACGATGTTTCTGTGATTAACTATACGAAGATAGTTTCAATAAGAAAAACATTTTAATGATGTGAAATAATTCTGCGTGTAATGTAATTTTGAATTGAATGCAAAATGTAAGAGCTAAAAAGTTTTTCTTGACTTTCTTGGTATCCTCTCTTATCTTCTCTCTCTAAAAGCAGAAAAATAACTTGTCTTCATTTAGAGAGATTTTTAAGAGGAAGTGGCTGCAGTCCTGAAAAGTATAAACCTTTTCTCAAGGTTTCCCCAATCAAAATAGATAAAATCTCAAGTTTTTGCTTCCACAATGACCAACCCTTTTTACATTGACCTTGTAAGCCACAATTTGTATTTCATCCAAGTATCAAATGAAATAATGTAAACTTCAAGACCATCCTTCAGTTCATGAAAGTTGAGTGCCACATACCTTTATCAAGCTCCCATACAGCAGTTCTTTTTCCTGGAATACTTTCTGAATCTTCATAGTAAGTTATATACTTGCCCCTCTGTGACCTAGTCATGTTGGGAATAATATCTTCTCCATAGTTATGCTCTACATTCATATCAATCTGTACATCTGACCCATCATGTTCTACCTACATAGTGTAAAAACAAGCAAATTAGATCTGACTATAACAGAAGCCTCTCCAAGAATAAGAATCGGTCAACTCGAAATATACATAAACGTTCAAAATATTAAATAACTAAATTTAGAAGTTAAGGCCCTGCTAATAGCACAAGGATCTTGCAAAGTCCAAGAACAGCGTGTAAGCTTAGGGTGTTTATTGCCTAGATTCACAAGGAGGAAAATAGGAAATTGGAGAACCATTATTTAGGGATTTTTTGCTTTCATGATTGAAGAATACACCCATGAGAAACTACAAAAAAAAATCCAGAACACATTGCTTAGCCCCTCGATGTGTTGCCTATGCGCTAAAGATGAGGAAACTTTGGATCACTTATTCCTACATTGTCCCTTCACAAGAAAAGCTTGGAACACGCTGTTTGGTATTTTCGACTTGGAGTTTTGCCTTCCTAGCAAGATTGATAGATGGATGATTGAAGGTCTTAATATTAGGGGTTACAGCCCTAAAGGAAACATCTTATGGAAATGTGCGTCGCGTTCCCTTTTGTGGAGCATTTGGAAAGAAAGGAATAGCAGAATTTTTGAAGATAGATTTAATTCTTTTGATTCTTTTTGGACTGTGGTTCAACACACAGCCTCTTGGTGGAGTACGAATTACACCAAACACTTTTGTAATTATAGCCTTTCTATGATTTTCAACAATTGGAAGGCCATTATGTCCTAGCTCTTTAGCTTCTTCCGGGGAGGGCCCTCTTGTCCCTCGCCCTTAGGATGTTCTGTTTTGTTATATGAATATACTTGTCTCTTATAAAAAAAAAATGATTGAAGAATACACCTTTGACTTGGAGTCCAGGAATTTGTTCAATTAGTTTGCCTGAGGGTCTTGACTTACGTACATGCCACATGTTTTAAATGATCAATAATGGAATTCCACAAACCATATATAATCCTCAATTTTTTTAGCATAAAAAGTAAATTACAAGAATCCTATTTAACTCATTCCTGACATGTAAGAATTGCCGGCAAGCAGCCTAGCCAGGTCACTAGATCAGATTATGGAAACATGTCCAATATAACGTAATCTTACTCTATTCAGGTTTCTTATGGAGAAAAATAGTTGGATTATCATAATTTCAAGCCTTTGTAATACGAATTACCTTTGGTACAACTTTCAAGTCCTGCACAATTAACATATTATATTCTTTTCTGTTCATGGAAATTAGAAATCCCATTTTCATGAGAAGCTAAAATCTAAATAATAAATGAACGTTAATACCTGAGGAGCCCTTGTTATGTTAACTTTTGGTCCGAGCCAGCTTTTGCACCAAGAGAGGGAATGGTATGGTACCTGAGAACAGAGAATTCTTTGTACGTCAACGCTGAAGAGCCACTTTCTGAAATTTCAGCCACCAAAATGGGAGACTGCACTACTGAAGAAGCAAAATGTTTGTCATTTGCCAACTTACTGTCTCATCCCCACTGGCAATACCAGGATCTCCATCTACCAGATTCCCTGATCTATAAAAACTATAAGTTCAGAGATGAAAATATGGGTTCCTTCAACAAAATAAGGACCATAAGACTAAAACTTACAGCCATTCACAAGAAAATGAAAACATTTGTTGTTTACAACCATTAATTAAGACTAAAAGAAGCACCAAGTAGGAGTAATAACGAACCATGAAAAGAAGAAATTTACATAATTCATGATTTGCCTGATAGAAGGATACAAATGAGTAGGCAGTCTTTAAGATTATAAGTGAGTATATATAACGATTGGACTTTTATCTTCACGTCAAAGCTTAAAATCTGAGATGAATTGCGATTCCCTTTTGTGCTTAAATGTTGCTAAGGATTTTGGCAATTAACTCTTGTTAGAAATAAGGGGTCTTGATGCAAAGCATGGAGTTTTTATGAATAATACCTCAAGATGATTTTATTAATGAATATGGGAGCCTTTTATAGGTTGAAAGCTAAACAAGAATTAGTTATGTGTTAGTTATTTTTTAACTAGCTTTCTTTATAAGTTGGTTATTTTTTAACTAATGTTCTTTTGAACAAGAAACAAGAATAATAAACCTTAACTAAAATCAAGAAATCTAGGAAACAAATAAAGAAACATCGAGAACCTAGGATGTCCTACATCAGGTCTGTTGATAGTTTACAGTCCCAAAGGTATTTTAGTATTTTATTTTACCCTAAGTTTATTTCCTTTTTTGTATCAGAAGTTGCTAGATCCTAAAAAGTTGCCTTCTCTTGCAACTTTCATTGTGCGTAAAAATAATAAAAGAGACTCTCTATCGTGGTTTTTTCTCTCTGTTATAGGGTTTTCCACGTAAACCTAGTGCTCTCTTTTTTGTCGTTTAACATGTTATCAGAGAGTGATGACGAAACTCTTGCCACAATTGGCGAAAACCAACCAGTGTAAAATAACCTTAGTTATGCACCAGTCTCACTTCAGTCAAACTGTCGCCGCCAAAGCCGTCGATTTTTTCATTGCCACTATTGTCCAAGTCATTGTTGATAGTTATCTTCAGTCCTTGCATAGCCATCCAATTCTAGTGCCACCACAACCCTTTGATACCCATGAAACTGAGATTAGTGAGTCGTTCGCCTACCATAGAGGTAAATTACCTATCGCGGCAACAAGCTTCTAGATCTAAATCAACACAAGCTCGAGGTAACTAGTGGCTCTAATAATAGTAACATGTGTGTTGAGGATGATATTTTTATTTGGTTGAGAATGGCAAGACCAATATGTTAGTTCCAGAGTATAACGGAGTTGCAAGAAATGATGAAACTTCAACAAAAACACAAGAGAGTCAAACTCTTCTGGAAAAGGGAAGCAAAAACCCATCACAAATAAGGAATCAAACTGTGAGACCTAAGTCCGGAATAGAATTGGAAAGTAATCATTTTGTAGAGTAGGCATTATGAAAGTTCGTGTCGAAGTTAAGCGATGCGTTGAAGAAGTACAAGCTCAAGCCCTATACACGCGAGAAGAGATAGGCATTTTGGTGTTGTAATGCAAGATGAAATCAGGCAAGGAGAGTTGAGTATTTCGAGGAAATGTCTAATCTTGATTGGACAGTTGATTACGTGTTGGGTTTAGGTTAATCATGGACTGAAAAATTAATAAACCTACACGTGTAAAGTACTAAGTAGGAGCTGGCGAGCTAAGAGAACGAGAAGCTTAAGTATGACTAATCCAGCTAAGGATGAGTATAAATAGGATTGAAAGGGCTGAAAGAAGTGCTGCTATTTTGGAATTGCGAAGAGAAAATACTAAGTGTTGTGCTGCTGAGAAGCCACTAGGCGAGAAGAAGGATTCTTGAAGTTAGGCATTTAGAGGAAGGAAACTAAGTGTTTTTGTGAGTGATTTTCTAAAAGAAAGATTAGTATTTTGAAAACATTCTTTATGAGTCATTATATTGTTATGAAATGTTAAACGCGTGTTGTAATGTTCTTGATGTTTACTGAACAGCTTGTATGTGAAAAGGAAGTTTCTAAACTAAAGTTTCTACGTAATGATTGTATGTATGTATGCAAGTAAACCATTAGCTTTATTCCTATCAATAAGCTAGCTATTATGTGCACATAATGAATAAAGGCAACCATGGGTGCCAGGACCACATGGCGGTAAGAAGCTTACCAATTTGTTGAAAAGGAGCGTATTGAGTTAGCAACCTGAGCAATGAGAAATGATCTGGGAAATTCTCCAAGGAATGCTAATTAAATAAATCTCAGTAGTCTATGTGCGGGAATGGTTCATGTTCTTGGCGAAAATAATAAGTAGAAGCTAATGTGTGATTCATGATTTTAAATAAGGCATTGGGAGCCTGTTTTATGAAAATGAATTTACTTATTGTATTGCATTCCCCAAAAGGTTTTCTAAAACCTCACACTAAGTATTTGACTTATGGTTTAAGTTTCCCTTCCCTAAGTATCAGAACGTTGAGGTCAAGTTGAAAAGGGTAAGGCGAGCTGCCACGCGTTGAGGAGTTAGCAAGACGTTTTAAGTGTGAAGCTACACTAGGCGTTAGAAGCCTTATTTTATAGTTTTTGTATTTAAAAAAGCATGTATATTGTACTTGAACGCATGTTGTTAAAGCTAATAAAAGAAGTTTGTTTGTTATCTTGCTTTGTATGGTTTCTTATTGCCTAGTAGTTTAAGTACCTAAGTTTGAGTTAAGTTAAAAGATAAAGGTTTTAAGTTCAGTTTAAACTAGGAGTTAAGTTCAAGTTAAGTGTTAAGATTAAGATTCAAGTTGCATTAAGATTGATTGTTGTGTTAAATCCGCTTACTAGGCGTTCAGTCCGTTATCTCGCAACGAAATACGCGTTGAGTGTCTAGGCGGTCATGCCCCCACATGATCGCAAAGAGTGATCTTGGGGTGGGGCGTGACACAGACAAATCAAGGGATTATGATATCTCTCTTAACGGAAATACACCATTGACCTATTAAAAGAAACATGTATGACTGGATGTAAATCTGCTAACACTCCTATTGAATTCAATGCGAAACTGGAAGTGGTATCAGTATTTAGTGGTAAGTAAAGCTGAAAAGCTCTCCAAGTAAAGGTCTGATGTTTATGAAAACTAACGAGAAATGCATTGAGACCTATACTGACTTTGACTGAGCAAGATCAGTTATTGACAGAAAATCTAACTAGGGGTATTATAGCTTTGTGTGGGGTAACCTAGCTACTTGGAGAAGTAAGAAGCAAAGTGTTATTGCTAGAAACAATGTCGAAGCTGAATACAGCAATGAGTTTGGGAATCTGTGAAGAAATCTGGTTGAAGTTGTCTGATCTTCACCAAGATAGTGTTTTACCTATGAAGTTCTATTGTGATAATAAAGCAGCTGTAAGCATAGCCAATAATCTTGTACAACATGATAGAACGAAAGATGTGAAGATTGACACACTTTATAGAAGAAAAACTAGATAATAGTCATATATGTATTCTATATATTCCATCTTGTCAATAAATTAATGATGTTTTCACCAAAAGGTCACTCATGCCAAGTTTTGACTCATGTGTTAGCAAGTTGGGTGTGATTGACATCTATGCCCCAATTTGAGGAAGAGTGTTGGAAATAAAGGGTTTGTTGATAGTTTATAGCCCCAAGGGTATTTTAGTATTTTACTTTACCCTAAGTTTACTTCCTTTTCTATATAGGGCTTTGCTAGAGCCTTAAAGTTGTCATTCTTTTGTAATTTTCATTGTATAAAAATAATAAACCTAGAATTCTCTTTTCCACCGTTAAACATCCCTTCTTAGTTCTGGCAGGTCAGATATCTACTTAGCAATTCTGCCTGGTTCTTTAGATGTTTGATTACTACTCACCCTTTATTATTGTTTCCAATTAATACAGAAGTTTTTTACTTAAATAAAAACTGAACAAAATAATCTCAAAACTTGAGATCTCAAAGGAGAATACTCGACAGCCATTGCATAAACAGCCAAGATCGCAATAAGCAAGAAGAATTAATCATTCCCTGCAGCTCGGTTCTCATCATTACTAATACAATATGGCCACTAACCTCGAAATGAGAGACCCTTCAATCTCATAGATGACATCGGTAATGATCCAATTATCTGGGTAAGGCTTTCCACTTGGTGCAAAATAGTAACCAACCTGTTTTACCATTGCCAATATATCAAAACTATCATTCACCATAACATTTTAACTTGAAAACTTATAACCTCAAATGACATCAAAGATCAAAGTCGGCTTGGATTAGTTATGAATCTAAGATCCCATTCAACTAGATCAATTGCCTCAATGGTGCCATTGGGAAAAGTAGGGATTTAAGATGGACAAAGCTCCCCCGAGATTGGAGGACGGTGAACTGGGCCCCCAACACTGATTAAAGGAAAACTAGATCAATTGCACAACTTAGAAATGTGGATTCAACAAAAGAAGCATAAGCTCTAGTGAGGTATGTTGTTCAACTACTTCGATTTTGTGGCTCTAGTTTACTTTCATAAAAGTTTATAATTAGGATCAGCATACATATCCGATTGCTATCTGTAATATGACTTGGATTCCATATTATAACTCCACAAAAATAGAGAACTTTGTAAGTGTACTTACAAGTTTTAGGAATGTATCACAAAAAAATGTCACCATAAAAATATTAAAGGAAAGCTAGCATTTGGGGAGTGGAAAGAAATGTTCCATATTGGTCGTACAATATGTATAAGATTAAGGTGCAAAAACTAAAAACGGAAAGTTACTATTATTTTTAAAATAAAATAAAAAATAAAGACCCTCAAGCATAAAGATGACACAGGAAATGAATTTAATCAGACACTGTAACAATACCTCTGTCTTTAGATCTGTTCCATAAATACAAAAAACAGTCTTTATCGGAGGTCTATCCCAAGGTGTCAGTGGATTCAGAACAGGATCGCTATGATATAGCCTGTAGTACCAAAACACAACATGGAAGAAACTAAGAGATCCAAAACATACAATTATTTGAATACACCATATAATCTTTTAAGTTAATAGATAGTGTGTAACCAAATAACATTAAAAAAGAAAAAAAGAAAAAGAAGACCCCTACTATCGTACTAAAAATCCCTGAAAAGAAGGGGGGACTACAATTTGAATTGTTGGCTAAAGAAATGTAACTAGAATCGCAAAACATAAAAGACAATACAACTTAGCCAACTAGATGACTTTCTCGTACTTCATGTTCCTTTTCATTGGACACTTGGTTGTTTCTGTCTATTCCAATTTCCCAAGAAAAATGGCTTCATAGCATTGAATCATAAAATGATTTTTCCCTTTTCCAAAATATTTGACTTTACAATAGCATATATTTTATTACTTCATTCCATGATCCTGCACTCACTTTATCCATTTTTTATCCCCATGATATAATTACAGAATAAACATAGTGTCTATGACTTATAGTTATGACTTAGTACAGGTTGTGGCACAACTTAACCCATGTTTTCCAGGCATAAGTTATAAGACTCCAACAATACATCCACGTTAATACAAGGGTACTGATATATTGCTACTAAAATCACAGAAGGTAAAACAGTCAACAGTCTTCTCTTGGTGTACTTAAAAGACATTTGTGAAACACACTAGACATTGACATTTTCTTTTTCTTTTTCTTTTTCTTTTTTCTTTTTTTGAAAAGGATATGAGACTTTTATTCAATGGAACGAAAAGAGATTAATGCTCAAAATACAATGAAAGTAACAAACAAAATAGGATATCCCAATACAAATATAAAAGTATAAAGTAAGAACCAAATAAAAACATCGTTAACAAAATATTGAAAAGGGAAAATGAAAGGTTCCTAGTTCTCAGTTTCTTTCAAGAAATATCTTAAAATATGTGAAGTATATAAATCTGATATAGTAACCCTAGGAACATAATATTAAACGGTCTATTGCATTAACAATAAGAACCTCTATAACTATTGGCAAAATACGTTTTATTAGAATTGCTAAAACATGTCCACCTGTTTAGCTGATATGAAAGTCTCTTGCCATCTGGATCATAATCCTCAATCGCTTTGAAAAAAGTTCCATCAGATGTTTCACGGGCAGAGAAAGATAGCTGAGTAGGAAGTCCACACTCCATGTTTGTTAAGTTTTCATGTGTAACTTCTGAAAGTGATGGATATGCATCATATCCAGCTGAGTCTCCAGGTAATTTAACACACAATGAGAAAATCAGCAATAATACTATAATAGCATTATGCAGTCTCACATGGGATGGAATCAGTCACAAATCTTACCATGCACTAAAGGAACTTCTATATTGGCTATGTATGTTGGCCACCCTGAGTAGTTTGAATGGGGTTCCTGCTCACTACAGTGATAGGAGTGATGAACTCCACCATTCCCCTTGGAGAAATGCTTCCAATATACATCATCTCCCCTACAATACTTAGAAAATGGCATCATCCACAATGAAGAACCAAATGAATTGCACATCACCCTCGCTGTCCCCTGATACCTCACCAAATTAAAACTGGTATTAGGTTAAACCAAAAACGTAGAGAAGTGATTTATTCCAATTGTAATTAACTGCAGACATTTCTTTTGAGACAATTAACATTCCACTTAATGTCCTAAGGTGTAAAAACCTAAAAAGGTATCTCCTCATCTTGAAGAGAAGTTGCTTCGAAATGCCACAAAATCTTTTTGCAGGTTTTATTTTTAGAAGAAAAAAAAATTGAATTAGTTGGTGGACATCAATAAGAAGGACCAAAGAAATGCCGAAGAAGTTGGCATTAATGAGTATTGAAAGTAGAGACGAAGAACAAACACAAGTTTTATGAGAAAACCCTAGTTCTGGGACAGTGCAAATCTTTCTTATTATTTTCTTATAAAACTAATAATACAGGGAGCATTAATTTATATGCAATAGAAGCCTGATTAAAATAATGAAAGATAATTAGGGCAACATAAAAGACTAAAAAACCTTTGGGCTTTCAACCTACAACAAGTCCACTAATTCTAACACCCCCCTCCCTCAAGTTGGGTCGTAAATGTCAAAAAGACACAACTTGCTAACACAAAACTCGAAGCTCTGTCTGATAAACCCTTTCATGAGAATATTAGCAATTTGTTAGCTTGAAGGTATGTATGGAATGCAGATGTTACCACTGTCCAATTTCTCTTTGATAAAGTGTCTATCAATCTCCACATGTTTAGTTCTGTCATGTTGGGCCAAGTTATTGGCAATGTTGATAGCCACCTTATTATCACAGAAAAATTTCATAGGCACCTTATAGTCCTGGCGAAGTTCAGATAACTCCTTTTGGAGCCAAATTTCTTCACAAATTCCCAAACTCATGGCCTTGTACTCATCTTCAGCACTGCTCTTGGAAACAACCCATTAATTCTTACTTCTCCAAGTAACGAGATTGCCCCACACAAAAGTACAATTTCCCTTAATCTCAATCCCTTACCAGGAGCTGCTTTTAAATACCTCAAAATTTTGTTTAGGGTGAGATGTCAAGCTAGTGTGAGATAAATAAATCAGTTTTCCCACCAAGCGCTGATATTTCTCTCTGTCAAGCGGAACTTTGTACTTGTATCCTTGAATTTTGCATTGAACTCAATATGTGTATCAACAGGACACCATCCTAACGTACCTGTCTCATTTAACAAATCAAGGTGTATTTTCTCTAGGATACAAAGATGCCCTCTCTAGATCTGGCAATTTCCATCCCAAGAAAGTATTTCGAATTCCCCAAGCCTTTGATTTCAAACTCATTCCCCATCTTCTTTTTTAGTTGGAGGATTTCATTAGTGTCATCTCCAAATAAAATAATATCATCAACATAGACTGTCAAAACTGTTATTTTCCCAGACTTAGGGACTTTTGTGAACAAATTGTGATCAAAGTGCCTTGAGTACTCTTGAGACTCGACAAAGGTGGTAAATCTGTCAAACCAAGCTCTTGGTGACTATTTCAATCCATACAAGGACTTCCGAAGTTTGCAAACATGATGGTCAAACTGGGTTTAGAATCCTGGTGGAGGACTCATATACACTTCCTCTTCTAAATCCTCATTTAGGAACCCGTCTTTAACATCAATTTAATATAGGCCAATCTTTATCCACAGCAACAGACAGCAAGAACCTAACAGTGTTTAAATTTGCAACGAAGAGAAAGTCATAAAGTAGTCAACCCCATAAGTCTAGGTGAATCCTTTTGCAACTAACCTGGCCTTCTGTCTGTCAAGAGTACCATATGCTTTGTATTTGATAGTAAACACTTATTTTCATCCCACAGTCTTGTGTCCCTTATGGAGAGTGCAGAGCTCCCAAGTCTTGTTCTTTTTCACGGCTCTCATTTCTTCCATGACTGCAGTTTTCCACTTTGGGCATTCAAAGGCAACATGAATATTCTTAGGTATTTTCGTAGAGTCAAGACTGGTTGTAAAGGCTTTAAACTGAGGAGATTGGTTCTTATAAGAAACATAGTTAACAATAGAGTGCTTTGTGCAGGACCTTGTACCCTTCCTTAATGCAATAGGCAAATTAAGAGACGGATCATACTTAATGATATTTTCTTAAGGATCCTCCCTAGTTTCATTCTCAGTTTGCACTAACCTCATTCCCATAATCACTGCCCTTTCCATCTGAAATGACCTCAGTATCAACACTACCCTGTTCACTTATATTTTTAGGAATAGTTATCTCGAACTTGTCACTTTCACTCATTTTACTATCAACGTGTGAGTCAATAGAATCAATTATACCTTGATCTCATAAAGGTTCATAATCTTGGACCGGAGTCGGCTGAATAGTAGGAGACCCAACTTCCTTTCTAAGATTTTGATGGAACACCCGATTTCCCAATATAAAGTACTGTGAAAGAAATACTTACTATATTGATAAGGAGTAAAAGCTACAATATGATAAACGAATTGGCTAAGGTACCAGTTCGTAGAAAACTACTCTCCCTCTCTGTTATTCTTCTCTCAAGAATACACAGAAAATATTCTCACCAAAAACATACTTATCCCTCTACGCTCCCTTGCTCTATTTATTTTACTCTCCCACTCACTGTGGTCCCTCCTCTTCCTTTTCCCTTCAAACCGTTTCTTTCATGGTGGTCCCTCTTGGGTTGTTACATTCTCCACTATTTTCTTGTCCTTCTATTCCTTCAGATCCTTCCTTCTGCTATATTGGTGTATTGTAGGAGGTCTAACATTGCATTCCCGGTCCAATTTCACCTTGTCCTCAAGGTGGAAATCAGGGAACGATTGTTGAAAATCGTCATAGTTCTCCCACGTTGCTTCATGCCTTGGCAGTCCCTTCCAGCTCATTAGAACGTCCCAATCTCCTTTCGCATTCATTTGATACCCAAAGACTTCGTCTGGTATTGCTAGCCACTCCTGATTTTCAATCAAAAAGGATACAAATTCTTCTTTGTTAGCGCTTTCCTCGAAAGCTTTCTTCAACTGTGAAATGTGGAAGACCGGATGAATTGTTGCTGCCGCAGGTAACTCCAGCCTATATGCCACTGGTCCAATTTTCTCCAGTATTTGATAGGGTCCAAAATATTTAGGGGATAGCTTTTCGTTCCTCCTCTAACGCATGGTGACTTGTCTGTAAGGACGGATTTTCAAGAACACCATGTCCCCTTTTTCGAATTCCACGTGTCTTCTTTTCATGTCAGCGTAGCTCTTCATCTTGTTCTGTGCTATACGCAAATGTTTTTTAACACTCCCAACACTATATCTCTTTCTTTAAGCTGCTCATCCAATGTGGAAATGGAGGTCCCACGATCGCCATAATATATCAAGGCTGGTGGAGCACGTCCATATACTGCTTGAAAGGGAGATACTCCTAAAGAACGCTAATATGTGGTATTATACCAATATTCAGCCCAAGGAATCCACTTCATCCATTGCTTTGGTCTTTCTCCACAAAAGCATCTTAAGTAAATCTCCACTGACCTGCTAACCACCTCAGTCTGACCATCTGTTTGAGGATGATATACGGTACTTCGGTTCAATTTTGTGCTTGCCAGACGAAAGTGCTCCTTCCAAAAATTGCTCATGAAGATCTTATCACGGTCAGAAACTATTGACTGTGGAAAGTCGTGCAACCTTACAACTTCTTTCATAAATACCTCCGCTACTGTCTTGGCATCAAACGGATGTTTAAGGCCCAGGAAGTGAGCATACTTGCTGAAACGGTCAACCACCACCAGAATTACCTCATGTCCACTGGACTTGGGCAGCCCTTCGATGAAGTCCATAGATATGTCTTCCCATACGCTACTTGGTATCTCCAACGGAGTTAGTAAACTTGTCGGTGAGAGGGCCAAGGTTTTATTTCGCTGACACGTGGCACATTCTTCACAATACTTCTGTATTTCTGCCTTCATGCCTACCCAAAACAGCTCTCTGGTTAGCCTCTTATACGTCCTTAAGAACCCGGAATGTCCTCCTAATACGGAGTCATGGTATGTGTGCAAAATAGTAGGAATCAGCGCAGACTTCTTTGCAATTACTATTCTTCCCTTGTACTTTAGCAGTCCTTGTTGCCACGTATAATTCTTCACTTCTTCACCTTTCTACAGTCTGTTGATGATTTCCATCAAAAATTCATCCTCCTTCACTTCTTCCATTACGACTGTTAGATCAACCAACGTAGGAGCCGTTAAGTTGTGAAGTTGTGCCACAGGTGTTACTCGAGATAAAGCATCGGCTGCCTTTTTTTCTAGACGGGTTTATACACTACCTCAAATGAATAGCCGAGAAACTTGGCAATCCATCTTTGGTACTGTGGCTGGATCACTCTCTGCTCTAATAAGAACTTGAGAGATTGTTGATCAGTTTTAACAATGAACGTTCGGCCTAAAAGGTATGGCCTCCAACGTTGCACTGCCAGCACGACCGCCATCAACTCTCTTTCGTAGACTGGTCGGGCACGGTCTCTCATAACTAAAGTGTGGCTGTAAAAGGCAATTGGTCTCTTGTTCTGCATCAGGACAGCTCCCACCCTATAACCAGATGCATCAGTC
Source organism: Cucumis sativus (assembly GCF_000004075.3). Classification (NCBI taxonomy): domain Eukaryota; kingdom Viridiplantae; phylum Streptophyta; class Magnoliopsida; order Cucurbitales; family Cucurbitaceae; genus Cucumis; species Cucumis sativus. Next base: position 24,669,879 of record NC_026657.2, read on the forward strand.
TCCAATTCGAACGGTGCCTGAGCTTCCTGATTCCATTTAAAGGATCCCAACTTCAATAACTGTGTTAAGGGAGCTGCAATGGACCCATAATGTTGTACGAAATGACGGTAGTATCCGGTCAACCCCAAAAATCCTCTTACTTTACGTACATTCGTAGGAATCGGCCATTGTTTGATGGATCTGATTTTTTCTGGATCCACTTCCACCCCATTTCCCAAACAATCTATGGCTTCTCAAGACTTCCAATACCAATTCTATGTGCTGACAATGTTCTTCCCATCCTTGACTGTATACTAGAATGTCATCGAAAAAAACCAAGACAAATTTCCGCATGTAGGCTCTAAATATACTATTCATCAGGGACTGAAACGTGGTCGGGGCATTCATGAGTCCAAACGGCATTACTAGGAATTCATAATGTCTTTCATGAGTCCTAAAGGTTATTTTTTCTATTTCTTGATTACACATTCTAATTTGGTGATAACCAGCCTTTAGATCGATTTTAGAAAATAGGTTCGCTCCATTTAATTCATCAAACAATTCTTCAACCACAGGAATTGGAAACTTATCTGGAATGGTGACATTGTTGAGTGCTCTGTAATCCACGCAAAACCTCCAACTCCCATCTTTTTTCTTTACTAATAAGACTGGGCTTGAGTAGGGGCTGGTACTTGGGCGAATAATATCGGATGAGAGCATTTCATCCATTAGTTTCTCCATCTCTTCTTTCTGTTTGTAGGCATACCTATAAAGTCTGACGTTGATTGGGTCGGTGCCTCCCTTGATGTGTATGTGATGTTTAATATCCCTCTCCGGTGGTAATTTTTTGGGCCATTCAAACATGTCCTCGTACTGCTTTAACACTACCTGCACCTTGTCTGGAATGCTGATGAGCCCATCCTCTGCTCTTGGCTCGTATTCCATGATTCTTGTTTCTAGTGCTCGACATTCAACCAAATATCCCAGATCCGAATCAGTCCAAGACTTGGTCAAATTCTTCAAGCTAACTTGTGTCTTGGTTAGGCTAGGGTCCCCTTTTATTATCACTTTCCTATTATCATGAGAGAATGACATGGTCAAGTTCTTCCAGTCCATCTCTGTTACTCCTAGTGAATATAGCCATTGCATCCCCAGTATTACGTCCACTTCTCCTAGTTCCAACGGTAGAAAGTCTGCGGTGACGATCCAACCATTGAGACTGAGTTTCACCTGTTCGCAAACGCCTTTTCCTTTGATCGTTGTTCCGAACCCCAAGATGACCCCATAATTGGAGGTGTCCTTGGTCGGAAGTTGCAAGGTTGTGACCAATCTTTCCGATATAAAGTTGTGTGTGGCGCCGCAATCGACTAACACGACAACTTCTTTGTCTTGGGTCAGCCCCCTTATCTTCATAGTCCCGAGGTTCGTCAACCCAACCACCAAGTTGATGCAAAGTTCTATTACTCCTTCGATGTTCCCTTATACTTCCATGGCATTCAACTCCCCTTGATCATACTCGTCTTCCTCGAATATTTCCTCTTCTATGTTATCAGATCTTACCACAAACATTCGTAGATCCTTTGCCTTGCATTTATGTCCTGAGTAATATTTTTCGTCACACTTGAAATAGAGTCCCTTTTCTCTCTTGGCTTGAAACTCTGCGTCAGATAACCTCTTAGACAGCCCTTCTTTCTTGACTTCTACTGCAGGCGCCCCTCTGATTGTGATCGTTCTAATCGGAAAAATAGTATTCCTCTTATTTACTTGGTCATTTGCAACTGTATTTGTTTTGGCGTTAGTATGGGGGTAGTTTGGGGATTTCGATCCTGAGTAACCAGGAAGATTTGCTTCCCTCCTCACGATTTCCTGGTGCTCTACCATCTGCGCACATTTCATCATCTCATCCAATCTAACGGGTCGACATAACTCCACCTCCACCTTAATCCACGGTTACAATCCTCCCATAAACGTCTCCTCCACAATCTTCTCCTGAATATCTGCTAATGGCGCCATCCACTTATCGAAAAGATTTCGATACTCTTTTACGCTCAAATCTTGTTGTATACGTAAAAAGCAGCCATACAGAGACCCTTCACACATAAACCGAAAACGTAACAGTAGTCGTTTCTTCAGGTTTAACCAATCGATAAACTTATCTCTCTCTTCTTGGGCTCGATACCAATTCAGAGTCGGTCCTTCGAAGCTAATCGTGGCTACAATGAGCCTTTCCGAATCAGTTAACTTATGTATTTGAAAATACATGTCAGCTTGAAACAACCACGAGTCGGGATCGTCACCGTTAAACACTGGCATTTCCACTCTTTTGAACTTGCTCCGATCATTGTTCTCTCCTTCGTCGTCTACTTTCTTCTCTGACGTATCGTTTCTGGTCTCCTTGCTCCCCGAGCTCTCTCCTTCCACCGATTTCATCGTTGAGGTTGTTTGCACCGGTGACTCACTCCCCTTACCATTTGCTAGCAGTCGTTCCTTTGCCACCGTCTCCATGAATATCATTACCAACTGGTAAGTTTTTTCTACTTGAGCCTGCAGGCCTTCCATGTTTTGCAAAATCGTCGTGAGTTTCTCCTCTATCACCGGTATTTTACTAAGCTCTTGTTCGTGCGCTTCCATCCTTTCCTCGATTCTTGTCTGTACCATGATTGTTCTTCTTTCCAGATCGTCGTGCTCTGATACCAAAATGATGGAACACCTGATTTCCCAATATAAAGTACTGTGAAAGAAATACTTACACTATATTGATAAGGAGTAAAAGCTACAATATGATAAACGAGTTGGCTAAGGTACCAGTTCGTAGAACACTACCCTCCCTCTCTGCTATTCTTCCCTCAAGAATACACAGAAAATATTCTCATCAAAAACATACCCAACCCATCCCTCTACTCTCCCCTGCTCTATTTATTTTACTCTCTCACTCAATGTGGTCCCCCCTCTTCCTTTTCCCTTCAAACCGTTTCTTTCATGGTGGTCCCTCTTGGGTTGTTACATTCTCCACTATTTTCTTGTCCTTCTTTTCCTTCAGATCCTTCCTTATGCTATATTGGTGTATTATAGGAGGTCTAACAAATTTCTCCTATAATAGGTTTTCCAAGAAACTTGGTTCATAGGTAGGACCATGTTGTGAGGATCTAGGCTAGGTAGGGTAACAAAAGTAGGACTAGTAAACTCTAAAGGAAATCATCCAGTTACTCTTCACTCTCACTCTTCCTATAAAGTAGGCCAACAGGAAAAAAAGGACAATCCTAAAGAAAGGTGTCATCCATGGAGACAAAGTACTTACAAGAAGACAATGAAAGCATTTATAGTCTCATTGGTGCGAAGGGTAACCAACGAAAATACATGTTTGGGCCCGAGAGGTAAACTTAGTTGGGTTATGAACATAGGTTGTGGCACCCGAATACCGGAAAAGGAACATAAAAAATGAGGTGTAGAGGAATATGACTCTTTCAGACACTCTAATGGAGTCTGGAGATGTAGGACATGGAAGGCATCCAGTTTATGAAATGGGTTGCAGTGAGAACAGCATCGCCTTACAGATAGAAAGGAAGGGAAACAGACAACATAAGAGAATGGCTACTTCCAAAAGGAGATGGTTTTTGCGCTCGGCTACGCCATTTTGTTGGGGGGGTAGGCATAGGAATTTTTGTGGAAATTTCCTTTGGAGGACAAAAACTCATTGAGGGTGTGGTTTTGGAACTCACGAGCATTGTCACTCTGTAAAATAGCAATCTTGCATTGAACCGCGTTTCTATGATGTGATAGAAGTTCTTGAAGAAGGAGGTGACCTCAGATTTGTCGGAGACGAGAAAGACCCAAGTAAGACAGGTATGATCATCAACAAAGGTTATAAACCACCGTTTTCCAGATGACGTAGTTAGGATAGTCCCCAGACACACTATGAACAAGTGTGGAAGGGTGGGTTGGTTTCTATAGTTGAGAAGGAAAAGAAACCCAATGATGCTTAGCCCGAATATACACGTCACAAGACAAGGTAAAGACATCAAGTTTAGAGAAAAGATAAGAAAATAAATGTTTCATATATTGAAAATTAGGGTGACCAAAACGAAAATGTCACAGCATATAATATTATTCAGAAGTAGTAAAATATGAAGATAAAAGACTAGTCCTAGAAATGTTACTATAGGAGGCACCGTCATCAAGGAGGTAGAGTCCCCTACTATATCGGGCAGTGTCAATCATCCTCATCGAGTTCAAGCTCTAAAAAGAAACAAAATCAGGTCAACTTTGCAATTTAACTCATGAGTAAAATCTTACTTATAGCTAGCAGATTATAAAAAATTTTGGGCACATGCAAAACATTATGTAGGGAGCCCTACAAAGGGAGAAATCTTCCCATTCCCAACAATGGGAGACAAGGAGTCATCTACAATATTGATTGTTTTGTTACCAATACATGGAATATAGGACACAAAATGTTTAGTGGAACCAATCAAATGATCTATGGCACCAGAGTCTAGAATCCAAGGGTTCTTTCCCATCAACACTAATAAGACCGAAGGACTGAGGTATACCAAATTGGACAATGGCACCTAGAGTATACTCGGGACTGGGATTGGTCTGGTTTCCATATGGATCAAATGGTTGAGAAGATCTAGCAGACTCACTCACATAAGCCCGCCTTGTGTTACATTTGTCGTTGGAAGAGCACTTTTACCTCTTAGGGGACGACCATGTAACTTCCAATATTGATCTTTAGTATGCCATTGTTCATTGCAATGCTCACAAACTGAAACTGGTTTTCCATTGTGCTTGTCACTGCCACTGGTAGAGGACCTCGCATTAAAAGTAGCAGAGTCAATAGCATGAGTCGCCGAAATATTCATAGTACTTGTACGATTCTCTTCAAGGCGGATTTCAGAACAGACCTCCATCAGGGATGGAATCGGTTTTTGGCCCAGTATACGCCCGCAAAGTACATCAAACTTAGGGTTAAGACCAGCAAGAAAGTCATAAATCATGTCATCTCTTCAATTCTAAAGTACTGCACACCATCACTAAGACTGCTCCAGACTAGTTCTCTGCATAGGTCCAATTCCTGCCGAATAAGAGAGTTTGTTAAAAAAAGATGTGACATCCATGGTTCCTTACTTGCACTCATGAACCTGTTTCTGTAGTGTGTACAGACGAGATGCATTTTGACGTTTGGAATATAGTTTCTGGGTTGTGTCCCAAATATCCTTAGCAGTTGCATCGTACAGTAAGGGTTTGCCAATCTATGGCTCCATACTATTGATCAATATGGATCAAAGAAGAAAGTCCTCTTCCTTCCGGTGTCGTTCCTGTGGGCCTCCCGATGGAGGACGAGGTATTTTTCTTGTTAGAAAACCAAATTAATGTCGTCATTTAAGGACCATTTTCACTTTCGGAGACCATGAGAAATAGTTATTGTCGTTCAACTTTTCCCCTGATAAATATCATATAGACTCTGTAACTGTATTAGACACATAAAAAGAGGATAAAGTGGGGAACGAGGTCCCGAATTCTCAGAATACATCGGTAAAGGTGATGACCAGGAGTGTTGGATGTTGCCCTTAAGGTAGCCTTAATTGTATTTGTTGCAATCCGTTGTCGAAGCTCTTCCAATTGCTAGTGACCTATACCAGAAGAAGAGGAAACTTGAACGTTAGGGTTGTGTCGAAGATTCACCAACCTCAAATGTTGAGTGAATTTGAGGGTTCCTAACCTCGAAATGATGACTAAGATTTGCAACAGAATCAATGGGTGGCAACACATGGAACAACGCGTCGGGACATTATAAGATGCGGGATGAAGACAAGGGAGGTAGAGAAGGATTGGCCGGTGTGATCTAAACTAGATGGGCTGGTCTGGAGGTCTTCGGCAGTGGAACCACTCATTCATGGCAGTGCTGATCCGAGCATCGACGGCGGCAGCGAAGGCAACGTTGATACCGACGATTGTCTCCTCTGTTTGGTTTCCATCAAGAGTTGTGTTGTCTAGGGATTGGTCAATATCATGCTCCGATACCATATCGAAAGTAGAGATGAAGAACAAACACAAATTTGGAAACCCTAGTTCAATGAGAAAAACCACGGTGCAAATCTTTCTTATTATTTTCTTATAAAACTAATGATACAAGGGAGCATTAATTTATAGGCAATAGAAGCCTAAAATAATGAAAGATAATTAGGGCAACATGAAAGATTAAAAACATTTGGGCTTTCAACATACAACAAGTCCACTAATTCTAACAATGAGCAATACCAGCAATACCCAGCAAAAGTTAAATGTAAAATAGAAATAGGAGAAGTGATGAACTTACAAGTGCAGAAATACAAGCTTTTCATAGATAGTCCTTTATTATTTCCACCTATTTACAAAATTTTATTACAAAATGGAGAAAACCAAATAAATCAAGGAACTTTTGAGGTCTAACACAGTTTGACCAAGTGATATCTGCAATTTTATGGTATCCCAATCCCAATGTACAATTCATTCACCTCGAGTCAAAATGGGGGAATTTAAGACATTACATTCCACAAACCTGGTCCTCATAGAGTAGTTCATAAACTGATTGTTCTAAAAAAATTTAGCATCATAGTATCCAACTCTCGTAGTCAATGCAATGACAAGAGCAAACAGGATAGGAGAGCAGGTCAAGCAAATAAAAAAAGCTAAATTATCAAAAATACCCTTGAACTTTGCCCTATGTTTAAAAAATAGACATTTTCTTTTAAACGTTGCAATATTATTCTTGACAAGTTTGTCTAGTAGCATGAAAAGTAAAGAGCAGCCACCATACAGGATGAGAGAGTTAAAATAAAGGTCTCCATAAGTTGATAATTAAAAAGTAACCTCGGAGATAGGGAGCCCAAATGTTGAACCAGAAAGAGTTGCTTTTATTGTGTCAGGTGCACCAAGAAGAGGAGCTCCTGTTTTCAATAAATAGATATAGAGAAAACAAATTTGGGGCAAGTAATAGTGTGCATGAAATCTAAAAAGTAACTTGAGGTATTAGTTTTTAAATGAAATTATTCATACCGACAGCGAAGTAGGCGTGAATATGTTGATCCAGCCACTGGAAATAGTGTTTTGGAGCAATTTCCAGCTTTAACCATTCCAAAAAGTAGCGAAAGACGTTATTACCCAATGAATGAGCAAACACTATTGAGGGGCCTCCACGAAGTTTTAAGGCTGTCTCAAATGTCAATCTGGAAAGAGAAGAAGAGTATTCAGAAAGAAGCATTAAGCATCTCCAAGCTGGAACAAATTAACTTCTAAGGCTTATAAAAAACAAAAAGAAAACAAAACAAGAAATAAATAAAAATAATAGTAAGTAAATAAATCCTATGACTAGTCATTGAATCTTTAAATTTAACTTAAGATTTTAGATCTCTTTGTGCTTGGTATCTGGGATCAAATCCTTCTTATGTTGTTACATATACCTCGACTCTGCTTCACTGTAATGTTCAAAATGTTATCTAAAGTATTGTGAAAATATCTTTAAATAACCCAAAATGGCAATAATTGAATTTCTCAACATTAAGGAAAGGTTGATCAGAAGGTGACATGAAAGTAAAAATGCAACAGCGGAGAGGTCAATGATAATAAAAGCATGTATTATAGATCCATATACATACTTGAGCTTGTGGAAATAAAGGTCCCGCTCCTCAAGCATTGTTGGTGACAATCTCCAATCATAGGGAACAGCAATAATTGCGTTAGCTTCAATACCAAATTCAATACACCATTTGATCCATTCTTTCCATACTGAAGAAAGAGGACCTGCAGTTGATAAATTAGCATTACTTGTCAGTGGATGGAAGTACGCTCCGCAACACATTCTACCACCAGACCATTTATTTTTTCTTTTCAAGAACAAGTGACCATGTTCATTCTATGACTAGTCTAAAGAAAAAACTATCATACTATTTCTTCAATTACCCGTTATATATCCAGGATCAAGTTCAGTGATGGCCGAAAGACCACTATCAGGCCGTGACTTGCACTCAGGGTGATCAGTTTGATTGTATGGATCTAGCAAAATACACTTGAGCCAGCAGTTGACTGCAGAAAGAAGCTGCAAGACAAATGAACATTCAAAAAGATTGAGCAGTGCAACTTGTAATCGAATTTAGTTTAACCATACGACAGGAACAATATTGCTAATGCTAGCGAAAGAGAAAAATCACATGAATTTAGAACATTAACAGACAATAGTGGTGCAGTTTTTAATACGAGTTTCAAAATCTTCTTCTACTTAATTCAACTACACTACAGCAAACATTTAAGTTATCCTTCTAAGTCTCCTATTTAAAGTTGAAACCCAATAATCCAGCTAAACTGAATTATCAATTAATACCCAGAAAAAGAAGGGCGAAAGGCATGGATTTCATAACAATTCCAATCATAAACAAGGTCTCGCTCATTTGAACACATTGAATCCAAAATTACCACAACTACAATATAAAGAAAAAAAAACTACAGCATTAATATGATAATGTTAATCCACTAGTTGATTCAAGACGACAATTGCAATGAAACAGACAAGTAATCTTCACATTTCCAATCATGGACTGACATTAACTTAGGTTTCATTCTTACATGCCAACAAGAGAAGAAGATATAAAGGTAGAGCGATAGAGATACTTTAGTAGTGTCGAGCCAGACGAGGTCGAGAGGATTGAAATCGAGAGGCGAGTATGGACAATCTAGAATGGACCAAGCTCGTAGCTGTGTGGAAGCGAAGCCAGGGATTATGATACCGGATAGTTTAGAGTAGTCGCCGCCGAAATCTCCCCCATCTCCGACGAACTCACTCCCATCTCCGCCCGAACCTTGGAAGAGGAGAAGAAGGATCAGCACTGCGCGAGAAGCTCCTCGGAGCATTTCATTCACCTTCATCATCAAAGATACGACGAAGCTAAGATCAAATTTCCCACCATGATCGACTCTGACCCAGACACCTCAGTTCAACAGCGTCACGTCGCTTCACTTCAAATACGAATGAAAAACGAATTTTGAAAAGGGAAAAAATATAAAACTGAAAGGCGTTGATGATGTCATTATGAAAATATCAAGTAGAATTCTTTTTTTCTTAATATAATTGTGAGAAAATATAATTTTTAAAATAAATATAAAAAATTAAAATTATGTGGACAAATAATCTACTATTTTAAAAATAAAACACAATTGAAAAAATATAATATTAAAATTATATAATATATAATAAATAATAAAATTAGAAAAATCTCAATTTTATCCACTTCCTCCAATTTTTTTGGATTTCGAGTACTTCTTACAACTCTAATGTCATTATTTATAGGCAATAGGATGTGGTGTTACATGGCCCTTAAGAGACCATGTTTGCTTGACATATACACTAGTGTTTGATGTTTAATAAGATACATATGTTGGACACTAAGGGACCGTTTGGAGGAAGGAAATGAAAAGACTATCTTTGTTTGGCCCATGGATTAAGGGGAGGGAAAGGAATACCCTTAATCCCCTTCATTCCTTTCCTTTTCTTATTTATTACCTCACTTTTACCGCTTAATCTTTTCATTTTTCAATATAATCATTTTATTTCCCAATATAATCATTATCTTTCTTCTCCTTCTTCTCTTTCCTCATTTATTTTTTCTTCTTCTTCCTTATTTATTTATTCTTCTCTTTTCCAAACAAATTAACAAATTAATTCACCTCTCTTCTTCTTCTTCATTCTCTCTATGTCAGACGAAATACGAATTAGTCATCTTCTCGTATGTTGCTTATTGTTCTCATGAAGAAAAAATATTAAAAACGAAAGAAAAATAAAAACAACATAATACAATTTTTTATTGTATAAGATTGATTATTCAAATTTAACATACAAAATTTATTTTTTTATTACATTTACGGTACAATTTGAATAAACATATTTTTCATAAATGAAAAAAAAATACAATTTGTTTGTATTATATATTGTGTGTACGATCCAAAAAAAATTTATACAAAATAAATTTAAAAATTAATACATATTTTCTATGTGTTGGGGTTACAGTATAAACATTATTTTAATACAAGTTTTCATTTTTTTGGAAAACAGTACGAACAAAATAAATAAGTTTAGGCAAATGCAAAAAAAAAATAATACAATTTTTGTTTGTATTTGGTTTACAGAAAACATTCCATAAGCATTTTTTACACATTAAAAAAAATGTAATTCAATTTCTTTATCATATGTGGTTGCGGTAGAAAAACAAATATTTGTAATTCAATTTCATTATCATATGTGGTTGCGGTAGAAAAACAAATATTTGTCATAAATTTAAAAAAATAGCATATTTTTTATTGTATTAGATTTACGGATTAAATTGAACACAAATGAAAAATTAAATAATACAATTTCGGTGTGAATTGAATTTACGGGATAAATTTCATAAACATATTTTACACAACAAAAAAAAATTAATACACCTTATTTTGTGCACTTGATTTAATGTTAAAAAAGAAAGAAAAAATTATGGTACAAATGAGAAAAGATACTCTACTTTTGAAAATATATCAGATGTACATTACGAGTAACAAAAATATTTATACAAAATCAACAAAAGAAAATCAATACAATTTTTTTTGTGAACGGTTGGATTACGGTATAACCTAACTAAAAAATGAATTTGAATACAATTCTTGGTTGTAGAGGTTTTATGGTACGAACAATTTACATAAATGCAAAAAATACTATCACATTTTGCATTTTGTATTGGGTTCGCGAAAAAAAAAAAAATAATTTCCAGAAAAAAAAAATTATGTATCTTTTCTCATATTGGGGTTAACGTACAAATAAAAAAAATTACATAAATGAAAAAAAAATACAAATTTTTTTGTCATAATCCTTCCCTCAAATAATCATTCTCCCAAACAAGGATTATAATAATCTCTCGTAATCCTTTCCATTAATCCTTCCCTCAAACAAGGATTATAAATAATCATTCATATTCCTTTCACTTAATTCTTTCCCCAAACAAGGAGTATAATAATTCTTTCCTCCACTTAATTCTCCTTTTTTCTTATTCTTTTTCCCTCTTATTCCTTTCTTTCCCCCAAACGGCCCCTAAGTGTTTAAATATTAAGACATGTGGCTTGATGGGCATCTATATATTGGTTGAGATTTATATCATAAAACTCGTAGATTGTAAATATATTTCATTGATTGTTATTAATAAAATGTTGTTATTATAATAAATGTTTATTTTATTAGTTTTGTCTTAATAACCCAAATTCAATAAACTAACATTCTAAGTTGTTTAATGAGTCTTGAACAGTATGTAGATGGGTCAATGCTCGAGATCAGCTTAAATGGTCTATAGTATAGGAATAAGGTTGGGCACCTTATCCTGGTAACATTATGGATACGGCTCACTTTGTATTTGTTACAGACGCAATGATCTAACGCATTTCTGTAGTTGACATGCGAATGATGGTATCCTATGCAATGAGATTACATAAAACCAAACCGTGAAATAGAAATCACTAGATGTAACTCTTTAACTAGTTAGGTTTCTATTTCATTAAAATGACCTAGGTAACTTAGTTTTAATCTTGAGTGTGTTATAAACTCTTGTTCGCGATGAATTGTCCTTTGATTTTTACGGGTGAGAGTGGTCAAATCGTTGACTCAATAAGCTTATCATTTTGGGGACACTACCAAGTGGGAAGCTGGAAACATAATTACACAAAATAAAATTCATTCATTCCCTACTTCAGGATAAGTAGATGAGTATTTCCTTAAATTGTGTCTCCAAGAATTGAATATAAAGTTCTTACCCTCTCTATGACAAGAGAGATTTTTGTTTATTGGTAGGACCATAAAGAGATTGTTCATTAGAGGAACAGTGATATTTAAAGATTAGAGGTAACATAGGAATAAAACGGCAAATTGACCCAACTGGTGTTACAAACATTCGTGAATGACTAACTTACTATTATTGGTTTGTATCCGTGGATACATAAATATATCTACAGTAAGAAGAGTTCAGTTGTGAGTTTTTAGTAGAGTGTACACAAAGGTAACAAATATTGATTAATGTGGTTAATGAGTTTAGCCAATTAATCTCATATCGTTGTAGTTTCTGATCTGTAGGTCCATTAGGTTCCCTTCCTAGCTCGTAAAGGGTAATGAGATTTATTTATATTGATTGTATAATTTGAAATGTTCAAATTGGAATTAGTATAATGTATACATTATAATATAAAGTTTATCAAACTTTATTATATAAACTTAATTTTGGATATGAGAGAAAATAATTTATGAGAGGAAATATTTGAATGAGTTCAAATATTAATTTAATATAAATTGAATTCATATTAAATTTATATTAAATTTATTAGTTATAAAATAAACTTATATTTGAATATGATTCAAATTTAACGTAAGTTAAATATAAGATATTTAATTTTATTATTAATTAGTTAGAGAATTAATTAATAGTTTAGTTTTTTATTTAATTTTGTTATTAATTAATTAGAGAATTAATTGATAGTTTAGTTTAATATTATTTAATTAAATTTGATTTAATTAAATTAATATAAACTATAAGATATTGGAGAAATATCTATTAAATAAGATTTAAATTAAATATGATTTAATTAATTTTTAACTAATTGATTAATAGTTAATTAATTAGTAAATTTGAAATATCTATTAATTTAATGTTTTTTAAATTAATAAAATCTGACTATTCTCTCCTACTTCCTTTTTTTATTTCAAGAAGGAAAGAGTTATAAATATCTAAAAAAACAGTTTTATTTAACGAATTAATAAAAAAAAAAAATCAATGTTTTTGCTCTCTAGAAAAAAGTTTATCTTAGGTTTTCACAAGTCAATCTTATTCTAGGGAATAGAAAGGTCTTCGACATGTGGTATTCCCAATTTGGTGGTTTGTAGATTAGAGACATTAACAAAAATAAGTTCTCTATATCTTTTAAATTAAAAGCATGTTTAGTTTTTATTTATAATTTTGATTCTAAATTTTTTCAATATATTAGTATTTTATTTTGGGATTTTCAAAATTAATTTGAGGAATGGTTTTGTAAAATATTTTGTTGTCATATGGCTTTTATCCATTCACTATTGTCTAATGCTTATAACATCTCCAAAGTTTTTGGATTTTGACCCTTCTTTTCTTTCTTTTCTTTTATCCTCAACAATGTACAACAAAATACAACATCCATAAAATATCACTATTGTAGGCAAATTGGAAAGTAAGTTGTGGTTGAAAGAGTATGACAAATGATCTTTGGGCACTAGAATGGATACCTAAATTACACCTATTTTGTATTATTTATAACTCTCCATTAGATATCCATTATATATGAAATACGTCTCATTGAAATCTTGCTAGAAATATTCACGGGAAATGACTTTCCACACCCTTAGAAGTCTCACTACCCTTCAGCTTAAGATAGAGAAGAAGAGAGATTGCGTCCCCAAGGACTAAGAAGTAACTCCCTCCAAAGCATGAACGACAGACGCGCCTTCTGCTACCTGCGTCATTTCTTTTCCAAATGGTCTTACTTTTCACCCATCTTTTAACTGAAATAGAGTTCTTTCTTGAGAAGGATCGTGGATATTAGTTATCCCTCAACATTCATAAGAAGAGATAACGACATAAGAAAGATAAAAGCTTGCTCTTTTCAGATAAAAGATTCCAGCCGACCGACCCTTTCCTAGAAAATTTGAAACCTTCATGCTTCCCTGGTTGTGTAGAAAAAAATCTTAGAAAGAAAAAAATGTATATTTCATATAATCAAATACTCTTAAAAAGAATACATTATATTATATTAAACTTATACATATAAGGCAAAATCATTTAAACTCTAATGATCTTGGTATGAGGGGGTTATGGGGCATAAGTGTTGGGTTGGTGAAATAGCTTAATTACATAAGGTGTTCCTTTCATACAAGGGAACAATCGACTCCTTTCTTCAACTAGTAATCATAAAGACATTATCGAGATTGTAAATCGAAAGATGGAAAAAGAAGATCTTGCTGAAGAATTAAAGAAACTTTGACTTTCTAAAGTAAAAAATACTACCAAAATAGGATTTGATCCTTAGATAGGGACTCTAATTCATAGACAAATGGACCACTGCTTAGTCGTCGACAAACTGTTAACATTTCGAATCATAGAGCTTGGGATAATAAAGAATGTTTTCACCAATGTGTGGGGAACAAAGAGATGGTTTCGATACTTGGTTCCTAGCTTTTAGATAACTCATTACTAGCTCTCAAAGTCCCAAATGCAAATGTCAAATTATCTCAACTATCTTTCGAAAATGTTGCACTTTGGATACAATTCATGGATATCCCTCTTGGTTTGCAAAAGAGATTCATGGCCAAAATTTTAGGAAATTCATTTGCGTTATTTCTCAAAGTTGTCTTCAACTAAGATAACTTTTGTTGGGGGAAAGTTTAGAATCAAATTATTGATCAATGTCATTTAGCCATTGAGAAAAGGGATTTGGATCGATCCACGAGGTGATCAAAACAGTACACGGATATATGTATAAGACGGGTGACTCCCCCACTTTTGTTACAATTGTGGAAAAATAGGACAATTGGCAAATGAATGTAGATAACTTCTTCAAAGAGTTTGGAGACAAACTTCACCTTGACGAGATAGTTTCCATCATTTTGTATTCCGACAGGAGAACAAGTATGGGTGTTAGGTGCTGAGAGATTGTTGCCCTTAAACGTGAAGCTCTATAAGCCTTATAAGTGAACACTTCTAGATATACTCTGTTTAGTTAGGCTTAGTCATTTGGATCCCGAAAGGAGATCAAGTGTGACATTTAATGATTTCGAGAGAAACATGTCTTAATCATAAACTAGTTAAGCAAGTTGTATCATATCAGAACTTTCATATAGCTTAATCGCATGATAACACTAGACATTCATTCGCCCTCTTCTTTAACACAAGTTAGTTCACGCTTTTACATCTCAATCACCCTCGTAAAATTATCTTTATAGATTTTTTAGGTGTACACAATAAAGTACAACTTATCTCACATTCTTTTATACTGTATACAATTCTTTTATACCGCCAAATAGATAAGTAGATCCCATAACTAAGCTTTGATATCAATTCCTTGTGTTCGACCCTGGATCATCTAGGAAAACCCATTGTTTCACTTATACTTGGATAAACAATAGAAAAACTTGTACAACAAGGACTTATAAGCATGAGATGAGGACATTGGAAGCATTTTGCATGCAATGATCATGTCCACTCGCATGATGAAGAGTTCTGTGAGAAATATTTTGATTGCAATGATCCTGAATCAATGACACATCATGGAGAACTAAGTATGCACATATAGTACACCATCATAGACAACAACACTATTTCTCAAGTCACATTATCTTTGTTGCTTAAAATTAGAAAAGTGTGCACAACATTGTAGTCTATCTTTTCACTAAGTCCATAATGTCAACCAACTGAGTGTAGAATCGACTCTAGAGCACTCGTTGATTGATAGAAACAAACTTTTATCAGGTAGTGTCCCTCAACAGTTTTGTGTTTCCTTCGAGATTCACCAGTTTTGTGTTTCCTTCGGAATCCACCAGTTTGTGTTACCTTCAGGTTCCACCAGTTTTTGTTCCCTCTATGATCCAACAGATTTCAGGGACACATTTTGTCTAGAGTAGGATGAGTTAACAATACATGATTTACTAGTATAGTGTATTTATAGGATATAAATGCTTAGCATGACCCCCTTAGTAGGGGGTTACTTACTGAGTATGTTTATACTCAACTTTTCGATGCTATGTTTTTCAAGTAAGAGTAAGAGTAAGGACAAACGAAAAATGGCAAGATGGATTCGTAGTCGAGCCATGAGAAGTAGAGTTGGCTTCTGCATATAGGGTTGATGTGTTGTCATGGTTTTTTTTAGAGCAAAGTATCTAGATTTTATTTGATTGTTTTATTTAGATAGGGGTATCTCGAACTTGTTTTATTTTTTTATTGCTTTATAAATTATTTTCTTAAAATTATTCTTTCAAAGTTTTAATCATAAAGAGGCTTTATTGTTTCCCTATTTGAGTTTTATGAAAAATAAGTATTTAAGTAGTTGCATGCACGTAGTAGAGTATTTAGAAATACTTTAAATTTTTTATACTTACAACACACTTCTTTAGGGGAGCCCAAAAGTTGATTCAATTGAGAAGAATTTCTCGTCCTTAGGGGAGCCTAAGGTTCATTATTGAGAAGGGAGTTCTCATATAATTAGGAGGATCCTAAGTCACTCAAGTGAAAGGAGTTCACGAAAAGAAGAATGATAGATAACTTCAAGTGAGAAGGAGTCTCACACGCTTAGGGGAGTCTAAGTTCTAAAGAGAGGGAGTCTCGCATCTAGAGGGAGCCTACATGTTCATTGACCTAACTATATGGTTGTCACTGTAATCTTGAGTATATACCAATAATTACAATGTTGTAATTGCTTGACACAATAATATTAGTAGATTATCTTTTTTGGAAACTTTATTCCCTAAACGTAGATGTTGTATCATTGAAATGGGGTTACCAACTAGTGCGTATTACTATTGTTTCCTTTTCGGTTATTTTTACCATTATCTTTGTACTTGCTATAGCGTGTTGTTTGACAACTTAAAATATGTAAAGAATGCTTTTCAAAATTTCATATAATATTAGAAAATAATAATTACATTCAAATTTCTAACACAAAACGCGTTCATAAATTATATCAATCCTAAAAAAATAAAGTGAAAAAGTTTGTATTTTAGTGGTTTTGTTCTATGGAGTGTAAATAATACGTCAAATAACGTTTTTGTTTCAAATTTTCAAGAGACGAGAAGCAATAATAATTATCGAACATTAGAAAAAACAGGAAGGAGAATGTTATCAACCGGATTCTTAATTGTTGCAACCAGGGTCGTAATTAAATTAATAATTATGAATAGGTATTTTAAAATTTAAAAATATAAATTAAGATTCTCTCCCCTCCTTTATAAAATAAATAAATAGACTAAATTGAAATTGAAATTGAAATTGAAAAGTTTTGAACTTTGTGTTTTGAAAATACTCTCTCTAAAATAAACTTGAGTTTTTTTAAATCGGAAATGTAACTGAAATCTATCAAAAGATCTTTGCCAATATCTTTTATTAAAACTAACCTGCAATTTGAAATATCTCAGAAATCCTGTATTGCTTTCTCTCTGGTTTGGCGAACTCATTCCATACGATACAAATATGATTTGTGTATGAATTGAGAATCATTGAGGGAGATTGATGATTGTATGGCGTAGTGGAAAGAATTTCAATGAAATGAGAACATTAGCATCGTCACGTGGTCGTACTTTCACCCACCTGCTTCAAATACTTCTAATTCTATTATTTCAACACCAAACCCATTTTCCAACTCCCAATCTTTTAACTGACACCCACCATCGGCAGAGGAGAAGCAGAAGCTCAACCACGGCTCCTTCTTCGAGATCAATCCAACTTATGTTTTTATACCTTATTCTCCTTCATCAAAATGTGAATGCCAGCTTTTTTACCCCTTTTTTAACCAAGTTCCAGAGGCTGCAATGGTATGAACTATGAAGAATTGTGGGCACCTCTAACCTGGCTGGACAAAGATGAAGGTGCAGGAAAAGAGAGAGGATGATATTTGCGAGAGGAGAGAGAGTCTTTGTTTTTATTTTTCAATTTTTAAAAAGATTTAATTACAATGATTAATTTAAGAAAATGGGCAACCATTGATGAAGTTTAGTTGCTCAAATTGGGAGTTGAAGATTGTAATGGTAATCGGGAGTGATTTATGCAATTTTCCTTTTCTTTTTTTTTTTAAAAAATCCCTTCTCCATTTGAAATGATCCCTCCAAAATTTCCGGTTGAGAATTGCGTACAAATTCAAATTCTTTGGTTAGCGGTTATTACATTTTTGATATCTCCGCCTTCATTCAGAAACGACAATGCAAATCCGGCGAAAACTTCGACGCCACGAAACAAGAATTACCGAATCCAGCCGCCAGGTTATCGAAGAAATCGAAGCTCTGCAAATGGAGGCGGTAGCCGACGATACAGTAATCAAATTGTGTTTAAACCTTTTCATCTCCTCAGTTCATTCCTCTACGCTAATCAACTCCAATGCATTCAGCCTCCTCGTCTTTTGCGTCTCGTTTCCTTCAAAATGGAGATGCGGAGGACTTCAGACCCACCGATGATCTTGCCTCCGCCGACTCAGACGATGAATCTGAAGTTCGATCTATGACTGCCAAGGTATAATACAAGTCGCCTTCTTCATTTTCTCTCTCTCTGTTCTTTTTTTTTTTTTTTTTTTCCATTTTAGCTGCCTGCTTAATTTAGATGTTATGTGTGTCTCTCGATTTCTATAAGAGACGAGACGCAGTTTTGTTTTTGCGATTAATTGGAAGCAGTAAACGAGTTTAACATCTTTTGTTGTTGAATTAACATTAACAGGGGATTAATCATCTGTGTTCGGAACTCTTGGAGCTGAAGGCTGAATCGAATGGGGATTTTCACAGAATTATTATTTCTAGTTGTCTTTCCTTCTCGAGGTATGATTCAATTTAGCTCAACATGCTTTTTATTTTGTAGTGTTGAAATTGATTTCGTGCTGATCTATGTATTTAGTTCCTGAAGTTAAACTTGATTTTAGGTTGATTTATGTCTAGTGGTAGTAATGATTGGTTGATCCTCTAATTCTGTGTAAGAGGTGTGAACTCTAGAATTTTTTCGGTCAGGTGAAGTGAAGAACTTTGGTGATCTTCTCACAGTACTTTGGTCTTCAGTCTTGAAGGAGTCTTCATCCTGACTATTTGCTTCTGAATTCTCTTGAAATTTTAATATAGAACTCTGAAAACGAAAGAGATATCAATTTCACTCTTGAATTATGATGTATAGTTCCCTTTCCTTCTTGAGGTATGATCAAACTTTAAGCTCAATAGCATTTCCTTCGAGTCTAGTAATCGACAACTTTGAAATTCTACATGCGTGCTTGAAAAAGTGAGAGTGTTCCAAATTTTGGGAGAAATTTAGTATGTAGAGTTGAAGTATTTGATATATGGAGTCGTGCAATCTCTAGCAGCTATTCCCTGATTTTGTATTAGAGGAGCGAAGCCTAGAAGACTAAAAGAATTCTGATCTTCTGGAAGTACTTTGGTATACAAGGAGTGTTCAGTCTTCAAGCTTCAAGAACTCTAATTGTCTGTTTGAGGATTCTGTAGATGCTTTCATATTTCATTTTCTCAAGGATTGATAGACCTAAATTTCTCAAACCTCATGTTCAATCATAGTTTTGGACTCAAATCTCTTAGGGAGATTTTGGCCAAGCATTTTGGGAGTAGAGTTGGAAACTTTACTCCTTTTTCGGCTCTAACAGTTTGTCCACCACTAAAAAAACATTAATTTTATGCTTTATTAACTCATTAATTTTATGCTTTATTATCTCTTTACATTGCAGATTCACAACTCTCCCAAACTTCACAACTAACTCTGCTCCTTTTCTTAAATATGTCATAGACTTGATATTGAATTACTAATGAGCCTTCTTGGACTTATTTGAAGTTAGACTTAGCTATTGTGTGGAGCAATATTTTGGTGAGTGTCACACCTTGATCACACAAATTAGAGTATAGACAATATAGTTAGTTGGAAGTAAGAAAGACCACCACCCGACAAACTAGAATTAAACAATTTATTGGGTACCTAAAGATAGGTGTAGTCTACGTGGATCTAAATATATTTTTATTGGGTAAGAATTTTGGTACAATCAAATGGTACTCATTTTTATGCAGCTCACCTAAATGTCTAATCACAAGTTGTCACATGACAAACTATTATCTTTTTTAAAACTTTTTTTTCACTCTTTCTCGTCGGTGATTGAAGAAATGTATGAAAATATGTAGAGTATGGACTGCACCTAATGATTGCACATATAATCCAGTTTGATGCACACTCAATGGCAAACACTTCATATTATATGAATTCAAGTTTAGTTGAAAAGTTTGAAACATATGTATACTCAAATAAATTTGTGATGGGTCAAGATTTTTGGTCGGACAATACTTTGCAGGGCATTCGAGAGGGTAAAGGAAATGGAACGGGATTTGATGCATCTAAAAAGCACCATCATTACTCACACAAGCCTTGTGAAAGACCTAATGGATGGCATAGATCTTGACATTGAGTCAGATGAGACGGTGGATCCAACTCATCAATCTTCCGAATGCAATAGACTATCTTCATTGATTGAATTGGAGGCTCACATTTATGAGATCTCTAACGCCTTGGACAATCTCATTTATGAAAACAAGATAGATGAAGCTTTAGAAACCATCAAATCAGAGGATGAAAAACTGCAAAGACTGAAGGTTGAAGAAGAAGATTACCTTTTTGACATTGTAATGCTATACGATTGTGTGATTTCTGATAAAAATGCCAAGATCAAGCTGCAATTGGCAAAGCTATCGGAGAACGGCAAAACGCTTCCTGGAGGGGAGGCCGTTCCCACGGCGGACCAACCACCTTCACTCGATTCTCAACTGCCTGAAGAACTTTAGGAATGTAAGTTGAAATTGCGAAGTTATAAATTTGTTACCTTTAAAAAATATTACAATTATATCATAAATTTAATATTTGTAAATAATATTTATTAATTATAACCAGTGGCACTTACCTATCTTTAGAATCTACCATCAGCGGTGAGGATTCCAATTTTTAGAATTTCCACTAATAAGTGTATAATTTACCGAATGATATTTGTGGAAATTCCAAAGAGTTTTTCTATTTCCATAATATCTTATTTACTTATTTACTTTAATATTATATTTTCTCCATATTTGTATTGTCTCTCATTTTTACAGCACGTTCAAAATAATTAATGAGTTACTTTTGTTAAATTGATTTTATGGTGTATTTGGTTTAGTGTTTGATTTTGAAAATAAGTAATTTAATTTTGTTTGATAGTCACCTAAAAAGCTTAACTTTTGAAATACTTAAAAAAAATTTAAATAAAAATCTAATAGCAGTGAGTTTGTTGTAATTTTCTTGTTTCAGTTATTTGAATTCAGTACTATCAATATAATAGAAACACAAGCAGTGTTCTATCACTTGCCTATATGGCAAAATCTAAAAAGAAGAAGATTAAAATAGTTATAAATCATTTGATGGTCACGAAGATATTGACTGGTTGCCTTGTTCATGCATTAATGGAAGGCTTTTGGCATATAAATTTTTGCCACCATTATGCAAGGACACATCAATCACTGTGAATGGCATGAGGAGGATGAATGATATAATATTCAAATTGTTTGATTAAACAAGTTGAATCCATCGATACCATAGTTCCATGTTTAATTTGTTTCAAAATTGAATTTTGGGACCCTTATTCAAGTGCTTCGGTGGGAGCTGTGTTTAAAATCTTATGCAGGTTGAAATGGAATCGATGATGCACAGTTCTATTTGTGCCCTGACTAAACTGCTTCTTGCCCGTGTTCTTATTTAATTGTTTCATTTTGGTATCAAAAGAATGTGGGTGGTCCTAGAACTGGTTTAAGAAATCACCCATCAAACTTTTCTTACTACACCCCTTCCATAAAATTTGTCAATTTTGGAACTGGTTTTAGAATTTGGTTCAGTCACCGTTTGATGTCGTGGGCAGAGGAATGGAGAAGTGCTTGTCCAAGAGGCGGATGGTGCACACGAAGTCGTACCTGTCAGAGTAAAAAAGAAAATGGGAAAAGGTCACTGGTGGAAACTGAGATCTCACATGGCAAGCAGAGAGAGGCCAAGAGAACACAAACATGAAAGAGGGCAACAGAAAAACTAACCAAGATTAACAGTAAAGCAAAGAAATAAACCAAAGATTAAAGAGACTAATAGTCTAGCTTATCATCCCGTTACAAGCTTAATGTTTTGGATCAATTAGTTATTTAAAACATTTTTATCATAGCCCCAACGTGATCACAATGATCATAAATTTTATCACAGTTTATGTTTGGAATTACTATACATATATATTCATCAAACACAATCTTTATAGTTAAGGATGCCAATGTGTTGCCCTAACACAACGACCATCTCCATCGTGGTCTCGTTTTATTAGTTGATAATATTATAGTGCAATACCACTTTTAACAAGTTATCGAATTAGGGATGACATCTCTAGTGTAACCCTAAGGGTTTCAATGACCATAAATTATTCATAAATATAAGCATGATATTCTTAAAAAATAATTTTTATAACTTATTTCGTTAGGAATAATAACGTGTTGTCCTAATAGGACGATAATCTCTATAACTTCGTTCTTATTAGTTTATAATGAAATTTCTCATGAATATAGAGTGAGAAACATGCAATCCTAATCGCATTAGGACTACAATATGTATATATGGTCCTTCCTAACACGATAACTTGTAAAAAAGTTGGTAGTACGTTTTGATGTAATAAAAAGATTATATTTTTCAAATGTCTGTGAGACTGGTCATTATTCGTAGAGACACACATAAGAGGTTCATCGATAAAAAAACATATATTTATTGAATTATCAGTGAAATCAAATTATGTACTCACCATCACGTTCACTTTCTACGGGTTAGACTCTAAATGCATTAGATTGAAAAAAATATATATATTTTTTCTCAATGTTCATGTGTTCTTTCTTTCCTTTCTAAAAGTTCCAAATGTTTTCACATTATCAAACACTTCGTATTATTTATCAAACAAAATTAATTACTTTTACTCCGATTAATTCAATTTAAAACAAAAAAGAAAACAAAAAGATAAAAAGGAGAGAGTAAAATATTATAATTTAAAGATAATAATTATGGATGAACTTTTAAAAATAAAAGTTTTTACAAAACATTTACAATCTATAGCAAATTATATCGCAAATAGTCATTCATATGATATAGTGATATAATCCAAAACTTTATCATAATTTATAAATATTTTAATTTACTTTCCTATTTAAAAAGAATGGTGTTTATTTTAAAAAAATAAAGTCGTTGAACATTGATGAAAAATTTAAAAGACAGAAGAGAGAGGAGATAAAAAGTAAAAAAAAAAAGAGAGTTGAAAAAATAATAATAAAAAGTTTAAAAAGGAATGGAAAGCATTATAGTGAGAGGGTAAGACAAAATATAAGACGTAGGATTAGGAATGTAGTATAGGAGTGAGGAGGTAGTTTAGCCTTGTACGTTGTACCAATACCAACACATGTGAATATGTGATGTGTCCATAAATAAATTGACGCCACCTTCAGCAGCCGCCACAGGCGGGAGTTTTCACAAAACTGAAAAACCTCAATTCAAAGCGCGCATTTCAAACCTCATTTCCTCACTCCCCCGCGCTTTCCCAAATTAATCCTCCCCGTCCACGTGTCCCTCCCTCCTACACTCCTCAATATAAATGAAAAAACAAACCCCCTCCTCCTCCTTCACTCCCTTCTCTCATCACAACCAAAATTCTCATTACTTTCTACTCACAAACCTCTTACTTCCATTTCTCCCTCTACCTTCATTTTCATCGCTCTAAATTCCCATCCTCAACAATGTCGGGTTTCTCAACTACTGCTAACACCACTAGGTTCTTGAACCCTTGGCTTCTTCATTTCCAGAAAATGGGACTTGAACTCAAGTGTCCTCTCTGGTATCTTTATTCATCTACTCTCTTCTTCTTCTTTGATTGTTCGTTGCTGTTATTTTTCATTCTAACGTTTTTATTTCCTTTCTTGTTTTTGTATGAAATTAACAGCTTAAACTTCTTCGATGATCCAATTCTGCTTCCTTGCAATCACCTCTTTTGCAAGTATGTTTTCTGTTTCCTTATTCTTATTTGGTTTTTGGTTTTTTTTTTTTTTCAAGTTGTAGATGCATTATTTTTTGTTTACCTTGTTTCAGGAGTTGCATGCCATTTGCAGCTCAGATTGGATCGGTTTGCCCTCTGTGCAAAGCAGGATTTGTCGACCGAGGTCGAGTTTCCACTACTCTTAGGCTTCTTATAGACTTGTACTGCTTTTGAATGATGGTCTTCATGTATCGATATCTGTTTTACGCTGTCTTGATTTCTTTATGAACTAATGCTCTTTCAAGAGTAGCGAGGTTTTGGATTATCCCTGGTTTCTGATCATCTAAGATTACATTTTTTAGAATATATGATACTTGTTAACTAAAAGAGTATAAAAACATCGTCTTTATTAATGAATATGAGTGGTTGTTCAATTTTGTTTTCTTGAGAATTTGTATGTGTAAAATGTCGTTAGTGATCCTTTTGTCGTATGCTTCATTATGCAGACATGAGGCCTGCTCCTTTCATGGACAAGATGGTGTCAATTTACAGGAGTCTGGATGCGACATTCTCTACAAATATGTCAAAATTAGTCTCAACTGGTATAAATTATTCAACTTTCTCGTTGTGTTGTCTGTGGAAGAAAGAAGAGAACCAAAATTGAAACAAGATAATAACAAATCTGAAGAGAATGTTACAACAAGTGCAAAATAAAATATAAATTTTTAGTTGGTCACAACTTGCGGTACATAAAAATCACAATGCACATATATGGAAATGGACCAACAACTTCTTTATGGCTATGAGCAATTTATTAATTAAGTATGAAGAAGAATCAATCAATTGCAGCTTTTATGTAAAATTTCAACCCACGATCATAGCTTTTACCTTGATGCTTTTTTTTCTCTCTAGATCCCTTAGGTTTGAAGATTGTTATATTTTAAACTGCTCTAAGTGTCTAATTAAAACTACAGTAGATGTTGGGGCAGCTGTGGAGCAATCACGTTTTGGTCAGTCTGTTTCTTATGTTGCCAACAACTGCAAGGAGTTTGAGGGATGCAGCATGCCTGTTGACAGTAAACGTCAACATCTTGGCATTGAGGGTAGAAAAGGTGAACATGGGAGGCATGAGGATTGTGTAATGCCACCTGTGAGTCAGACAGACCAGTTATCATCAGGAAGCCCACCTTCGTTTGGTGATGGCAAGGTCTCAGATGACAGTAGTGATGAGTACCGTGGTCATGTGAGATTTGATGCTCTCCCTATTTCCTCACCCTTTCTTCTTTCTGGTTATTTTTCTGTCACTTTTGTTGCAAATATAGGAACTGCATACTGGTATCTATTGTTGTAGGCTTGTGAACTATCTTTAGTTCTAAAATGAGGTTTTGACACAGATTGCTAATTGCTATATATATCACATAGATGCACCATTAATTGAAATACCTTTGTTTGAACTGCTAGAGAACCTTTGCTATAAATTCTCCTTGAATTAGTGAACTGACTGATTATGGTCAGTTAGGAATATGTCATTCTTTTCATTCTGGTTATTATTGGTTTATGATTAATTAGGACTAATGACTGTTGCTTTGTGGATATTTGTGCCAATTCATTCATCTTTATACTAAGCTCTGGTTGTTATTGGGTTTTAAATCAGAAATAATTGACTGTTGCTTTGTCCTTTGTGGGTGTTTGTGCTATTTCCTGTCTTTATAACAAGTCTTATTCTGAGCTACATATTTGCGATCGTTCATAGGGATCTAAAAACACTTCAGATTGGATATCTGTTATAACTAGTGCTGATGACAAAAAGTTGCAATTGTCGAAGTGTACAAGTTCTGCTTCTGAAGAGGAAGGTCACCTGAGGGACCTCAAGAGACAAAAGTTGAATTATGGTCAGTTAAAGTTTCGCATAAGCAGTGCTGATCAAACTCATCCTCCAGTTTCAGAGCCTGGAAATTCAGAGACTTCGAATTCTGGGATGGAACACAAATCTCAAGTAACTAATGCTAGCAGCATGCCTCTTGCCGATGCAGATGACACCATTGTGAGGAATGTCAAATGTGCGTTTTGCCAGTCATCTAAAGTTACAGAGGTATTAATATTAAAGATCATATATTTGTTATCTGCATCTCTGTTTGCTTTATATCACGTAATGGATAAATGGTGATTTGATATATAATTTGTTTCTTTATGTTAATTTTCTATTAATTCTAGGATACTGGAGCTGTCCTGCATTATATGAATGGCAGATTGGTTGATGGAGTTGAGGCAGCAAGTCCAAATGTCATACATGTTCACAAACTTTGTGTTGAATGGTATTCAATCTCCATCCCATGTACCCTGCATTTTAATGGGAAGCCAATTTAAACAATTTGCAAGTTTGTAGGGTTGAAGATTAGCATTTTTTTTCTTGTTTTGTAATTCTTGTTTTTTTCTTTTTTTAAATTTAACTTTTAATGCTGTTATTTATTTATTTTTACTTTAATAAAAGAGAGTGCACGTTAGCAATTGTAATTTGTTCGTGTGCTTGGTCATTTTTTTATGATGACTTTTTCAATTGTGCTGTGCTGTGCTGTCTTGTCTTTTTTCTTTATGGTATTGGTGATGATATAACATGCTGATTTGAAATGCAGGGCACCGCAGGCATACTTTCAGGGTGATGATGTCCATAATTTGAAGGCTGAAGTGGCAAGGGGTTCAAAGCTTAAGTGCAGTAAATGTGGGCTAAAAGGAGCAGCCCTAGGTTGTTATTTGAGGTCTTGCCAGAAAAGCTATCACGTTCCTTGTGCACTTGAAATAGACGAGTGCCGTTGGGACATGGTAAATGCACTATCCTCGAGAATTGTAGACTTGCCATTGCCATTGTCTTTGTTTTTCTTAGTTTTCTTTGGTGACATATTTATTATTCTTTCTTAAAGTAGTACATATGCTTATTATTATCTTTCTAAATTTTACAGGACAATTTTCTTGTTCTGTGCCCCTCACATACGTCAGCAAGATTTCCAGATGAAAGGTCAAAGCCTAGGAAGATGCCTAGAGATCAGGCTTCTCTATTTCAAATGTAAAATATTTTATCTTTTCAGTCGCTTTGAAATGTTCAACTTGTATTTATTTAATTTGGCTTGGCACTTCGGAATCTTGGTTGATTCTAATATCTAAATTAATTACTTCATGTCGGCCAGGCTTCATTATGCTTTAATATTGCTACTAGTTCTTAAAATATATGGGTTATATTCGTTTGTCCTATTTGTGATGTGAGGTGCAAACACAAATCTAAAGCAAAACAATAGATGTTTTACTCTAAATCTCACAGAATAATTATGAAACATGTCAATGCAATACTCATTTTATATTTCACGATGGATATATTTTTTTTTTTTGGAAGAACAGAGATTTGCTTCGTGACAATAATTTTGATGTGTTTAATATTGTTTCTTCCAGGAACCAGAAGGATTTGAGCAATTGGGCATCTGCATCAGATGGGGTAAACAAATGGACGTTTTGTGGGTCAGCTCTGTCTGCTGAAGAAAGGGTTAGTTGATTAGCTCGTATTGGTTAACTTATAAACTGACAAACATTTATTTATTTTTATATTACTTTTAAACCTCTAACTACTTGTGTGTGGCATTTATGTTGTTGATGGGCCATCTTTTCTTTATATCATTTGATTAATGAAACTAAATTTCAGAACATAATATTTGAGTTTTCAGTTAATAGTTACCTGTATAGATGAAAATGTTTAATAATTCCATTATTAATGTCAAGTGGTTGATTTCATACCGTCCATTTCACAAGGAATTTATCTTGACTACATCTCAATAATCTAATGAATCTTCTATTCTTTCAGAATATTCTGGTTAAGTTTGCGAAATTAACTGGTGCCACAGTGTCCAAATTATGGAAGCCAGATGTGACTCATGTTATTGCGTCCACAGATGAGAATGGTGCATGTACTCGAACATATAAAGTCCTCATGGGGATATTGAATGGAATATGGATTCTGAACATGGATTGTAAGTACAATTCTAATGATGTTTTTTTCTTTCTGAAATTCTGCTTTCATTTAGATGGAAGTTGAAGTAATCGTCATCATTATTCTTGAACATCACACTAGTTCTTTCATCTATCAATGAAAATTGGTTCTTATAAAGAAATTTGTGATTGGCCATATGTTTTTTAACATAGATACCAATAGTCTAGCCGAGAGGTAATGTGATTGGCAAATAGTTGCTTAGGCCCTTTTTGATAATTATTTTGTTGTTTTGTTTTTTATTTTTGAAACTTAAGTCTATTTTCTATTCTTTTTTTACAATGATCTGCATATTTTCTAAGTAAAAATCCTTTGACAAGTTTTTTTAAAAATGCTTTTTTTAGTTTTCAAGATTTGACAATGGTTTTTATAAACATGGGTTAGAGGTAGATGACAAACCAAGAAATTTATAAAAGAAAATTGTGTTTGTAGGCTTAATTTTCAAAAACAAAAAACTAAATGGTTATCAAACTTAGTAATGAGGTGTTTACTTTTTTTTTTTTTAAATACGTTTTCTAACTTTGAAAGTTGGAGTGTTTAGGGGTAAAAGATTGCATGAAAGAAAAGTGTCCACTGAACGAAGAAGCTTATGAAATTGCTCTTGACAACTACGGGTGTACTGATGGTCCCAAGACTGGCAGGCTGAGGGTTTTAAACAAAGTAAGTTAACTCATATGATGCATGAAAAGTGATGGTTAATCCTTGATGTTATTGTTACTTTAGTAGAATAAGTGATTCCCAATGGTGATTTATTACATGATTATTTGCTATCTCTACAGGAACCCAAGCTCTTCATTGGCTTGAGCTTCTATTTCACTGGTGATTTTCCACCGGCCTACGAGGAGGATCTTCAAGATTTGGTAATAACTGCCGGAGGTACTGTTTTGGAGGACGAAGAATTGGCAGCAACAAGTTCCAATGACCAGGCTGCACCAAAGGTGGTGGTTGTTTATAATCTCGATTCTCCTGGAGGATGCAAAGTGGGGGAGGAGGTTTCTATTCTCTGGCAACGAATGAATGAGGCAGAGGGAATAGCTGCAAAAGTTGGAGCCCAGGTCATTGGTCACACATGGCTTGTGGAATCCATTGCAATGGGAAGCTTGCAACCTTTTGTCAGCTGCTAACTATGACTTTAATTAATCTTAGTGATGTATTTAGTAATTAATGTAATCATACAAGTGCAGTAGGCTCATGTACAAACTGAAGCTAATCTGAATAGTTTTTGATTGCGCCACCAACTTTTTGGGTTTGGATAGCACAAGGAAAAAAATCTTATCCTACATATAGAAAGAACATCTACTGGAAGTCCCAACTTGGGCAGTAGGTTGTATATGATTTATCTGTAACACTACTAAATCCTCAATAACCTGATAGACCTCCTATTATTCATCAATATAGTAGATGGAGGAAGAACTAATATAGGCACGTGTGAGTTAGTAAGGGGATTTGTTGAAATATATTTTAAATAGTTAGTTAGGATTTGTTGGGATATGTCCTTATGATATATTCTTATAAATAAGTTTTGAAGGGGAGGGGGAGATTTAGATTTTGAGTGTTAGATTTGGGATCTGTGCACCTTTGAGACATAAGGTAACAAAGAGATTGTAACCGAATTGGGTTTCTCAATTCGAACTCAATTCGTTCATTTACTATTCTATTTAATTCTTGTAATCAGAGTATCAATAAAGATACAATGATAGAACACAATCTGTTCCATCATAACCATGTCTATCCCTTTTGACATTTGTGGCTTTAGGTGATAATATTACATGTTACATATTCTGATTGTATAACAAAAAGTTAAACTGATAACAACTTTGGTAAAGTAAAATGTAGCTTTTGCTGAGCATTTTTCTATGGAGTACGCCAACGTAACCCGTTTTATAGCTAAAATAATATCAGGCTGGTTGGATTTTTGGGACTTGATCCGATGCAGCTTCTGTATTTAGCAATGTCGTGGTTATTTCCTTTTTGGATTCTGCACTATCAACGTTATAAACATAGAACATTGCAGCTGTGAGAAAGAAGAAAAAGTTGATGAAGCCCAAGAGGCCTAGTAATGCGTAATAATGGTCTAAATGAGAAACGTTTAGATTGTCCAAAATCCAATTCGTATGGTTTTTTGCCGTTCTATCAGCTACGGTCTTCAGTAAAAAGCTACTCAGGAAATGCCCAATTCCCAAGCTGCTGGTGAAATATGAGGTGCCAAGGCTTTTCATGCCTTCTGGCGCTTGGTCGTAGAAGAACTCAAGCTTTGCTACTTCTACAAAGGCATCTGCTATCCCTGTTATAGCAAATTGAGGAAGGAGTATGAAAATGGTGAGTGGAACCTGGTCATTTTGTTTAAAAGTGTGGTTTTCTCTAACGCTTTTCAGTCTCATTCTTTCAGCAATACATGCTATGACCATGACAATGATTTGCAGCACCAGTCCTACACCCATTCTTTGCAGCAATGTGATCCCTCTAGGGTTTTTGGTGAATCGACGAGCAAATGGAACAAATAAACGGTCATAGATGACGATGGTGATCAGCATAAAGATTGTTATAAAAGCTGAAAGGCTTGCTGGAGGAATTTGAAAATGGGGACCCATGCTCCTGTCGAGGGTGGCGCCTTGTTTGATGAATAATGTTCCCACTTGTGCAACAAGTGCACTTGGTATGAATGACACTGATAGAATGGGCATCATTTTAATCATTTGCTTTGTTTCTTCAACTTGAGTAACTGTGCATAGAGTCCATGCTTCGCTTGTAGGACTCCGAACTGCTGCTTTGTCAAGGAATCTGCAGATTTTAGAATTCTAATCATGATATGAAATGATTATCATAATCTGCTTGGAAAATTAAGGTTGATGTCTGATATTTTACACTCAGAATGGCAGAATTACCTTAACGAATTTGTATGATCAATCCTACTCTTTTTTGAATTAGTGTAATCTTCCAGATTAATCTCATGAAGCTCTTTTGAATCATTAGGAATTGGTACATTCCACTTCATAACAGCAGCTACAATCACCTTAGCTATCTTGCTGAAAGGGCTTCCTGAAGGCAATTTGTGCCTGTAGAATGGAGTGCCCATCAAAAAGAACAGCACAGCAAGTGAAAGCCCAATCGTTGGAATCCCATATCCAAGGCCCCAACCTACATTGTCTTGAGTGTAAACCAAAAAAGTGGTGGAGAACAGAGTGCCAAAGAAAATGCTAAACATCCACCAGTTGAAAAAGGAGAGCTTTTGGCTTCGTTCCTTAGGCTCAAAATCATCAAATTGGTCAGCTCCCATTGTAGAGATGTTGGGTTTGGTACCACCAGTTCCAATTGCAATTATGTACAATGCACAGTAGAAAACCCCAACTTGGAGAGGCGAGGCTTGGTTGTCACAGTGACCGTCTTTTCCTTCATTGCCGCATGGCGGTGGTCTCAGCGATGGCAATGAAACTGCCATGGTAAGCAGGGCCATTCCCTGCACGACATAAGGTTGGATGAATGAATACAACACAAGTACATACTCAAATTCCCTCCATCCCTGTATTTCTCTCTAAATTTATTCTACACTACGACTTTGATTGAAGAATGACTATTCTTTTATTCTCATTCTAGGGAAATGAGTTTGAACGCCATGTAATTCATTTACAGAAGTTGAAATCTTACAGTGAGGTAAATTGCAGAAGCCGATACAAAGGTCCAGTATCGGCCGAGATAAGCATCAGCAATGTAGGCACCTATAATTGGTGTCATCCACACAGTGCCAACCCAGTTGGTGACATTATTGGCTGATGTCACAATCCCTTGATGAAGTCGATCGGTCAAATACACCACTAAGTTTGTTGCAATTCCATAGTATGCCATCCTCTCAAACACCTCGTACGCTACGAAACCAACATTTTGAAAACATTAACCACTCCTTTCTCAACTCAAGAACTAGAAGAACAAAACCCAACACAGGTTTCAAACAAGGTAGTGTCTAGATGTCAATGCATTTTATGAAGTGATTATATTGCTGCATGTTATGTATGAGATATTCAACCAAGGACTTCTTGATATTAATTCTTTCAAAAGCTATTTTTTTTCTTTGATGGTATCTTCTTTAACGGAATTCATTACTTGTAGCTTTAAAAAGAGAGCTTGCAGAAGTGGAGGCCAGAAGAAGATGGACAAAAGCAAAAGCAAAAGCAAAACAAAACAGGAAAGCTTGTCGAAGATTATAATTACCAACAATGAAGGAACAGGCTCTCCATCTCCCAGTCTTTGATCTTAAGACAGGTAAACCTTTGAGACTCACGGTTCCATCTTCAGTATAATCATCTCTTCCATTTTCAGATCCTTTCTCCCCCACTTGTGCCATTATAGTAAACAACGGAGAGGCAGAGTAATAATGAAGGAACTTTCTATAAGGAAATCGTTGAAATTCATGTGAGTTCTATTACCTTTTTATATAATCTTAAGGTAGCCATGCATCTTTAAACAACCTCCCTCCCCCAATAAAAATAAATAAATAAATGAAATCACCACCACAAACTTATTTAGTGTGAAGTTTAATAATATTAGTATAAAGTAAGTAAATTAGGCATGCTCATGCTGGCTATGGTTTTAAAAGGTTTGGAAATTTTGATTTTGAGCATTTTTTAGTTTTATAAAAAAAAAACAGTGTGAAAGGTGGAATTAAAAAGGAAAGTTTTTGTAGTTAGTATAGTTAATTATCAAACCTAAATATTTGTTATAGAGACATGTTAGTCATTTTTGTTTTGAGAGATCTGTTTCATTCATTTGTACAAAAGACCATATGCCCTTGTAGCTTCTCATTGGGTGTTATTATTTGTTTCTTCTTTCCTCCAATGTGAGAAGTTGGCCTCTAAATCAACGATTGAATTAGTGTTGACATAATCTTGCCACTCTTTTTCAGTCACTTTCACATTTTGGTTTCACTTATTATTATATTTTTATGTTTACAATTTTGAGGAGAATGTCTAATCAATATGATAGACCGTCGCAGTTAACACATATTACAAACTTTTCTAGCTTGTAGTTATCTTTACATTCGGCAGAAGATGATAAGCTTCAGTTTATTATTTCTTATTTTTATCATTTTTAAATTATAAGTTTCATTTTCCTGTCTTTTCTGTTACCCATTGAAGAAGATTAGGTTTGCATATTGTAGTTGTATTGCAGTCAATTATAATTGACTATAAGTGATACTAAACGTAGAGTCAAACCAAGCATAACTCAG
Source organism: Cucumis sativus (assembly GCF_000004075.3). NCBI lineage: Eukaryota > Viridiplantae > Streptophyta > Magnoliopsida > Cucurbitales > Cucurbitaceae > Cucumis > Cucumis sativus. The sequence continues at coordinate 24,702,920 of NC_026657.2, forward strand.
TTAGTATTGTATTTTTATTATCAATTTTGAGTTCAAAGATTTGATGCCAAAAAAAGTGTGATTTAAGGGCTTCCAGAAATGTGACCATAACGATTATTGAATAACATGTGCAAATTTTTGTACTATAAATAAAGTGAAAAAGGAACTTCCCCAATTAATTTATCAATACATAATGCACATTCCACATTCCACATTTCATATTTTAAAAAATTGTTTAAGTACGTGTAAGGGTATGAAATATTCAACTTTTTGACATTAAAAGTTATCCTTTGCCACACTTTCCATATTTAAAACATATGTATGTAGAGCCTGACTATATATAAAAATACTCCCCATTACAATTTAGATAAAATGAATATGAAGTCTCATCTCAGTCTTGTGGAAATTGGTTTGTTGAGTTTTGTCACGAGAAGGAGATGGAGTAACTGCCTAATTTTGTTAACCTTTTAGTTTCAGTTTTACTCTTCAACCAATCCTTAAATCATTTCTTATTTATGTTTGAGACAGTAAGCTTTATCCTCTTTGATCGTCCAAATGCATTTGCACACAAGAATCGTACCAACTTTAGTTAAACAACAAATTGCCTTAAAATTAGGCAAAAAGATCGAAAATGGTTATGCTGTGCGAAGCCATAAATCTGACAGTGCATACAGAGTACAAGCCACGATAAAAAATACAATTAACTTAGTTAATTCAATGGAGTTAGAGAAGCATAAGAAATTAAAGAGTTTGTGTAGAAAGAAACTACAAGTCTTATTCTGGCCAATGCTTAAGAATGGTTTTAAATGAAAGAACCAATTTAAATCACACGAAGTTGACTTTCAAAGAGCTTTAGAAAGCACTTAAAAAGAAGAAGAAAAAAAGTCTATGCTACGATTGAAACAAAAACTAAGAATTTGTACATCTTGCAAATTTATGTGATAACAAACTTTATTTTTTCAAATGTAGATTTAAAATACATTTGATAGGGGAATCAAACCCCAGGTTGAAGTTATTAACATGGTAGAACGCTATTTAATTTGAAGCCAACCAACCAAACGTTAATTAATGTATGGGTAGGAGCACACATTTGGTTCTATATCTTTTGATTGTTTCAGTATTCAGCAAATAAATTAAATCCTTGGTATTAAAGGCCCCACTTGCAATAGATATGAATATATAATTGGATAAACATTCAAGCACATGTATGGTAAAAAGTTCGTCCACTTTACTCGCTAGGTCTGGTTTTATGCAAAAATTGCATTGAGATGAAACTTCTAAATGGTGAAGGAAAATTAATTTAAGTTTAAACTTAGAATATCTAGAAACAAAAGGGAAGTTGTATAATAAAAACAAAAGTAAAAGTTCCAAATACAAGATAAAGGATTGCTCTCATTTCATTCATTGGGAAACTGCCAACTTCTCCAACAGGAGACTGGAGAAATTAGAGATGCATAAGAAGAAGTTAAAAGTATATAGGCGAGACACAATTTGTTAGGGGGCCTGTGGGAGTCCAACCAAAAGCCAAAATGAATATCTGCTAAACAGAAGTCATTCAATCAAATATTGATGCTAAACAGCAGTTAATTATATAAAAGAAACGGAACACGGGAATAAATAAAAAAGGAAGAATAATTTAGCCAAACTGAGCTTAATTCAACTAACTTTCCTCCCTAGAGGTTAGAGGCTCAATTCACTATCACCACCGTTTCAGTATACTCAAAAGTAAAAGCTTAAACCTAAAGTAGGGTTGCAATAAATGATATTAGGTTACAAATGAAAAGAAACAAGATACTAAAACAACCAAGCAAATAGATGCTGGAAACTAAGGGATGGAAGAAAGTGATGCTGCCTATGCGAATGACCCTAGCTTGCCAAGCACTTGTATATCACTGATATTTGAGCTAAATCTCGGATCATATAATACATATTGAAGCAGGAATTTCAGGTGGAGCTAAATCTGGGATTATACATTCAGGAGTTCGGTGTTAGTTATGCTGACCTTTAGAGCGTTAGAGCAACAATTGAGAAGTTCCTCCTCCATCCGCCCTTTAGAGACAAAGGAGGGTTTTTTATGACTTGCCCGGGTGTGTGTTATTTTGGACATTTGGAGTGAAACAATCAGCTGTTTTGTGGTATGGAGAGGAGCATAGTGAGTTTTGGTAGCTGGTTACATTTCACATGTCCCTTTGGACTTACATTTCGTAGATCTTTTGTAATTATTCCATTGGTAACATTTTACTCAGTTGGTCCTTCTTTTAGCAGGGGTGTTGTATGCCCTTGTATTCATTAATTTTTTCTCAATGAAAGTTGTTTTCATATATATATATATATATATTTTGAAGCATAAATAGAAGGTTAGGCTGACAATTCATAGATGAGGTTATAATAATAAGAAGTATGCTGCACAATACTAAACCTCTGGTATACGACTGTGGTTAGCTATTGATGCTATAAACGGGCAGAGAAGAAAGAAATCGGTTCTTGATCAGGATGATATCTAAGCTACTAAGTTTGGTTCTACAGAGTCAAACAAATGAACTAACTGCCGTCATAATATAACAATATGCAGTTACACCAAAAATTGAAGAAAAATTGCATGAAAGTTAAATTAGAGAACCAAAGAAAAAGATCTAATTATGCCCATAAGAATGTCAAGGTGACATACCGCAATGGAGATGGGCGGTGGAAGAACACCCAAACCTTAGTCCATTAGCAGCATGAAAGGTCTGTTAAAAGCATTCAGCAGCTCCGAAACTCCACCTGAAATTCCTGTGCATGCCAAAACCCATTTAATAACTTGTGCTAATCACAGTTCGAAACTCAAAACTTATCCTTTTCCTCATACAAAAAAACTAGACCAAAAAGCTAAAATAATGTTCAAGTGGCTTTCAAACATGTGGAAACAAACCAAGTTGTAAAGTTCCCCATAATAGGAAGAAGCTGATAACATCTCCTACCTCTATCTTGACTGCCAAAAGAAAGCCACATCTACCAACGGCTGCAGAAGCCTATTATTTAGCAAAACACCAGATGCATAAAAGAGATAGCGCTACATGATACATAAATTACCATGATAAACAATTAACTTGCAATACAATAACAGTATATAGAATATCCTCATAACCACCCATCATCGACATAGAAAAAGTAAATAGATACTATTCTAGCTTCTACATAAGATTAAGATATGAAAAAAAACACAAAAGTGTATCAATGTTTTCAATTTTCCAAATGCTCACAACAATAAGCAACCTCCAGAAAACAAGCCTAAAAATAAATATTACTACTGCTAGAAAGCAATGGACATATTCAACTATAGAATTACTACTGTCTGATAGCACTGAGAATGAAGAGATCCAACCATTCTCAGAATCTGTTCCCATCCAGTAATATGACTTGCACGTGGAAAAGGATGACATGTGCAAACATGTGGTGATGGGGGTTAACCATGCCTGGACTGATTGCCACCATATCCACCACCATAACCACCTGGAGTCTGTGAAGCATCAGATCTCCAGCCACCACTGGAGTAACCCGAATTTCCATTAGTGTCACCATAGCCACTCCCCATGTACCCACCACTCACGCCATGTTGCTCTCCACTTTGACCGGTACCAACATTGCTATTTGGAGCACTTGCAGCTCGTCCACCAGAGGCTCCATATCCCCCATAAGTACCATCGTTTCCACCATAATAACCCTGATTCCCATACCCAGAAGCCCCACTAGGTGATTGGCCCCTTGGGGCAGAAGGAGGTGCTCCAGTACCCGAGGCATTCCAAGGAGCTGCAGCCCCAAAGCCTGGACTGGCACCATAGCCAGGACCACCGTATCCTGGAGCTTGATTGGTCCAAGAACTTTTCATGGCCCCAGGTGCTCCACTTAGATAACCAGCATTGACAGCACCTGGATTTCCAAATGGTCCAGCTGGACCACCAAATCCAGCATTTGCACCACCATACATACCGACACCATAACTACCGTAACTTCCATAAGGGACACCACTGTTTGGTCCTCCATAACCATAACCTGATACACTATATCCAGAATAGGGGGGGAAACCACCAGCAGTAGACTGAGGTTGCATATATCTATTGCCATCTGATCTACCATCAAAGCTGTTAGAATTAGTGCCGGAAGCACCATAATTTTGATAGCCTGCACGACCACCACTTCCTGGATTTGCATCTTTAGGAAGTGCCCGTTTCACCTCTACAAGTTTACCATTCAGTTCATGAAAGCTCTTATAAAGTACTCTATCAACTGCATCTTCATTGTCAAATGTTATGAAACCAAATCCACGAGGTCTTTGAGTATTTTGGTCGTACATTATCACTACATCAGTTACTTGACCATAACTTTCAAAATACTGCCGGAACCCATCTTCTGTTAGTGCCGACGGTAGGCCTCCCACAAATATTTTCTTGGTCCTAAAATATCCACTACCTCCAGAACTTCTACCAGAGTTATTAATGCCACTTCTTGTGGAAGTTTGTTGTTCTTCTCTTGATAGCGCCCTTTTTGCCTCCACCTGTGTCAATAAAGCACAACTTGAAATTGCTGAAAAGGTTCAGTGGGAACACAAATGAAGTACATCAACTCAACGTATGCACGGGTCATCATCCTCACCAGTTATCATAATAAGCTAGAAAATATAAAATTTTCAACAATTTAAAGTAGTCATGTCATAATGGGTCAACCATCAAGTTGATATGTATCACTTTCCTCACTGTCCGGTACCTAAACCTAAACTGACTAGCACACAGAGCAATGTCAACAGTCTACCAATATTCTTAATTACTTTTAACCCGATAAAACAACAGTAGCATACCACTTATGTTCTTTTTACCAGGAAGGCATCTGCTAATCAACTTATCGCGCACACAAGTTCCCTTACGAAAGAGTACCAACATATTACCTTTCGGTCTAAAAAACAAGAAATGTACACATTATCTAAGAAAAAGATAACAAATGAAGGGTGATAGACACAACTGATGAGGGCACCAACACTAGAATGATCCGCATCTCCCCATTCGAACTTCCGTTGCATTTGAAAGAGGAAGAGGGTATTTCCAGAGAACAAAATAACCAAACGACCAAACAAAACTATTCCGACATATTTCGAAGGTCAGAGTCAATAACAGTAACCCAATTACGAACTAATGAAATACATGGGGAACAGAGAGCGAGTATTATTACAGAACCATTGCTAATAACGAGGTCCTAAATTAAAGTAATTACTACTAAAACAACACGATTCGGAGAAAAAGAAAAACCTAATAAAAGAACAAAGTAATGCAGATAGAAAGAAAATTGCAGAGGTAAAAAAGAACCTGGCGGCCATCGATGGTGTGCTTATCTTGAAGAACCTGATCAAGAAGGGAAGGATCAGAGAAGACAACAAAGCCAAAACCACGAGGACGGCCGGTGGTCTTGTCGCGCATAATAACGGCTTGAATAACTTCACCGAATTGGGAGAAATAGTCCCTAAGCTTCTCCTCGGAGGTGTCCCAAGCAATTCCACCAATGAAAAGCTTACCCTCGTCGGAGTCCATATCTCCGGTGGCGGAGTAGGGGGGTGGAGGGGAAGAGATATAGAGTTAATAGTGGTGGAAAGGTGAGAGAGATCGAGAAAGAAGAGAGAGAGAAATGGAGGGAAGGGGGGGGGGGAATGAGCGCCAGAGTACGAGGAGGGAAATTTGGGGGCTAGGGTTCCCATGAAAACGATGTCGGTTTATTAATATTAAAGTAAAACTTCATATTTAGTAAAAAAAGAAAGTTTTGGAAGTCATGAGAAGGGGGTGGTGGCGCAGTTGGCTAGCGCGTAGGTCTCATAGCTTCTGAGTTATCCTGAGGTCGAGAGTTCGAGCCTCTCTCACCCCAATTTCCTCATTTTTTATTTTTATCGAAAATGGAGTAGTTTTTATCGTCTTTATTTGGACTCTGTATCACTCTCCGTTACTAATATAACAATAAAACCATCCCATTTTGCTAATATTTTTCGAAACAACACTTATCATCTGATTGACCCTTTACAAGTGGTTAATAAATTCTTAAACTTTTGATTCTTTATTATTGTTAGATCAAAATTTTAAAATAACTTAACATGGTAACACCCTTCTCCCACCTCCTTTTACAAACCCCTAACCTAACTTCAAAAAGAGGGTGCCAAGGTTGCAACCATTGTCATATCCTAACAATATTCATCAACTAACTAACCTCTCTAACTTAACTACCATTTACAACATAAATGCATGCTTGAAAGGAACAACAACACAAGTTAACCTTTTCCCTAGTTTAACCCACAACTTTAAAATTTTAAAAGTTGTATGATTGTATTATATCTTCGTCGTATAATACGTATTGCATGGTTATCATTATACATAATATTTTGTGCCTTTCTAAATAGCTGCTTGGCTATCACTGTGTATATATATTGCATGCACCAGTTTAGACCAATTGAAAATATCTTCCAAAAAATTTCAAAGTCATTATGCTTCTCCTTCAACCTTGTCTAAAGCTATAAATTTAGATTCTATTGTGGATCATGCTATACAAGTTTTTTTTGGAAGATTTTCAAGATACAACCCCCATCTCCAAGAGTGAAAACGTAACCACTTGTGGATTTGGAGTCTTTAGTGCTCGATATCCAGTTGGCATCACTATAACCTTCAAGTACAACAGGATATTGAGTATAGTGTAAGCCATAATTTTTGGTATGCTTTAAGTATCCCAAAATTCTCAAGATAGCTTTTTAATGATCTTGACCCTGTTTACTTGTATATCGACTTAGCTTGCTTACAACATACGTTATATCATGATGTGTACACCTAATGGCGTACATTAAACTACCAATAGTGCGAGAGTATTATAGTTGTGCTGCTCAGTATAATGTGATTGAGACCACTAACCCTTGTAGGGTTCTAGAAATTTTAATACATAGAATAACATCTGCGACACCCATATCTTTCATCTCAAATTTATTGGCCAACATTTTTTTAGTAGCCGTAATAATAATGTTGATGTTGCAACCTATAACTAGCATATCGTCAACATACAAGCAAATAACAACATGATTATTCTCATTACACTTTTGACATATACGCATTTGTCATCGCCATTAATTTAAAACCCATTTGCCAACATTACATTGTCAAATTTTTCATACTATTGCTTTGGTGCTTGTATTTTAGTCCATTGATAGCATGCATAAATACTCGTTATTATAGCCTATTTTATCATAATAATGAGACCAAAACACATAAGAAGAGGATCAAAACACATGAATTATTTTTTAAATTCATAAGTATTTAGAAATACATCTTACATAAGCATTATGTCTGTTTTATGTGATTTTCATGTCTTAACGCATGATGATTAGAAAGAAAAAATTAGTGAATCGCAAGGGACATCTCGCGCAAAGGCTATGCGATGGGAACTCGTTTGGTGACTAACACTTTTTTATTATAACAAAAAAAAGAAGGAAAAGTGTCGTCTATGAGGATGGAGAATGATAGCTTCGTAAATTATGAAAATACAACTATAGATTTCAATGAGTTTTTTTTTTGTTGAAACTTTTTTCTCAAATATAGTGATTTGAGAAACTATTGACAAAAATAAGGTAGTTTTGGGCTCACCCATTCTTTTTTATTATTTATATATATATATTACTTGTGAGTCCCATAATTCTTTTTTCATTATTTATATTAGTGGACCCTACACTTTTTCATTTTCATTATATATTAAATATAAAAATATAAAAATATATTTACTTATTAAAATCAATATCTTTTCAATATTAATTTATTTATTTGCATATATATATATATATATTAAATATTTCAATATTTAATATTCAATTTTTCTTATTAAATTTACATTTCTTAGTTTAATTGAATTATTTATGGATTAAAATTATACATATATTTTCTTAATTTTCAATTTTTTTTAAAAAAACACATACATTAATCAAATATGTTATTAAAAAATATATTAACAAATTAAATGATAATAATAATAATTGAGAGAAGTTCATGGTAATAATAATAATGGAGAGAAATTGAATATCTCATTGTTCAATTTTCAATTCTTCTTATTAAATTCACATTTTCTAAATTAATTTCATTATTTCTATATCAAAATTATACATATTTATATCAAAATTATACATATTTTTTTTTCACTTTTTATTTTTTTTAAAACACATATATTAACAAAATATGTTATTAAACAAGATAAAAGTAGATAAAATATAAATATAAAAAAAGGTAAGAGTTAGATGAGAGAATAAAAGTATTGTTTATTAAACAAAAATGAAGTAGAATTAAACAAAAATGAAGTAGAATTTTGTTTAATGTATTTTATAATAACATATTTTGTTAATATACGTGCTTTTTGAAAAAGTTAGAAATTGAAAAAAAATAGATACACATAATTTTGATTAGGAAATAATAAATGAGAAAATGTGAATTTAATAAAAAAAATTAAATATTGAGATATTTAATATATATAAAAAACACAAAGAAAGCAAAAAAAAATTAATATCTGAAAGATATTGATTTTAATAAGTAAATATATAAATATTTGAAATATTTAATATATATAATGAAAAAGTAAAATTGTAGAGTCCACTAATATATAAATAATGAAAAAAGAATTATGGGACCCATAACTAATATATATATATAATTAAAAAGAAGGGATGGACCCAAAACTACCATATTTTTGTCGATGGTTTTGGCCTAACTCCATTTTTGTTTATAGTTTTTCAAATCACTCTAATTCAAAAAAAAGTTCAACAGCATGCAAATAATTTTAAATTTTATTATATGTATGTAAATTTAACCTCTCTCTATATATATAGATATAATTAAGTATATTTGTTTAGACTATAGATGTAAAAATTCGTAATTTAGTTTATTAACATTTTTCAATTTGTTTTCGTTCGTCGATTTAACTAGCTTAAAAACTTAGAATTATCTCTTAAACTTACAAATTACAATGCTGAAAAAGAGCTTAGCGGCCAAATAAGAATAAAAATTTAAAACTTTATTGATTTTTTTATTTCTTAAATTTAATTTGATAAAAATTTATAATTTTCTAATAATTGAATTCAACATTAAATTACTCGTTTATTTCAATTTGAAGTTAGCCTATTTTGATATTAAAAAAACATGATTTTTTTTCAAATTAATTAAAGTGACAAGAGTCTATGAACTTTTATTTCAAAACCTAGTAAATCTAAATATGATACATATATATATGTAGAGGTAAAATTAAATTTCTTAACAAAATTTAATATAATTACGCATCAATTTCTATAAAAGGGGTTATATTATAAAATTGTATAACATGGACATCCGATATAGTAGTAAGCTAGTTTTTTATGGAACATATTGGAAATAAGTATTTTGAAGTATTTTGTTAGTTGCCTTAAAGCTAGGAGATGCGAGGAAGGAAGAAGTGATTAAAAGTTTAGTGTTAAGATGGTCGTCCGAGATGAAGAGAAAGCAAGAAAGATTAAGAACGCGACGAAGTGTCATTGTGAGCTGAAGCTACGCGATGAAATATAAGAACTTTTTGGGAAATTTTTTTAGAATACTTAATGGACCACGTGTAGAAGATTAAGCTAAGCATGGTTACGTTAAACATTAAGTTTCTATGTACACCACTAAGAACAAGAGCTGACAAGTTACTAAGAGTTTTAGGATGACTAATCTGTTTGGTGGTAATATAAATAGAGGTAGATAGCAGAATGTTAAGGAGTTTTGCTATGAGAAGTTGTAAGAAAAGTCAAGTGTTGAGTTGCTCCTAGGCGAGAAGAAGAAGAGAAACTAGGCGTTCTGAGCTGAGGAAGAACCAAATTTTTGTAAGTGAATTTGCAAAAGTGTTTGTATATTTAAATTTTTTCTTCCAAAGTTCAGAATGATTTGTAAATGTTATTTTACGTAGAAAGTGATTATGAACGAAAAAAATATGTTTTGATTTAAAGAAAAGTTTATGTGCATAAATGAATATGAAATTGTGTTCTTCTAGTCTTGTTCTTATTATTGAGCTAACTCTTATGTGCACATAAAGAGTAAAGGAAACCATGTAGAAAAGACCTGCATAGTGAAATGAGGCAGAACAATGCATAAAAGAAGCGTATTGTGTTTCAGCCTGAGCAACAAGGAAGAAGCCAAGATACTCCCGGATGCTATTAACAATAGTCTAATGAGAACATATACTAATGAGAGTTTATACGTCATGATGTATATTTGTGAAATAAAGCGATGAGCCCGTTTGAATTAAAATATTTACAATGCAAAAAGTGTTTCCAAAAGATTTTTCTTAAAACCTCACTAAGTTTTTTGACTAATATTTTAAGTTTCTTGCCCTAAGTTTGAGACGTTAGGGCCAAGTTAAGAAAATGTTAAGAAGGTTGCTAGGTGAGTAGACTTTGCAAGACGTTTAGTTTAAGTTGTTTAGTTTTGTATTTAAGGACTATTCGTAAAGCATATTGTAGAACTTGCGGATAAATTAATAAAAAAAGATTAAGTGCTTTGTTACATTGAGCCATGTTGTATTTCTTTACCGTTTAAAAGCTAAAAATGACTTAAAGTTGAACTAGGCGATAAAACCAAGTTTCAAGACTCAAAGAATTAAGTCAAGCATTCTGGTGTTTCACCTTTGAGGTGTCGGGATTGCTCAAAGTCATACTGCGTACTGCATAGCAAGCTTCAAATCGCATGTGGGGTGGAATGTGATAGATAAAATTTGAGCTATGTTTTTCAAAATGATATTTCATATACCTAAATATATGTATAACAAAAAATAATAGTATAAAAAAAAAAAGAAAACAACCAATATTTATCTTACATATGGCTATAGTTTGGATTCTAATAATATGTACCCCAAACACACAATATAATAACTCAGACTATAATACTATGAACCTCAAACATAGACTATTATAACTATAACTGACTCTACGTCTCAATCACCTTCTTGATGTTTACAAATTACAATCAAAGAGATAAAAAATTCACGTTAAAATGTTAAACAAGTGGAAAGGTAGAATTGTTTGGTAAGTTGAAACATTATACTAGGTCACCCGTGGACCTATTTTAGATGTTCACATATTCACTATTCTAATAAAATTGTAGTGAGGATAATTTTGAAACATAATATTGTAACTTTTATAATATATTAAAGAGAAATTTGAATTTTATTATTATATTTATTTTTGAAAATGAAAGAATAAATTTGTAAAGAATCCAATGTTAGGGATTAAAGAAGTTGAGTGTAAAGTTTAATTTAAAGTGTTTGATTTAGTAAATTATAAGGCACTAATTTTGAAACTACATTAGAAGATTAGTATTATAATAATAGCTTTAACGAATAAGGACATCCCTACAGGTCCACATAATCAAAGGGCCTTAATTAATTCAATCATCATTCCACATTTCCCTCTCATTACATAAATATAACATAAGATAACATCACTTCCTTCTTTCAATTTAATGTCGACATTCATATTGTAAGCTTTTATTATATATTTTTTTAAAAAAGTTTAAAATGTGAATATTATTTAAAATAATTGTAAAAAAAGGAAAATATTATTCAGCATTTACAGGTTGTAATCACGATGTGGTTCTGAAGCCTAACAGTCACTTCATGATGATTCCATTTATCGTTTCCCCATTAAACCCTTCAATTTAAATAATAACAAAAAAGCAACATTTTTTCATGACCGTTTCACTCTGCCCCACCCACCACATTCCCTTCCTTCTCTTTCCATTACTCCAAAATTCAAAGCCTTCACCCCCAAACCCCCACTCTCTTCCTCTCTCTCATCTTCATCGGATTCTCCCTCTCCAAAGGGTTTCTCTAATTATGAAAACCCATTACCACAATCGCCCTTTCTGACTTATCGGACACCATTCTTCTCTCTCTCACCTGGAGATTAGCGAACAACAGCATCGTTTTCTTCCCTTTTCAATGGGTTGTTTCATTGCTTGTTTTCGCTCTTCCACTGATCTTAACAAGCGCAGGAAACAGAGGCGGCGCAAGGTTTTGCCACGACAACAAACTGTAATTTATCTTCTACTTTTCCTTTCCATGGTGTTTTTCATTTTTATTTACTCATTTCATTTCTATTCTACCTTTTATTTCCATGATTCCCATTGTTTCAACTTCTTTGGTTTCTCCAAGTTTACGTCAAGTACAGCTCTAACAAGTGAAATTTCCATTTGAGGTTGAGACTGACGTTTGACTTTTACTGTAGGCTAATGCTGTCTCCCAGCTTGTTCAGGTCTCACCATCTACTTTAGACACTGCTTCTGATAGATCCATCAGTCCGATTCTAAAAGCTCGGTGAGCAGCAAACAAGAAATTAACCCCTTCCCTCCCCCCCCCGTCTCCCTGTCTTCTTTGAGCACAGGATTTTCTTTTTAGTGTTTGGTAGGTTCTTAAGTTTTTGGGTTTTGTGTGTAGGGATAGGCGTGAGGAGCAACTAAATCCGAGTACTAGAAAAAGAGTAACATTTGATTCCAATGTAAAGACTTATGAACTTGAAGATGTTGAAGTTGAGGCTGAAGCTGAAGCTGAAGCCAAAGCCGGAGGTGATACTTTTTTTGGAACAGATGGTAACAAGGAGGAGAAGTGCTTGGCTGAAATACCCCAATCCCAGTGCAAATCATACTCTGGAGAGGGGTCTACTGTTTCCAGCATTTCGTCTTACCCTCCCAATCATAGGTACCAGAATTGTAGAGATAGTGATGATGAAGATGAATTGGATTATGCTGATAGTGATCTTGTTGACACTGATGTTGATGATGATGATGATGTTGTGGATGAAGAGTATGACAATGACTTTGATGATGAAGATGAATTAATAGAATCAAGTGATAAAAATTCTTCTGATCAAGTGTTTGCTGATGAGGTTGATAGCTGTTTGTCAGTATGTGGGTGTCCTGGAAAGACTGAACCTCAAATCGGGCTGAGACGGACTGCTCGAGATAGGAATGCCTGTGTTCATTCTGTGTTGAAGCCTGTGGAAAATATCTCGCAGTGGAAGGCAGTTAAAGTCAAGGATAAACTTCGGTCGAATCCTCCTTCTTGTAAAGAGAATATGGCTTTAAATGGAGCTGCTAGGAGTTCTGTGACAGAGCCTAGTTTCAAGAAATCATCTTTTGGTTATAAGTCCAAAAGTTGCCAACCTAAGAGCTCAGATCAAGACATAGCTGTTGATGCCAGCCTTTCAAATTGGTTGAGTTCATCAGAATTTACACCTCCAAGCAAGATTAGCACAGGCATTTCACTTCTTCCAACACCAGAGTCACAAGGATCAAATTCACCAAAAAGTGAAGAAGATAGGCCAATTTTGGGGGCCTTAACTATGGAGGAACTCAAGCAGTTTTCAACTACGCCTTCTCCAAGAAGATCTCCAAATAGAGGTGCCGACGATATGCCAATCATTGGGACGGTTGGCACATATTGGAGCCACTCTGATTCTGTTGAGGATTCTGGATTAGCGTCTTCTTTTAAAAGAGTGCCAAATACCAGTAGCAACTTTAGAGAAATGCGTGTGAAATAAGAGTTATCATACCCTCCGAGTTCTGATTGATTTGGTGGAAGAACAAAACCAGTTTGTTACAGGTGATAGTGCCACAGATGTTGATAAATGAGGTTTGAGTTTAGGGGTGATAATGCCATAGATGGTGATAATTTGAGGTTCGAGTTTGAAGAAACGTATGAATAGGATCTTTTACCAACTTACACAACACTATTGTATGATAGATATGTTTGTGAGATACATGTGAAGAGTTTGTTGTATTGGTGTGTGTCCATTACATTCATTTACTTCATTGTTTTGTGAATTTGAATTGATATCTGTAATACCCATTTGTTTGATTTGAGTTAATTTATTCGTTTGTTTGTCATAATATTTACAATCTTTTTTCCTTACATTCCTTTCCTACTGGCTGTTTTGGAGTATCCATTGAAGACATATTATGAATGATTTGAGAATGTCATCCCCTGGTGGTTAAGGTCTTGAGATGTTTCTATACCTCGAGTTGTCTGCATTTTAAGAATGTCATCAAAATCTCCCTCAAGTTTAGGAAACTAAAAAAGGAAAACTTTTTAATCTTTTTTTTTTTATGAAACCTAACCTAAAACTCCAGTGATTGGTCAGAAAAGATCAAAGTCATAGTAAAAAAGAAATTGTGAAAACACTTACAATTCTATTAAATAAAAAACCAAATGACCACAGAAAGGGCATTGAAAATTACAATTTTGTTTCATCAATGTATCAAGTACTTAAAGTATTTTTCTAGGTACAAAGTTGGAATATTTTTAAGCACTTTAAAAAACATTTTTTTTTTTTTCATTTCAGACATAGGTTAAAAACGTAGAAACACTTGCAAAAATCATTCCAAAAGATATCTTCTCCAAGAAGAGACTTTATAGAATCACAAATGGTGATAGAAAATTCTTACTGAACACCCTGAACAGTTGCGGATAGAAAGCAACTGAAAGCTAAAGTTGCAACTGAGTGTACGTACAATTTCAATGTACAAGAGAATGGTGTTACCAAAACTTGGATATTGTCTTTGGTTGCTTATAAACTAGAATGTGAGATCATACATATCTAATGCCTATGTGATTCTCAAAGCCAAAACCAAGGACTACCCTTTCCCGCAAGCTGCACTGGCATTTGAAAATTCAGTATTTTCTTTTAACAATTCAAGAGACAGAAAATGCAGAGACCATAGCCTACTCATTCTGTCCTTTGGCGCTTGGATAGCTGGAAGCTAGCTTCAGAAACATCGGACTCCGGATTCTCTGGGGCATCGTCTTTATGAGGATCTATGCACTTCCCATTTACTTCATCAGTAGCCTTTCCGGCATTCGAGTCAGCTTCAGATGGACGGGTGTGAACTGTGCGGTTTTCCACCTGGGAAGTTTCCAGCACAGAATCTGAGAATGGAGAATCCTCCAAAGTGGACGTGGATGGTTTTGACAGTTTATTGCTTGACTTGCATTGTTTTTCAAACATCATTTGAAGGTATTTCCCTTGTTCTTCTATTCTTAACTGTAGATTTCGTTGGATCTGTCAAATAATGAACAAGAAAGGAATTATCTCACGGATCATTAATTACCGAACAGAGGGATAGGATACTTGAGGGTCCAAATGTTGTAATTGACACATTCATTGTCAAGGATAATCGCATTCATGTACACAGGATTATCGAACGACTCATGCCCACACACACACACACTAGCTTTCAGCATTCATCAAGCACAGTGTCACGGGGCGGAAGTGTGGCATTGGGCATATTTCAGGGGTCTGACACAGATTGGTTCGATAATGCTTCTATTATGTGTTATCCACATTATTACTAGACCATAAAAACATATACCAATCTTTCATAATTTATAAAGCCCATAAGTATTCCATGATTGGCTAAAGCAACTTATCATAAAGAACAGGATCCAGGGAGCAATTTCACCTATTTAAATAAAATCATCTCTATCATAATTTGATGGATACTTTCTTACATAGCTTAAAGTTTCACGACCCTTCTAGTATACTTCCTAACTGTAGAGACTACCACACGATTCCACTAAATTAAACGGCCTAAGACCAATGGTTTATCAACATCATCAATGAAAAGTTATAACAAACTTATGACTTTTTGTGGCTGAATACCACGTAGTTCGACACAATTATTATTATCCAATCCTCGGGTCAGATTTTCACGGAGAGGATTTAACTTGATTGATGACAGAATTGTTTCAAAGGAAATAGGAATATATACATACCTCGAGTTGTTCATGTAACCTTTTCTGAACTTCCATCTGTAGACGTAGGGCTTCTGTGATATCAATACTCCTGTTATGAAAATCGAGTTTGATGTCAGAAAACACATTTTGGGAAATTTTGGTTGTTCGCAAGAAGACCAGACGGAAGGCCAAAGGTTGGGTTAATTTTCAAAACAATGTTCTGAAAAATAATCTCAAACCAAATGTACCCTAAGAGTATTCCCATATGAACTACTGCAAATCCACTAGTTTAAGAAATATATTAAGCAGCTTATTCAATCATCATTCAATATCCAACAAAACAGTATCAGCTGTACTTCATCCTCAATAGTTCAATCCCCTAGAAGTAGAAATACCCATATGCCCTCAGATTAACCTTTTGTGAATAGTTGAGAAAAAAAAAAAGAATTGAATAAACAAGTGCAACTAAATGTGCCTAGAAACCTCAGCCGTCTAAACAAGTCCAACGAAATATGCCTATAGAAATCTCAACCATGTTGAACAAACCAGTCCAACTAAGAATGCCTAGAAATCTCAAACTGAGAATACAAACAGCCTTTAAGTCATACATGAAAAAATCAAACAACACACGCTGCAGTTTTCCAGAAAAAGAAAAAGAAAAAGAAAAAGAAAAAGATAAAGGAGTGGCTTACGTTTTGAGATCGAGAGATGAAATATCCTCAAGCGAGGTAGAGCTTTTATCCATTGATCCTGCAGATAAAATGAAAATTAATGATATTTTAACACCAAAATGTCAAACATAATCAAATAATATGAGCCATCATGATCTCACTATTGTACTTATTACAAGGGGAAAAACTTGCATGCATAACAAATTTGAATTTTGACACTTTTCTTCCTCAGGAGAACTTTATAGAGAAAGCGATATCTATAACTGAAAGGAGAAGGGCACCAAGAATTACACAAGTTAGATATCATAAGTATTTTCAATACCTTTTGATGATTCTGGTTGGTATCTAGCCGTTCTATATTTCTGCAAGCAAGAAACAATGTAGTCAATTGCATAAATATCAAATATAACAACACTTGTACACGCATATTTGTTTATTACCAAAAAAGTATTTGAACATATGCACACAGTGCAGGGGTGGGCTCATGCATCTGCAACTGCCTTAGTGTCGGCTACTAATGAATGTCTGAATTCCTTTTATTTCTTAATTTTACAATTCCAAGTCCATGTACAAGTAAATATACCTGCAAGTGGCTCTTCACATGATAGATTGTCAAACCCTCCACTTGCATAAGCTTCAAAACACCCTTCGGTGTTGCTCCTGACAGATGAAAATAGTAAATCCATTAGATATAGTAATCATTTTCAAAGTCAGGATGTGAAACAGGTAGGGTTAAGGTAATACACACTTTCACTACCACCAAGTTTGTTTACAGCTTCTACAAATGCATCATGAAGTTCTGGTGTCCATCGCATTCGCGGCTTGGAGGGAGCTCCATTCGAAGGAGTTGAGATGGCAATCATAGGAATTTCCCCAGAGGAAGGAAGCTGGTTAACTTGAGTTTGCTGCACCTGCATTTTTGTTGATGGTTTAGATGCTTGGTGCTCCATCTGAGGAATAAGTATGACCAACGGATTCATAAGACTAAGCCAGTTAAATGGACATAAAAAATACGTAGTTAAGTGTAAGTACTCTAACCTTTGGTTCCAAGTCTGCAACATTGGCATCCACTAGAAGGTCACTCCAATTAGAAGTCAATGAATCATCAGTCATTAATCTATCCGTCCATTCTTGCCAATCATTTTCTTTACTAAAATCATCTGATGCCAAAAGAGAACTGCAACTATTGTTTTCTACACGACTATTGCCAACAGGGTTATTTTCAGGAACTTCCAGAAAACCTGGCAGTGCATCTGAACACCACGAATTGGCATTTTCAGAAGTAGGATGGTTTGTTGATGAAAGAATTTCTGAATGAGAATGCAACATTGCATCATTAGCTGATGACTCAGGAATGAATGGTGCATCAGATTGGTTTTCATACAACGAAACAGACGAGTAATGGAGATCTGTTGAAAACCCTGGAGAAGATGAAAATATATGGCCAACCACTCCACTGCTTGAGTGGATATGATTAGAATGAACAAGTGGCCTTGAAACCAGCTCTCGTTCCATCGAAACCTGTTGAGAATCTGGCAACTTAGGATATACCTCCTCCAAAGAAGTAGGCAGCAACACTCTTAATGATTTAGATATTTCTTTATTTACCCCTGCACTATTATGCTGCCTTGCATTTGAACCCGGAATTGCTAAGGCAGGACTTGCCTCAATTTTCATCCTTGAATCAAAGTAAGGAACATATTTCATCTATTTGGGGCAATAATTTAAGTTCCACATGGCAATCCATCATATTGTAGCACATAACTGACCCCTTAATTTACGTCAGCTTATCGCTAAGCCCAATATCTAGAAATGGAAAGAGGGAAAGAGAAAACATCAATCTTGACATCTATAGAGGGAAGACATATATACAAATACATCCAGAGAAACAAAATTAATGAACCAAAGCATATACATCTCATCCAGAAAAGGATATACAAAAACCATCAATCACCAAAGTTCATATGATTAGATTTGGAGCTAAGTTCCAAAAACCTAACAATTTGATTACTAACAGAAGCAGAAACAACCTTTTCCCCATATGAATTCAATAAAACCCAAATTGTGAGCTTCTTACCATCAGATGACATGAAGTCAAAGCTCTTCCAATTATAATAAATTGAAAAACAAAAATTCTACAACTTCACCTTCAGCATAACACACACACACACCAGCCAAATTAACAAGAATTTCAAAGGAAACAAGTAAAATATAAAAACCTGTAGACTAATTATTGAAGGAAACGATGAAGTAGCTGAAAAAACTGACTTGGACAACACATTGTAAAAAAAAAAATTAAGAAAATAAAAATGAAATAAGAACATACAAATGGTTGAATCCCAAAAGAAGAAAGGACCAGGTGAAAATGGAAATGAAATTATATATCTAAGAAATCAAAAGAATAAGAAGTAAATTCATACCCAAATTCCAAAGAGAAAGGGTGTAGAAAGGAGAAGAAGAAACAAAAAAGAAGAAGAAAAAAGCAAGAAGCCTTTGAAGAAAAAGAGTTGGGGAATAGAATCTGAAAACCCACAAAATGATTCGGCGGTGAGAAATGGGAAGATGTAGCTCTTGGGTGACGGGGGGGGTGATATAAATATGTGACCGGCAGAGCGGGTGAGGTGACGGCCGTGATGGTTCGGCTTTGTCGTCATTGCACTTGTAAAATGTACGGAGCTAATTAATCGCACGCGCAGATGTTAGGGCGTGATTATAATCAGATAATATGGCCAATGGGTTGTAGAGTGAAGGATTATGATTGGGTGTGAGACAAAATAATCATATACTGCGATTGGGATTTGTTTTAATCTTTGTCATTTTTCTGCTCTTTGTCATAGTGGCCAATACCACTCCATTTCAAATTAAACTAATTCAATCTTTTATCTTTTTAGGTTTTTGCCAAATCAGCACACAACTTTCCAAATTTATAATCTCCCATTTTAGATTTTAGGTGTTATAACTTTTTTACTTTTAACAAAATCTTTTTGTTTTTTTTTTGTATACACCACATGGTACGATTTATAACATTTTACTTACATCATAACATGTTATAACTTTAATGTGCACCATCTACATGGATGACTATGTAGCCCTATTGTAAGTTGAGCCACATTTTCAGTAGATCCCTCTCATCCGGCTCCCACTCTCCTCACAGTACATCAGAATGGGAGGATTCCCATTTCAATCCCCCTGGAGGGGACACACCTGTCTCGGCACACGTCCCTCATTTTAGTTGCACGATCGGTGTGTTGACATGAGACATATTTTCTATTCAGGCCCTGAAGGGAGCAAATGTACCACCAAAGTGCGTCAAGGTTGTCAAGGGCGGCCTAACGGTTAGTCTGTAAATTCATAAACATTTATATATGTTTCTATTCCCTATAAAAGCTATACTGACTTACAACATATTTCTTTTGTAGCAATTTTTCGTGTTTGATCTAAACAATCCAACACTTAATCAGTTTGTTGAGCATCAAATGCTCACCGTGTGGAAGGAATTCAGGGCAAGTAATCATTAACATTTTAAGAAGTTTAGAGACCCTGAATAAGCACGGGCAAACCCACCCTCGAGATTGGCCAATCGGGTGGAAGATTGGCACTTTGACTGTGACCACTACATCACTCGACAGTTTCAGGTAATTTATATACTTTTACGTTTAAATCAATTAACATTTATTTATTTCATTTATTTGGAAGTAAGTATAACATTTTGATCATCTTTATTTTTGGAATGTAGGAGCAATCAAATATGTGCAAGAGTGTTAGGGCGCGACAGCCTTACAACCACATGAGTGGCAGAGAGTCGTTTCTTCAAAGACAAACAGAGCTCACTAAACTACACGTCGTCGGTGGATCATGTTGAGTTATTCAAAGAAACACATGGCCGTAGTAGTGGCAAGTTCATTTCACCAGAAGCATAAAACACTTTTATAAGTTTTAGAAAAGTTTATATTTGATTATACTTTTAATTCTGTGTTTAAGTTGACCATCTCTCAAACTTACACGTTTCTATTGTGCAAAATCAAATGGTGGAACTTCAGTTTTGGCCCGTTTCAGAGGGTTCTCAACCACTTACTAAAGACCAGATACGTGAGATAGTTTGGGTGAACAATCGGGCTTCTTAGAAGGTCTTGGTTGGGGCTCAAAACCCAAGTCTAGGACTGCCGCTTCATCTTCTTCTTCCAATATGTATGACTACCAGGCATACATAGCGAAGGTTAGCGAACTAAGAAAGAGCCTTGAAAAAGCTAACTGATTGCTCCAAGAACAACGTCTGAGGAACGTCTGACGGAGGAGGAGCGAGATGACAAATGGCGGACCATGCACGACAAATGGAGGAGATGAAGAAGATGCTCGAGGGGATGAGTCGGGTATAGAGAGACCCATGATCACTTGGGGTACGCACTTTTCAATATTTAATTTGTTTAATTTTGCATATGTGATATTCTAACTATACTTTTATGTTATTGGTTTGGCGTCCGTACCTATAGTGCACTAGAGCATTAACTTTCGAGTTATTTTTTTTAATGTAATATTTTGAATTATGTATTTTTTTTTTTGTATTAAACATATTTCATGTATCATTTTGTAATGAATGAAAATATTTTCATTTTAATCATTTTATTGCAAATTTTACTACGTTGGAGCTTAGTTAAAATAAATAATAGAAAACAATAAAAAGATAATAATAAAGTACAAACAATTAAAAAAAAAGACAAAATAAATAATAAAAAAAACCTTTTCTGACGCAGACGTTAAGGAAGCCTTTGCGCGCCACCACCGTTGTTGTCTCAAGCGGGCTCAGACAACTGAGCTTGCACATAAAGGAGGTAATTTTTATTACCTATACTTTTGGTTCTCCATTCCACATTTCCTTCCCTTGTTCTGAGCATAAAAGGTTTTGTTTCTATTCTTATTTTCAGGGAGTGTACGTATGATTTAGGAATGTGTGTTAACCTTGAAGAGTAGTCAACAATTCGATTAGCACCATGGTCTGTCGAAATTGCTTTCAGGACAGTCGTTCATCACGACACAACAATTCCCTACTGATCGACATTATCATGAAATTTCCAACACTTGGCACGTCTAAGTATAACTTAACTTTAAGTAATTAAACATTTCACCATTGTTTTAATTAAACATAACTTATAGATGGTCATGGTTCACCTTAGAAATTTCAAAATACTCCTTTGCCAACCCACATATTTTTATCCTTAGCAACCTATATGTAGAGAAGTTTTATCTTAAACGAGTCTCACCTTCGGTATAAAAGTTTAATCTCAACTATATGTATATTAACGATAACAAGGCTGGATTACACTTAAAACTTAACTTTTTATAAACTTAGATAATCAAATGGATAAAAAATCTAGGATTTACAGTTCCATAAAACTTTTTGTCCTCTTATTAAAGCTCATACTATTCTTATAACTTTAGCTCATGTCTTATCAAAACAATGGGATATTTGTCAACTTGATTTCAATAATGCCTTTTTTAATGGACATCTCGAAGAAACTGTGTTTATGCATAAAGCAACCAGAAGATTTTGTAGATCCAGATCGGTCGAGTTATGTTTCTAAATTAAATCGTGCTTTGTTGGATCTTAAACAAGCTTTGCATGCTTTGTTTGATAAGCTTCGATCAACATGTTTTCAAAACTGGACATATAACTCATTGTTTTTTCTTACCACATCTATTGATATTGTTTTAGTCCTCATTTATGGACAATATCCTTAAGTACATGGGAGACTTGCATTATTATCTTGGCGTTGAAGTTCATCAAACAGAGCAAGACATCCATCTCACCCAAACCAAATACATTCTTGATCTCCTTGAATGGATTGACCTTGCTCTATCAAACCATGCCCTACACCAGTTATTACTAGTATGCAATTACCTCTTTATGATGGAGATTCTACGGATGATCGTTGACAATATATACTGTATAGTGTGTTGGGTGCCCTTCCATATTTGACACATACTTGACTTCATATTGACTATATTGTAAACAAACTGTTAAATGGTACTTTACATTATGGTTTGTTTCAAACAAAAATCAGATCATCAATCTCTAGCTTATTACATACATTAATGTTGATTAGGTTTGCAGTATTGATTATCCCATGTCTATTACGACCCATTGCATTTTTCTAAGGTAATCTCTTATTTCTTAGGCTTTCTAAACAGCAACATGTTGTTGCTTATTCTAGTGTTGAATATGAGTATAGATCCCTTGCTCGTATTGCTACTGAGTTAAGTTGGGAACAATATCTTCTATCTGAAATTGGTTTTAGTCCATCTAAAGCTCCTATTATTTTTTGCGATAATATAAGTGTCATTTCTCTTACTATTAACCCCAGTGTTTCAATCTGACAGTTAAACATATTGAATTAGATATTCATTTTGTTCGGAATAAAGTTCTTGTTAAGGAGCTTGATATGCGCTATGTGCCTCCTATTCATGATCGACTTGCAGACCGTTCATATTAAGCCTTTATCTGTGGCACAATTTTGTGACATTGAATCTACACTTGATTTCATCACCTACTTGTTCGAGGGGATGTTATAACATAAGATTGCTTCTAGATTTTTCCATTGGTTTCTTTTGGTATTCTTTTCCGTATATAAATACTTTTACCTTTTTCCTTTGCAGTCAAGATTATGCAATCTTTTATATTTTTCCATTTCTTGATTATTTATTACCTTCTATGTGAAAACTTTGTAATGCCTTTATAGTGCAACATTTCTATGGACAATATGAGTTGAACTTTATTGCCCTAATTTTCCCTTCCTGCCCTCTGCCCACTGCCTCCATCCTTTCATTATTTGTCTCATAGTATTGATATTTTGGTTGAAAAAGAAAGAAGTTATATTTTAAATAAATGTGCTTCTAATACCACCTACTATAGTTACCAATTATATTCTCTTTTTATTTTAAAAAAGTATCAATATTCTTCTATGTTTGCTTTGATGGATTCAAAAGTGTGAAGGTGATTTTACATTATAATTTAAATCAAACTTTGGTTCGATTCTTTCATTATTACCTTTTCTTTCCTACCAAAAACTTGTATGGTGTATTTCAACATAGTTTTATTTCTCACCAACACACTTTGTAATAGAATTTGGAAACAAACATTGAACCTAATTATAATATCACCCCAACTTCAATAATAGGTTAATTTCAAGGTCAAACATTTGATTTTTCTATATCTCACACCTATATTATTTTTTTCAATGAACACATATCAAACTAAATAATTATAAAATCAAAAACCATTTCTAAATTTTACAACAAATAGTAAAAACCAAATCAAACTAAATAAATTTAATACTTCTAAACCCAAATTTGATCCACACCATTCTCAAGCAATTTTGAGGTATGTATTATAGTTTAATTAAAATAAAAAAAGTTCAAATATCATTTTAAGAGTTTATTTAATTTTAATTCTATAGTTGGAGTAAATTTTAAACTCATGCCTTCTTAACTTACTACTAATTCATTTTTTATTAGCATTTTTACTATAAATTTTAAAAATATATTTACACGTTATTTTTTTTCATAAAAATTATCAATTGAATATTTATTAAGAGTAAAAAAGGAAAAACTAAAAGTGAATAAATTGTAAATTACAAGAACCAAAATGGTTTTTTTTAATTAAAATAAAATTAATTTTTTTTAAAAAAGAAAGCATATAGAATGAGCATCCACTATAAACAATTGATTTTTATTTTGTTTCTAATTGTTTATTTAAGGTTGAAGGATATTATCTAGAAATTGGAACATTGAGCAGATTCCAATTCCTTATACACACACAAAATAAGGGATGGCTTCTCGGCTTCTCTTTATGAAAAGAAGTTTTTCCCTTTGCCAAATTCCATTTTTCAATTTTATATTCTCATCAACTCCTTTGTGGAGTGTTTGATTAGAATAGCTTATACCGTTAAGATTATTTTAATTTAGTTTGATAAAGAAATAGTAAACATTGTAACAAAAAATAGAAAAATGATGAACATCACTGCACCAAGGAAGTTTTGAAATATTGTTTACGGTAGTTTAGAGATTTTTAAATAGTATTTACTATAGTAAGAAATTGTTATTATAATCGTAGATAATCTTTCCTCCAAACTATCCTTTATTATTTATTTTTCTTTTAAAAGAAATATAAAACAAATGTGTGAAATTTAATTATCTCAGTTTTACCCAAAAAAAAAAATTCATTTGGAGAATGAGTGGTATGACTTAAATTTCCTTTTACTAAATTAATGATAAAATATAATATAAATATAAATTATATATATATATATATATATATAAGAGTTTTTAAAAATTATAACAAATCGACAAAATATTTACATTGTATAGAACAATATGCACACAAGTTACAATGAAAAATACCAAAATGTTTTCGTTAACAATGTGATTAATTGGCCACTCATGCATGTAATATATTTAGTATACGATCGTGTACCAAGATAATTTAGATTTGAGTGCACAATCGTTTAGATTTGTGTTGTTCTTGTACCAATATCCAATGATTTTTTTTCAAGATTCTTGGGTATACAATCATTTAGATTTGGCTACACACCATCGTTAATGAAATATTTTTTTTTCAAGATTCCAATAGTTTAGATTTTGGCAACACAATTGAGCCAACTTTAAACAATTTTTTTCAAGATTCTTGTATTTGACTACCAAAATCTAAAGGATTTGTTTTCAAGATTATTGGTATTTGAATTTGCCTATCCAAATCTAAATGATAGTTTTTTAAGATTTTTTTTTGTATACGATTGTTTAGATTAAATATAAACAATTTTTTTTCAAGATTATTTGGTAAACAATCCAAATATAAACATTTACCAATATCCCAAAGATCAAGATTTCAAAAAAATATAAAAAAAAAAATTGCAGAAGAAGAGAAGAAAGAAGATGTAAAGTAAAGACAAACCTGAAATATTTTAAAAAATGGTCGGCTTTATGTTTTTTTTTTTTTTAAATTTTGTTACTTGGTCTCTGAATATTTTGGTATTTTGTTATATTTATGAAAATTAACTATATATATATATATATGCATGTATATATACATATACACACGTATGTATATCATTGATTAGGGTTGAGTTGAAATTTTTTTTCAACCCTAACCCAACCCAACCCCAAAAAGCTAAATTTTTTTAAAGTCAATCCAACCTAAATTTTAAACTAACCAGGTCGGGTAATCCAAATTATTCGGGTTGTCTCGTTATTCTTACCCTCCTACTACATCTCCTCGTTTGATTTCAAGGGAACCAAATATGATCCAAATCTAAATGCTCAACGAACAAAAACAACAAAATAGGGGAAATTGGTTTGGTTGTGAGAATAAATACCTCAACTAACCAAACATATGTAACAAACAGCAAAAGGATTTGGATTCAGGGAGAGTTGGTGTTGGGAAAAACCCTTCCCTTTTACTAAAAAAAAATGAAATTAAAAGAAAACCATAAAATTGAAAATACACCAATTTTCATGGAAAATTTTCAACTCAAGAATTGTTACAATCAACAAAACAATTCTCGAACATTTTCTCAAAGGTTATGACCATTCATACACTATTTTTTTTCGCTCTTTAACTAGAGATACAAAAGTAATTTAATCAGAGTTGATACACAAACTTAAAATGTTTCTAACTTAAACAACTTGAAATTAAAGGTATAAACTCGCTTTTAGGGTTTATATGCTTAGAGCACATTCTCATTCTTCATGTGCGACATACCACACTTCTAATATTTTACCAAGATCCAACAATCTCTTCGAATTATAAAGTTAATCTTTGTGAGGCGCTTGTCAAATAAAATAAAATCATATTAGCATTTAGTCCATCTAATTTGTTTTAAAAAAGACAGATATAAGTTTAATTGAATTCCCCCAAGTTAGAATTTGTTAAGTATCAAATCAACTTGAGAGGAATAAGCATGTGATGAGGGGAAGTTTAAGATAAAATAAATTTAGTGAGATAGGCTAAACCCTAAACAATAACTATATGTTTCACACGTATACTATAGTCTATATCAAATATAATGCAAAGATTATGTAATGATGGAAAAAGTCATATAGTAGAAAATAGAGATGAGAGTCAACCCTTATGCTAATAAAATGATTACAGATTCATATAAAGTCGGGCATAATAGATAGCCATACAAGCAATAATCTATTGATTACATGCAATAATTAGCTAGGCTTCATTTTTTCATCTCAAACCAACCTTCCAATTTGCAAACTCCTTTCAACCATTTAATATTCTAATGATGCCACTAATCTGAATTATGGATATTTAATAGCACGTTTATAGTGCTACGTGTGTGTGTTGCACGAAATTTGAATAGGAATAATATTGGTTAATTTTTTTTATATAAACAAATTAAGAATTTTAAAATTATTATCACTTAATTTTAAACTTTAATCTAAATTCAAACAAATATACAATTTTCAAATTTCGTGTAACTCATTTACGCTTTATTATTCTACGTAACCGATCAGCATCATTGTTTTTTGTAATACCATATATACCATATATACTATTGTTTTTTGTAAAATAAATAAACTTAGAGAGTGGAAAGTTTGATTATTTGCTTATATATCTTACCAACACTTGAACAAATATTTTCTGTAAAATAAATTAACTAGACAATCTATTTGTTGGGATCAACAATAATGTCAATTTTTTCTAAATCAAGGAAATTTGTTTTCTTCTAATATTTGGACTCCTTTCTTTGTATAGATTTATCACTCTTAATATCAGTAGAATTACATTAATATTACTCGATCCAACCCTAATTTCAAGAATATATGGGTGGATATGACACAATATTATGGATTTTATAATTTCAAAAAGAAAACTGATCAATAGTTAGTTTAATTGATTAAGATATGTAATTTTTTTTATTAATAAGTATGAAATTTTAGTTTAATTGATTAGGACGTATAATTTTTTTAACCAATAAATATGAAATTTGAATGTTATAACTCTCACTGGACAAAAACTTAAATGAAGAATATGGCCCATTGCCACCAAGTTGACAGAGATATGGCATGCAAATGAAAGGGAGATAAAAGATAAAGTTTTAGGTCAACAATAAACATACACATCAAAGCATTTAATATATTAGAGATAATATTCTATTTCGTGTAAACCTAAATATACATTTTTAATATACTTTAAGATACCAATAATTATTATTCTTACAAACATTTCATCTCTCACTCATAAGTCATAAAAGTCATAGCAAAATAAATAAACAATAATGGATTTATAGAGAGGGATATACATAATATATATTAATTAAGCCACATAATACATGGATTTGGGGAGTTTGAATCTTCTATTAGAAATGGGAAGGCCTTCAAAGCTGCTCCATTGGTCACCAATAATCCCCCAAATATGATGCTTTTGCCTTAGCTTGCCTCCTTTTTGTACTTTTGTACTTCTTGTTCTTCATCTCAACTCCCCTATTTATTCCAACAACTACTTGTGTTTATTTCATCTTTGCGTTCGATTTTTTGATAATATATTTGAAAGGGTAGTTATTCAACTCCAAGAAGGTTTAGACTAAAAGCTATGAGTTTGTTCTACTTGGAAGGGTTTACGAGTTTGTTCTACTTGGAAGGGTTTATAAGAAAAATCACAAGTTTTTCCCACCAAATTAGTCATAGGCGACGTAGCCAATGTCCTTTCGTTTTTCAATTGTCTCAATTAGTAACACTTTAAGTTTTGGTGTGCTAACTCTTATTAAATTCCTCTTATAATTTCTATTTGGAAAGTGGAAAAAAGGTGTGAGTGACCAAAAGTTCTGAGAGAGTGTTTTTGTAATTCGGGTTAGGATAAATAAAATTAGTCTTTGTGATTCTATCAATTTTTCTCATTGTGTATTTCTTTTTTGTTTATGGTTTTTTTCAAAGCTGGGAGTTTCCACGTAAATTCTTGTTTTTCCAATTTTTATTGTTTTCTCTTAATTTTTCTCCTTATTTCTTAGGATAGAAGTGTAAAGTTTTTTCCAACAAGTGGTATCAGAGTATTGAGTTCGTAGTTTCTTGAATTTTTAATGATGCTTTGTGGTTGCAACATTATCTGACCTTCCACATCATAAAATAATTTCCAAAAATTGGTTGCAATATTTGTGAATAGTGTGAGTTGTCACTATTTGTTGCATTATTAGGAAGTAAAGCAGATATGTCAAACTTTATGAGTCAGTATCGCTTGATGTGGAGACATTTGATTGAATTATCAATTTTTGGCTTGTGGAAAGTGCAAGTCAAGGATGTGCTAATACAAGCTAGATCACATAAGGCCTTGAACGAAAGACCAAGCAGCGGTACAATTCTTCTAAAGAGTAAAGCAGTGATGGTGGTCCAAGAGAGTCTAGTAGAGGTTCTAGCTAGTTGAATTTAACTAAAAATTTTATTGTAAACGTGATGAAATTTCGACAGCAAAAAACTTTAGGAGAAGCTTGAAGCAATGTATCAGGCAAAAAGCATATCAAATCAGTTTTCTTTACTGCAAATGGTGCAAGGTACATAACTCTCATATCATCTAGATATTCTCAATATTGGCATCGATTATGAGGTAGAGGTTGTAGGAGGAAAAATAGGAGATGAAGATAAATTCCGCATTGACTTATTTGGTCACTTCCTCCCTTTTATGGACACATGAAGCCAATCTTGATGTACGGAAAAGAAACTTTAGATTTTGTTGAGGTTGCTAGTAAACTTATGTCATAAGAAAAGAAACTGAATAGTTTATTTCACAAGAGGACTCATTATTGGTACCTAGCAAAAAGTGGATGAAGGAAGAAAGACTTCGGGTAGAAAACAATTTGTTAGGAACGTGGGTAGTCTGAAAAAATGAAAAAGGATTGTCCTAATAGAATAGATTTGTTAAATAGCTTTGAGTCATATGTTAACGTTGTTTTCGTCGTCGCAGAGGATGACTTCCATTGAAACAAGATAATATTCATACTCATAGTATGTCTGCTTTGCCATAATAGAGGATGCGATGTTAGCAGTTCCAAAAGTTTGCACATTGGCATTGACTTGCGGGCAAGGTGTGTGGTGGAAGTTTTGTTAATGGCTGAAGAACTTCCAGGTGAGCCAAGTAGGTGGAAGTGCATCATAAATATCAACAAGGTTTATCAGCGTGTGACGAAAAAGAAAAATCTTGGAAGGTGGTATTCCAAGTGGTTTACTTTTACGGTGGAGTAGGTTATGATTCTAGGAGATGAAAAAATATGATTGTTGGTGAAGACAATGGATATTAAAAGTGAAATTTATGGCTATTGATTCTTCAAACATTTTGTCAAACGTGAAATTTGATACGTTTTTGGAAAGATATTAAAAGCACAATTTTCCAATATAAAAAAGGTTTAGGAAAGTCATGAGTTTGTTTTTCTATTATCTCCGTTAGAAACACTTTAAGTTTTAGTGTATGTTTAATTAAATTCCTTTTGTATTCTCTATTTGAAGAGTGAAAAAATGTTGTGTTGAGGTTTTTGTAATCGAGGTTGGGAGAGAGAATTATTTTTTGTGATTGTAGCAATTTTTTACGTAGTGAGTTTTTTTATTTTTTTTGTACGTAATTTTTCTTAAAGTTGGGAGTTTTTTTACATAAATTATTGTTTTTTCCAAGCACTTCGAACAACCATAGAAAGTGTTTCATTGGCCCATCGAGTTTCAAATTGTATCTAATAATTGAGTCTCTAAATTTAAGAATGTTTAATAGAGTTTTCCAATTTTATGTTTAAAAGATCACTCGAATATATTCAAAACTTCTAAAAGTTAGTTGAGGGTCTAATAGATTTAAAATTGAAAATTTCAAGTTTATGAAACCGTAAAACTTTTAATTACGTGGTTGACAAACTCGTCATATTTAACAAATACTATAAGTCAATGATCTATTAAATACTTTTTAAGATATGTTAAATACTTTTTTTCAAATTCAAAGACCAAATAATTAAACATAAACTAAGGTACGTGTGGTAACCATATACACCTCTAGATTAAACATATAATTATTATAATAAGCACCCATATTTTTAATAGGGTTTCTAGTTTTTGGTTTTAAGTTTTTTCAAAACATAAGCGTATAAGAGTGTCTTTTCCACTCTCAAATTTTCTTTTTCTTTTGTTATCTAAAAAAGATGTTTTGAAAACTTACTTTTGCTTTTAGAAGTTGGCTAAGACTTATTCAACTTTTATTTACTTGAGAAAGAGAAAACGAGAAAATAGACTTAATTTGAAAAAAAAAACTAAATGATTAAAAGTTGGGTAACATAAACTTCGTTATTTAACGTTGATCATTTGAGCTATATTTGACTTGAACTAGTTTAGTCGTGACAAATCAACATTAGATTACCAATCTTTTACAAGTTCCATTACAAGAAATTATATATATATATATATATAGAGTGAGAAATAAAGTATGTGATGCATTATTGTAAGAATGTATAAAGATATTATTTTGAATTGTATATTAAATTTCTTGTGGCAAAATATATATGCCGTTTAGAGAGAAAAAGAGACCTCAAATGTGAGTGAAGACCATCCATGGTATCCTAACTTGAATGAATGAGATTATATTTAAGTTCTTCCCTTGTTGAAGAAGTAAAAAAGATTTGAATCACTATGTGTTTAATAAGATTGAAGAGTTTGAATGTATACTCAAGAGCTGGTGCTTTGCTGCTTTTCATCCGCTCCTCTTTAGCTGTTTCATTTAACTTTTCTCCCTTGTTTTATACATGAGACTACCCAAAACTCAGTATGAGTTCAATGCTCCTTCAATGTTCTTAAAACTTGAACGTTTGGTCTTAACCTCCAAACTGTTTTGAAAAGCTGACAAACGAAATCGAACAAGACGTTTTAAGACTTCAGTATCATCAATTAATTATAATTACTAAAACATACATTTAATGGTGTGCAAGGTCATATTTCGAGTTGACTTGCCTGAAAGCATGCTTCTTATAGAGAGGGATGTTGGACAAAAGAGTATGATCAACATCAAAGATCCAAACATCCGCGCCATCACCTTGAAGGCTACAAGAATTGATACAATTACACAAAAGAAAAATTATCAATACAAGAGTTATGCAATAGTAGAAGAAAAGAATATCAAATTAAAGAATTTCCATCAATTGGGTAGTGAAAATTCATCTACCTCAAATCCTTCAACCAATTACTCAATCTTACAATAAAAGAAATTATTACAGAAAAGACAGTAGAGTAGTGCAAGAAAGGGGTCGAACCCACCGAAACTTTGCGAATAGATTTACACAATTCAAGATTAAAAAAAAGAAAAGAAAAGAGGAAAATATTCAAGAATTGAAGAAATTTATGGAAGGGGTTTTTTATGGTAATCAAACAAGAAACTAAAGAAAGCAATCATATATGTTTTTTAAGATTTTTTGGAATTACGACTATCACAACAAGGAAATATTAATTCTTTCAATAGGTAAAAATGGGGTCTTGAACAATAAATGTATTGCTAATTAAATTAATCCTCAACCAATTGGTTGAAGAACCAATTCTCCTACAACAATGAATGAAGAAATCCACCAAAATTCATTATGACTTTAAAGAACATGCTTTCATCCTAGCGGTTTCCACGTGCTCATTTAAAATTGCATAAAAATCCAATGGATCATGTCCAGACTTTCTAAAGCAAGGAATGTCTCTATTTAAAGAAATATTATTTGTGAAAAATTCAAGTTAAAAATTGAGGATAAATCAATAGGATATACATGTTAAAGATTTAATCAACAATGTTGAAGCAATCAAGCTCCAAAGATTGTGCTTAGTGTTTCTAAAATTGAAGTTTAATCCAAGAACTATTGAGTGATCAAGCCAACTGGAAGAGAACTGTTTATTAAAAGCAAGAAATAGTGGGAGAGTTAAGCTATAAAAATAAGTCAAATATAGTTCCAACGTTAAGATAAAAGGGGAATTATCAAACAATAGGATAATTTCGAAGGATGTAAAGAATTTTGAGATGGATTTAAAAAAAAGATGACTTTTAGGATAAATTAATTGAAAAAAAGTCTATATTACCCCAAGTTAAAAAATACTCTAAAATCAATTTATGAATCTTCTCCTTCTCCTTCTCCCTCCCTTTTCCCACTTTCCAAAAATATTTCATTTTTCTCTCATCCCTCCCTCTGGTATTCCATTTTCCCTCATTTTCACAAAATTTCCTTTTCCTTCCTTTTCCATTCTTTAATTCGTTTTCTTGAAATTCCTTTCTCAAGCTCCTCTCATGGTCTTCCACCTGCCTTTGAAAACTATGTCGTTCCTTATCACCTCATTCTTCGCCTTTTTCAAGCTTCTTCCTTTCTCGAAATCAAATCCTCTTTCATAGAAGCCATTTAAGCTCTCACAGCTCGCTATCATGGTCGTCTCCCACTCTGTATCATCTTCGATATCTTTCTTAGTTGGACTACGTAGCCAAACAACGCGACATCTACCACACAATGTTTAGCGGCATTGGAGGTTTTGGCCTAGCTTGCTATGTCTCTCTTTGACTCAACCTTCCTCACCGGAACGTCGTCGCCCATGACTTTCTCTGTCAGATTTTAAAGAAGGTATCGCTCCATAAGACCCAATTGCCGACTAACATCGTTTAGAAACTTGCAGGTTGTTACTGTAGCTAAAATTGAGCAATAATTTAAAAAATTTGGTAGATTTCTACCTAATGAAGTGTATTTATTAGGTCTCGGAGGCCCTTGCTTTTGATTATTTGTTTGGATTGGCTCACATGGATGGTTCTTGATGCATTTGTTGGTGGTGCCATGAATAGGAAGGGAAAAAGGGAGAGGTAGTTACCAGTTAGATGCTCCTAGGGGACGGTTTGGTTCTCATAGTTTGGGTCGAGGAAGTAGCCAAGATGGAAGCAACTATGGTCAGTTGAGAGGCAACGGTTTTCCTCAGTGGGTTACCACAAGGTTCAATAGTAATGTTAATTTGTGGGGAATTGATTATCAAGATAAGATGGTACTTTTCCCCCTTGGATGGTTTTTAAGATGCAATTCAAGTGAAAAATTTTTGGCATTTCAAGTACAAGCACTAGTTAGACAATGGGAGGGAAATAGACTTGAGAGATGATGACCATTTTCATTAAATTTTACCCTTTTGTAGTAGTTCCGTAGTCATTAGGTGAATATTGTTGCCATTTTACAATCAAATAATGTATAATTGAGTGAGCATCTTGCCAAATAAACGAACAATTTAGATCCTTGAATGTCAGTTTTTTCATCATACTTTGTAGTGAGATTTCGTTAATCAAAATCAATGAACAACTTGATTTATGAGATGTTTGAATTTTGAAGTTTAGTTTGAAAAAAAAAAAAAAAAAACTCATGTGTTGTGTATAGTTGTTTTTCAAGGATAACGTTGGATCATGATACATGTAAGTCTTTCGATGTATAACAATATCACAATGGAGTATGGAAAAAAAAATTAAGTGAATTTTTATTTTATGTTTTAGTTATTTTTCTAATTTTGCAAACATATATATCTCTTTTAAGTGAGTCTATTTCGCACGCATCTCACACGCATCTCAAACCTATCTCATAACATTTTGCACATTTCAAAATTTCACTATGAGTTTCACAATCAAATTGCTACCGTTCCTAAGCTATTTAGAGTGATTTTATGCATGTTTAGTAAGTTTATTAGATTATTGTGTTTTATCTCGCATGCATCTCGCACACATCTTGCACCTATCTTGCACCTATCTCGTACACATCTCGCACCTATCTCGTAGAAAACATGGGCATTCTAGGACAATCCATAACTGATTTAACTCCATAGTCGTAGAGATTGTGAGGATGAAAAACAACATCAACTCCATAGTTGATTTAACTCCATACACCTCCTCGTCGGAATCCAATTTTCGCAGCAAGATCACAAGTCCCAAGTCATGTTCCACAATAAAATCACCGAAACTACCATTGTTTTTGTAGTTTTGTGAATGAAAAATGGGAAAGGAAGAAAAAGGAAATCAAAGGTTTTGTGAAAACGAGGAAAAATGGAATACGCATGGGGAGAGATGAGAGAAAAATGAAATATTCTTTTTGAAAGTGAAAAAATGGAGGAAGAAGGAGAAGGAATTCCATAAATTGCTTTTTAGGTTTTTTTTTTTTTTATAACTAAAGGATAATATAGACTTTTTCAGGTTAATTTGTTCTAAATGTCATCTTTTTTAAAATTCATCCTAAAACTCTTTAAACCCTTAAAAATTATCCTATTTTTGTTAATATCCCGAGATAAAACTTAACCTCTTCAATTGTCACAACTTCAAAACCTCTAACATTATTTACCTAAACATTCACACTTCAACTCTCACAATTACATTTTCAAACCATCATATATCACCCACTATATCCAAATTATGCCTCGTTTTTTTTTTTTTTTTTTTTGCCTCAAAATGTTCCAATTTGAACCAACAAATAATGGTGCCAAAATGGTTAAAAAAGAAGCCAAAATGGAACAAAGGTTTGTCATTGGTAAAGTGTGGGGAAAGAAGAAATAGGATTTTTGTTTTTATGGAGCAAAGAGAAAAGGGAAATTAGGGTTTGTGTGTGAGGTTAAAGGGTAGTCATGGGAATTTATATATGAGCATAATTGAAGTGAGAATGATGGAGAGGAATTATAGCCATATGCACAACAAAGCCAATTTGTTGTATTATTTGACAACTTTTGGCTTGGTCCCACTTGTATGCTTGATTGAAGGGTTGCTTGTGAAAAGGAAGTGAACAAAACAAACAAGTTGATCCATACATTTTGTGATCATTTTGTTCTCCATCATTTTTCTTAATATTAGTTTATACTTTTCACGAGGTATTTTGGAATACTCGATTAGTTACTATAGTAAGTGGTTATTATAATAGCATGTGTTAGAACATAATAAGTTTGTGTTTGAAGTGCAAATGATTTTGGTCTGGATTAGTAAATATGGTAATTAATTAACGAATATGAGTAAGAAATATTGAATATTGTGACAAAGAGAGAGATTTTAAATGGTAATAATATAGTTAAATGTAGGTTATAATAGTTATAAAAGTTAATTACTTCCATCGGAGTCCCAAACATGAGGTGAGTTAATAGCTCACTCCACCAGCTTGAAGTTGTAGGCCCAAACATGTATCATCTTACGGTGTAAGTTTATTCACACTTAAAATAATTGAAAATACTTTAAATCTATATAATATAGATTAACCTAAGATTACTCATGCCAAATTACCAAGAATATGTTGCATACCTGATTCCATCTTCAAGCAATTGATGATGGCCGTAAAATGACTCTTATCTAATGGCTATTGTCTTCCTCAACAAAAACTTTGAATACCTTTAGTAGGATCTTTCTCTCAATGGGATACAAGAAAGACTGGATGCTTATTGTTTTGGTATTTTGAGAACCATATTCCTAAGTCTCTTTATATACTAGTTCAATTAGGATCTCATTAAATCCTAATCAATTTAGGAATAAGCTTCTACCCATTTAATTCATACTCAATTAGGAATCTTGGCCTTAATTAAATAGATCACATAATAGGCCTAATTTAATAAATAACCCAATATGATAAATTATTAACTTACATACATAGCTCACACTTTAATTAGACGTATTATTTAAATATGTCTAAGAGGTACAACTATCACGGTAGAGTTTTAATTCATACAACTATAAAATTAAGGATATAAATCGATAATTGTTTTAAAAAGAAAAAAGTTAATGTCTATATTTTTCGTTTTCATATTCCTAAGATTCATTCTTCTTAGATTACATATTGTGCTCTTAACATTAAACTTTAAGGGAGTTGCAAATTTAGCAATTAGATTCAAAATAATTAAGTATATAGCAACATTTTAAAAAATTTACAAATATAGCAAAATTTATCAAATTCTATTAATGATATAAGTCTATCACCGATAGACCATGTTGTAAATATTGGTCTATCACTGATACACCATATGAGTATATCAGTGATACAAGTCTATGAGCGATAGTTTTGTTACATTTGCAAATTTTTTTTAAATGATAAATAAGTATTGGATTACATGGACACTACTGGTATGTTATATTAAGACACATGAACAACAAGTGATTATATTTTGATACTTGAAAATTGATATTTGATTTATTTTAAATATAATAATATTATTATTAATGTAGCCCATATGCATTATATGCTATTTTATCTCTTTCGGACTTATTACTTAATTAGGCTCATTAAGTAAAAAGATAATGTCATAATTAAACACCATGATGGGGTGGTGCCTATAAATAGAACCTTAGGCATTGAACATCTCACCGACTCATTAAGTAGTTCATTATTTCCATAAAAAAATATAATTAAGTTAAAAATGAGACAAAGTGAGAGAAGCACGATTCCGCAAGAAGATTATTCATAGATCAATATATGTTATTATTTATTTAAATTTAATTTGTAAAATATCGAGTTCAAAGATCTTAACATTTATTGTTATATACAATGTTAGAGTTTACAATGGACACTATGATTGGGCATCTATTTATATAGTATTAGTAATAATTATTAATGATATACAATTAAATTTACCTTCGACCACTAACCCGAGCTTTTGGATGAATGGATAGTTTAATAATAATAATCAATGTCTACTAGACGCTTCTCCATATAGGGTAGACGATTGACATTTTCACTTTACATTGTAATTTTTCTAACAAAGTTCATTGAACATAAATCAATAATAGTAACCAATATTAGAGTTTAGGGTCGTAAATGTAATATAAATAATAAACACGTTTGAAGTCATTTTCTATGGTGCTCACTAAGAGGGTCAATTAGGTCTCTCAAACCGTTAAGCTCGTTATGATTAGTAATCTTTTAGTCGGATATCATACAATTGCACGGATGATTCAAAATTTTGACGAGTTCACATAAACATAAATGTTATAGGCATTATGATCGCAAATGAGGATCAACAATTAGATGAATTTTAATCTCGCACACAAAAGTGTAGAAAGAGCATTATTTGGTAAAGATATTAATGAAAATGTTAGTATAAAAATACATAAAAAGCATTATATAACAAAGGAAAATGGCCAAAGTTTCTTTTAACGAAATTTGGCCCTCACCACTCTTTCCTTCCTCTGTCTTTTAAAATAATTGCTAAAAATATCAGCGGTTAAAATAATTTAAAGTGATGTAAATTAGTTATATGAATCAATCTTGGTTTTTTATTTTAATTATTTTTCTGTGATTAATTAAGGGGTATTTTCAAAATATACCAAACTCAAACAAAGTATTAACAAAATATAGTAATTGTTTTAAATTCTATTAATAATAGATATTTATAATACTTTTTGTAGTGTCACGTGTAAAAGTTTATTTGTGTTTATTATTAATAAAATCTGAAAATTTGCTATATTTTTGTTAATTTTGCTCATTTGTAAAATTTAGTTCCATTGGTTAATGATTTTTTTAATAATGTATTTTTTAAAAAAGTAATGTAAAAAATAGGGTAGACAGAAAATAAATGTAAAAAATAGTGTTGCAAAATTGTGTACCCAGTCCATGACTAGCATAAATCGTGGATCGGGTACACGTCTTTGGGCCGAAATCGTGAACCCAATCCATGATGTGTGACTGATGCAC
The DNA here is from genome assembly GCF_000004075.3 of Cucumis sativus. NCBI lineage: Eukaryota > Viridiplantae > Streptophyta > Magnoliopsida > Cucurbitales > Cucurbitaceae > Cucumis > Cucumis sativus. Next base: position 24,741,000 of record NC_026657.2, read on the forward strand.
GACTCCATTCATATGTCTATCCTTTGTGTCAGCAGTTGAATGCCACATTGTCTTACATGCAGGGCGTCGTGGACTAGGTACACGACTTCACTTTAAAACCCTAGTTGCGAAGCATTCTACCTTTCGTCTTTGTTCTTCCATCCTTCATGAAAAATCAGCTCGACCATCCATCCATTTTTCCATCCTTCATGAAATATCGGCAACCAAAAGTCTCCAGTTATGCCTTTCGATTTTGTTGTCCCATAAGGTATGTTTATTTTCTTTTCTTGTATGGTTTTATTGTAGTAAACAAAACATAGTGGAAATGTATGATTTTAAAATTAACTTAAGTCATGGACCACGTACATGATTTAGTTGAATAATGTTGAAATTGTAATTCTTTAAATTATTTAGGGGAAATTATTTGATTTTAGGAAAATTATTTGATATTAGGGAGATTATTTGATTTTAGCTATATTTTTTGAAATTATATTATTTGATTTTAGGTATCTTAATGAAATACGTCTTAGAAAATTTGCACAATGGAACCGGGTCATCTTGATCCTAACTGGCTATATCAATAATTGTCCTATCACTCACAATTTGTATGTGATACTTCCTCCACTGTGGTTTTGAGTTGTCGAAGGAGAAAGGCAACATCCCAACACGTGTGATTCCCTTCGATCAACTTATTATGCCATACTTAGACACTGTTGGATTTATTGGAGTTTCTCATATAGGATTCATGCAGTTGGATTGACACTTAATTACTGCTTTGGGTGAAGCATTGGAGACTAGAAATCCACACATTTCAATGCCTTGTGGGGAATGCATGATTATGTTGCAGGACGTTGTGATCCAGTTGAAGTTACCGGTGAACGTAGAGCCTTTTGTAGGACAATTCACAAAATTGCCACCAAATGCTGACGTTTTGAGCGTCCAAAGATACGCTTGTGAATACATTATACAACTCACATATTATATAAAAAAAAGAGACTTTGATGTTTTTTGTCCATCAAGGAAACCACCTGAAACCACCTTAGGTTCGTGCTAATTGGCATCTTAATGATCTTGATTTCCTCCTAAATGAGAATTGTACTAACAATTGTAACATTGATATCCAAATTTATAAACAACTTCTACAAATTTTTAATGGAGGAGTGGAGATTTGAATTCGAAAATGATAAGCCCATCAAGAAATTCAAAACAAATATATTTTTTTCGATGATAACCATTGCAAATCAAGAAAATTCATTTCTTGATGGGCCTCGTCCATCAAGAAAACATATCTAACTTGATGGATACATTGCCAGTCAACTAACATATTATTTTTTATGTTTATTATCCATCCAGAAAAGTTTTGTTGATGGTTTTCTTGACGTTTGTGGACCATTAACAAAACTAAGAGAACTTTGTCCATCAAAGAAATAAAATATCAAGAATTATTTAACGTTTTTTCGTATTTCTTCAACAAAACAAAATAATGGAACTTTTCTTGACGTACATGACCGTCAAGATAAACATTGTATCAAGAATCAAGAAAAATAGTTTTCTTGATGATCATTTGTCATGACCATCAAGAAATCAAGATTTGTATGCGTCATGAAAGACCAAATTTGTAGTAGTGTGGAGTTTTTTTGTTTGTCAACAAGTCGTCAAATACTCTGGTTCACTTTATCTTTCTTTCGCTTTTAAACGATTTTCACCTAGCCGATACGTACTCTTGGGGCGTTACATGTCTTCATGACTTTATAAGGAATTATGTCGAGTCATTAATACACAATCCTTAGAAATAGCTAGTCCATTAATGCTACTACTATGCGCATATGACAAATTTTCTATTGTAGCACTACAAGTTTATCAGTTGCTCAACCACTGAGTTTTAGGTATTATTTTATTTATATATTATTTTTTTAATAAAATTTGAACTATCTATAACTTATTATTAATTTTTTTCACACATACTAGATGGAGTGGTGTCCTACCTACATCAGAACAATCAACAAATGTGTTGTTGACATATCGACAAATATTTGACCGATAATAAAGTATTATACGAATGTTGTCCACTTAAACTAAATCTAAAAGGTATTATCTATAATCTTTTACACTTAAATTAAAAAGTAATTTTGATAGAATAATAAACAATTTATTATTTGGATATTTTTAAGAATAGCAAAAAAATCAAAACTATTTACAAAATATATCGAAATCCATCGAACTCTCTACAGTCCATTTGAAAATTCTGCTATATTTTGTAAGTAATTTCATTTCACGACAATTGCTATATTTTGTAAGTAATTTCATTTCACGACAATTTCACATTGTATTGGGTCATTTACCAAACAAACACACCTAATTAAGATTTCTCTTAATCACTTTCAAAGATAGCATATTAAATGTTAAAAATAATTTATAGTATTTTTACCATACAAATCATTTATAGCTAGGTTCAATTACAAAAACACCCTTCAACTTGATCATTTTTTAATACCACTACACTTTTTTTAAAAAAAGTTGCAATATTACCCCTAAACTTTGATTAAGGAAATATTAAAAGTATCCATAGTACAACAGATTTGTAACTTTGGACAAAAAAATAAAATATGAAATGATAAGCAATAACTTAAAATGAATACTTTAGGCACAACATCACAGCATCATTTGATGATATGGCAAAAAAGTTATAAGATTTTTTCTTTTCTTAAAGCCTAAAGAAATTTTACTGTAATAGTAATTCCAAAACATTTAGTATAAGTTAGAGAAGTAATATGGTAAGTTTTAAAAGTATAAGAAGGTAGGGATAAGTAAAAGAGGAATGAAGTGTAAATTTAGGTGCATTTAATTTGTAATTAGGTTAATGTGGAAGTTTAATTTGTAGATAATATTGAAAGTTGAAAACAATAAAACATGTAATCTTTGTACCTTTTGACTTTAAATAGAAAAGAAAAGAAAAGAAAAAGAAGAAGAAAATTCAATAGAAGCTTTGAATGGGAATCTTTCTTAGTCTATTTTATGGTCCACTATAAAGGGGAATAAAGACAAAAGATGGTGTGACACTAAATAAAGGGCTAACATTCACCCACTAATTTTACCCTAATCCATACCTACAAATTTCAAACATTTTTGTTTATCATAATCTTCTAATCATCTTTAAACTCTCAAACTTTGAATGTTTCTTTTTTACACAAATAGCAAAAAACAAAGAGTATCAAAAAATAAATGGACTTGATGGATTTTGTTATATTTGAAAAAATAATTGCAAAAAGAAAGAAAGAAAGAAGGAAAAACCTATTGAATGGCTAACATGAACTTGTCCCAGGTGTGGTCTGTGTGTACTTTGAAAGTTGAAAGTTTGAATCTGTTCCATTTTCAAAATCACATATATACCTTTATGTAGTTCATATATAATACTCATTTGTATTCATTTTCTTGAGGTTGAAAGTTTATTTACTCTGTCTCTTGAAGTTGAAAGTTCCAGATCTTTTAATCTCATGTTGTACTAAAAAAACAGATCTAATACCAACGAAAATAGATCAACTTTCACAAGATTTTTGAAAGTATGAAATGGCTGTGGAGAAATTAACAAAAGCATAAGAAAAATCAATGACTGAACAGATCTCCTTTCCTTGAAGCCATAGGTTTCAAATCCCATTCTCTGTTTTGTAAAATAAACAAATTTAACTGCAAAAGACGAAGAAAAAACTACTTAATTATGACTCATAATTCAAAGGAAATTGATAGCTGCCCTTTTTCTTGGTTCTAGTTCTATCATTTTACTAGAAAAAGAGAAAATACACGATTTAACAGCTAACAACATCACAAAACTGATAATAAACATGCACTCTGTTCCTCAACTGTGCTATGTTTTCAAATCTCATTCCCTCATTTGTAGTATATAACAACATCAAATTTTGAAGAAATTGACAAGTTTTCTTATAATCATAGGAAGCCAAAGAAGCTGAGAAGCGTATTCACAATTAAAAGAAACACAAACACACACGCGAACAAAGAATGCTGGCAACTCCCAAATTAAAACGAAACCCATTTAAGATCGTTAATTATTAGAAGTGTTTACATACAGAAATGGGTTTTCAGAAAGGGAAAATATATGAGCATTACGAAACAGAGTAAAATCTTCACCATCGTCATCATCATTCATCATCATCATCAATGAAGCAAACCATCATCAAAGTTAAGAGAATAGCTTTGAAGATCATAACTATACCTAACAGTTGAATTTTGCCATCTCAAATTATGGTGCTTCCATTGAGATTTGAGCTTCAAAATCAAGTGTTTAAAAGAAGGAGAAGAAGAAGAACAGCAAAAACAAGGTGGTTTTTGTGTGTCACTAACCACATAAGGAATAGAAGAAGAAGAAGACCCTGAATTTGCAATCCTATTTCCAAGCTTCATGAATTGCCATTTCCATAAACTGAACCCTAAAAATTTCATCTTTCGAAAACCCTTAAAATCACTCACAGAATTTTGAAGAGATTATGAAGAAAAGAGAGAGAAAATGGGTTTTATTTAGCCAAGTTGGTAATGTCAGAATCTATCAGTAGTGGGGAAAAAGTTGGGGCCTTCGTCGTTTAATGGTTTCAGTTTTTCCTCTGTTTCACTCAAGGAATTTTATCTAACTTTCCTGGAAATTACAACCAAATGGGGGAAAATAGTAAAAGGCTTTTAAACTTATGGTCCTTTGGGGGAAAGAAATTCACCCACTTTTTCTTTCTAGATAAGGAGGGTGATTTGTATTGTTTTTACGTTTCTTCCGCACCAAAACAAAATTATAGATATCTTCACAATAGTATAATATCATTGAAAGTAGTTGTCATCTTTTATAAACTCATGATCATCTTCTTATCTATTCGACATGTACTCAACAATAAACTCTGAACCCCAAATAAATATATGTAAAAATTGTAGCTTATGTATACTCGTATCATTTGTTCCTCATGAGTTATCCACCTATAAAGAGATTGTTTCCTGTAGTGAGTCTGCTTAGTGGTTTGCTGCAACAGGGATGAGATGAAATCCTTGAAAAATTGGAGGTAAGAATTACTTAAACGACTTAAGGAAAGAAAAATTGTCACTTGTAAATGGGTTTTCAAAACAAAAGAAAGAATCTCACCTATAGAGGATATTAAAGTAAAAGCTCATGTTGTTGCTAGAGGGCTCATACAAAAAGAACCAGTTTTACTACAATCAAATTTTCTCACTAGTAGTCAGTAATACTTCTATTAGGGTGTTACTACGTATAGTAGCACATTAGAATTTGATACTTGAGTAGTTATGAAGACATCTTTCTTAAATGGAGAGCTAGAAGAAAAGATTTATATGACTTAATAAGATGGGTTTTAGTGTTCAAGCAAAGAAGATTATTTGTATGTTTAGATTACATTTTTAAGTGTTTAATTTAGAAAATAAGTTATTTTGAAAAAACTAAAGTGTTTGGAAGTCATTCATCACCGCAAGAAATCAAAGTACTCCAATGTGGACAACGGTGTTGGAAAATGTGGCGTCAGGAACGACCTACCAATCCTGATGCACCTTTACAAGCGTCAACTGAAGTGAGCATTCCCGACGTCTATATTTAGACGTCGGGAGAGCTCCATCATTTTGATTTTTTTTTCTATTCATTAACAGGCTTTTACTGACATTACAGATTTATACGTCGAGGAAAGTGGAAATAATTATTGAATTGGACCACTTTTCTTAAGGTATAGGAGAGAAACGTCAGGGAAGGCAAACTAATCATTTAATTTTTCGACCTTCCTTAACGTTTCTATAGAGATGTCATTGCTGGTCCACCTTTTTTCAATGTCTGTGTTGACCACGTTGGGGAAAATTGTATAATAAAATTGTACACTATCCCCATTGTTTACATTTATGACGCCGGGATTGGTGCTTTTTCCCAATGTTTTTTAAAACATCAGGAAATCCATAATCTATTTGTTATGTGTTCTATGAACACAGAATACTCAGCCAAAGGAAAATAAAAAGAGGGTCGAGAGAGAGGGAGAGAGACTATGGTAGTCTACAGTCGTCGTCCGTCGTCGTTACTGTCATTATTTTCGCCGCCCACCGTCCTCCATTGTCGTCCACCGCCACTGCTCTCAATCAAGGTTTGTTCTTCTTCTTCTTCTTCTTTTTTTAAATTAGAAAATGGATGTATTGATATGATATAATGTATGTTTTTAGGATTTAGATTCAAATGCTATGCTATGTATTAGAAAATTGTATGTATGTATATATAATGTATGTATTCAAATTTATTCTCAAATTTTGAATTATTTTTAGATTTAGTATTAATTTTGAATTATTTTTAGATTTAGTATTAAATTTGAATTGGTTTTAGTATTTAAGATCTAAGATTGATGATGAGTACTTTGGAATATTATTGAATTTGAGATTGTTGAGAATTGTGGGGTTATATTAAATTGAGGGTGGTTGTTTATTGAATTTGAAATTGTGGGAGGGGTGTTTATTGAATTTGAGATTGTTGTTTAATATTTAATTTGAATTTGAATTTGAATTTTTGAAAATCTTAGATAGAATGTAATTAAAATGGTTGCAGCTATGGTAGTCTAGTTTTTTATGTCAAAATTAGTTTATAATGTGTTAGTAATGTTGGAGATTTTTAGGTAGCTTTTAATTAATTATGTAGAAAGTATTAGGTATGTTGGAAATGTTAGGTAGATTTGAAATTAAACTTAGTTTTCAAATATGTTAGTAGTGCAAGATGGAAGATTGGACATAACTTATTCATGGAGTAAGTTGGAGTATTTGAGAGGAGAAATATAAAACTAATCCAACATATTTATGTGTTAGGGCTTTTAACGAGATGAACAAGAGTTGGATGAAACTAATTAGGGATACGTTTTCAGTTGAGTAAAGAGAATGAATTTTCCAATTTTTAGAGATTGCAAAATATCACGTCAATAGTTACATACAAATAAGGCATCCATGCAAGAAATGTATGAATTCAAATTGAAACTCATTAGAGGGTGCAGAGCGACATATATTAATAAGTGGAATAACCTTCTCCTATATAGACTAGGTGTACCATGGAGAGTCTGTGAACTTGCATAGAGGTATGCAGAGATTAAATGAAAGAGTACGCGCATTTCAGGTTAGAGTAGAAATGTGTGAGAGTGCAAACATTTCTCAAGATTTCTTCTCACTCGCAATGGGACCTTCAGTTCATGTTCGCTCTTACAGTGAATGCATTAGGTCTTTATTGGACAACGGGGAGTTTTGAATTTCGGGATTTATTTCAAATATTCAATAACTTGATTGATAATAATGAGGTAAATTTCTTATTTCTTACTTTGTGCGCCGTCCTATTATTTGCAGGTGCTGTTGCTGCATTATTGGTGGCATACGATTTTACATGTCATTTCGCGGACAACTTCATAGACGACGATGATGACAAACAATCATCATCACATCAAAAAATAATATCTTCTTCATGTATATATGTTAGTCATTTTTCTATACATTTAGTTTTCGATACTCACATTTGTTTAACGTTTGTTGGTTTTTATGTCTGCAAGAATTATGACTTCATTTCTTAGTGATATTAATGAGGCAAACATTTACCTAAACTTGGATGCGTTAGATAACGCGGGAGGATCGTCTTCGATGGGCAACAATCCAGGTTAGTCACGTTACCTTAAACACTTGTAGTTATGGTTACTGGATCGATCTAATAATTTATGTTTTTCAGTAGATCCCTCTCAACCCTCTCCCACTCCCACTATGAGAAGTCAACAGCACTCTCGAAACATTGAGTTGGAGAGGTATGTCCAACAGAATGGAAGGATCCCCATTTCAATCCCCCAATGAGGGGACAAGCTTGTCTCACCATACGCCCCTCGTTTCAGCTGCACGATCGGTGTGTTAACGCATGACACGTTTCTGATACAAGTTCTAAAGTAGGTTGATGTACCTCGAGAGTACATCAAGGTTGTCAAGAGAGGCTTAGCGATAAGTTTGTAAAATTTTTAACATATATGTATGTTCAATTACCTGCATATGTAGAAGACTAATCTCAAACCTATTTCTTTTGTAGCAATTTTTCATGCTCAATCTCGAAGTTTCAACACTTAATCGGTTTGTTGAGCATCAAATGCTCAGCGTGTGGAAGAAATTCAGGGGAGATAACCACCGATATTTTAAGAAGTACAACAACCATAAAGAAGTATGTGCAAATCCGCAGCCAAGATTCGCCAATCGCGTGCAAAATTGGCACTTTCTTTGTGACTATTACATAACTCGACAGTTTCAGGTGATTTATATCGTCTACTTTAAAATCAATTAACAACACTTCATTTAATTTGTTGTTTGAATATAACGTTAAGATCACCATTATTTGAATGTATGAGTGAGCAATCAAATATTTGCAAGGCTGCATTTAATTTGTGATAGAAAGTAAATATCTACCTTACAACCATAGAAGCTGCAGAAAGTCGTTCATTCAAAGATAGATCGAGCTTATTGAAGAACGCAGTCATCCAGTTAATCGTGTCAAGTTGTTTCGAGAAACGCATGCCAGTAGGACTGATGAGTTCATTTCACAGTAGAAGATGCTCTTTGTAAGTTCATGAAAACTTTTGTTATACTTTCAATTCTATTTTAATTCTAATCATCTCCCAACTTACAAACTTCTATTTGTGTATAATCAAATGATGGAACCTCAGTCCCAGCCCGTTCTAGAGGGTTCTCAACCACTCTCTGAGGACGAGATATGTAGACCCTTTTAGGTAGACAACCAGGCTACTCAAAAGGTCTTGGTGGGACTCCAACCCCAAGTCCAAAAGAGTTATGCTTTCACTTCTTCCTTCAATAATTATGACCACCAGGCACACATGATAGAGGTTAGCGAACTAAAGACCAGCCATGAAAATGTTAACCGAATATTGGAGCACAACGACTAAGGAAGGAGGAGCGAGACCGACAAATAGCAGACCATGCACGACAAAAGGAGGAGATGAAGAAGATGATCAAGGAGATGAGTTGAGCACAGAGAAAGTTGTGAACACTTGGGTGCATACTTTTCAATATTTAATTTTGTTTAATTTTGCATCTGTACACATTCTAACTGTACTTTATTTCACATTCTTTATTTGGTGTATGGGACTAGTATTATGAGATAGGTGTAGGTTTTTTTAATTTTAATGTACTTGTATTAAACATATTATTTGTAGTTTTTGTTATACATCTTTCGTGTATCTTCTTTTATTATAAATTGAAATCTTTTAATTTTTATAATTTAATGCAATTTTTTTTCTTGCCTTGTGAAGCAAAATAAAAAACAATACCTCACAAGAACAATAACAAAAAATAAATTAAATTAAATAAATAAAAATAAAAAATAAAATAAATCATATATTCTGACATAAGGTGTACGTCGGGAGATACATTTTCCTCGACGTCTTTTGGAAACGTCAGCTTTTTCCAATGCGACGTCGAAAATGCTCCTTCCCCAACATTATCTAAATGCGTTAGGGATACCTATCTGCTGACGCAATGAGATGACGTCAGGGATACCTATATACGGACGTCGCCCATTTGTGCATTGGCAAAAGTTACCCCGACGTTCTTGTCAATGTAGGATGTGACATCGGTATTACTTTGGCCAATGTAGTTGGGGTTTTTTCCAACGTTTTTATGCATCGGGAATAGTCATGTTTCTTCTAGTGCAAAATAGATTATTATATGTATTTTAAACCATTTTTACAAAAAAAAGTTCACACAAAAATAAGTTTCTTGAAAAACATTATTTTCTTAAATCAATCCAAACGGACCTATGATTGCAAATTGAAGAAATTTTTGTATGGGCTATAAAAGGGTCTCCAAAGTAGTGTTACAAACAATTTGGTAGCTATATGGTTGAACTTGGTTATAACATAAGTTTGTAGGGTTGTGTATATCAAAACAAGTTAATGATGGTTTGATGATTTATCTGATTATATATGTAGATGATGTACTCATATCTACAAAGTCCAAGTTTGATATTCAAAAGTTGAAGAAACTTATCGGTATAAGTTTGATATGAAGGATTTAGATGCTGCTCCAAAAATTTTGGGTAAGTAAATCTGTAGGGACACAGATGAAAATAACTTCTTCCTACCACAGAAAGACTATATTTATAAAATATTGTCTCGGTTTGGTATGTCATCAACTAAGCTATAGATACTCTAAATGTTGCAAATGCTCATCTTTCATTTATGCTTTCACCACATTCGAAAACTGAGAAGGAGAATATGTCTTGAGTTTCGTATGCTAGTGCAGTGGAAAGTTTGAAGCATGCTATAGTTTGTACTTGGTCTAATCTTGCTTATGTTATTAGTGATGTTAGCAAGTTTATGAGTCAATATGTAAAGGAACATTGGCAAGCTGTTTAGAAGATTTTCTATTAACTTATGTACTTTTGATGTATGTCTCATTTATGGGAATGAAACAAAGTGTTTGTTAATTGGTTGTTCTAATTCTAATCATGTTGGAGAAGTTTGACAAAGATTTATGATTGATTATGTGTTCACTCTAGGTGGTTTTGTGTTATTAGTTGGAAGCGAAACTTACAACCTAAGGTGCATGCCCTTTATAGAAGTTGTTAAAGAGGGAATATGGTTGTAACACCTCGAAAATTAAGATAATTTTTGGAGATAATTATCTTAGTTAGTTCAATTAGATTAATTTATTGGACATTATTTTGAAAATTAATTTGATTTTTTGGAAATTTGAATTTAATTAAATAAAATTGGGTGTTTATTTAATTAAAATTGAAGAGGTTATTTTTTTTTAGGTTTGATCCTTATACATGCATACATAATTAATTATTATGGAAAAAGGGAAATATAATTTAAGAAAAAATATTTTTATTTTGGAAAGAAGAAGATAAAGATAACTAATTGTGAATGTTAAGTAACTATATTTTGAGAGAAGGAAAAAGATAATTATTTTGAGAAGATATTGTATTTTGGAAAGATAAAATTTTGAGAGTTGGTCTCTTTGTTTGCTTCCGAGCCAAAGACGCACACTTCGTTGGACCTGAGTCGGTCTGTTCTTCACCGAGTTGCATGCATGCCAAAGTCCTTGGTTTGTCAAGCCGTCCAAACCGTATCTCAGATCTTAGGCAATTTGTCTCTTTAAGCCAAGTCACCTTCAGTTTTAGCCCTTCTTACAGCCTATTTGAGTTATTTGTGGTGAGTTTAATCATCAAATATTAATGTTTGGACTCTAAGTAATTTAATTTTTTGGAATTAAGTTGTAACAAGTCGGATTTTTTCCTTGAAGATTCAATCGGCTAAACTTAATTAAAGGATTTGTGCTGCAATATTTTCTCAACCAGGGTTGAATTAGAATTCAACCTCAACTTTGAGTAAGTTGACTTGAGATGATTTTAGGATCAATAGTAAACGGTTAATTTATTAAATTTAGTTATTATTTTTTCATTGTTGTCGAGGATTGATTTTTGGAGAATTGGGTCATTTGAATTCTAAATATTTGTAGAAGTTTAGCTAATTTCAAGATAAGAGATTCTACTAGTAGATCTTTGAATTAAATTTTAAGTGTTTGCATGTATTTACGGATATGCATTGATGGTAGCTAAAATGCATAATACGAGGATGATGACCGTTATGATGATGACGATAACTGATGTTATGTTGATGATGACTCAAATTATGTTATGATGATGATGAATGATATATTTATGATGTTTATGCTACATGATATATTAATCACATGATTAAGGATGTTAAGATTAATAGTCATGTCATGTTTATGATGTTTATGATATGCTACATGCTATGAATTAGTGTTCTATTAACTTTGTCTATTAAGATTGTACCCATATGGGTGTCCTTCGAGATCACCACATTTTCACATATTTATGACTATGTGAGTTCGATGGAACCACTCATCTGTCATGTTTATGTTTATGAGTGGTTCAAACAGAATCACTACAGTTCGATATCATAGGTGTTCCTTCGAGTCACCAATAGATGAGAATGTTTCTTCGGGATCACTAGATTAAGTGTGTTCCATCTGACACACGATAGTTTGAGTGCCTCCTCATAGAATCTTAATAGGAAGTTAATAGACACCTAACGGGACTAGTTGTGGGTCCCTTTGGGTATATTTTATATACTCACTCTTTCTCTATGTTTAATATTTCAGGCAAAAAAGGTAAAGGATCCGAAAAGCTCACGGGCGATAAGAAGTGACCTTGACCTACCATAGGGAAAAAATTTATGTTGCTTATACCTTTATGTTTACAATATTTTGATTAATACTTTTATTTAAATTTATCAAACTTACTAATTACTTTTATGTTAATTTTTTAAAAAGATTAGATAAGGCCTGAACTAGACTAAATTTTCTAGTAATTATTTTTATCTTTCCAAATTATGAATTTCGAAAGAGTATAACGCATTTTGATTGAGAATTTAATTTTTTCTTTTCTTTTAAATGCAAAATTATTTATTTATTTTATTAATAATGACTTCGGCTTAGTATAAAGAGTTGGGTCATTACAAAGCTTGGCACCTTAGTCCTCCCGAAACGAGATCGCTTCTTGACCTATATTTTGAGTAAATGCGTAAGGGACCATGCTAGGAATGTAGTTGGAAGACTTAGGAGTTGGAATCCTTAACCCATAAAGGCTTAGGTCGATAAAAACTAGAGAAATTGTCAAAGGACTACTTTCGACCCCAAAAAAAGGGTCTAAAGCTTAGGGATTCCAACTCCTTGGTCTTTTGACTACATTCCTCGCATGGTCCTTTACACATGAGAAGCGATCTCGTTTTGGGAGGACTAAGGTGCCAACCAAAACGATCGAAAAGATGGTCAATGCTTCCAAACAATGGCGAATGTTTGACGGGTGTCAAAAACCATCGAAAATGCATTTCTTGCAAAGAAAATGGGTAAAGTTTCAGAACGTCTTGTGTCGGTCCCAAAAAAAGGTGATCGACGAAGCTTTGGACTCGGTTTTTATTTTTTTATCAAAAGTGGTCCTTCGACGGTTTCTCTATTTTGTCTCGGTCCCAAGCCAGGATTCCAACTTCTAAGTCCTCTAACTACATTCCATGCATGATCTCTTACACATTTACTCAAAATATAGGTCGAGAAGCGATCTCGTTTCGAGAGGACTAAGGTGTCAACCAAAACGATTGAAAAGATGGTCAATGTTTCCAAACAGTGGCGAATATTTGGCGGGTGTCAAAAACCGTAAAAAATGCATTCCCGACAAAGAAAATGGGCAAAATTTGAGAACTTCTTATCTCGATCCCAAAAAAAGGCGATCAACGAAGCTTTGGATTCAATTTTTATTTTTTAGTCAAAAGTGGTCCTTGGACAGTTTCTCTGTTTTGTCTCGACCGTAAGCCTTTCTGGCTTAGCGATTCCAACTTATAGGTCTTCCAATACATTTTAGGCATGGTCCCTTACACATTTACCGAAATTAAAATATAGGTCGAGAAGCGATCTCGTTCTAGAAGGACTAAGGTGCCAACCAAAACAATCAAAAAGATGGTCAATGATTCCAAACAGTGACGAATGTTTGGTGAGTGTCAAAAACCATCGAAAAATGCATTCCTCGCAAAGAAAATGGACAAAGTTTGAAAATGTCTTGTGTCGGTACCAAGAAAAGGCGATCGACGAAGCTTTGGACTCATATTTTATTTTTTTAGTCAAAAGTGGTTCTTCAATGATTTCTCTGTTTTGTCTCGATTCTAAGCCAGAAGAGGCTTAAGGATTCCAACTCCTAGGTCTTCCGACTATATTTCTAGCATGGTCCCTTACACATTTACCCAAAATATAAGTTGAGAAGCGATCTCGTTCTGGGATGACTAAGTTGCCAACCAAAACGATCGAAAAGATGGTCATTGCTTCCAAACAGTGGCGAACATTTGGCGGGTGTCAAAAACCATCGAAAATGCATTACCTACAACGAACATGTGCAAAGTTTGAGAACGTCTTATGTTAGTCTGAAAAAAAGGTGATCGACGAAGCTTTGGACTCAGTTTTTATTTTTTCGGTCAAAAGTGGTTCTTCGATGGTTTCTTTGTTTTGTCTCAATCCTAAGCCACTAGCTTAGGGATTCCAACTTCTAGGTCTTCCAACTATATTCCAAGCATGGTCCCTTACACATTTACCCAAAATATAGATCGAGTAGCGATCTCGTTTGGTGGGTTTAAAAAACCATAAAAAAATGCATTCCCTACAAAGAAAGTGGGCAAAGTTTGAGAACGTAAACACATCGAAAATGCATTCCCTTCTCTAAGACACTTCAAGGCATGATGGAAAAGTTTGGGCACATCTGACACTAATCTTTATGTTACATTTGGTACATTTGTTATCTTTAAGAGAATTTGCAAACCAGGGTAAAGATTTGTTAGAATGTTTTGAATATGTTATTTGACGTTTTGGAAGATCTACTACCATGTGGTCTTGGGATAGAACACCCTGGTAGGAGTTAAGGGCAACGCCCCTAAATCTATTTAGAATTTGTATTTAGCATATTTAATTATTTTAGGTTATTATGATTTATGACATTAGAGTTTAGAGAAGTGTTCTATACAAACTCTTTAACCTTTAAGGTCTCGTTTATTCGATATTATATAATATTCTCTGTTTAGAGAAGTACATAGTATATTTAGGTTGAATAAACACAAAGAGAACTTTTTGTCCTTGTGTTTGTCGGTGTGGGCTATCTATAAAGCACATTCTCTCACTCCTGCTTCGATATATGTGAAATATCAATGGTGTTAGAGTAGGTGTGAGCCTTGAGATTGTAGAGTGTCAGCAAGCTCAACTCGAACATTTTCAATGAAATTTCACAAGCTCATTTGGACGTTCTAGATCCTTAGCGTTTGGCTTTTCTTTTCGGATCCATACTTTGGACTTTTTTTATTGCTACATTTGAAGTTGAGTTAGCAAAAATTATCAACTCAAAATTCTCACAAACTTTCGTTGAATTGGTAAAAGTTACTAACTCAATCCAACTTTTACTGCCTCTAATGTTTCCAAAGGCTCCATTTGTCGATTATATTATTGACGACTAACTCGGACAACAACAACCATCGCCAACGATTATAGCCTCCTACCTTTGATGATAACTTTGGTAAATACCACCTTTGGTAGCCAACCAACGTCGAACACCAACTTTGGCGAATACCATATCCAATGACCATCTTTGATGAATACCATCACAAACAAACAACTTCAACTGTCAAATTCACCGATGTCTCGATTGACCAACTCTGACAACCAATTTAGTCGATAATATATTAAAAAAGAAGAAAAAAATACTCCAAAATTGAAATTATTAATTTAGTAGTTACGTTTTACAATAATTTGACATTAATATGAACACTTCAACATTTCAATATCTGATTTCTATCAAATCGAATCAAATCAAAGAAACATACATGATAAGACTACTCTTCTGAATGTGTAAGTTTGTGAAAATTTTCCATGTTGGTCTTTTAAAATTTGGACATAAATGAATGATTTCGTGATTCAACTTGATTGCCACTGTTATTGGGTTTAGCTACATTCACACTCCTTCATTTGTAAAAGAATCATGGGAACTCTCAATCCAATACACCAACATTTTACTAAACTCTACTCTTACAAAATTATATAGAAAAATATCTATTAACTATTGCAAAACACAATATTTTCAAACAAATTACTTTTCAAAGAAAAACATACAAACAAAATACAAATATTTTGCATTCAATGTAACTATTAGTTTCTAATTCATCAAATACACTATATTAACGAAAAATTAAAATTTGTGTATTCAATGAAGTCCAACAATCAACTCATGATGAACAACACAAATTGCACCTCATTATAAAACATCGTTAGATTATAAATATATATTGTATTTGAAATAATTAATTATTAGTCTGTATGAGTCTAAGCCCCACAATATTTAAAACAAAGTGAATTTGAAAGAAATGTTTTTAACAAACATCAAGAATAAACTCAATAATAAGTGAAAAAATTAAATCAAATTTTCTTTGCATGGAATTACGTTTAAACTTGAAATTACCAAACCTGTGCACACGCTAAGATTTGCAAAAAAAGAAAACATATGTACTTTGTCAAATTAAAATTAAAAATTGAAATTTGTAAAAAAAAATAAAAAAAAAATAGCACAAAATATTTAGAGCATATATTTAGTTTGTCGATTTTTGAGAAAATCCCTTAAAATTACTGTGTAATTAGAACTGAAAATAAGATTAAACAATATAAATACAAATAGTTCTCTCAATTTTTCTCAAAGAAAAAAAAAAATAATAAATGTAACTTCTTATAAAAACAAACCATTTAAATAAAAGTAGAGCCACGAAACAAAAGATTCTTATATTTCCAATAATGAACAGCTAAATGACTAAAGAATGCACAATCGATGCTCAAACCTTTTATAGCCACGTAGAGCATGCACCCATCGTCTTCTCCATCTCTGTGTAGTTTAACCTCCTAGAATGAATTCCACTACTAAATTTGGTTAAGAAAATTGCTCACTAGAATGAATTCCATTGCTAAATTGGTTTACATCAATCCTGTTCTATTTTTCTTGTGGGAATATAATGCTTCCATTCATGGAGCCGTTGATTCAAATGCCACTGCCACTGTAGTTTCAGATTCTCTAGAAAACAAGAATGAGATTGTGATTGAAGTTGAAAGGAGAAGAATCATAAGGTGGCGTATCACGAATGGGTTTGCTTATGCAAATTGGATTGCAAGGATTGGGATTCATTACCTTTGGGAGAATAGTTAGTAGAAAAAGGATGGTAAAAAGATGCACGTTGGGCGAGAAGACAATGAATTAAAAGATATGGAACGTAGTAGAAGAAATATAGATTTGATAATGGGAGTAAACTTGTGTAGACATTTAAAAACATTCATATTTATCGTTTTAAAAACTACTCTATAAATAAAATCTCACCATCTAAACACTATATGTCAAAAAATCTTCTATTTTCTCTCATTTCCCTTAACCATAATCTGAAGGCCAAAAAATATTTTTCAAAAAAGTCATTTTTACTAAACCATGTCAATAAAAAAAAAAAAAAAGATTAAAAAGAAACTGTGAAAGTATTATTAAAAGCTGCATTGCATTTTCAAAAGGACTTATTTTCAAAATTAAACCAAACAAGCACGACCTTCCACTGTCAAAGCAAAAAATGTTTATTAGATGAGATTTGGCAGCAATCACCACGCACTTATCTCGAATGTTCAACAGTTCCTAGCTTGTATAGAAAGAAACCTAATTGCATCAAGGATCCACATTGCATTGTGCAGGAAGAATTTAAACAAACCATGCAACAGAAATTCCTCATTTGTTTCTCCTCTTCCCAGCTAGCTATATATATATATATATATATATATATATATATATATATTCGATATTTAATGATATGTGGAAAATTTTCTTTTCAAAACCCAAGTACCATGTTAATTCCCAAGAGAATTCCCATATGCACAACCAACCATCGCTGCAAAGTCGAGAAATGACAAGGTTTCCTCCCAATCATTTCCTTTTATGACCTGCAAACATTCTGAGAGACATTCTGAGATGAAAGAATTTGGATGGGTTACTAGAAATCAAATATTAGATAATTAACATACAATATTCAACCAAAACTCTGAACAATACTTTTTTTCCCTCGAGATAAAATAATTTAATCCCAGACAATGAATTAAATCTTAAAATCCCTAGTCTATTGAAGGATAAAGACGAAATAAATGCATTTGATTTGACAATCAAGCGATAGCGTTCGCAGCACTTGCAATTCTGGGCCATAGATCAGCACATTCCTTTCCAATTGGACCTGTAATAGCAGAACCTGAAAAACACAAGAAAAATAACTATTTAAGTCCACGAACACAAAACAACAACAGTTTAAATACCCTAACGCATCCACAGTATAGACAAGAATCAGGATTGAACAGTGTCGATACTCCATGCATTTCTAGCTAGTATGCAACTGGCTTTTTAATCTTTTTGATCTTAGAATAGTAAAGTCAAATAGCATAATACTTGGATGCAGCATTCCAGGGATATAAAGCGTCAATGAAAAGGTAAAAAATACTTGGGGTGTGATAATTTATCTTATTCTATTAGCATATTACATATCATTTAAGACCACACATGGACTTGATACTAAGTTCAAAAGCAGGGCAAGATCATACCCTTCATCTCTCCTTTGGGGTTAACGATGACACCAGCATTGTCTGCAAAACCAGAAAGCTGTTATTCAACAACTATAAAGTGAAATTCTAAATGGGGTCTATATCAAGAACATGACAGCTACCCCAGTCTCACAAGCAAAGGAAATAGTTAAACTCCATTCGTGAAACAACCCTTCTCATCACCAGACAATATTACTGAATCATTTTTCATTAGTAACAACTACTTTCATAACCTTCCCCATAGAATTACAACAGAAAAGCACCACAAATACTCTCAACAACGTCCACTAAAAACCATTTGTGCAAACACTCCACACCATAACAAATTTAACAATGGTCACTTGACTTCTATACAATTAACAAAATGCACGAAACATCATAACCAGGGATCAACGCTTCGCTAACCCACATTTCATCAATAGCATCCTAAAGGCTTAAAGCACAAACAAAACCATCTGCAAACCCATATAACTCTTCAAATTAAAATCGATTCAATCGGACAAAAATTAATCCGCTGATAATACCATCCAACCGATCAGGATGAGTTATAACGTTAAACTAGAAACAGACTGATCTAATAGCAAGCAAATAACACAAATGAGAAATTGGAAAAAAGAATGGAAAACGAAAAGAGGGAGACAAAATGAGTGGTTTTAGAACCTTCGAAGTACATGAAGACACCATCCTTTCGGCGCCATGGCTTGCGCTGCCTAACAATAACAGCAGGTAGCACCTTCTTCCTGAGGTCAGGTTTTCCCTTCTTAACTGTCGCCATGACCATATCACCAACACAAGCTGATGGCAATCGGTTAAGGCGGCCCTTGATCCCCTTCACCGAAATGATATAAAGGTTCTTAGCTCCTGTATTGTCGGCACAGTTCACTGTAGCCGCCACAGGTAGACCCAGCGACATCCTAAATTTGTTCCCAGCGGAACCTCCCCTACCTAAATAGATACAAAACAACAACAAATCACAAATCACAAATCTCATATCTCAAATCTAAGAGTAGCAAACACAAGATCAAATCAACTATTGCATATACAGTTGTGTATGAAGATAACATGGGCAGAAGGAAAAGGAAAGGAGACAGATAAATGAGATCATACCTCGCTTCGACATTGTTGACGGGCTCCCCGGCGACCGTCTCGATCACTCTCTCCTCCAATGAGCAAATGAATGGGTTGTTAATATACGAAAGACGACGGCACAGAGTCAGCTATTTCAGGGGTTAGGGTTTTAGTAGCTCTGTTTGGATGCAGGATTTTCCTATCCTTTCCTTGAGTTGCCAAGCCGAAACGAGCGTTTCACATCATCTTACGTTCTTTCATTATTTATAACCCTTTTAATTTTGTTGAAGGGTGTTTGCAAAACTAGAAAGAAAAAGAAGAAGAAAGAACTCTAGTAGAGTTCATATCACTCCTATTTTCAAAATAACAAATTTAAAAGTAGAGTAATATAA
Source organism: Cucumis sativus (assembly GCF_000004075.3). NCBI lineage: Eukaryota > Viridiplantae > Streptophyta > Magnoliopsida > Cucurbitales > Cucurbitaceae > Cucumis > Cucumis sativus. The sequence continues at coordinate 24,760,658 of NC_026657.2, forward strand.
ATAAAAAAATATTAGGAGCTGTTCTTTTCTAAATTTTTTTGTTATCTAATGTAATTTCACTTTGTTTTATTTGAATCCTGACAAATAGGTGAATCATAAATTAGGCAAAATTGGTTGAATGACTCAATTTTTGAAAAAAAAAACCGAATGACACTTTGATGATTTCAAATTCAAATAAAATTATCAAAATGTATGAGCACACCGAAAAAAAATCACATCCTCGCTCTTTTCTCGTATCGCTCTCTCTTCTTTTTCTCTCACAAATTACTACTATCACTCGCTCTCACTCTCTTTTGCTCTCTCACTCTTCACCACGTTCTCTTCACCAGAGTTGGTTGTGTTAGAGTTGCTTATGTGGAGTTGTCGCACCATAAAAGAAGACACAAAGTAGAAAACACAAAGGAAGAAAGATGTGTTAAGGAGAAGAATAAAAAAACAAGAAAGAGTGATTGTAATTCTGCATGGTCATGACATCAACAAAAAGACCTTTTCACTTTTCTTTTCACCTCTAATTTTTCAATAAAGACATAGATTCTTTATTAGCCAAATTTTATTTGTTCCGCCAAGTATTGGGATAAATATAATTTATTGAATAAACTTTGAATTTGTATTGATTTTAATATCGGAGATCTTATCACAATTTAACTCAACTTTCACATCAAAGTTAAATATTTGAAATTTTGAATTTTTTTGAAAAATAACCGAATTTTAATTTTAGATAGACTTTGAGTATTATCCATGATTTGATTTGATTGGATGAGAAAAGTTTGAGGTTTGATGGTTTAAATTTAGAATAAATTTTAGAACACCTCCAAATTTTGATTTAAGATGTTTGAGGTTTTATCTTTAATTTGATTTGACTCGAGGATAAAAGCCTAAACTTAGTTTGAATTGGAATAGATTGTTAAGCATGCTTATGAAGTATAATAAAATAATACAAAAAAAAGAAATCTTACTCTTGGTGTCGTTTCTCATTTTGGAAAACACAAACACTACCTCTTGGAACCTTTCCTATTCTTTGAGATTATTGACGTGTGAAAACCAAATGAGGATTGAAAATAAGAGAATTAAATTTTGAGAGAGAGATTAGGAAATCTCGTCCACAAGCAGAACCCTACGAGTAGGGAAAGAAGAAATAATAATAATTACAAATAAACCAATGTAAATAATACAAGTGTTGGTAAATGATTGGTTGAGGAGTTATTGAATCAACTAATTCTCAACAAATTGAATATTCTCAAATGTTGTGACATGGCAATTGAGAGTGGTAATTTTATATTGATTTGGGACTTGGAGATGAGCTATGTGTATTGCTTATGTGGCACTTTTCTCTAATATTCCCCCTTAAATGAGAGAGTAACTGAATTATACCGAGTTTGGATCTCAAGCATTGAAAGTGAGAGTGTGTGAAAGGCTTGTTGAGGTTATCAACTAATTGGTCAGTTGAAGGTATATATTGAACTTCAAGAACATCACGTAGAACTTGGTCACACACAAAGTGAACATGAATTTCAATATGCTTAGTTCTAGCATGAAACATCGGATTCGTGGCAAGAGCCCCTGCAATTAAGTTATCATACTACAAAATAGGCTTAGAACAATTAAATTTAGCAAGTTTAGAGAGCAACTCTTTGAGCAAACTGATTTCAGATGCAACATGAGATAAAAGCTCGATATTCAGATTCAGTGCTTGATCGTGCCACAATATTTTGTTTCTTAGAGGACCAAGAAACTAGGTTGTTGCCTATAAAAACACAGTATGCAACTACATACTTAAGATCATCAATATTAGAAGCCCAATATGCATCAGAGAATACAGTAATAGACAAATTTGTGTTTCGTTGAAATAAATTAACGTGATTATTTGTGCCATTAACATAGATCAGAACACGTTTAACTGCACGTCAATGAAGACCAGTTGGTTTTTGCAGAAACTGACTTAGATGATTTAATATATTATATGTTTAGTCTAATGCTGGTAAGATATTAGTGTGCTCCCAGAGTACTTCGATATATGAACAGGTCATTTAAAGGTGTGCCATCATTTATAGACAAGTGTTTGCCAAAAACACGGAGAGATATGGTGTTGATTTTAAACCAGTAAGTTGAAGCTTGTAAAGTAGATCCGCTAATTCAAGATGGTGAACTTGAATTCCAAGGAAATAAGTGTAGATGGCCCAAGTCTTTTAGGAAAAATTTTGCATCAAAGGATTTTATCAGTTTACCAATCCTGACAAAATTGTTCTTAGGGACTATCACATCATCAACATAAACCAGAAACAATATGATGGAAGTGTTGTTTCGAAATATAAAAGGGAGGAATCTTACCTTGAACTTTTTAACTCAAGTTGTAATAACTCAATAGTGAGTGTTGTATTCCATCCTTGAGGTGCTTGCTTGAGGCCGTGTATTGCTTTATCCAATTTACACACATAGTGATGAAAGGTAGGATTAACATACCCAGAGGGTTGTGCCATATAAACATCCTCTGTTAAGTGACCATTGAGGAAGGCATTATTAAAATCTAAATGTCGCAACTGCCAACCTTTAGAGACGGCTAAGCTGAGAACCACCCAAATGGTTGAAGCCTTAACCATGGGACCAAAATTTTCAAAGAAGTCAATACCTCGAGTCTAATAAAACCCCTTGGATATGAGACGAGCCTTGTATCTTTGAACAATACCATCAACATTCTTTTTATTCTAAAAACCCACTTGTTATCAATAACATTCAAGGTGAGAGAGGGTGGAACAAGATGTTTGAACAATACCATCAACATTCTTTTTATTCTAAAAACCCACTTGTTATCAATAACATTCAAGGTGAGAGAGGGTGGAACAAGATGTCAGGTTTTATTTTTTTACCAAGGCTATATACTCATCATCCATAGCCTTCTTCCACGATGGTGTAGCCAAGGCATATTTTACTCGTGTTGGCTCAGTGAAGGACCAATCAACAGTGAAGGTAGAAGTTAGAACTTTTAGTTTGAAGATGTCAGCTTTGGCCCTTGTTATCATAAGATGAGTAAGGAAATAGGTGTATTTGGGTGATTACTTGGATTTGTTTCGGCCAAAATATGAGTTTGAGTATTTTTTAAAACTGGGTTTTCACATATGTAAGAAAATGTGTGAAGGCTTCAAAGGCTCCACTCTTTTTTTAAGAGGATAGATTCGATTGTAACTGTTAAAGTCATCAACAAATAGGATTTAATATCGATAACCATCAAATGAAGTGAAGCTAATCCCCATAAATCACAGCGTACCAAATTAAAGTGATTAGCTGCTCAATTTTGAGAGACATTAAATGGTAGATTATGGGCTTTTCCAAGTTGACAGGAATATAGAAAATAAGTTCTTCATTGTCATTAATAGGAAGATTACAACATTTGATTATAAAGTATAAAACTTTCACAGATGGGTGACCTAGACACACCTATGTCCGACAGTTTTAGAAGCAACAACACTACTATTGGTTGTTTTAGACAACATTAATATTGATGCATTGTTATTTATATGTTGAAACTGTCGTTTTCTACCTTCATTGTTCTCCAACTCACCAACTGACTTCACTGCAACACCTTCAAGGTGATAGAGGCCATCTTTAAGTGTTCCTTTTAACATAATTTGACATGTATCCTTGGCCATTACAAAATAGCAAGTACCATGAAATTCAAGAGATACATCATTATCTTGATATAACTTTGACATACTAACTAGATTTTTTGTAATGTCAGACACACATAAAATATTTTCTAGTTTCAACTACTTTTCCCATGAGTTAAATTTGCATTACCCACACAAGTAATTTGCGGTTTACTTCCATTACCAACAACAACATTTTCAATACCTGAATATTCAGAGATATTTGACAGGTTTGAGTAGTCAGATGTTACATGATTCGTTGCCCCATTGTCAACATGCCAATTTGTATTAACTACTGTCTCTGGTGTGGCCAATGGATTAGACTTTTGGGTTGTAACGTAAGTATGAGGGTTTGAATTTCTAGTCAAAATTGAGTTATGCCCCTTATTTTGATTTATATTTCCAGCAAACTCTTTATTGAATCGGTTAAAACTGTAACGCTTCGAGTTTAGGAGAGGGGATACGAATGAACATGTATCACATTTGAATGAGAGGGATCCTAAGAACATGAAATTAGCACATGAAAGTAATCTTAAGAAATATTTAAAAGAATTAAAAGTTACTACCTATACCAACAATGTGCACCTTCCTTTTTGGTGGCTTCATCATAGAAACTCTAAATTTAGGCATGTTTAGCTTGGAGCAATTCTATGTTAGTTGACCTCCATGATCATAGGATCTCCAAACTTAAGCGTGCTCACTTAGCTTAGAACAATTCTATGTTGGGTGACCTGATAATTTTTCTATGATGCATGTGAGTGAGGACAAAACATGCTGAAAGGACACTCATGTTGGTTTGTGGAGAGAACTTTCACTCTAATAAGTTTTTAAGACAGTAAGGATGATGTTGCAGGTCACATTGAATGGAAGGGAATGTCAGGGATCCAAATTCCAAATCCTAGGCCTGGGGCGTTCCAGATTAATTGTAACGACCTAAACTTTCAAACTAAACTAAAGTTATTACTCAAAAGACAATTAATACTTTAAATTTTCTTGAAAATGGGGAAACTAAAAATTTTATATTAAACATAGAAAAGAAAGTATATAAAATATACCCATAAGAGACCCACTACTAGTCCTGCTAGATGATATGATCGGTTAACTTTCTTTAGAAACATAATAATAGTGTCATGTGTCCAATAAAGCACACCTAAGCGAGTGAGATCATACGAACACTCCTAATCGTGTGAGTGACCCATAGAAACACCCCTAGTCGTGTGAGTGATCGTGCATACACACTCCTAAACATATCTATATATGTTACATAGGTACACCCTTAATCGTGTGAGTGGTCCCGTTGAAACACCCCTAGTCATGTGAGTGACCTTGTATACAATAAAATTGCCCCCTAATTGTGCATGTGATCCATAGGTACACCCATAAATCGTGCAAGTTATCCCGATGGAACATCCCTAATCGTACAAGTGACCCCATAGACAGAATCATAATACATGTGGGGTAAAAACTCAACAAAAAAAGTTAACAGACACACCAGAGTAAGGCATGTAACATAATAAACATCATAAACATGACATGAATATCAATCACAACACCTTTAATCATGTAATTGATATATCATGCATCATAACATTATAAACATATCAGTCGTCATCATCAACATAATATCAGTCATCATCATCAACATAATATCAATCATCAACTACAACATCTCATTATGCATTTTCAACTACCATCAATGCGTAATCACAACTACAGGCGACTCTTAAAATTTAATTTGAAGATCTAATAGTAGTACCTCAAAATTAGCTAGAATCCTGGTTGACAGTCAAAAATCAATGAACCCAATCCTAAACATACAAGGAACCAATTTAATAACTTAATAAAATTAACGATTGAATATAGACCCAAAAATCATCTTCAATCAACCCAAAGTTGAGGTTGCAACCAATTCAACCTTGCTTAATTCTTCCAATTGAGCCCATTAACCTTCAATTGAAAAATCCAAATTAAAATCTAATTAAACTAATCCTAACGTTAACAAAATTATAACCATGACCAATAACTAACACTAATAATTAATTCTTGTTAGGTGTATCTTAAATCCTATTAATGTAAATAAATTAGGCTTAGTTAATTTGGGTAATGATGTTAATGTAAATAAAGTAGGCTTAGTTATTTTGGGTAATTACCCTTGTATAAATACACAACATTGGTCAATAAACAATGAGAGGGAATATTCTTCAGCATATCCTTCAACATGGTATCAGAGCTAGGGTTTTGAGGCTCCATCTCAATCGCCGCCGCCGTCGCCGCCGCCGCCCGTGAACGCCTCCATCCCGAATCGTCTCGATACCTCCAGGAAGAGCTGCGTCCCGAATCGTCTCCATCATCCTCGTCGCGCCTCGCAGCTGTTCCGCCACATCTCGAACCGTCTCCGTCATCCTCGTCGCGCCGATTAGTCGCAGCTCCGATCTGTCTTCATCCGCGAAGCGCCAGTCGTCTCCGATTTACAGCTCCGATAGTCGCGCCACATCTCGATCTGTCTCAGGTGTCCATCTCCGCTCCGATCTGTCTCAAGCTGGTTCCGCTCCGATCTGTCTCAAGCTTCGCCGCCCATTCCTTCGCCGCCGCTCTTCAACCCAGATCCGTCATCTTGGATGTCTCCATCCGCAGCCGAGCTCTAGATCTGTCGTCGTGCCCATTCCTTCGCCGCCGCTCCGCAACCCAGATCCGTCGCTGCAATCGTCGGTCGGTTCGTGAAGCATCGCCGCCCATTCCTTCGCCGCCGCTCTTCAACCCAGATCCGTCATCTTGGATGTCTCCATCCGCAGCCGAGCTTTAGATCTGTCGCCGTGCCCATTCATTTTCTCTCCGTTCGTAAAGACCTGCTGCGCAATCTCTGTCTCCGTCAAGGCAAATCTCAGCCGCCAAATACAGTAAAACTCAAATCAAAATGGAGAGAGACCATATCTTTAGACCCATTTCTACAATACTTGATGGTACAAATTATATCACATGGGCAAATCAAATGAAAAGTTTTCTTATTGGAAGAAAACTATGGCGCATTGTAACTGGCGACATCACCAAACCAACTGCAAAGGAAGGGGATAACACATTCATTGAACGTCTCGAAGATTGGGACAGTAAAAATCATCAAATTATCACCTGGCTTGGTAACACCTCTATTCCCGCTATACATGCACAGTTTGATGCCTTTGATGATGCTAAAATATTATGGGATTTTTTGTCTACACGCTTCAAGTCTATTGGTTTAGCCCATTATTACCAACTGCACAGTACACTTGTAAATCTAAATCAAGATATTGGTCAGTCTGTTAATGAATATTTGGCAGTTCTTCAACCCATTTGGACTCAACTTGACCAAGCGAACATCAGCAAAGATCATCTTCGCCTTATTAAAGTCCTTATGGGATTACGTCCAGAATATGAATCTGTTAGAGCTGCTTTACTACACCGGAATCCCTTACCCTCATTAGATGCAGCTATTCAAGAAATTCTGTTTGAAGAAAAGCGTCTTGGCATCAACTCTACTAAACAATCTGATGTTGTCCTTGCTAGCACATACACTCCCAACAGAGCCGCAAATATGTTTTGTAAGAATTGTAAGCTCTCTGGTCACAAATTTAGTAACTGTCCTAAAATAGAGTGCAGGTACTGCCATAAACATGGCCACATTCTGGATAACTGCCCTACCAGACCACCCCGACCTCCTAGCACTTCCACAAAAGAGAAAATTTTTACCAAACATGGTTCCTCATCTGTTGTTGCTGCGACCTCGGATGATTCATCCCTCATTCAGATAAGTGATCTTCAGAGCTTATTGAATCAACTAATTTCATCATCCTCCGCTCTGGCTGTTTCATCAGGTAATCGATGGCTTCTTGATTCTGCCTGTTGTAATCATATGACCTCTGACTCTTCTCTTATGTCTACTTCTAGCCCTACAAAATCTTTACCTCCTATTTATGCTGCTGATGGTAATTGTATGAACATCTCTCATACTGGTACCATTGATACTCCCAGTGTACATCTTCCCCATACTTACTGTGTTCCTAACCTGACCTTTAATCTAGTGTCTGTTGGTCAATTATGTGATCTGGGCTTAAATGTTTCATTTTCTCCCAATGGTTGTCAGGTTCAGGATCCGCAGACGGGACAGACGATTGGAACGGGTCGCAAAGTGGGAAGATTGTTTGAGCTCACATCACTTCGGATTTCATCTCCTTCTTCCATCTCTGCTTCGGTCACTGATTCTGACACATATCAGTGGCATCTTCGTCTTGGTCATGCTTCCTCTGAAAAACTTCGTCATTTAATTTCTGTTAACAATTTGACTAATCTTACTAAATTTGTTCCTTTTAATTGTTTGAATTGCAAACTTGCTAAACAACCTGCCTTATCTTTTTCTCAATCCATCTCTAATTGTGATAAACCTTTTGATTTAGTGCATTCTGATATTTGGGGTCCTGCCCCAATTACTACTGTTCATGGTTATCGCTACTATGTTTTATTCATTGATGACTACTCTCGATTTACATGGATTTACTTTCTAAAACATCGTTCTGAATTATCTCGCACATATATTGAGTTTGCTAACATGATTCGCACTCAATTTTCCTCTCCCATCAAAATTCTTCGCACTGATAATGCTTTGGAATATAAAGATTCCATCCTTCTTTCTTTTCTTTCCCAACAGGGCACTATTGTTCAGCGCTCTTGCCCTCATACCTCTCAACAAAATGGACGTGCTGAGCGCAAACATCGTCACATTCTTGACTCAGTACGTGCCCTCCTTCTTTCTGCCTCTTGTCCAGAAAAATTCTGGGGTGAAGCTGCCCTTACATCAGTATATACAATCAATCGTCTCCCTTCCTCTGTCCTTCAAAATACCTCTCCGTTCGAAAAACTATATGGTATTTCTCCCGACTATTCTAAACTCAAAGTTTTTGGTAGTGCCTGCTTCGTTCTGTTACATCCTCATGAACACAATAAACTTGAACCACGTGCCCGTCTCTGTTGCTTCCTTGGCTATGGCACCGAACACAAAGGATTTCGTTGTTGGGACCCTCTTTCCAACCGACTCCGGATATCTCGGCATGTCACTTTTTGGGAACACACTATGTTCTCTCGTTTGTCCTCCTTCCACACCTCCTTCTCTAGTCCTCAATCTTTCTTTACAAACACATCTGTTGACCTTTTTCCTCTCTCTGAACCCACCTTGGATACTGAGCTTGCACAATCTTCACCTGCTACTGCAAATCTGGATCCACCGTCTGTCTCCGATGATGTTCCTGAATCGCCACCTGCTACTCCTCTTCGTCGCTCTACCCGGGTAAGAGAACCTCCCCCTCATCTCACTGATTACCATTGTTTTTCTACCATTGTTTCCCTTGTTGAACCCACCTCTTATCAAGAGGCCAGTATTAACCCAGTATGGCAGAAAGCAATGGATGAAGAATTACAGGCTCTTGAAAAGACGCACACTTGGGACTATGTTGATTTACCTCCCGGTAAAAGACCCATTGGTTGCAAATGGATTTACAAAATCAAAACTCACTCTGATGGAACTATTGAACGTTATAAAGCTCGGCTTGTTGCAAAAGGATACTCACAAGAATATGGGATTGACTATGAAGAAACATTTGCCCCTGTTGCCCGGATGACATCTGTTCGCAGCTTGTTAGCTGTTGCTGCTGCCAAACAGTGGCCTCTTTTTCAGATGGATGTCAAAAATGCATTTCTTAACGGCAACCTATCTGAAGAAGTGTATATGAAGCCACCTCAGGGAACTTCTCCTCCTCCCAACAAGGTGTGTCTCCTTCGTCGCGCTCTATACGGTCTAAAACAGGCTCCACGAGCTTGGTTTGCCACGTTTAGCTCCACCATTACTCAACTTGGATTTACCTCCAGCTCTCACGACAATGCCCTTTTTACACGACAGACAACTCATGGTATTGTTCTTCTCCTTCTTTATGTTGATGATATGATTATTACTGGTAATGATCAACAGGCCATATCCGACCTACAACAATATCTTGGTCAACATTTTGAGATGAAAGACCTTGGATCTCTCAATTACTTTCTCGGTCTTGAAGTCTCTCACCGTTCAGATGGTTATCTGTTATCTCAAGCGAAATATGCATCTGATCTAATAGCACGCTCAGGAATTACAGACTCCACCACATCTTCAACACCGTTAGATCCTCATGTCCATCTAACTCCGTTTGATGGTGTTCCTCTTGACGATGCAAGCTTGTATCGGCAACTTGTTGGCAGTCTTATATACCTAACAGTAACTCGCCCAGATATTGCATATGCTGTTCATATTGTCAGTCAATTTATGGCTGCTCCTCGAACAATTCATTTCACTGCTGTTCTACGCATACTTCGCTATGTCAAAGGCACCTTGGGACATGGTCTTCAATTCTCATCTCAGTCTTCCCTTGTGTTGTCGGGATATTCTGATGCTGATTGGGCGGGGGATCCTACTGATCGACGATCCACTACAGGATACTGTTTTTACTTAGGTGATTCTCTCATCTCATGGCGTAGTAAGAAACAAAGTGTTATATCTCGTTCCAGTACGGAATCTGAATATCGTGCTCTGGCTGATGCTACAGCTGAACTTATATGGCTTCGGTGGCTCCTTGCCGATATGGGTGTCCCTCAACAGGGTCCTACCCTCCTCCATTGTGACAATCGTAGTGCCATTCAGATTGCTCACAATGATGTGTTTCATGAACGTACAAAACACATTGAAAATGACTGTCACTTTGTTCGTCACCACCTCTTAAGCAACACCCTCCTCTTACGTTCTGTTTCTACTATTGAACAACCTGCGGATATCTTCACCAAAGCCTTGCCATCTAATCGATTTTGTCACTTACTTACCAAACTCAAGTTGATCGCTACTCTACCACCTTGAGTTTGAGGGAGGGTATTAATGTAAATAAATTAGGCTTAGTTAATTTGGGTAATGATGTTAATGTAAATAAAGTAGGCTTAGTTATTTTGGGTAATTACCCTTGTATAAATACACAACATTGGTCAATAAACAATGAGAGGGAATATTCTTCAGCATATCCTTCAACAAATCCAAATCAAGAACTCGTTAAGTTCACCCAAAAGATAGCTCCAAAAGCAAACGACTTAAAGAAGTGAAGGTAAGCTCGCGACTCGACTAGGAAAAGGCAAAGAATAACTTGGTTGCATGACTGAAAAAATGAGAGAAACACACAGCTTGATCTGGAGAATCTGCTTGCGAAGTCGAAGTGAAAGACAACTTAGTTACGATATATGCAAAGACTTACCGTCGAACGTGAAGCACGACTGGACGGAGGGTGGAATACGGTGTGCAGCTGGGCTTGGAGTTTGATGAATGGGGAGTGGTTCGACCAGCAGTGTGCAACAGTGGAGATACATCGCAGTCGAACTCCAAAGTTGGCTCACTCCGGCTCGGGATGCATGATAGGAACGAAGACTAGGCAGAGACTTCGACGGACAGAAACGCTTCTTGTGATTGTCTTCAATGACGACAAACCTGTGTGGTGGTACAGACAAGGTGAAGTTAAACAGGAAAGAAGATGATGGTTGTGGTAGGGCACACAATACGAGAGAGATTAAATATAAAATTAGTAATAGTATTATAAATATAATATCTTATTTATTACTAATCAAATCCTTTTCTTTTCCTTTTCTTTTAAATTCTTTTCCAAAAAATCATATATTCTCTGTCTTCATTAAAATCCTATAAAATCCTCATTTTTATCTTCCCCAAATAAATTTTCTTTTATTAATAATTATATTTTTTTCAACAATATAATTATTTTCCTTTTTCTAAAATATTTTCTCAAAAATACAATTATTTTTTTCTTAAATAATTATACTTTAAAAAATATAATTATCTTTTCTTTTCTTACAATAATTATATAATTATATATATATATATATATATCCACGTATAATTATCATCCTTCCAACAAAATTTCAACTCCTCCAATTTAATTAAATACGCCCAAGATTGTTTAATTAAATTCTAATTTTCACAACACCAAAATAATTTTCATTAAATAAAATGAAATAACATCCAATAGATTAAACAAACTTAAGATAATTAACAAAAAAAAAAATTATCTAAATTTTTGGGGCATTGTCATCTTTCCCCTTAAGAAACTTTCGTTCTCAAAAGTTATAATCCTTGAACAACTCGGGATATCGGGCTCTCACGTCATACTCAATAGCACTTTCCACCAAAATTCTAAAAATCTTTAATTAAATATACATATCAATGTGCATATATTTAATTAATCTAACACATTGCACCAAATAAATTTCATAACTTTACTTAAACCTCATAACATACAATTAGATCAAAATCTCAACAAACACCGCAAATTCAAATCCTCTAATTTATTAAATATTCATCCAACAAATATCTAATTAAGCATTGTCCACAAAATCAAATAATTCTCCTAATGTGAAATCAAAATAACTGCCAATAAATAAACAAAAACTAGTGCATGTCCAACGTTGGAAGCGTATCTGTCATTTCTGTGTAGGCTTCTTGATCCCCTACCGATCAGTAGCATCAACTTTTTTATGTCATTTGTCAGCAAAGTGCCCCTCTTGTTTGCATCTGAAGCAAATTTTCTTACCTGCCATTGAACAACCTGAATGATGTTTCCCACACACGACAAGTAGGCAATCCCCTTGTGGTCCCTCCTACCTCAATGACCTCCTACTGGTGGCGATAGAAGGTGTAACATGAACTTGAATCTCTAAAAGTAATGTCAGCAGGCTCCTAGCTCAGCCTTTCTCTTATGTCATGAGGTTGACCCCTTCTTTGAAATCTCAGGCAGATCAACTCTCTCATGCATACTCATATCCACTGCTAGGCGCAATGTGTCACGGACATATTTTTCCAAAGTGTGTTTACTTTGGTTATATGCTCTGATTACCCCCAGTTTATCGCATCTTTAATTTGCATAACTAGTTTAGGTGTTTACTTTTCATTCTAGGTCATAAAGCTTGGGTGTGACGTTTCGGCATTTTCATATGCAAGCCTGCCAGAGAGGAAAATGTTCAAAATGTACTATAGGGGAGACATACCAGTTGAATCCCCACCCAAGCATTAGTTGTACTCTTTGCAAGCAACCTTTTTTCCTTGCAATTGACAGTCTTTAATGCTTATTGTAACGTCTATTTCAATGTATTTCTTTCTTTCCCGCGTTTTATAAATAAAATTTCCCTAAAACGCAAACGAAGGTTACGACATACATCGACGTTACCCACAACTCTTGGATTTAGATCGACTGACTTGTTCGTCGAGTTAGAACAAGTGTCGCACAATCGTCCGTCTTGAGGTTGAAACGCTACGATTGTGACACAATGCGTCATCTTAGGTAGTTGGTCTAAAAGCTCGAATAAAACCCTGGAGCTCCAACTTAAGGCATCTAACAAATTTATCGGCTCTCTCAGCCTCAATCTTCACTAACTCATGAGCAAAACGGGATAACATGTCAAATTTCTTATTGTACTGCTTCACAGTCATACTACCTTGCTCCAGATTCAAGAACTCCTGACACTTGGCATCTTTCAAGGTAGCGGAGAAGAATTTAGCATAGAAATTCTCCTTAAACTATTCTCAGATAATCTGATTTATATCCCCACCTAACATCCTCTTAGTGAGCTCCCACCATGATATGCCTTTGTCAGGTCAACCACATATGTGCCTTGGTAGGGTCATCTAAAGCTCCATCAAAAGTCCTTAGGGTTATACTTACTAAAATCTCTCAAGTGATTAGCTTCTGCTGACAGTTGATCATGTACATTTTGGGTTACAACTGGGGCCTAAACACTTGTAACTGGGGTCTGAACAAAAGTTAACTGGGTTTGCTGGGCAAACTGACGCTGTGTCAATGCTTCGAATAACATATCTTTGTATCCTTGCTCCATGATAGCAAGGTTTGCATGTGTGACAGATGTAGAGGGGTCAACAGCTTGTGCAACACGTTGTCCTTCAGGCTGGTTGCGTCCAGCTCTTCTACCTCCTCTACCATCTCTACAAACACTTCTACGTGGCAACATTTTTTTTAAATTCTACCACCAAAAGTTTTTCACTATTAAGTCATAACATTCGTTCTTATCTAGTTTAACATAGGCAATGTCATATACATATGCATAATCATCAACTTATATCATAAAACATACATGTCGAGGGACGAAAGATCGTGTAGCCATAGGAACAAAAATCAAAGACTAACATCATGAGTCAGTCTACAAAACCTAAAAACTAAGGCTCTTATACCAACTGAACATTTTCTTGCGACCTGACAACATCATCCTTACTATCTTAAAGGTTTATTAGAGTGAAAATTATCCCCACAAACCAACAAGATTCTTTTCAGCATGATTTGTCCTCACTCACATGCATCCTAGAAAAATTTTCCAAGAGATCACCCAACATAGAATTGTTCCAAGCTAAGCACGCTTATTTGATTGACTAGAGAACAATGCATTATCAATTGTGAATTTTGTACTTCTAGGAAAAATAATATTTGCTTTTCTAAAACCTTCAATCGAGTTTGCAGAACCTGATATTGTGTTGACTTTTGTTTCCAGAATTGTCAGTGTGGAAAAATATTTTTTACTTGTCAGTATTGTGTGCGTAGTTGTACTGTCTGTGAGACATATAATTCTATTTCTCATTTTTATCAAATATGATAATCTCTTCATAATATTCAAAACTTTATAGATATTAAAAATAATATTCAAAACTTTATAGATATCAAATTTGCTTATTTGATTGGTGGAGTTAAAGAATTTAACTTTAATATTAAAAATTTTATAGATATTGACATGGCAAAATCAACTTTGCTTCGTATGAAGAAGACGCGGCTCTGAGCAAGGAAAAATAGCAAGGGCAAAAGGGGCCTGAGGCTCAAGGCTCGAGTAGAAGAAGCGTATGGCTCACGGTTTGAATGGAAGGGACACGACTCACGACCGTGACTGAAGGGCCGCGACTCAAGGCTCGGGTGAAAGGGGTTGGAGACAGAAGAGGATCGACTCAACAAAAGGATGTGGGTGGGTGACTTGGTCTGAGCTGCGTGAAACGAAAGCTTCCTCGTTCGTGTAGGGCTCCGGACTCCGCTCGGGAACGCCATAACTTGAACAGAAGAACTAACCGTAAAGCTTGTTCATTTAAAAACGATAATTATCTAATTTGATATTTTCTTTTTTAAATACTCACAAATAAAATATTATATAATTTTACTTATATTGATATGGCAAAATGAACATGGAAAACGCTTTCTCTACCCTAAAAAACTGGCAAAATTACTACACCTTTTTGCTTTTATTTTTAAAAAATAGCATATTTTTTAAAATTCATGAAACTCTTTTTCTCAATTAAAATTGCAATGAAAAAGCCTAAAAATATCTAATTTTACTGATTAAAAAATTATTAAAATTGTATCTAACTTTTCAAGTTTGAGTACAATTTTGTGGAAGGTATCAAAATTCATAATTATTCTGAAAATATAAAAAAAAAATTATGGTTTTGGGTAAGATTTGAATTATTTTTTAAAAAAAGATTAAAATAATTAAAATAATATTTAAGAAGATTTTAAAAAGGTAAAATCTCATATTTCTCATGTTAATAATATACTCATCTCTTCTTCTTCGATGATTTAATATTAGTTATGTGATTTTGCAATCATTTGTTTCTAAACAATTGGCCTATTCTTCATCACCTATTGAAAAGGTGGAAAAAATAGTCTGGTTTAGAAGTTAATTTGTTAAACGTTGAAGCAATTCAAAAATTGAATGTCACACCCTAATCCGCAAGACAACCAAAACACAATAAGTAGTGTGGATACGACGTGATTTAGCTTAAACTTTACAATTGATCTTATCACTAAGCTTATTTTTAACTCCTTTTAAACTATCAAACTAAACTCAACAATCAAAATCATTTTTGCCAAATCATAAATTTCAACACAAATAAATTTATCAATGAACACTTTATTTGGCAGAACATATGAATATCTATTTAGCATAAACATCAATGAGTGAGTTTTTATTTAAATAAACTATTTTGTCTCTATATAATAAAATTGAGTTAAGATTATGGAACACCTTGAATCTTCTTATCCTATTAGATGGAAGCACCTTAGTTGATTGTGGGTAAGTGGTGAGCATGAGCTATTAGGTAAAGGGAGTCATAAGGAGAAAAAGGTAAAACTGGAAACATCCTTAGATTCCAAAACGGTATCAAACCTATAAACAATCTCAACTTTTCCACTCCCAACATGGCAACAAATCACAAACTCCGTCGTGTTCATGTAGATCCTTTCCGAATCTCTTCCCTGAAACCCCACAATCCCAACTAACCTCTCACTCTCTGCCGCCTCACACAATCTGTTTCCATTAATGCCAACAACACTTTCAACTCTCAATCTACACTTCAAACCCCACAAACAATCCCTCTCTTCAAGAACCCTAATCTCCACAACCTTCCCGTCCGTCGAAGCCATCACCAGCCTCCCGCCCGCAATTGCGAGGCATCGTAACAACACGTTTCGCTCATACTCTGTTTCTTCAGAAGGAAACCCCACTTGATAAAACTCATTCCTAAGCAAATCAAAAGCGTAAATGAACGAATTGAACTCCAACCAATAAAAAACTCCGTTCAAAACCACCGCCGATGGTCCTTCAAACGGAAAGAACATAGTATCCATATCCAAATAGAAATCCAACCGCCGCCATTCCCCTGTTTCTGAGGCGAAAATCTCCATTGGTTTGAACCCAAAGTTTACAAATCGAAGGATGGTGAAAGACACAGAATCATGTGAATGGAAGCCGATTTTGACACTGGAGATGAGATTACTTGGTTTGGGGATGGGAATGAGTTGAGTGGTGGAGGGATTGAAAACAGAGTAATGAATGATGGGGTTTTGGTTCGGTTTGCTACAGAGGAGGAGGCCATTGCTGGAGGCGAGAAGACGGAGATTGGGGAAATTGGTTTTGGTTAGAGAGGTGGGAGATGAAGGGAAGAAGTGAATGGGGGCGCCATTTTTGGGGATGTGAGAGCTTTGGAAGAAAAAGCCATGGCAGATTGGAGGGGAAAGAGGAGTGTGGAGATGGAGAGATTTGGTGAAAATGAAGGATTGCCAAAGCTTAGAGACGGAATTCGCAATGGCGAGTGATCTTAGAGAGAAGTATTGGAGAATTTCGATTGTTATGTCATCAGGTATGAGACGAGCAGCCATGGATTCTTCCTGATCAACATCCGAACAAACCATTATTTCATTTTTTTCAAATATTCTCAAATCTTATATATTTACCGAATAAAATGATATTCTAATCAAACTCTTATATTTGGTATTCTATTTGTTCTTCATAATTTTAAACTTACAAATTTTATCTTCAAACCTTCATATTTCTTTTTAGAGAAAAAATAAAACCTTTTAATTTCTACATAGATTTTGAATTTAAAAGCTTTAGTAATACACAGTTTTAGCTTTTAAGATTTAAAATAATCAGAGCTTAAAGTAATTTACATAACCTTCCAACAATTTTTCTACCATTGGTTTACTAAAATAAAAATATATACATTAATGTTCAAACAATTGTAGTCTTCAAACAGATAGGTAACAAGAAGTTAACTTCTCAATTAGTTTTGATGTAAAAGCTCATAATGGCTTGATTTTTAGAAAAAAATTATTTACAAAAATATAACATAAATGTTTGAAAAAAAAAGAACAGGTTAAAATTCAAATTACAGAAAAGAAATAGTAATTATTTAAGAAAAATGAGAAGTTCTTACTTTGAGACACGGCGGTTCTTGTGAGCAACAGTTAACTCCAGCGAAAACAACGACGGAGATGGTGAAGGAGACGCGGATAGTTGGTTGAAGCTTCGCCGGCGTGTCCTTAAAATTATTTGCAAAGAAGGAAGAAAATCCCAATCCTATTCTTATTAGGAAAGTATGGAATTTCCTTTTTTCATGTGATAAATAATTTTCAATCATTTATTTTGTTTTTGGTTTTCACTTTCTATCCATGTTTTAAAATCTTATATTGAATTAGAAAAAATATATATTAAAACTTGTTACCAAATATAGAAAAAATAAATTACATTAGTGATAGAGATTTAAGTGAAATTTACTCTATTTTCTAAATTGTTATACTTTTTTTTTCTAAATCTGAAAATGTCAACTTCCTTTTAGATTAATTTTGATAAACACTGTAAACCGATAAAATATGTACCCAAAAATATTTCAAATTTATCATTTATTTTCATAATCTATTACTCCTCTTCATTTTTTCTCTCTATCAGTTTTTTTTTTCTATATTGTCTTTCTTTTTTGCAATTTTTTTAAAAAAATCAAATTGTTATTTGGCCATTCGGTTCAAGATCGTGTCTACAAAATATCATAAGAACAAAAAAAATAGTCAAATATAAACAATTGTATTACAAATATAAACGGTTGTGTACACCATATCAATAAAATTTGGGTAACCAAATTTAAATGATAAAATCTAAGATTGTGCCAAAATATATTAGCAAAAATAGACAAACCTAAACGATTGTAAATATATTATGCGTGTTGGATGAATTAATCACATATCATTTTTTTGTATGGTTTTGAAATTTTTGAGTCGTAAATATTTTACCACTTAGTTATATTTTTTAAAAGACCCATTTCTTTTATTGCCTTTTAGAAACAAAATAATATTTTTATTTCATACGCTTTAACATGCTCATTAGGATTCAATATTTAAACTATGTTTATGTATTACTTTTGTTCTTCTACTTGAACTTCATTTAGGTTCGATTACCTTGAAATTTGAAATGTTTATTTTGTTCTTCTACTTGTAATTTACAAATATTCATTTTGATTATTATACTTCTTAACTTTGATTCATTGCGGTATTTGGATTTTCAAAAGGTGACAACTTTGATACATTATAAACAAAGTAAAAATATAAATAAATGAACGAAAATAGTCACATTCAAATTTTAAAACTCAAAATAAACATCTTAAAAGCACACTGACTAACTTCGACAAAGTTGAAAGTATAAAAACTAAAATGATCAAATTAATCAATAAATTTCATAATTATTTTAAGGTTAATTTATATATATATAACAAAACCCAAAAATATTTACAGTTCAGGTAACAAAAAGGTAAAAGTTCATGTAATTACCATTGTTTTTTTCTTTCAAAAATTTCAGATCTACCATTGCTGGTTTTGAATTTCTTGGAATGAGTATTGAATTCGTGCTCATTTTTTTTCATATTATTAGTTCTCCTTCTTCATATTCCCACCTATTATTATTCACGATTTATTGATTTTCTCTTCCAGAATTTCCTCATTCTTCGTTATCTCTCATATTCTTTTTATTTACTACACAATCGTGTACTAAAATCTAAATGATCAGTTAAAATGATAGATCAAAACAACCAGTTACCAAGATCTAAACGATCATGTATCAATATTTAAACGACCTTAATACAAAATCGTTTATATTGGGTACAAGAGATCTTGTATCAAAATTGTTTAGATTAGGTACAAGATCTCGTATCAATATTGTTTAGATTTTGGTACACAATTGGTTAAATCATGTACAAATATTAAACATATTGGTATATGTGTACCAATATCTAAAACTATATCTAATATAATTCATCTTATATAGACAAAGATTATCACTGTCTATCCTAGACACATAAGTGATGGATTCAAACATTTGTTTACTAAAATCTGAATAATTGTGTATTGATATGTAAACAATCTTTTAGAATATATTATATGATCATCTAAATTAAAAGCTTTTCATGCGTGTGTGTAACCGATTAATCGTAAGGTATTTTTGTTATTTCACGTAGTGAGCTTTTTCGTTTTTCAAAATTGTCTTAAAAATATATTTTAGATTACGTAATTGAATGCTAATATAATTATATTAAAATCAATATAAAAAAAATCAAAGGTAAGAATATAAAATATTAAAACTTATCAACCAAAATGTAAATGAAAATCAAAACTCTCAAAACAAACGTGAAATATGTGAACTAATTGAAAATTAAATATAGGAAGAGAATTTAGATATATATATACTTTGATGACATACTTTAAATCGAGTATTCTTTACTCTTCTTCCTCCTTCCAAATGTTAACACTCAGGTTTTAAAACCCTTCAATTTTACCTCTCAATTTAGACTTTTATTGCTCACTTCTAAAAGTATTTATAAATCTTTCTTATGACTCATAAATACATATATATTTTTTTCAATCACAACAACTTAAAAAAAAAATATTTTTTAATAATGTTATTTTAGAAACTAACTTAAGTAAAACTATTGAAAACATAAAGTATTTTTTGATCCACACCCTTTTTTTTTCCCCATTAATTATATATATTCTAAAAATATATTTCTTTATTAAATTAAGTTAAACTTTACAAATTTAATCTATATTTCTTTACTTTTGTTTGAGTGGATCAAAAGATTATAATTTATGAGTAGTTTTCTAATATATGTATATATATTTATTTATATTACCTAAAAATAATAATGAGCTTATTTCGAAATAAAATTAATTCCTTAAATTTTTAAAAAACAAAATAATAATTTTTCTATATATCAAAATACCAAATATATAAATTTAACTATTAAATTAATAATATACAACAATAAATTTCTCCAACGAATAATATAAAATAGTTTACTAATTTACTAATTTGGTTAGGTTAGATTTTCTAAATTTTATTTGGTATATGGTTGATAAATTAGGTTAGAGTAGACTAAGATTATAATTAGTTTTAGTGAATGCAGCAGCCTATGTTTGAGAGTTTGTGTTATAATTTTGAAATTAGTTGAAGTTCTCAAAATTTTCACAAAAGAAAACCAAAATAAAATTGGACAAAAAAATGCCAACCGCCTCTGCCTCCATCTTCTTCCCCTCTCCGCCGCCTTATCCACCACCGGCGATATTAACAAAAAACCCGTCCAGATGCCACGTCATCCCAAGAATGTCCCTTAACCAAAGCCCATCTACCGGCCCAAAAAGATCTTCTTCTGCTTCTTCTTCTTCTTCTTCTCTCTTGGCCTCAATCACCAATCTCTTATGGGGCCCATCTCTCCCTCCGGGGCTCCTCATAGCCACCGTCCGTACCGCCTGGGAAACCACCTGGCAGCTCATGATGGCCCAGCTCGCCCCTTCCGACACCTCCGGCACCTACACAAGACCCATCTCTCAATTTCGCGCCACCAAGATTTCCGCAAACAATCTCCATCTCTACGTAGGCCTTCCATGTCCATGGGCTCACCGGACATTGATTGTTCGAGCCCTAAAAGGCCTTGAAAACGCTGTTCCGGTCTCCATCGCCGGGCCTGGGTCCGACGGATCTTGGGAATTCCGAGAGAAACCAAAGGCTGAAAATGAAACCCTAAACCCGGGATTGGATAAGGCAAATGGGTGTAGAACTTTGAAAGAAGTTTACAGAATGAAACGTGGAGGCTATAATGGAAGATCCACTGTGCCAATGCTATGGGATGCGGAGAAGAAGGAGGTGCTTTGTAATGAAAGTTTTGATATAATTGAGATTTTTAACTCGGGTCTTAATGAGTTGGCTGAGAATCCAGAGTTGGATCTCTCACCGCCATTGTTGAAGAGGAAGATTGAAGAATGGAACAGCATTATATATCCTAATGTCAACAATGGAGTTTATAGGTAATGATTCGGTTACTCTATTAATCTTGAAAATTGTAGAAATCAAATTATTTAAGAGTGTACATGTTTACATAGTAAATACGAGAATCGTGGATAAGGAAATGAGAAAAACAAGCACAATTTAGAAAAAAAAACGAAAAACGAAAAACCATATTGTTATCAGACCGTGCTTAAGAACTCTTTGTAACTTGTATAGTTGTTTCCTAATGTATGCTAGGTATTAGAACTGAAGACAAGTTTTATTTGGATTCTAACTTTAGTTGTAAGATTTTGAGGAATTCTTTGTTGTGTTGTATACTTTCAACTGATATTTTAAAAAATTAGCTAAGTTTTGAAAAAAACAAAAGTGATTTTCATAGAATTCAACTATGAGTTGAGGTGTTTTCACTTTTGTGTTTAGAAACTATGCCTCTTAAGACCACTTCTACTCATGTTTCTTTGTTTGGTTATCTACATCCCAAGGATGTTTTCAAAATACTAACCTTCATAGTTCTTAAAAACTTGTCTTTGTTTTTTTGAATTTTGGTTTGAATTCAAATGGTTTGATGAAAAGATCTATATCACTACAAAGAAATGGTGAGAAAACGAACTCTATTTTTTAAGAACTTAAAATCAAAGGACTAAATGATTTACCAAACATGGACATTTATAACAAAATGCTAAAGATTAGAGTATATCTAGAGGTTTGGTACATGACCTGACTTGAATAGGATCTTGGTTGTTCAATTGTATCCTTGAGTTATAAAAAAATTTACATAGGTCAATTACTTGTGCTTTCACTTCCATGACAACAATTAACTATCAATCATCATTCCTTATATTGGTTTATTTTTGTTTCTTTAAGAGTAAAGTTATTCTTGATTTGAATATAATAGAAGTGCTATTAGAGTGATATAAATATTGAAGGGCATTAGAGTGATATAAATATTGAAGGACATTAGAGTGTGTTAGTAATTAGCTAGGAAGGTTGTTAGATGTTTGGTTATAAATAGAGGGAGGGGATGTTGTAGGGTCGAATGATCTGTTCCGTGTGATTAGTTTGTTTATGACTTCATTGGCTTGCGTGATCTCGAGAGAGAGAGAGAGAGAGAGGGTCCAGTTGCCTCAAAATACGTGTTTTATCTTATAAGTTTTTTTTTTCCTTTTATATTTCAATATTCTATTAGTTTTGTTTGGGTTCTATCAATATATTTGTTCTATAATGTTGCACCACTTGTAGATGTGGGTTTGCTCAGAGTCAAAAAGCATACGACAAAGCCGTCGAGGATCTATTTTCAACTCTCGATTTGTTAGACGACCATTTGGGCCATTCACGATACTTGTGCGGTGAAAATTTGACTCTAGCTGATGTTTGCTTGTTTACAACCTTGATTCGATTTGATCTGGTGTATAATGTTCTGTTTAAATGCACCAAGAAGAAGCTACTTGAGTATGATAATCTTCATGGATACATGAGAGACATTTATCAGGTATATGTTCTTCTTTAAATCCTTCAACTACTTTTCATTGAACTATTGAAAGCTATACTTGTATATTGTTCACATGGTGGGGTTTGTGAATCGTGAATCAACTGTATACCCAAACTCGCCCACAATGGACTAGTGATGACCAATAAACCTTGTATAGATGACAAGGCAGAGGTTCAGTCTAGGCTTTTGGAAATAATGATAGTTTAGTGTTTAGAGTAGGTGGTGTTTCATCAAGGACTCTATTTCCATCATATAAAATAAGGATCTGAATGCATCCAAATAGTTCAGTATCAAAAGAATGGCCTAAACCCATTATAGCCATAGCATCAACCAATGTTTTCAAAGTGCAAGGCGCACTCTAAGGCCACAAATATTTTAATTGCCTCCAGGCAAGAGGCGATAAAAGGCGTTGTCTGAATGAAGCGAGACAGTTAATACAATAATAAATAATAATAATATGAATGAAAAAATGTTTAAGATTAGAAAGAAATTAACTCATATAATCTTGAG
The DNA here is from genome assembly GCF_000004075.3 of Cucumis sativus. NCBI lineage: Eukaryota > Viridiplantae > Streptophyta > Magnoliopsida > Cucurbitales > Cucurbitaceae > Cucumis > Cucumis sativus. The sequence continues at coordinate 24,783,995 of NC_026657.2, forward strand.
GGTATTTGAAAACAGATATAAAAATAATAATGATTTTGTTTCTACTTTTAGTCTTTTTCTTCTTCAATTCTTCTTTCTTTCCTTGATTTCTCTTTAATACTTGGCTTTTACAAACTTTGACACTTCCTTTTAATCTTATTGGCTAATGCTTTTTTTCCCTAAAAGAAGTGAAGGAATTGAACTAGGTGACTGCATGTACAAGGCAACTTAAGGCAGAAAAGGCGAGCGTCTTATTAAAGGTACTCGGTTGGGTACTTGCAAGGTGTTAAGGCCTCGCCTCTAGCCTCAGGCCGGCTGTACCTCAATAACACTGGCTTCAACTTGTCCAAATGATTTTAAGCAGTCTTTATATCCAAGTAGCTGTGGCCAATGATCTAAGGCACACTTGCAATCAGTCAAATTCACTTTCATCTAGGTTTTCGTTTTGTTTTCTTTTGGATATGAAACAATTTCATTGAATAAATGAAATATCCAAAGATATAAGAAAAAGATCCTTTTAAGGGGTATACAAAAGATGCTTCCATTTGGTACTTAGAAACGAGAAACTATCACTCTTGACGACCTATACATCTTTACACCAAAAGAAAGCATTAGTAATGGCGAACTTTAAAACTTCCTTGGATGATTCATCTTTTGTCTAGGAAATTTCTAGCATTTCTTTCTCTCCAAACCGTCCATAAAATGGTTGAGATCATACTTGTCCAAATACGCTCATTCATGACCTTCAAAGGGTGGTCTACGTTGAAATGGATTTGATTTTTTTAACTCACAAACACAGAATCAGCTCCCAATATAATATCATTTTAGAAAATATTTGAAGTCTTGTTGGCTGTTTTCTTGCCTTTTACCATTTTCCTACCTGCTACGTTTCAACTCCTTTAAAGTTGTAAGCTTTCATCCCAGGTTTAAAAGATCCTGATACCCTTCTATTTCAACCCTTCTTTGTCAAGTCGAGTTTAGCAACGTGAGGCACTTATATCTATTTGTAAGGCTCTTAACTTTTATCATCCCTTAATCAGTGTGTACTTTCAAAATTTCATCAGATTCCAAAGGTTTCAGCAACTTGCAACTTTACCGCTATAATGGATGGTTATTACAAAACATTGTTTCCATTAAATCCGGGGAGTATTCGACCAACCATTCCTACCAGTTGTTATCATGAAGCACTGTCAGTACCTTCCGAAAGACGGTCACTTCCATTCTTAGGCAGAATCGAGCAGGTTTCAGCTTGACAGAGGTAATTCTCCAAATCATTTTAGTTTAGGATTCATAAAATTTGTGTTTGGATGATGTCTTGTACTTACCAGATGAATAGAACATCTTATAATGAGATTGTTCTGTGTGTGTCAGTAAAAAAGGAATCAAAGTTGTTCTTCAAGGGGCTTTCGTAGAACATAGCTACTAGCATCTAGGTTCAACCTCTCCAACTTTTCTAACTATGAAAGCACAAATAATAAAAGAAAATTGAATTTTAATACGTTGAGAAAGAGACAAATACAAAAATAATTTGACTGAGATGCACAAATAGTATTATCTTCTCTTGATTTGTCTCCTTTAGAATAGATCTTTCTGCCAATTATTCTCTAAAGAGAAGAGAGGAGAAAGTAAAAGAAACAATACTCTTGAATTGTGTGTCAAACAACTGATATGAGGAAGTGTTCATATGATTTTAAGACTCCATGAAGTTAAACTAATGAAGGAAGTGTTCATATTAAATGAATAACCAAATCTTGAAGTAGAAAAAAAATCGTAAGAATTCGACAAGGAACATCCACAAAAAGGCCTACTAAAACAAGGCAAACAAGAGAGGAGACCAACCAAAATATGTTATGAACTAACAGATTTTCTAACTACGACAAACCAATCTTGCTTCTAATAGTAAAAGGAACACGTGACATCATTCATCAACTAAAGAAAAGACAATACGAAATTATGAATCAAAATTTCCAATGGAGGTTTCAGAACTTTGTATTGCTAACTATGTACTCCAAATTGAAGCAACAAACTTGGATAAACTGCAGGCCTACTATTCATGGGCAAAGTTAACCACATTGCATGAGTTTTATCCTACCTCACTAATAAATTCAGCTCTGCAAGATTTGAAGTGCTGAATTCAAAACCTATATTGCTAATAATGCTCACCACCAATTTGAAGCGACAAACATCAATAAATTGTAGTCTAGGACATTATATGTTTAATGGTGGTGGTAAAATGAATAGAAAAACTGGAAATAATTGTGCTTGAAAAATTTTCACATTACCTGAGTTTTTATCCCATCTCACTGATTAGGGTTATTCTGTTCAAACTTCCCATTTATAGTGGTTGGAAATTGAATATTGGATATTTGATCAATGACAGCATCCATGTCACAACTCATTGCTTCAATCACTTGATGAACTTCCATATTTTTGAGCTCCCGACGAATGTATATGGTCACAAATGATGCCTTGGACTGTAGACCTCCTGGTTCCGCAGGCATTATGGCAAAACCGGAAGGTCTCAAAAACAAACAATTCCTACAAAACATTGGTAGGAGAGAGACATGAACATCCGCTTTTGTCATTTGTGATGATAGGATGAAGGAGCAATATTCATTCTCTGTAGACTCTTGTAGGAAAAAGTAGTTGTCCTGTCACGTTAAAGGAACATAACATTGAAGTGCAAAAGTTTTGGGAAACGATCAGTTAAAGAAGTTTATGTAAAGAGAAGTTACCTTAGTATCCTCATCTCCTGTTTCTTTTTTCACACTTAAAACAGTGCAAGAACTTTCATCCGTTGCCAAAAGTGCAACTGTCATCGAGAGCTGTGCTTGTGATTTTTTGCTCGTCTGTTTGTTGTCATGTATGTAAGTTTGATGGGTACAAAATGAGAGAGAAAATTCAATACGTGTCTATTTGATATTTGGACTTTTAAAAGTATCTAAAAGGTCTAATCTTTTATTTGTGTCTAACTAGTTTCTAAAATTTTTTAAAAATTTAATATTAATTGATATGTTAGATATACAATTAAATTTTATTTTAATACAATCTTAAACTTTCTCTTCTATACTTTTGAAAGTGAAGGAACCAAATTAGACACAAACAATGTGAGTTTAGGGACTAAATTCTCATCGAGCTAAGGAAGGAGGATACCTGCAAAATGTAATTATTTGTGTCTAGATATGTCAACAGTGTGCTGGGGGTTTCAGCAAGACATACGGTACGTATGGCAATAAAATCATCACGACGGCCAATGTAACTTGCTTTGATGTCTCTCAAAATCCTTATTTTATCATCAGAAAACAAATCCCATTTTCTTTCTGTTGGAAAAGGATTAACTGCTTGTAGAAAATATTTCCTCAGATTGTTCCCCATTGTCAGCAAATCCGGTACATCTGTTATTACATTAATGAAATACAATCAAATATTTAGGATAATATGCAGATTCTTTCTAAACAAATCCCAACATCTTTTGTTTAGGCTGCACACATCTTTTTGTACAGTTCAAGCAAGTATTTTTGATTTGGAAACCAAGAAACCATACCCATCCTTCTTACTGCGAACATCTCTTCAGTCACTATCTCGCCATTTCTACGTTTCAAATTTTGTGATATCATGCTGATCCATTGCCTTGCAGTTAAATGAAAGTTTGGAGTGAATGTTGAGTGCAAATGGTTAGGGATATCAATTTTCTGCACCTCTGCATTTTCTATCCATATAACCTGCAAAAGATTGAAACTATAAATCAGCAACTTTATTTTTAAGCGTTATATTCCATTCGGAGTTTGGTCCTTACAATCAAGTTTTTAATTATTTAAACTCCAATTATAAGTTTAATTTTTGAAGTTTGAGGGCTTATGTCTGTTCGGTTATTTAACTTTAAAAATTGCAAAATAGAGTTTTCATATTTTCAATTTTGAGTGGGAGTATTCGATGTTTTGAGGGGTTTTTCTTTTTCAAAATCACAGATACCAAGAAAAAAGAATTAAAAGTTAATGGTACAATTAGACATAAACTTCAATTTTACATCCAATATCCAATAGATCAAATTATATTTAATTTTGAATATGTAAGATAAAGGCTTGTTATGACCACTCATGTATGTGTATAGATACAAAGATAAACACAAAATTAGACACTTTTGAAACAAATACTTCATAATTAAACTACTTTTTCTATAAAAATCATCAACTTCAAAGGGCTCGTATATAAATTTATATATAGCTGTGTGATAATACTCCAAAACAACCACTCATGGATGTGTATAGCTATAATGACTTCATATTTATATATGTCTAAACATACATAAATGTAATTTCTCAAAAAAAAAAAAAAGAAAAATCAAATACCGATAGACGATGGTTTTCTGTAAACAAACCTCAGACAGAAAACCACAGGGTCGAATTATCACTCCTGAAGGCCTCCGTTTATATACAACTTTCTGTGTAGGATCAGCTGTCATATTCTCAAAATAATCAGTTGACACATCAAAAATTGCATATGTTTCTCCAACGATCAACTTCTTAAATCTCATAAAGCGAGTGTTCCATCTTGGCAGGAATCCAGCTGGCAGTCTAAACTCGGCATTCATCTATCACATGATAAAGTTAGTATATTTTTATATGTTTCTGTGTCATGTAGAGTTTAAAAATGAAAAACACGATTCAGCAGGTTGGTTACCAATACAAATTCCCAACCACATGGGCCAGTCAACAAAAACTTTTTCAAAGGATAGAAAACAACTTCATCTGATGCAGAACAAATGATGCTTGAAAACATAGAAGCCCATTGCGCCTGTAAGTAGGGTGAAAAATATCAAACATACTATTATCTATCAACTTAAACTTAAAGTCTATCAGTAACATATAAGTCTTTTGTTTGATGATTTCTAAGCCTACAACAGAGAAACAGAAAGAATTGAAACCTAATGTCAGGTTGAGGATAGCTCACCCCATCCATCATTATCGACATCAGTGATTGTGATGAAATAGAAAGAATTGCAGTCTCCACTGAACGTTCAACTGTATATCCATGAGGTGGTGGAGTGTTGAACATCTCTTGAAAATCCTCTATAGCACCTACTGCTGGAGGATCGGAAATCCAAGCCTTTGCTGCGATAGCTATTGCCATGAATTCCTTGTAAGCAGCTTTCATTATATTATTTACCCATTGCACTTCAAGGAAGTCGAGTTCATCATTGTAAAAAATGTCCCCCAGGCACGAATGCTGCAATGTTGATTCTGTTAATGATGCATGTTTGGTAGTGATTTCAAAGGATAAATAATTACTTTTTTCATCCTCAAAACCAATCTCAAATATGCTTTGGGAGTTTGCCATTTGAAATCAAGTAAATGTTTGGTCATTCACTTTTAAAGATGCCACATTTGAAAGTGGTTTGATCATGATAAAAAGTGATTTCACTTCCAACATGCTGTTATTTCAAGAGACTAGTCTAGAATAGCAAACAATAACTTTTTAGTGTTAGAAGTAAAACATACACATGAGTTATCAGATGTAACCGCAACAGGGGCATCGTTTTCTGTATTAGACACTTCTTCATGACCAAATGTCTGTTCAATGGATGGTTCGGGCCTCAATTCCTCAATCTCGGGTAACTTAGTTTTTGTCGCAAGCAACATTTCTGAGCCCTGATTTTCAGTGGGATCTTTCGGTGTAAGGGTTGTCTGGATTGAAAAGGAAAATATTATAACATTGAGCTATTGTGACATAGTTCCCCCACACATAATTTGAATCAAAACTAAGCCAGGAAACTTTGATTGGACAATAAATTTCCTAATCAACCATCTCATAAAAATTAGTGAAGTGCATTTGTTAGAGTGATTTTGAAAAAGTTAAAATAATTTTGAAACATACTTCTAATTCTTTCAAATCAATTTTGATGATTTGAAAGTTGCTTTTAAAATATGTAAAACCAAACATGCAATTGATTTTGAATGATTATAATCACATTTTGAAAATGAAAAATGTTATTTTATTCATTTTATGACCACTCGGAAACATGTCCAAAGGATCCAACAAAGAATGCTTGAAATCGAGAGTAATTCTCTCAATCGTGATTTCTCATACACTGCACAAGGGTGATTCTACAACAAAATAGGCTAGTGAAGTCATCCCAATAAGCCATGTCCAAGCTCTTAGTTTTTAAGCTCTTAAAAGATCAGCACAAATGCTGTTTCTTTCATGAGTATTGGAGTCCCTCCGACTGTAATCTAGTGTTAAAGGGAAAGAAACCTGGATCTTACCATCTTCTTGAAAAATCAGAAGAAGCTCTTTTATTTCTTGACTGCATACACTACCTTTCCAAGTCCCATTTCAGAAATTGCAGCGTATTGAATATTCTGGGTGTTCCTTTCTCAAATCAGCCTCAGCAAAGGAGAACTACTCAAATATTTCATGGAAAGAAAGTTAAAGTAAAACATACCGCAATGAAATTTATCTAAACTTCTTCAGACCATACCAGTAAATTCTTTTGCTTATAAATGTCAATTAGTTTAGGAATGAAAATCAGATATTGCTCTTCTTTTCTCTTGACAGAGAAATGCTATATCTTGATGAAGGCCTGTTCATAATCTATAGCATAGCTTGATAGCTTACAATTCCAAACTATAGTTCTCCTCAGAAAACAGTATAATTTATAAAAAGATGGCAATCAACATTAAAATGACATAAGATTCAAGAAGAGTCAAATATGTATAAGTTTATACATGTCTGTATCTAAATTGAAGGCCATACACTAATAGATTACGATTCAGGACGGTTGAAGAAGAAAAGAGAAATGCTCATTGTACATACCTAAATCTTTCTCACAATTTTAGATAAATTAAACAGAAAAAGAAACCGATCACAACAGAAGGAACTCAAAGTCGAAATGTCCATAGAGAAAAACCCTTTTTACTTAAAAACACATTGTTGATTTAGGTCACGATTTCACCAGAAACTCCAAAATTAAAAAAATTATAACACCCTATCGTCTTTCTAATTTGCAAATTGATTTGGCGTATTGATTATCAGCACAATGGATGAATGTAGTAAAGACAATCCGGAAAGCGAAGTAATGATCTAGACAAAGAGAAGGCAGATTAAAAGGTGTGCTTACAGCGAAAAGTTAGTGAAAAAGAAACAGGGAAAACAAAATTGCAATAGAGGAGGCTTCAAGAAATCAAGAACAGAGAAGAAGGTATGATAATTAGAGTCTAATAAAGGGATGGAAGGAGTGTTTGAGTGAGGAATTTGAGGAGTCCGAGAGCGGAAAAAGGTAGTTGAGAATTGAGAGATGAAGGAGAGGGAAAAATATTTAATAAACTCCGTATATAAAGGTTTGGAGAATTTTTTTTCTTGATAATTTTTAAAGGATTAAAAAATAATATTTATTATTATTCATATTTTTGAAAAGATTGAAAATGAACATATTTAGGATTTTCTGTTTTAGAGATTCAACAGTGTTCATTTATCAAATCTTTTTTAGGTTTAATTTTTTGCATCGTTTTATATTTATTTAAATTTAACAAGAATAATTTTATTTATTATTATTATTAACCAAACTAACTTTATAAATGAATTAAGATATTTTTGTTTTAAAAAAAAACTCAAATAGTCTAACTCAGAACTGCAAATTGGATTTAATCGTTCCATCTCCAAATGAGTTGTTTTAAAATTTTGAAATTAGTGAAGTTAAAACGAACCATTTCTTTTTTCATATTAAATATTTTTAGACAATTTTAATTTAGAAGTAGAAGTTTAGTAATGTAAAATTTAAAAGATATTTCAAAAATAGGTTGTTGCAAAACTACTTTTCTTCCATCAAGTGGACCTCACCTCTTCTATTTTTTTCTTATTTATATATAGATTCCACATTTTTTTTATTTTCTAATTATTTATATACGTGGATCCCACACATTTCATTTTTCTCCTTATTATATATATATATACCTATATATAATAATATATATACTAAACATTTAAATTCTAAAAATATATTTCTTTATTAAATTAATTTATTTTTTTCTTTTTTCTTTATTTATATTTAAATATCACAATCTTCAACTTTTCTTATTAAATTTATTTTTTAATTTAATTTAATTATTTCTTAATCAAAATTATACATATATTTTTTTTCCAATTTTCATTTTTTTAAAAAACTCATATATTAACAAAAATATGTTATTAAAAATATATTAAACAAATAAAAGTAGTAACAATAATAATTGAGAGAAGTTGAAATTACTAAAAAAATAATAATAACACTTGTAGCTGCACGTGGGTAATTGAATAAAAAAAATTAATGTTTACGACAAAAGAAAAAAACAAAAATTGGTTCGATTATAAATTAAAAACTTAGCGAATAATTTTCGATTGCAAATTTGTTATTATTATTATTTTTAGGGTAAGCTTCAACTTCTTTTGATTATTATTATTATTATTTTGTTTTGTTTAATATATTTTTTAATAACATATTTGGTTAATATATGTGTTTTTATACCGAAAAAGATATATAATTTTGGTTATGAAATAATTAAATTAAATTAAAAAAGATGAATTAATAAGAAAAATTGAAGATTGAGATATTTAATATATATACATTAATTTTTTTATTCAATTAGTAATATGCATTGATTGATTATTATTATTATTTTGGGAACTTCAACTTCTGATTACTATGTTAATTTGTTTAATATATTTTTTAATAACATATTTGGTTAATATTTGAATTTTTTTAAAATATATTGAAAATTGGAAAAAAAATGTATAATTTTAATTAAGTATTAATTAAATTAAATTAGAAAAAATGAATTTAATAAGAAAAATTGAAGATTGAGATATTTAAATATAAAAAATAAAAAATAAAATTTAATTTAATAAATAAATATATTTTTAGAATTTGAATGTTTAATATATATATTATTATATGTGGGTATATATAGAAATAATGAGAAAAAATGAAATGTGTGAGACCCATATAAATAGTTATAAAATAAAAGAAATTTAGGGTCCAGTGTAGTGGTGGGGTCCACTTTTATGGAAGTCGTGTATCCCGTACACGACTTCACCTCCCTATTTTTGAAATATCTTTCAAATTTTACATTATTTTTTTAAAAAATCTCATCTTCAACAACAAAACATAATAATAATAAATTTTTTTAAATAATATAATATCAACTAGACATGAGAAGTTGTACAATTTGATCACGTTATTCATTGATCTCCATTTGACAAACTGAACCTATATGCTCTTCATTGACATTCTATAGTTTATTTCATCATTTAAAGGTAGTAGCATCTTGTCGTTGTCGTCGTCATTGTTATTGGTCTATATCTGTGGACACAAAAATATTATAGTAAGATGAGTTCAATTGTGAGTCTTTAGTGGAGTGTACACAATTAACGAATATTGATTAATATGGTTAATGAGTTTAGCCAATTAATCTCATATCGTTGTAGCTTTTAATTTGTAGGTTCATTAAGTCCTCTTCCTAACTCGTAAAGGGTAATGAAGCTTATTTATATTAATTGTTATTTGAAATATTCAAATTTACTTTGGGAACTAATATAATGTATAGTGATACATCACAATATAAAGTTGATCAAACTTTATTATATAAATTTAATTTTGAATATGTTAATTTATGAGAGATAAAATATTTGAATAAGTTCAAATATTAATTTAATGTGAATTGAATTAATATTAAAATTATTGCGTACGAGAGAAACCTACGTTTCAATATGATTCAAATTTAACTTAAGTTAAATATAAGATATTTAATTTAGTTATTACTTAATTAGAGAATTAATCAATAGTTTAGTTTAATGTTATTTAATTAAATTTGATTAAATTAAATTAATATAAAGCTATAAGAATTTGAGGAGATTTTCATTAAATAAGATTCAAATGAAATATTAATTAAATATGGTTTAATTAATTATTAATTAATTGATCAGTGGTTAATTAATTGAGAAATTGCATAGGATAACGTTTTGAAAATATGATACAACAATTATACCACATTGTTTTAGAATTTTGCAAATCACTTCTCTATCTTAAATTTGTTATTATTCCTAAACTACCATTCGATAACTTATTTCCTTTCTCTTTTTAATGTCCAACTCATTATTTATTTATTCTCACTTTTTAAGGTCCTAATTATTCGTTTATTCTTAATTTTAGAATATCAATAGTATAATAATTGCAATATGAAATATAATAGTGGTTTATTGGAGTAATTTAACTCCATTTGTGATTTTTATTTTTTACTTTATTTGATGTGTATTTTGATTTGAATTTGATTCTAAATTATTTTGTTTTATTTTTTTACATTAATTTTGTTTTGGTTTTACTTTGTTTCAATTTTGTATATCAGTGTTGTGATATACTTACATTATATGTATTAGTTGGTTAATAAGTGAAGTATAAGTAGAACTTCAAGCATATCAAGTGCATTTAATCAATCAATTGTATAAGTGAAGAATAATAAATGTATTTGCAGTGCATCAGGTGTATCAAACATATATTAGTAACGTTTTAGGTGACTATCAAAAGGTATCGAGTGTATCAAAAAGTATCAGGTGCATCAAGTTTATCAATCAAATGTATCAGGTGTATAAAAAAATATCAGGTATATCACACATGTAAAAGGTGGATCAAACGTATATTAGTAACAACGACATTTGTGACATCTTATCTCTTGATATGTGGGTTGAGCTTTGTTTTTATCATTTTCGCAAATAATAAAATGCGTGTGGTATGAACTTAATTATTATAACTTATTTTGCCATTTTTGCAAGTGTCCCTAATTAATTAGTAGATTTGAAATATCTAAAAAAACGAGTGGTTTATGAGATGTTGAGTTGTGGTCTATGAGGTGTTGAGCTATGGTAAAGTAATTACATGACATTTTGCATGTAATTTTTTTTATAAATTGTTTTTAAAAATTGTGTTTCAAACTTTTGAAATTTTTGTCAAAATAATTTTCCTAATTTCTCTTTTATTGAAAAGAAAACTTCTCATCTCTCTCACGACAAAAGAAAAACCAAACTCTTCTAAATTCCATAATTTTTTCCTAATATCATCTCTCTATTCCTTCATCATTTGGGTCCCACAACTTGGTTCTAAGTTCAGAGAATAGTAGGTGACCACTAGTGGTGATCTAAGTTCGTTATCAAGGAGTAGACGATTATCTCGAAACTACAATGGTAAAACTTCACCTAATCCCTAAGTCTTTTTGGTTTAGGGTTGCATGTTATTGAGGTGCAATTAGGGTAAATTTTCAATTATTTTTCCATTGTGCATGTTTGTTTTCCATTTAATATTTTTTCTCTCTCTAATTTAACCTAATTTCCAACTCTTATTGTTTGGGTTGGGTAATATGCATTTACGATGTTACCGATTTTTTTTAACACCCCCAATCCCTAACTTATCGAATCTCAATCCTTACTATCGATAGAAACATTCCTATCTCATTTTGAAACCTAAAAATCAAATAGATATTAAATGGGTGTAAGTATAAATATATGTTGGAATAGAAGGTAACAGCAAAGGAGTAGGGAGTGGAACCGTAGGGAGAATGCAAAAGCATTAATCTCTTACACAAAAAGTTGCAACAAACAACCACAAGAATGGACGACTCAAACCGACTGTAAGTTCACACACACACACACCTCCTCCTCCTCCCCCTTCTTCTTCTTCTTCATCATCATCGTCATCCGAAAGCCATCATTCTCCTCAAAATTTCTTTAAAATCCCTCAACATTCATGAAATTCCCATCTCTTTCCTTTCTTCCTTAACCTAATTTCCCCTCCTCAAATGGCTCCTTCCCTTCACAACCCTCCATTTATTTTCTTCTTCTTCATCTTTTCCTTCTTCTTTTTCCCCATATCCTCCACAGACACCACTTCCTTGATCTTCAAAGGCTGTTCCAAACAAAAATTCCCAGACCCATCTCAAATCTACACCCAAAATCTCAAATCCCTCTTTTCCACTCTCATCTCTCAATCCTCCCAGAAGCCCTTCTTCTCCACATCTTCAGGCGACGGCGGAACTTCGCTTCAAGGTTTATTCCAATGCCGAGGCGATCTCTCACTCCCACAGTGTAACGACTGTGTTAGTAAGATTCCATCCATGGCAGATAAACTCTGTGGCCAAGCTCTGGCTGCCAGAGTACAACTCACTGGGTGTTATTTGCGGTACGAGGTCGCCGGATTCCGGGAGGTTTCGGGAACGGAGTTGCTGTTTAAGGTTTGTGGGTCGATTCAGGTGGCCGGAAGTGGGTTTGAAGAGAGGAGGAATACAGCGTTTGAAATGGTGGAAAATGGAGTAAAAAATGGCGGTGCTCTGTTTTATGCTGGAAGTTATAGGTCGGTTTATGTGTTGGGACAGTGTGAGGGGGATTTGAGCGAAGGCGATTGCGGTGGTTGTGTGAAAACGGCGGCTGAGAAGGTTAACGGGGAATGTGGTGACTCAATTTCTGGGCAGATTTATTTGAACAAATGCTACATCAGCTACAATTACTACCCAAATGGAATTCCCAGTATTTCTTTAGGACCATTCAATTCTTTGGTTTTTATTTTATTTTTTTCCATTTTAGGGTAGTTCGAATTTCGCTTTCAGATGTTAAACATGAGAGAGAGAGAGAGAGAATAGTCTTATAATAATTCACTCAACTTACTTTATAAACATTAACATTAAACACTTGAAGTTAGCACTAGTGGAATTTGGGAAGAAAATCTAAAATTTGAAATTTAGAGTCTAAATTATATTATAAACGAACTTAAAATTGAACATTAAATGTAATAATTTTGGATCTCGTAGGTTCCAATTATAAAGTAAACCCAAAGAGCAAAACAACCCCAAGGTATTTTACTAAAAGAATATACAAAAAGTTGTAAAGTGAAAATACTTGAAAGAAATTTGATTAAATTACCTCAACTAAGCACTTTTGCGTGCTGTCCTTGAGGTTTAAAATAGTTGGGTTGAGAATAATTCTTTTAGTTTTAGGTATGGATTTGGGATATTTGAAGAATAATGAGATTTGAGGGTTTTGTTCTTCTTCTTTATATAATCAAATTGCAATCAAAACAATTGAAAGTAAAACAAAATAGTTTTTCAAATTTAATTATTTTATGTATATGTATATGTATATGTTATGTATGCATTTGAGTGCTTAATTGTCTTTCTATCTAAAGCAAAACACTAAAGAGGATTATATTATATTATATTATAATATGGCTTTAAAATATCATTTTCATACTCTTTAATTTTGTTCTATTTCTCACTCTCCATCTCTAAAATGAGTTTAGTTTTGGAACAAATTAAAATGTTTATTTGGTGTAAATATTTTGTCAAATTTACTAATTTTTACCATTCTTTTTTAAAAATATCTATTTTAGCCCTTAAACTTTTTATAAACATCTTTTTTTAGTCCTTAACTCTATTATTTTGGGTTAACTTACAAGTTTGGTTTATGAACTTTCAAGTTTATGTCTATTTCATCCATAAATTTTAAAAAGGGTAATTGTAATAGATAGTTATTTGAGGAATAATAATTAAAGATATAATAATATTTTTTAAAAAATTACAAATATAGCAAAACTATCGTCGATAGACTTGTATCATTGATAAACTCGTATGATTTATCAGTGGTAGACAAATATTTACAACATAGTCTATCGATGTATCATTGATAGAATTTGACAAATTTTGTTATGTTTGGAAAATTTTTAAAATGTAGCTATATACTTAATTATTTTGAATCTAATTGCTAAATTTGCAACTATCCCTTTATAAGTAAATCTCTAAATTTTAACGATTTTTCTCTCCTTTTCAGCTTTTTAATACTTTTTTTCTAACATGTGTTTTGAAACCATACTCATACATTGATAATTCAAAATATATAACTATTTTTTTAAAAGTATAATAGGTGAGAGATTTGAACTATAAATACAAACCTTTTTTTTTGTATGCTAATTGAAAACTCCATTCACTTTTGCATTTGAAAACTTAAAATAGAAAAAGATACTCATTCAAAAGTTTGGAAAACTAAAGTAGAAGCAAACTGGAAAGTATACCACTTAATATGTTTGAAACAAATATAATTTTTATTTTTCTCTCTCGTTAACGAGTCCTTTTCCTTTACTAGTGGACTCTAACCCCTTTCACACCAATTACTTTAGCTTGCTTTTCTTGAAAATGGGAACAAAATGTCTGATTTCAATCTAAAATGTAGAGAGAGAGAGGAGGGCTTATAGGGTCATTTTTAGTTCAGGCAAGTATAGAATATACGTTTCTTGGTGATGAATGTAACACTTTAAGGTGTTAAAATGTGGATCTCAATTATTAATTAAGTGAAAAATAACATGGTTGGAGTTCTAAACACATAACATCCTAAACTATGTCAGTATTGATCTAAAAGTTTAAACTAATATGTGAATATACATGCCATATGACTATTGGATTTGAATGACGTGTAGGGTCTCGACACAATACACAAAGAACAGTAGCTCTTGCAGTGGGAGGATTTGCAGCATTGGCATTTCTTATTGTTTGTTTGCTTTTTGTTAGATCAGTGATGAAGAAAAAAAGTAAACATGGAGGTTGATTATTTTTATCACTCTCTCATGGTAATTTGCATATTATATAATATAATCTTTTAGAGTATTAATGTGAATGAAGATAGGATAGGACAAATAACACTTTATCTTTTTGTAGTCACAAAGTAATTAGATATATATGTGTATGTGTAGTGGAAGGAAACTATATGATTTTTATGCAAAGTAATTTATATGGTTTTTTTTTTTATAAAAAAATATATTTTAAGATCCAAGGTTGATTTGATTTTATTTCATTTTGTAAGTATTGAGAAAGAGAGTAAAGTTAGAGGAGGATTACATGAAAATGAGTGCAACAAAGGGAGGAAAAAGATATTTGTCTTCTTCTCACTTCCACATGCTTTACTTTTATCTTATTTGTGTTCTTCCTTTTTTTTTTTTTCTTTACCTTGTGGCCACAACTTAATTGGAGAGGAAGAATGGTTTTATTGGAATATCTATGGATATGTCAAATTTTTTTATATAGATGTTAAACATTTATTTATTGGTATTTCTTAATACTTTTGTAAGTACTTTCATTCGTAATATTGTTTGTAAAAAAGGAATAAGACTTACGTTCATTTGACATATATGTATCTACTAAAACTCTAAATTGGAGCACCACCAGTCGAATACCTTCTTATTCTTTGAGATGAGAGATCGGTTTGTGGGAACCCATTGAAAGAGAATTTTTCTTGTGAGAGAAATTTATTCTAAGAGAATTGACAGTAATGCACACAATTTATTTAGCATGCCATTGACGTCTAATGTAACCTCCCTCTTCTTCAAAACCACCACGTTCCCTAAACATTAACAACACTAATTTAAATAAAATAAAATATTAATTAATTAAATTATATTAAATTAATATTTTATTTAAATCATATTTAAACGAATATCTCTCCTCTAATCTATAGTTTTAATTTAATTAAATCAAACTAAACTAAATTATTAATTAATTTCTAAATTAAATATTATTTAATGAATCATATTCAAATATAAATTTCCCTCACAACCTATAGTTTTATAGTTTTAATGTATATCATATACACATTAAATTTAATTTTGATATGAATATAATTCACATTAAATTAATATTTAAACTCATTCAAATATGTTATCTCTCATAAATTAATTTTGAATCATATTCAAAATTAAATTTATATAATAAAGTTTAATTAAAATATAAACTTTATATTATAATGTATCACCATACATTATATTAATTCTCTATGTAAATTTGAACATTTCAAATTACAACCAATATAAATAACTTTTATTATTATTTACGAGCTAGGAAGAAGAACTAATGAACCTACATATCATAAACTACAACGATATGAGATTAATTGGCTAAACTCATTAGCCATATTAATCAATATTCGTTAACTGTGTGTACAATCTAGTAAATACTCACAGGTAAACTCTTCTTACTCTAGATATATTTATGTGTCCACAAACAAAGACCAATAACAGTAAAATAGTCCTTCATAAGTGTTCGTAACACTAGCTATGTCAAATTACCGTTTACCCTTGGGTTACTTCTAGTCCTTAAATACCAGTACTCCTCTAATGAACAACATGTTTATGGTTCAATCGCTACACAGAAATCTCTCTTGTGCCATAGAGAGGGTAAAACCATTTGTTCAAGTCTTAGAGACACCATTTAAGGGAGCACTCATTAACTTGCCATAAAGTCGGGAAGAAGTGAATTATATATTGTGTGATTATGTTCTTAGCTCCCCACTTGGTATTGTTCCCAAAATGATAAGCATATTAAGTCGGCAATCTGACCACTCTCATCCGTATAAATCAAAGGACAATCCTTTGCGGACAAGAGTTCATAATACACTCAGGATTAAGACTAAACTACCTAGGTAATCCTAATGAAATAGAAACCTAACTGGTTAACAAAATTATATCTAGTGATTACTATTTTGTGGTTCGGTCTTATGCAAATTCTTTGCATAGAATATCCTCACTCACATGTCACCTACACGAATGCGTTGAATCATTGCATTTGTATCAAATACAAAGTAAGTCGTATCTATAATGTTACCAGGATAAGGTACCCAACCTTATCCCTATACTATAGACTCTTTAAGTTGTATCTCGAACATTGATCCTTATATGTTTCTCCATATTATTCAAGATGCATCAAACAAGTTAGGATGTTAGTTTATTAGATTTAGGTTATTAAGACAAAACTAATAATATAATCAATATCATTGATTGAAATAATAACATTTTATTTATAATAACAGTTTATTAATAACGATCAATAAATTATATTTACTATTTACGAGTTTTAGGACATAAAATCCAACAATGTCATGGTTAACTAGCAAGCTTATTCAATTTGAAAACTGACTGCATAAACAATTCTTCCATCTCAACTTGAAATGTGCAAATTTCTAATTTGAAGGTTCTAAGAATCATAGTTGTTAATTTTGTAGCAACTTGTATAGATTTATATGATTGTTTATACTTTGTTTTATGTTAGAATGTTGAAATGGAGATTAGCGTATGAAATTGTGTGACGAAGACTTGGAAAAGAAAAATGGAACCTAAATATCTCTACACAATTTTAAGTCATCATCACACGTAACGTTTCTACATGGTCGCCTTTAACTTTACGTGCACATAACATTTAGCTCATTCAAATGAAGCAACTAATGGTTTGAAAGCCATTTTATAATCAATATCATAGTTATCAATCGAACTTTAATCATTATAAAACATGTTTGAATCATATAAATATTTTAAAGAAAAGATCACTCACTATACTTAACCTTAGAGTTGAAAATCTCTTCTTTTTCTTCTTTCTCGTATAGTCTTCTTGTGGAAACAAAATAACAACACTTCAACACTTTAAAATCTCTAAAAAAATCTCCCTTACTTAATGACCCAAATCCTTAAATTTATTTTAGTCTTTAACTTGGATTAGTCATTCTCAAATCCTTGTCCAATTGTCAACTCCTACTTAAAACTTTACATGTGTAAAATTAATATTTATCTTAGTCATGCTTAAATTCTTAATCTTACACGTTAACCCCTGTCAAATCATATTTGACATCTTCTCGCCAAACTTTTCTTCTCGCCTAACTCCATTCCGCGAATAGCTTTAACCACTTAACATAACTTTCGAAGGTCTTAACGCAATAACTCTTTTTGCGAACTACTCACATTTTCTCGCAAAGACTCTTTCTCTTGTGAGCGTTTAGACTTATAGGTATTGCAACAACTCATTCTTTTCTCAAAACTTTCTCGCGAACTAACTTCTTAATCGCAAAACTTATACTTAATCCTTTTATGCGGATTGATTCAAATGCCAACTTCTTATCGCAAAGTCTTATATCAAAACGCCTCCTCTTATTCAAACCGCAAATTTTAAAACACTTAGCCATATTTTACTTCCTATACTCAAATTAGAAACGGGTCTCACACTGACTATTCTCACTGCATAACAAATGTTTGACCTAATGCAGAGCATAACATACATTAAGTTGTCCACAGCTAAGACGTAGGAAATACGTCTGATATCCTCAACTTCTTGAAATGTCTTAGACACTGTTCCCTAGACAAGTGAACCCCGTGCCTGAGAGGTAATAAACTATTCTTAGAGTTCTGCATCGATTATAGAACCAACACTTTGTTAGTTAATTGCTACCGGTGCATATTTCCTTTATTCTTCATGTGACCCTTAGCTCCTCAATCAAACTATGTTAGTTAATTTTTATTACAATTACGAAACACATATTTCAAATCATCATATATTAAGTATCTCCCACGACTCAAGTTTTTCTCATTCGCAAATCCCAAAATCCAAATGAAAAAACCAAAAAAGGAGAAGGCTCCATTTTCAAAAGAATGACTTTACTACTTTTACATGCATCCTTTTTGGCTGTGGAAGTCTCTATCTTGAATGGACAAACTTTTACTTTTTATAATTGGACAACACAACTCTATTTGTAAATGATTGAAAAACTTTCCCAATTATCTCCAACACCACAATTTCACTTCAAATTGCAACAAACTAAGCAAATTCTTAGATACCACAAATAAATACAGTTATACCCTAGAATGCATCTAATAGTTATTCAAACTTTTTCATTTTTTCCTTCATACCTAAGAAAAGAACCCACAATGAAGCTTTTTATAAATTTATTAGCTGATGCTCCACAAGACCCACCAAAATCTCACATATAACTTCTTTATTATTTCAAAAAAGGGGAAACATAGTAGCACACCATGAAGGCATGTGATAAACTTTTACGAGCCATTGCACTTATTTGCTCTAACCAAAACGATTTGATTCGGTTTGAGAGTTAGACAAATATTGAACTTTTGTTACACAAATCGATTAGTAATGAAGATTTAATAGAACCGATCTAATGATTTGTCGTTAAAATTTATATTTCAACATGCACGTTTTTTGGGATGACCCATTAAACTTTGATCACGACCATCCTAGAAAATATATCAATTTAAAATTTTGGTGCATACTATCAACCTTAAAAATTGTTTATATGTGCACATATATTGTTTCATGATATAGATATTAGATACAATCATCAATTGAAGTGTAATTGACATTTAATGTGCATATATTGGCTGAAACCCAAACTAGATCACATTTTTTCAATTTTTGGAATATACAAATTGAAAATCCTAAATATCCTAAATTGAATTAATACAAAACTGAACTAACGTCGTTCTTAATCGGTTGAAGTACGTTTTGATTTTTTCACTTTTCTCTTGTACCTCTAATCATTTCTCAACTAACATAAAATTTATCCTTTCAACTTTAAAGTTAGAGATTCAAGATTTGTGTTCTTAGATTACTGTAGTTTAGTTTATTTGGTAGAGTTATAGCTAAAGTATTAACTCATTCACTCTTTTGCACATGTTTTTTCAATAATTTTATCCACGCTTCTTCACTTTAGATACAACTCCCACCTTGTCTCTACTTTATACATGCATGGTGTCACGGTCGCACTTTAGCAAGTGTTTTGGAGCGATTGTGCAACACTTGTTCCCACACTAGAACAAGTTAGCCAAACTATATCCAAATAGCCGATGACACAATGGATGTATATTTGCAACTTTCAACCCCGTTCTTGATAAAATGTATTAGAGAATGGGTTTAAAGAAAAAGGTTTTCACAAATATCAGAATAGTCATGTGGCAACGAGAAACATGCTTTGGACAAACATGGCCATTACACATAGCATGGTATTAGGTTAGCAGATAGATGGGAGGTTGACATAGCCATTAGCAAATGCAATAAGTTAAGAGAAAACTAACTTTATAGAAGGCGTTAACTTATATAAACAATCAATTACTTGAGTTAGCTCATAAATATATTAAGGCATCTTAAGATTGTTTTTTTGTGTTTGTTTAGGTTCTACCTATTAATTGTATGGGGATTTCTCAAATCATTGAGTCAAGTCAAGTGATTTTGTACTTGTTTAGGAAACCATAAGTTTTTTGTTTAGGAAAACTTAGCTGCAGGAGGATCTGGATGTATATGTGCAGACCCTCCACTTGGCACAACCTTAATGGGCAATCTAATATCCAATTTTATTTAACTAATTTTTGTTCTAAGGATGAAACAAAAATGGGACATTATGTTTTTCTTTTCTCTACAATAACTTAACAATTTAAACCAAACTTCCCAAAACAAAATCGAATCATTATTTATTTGTATTGAAGTCATTTTATGTGATATATGCATAACAAATGTTTTAGCCTTTAATAATCATACTAAGAAATGTATGAGATGTAGCCTTAATTAGATGAGTAATTAAAAAGATTTATGAAGAAAATAATTAAATTTGATAGAAAACGAATAATTTGAGACATCTAAGTAAGTTTAAAACTTGTTTTTCTTTTAGAAGTTGAGTAAAATCCAAATTTTGTATTTGATCTTTTAAGTAAAAATAAATAAATACGTGTTTATATATATGGTTTGAACCTTTTAAATTCATCTCAAACTTGTCAGAAACTTTATCTGTTCTCTCTTTTACAATTGATCAAGTTGCAAAATTACAGCTAATAATTTGAAAATAGTTTTCATATTGTAATGATGCAATAGTTATGAATAAGTTTGGGCTTCGGAAAGATCTGTAAGGGCAACCAACAAGCTCAAGAAAGAAAATTATCCCTAAATTATGAAAGAGAGTAGTGAAAGAGGATGTCACTACTCCTTAAATCAAGTACCTCAATAATTGTTCATCTCATTGCTCCTACTTCATTTTCCCCATCAATCCTTGCACCTTCTGCTGTTATAAAATTAACTACATATCACAGTCAAATTGTATTTTTTTTTCCTTATGCAAGTCATAGAAGAAATGATAAAAGTAAGAAGTTAACAATCTTATACTTCAACCTGTTTGATTTTATAGTATACCTAAAGATAGCAAACAAGCTTATATTGTAGTTTTGCACTCTTCAAATTGATAATAGGAAGTTTTGTGCCCTACAATCAGTTGATGTCAGTAAATTATGTTTATAAAGACAATGAAAAAAATACAAATTGATCAAGATATGTTGAGAAATTAACTATAATAGACATAGAACAAGCTTTTACAAAATATTGGTTTAGGATAAGCCGTGAATCGTGATCATAATTGCAACTCTTCCAAGTTCCACCTAAAAGCAACAAATCAAAACATGTCTATGAAAACTAATCTACACTGAAAAAGATTCAAATATCTAAGAAAGCAGAAACACAGTACACTTACAATATTCTTCAATTGTGCAAGAAAATAAATAAATAAATACACACATATGTGTGTAGGATAAGGATCAACGGATGGTAGCCACAAAGGCTCATATAATAAGTAGTTCCATATGACCATATGATTCTATATTTTATTAATATATGTATACAAAGCCACTATCACCTAAACAAAAAATGATGCTTTTAAGATGAATGTTTTGATATGAAGTTTTGAGATTCAACTAAATGAAATCTATTTCTCCATGGAATTAAAACACTTTTTATGCAAAAGTCACCATAAGAACATCTCCCAACTTCACCTCTTCTTCTAGAAAATTGGTAGCAACAATAATCATACTAACAGAATACATTAATAAAACTCATCAGAGAAAAAGAAAACGATACAGGAACATTAGAGCTAAGCTTCATGTTCAATTTGAACTATAGAAAGAAAAACTCACAACTTGATAAAGTAATGTATGAGGTTAAGATGAGAGAGTCTAGAACAACAACCATCTAAGATTCGAAGTTGAAAAAGTAGAGGGAGGATAGATTTGATTCACAGTTGCTCTCATAACTCGATAAAGTAATGTCAAATCCACTTGTTCTTTGATCACCATTTCTCTCAGTTTCATCACTTAACCCATCCTACAAAATAAAGAGAGGAGAGATTTGATTCACAATATATAAAACAAAATCCAGTGTTCCCTTCAAAAATGTGAGACAGAAATTAGAATTGATCATTTCATCCACTTGGGTCAAAATTAAGCTGAATGTAAGTAAAAGATGGGAAAGAAAAGTGAAAATACATATACGGGGTACAGGGGATTTGCCTTTTCTTGTTTACATCCTCGCTTAAGTGGCTGCTTCAGATCTCATCTTGAGATTTAGCTTTTAAACCCTCATATTCTTCCACATCTCTGACAATATTTCCCAAACAGAGTAAATCAATCCCCATGTTCTAAAAGAAAATAGTCAACAAAACTTATGAACTCTAATTCACCATCTTATGTACCTTTGATTAGCATTGTCCTGAATCCTCTGTATCCAAATCTGTATAGAGCAAGAAACTTTAACAATTACGTTTTTTAGCAAATAAGTACAGAAAGAGAGAGAGAGAGACTAAGATTACGCAATTTTGAATTCTGGAGGGAAGAAATGTAGAGGAAGGCTTGGTGGTCTCAGCATATTAAGCAAAATCAATAAACTTCACCAAAACCATCTAAGATTTCGCCATTCCTCCTCTGCCCCGTCCACCTGTCGCCTCCAGAGTCATGAACATTTAAACTCCGATCAAACATCTCCCTTACAACCCTTCACAAATCAGCCAGAGCTGCTACATTGCTACATCCACTCGTAAGAGAAGCGGCCATAATTGTGAAAAAAAACCTCACTTTCAGTCTAGAAACTAAAAGTTATAAAAAAGGACAAGGCGCCTTTTTTTTCTTCCAATTTTTCATTAGCATTTTCAGTCTAATGCTATAGGAAAGGACCCTGTTGAAAATGTTATTTGTTGTAGTTAAGGCAAATAATATACAGAGATCTTAATTTTAGAATTAACTTGAGTAACAACATAAATGAAAACTCTTCTCAGTGGAAAAAGTTAGTTAAGAGAGTGAAAGTTAGGACGGACAATGGGGAAGTCCACTACTTAGAATCTCCAATAACTTAGACATTTGTAAGAGATAATGGAAATCCAATTTAGCAACCTATTCGTGATGTGACACTGAGACTGTTTAACCATGCATCTCATTTTAATACTCTTTAGCACTATCTAGAATGCTATTGATAACACTCACAAATAATTTTCCATTATCTTTATAGACTTCAACCACAAATAAGTCAATCACTTTACAATCACTTTATGAAATAGCAAGAAAGTAAACAAAGCAACACTTTCTTGTGATCAAGCTTATTGCAAAACCAGGAATAAAAACAGATAAAACCAAATGAAACAGTTCTACAAGAATTACAAGGCCAATCAAGGCACAATTTTGAAAGCCTTAATCTTGTCAATCCAAGAAATGAAAGAGTTCTTAGAGTTCCTGAAGCCCAAAAACCCATGTTCTTTGCTCTTGTTCATACTATCTATGTTACCTGACATGCTGAAAATTGAATCTACAAACCACCAAGTACCAATCTCCTCCAATTTGGTTTGCTGCAATTGGTTCTCCTTCACAATCTCATCCCATACGTCACTTTTGTCCTTCATCAAATCCACCAGTGTCAAACTCTCCCCTTCTTCATCGAACCCATATTCCTCAATGTTAAACTGCTCTGCCAACACCTTCCAGAAGTGTTTCCACTTGAAAACATCGCCATTGTTGCAGTTAAACGCCTCGTTTTTTGAATACGGATCCACCGCCGTCCATATGTGCTGCTCCGCTATCAGATCTGCGTCGGACGCCACCTGGAAATCCTCCCAAGCCAATTTATTGCCGGGGAATTTCAACGGACGTCCCTCGTGTTTGCATATGGCAGCGTAGACACATAGAGTTCCGACAACGTTCATCAAGCTGAAAGGGGAAAACCCGAAAATTAAATTGGGTCGAATCACCGCCCACGTCAGATCCTTTTTCTGAGATTGTTCAATCTCTTCCCATAACAAATCTTCTTGTTTGTAATAGAAATTTGGGCATTCCAATCGAGGCAAATCCTCTGTGAAAGGAGGATCATGCCGCTGCGACGATTTATTGATAATGCTCTCGAACGACCCAACGTAGTGCTTCGTACCGGTTTGAAGGCAGATATGGCGGAGATTGGGTGCGTTGGGGATCACTGATCGCAGGACGTTGCGAAGCATCTTAACGTTGGCCTCACAGTTTTCGATCTCAGTGGTTCGATTGGTCCATGTGACATAGAAGAGATGGGTGACATCAGCGAGCTGGGAGAGTTTGGTTTCGGCGTCTTGGGGATCGGAGACATCGCATTGAATGTATTCGATGGGATGGTCAGCATTCCAGGCTGGCCTCGGCCTGCGAGCGACGCCGTAAACCTTCCATGGACCACCGGGGGTATCGGAAAGAGGGAGAATCTCGGCAAGACTGTTGCCGACGATACCAGTAACGCCAATCACTAGAGCAACGCTCTCAAAGCTCCTGGGAGGTTCATCTTCTTCAAATTTCTTCTGCAAGATTAGAAGAGAGAAGTGGAATAAAAGATGGATAGAGTGGAGAAGAAAAGGGATTGGGGTTGTAGAGTTTTACCTTAGCAGCACCGATTGCTCCGGCCCACCACCAGCTCATTTTCCGAAGAGAAATGGGAGATAGGTATGGGAATTATTAGGGGGGAAACGGAGAAGAGAGTGAATTTGGGATGAATGGGTGGGTGTGTGTAAGGGTTATAAGCGTAAATAGTCATTGAAGTTGAAGAGGCCTAGGAGTAGGAGTACGTGCCACCCGGTTTTTCATTTTTGGGAAAACTGCTCCACATGTCACCTCCTCTTTTGCTTATCGAATGTATGGCAATTTTTTTTTGGATTTTCATGTGTACCAAACCTTCTTAATTCGTGTCTATCAGTTATCACCCTTTGTTACCTTAATTATATATTCAATATCACAATCTTACGCTCCTTACCTTTTTCTTTTACGCTTTTACTTTCCCCTCTCTCTTCTTCTCATTTTGTCATCTTCTTTCTTTCTCCTTTACCATTTCTGTGTCCTTCCAAGATATTCATCCGTCATCTTTTTTGCTTTCACTTTCTGTGCTCTACAACCATTATCATTTTCTTTTTACACCTCCATTTCCTCCTTCTACCTACCTATACTTGGGTAGGTTTTCATTGCTCACTCTTTTCTTTCTATTCATTTAACGCTTTTTTCAGTCTTGAGTTCGTTTTTTCAATATCATTTCTTTCTCTTTTTTCTTTATCTTTTATTTCTAGTTGTTACACTTATTTTAATTGTTACTAAGGGTTTCAACTTTGATTAACATCTCATTTCAAAGTTTCAATATTTGTTTTCTGTTTTTTTTTCTCTTGCCTCTCTTGTTTGTGGTTATGTTTAAACTCAACTTAGGGTATGCACATTGTTTGATTTCTGTCGGTTTGGTATGTGATTATATATGATTGTCATGTATTTGGTATTGGATTACTATTTTAGGAACAATTTAGTTTAAGCTTTTAAGTTTTTGAAGCATTTTGTAGTTACACTTAAACTTCCAATACTTGTTTTTCATAGTCGTCAATAGAATTATCAACAATGTTATGTAGGTTAAAAAACTATAGTGATTTGGTGGAAGAAGTTATGGCTTTTGAGTCTTTTGTTAAGATGATACAAAATGCACTTCGAGTTAATTCATTTATTAAACTTTTAGTTTTATTGAATTACGGGGCTCAAGATATTCTTGAAGATAAAGATATATCTTGGTTTTCTACCATGTTTAAGAATGATCAATTTATCAAATATCCACTAGTTGTCTATATTGTGAATACACTTTTAGAGGTCTCAGATGATTCTTCTTCTTACTAGTTGTCCATGTTGT
Organism: Cucumis sativus; assembly: GCF_000004075.3. Lineage (NCBI taxonomy): Eukaryota > Viridiplantae > Streptophyta > Magnoliopsida > Cucurbitales > Cucurbitaceae > Cucumis > Cucumis sativus. The sequence goes on from NC_026657.2 coordinate 24,809,779, forward strand.
GAATACACTTTTAGAGGTTTCAGTTGCTTCTTCTTCTTACGTGAATCTGATTTTAGAAGTGAACCAGAAGTTCTTAAATATTTTCATGTTAATAATATATCTTCTGCATTGTCTTTGAAGGCGGGAAAGACTTGTTTGATAGTAAGGAAATTATGTTTAAGTCATTCTAGTTTATACCTATGAAGAACAATTTGAATTTAGAACTATGAGGTCAAATTAATTTGGAATGTACTCAAGATGGTTGTTAATGGTTTGTTAGGGCCTCACGCTATAATCACAACAAATTACGAATGATTTAGAAGTATACTAGTAAGCATATAATTACTCTATGATGCATGGTTCATTCTTGTGGGGCCCTGATCCAAAAGGAAATCCTGTTGAAGAAGAGCTTCGCTAAAGAAGGTAAGTTTGACAAAGTATAGAAGGGAGACATCCTGCGAGGAGGGATGCAAATGGGAAAAGGACGATGCGAAAAGAAGCGTGTAAATCCAAGTGCTATCGCATTAAAAAAAGTGACTCGATGGGATTTAGTTGGAAAGGAAAAAGCACGCGACAAAAGCTAAAGGTTAGGCGATGGGTGTAGTGATGCAGGGAGAAAAGCCTGCACCTAAGTCTAGTCGCAATAAGGTAGACATAGGGTTGAAAGAATGGAAGTTGGAATAAGTGATTGGACAACTCACTGAGGAAAAGTTAATGTTCTATGACTTTCTGAGAAAAGAGTCTGACGATGAGATTTTTGGCTTTCCAAGAATATAAGGTTGGCGTTTCAAAGGAAAGTGTCTATTCGTAACTTGCGATGGACTTACATGCTGAGTTTGAGTTAGCTATGTAGCTCGACGAAATGTGAAGGTGACACGTGTAAAGCATGAAAATGACTAATGGACGTGAAATGTCACTATAAACAAGACTAAAAACCGAAAGAAAAAGAGACACAAGGTATTATCATTCTAATAATTCATCAAAAGGAAGTTCTAAGAGTTGGACAACAAAAAGAAAGTTGAAAGCAAAAAGGAAGGAATGGAGTCTCCGGTGTTTGTGAGTGTTCCTTTAAACAAATGGTTGTTTGTGAGTGATTCTTATAAACAAATGATTACTTTTGAATGATCACTTTAAATAAAATTGTTGTTGTAAATGATTCCCACTCATATACCTATTTTGCGATAAATGGTTTCCAAATGAAGCATGAATATCCTTGTGAATGATTTTCATGAAACTGTTGAAATGTTATATTATGTTCCTTAAATCTGTAAGAAGTATCTTATGAGTATTTATGTTGTTATATTCTTTCGTAATCTTACGATATGAATGGTATTGTGTTGATGTATCATTTTGTGGAGCTAACATTTGTTATGATGCTGATAGTGTATTGTGTGGTGATGAGATATATTGCGAGATGTGGGTAGATATCCCAGGTAACTCATATAAGACGTTGGTTGAGATGTGTCTTAGGTCTAGGTGAGGGGAGAATCTTAGATCGATGAGTCGAGAAATGATAGTGGATATCCCAAAAAAAAAACTCGTAAGACGTTAGTTAAGATATGTCCCAAGTCTAGGTGAGGGGAGAATCCCAAGCAGATGAGGCAAGAAATGATTTGTGAAACGATAATAGATATCCCAAGAAACTCGTAAGCCGCTAGTTGATATGTGTCCTAGGTATATGCAAGGGGAGAATCTTAGACCCACAAGGCGAGAAATGATTTGTGAGACAGTGATGGAAATCACATAAAACTCGTGAGATGCTGATGGAGAAGTGTCCTAGGTCCAAGCGAGGGGAGAATTCCAGGTCCTGGTGATGAGTAGTGATTGCACGATGATGTGAATCGTATAGAATCCTTTGTGATGCATGTGGTTGTGCTTGATGCGATAAAAGTTGTGGTTGTGATTTGATGAGTTGTTATATATATGTGTGTGTATGTATGATTGCTCTTTGGCATTGATATTACTTATATTTGATTTGTTGCATTCCCCAAAAATATGTTTTCTAAACTCATTACTCATTAAGTCTATGACTTACGTTTTAAGTTTTCTCCTTCCCAGGTTGTTAGGCATTGAAGCCAAGTAAGGGATGAGAGTCAAGCGTAGAAGCCAAGTAAGTGAGAAGAGAATAGATGGTTGTGTAGACTTGTGTGGCATGCAAGTTGTGTCATCCTATCCACGCTTAAGGAGCCAGTTGGAAATTGCATCGCTCCTTAATGTCGAGGGTTCAGTTCAGAAGGAAGGCGACTGCTACACTTAGGTTGGTGAGGCCAAGTCAGAGAGCAAAAGAGCCAAAGAACTGAGCTAGAAAAAGAAAGCCTTGAAGCTTGTCCTTGTGTTAGATTGATTGAGCGACGAAAGAGAAGGATGAAAGGAATGTCTTACACCTCTAAGTACCCTGTCTCAAGAAGCAGCATTAGGTGGTGGACGAGGAAAGATGGACCAAAAGTCAGCTTTAGTTTTATGTTCCGCGAGAAAAATGAATGTAATTTGTAATGCAAAAACGTTATAAACATGTTAAGTTAACAAAGATAAGTAGTTATGTATTCCGTTGTTTTATTATTATTTCTTAAGATTGTTGCCTAGGAGTTAAAGTTGAGTTGTGTTATGTAACCGTACTAGACGACGAAGCAAAGTTTAAAAGTTGTAAATTTTCATTGTAATAAGAAAGTCTAAGTTCAATGCAAAGGCTTCACGAAAGGATAAGATGTTTCGTTAAATTCTTTTTGAAGATGAAAGAAATGAATCCATTATGAAGTTGAAAGGAAATGCCAGTGATTTTTATGACTTGATTCCTAAATTCTTTTTGAAGTTGAAAGAAATTAATCCACTTCATCTATATTACTATGTAATTGATGAATTCTGTAGTAATTAGTAAGTAATTTATTAATAACCTATTAGTAATAAATAAACAACTTGTCAGTTTCTTTATTTTTTATTCTTTTTTGTAGGGACATTTATATGAAGTAGATTCAAATGCTCATTTTAACTACTGCTTCTATTGGAGTTGATGTCTTAAATCTTGTGGTGTTGTAGTTTGTAATTGTATTATATACAAACATTTTATTTATCTACTAAAATAAAGTATTTTATTTTATTTGACTTTTAGTTGCATTAACCCACAAAACCAATAAATTAATATCCAAGGTTATTTTATGTAACTTAAACTCGTGTGTGGAGACATACAAGTAATCATGTTTAAGTGATAACCTAAATGGTTTGTAGTAGATGGATAAGCTTGGATATCTTATTCTAGTGACACTACGAGTATAGTCTGCTTTGTAGTTGTTACAATTGCTCTAAAGTACTATAAATGATTTGATCCTAATCATTCATGTCGAGACAATAGAGTGGGGGTATTATATACAAAGAGTTTGTATAAGACCGGACTATGAAATCAATAGTCTTTCTCATTAATGCCGTTACTAGTTGAGCTCACATTTCACTTGAATGACCATAGGTGGTCCTTTGATTTGCATGGGTCAGAGTGCATCGACTCAATATACCTACCATTTTGGGGATTCACCTAATTGGGGAGTTGGAAACACAGCTACACAAGGAATTCGCTCCTTCTCTATAGATAGAGTAAGTAGAGAAATTGCTCTCTTAAGAGTTGATTCTATGGCTTGAAAAATGTGGTGCCACACCCTCTCTTGGCCCGATAGGAGTTCAGTTATAGTGTGACTATAATTTATTGTTCGTTAGAGGATTCAGTGGTACTTAAGGAGTTAGATATAACTATAGGAGCAAAATGACAATTTTTGGCCTAGCTATACTTACGAACAATTTGTGAAGAGTTATTGCACTGTTGATTGGTTAATTATAATGGATGCAAAAATATATCTATAGTAAGAAGAGTGTGTGGTGACATTCGGACTTAGGTTTTGTTTATGTGCATAATTGATTTTATGTAGTAAATCATTGGTCATGATCATTGTATCCAAGATATTCACTATGTACCTCTTTATCGCATAATAGCTAAGTCCTCGTTGCACAAGTTTTCTTACTTCTTGCCCAAGTATAAGCGAAATAGTAGGTTTTTCTAGATTATCCAGGGTCAAACACAAAAAATTGATATCAAAGCTTAGTTTTAAGTCCGAATTATCTATCAGGAGGTATAAAAGAATCCTATACATTATAACAAAATATAAACTTAAACTAAATCTACTTATGTACCTCTAGAGAATCTGTAAAGAGGAATTGAGATGACTACGAGATGAAGATTCGAGTTACCTTGTGTAAGAGAAAGAGTGATGGAAAGTCTATGCATTATTAGGCGATTAAGCGATGCTAGAGCCTTGATGCAATATAGCTTATTTAACTAGAAAAGAGAGAGTATATATATATACCTAGTAAGGGACCCACTACTGGTCCCACTAGGTGATCTGTTAACTGAAGAATGAAATTCTCATAGCCGAAACGTGTGAACGTCGTGCAAAATAAATTCAACTTGAAACACATATAAAATTCAGAGAAAACATTTAAACATGCTTCTAATGGAGAAAAATAATAAAATAAAAATGACATTTATAAAATCTCCCAAGAATTTTTAAACCTCTCAAAGAATACCACGAAGTCTTCCTTGTTATCCTCAAGATAAAAATCAATCGTGAGTTTGTGGGACTTCTGTGATTTTTGGTTTTGTTATAGGAATTTTTTTTAGAGAGTAGATCGTAAAAAAAAAACATAGAGAAGATATTCCACACTTAATTATGTATTTTAACTAAAAGATATGAAGAGATGGAGAGAAAGTTATTAAAATAACTTCTTCCCTCTCCATCACGTAGGGAGTTATTCTTTTATTTAAAATTATATTAATATAAATTTAAACTATATTATATCTTATATAATATTAACTTTATATTATATCATATATATTATAACCAATAGTTTAAATCTTTTCATATGATCTATAGTTCTAATATGAATTGAATCCATATTAATTTTAATCTATAGTTTATTTATGAATCTCATTCATATTATTATTATTTGAATCGTATTCAAATATTAACTTCTCTCATAAAAACTTTATATTCTAATGTAACAAATACATTATATTAATTGTATAATATACAATTTATTCATTTTAATCAATTTGAACAATTCAAATTAAACCAAAATAAATTTAATTCTCATTTATCCTTAGTGAGCTAACAATGGGACCTTATGGATCTACAGATTGAAGTTCAAATGATGTGAGATTAATTAATTAAATTAATCTTTATTCATTAACTATCAGTCATTCCACTAAAGATCAATAGTTGCACATTTCTTACTATAGATATATTTTTGTATCCATTAGATATAACCAATTAACAGTGCAATGACCCTTCACAAATTGCTCGTAAGTACAACTAGGTCAAATTACTGTTTTGCCCCTGTAGTTACATCTAACTTCTTAAGTATCACTCATTCCTCTAATGAACAATAATTATAGTCTCACTATAACCGAACTCCTCTCGGGCCAAGAGAGGGTGTGACACCACATTGTTCAAGCCCTAGAATCAGCCCTTAAGAGAGCAATTTCTCTACTTACTCTATCTATAGAGGAGTGAATTTCTTCTTGTGTGTTGTGTTCCTAGCTCTCTAATTAAAAAAAAATCTCCAAAATTGTATGCCTATTGAGTTGGCGACATAGGTCACTCTCACCCATGCAAATCAAAGGACTGCCTTCATAGGCAAGGGTTCACAACTCACTTAAGATTCAGGTCAAGTCACCTATGGTCATCTAGGTGAAATGTAGTCTCAACTAGTAACAGTGTTAATAAGATAGAATATTCATTTCATGGTCCGGTCTTATACAAATTCTTTATATAGAATACCCTTGCTTTAATGTCTCGACATGAATGATTAGGATTAAATCATTTGTAGCACTTTAGAATAATTATAACAATTACAAAGCATGTCATATTCGTAGTGTCACTAGGATAAGATATCCAACCTTATCAATCTACTACAAACCATTTAGGTTATCACTTAAACGTGATCCACTTATATGTCTCCACATACATGTTTAGGTTATGGAAGATAACTTTGGATGTTAGTTTATTGGTTTTGTGGGTTAATGCAACTAAATGTCAAATAAAATAAAATATTTTATTTTATTAGATAAATAAAATGTTTAAATAATATATACAATTACAAACTACAAAACCACAAGATTTAGGGCATCAAACCCAACATTAACTTTCTGTTAGAAACATAATAATGGTGTCGTGTGTCCAATGGAGCACACCTGAACGAGTGAGATCATATGAACATCCCTAATTGTGTGAGCGATCCCGAAGGAACACTCCTAGTCATGTAAGTGATCGTAGGTACACACTCCCAAACATGTCTGTGATGCATAGGTACACCCCTAATCATGCGAGCAATCCTAAAGAAACACTCATAGTCGTGCGAGTGACCTTGTGTACACAGTAAAACGGTTCCCTAACCGTGCATATGATCTAGTAGGTACACCCCTAAATCGTGCGAGCGATCTTGAAGGAACACTCCTAGTCGTGCGAGTGATCCCAAAGGAACACCCAGTCAAGCGAGTGACTCCATAGATAGAATCACAATACAGGTGAGGCAAAAGCTCAACAGACAAAGTTAACAGACACACCATAATCCAAGACATGTAGCATATCATAAACATAATAAAGATGACAATAATATTAATCATAACATCCTTAATCATGTGATTAATATATCGTACATCATCAACATATTAGTCATCCAAATCAGTCAACAATATCAGTCATCAACATCAACACATTATGCATCTTAGTTACATCAATGCATAATAAAAAATACATTCGAGCTCTTAATTTTACTTTTGAAGGTCCAGTAGTAGAAACTCTTAATTACCTAAGAGATTAGCTAATAAATAATCTCTAGCAGACAGTAAAAGTTATCAAATTAATTCAATTCTTAGTTATGCTAAGTTTCTTGTTGCAAACGAAACCACAATTCCACCTATGCATAACCAAAATTATTTGAACAATTTTTGCTAACAAATTATTAATTTAATTACCTTAGCTTACCAAACTTACCCAAATAGAGGTTGAAAAATTCTTTTAACCTTGATGAAAAAATTTATCACTCAAATCTTCAAGATTTACCAAATGAACTTTCCAAAGACATGCAATCAAAATCAATTCCAATAATAAACTAAGTGAAGAAGATAAAATAACCTTTTCTTTTATTTTTTTTTTCATTCTCTTTCTAATTTGAGTATTCTAATGCTATTTACACACCCAAAAAAAACAATTTATTATTATTATTATTTTCCTTTTAGGATATGTATATACCAAAATATATATATATATATATATATTCTCATTATTTATTCTCGATAAAATTCCTTAAATTCACAAAATCTTAAGCATCATTAATAATAATAATGATAATAATATTTTTTTTGTTATTATTATTATCATTCTTTCACCAAAGTATATGATAAACACATATATTTATTTAAATCATTATTCTTTTTTTTAATTAAACATATAATTTTTTTTCGTCCAATCAAATCAACCATCTCTCTTCTCTTGGATTATCTTATTTTTCCAATAATTGTTCGATCATATATAATTAATTTTACTTTTACAACTAAATAAAATCCACATTCTCTTTCCTCAAATAAATCTCCCATCAAATCAACTTTTATCTTTGAAAAATAATTATCTTTTTCAAATATAAAAAATTTTCTTTCTTCATTAAGGGTGCATTTGGGGGAGGGAATGAGTTACGAAGAAAAAAGATTATGATAATCTAGAATAATCCTAGTGTTATGATAATATATGTTTGAGGTTATGGTTATTATATTGGTAGTGTTTGGGAGAAGGAATACAAATGGTAGTGTTATGATAATATGTGCTTGGAAAAAAATATTATTATTGTAGTATTACGATAATATGTGTTTGAGGGAAGAGTTATAATTGTGGTGTTATTATAACATGTGTTTTGGAAAAGAGTTACAAGTGTAGTATTATGATAAAGATGAAGTAGGAAAATTTGTAAGGTTATGAAAAGGTGAAGTAGAAAAATTTAGAGGGTTATGAAAAGATGAAATAGGTAGTTAGTAGGGTTATTTAACCCTAATTCTAAAAAATGGAAACCCTTTGCTCAAACGAGGTATGAGCCATAATCCTTTATAATGAGAAAACCGCGAGAATAGCAAAATAATAGATAACAGTTGGGGAAATAGCAACTTTTGCAAATAATTATATTTTTTCAAAATATAATTATTTTCTTATTCTTTCTAAACAAATATTCTCACCAAATAAGTATCCTCCCACAAATAATTTATTTTTCCTTCTCTACAAAATACAATATATTTTTCTAATAATTTCAAGATAACATGCTACTATTTTTAAAATATATTCTTTAAAAAAAAAATTAAAATGCCTATTTCTTTATCAAATTAGTTCATGATGTTTAATAGTCTTTTACGGTAATTTGACATGTGTATAAACATTGTTAATATAAGACAAACCAAACACAGTTTTGCATATAAATATTTATAAAGAGATTAAAGCAAACATTTATAAACATGAAAAGTCGAAGACGAAATGGATCTATTTGTATAAAATTAAGAGTTAAAAAGATTTATTTATAAAAGTCGGACAAGAAAAACAGATATTGATAAAATTTTAAATTTTGTTGAGTAAAATTGTAGTTTTCCTTTATATAAATTATACAAATTAAGAATTTTCAAAATTAGGTTGAAATTGAGAATAAAATTTGGAGAGTTTGAGAAATGGAATTAGTTAATGTAATGAAAAGTTTAGAAAGTATAATTGAAATAGAAAAAAGAGTTATAATTTGAAAAATGGTAGTTGATAGGAGTGAAAGGTGAAAGGCAATAATGGGATGAAGTGGAGGGTCCAAGAAGTAAAGTATGTGAAGGTGAGGGGGCAAACAAAAAATAACCATGTCCAGTGGGGTCCAGGGGTGGATTTCGTCCTTTGAGGAATCGTGGGTCCCCATGCGTCTCAACTTCTGACGTGTCATGCAATGTGATGGGATGCCGGCCCCACCTTGTCGGCCTCTCTTTTGGAAACTCATCACCCCGCCTTCCACCCTTTTTCTCTTTCTCGCCAATATTTCTTTCATTTTACCATTTCCATAGACCTCTCTTTGTACACCTTTGAATAATTACAACAAAGAAGAACATGGTTAAATCATAATATTTGTATGGTACTGATGCTAGAAGGATACAACACCTAATAGTGTTGAGTAGAAGCACCACCTAATATTGAATAATTGTGAGAAGAAAATGAAAAAGGTAAAAGATTCTTCCATAACAACGTGAGCATCTTTGAAATAAATATAAGAGAAATTGAAAGTGTCGAGAAAAGAGAAAAGAGAAGAAACAATTTAGAAATGAAGGGGAAAAGAAAAGAAGAGAAAAGAAGCATTAGAAGAGAAGGGAAAACAGTAGAGTAGAGAAAAAGACAATGATGGAGATGGAGGCGCATAACCCAGACAGGTAGGGTCCAATTCCTCCATAAAATTCAATTCCCATTCCATTTCTATCTCCATCTTCCTCCCTACTCCACCTCCATTAAAACCCACCATTGCTTTTCCTTTCCTCCTCCTCCTCCTCCTCCTCCTTCTTCTTCTTCTTCCAATTACTTCTTTTCTAATCAAACCCAACCACCCTCTTTCCTTAAATCCCCCCTTCTCTATCTTCCTTCTATTTCATGCTTTCTCAACATTCCATGTCGACTATTTCCAAAGATGACAATATGGTTTTGTCCTCTGAGGACTCTTCATCCCCCGATGATTCCGAAATCGAATTGGGCTTAGGGCTTTGTCTTGGTCTTCGTGATTCCCCACCTAACATTCACAAAACACCCATTGGAGGTATTCAATTTCGTAGAATTTTAACGGCTGAGGATTTTCCTTCCTCCATCTCTTCTTCTTCTTCTTCTTCTTCCACTTCATCTGTTTGTTCCTCCTCTTCTCTTCGTGGAGTCAATCTCACTGATGCCTCCAACACTAATTCTGATTCTGCTCCAACCGTTAATGGCGGGAGGTACTTATACTGATTTCTAATTTTTTTCCCCATAACAGGAATTTACTCTATAATTGATTCATCCCTACCAATTTTAGATTTATTGATCAACATAATTACTAGTAATGTTAATTCAGTTTACTTACTTCCCTAGCTGTGAAATTGCATGTGGTTCGCTGGCTTTGCTTTTTGAGTACAATATTTTATTCGAATTTCTGGATGTTTATCTTGATGAATCAGATACTGACAGATAGGTTTGCTGTTGCTTCCTTTTATGGTTCTTTTGGTTCCCTCTTCCTCATCCAAAAAGTACACAGTAAGCTTAATATAGAAAGGGAATCATTTTGAATTTCTGTAGATTGGAGCTTTGCCGTACTTCATCTAATTAAATATGATACGGCTCTGAGAAAAATTGATAACTCGCCTTGCTAGACTTCAAAGAACGAGATGCCCTGATATGATTTGACGGAACTGCTGTAGTTTTTTTTTTTCCCAAATTAACTCTCCAAGTCAAGGCAATTTATATAATGAAACTTCAAGATAACCCAAGGACTGGTTTGAGCTAATAAATGTTCAACTCCCAATCTAGCTTACGAGTCTCAAAGACTTCTCAAATTAAAGAAAAGAATATTCTCCTTTTCGTACCTTTTCCTTTTGTTTCTGAATTTGTGCTTTTACCGATTGATTTAGAGTTATAGGGGAGCCTTGCCAAGTTATATTTGAATATAGTTCACTGTATCACAGCATCATTGACCAATTACGTAGGCAATATTTATTGACAGTATCGGCATAATTAAAGGAAAGGAAGGAAAAGGAAAAGGAATGGAAATAATGAAAAGTTTTTCTGAGGTTCATAAGCTAAAATTGGGAGTTGATTTTGGTTTTTTTGTATGTCATTCTTGTTTCTCTGAGGATTGATGCTGTGGAGTTCGTAGAAGCATTAAAACATGGAAATCCGGTTCTTTTTTTCTCAATACATCCTTTTCTTTTTATCAGTTCAATCCAATCTGAGCTTATTGACGTGTCTGGTAAATGAAAACGACTGGGAGGCTTCAAGCTCATTTTCTAGACCTAGATTCTAATTCTGAAGTTAGGTTGCAGCAAATGTGCTTGATATGATGTTCTTTTTTTAGATTAACTTTCATTGCATTTAGGTTTATGATAGAATCCAAATATATTGAAAGATAAACGACAGAAGATTACAAGATCAACCAAGTTTTCAAGGAAATTGGACTCTTCAAATTTTGAGATCACTCTCAAGCTCTAAACCATTCACCAAAATATTGTACATCTTGTTCATTTCCCTCCTCTATTTACAACGGCAAGTATAACAAACTCCCTTGCTAATTACTAATATACTCTTAATATTTTAATAACTCCCTAATACCACTCCTACTGGCTAAATTTGGTTTGTCTTTCCTCCCACATAAATCCTAAAATCTGTTTGGTAGAGTGAAAGATACAAAACCAATATTCATTATTTAGGGGCTGTGGGGATCTGCAAAATCTTTTGCATTACTTCTTGAAAGAAAATTGGACATTAACATATTTGGAGTATTCGTTTCTTAGTTTATATTTATGATCACTTGCCAGAAAGATGTTTGTATTTTTTTATACAATTTTTTTGTGTAATGATACACTCATATACTGTCTATACATAGTCATACTTTTCCTTCCTTATCACTAATTGGAAACATTTTTTGTCTATCCTCTGAATGGTGCCCCTCTTTTCCTTTGTCTCACTGGATATTTTATTCAATCGATGAAATCATTTCTTTAAAAAAAAAAAAAGTTATTTTTAGATCATGAAAGTGACTTTAAGCACATAATTATCTTTACATTTTCATTGGTTCTTGGAAACAAAAGAAAATCTATCTTTGGTATCATTTACAAAACAAATCCCTATCTGTACTTTGGGATTCCATACCAGTAGATTTTTATGCACTTGGCCTAATTGTATTGTTGAAATAGTAATATTTGCAGTATGTGAAACATTCTTTGAGTACACTTCGACAAGCTACTTTAATATCTTGCTTAACGGAATTCTGGAGTAGTAATTTAGAAATGGAGGCAATTATTTTTCTAATCCTCAAGGTTGAGTAGTTCCCAAGTCACGTAATCGATGAATTATCTTGTAGTTTTTAGAATACTAGTCTTTGGAGTTGAGTGAGAGATTTTACTTGACCTTCTGGATTAATAAATCAGTAAATGCATTGTCTTCTAGTTTGTGAGTTAAATGGTGTATCGTATGGATTTCTGAACTTAATGGATTAATAAAACATAAAATGTACTCCAGGGCTTATTTTCATCATTTGGAGGTGTCAAGAACAAACTCTGTGAATGTACCTGTTTTAAGTTTTAGTGGCATGTAGACTAAAACAATTTTATGAAGGTTTTTGCCCCTCCCTAATATTCGTGCACATGTTCAAGCCAACATGCAACTCGTTTCCAAGACATTTAATATTCTATATGGTTGGCTATCAAGATTCGAACCTATGCAGCATCATAGTTTACAGCTTATTTGGCTTGGGCATCATAGTCTAACTTTTGTCTCATGAGTCGTTGGAAAAGATAAATCTCAAAACTAATCATATGTAAAATTTGAGCATCTGGTAATGTGTAGAATTTCACATCTCAAATCAATCAATCTTTTTCTCAGGTAACTTTGAATGTCCCAGTAGTCACCTATATATTGAGGATGCTTGAAAAGAAAAAAAAGAGAAGCTTTAATGATATTAGTAACTTTGAATTTGGCACAGTGGATTATATTATAATATTTTTTATTTACTTTCAGAAGTAGCCAGGTCGTGGGTTGGCCCCCAATCAGAGCTTCTAGGATCAGTACCTTGGTTAACCAGGCAAAACCACATTCTGTAGAAGAATTCAAGGTAGATACTGGAAAGGATAAAAACAAGCATCAGAAGATAGGAGTGCTTAAGGGTATTATTAGTGGTAAAGACCAAGCAAAGGAAGAGAGTAGGAATTTCAGAAATTCCGTGTACGTGAAGGTGAATATGGATGGAGTTCTTATTGGACGAAAGGTTAACCTTAGTGCTCACAGTAGCTATGAAACCTTGGCCCTAACAGTTGAGAACATGTTCCTTGATCCTACTGCTCTGGTTAACTCAACTGGTAATTCCTTTATGACCTCTGTAATCTCGTGTCTAGAAGTGAATTTTGTAGTTTCAATCTCTAAAATTGGGTATTTGCAATTCAATGAGAAGTGATTATCCTCTAGAGTTCAATTTGATATTGTATTAATGCTATCTTTTTGCCTGAATGGAATTAAGTTTTGCCATAAAGATCTGCAGGGTTACTTTAAAGCTGCCTAACAGAAGGTTAATTTAAAAATTAAAGTGCGAATTTCTGGAAGCAACAATTTTGGGAATTTCTTCCTAAGTTACTTTAAAGACTCTCTTCCCGAGTTAAATGCTAGTAATTTTGGGAATTTCTTGCTTGGGGTGGGCTCAACCATTATCTTTATCGAATTGTGGAGAATACCTAGTGAAGCACCAATTTTTAACTCAGACATTTATTGGTATTTTATCATGAAATTTGTGTTGGCTCTAGAACTAAGTCATAAAGGTTGATTTTCATCGTTTGATATCCAATAATGATGCTTTGTCGTCTGATACAGGATCAAGCATAAAGGAACATGACGGAGTGAGACCCTCCAGACTACTAAATGGACATTCTGGGTACATGCTTACTTATGAAGACAGGGAAGGAGATTGGATGCTTGTTGGCGACGTTCCTTGGGGGTATGCATCTTTTCTCTCAAGTTGGTGTGATTGAAATTTTCTAGCGAAACAATGAAATAGAAAATTTCTAAAAGGGGTCCCATTTTCTTCTGTTTGAGGTCTGAGCCCTTCAAGTTGGCTTTGTAAACTTTTAACCTAATCTCACACAATCGTTTGAGCTAGAAACTTTCTATATGTAGCATGTCTTGCAACTTTTAAGTGGGGTATTCTTCTATTTGTTTTGATCTTTTTTTCTTTCTTGTTATGTTTGGTTTTCCTTCTTTCCACCACCCGAAAAACTGTTTAGTTTGAAACAACAAAAAATTCTAAGCCAGATCATAGGGGAATTGATTATTTTCGAACATCCATCTTTACTACTAAAATTAATGATCTCTTGAATCTTCAACTGGTCGAGTGGACTCTACCATCAACATGGACATCTTTTATCTTTATTTTGTTTCATTTTTCTTGCTGGAATAGTAATTTTGATTCTTTTATCATACATCCAGAATGTTTACCCACTCGGTGAAGAGGCTCAGGATAATGAGAGCAACAGAACTCAATCAAATTGGCAGGTGATCTGCCAGCAAGATTGAAACTCACCAACTGAAGATATTTTTTCTTTCATTTTCTTTTGCACGACACCTATTCTCTTGGGGAGTTTGAAGCTCTGTAGCAGCAAGAGAAGGGATTGGTGGTCTTATTTGAGGAAGGCCAATATGCATGGAACTGCGGTAAAGCTTGAAAAACTGTGCAAATGAGGTAATAGGCGAAGCATTTTGAAAGCAAAAGGATTGGCTGTTTTTTTTTTTTTTTTTTTTCCTTCTTATTATTCCCTCTGCTATGGGAATTGTCAACTTGTGTAATTTGGAAGTCATAAGCCATTCACATATACAGATGTGGGAATGTTTGTTGTGAATATGAGAGCAAATAATGCTCAGCTTAAGCCTTTTTTGGCCATGAAGAGCTTTTTATTTTTTTATTTTTCAAATGCTGTAATATTCCCTGTTTTAGTTTTCTTCTCACTCAATGGAGATGGGAGATGGGAGATGGTGATGTGTTTATGTGTGTTTAAACAGGGGAATTTTTGGAATTTCAACAAGGAAAAAAAAGGATTACAATAATGCTTGTATTGCTCTTATATAATTATTGATTGGAACTTCAAATGATATTTGTTATACAAGCCTTTCCATTTTCAGTTTATATTTGCTACCCCCAAGATTTCTGGTTTTGTCCATGAAAGGTAAAAAAGAATTAACAATTCTAATGGCAGATATGCAATTTATACTATACATTATCTGCTCTTGTACACACACCCAGCAAATTATGAGCCAATCATTACAATTAATTAAGAAACAGTGTAAAAAAAGTGGATCAATCCTACTTACAATGATGAATGCAAAAGGATCAAAATGGGGGGCTGGAATTTTAAGGCCAATTCAGTAGAGAACTCCATCGTTTCCTTTTCCTAAAGAAGGCCATTTACAGGTGAAGTGCTGAAAACTGGCTTCTCTTTGTTAGTTCCAAATCCTTCATTCCCACTGTTGCTTTTTCTCCTTGGTTTTGCTTCTCCAAGCATTGTTATTATATCTCTCATGGAAGGTCTGTCTTTCGGATGCTTTGCTGTGCAGAGGAGTGCTATTCTAAGAACAAACAGCATTTCTTCTTGAACATGCTTGAAGTTTCCCAGATTGGGATCTAATGCTTCTTCTAAAGGCCTATTGTCCTTAACTTTCCTTTTTATCCATTCAACAATGTCCACAGATTCTCCGAACTCTGGATCTAATGGCTTCTTCCCTGTTAGTAGCTCTAAAAGAACGACGCCATAGCTGTAAATGTCAATCTTTTCATCCACCTTTAAAGTGTATCCATATTCTGCAAAATGGTTAATTTTAGAGTTAACTTCTACCTGGCTTCATTTGTTAATAAGAAATGTTGAAAAACGAAACTTACCTGGGGCAATGTATCCGTAGGATCCGGCTACCATTGAAACCGTCTCGTTCTTTCGAGCCATCATCCGTGCCAAACCAAAATCAGCTAACCGTGCTTCGAGATTTGAATCGAGAAGTATATTATTTGGCTTAACGTCACGATGAATGATGGGTGGGTTGCAATCGTGATGAAGATAAGCTAAACCTTGTGCAACTCCAATTGCTATGTTGTATCTTGAAACCCAGTCTACAAGCAGCCTCCCTGCTTGTTTGCCATGTAAGGCTTCTCCAAGGCTTCCATTTTGCATAAACTCATAGATGATCATGACATCGACATCGTTGTGCATAAATCCGAGTAAACGAACTATGTTCCTGTGCCTTAACTTTCCCAGCAAATTCACTTCTCCTACTAAACCTTCACAACTTCCAATTTCAAGATCTGGTTGTGATCTCCACAACTTTTTAACTGCCACAACTGTCTTTAGTTGTGGCATTTCAGCTTTATACACAATCCCAGTTGCTCCCATTCCAATTACATTTGATTCCTTGATGCAAGTCAAAATGTCACTGCTTGCGAATCCAAGCCTTTGGAACGCCATCAATCTCCATGGCCAATCTCCACCACCCATTTCATATCTCCCTTCAAAGCAACTTCCACTTGAGTACCATCTCTTGTACAATGATCGAACACCAAAAAGAGTGATACAAATTGCTAACAATCCAGATATTCCAATGACCCAACCGGCGATAATGTGTGACGTGTGCGAGTTCCCATGCCCTGATGAATATGCTGAATTTGGTGAACATGGAGGTAGGACAGCTCCACATAGACCAGCATTGCCTTGAAGATCACTCGGATTGATTGTTCTTAACACACCATTTAATGGCACTGGACCCTCGAGCTTATTGTATGACACATTAAGCGATTCAAGTGCAGGAGATATACCGAAATTATCGGGTATTCTACCAGTAAGAGAGTTATTTGATAGATCCAGGACAGACAATGATGGCATATTTGCAATCTGTTTTGGGATTTCTCCAGTTAACTTATTGTTTCTAAGATTCAGATTTACCAATCTCTCACATGAAGCAATGCTTTCTGGAATGCTTCCTGTGAAATTGTTTGAAGATAGATCAAGAAGGGAAAGTGCAGGACATTCCTGAAATTGATCTGGAATTTCACCATCTAAGTTATTGTCAGAGACTATAAAAGTTTGAAGATTTGGAATGGAGAGAATTGAGGGAGGAAGAGAAGAATGGAGGTCATTTTCAGAGAGATCAATAAAAGAAAGGGACTTGGAAGACGAAATATCACTTGGGATACTACCAAAAAGACTGTTGTTGGCTAATTCTAGCCTCTGGAGTTTCCCAAGCTTTCCAAAACCAACTGGAATTGTACCAGATAGCAGATTGTTCTGCATTCGAACACGAACGAGTGAGTAACACGATGACAATCCAATTGGAATCGAACCCGAAAAGGCATTGTTGAAGAGGATGAGCTTGGTTAGATTGCCTCTATTACATAAAGAAGCAGGAATTGGACCAGAGAAGGAATTGGATGAAACATCCAACCATACCAACTCCGAGTTCTTGCCGAGATCGGCAGGCAATTGGCCTGAAAAAGAGTTGTTCCAAAGCTCTAGAACCTGCAATTTTGTCAGCCCTCCAATTCCAGGAGGCACTTCACCAGATAGCTTGTTGCACATCAAATTCAGCAGCTGCAAGTTCTTCAATTCAGCAACCTCAGCTGGAACCTCCCCTGTTAACTTGTTGTCTGAGAGATCAAGAAACACTAGTGAAGTAGCATTGCCAATCGATGACGGAATTTGATCTTCCAATCCGTTCTTATAAAGGAACAATGTCTCAAGTTCTTTAAGCCTCCCAAGCTCAGTAGGAATCCCACCACCAAGATTACCCACAGCCAAATCGAGATACTTCAGATTAGTGAGATTTCCAAATTCTGATGGAATCCCTCCTTCAAACTCATTGTATCCAATAATAACAGTCTCTAACGATGACATCTGACCGATCTCGGCCGGGATTCGACCGGTCAGATTGTTCCCAGAAAGTCCAAGAAACTTCAACTTCTGCAAGTTCTTGAAAGATATAGGAATTGACCCTTCAAGAAAACTCCCCCGGAGATCCAAAATCTCCATTGAAGTTGCATTTCCAAGATCTTCAGGGATTAAACCAGAGAAATTGTTGCTTGAAGCATTGAAATTCGTCAATCCAACCACTCCTCCAAACCCCACCGGAATTTCACCGACGAAATAGTTTTGACTCACATCAAAACTCTTCAAGGAAGTGAGATTGCCAATAGATTTTGGCAAAGAAGACGAAAACCCATTGCAACTCAAGTCAAGAGAAGTAAGCTTCGTTAATTTCTGTAAGTCGTCGGACAAAATGCCGCTGAGATTCATACGAGGAAGGCTTAGTTTCTCAACAGCTCCTTCTGAGTTGCAAAAAACTCCAGTCCAATTACAATGCTTTGCAAACATGTCATTTCCATCGTCCAACTTCCAATCTCTGAGCCATTTCAATGGATCAACAAGCCCTGATTTAATGGAAACCAAAGCCAAAGCTTCTTCACTAAACCCAGAAGCAGAGCAGTGAGTGTAAAAACCAATACAACAGTATAAAAACACACAAAACAAAATCTGGGTTATCGACTTCATCCTCTTTTTCGGCATACCCACTTCTTAATTTCTCTCAGATTTCCACCATTTTCAGAAAAATCAAAAGAAAAGAGAGAAAAAAAGAGAGAGAAAGTGAGGTTTCTGGTAGTGGGAAGAATTTGAGTAAGATGGAGAGTGAATTTAAATATATAAATGGAATTACATAAAAAAAGAAATGATGGAATCAAGCTATGGAACTGAATTTTTTTTGATGGGGGGTTGTAAGTGAGCTGTTAAATCTGCAAATAATGACGAAGAGGGATTTGGATTTATTTGAAAGTTTCTCCGACATTAAACATGGAAGAGAATTATGTGCTCTATCTCTTTACTATTATTGCTCCTCCTCCTTCCCATGAACACATCATTTTTTCTTCAACTTTTTTCTTATTAATTTTACATAAGCAGATTTGAGGAAGATAGTCAACTTGATGTGTGACTCATCCTAATGTGATTTTCTTTTCTTCCATTCCACCCTTTTTAGCTATATATATTATCCCCAAACAAGGAAGAAAAAAAAACTCCTAGCTACCCCAAGAACATGTATAACAAAATATCATTACATAGTATGATTCTGAAGAGAAAATGATCCACCTATGCTTTGCAATGCCTTTAATTTTTCATCAAATTACTTATCTAATTCAGAATTTCAATTTCGAGTTCAATATAACCCTAATTTTTACATATGCCAACATTTTTAGAACTTCATATCTACTTGTTACATAATTAAATTTAAGTTTCATTAGGCATTAAATTCATTAGATCATCTTAAATTTGGTGGTTTAGGTTTTATGATTTGTAAAGTAAATGTATGATCCTTAAATATGATTAAAAGAAAAAGAAAAGGAGTTTTTATAGCAATTTGGATACATAAATAAACTCATATTCCTCTAGACTCTATTTATTAATAAACTAATTTGTGAGTTTTCCCTACAGTTCATGAATATTTAAGTAATTTCTCAAAGTTTCTAATCATTTAAGGAAAAAATGTTTAAATAATTGAGTTAACTTCAATCTAACATTATATGAAATAACAATATTATTATTATTTGACATTGTGTAAGAGCTTTATTAAAAGAGAAAGAAAAAAGAAAAAGAAAAGTTGTGAATTTAATTAATTTATAGTTTAAAGCCACTTTGAATTTGGGTTGGATGCTATATTATTTTGCAAAGGGTGTGAAACCCAAGACTACATGATCAATGATTTTAGGCTTTCACTAAATCTTCTTGAAACTCTCAACTTTAGGAATTAAAATTGAAAGGGTAAATCCTAAGCTAAGCATGACAAAGATTCATAAAATTGAACCATAGGTTACACCAAATTTATACAAATAAAATAACTTTTATCTACAAAAAGTTGGACATTTCATGTAAAAAGTAAACCCATAAACTATTATCATGGGTAATTGATTTGGTTTCTTTGATTGCACAAATCATTTGTCATCTTTTTTTCTTAAAAGAAAAAAAAAAAGGGTGAGATAATTAATTTGGAAATGAAGAGGATATTGTTAAGAAGGTGTGATTGGATTGAATGGTTAGCCATAAAACCCACTGAACAAAACACTGTTGGGATGAAAAGATGGATTGCAAAGAGGGAATCTTCCCATGTTATAAGAATAGCATAAACACAAACACCAAAATAAGGACAAAACACCTCTTAATAATAATAATAATCTTCTTCTTCCTCTTCTTCACTGCCCATCCTAATTCACATATGAGCCACACCAAATCTTTATTGTAGGACACCCCATCCCTAAATCCTATTCCACATCTTCTCTCTCTACAAATTTCATTTCTGTCCCTTGAACTAACGTTGAGTGAAAGTATTTGTACTGATCTGTTGTTGAGTTAAGTACACTTCGATACATAAGTTAGTACATATACTATCTAGCTCAGTTAAGCATAGAGTGGATTACTTACTTATTCTACTTAATCTGTCAACATGATAAACTATTTAGGTATGCCATTTTCCTCTAACACTCATTTGAGGTTATGCATTGTTTTGTGTGTAAATGTAAGTGTATGGCTCTTAAAGTTTCATAGTGCCAGTGACAAGCTCCACTTGTCTTTTCTCTTTACAAAATAAATAAAATTATCTCAATTTTCTTTTAAGAAATGTCACTCTTTTTTATCAAATTCTTTGGAGCTACTTTGAAGAAGATGATCGGCTCATATTTTTCTCGAGAATTCATGTGTTAATTGCTTTTTAATTCAATCTTTAGGCAAATTTTCTTTCGTGCTTTTGAAATTAATTGTTGTTTGATTGACTTGATCACCCAAAATTATATGAATTATCTTAAATTTCTAAGGGTGCTAAGTGTCAAAATCATACTTGTCCAAGGCGTGTTTGCCTATGGCCGTATGCTCCAAATACCCCCAATTTATCTTATATTTATGCCTTATATCTAGTTTAGGTAGTTGCTTTCCATTTTAAGTCATAAAGCTTGGGTTTGGTGTTTAGACATTTTCATATGCAAGCCTACCAGAGCTGAATGTTCAAAATGTACTATAGAGAAAGCATACCAGTTGAATCCCCGCCCAAGCATTATCGTACTCTTTGTAAGCAAACTCTTTCCCTTGCAACTGATTGTCTTTAATGCATATTGTAACGTTGATTTCAATGTATTTCTTTCTTTCTCGCGTTTTATAAACAAATTTTTTAAGAACACAAAGGAAGCTTACATCATACGTCCACTTTGTCTACGACTTTCAGATTTTGATCGACCGATTTGTTCATCGAGTTAGAACAAGTGTTGCAGAATTGTCGTCCCGAGGTTGAAACGCTACAATTGTGACAAGTGGTATCAGAGACAAATTGGTTAATTGACAGATGAGCAAAAAGATGTCAACTGCGAAACAGACGGGCAAGACCTATAATGAACTATTGGTGGAAATCAAAGAGCAGATGCTCTATTTGAAGGAAGTTCCTGATTCCATCAACCCCTTAAAAACTCGACTTAATAGATTTTTTAAAAAAGCCAATGCCATTGATTCGGTGTCCAGTCTTCTGAACGGATTACCCATACAAGATTTGTTAATTAGAATTGACACTATAGAGTCACGAGTTATGAGAACTGGAAATGTTACCTACGAGTGTGGGGATAGTTCATCGGGATATGATGCCTAGATGGAAGAATGAGTTATTGAGATAGATAACTCTCATTAAAATATGATGGAAATAATAAACGACATGACATAAGATTTTTTAGCCACCCTGGATGTTGTTAGGAATGAAATCGCAGAGGTGAACTTTACAATGCGAGCATTGGCAAATCAAGCTCCGACTAGAGGAGCAATTATAGTTGGCAAGATAAAGATCCCAGAATCCAAGCCCTTCTATGGGGCAAGAGAAGCAAAGACATGGGCAAACTTTATCTTTGATATTGAGCAGTATTTCAAGGCCATGGACACCATTACGGAAGAAGACAAAGTGGCATTGACGACCATGCATCTATCTGAAGATGCAAAGTTATGGTGGAGATCTCGGTATGTTGACATTTAGGAAGGACGTAATAGACACTTGGGACAACTTAAAGGAAGAACTCTGCTCGCAGTTTTTCTCCGAGAATGTCGAAATTCTGGCTCGACGAAAACTACGAAAATTAAAACACACTAGAACCATTCATGAGTATGTGAAGCAATTCGCAAGGTTGATGTTAGACATATCCGATATGACCGAAAATGACAAAATCTTTAGTTTTGTTGAAGGGTTAAAGTCATGGGCAAGGATTAAGCTATATGAGTAGAGAGTTCAAGACCTCACATCAGCCTATGCAACATTTGAATGCTTGTTCGATCTGTCTAGTGACTCTCAAGATTCGAGACGTCACCAAAGTTCTTCACCTAGAAGAAATAGAAACAACCAACCAAATTTCCCTACGGTTGTCAGTGAAGACAGAAGTCCTGGTAGAGACCGTAAGCCTTTCCAATCCAATACGGGAGTCACCTGGCGAAGACGTGATAGTTCAAGGACGCCAAATCGTCCCTTCAGTTGCTACATATGTGATGGATCACATCAGACTAAAGAATGCTCGAATAGAACGACCTTTTATGCCTTTCAAGCCTCTTTAACTTCAGACTCAGATGACAAGTCGAGTCAACCAGAGAAGGAAGTTGGGCAAGTGGAGGAAGTTAAAAATATTAGAGTGGGGGCCATAAGATTTGTGTCATCTCTTCATATGAAAGTGAGGGAGACAAGTAGACGTATGAAATGGAGTCTAATATATGTTGACTCTTGGATCAATCGAAAGCACGCAAAGAGCACTATGGTTGACTCTAGTGCAACCCAAAATTTCATAATGGTGGTAGAAGTTAGACGACTTAACCTTCATTGGAAAAGTTTAACCCGTCGTTGAATTAGTGAAACGAGCAGTGATACAGTCGAAAGGATGGAGCGGTCCTGTTGACTTCATGGTTGTAGGTATGGATGCCTTTGATGTAGTACTCGAAATGGAATTCCTCCTCGAACATCAAGTGATCCTAACGCCTTCGACCAAATCTCTGGTAATCATTGGGTCTATCCCCACCGTTGTGCAGACAGACCTTTGCTAACCCAAAGGATTGAGAATGATCTCAGCCATGCAACTGAGAGAGGGTCGTGTTTGAGATGAAATACTGTTCAGGGACATCCTGCCTGGGCCGACCAGTAGCTAGGGGAAATAGTTCGAGAAGACATAAGGTGTGTCATAGAAGAATATTGTGATGAGATGCTTGATAGTTTGTCCATGTTAGAATTGCCTATGAAGAATGTTTGTCGTGTGGCACCGCCGGAGTTAATTGAACTTCAGATACAGTCGAAAGGATTGTTGAGGGTAGGATTCGTTAAACCAGTAAAAGCTTCGTATAAGCTCAAGTCTTCTTACGGGAAGAAGATAATGGACGGTTGTGTGTCAACAACCATGTCTTGAGGCAAGCCCCAAAAAATTAGGTTTCTAAGTAGGGCCTTTTTAGTTAGATTTAGATCTTAGCATAATCCTTAAAACTTAAAACACAATTTGTACAAGTGATTAGCATGCAATCTGCTTGTTGGATTATATACGTATGCAATTGCTCATAGATATGTCATGTTAAGGCTCTAATTGAGCGACTAGTAGAAGGCTAAATAAGGTTATGTGATAAAAGGTGAAATTCTATTCATGTGTGCTAACTCAAATGATAAACATGTACTACAAGTTCTCCTATCGCTTGCCTAAATATAAGCAAAACGATAGGTTTTCTGGGAAGCCCAAGGTCGAACATAGGGAATTGATACCAAATCTTAGCGATTTAAAGTATCTATTTATACAGTATAAAGTAAATGTGTGCTTAAGAGCTAATTCTATTATCTACACTAGAGATTCTGTAAAAGGTGATAAAAATGATGGAAAGACAAAGATGTGAACTAACTTGTAATTAAGGAAAAGTGAAGGAATGTCTCTGCATTGCTAGGAGATTAAGCCATGTGGCAAAATTTGATGCGATAGATATCAGTTAACTAGATTCTAATTAAGGCGAGCATCTCTCAGTGCCTTAAACACCATGCTTGCTCACCTCTCGATATGCAAATGATAAAACGTCATTAAGCAATTGCTATCTAGAAGTTGTTACTTATAAGACTCATATTACCTCTCTTTTAAGGGGGACAACCTCTCGGCGCCAAATCACTACACTTCTCCCTTTGGGACACAAATGATGGAGGTTTAATCTCCAAGGTGGAGTTTGTCTCCAAACTCCCTCTTGCATGTGTTAGCTATGTCCTTGCTACTTGCTCTCTCGAGTAGTTGGTAAGTGCTGCAAAGAGATGGAGTAAAGCTCAACTAATGCTATAAACCTTATAAGTTAAACTTCTTATCAAGAACTTATTAATCACAAGCCTAGACTACTTATAACACTTTGATAAATAAACAGTAAATGAATGACAGATTAAAAGGGGATACACATGCAACGTATTGAAGGATATAGGCCTTCGGTCATTGTACAATGTAGAGAATGATACATTTGCAGTGAAATACAAAAATGGAAAATAAAGATGTGAAAGATATTACAAGTGAGAGGAAGAAGGTAATGGAATCTTTCTTTAATCATCTTTAAGCTCTCACTTATAGTTGACTGAAGAAAACAACGAACTTTTACAAAAGACGGAAAAACTAGTCTTTTTCACGAGCTCCAATGGAGCTCTTTAGGTTTTGGCCCATTCCAGCCAGCGCTTGACCGATCCATTCAGATGTCTGGACCCCTCTTTTTGGTTGAAGTGGAAGCTTTATATAGACTACTTTATGCGAAAAAAAACTTCGATTTTTTTGTGCATGTCAGTGTCGATTACAACCTTGTCAAGTCATATCAACTCAAACTACCATTCTTGTTTGTTAGTGAATATTTATCGCGTGTTGATGTGGTTCCTCACCTAGAGATGTTTAGTCGCCAAATAAGCTTCTTATTTTATAGCACACACTCTTCTGCGATTTACTGTCTTTCTTCTTTTCTTCATAAACCCGCGGCAATAAAAAACTGGAAACAGGGTAAAACAGACATGGAGACTTATGAAAATTGCATTTTCTTATATTTATGAATTTTCTATGCATTTTTACACATTATCTTGCGTTTTGGTTCCATTATTCTACCTAAAAGGCTACAATAACTTAAATTTCTACAAGTTATCGCATTCATCCACTCACGTCGACTAGTCTAGTTAATCAGGATAGTTTATTAGCATTACTAATCAATTTGGCTAGATCACTTGTGCAAGAAGTGTAATCTAGAATTCTTTGATCAATTAAGCTAACTGATGAAATTTAGAAATAAACCTAAGCTAGGTCTTTTTAATAATAATTTCACACCACTCTCTTATCTTTTATTGCCTACAATTTACCTCCTGTGCTCTTTATTTTCATGCAATTTCAATTTCTTGCAAATCACTAAACCAACCCTCGTTAATTGCTTCGATGTTATAATCATTTTATCTAAGAAACACAACAGTAGGTACAAAATTTATTTGATCCAACAGAGGATTCGATATCCTTTGGTGTGACAATCAATGAGCTCATGCATACATACGTACTTCAAGTTTGGTTCATTTTGATTCCTATACTTTCAAAAGGTTCATTTTTTGTCCTTCTATTTTCAATTTTGGTTTATTTTACAATTTTTATGTCTTATTTTTTCATTTTTTGTATTGTTATGGGTGATTTTTAGATTGAATGGTTCAATGGATATTTATCACAAATAGGAATTATAAAGTCAAGAGAAAGCATAATACAAATGGAAAGTAGCACCTAAAAGACCAAAATGAGTTAAAGAAGAGAAAGCTAGTTTGGGGTGACTATAGGCTCGACCTCGACTAAGATCAACGTTGAGGTCCTTCCAAACGCCTAACAGAACATGCTTTATTCATGACCCAACTCAAAAGATAATTTTAGGCCTAAGATATGAACCAAACAAGATGGCCAAGGTCGACCCTAACCAAATAGGAAATCAAGCTCCTCCCTAGGTCTAGTAGATTATCTAATTAATTATCCTCAACCTAGAGCAACCTTCTCTATAAATACACATAATTACAACTTCATAAGGTAACATAAGTCCTCTCAAACTTTTTAACTTTCATACTCTAACTTAAGTATCAAAGCGTGTGAACAAACCTTACAAGGATGTGTAAGTTTTCTCTTTTGCAGGACATATTCTTTTTATCTTCAAGCAATTTTTCTGATAATGTTACATAAATGTCAATTGCAACTTACCCTTATTTAAAATTTACGTAACTGAATAAAGATGATGAGATAAATATTAATTATAGAAGTAGGGAACAAAGGTGGGAAAAAAAATAGTATCAAATTAAATGCACTATTCCAATCATGGTCTGATTGATCCCACCAACTGCCAATTTTCTATTACACAAACAATCTTTTCATTTTAATTTTTTGCTTTTCTTTTTGTTAATCTGCCAAAATTCACATGGCCACATGTGAAGCTACCCCAAAATTCCTACACTAAAAATAGATAGAGAAATAAGTGAATTTAATACATTCATTCATATCCACTTTTTTTCCTTCTTCTTTTTTCTCTTAAATGCCCAAAAAGTAATGCAAAAACACTACTACTGTTCAATTAGAACATACCCATGTGAAATAGCAGCTTCTTAGCTATGTACCTCTTTTCCTATCATTGAAGAGAGAGAACGTAACCCTTAAGTTAATTACATCTTAAATCTAAACCATTCATGCTTTTCTAATTTTCCTTAAGTGTCTTAAACTTTCGATTTTTTTTGTAAAAATAGGGGAGTAAAATATAAAAAAAATATAGGGAGGATTTTAGTAGGATATAAGTTATGTTGATTTTGGAGATGAATGTGAGAATGAATGGAGAGAGGGATGGAGTGCTTCCACATGCATTTATGCTTCACCTTAGACAACCTAACCAAGAGAGAAAGAAACAGTAAGTAGTGGTTGCACATGTCGCACGTGCATCATATGTGGAGCCCCATTTGAATGGGACCCACATTTTCTTTTTTTTTTTATTATTATTTTCTTCTTCTCTTTTTTTTTTTTTAATTATTCATTTTAGTAAATTTGATCTGACAATTGATATAATTCAAGTGTTTGTGTTATGTTATTAGGTACATGATCCAAAAACCATATCTCTATTTATTGGTGATGTCAAAAATGTTCTGTGTTTTATTTTCTTTAATAATTCTAAATTTTATCTTTTTATTGATTCTTTCATATGATGAAATGTTTCCTAAACTAATGTCAAATTCACAATCTTTTGCTCTAAACTTATCTTATTTATCACGTACTATATTGTTGAATAATAATGAACGTTAGAAGGATATCGTCCAAGTTTTCAGTGATTTGGATACTAATTCGACTAAAACAAGAAGGGGTATTTTCAAATATAGTAAGATAAATTAATGTTATATTTTGTAAATATTTGGTCAAATTTATCGTTTTTTACAATTTTTCAAAAAAGAATGTGATGCACACCATCTTAGTCATTTTTCATTTAAATTTTATAACTTTATCGTCTAGTCTCTAGCATCTATTGTTATTTGAATTTTTGATTTTCGGGTTTTTTTTTTCTTTTTGTACTAAGGTAGGTGGAATAGGATACATGTTAAGAGTGGATACCTAATAGTTAAATGTTCTGTTTATAAGGACTTGTTAGTTCTTTTTTTCTTCCTTTTTAAGAGTTATAATATAATAAGCTTTTTCTTTGAGCTTATAAAAATGTAAAGGGAAACAAAGACGGTCCAATTTGTTTCATTATCTGCTTCTTAGCATTGGGCCTCAGTTTGCAAACCTGGGCCCGAATTATGGAAAGCCCCCAAAATAATACACAACAAAACAACAAAACTTTCTCTCCGAATGTAATGATAATAGCAATCTTAAGCTGGGTTCGCAACCATTATAGCAAATTATAAGTTTTACTTTCAAAAAATAGCAAAAATAATTTTAAATTGTTAGAATAGTAAAGTATAAAATTTTAAAAAATAAATAAATAAAAGAATTCCTCAAATGTTTCTATCTAATATGAAAAATACAATTGTTCAATTAAACCCAAAATACACTGTAATTGAAACAACATATGCTACATAAAAATTCTTCAAAGAATATAAAGATTAGAAAAGTTTTCAATAACGGGATGATTCACCTGTTCATCTTCCTCTTCCTCTTTTCCTTATTGGCAATTTCACAGAATTTTAATTCAATTTTCAAAATCACGAAAGAGAGTCATAGTTCAATCAGCTCCGGCAAGAAATCATGAAACCAGACAAAATTTCTTTGGGTCAAAATCTCTCAAAATTTTTCAGATTGAACAAGGCAGTGATGACATACGATAAGAATCACCCAGTTCTTCAATTCACCAAAGAATTTGCCACAACCTTTGACCAAAACAAATGAGGATACAATGGACTTCTTCTTCAATTCTTCTCTCACTGTGTTTGTCTCTTATCGGCTGTCTCCTTCTCTCAATCTTCTTCTTTTCTTTTATCTAATAAAACCTAAAAGAAGAAGATAGGGTTTAGGGTATCATTTGGTTTCTTACGGTTATTGTAATTGTTTAGAGTTGATCGCTAATTGTAACAATAATTGTGACAAATTCATATTTCTCAAACTGTAAATAGTAACAATATTTGTGGATCCCATGTAATTTTAGGATGCAAACCCTCAACTTCGATATCAAATTGTGTTTGTTGTTTATAGATCTAGCTGTGGATCCCTCCATTTCAAAATGATTACAAATCAAACGTAATCAAATAGAGCTCACTAGCTAAGATGCATCTTTGTCATAGCCATTAGAATGAATCTATTGGTAGATACAACATTTTAGCTCAAGTTGAGTAGAACCCAAAAATAACCTCTTTTGGTCTAGATGTGAAATCAAACCCAAAATCTAATACGTTTGATCCAAAGATCATTCAAGCCTATGCCAAACCCACATTGCATCATGAAAACTATATAAACCGTGAAACTTTTCTTAATTTTGGGTTAGAAAAATTAAACCAAGAGAATTTAGAGAGAATCCTCCAAGTAAGAGAACTTCTTAAACTCCTAATGAAACATCCTAGAAGACTACTTTTAAAAATGACCAAAGATTCTCTAAGACTTGAACTACACCCACAAAATTTCATACAAGTTAAGTTCAAATACCTCTTACTTTCTAAAGATGCATGTTATATATTTTTCAAGGACTTATAAAGAAAACTAGATTTGTTTTTATATGATGCATGTTTAGTTTTTTATTATCAACATCGGTTATTGTTGTACCTAATTAGAGTCAATCTTTTGAAATTATACGTGATGCTAGTCACTATGCATTAGGTGTTGTCTTAAGTCAACGTAGAGATGACATGTTTTGGGCTATTATTTATTATGCTAGTAAAACTACTTGTCGTGTTTGCATTTGATATATTTAGGCCCTATTGACTTGGGTCTAAGGTGATCATGCAACACTACAAGAAAACATGTATTTTTCGACGCACAACATGGACGTCGAGATAAAAGACGTCAGAAGAAAAAGCTTCTTCTGATGTTGTAGAAGTTCTATTGGAAAAGATTACAATCTCGACGCGACATAAGGCAACGTCGGTATAAAGTAATTAATAAAAAAAATTAAACTTTTTCCGACGCCATTATGCATGGGGTTGGGAATTCCCCTTTAAAACCCAAAGACCATAAAAAATCTCTCACCCATCTTCCTTTTCTTTCATTTCTTCTCTTTTTTCCTTGGACATCTCTCTCCCTTAAGATCCATCGTCGCTTGCCGTCCACCGTCTGTTGCTTGCCGTTGCCATCAACCCTTGTGAGTTGTGTTTGCCCCTCGTCGGTAAGTGTTTTTTTTTATCTTCTTTGTTTTGGTTTGAGTTTGAGAAAAAAGTACTAAATGGGTATGTTCTTTTTTTATTGCCAAGGTCTTATTTGGTGTGTTTTTCTCCTTTTCGTTGTCATCTGCCGCTGCCCTTCCAACATAGTCGTCGTCCGCCCCTCGTCTGTAAGTTTTTGTTTTTACTTTTTTTATTGAAAAAAATATTAAATATGTGTGTTACTCTTTTGGGTTTCTACTAATTTTTCTATTTTTTCACTCGTTTTCTTCTATTTATCTATTAGTTTTCTAGTTTGGGCTTCTTGGTTGTAGTATTTTTTTTTTAAAAAAGAGGATTTCTCGACGCACAAAATGTAGCGTCGGGAGATTGTTTGACATCTTTCAACACTTAAATAAGACATCATGAGATTTCAAAGGATCTCCCGATTGCTATATTTTGTCATCAAAAAATCTTTTCCCGACTTTGATCTTGACACAAATTTATGCATCTAAAAATCCTTTCTCGACGCTTTTTCATATATCTTCCAACGTTTTTGTGCATCGGAAGATCTCCATTTTCTCTAGTGCAACTTTGAAATATTTGTTTGTTTAGAAAGATGAAAAACCATGACGAATTATATGGATTTTGCTCTAGTAGGAATTTGACTTTAATGTGAAAGACATAAAAGGATGTGAAAATATGGTTGCAGATCATCTTCTAGACTAGAAAGTGAATGAAAAAGTCAACATCCCTATTGTTGAGGCATTTCCTAATGAATATTTATATCAAATAAAAGATAGTTTGCCTTGGCTCACTGGTATAGTTAACTATCTTGCAGAAAAACACTTGCCAGTTGGGCAAAACATTGAACAAAGGAAGAGGTTTTTGGAGAATGCTAGGTGTTACTTTTGGAAGAATCCACTTCTATACAAAAATTTGTGTTGACAGTATGATGAAGAAGATGTGTCCCCTAGAAGAAGTTGTATGTATTTTGAACTCTTGTCACTGTTGAAGGTCACTTTGAATCAACTAGAGATGCATCTATGTACTTCAATCATATTTTTACTGGCCCTCTCTCTTTAAAGACTATTATACCTTTGTCAAATCATGTGATAGGTGTCAATGCACAAGCTATATTTCTAGACGACATGAGCTTCCAATTACCCTTATCTTGGATGTGGAACTTTGTTATGTTTGGAGTACTGACTTTAATCATGTCTTGAATATCTAAAGGGTTATTCTCAATCCAAAATATCCTAAGATAGCCTCAAGTTTTAACACCAAATACTGATTGTGCTTTATTACATCTGTTTTTTTGTTGGATTTTAGAATAATTTTGCTTACAAGCTTTTATTCCCCGGGAGAATCAGCAAGAAGAACCTTAAAGCTCTTCAAAATCTTTTATTATATCTCTTCAAAATCTTTCTCGATCTCCTCTTGTCTTGGTGATTCTCCATCATATATTAATAAGTTTATGGTGGTTGAGTTCAATTTATGACAAAATTTGAGAATATAAGTTGAGGTATATTTGTTAATATATAATTATTAAAAAATATATATTTATATTTTGGAAAAAGAGAAAAGTTTGATGTAATTGTATTTATTGAAAAAAAGAGAATGACTAAGAAGAGGAAAGAGAGGGATTGAGAGGAAGAAAGAGTGATCAAGGGGAATAAAATCGTTGCCCCAAACATGAATTATGACTTTTGAGTGTTCAAATAACTTTTCAAGTTCCAACCATTAAAACTTTTCACTTCTTTATTTGATTCATTCTAATTACGAATTTTCTTTATTTGATTTATTATAATTTCTTAATTCGTATTAAATGTGAACAATGTTCATAATATCGGCAAAACAAGGTGCCCAACCATATTCTTATATTATAGATCATTTAGACTATTAACTCGAACTTGACCCACTTTTATGGCACTACATAAAATTCATTCATAATATAGTCAAAAAACCTTAGTTTATTGAGTTCAAAGTTTAAAATGAGCAAATCACTTATTCAATAACAACTTATTGAATTGAACAATACCTCAATAACTACTTTATTGAATAATAGAATAGTTCAACATTTATAAATCATGAGTTGTAGGACAAAAATCCAACATCCTCACGATACACTCAAAATTATATATACATACAATGCTATAATTTCTACAAAAACGAGTGGAATGACACTCAATGGGCATCGGAAACTTGACCGTTACCTGAGAGAAAGAAAACATTGAAAAGCAATAGCTAAAACCCGCAAGCTTATAAAGAAATTGTAAAAATATACTTTTAGTATAGAATCGTTAACATACTTTTGATATTCAAGACATGATTAAAGTACCTTAAACACATATTACAAAACAGTTGCGTTTAAAAACACATCCAACGTGTCCATATACAAGTCAAACACGATAGAATATGACAAATAAGCATAGCTCACAATGAAACATGTAGTCATACCAAGCTCACACATATTTGTCATCCAAATTGTATCATATGTGCAGAACACACTAAATATATGATCGAGAATAGCTCAAAATCCACCGACAATGTTTCAATGTTATTTGATATACTAGTTTTTAATCTTTATTGATTAGAGATACAACATTCTAGGGTATTTTTATATATATATATAATTTAACCTATAATTTAATACTTATAGATTAAGTACATGCTGGACGTATAATTTAATTTGGAGCAGAAGAGATATAAAATACCAAATCCTTAAAATGAAATCTTTGTTGACTGGAAGACAAGAAAGTCAGTCGAAGACAGATTTTCTACACTGAAAATTTCAAAGCAAGAAATCTATGGTAGAAATTTGTAAAAATTATTGTACTAACCTGACAATAACTCAATGTCAATATCTCTATAAATCATAAAACTTACCCCCCCATGTATTCACTGTGACTTTAGTTCTTCCAAGTCACTACAATTGGGCTTCTAACTTTGTATTTGCTATTCTCACAATGAATCCATGTCAAATCCCCTTCTGTGAACCTTACTTTTCTCCCTTCCTTTCCCTTTTCAGACATAAACCATACCTTATAATTCAAGCTTTGATTCACGTGTTTGAACACCAAGCGCCGTGGCTTAACTCGAACTCTTACTCCTTCAGGTGCAGTTACTTTCACTTCATAGATTGAATTTGTGCTCCCGACATTCGTCAACCGTCTTGAAACCATCTTACTCGTCGTTCCGTGCTTAAAAATGACAGATATGGAGGGATAATTCAAGGTGAAGCCTTTGTTCATCTGCAAAATTTTGTGGCAACTAACATTCATGTGGGTGATAATGAAGATTTCTGAATGAGTATATCCAAGAGCACAAAGATGAATGATATATTCATATGGTTTGATATCATAAACTAGACCAGGATCAATTGCTTTTGTCGGGTTTACATGACCAGCTCCCATTGCAAAAACATCAGCTGGTTTGTTGCCATCAAGAATTTGTTTACCAAAATGATCAGTAACATCAGCAGTTGTCATAATGGCTGATTTGATAGCTGCAGGTGTCCATTTTGGATGAGCTGAATGGATTAGAGCTGTAATTCCACTGACATGGGGACAAGCCATGGAAGTTCCTGACATGACAGTGAAGTTTGATCTTCTAGAATCTTCTGGAAGGCCAGTTGGACCAAGATTTTGAGGCCAAGCTGCTATAATGTTAACACCAGGAGCAATTACATCAGGTTTGAGAGTTGAAGGATTAGAGAGGCTTGGACCCCTTGATGAAAACTGAGCTACTGAAGGAGCTCTTGATCTTCCAATCACAGTTCCTCCAAATTGGATTCTGGCTTTTGGATTGCTTGTGGTGTTAATGTAAGCTTTTAAGCGATTTGCTTCTGCAAATCCAATCAAAGTGGCTGGCAAAACATGAACATCAACCAAGTCTTCCTCTAGGTTTATCTCTGAATTTGCAAGGATCATAGCAGCGCCTCCAGATTCCTTCACAATTTGCCCCTTTTCTGATCTGCCGTTGACACCACGGTCGCAAACCACCATTTTGCCTTGTACTTTTTCTCTTGGAAGAGACCCTTTTAAGCAAAGCTCACCTCCCATTTGCCCTCCAGTCAAATAAACTACTTCAAGCTCCTTGGTGGCTTGCTTGAACTTGTTTCCAGGGTACATTGATTCGCCGTAAATGGCTTCTCCATTGCTTAGTCGAATTATAGCTGGAAATCTTCGGTCAAGTGTGCCTGCACCAATGGTGGTGATCCAAGGAGCTACATTGGCAACAGAGCTTTGAATTGGACCATTGTTTCCTGCTGCACAGACAACTGAGATGCCGTGCTGCATTGCCCGAAAACTTCCAATGGCAATACTATCGTCGAAAAACGGAAGCGGGAAGCCACCAAGTGAAAGGGAGAGAATGTCAACACCATCTCTTATTGCAGAATCCATGGCTGCTACAATATCAGAGCTATAACAGCCACTGAACCAACAAACCTTGTACACCGCAATGTGGGCTCCTGGGGCCATCCCTTGCGCCACACCAGCTCCATTACCGAACACGCTAGCATCAGCGACGGAAGCACCCGCAGCTGTAGAAGACGTGTGAGTCCCATGACCATGAGAGTCTCTTGGGGAGACATACTCCTGGGCAACATCGGAAGGCAGCGACGAAGCCACATGATGTCCTTTGATAAAGAACTTAGCACCAATGAGTTTCCTGTTACAATTAGAGGAATTAAAATCTTGCCCTTCTTGGCAAGCCCCTCGCCATTTTTGTGGAACTGGGGGCATTTTGGAATCACTAAAGCTTGGACTCTCAGGCCAAACTCCAGTGTCTAGAACCCCAACTATTGCCCCTTGGCCCATTGAGGACTTCTGCCGAAGACCTTGTGTGCCAACACTAAGCCCCAAGAACTTATGAGAGTAAGTCGTTTGAATTTGATACTTTCTATCTTCTCTAACAGCCACAACATCAGGCAACCTCTTCAAATACTCAAGCTCAGTTTCAGATAACTGTGCTGCAAAACCTTCCATAGCATTAGAATAGGAGTAAAGCAAGCGAGAAGAGGAATCTTCTTCGGCAGAAAGAGATTGTTCAAGAAAAGAAAGGTGCCATTGAAGCTTAGAATCAAAAACAGAGGTGATTAAACCATGTGGGTGGAGTTGAATGATGTAAGTTTGAAGAGTGGAAGTGTTTGGTTGGACAAGAAGTGAAAGAAAACAGAGAAAAAGAAGAAAACCCATACGGGCATTGAAATCCATGATTGATTACAAAGAAGAAGACAGTGATTCTTGAGGTTGAGTTCATGATTTTGAAGAAACAATTGATGGGTATTTGAAGGAGGAAGAGGAGGAGGAGGAGGAGTTTGTGAAATTGTGAGTGTAAAATATGAAACTCGTGAAATTGAAGAGCTCTTCATCACGAGGATCCTTTGTTTTGTAGAGCTTCAAGAACTGAGAAATTTGATTGATGGTGGAGCTGAAGGGAATTGATAAGTGATGAAAAGCTTCACGAGAAGTAATGGAGAAATTTAAAAGGATTTGAATTCAAAAAGTTGTGTGTGAATTTTTGTTTCCTAAAAGAGAGTATGTTTAGAGAATTTGAAGAAAGGAATGAAGGAAGGAAATTTAATGCAAGAAACGCTCTTCCTTTTCTTTATTTCTTTTCTTCCCTTTGTATTCTATTGACTTTCCATTCCACTACCTCGTGCATTTTTGTTTCTCCTTATTCAAATTATAATTAAGAGAATTTAAGTAAATTGAAAAAAATGGAAAGTATTTAGGAATACTTTGTATTAGATTAATTTTTTTTTGTAAATATAACATAATATCGTAATTAATTTCCGTGTAACAAAATAAAAATATCCTACAATATTTTTCATAAATTTGAGGTTTGTTCTTTAATATTGCATACGGTTTTTCACTTTTTTTTCTTCTTCTTTACTATTCATTCATACCCTTTTCATTTTATTACTGTCTTCTTCGTATTTTCACTTGTTCTTGTTCATAATTTCTTTATTTTCTCTTTCAAAAATTTTTCCTTGTTTGTCATCTCTTTCTTTTTTTCTTTTCTTTTTCCACTTCTTCAAATTCTCACTTAGCAAACGATCTTCATCATTTCTCATATATTTCCTCTTTCAGATCTAAATGATTGTGTATCATCTTGGCATACAATTTTGAACAAAAATCGTTTAGATCTGGGTACACAATCTTTTAGTACATGTAAATAATATTGGTAAACAATTGCTTAGATCTTAGTACGTGATCGTTTAGAAGAAGGATTATACATGTGTGTTTGATCGATGAATAGCCTGTTGACTGGGGAATTTTTTTTTATTTCCCATTGTGGGCTTTTTTTCGTTTCTAAAATTGTTCTATACAGTATAAATATTTTTCCGATTTGTTATATTTTAAAAAAAAAACTCATAACTATTATTATAATTATTATTATTATTAGGGAGTTTTCTCAA
Organism: Cucumis sativus; assembly: GCF_000004075.3. Lineage (NCBI taxonomy): Eukaryota > Viridiplantae > Streptophyta > Magnoliopsida > Cucurbitales > Cucurbitaceae > Cucumis > Cucumis sativus. The sequence goes on from NC_026657.2 coordinate 24,845,803, forward strand.
ACAATTGAAAAAATTGAAAAACTATTTACAATCTATACAAAAAGACAAAATTTATTATGAAGTGTAAATATCTAGTCAAATATTCTATTTGTGAGAATTTTCCTTTTCTAAAAAAAATATATATCATTCTACTAAATTTTACTAAATAACATTTGGATCGTTGAAAGAAGAATAGTAAAATAGGAGGTTCATTTTGGATAAACGAAAATTTTATTTTAAAATTGATAAAACAATGTCTTAAGTGCCCTTACATATGTGAAAAAAATTATATTTTAAATACAATTATTCAAAAAACCACCAATCGCCTATAATTAAATCAAGAAAGATTTAAATAGAACGCCTAAATCTACTCATAAATTTCACAAATGTTCTAAATTATAATTTATTTCCTCAATTAGGTTTTCGTATATTTTTAAGACAATTATAATCTTATCATAATTATTAACTATATATAATTTTTAAAATTAAATTCAAATTATTTTCTTATTTATATTATACTCAATTTATTAGGTAAATGATAACTTTCTTATTTGGCCTATTAATTAATATATAACTTTGTTTACGGAAATTAATTAGAAATATTTTATTAATTCAATATAAAATAAAATATTTTCTAATATGGAATAATTTAATAATTATATATAACATTATCTCACTATTTTCATCACCCATTAAGTGAAAAAAATTCTGACGTCGGCGAGGACTTCAACTTCTCCATAATTCAATTTCGGTTGTTTCTTCCATCAATTTCATTGTTTTCAATATTGTTCTTCAGATTATTTTGAAATTTCATTTTCTTTGGACTTTCGATTATTTGTCTTCCTCAATTACTTTCTTTTTTTTTTGTTTTCTTCAAATTTCCATCAATTACTTTCGTTTTCGTTTTTTTCAAATTTCATATTTTACCTAGATATTATTTATACATATATACCACTACATATATACAATATCACATATATAATTATGTACAGTAAGACGTCCGAATTTTTTCATTCGTTAACTTTTTTAAAAATTTTGTTTACATATATATAAACTACATAATTCTAACGGAATATTAGTTTAAATTCTATGTTTATATAGTAAATATTGCTAAAACAGTAATAAACTACACATTCTCAATGTATCTCTAATATAAGTGAGTATATCATACATACATACTACCATTTTATATATATATTAAATGATCAATATATTCTTTAATATATCAGTAAGCTATTATAGTTTTGTTATGTGATTTAGTATTATATACTTCATCTTATTTACAACATTGTTTATGATTATTAATGTTTGTGTTTCATGTTACGGTCAGAAATTTACATATTTAATATACACCATATTATAACAAATATACTACAAAAAATTACTATTTAATATGTTCTCTCAATTCATACAATCTCTCATACAAATACAAGAAAACATATCTTCTGTGTTCTTGTTAACATAAATAACATTCCTATAATATCATCAAATTTAATACATTTTACTAACGTCATATATTACATATACTTATCATAAATCTTTGGTTTTAAAATACACACCATGACTGAAACTTATACTCATGAAACACAGCATTATTGATCTTAAATATTTATGTATGTAATATACACATTCTTATTCAAAATATACTTATATTATATCTAGTGAACATTTTATCTCCATTAAACCACTATCTCATAAAATTTCAGGAATAATGCATACGATAGTATAATATACTATATAATATTAAAAATATATGCATATAATGTTTTAGTGTTTCCATAATTATAGCAACAGAATAATTCATCATAACATAAATTAGACATAAAGTTTTCAAAAAACCTAATTTTTACTTTAGCACATAACCTTCAACATTAAATTTATTATATTCAACTTCAAATTCCGAAAGTACTTGTAATAAAAATTTGAAACTTAGTCATTCAAATGGTTGACTATTCAGCTCTAATTTTTCTTTTTTTTGGCTTTGCAAATCTAAATTTTATTGTGAATGGTTATCTCATTATCTTTGATGATTGATTTTCTCTCCTCGTGCTCCTCCTCACAACTTGCTTGTAAGCAAAAAAATCTATTTCTCTTTCCTGATTATTCATGTCAATCATATAATGGTATATAAAATATATTATGTTATATATTTAAAACATTTATGTTATACATACATTAATTGTATTGTTTTTTTCAGCTCCTGTTTGCTGATTATATATATATACCTATGGAACAAGTACTATACATATAAAACATCAAATACAATAACATCTTACAACATTTAATATTAATATACCTTCGCACCATCAATAATGATTGGATCATGTTCTTTTTATCTAATTTTTCTACTCCTCGACCCAAGACATCTTTCACTTCTTCTAACAATTTTCGCCACTACATTTAAATAAAATTTTACAAAATTAACTATCATTTAACATATGTAAACCATAATGCATTTTAAATCAACACAGTAAGTTTTTGTTACATATATAACACAATGTAAGCTAAATAGACAAATATACTAAGAAATTTAGAAGGATTTGACGGTAAATAAAATGAAGTCTCCATCTTTTATGATTTATACAAATAAATGATCAATTAATTAATTGATTTAAATATTAAGAATCCGAAAATCTGGTATATTTGAACGTGTGATATTATGTCTCATTCCTTGAACTATACAAATATACTAAGAAATGAATTGTTCTCTAAGTATAATCGGATAAAAAAAAGTTAAAAGAAGTTTGCAGCCGGCAATTTTGCTATAAATCTTAATATTTTGGAGATTTGCTATTTTTCAATTTGTTATTTATTTATTTATTTATTTATTTTGTTCATTTGGACGGTTATGTCAACATTTTAGCAAGAAGTCCAATTACAGTCTAGGCCCAATCATGTATAATTACAAAAGTGCCCTTGCAATTCCACTAATTAACCTTCACACTTTTTGGTTGAGATAGTTTTATATCTTTATCTATAGTGATTCTATCTCATTTCACTCACAAATAATTCCAATACAATACAATGTTAATTCAACAAATATATTTGTATGTTATCACAATCTATTTTTGATAGATAATCATGGTCCATCATCTCTGTCTATCCTAGATAGACAATGATAGAACACTATAACTTTCTGTTTGAAATAGAAACATAACACTGTATATCTAATTTCATTCTAACAAATAATTTTAATTCAATACAATATTAATTCTCAACACATATATTTTGCATGCTATCTATCTGAATAGACAGTGATAGACCACTACATCTGTCTATCTAATTTCATTCTAACAAATAATCTAAATTGAATAAAACTGTAGGAATAGACATTATATTGTATTTTGTAAAATGAAAACAAGTTTACGTAAGAAAGTAAATTAACTATTCAATAGTGATATCTTTGTCTATCTCTATATACAATTCATTATAAAAGATAATTAAAAAGAGATAGACAAAGATATACATCTAGAGTTATATTTCTATGTATCTCTGTTTTTCTTTATCAATGATTCATTATAAAAAAAATAACAAGAGATAGACAGAGATAAACATCTACATATAGACAAAGATATATGTCTATCTCTATCCACGTTTCATTATAAAAGAAGAAAAAATAGATGATAATCCTAATTACAATGCAAGGATATAGATAGAATGCTTATCTATCACATACAGACAAAAATAGATGTTTATCTCTATCTATCTCTATCCACGATTCACTAATTGTAAATAATATAACTTTTTAGATAAGATGAGTAAAAGAAAAGTAATAAGTATATAAATACATTTGAGATAGACATAGATGGGGACAGTTATCTATGTTTATTTTGAGATAGACAAACGTAGAAATTTTGGAAGGGAAAATTTGAAATTTATGAAAAAATTAACTAAAACTATACGGGGTTCATGGACTTCTTTTATATTTTTTTTATATTGTTATACTTATACGGGTCATAAATATTTTCAGCTTTGTTCTACATTAGTACACTACCCTTATTAGTATTATAATTATTGTAATTATTATAATTATTATACTCATATAATTATAATAGGTAAATTTACATCCATCTATTTGTATTATTTCAATAATATATTTTTATTTAAATTTAATTATTCATTTCAAAACAACAACTAATTATAATTCTTGGAAAATTTGTTAAATAATTATACTTATTGAATATGGTAGAAATACATAAAATATATAGAATTAGCACAAATACCCAAATAATAATCAAGTCAATGTTGATGTCCAAAATTTCAATTAATCCATTTAAACATTCGATATGTAATTGATACGTATAAAAAAAAAAAACTTACTCATTGATCTAAAATTTGATTGAATTGATTGTTTCATAGTTATACTATCAAACTCTTTATATCTTTTAGCTAATTCGATTTATACACACGTGTCTAACAAGCCTCGAGTAAGAGGTCTCTCAAGAATGATGCAAAAATATAGCTTCATACTATTTGTATAATTAATTATTCTCTTTTTATTTAGTCAAATAAAATGAAAAATTAATGTGCATAACACATGTTACCAACTATCATAATAAAAGTGGTAAATATTTACGACTCGTATGAACAATTTAAGAAAAGTCCATAAAGCTTGGTTATTTTTTTCATAAATTTCATATTTGTGCTTAATGGTTTTTTTATTATTGTAGGATGCTTTTTAAATTTTTTCTCATCTTCTTCTTTCTAATTTATTCACTTTCTTTTTTAGTTGTTCACGTGCTCTTTTAGATATTTTTCCTCTTGAACATTCTTTCTCATATTTGACAATATTCTTCATCTTGAATATTCTCTCTTCTTCTTCGTTGTTGACAATATCAAGATCGTTTATATTCCTTAGTCAAGATTGTTACAGTGAGTTTGTTTTCGATAAGAATTCTAAGTATCGTTTTTGTCTTCATTGTTTAAACGACTATAAAATTTTGTTAAGAATTCTATATTTCATTATGAAGATTTTTTTTTTTTTTTGTGGTAAAAATTCTAAATTTCGTCACATTTCATATGTTTAGAAGATTTAAATATTAGTGTAAGAATTCTTTATTTCATTATGAAGATCAATAGTTTGAAGTTTTTCATGATCGTTTACATTGAACTACACAATCGTTTACCAATATCAACACGATTGTTTACCAATATCAACACGATCCTATATTATATTTATAAACGATCACCATGGTCAAATGATTGTGAACGCACGTCAACATAATTGTTTACTGCATTCAATACAATCGTTTACTGTGGTCAAATGATCGTTTACAGTGGTCAAACAATCGTTTATCATGGTCAACACAATCGTTTATCATGGTCAACACAATCGTTTATCATGGTCAACACAATCAATGTATATTATTCTACTACACGATCGTCTATTCTTGCATTTTGTTTATTATTATCATTTTGTACATTTTACTTTTTTTATTCAATGATAGATGTATATCTATGTCTATCTACTTCTTTCTATCACTATTAAATACTTAATTGTATTTTTTTTTTACAGAACACAATATCTATTTCTATCGTTGTTTTTTATGGAGGCCAATGGAATGGATGTAATGTCTATGAGAATTACTCAATTGTTGGAGTTTTGGTGGATGTCTGAATCAACTTTAATTGTTGGGTTGGTTTAATATACGAAGAGATTCTCAATTGGATGGATTGCATAAAAGATCATATCTACATAAACGATCGTGCATAATGAAATATAGAAACGATTGTTTATATCCACTTTCGGTATATTTATGCATAATGAAAGGCTTCGAGAACTCTTTTTCCTTCACTTGGATTATTTTCCCATTGAATTATTTCCTAATAAGATTTTAACGAGACATATTTCATATATGTAATGAGCATTTAAGGGGAAGTATTATAAATATTACAACACATAGATAGATGCCCATCAAGTTATGTATCTTAATATTTAAACACTTAGTGTCTAACATGTGTCTTCTCATTAAGCATCCAACACTCATGTCATATGTCAAGCAAACATGGTCTCTTAGTGGCTATGTAATGCCACATCTAGAGATGTCCATTTAACCTGTGTGACCTCATCTCAAACGAGGCGGAGAATTCTTGAATACAAGAATGGAGGAGGGAGTGAGGAATAATTTTCCCCATTGACATTTTTGGGTCGAGAATAGAGAATACATTTCTTGAACTTGATCCCCTGCCCCTGCCTCAAAAGAAAAAAAAATGAATGTATATATATACGTAAATTGATATTTATATTTATTTATAAAAAAAACAAAGAAACAAAAGTGGCTAATATTTTTTCACACAGAACCCGATTCGCGCATAATCTTCGAAAATCCCCGCGGGTAAATTCGTGGGAATAAGGAATGAAATAGGGACGAGAAGTTGCATCCTCGTTTCCGTCCCATGAACATCTTTAGCTACATTCTACTTGACAAGATGCCTATAAATAGTGACATTGGGTGGTGGAATGAAACACACAATGGAAGAGAAATCCAAAGAAACGAGAGAACGTCAAGAAATTTGAGATTTTCCAAATTTTCTTATTTCTTTAAATTCTTATTTATTTTATTTTATTATATTTTATCGCTTAGTTAAACTTTTTGAGTAATTATTCGTCGTTCTCAGAGATTCAAAGTTTCTTCCTCTGTCCGCGACTCCGAACATCAACAAATTTTAGCCGGATTTGGAAGAAGAACATAATCGATACCCTAAACTTCAGTGTAATATAATCGGTACTTTTCATTGAATGCTTGAAGTAATTCTCAGGTGTGTACTCTGAACTGTATAAGATTTCATGAACAATGTTTACAGACTCCATTGTTACATAATCAAAAGTAGTAAGCAGAATGATCCTCTTTCTCTCCGTACCCTCCTTCTTTCCTGTGTTGCTGCAGCTCCTGAAAGCTTATCTTATGCTCGTTATGTATTCTCTCGAATTCCTTCTCCAGATACTATCGCTTACAACACCATCATACGATCACATTCTCGCTTCTTTCCTTCTCATTCTTTGTTCTATTTCTTTTCCATGCGTTCCAATGGCATCCCTCTTGATAATTTCACATTCCCTTTTGTTCTCAAAGCATGTTCTCGATTGCAAATTAACCTTCACTTGCATTCCCTTATTGTTAAGTATGGTTTGGACTCCGATATTTTTGTACAAAATGCTTTGATTTGTGTCTATGGGTATTGTGGGTCATTAGAGATGGCAGTCAAGGTGTTTGATGAAATGTCTGAGAGGGATTCTGTTTCTTGGTCTACTGTTATTGCTTCTTTTCTTAATAATGGCTATGCATCTGAGGCTTTGGACTTGTTTGAGAAAATGCAATTGGAAGATAAAGTAGTGCCTGATGAGGTAACCATGCTTAGTGTGATATCTGCAATCTCACATTTGGGAGATTTAGAATTGGGTCGTTGGGTTCGAGCGTTTATCGGCAGACTTGGCTTGGGAGTCTCTGTTGCTTTAGGAACTGCTCTTATTGATATGTTCTCCAGATGTGGATCTATCGATGAATCAATTGTTGTATTTGAGAAGATGGCAGTGAGGAATGTGTTGACATGGACGGCCCTAATCAATGGGCTTGGCGTTCACGGGCGTAGCACGGAGGCTTTAGCTATGTTTCATAGCATGAGGAAGTCAGGGGTTCAACCAGATTATGTTACATTCTCTGGTGTCTTAGTAGCTTGTAGCCATGGCGGTCTTGTAAAAGAAGGTTGGGATATTTTTGAAAGCATTCGGAAGGTCTATCGGATGGATCCTCTTCTAGACCATTACGGTTGTATGGTTGATATCCTTGGTCGGGCAGGCCTGCTGAATGAAGCTTATGACTTTGTTGAAAGAATGCCAATGAAACCAAATTCAATCATCTGGAGGACTCTTCTTGGAGCGTGTGTGAATCATAACAATCTCGGTTTAGCTGAAAAGGTGAAGGCGAAGATCTCCAAGATAAGCTCTTCGCAGAATGGTGATTTGGTGCTTCTATCCAATGTATATGGAGCAGCTGGTAGATGGGTAGAAAAGGCATCTATCAGGAGTAAGATGAGAGAGAAAAGAATAGGCAAAGAACCTGGGTGTAGTTCGATTAATGTAGACCAAACAATTCATGAGTTCGTTTCTGGGGACAATTCCCATCCACAATCTGAGGACATAACGAAGTTCTTGAGCTCAATTATTGGAGATCTAAGAAACAGGGGTTACATGATGCAAACCAAAAACGTATTACACGATATTGAGGAGGAAGAAAGAGAGCATTCTTTAAGTTATCACAGTGAAAAATTGGCGGTTGCTTTTGCAATTCTTAGTATGAAAGATAAAAGGACAATAAGGATCATGAAGAATCTTAGAATTTGTTACGATTGTCATTCATTTATGAAACATATTTCAGTTAGATTTGAGAGGAAAATAATCATTCGGGATCGTAATCGATTTCATCATTTTGAAAAAGGATTATGCTCATGTCATGATTATTGGTGATATTTTTTCATTGGTACTTCCTTCTTTCCATTTATGAAATTCAATTATAGATGGAAACCACTTATGTTGAAAATGATTGTATTACTGTATTTACGAGATTAATGTAATAATCTTCACTTGGTAATATAATATGGCATCATAGTGTCTCAATCGTTGTATATATATAGTCATATATTATACAAATTCAATAACATTTGAGCCACATTTAACATCGACTCACCTTTCCAAATTTGGTAGCCCACACCTTGCAAATCATGCTAGACTGGTCAACTCTGTTATAATATACTTAAACAATCAAAAGGCCACCTTCCATGGTGAAATGGTGCCACTCTCAAGCACAACTCTTTTTTACTTGGTGGCCTAGTGTCTAATACAGAATATTTTCACTTCAATCATGCAATTCCACTACTCAAACCAAGAGTTAAACATAGATAGAGCAAGTGTCTACTTGGAATAACGAGATCCAGTTTATGGTCGATGACATTCAGAACCACCCAAGATTTTCTTTTTACTCAAAGACGCTGCAATTTGATGGCTCACACCTTACAAATCATATGCTCTAACGATCAACTTGGTTGGAATATGGTTAGAAGACTACCTACCACAAATGATTGCCCTTTCAATCTTATGTTGTAATTTCCACCCCTCCATAACAGTCAAGAAAATCCGAACAATAGCTTTATTTAATAGTCCAACAAAACACAAGACTTTTTTTTTTTTTTGTCAATGAAAGCAACACATATCTTAAGGGGGAAAATTTTTCAAATAAATATAAACTCAATTCTGGTATCATTCTACTAAGATGAGAATTAATGCTCACTTCAAAAAAAAGTGAAGCATTCATGACTAATAAAATCTAAATCATTTGATTTGTGCATTGTTTGCAGAAGAAAAATTTGGCCAATAAAATGACAACTCTCAATACAAAGAATTACTCAGAAAGGCATGTAATAAAGAACTATGATTTCTGTATAACAAAACTATAATTAATAGGACAGCAAATACTCACTGCTTTGTTTTTGGAGGGCGGCCCTGTTTAGCTGGATGAATCTATAAAAAAAAGTCCTTGGTTTGATGCTGGAAGCTTTTCTTTAGGCTTCTATTTGAGCTAATTAACCACCAATGGTATCTTTACTGATGTATCAATGAATTTCAGCCTATCAGTTTATGATTTGTCTCTCTGCTCATTTTTCCAAGAATTTTTTGCAGCTTTGGCCGACGTATCACCAGAATCTCCATCCTTTGGTTTGGAGAAAAAAGGATCCCATTCATGAGGTCCAACTTCCCGCTGCCCATCTTCCAGTAACGCATATTTCCAACTATTCTCCTCGATAAAATTGTCATCCGTGTGCCCTTCAATAATGTCTTTCCTCAACTTTGTCACCTTGTTGATAATCGCTTGCACAGAGACATCAAAAGCGTCCTTCAAGGTTTCCAACTTGGAGCGTGGATCAGCATATACCAATCTTGGAATCATAGAGATGACTTCCTCCTGCATTAGCTTCAGCTGCTCAGGTGAAATTTGAGCAAGCCTTTCTTCTATGCTAATGTTCCTCTTACGAATATCATCCTCTGGGATGAATACTGAATATCTTGTAAAATTCTTTGGGAGATGCCAAGTATATTGGGTGTATGCTGATCCCGGATGGAAGAAGACAGGAATGCAACCGGCTAACATTGCATCAAAAGCAGATCTTCTGGTGTATGAGTCGCCCTGAGGTTGCAGGCAGAAAAGAGAGCTCTGAAACATTTGCATTATACTACTTGGAGAATGGCACTTGCTCTCCCCAAAATCGCATTCCAGCAGCTTGCAGACCTTAGAACTCTTACATTGATCAATAATCTGCCCTCTTATTGACTTGGGATTGTCAGGGCGTGGAGCACCTGCAAAAGAGAACACCCATTTCCGTTCGAGTTTTCTCATCCGATCCTGCCAAATAAAGACATCAGAATCCTTTGCAGGATGGAAATATGTTGGATATGGAATACCAAAATCATTGGCATTCCATGGGCTTGATTCAACTACAAGCATGGACATGTTTTTAGCAGCAGGTAAAAACAGAAGCTTGTTTCCCCAATCTTTTTCTTCCTCAGAAAGCCTCCTGAAATCCCATGTGATCCTACCAGCAACAAGGAAGTGATCTCGACCGCCCATAATGCCCCATTCGGGCCTTTTCTCAAGCCAGTTCACCAAATCAAGTGAAGCTCTATCTCTAGTAGATATATTATATCCCCAAAGGTATCTCGCAATATCAAACCCAGCATAAAATGGCACGAAAAAAGCAGCAGCAATGGAAGAATCCTTAGTCAAACAATCATATTGCTTCATTCGATTACTGAAAATCACATCAACCGCAAACTGATTTGTCGCATACCAGCCTGTATCTGAAAACACTCCTTCCACATTTTCAAGTGGTGGACCAAGCCCAGCATTAGTTGTGAACTTGCACATATTTGTCCAAAGGCTTAAACTCTTACACTCCTTCAACATATCCTCATTAAACCTAGAAGGAAGATCATGAACAAATATATACCTCCCGCCACATGGATCACTCTTATTTTCAACAGTTTTCAATGCTTTAACAAACGGAAATGTCTGAATCTCAGGCTTGGCAGTGGACTTAGGCTCCCGATCGACAGGCTTCGGAGGCTCGCGAATTGATTTCACATCAATTTTCGGCGCATCTACAACACGAGAAGGGGCAAACTTCCGGACTACAGGCAAGTTAACAGGTCCATCTTCAGGGCTTAATCTGATTGATTCATCAACAGAATGACCTCCAAGCACCACAAAATGAAAGTACAATAATAGGATCCAGAAAAACGCCGACAACAACGCTAAAAAACAAAGCCGAGAGTTCTGATTCTTCCCGGCTCCTCTCTCCATATGCTCCAACGGGGCAAGCACTACCGGGCGGCGTCTCATCGGATGGAATCACAATCACCAAATCCAGCAAACCGCCAGTTCTCCATTTCGCAAGAATCACTCAGAAATCCATCTCCAAATTCCAAAATCAACAAGGAGAAAAAAAACACCGTCTCCAATGGTCAAATAGCTCGTTCGACTTCGACTATGAATTCCGATGCGAACAATAAACAATCGAAATTACTGCGAAAAAACGCAAAGTAATAGAAACAGTAACAATCAATCAAAGGGTTCAAACTTCGTGACGTAAACGACGCGCAATGCGACCGAATCGAGAGAGGTAGAAAAAAGACGCAACTCAAGAAATGGAACGTAAGAGTAAACGAAGACACGAAAGACAAGGAATTATATGAAGATTTAGTCGGTGACATAACATTATAAGAAGCAAAAATTGAAAAGGAAACAGAGTGGATCTTCAAAGACGTGTGTATACATAATCAATGGCGTAAGAAGAAGAAGAGATTGAGAGACTTACAGAGTAGTGATTAAGATTCTTGAGAGAAATTTTGGAGTGAAAATTTATTTCGGTTCTTTAGGATTTTCGAGAGAGAGAAAAAGGGAAGGAATTAAGGAAAGTAAATATAAAGAAGAAATGGTGACGCCGTGAAAATGTGAAGGGAAGCGATCCGCCCACCGGTATTGGACTGTTGTCGGTAGACGCTACGATTGCGCCACCTGTTACTCTTCCACGTGTCTGCTTCTGAATTTTTGTTGCCAATCCGGTAATTACGCTGCATGGCCAAAAAAGGTAAAACTCTAAATACTGTTCATAAAATTAAAATTAAGACTTAAATTAACAGTTTTTAACTTTAAGCATTAAATTTTAAATTTTGTAATCTAACATCTTAATTCTAAATATAATATAGTTGTTTAAAATAATTGGCAAAAATGGATCATTACCAAATTTATTTTTAATGAATAATATTAACAAAACAACGTCACGTCTCACTCCTACTATCAAAAATGGAAATCATTTTTAAAAAAAATAAATTAAAAATTTCATTTAGTTTAATTAATACTTTTTTATAGTATGTATTTTACTCCCTGTTTTTAATGTTTTCTGAACGTAAACAAACAAAAAAAATTAAAGTACTCCATGAGCATTATTTAAAATTTTAAAAGTAGAAATCTTCTTTTTAATTGGTTTTTAAAAGTTGTTTCAACTTTTTAAAAAAACACCAACTTAATCACACCTTTAAAACTTATTAAATAAATAAATTTATAATATGAAAATGTTGAACTTGATCCATAAGTTAAAAAAAAATTCATGTACTAGATCCATGAGTTCCTTCCTATGTAAGAGTAAGTGGAACGTGACCGTGGTGTGAGTGGAAATTATAGACCATGTCTACGTTTCAACATCTATTTTTGTCAAATTTTTTCTTCTATATTAAAATAATATTATTTTTAAAAATTTTAATTAATGTTCTAAAGAAAATTAATTGATAATTATTTTATAATTTAAATCTGCTACACACAAAATTGAAAGTTTAAATATGATATTAGATCCACCGTGTTGAAAGTTTAAAATTTAAAGTATATCAAATCTGGTTATCAAATTTTTAGGAATAAATAATTTTAATCTTATTATATTGGGAGTTTGGAAACCCACACGAAAAGCAAAAGAACGGCTGATTTAGTCTTGAAAAAGTGAGGGTGGGGCCATAATAAACGTGGAGGGCCAGGATTGGATAGAATAAACTTGGAATCAGCCCCACTGGGTTTGTGGGGTCAGATGTGGCAAATCACATTAAGCAATACGCAAAAATGTATTGTTTTTTTTGTTAGGATTTCACTCTTTACATTATTTCATTTCATATCAATATTATCCAACATTAAATTAAACTAAATATAATCTATTCTCTTCTTCTTCTTCTTCTTCTTTTTTCCCTTTTCTTTTAGTTTTTATATCATGGAATAAATAAATTCTACCATATGCTTCACATTAAATGGTTTAGTTTTGAAGTGAGTTTTTACTGTTCCCTCAATCCATATTCTTTGGTGTTATTCGAATATGGCATTAAAATATATTCCTCTTTTTATTGACAAACATTTTTTTTTTTAATTTCAATAATTTATTTGTCTCTAGTGAATTTTAAGATATATTTTTATCACAATACCAAAATGTCTCGGTTATTAGTGATATATTAGTATCAATGGTAGAGTCAATGAATGATATCCATCATGGATATATTTTTACGTTAATTGAATGGGGTATCATCTATAAACTCTATAAGTATTAGGGTCTATAACTTATAAATTTGTATCATTTGAAAGCCATCCAAGATAGCTCATGATGGATTTTCACTTAGCATATAAAAATATATCACTTATATTGAAGACTTTTTAATTTTTAAAATAATTCATTTTAAGAAAAATTGAGGTGTTTGGTATTTTTTTAAAATAAATTTTAAAAAAATGAGATTACGAAATAAATCATTTTAGAGAAAATACATTCAACCACATTTTAGAATAAATCATTTTTCACTTTGTCGTTTTTTTTTTAATACTTTGAATGTTTTTTTAATATGTGTTCATATACATTTAAATATAGAGATTTACAAATGTTCCTCTTTCAGCCAAATCTACTTCGTCTTAACATCTATGAAAGAAATCATGAGGACGTCAATGAAGAACATGATCGTTCGGTTCGTGAAATGAATTGACGAGAAGAAGTAAGGAAAGTTCCCAAGATTTTCCTTAGAGAATGATTTGAAATCCTTGATGAAAAGAATGATTGATGATTAATGTGTGTTTATGTGTAATAAAAATGTTTGTGTGAAATTTAGTATTCACGCGAATTGATGTGATGTTGTGAAGGGATATGATTGCGATTAAAATGATTTGATATGTTTGGCGAAATAGTGTTTATAAAAGGTATTTTGCAAAAAAGATTTCTAAAACCTCATTGAGATTTTTAGACTTATGTTTTAAATTTTCATATTCTACAGATCAAGCGTTAAGACCAAGTAAGGAAGAAATGAAGGACTTGCTAGGTGAGAAGGCTGCCAAAGCATTTACTTTCTAAGTTCAGGAGTTGTATTATGTTGTTAAGCTTGTTATAAAAACAATTCGCCTAGGTTTAATAAAAGTTTGTATGTTTACTTTCTGTTTTAAGTGTTTATATCGCCTAAAGAATTATTTAAATTCCAAGTTAAGACAAGGGAAAGTCACTAGGCGTTTAAGCAAAGCTTAAGAACCTTAAGATTGAGTGTTTTTGGCGTTTAAAGTGTCAAAAATACTCGAAGTCATATCGCGCGTCTCGCATGACAAGCAAGAAGATCTGTGGGGTGGGGTGTGACATCTTTAAAGTTAAAAGCTCCTCCTAACGTGTATGATATTCTTCTCAACAATGTGATACAAGTAACAACCATCTTCATAGAAGTTGTTGAGATTTTCTTCTTCTGATGGTTAGTTCAAAAAACATATGGATCAAAATAACCTCACTTACTTGATACACTTTTCTAGGATTTGTCGATAAACCGCAAAGCAACCAAAAAACACATTTTCGTATTCAATGCCAAGAAGGAAAGAGGCAAAGACTATCATGAATATCACAACCAAACAAGGAAAACTCCAACACAGATAGGAGACCAAAAAAAGGAAGGTTCCAAAAAGGAAAACAATATTGCAAACAGAAGGCAAAAAAAGAAAAAACTAGCCAATAAAACAGTAACGTGCATATATGCACACATCTTTTACCCATAATGTTGAATTTAGTTTTTACTTGACTTCTTAAATTTCAAAACATTATCCTTACCGTTATTACGTTTTAGAATAAAACAATAACACTTTGAGATGTAAGAACTAAATTGAAATTAAACTCATAACTTGACATTCAAACCCAAAAGAAAAAAGAGACTCTTTAACGTAGAAATTGGTGAAGAAAAGCATAGTTGAAGACGTAAATTAAAAAGAAAAGAAAGTAGTACAACATTGAAGTTTAGAGGTTGGAATATGGTAGGTAAAGTATATAGAAAGATTATTAAACAAATGGCATTCAAAGTCATAAAAAGTGATTAATTATGATTGATATAAATAAAACCACTTGAAACGTAAAAAGAAAAGAGTAGAGTGGATCCACATCACAAACATCACATTGCTTTAATAAATACAAATTCAAAAGCCTTTCATTTATTACATAACATTAATAATAACAATAATAATGCATTTTCTAATTATTACAATATAGTTTCATATTTTAGAATCTCAACTATCTGAAAATGTATTATTTATTTGTTATTTAAAGAAAAAAGAGCATTATTGGTAAATTATTAATAAAATAATTGTTCTTTTTTCTTCTTTATTTAATTAAGAAATTATAGCTAAGGTTTGAAGGCATAGGGCCACATGGAACCATATGAACGCTCTCTCTCTACTCTCATCATTTCCTATGAGTTATACACTTTTTTTTTACTTATAACAATAAAAAATGTAACGGTACAATTCATACAATTATCTAACGGTACAATTCATATCATTACGTAAATGCGAGGAATCAATTTTAATTTGAAAAGTATAAAGACATAATTGATGCATGTTTTTTTTTTTCTAATTTGCCTAATCTTAGTCTATATATTTTGATAAATTAATTTTGACACCTAGAGATTTGAAATTATGTGACAATGACCTAGAGTAAGAATTCGGATCGTTCTCTATTCCATATCCTATTCAAAATTCTAAAGAATTTCTTGGCTAAAAGTAGTCTTGAAGTGATGGTAAAATGTCCAATAGCACTATAATTCTTGGAAGATTATGAACACCTATAATCCAAATAAATAAAAAAAGTTGAAGAGCATTTTTTTTTGTATATGTATATAATTTCATCTAAATTAATTTGCATTGAAAAAGAAAGCTATCATATTTCTTAAATTTATAGTTCTTTTCCTCTAAAAAAGTAAACGCTCTAATAAGGAAGTTGACATTTTGGTCTTAAGACTAAGCATGTGATTCAATTTAATTTAAATGGGTTTGGAAAGAAATCAATACCAACTCTTCCTTCCTCTAATTAATATTTTGTTTGTTTGATAATTTAAAGGTTAAATTGTAAAATTTTAGTGTTGTAAAAAAGAAAGTCTTATCACATTACAAACCTAATTCTACCTTCATTCAAGTATAAAATTAGTTTAGTTTATCAATAGTTTTATAAAATTAGAATCCTAATAGACATTAATATTATATTGTAAACTTTGGGTATAAGGTTAGGTAAATGAAAAGAATTAAACCATATTTGAAGGGTCAAATCAGTTGTTGCATAATAAAATGAAAAAGAAACGAATAGTCAATGTTGAGAATGAAATTTGGAATTGGTGCTTTTCCATAACAACACCTACACCTCTTAATCAAACACTATTTCAAGAACTACAAATTATTGTTATTATTATAAAAGAAGATGTCAACCGAAACTAAAAAGGAAATCATTCAATATATCAAAATCCATCCTTCACACTTTCATTACCAATATAATTTACAAAAATTGATAAACTCGTAAAATTGAGTTTAAATTTATCTATATCTAACAAAAAAAAGTATACACTATAAAGTTGATTAGTAATTTTGATATGATTGTTGTATTTCACATTAAAAATAATAACGAGGAGGTTAATTACACAAATTTACATATTCCTAAATATTTATGGTCTGTATAACAAAATAAGATAAGTCTATTAAACTCTATTATTCTTTTATAAATTTCATATATGCCTTCGTTGGTTTTTAACATTGCAAAAGGAGGTGTGTACTTCTTCAATTCTTTTTCTTTGTGATCGTTTATGTTTGAAGCTTTATCGTCATCATTTAAAATTTATTATTCGATCAAGCTTTTAATTTCTGCATATCGTTTGAAATTAAATCATCGCTTAGATGGTAATATAATCTATTGTATTGATAGAGATATTTTTTATATTTGAAGTGTAAGTATGTGAATTTTTTATCTTTTATTTTACTAGTTTATTATATTTTTATTTGTAATTTTTTTTCAATATTGTTAAATATGTTGGTACTTTAAATGAGTATTTGCAATTCAACTATTTAAGACTAAATTATAGAAATTCAAACTCAATTGTAAAAATATCTCATCTTAGCCACAATGAAACCATAATAAATAGTGACTGACAAACCAATCTCAGAGACAACTACCCCACAAATCATAAAAGTAAAAATTAAAAATTAAAAATTAAAAACAAAAAGCAAACAAATAAATAAATAAAATTGATGGACGTATTTATTTTGTTATTTATTTGTCATGAAGTGGATATGATGATTGGAAATTTATAATACCTAAAATTGATTATAGCTATTTCCAATCATAAAATGAAATGGCCTTATTTGAGTTCCATTCCTTAATTTTAGGGCTTGTTTGCAATTTTATTTTGGTTAGATTATATAACATATTATCAAAAGTAATTTTTTTTTTATACCAAAAGTAAAATGAGCAAAATCTATCCCAAGAATTCAAGGTTAAATAAGACTGACCTTCTATTTTAAAGAAAATAAGAAACGAAAAACGAATAGACACGATTTTCATGTATGCACGGAAAATATCAATCAACTATCTCATGGGTTGCTCCAAAAAAGCCAGCAGTTGCACCCTTAGTAGTTAGTACATGTCAACATTGAAGGGAAGACATTGGAGGGGGCCATGGCATTAAATTCTTGATTCAAGATTGCTGGTGAATTGCCTTCTAAAATTAAAAAAAAAAAAAAAAAAAATTATAACACAGAGGAGAGGATGATTGATTTCAGACCCTTCATTTTGGACCCATTCTTTTTTTCTTTTTTTCTTTTTGAAAAAATACAATAATAGCCTTACATAAGAGGAAGTGCAAAGGTATAGGGATGATGATGTTAAAATGAAAATTAAAAATAGAATGAGTAGTTATGATTGAGTAATATGGAGTTAGTGGCATCCCACTCAACCATATTTAATAAAATAATATGATTCCATACCTACAGACATGGCCTTCCCAACATGATGGCCTTTCACTTAAATGCACAAAATCAAATTCATAAATCAGTTTAAGGACCACTATCTCAATTCACCATTTTCATACCTCTTTTTTCTCATTTTCCTCGCCACCTTCTTTATTTTTATCATTACCCTTCTTTTTTAAATAATATATAATAATAAATCAGTAAAATATTAATTGGGATTAGATCCAACTAATATGCAGTTTCAATTAATTGTATTCCACCTTCAAATTTTTGAAGTTAGAAAAATGTATCTAAATAGTCAATAAACTGTTAGTTTGACTTGGCATGTCCCAGTTAACAAATTTAATATGAGCTGTCATTCTTCATTATTTTCTTTTTAATTAAGCGGTCATTTTTTCTTTTTCTTTTTTTTCTTTTTTACTTCTCTTTCCTTCTCCTTTCTCACTCCCCTCCCTCTATCTACAAACCAAGCTCTTTGCAAGGAGAGCTCATTTTCTATTTGTAAAATGTTATTTTTTAGTAACACAATTGTGTTGATCTAACTCAAATCTCTTACTGCTCACACTTCTTACTAAGCTCAATTTGGTTGGCTCAAAAAAGTGTTTACTTCATGGACAACTTAATCTCAAAGTTCAATCAATTCTTTGAAGCATGAAGAATCAAATACTCCTTTTACAGTAATTTTAAAGAATAGAAGAATAAACCTCTAATTTTGAGAGATGATGCATGTCAATTATCGCTAAGCTAAACTTTGCTTTGAGTTGAAGAACTAAATAGATAGATAGGAGATTATTATGTAAATAAAACTTGAAAATAAGATGAAACACCTAACCTACGTTCTCAAATTGCAAGCAAAGTGGAAGCCACATCTTGCAATAACTTCCAAGCAGAATTAATATGCTTTTCCTCTGTCAACGGCGCCCCTACTGCAAATCGAAGAATGTATTTTCCTGATAAAACCTGCAATTTTGATTAATTTAAAACACACCTTAATTCTCATTCCACTTCTATTTACAGTGCCAAAAGAAAATTAATTATATCATCTATCCAAAGTTCGATGACCAAAATAGATCAAAGACCAAAATAAATTGTATTTAAGCATAAATTTAATTGTATCAATACTTCAACATCATACAAAATACACATACATAGTTACTAAAACACAATTACCCGCTGGGAATTTCTATGATTCTACAAATTGAAAGAACTTACCGTGTGAGAAATGAAAATATTTCCGCTAGCATTTACAGCATCTAATAGGCTTTGATTTAGTCTGTTGCCACCATCTTCATTTTTGCGAGATGGCAGAAGGCGAAAACATACTAGAGAGAAAATCCTTGGTGTAACAATCTGCACAAATGAACTTTTAAGAATGACGATTTGACCGTACCATACACGGCCATTTTGATCTTATTATTCCCAATTTTCTTATCCTTTTTTCCCTAGAATTCCATTAGAGTATGTCGTGACTATTCTTTGATGCTAAGGGTATAAAGGAAGCAATACTACAGAACAAAAGGGTAAGATAAGAATTTACAACCTCAAACCTTGGATCTTCACGTACAAGTGCTTCAAAACGTTCAGCCAAACTGATATGATTTCTAATGTATTTTTGAAGGTTTTCTGTACCATACAGTCGTAACACCATCCAGACTTTCAATGATCTAAGACAAGAAAAGCAAAGGATTACTTGGACTATATAACATTCCTCAGAAACAAGTGTTAAAATAGAAAATGTCCATACAAAAAAAAATCCATGTAGGTTCCTAGTATAATCACGGCGTATAGTGGTGTATTTTTCTAATTTAGAACGCGAGAAAACAACTATACGACCAATAGAACAGAGATCCTGTTCAAGTAAAGATCATGCAGTCCATTTTTCTTCTCCATCACAAAGGTTTTACTTGATATAATGAATTTTT
This sequence comes from Cucumis sativus, assembly GCF_000004075.3. Classification (NCBI taxonomy): domain Eukaryota; kingdom Viridiplantae; phylum Streptophyta; class Magnoliopsida; order Cucurbitales; family Cucurbitaceae; genus Cucumis; species Cucumis sativus. The sequence goes on from NC_026657.2 coordinate 24,866,027, forward strand.
AGGGATAGATAATACCTGTTCACAGTCGCAGTTCGTCGTTTAGACAGGGTATCAAGTGTCTGGTCACATTATATATATTAATATCCCCTAGATTGAAAATGTAAAAACCTTTATAGACACATGTCATTTCAACTTTGGAGGCACACCTAAAACGGCGCCCAAGTGGAATTTGCCAATCTTTGTAATCCACAACCAGTTCTGCTTCAGAGGCCTGCAATGTCAATAGCATTTAAAGATCCAGCACGCAAAATAGTTATAAAAATCAATAATTGCAAGGGTTCTCAACAAATTAGACTGATTGTTGGTCACACTTACTTTGTTCTTCAAGAACTCAGGATTCGTAGAAAGAGACCGGATCAAGGCATGTCGGTCCTGTGGCCATAACACATGTGAATTAACATTGTCGACCGAAAAAATATGCAAAAGAACAGAAATATAGTGTAAGGAACCTAGATAAAAATGTATTAGTACGATATTAATAAGGGGTATAAGGGTAATTGGCTAAGTTAGTTACTGAATTCTATTATAAATAAGGGGAGCGTGAACTAGTCAGGGTAGGCATTAGTTGAGTGGTTTAAGGCTTGAGTTAGTATGCTCAAGATGGACGTTCCCAAGTACCTTGAACTCGATTTATCTTGTATTTCTTCATCTTTACATTTCAATATATTTAGATCTTATACTAGTTAGGAAGTACCCCAACAGATAGCCGATCCACCAAATGATTTTCTAATGTGCCCCAAAATAGTGTGGATAAAGGAATGGAAGTGAACTCAAACTCAACTACGTTTGGTTTCTACCTTTTTGCTCTTTGGGGAGGGAGTGAGTGTTAGGAATCTATCAGACTCAGAGAATTTATATACCATGAACATACATAACTACTAAAAATGATAAAATACAAGAACACCAAGTTTCCTAGTTTACAGTTGAATTCAATAGGAGTGTCAGCAATACGATATCTCAGCATACTTGTCTCAGTCAGCAAATCAACGGTGTATTTTCTCTGAGATGCAAACATACATTTTTTAGATCTGACAAAATATTTCAGATTTCCTAAATCCTTGATTTCAAATTCATCACCCATTCTCTACTTTAGTTGACTAATTTCTGCCTAATCATCTCTAGATAAAATGATATCACCAACATATGCTATCAGAACTGGAGTCTTTCCAGTCTTGGAAACCTTTGTCAATAAAGTATGATTAGGATGCCTCTGACTGTACCCTTAGGACTTGACAAAGGTAGTGAACCTGTCAAACCATGCTCTGGGTGACTGTTTTAGACCACATAAGGATTTTTGAAGTTTACATACCTGCAGACCAAACTGGACTTCAAATCCAAGTATCGACTCATCATGTAGACTTCCTCCACTAGGTCTTCATTTAGAAAAGCATTCTTAACATCCAGCTGGTATAGTGGTCAATGTTTGTTCACAACAACAAATAACAGGACTCCAACAATATTCAACTTAGCAACCGGAGAAAATTTTCTAAATAATCAATACCATAGGTTTGAGTAAACCCCTTTGCAACTAACCTTGCCTTGTGTTTGTCAAGTGTTCCATCTGCTTTGTACTTGAGAGTGAACACCCATTTGCATCCCACAGTTTTATGTCCCTTGGGAAGATCGCATATCTCCCAAGTTTTATTCTTTTCAAGAGCTTTCATCTCTTCCATAACAGCATTCTTCCATTCAAGACACTCTAAAACAATGTGGATATTTTTCGGTATTATGGTAGAATCAAGGCTTGCTGTGAAAGCTTTGAATTGTGAAGAGAGATTATGATAGGAAACATAGTTACAAATGGGATATTTAGTACAAGATCTGGTACTTTTCCTCGGTGCAATGGGAATTTCCACAGAGGCATCATACTCATCAAGTTTTCCTGAATGACCCTGTTCAACTTCATTACTACCGGTTTATGCTCTGACCTTAGTCTTATCACTACTGTCATTTTCTTTCACATTTTCAAGAAGCCATTCTCACTCATCCTATTATCAACACAAGGTTCAATAGAATTTTCCATACCTTGATCTTAAGAAGGTTCAAAGTCTTGGACCGAAGCCAACTAACTACTAGGGGTCTCAATTGCCTTTCTGAGATTCCTCATGTAATACATTTTCCAGGAAACTTAGTTTGTGGGTAGGACTATGGTATGAGGATGAGACACAGTACTAAGAGTAGGTTTGATAAACTTAAAAGGAAAAGTAGGGTCGGTCCTCACAGAAAGTGACATCCATAGTAATAAAGTATTTCCTGGAAGGTGGATGAAAACATTTATAACCACGCTGATGAAGAGGATACCCAACAAACACACATGCATGAGCCCGGTACTTAAATTTAGTCTGATTAGGGTCGAAATTATAGACATATGCGATACACCCAAACACATGGAAAGGAACCACAAAATTTAGACAAGTAGAAAGGTTCGACTCCTTAAAACAATCTAAGAAAGTCTGAAGCTGGAGGACACGAGAAGACATTCTATTCATTAAATAAGTTGTTGTAAGAATAGCATATCCCCATAGGTATGAAAAAAGGGAAATAGATAGCATAAGAAAACAGACTACTTCCAGGAAACTTGTCGAGGAGTGTAGGTGCACAAGCTTTAGCGAACAATCCCCTTGGAGGGTAAGAACTCACTAAGGTTATGGTTTTGGAATTCCCAACCATTATCACTCTGAAGAATTTCAATTTTTGTATGGAATTATGTTTCAATGGTGTGATAGAAGTTTTGGAAAATAGAGAAAACCTCAGATTTATCTATGATAAGGAAGACCCAGGTAAAATGAGTACAATCATCGATGAAAGTTACAAACCACCATTTCTCAAATGAGGTGGTGATCCTAAGGACCCCAAATGTCACTAGGGATCAGGGTAAATGGTTGTGTGGGTTTGTATGCTTGTGAGGGAAATGAAACCCAATGATGTTTTGTCTGAATATACACATCATAAGATAGGGAGGAGACATCAATTTTTGAAACAAGATGGGAAAACAAATATTTCATATAATTAAAGTTTGGGTGGTCCAACCGAAAATGACACAACATAAAATCATGTTCAAATGTGCTGAAATATGAAGACAATAAACTAGCCCTAGAGGTACTACTACTGGAGGTATCATCATCAAGGATGTAAAATCCCCTACTATGCCAGGCAATGGTAATCGTCCTCCCTAAGATCAAGTCCTGAAAACAAACAGGTTCAATTAAGAAAGTAGCTCTACAATGCAACTCACGAGTGATCTTGCTGATAGAATACAAATTGTAAGAAAGCTTAGGCACATGCAAAACATTATGGAGAGGAAGTCCGTCAAAGGGAACTATGTGTCCTTTGCCAGCAATGGGGGCTAAAGAGCCATCAAGTATCTGAATTTCTCATTATCAGCACAGCGAGTGTAAGAGACAAAGTGCTCTGAGGATCTTGTTAAGTGATCTATAACCCCCAAGTCTAAAATCCAGGAATTCTTCCCATCAACACTAATAAAACCAAGGGACTGAGACATACCTAACTGAGCAATGGCGCCCACATACCTAACTGAGGATCGTTTCTTACCTCCTAGGGGACGACTGTAGAGTTTCCAACACTGATCCTTAGTTTGCCACTATTTCTTGCAATGCTCACATACAAGGATTGGTTTCCCACAATTCTTCACATTATCATGGGTTAAGGATCGAGCACTAAAGGCAGTGGAGTTAGTGGCAGGAGTAGTTAGTATGCTCATGGCATTTGTACAGTCTTTTTCCAGACAAACTTCATAGCACACTTCCATTAGAGAGGAAAGAGGTCTTTGGCCAAGAATACGACCACAAACAATGTCAAACTTTGGATTGAAGCTTGCAAGAAAGTCATAAACCCGATCAACTTCTTCAAGCCTAGCATACTGTAAGCCATCATTCGAGGTATCCCATACTGTCTTTCTGCACAAATTCATCTCTTACCACAGTGGAGAAAGTGTAAGACCCCCAATTATCCATACCTATAGGAGGAAGGGTAGAAAGGTAACTGCATAGGACAATATTATGGAGGAATGATTGGAAGGAAGATCCTGCTTGGTAGGGCCCACTGGGCTGAGAAATAGGTGAGCCTATAAATAGGATTATTAGGTATGGAGTAGCTAGGTATATTTTATCTTTTAAAAGGTAGGGTTGCAGCAGCCGCAAGGGTCTCTTAAATCAAGGAGGCTGGTATGTTCTTTTCTTGATTTTCCTTGTTGTTTCTTTTCATCTTGTGGCGCTGTAAGCATTTGGCTATATATAAATAAAGTAAACCAGGATACCGCCTCTGTTTAAGCCATTTTTACAGTATTTTCGATCTAAATTAGTGTTAGTATCCTAACAATTGGTATCAGAGCCCGAAAAAACTGGGGGTGGTTACTAGACTAATGGCGCAGAGACAAATAGAAGACAGAGTGGATAGAACTGAAAAGGAAATAATGGGTATGAAAGAGATGCTGTTAGAAATGAAAAAAGCGATGGAAAGAATGGCTGAGGATTTGAGAGAGAGCCATAGCTAGAAAAGAAGGGAGAAATCTGGGACCTCCGACGGATCAGTAATGAAACTGAAGGGAAAAGCTGAGGAAACCGATATTCATAACGAAGGAAACTTGACCATGGTTGACCGTAGTAAATATAAGAAATTAGAGATGCCAATGTTCTTGGGAGAAAACCCAGAATCTTGGGTTTACAGGGCAGAGCATTTTTTTGAGATCAATAATCTACCCGAGACCGAAAAAGTCAAGGTAGCAGTAGTCAGCTTTGGACAAGATGAGGTAGACTGGTACAGATGGTCACACAATCGGAAGAAGGTGGAGTCGTGGGAGGATCTAAAAGAAAGGATGTTTGATTTTTTTAAAGACACAGGTCAGAAGAGTTTAGTGGCGAGGCTGATCAGGATTCAACAAGATGGTTCCTACAACGATTATGTAAAGAAATTTGTTAATTATTCAGCACCTCTTCCCCACATGACAGAGAGTGTGTTAAGGGATGCATTCCTGACTGGGTTAGAGCCGAACGTGTAAGCTGAAGTCGTGAGCCGCAATCCACTAACCTTGGAGGAGTGTATGGAGAGGCACAGCTAGTCAACGACAGAAATTTAGCCCTGCAATGGTCCAAGGCAGAAGGGGGAGGACTGAATCACAAAAAAGGAGAGGGAAGCACGAACAAGGGTCCAGAAAATGGGGAAAAAATAATCACCAGGAAAACAGAGTTTCCTTTGAAACAGGTGACAATTCCCATTAAAGGCAACTACCAGAAGAGTGAACCACCAGTGAAACGTTTATCGGATGCGGAATTCAGAGCACAGCTCGACAAGGGTCTGTGTTTTAAATGCAATGAAAGGTACTCCCCTGGGCATCGATGCAAAATGAAGGACAAACGAGAGTTGATGCTGTTTATCATGAATGAAGAAGAAAGTCTGGAAGAGGAAGACAGAACAGAGGAAACTAATGAAGAGGTGTTAGAGTTGAATCAGCTTACACTGGAGGAGGGAACCGAAATTGAGTTAAAAGCAATACATGGTCTAACAAGTAAAGGAACGATGAAGATCAAAGGCGAAATCAAAGGGAAAGAAGTATTGATACTGATTGATAGTGGGGCCACCCACAATTTCATACACAACAAAATTGTGGAGGAAATGGGACTGGAGTTAGAGAATCATACTCCTTTTGGAGTCACTATCGGAGATGGTACAAGATGCCAAGGAAGAGGCGTGTGTAAGAGGTTAGAACTAAAACTTAAAGAGATCACGATCGTGGCTGATATTTTAGCAATTGAACTTGGGAGTGTAGATATTATTCTAGGGATACAATGGCTGGACACAACGGGAACCATGAAGATACACTGGCCATCCCTGACCATGACATTTCGGATGGGAAAGAAATAGATTATCCTAAAGGGAGATCCTTCACTTATTAGGGCTGAGTGTTCTCTGAAAACCATTGAAAAAACATGGGAAGAGAGGAAGATGGGAATCGGATGAAGTACAGAGAGTGAAGGGGGATGAGGAAGAATCTCCAATGATTCAATTCTTACTCCAGCAGTACACAGATTTATTTGAAGAACCTAAGGGATTACCACCAAAAAGGGAGTTTGACCATCGTATTTTGCTGTTACCCGGCCAGAAACCTATCAATGTGAGACCTTACAAATACGGCCACACACAAAAAGAGGAAATTGAGAAGTTGGTATCCGAAATGCTCCAAGTTGGGATAATACGACCCAGTCACAGCCCGTACTCTAGTCCTGTTTTGCTGGTAAGAAAGAAAGATGGAGGGTGGAGGTTCTGCGTTGATTACAGAAAATTAAATCAAGTAACCATATCGGATAAATTTCCAATACCCGTGATAGAGGAATTGCTAGACGAATTGCATGGGGCCACAGTCTTTTCAAAACTGGATCTCAAATCTGGATATCATCAGATACGGATGAAGGAGGATGATGTGGAAAAGACAGCGTTCAGAACCCATGAAGGACACTACGAGTTTCTGGTCATGCCGTTCGGCCTCACTAACGCACCAGCTACTTTCCAATCATTAATGAATCAGGTTTTTAAACCCTTCCTCAGGAGATGTGTACTGGTATTTTTTGATGATATATTGGAGTATAGCACGAATCTCACAGAACACGAAAAGCATTTGGCCATGGTTTTTGCAGTAATGCGGGATAACCAATTAGTTGCTAACAAAAAAAATGCGTAATAGCCCATTCACAGATTCAGTATTTGGGGCATTTAATATCCAGTAGAGGGGTTGAAGCTGATGGAGACAAGATCAAGGACATGGTAAATTGGCCCCAACCCAAAGATGTAACCGGATTGAGGGGGTTCTTAGGGTTGACAGGTTACTACAGAAGATTCGTCAAAGGGTATGGAGAGATGGCAGAACCGCTGACCAAATTATTGCAAAAGAACTCATTCCTATGGGGGGAAGAAGCAACAGAGGCGTTTGATAAGCTGAAATTAGCCATGACAACCCTACCCGTACTAGCTCTACCGGATTGGAACCTGCCTTTCATCATTGAAACAGATGCGTCGGGGATTGCTTTAGGGGCAGTTCTATCTCAAAATGGCCATCCCATAGCTTTTTTCAGTCAAAAACTATCAAACCGAGCAAAAACCAAGTCCATATATGAGAGGGAATTGATGGCTGTGGTTCTGTCAGTACAGAAGTGGAGACATTACCTCTTGGGAAGGAAGTTTACAATCATCTCAGATCAGAGGGCCCTCAAGTTCCTTTTAGAGCAAAGGGAAGTGCAACCCCAATTCCAGAAGTGGCTGACTAAACTCCTCGGGTATGACTTCGAAATACTTTACCAACCCGGACTACAAAACAAAGCAGCCGATGCCCTCTCCCGAATAGAACAACCAGTGGAAATGAAGAATATGTCCACCACGGGTATTGTCAACATGGAGGTGGTAGAGAAAGAGGTTGAGTTAGATGAAGAGCTTAAGGCAATCATTGAAGAATTAAAACAGAATCCTGATGAGCCTAGTAAATTCCAATGGGTGAATGGAAACCTATGGTATAAGAAGCGGATTGTGTTGTCAAAAGAATCCACTCTGATCCCCACCTTACTACATACATTTCATGACTCCATTTTGGGAGGCCATTCCGGGTTCTTAAGGACGTATAAAAGGATGTGTGGGGAATTGTATTGGAAGGGTATGAAGGCGGATGTAAAAAAATATGTGCAAGAATGCGAGGTTTGCCAGAGAAATAAGTTGGAAGCAACTAAACCAGCTGGAGTTCTGCAGCCAATTCCAATTCCAGAAAGAATCTTGGAAGACTGGTCCATGGACTTCATTGAAGGGCTACCTAAAGCAGGAGGTATGAATGTAATAATGGTAATTGTGGACAGGCTGAGCAAATACTCCTATTTTATCACCATGAGGCATCCTTTCAATGCAAGGCAAGTGGCTGAAGTGTTTATTGACCGGGTAGTGAGTAGACATGGAATACCTAAGTCAATCATTTCCGATAGGGATAAAATTTTCATAAGCAACTTTTGGAAAGAAATATTTGCTAGCATGGGAACCCTTCTAAAAAGAAGTACGGCATTCCACCCACAAACGGACGGACAAACTGAAAGAGTAAACCGTTGTGTAGAAACTTATCTGAGGTGTTTTTGTAATGAGCAGCCGACAAAGTGGAATAAGTTCATTCCCTGGGCAGAACTATGGTATAATACAACTTTCCATGCCTCCTCAAGATCAAATCCCTTCCAGATTGTATATGGACGATCACCTCCTCCGCTGCTATCATACGGCAATCACAAGACTCCTCACAATGAGGTGGAACTAATGCTGAAAGAGAGGGATTTAGCACTGATTGCTCTAAAGGAGAACCTGAACGTGGCGCAGAACCGAATGAAGAAAATGGCAGACTCTAAGAGGAGGGAACTTAAGTTCAAGGTGGGAGATGAGGTATATCTCAAGCTTCGACCCTATAGGCAACATTCACTAGCACGAAAGAGATCGGAGAAGTTAGCCCCTAAATTCTATGGACCTTACCGCATAATTGAAAAAATTGGGGAAGTGGCGTATAGGCTACAGTTACCACCTGAAGCTTCTATTCATGACGTCTTCCATATTTCCCAACTGAAACTGAAACTGAAATAGGGAAAAACACATGTAATGCAAATCCAACAACCAGTACTAACGGAAGAGTTTGAACTACAGTTACAACCAGAAACCGTGCTGGGCATTCGATGGAATAAGGACTTAGGGGCCAATGAGTGGTTGGTGAAATGGAAAGAACTACCGGAGAATGAGGCTACCTGGGAAGCAGTGTACCAAATGAATCAACAATTTCCCTCATTCCACCTTGAGGACAAGGTGAACTTGGAACCGAGGGGTATTGTAAGACCCCCAATTATCCATACCTATAGGAGGAAGGGTAGAAAGGTAATTGCACAGGACAATATTATGGAGGAATGATTGGAAGGAAGATCCTGCTTGGTAGGGCCCACTGGGCTGACAAAAAGGTGAGCCTATAAATAGGATTATTAGGTATGGAGTAGCTAGGTATATTTTATCTTTTAAAAGGTAGGGCTGCAGCAGTCGCAAGGTTATCTTAAATCAAGGAGGCCGGTATGTTCTTTTCTTGATTTTCCTTGTTGTTCTTTGTTGTTTCTTTTCATCTTGTGACGCTGTAAGCATTTGGCTATATATAAATAAAGTAAACAGGGTACCGCCTTTGTTTAAGCCATTTTTACAGTATTTTCGGTCTAAATCAGTGTTAGTATCCTAACATAAAGTTTGTTGAAATAGGAGGTTACGTTCATTGTTCCTTGCTTGCACTCATGGATTTGTTTCCTTAAAGTATACGAACGAGAAGCATTTTGACGCTTGGAATAGAGTTTTTGAGTAGTGTCTCATAGATCCTACGCAGTTGCTGCATAAAGTAGGGGTTTGCTTATCTGTGGCTCCATACTGTTAATCAACATGGATCGAACAAATGAGTCCTCTGCTCTCCAGAAGTGTTCCTGAACATCACCAAGTGAAGAACAGAGGGTCTCCCCTGTTAGAAACTTGAATTGTTGACGTCCCTCAAGGAACATTTTGATTAAACGAGACCAGGAGAAATATTTTTGGTCATTCAGCTTCTCCTATAAAGACACTTGTAGATGGTGCTATAGAACTTGTTATACAATTAGAGGACAAGTTAGGGAGCGAAGTTACTGGGTTCTTGGAATACATCAGCAAGTCGGTTGGTTTGGAATGCGCCAAAGACTCATTAACTTCAACCCCTGATTTGTTATGGATTTGGTCAATCCTGGTACCACGGAAGTATGGTTGTTGTAAAGGATCAAAGGACAGTGGTGCGTGGATTGACAGAATTTATGGTTGTCCATAATGGGAGGGTAGCAGCAGCGTGGGGAGGTGCGGCTAACAAGGAGGGTTCTGCAACTGGACATTGGGTGACACATGAGAGAAGATAGGCTGGGCGATGAGATGATTGGATGGTGGCGGGTGGGCCACGCACCTGACAGTGACGGTGTGCAGGGAGATTTTGACCACTGGGCTGCATGGATGACTCCGAGGATAGGTCCATTGTGACCACCAGCATCTTCTAAAGCTGGTGGAACAACTTTTCCATGGCAGCGTCCACAGCGACGTCGATCCCAGCGGCGGCGACGGTGGCTATCTCTTCTATCTCTTTTTGATCTAGGGTATCGTCTTTACCTCACTCTAATATCATATTAAAAGTGATAAAGACAAAAATATCGAGTAACGTGGAAACTCGAGTACCAGGAGAAAAACCACGATAAGTTCTTATTATTTTATGATAAATACAATAGGTACAAGAAGAGGAATAAAAAGAATAATACAATGAGATAAAGGCATATCTCCCATAATTTCCCTATGGGCCAAGCCCACTAACTCTAACAATAACCATGCTAACACATATTCTACCAAAGAAAGAAGACATTTCATTTTGAACTCCTATTAACGGACATCAGATATTGTTTCGCATATACCTTGATCCACAGTGCTGAACAATCGAAGTTTGTCAAGAACCACTTGTGAAGATTCATATTGAATGAGTCAGCTTCTTCAACACCGTCAATGTACTGTCGATATTCAGGACATACACATGCACTTCCAGCATAAGCAGCATCAACGTGAAACCACATTTCGTGCCTCTGTCAACAGCAAGAGTTCTGCTCATGATAAATTTTTTTGGCTAAAATTCAATCAGAGAAAATCTATGAATCATAAATACAAAACGAATATTTTTTTTGTTCTTTTACAAATGTGTACATTGCATGTGAATGAAGACTACATGCAACCATTTAGCACGTGCTTTGTATATATCATGCTATTGCTAGCAGAGCAGATGGAAATTCAATTTCGCTCTATCCTTCCCAATTACACAATCCGCATGTTTCACTCATTACATCCAAGCCCAAAACATCGGTTAATATAGGGAGGCCTGTCAAAGTAATATTCCCTTTTGCTTTCACACAATACATTCTTAAACATGATTAGTAGGTTTATATGTCTATTTTACTTCCTCAACTTTAAAAATATAACCATTTTAGTTCTTGTCATTTTTTTTTAATAAATTAAGGACATAGCTTTGAATAAGTATTAATATGTTAAAAGTATGATTTCAAGCTATGGAAAGTAGTGACGTAGAATAAACACAAATTTACATGGAAATTCTAGTACAAGGAGAAAAACATACTAGTATTTCTTATTATTTTCTTATGATAATAAAGATACAAAGAGGGAATTATTAATAGGTAACACGGGCCTTATTAAAATAATAAAAAATGAGGCGAAGTAAATCTTAACTACCCTTGAACTTTCAACCGGACTAAGCCCACTATTTCTAACACAAGCATTGGGCATGTGGGCCAAAATAGTTATTTTGAAAGTTTAAGACCAAAATAAAGTAAACCTTGATGTCTGGGACCAAAACGTACATTTTGAAAGTTCAAACACCAAAGTCAAAAGTGGAACAAACTTAAAAATTCAGAAGCTATGCCATTTCAATTCAGAGGGAAAAAAAGTGCTAACCTTAGCAATAGTTCCTAGTTCAGGGAGAGGGTCTACAGCTGTTGATGATGTAGTTCCAACCTGCATGCAAAAGCACCAAATCTTACTGAAACACAGAACTAGGAGTAAGCGTAGATGGAAGGATGGGGCAATTGACTCTGTAAATGTCTTAGCCCTTAGGGAGAGGAAAAGCAGAAAAAACACACTTCCCATCCCAATTTTTAGAATTGAAAGCCCATAAAATATAAGTCGTTCAAATGTACATTTTTTCCTCTCTGTGAAAATTGCTAGTTCCACTCTTATGAAACACATTTCTTTAGTCAACACTATAATATTAATACATGAGTCTGTTATTGTCTGGTAAAAGACAATCAAAATCTTAGTTGAAAGACTAAACCTAGTGTTTCATAAAAAGAATCTGGTACATGGGTTCATCTTCAGTATTTATTTTCAATGTTTATTTGCTTTGTTACTTTCTTCCTCAAGAAAAATAAGACTGAAGTTGGAAAATCAGATTGGCCAGCATAAACCAACAAAGTCGAGCAGTTCAAGAAACAGACTTAATTCACTGATAAACTTCTAAAGGCCATTGTTAATTTATACTAGGTCAAATAGTAGACTGAAAGAGTCTCTATGAAAACTCGATAAAGAGGGAGATGGTGGGTGGAACCATAAATACTGCAGCAACAACTTTTATTCAATGAAATTATAGATCTTAAGTAAACATATTCTTCGTACTTACTGTAGCACATAAGAAAAATGGAATTAATCCTCTGGCTGTATCACGTGAAAGTTCTTCGGAAAGAACATCGGGAGAAAGGGCATAATTGGTAGAAATATCTGCTTTCAACCATCTGCAATTCTCAGGATGAATCCCTCCAATCTACCAAAAAAATGCAGAACAAAAATATACATTTAAATAGGCCAGGAGCTTATTCTTTGGAGTCCATACTTATTTAAGCAACTGACAATCAAAATAATACAGGCAACCTTAAGGCATTTGGTTCTTAAAAATATATATTTAGCCAACGTTCTTGCAAAATTATGTTTATTTCAGTTATTCCCATTTTGTAATCATGGCTTAAGGGAGTAATGATAGACGAGATTAGGACTCATGACAAAAGAAATCAATGGTGTTTGCCTGTTTGGTGAATTCACTGACGGCGAACAACTTTGAGGAATCCATCAAAGCAGAAAACTCAATCTTCACAGTGGAAGGAGAGAAGCAACAGTAAAAACTAAAACTATAGATATCTATTAGTAGAATTGTTCAAATTATTGTGTTTGGGATAGATTTTTGCATCATTCATAATATAAACGTGCTTAATGTTATGATAAATTATCTCATCGAGGGAAATTTTTTAAGAACAAAGTTAGAACCTTGATTCAAGCGTGAATATTAACCTTCAAATTACCTGGCATGCCTTTTGTAAAGCAGAGTGCGTTTGATCAGATGCATAAACAACTAGTTTCTTAAGGTAATCTTTTCCAAATCTTCTTAGAGCTCGATCACGAGCAGCCAGTAGCACAACTAAAACAGCTTCACTGGCAGTTCCCTGTATTACTCCCCCGCCGTTTCCTGCAGCAAGATTCCTGTTTTATTATATACATTTCACAAGTTCACAGAAATCCTTAAAGCAAACCAAAGCTTAAAACCAAACTCAAAATTAATAATTCCTCTACGTCCTCATCTTTCCACAAATTTCTCGAGCAACCTTGACTTCAAATTCCTTGAGCATGGAATTATGTCCAGTGATAGCAAATGTAATTACTTTATTTTATTTTCGATTCTATGAGGAACTCCAACCTACCGTAAAAGAAAGTAGACTTCCAGTTTAACTTGCTAGCATGGTATATTAATATAACAAGTACAAAGGAAGCCTTATTAGTGTAAGTTACACAAAATGAATTGATTCATTTAAAAGAAAAACATCAAATACATTGACGATATGTTTGGTAGTGGCTTTTGAAATGGTTTAAATCACTTTTCTTCAAGTTCAAAATCACTCCAAAAAATGTTTTTAATCATTCAAAAACAATTGGTGGTATGAAAATAGTGTTTAGTGTAAAATCAATTATCAATTTGATTTTTGAATGATTAAAGACATGTTGGAAGTGCATGACAAAAGTGATTTCAGTCGTTTAAAAAATCACTCTCAACCATGCCCAAAATATAAGTCAATAACACAATAATTAATTACTTTAAAATAGAAAAAAGGGTAAGTTCTCTCCTCCTCTCTCCTCCACCATTCTCCCAGGATTAGCTAGGCCTCTCGGATGAGTCCCTCAACATGGAAATTGCTAGCTGCAAAGTTAATCAATCTCACTATTGCATTTGGAAAGAGAAAGAAGACTTAATTATTGAAGATGTGGAAGCTAGCAAATCCATATCAATCTCTGAAGCTCAACTTCGATGGATTTTGCTTACTATTTCAGATCTCCTTAATAATCCAGTCGACCGCTTCTTCAAGAAAGATGGTGAAGTTGACATAGAGCGAATGAAGATCTTCAATTTCCAAGCCAACTCGGAGTGGCTCCTCAGCTGTGACATTTGACCTTGTTAAGGAGGTCACTCTACCCTTAGAATCTGCTAAGGAGTTAATGCAAGTTTGGTCCTCCTTTTGTAGAATGCTGAAAAAGTATGTAGACATAGTTGGTTACTCCTGTGGGTTCTCAGACATTTCTATTAAAGATCCCTTCCAGCCTTTGATGGAAAAACAAGGTTATGCTGCTACAGTCAAATCCAAAATCTCCAACCAATCAATACCTAGGTCTGGAAAAATGGTACCACGGCCAACTTTCAGCCATAAAGGTCCTACAACGGTCTCAGTTCGCCATCCCCCATCAATCCAAAAACAATGGTTAATTAAAAACCATGAGGTGGCCAAGCTTAACTTTGATAGCCTCTGGATTATCTCAAAACCTTTTGCTTCTGATGATTGAAGATTGATCCGCAAATTTCTGGAATCAAAATTCTAAACCAGCATCGTTATTAACCCCCTATAGGATGACAATGCCCTTATTAGTATTGATCAAGGCTCCCTTAGTGACCTCATTGGTGCAGTAGATAAATGGCCAGCATGGGGTAATTTTCACCTTAAATTTGAAAAACGGGACAGCTCGAAACATAGTATGCCATTAGTGTTGAAAGGCTATGGAGGTTGGCTTAAAGTTAAGAACCCTCCCCTTGATTTCTGGTGTAAAAGTATTTTCGAAGCAATTCGACCATTTTGGAGGTCTCATAGAAATAGCCACTAAAACCCTCAATTTTACCAATTTTAGTGAAGCTCATATTAAGGTCAAGAAGAACAAGTGTGGTTTTGTTCCCTCAACGATCAAAATTTCAGACCAAAAGAGGGGAAACATGTTTTTATATTTTGGAGACTTTGAGTTTCTAAGCCCTCATTTTTCCAAAAAAATCCCCCAGTGTGCAAGACGTTTACAGTAATTCCATAGACCAATGAGGGTAAGAGAAGCATTGCTTGATGAGGGGTGTAACATTCCCTCTTTCCTACCAGTACATAATGTGCCAAGATTGGTTTTTGCAACCTTACCAAGATGTAGAAACCGTTTCAATCTCTGCAACATTTTCCGGCTACCTCTCCAGCGTCGGAGAAGATGAAAGGTTCTGTTCCACAGGTAACAGCCAACTCCATTGGACAGGAACCTGAACCAGTCTCCACTTTTAATTAATGAAACTCCTATTGAACACAGCTGTATCAAAAAGAAACTGGCGCCCACGGAAATTAACCTACTTCCCTTTAATTCGATAGCTGTAAACATAAGTAGAGAGTGAAAAGAGGGTAAATCCCCTTTAATTACTATCATGAAAAATTATGAAATTTCCTCAAAAGTAATTGAAGATAACGGTTTTCCCTCCAACCAACGGCAATTTCCTAATCTGACCTCCACAGATCCTTCTCCTTCAGTTTATGGTTTCTGTAACGACTAAATCTTCAAAAGGTGACAAATCTCTACAAGTATAAGCTCCGAAAATTCTGAAGCACTATTCTTGGAAGCATACTTCTTTTAATAATTTATGGACTGCCTTATTGAAGTTTGAGTTGAATGGAGGATGTAACATCAAAATACCATTTTCAGCCCCCTCTCGGAAGTCGGAAGCACAGTTCACAGCCTTCTATTTCAGCAAACAATCCATACCTTTTGGAGGTTTGCAGCTCCAATATCCAGACTTCTAATTGTCTTTCCAGGTCCGTAAACTCAAGCTCGCCTACCATGCATTTCAAATACTCAAAACTCCCTAATTTTAACTCTAAAGTTAATTTGTTGCGAGGCTCCCCTTGTCGTGCTGCCATTGACAAAACTGACCCAAAAACCTTGGAGTCCCCATTTAGTGTCAGTAGTGAGGAATCCTTGGGGTTTCCAAATGGTTTTGATTTCAAGAGTAATGAGGAAATTGAAGGGACTGACCTTTCTTCCCTATTTGATGAAGCTAGTGTTGTTCCCATCAAATTTCCCTCATAATTGCCTAAGGATCTGCTGCCCTTAGTCAATGATTGTGGCATCATTTTAGTTTAATGAAACATTGATAAGCCTTACTCCCTCTCATCCAGCCTAATGAAGGTAATTTTTTCGAACACTAGGGGTTTAAATGACATCACAAAAAGAGCAGCCTTGAAGAAATTCATAAAAAATCATAATCCGGATATCGTTTTGATACAAGAATAAAGGATGGAAGTCATCAATTCAGTACTTATAAAATCAATATGGACTTAGAGACGTTGGCTGAGAATTTGTGGAATCAATAGGTGCCTCTAGAGGAATATTAACAATGTGGGACAGCAGTTTAATTTCAGTATTTGAGGTGATTAAAGGGAAATTTTTCCTTATCAATAAAATGTCTCTCCTTAAAAGTGTTTGATGCTGATGACTCTAAGGTTTGGTCAATTGGACAGCAAGGCACACTGTTAAATCTCTCTCAGCCTACTTGACCTCTGCCTCCCCAATGGATAAAAAAACTCTTTAAAGCTCTATGGAAATCATGCTGCCCTTGGAGAGTGAACATCCTGATGTGGATCATGCTTTACGGGTCCCTAAATCGTGCAGAAATTCCTCAAGCAGGTGCCTCCAGCCTTCGGTTTGCCCTCTCTGTATGAATGCTAATGAGTCTTTGCTTCATCTCTTCCTGCTTTGCCCCAATTCCTCCTATTGTTGGAGCAGTTTCTTCTCCATCTTTGATATTGCTTGGGTCTTTGATGCCTCCTTCAGCTCCTCAGTGCTTCAGCCATTGGAGGGTCCACCTCTACCTAAGAAACCACGGCTGATTTGGTTAAATCTACTAAAAGCTCTTTTAGCATAATTGTGGTTTGAACGTAATCAACGGATCTTTCATGACGAGGAAAGACCATGCTTAGAAATCTTCAATTCAGTGCAATGTAATGCAGCAGCTTGGTGCTCTCTCAGCAAGAATTTTCCAAATTACTCCACTCAAGACCTTTGTCTCAACTGCGCAGTTTTTTCTATCTTAGATAGTTTCCTAGGCCTGCTACTGATGTGGTGTTCCCTATCTGGACTTCCATGGAGCTTATTTTTATGCCTTCTTTTCATTCTCACATTAGTATCTTTGTTGTGTTAAGAAGGCTCAGCCATTGTACTGTCCAACATTGTGTTTTTGCCCTATTTTCTTTTCTTTTCTAGTTTTCGGTGGCCTTCTTGTTTTGCTGTAATAGGCTGGATGTCACTCTCATTGTATTAGCCTAGACTTCGTTCTCATTGCTGTAATAGGCTAGTCTTATTTGGGATATGATGTTTTGGTACTAAGGGGGTGTCAACCTAGTTGAGATGTCCGGGTGCACCTTTTTGATCCCCTATTTTTTTCTTTTGCTTGTTTAGACTTCTTTATTGCGCTCATTGTATATTTCTCTTGTACATTGAATTCTTATTATTAATAAAGAAGTTTGTCTCTGTTTAAAGAAAAAAACACAATATTTAATTAGCTGCTTGAGCTTCATAGTTTCCCTGTTTGAATGAACTAACATTAGCTGAGATCCTCACTTAATAAGATGTTACAAATATAAAACAAACACTTAAATTGAATGCGAGAGAAAGCTTCATTGTTTATCAAAAAGCAACATCAGAATTGACGAAACTACCTGACGAGAGAAAGTCATCGGGCAGCTTCAATAATTTGGCAAGCCAATCAAGAACTATCATCTCAAGTTCTGTAGCAGCTGGAGAAGTTACCCAACTAAAACCGATCACATTGAAAGCTGCACTGAGCATTTCCCCAAGAAATCCAGCAATGCTACTGTTAGAAGGATAATAAGCAAAGTAGTTGGGACTCTGCCAATGTGTTACACCCGGAAAAATCTTTTTCTGGACATCTGAATCACGAAAAAAATTCATTGACAATATGATTACAAGACCCATTGAACTATCTAAGACTCAAACATTAACCCAAAAAAAAAAATCTAGGGAGTTTCCTACTTGCATTTTACTGACTTTACATTCTTTTTACGAAAAAAATTCATGGTTAAATTACTAACCAATAATTCCAAATCATGTTACACTTAATACTGTTAAATGCCTTGAACTATATAAAATACTTTTGAGGTCCCACTAAAGAGTCCAAACGTTTTGGGTTATTACTTACTATTTCATCCTTCCACAACAAGATTAAGAAATTTTACCATCAAGAACACTTTGCAGAGATTCTGGATTAAGAGGTGCAGATTCTGGTAGAAGATTTTGAAGATAACCAGGCTGCATGGAAATACCAAAAGGCATATCAGAAGGAAAAAAACGAAAAAGTGCATAGGATAAGGAGATTTAAACCTTTAACTCAAAAGAAAGAAGTACATGTTAATTAATGAGTCTATTTTGTCATCAACTTTTAGTTTTTCCTTTTATGTTATTTAAAGGATAATTTAAATAAAGGGAAATTGGAATGGATAACCATTTCAGCAATAATAATTAAGGATATAGCAAAACTTAAAAAATTGCAAATATAGCAAAACTATCACTGATAGACTTGTATCGCTGATACACTTCGTATAGTCTATCATAGACTTGTATCGCTGATACACTTCGTATAGTCTATCATAGACTTGTATCGCTGATACACTTCGTATAGTCTATCAGTGATAGACCAATATTTGCAACATGGTCTATCGTTGATAGACTCATATCATTGATAGAATTTGACAAATTTTGCTATATTTGCAAATTTTTTAAAATGTTGCTATATACTTAATTATTTTGAATCTAATTGCTAAATTTACAACTACCCCTTAAATAAACGTATCAAAACTCAAAAATATTTAAGCGTGTAACAAAAAAATAAAAGCCCATGAAGCAACTATTGTACTTTCATAAATTCCAAATTTATCCTTGAATATTGCGGGATGATTCGTCACTTCTTTTTCTTCTTCTTTGCGATTATTAATCCTTTTTGCGATATATTCATCTCCTCTTCTAGATTTTTATTCATCTCCTCTTCTAGATTTTCTTTCTTCTATTTTTAAATGATTTATTTTTCTATTTAAATCTCTTATTTCATCTTCATCATTTTCGACAAGATGATTTGAAATTATTTCATGATTGTTTCAATATTCTTCTTCATCTCCCTCATATTCAAGAATATCAAGATCGTTTAAATTATCAACATGATCGATAGATTTGGTTTTTCACGTTCATTTACATTGAACTATACAATCGTTTAACATAGTCAACACGATCGTTAGATTTGAAGTTTTTAACGATCATTTACATCGTTTACCATGATCAACACGATCGTCTAAAGTAGATTATTTCACTGCAAATCATTTACTCTTGTAATATATCTTAAACGATCGTGTAGTTATGGTAAACAATCATCAGACAATCGTTTATATTATATTATATGATCGTTTATGTCTAAAGGTTTCTCGCCATCGTTTAGGTTATATTATCTAAACAATTGTAGATCATTCATTTAAACTGTAGTACACAATTATTTAGAGGAAAATTGCGCACGAGTTTGGCCGATTAAGTGGTATTTTTGTATTTTCCATTGTGAGTACGTGGGTTTTTTCTATTTTCAATATTGTTCTAGTAAATATTTTATATTTTTTTAAAATCCCTTATTTTAAAATGGAAATAAAATCTCCATTAATGGAAATTAAAAGTAAAATTATAAGAGCAGCTTTATTAACACTTAGTAAAACCAAAAATAACATCACTGAACTATCATCCATTTTAGTAACACTTTAACTTTCAATATACTTCATTACTTTTTTAAATCACTTTAGAAATATTAACCAAGTTTAATCATAAAACATACCTTTAAATTTTGTATTTTTAGAATACTTTCAAAATATAAATAAATAAATAAATGTTGGGCCGCATATTTTTCATTTTGTTCGCAATTGAGTAAAAAAGTTCAAAAAGTAAAGAGAAAAAAAAATGACGAACAGCTTTTCCAAAAAAGTCAGAAGCAAAAGACGATTAAGTGAAAAACAAAAATATTAATCAAATTTAACTTCAACTTCGAAATGTAAGAAATAAAGACCAGCGTTAAATTTAGATAGGTTGCATAATCACAATACAAAAGCCAAAAAAATAAAAAAATAAAAAGAAATTTTTGAATAACATTGAACAAGGTTGAAACTAGGTCAAAAAAAATTTGAACAATAATGGAAGTACGTAATAGATAAAATTGTGCTCTTCCACTTTGAGGAACGTCTAATTCACACTCACATACTAGAATGCGTCATACATAATTATCATTCAGAAATGACCAAGTAAAACTAAAAGCAATCGATACGTAGAACAGAAAAGAAAGAGGAAGGAAAAAGCAATGCAACCTCTACTTGGCTGAGCACGGGGAAATCCTCGATGTTTTTGTAATAATCAGCAATGAAATCCACCATTTTATGAGCATGTTCTCTGAGTTGCTCAGCATCCATCGGCTTCAATTCATTATCCCTGTGGATTCAAAAATCAATCATAGAAGAACAGAAACAACAATCAATCGCCGAAATCCATATACTGTCGTCAAATAGAACAAAAAACGAAGAATCGAAAAAAGAATATATTAGAGTCAATACACTACATTTCTCTGCTCGGACTTCTCGAAACTGAGTCCGGTGAGATGTTTGAATAATCCGACGAAGTAACCAACAATCAATGGTGAAGCGGATAGATAACGAAGACGACGATGGTATCGATTGGATATTATTATTCACGCCAATTATCAATTTCATTATCGAACTTTTAGCATCATTTTACACTTCCATTATAACTCTTTTTTAATATTGTTTTAGTGGCAATTAATATTGTGTTAGTGGCAATTTTGTCCTTCAATATAAAATGTGGAAGTTGATTAACTTTTTAACCTCATTTTCCCTAATCATTATAACTCCTTGTAAGTATTGTTTGAGTGGTAATTAATGTATGTTGAATTCTTAACTTTTCACCACCTTATTAAAAAAAATTAATTCTATAAACGTGTATTAGTTAATAATGTAATTCTTATGTAACCAATTCCATGAAACGACGGAAAAGACCAATAACAAAATACACTTTCTTAAAAATGAAAAACTCAAAATTTAATGAAATTTGTATTAAATAAATGTTCGAAAGACATAAAATTAACAAAACCAATAAAAAAAATTTTAAAATGTGACTCGTGGGTACTAACAATTTTCTTTTTGAAATAAAGATAAACATATGAGACAACTTTAAATAAAGTTTCTAAAACCATGGATCTTTCCTGTCACTCGTCAGATTCCTGAATCATCTACTTTTGCTTGAAAGATTAAACATAGAAAATAATGAATATATAAAAGATACCCAATAAGGGACTCACTACTAGTTACGCTAGGTGTATGTAACTTTTCAATAAGACTTCGTGAGGAGGTACCCGAAACTATCGTTTGTCCGATGGAACACACGCAATCTAGTGATCCTGAAGAAACACTCTCATTTATCGATGAACCCAAAGGAACACCTATGTATCGGGCTATAGTGATCTCGTCGAACCACTCATAAACATAACATGACAGTATTATGGTCGACACACACTGTCATAAATTTGTGAAAATGTGGTGATCCCGAGGGACTCCCATGTGGATATAACCTTAATAGACAAAGTTTACATAACATCTATCCATAGCATGTAGCATCATCATAAACATTGCATGAATATTAATCATAACATCCTTAATCATGTGATTAATATATCATGTATCATGAACATCATAAACATATTAGTCATCATCATCAACATAATATCATAATCATCATCAACGTCATATTATGCATTTTAGTTTTCATCAATGCATAACCTTAAATACATGCAAGCTCTTAAATTCATGTTCGAATGTCCAGTAGTATAATCTCTTATCTGAGAGATTTGCCAAACAAAATACTTTTTAGCTTACAATAAAAAATTTCAATTGATCTTAAAAATTTAGGTTGAAACCAATTCAACCTTGATGGAAAAAATTCATCATTTAAACCTTCAAGATTTGCTAAAGGGGCCTTCCAAAGGCAATCAACCAAAAACAATTCCAATAATAACTTAATTTAGAGTCTCAATTAATTAACCTTTAATGCGTATTAAAAATTTCACAATAAAGATCCAAAACACTCACCAATATGAAACACTGAGCATTGGATATAAAAACCATGTTATAAACAAGACTCAAAGAACACAACCTCAATAGCCCCAGAACCAATTTAATATCAACCCCTAAGGTAGGCTAGATTGAGTTACTTAGGTGAGCTAAGAAACCAAGGATCGAACAAAGTTAGCAACTCCCATCAACCCTCGATCTTCAAAGCACTCCACAAGTAAGGTATATAAATTTCACTTGCATGTTCCAAATATTCATCTATCTATCACAAGAACAAAATTCTACATTTTAAAATTTTCAGACTTCATTCCTCCAAAATCTTGTTTTTTTAAATATGAAAATTACAACCCTATTTATAGTAATTAAAATATGAAATAAAAGGTCACAACATTTTATTTTATGCCCTTTCAACTACCATAATTAATGAAAACACATAAGTACATAATTTCTTAGACATTTAATTTTATGACTTTTGAGTTGGTCAAATAACTTTTCAATTTTCAAGCATTACATCTTTTCAATTTCTTCATTTACTTCAATTATGATTTCTTGATTCATTCTTCAATTTGTATCACTCACCTAACTCACTAATCTTAACCAAAACTTGTGAGGCAGTAGCCGCATAGGGTTATCTTAGTGACTAAGATGAAAAACTTTTATTTTCAGTTAATTAAGCATTTCAATGTCATTTATAAACCCAAATGATGATGATAATAATAATAATAATACATAACATACACTTAAACTATTTAAAACACTTCAACAAGATGGACGACTAAGAGATGAAAGAAAGACAGTGGATTAAAACATGCATTGTACTGATGTGTGTAGGTCTCTCGGCCATAAAGATAAGAATATTCATACAAGACATTACAAAATACAAAAGTGGAAAGTAAAGAGATGTGTCGAGTTGTAGAATGTATTATCATACATTCCTTGACTCTTATACAAGTCAGGAGGAATGGATGGTGAACTTCTCTCTCTAAGCTCTCACTTAGACATTGATTGGAGAAGAGGTGGAGGAAAAACTACTACTACATATGGTGAAGGACTCCAAAACTCTTCTTTACCGGCAGACCTCCTTAGGGGAGGCCCCCCTTGATATCTTGTTCATGGTGGAGTTGGCTTCTTTCACAGACATACTTTAGGCATAAAATTAATTATGCTATGTTGTACGTCCGTCCTTGCCTATGCTACACAATATTGTTTGCTTACAAATGTCAGCTCAGAAAGTAGTTGTTTCTTGTCACATCAGCCCCAACTACCACTCTTGTCTTCTAGCGAATCATCTCGCATAATGATGTGTTGGCATCTTGCCTTACGACTCGACATGCAGCTCCTTATCGTTGAGTTAATGTATCTAATCCTCGCTTCATTTCTTCTTTTCTCCATCATGCATAGGAAACACTGGAAAGTATAGTTAGTCAGGCGTAATGACTTATATAAGGTGAATTTTCTTGATATTCTAATTTTGCACTAAAAGCTACACGTTTTAATCATTTATCGCGCATTTTGACTCCATTATTTTACCTAAAAGGCCACAATAACTTGTATTATTTATAAAAATTATTAGTATGTGAGTAAACCATTAGTTTTGTTCCTATCATTGAATAATAACTATTACGTACGTGTGCATATAATGAATAAAGTCGTTTAGTGAATGACTTAAGCAACGAGAAATGAACCAGAAAAATTCACAAGAGATTATGGTGAAAGGAATCCCAAGTCTAGAGTCAGATGTTGATGAAAGTGAATCTCAGGTCTATATGGCTTGATGTTGGTGAAATGAATCTCATGTCTTGGTGAAAATGAATAAATAGAGTTAATGTGTGATTTATATGTTTTCATGAAAAGAGGTGTTGTGAGCCTGTTTAGGGAAATGAAAATGAATTTGTTGATTGAATTGTATTTCCCCAAAAAGATTTCTAAAAGCATCATTCACTAAGTATTTGACTTATGATTTAAGTTTTTCTTTCTTAGGTATCAAGGCGTTGAGGCCAAGTAAATAAGGATAACATGAGTAAGCTAAGTGTTTAGAAGTTGTACTAGGCGTGGAAGTCCTAAAGTTTATGTTTTAAGTCTTGCTATAAAGAAAGCATGAGCCTTGTATTGTATTTGAATCACATGTTGTAAAGTTAGTAAGGGGAAGTTGTTTGTTATTATTTTGTGGTTTTGTGTTTGTGCTTATCGCTTAGTGGATAAAAGAGTTAAGTAAAACCTAACATTAAGAACTAGGCAGTGAGGCTAAGTTCAAATTGATTTGAGTTTGGTTGTTGAGGTATTTCCACTTACTAGGGATTTAGCATGTTATCTCACGGGGAGATACGTGTTGAGTGTTTAGGCGGTACGCCCCGCTTGGTCATGTAAAGTGACTTTTCGGACGAGGTGTGACACCTATGGATGGTATTCGAACCGTTGACATTGACCAACGCTTGATACCTTCTTCAGTAGGAGTTGGTTGTCCACAAAATTTAGTCGTGGTTTTCATTATTGTCTATGACCAACTAGGTAGATGGGTTCAACATAAGAAGTAATGATACACTTGACAGTGAACCATTTCTAGCATAAAGTTTGAATATTGATGTTTTGAAGGGTCGTCGTAGTTATTACATGGGAGCACGAGATCTCCATGCATGTGCATGTACGTGACCGAAGATCAACTATACCCCCAAGTATCTATTATTCACGTTAACCGTGTACATGTCCATGAGCGAAGCACTATATGTTCTAGATAACACCTGGGATTTTTTTATTAAGGACATTACAATATCGAAAACAATGGTTGTGTAAGACATAGATTAGGTCCGCCAAACGTAGAACAAACTTTGTAGCCACTCGTGGATGTGTTCTAAAAGCATGATTATTGGAATTTCACGTGCATCTTTTAAGACCCTATTTAGAAATTTGACTATATTAATAGTCATCTTATCATACCTGCAACGAACTTAATATACGTGTGCCCATCTATGGAGTCCAATGTCTGCTTAATATATTAGGGTATGTTGCACACGAGGATATTGATCAAGTTTAGCCCAACATTTTTGGAACTCAGACATCCTATGTGCCTTGACAACAAGATACAAATGTGGAATTATATTATTGTTCTTGAACCTGTCTATCATATTACTACATATATGGTTATATATAATGCATGAAATGTTTCATGAAAAGCAAGCCATATAAATTTTGGAATAGATAAATCATGACCAGACATAATAACCAAGTTAAAAAGGCTTCCTACTAATGCCCTTAAATTGGTCATGAATCACGACCAAGATGTACCATTCTCACCATCTATAGTGACAAACACAATTAAATATATGTTGTTGTTCTCATCAATACAAGTTGCTATCAACAACATACCTTTGCAATTTTTCATGTAGGTGGATACTGTTAACCACGGGCCCAATGCCATGAATACATATATGAAGTATTGATTATTGATTCAACCTCGAATACCGTACTCGGATTTGCAACCTTCAATGACTCTCTAAGGATTTAACAAGAGCACATGATCCTTTTGGTAAACCACGTGCAAACACCAACACATATTTTCCTGTGCGATAAGCTCTTCCATACATTATGTTCACACCCCAATCTCGTCAAATATCTTTAATTATATCTCGTGGGCGGTATGTACAATCCACTTGTTGATATTTAGACTTTATCAAGTGTCTGATAACTCAACTTTTGGCTTGACAATGATTTGGATATTTAGACTTTATCAAGTGTCTGATAATCCAACTTTTGGCTTGACAATGATTACCCAGTCTAATTTATAGGGAACGTGTATTTTCATTTAGATACTGCTTTATTATGAACAAATCACTTTCATCCATTCTAGTAGCAAGAAATCGACACTTGCATTCCTTCATCAAACATCTCACAGTTAATAGACTTTTTGTCAACTTTATTACACGATAGTCAAAATTATTTCTCATTGTTAGTATGGATAACTTAACTGATAAGTCATGCTTTGAAAAGAAAATCTGACCAACCCTTATATCGTCGTTGTAACTGCGAGGGATTTTGATGATGTTATCATATGGTGGTCTATTTGACCCTCCCAAAATTCATTCCTATCGTCATTCAAGTAACATGGTGCACTATTATCGTACAATGAAGACACGAAAGAAATATTGTTTGATGGAATAATTGGAATCGTGTGATCGCACTACTGATATGTATAATCTATGTCAACTTTAATGGTTTTTTTCAGGACCATTGATATGTACAATGGCATTCTGGATGCTTCACTACCATTTTAAAAAAATATGTGGTCTTTATCACCAATTATATGTGTTGGAGGAGTTGGCACATTTATATCGTAACAAAGCTTGATGTGTATATAAAAAATATTTGAATCAATGTTCAGTCTTTGATGTAAGGTGCTCACTAGTTCGAAATATGTAATATAATTCTTCACCTTCAATCCTTTAGTCTGACCCCCATATAGTTTTTTAAGGTCACCATGTCACACCAAATTGTGCAATAATGCAATGCATGACCATTGATTTTCAATGCTACATTGAGTGATCGCGAAGAGTTTTATTTTACTACACATGAAGTTTGTTCAATAAAGTCTTAAACGATCGGGCAACATTTACTAAACAATAGTGTATATGAATTAAACAATATCTTAATACTTATGCACGATCCTTTAGTACAAGTTCCACGGTCATTTTTTAATATCTATACAATCATGAAGACTTCATTAGACGAAGATTGATATTAAAAGAAAAAAAATCAAATTACTTATAATCTAATCGTTTGGTTTTGAAGATAGATCTGAGCAAATAGGAAGGACAAGAAGAAGTTTCGCCTCAAAGGCTGGTGGAGAAGAATGAGAATGAAATTCAATGTCTAGAGTGATTTTTTTTGTCCTATTGTTGATACAATTCAAGATCATCTAATGCAAAATGGTAAATGTTGGTTGAGAATAAATGTTTGGGTGTAACGATAGCAATGAATAGATTCAAAAGTTGCTTGAAGAGAGACTAAACATAAAGTTGAGTTATGGTTTTAATAGAGAAAGGTAAAAATGTCAATTGACCTTTTAGAAATAGGTCACTCACAACTTTTCTTTATTGGGTTAGTTTATGAAATTTTAGCGGAGGGCAGACTACTACCCAGCGGTGCAAATGTTTATAGCTTTCGTTAACGGCGGACGACGGTAAGTAGATACGCGGTTTCGCTTTCGAACTGATATCGTCTTTAGGTTGAACGAAAGAAAATTCCATCTGAAGAATATGGAGGACGAAGCGGAGATATACGATGGCATCAGAGCTCAATTCCCTCTTACATTCGGCAAGCAATCGAAAGCGCAAACCCCTCTCGAAGCCATCCATAACACTACTCGTCGTAACACTTCTGTGAGTATTCCAGAAAAATCTTCTTCCTCGCAGAATGACAATGCCCTTCCTTCTATCTCTTCCTCCTCTAAAGACTGGCTCAATTCACTTCGCACTTCCAAAACTCTCAACCCACCTGTTATGAACGATTCTGGGCCTAGTGGGATCACGCATGACAGTGATGGTCCTAAGATTGGTCCGCCACGCCCGCCCGTTGAGTCGAAATTGAATGAAGATGACGATGATGATGCAATTATTGGGCCTCCGCCACCGCCGCCAGCTTTCGAGGGTTCAGATGACGATGGCGAAATGATTGGACCACCACCTCCGCCGCCGAGATCAAATCTGGAGGATTCGGACGTGGAGGAGGAAGGATATGAGGAGAATCGGTTTCGAATTCCGCAGAGCAACGAGATCGTGCTCAAGGGTCATACTAAGGTTTGGACTGCTCTATTTTTTACTCTATTCAGCTTCTTGCTAGTTTGTCCACTGGCTCAAATCAGGAAATGGTGAACTTAATTGTGCTTTTTTAGTGCCTCTGGTTTTGGCCCCTCAACGTGTTCAGGTTTAGCTTGTTTCCAAGCAGTGGTTATCAAGGTAGCTTGAATTAGTCAAGCTGCTGAAGTTGGGTTTTACTTAAATAATTTTGATCTCTAACTATTATTCGCATTCACCGACTCCGCTTGGCTTTTGCATGGGTTTAATGAGCCATTTTGCGATGTTTATGGTGAAAGTATGAGTGCAAATCAAAGATTGTTTTCTTTTCCTTTCCCATGTCAATTCAAATTTAAATATTATTAGTTAAGTTAGCCTCTCTTGAACATGGAAACAAGATGTATGTAGCATAGAGTAAGAGAACGGTGAATGGATATGATATGCCATTTTAGTCTTTTGGTTTATATGCTTTTAGCAAGGGGTTCCATTACTATTGCTGACCCAGAATAGTGTATGTTTCAAGAATAATTTCTCAAAGACTTGTATTATGTTCAGAAGCTTTAGAGTCTTAGACTCTTCGGAATAGGATGGCGTTTTTAGTATTACTTGTTGTTTGGAATACAGCAATGGAGCAAACGATTGTGGAACTAAGTGGCAAACCAGCAACATCATATTTAATCGAGAAGTGTAGATATATAGATATTTGTTTTAGAAACATCAGAACATCCAACCTAAAAGAAGATTGTTTAATATTGATGTCCAAGGCCTTAGGCTTCCTTATTCTCAGACCATATATTTGATAAGAAGCAAAGATATACACCCAAAAGGCAGGGGTAGAAGGGACCACCCTGCAAAATATTAAACTGATAATAATAAAGAATAGGATTACAAGAGTTGACATTTAGTGTTAGTAACTTAATAGTTACTAGATTTTGGTACATATTTACCTTTTAACATGAGGCTCAGCTTTATGGTAGTGATGGAGATGTCATAAATTTGTATATTAATTTTGAATGATTTTTGACAGGTAGTTTCTGCTCTTGCTGTTGACCACACTGGATCTAGAGTTCTTTCTGGTAGTTATGACTATACAGTACGAATGTATGACTTTCAAGGGATGAATTCTCGTTTGCAATCCTTCAGACAGTTGGAACCATTTGAAGGTCATCAAATCCGTAATCTCAGTTGGAGTCCAACAGCTGACCGCTTTTTGTGTGTGACAGGCTCAGCTCAAGCCAAGGTACTGGATGAAGATTTTCAATTGTTATATGAGCAGAGCTTATGGAAGCACCTAGAATTTAAGTAATATTTATCTTATTGGCATTTCAGATTTATGATCGTGATGGACTTACTTTAGGAGAATTTATGAAGGGAGATATGTATATACGTGATCTGAAGAACACTAAAGGGCACATATCTGGACTGACTTGTGGAGAGTGGCACCCTAAAACTAAAGAGACAATTTTGACATCATCTGAAGATGGGTCTCTGCGAATATGGGATGTAAATGACTTCAAGAGTCAAAAGCAGGTTTTCCTTTTTCTTTAAATTTGTTGCATTTAAATAACATGATATTTTTTCAATGTGTACCAGTAATCCTGTAGCATCTTTAAATAATTGTTGTGCAGAAAGTTTTTCTCCTGTTGGATTATTTGTTAGTTTGATACACTTGGCTTGTAGGAGGTGCTGGAAAAGAAATGTTTGTATCTTTAATATGTGTGATGTTTAACGCTAAATAGAGATTTATAGGGAACTGGAAAGAATTAGATATTTTTCCCTCTTTTTCCCCCTCCTCTCCCCTGTTGCAAGCTATTATTATTTAGTTGTTCCTTGTTTTTTAGCTAACGTTGCACAATTTACCATTAAAAATTGAAATCGTAAACCATGATGTATGCTGGTGAAGATACATATTGAATCAAGGCCTTCCACTGATGCCTGCCAGTAATTCAATGTGTAGGTTATCAAACCAAAGTTGGCTAGGCCAGGAAGAATTCCTGTGACAACATGTGCTTGGGATCGCGAAGGAAAAAGCATCGCAGGTGGCATAGGTGATGGTTCCATTCAGGTATCGATCACTCTGACTCACATTTCTCTTGGCAACTAACTTCAAAGCTTGAACTATTTTTTAGTTCTTGTTTCCCCAGATGGAGCTTCTTTGCATTCTCATTAGTTTAGTCTGTTCTTCAACGTTAACATGTCTTGCCATCTGTGGTATGCAGATATGGAATCTTAAGCCTGGATGGGGAAGTAGGCCTGACATACACATTGAAAATAGTCATTCAGATGACATCACTGCACTTAAGTTTTCAAGTGATGGGAAAATTTTACTGTCCCGAAGCTTTGATGGTTCGCTGAAGGTCTGTTTTCAGTAAACTTAGAGAATTTACTTTCACTTGTTTCGTGTTGTTCATTTGCCTTCCTTTCTACCTGTGAGTTGTAACTATATTCCACTTCTCAGGTTTGGGATCTGCGCCAGATGAAAAAACCTCTCAAGGTGTTTGACAATCTCCCAAATAACTATGCCCAAACAAATATTGCATTTAGTCCTGATGAGCAACTCTTTCTGACTGGAACATCTGTCGAGAAAGATAGCCAAACGGGGGGTCTGCTCTGCTTCTACGACAGAACAAAGCTGGAACTTATTTCTAGGGTAGGAATATCCCCTACTTCTAGTGTTGTGCAGTGTGCTTGGCACCCAAAGCTGAATCAGGTATATTCATTTTTCCTCCGTATATGACATGTGCAAAACGCATGAAATATTCATATTAGAACCTTCTTATGAAGCATGGAAGAGCTTACTATGTATAATCTGGAAGATGTAGACATGTCATTGACCTTCTGTGACAAAGCACACTATATATGATGTCATTGAAACATACTCGTGATTTCTATATTATGATATTGCATTCACTTGCTGCATCTAACCCCAACTTGTACTGAACATCGACCCTCCTCTTCCCATTGTGTAAGGGCATCTTTCCGTCGTTGATTGCCATGTTAACATCCCCAATATAGCCTAAAACATTTTTCCATGCATGGACCAGTTCATTATATAAAATTTTCTACTCTCACATAATCGCATGTAAATATTTTAATGCTTGCACTTAGTATTTTTGGTGTTCCCATGCTGGGTTGGAGTCAATAGGATGGTGCATTGTGAGACGGTGAGGTTTGTGTGGAATCGCTTCGCCTAGGAGTTAGAATGGCGCATTGTGAGTCAGTGAGATTTGTGTGGAATCGCTTCTCTTAGGATTTTGGTTTTACGTAGACTCACCAGAGGGATGTTGACAGTGTAATCAAGGAGTTTCTTCTCCATTTGCCAGGGTGTCGTGTTGCGAATCTGTGAGGTTTGTGTGGAATCACATTTTCTTGGAGTTTGGTTTTACACATACTCACCAGAGGGATGTTGACGGTGGCAATTGGGGAGTTTCTACTTCGTCTTGCCTTTTAGAGTGAAGGGTTGATTTTTATGTTTAGCAGGGGTGTCCTTTGTTATGAAACCTTTGGGGTGAGAGAAATAACATAGTGCGGGGATCCCAAGTGATTCCATGACTTTTTAAATTATTCCTTGGACAATATATTACTTAGTTGGCCCCCTTTCTTTAGAGGGGTTTTTGGGGTTTGTTTTTTTGCCTAAGGCATTCTTTTTTCTTTTATTTTTTTTCATTGAAAGTAGATATTTCTATAAACAAATTAGGATGCATTATTTATTTTTATTTTTGAAGTTTTTCCTACTTTGCAAATTAAAACAATGCTGATAACTTATAGAGTTCCACATTCTTTTCTTTTTCCCTTGTCAAGATATTTGCTACTTCTGGAGATAAAAGCCAGGGAGGAACGCACGTACTGTATGATCCAACACTAAGTGAGAGAGGAGCTCTTGTCTGTGTCGCACGTGCACCAAGGAAAAAATCTGTTGATGATTTTGAGGCCAAGCCTGTTATTCACAACCCACATGCTCTACCATTATTTAGAGATGCACCAAGCCGAAAGCGCCAGCGAGAGAAGATACTCAAGGACCCACTCAAGTCTCACAAACCCGAACTCCCGATTAATGGACCAGGCTTTGGTGGAAGGGTTGGTACCAGTCAAGGAAGTTTGTTAACCCAGTATCTTATGAAGGTAACCATCGTCCATTTTTTCTGCAAAACTCAAAACACTTTTTGTTCTATCTGTTTGTTTTTGGAACTGGGAATGAATTGATTGTTTTACATCTTACAGCAAGGAGGTTTGATTAAGGAGACATGGATGGAAGAAGATCCAAGAGAAGCTATTCTGAAGTATGCTGATGTTGCAGCAAATGATCCAAAGTACATTGCACCGGCATACTCACATACTCAGCCAGAACCTGTTTTCGCAAAGTCTGATTCGGAGGAGGAAGATAAATGATCAATCACATGCTATTGTTGTGCTGTTTAGCTTTGTATGGGCGGCATCGTTGAAATGAAAAATTGGAGATGTACAAATAGGGGACAGATGACCGAGCTGCAGATCCTTTGGCCATGCCAGAGTGGTGGGAGTTTTTGCAGTCTCAGGGTTCGATCTGATACAGAATAGCAGCCTGATTGTTAGCCAGTAAGAATTTAGGTCTGAAAAGATATAACGTTGTACCATTCTTTTTGTTAGATATGAATGATTATACCCTGGCCATGTGTATATTATTTGTGCAATACCCTTGTTCTAGTTCCAGCTAACTTTACTGTTGGTAACTAACTTGGAATTGGAGTTGCTATTTATCCCCGTGTACATTTTTTTTAGGCTAATTGCAAGAATTTTAAAAAATTGAATTAAAAAATTCTAAATATATTTTAAAGACACTCCATTCGTGGATATAAGCGGCCTCTTTGATTGTGTGAGAAAGTTCAATGAAAAGGCTCAAAGTGCAAATCTATTGCTGATTCAAAATTTAGGTCGCTGTAGCTGGATTATTATTCCTAAAATATTTTAACTAAAACGAAAAAGAAAATTGTATCAATTTTAATTGTCTCAATAGTGTTTCTATAAATACAACTCAAAATTTAGAAATTCAAGTTGATATATATATTTTTCTAAAAGTAAATAGACAAGTAGAAAATATGTGACGGTGCATTTCTGTCAATTGAGATTTTTCATTATGATTGAAAGTTAGCATGTTTCATGAAACAAAGATGTGACAACCCCATCTATACAATTGACTAAACATTGTGGTATATTATAGGTTATACAATTGACTAAACATTGTGGTATATTATAGGTTAATACATTGTCATAAGTTAACTTTCATAAATATAATAAAACATTAAAATATTTATTAATCGTGTAAGAAAATAAAGAAAGTCATTTCCTTCTTACTTTTCATCTTCTTTCTTTTCTTATATATGTCTTTTTAAATCATCGTCTTTGTTTTCAATCAATCATCAATTTTGATTAATCTTGTATTTTCTTTTTTCAAAGTATTATTTGATTCAAGATCGTGTACCAAATATAAAATATCTTGGTACATGATCTTGAACAAAAATCTCGTTGGAATATTGGTACACTCACGTACTAAATATAAAAGATATGTATAAGATCATGTACCAAATATAAAGGATCTTGAACAAAACAATTGGAATACTGGTAGTTTAGATTTGGGTACATGTACCAGATATAAACAAATATTGGTATAAGATCATTACCAAATATAAAAAATCTCGGTACACGATTATTTAGAAGAGGAATTACACACGTGTGACCAATTAATAGCGTGATAATCAGACTATTTTTAGTATTTCTCATCGTGGGCCTATGAACTTTTTCATTTTCTAAATATTTTATGAGTTTGTTATATATTTTTTTAAAAAGAAACATTTTAAAAATAACAAAATAAATTAAAATATATACAAGTTATAACAAATTTTTGGATTTTATGATAGAATATGATATAATTTTATCATTGTTTATCAATGTCACTTATAAAAGCATATCAATGACTATCGATGTCTACTATTGATAGAATCTGAAAATTTTGCTATATGTTGTAAATATTTTATCAAATTTACTATTTTTTACAACTTTTAATACAAAGAACAAAAAAGCTTTTTCAACTATTTCTTACAATTATCCCTAGTGTAGGGACTAATAAGCTAGTTACTTCTGGAGTTTTATCAACATTTTCCTATCTGAATAATAAAAAAAAAAAATCATTCCACTTTCTTCTTCTTTATGCCTTCGAATAATTTCATACTCATGACAAACTTTCCTATGATTAACTTTCTTATCATTATTACTCGTCTATATTATATATAAAATTATGCTTGAGGAAAAATTTTCTAATTCAAATTTTGTCCAACTTCTTAGATTTGTTTGTTTCCTACCTTAGTTTTCATGTAATTTGTTTTTATTTATTTTTAATTTAAAATTAATTATTAATAAATACTTGAGTATTAATAATTTTAACTTTTTCCCTCCAATTAATTATATCATTAACATTTCTCTAAAATCATTCATATCCCTCTATCTTTCACTTATTCACGTTCCCTTATCTCATATTAACTATATTGTATTCATTGCAATCTTTCAAATTCTTTCCCTCTTCAAATCTTTAGGTATAAGTATTTCATTCTTTTTATTTTCTATTCATGTTCACAAGTCACAACAAGAAGTTAGGGTGAAAAGAAATTAGTCTTCCAATAAGTTAAAATGAAGATTTGTGAGCCAAGGCTATAAAAGCTCACGAACCTTCGTCATATTTTTGCGATGCCTATGAGCAAGTAATTGACCCAATAAAAAAAAAAATGTAGAGAAATTGATTAGGATTCAAGGATGAATGATGTAAAAATGGAAGACTAAATAGAGAATGGTCAAAGCATCATTTCCAAAAAAATAACAAAGTGGCATAAGATGCTAAAGAACTAAAATTTTCAATTTTTAATTATTGTTTTATAATTAAGTATTTTTTTTATCATGTAAAGATGTAGAATGTATTTTATCATGTAAATTCGCTTTGTAATTAAATATGTTTTTTATCATGTAAGGATGTAGAATGTGTTTATCACAATAGTATATTATGAATTTTATAACTGAGGGAGTCGAAGGAAAAAAATTATTTTCTATTTGTATTATTTCAATAATATATTTTCATTTAAATTTAATTATTTATTTCAAAAAAATAACTAATTATAATTCTTATAAATTTGTTGAATAATTATACGTCTTTAAATATAGTAGAAATACATAAAGTATATAGAATTAGCATAAATGTCCAAATAATAATCAAGTCAATGTCGATGCCTAAAATTCCAATTCATTTAAATGTTCAATATTATATATAAAAAGGCTATACTCATCAATCTCAAGTTTGATTGAATAGATTATTTCAATTCATACTATCAAATTCTTTATATCTTTTAGCTCATTCCATTTATACACGCATATAGAAGGTGTTGAGTAAGAAATTTATATAGAAATGAAGTTGAAAAATGTATTTTCAAAAAATCATGAGTAAATAAATATAGCTTCATATTATTTGTGTAAAAAATCAACGTACATAGCATGTGATACCAACTAGTTTCTATAAATTTATGCATGAGTGACATGGTTGTCATGTGAGATACCATTTTTATCATCTTTCTTCAAATCCTTAACAAACGATTAAGTTACTTTCTTTCTCCTATAAAATTGTCCTCGACGTAGAGCAAGACTTAGAAAATAAATGGAAGCATTTTTCTTCCACGATTGCATTCATGCTAATAGAAGATGTGAGATCATTTAATAAAATTTAGGAATAGTTTAATAAAAGTTAGTAAATTGTTTAATAAAAGTTGAGAAACTGTTATAAAAGTTTGGAGATGTAAGAGTTAAAAGTTCGTTTAACAAAAGTTAGAGATCATTTAATAAAAGTTGAAGACCGTTTCCTAAAAGTTGGAAGATAGTTTAATAAAAGTTGGAAGATTATTTAATACAAATTGAGGGATCGTCAAATAAAATATTGAAAGATCACTTGATAAAAGATGAGATATCGCTTGATAGGCCAACATGTGCTTAGTTCAATCGATTGGAAGGATTAGAGGTAAAACTTAAATGAAAAAAAATGTTATTGTAGAGAAGTAAGGAGTTTTTTAAAAAATAGGAAAAATTGACAAATAATTTCGAAATAGTAAATATTTTGTGAAAGGTTATATTTGGATAAATTTTGAAGTTTTTTTATATTATTATTTTTTGTATTAGTTTGTGAAATTTTCCTCTGCCCCTCCTTAATTCTCAATACTCTGCCTTCCATCTTTTCTCCTCCTCCCTCTCGTTAGGCTGTCGCTGAGTTGAGTTGAGCTTCTTCTCTGCTTTCTTTTTCCTTGGTCTGATAAAAGTTGAACGAACCATGGCGCTATGGATGGAGGATGGTTCGAATCCCTTAACAGAGAACGAGAAAGCTGACCTTGACGCCATAGCTGCTCTTAAAGAGAGTTCTGCCCTCGAGTTCAAGGTCTTTCTCTATATCATATTTTGTGTTTTGGCGAGTTCTATATAAGAAATTCTACTTTCTGGTGACTTGAAATGATTGGAAATTGATGTTTTGGCTTTTGCGGATGACTTCATTGTTTTGTTAACCGTGGTTTGTTAAATACTTAAATTCATGTGGTTTGGTTAATTGCTCTAAATCCCTACGAGTTCGGCTGAATAATTATGTTACAATAAGTTGGACATGAATAAAAGTGATTGAACTGAGCTTGTAGTCCTCTCTTTTTCGATTTTTTGTTTTAAAGTGGGTATGCCAATGTTCAATAGTACTTCAGAAGGTGATCACTTGAAAGTCTTGGTGTGATAATTTATTATTCTTCTGTTGTTTTTCCAGTCGTTTTTTTAATCGTTTTGTATTTTTTATTCTTCAGTATGAGTATTGTGAAAGTACAATCTGATGGTGGTGGCTTTTCATATGTTTGTTACTGAAAATTTGGTAAAGGCTAATCTGTGATGAGGAAATTAAGTTTCTGAATCCGGTAATCTATTGTTTGAACTTGAAATTTGAATGGACTGAAGTTTGGTCATGATTGGGAGGGTTTTTAATTAGTTAAAAATCACTTTATCATCGACAAAATCACTATAAACATATATTTAATCGTTCAAAGCAGTTTAATGTTTGGTTTTATACTTTTGTACACGTTGTTCATATGATTAAAATTGATCATAAATGATTAAAAATATGTTTTGAAGTGATTTTGAACATGCCTAAAGCAATTTTACCAATTTCAAAATCACTAAAACATGACCTTTAATGCTCAATGTCTCGATATCATTTGATAAACAAGTTTAAATGACCTCTATCAATATCAGTCTCCGTGTGGTGTTGGTAGACACTATCATTTGATAAACAAGTTAGAATGAACTCTATCAATCTCACTCTCCGTGTGGGTAGATCTGGTTTTGTCTTTTAAGTTTCCTATTTTTTTCTCTTTGCAGGAAAAGGGGAATGAATTTGTCAGGTTAGGTAGAAAGCACTATACTGATGCTATTGATTGCTACACAAAGGCAATTAATCAGAAAGCCCTAAGCAACTCTGAGAACTCTGTCCTTTATGCAAATAGAGCTCATGTGAATTTACTTCTTGGAAACTATAGACGAGCTCTAAATGATGCTGAGGAGGCAATCAATTTGTGTCCCACAAACATCAAGGTGATAATTTATTTTTTCTCCAGATAGACGTGTTTCCTTACGTTCTTGTAACTTTATTCTCTGTTCAGCCAAAAAGACTCCATCAAATTTATAATCTTAACTTCTGTACTAAGTAATGAGCCTCTCTAATATAATGTTTCCCCTCTTGCTTGACACATGCTTTAAATTAAAATGATGTAGTTTAATTAAATGATGTGATTGTTATGTAGGCAATTTATCGAGCTGCTAAAGCCTCTCTTTCCCTGAATTTATTAGATGAAGCAAAGTCCTACTGTGTAAGTGGTATAAGGTGCGACCCAAATAATGTAGAAATCAAAAAGATTGAGAGTCAGATTGATTCACTGATATTGGAGCAGGAACAACGTGAGGCTCTAGTTACAAAGGCTATTGCAGAGGCAGAGGTTTTGTAATGAACAACTTATGATCATACTTCTGCTTTATCATTTAGCTGCTCAATTTTTGCATTTTGTAAATTGTGCAGAAACTTGTTTCTGCAGTCGTGCATAGAGGTTTTAAGATTGGGAACGCGACATATCAAGAACTAACTGGATTAAGAAAGCCGGTATTAGATAAAAATAACATTCTCCACTGGCCAGTTCTTCTACTGTATGCAGAGGTTATGTCCAGCGACTTCATTGAGGACTTCTGTGAGACTGATATGTTTTCAGCTCATCTGGATATGATATCCTTTTTTTTTCTTTTTCTTATCCTTCACCTTTTTTTCTTCCTCTTTTTCTTTTTAATTAAACGAGAACTTGTGTAATGATTTTCATTTGAGCTGACAAATTTGTGAAATTGGGAAACCGTCAATGATCAAATATGTCTTTCTTCTTCTAGAATCCTTAACTTTCAAACATGTTTGCAGAAGATTGTCCTCCTTTGCCATGGGATGCAGAAAATAAATATACTCGTGAAGCAATTGAACTATATTATGAGGTATCTATTAAAGGTGTTATGCTGCATAGAAATACCCTCTTTTTGATAATTCATCAAATTGAACATACCTTGAGAGTTTCACAGTTTTATTTATTTTATTGAGCCACGTGTTTGCAAGTTTCTGTATGGACATAAATTTTGTCTGTTTTCTTCTGAACTGCAAGCTAGCAGTGGAGTGAGGTTTCTAATTACTGGTGTAGGGTTATGCGAGCTTACCTTGTTTTTATGTGTGTACTTATGATAGAGGGCAGGTTTTGCATCTTAATTGATGGTTTAAGGCTTATAATCCTTTCAATCAATTAGTTTTGTCCAAATTAGCGATTTTTAATTCTGGTTTTATCAGGCTGGTTCAGGAATTTGTTTATCAAAAGAGAGAATTTTAAGAAATTTTCTAGAGGGAACTGCTGCATCTAATGCAGAAAGCATTGCACTTGAAGATGCAGTTGAAGATTCAAATCATACCACTTCTGCAAGTAAGTAAGCCTTTCATTTTTGTTTTTGTAGAAAAATTTCTGTTATCATCATAGTTCCCTTATTGGTTATTTGGACATATACCTTATTAGATGTATCTATGCATGAAAAATCTTCTCAATCTTCATATTTATCTTGAACACTGAATCCATGCAACTGCCTAATCATAAGTACATTTGGAAGAAAGGGGAATGAGGGCATTGTTGGGATCGATAATTATTCTCCTTCAATTTTTTTGTTTATGTTAGGACTCTTCCCTGAAACTCAGAAAATCCCAACACAAATGGACAAATAGAGACAGTACTATGCTATCTTTATATTAATAGAAAATACCGAATAGTTCACAAGCAACAAAAGAAATGGAAAGCAGAAAGCAGTAAACAAAGACTTGTCTCCCAGCTCGTTTGAGAAGGTTGGATTCTTCTCCCAAAAAGCCCTCGGCAGCTTTTCGCTAAATATGACCTCCCTCCCCAATCCCCAAAAACATTCTTTATATATTCATCACTAGTGGGCCCCTCCAAGATACTTTCCTCCACCTGTCTTCTGCTTATTTCCCAACATGAGCTCCCCTGATTTTTTCCTTTTATATGTATAAATAATTGGGGGCCTAACAATACCGCTTGCCTTGAAGTGCACCTTGTCCTCAAGATAAACAAAATTATTATCCTTGAGGATGTTAAAGACCACCCACAAATGTTTTTCATGTTCGATATGTAATGACCTAACTCTTTATACTAAGCTGAGGTTATTACTACTAAAATAATTAATATTTTTTTTTGTTTTAAAAATAAAAGTAGACACTAAATTTTCAACAAAACTTCGAATCCTCATTTATAGATTGAACCTTCCCTGATAGAACTAAATCTTTCTAACAAACTATACTAAGCTGAGGTCATTACTACTAAAATAATTAAATAATTTTTTTGTTTTAAAAATAAAAGAAGACACTAAATTTTCAACAAAACTTCGAATACTCATTTATAGATTGAACCTTCCCTGATAGAACTGAATCTTTCTTACAAACGAAATTTCATATCGGTCCAATCCTTGAATTTTTCCCACACTTCTTGCGAACGATATCAGTCGAGTGCCGATCCATCAAAACTAATTACAGACACTGTCATCTTCTCAGAATTGGTAAATTTGTGAATTTGGAAGTACCGATCTGCTTTAAAGAGCCAAGAATCGGGATTGTTTCCACTGAAAACCGACATTTCTACTTTTTTGAATTTACTCTGATCCACTGCCTTATCTTCTTCATCCTTCTGATCCGCCTTCACTTCGTTAATCAGTTCGAGGATAGTCGCTTCACTTTCTTCCTTCCGTGCTCCTTCGTTTTCGGCTTACTGGAGGATCCTTGAGAATCGGACGTAGTTGTTGATTTCTCTTTAACCAGTTCTTCGATGTATTTCATCAATAACTGATGCTGCTGCTGTTGTTTCTTGACTTGACTATTCAATTGATCCAGGTTTTTCATTAACATTTGTTGCTGTTGGTGTTGTTTATCACCTTGTACATTCAATCGTTTGACGTTCTTGACCAATGCTGATAAGCTCTCTTCCATGGCCGGTATTTTCTGCAGATCGTTCTTGATTTCCTGGATCTCTTCTTCCATTGCTTCAAAATGTTCATCATTCTTCTTTGCCATCTTCTTCGATTTTCCCAGAGGTACCAATTTGTTGGAACTCTTCCTCCAACAAGAAATCAATATGAAAATGTATACTTTTCTTATTATTGAATTACAATATCTCAGTACAATGTAGGAAATCGAATTGAGTAAACTTCAAATCGAAGAACAAATCTCTCCCTCACTGAACTGCTAACCTCTCTCTCAGAACTGACTCTTTTCCCGAATTTCTAACTAACTTTCCCTCCTTTTCTTTCCTATTTATACCACGTACTAGCCAGTGGTCCCCCCCCCCATTTAGTTACTTAATCAGTAACCGAGTTCTTCCCTTTACTCTCATCTCTTCTAGTGTATTGATGAATTATGGGTGGTCTATCAGTCGCTCTCTGTCATTCGTATTTGATGGATCACTGGTTTAATTTAGAAAAGACAGCAGCCCTATGTAATTCATCCAATAGTTCTTCAATCACTTCTATTGGAAACTTGTCCGCTACTATGACTTGGTTGAGTTTGCAATAGCCAACACAAAACCTCTTTCATCGTTCCCTTCACAAAATCCCAAAAGGGACTGTAGTGCCACTTCTGTCTTACTTGGTACTTCCAATGAAGTCAATTCCACAGTTCCACTAACTGCATTTCTTCATCCATAGTCACGATTTCCTTTGCCAAGTTCGCCAGAACCTCATTCTCTTCTTCTTTGTTCATGAAGAAAAGCATTAGCTCATGATTCTCCCTTACCTTGCAGCAGTGGCCGTGGGAGTACTTCTCGTTGCAATGGAAACACAACCCTCTATCGAATTGTGCCTTAAATTCATTATCTTAAAGCCTCTTCACCACTGGTTCTCTTCACATAATTTCCCTTAATGAGTATGGTAATATGCCTGGTTTGGTTACTCCCTCCTTTCGGTTCGACCCGATCTGTGTTTGACGAGATGGGCTTTGCTGGTTTGGGCTTCCCTCTTACCTGACCCATTGACTCCCCATTCGTTAAGGGCTAACTTCAAGGTTATATTGCAGTTTCATACATTCATCCAAGGTCCTTGGGTAACGACTCACGACCTTGGCGTGCAACTCCAATTCCATACCAGTCATAAACTCATCCATCAACACTCTGCCATCTCTGGCAATGGGGCAGAATACTTCAAAAATTTCTTCAGATAATCAGCATAGGACCCTTCCTGCTTGATTTGAATCAACTGAGCTCCTAAGCTCCCTTCTCTGGTGGGTTGGAAATGATCAAATATTCGATTTTTGAGGTCATACCACGATGTCACCTTCTTCCGGTTATTGCTCCATTGGAACCGGTTTATCTCATTCTGAGCAAAGCTCACCACGACAACCTTAACGTTCTCAGCTTCGGTCAGGTCATTAATCTCAACAAAATGCTCTGCACGATACACCCATGACACTGGATTCTCTCCCACGAAGACCGACGTTTTCAGTTTCTTATATTTACTTTTGTTTGTTGACCCTTGTCCCAGGCCCGTTGTCCTGTCTGCTTCCTCAAGTTTTCCTTTCATCTTGAGCACTAAGCCATCAGAGGTTCTTGATTCTTCTTTCTTCTTACTCGCACTGTTTTTCGACACCTATTCCGCCAACCATTCTATGCTTTTTGTCAGAACCAGAATGATTTTCTTTATGTCTCTAAACTCTCTTTCCGTCGACTCAAACCTTTCCTTCATTAGTTTTTGCGCCATGGCTTGTGTCACCCTCGGATTGTTGCGGGCTATGATACAAATTTATTAGGACTCTTTCCCTGAAACTCAGAGATTCCGAACAACAATTGGTGAGACAAAGATTGTACTTTGCTATCTTTGTACCAATAGAAAATACCAAAGATTTCACAAGCAACAAAAGAGCAAGTACGGAAATGTAAATAGCAACACAGAAATGGAAAGCAGAAAGCAGTAAACAAAGACTCATCTCCCAGCTTCTTCGAG
Organism: Cucumis sativus; assembly: GCF_000004075.3. Lineage (NCBI taxonomy): Eukaryota > Viridiplantae > Streptophyta > Magnoliopsida > Cucurbitales > Cucurbitaceae > Cucumis > Cucumis sativus. The sequence continues at coordinate 24,908,490 of NC_026657.2, forward strand.
AAAGCTGGATTCTTCTCCCGAAAAGCCCTCAATAGCTTTTCTCAAAATATGACCTCCCCAATCCCCAAAAACATTCCTTATATATTCCTCACTAGTGGGTCCCTTCAATGTACTCTCCTCCTAGGAAGCACATATACTGACACGATGACACGACAACAAACCATTTTTTAAAAAAGTAGGACACGACACGTTGGGGACAATCAATTTTTTAGTAAAAAAGATCAAATATATGTCATGCATATAAACATATTACATAACAAGGGTTCCAATTAAAAACATCAAAATAACAAGTTTAGAGCCATAAAATATAACAAGTTTTAGTACAGTAGCTTGTTCAACACAGCAAAAGCCAAAAGGTAAAAAACTACAAAACTGCAAAATAAAATAAAAAACATGTCTTCATTCTTCTCCAATGATCTCTTGAGAATCGTGAACTTGAGCTTCACCACCAACATCGGCAAAGCCTATAGCTTCGAATTCTGGTTCGTCCAAAGATAAAATAGCCACCTCAAGCATTCCCGCATCTTCAAATGAATCAGACAGATCCCCATCAATGTCCCACATTTTTGTCTCTCCTTTTAGATATTCAAGAGTTCTTGATAAAAGACGTAGACTGCAATGGATGTACACCAAGTCTCTTCACGTTGTGGTGTCATCTTGTTTCTTCTCATGGAGTGCACAAATGAATATGTTCTCCAATTTCTTTCACAACAAGAGGAGGATGAAGGTTGAACCAGTAACTTCACAGCTAGTGACTGTATAGTTGGTGTAAAGGCACCGTGGATGGCCCACCAACTCTTTGGAGGCATATCATATCTATTACGTATGGATTCATGATTAGCAAACTGTTTAGACATTGTAGAGAAATTGGCAAATTCAATGTTCACTTTTGTACGCTCTGATAGAACACTTATACAGTAAGAAAGCTACAGATTGATAGAACACTTATCAATTCGAAACTGCTCGGATGTAGATTGTAAAGTTGGAGTATACTTGTTCTTTATTCAATTTGGTAAAAGAAGTTAGAGATCGAAAGTAAGATTTATAGTTTATCAATATGGAAATTAACACACAAAATACAGTAAGAAAGCTAGAACAATCCACTATGTACTCCTCTCAAGGATGCACAACCTACACACCAAAATAACTGATCTCCCCTCTCACAGACTCCTCTCAACCCCGAAAAACTACCTGTCCTTCCTAAATAACTGCAAGACTCAACAACAGTAAAAACAACATTAAATTACAGAAACTGTAAAGGTACATTAACTGGAATTAACTATACGAAACTGTAGACTTCTCCTTCTTATTCTCCTACTATATGTAAATAATATTGTAGGTCTATCATTACTTTTCGCCTCTAAAACCACCTTGTCTCAAGGCGAAACGTCGGAAATTGCTTCTGAAAATCATCATGTTCTCCCACGTGGCTCTGTGAGGCAGCAGACCCTTCCAGCTGATTAGTACCTCACACTCCTTTGTTTTAGTGTACCTCCTCTTCATTATACTTTTCTGCAACAGTTAGACTTCCTTCCAGCACTCTAAATGCAATAAAAAACCTTGATCATTTGGGTATCAAGTTCTCATCATATTTTTTACGCTTACGCTGGTCTTCGTCAAGCTAGGACCCCCTTTGATCACTACATTTTTGCCTTCATGTTGGAATACCATGATCAAGTTCTTCCAGTCTACCTCAGTCACTCCTAGTGATTGGAGCCACTACATTCCCAAAATCACATCTACACCTCCCAATTCTATTGTTAAGAAACTATCTGTGATCTTTCAATCTCCCACCATCAATTCAACCTTCCCACAGATACCCTTTCCTTTAATAGCTGCACCTGAGCCTAGGATCACCACATAATTCGATGTATCTCGGGTTGGTAAATTCAGTTAGTGAACTAGTTTTTCAAAAGTAAAATTGTGTTGCTCCACAATCAAGTAAGACAATCACTATTTCATCCTTGATCTTCCCATTAACTTTTATAGTTCTTGGATTGGTCAAGCCCACCACAAAATTGATAGATAACTCTATAATGGGTTTGTCAAAGTTTCCCACTTCAATTGCTGTCATTTCTTCTCCTTTGACATGATAGTCTTCCTCAACTATCTCTATTTCTCCATTTTCTCGCACCACCAATACTCTCAATTCTTTTTGTTCCTTCACCTTACAACAATGGCCAGCATGGTACTTTTCTTCACAACGAAAACAAAGTCCCTTCTCCCGTCTAGATTGGAATTCAGCATCGGTTGACTGTCCTTGTCGGTTCTCCCCAGCAGCCACTCCTCTCAAAGTGATGGTTCTCATCGGAAAATTTCCGCCCTATTTTGTTTCATTTACTAGCATAGGTAAATTAGCTTTAACAATAGGCAAGTTAATGTAAGTTTTATCTCCAGTACCCGCTTTAAATCCAATTTCACTCCTTTTAACTTCCCTGTTCTCGACCTGTTGGGTTAATTTCATCATTTGAGCAAGGCCAACTGGTTCCCAACATTCCACTTCAGCTTTGATCCAGGGGCGAAGCCCATTTATAAACGTTTCCTCTAATACTTCTTTTGGCAAGTAGGGCAATGACGCTACCAATTTGTCAAACAAGTTTCTATACTCCTCTATCGTAGACTCCGGTTGAATTGCCAAAAACCTTCCACAAATTGATCCTTCACGTATGAATCTAAACCGAGTCAAATCTCTTCTTCAAATCGGCCCAATTTGCGAATGGTTCTTGTTCTTCATGTGATCTATACCAATCCAAAGTCGCACCATCAAAACTCACTACTGCAACTGTCATCTTCTCAGAATTTGTCAATTTATGGATTTGGAAGTACCTATCTGCTCTGGACAACCAAGAATCAGGGTCATTTTCATGTAACATCGACATCTCTACCTTCTTGAATTTTCTTCTATAATTTGTAGATTCCTCCCCTTCCGAATTGGTTATCTTCGGTGCAGTCTTGATCTCTTGACAGAAGAATTTCCCCATCAATAATACTGTCAATCGGAGGTCCTTTACTTGATGATCCCTCAGGCCCTTCAATCATCGTTGACTTCTCCTTCATCATTCCTTCCATGTATTGCAGTAGCAACTGCTGTTGTTGCTTTTATTTCTCAGCCTGAATACCCAATCGTTCAATACTCTTAGCCATGGATGCCAAATTCTCCTCTATTGTTGGCAACTTCTGTAATTCCACCCTTATGCTTGAAATGCCCTGATCGACTGCTTCTCGAGTTTCTCTTCAATTCGCTTCTGTGCCATATCTAAATCTATCCCTGGTATTATTGGTCTGATACCAATTTGCTAGAACACCAGTATAGTTGTCCTTTATTCAATTTGCTAAAAGAAGTTACAGATTGAGAGTTTATCAATCTGGAAATTACACGCACAAATACAGTAAGAAAGCTAGAACAATCCACTTGTACTCCTGCTCTCAAGGATGCACACCCTACACACCAGAATAACTGATCACCCCTCTCACGTCTTTCAATCACTAAAAACTACCCTGGCCTTCCTAAATAACTGCAAGACTCAACAACCGTAAAGATAACATCAAATTACAGAAACTGTAAAGGTACATTAACCGGAATTGACTATACGAAATTATAGACTTCTCCTTCTTTCTCCTACTATATGTAAATAATATTGGACGTTTATCATGCTCCTCCGAACTAAAATATTTCTTAATACACTTCATTCTCTCTCTTGCTACTTCTAAGTCTTGATGTGGTGGGACTCAAGACTTGTCTTCTTGAAGCCATTGTGGGCTATAATACCTAAATAAAATTTTAAAATGGACCAAACTTTAGGGTGTGTTTAGGAATTGAAAAAATAAAATAAAGATCTAAGATGAGTACCTTTGATTTAGAGAATGTGCCAAACGATGGAGAGGGGTGTTATTTTTATTCCATCGATCAATCAAAATTTGATACACCACGTCATAGAAGAATGAAAATTCTTCGATGCGCTTTCCTTCATGTTTATAGATTGCCAATTTCACTCTCTATCATGGTGTCTCACATATCATATACCAAATGAAGGCAAGGGTTGTCTGTCTAGTTTGGACACCATAATAGTTCATTCCCTCAATTTTTCCTTGAAAAACATATGCACTACAAGAAACATTGATAGCAATCAACATGTATTTGCAGAGTGTAGCTGGATTACTGAAATTTCTGATAGTGTTATGTTTATCAAACACTTTATCATGAATCATTCGATGAAACTAGCTATGCTCAATGAGTTTGTGTCTTTGAAGTTACTTGCAATAGCAGAAACAAGATTCGCATCTACCATCATTATACTTAAAAGATTTAAACTTATTAAGGATGGTTTGCAAACAATGGTTAACAGTGAGTGGGGATACTACAGAGAAAATGATACGGTGAAAGCAAGACGTGTAAAGGAGTTGGTGTTTGATGATGCTTGGTGGGATAATATTGATTATATGCTTTCTTTTACTGCTCCTATTTATACCGCTGACCATTTGATTGATGACTTCTTTCATTAGATTTACTATGAAATATTTATCTTTTGTCTCATCCAAGCAATCTATAGCTTTAAGAAACATTGGTCTTCCTTCTGTAACTGCCATAAAGTTAATCAATGGTCTCCTCTGCGAATCACTCCATCCATAGCTGATAACACTTACTCCCTTTGCTGATAATGTAATTTTAATAGGTCGCAACAATCTCTCAACATTTGCCTTTTCTCTTTGAAGAAGACTCAATTTATTATACCTCAGAGGTAAATAACCTAACAAAGAATTATTCTCAACCAAAGCAAAGATGTTCACATAATGTGGATTTCTAGCTAAATAAAAAGACAAACCTGAAGAATAAAACATTCTAGCTATCTTCGAATCTACTTGATCACGAAGTGGCAAGTTAAATGACTTCTCAAGCACTAACATTTCCGTTCCTTTTCGTTTGTTCCATTGACGAAAAGGAATACGAATAGCTACCATGCTTACCGAAACAAAAGATTGAGATTTGGTTTGCATATGTTGTGAAGGTGGTAATGGAACTTGCTAAGGAGCATCGTTTGCCACACGAACTTTAGATTCCTCTTCTAACATTTTCATGTCAGCAAGATCTTTAGGAGTGACCCTAAATACCCCAATCCCAAATCCGACATTTGTGTAAGAACCTTTCCTCCTTTCTTGACAAAAATTACATTGCCAAGCAAAATTCCCTCCTCAACCACTCAACCTTTCATGTTTTGTCACATTTTGCCATAGATCTCCTCCACTCGTCTTCTGTTTATTTCCCAACATGCTCTCCCCTGATTTCCTCCTTTTATATGTATGAATAAGTGGGGCCTAACAGTTCATTATTTTCCATTTTCCATACGTTGCCAGTAGAAGCATATAGGTGATGGTTAATGATTTTGTGTGTATAAACATCTGTTAGCACTTTTTTTTTCTTGTGGCTGGAAGTTTCAAATTCTTATATCCCTTTGTTGTCATAGAAAAAAGAAAAAACAAGATCCATATTTGAGGTTGGTGACTATACTTTTGATACTGTCATGTCATCTGATTTATTTGCACTATTTTTTTCAGATAAAGGGTCTTCTAAATGGATCAAAGTTCATGAAAGGAGAACGCTTCACGACGTTCTAAAGGAGCCGAACTACATTATACCAGGAATACCAGGTGTGATGTTACCCCATTCAATTTCCAACATCATAACTACTTTTTGCATCTTAATTAACGAAAATGACTTTATATTTTCTATATTTGTCTCTTTTGGATGCAGTCTTTTATGTTGTTTCAAGAAACTCAAAATTTTATAAAGATTTCAAAGCTGGGAGATGGGTTCCTCCCTCATAAGTTTATTGGATCAAGCAGAGCATATGCTGTACCATTGTAAGTTCCATAGCAACTTTTTGCTTAGGTCAATGCTGGTTCTCTCAATCTTCTGTTATTTTTCAAATTTTGTTTTCATGATTGACTTAGGGTAGGTTAGGTTATAGTACTTGTTCTTGTGCAATCTAAAGCATTTTACCATTATTATCATATTTATTTATTTTTTCCAAGATTCTCTTTTTTTCTTAGTTGATTTAACCAGTCATTTTGATTGAAATATTTGGTCGGAAGCTAACCTAAACTTAGGTCTTTAGACAAATGCGTATGGGCGGATCAAATCCTCCCACTTCACCGGTCTTAATGACTTTATAAGAGAGAACATTGTCAAGTCTTTGCATAGTTGGGTTGATTATGATAGCTAGAGCTTGGAATCTTCCCTTCCGTATACAATTAAGGCATCATTTACCTACTCAGTAACCTAATACAATGGATTGAATGATAATTTGAAAAGTGAGTCTCATTTAATTACATTTATTTGTTTATTTGTATTCCACAGTAGTTATGATAATCTGATCAAGGAATTGAAGAAACATTTATGCGTGATCGTCTAACCTTAATCGTTATTATTACAAATATTGTTACTGTTATAGGGTTATGAACCCTAGATCTACTATGTTTGTGGTAACTAACCATAAGATGTTATGTTTAGTAATAATAGTAACAATTGTTGTAACAATAAATGCAACAAATTCATAATTTCAAGTAAACAAAATTAAAGACAATCCAATTTTACTTGTGATTCAAATTCATTTAAAGAAATCTCATTTTTGTTATAGTTTGATAAACATGGTTTAGAGTCGTAAAGAAAAGAAAATGGAAGAATTAATGTTCTATCAACATTACTTTATTACTTTATCTATTATTATTACTACTGCTACTAGTCAACCTGTTCTTCCAATTTCGAAAGTATATATATATATATATGCAGACATACTATATAATTGGAAATAAGAGAATCTCAACAATCAAGATTCACAATACATCTCAACAATGGACACCTTTGGAATCCGATGAATCTTAATTATGTTACGTATTTTTCTATTAACACAACAAAGACAAGATTTTTTGTCGCAAAAATAAAATCACGCTATTTAGTTGAATATTTTGAAGGAAAAAAACATATTTTCTTGTAATTTTATCAAATTAATTAATGTCATTTATTAACATCGCATTTTCTTTTAATATAATTCTAGATAGTTATAGTTGAATTCAAGACTTTTTGGTTTTTAGGTATATACGAGTGGTGGTTGAAAGATTATTTTAAAAATGATTAGTTTAAATTTTAATTGAGGTATAAAATTTGATATTCTCGGTCTTTCAAATTTAACCAAGACAAATGCAATTAGGCATGAGCCATCATTTGTTCTTCCTTCTTTTACAAGAGAATTGCGCTCCTTCAATTGAATGTGTTTATTCAAACTTTTACTAAGTTTTGTAGCCATTTATTTGTCACGTATTTCTGGTTAACCATTTATTTGTCACGTATTTCTGGTTAACCATTTATTATGTATTCTAGGATTATTATTTTTTAGTTTGAGTTCAACAATATGTACGTAGGTTAGTATATATAATGTAGTACCATAATTAAACAATAATTCTTTGCTTCTAATCTCATACATCTAACTATATCAAAACGACAAAACCAACAAACCACAGTGTACCATCCTCATCGAATAATTTTCCAATTTACAAAACTTACATCATATTTTGGGGAAGAAGATTCTTTTCAAATTCCTCCATAGTTGACAGCATAAAAAATGGGAGTCTAGATTTGTTTATTTTGCTGTTACCCCTTACCCTATTATTGAGGATCTTGTTGAAATTCTGTTCCCACATTTGGCATTTCTATCTTCCATCTTTGGAATCCACAAGAATCTCTCTCTTCTTTGATTCATTCCACACTCCCATAGATTCACAAATTATTCTATGGAATCCCTCACAATTTCACTGTTTCATATTAACCGTCGGACACCCTTTCAAACACACCTTTCTTTTCAATCAAACGGTCCAAAAACAATAATGAGATTAACTTTTTGTTTGCTACGTGGTAATGTTTAATTGGGTACCGGGTGGGTTGCACAAATGTAGTTATTGTTTAAGCAAAGCATTGAAGTTTTTTCCAATTTCTTGCAAACCACTTATAAACCCCCCTCTTATTTTCACCCTACAATTTGTCATCTCCTCCTCCTCCTCCTCCTCTCCTCCAGCCATGGCAGAAATGGCCTGCTCCGCTGCCGACCTCCACCACCTCCTCGGCGGCTCAGCCAATGCCACTGCTGTCGCCGAGTACATTTGCAGCCGATTTGAGTCTGTGTCGACGAAATTCGTGGACACGACGTACGCAGTTGACAACACCTATCTTTTGTTTTCAGCATACCTTGTATTTGCAATGCAGCTTGGATTTGCAATGCTTTGTGCTGGGTCAGTTAGGGCGAAAAACACAATGAATATAATGTTAACAAATGTTCTTGATGCAGCAACTGGTGGAATATTTTATTATGTGTTTGGATTTGCTTTGGCATTTGGAACACCTTCAAATTCCTTTATTGGGCATCATTATTTTGGGCTTTCACAATTCCCATCTTCTTCATTTGATTATGGCTTCTTTTTGTTTCAATGGGCGTTTGCAATTGCTGCTGCTGGAATTACAAGTGGATCCATTGCTGAAAGAACTCAATTTGTTGCTTATTTGATCTATTCTTCTGTTTTGACTGGTCAGTCTTTTCTTCTAATTATTATTATTTGTGAATTTTGAATTTTATTGTGTTTCTTGATCTTTTTCAACTCAATGCATTGCTGCTTCATTTTGATTTCCAAATCTGAGAGAAGAAAAAGAAAATATTTTTCTTTTCTTTCTTTTTTGTGTATGAAAGTAAATTTTTAAAGTGATAAAGTTGTGTTGAGAATCTTATATTTTATTAATATTTTGAATTAACCAGCATTATTTATTTATTTTTTCAGGAAATTTAACTTAATATTTTTGTGCATTGAGAATTTTAGATTTTCTTTTCTTTTATTTAACGAGTTTAATCTAATGAGAATAAAATTTATGATTGGAATAATTCTTCTAAATTTGATTTACAGGTTTGGTATATCCGATTGTTTCTCATTGGTTTTGGTCATCCGATGGTTGGGGAAGTGCCGCCCGGTCCGACAAACTCCTTTTCGGCTCCGGCGTAATCGACTTCGCCGGCTCCGGCGTCGTCCACATGGTCGGAGGAATCGCCGGTTTATGGGGCGCCCTCATAGAAGGACCACGAATCGGCCGGTTCGATCATGCCGGCCGGTCCGTCGCCCTCCGTGGCCACAGCGGCACACTGGTGGTTCTCGGCACTTTCCTCCTCTGGTTCGGCTGGTACGGCTTCAACCCCGGTTCATTCCTCAACATCCTCAAAGCCTACGGGCACACCGCCGCCCCTTATTACGGCCAATGGAGCGCCATCGGCCGCACCGCCGTCACCACAACCCTAGCCGGCTGCACAGCCGCATTAACCACTCTCTTCGGCAAACGGCTTCTCGTCGGGCATTGGAATGTGACCGATGTTTGCAACGGTCTACTAGGTGGATTTGCCGCCATAACCTCCGGGTGCGCGGTGGTAGATCCATGGGCAGCGATTGTTTGTGGGTTTTTCGCAGCTTGGGTGTTGATTGGATTCAACAAATTAGCGGAGAAATTGAAGTACGACGATCCATTAGAGGCGGCGCAATTACATGGGGGATGTGGGGCTTGGGGGATTTTGTTCACAGGGTTATTTGCAAAACAAGCTTATGTGAATGAGATATATCCAGGGTTGCCGGAAAGGCCGTACGGGATGCTGATGGGCGGCGGAGGGTGGTTGTTGGCTGCTCATTTGGTGCAAATTTTGTCGATTGTTGGTTGGGTTAGTGTGACAATGGGGATTGTTTTTTGGTTGTTGCACAAGTTTGAGTTGTTGAGGATAAAGGCGGAGGCGGAGATGGCCGGAATGGATTTGACGAGTCACGGTGGTTTGGCTTATGTTTATAACGATGAAGAGAAGTTTTGATGGGACGAAGAAAATTTCTTTTTCTGTGGCTTTAAATTGAATTTTTGGTGATGTACATATTTTGTTTTGGTTATTTAAGGATTGTTTTGTATATGGGTTTAATTTTTTTATTTTTATTTTTCTTTCTTTGTTCAATGGGTCTGTAATGATATAGCTTTAGATTTTGGTTTCATATAGAACAATAATACATGTCTTTTCCTTTCCTTTCCTTCAAAATGAATTATGTATATCCTAATGGAGAATGACAATCTCTCAAATCTTGATGCCAATATTTCTTTTTAACTCTTCAAAATTCTATTTTCTAAAACTTAGAAACAAAACACCATGTGTTAATAAAAAAGTTACATTGTCAACCTAAACGCAACGTGTTCACTGACTATTTGAAATGTACTCTCATCAAAATCAAATCAAATTTATCTTGTAGATAAGTTAATTAATTGTAAAGTTAAATGGATCTACCCAACTTACAATATTATCATAATTCACTGTTTCTTTCTTCCAAGTCTTTTAAAGTAAAACAAAACGAGCATAAGAAAACTTTAGAAATAAAGGTTCCACACAAGGAGGGTGGTTTTCTATCCAGTTTGCCAAATATACATGTGTTGAGCATGAAAAATTAAGTCATGGACAAATAACAAGAAAATCTAAATAATTTTTATTCAAAAGAGAAATGGTTAACTCATCCTAACATCATAGCAACAAGTCTATCTAATTATATTCGTTTGACCAAATTTAGATTAATATATTAGCATTTTCATCTGGTACGAATACAGTCAATTCAACCATTTTGGCTAATGTGATTTTAGTTACACTTGTTTTATTTTAGTTCTCAATCTATTTCCTAGCTATTCACTTTGAAATCATTACTTTTTTTTTCTTTTTCATGTCATATGTACGTGTTCAATCCAGTTTGTGTGCACCTCGACTGGATAACTTACCTAACCCTACAACATTTGAATGTCAAGAAAATTAGTAGAAAATTAACTTCTAAATAAATAGCCACCAAGGATTGAATTCGATACTGGACTATATTTCAAAAGTTAAAAAAAATTCATCTAGAGGAGAAATGCAATCATTCATTGGTACAGCTCTAAATTGATAACTGTTCTGGCGGTTAGAAAAGAAATAAAAAAAAGGGGAAAAAAGGGGAAAAAAGGCTTTTGAAAGCTTATAAAGAATGGATTAATTCTATCGTGGTCAGGTCTAACTTTCTCAAAAATGAATTAACAGTAAAACAGAGAACAAGAGATGGATTTTACAAGAAGCTTTACTTAAATGCCAAAATTTTGAAGGATGACAACAGGAAATATACAGATATATGAAGGCATCACAAGTGAGAATACAATCCAAGAAACAAAATAAGCTATGTAGATTTTTACCAAGTTGTTCTGCTTCATTAGCTTTGTCCAGGCTTGACATTCTTGGATGATGTCGGTCCCCAGATACGTATTGTCTGATCGTCACTTGCTGATGCTAACATTTTTGGCCGTTTCGGGTTCCAGCTGACACAGTTGACAGTCGTTGAATGTCCTGATAATACCTCAATTGGCTTACTGCTATGCCTGCTCCAGATGTAAACCTGCATAATAAGAACTTCTGAAGTTAATTGAACTGTTGGGATGTGGAAGTTCAGAAGTGAGATTTTCTTCATATGAGAAATGCCGACACACACAGTTTCTCACCTCTGAATTTTCGCTACCACTGGCGATAAATGCACTATTCACCCCACCGAAGCAGGACCGAATTACGTACTTATTCTGTTGGTGGCCAGTGTACTTCAGCGGCTGCTGCCACTCCCCTGCAACATCCCACATGTGTATCTCTTGGTTGTTGAGGTTGACAATGAAAAACTTGCCATCTCCTGAGATTGATAATGATGAGATAGTGTGGCCCTCTGATATGATTCTTTCAGCATTCGACTCCAGATTAAGAATACGGATTTCTTTGTCCAAAAAAATGCTTATAAGATTTTTTCCATCGGGTGTTACTGCAAGATCCAATATCTTAGGCATCCTTGAACCTCTCCAGGCTTTTATCTCGTTTCCTTCACAGTCCCACAAGTGGATACCCATCTCAGGGTCAGCGCTGCCACAAACAAGTCTCATTGAGTCGGGAAACCATGCGCACGAGCTGACAATAAAGCCATGATCTTCAAATGTGTGCTTGCAGGTACCTGTTTCAACGTCCCATAGCTTGAGGACCTCGGCATGTCCACATGTGAGCAACTTTGCATCATCGGGACTCCATGCTACAAAGGAAACTTGACTTTGGTGGCTTCTAAGTATGTGTCTCAACGTCAGTTTACCATCTTCCAGCACCTACCACAGAATACTTAAAAAACTAAACTTACAGAGTATATTCCGGTCGAGCTAGTCTTATTAAAAAATAATAATGCCAAAAGAAGAGAATATATATGTTAGACCCCTATTGTATTTAACAATAGTAGGAGAGAAATAATAGTGCATGTGCGAGTGGGGGAGTGAATAAGAGGGAGGGGGACCACAGTTAGTTAGAGAAAATGATTGAAATATGGAAGTTACGGGGAGGATTTTTTGCTGAGAAAGGTCTACAAGTTTCCTTGAGAGAAAGGAAAGGCAGAGAGGGAGGTTTCCATTTTCAGGTTCTTGATTTCTGCATTGTTCTGTATTTTTCTTTTAAGAATTGAGATCATCAATTCTATAGTGTAATTTGCAAGTTTATATCAATATATACGAATAAATCTATTGATGTTCTATCGTATTGGTATTTGAGCTTTCATTGTTTACAAAGGTTTCTGGTGAGTTTCTTTGATTTCAATTCCTTCAGTTAAAACTCTCTCCTCTCTCCTCCCTCCACCATTCTCCCCGGCTCAGACAAGCCTCTCCAACCAGCCCCTCAACATGAAAGTTGCTAGCTGCAGAGTTAATCAATCTCATTACTATAATTGGAAGGAGAAAGAAGACTTTATTATTGAAGATGTGGAAGCCAAAAAATCCATTTCAATCTCTAAAGCTCAACTCTGATGGACTTTGCACACTATTTCAACTCTCCTCAATAATGTAGTAGACCGCTTCTTCAAGAAAGATGGTGAAATTGACAGAGGGCGAATGAAAATCTTCAAGTTCCAAGACAACTCGGAGTGGATCCTCAGCTGTGACATTTGACCTTACACAGGAGGTCATTCTACCCTTAGAATATGCTCCAGAATCAATATGCAAGGTTGGTCCTCCTGTAGAATACTGGAAAAGTATGTAGACATAGTAGATTACTCCAGTTGGTTCTCAACCATTTCTACTAAAGGTCCCTTCCAACCTTAAGTGGAAAAATGAAGTTGTGCTGCTACTGTTAAATCCAAAAGCTCCAACCATTCGGTACCTAAATATGGAAAAATGGAACCATGCCCGAATTCCATCCATAAAGATCCTTCTCAGGGCTTAGTTCGCCATTCCGCCTCTATTAAAAAACAATGGTTAATTAAAAACCAAGAGGTGGCTAAGCTAAACTTTGATAACCTTTGGACTATTTCGAAACTTTTTGCTTCTGATGATTGGAGAAATTTCTGGAATCAAAATTCCAAAACAACATTGTTATAAATCCCCTTTATGATGACAATGCACTTATCAGCCTTGATCAAGGCTCCCTTAGTGAATTAATTGGTGCAGTAGGTAAATGGCAGGTATGGGGCAAATTTCACCGTAAATTCGAAAGATGGGACAGCTTGAAACATAGTAGGCCACTGATGTTGAAAGGCTATGGAGGTTGGATTAAAGTGAAGAACCTTCCTCTTGATTTCTGGTGTAGAAGTATTTTCAAAGCAATCGGAGACCATTTTGGAGGACTCATAGAATAGCCACTGAAACCCTTAATTTTACCAATTGTAGTGAAGCTCACATTAAGGTCAAGAAGAATCAATGTGGTTTTGTCCCGTCAACGATTAAAATTTCAGATCAAAAGAGGGGAAAAATATTTCTACATTTTGGAGACTTTGAGTTTCTAAGCCCCAGTGTGCAAGATGTTTTTAGAAATTTCGTTGACAGGCTAAGGGTAAGAGAAGCTTTGCTTGATGTGTGACCTATCCTCCTTCCCTCCCGTACTAAATGTGCTAAGATCAGTTTTTACTACCTTACCAAAATGCAGAAACCCTTTCCAATCTCGGCAACATTTTCTAGCCACCTCTTCGGCGCCAGAGAAGATGAAAGGTTTCGATTCGCAGTTGGCAGCCAACTCCATTGGGGGAAACCTGAACAGTCTCCAATTTTAATTAATGACACTCCAAATGAACACAGTTGTATCAAAAAGAAACTGGGGCCCATGGAAAGTAATCAAATTCCAATTAACTTGGCAGCTATAAGAACTCTATCAGAAGGGTCCCCTCTCTCCTCACTCTTCTTTCCTCCCCGGCAACCAGCCCCCTCCGGCCACCACCAACTCTCTCAGAATGGAGGTTTTTAGCTGCAAGATCAACCATTCTCACTACTGCATTTGGAAGGAAAACGTTTGTTGCATCATTGAAGACGTGGAAGCCCATAGAACCCTATCCCTATCCGATAACCAAATCCAATGGTTCAAGAAAGCCATTGTCGAACTCCTCAACTTTCCAGCTTACCGTTTCTTTAAAAAGCTCGTAGACATTGATAGAGGCTGGTTAAAAGTCCCCAAGTTTCAAGCAAATTCCGGAAGGATCCTCAGTTCTGACTACTGGCCCTATTCTGGAGGACATTCTAATATTAGAGTTAGTTCTGGTGTAAATTTGCAAGGATGGTGGTCCTTTTGTAACATGTTGATTAAATTTGTATAAAAGGTCAATTACACCAGCCGGTTTTCAGGTAATTCCCCAAAGCCCACCCGATAGTTTGGAGCGAACAAACCTTCCTATGTAGAGATGGTCAAGTCTTCTAGCACTACCTCTCCGGCAGTAAATTCCCGGAACAAGGTACTTAGTCCCCACACCAACCCGATTAGAACTCATCAAGCTACTGTCCAGCCTTCTCCCCCTAGACACAAGCAGTGGCTAATCAAGAATCATGAAGTGGTCAAAGTTGATTTTGATAATTTATGGATTATTACAAAACTGTTTGCTTTTGATGATTGGAGGTTGATTTGCAAGCAGTTGGAGATGCTTTCCCAAACTAAATTCATTATAAATCCCCTCTATGACGATAATGCACTCATCAGCTTTGACAAAGTTCCAACCAAGGAATTCATTGGAGAGGAAAAGAAATGGCAGACTCGGGGTAAATTCCACATTAAATTTGAAAAATGGGATTCAATTCGACATAGTAGGCCCCTCGTGATTAAAGGTTTTGGGGGCTGGATTAAAATAAAGAATCTTCCTTCAGATTTATGGCAAAGAAGCATCTCTGAAGCTATAGGAGACCGCTTTGGAGGTCTAATTGACATAGCCACAAAAACCTTAAATCTTACCAATTGCAGTAAAGCCCAAATCTTGGTCAAAAAGAACATTTGTGGCTTTGTTTCTTCAACAATTGAAATCTCTTATCATAAGAGGGGTAGCATCTTTCTGCGTTACGGTGATTTTGAGTTTTTAAATCCACCTAATACAAGCATAGCTCCCAGTTTGCAAGGGAATTTCAGTAACTCAATTGACCGGTTGCATATTAGGGAAGTCTTGAATGATGAAGGTCTTGACATTTCCTCCTTCCCTTTAGTCATCAATGTACCAAAGTCGGTGTTTGCTGTTCTTCCCAATGCTAGGAATCCGTTCAGCCTCTTGAAGCCCTTTCCGGCCAGCTCACCGGTACCATTGCCGGACAAGAAGACAGAAATCGGTGCACAGCTGGCTGCTTTTTCAAACGGGCGGGCATCTGAACAATTTTTGCCAATCACCAATCCCTTGCAGCATAGCTGTCTCCAAAAAGTTATGGGGCCCACTGAAATTAAATTAAACCCTCTTTTTACCGCTGCTAGTGACCCACCAGGTGAGAGAAACATTGTAAATGCCCCCTAATTAATTCCACGAGTAATAATGAGCCTCCATCCTCTTTAATTAAGCTCTCAGCCAATCCAATTCAACAGCCAACTCCTGAACTGCCCACTGCTATAGCAAACCCCCCTCTTCATTCTGCCTTGGGCCCCACCAAGCTTATTCTTTTTGCCCTGGTTTTCTCGAAGAACCTTGCATATCTACTAATTTTAATCCTTCCAAAGGTGGTAAATCTTCTAAAGCTTCAAAAATAGTTGGACACTACATCAGAAAGCAAACTTCTTTTAATAATATCTGGACAACCTTACTAAAATCAGAACTGAACGAATTCTGTTCACTCAAAGCTTGAGCCTCAGCTCCTCCACCGATCACTCGTACAGGACCTTCCATATCAGAAGAAAATCCTGATCTTCTGGAGGTGTACAACACCAAAATACAGTCTTCTGATGGTCTCATAAGGTCAGCTTCAGCAGATTTTCCTCCCATTTCTTTTCGTTACTCCAAACTCCCCAACTTCAACCCTATTGTATCTTTAATGTGAGGACCCCCCTGCCATATTTTAAACTCACCAGAGAAGACTCGTGTTGTGACCATAGACTCTCCTTTTAGTGCAAGTAGTGAAGAATCAGTGGGTTTTCTAAGACTTTCTGATCAAAATGTCACCTCTGAAATAGATGGGATTGATCTTACATTATTTGAGGATCTATTATTTCCCATTCTAAAGCTCTTTCAGAATTACCTAAAGATTTGTTATCTTTAGTTAATAATTGTGGTATAGTTCTGTTCTAAGGGGTCAGCCCACTATTTGCTCTCACTCAGCCCTTTGAAGATTATCTTATGGAATACAAGGGGTCTAAAAGATGTCTCCAAGAGAGCAGCTCTCAAAAAGTTCATAAAAAACTGTTATCTGGACTAGACTCAGGAATCTAAAATGGAAGCTATAAATTTTGCTTTTATAAAATCTCTATGGAGCATCAAAGATGTTGGTCGGGATTTTGTGCAATCAGTGGGTTCTTCAAGGGGAATTTTGTCTATGTGGGACAGCAGCTTATTTGTGATATTAGAGCTGCTTGATTTGCGAGAGAGTAAGGAGGCTGTTTATGGTGCTCTTGATGCCTGGGTTGCAGGGTAGCAAGTCTTTCCAATAGCATCCCTTAAGCATATATTGGCTGCCCTTGAGAAGGAACAACAGTGGCATAGATTTGTACAGCTAATCAAATGGAGGCTAAGCAAGGGCCAGGGAACCACAATAAATGCCTATAGGTAGTTAATACGGGCTTTAGACATGGAACACCGAGCGGAAGCTCACAAATTTTGGGTCATGATGGCTGGTTCGGATCTTCATTCAGTTCCTTGGCAATTGTGCAGAAGCATGATAGCAATATACTACTGAAATAAAATGCTAGAAGGCCTTGTAAAACGGGATAAAAGATCAAGAACGGCGCAAAGTAAAGAAAATATGAAAATAAACAAAGGAGCATTAATCTCATACAAGCGCAACAACCTAACATCGGCTGCATGGCTTCTATGGTTGAAGAGACTTTTTGATCCCTTATAATTATTTTTAGGTTTTCTTACCCTCTTGCCAAGCAAAACTTAATTTTACTACTTCTTTCAAATTGAAGCTGTGGTATTCAAAATTTCAGTCTGAAGTGGACGCTTTTCATCAAAGTGTTTATTTTCTTTGTATTAAGATCTTCACTAGTGTCTCAACTCTCCAATTTTAAGCTCCGAAAATTCTGAAGCACTATTCTCGGAAGCATGCTTCTTTTAATAATTTATGGACTGCCTCATTGAAGTATGAATTGAATGGAGGTTGTGACATTAAAATTCCATCTTCAGCCCCCTCTCGAAAGCACAACTTAAAGCCTTCTATTTCAGCAAACAACCCTGACCTTTTGGAGGTTTGCAGCTCCAAAATTCAGACTTCTAATTGTCTTTCCACGTCAGCAAACTCATGCTCTCCTATCAAGCATTTCAAATACTCAAAACTCCCCAAATATTAAGTCTAAAGTTAATTTGTTGCGAGGCTCCCCTTGTCATGCCGCCATTGACAAACCGACCTCCAAAACCATGGATTCTCCATTTAGTATCAGTAGTGAGGAGTCCTTGGGGTTCCCAAATGGTTTCAATTTCAAGAGTAATGAAGAAATTGAAGGGGCTGACCTATCTTCCCTATTTGATGAAGCAAGTGTTGTTCCAATTAAAGTTCCCTTAGAATTGCTAATGGACCTGCTGCCCTTAGTCAATGATTGTGGCATCATTTTGGTTTAATGAAAGATTGATAAGCCTTCTCCCTTCCCATTCAGCCTAATGAAGATAATCTCTTGGAAAACTGGGGTTTAAATGACATCACAAAAAGAGCAGCATTGAAGAAATTCATAAAAATCATAATCTGGATATTGTCTTAATACAAGAATAAAAAATGCAAGTCATCAATTCTGTCCTTATAAAATCAATATGGAACTCCAGAGACATCAACCGGGAATTTGTGGAATCATTAGGTGCCTCCGGAGGAATTTTAACAATGTGGGACAGCAGTATAATTTCTGTTATTGAGGTGATTAAAGGGAGATTTTCCTTATCAATAAAATGTCTCTCCTTAAGTAATCAAATCTTCTGGTTTACTAATGTTTATGGCTGGATTACTAATGTTTATGGACCCTGCGGGTTGCGGGTATAGTGAAAGAAAACTGATTTGGCCAGAATTGTTAGCCCTTACTTCATGCTCAGCTGAGGCATGGTGTTTAGGTGGAGATTTTAACATTACAAGATGGGCTCATGAAAGATCTCCTTTCGGCAGAAACACAAGAATCATGCATCATTTTAATAAATTCATTGCAGCAGTTAATCTCACATAATTACTTCTACAAAATGGGAGGTTCACTTGGTCAAGGGATGGTAGTTTCCCTTCTAGGTCATTGCTTGATAGGTTCTTTGTAAACAAAGATTGGGATGACCTTCTTGAAAACTCCCGAGTCTCTCGCAAAAACCTGCATCTTCTCAAACCATTTCCCCATTTTATTAGAGGCTGGTGCCATCATTTGGGGTCCCTCTCCCTTTCAGTTTTGCAACAGCTGGCTGTTGTCCAATGAGTGCAACCTTTTAATTGAAGAAACAGTATCAAACTTCACTCACCATAGATGGGTTGGTTTTATTCTACACGAGGAACAGAGAAAGATGAAGGAAGCTGTTAAAATTTGACATTTCACTGCACAGGCCAAGCTTAACGAAAAAGAAAAATCTCTCCTTGAAGAGCTGGAAATTTGTGACGCTATAGCAGATTCGATAGGGCCTAAATGAGGATGAGTGTGTATTCAGATCAGCATTACAAGCAGAATTACTCAATATTTACCATCTTGAAGAGCGCAACCTTATGCAGAAAAGCAAGCTTAATTGGCTGTCACTTGGGGATGAAAATTCTGGGTTTTTCCATCGTTTTCTGCATGCAAAGAAGAGGAAAAATTTAATTTCAGAATTGAAAGATACTAATGGGTGATGACAGCTTCTTCTCGTGATATAGAAAGGATAGTGCTGAGCTTCTTTGGTAGTCTTTATACTAAAATCCCATGTAATAGATTCATCCCTCTCATAATTGATTGGTCTTGTACCACTCCAACTCAGAATGCTGCACAAAAAGAGCAGCATTGAAGAAATACGTTTGATAGTAAAAGCTCTTGGCAGGAACAAAGCCCCGGGCCCTGATGGTTTTACAGTGGAATTCCTCATCAAGCATTGACCTATTTTCAAAGATACTTTTGAAGCCTTGTTGAAAGACTTTCACAACAAAGGTAGATGAATTCTTGTATCAAAGAAAATTTCATTTTCCTTGTACAAAAAGAAGAATTGGCCTTGGAAATGAAAGATTTTCGCCCGATCAGTCTCACTACCCTATCTTATAAGGTAGTAGCTAAAGTCCTAGCAGAACGGTTAAAATCTGTAATAGACTCAATCATCAGCCCTTACCAAAGTGCTTTTATAGAAGGAAGACAAATACTTGACCTGATATTAATTGCTAGTGAGGTCGTTGAAGATTATAGGGCAAAAAAGAAAAAGGGTTGGATCTTGAAGCTTGAGCTTGAAAAGGCCTCTGATCAGTGGATTGGAACTTCCTTGAGAAGGTTTTACGCCAGAAAAAAATCAGTGCCAAATGGATAGCTTGGATGATGGGTTGCTTAAAGAACCCTATATTGTCAAAATTTATTAATGGGAAACCAAGGGGCCGCATTATAGCTTCAAGAGGCATCCGCCAAGGGGACCCCCTTTCTCCCTTTCTTTTCCTTCTAGTAAGTGAAGTTTTAGTTGCAATCATCAATAATCTTTACTTTAATGGGCAATATTAGGGTTTTCTTGTGGGTAAGGATTCAATCCATCTTCCCCTATGCCAATTTGCTGATGACACCCTACTTTTTTGTAAGTATGATGATCAAATGCTTCTCAAGTTGAAGGATGCCATTAGACTTTTTGAATGGTGTTCAAGGCAGAAGATTAATTGGGAGAAATCAGCCCTTAGTGGTGTAAATATAAATGATGATGACTTGTTTCAAACAGCAGCCCGTCTTGGTTGCAAGGCAGAAAAATTACCTATTCTCTACTTAGGTCTCCCCCTAGGAGGCTAAGGGAGTTTTGGCAGCCAGTCATTGATAGAATTCATAAGAAATTAGACAGATAGAAACGCTTTAATATCTATAGAGGAGGAAGGCAAACTTTATACAATGCTATCTTGGCCAGTCTCCCTACTTACTATCTGTCCTTGTTCCTTATTCCAGTTCATGTGGCAACTTCATTGGAAAAAAATCATGAGGAACTTCTTTTGGGAAGGATTTGCAGGCGGCAAAATCAATCATCTAGTAAAATGGAGATTGATTTCCCTTCCTTTAAAAAATGTAGGTCTCGGTCTAGAGGGCATTAAAACCCAAAATTCAGTTTTGCTTGCTAAGTGGGGCTGGAGATATTCTAAGGAAGATTCAGCATTATGGAGGAAAAATATTTGTAGTATCCATGGCAAAGATACGTTTGATTGGTTCACTTTGGAAAAATCTGGAAATAGCCTAAGGAGCCCTTGGGTTAACATTTCTAGAATGTGGATGTTAGTGGAGCATTTAGCGCACCTTAAACTCGGCAGTGGCAGCAGAATCGGTTTTTGGACAGATTTCTGGGTTGGTCCCTCTACTCTAAAGAAACATTTTCCTTCGCTTTTCAGAATTGCTTTATTACCACAAGGCTCAGTTGCTGATCATTGGGATCATACTACCCTCTCTTGGTCCCTTTCCTTTAGAAGATGCTTGAAAGAAGAGGAAATAGTAGCCTTTGGTTCCTTATTAGCTCTTCTTGCACCAGAAAAAGTGTTTGATTTTGATGACTTCAAGGTTTGGTCAATTGGACAGCAAGGTAGATTCTCTGTTAAATCTCTCTCAGCCCACCTGAATTCTGCCTCCCCAATGGATAAAAAACTCTTTAAAGCCCTATGGAAATCAAGCTGCCCTCGGCGAGTGAACATTCTGATGTGGATCATGCTTTTTGGGTTCCTAAATTGTGCAGAAATTCTTTAAAAGAAATCCCCAAGCAGGTGCCTCCAGCCTTCAGTTTGCATTCTCTGTATGAATGCTAATGAGTCATTGCTTCATCTCTTCCTACTTTGCCCCTTTCCCTCTATTTGTTGGAATAGTTTCCTCTCCATCTTTTATATTGCTTGGGTATTCGACGCCTTCCTCAGCTCCTCGATGCTTCAGCTAGTGGAGGGTCCACCTCTACATTATAAGCGTCGACTGATTTGGTTAAATCTATTAAAAGCTCTTTTAGCGGAATTGTGGTTTGAGCGTAATCAGCGGATCTCTCAAGACAAGGAAAGATCAAGCCTAAAAATTTACAATTCAATGCAATGTAATGCAGCAGCTTGATGCTCTCTAAACAAGATTTTTGCAAATTACTCCACTCAATGCAATGTAATGCAGCAGCTTGATGCTCTCTAAACAAGATTTTTGCAAATTACTCCACTCAAGACCTTTGTCTCAATTGGACAGTTTTTCTATCTCAGCCAGTTTCCTAGGACTAATTCTGATGTGGTGTTCCCTATCTGGACTTCCATGGAGCTTTATTCTATGATTTCTTTTTATTTTCTCAGTAGTATCTAAGTTGTACTAATAAAGCTCATCTGTTTTCTGGCCTTTTTTCTTTTCTAGTTTTCAAGGACATTTTAGATTTGCTGTATTGGCTGGATTCCACTCTCATTGTAATAGGTTGGACTTTGTTCTCATCATTGTAATAGACTAGTTTTTACTGGGATATGATGTTTTGGTGCTATGGGGGTGTCAACCTAGTTGAGATGTTCAGGTGCACATTCTGATCCATATTCTTCTTTCGCTTGTTTAGACTTCTTTATTTAGCTATTTGTATAATTCTCTTGTACATTGAGTTATTATTAATAAAGAAGTTTGTCTCAGTTTCAAAAAAAAAAAAGATACAAAGGTTTCTAAGATAGAGAAGATTGTTGTTCTAATAGTTTATGTGGATGACATTGTTTTGACTAGAGATGATCAGGAAGAAATCAGTCAACTAAAGCAGATAATAGGTGATGACTTTGAAATCAAGGATTTGGGAAATCTGAAACATTTCCTCGAAATGGAGGTGGCTAGATCTAAAGAAGGTATCTCGTGTCTCAAAGAAAATACAATATTCAAACCTTATCTGAGACGTTTTGTGATGATCTTCTGTGATGACATCCTTGTTTAGAGCAAGGACCTAGAGAAACACTTATAACATCTAGGGTTGGTATTGGAAATATTACGTGAGAATGAGTTGTATGCCAACCTTAGGAAATGCAATTTTGCAAGAACACAAATGGGATACCTAGAACACATTATTTCTGAGAAGAAAATAGAATTAGATCTAGAGAAGATTAAAGCCATCAAGGAATGGCCAACACCAACCAATGTCTGAGAGGTTAGATGATTCTTGGGCTTGACTGGATATTATAGAAGATTTGTACAGAACTATGGATGTGTTGCCGCTCGATTAACTCAGTTGCTGAAATTAGGGGCCTACAAGTGGACAAAAGAAGCTCAGCTAGCCTTTGAAAAGTTGACAATGGCAGGAAATGGCTATGATGACTCTGTCAGTCTTAGCAATGCCCGACTTCAACCGGCTGTTTGAAATTGAAACAGATGGCTCTGGTTATGGGTTGGTGCAGTCCTAATCCAAGTTAAAAGACCTATAGCTTACTTTAGCCACACACTGTCAATGCGAGACCGAGCAAACCAGTGTATGAGAGGGAGCTGATAGCAGTTGTACTTGCAGTGCAAAGATGGAGACCCTACTTATTGGAGAGGAATTCCTTGTTGAGACAAACCAAAAATCATTGAAATTTTTGTTAGAAAAATGCGTGATATCCACAATATCAAAAGTGGATAGCCAAGCTATTAGGCTACATATTCGAAGTGGTTTACAAGCCTGACCTTGGGAACAAAGCAGCTGATACCCTATCAAGAGTAGCTCCAGCATTTCATCTAAATCACATCTCGGCTCCAGCTTTATTAGATGTGGTCATCATTAAAGAATAAGTGGAAAAGGACCCTCATTTAAAAGAGATCATAGCTAAAATAGAAGCCCAGAAGGAAGAAGTCTCTGATTTCTCTAGGCAGCAAACATTGCAATAGGAATGTCCAGAAAGAATAGACTTTCAATCGAGTAACCGAGTCCGATTTGTAGGAAGAATGACTGCTCCTCTGAAAAATATAGACTTGTAGACCGGCAGCTTGTCCCATAAGAATAGCCAAGGTGTGTGCAGGGTTAGCCTTTATTCTTTCTCGATTCCTTCAAGATTTGCATCTCACTTTCAAATTTCACCAAAATTTTCCTTTATATGCGAACTTACAAGAGTTTAGCTTCAGTTTTAAGGGTACTGCAACACGTGTATGTCTGGTTGGGAGGGGTTAACAATGCCTTCAGAGTCCACTCTCTCATTTAGCTCAATCATCATAAAAGCATCTCCTATAAATATTAATTCTTCTATCCCAATTTATCCCGCCAACCTTCTACCACAAGGAAAGGCCTCTAGCAGAACTATCACCATCGGCCTCCTTCACAAAAGCTCTTGAACAGCCCATCTCAAGAGGCATTAGAACAAATATATCATTTGAAGCCCATGATAGCAGAACTCAGGGAGTCAGACTCGCCTAACCTAAAGTTGAAATCTTACCTCTCGGCTAAAATGGCCTAACTATGTCATGAGTTTCAAACAACTATATCTTAAAAGTTACTTTTTAATATTACAATATTCCTAAAGTTATCCTGAGTGATTTCCACCCCTTTGAATTAAGTATCAATTCCAGTTGGCACCACTAATAAGTTCTGTCTGTTACATTCCTCGGGACATTTGAAATTTGTAGGAATCTGTTCCCCCCTACAGCACTTCATATTTTGTTTTGATTTGCCTAAAAAGTTTAGGCTTAGAGGAGGTACTCATCAGTCATCACGTCATCCAAAACATAATCCAACCACAGTCCCTGTCCAACATGAACTCAGAAATATCTTCATTTCTTTTAATAATTTGAACTTTGTAGTTATCTTCATCCCTTCAAGTTGATAACTAAAATTTCCTTTTGTCTGATACACTTAGAAGTAAGTGATCGCATTTTCCAGGACTTGTAACAGAACTGAACACCAAAAAGTGAAGTCAAACTTCATCCACACCAAAAGAGAGGAAGTGCCAACAAGAGAAGAAGAGCAGAAAGAAAAACCAAGTGTGGCTGGAAAGGAGAGAAGGGAAATGGAGAGGAAGATTAGGAAGGAATCTTAACAAGCTTAGGTTTGGAGAGTTTTAGAATTATTTAGCTCAAAGCTCGAATTACTATAAAAATAGATTATATTGATTTTCGTTTGTAAAAAATAGTATTTATTTGTGGGATTGTAACTCGGTAAACTAGAAACATGCTTTTTGTGCTTTATAAGTTCAATTTTATGTCGCAAGTCCCTATCTGTCGTGGTGGGGCCAGAAAGAATATTGAGATTGGAAAAGTTTTACATTCCAAATACTTTCATTTATAATCTTTCCTTGTTCACTCCACCCCAAGCCATGATAAGATATATGAACTCAACTGGTAAGCCAAACATTCTCTACAAGAAAACAACAATAACAAATGTACTGCATAGTTCTAATGACAAACCAAAATAAAACTAAAGTTCAATGTTTTAGGAAGAAATAGGTTAGAAAGCAACTCCAGGCTTTATCCCAGATAGCACTGAATCATGAATCGAAAGAGCAAGAACTTCACTCTAGTTTAAGAAAAGTAGTTTTCGCATGTTGAAGAGCACAACCAATACAGATAAAATTGTTAATTTGTAAGACCACCCACATAGCCACATATAAAGACTAGGACCCTAGATTGATTTCATAATTCCAAAATATAGAAATCTAGCCCATGAGTCCAATTTGTCCTTTGAAATAGACTATGTGGGGGTGAGATATTGAAATTGTAAATGTTAAATTAATGAGTAAACGATGAGAGAGTTTCCTGTGGGCACATCCAACCACCTATTTGGTCACACAAAGTAGGCATACACTTCATAATAGATATTAGAATAAAGATTTGATCATTCATTTTTTTTTTGAAAAAGGAAACAAGCCTCTTCATTAAGAAAATGGTTAGACAAAGTAATGTTTGAGTACAATGAAGAGACAAGATCAAAGCCTAAGAGATCTCTTATCACATCCTGACTTTGATCGAAAAGAAAAAACCAAACCCATGTGAATACAATTTGAACCATACCTCTAAAAGAAAAATACACACCAAAGACAACAAACTACCAAACAACAAATCTGATAATACAACAAAATTCCCCAATATAATAAGACTACAAACTAAAAAATGACTACTCATGTAAGAACGCCTGCCAATTAAGGCTAATGTCTTGAATTGAGTATGCTTCAAATGTTAATAAAGATTTGACCACTCTAAACCCGCAATCAATTAAGAATCCTAATTTCTTATGACAAGGTACTAGAAGGTAGACCAATACTTCGAAGACCTAATGTTCAACAATCCCATCTACAAGAAAATTGAAAATGGATAATGTTTTGAGGGGCCATGGAATGAATTGGCAAATCTGATTTAGAATCTATTTGTTTTTCCAATTCTAAATGCAAAGTTTATAAGATAGGCAACAATGAAAAGATAAATTCAATTAAATATTGATTGGGGAGGTTTTATTTAAGCCCCAGACTGGTAGATGGCTCGTCTCCCTTCCTTCAATTCGTGCATTTTGGCTCCTTTTGATTACCAATGAATCCTTGTTTGTTCAGTAAACAGTAATAATAAGGACAACTCTAATATTATTAAATTAAAGAAATGATCTTAAGGGTACCTTCCATATAATAGCTGAGCAATCACTGGATGAAGAGGCCAAGTATTCTCCATTATTAGAAAACTGAACAAACCAAACTTCATTCTTATGCTCGGTCAAAACCTGCATAGCAAGAAATTTTGTTTTAAAAAATAAAATTAAGGCGTCCAACAAGATATTGAGCAGTCCAATGTGAGTAATGAGTATCGTTCTCTTTCTATTCTCTTTCTTTTGCCCCCACAAACTGAGCATGGAGTGAAAAAGGATGGTGCAAAGATCCGTATAATTTCAAATTTCAATCATATTCATTCAATGAATACTGAGCTAGAACAAAAATTACAGAAAGAGGCAAAAAATTTCAAAGAGGCAGATGCATTTACCCAAAAAATCCAACTACCACAAATATCACTCACTCAAAAACCATACGAGAAAAAGAAAACGGTCGTGGAGCTTCTTTTAATCTAAAGAACCAAATGTTCCTACACATTCAAAACCAGATTACTGGATTTATCTAATAATATTTTGTCCTTCGGAAACATTAGATGTTGTGTAAAATGTATTTTCTCTTATTTCACTTAGAAAGAAAAGGGTTTTCTTAAATAGAAAAATACAAAATAAGGAAAAAATAAATACACAAATATATCTTTAAATACAAAGAAAACATTAACAATAAAGGAAAGAATTAACAAAAGAAATAATAAACACTCCTCCTCAAGTTGGTTTGAAGATATCATCCATAGCCGGCTTGTCAATTAAGTGATTGAATTCCCACACTGGAAGACCTTTAGTTAACACATCTGCAATTTGGTACGTTGTCGGAACAAGGGATGCATATTATTCCTTAAACAATCTTCTCCTTTATGAAATGTTAATAACTTAATTTCAATATGTTTTGTCCAATCATGAGGGACTAGATTGTGGGCAATGAAAATTGCTGCCTTGTTATTAAAATGCACATAGGCATTGTCTGAGAGAATCTCAATTCTCCTAGTAGACTTTTTATCCATATGGCCTCACAAATACCATGAGCTAATGCCTTAAATTCTGCTTCTGCATTACTTCTTGCAACCACGCTTTGTTTTTTCCTTCACTAAGTAACAAGATTTCCTTCAACAAAGGAGCAACCACCAACAGTGGATCTTGTTGTGCTACCTGCCCAATCAGCATCTATGTACATTTTGACATTTAGGTGGTCATGTTTTTTAAATACTATGCCTTTTCCTGGAGTACCTTATGTTAGAATTTGTGGGTTTGGCCCATGGGTGTTTATGGAAAGATTTACCATAAACCTTTTTTATGTCTTTGTGTATTCTATTTATTCTCCCTCATTGTACATTTGTAAGTTATTAGAAAATAATAAGAACAATATCATGGTTTTTCTCCCGGTACTCGGGTTTCCAAGTAAACCTTGTTTTCGTGTTTATTGCTTTCAATACCTTCCAAATATCTTAGAATTATATAAACAACAGCAGAGTGAGCTGGTCTAGGAGCATGCATGACTGACTTGCCATACTAAATGCAAAAGCAATGCCAGGACGTGTGTGAGAGAGATATATAAGTCTCCCCACAAGTCTTTCGTATTTTTCGTTTTCTTTTATTTCTTTTTCCTTAGCAATGTCCAATTTCAGGTTCTGCTCAATGGGAGTTTCAGCTACCCTGCAGCCAAGTAAACCTATTTCTTTTAGTAGATCAAGAATATAATTCCTTTGGTTAACAAGAATGCCACTTTTGGACTGGCAAACTCCATGCCTAGGAAATATTTTAAAGTTCCTAGATCTTTGATTTGGAAATCATCAACTAACTTTTTTTTCACAAAAGTTACTCATGTCTCATCATACTGGTAGGATCTTGTTTGTCCTGCAAAAGATTCAACCCACTCCCACACAAATCCACAGAATATTTCCAGCACACTCACAAACACAACACAGATGGAGAAAAGATGATATATGAAGGTAGATAGATAAATATTGATATATAAAGTCAATATGGAAATCCTAAGCTCACAAAAGAGTTCAACAGGTTACAGCCAAGTAAGAGGGCTGCTCTCTCCCCAATGAACAAAGTTCATTCAAAACTCATAATGACCAAGATGATCAACCCTAGCACAAAACGCCTACATATATATTCCTTTTCTGCTGCTGCCACGTGTTGTTAGGACCACTGGTCATCCTAACAACCATGTTGTCTAGGTGGAATTTTCCTTTTTACCCCTCCTTTGGTAAAATTGAGTAATTGGAGGCCTAGCACATACCAGTTAGAATTATATCAACATAAACTATCAAAACCATAACCTTGTCATTTCCTGTATGTTTATAGAACATGGTATGATTGGCTTCACTTTGACTAAATCCATAGCTCATGACTGCTTTTTCAAAACATTTAAACCAGGCTCTAGGAGATTGTTTAAGAGCTGATTTCTTTAACTTGCACTCTTTGTTAATCCCGAGATCTATCTCAAAACCAGGTGGCAAGTCCATAAATACCTCATCTTCAAGATCCCCATTGAAAAAGACTTTCTTAACATCTCGTTGGTAAAGAGGCTAAATTCTAATGGAATTAATTTTGACAATTGGAGCAAATGTTTCTTGATAATCAACTCCATAGGTCTTAAGAGTAAACCCATTACCAACCAGTATGGCTTTGTACCTTTCAATTTTACCATCAACTTTACATATTATACTGAACACCCATTTACATCCTATTAATGTAATTAGATTATTCTTAGGTGATATTATTCTGGACATATTATTTGATATTATTTCCTTAAGTGTATTTCTCTATGGTTATATATAGGCTTGTACCTCTCCTAAATGATTAATGAAATAGAGATTCATTCCATAGAAAACAACATGGTATCAGAGCTATAGGGTTTTAGCCTCCTTGTATTCTAGTCGTCACATCCCCATTCGTCTGCCTCCGTTGATTCGTCGACGGAGGCAGAGCCATTCCCATCGGTAATTAATACAAATCATTCCTCCAAGTAGTTCGCTTTACCGCATAGATAAAATCCTCGTCTCTGATTCTGCCGCCGCCGCCACTACTCCTTCCGCCGCAACTGCCGCCACCACTACTCCTTCCATTCACACAGTTTGTCGCATTCTCGTGCCCAGATCTGCGTCTCCATTCGTCCTCGCTCAAATCTACCTATTCACACATTGCAACCACCGATTTGTCTGCGCATCTCCGTTCATGTCTCCGACTTCCAGATTCGTGTCTTATTTCGTCTTCCGCCCAGATCTATCGATCCTGTCCTCCTTCGAACCATACTGTTCCAGATCAGACCGACCCGCTACCACTGCCCCTTACTCGTACCAGATGACTCCTTTTGGTTGAAAACTCCCAATCCTGACGAAGAAGCTGAATCTCTGTTCAGATCCATGATCCACAGCTCCACCCCACTCATAGACGACAACGCGCAAGTTCGGCTCCGTCTGCTCTCCGTTCGTGAAGCTCGCCGCCATGAAACCCATCTTCTCTGTTTGCGAAGAACGCCGCATAGCCCTCTATCCGCTCAACCTCTCAACTCTGTTCAGTTTTCGCTCTGTTCACCCCAGATTACCTGTTCAGTCTGATTCCCACTTGCTCTAGTTTAGTTTGTTTGGTTCCATTCTGATCCGACGAAACGCTCATGCCCAATTCAGACCCTAGTTTAGTTTGTTCGGTTCCATTCTGATCCGATGAAACGCTCATGCCCAATTCAGACCCTAGTTTAGTTCATTCGGTTCCATTCTGATCCTACGAGATGCTCTTGCCCAATTAAGACCCCGTTTTCGTCCTACTTTGATCATACTTTGCTTCAATTTTGCTCTTTAATTTTGCCCCCGGAGTTCTTGTTTCGTCCTTCCTAGGTTTTGTTATAGATCTCTATACGAGGATCTATGTTTCTATCCCAGAAGTTCTTTGTGGGTTTGTTTTAGCCTAGAAGTTCTTTGTGTGTTTGTTATTCGGGTTTTTTAATCTATTCTAGATCTATTGTTTCTTTTCTTAGTTCTTAGCAAACTCAAGTTTGTGATTTCAACCTTAAGTTTGAGGGAGGGTATTAATGTAATTAGATTATTCTTAGGTGATATTATTATGAAGATATTATTTGATATTATTTCCTTAAGTGTATTTCTCTATGGTTATATATAGGCTTGTACCTCTATTAAATGATTAAGGAAATAGAGATTCATTCCATATAAAACAACGCATCCAACTGTTTTTTTATCTTTAGGAAGTTCAACTATGTCCCATGTGAATTTTGTTTTAGCGCATTCATCTCTTTGATTATAGCCAATTTCCAATTTAAATCATTTAGAGCCTCTTGTATATTCCTTAGAACAGACAAGTTATTTTGGATGTGAAGGCTTTATGATTGTTAGACAATTTGTGATAAGAAAGATAGTTTGCAACAGGACGTTTGGTACACTGGCGGGTACGTTTCCTATGGGCAATTGGAATATCAAGATCAGAGATACCAGGTAAGGAATTATCAGAAGAAGGACTAGGAAAATTATGAGAAGCACTAGGGAATTATGTGAAGGAGAATGTATGTTACCTGGATTTGCAGGATCATTCATCGGAGAATTAGAATGGTCCTGTGAAAGCTCAGTTGTCTGTTCTCGATTACTTCGAGACAAGTTTCTTCTAGTATAAACACGAAGTTCAAGTTTTTGTAGTGTTTCTCCCTCTGAAGAAGAACTTTCCACATTTAGCATTAGAGGATTAGAACTCATAATTTCACGACTAATGATGTTTGAGGTAGGTGAAGAGTCCCAGAAATTATCTTCAAGTTTAGGTGTCTCCCCCTGAAGAGAATTTGGGCTAAAAAAAGGTTAATTTTCTAAGAAAGACACATGCATACTCTCAAATAACTTTTTTCCAAATGGTCGATGGAAACATTTGTAAGCCTTCTTACGGGACACATGACCTACAAAAATGCATTTAATGGCTTGAGGATCAAGTTTAATTAGTGTAGGGGTAGGAGCATGAATATTAGTAAGTCAAAATTTTATTAGTAAGTCAAAAAACAACCTAATAGTAGGAAAAAACTCGCTAAAGTGATTTAGAGGAGTTTTAAAATTCAAAACTTCAGTTGGCATTCGATTTTTGAGATACGCAACAGTAAGGACTACATCACCCCACAAATATTTTGGTACAACTTCAAGTAAGTGTATTTTTTCGCTCAGCAATGCCATTTTGCTAAGGAGTATCTCGACACGTAGCTTGATAGAAAATACCCTTATCTTGCAAAAATTGGTTAATTGTTCGTTAAAATATTTAGTACCATTATCTGAGTGGAGAATGTGGATTTTAGTTTGAAATTGGGTCGCAATCATATTGTAAAATCGAACAAAAACCTCTTTTACCTCTGTTTTTTTTGTTCAAGGATAAAGCCAAGTTAAACAAGTGCAATCATCGATAAACGTAACAAACCAATGCTTATCGCTATGAATCAAAACTTCAGACATACCCCACACATCAGTATGAATTACATAAGATGGTGAGAAAGTCGTGTAAGGTTTGGGCAAATACGTGGATCGATGATGTTTAGCAAAGATGCAACTTTCACATTGAAAAATTGAACAATCAAGATCTTTAAATAAATTTGGAAGTAGAAGAAATTTGGATGCACTAATGTACGATGCTAAAGAATTATAATATCTTTAACAGAAGAAGAACAAACACTACTCAAGCCCTGAGCTAAAAGTAATAGAGACCACCAATCATCTTAGCACGTCCAAGGACTAATCTACAATGCTAAAGAATTATAGTATCTTTAACAGAAGAAGAACAAACACTACTCAAGCCCTGAGCTAAAAGTAATAGAGACCACCAATCATCTTAGCACGTCCAATCATCTCTCCTGAGTCCTGATCCTGAAAAGTACAATGAGATTCACAAAAGACAACATGACAATTAGCATCCTTAGAGATTTTACTAATAGATGACAAATTCAAGGCTAATTTTGAAACATGAAGGACAAAATGTAACATGAGTTTTGCTGTCAAAGGAATAGTTCCTTTTCCTGCAATCGAGGTGAAACTAACATCGACAATGCAATTTTTTTCATTGCAATATATAGGAGAGTATGATTCGAAAAGGCACAAGAGATTGGTCATATGGTCTGATGCTTTGAAATCTATAAACCACGAAGCGGAGTTGAGGCAAGAGATGGCTTGAGAACAATTGCCTGATTGTGCAAAGGAAACACTAGGATTACCAGATGATGAATTAGTTTTTAACAGCTTCAGGATTTGATCAATTTGCTCTTTATTAAGAGGGTTGAGAAGTCAACTACAGTAGCATTAGAGGCATGTTGATGAAAATTCCTCTCCTTTCTAAGAACTTTTCCAGTTCACAGGTTTTCCATGAAGTTTCAAACAAGTTTCACGTGTATGCCGAGGTTTACAGACACGAGATTTTTCATGTGTCTTGTTGGATTGGTTAGATGCCTTCAAAGCGGTATTTTAGTCACCAATACAAAACTCTCAACTTAATCGACAAGTCTTTTGCCAATCATAACATTCCTACGACTTTCTTCTTAGTGAACTTCAGAAAAAACATTATTAATTGATGGAATAGTAGTTTTACCAAACATCCTATCTCCAACCTCATCAAACTCAACTTTGAGGTAGGCAAGGAATTTTCCAATACAACCATCTTCTACAGTTTTCCTATAATGCTTTTGGTCTTCTATAGACTTCCACTCATATGTATCAAAGAGATCAAGGTCTTGCCAAATACTTTTTATGGAGTGAAAGTATTGTGTAATGGAGTTGTTTCTTTGTCATATATCACCTAGTTTAAGATTCAACTCAAATACTTGTGACTGGTTGCCCAAATCAAAATGCTTCTAAGTAACACTACCCATAATTCCTTGGCTGTAGAGTCGCATATGCAGTTACAGATGATGTCTTCAACCATGGAATTTACTAGCCATGTCACAACCATGGAGTTTTCAGTATCCCACCTGGCAAATGAACGATTAGTTGGTCTAGTGGCGGTTTTTTCTCTAGTAATGTAACCATTCTTCCATTGTCCACGAATATAAATCTGAACACTTTGGGATCAACAAAGAAAGTTATTCCCATTAAGCCAAATGGTAGTGATTTGGACAATGCGATTGTTGGTTAGGGTACGGTTGTCTAGGACTTCAGTGGTAGTGGACAATGCCATATTGTTGAAAAAATACAGACCCAAAAGGAGAAAAGCAATTTTGAAAAAAAACAAGAAAAAAAAGAGAGAAATCCGGGGATGGCGGCAGTAGACAGCGACATGTGGCAGAACACGGCGGCCGTAGCTCAAACTTGACTGACTGACAGAAAGAAGTGAGACCCTAGAAGGACCCGTGAAAATAAGAAGCAAAACACGGCTTAAACCGAGCGACGGAGGAGACGTGGTGGTCAGAAAACTCTGAAGGGCCAACGATGATGGCAGAGGACAACAGTGGCAACAAGGAAAATAGCCTTTTTGTTTTTAAGAAAATTAGGGTTTTTAGGGTTTCAATGTTATTTCTGCTTTGATATCATGTGTAAAATGTATTTTCTTTCATTTCACTTAGAAAGAAAAGGGTTTTCTTAAATAGAAGAAATACTCGATACAAAGTAGGAAAATACAAAACAAGGAAAAAATAAATACACAAACATATCTTTAAATGCAATGAAAATATAACAATAACGGAAATAATCAACAGATATTTACTATTCCAAGTAGGTAACCTATGCCTCTATGTAGCCATGACTTCTGAATCTAATCCATGATGGATTGGCTTGTAGAAATATTATTCATATCCTACTCAAACGATTTTGAGAGGACGCAATCCAATTGTGAACATATTTAGGAAAAATTACCTTTTTAGTCCCCAAGTTTTGATGAACATGTGCGTTTGGTCCCTAAGTTTTAGAAATGTACCATTTTAGTGCCTAGGTTTATAATAATGGACCATTTGGCTCCTGAGTTTTCAAAATGTACATTTTTAGTTACTGAGCTTCTAAAAATATGTTTAAAGAGTCTGACAAGTATTTTTTATTTGATTTTTTAAAAGTAATTATATGTTATTCAAAATTAGGAAAAAAAAATAGTTGTAGAGAGGATATGACTTTTAGAAATTATTCTTCTAATTTAAAATGTTATATAATCATTTAAAATAAAAGTATAAAGTTAATCGAGGGACCTTTTAAACCTAAACTTATTTTCCCAAATATTTATGTTCCATCATGATACATATGAAATCATTTTTTTCAAAGTCATCTAGTGAAAGGAGAATACAAACAGGGATATGAGCATAATAAAATGCACCTGAATTGTCTCTGTTGGTATTTGATCCCTGCCACAGCAGTGGTCTTCGTAGATTGAAACTGCACCCGAAAAATTATGATACATACATGAATCTATCTGTGCCATTACAGTGGTTTCAACCAGTTGCTCCAACCTTCTATCCGGCAAACAAGTTGGTGGAGGAAGGGTTTTTTCCAAATCTCGCAGCAACTTTTTCCGTAGTTCATGAATGACATTGTCATTTGAATAATCCAAATTCATGTCCTTAGAAGTAAATATGCTGTAAGCAAGCTTGTGGATTTTATCTTTACTAAAATGGAATATCGGAGCCTCTTTACGCAACATAGCTAGTGCTGACGCATCATCCCCACAGTTAGAGTACTCAAGCAAACAATGTTTTAGTACAAGAAACAGGGTCGAAACTCTTACATCATCAGTCAAACCCTTGATGCCATTTATTGTGTCAATGCAACCATACCAATTACCACTAAAAATTTGAGACTCCAACAACTTGAAATCACTAGACTTGTATGAAATTCCAGACTCTGCTTCCAAACATAGTGCAGATTTTTGGTAACCAAATGAATATAAGCATTGTATAATGACTCTAACAAACTCATGTTTCCTTATTAGGCCCTTGGATCCAAGCAACACAGATGAACTTTCCATGGATGTACAGCTTGTGAGAAAATCTTATAACATTCTAAAGCCCTTCCCTCTTCATTGATCTGGAAAGACCGATATTTCAACCAGCCATGACACTGTTATTTCCAGATAGACCGTAGGTATTTTCTTGCAAACACAAAATCCTGAAATTCAACAAAGATGTACTCATAATAAGAATAAACCCAAAAGTTCTAAGAATTTCAAGAGAGTGCCAAAAAGAGTTAGATCCAAGAGAGAGACAGAGGTAGAAGGTCAAAGGTGTCCCGGCAATAGACAACAATAAAGGGCAAAAAATTACTATTGAAATATTTGGATAAAAAAGACCACCCATTCTTAACAAACAAAGTAAAAACTAAGACTTAAAAACTTCAATCTCCTCCTGGGATTGACTATTATAGTCAAGATACACCAAAACCTCGAACACTGATAAAATTTACTCCTCATGACGGCCGTATGCTCACAATTTCCATCCCATCAAGACAGTAGTAATAAAATCTCAAATCATTAACCGAAAAATAAACCTAGGCTATAATATTCAATCACAGACTCACAAAACACAAATAATTAATTGCTAGCTCAAATAATTCAAGAAACCGAATAAGCTTATAATTACCCAAACCCACAAAAGCAGTCCTTGAATCGCAGAAGACAGTAAAATTAAAAACATCGGAGATTAGAACAATTGCAAGTTGAATTAGGAAAAAAGAAACTATTACATGAGTATCAGAACAAAAAAGAATCAAAATGGCAGGTCTAGAAATTACAAGAAACGAAGAAGATCACAAATTAGAAAAAGATTCCTAACCAGTTGAGAACGTATTGTAGAGATTGAAGAGCTACTCAATGCGATAGCCGGTGAAGAAGTGGAAACGACTTGTAGTCAGGAAAGAACCGAAGGTAGTTTGAAGAATGCCAGACTAAACGACGACGTTGAGATTTATTTTTCCTAATAGCCCTTCCGTTATTTTGGATGCAAACGTTTTCTTAGTTTTAAGGCTTTCTTTTAAAAAATACAGATTAAGTTTCGTAAATACCTTTAAATTTAAAAGAAATTTAAAAATATTCGCATTGATTCCATATATACTCTCAATTTCTCTAACTCAAAATAAAAACTAAAATTTTAAGTTAAATTACATGAAATTTTGAAACTAAAATTTCTCTTCAACATAATAGAATAATAATTAATCCAAAAAAAAATGTATTTGGCTATTAATGAACACAAAACTATTACCCTATAACTTCATTAAAACATTTCAGTACAAAATTTTTTTGATGTTTTTATTATACTCTTTAATCTTGTTGGACTGAAAATATCTTACTCAAGTATGTAAATTTATTTATTAATTTGTATTAAAGAAGAGAAAGAGAAAGAAAAATAGAAAAGTAGAACACTATTAACACTAGCGCTATGTAACAACAAAGATATTTTTTAAGGTGTGTTTGGACCGAAAAAAAGATAAAGAAATTGGGTCAAACAAGGGTTAAGATAAATGGGGATTAGGGTTATCCTAATTCTCATTTAACCGTATCTTCTCCTACCTTTTTCCTTCGTGCAACCCTAAATAATCCTACCCCATTTTCGATCGATTTTCCCCATTTTTCTATAATTTTCTATTCGATTTTCTTCTCTTTTTCTCTGATTATCTTCTTCATTTTCTATTGTCTTCTCCCTTTCCTTTCCGGTGTTAACCGAAATGAAAGGAAATCTACATTTTCTTCTTTTCATTTTTTACGATCGGTCCCATTCTGTTTGTCTTCAATTTTTGCCCTACCCTTCTCGATTTTATGTTCCTGCCATCGAAACTCATTTTCATTTTCCAACGGTTGCGTTTCGACCCTACCTCTGGAACGCTTCTCACAAAACAAGACTGCTTCACTTACTCCGTTTTCTCCCTATTGGTTTCCTCATTATGTTCACTTTTTCTTTTTTATGGTTATTGCACCATAATTGTGATTGTCTACCATGCTCGCTTACCATGTTAATGCATCCCATTTGTTTTTGCCATTTTAGTCACTGTATTTAATACTTTACAAACACTTTACAAACCACTGACTTTATGCTAACTCCCTCTCTGTTTGCTTGGCCCTTTTTAACATTCTTACCACTATTGTGTATGTCTCATGTGCTCAATTATCATGTTAATTCATCCCATTTGTTTTTCCATTTTAGCCACTATATTGAATTTTTTACAACCCAATATTTTGTCACAATGTTTGCTTGTTCTTTTGATTAATCCCTTGCTCTTTTCAATGATCCCTTACTCTCGGTTTGCTCACTATTTTGTCACAATGCCCACCGTTTTGTCACCATGTCTCCCTTGCTCTTTTGAATGATCTTGATTTTTCTGACTCTTTTTTCTTGCTTTGCTTTTACATATGATGTTATCGAGTCCACCACACGAAATTCTACCGCAAGTGCGTTCTTCTTGAATGCCTTTGCAAGAATTTCTTAACTCTGAGGCTACTTTCTTTTCCTTTCAGTATGTACTAACGCTTCTGTTATTTATTGTACAGTCACATGGATTTGTAAAGTTCTCTTTGCAGTTAAGGTATGTTTAGTACGTGTTTTTTGTTCCTTTTACATTACGTAATGTATACCGACACACATATGTAATGACTTGCAATTTTTGTGTGTGTATTTTCAGGTTGTCGCACTTAAACCATTCGTAAACAAGGTACTACACCTATAAACATCATTCATTTATAAAGTCGATCTATTTGTGTTCTAGTTAATTGAATTTTGTAATAAATTCATTTGTTTCCTTCGTCTTAATGTTTGTTTATTAAACGCTTGCTATACATTATGTAAACCATAATTTCCTTACTATGTTGAATAATAGTTGCAATTTTTTAAAAGTTTAAGTTTAGATTTAAAAGTTTAGTTTAGATTTGAATGTTTAGAGGTTGCGTGGACCTCCAAAAGAGTATCATTGGGTGACAAGAAGAAGCTTGAAATCCTCTAAAAAATAGGTGTTTGGTCATGGAGTAGGCGCCAAGAAAGGAAATTAACCTCCAAGGATGATGCTTAGGCGTTTGGATGACTAAACAAGGAAGCAAAGGAGGTTAGCTAGGTGTTTGAGGCTTGTCTTTGGGTGGCCAAGGACCACGTGAGGAAGACCTTGAGAGGTTGTTGGGTGAAAGACATGGCCACGCAAGGAAGTGTTTACAGGTTAGTTAGATGAAGGAAGGGTGTCAAACGAAGAAGGCTAGGCGGAGGAAGGCTTGCGGCCAAGTGTAGGAGGTTAGCTAGGTGAGAAAGGGTGTCACGCAAGGAAGCTAGGCTGCCAAGGCTTGGCGAGGTGAACATGGAGGTTAGCTAGACGAGGAGAGACCATGTTGTCAAGGGCTATGCGAGGAAGGCCAAGGAGGTTAGTCATATGAGTAGGACAAGTACTGGTATTTTAATTTAGAAATCTCAAAATACCAGTATATTGGCAATATAATATAAAAACAAATTTTCTTATTAAGACTTAAAGGCTAAGCATGCTTTCTAATTATAAATTAGATAAAGAAAAACTTGTTTGACGTCTCTGAATCTACAAATACATCTTCAAATTGAGACACCACTCGTCAGAGACCTTAATGAAATAAGTTTTAAATGAAATATTAATTAAATATAAGAAACGCACTATGTAGTTTGGCTTTTCATTCATTTCTCATTCTAACTTCCTTCTTCTCGGATACCCGCTAGGGTTAACCTAACCTTGTGTCTCTTGGGCGTGCCTCTGCCTCCCCTACCCTAGAAAGTCGCTCCTCCTATTTAGTTCTTGCTTTGTCCAAGTCGAGCCACTGTGAAAGTTTACCATGTGAAAATGGGTGGAATAATCCCCTTTTGTTAGAGTCCACTCTTATCAA
The DNA here is from genome assembly GCF_000004075.3 of Cucumis sativus. Classification (NCBI taxonomy): domain Eukaryota; kingdom Viridiplantae; phylum Streptophyta; class Magnoliopsida; order Cucurbitales; family Cucurbitaceae; genus Cucumis; species Cucumis sativus. Next base: position 24,947,418 of record NC_026657.2, read on the forward strand.
ATTCTTTGAGCCTTTCGTATCCTTCTTTTCTTTGACTTTTTCACGATCACGAATTGAAAGAATGAAACTTCTCATGCTAAATCATTTTCGGGTTGAAACAAGTCAATGAACTAAAAAAAGTTCAGACTCGACGGGTTTCATCACCCCATTTTAATAAAGTAGCATCCATAGGTTAATCTGGTAGAGTCTCATCTTGATGTAAGCATTCGAAACGCTAGAACCATTCTAATAGAACAATTAAACTAGATGGAATCCCAATTCACTCACTCAATTTCGAAATCTGAAATATAATGAATTTCTTTGACCTTCTTGGGAAGTTTATCGACATTCTTCAGAGAAAGAAGAACCTACTTAAATCAAAGAAATAAATAGCGAAAAGAAAGCCATATACATTAATTTAAGGCAGAAGAAAGCCTATCCTTCGTATTAGTTAAGAGGTGTAAATAACTTTGATCTTTGTCTTTGTTGAATGAGATTTGAATTCCCTTGTTCATTGCGATGATTTGTGATAAGGAAAGGTGAATAAGGATCAGAAAGCTCCACAATATCTCTGTCTTATGGAACTTTGTTCACTCACATAACAGTAGTTTGAAAGAAAGTAAGAATCAAGAAAGCGCATTCAAATTAAGGCCCACTTTGCAGTGCCATAAGACAGGTGTAAAAGAATATTGCGAGAATTTAAGGAGCATGAAATGGAGAGAGAAAGAAAGGCTCTTTTTAGATTGAGAAATCCCGTATGAAGGACTATCCATATTGTCTGTCCTTCGAACTGAAGCCAGAAAAGGACAATATTTTTTGCACATTTGAAACGCTTATAATTGCCATATTCAGCCTTGTAGTCGGCCGGTAAAGGTCTGGCAGAGTATCAACGGAGACTGAGAACTTTCCCCACTACGCTACAGACGGTGGGATAATAAAATCAAGAGATTTCTTCCTCGAAGAGAAAGAGAGAATGAAGAATTCACTCAGGCCAAGCCTTCTTTCAGACTCCTACTCCGGGATCGGCACTCTTCCCTTTGTTCATTGAGGCGGTGCGGCCCAGTGCTGTCCTTGACCTAGAGGTTCTTCTCAAGATTGATGTCCCATTTCCCCGTCACTCGCTCGACTTCTTACGTCCCATTTCATCCGTATTCACGCTCCCGTCCTTTTGACCTCTTTATTCCACCGCTCCGTTTTCCTTATAATGTTCGGAAGTATCCACAGAAAAAGAGTAAGTTGCCCGCCTGGTTCGAGCACCAAGGACCTGAAAGCTGCGGGGCTGGGGTCGAATTGACCTACCTACCCCTATCTTTTATGGCAGGAAAAGGAGTAGAGGTAGAGGTCCTCATTTCTTTCTTTTCATCAGACTGCGAATGAGAAATGATTCCAGATTCAAAAGCCGAATGCCTCACCCATGAATGCACAAAGAAGGAAGTCGGGATGGGATGGTAGAAAGGGTGAACTTCTCAGGTTTTTTCTATACGGAAGAAATAATGAGAATTGACTTCTGTAATTACCGCTACGTGGGTTTTGGGAATTTATCCGATGACTGATCAGCCAAGGGCTAGCGCTCCGTGGGAGTAGAGCATTTCCGCCTCCGCGACTGCTCCTGGGACGATTGATTCCTTTTCAGCTGCCACCGCAACCCCCACGGATTCCCCCGATCCGACCCCTCCTCTATCGTTTTTTAGTGGAATAAGACTCCTTTCGCAAATTCTTTGCGCCTCTTCATTCAATATTCTTTGAACCTTCGAACTGTTTGAAGGACTATCCATATTGACCCATCTAGCCTCTGCGGTCAGTCCTTCGGACCAGGTGCGTGAAGCAAAGTGACTCTTAAGGTTGAATTCATTGAGTCATCATATTTTTTTCAAAAACAAGGGTCATCCTCAACCTTTTTTTTATGCGCCTGAGTCTTATCCATTATAAGGAAGCAGATCCTCATATTCATTAAATAGTGGTCCTCCGATGCAATCAAATATGCGACTTTGCGCCTTCTAAACCTAAAAATAAGACGAAAGCACTTAAAATAAAATATCAAAGTCGTAATAAAGTAATTCTCTCTCTTAAATACTCGCAGCTATGCAGCTTTCTCTTAAAAAGTAAAGGTGTCCATTTTCTTAACACTCTTAATTAGGACAAATATTACAAATACCAAAGATCATGAAATTCAACATTCTTTTCACCTGCTGCTCTGATCATCTTCTACGCCTCGCCTCAATGAACAAAGGTTGGTGGGGGTGCGTCTATCAACTTACTTGCTTCGTACGGGCACCTCGCCAAAAAATAGTAGAAAAAATCCATGAAAAGAAGAATGCTTGCCATAGAGAACTCAACTTGCACTATTTTTCCCTTATATCTTCTTATATTTGAAAGAGAAAGAAAGCTGCAGGATCAAGTTCAAAGTGATGAAGTGAAAATCTAAGATTTCCTACTAGTCAAATAAGATTTCGAAAAGGGGAATCTGAATCGTGAAAGATTACAATCTCCAACGGTCGTTGGATCGTCCATTCCGAGTTGAGAGGAAAAAGGCCTACTTTGAGAAGAGGCATCCCTTTCTTTTCGCCCTTTGTTCATTGAGGCAATTTCCTCAGAAATCCTTGAGGAAGTTATCTGACTAGCCCTCCGTGCAACGAACCCTTTATATCTATATAAAGAAGGAGATTTGTGAAAGACTGACGCAATAGAAAAACCATGCAAGGAGAGAATGAGGGTTGAACCTGGCATACTGGTGCCGCAAGTTGAATAAAATAAGCTTCTTCACTGAGAACAAAGACATGAACCCAAAAGACATACATCTGTTCTTGCTTTTCCAACTATAAAAAATTGTTACATGGGAAATTGACATTTTCGTCAAACTCGACTCGTCAATATTCTTTGACGCTTGTTTTACTTCTTCAACGAATTCCACATGTGGGGCTTTCTTGAGTCCTATAAACCCATTTCTCGGACGTGTCAAACGTGTCCTTATGCGGCAAGCTTGAACACCAAAGTGAAAATCTACCTCTTATTCCTCAACTTCATAACCGCGTAGTGGGTTGAGCTATAGTCTGAAAGCAGTTGAGCTATTTAAAGACACGACCTTGCTCTCTGTTTGGCCGTTGTCGTAGTACGTATGGTCCTCTTCCAAGATTATGCTTCTCTATTCTCTCCCAAAACCAGTGCCACTTCGGTTAGTTGTAGTTGGCCATATACCCTTAGTATTGGGTGCCTTCTTTCCTTCGACTGAGAATAATGAGTTCGCGATCTTTCTCGTTCACGCTTGACTCTTGACTCAGATTCTAAACTTATTACATTCATTCATACTGGGTGCTTAGCTTGATCTTCTTTTGACTACAAAAGAAATAGTATGGATTCCCTTGACCGAATCAGCATAGCTAGACTCGATAGGTTCCACATAGCAGCTTTTACCCACATGTCCAATTTGTGAAGGTGTAGCCGCAATTTAGCTTCTTATTCCCTTATATACTTAAATGGAAGAAAGTTCATATGGAATCTTCAATCCTTTGGACGGGAACAAAATTAGGAAGTACCAAGCGGGATAAGACATCTCCCAAGAAGACCCTGATTGCATAGCCAATTTTGAATGAAAGAGCTTTGTTGATCCAAGAGATATGGCACTAACGGGAACCAATTGGGATGAAAAAAAGTTTAGAGATTTTTTAGAGAAACTCTTTTGTAGAAAAACAAAATTATTTATAACTCTCTTTCCTTCATGGAGTAAGAGAGAATCATGAGATTCTATTAATTTAAAAATATTAAATTAATAGAAATTTCAAATCAACTAATTAATTAATCATTAATCAATTAGTTAATAATTAACTAAATCATATTTAATTAATTCATTTAAATCTTATTTAATGAATATCTCTCCAATATCTTATAGTATTATATTAATTTAGTTAAATCAAATTTAAATAAATAATATTAAACTAAACTATTAATTAATAACTAAATTAAATACCTTATATTTAACTTAAGTTAAATTTGAATCATATTCAAATATAAAATTCTCCCACAACCAATAACTTTAATATGAATCCAGTTCATATTGAATTAATATTTGAACTCATTCAAATATTTTATCTCTCATAATTTAATTTTGCATCATATCCAAAATTAAATTTATACAATAAAGTTTGATTAAAATATAAACTTTATATTACAATGTAGCATTATGCATTATACGAATTTCCAAGGTAAATTTGAACATTTCAAATTACAACTAATATAAAAAATCTCATTACCTTTTACAAGCTATGCAAATGAAGGGGACCTAATGGACCTATAGATCAAAAGCTACAACGATATGAGATTAAATGAGTAACTCATTAACCACATTAATTAATATTCGTCAACTGTGTGTACATTCCACTAGAGATTCACAGTTGGACTATTCTCACTGTAGATATATTTTTGTGTCAACGGATATAAACCAATAAAAGTAAGTTAGTCTTTCACGAGTGTTTGTAACACTAGTTGGGTCAAATAACCATTTTATCTCTAAGTTACCCCTAGTCCTAAAATATCAGTGCTCCTCTAATGAACAACATGTTTATGGTCAACCTAATAAACAGAAACAATTCTCGTGCCATAGAGAGGTTAGGGCCTTTTGTTCAACTCTCGGAGACACCATTTAAGGGAACACTCATCTACTTACCCTAAAGTAGGGAATGAGTGAATTCCATCTTGCGTAATTATGTTTCCAGCTCCCCATTCGGTCTTGTCTCCAAAAAGATTAGCTTATTGAGTCGGTGATCTGGCCACTCTCACCTGTACAAATCAAAGGATAATCCCTCACGAACAAGAGTTCACAATACACTAAGGATTAAGACTAAGTTACCTAGGTCATCCTAATGAAATAGAAACCTAACTAGTTAACAGAGTTACATCTAGTGGTTACTATTTCGCTGTCCGGTTTTATGCAAACTCATTGCATAGGATACCCTCACTCGCACAAACGCATTGGATCATTGCGATTGTATCAAATACAAAGTAAGTCGTATCTATAGTGATACTAAGATGAGGTACTCAACCTTATCTATACTATAGACCCTTTAAGCTGATCTCGAACATTGATCCATGTACGTCTCTACATAATCTACAAGACTCATTAAACAACTTAGGATATTAGTTTATTGGATTTGGGTTATTAAGACAAAACTAATAATATAATCAATAACAATTATTATAACAATAACACTTGATTAACAACGGTCTATAAATTGTATTTACAATCTACGAGTTTTAGAACATAAATCCCAACATTTTTAACTATGGACCATCATAAAATGTATATTATTTTGCCTTGAAGGAGGAGAGTTTGCTACCCATCGACTCTTTCGTCTTTGGACGAAGGGGTAAATACTGCCCGTAGCTATGGAGGACTGTCTTCGAAAAGATATGCAAATGCTTCAAGTTTCATGTTATGATTGTTTACTGATAAATGTATTTAAGCTTCGATTTTATACTAATACGTTTATGAAAACTTGTTTTATAAAATCGTTACTCACTAAGTCTTTCAACTTACCCTTTCAAAATGTTTTCCCACTTTCTAGGTACAGATTGTGGATCTCTTTATGCTGAACATACGACTATCATACCAACTTAGTTTTCATTATGCATGGACATTGTTTTGTTTTAAAATAATATTGTGATTGTTCTAATATTCATAATTTTATGATTTACTTAATTTCCATGATATGTTTTGTAAAGATTTTAAATGGGTCACACTATGGTTTTAAGTATTTTAAGTTAAAAGAATTTTGTTGTTGATTGCTTCACGTTTCCATGTCATGTGTCAGTTGAGGTTGTTCTGGAGGTGAATGACTTCGGCTGACGTCACGCCATGTCTCGAGACGAGCAAGTAGGTGATTGGGGTGAGATGTGACACTACTAATGTTGGAGTTGTTACATAGCAATATAAAGAGGATACTGCACATCCTGCATGACACTAGGCATATGATTAGACAATTAGCCTATTTTCGAATGATTCATGCGTCAAACCTAGTGTGTCGAGAAAGTACGAGATGGACTAAAGATGTTTTTCCATTCTGTGCTACCTGCTTAGAACCATTGCTTGACTAACGTCGATGAAAGTCGCTAATGTTGAGGAGATGGTCGTAATGTTCCTTCATATACTTGCACACAACGTGAAAACTGTGTCATTCAACAAGAGTTCATGTGGTCGGATGGGACAATTAACGACGTAGCTAACATGCATAAGAAGAGTTTTCTTGACTTTGTGAGATGACTTCACTCATTTATATCCCAAAAGGTGAATAAGTGTGGACTTTAGGCACCGAGAGGTTGTTGTTCTTAAACGTGAGGTCCTATAAGTTTTATAAGTGAATACTCTAGATATATTTTACTTAATCAAGATTAGTCATATGGATCCAAACAGGTGATCATATGTGGTGCTTAATGACTCTAAGAGGAGCATGCATTAATCATAATCTAGTTAAGAGTAATGTGTTGTGTCAAGGTTCTCGCGATGCTTAATTTCCTTGCAATATATGGATATTCCTCCACTCTTTCTTGCATACAAGTTAGTTCGCATCTTCATCTTGCCATAATTTATTCTACTTTGCATGAGTCTCTAGGTGTAAATATGTAGTATTAGTTTATCTAAACATCCTTTCACATTCTTATATTTTTGTCATAACGCCTAGTTGATAAGTAACCCCTAGAACTAAGCTTTGATATCAATTCACTGTGTTCGACCTTGGATCACCCACGTAAACCTATTGTTTCGATTACACTTAGGAAAACAATAGGAAAACTTGCACTTTTGTGAACTGAGCAGTAGGTGGTGGAAACATTGGAAGCATTTTGCATGCAATGATCATGTCAACTCACATGATGAAGAGAATATTGGAGAGCATTTTGCATGCAATGATCCAGTTGTCAGTGACTTAGAAGAGATAGAGTGTAAACCCTAGATCTTCTACACTTTTGTTTACTTCAGTTTATAAGAAGTCAAGTTTTAAGTGTAATCAAGACCGCATGTTTCCGTAAAGTCTTTTGTATTGGATCAAAATTAGTGGGTTAAGGAATATTTGTATTGTTCATTTACATTTGGTTTTTAAGTAATTGTTAAGCTACTAAGAGCATCAAAATAAATCAGTTAGTAGAATTAATTAAGTTTAAAAAAAAAAAAAAAAGTGGTTTAGTGAAGTATTAAAGGTTTTTTTTAAAGAAAAAAAAAAGTAAGAAAGTGAAAAAGAAAGGAGGAAGGTCGGTGGGAGTCTTTTAAGTTCTTCTTTAGGGTGGATGTTAGGCCTTAATCGCATTTTGTCTTACGCTATAAGATTTCACGTGACAAGGGTAGCCTATGCAATGAGATATCTAGTGTAGAAGGCTACATGAGGAATTGTTATGCGTTTTTAGCTTACATAACCAATAAGTAGCGATGTCACCCTTGTTTAAGGAAGTCAGTGATTGATTTGACCTTGTCACCCAATCAAAATTTAGGATAAGGATGTGGTAGTGACATGTGCCATTTTGACATTGGTCATTCTCACCGTTAGGCAGAAGTAATCATTCCAGCATAGAAAGTGTCGCTGGAAAAACTTATAAATAGGTGCAGTTCGATCATTTTGAAGTTGCTTTTACCTTGAGCTTACTTAAGAAAGAACTGAGAGAATTTTCAAGATTTTCGAAAAGCCTGAATTCAGCAAGGAGTTGCAAAGAAGAGTAAGGAAGTTCTCCGCAAAAGGAGTTAGGCGAGGAAGTACATTGATTGTGAGTGGTTTCTTCCTTAAAATGTTTTCAAAAACAAAAAAAGATTTCCAATATCTTTAAATCCTTAAAGATATTTTCAATGAAACCTCAAGATATGTGACTTCTATTATGCTTTCCAAATACATGTGATTTATAAATACATAAAATTTTGATATGAGTTGAAATAATGAAATGATGATCTTTTGTACCATATATATGTGATGAGAATGCCTTATACTTTCCGTGTGATCTGATATGGGATGCATTACCAACTACTACAAATTTGGTCTTTCTTGATGCATGCAAATTTTGATTTCTTGATGGTCATGACAAAGGACCATTAAGAAAAATATTTTTCATGTACGTCAAGAAAAGTCTCTTTATTTTGTGGAAGAAATATGAAAAAATGTAAAAAAAAAAAAAAATGTTGATTCTTGATTTCCTTGATGGGCAAAGTTCCCTTAGTTTTGTTGATTGTCTACAAACTTCAAGAAAACTATATCTCGATGGACAATAAACATTAAGGATAATATGTTTGTTGACTGGAAACGCCCATCAAGTTAGTTAGTTTTTCTTGATGGATGAGACCCATCAAGAGATGAATTTTCTTCATTTCCAATGGTCATCATCGAAAAAAATTAATATATTTGTTTTAGATTTCTTGATGGGTTTGAAATTTTCTTGATGGACAAAAACAAAAACAAAAGAAGATAATGAGCAAGGTCCATCAAGAAAAATAATATCTTGATGGGCATTGTCCATTAAGAAAAAAATTATAATTTTGGGTTTAGGATAAGATCATGGGCAAGGTCGATAAAAAAAAAAATGATATCTTGATGGGTATTGCCCATCAAGAAAAAACTATTTTTCATGAATTACGAAATTTGGACTCTCATTAACCAGCTCAAAAAACACGATATTCATGAATAATATCCTTAAATCTTTACTATTTTTCTTTCAATTATTAATTTCTATTCATCAATAATACAATATTACTTTTTTAAAAGTTAATTGTTGTAATTATATTTAGATTGAAATAAGTGCCTTTATCAAAATGAAACTAGTTATTGTGTTCAACTTTAATAATTGAAAGTTTGTAATTTAGGATTTTTAAAATTTGTAAAAACTTGCTAACATGAGCTTAGCTCAACTAGCATCTGTATGTATCCACTCTTGCATTAAAAATTTGTAAAAGTTGTTTATAAATTTGAATTTCAACCTTACTTCTTAGTACAATAATCATTGAGGAGGAAACCAAGATCATGAAGATGCACAAAGCTAAGGTGGGTGTGAGAAAAGTAAATAGAAAAAAAAATTGATGACATGTTTTGGCCATCAAGTAAACTGGTTTTCTTGATGGATTATTCAGTTTTCTTAATCGGCTTTTTAGTTTCCTTGATGGACAAAATGCATAAAAGTTTCCTTTTTTGATGGCTAATATCATCAAGAAAGAATTTTTTATGACATGTTTTGACCATCAAGAAACCTAGTTTTCTTAATGGTTGGGCTTTTTTGATGCCTGCCCTAGTTTTCAAAGACCATCAAAGTAGACATTTTTTGACATGTTTTGCACATTAAAGAAGGCCAAATTTGTAGTAGTGATCCTTGTTGTGTGATCTTGGATAAGATGCTCTATTCTTATTGTGTGATTTGGAATAAAATGCCTTATACTTGTGTGATCTGGTATGGAATGCCTTTTGTCTGCTGTGTGATATGGCATTGGAAGACGCATTATGCGTAATGGAACTGAGGAAATTTGTTAAATGCATTGAGACTATTCCACAAAGCTACAACTTAGCAAAAAAGTGTGGTAAACGCTTGAGCTGAGGAAATTGTACTAAGATGTAATTTAAATAAGCAGAATGATTATGTGTTGTGATTGTAAGATCAAAAAGAATAAATCTGATTCTACGCGATATGAAACTATGCTTGATTTAGAAAGTAAACAATTTTCCAAGCAATTTATAAATGTTTGATGACGAGATTTGAATTTTTTTAATCGTTCATGATTTGGCCAAATGATTGTAATGCATTAAGGCATAAATTGATTTATTAAAGGTATTTATAAAAGACTCTATTCACTAGACATTTTCGCCTAATCTTTCAAATGTTTTGTTTTATTCCCCCTCCCCCTAGGTAGCGAAGAACATCTAGCGTTGAGCTTGCAGCTTTGATCATCTACTGTTCCATTCGAGAACGCATCATTTTGATAGTGGCCACTATCAAGTTGCATAACATGTAGAAGCTAGGCGAGAAGAGTCTAAATGTTGTTTGTATTGTGTATAGTTCTTTTAAATGGAACTTTGTACTAAGTATTAAATGTACTCTATTATTGAAATATTAATGAAGTCTTCATATTTTATTTAAGTTAATATTCCGCCTTTAAGCTTGTTGATTGGATTAATCCGCTTACTAGGCGTTCTGAGTGTTATCTTATGCAGAGTCTTGCGTAGAATGTCTAACGGTCACATCTCCACTTGGCCACACAAAGTGATTTTTGGGTGGGATGTGACAGTAGATGATCCATCCCTTTCCTTTTTTTCTCTCAAACTTTGCTCACAAAGTGGTTGTTGGAAATTGAGGAAGGAGATAGAGAAGGAGATCAGAGGAAATTGAGAAGATTTGAAAGTTGAACTGGAATTTAGAGCAAGCTGAGCAATCTCTGGTTTTTAAGAAAGAACGAGCTGTAGAAGTAGAGTTACAGGTTGAGATTGGTTACGTTAGAAACCTATTTCAATTTTTAAGAACTTTTATGAAGGAATAATCATGAGCTGAAAATGAAGGAAAAATAATGCAATTGTAGGTAGAAGACAGAACATCGAATAAATCATGAATCTGGAACAGCCTCTGTGTTTCTAAGCTGTTCGAGCTAAAGAAGTGAATTTAATAGTTTCCATTGGTCAGGTTAGAAATTTAACTCAAGTTATAGCAACTGTTATGAATATTTTTTTAGATGAAAACAATAGAAATTGGGTGAATTTTCAAGTGGAAGTCAAAGGTTGTCTGAAAACACGAATATGGAGTAACCTCTAGTTCGAGGGAAATTCCAGATAATCCAAGGGTTTTTAGGTCTTCATAGCTTCAGGTAAGTTGTAGAGGACTTAAAAAAGAAGAGTTATACACAAAAATCACTCAATTTGGTTACGTATTGAATGCATTATGAATTTTTAAAGTTGGGGTTAAATCTAGAAAACGCAGAAAAACATTGCTGCCAGTTGTGCGCACGCTTCACGGTCAAGACACCCTCCAGTACGCGCACGCCCCTAAGCCCCTCAGCATGCCCATCCTCACCCACATGGAGGTGTCACCAGCCCATGACACTTAAACTTGGGTTTGTATATGTGTTTATTAAACTACCATGATATTATCGCATTGTATAATAGTTTGTATATGTGTTTATTATATACATATCTTATTTACATTTATATTAGTTTTATATATTACCCGTGAGATATAATACTTTTAGTTGATGTTTTACATGATATATATCGTATATTATTTACAAGTATACTTTATAATAATCTATAACGAGAGTATGTCTACAAAAATTACCTTTTTACATTTGCTCAACAACTAGAACATTTAACATATACCCAAAGAAAATTTCAGATATACCCAATATCCATATGAAAAACCCGACGTTTCTAAAAAACTTCTTCTTCAATCTGATACCTCAATAAACCCTAGGATATAACACATGCAAAATCACATTTTTGATTCTGTTGCCTATTCAGACTAAAATCTTTAATCTATATAAGATACCAAATGCAAACTATGTATAGAATATATACAACTTAATCTTGTATCTTTCGGCCGTCGGAAAATAGATGAACTGGCGGCCGTTTTAGAAAACCTTCATCGTCGAAATCGCTTAAATGCTTCAACTTCATGGCCAAAAACCAAAAACTCGAATCACTTCCTTAACTGTCGAAAGGACAATGATTTAGTTGAATATGAAAAGTGAGAAAACTGTCAAATAACTTTCCTATTTTAATGTTGTATGATTTCCTCCCATTTTTTATATTAATATAATATGTATATTGTGTGAAAAAACTTCCTAACAGGTATATATGTAAATTGGACCTATTTTTGTATAATATTGTGACTCATTTAGTACATTTAAATGATATGGTATATTAGAGTTAAATACCTTATTATTTTTAAAATGGTTCATAATTGTTATTACCCAAATTTTACACTCGTATGAAGTTGTGGCCCAAAAATTTATGGTCCACAGTTTTTGTGGGTAACTAATTATTCAATGCCTTTTAGTTGAGATATCATATTTTAAAATCATATATGTGTTTGTGTGATCTTGGTTTGTCCACCTTGCCTTCAGTATACGGAAGTGGAAAACGAGTTTTCTTCAGCGTTCAGAACTATAAATAAGAAAGTGATTAGACGGAATCATAACCTCACTGGCAATGGAGTTTTGGACCTGCATCCTCTTTCTTTCGCTTCTCTTCTTCATTTCAAGCCTTAAATCAAAGTGGAGTACAAGTACATCGAAGAAGCTACCTCCGGGACCAAACCCTCTACCACTCATCGGAAATCTCTTGGATCTCGGCGACAAGCCTCACAAGTCACTAGCCACCATGGCTAAGCTACACGGTCCAATTATAAGTTTGAAACTCGGACGAGTTACAGCCGTGGTCGTTTCTTCTTCCGCCATGGCTAAAGAGGTCCTGCAAACCAACGACCAATTTTTGTGCAACAGAGTTGTTCCTGATGCGTTGACAGCTCATAGCCACCACGAAGTCGGATTTCCATGGATTCCTGTTTCTTCTCTCTGGAGAAACTATCGCAAAATATGCAACAACACGTTGTTTGCCGGAAAAATTCTGGACATGAATGAGAATCTTCGTCGGAAGAAAGTGGAAGAGCTTGTGGAGATTGTTCGGAAAAGTGCGTTGAAGGGGGAGGCGGTGGATTTAGGGAGGTTAGTGTTCGCTACTACTTTGAATCTACTGTCCAACACAATATTTTCTGTTGATTTAGCAGACCCGAGTTCTGAATTAGCAAAAGAATTCAAGAAATACGTGCGGGGAATTTTGGAAGAAGCAGGAAAACCAAATTTGAGTGATTATTTCCCTATGTTGAGAAAGTTTGACATTCAAGGAACGAGGAAGAGGATGGAAATTCATATGGGAAATGTGTTGAATCTTTTAGACTCAATGATTAAACAGAGGATGAAACAACAAGAATTGAATCCTGATTCTGTTTCAAACAACGATTTGTTGCACTGTCTACTCAAGAACGAAACTGACACCAAAATCGATCAGAATCAGATGATACATCTACTACTTGTAAGAATCCCCTAGCTACTATAAATTCGTTTGATTTTTTAATAAAAAATGAAATTGAAAAAGCACTATATCTGATGCAACGATTTTGTTTATTTTGTGGATAGGTACTGTTCGTAGCCGGCTCAGATACAACTTCATCGACATTGCAATGGGCAATGGCGGAGCTATTGAGGAATCCAGATAAATTAGCAAAAGCTCAAGCAGAAATTAGGAAATTAGTTTTGGAGAAGAGAGTGGTTGAAGAAGCAGACATTCCAAGGTTGCCATATCTACAAGCGGTGGTGAAGGAAACTTTTCGATTGCATCCGGTAGCTCCATTGTTGCTACCACGTAAGGCGCAACAAGAAGTGGAAATTGCAAGTTTCACAATCCCTAAAGATGCTCAAGTTATGATAAATACTTGGGCGATGGGAAGGGATCCGAGGAATTGGGAGAATCCGGAATCTTTCGAACCAGAGAGGTTTTTGGGATCGGAAATTGACGTCAAAGGGCGGAGCTTTGAGCTCATTCCGTTTGGAGGAGGGAGGAGGATTTGCCCTGGAATTCCATTGGCGATGAGAGTGATGCATTTGATATTGGGTTCATTGATAAGTTTCTTTGATTGGAAGGTTGAAGATGGATTTGAGGTGAACATGGAAGATAAATTTGGGATCACCTTGGAAATGGCTCGTCCACTTCGAGCCATTCCTTCGCTAGTGATTTAGAATAGAAACAAACATCTTGTTGCGTCACAAATTCTTTTTCTTTTAAATGTCATTTTCTTTATATCTATGTAGTTCACAAGAGTGGATATTGGAGCCTAAGATGCAGACGCCCTCTAAATTCGATATAATAGAGAGAAATTCTCATTATATAGGGGGAAAATGAAGATTTATTTAAAAAAAATAGTTCATAATACTCTTTTTTTTTTTTTTTTTTTTGTATATTGTAAATTTGACAAATATAATGGTAATGAGATTGTAATTAGATGGTAATATGAATAACGTGCTTTTAAATTTGTTATTTTTGCAATTTGGAAAATGCATGAATTCTATTATCATAGATTTTTTTTGCTATTTTTGCAAACTCTACATGAAAAAATGCAAAAAAACTACATGAAAAAATGCAAAAAAAATGTTTAGTCAACACGCGATTAATCGGTCACACACGCACATGTAATTCTAATAAACGATCATGATATGTGATCGAATAGAAAATGATAACGATTGTGTAGTTCTTTTTTACAATTAAAAAAATACTTCGTGTAATTCCTATTTAAACAATCATGATACATGATCATATAGTTCTTTTTAACGATGAGAAAATGTTTCAAATCTAAACAATTGTGTTGACCATGCTAAACGATAGTGTTGACTAGGTTAGTGATCGTTTAGATCATATCAAAGTGATATTTAAACGATCTTGATATTCTGGAAGATGAGTTGTAAAAAAGAAAGAGAAGATGAAGAAGATGTATAAAAATATAAGAAAGAATAATCTTGAAAATGAGGTGAAGAAATCGAGAAGAGAATATGAAGAAATCGCAAAGAAAAAGAAAGACAACTGACGAATTGTTTACAATATCAAGCGCAAATATGGAATTTATAAAAAAAAATATTGGCTTCATAAGCTTTTTTATTTTGTTACACAAATCGTAAATATTTTAGTGTTTTATTAAATTAATAAAAAAATAATCTATTTAAAAAAACTATGGAGAATATGATATATTTTGTAAATAATTTCAAATTTTTTCTATATTTAAAAATGCCACAATATTTTCATAACTCACGAAGTATTATGATTGTACGTGGATTGTGAACACCATGCAAAAGAAATTTAACTTGAAACACAGAGAAAACACCTAAACATATTTCTATGGAGGAAAAGAAGAAAAGAAAACTAACATTTGTAGAACCTCTCAAGGAACACCACGAAGTCTTTCTTGTTGTCCTCGAGATAAAAAAAACACAGAGAGTTTATTGGGCTTTTGTGTGAAAAAAATATTTGCATAGAGATTTTTTCTTCTTGGAAGCAATAGATAGTCAAAAATTCATACATTCCTTCAATATCTTAACGAAAAGATACGAAAGAGATGGAGTGAAAGTTATCAAAATAATTTTCTCTCTCTTTCATTAAGTAGAATAGTTATTCTTTTGTTTAAATTAATATTAATATAAATACAATATAAATTCAAATTATATTATATCATATATAATATAACCAATAGTTTAGATCTTCTCGTATGATCTATAGTTCTAATATGAATTGATTTCATATTAAGTTTTAATCTATAGTTTATTTATGAATCTTATTCATATTATTATTATTTGAATCATATTCAAATATTAACTTCTCTCGTAAAAATTTTATATTATAATGTATCAAATACATTATATTAATTGTATCATTATACAATTTATTCCCTTTAATCAATTTGAACGATTCAAATTAATCCAAAATAAATTTGATTCTCATTTATCTTTATTGAGCTAACAAAGGGCCCTTATGGACCTACAGATTAAAGCTTCAATCATGTGAGATTAATTAATTAAACTCTTTAGTTAAATTAATCATTATTCATTAACTATCAGTTATTTCACTAAAGACCAATAGTTGCACTCTTCTTACTGTAGATATATTTTTATGTCCATTAGATATAACCAATCAACAGTGCAATGATCCTTCACAAATTGCTCATAAGTATAGTTAGGCCAAAAATTACCGTTTTGCCCATGTAGTTACACTTAACTCCTTAAGTACCACTAATCCTTCTAATGAACAATAGTTATAGTCCCACTATAACTAAACTCCCCTTGGGCTAAGAGAGGGTGTGGCGCCACATTGTTCAGCCTTAAAATCAGCTCTTAAGAGAGCAATTTCTCTACTTACTCTATCTATAGAGAAATAGTTAATTCATTCTTCTGTAGTTGTGTTTCCAGCTCCCTAATCAAACGAATCCCCAAAATGGTAGGCCTATTGAGTTGGCGATATAGACCACTCTCACCCATGCAAATCAAATGACTGTCGTCATAGACAGGAGTTCACAACTCACTCAGGATTCAGGTCAAGTCACCTTTGGTCATCTTGGTGAAATGTAGTCTCAACTAGTAACGATGTTAATAAGAGAGACTATTCATTTCATGGTTCGATCTTATACAAACTCTTTGTATAGAATACCTCTGCTCTAATGTATTGACATGAATAATTAGGATCAAATCATTTGTAGCACTTTAGAACAATTGTAACAACACTACAAAGCATGTCGTATTCGTAGTGTCGCCAGGATAGGGTATCCAGCCTTATCCATCTACTACAGACCATTTAGGTTATCATTTAAACATAATCCACTTGTATGTCTCCACATACATGTTTAGGTTGCATAAGATAACATTGGATGTTAGTTTATTGGTTTTGTGGGTTAATGCAACTAAATGTCAAATAAAATAACACACTTTATTTTATAAGGTAAACAAAATGTTTGTATAATATATATAATTACAAACTACAAGACCACAAGATTTAGAGCATCAATCCCAACAGGTAAAATACTATTATTATATGGTAAACATTTCATTTATGTTTTCTATAAGAAAATTGTTCGTTAACGATGTTTATTATTGTATTTACTCAAAAACTTCATTTAGAATTATTGTAGCTTTTAAAATGATGTTGGAAAAATATGCTTTTTTTTTGTTGTAAAATTAGCTCTAATACGAAGTAGATTAGTATTTAGTAATTTTTTTTTTTATCCTTGAGCACGATGGTTTCAATTGTTTGCTAGATAAATACTAAATTATCATGTTAGATATATAATATCTAAAATAGACATAATGTCACGCCCCAACTCACAGTCACCTTCGGCAATGAAGTGGAGGCGTGTCACTAAGTACTTCTTGCGAGGTAACACGTTAAACACGTAGTAAGCGAAAAAACTTAACTTTCTTCTTGATATTGCATTGTCTTTAACCTTCAAACTAACTAAGCGATAGACACAAAGTTACAGTGGAAAGAATACAAAACTTCTCTTTATTAACCTAACATTTTTACAAATTTGAACATTACAAATACAACTCTTGTACTCTCTTGGAATTGATACTTAACCTTCGGTTAACAACTGCCCCTTTATTCTAACCTTGACCGCTCACCTCATCGTGTGGCAATGTGATAACTTGTAAAAATACAAGTTATTAAGGCCTTTTAGGTAGAATAATGGAACTGAAATGTGTGGTAAGTGTGCCAAAACACGTAGTTTATGTTGTAAATACTTAACTATTTAGAAATACTTTTTGCATAAGCTTGATGCTTGCTTTACCTTGTTTTTAATGTCTAAACGCATGATTATTGACAAAAGAATAAGCTAACAAATCGCAGAGGAATTGGCGCAAAGACTAGGCGAGAAGACCAAAGCACCACGTGAAAAGAGGTTTGCTAAAAGACAAAAGTGGTAGATGGAGTGATGGACTTGACGAAAAGGACAGAATGAAAAATTTTCCATCGAACTATGCCTGTATAAGGAGCTCAATCACCACCAAGAAAGACAACCAAACGTCCGAATTGGGCTAGATGCTCATAGGCCAAAATCTTGGAGAATTGGTGGAAAGGATTAGCCTTACCACCATCTGTAAAGCACATTTCCATCTTCTCCTATCAGTCTGTAGAGTGAAAGCCTATAGTCTAAGTGAGGAAGATCACATTCCCGTCTCCCTCTAACTTGTAATGCATTTTCTTTTCTTTCCATTTTTGTATTTCTTTACATTGTATGTTGTTCATATTGTACGGTGGTCAAAGGTCTGCATTCTTTAATATAATGTATACTTATACCCTTTTCAATACATTCATCTCTGTTCTGTTCATTTGTCTTATGTTATTCGTAGTTTAGGTTTATGGTGCATGTTTGATAAGAAGTTTTACTTATAATGCTTATCCTATTAGATAAGCTATTTTAATAACTTGACCATCGTATGTCGCCAACTACCGAGAGAGTAAGTAGCAAGGACGTGGCTAACACGCGAAAGGAAGAGTTTTCTCACCTTAGCGAGATGACTTTTATCATTTGTATCCTGAAAGGTGAACAAGTGTGGACAATAGGCGTCGAGAGGTTGTAGACCTTAAACGCGAAGCTCTATAAGTAATATAAGTAAATACTTCTAGATATATCTTGCTTAACAAACTTCATCATTTGAATCCCGAAAGGAGACCAAGTGTGGCATTCAATTACTCTGAGAGGAGCACACCTTAATCATAATCTAGTTTAGCTAGTTATATCGCATTGAGGTGGTCGTATAGCTTACTCTCATGTAGCATTAGACATTCCTTCACTCTTTCCTCAATACAAGTTAGTGCATGCCCATCTACATCTCCTACTTTCTATTAATAATAACTTGTAGAAATACAAGTTATTGTACTCTTATAAGTAAAATAATGAAGTCTTATCACATGAAAAGAAAAGAAAATAGAGAGAAAATAAGTTAATTTGATTACTCCGTGAAAAGCCTAACACAAAAGAACTCCATCCCTATTTTACTATAGTTTAATGCTCTTATTGCAGGATTCTAGGCGAAGAAGAGTGAAGCTCCGCAAATAGCAGTTAAACGCAAGGAGACCCAACTAATCTCTCTAGGGCAAGAAAGTAGTAGCAAGGCGACCAAGCCGCTAGCAAACAAAAGAAGTTGGTGGGAAAGTCAGAAAATGACAAATAGGTCAGACTACACAGTAGGCATAAATTTTTAGAAATCTTAATGGCACACGCCGATATGTCAACATAACTCCCTATATATAAATAGAGCATCTCACTCCCAAAGAAAGTATGTACAAATTGGCCAGAAAGCAAGCTCTTCGTATCATCCATTCTTCTCCCTTACCTTGAGTTTTAGATGAGAGCTTAAAACAAAAGAGAGAGAGATTCACCATTTCGTTGTTCCCTTCATCTATAGGCAGAAATCATAGTCAAAGAGTATAAAAAATCAAACTCTGAGGCGTAATCCATTTGTTGTATTTTCACTTTCTATTTCTTATATTGTATTGTTTTGTAAGCAGAACTTCATGCCTGAAAGGCCTAAAGTGTTAATTATGAAAGAAATGAATTTCTTCTTCCATTCTTCCATTTTTGTTATCTTACCTATGCATTTGTAGTTGAATAGTTAAGTAGCAATGAGTGATGTATTTAATACTAAGAAATTTATAATGAATGTCGTAAGAGTTTTATTCAGTTAAATGTGAGTATCTTAACTTTGTTCATCTGAGAGAATGACAAAAGTAGAGATTGTAATCACCAAGCACGTGATAACCACATTTAACTAAGTAAGTGGCAAGAAGAATGCAACAGTGCATTCTTGTCACCAAGCTCATCCTCTACATACATTACCGAGAGGTTAATGTATGTGGCTAACACACTAAAAGGTATATGTTTTAATTGAGGATTAGTTGTTGTTACTGCTTGCAATATGATTAGATATATGCATTGCTTAACTTGTGTATTTGCATCCCGAAAGGCAAGCAAGTATGGCGTTGCACTGAGAAGTTGCTCACTTTAAACCTTAGTTAAGAGATGTCTGTATTGCCTCGAGGCAGTGAATCCTCAGTCATTGTATTTAGCAGTTCAATCTTCCTTCCCCGCCATGTCTATACCGAGTTCATATTCCATCATGCCACTGTTGGGATTTTTGTCCTAAAACTCGTAGGTTGTAAATATAATTCATTGATCGTTATTAATAAAGTGTTATTATTGTAATAATTGTTATTGATTAAATTATTAGTTTTATCTTAATAACCCAAATCCAATAAACTAACATCCTAAACTGTTTAATGAGTCTTGAATAGTATGTAGAGACAACAAGGATCAATGTTCAAGATCAGCTTAAAGGGTTTATAGTATAGAGATAAGACTGGGTACCTTATCTTGGTAACACTATTGATACGGCTCACTTTGTATTTGATACAAACACAATGATCCAACGAGTTCGTGAAGTTGACATACGAGTGAGGGGTATCCTATACAATGAATTTGCATAAGACTGGACTGCAAAATTGTAACCACTAGATGTAACTTCGTTAACTAGTTAGGTTTCTATTTCACTAGGATGACCTAGGTAACTTAGTTTTAATTCTGAGAGTGTTATGAACTTCTGTTCGCGAGGGATTGTCCTTTGATGTACGGGTGAGAGTGATCAGAACGCCGACTCAATAAGCTTATCATTTTGGAGACAAGACCGAGTGGGGAGCTGGAAACATAATTACACATGATGGAATTCACCCATTCCCTACTTTAGGGTAAGTAGATGAGTGTTCTCTTAAATGATGTCTCCAAGTATTGAACAAAGGACCCTACTCTCTCTATGGCACGAGAGGGGTTTCTGTTTATTGGTAGGACTATAAATAGGTTGTTCATTGGAGGAGCACTGATATTTAAGGATTAGAGATAACTTAGGGGTAAAATGGTAAATTGGCTCATCTAGTGTTACAAACACTCGTGAAGGACTAACTTAATATTATTGATCTATATCCGTGGACACAAAAATATATCTACGATGGAAAAAGTTCAGCCGTGAGTCTTTAGTGGAGTGTATACACAGTTAACGAGTATTGATTAATGTGGTTAATGAGTTTAGCCAATTAATCTCATATTGTTCTAGCTTCTAATCTGTAGGTCCATTAGGTCATCTTCCTAGCTCGTAAAGGGTAATGAAATTTATTTATAGGTTGTAATTCAAAATGTTCAAATTTACTTAGGAAATTAGTTTAATGTATAGTGATACATTATAATATAAAATTTGTGAAACCTTATTATATAAATTTAATTTTGAATATGATTCAAAATTAATTTAGGAGAGATAAAATATTTGAATAAATTTAAAGATTAATTTAATATGAATTGGATTCATATCAAAATTATTGGTTATAAAAAAACTTATATTTAAATATGATTCAAATTTAATTTAAGTTAAATATACTATATTTATTTAGCTATTAATTAATTTGTGAATTAATTAATAATTTAGTTCATTTAATTAAATTTATAAGATATTTGCGTAGTTATTAATTAAATATATTTAATTAATTATATTAAAACAAATATATAAGATATTGAAAAGATATTCATTCAAATAAGATTGGAATGAAATATTAATTAAATATAACTTAATTAATTATATTAATATAAATCTATAAAATATTAGAGAGATTCAAATAATATTTGAATGAAATATTAATAAAATATGATTTAATTAATTATTAACTAATTTATTAATTGTTAATTAATTAATCTCTCCTACTCTTTTTCCTATTACAAGAAGGAAAGAGAGTTGTAAATATCCGAAAGAAAAGTAACAAAAATTCATTAAGAAAAAAGATCAAAATTTTTTCTATCTGTAAAAAGAGTTTATCTCAAATATGTCTAAACCTTTTCTCATCTGATCAATTGGTTCCCACAAACCAATCTCATTCCAGAGAATAGGAAGGTCTCGACGGGTGGTGTCCAATTTGAAGATTGATTTGTAGATTTAAAGATGTCATCAAAAGTAAGTTATCGTATCCTATTCTTTAAAAGCATGCGTAGAATTTATTTATAATTTTGATTCTAAAATTTTACCAATGTCCTGGTATTTTAATATTTCTAAATTAATTTGAGTAATGATTCTTTAAATTCTTCTCGCTTTTATCCCTTCACGAACAACCAATCTACACATAACCCAAAAGTTATGATTTTAAAATCCACCTTCCACCACTAAAACAACTATATCGAAAAGGTTTCGAAGTCTCAATAATCACCAAAATGGATCCTTCACTTCTTGGGCAGGAACGCAAACACCTCGAATCTCCAAACTAATATAAAAAACATAGTGGATATCACCAATTTGAAGCCAAATATCAATGGGTATTTCACCCCATGAAAAAATTCTACGGTAAACCCATGAAACTTACCTTAACCCAGCAATAAGCAACCTTCAATGCCAGTGAAAGTCTCCCTTTAAATTTTCAATGTCCTCCAAGCCTCAATTTAATACTCTAACATCAATAGTACAACAAACATTTAGACTCAAACTTTGGTAACCAAAAACAATAAGGGTCATGTGGCAAAGTAGATCAACACAAATGCCTATAAGTAAGACTATCAAATACTGACATGTGTAAGAATGATAATAACGCACAACTACAAACGAGACAAAAATGTATAGCTTTGCAAAGGAAGAATCCATGAAAATAGAATCTTTACGAAATGGAAATGCTTGGCGTCTTCATTAAAGATGTAGGAAGGAGTTAAATCAATCCCACCACCAAACCTAAGCATAATACATTCATTTTAACTATACAATGTCATTTAATTTATTAAACACAAGAACAAGGTAATCAACAAGTGCTACATTTCAATTACACAATTATAAAAGCTACAGCCAACAAACATACACAAGCAAAATCAGGAAAGAATAAGGAGTGGGCCAATAAGCCGCATTAGGAGTTCTCCTTTTCGAGAACTCGTATTGCTCATCTGAACATAAACTTTAGTACTTACTTTGAGCAAAACAATGGAAATATTAGATCCATTCTCTTGGGTTGAGTAATTCGTTTCCTCTGTAATTAGTTAATCTAAGGGAGTAATTCGTTTCCAGATCTTCATCTTCCACAACGAGCAATACACCAATATTTCTTTCTCTTTCTTCTCCATTATTCTTCTCTTCTTCAAAACTGTCTCATGTAGTATCTGGACAAACCAAAATATATGTTTTGGAGCAGTGGATGAAATGAACATCTAATTCAAACTAAGAGACCAACCAATATGTATTTTGAAAAAAAAAAACAGTAGTCATTGAACATAGAAAAGATAACGGAAAGAAAATAGAGGGAATAAAGAATAAAAACCTAACCCTATAAAGTGCAGTGGTTGGAAAGATTTGATTTCCTCTGTCTCTCTCTCTCATCGCTAAACACTCTCGATGTTTCCGTTCAGATGTGTTTACAAAAATGAAGGGCATCGGTCGTCCGTTCGCGTGGCAAGAAAAAGTAGGGGCCGACAGCCGTTCGTGTGTGGGAGGGAGAAGGATAAGGAAAAATGATGAAGAGGAAGGAAAGGGGTGGTCGACATGTGTGGGAGGGAGAAAAGTGAGAAAAAACCGTGAAGGGGAAGGGAAGGTGCGGCGACATGTTGGGAGGAAGAAGAGATTTGGGGAAAAAATAAACTGGGGCATTTTTGTTTTAAAACAACTGCCGACGGTACATTCAATTCCATCGGCATTGGTCCACTGAAGCAGACGGTAATAATAAACCGTTGGCATATGTCTATATATGCCGATGGTACAAAAATATGTCATCCGTAAAAATATATCTATGCCGACGTTATAATTTTTGCCGTCGGTGATTTCACTTATTATCGACAGTAAAACAGTTCGTTGGTGTATATTGCATCTATCGACAAAATTTAGAGACATCAACATGTTTGTCATTAGCAAAGACAAAATTTCTTGTAGTGGACATTTCAAAAAATTTCTACTTTTTTAGTTTTTCAATTCGACTTATAGTTTAGTATGCAATCTCATTTTAAGTTCTTAGGTATAATTTTCTACAAGTAGCATTTAGTGTATTTGAATGACTTTTGAGCTTACACCATGAACAACCATTTGGCCTATGAAATTGCTTCAAAGTATTTAAAACTCAAATTATCAATACTGATTTTTTTTTATTCACGCATTTTGGTATTGTATTTTCTTTTCAAATCTTGCTTTAGATATGATGATAAAATCAATTCATTAAATTAGTTTTGATCAAGCTAATTATAGAGTGAGTTGTTTTAGGATCTAAGAGTGACCATTATAAATTTTAGGTTTGGTCTAACTCACCCTTCTTTGTGAGTGTTTGTAAGGATGCTAGTAGAACCTCTAGTTTTGCATCCAATCATATGTTGAGCACTTGTCATCTAGAGTTTTTAATATGTTTTCGTAAAACAAAAATGCCTTAGTCATCTCAATATGTCCATCCAAATGTGGGGAATCTCCATCCTTGTCCATGTCCCATTTGGAGAGTCGGGGTCAAGGTTAGGGTCAGGAAATCTCTGTTTGGAGATTGAATCTCGTAGGAAAAAATCCACGTCTCCCTTTTTTATTTAAACTAAATTTAAATTATTAATAGTAAATATTCAAACAACTTTTAACTAAAAATTTAAGTTAATTTAACTATTAAATACAATTAAAAAAATAAACATTTTTAAAAATGACAAATTAGTGAAACTATTTACAAAATATAGTTAAATATATCAAACTTTTTGTAGCTTATTTAAGTTTTTTTGATATATTTCGTAAATAATTTCAATATTTTGCTAACCGTAATAATTTTTGATTAAAAAATGTAAAAAATTTAACAGGACATTGTCTACGGTTTCAAATTTAAGTACAAAAAAAGTAAATACTTTAAATACAAATAACCAAATAAGTGTGTATATATATAATAAAATAAAAAGTATTTGGGGTAGAGTCGGGGATTGGGTGGAATACCCTCCTTGTCTCCGTTCGTTTCAAGAACACGATTGGTGTTTCCTGTTTGATATCGCTTCTAGTGAAGCTGGGAATTTTCTATTTTGAACGAGGCGAATACTTGCGAGTATATTTGTCAACCTTAAACTCTAAAAAAGATTTAACCTTAATTCGTACATGTAACCTAAATAAAAACTTTGTTTTCATTCCTTTTAAAATGTGTGTCATTTGAAATTAACGGGACTAAATTTAGGTTGTATGTGAGCAGTGGCTGATGTAGATTGATCATCAAAGGTAAACAATTTTTTTTTGTATTATGTGTATATATTTGTATAGGGAAAGTTTGCTGGCAAAAGAAAACAAAAAGGAAAAAATATGTATATAATATTGTTGTATGAGGGAAAGGTCTGGTGGGAAGAGAAAAGAAAAAAGAAAAAAGAAAAAAGAAAAAGAGGAATTATGACGTAGTCAAACGAGTCTCTAAATTGTCGTTTCATTCAACAGCGCGTGGACCAGACACATCTATTGATCGCCTTTTTGAAAGAAAAAGAAAAGGTAATAACAATAATAATAAAAAAGAAAGAAAAGCAGTGGGTTTAGCAGTAGTAGTAGAGTAATAGTAGAGTGTTGTTTGTTGCCATGTAATAAAGTTCCTCACCTAGCTCCATTCATCTTCATCATCTCCTTTCTCTCAAGATCTCCTTTTCCTCTCCTTTTCCTCCATTCTTTTCTCTCCTCAATTTCCTCCTCCTCCTCCTCCCCCTCCCCCCTTCTCTCTATACTCAACCTTTTCTTATTCCTTCCTTCTAGATCTTCCCCCGCATTTCATGGATCTACAACCCTACATACCTGCATTGCTTCCTCCTCCTCTTCCCTTTTCTCTCTCCTAGGGTTTTCCCCCGTCATTTTCAGTCATGTGGTCTCTCACTTTTACTTCGCATTGTCTTCACCATCATTCTTCCCACCCACTGCTTCATTCTATCACTTCTGACTCTTCTCTTTCCCGGATTTATGTTCAGCTTTTGCTTCAGCTTGTAGCTCCTTATGGCTACTGATGATCATAATGACGACGACGACGATGCTGATTCTTTTCCTCTGAAAATTTTGCTTTCCCGGATGCAAAAATGCCTTTCTCGATTTTGCTACCTCTTTTGGTTCTTCATGTCTTCGATTTGCGTTTCTCTTGCTCAGGTAACTGTTCTCAAGTAAAGTACGCGTTATTTCTGTTGCTTTCTTTACTGCTTTTCGGCTTTTTTTTAGTTTCTGTGCAAAAAGAGTCATTCCTCCATCGAAGAATTAGACCGTCGAAGAGCTGTTTTTTTTTTTTTTTACTGTTAACTTACATTACTGTATGTTAAGCTGTAATAAGAGTGACACTCGATTTGCTTGCTTCTGATTTTTAAACTTTTTTTAATATGTATATATTTTGCTGAATACGACATTTGAATGTCTTATCATTGAACTGTACTAGTTTTGTTGTTATCTGAACTGTATTGAGCAATACGCACACATTCACTTGAATTGAATTGTAAAAGGAGTCATTACTTGAGCGAACAATTAGACCAGGGGCAACTTACACTACTGTATGTGAAGCTGTAGTAAGAGTGTCACTCGATTTACTTCTGATTATTTTTCTTAAAATATATTTTAATGAATACGATTAATTGTTGAGCTTTATTAGTATTGTTTTTATTTGAATTGTCTTGGATATTATAGTGGAGAATTTCTAAGAGTTGTCTATTGTCACTGCTTTCAGGACAATCGTCAGTTTCACCACATATATACTTATCTCCTTCCTTACAGCCAAGCCTGCAAACAATGATTCCAGGGATGTCAACAGAGCATGGTACAGTGATTTCCATTTGGATCAACGTGTCTTGTTTGATTAATATCCGTACATAATCCAAGTTAGGTACTATAAGCATGTGATAAGTGCCTAAAATGTGGTTGGTTGTGAAGTTGTGGCTCTTACAGAAATAGTGCACAACTTGTAGCTTGTGTTTGAACTAATTGCATACCCATTTTTTTGTTCAAACTCCCAAAGTTGGCAAATTTTACGTGTTCTATTATCTGTTGACTGTGGTGTGTTTTTATTTAAAGGAACTTCTGTTGGAGTGGAAACTACTAACTGAAGCTTATCTTTCACGTTAATTATTAGAATGTAATGTGTTTGGTTGTTATGTGAAGAAGTCGATTGTACTAACTCTGCCAACAAACCTAAATTCTTCTCTTTATAGCTTCAGCTTCCTGTGTCTGAAGTTGGTTTTCAACAACTTGAAGAGGAACATGTTAAACTAATTCAATCAATGTGGCTGGAAACATCTTTTGAACCCTTTAAATTGGACCCGCTTTGTTCCCTTTGGATAATTTCATTTGTCATTGAAAATGTTCCTTATACAATAAAAAAATTAATGCAGTTGGTAGCATTAGCATTTTGTTGGGAGTTTGTATTGTAATTGTATAAATCATTACTTGACTTTGGATTAAAGATAAGACAATTATCAATTATAGCCTGGGAATTGGGAACTCAAGTAAGGCAGTGGTCTTCCTTTACATGAACATCTGGTCATTTTTAATGCTTAATTTAATTTTTGCTTGGTTGGGATTGTTCTCAAATTCAAATTAGTTATTATTATCTTTCAGTGAACACAGTTAGTGGAAAAAGAAAAGTGAAGTAGTTAATTTTTATGATGGTCGTTCCTTTTTCATTTCCTAGTTTTTCAACTATTCATGTTTATCTCTTTTCTATGGCATTCATGTGTCTTCATACAGCAAGGTTGGAGTCGATAAGTTTTTCATTTGTGCCTTCAAAGTTACGTGATAACTGGATATCTAAGTCTTTATTGGGATCATCTACTTCTCCTGCACCCTCTCCAGGTTATGAAGGCAATTTAATAGATTCTCCACTGTCCTTTGTGTTGCCATTACTTACTGACACTACTATTTTGTAGGTCCCAGCAGTGCACCCTTGCCTGTCCGGCGTCATCGACGGCGTCGTGGACGACCTCATGTGGTTGCTCCTACCCCATCAAAAGACCAAGGTATTGAATTATTCATTAGTCAATTATTTGAATAGCTTTGTAGCATTTGATGACATGATTGGTAAATGGTACATGGTGCCTTTGATTTTGTTAAGTGATGGTGATCCATAAAGAATGTTATCTAAGGACCTTTGCAAATTTTCATCTGTCCTTGTTTAGACCAATGATTAGCCCCTTACTGCAGCTCCCTTTGGTTGTTAGTTGAAGTTGGAAGGTTGTGATCAAATATGCATGGAGCCTTGAAGTTGTTAGTTGTTTTTCATGAAGTTCTTTGTACTAAATATTTTTTACCCATGAACTTGGAAGGTTGTGATCAAATATGCATGGAGCCCCTTACTGCAGCTCCCTTTGGTTCACCTTGTGGCTGTGTGTTTCCCATGAAAGTCAGACTTCTTCTGGATATAGCTCCATATGCTGTTTTTCCTGTGATGAATGAGCTTGAAAGTGAGATTGCAGTTGGGACTTACTTAGAGCAGAGCCAAGTGAAAATCATGGGTGCAAGTGCAGACAGTCAAAATCAAGGAAGAACTATGGTGGACATAAATTTAGTACCTCTAGGGGAGAAGTTTGATAATACAACTGCGGTACTTACTTACAGGAGGTTTTGGGATAAAAAAGTACATTTGAATATGACGCTTTTTGGTGATTATGAAGTTGTCTACATTAGCTATCCGGGTAATAACTTCAACATTTTTTTCTCTGATTTTGTTACATCCCCCCGCCCCCCAAAAAAAAAATAAATAAATAAAATTAAATACTAAGAATAACAAATCATGATCAGGGATTCCTTCTTCACCGCCATATGGGGGGTACATGGGAAGTGCTCCTAGTGGAAGTGCGGGTGATCTTCCTATTACTGCAAATTTCGTTAATAAGAGCCAGAAGATGAATGTCAAAACAATTGCCATCATAGCACTTTCAGCATTTGTTGTGTTATTAGTGTTCATTGGAGCTCTTTCCATCTTTTTCAAATGGAGAAAAGTTGGCAGACCTTCTAATGCTGTTGGCCCAGTCTTCACACCATCAATTAACAAAAGATCTGGTGAGTTTGTGGATCCCGATCTGTTAGTTATCACGAAGATCTTTCTACAAGTATTATTTGATTACGAACTGTCCATTCCATGAGCGATATGGCAAGTCTTGTTTAGTATACTTGTAATGCCGCTTGAGACAATTTCATTTTGAATTAATGCAGGTTTAGGATCAGCCTTATCGAGTAGCATTGCAAGCTCCACCTCTGTTTCACTAATGTCCACAATGCCAACCAGTCTTCAATCTGTTAAAACATTTGCACTTTCTGAACTTGAGAAAGCAACAGACAAGTTTAGTTCAAAAAGGATTTTAGGTGAAGGGGGATTTGGCCGAGTTTACTGTGGTATTTTGGATGATGGAAATGAAGTTGCAGTTAAGTTGCTTACACGAGATAATCAGAACAGAGACCGTGAATTTATTGCAGAAGTTGAGATGTTGAGTAGACTGCATCATCGAAATCTTGTGAAACTGATTGGCATATGCATTGAAGGGCGAACTCGCTGCTTAGTTTATGAGCTTGTCCATAATGGCAGTGTTGAGTCTCACTTGCATGGTACGTTTCCCATATCACCTACAGTTAATCTTTTTAGGTATTTGTTAATCTAACTTATATGTACTGTTGTTGGTTGTCTCCATTTTCTATACCTGATTTGTCTATTCAACTTTTGTAGAACTTTTTACATCCATTCAATCTTAGGACAAAAATGCCTCCGTTACCTTTTTCTTGATCATCAACTGCCATGAAATTTGATCTCTTGAATAACATCAAGTTAAAGACTCCTTTGTTTTTTGTGCCTGGGGACTTTCTCTTTTATCAGAGTCTATCTATCTTCTGTTAGATATATATTGGAACATTTTATTTTTAATTTGCTCTGTTTAAAAATTTTAGTCTACCTTTTTGTTATTTTATAATTCTGTATTGAAAAGTATTGATAGATGAAGGGTTTCTCAAATCAAGAAGGGTGAAGAAAAGGGGTTGATTTGTTCATAGGAAACGTTAGAAATTTCTTAACCACCAACATTAAAATGACTGGCATCCACCACCAGCGACGGATCAAACAAAAGACCCCCAATCTAAGTTGATATCAAAAGTAAAGTAATTATGAAGAGATTTGTGTAAGATACTCCAATTTGGGGCCGTAAATTGTACAAAACCTACTAGTATTAAAACCGTATACTGGAATACTCATCCTTTATTTTCTCCAAGGAGCCACACCAATGCTCTCGTATGGCATGATGCCTAAGAATTTTAGTTTTTCGTTGGTAATGGAAACAAGAGTTCCTATATCCGTTTGGACATTTAATCTGAATCAATCATTCTTAGCATAAATTAAATAACATTTAGTTTGGTGGCTATTCCACCTGTATTTAGAAAAAACTACGAACTTTTTAGATTTCTCTTTTAGATATATGTTGGTGGATTACCATATATTAGTTTCAAAATTTTCTTTCACCTTGATCTTAACCAATTATTTTTTTGTTCTATATCCATTGTTAATGACACTTATTTTATAAAAAGGTTCTTCATCTATATTGTGTAGGCA
This sequence comes from Cucumis sativus, assembly GCF_000004075.3. NCBI lineage: Eukaryota > Viridiplantae > Streptophyta > Magnoliopsida > Cucurbitales > Cucurbitaceae > Cucumis > Cucumis sativus. Next base: position 24,977,480 of record NC_026657.2, read on the forward strand.
TTGACAAGAGAAACGGACCTCTTGACTGGGACGCACGATTAAAGATTGCTCTTGGGGCAGCAAGAGGTTTGGCATATCTTCACGAAGATTCTAATCCTCGTGTAATTCACCGTGATTTTAAGGCAAGTAATGTTCTGTTGGAAGTTGACTTCACCCCCAAGGTTTCGGATTTCGGATTGGCAAGGGAAGCAACTGAAGGAAGTGAACACATCTCAACACGGGTGATGGGAACTTTCGGGTAATTCCAGTGTTGTGCATATCTATGTTTTTTATTGCGCCAATCTGTTTACGAATCCATATTAGTACATATCAACTGCTTGTATTTAAAGTCAATGGATCATGGATTCAAGAAACTGGTTTTGGAACCGAATTATTAGGAGGATACACTTTTCCTGCGATGTTGTCAGTTAAATTCAGAAAATAAGGATCATGAATTAGTGGATATCAGTTTTTGTTTTTGACCAAGTTATTAAATTTGCAGGTACGTAGCGCCTGAATATGCAATGACTGGGCACCTGCTCGTCAAAAGTGATGTTTATAGTTATGGAGTCGTGCTACTTGAACTTCTTTCGGGCCGAAAACCAGTAGACATGTCCCAACCACATGGTGAGGAGAATCTTGTAACATGGGCACGGCCTCTATTGACTAGTAGAGAAGGTTTGGAGCAACTAGTAGATCCTTCTTTAGCTGGTACTTACGACTTCGATGACATGGCCAAAGTAGCTGCCATTGCTTCCATGTGTGTTCATCCAGAGGTGACCCAGAGGCCATTTATGGGAGAAGTTGTGCAAGCTCTAAAACTGATATACAATGACACAGACGAGACATGTGCAGATTACTGCAGTCAAAAAGAGTCCTCAGCCCGGGACTCGGATTTCAAAGGCGACCTTGTCCCATCCGACAGCAGTTGGTGGAATGCTGGTGGCCTTACACCTCGACTCACATATGGTCAAGCCTCTTCCTTCATCACCATGGAATATAGCTCTGGGCCTCTTGAAGAAATGGAAAACCGTCCGTTTTCAACTTCAAGTTTGGTAGGCGATGAGATATCTTTGCCTATTCGACATGGAAACAGGTCAGGTCCGTTGCGAACTGCTCGAAGTAAGCCTTCATTCTATAGATTTTCGGGAAGTAGGAGCGAGCATGGAGGATTTCTTTCAAGACCTTCTTGGAACAGCAACGGGTTTTGGGTTTGAGTTTGAGTTTTTTAAAAAAGCAGATCTGCCGCTATTGGTGGCCCCTTCACAGCTCCATTATCGATCATTTATTTTGTGATGTGTGGAGCTTTGAAGGGGACATTTTGGTGTTGCTGATTCTTGTGGATGGCTTTGTGCGACTCTTTTGAAAATGTACAGTTTTAAACTCTATGGTTCATAAAGATGGCTTTCAAGCTTGGAAGTTAAAAAGTTGTCATTAAATGTGTGGAGAGAGAAAAAAGAAAAAGAAAAAAAGAGAGCGCAAAGTATTGGGTTCTAATTTTGGAATTGTTGATTCATTACCATACGAGGTTAGAAATGTAATTTGAATACTCTCTTCTAGTTGTATCATAATCTTCTTTTCTTTCTGACAGTTTTTTTGCATCAAGGAGTCTCTGTATTTTACATCAAATGACGAATTTCACCCTGACCGTCAATTTGTTCTTGAAATCAAATTAAATTCGGTATTTTACTGACGCGAAGTGTGTTGTGAAATTGCTTTGCCTATTCAAATCCACCAATGTGTTCTTCAATGGATCAAACTGTGAACGTGACCTCATTTCTTTCTCCTTGCCTCCTCTTTTTTCCTCCATCAAATCTGCATTTCTTTTTCTCAGTTCTTCTTGCTCCTTCGTCTCACTTTCTCTTCTTGATCTCGTTCCTGTGGACTTGTTTTAATTCATGCTCCCTCTTCCATCTTACAAGTTCTTCCTCCTGCTCCTTGGTTGGGCTTTCTCCTCTCGATCTCGTTTTTTTTTCAACACTTTGACTTAGACATAAATTTGAAAGTTTGGGAACGAAGCTACTTTTATGCTTCTATAAATTTGATCAATTATTGGTAATAAAAAAAAAATGTGGCCCATTGATTGTGTTTACCACATTTTGTAATGAAAATCACTTATGGACTCAAAAGGTTCATTTCATCCAATTTACATTTGATTATTACTTGAGATCTTTACCGTTTTTTTTTTATGAGAAAACTTCCTATACTATGAGAGTAAAAGAGAAATTTTCATATACTCTCCATTCATCTTGTGTCACACCAACACGTCATGGGATCCACTCACATGATTAACATGTGATTCACTGAATACGACAAATTCATACTATAAACACATTGTTATTTTAATTGAGTTTTCTTCAGTTTGATATATCCATAATTATAGATTCATATCAATATTCATAATTAAATAGTTGATATTTTGTTTGGAAAAATATCATTCTATACCCTTGAATTATGAGTTGTAACGGTTTACCATAAACTAGTAATCATATCAATTTAAACTATGAACTTTGAAGTTATATCAATTTAAATCATAAACTAAATGTAATGGAATATTTAAATAGATACTATCGTACAAGTTCATGGTTTAACTTGATACTCTTTAAAATTTGAGGGTATAAATTAATACACTTATTTGCTTGAAGTTTAAATTGATATAACTTTCAAAATTCAAAGTTTAAATTGATATAACTATTAGTCTAGAGTAAAAATTAATACATAAAAGTTTTTTCCTATTATCCATCATTTCTCTCAATTTGTATCCCTACACTTTCATAGTTGGAAATCCATATCCACGATTAAGAAAGTAGTGTTTGTTATGTCCTTTTTACGAGAACTCTAACAAGTTATTGTTTATATCTTGAGATAGTTACAAATATAACAAATTATATTCAAAATATTTAAGTTTGCAACAACATTTAAAAAAATTATAAATATAGCAAAATTTGTAAAAGTCTATCCATAATAAAAGTATTTATTATTAGTAGATCATGTTATAAATATTAATTTTATAACTAATAAATGATAAGAGTATTTTACTATATTTACACTCTTTAAATTATGATGTTATATTTTTTAAAAACTTTTCTGTCTTTCGACATAGAAAAAAATATTGTTTCCATCCAGACATCTAAACATTTCCATACGAGAGGGGAATTTTTTTTTCTACTATTTCATAATAAAAAATTCATAAAACACTAAAAAAAATTAGCAACAAATTGTCAGCATATATAAATAACGAAGTTTTTAAAATAATAATAATAAAAAAATATTTTATAAGTGAAAAAAAGCCACTAAAAATGAAAATAAATTAGGTAAATATTTTATTGATTTTGGTATTTTTGATAATATTCTTTTTAATTGTTTTATTTTAGCCAAATTTTAACCAGCCTAAAATACATAAAATGCTTAAAAAATGTTTTAAACAAATTTCTAAAAAATAACTATCAACGTGACAACACCCACGTTTCTTTTTATTATTATTAAAAAAATTGGGACGTTGGTTGTTATAATTTTAAATATTGTGGATAATAAAGTTTATTCAAGAAATAATAATAATAATAATAAAGCCAAAGTGAGAGACGGGTGACGATTTCGGAAAGGGGAAGTACACCTCGCCAGCGGTTCTCCAACTCCTATAAACAAGATGACGCCATTGCCACCTCTCCTTTCAAGCAATAAGCTTCCTCTTCATTCTTCTCCAACCTTTATTCTCTTCTCTAAATCAATCAGGTCTGTTTTACCTTTCTCTTGCAATCTCTAACTTCACATTCACCTTTTTTCCGATCAAATCCAAACTAATTCTATACGATTTCAGCCGTTTCTATTTTCTGATTTCAGGCCGACAATGTCATCGTCAACCACCTCCTCGCGTTCCATTTCATTTCCTGAAAATCGAGTGGTTGTGAGTCTCTCTCTCTCTCTCTCGTTGCAATGCTTGACTGCTTTGGCTCTGTTATTAAACATAAACCATTTCATTTGTATCGTTTTTGAATCATTGAAAGTGCTTGAATGGTTACGTGTGGTTTTGCAGCTTGGTGTTGGTTCTGTTGCTGTTGATTTTTTGGCGGCAGTGGCTTCTTATCCAAATCCTGATGACAAAATTAGAACCACGAGCTTAAAGGTTTGCGTTCTTCTTTGTTAGCGATATGGTCGAGATATCTGTTCCTTTTTCTGTGGTTGCCTGACCATTTTTTGGACTTGTTTTGTGTATGATATGTAGATTTTGTTCATGATGAAAGATTCAACATTGACTGAATCGATTCGGATTTATTGAAGTTTTTGATATTGCTGGAAATTGTAATGTTTTCAGTTCAAGTCTTTTTAATTCCTCAAGTCCTGATAGATGTCAAGTCTCCGTTGGAGTTTTAAGATCGCGTTTAGCAGAAAAATTTGTTTACAACTACTCAGCAACCTTTTGACTTTTGTTAATTCATATACTAATGTAATGGTCAATATCTGGACTGGAAGTGAATATGTTTGGAGTAGAACTTAGAATATAACAGTTGATAGTTTTCATCATCTATATGGCTTAGTTAGAGACTCGCTCATTGATATAAGTTCAGTTCAGATTAAAGGAAATGGAGATAGGGAGCACAGGAGCATTACATTGCTGCAGCACAACACAAAGTCATATATTTGAGAAGGAAGCGACATGGTGCTACACTAGAGCAACATGGTGCAAGAACATGAAAAATTACATTTTCTCCTTTATTTGTTCAAAGGGAATGATGGATAGGCTATTGAGGGTGTTTTCGAGTTCAAAGTTTACAGAGAAAAATAGAGGAACACTCGTGAGATAGAAACCCTTGTAATCTTCATCAATTTTTGTAGAATCTGTAGTTGGAGAAGGCTGAAAATACCCCAAAGTTTTGAGTGAACTAGTATGAACTCGAGTTGTTGCTTCCTTATTCCTATCTTTTCTCCATTAATAATTTACTTTATTTTTTTTCTGCTTTTTTATCCAATGGAAGGAAAATTTTAAGCAAGATTTAAAAATGCCCCTAAATTTCCTAAATGATATTGTGAAATGTATTGGTTCAAGTTCAATTATCTCCTCCTTGTAATAAGTTTAATTTATGATTGAATTTTTAAATCCTGGTGTATTCTGAATGAAATATGTTCTTACAACAAAAAGTTGTCGTTTCTATTTACTGTACCTAAGATGACTTCTTCTTAGGTACAAGGTGGAGGAAATGTAGGAAATGCTTTAACTTCTGCAGCTCGGTTGGGTTTAACACCAAGGATAATTTCCAAGGTTTCTCTTTATCCATGACATCTTTCCTTTAACCAACCTAACTTTTAAGTACTAAATTGAACTGGTGTATACATATGTATTATTTACTAACATATTCATGCACGATAAAATTGTAGGTTGCAGATGATAGTCAAGGAAGGAGCATAATTGAGGAGCTAGAAGCCGATGGCGTAGATACATCTTTTCTTGTGGTAAGCTCTTCATAACAATTTTAAGTATTTGTGACTTGCGTATCATAATTGGCTTTGCATTATCTTGACAGTACTGCCTTTGTACTGTATTTCGTACTCAGTATATGCTTTGTGTACGTTTTTAATTTTTTTTAAAACAATTATAATTATAACAAGAAACAAGACTTTCATTGGAGAAACGAAAAGTGATTAATGCTTTAAAAATATAAAAACTTCAGAAGATAAGGGAGTGAATAAGAACAAAAATAAAAGAAAAAAAAAACTCCACATGAAAAATAAAGGCGTCCCAAGAAAAAATAATATTTAACAAAGAAAAAATAGCAAAAGACTTGGTGAGAGAGCACTGGGAGGAGGCTTTCAATTTAGTCGACTCAAATGGATCAAACTAAGGAAGGTGTTTGCTTTCATAATTTTCGAATCTATTTCCATCCACATTTTTGAAAGGAGAGGTTTATTCACATTGATCCATAGATTTGAGAGGAGAAGCGGAGGAACATTTTCTTTTAAATTAGAAGATAACACCAATGATAAACTGAATAAGGACAAAAGCTGTGAACAAGTACAACCAAAGAAAATATGATAGAGATAATCTCATTTTCATGGCAAAGGGGACAAACGAGAGTATCCAAATTGGGAAAGTCTTGCTTATTATTATCATCTTTTGTTGGTGATGCAAGTGTAACGGTGATAGATGTTTGTCTACAGACTATTAAGTTTAATGCTAGTGTATTGTTTACTAGTTGAAGTGACTTATCTAGAAATTGGAAAAACACATTTTGTGGTGTTGAGTTCTAATTCCAATATATGGTTGTACAGAAAACTGAAGCAAGAGTGTAATGGACTTTTGAGGCTCTGAGGGAAAAAGGAAACATCAAAGGACATAAACTTAAATTTCTTGTGGTGAAATCTGCATTGATTGAATTTACTAATTTAAGTGAAATTTACTTATCATTCAATTGCATCACTGTCTGCCATGGAATATTGTGGTATAGCTTTGATGTTCCAAACTGATATGTTGAAGTTTGACATTTTGAATGACATTGAGAACTTTCCACTTTTCAAACCTCTGTTTGGTTTGTATCTTAATTAACAGTTGTTGAAATTATAAAAATGGTCACCTACACTTGTAAGATATTTAATTATCGTTTATTTCTTCTTTTCAGTGAAATATATATTTTGCACCTATTCTTTTGTCAGAAGTTTAAAGTCATACACTCATATTTATTGTGCTAAAAGTTTCTGATGTGTTGCCATATATATTTCGTCTTTTATCTACTATTTACTCTGAAAGAATATTTGCTTTTTTTTTCTTTTTTCTTTTATAATGGGTCCTTAGTGACTTCCTATGAGTTACCACATTTGTGATTTTTTATGTTTTCTCAGGTTTCTGAAGGGGGCATTTCACCATTTACCTATATTATTGTGGATAATAAAACGTAAGTATTTGGATTTCCAGGCTCCTCTACTCTGTAATTGAGTGTGAGGGCTGTCTTGTTTTTGGCTTGTTTTGGTTTTGGTCTTACCCGTGTTTCCTTTCATCTATCTCGATGAAAGTTTAGTTTCTTATAGAAGTAAAAAGGAATGAGTGTCTTTTCATGTTAGGCATGCTTCTCCTAAAGCAAGCAAGTATGAGTCTTTTAAAACAATGTTGTGCGTTGAGTTTAAAATGATATTTTGTGAATTGTAAAGAACATATAGGCTCTATTATACAGTTGTTATAATCCTCAATTCTTAGTATTGAGAAGTTCTTCGTATCTTATATTTCATGGGGAAGGCTTCTGACAATTATAATTTCTGAGAGAAGCGCAAAATAAAATGACCGAATGTACATATACTGTAATCATCTCAAAATTTATTGACTGGCAAAGTTCTTTAGGCACACTCGTACATGCATCCACACCCCAGGATCTCCTCCCATGGTGCCAGATGACCTTTCGCGATCAAGCTTGTTGTCTGCTTTAGATGGGGCTAAAATTGTATATTCTGACATAAGATTGCACGAAACTGCTTTGCTTGTTGCACAAGAGGTAAAGATATCATTAATTTCTTTGATGCTTCAAGTTTTCACTCCTTGTGTTGTGCTTACTCCTTTAAGTAGATTTTTTAGGAAACAGAGTTCTCTGTTCACCTTCCAGGTTGAAAGTTTGAAAGAAAATCAATATTTTTCTTCTTTCAGCTTTTGGGTTGTTATTTCTTTGTCACTTTTCAAACATCAATGAACTGGTTGTTGATCCATGTTGTAAGGGACATTGATATTACCTTTTCTGTACAGGCAGCTCGGCAGAATATACCTATGTTGATTGATGCAGAAAGGAAAAGGGAAGGTCTGGATGATCTCCTGGCATTTGCCAGTTATGTTGTCTGTTCAACAAGTTTTCCACAGGCAAGTGCACTTTCTTCGTGCTCTTAAAATTCTACTTGTCAAAATTTTCCTGTTTGAATATATTTAAAATTTTAAAATTTGTTAATTGAATCTTAAGTTAGTATTTTGATTTCTTGGCCTTATTAATTATCTTACATACTAGTAGAGTTGTGTTAGATCACTAGTGAATTGGTGTTCGTGTTGTATTGACATGAACTTCAATGATATCAATTCCATTATAGAATTGATGATCTCAATTCTGGAAATAAAATGCAGAAAACTAAGAACAAAGATAATTAAGACTTCCCTCTCTGCCTTTCCTCTCTCTCAAGGAAACTTGCGGAAACCACTAACTGATTCCCCCTCCTCTCACTTACCCTTCCTCTATTTATAACAAGTTGTAACCACCCTAGTAACCACACTTACACAATAACCACTAGTAACTTTCTATCTTATCCAATTACCCTTATACCCCTCACCCTATACTAATTTAGATATCTAACAAGCTGCCTATGCCTCATGTACCTTGTGTGTTTGTTTGAGAGAGTTTTTGATGCCACGTGCAAGCAAGATGACATTGGTTTTTTCATCTACTAGTTTATATAATTATTATACCGTGTAGTATGTATGTTTGAATTTCTATTAAAATTCTGTGCTTTTTTTTTTTTGGAACTCAAAAGACAGTTTTACCATTTATAGAACACATTCGGTTCTTTTTACATGTTTTTTTTTATTCATCTTTTTATCTTAAGCTTGTTTCTTGTGGTTGAGTTTATTTTTCTATTATTAATTATAGAAACATTATTTAATGGGCAGGAATGGACTGAGGCACCATCGATTCCATCTGCACTTGTTTCCATGCTTGTGCGACTTCCAAAACTCAGATTTGTGATTGTCACATTGGGTGAAAATGGATGCATAATGCTCGAAAGAAGTACTGATGGTGAGTTTTTATAATCAACTTCTACTATGCCGTTGGCTATGATACTGTTCTCCCTTTAGGGTGGATGTTGTTTAGGTACAAATTTTTTTGAATTTAATTTATATATCTAAAATTTACAGGTATTTTCTCTATTTCTGGCAGAAAAATATGATCAGATGGAAGAGTTTGAAGTAGACAGCTTACTTGAAGTGGTCAAGAGCAGAAGAAATGAGAATATAAATGTTCCAACTTCTGTTTCATCGGTAATTTTTTAAAAATTATTACTATTATTAGGGAATTTATTTTAAAAGTCAAAACTGTTCATTGATACATTCTCAAATTTTGTAAAATTTGTATTTTGGTTCATTTTGCTATATTTGAAAACAACCCCTTTTATTATTATTATTAGTATTATTAATACTACTATTATTATTATGAGGGGCATTTTAAAAAACCAAAATAAATTGATAGACACTAATAGAAGTTTATCATTGGTAGAATCTAAAAATTTGTTATATTTTGTAAATATTTTCAGCAGTTTTGCTATTTACTATTAGAAATAGTGAGCTTAGGCCTTGATGAAAGCTCATGGGTAGTTAATGTAATCCAGAATTAAGAGAGTATATTTCTCATTTATATTGAGTCAGAGTAAAGTTACATATTTATATAGAGAACAAATAAACTCTAGACACTATGTACAATTACAATAAAGGACATATGTTATAAATATATCTCATAACACTCCCCCTCAAGCTGGAGCAAATATGTCGATCATGTCCAGCTTGTTGTATAGTTAGCTTATCCTTGCTCCATTTAAAGCTTTAGCCAAAATATCTCCCAATTGTTCTCCAGTCTTCACATATCCTATGGACACCAACCCATCTTGGAATTTCTCACAAATGAAGTGACAATCTACCTCCATGTGTTTAGTCCGTTCATGAAATACTGGATCAGATGCAATGTCCAGTGCAACTTGATTATCACATCATAATTTGGCTGGCATTGTGTAAGGATTCAACTTGATTACTTCACTATTTCTCCCTTACAATGGCAAAAAAACAGAGGCAGCCCTCTGTTATCTTTATTTATATATAGCCAAAATGAGTACAGAAATCATAAAGATTCAAGAAAACAAGGAACAATAAAGACAAACCCAGCTTGCTATAGGGAAAGACTGGATATTCTCCTAGGCTAAGCAGCCGCCAACTTCCGAATAAAATAAAACCTACCTCCCCTAGACCTAAAAAACCTATTTATATTCCTTCTCTCATCTTTCTCTTATTTCTGTGCCTGGGCCCCACACGCACGATCTCCTCCTCTTTTTCCTTCCTCATTATTAATTTGTCCAATTACTTTTCTGCCCCTCCTTTGATATGTATGAATAATTGGAGGTCTTACAATACCCCGGGGCTCCAAGTTCACCTTGTCCTCAAGGTGAAACTGAGGGAACTGCTGGTTCAATAGGTAAACTGATTCCCACGTTGCTTCACTGTCTGGTAAGTTCTTCCATTTGACCAACCACTCATTACCTCCTAGCTCCTTGTTCCACCTTATTCCCAGCACGTTTTCCAGCCACAATTGTAGTTCAAAATCCTCAGTTAGTATAGGCTGTTGTTGCTGGACTACATGTTGTTTTCCCAACTTCAGTTTCAGTTGAGACACGTGAAAGACATTGTGAATGGCGGCCTCTGGCGGTAGTTGCAATCGATAAGCGACCTCTCCTATCTCTTCAATAACCTCATACGGCCCATAAAATGTTGGGGATAGTTTTTCACATTTCTTCCTAGCTAGTGATCTTTATCGATAGGGTCGTAGTTTCAAATACACTTCATCACCAATTTTGAATTTGAGCTCCCTGCGATTTCAGTCTGCCATTTTCTTCATTCTATTTTGAGCTATGCATAGGTTTTCCTTCAGTGCATTGAGTGCTAAGTCTCTCTCCTTCAACATGACTTCTACGTCATTGTTAGGAGATTGCTTCCATCCATATGACAGCAGTGGCGGGGGAGTTCTTCCAAAAACAGATTGATAAGGAGTAGTTTTGGTGGACGCGTGGAAGGTTGTGTTATACCATAATTCCGCCCAAGGGATCAGTTTATCCCATTTCTTCGGTTGCTCATTGCAAAAGCATCTCAAATAGGTCTCTAGGCATCTGTTTACTCTCTCGGTTTGTCCATCGGTTTGGGGATGGAATGCCATGCTTCTCTTCAAAATGGTGCCCATGGTAGTGAACAACTCTTTCCAGAAATTGCTAACGAAGATCTTATCACGGTCGGTAATGATGGACTTGGGTATTCCATGTTTGCTGACCACTTTTTCCAAAAAAATCGAAGCCACTTGCTTGGCTGTGTACGGGTGTTTCAGGGGCAAGAAATAGGAGTACTTACTTAGGCGGTCGACGACTACTATAATCACGTTGTAAATTTGTCAGCCACCGTTACTTGATTGAGTTTCCTGTAATCTACACAAAATCTCCACCCCCCATCTTTTTTCTTCACTAAGAGGACCGGGCTCGAATATGGGCTACGACTTGGACGAATCACCCCAACTTGTAACATTTCTAACACCAATTTTCCAATCTCTTCCTTTTGTACATGCTGATACTTATATGGTCTTACATTAATTGGTTTCTGATCGGCCACGGTCAGAATGCGATGGTCTATGGCTCTCCTTGGCGGTAAACCCGTGGGCAACCTAAAAACGTCTGCATATTGCTCGAGCAGCCGCTGAACCATGGGTAATCCTTCCTCCTTTCCTTTCAATTCAACTTCTGTTTCCGATTCTCCTTCATAGTTCACTTCATAATTTTGGAATTCCAAGAGGAATCCTTGGTCCTCGGATTGTCACGTTTTCTCTAAGGTTCTCAATGAACATTCTGACTTCGTTAGAGAAGGGTCACCTTTTAGGATTATTCTTCTACCCTTCATCCAAAACGTCATGGTTAGGGATGGCCAGTGAACCTTCATGGTTCCTGTCGAATCTAGCCGTTGCATCCCAAGCACCAAGTCTACCGTTCCTAACTCTACGCCAGGAAATCTGCTACGATTGTTAACTCTTTTAACTTCACCTTCACCCTCTTGCAAATCCCACTTCCTTCACATTGGTTGCCATTCCCAATGGTAACTCCAAAACGAGTTCCCAGATCGATGCTCAGCTGTAGTTCATCTACCAACACTTGGCTGATGAAGTTATTGGTCCGCCCCGCTGTCAATCAGAATAACTACTTCCTTTCCGTTCACATGTCCTTTTAGTTTCTTCGTCCTCTTTGATGTAACTCCCGTGATCAACCTCAATTCAATAGGGTTATCCATATTCAATTCCAGATGGAGTTAGGGATGGCCAGTGAACCTTCATGGTTCCTGTCGAATCTAGCCGTTGCATCCCAAGCACCAAGTCTACCGTTCCTAACTCTACGCCAGGAAATCTGCTACGATTGTTAACTCTTTTAACTTCACCTTCACCCTCTTGCAAATCCCACTTCCTTCACATTGGTTGCCATTCCCAATGGTAACTCCAAAACGAGTTCCCAGATCGATGCTCAGCTGTAGTTCATCTACCAACACTTGGCTGATGAAGTTATTGTCGTCCGCCCCGCTGTCAATCAGAATAACTACTTCCTTTCCGTTCACATGTCCTTTTAGTTTCATCGTCCCCTTTGATGTAACTCCCGTGATCAACCTCAATTCAATAGGGTTATCCATATTCAATTCCAGATGATTCAGTTCTATTACTTCGCTTGCCTCATCCTCTGCATCCTCTTCCCTTTTGTGGTCTTCTTCCTCATTTAGTATAAGGAGCATCAACTCTCTTTTTTCTCTCCCTTTACATCGATGGCCTGGGGAGTACTTTTCATTACATTTGAAACAAAGCCCCTTATCCAGCCTTGCTCTAAATTCCGTATCCGACAGCCGTTTAATTGGGGGATCTTTTTTCTGGTAATCATTTTTCAATGGAATAGTTACCTGCTTCATAACAAACTCTGTTTTTTTATTTTCTGCCTTCTCATTTTTTCCTTGAAATTTGCTGCTGCTCTCATTCCTTTTGGGCTCAACTATATCCAACTCTTCCATCACCAGTTTTAATGCTATATTCCTATCATTCACCAGTTGAGCTTCCTTCATACATTCCTCTAAAGTTTGAGGGTGTCTGCTGATTACTTCCGCTTGCAGTGAGGGTTCCAGACCCGTTAAAAACGCATCCAGCAGAACACTTTCTGCCATGTCCGGGAGGGGGGCTGAGTATGTAACAAACTTCTTAACGTACTCGCTGTATGAGCCTTCTTGCTTAATACGGATTAATCTTGCCCCCAAGCTCTGCTGTCCTGTATCATTAAAGAAATCAAACATCCTCTCCTTCAAGTCCTCCCAAGATTCCACCCTCTTTCTACGATTACTCCATCTAAACCAGTCTACCTCTTCCTGTCCAAAACTCACGACTGCTACTTTGACCTTCTCAGCTTCCGGTAAGTCATTTATATCAAAAAAATGTTCTGCTCGGTACGCCCAGGATTCAGGGTTCACCCCTGTAAACAGTGGCATTTCTAATTTTTTGTACTTACTTCGGTCTGCGCTGCTTCCACCCGACTCGACTGTGGTTCCGGCCTCTTCCAGTTTTCCCTTCAGTTTCAACCTGATGTCGTCCGTAGTCCCTGCTTCTTCTTTTTTCTTAGCACCATGGTTTTCTCTTAGCTCGTTCGTCATTCGATCCATCGATTTCTTCATTTCCAGCATCATCTCCTTCAGACTCATAATTTCCTTTTCAGTACCTTCTACCCGTTCTTCTATCTGTCTTTGAGCCATCAGACGCGTGATCACCCCCAGTGTGGAGGCTCTGATACCAATATGTAAGGATTCAACTTGATTACTTCACTATTTCTCCCTTACAATGGCCAAAAATAGAGGTAGCCCTCTGCTATCTTTATTTATATATAGCCAAAATGAGTACAGAAAAACATAAAGATTCAAGAAAAACAAGGAATAATAAAGACAAACCCAGCTTCCTCTAGGGAAAGATTGGATATTCCCCTAGGCTAAGCAGCCGCCAACTTCAGGATAAATAAAACCTCCCTTCCCTAGACCTAAAAAACCTATTTATATTCCTCTCATCTTTCTCTTATTTCTGTGCCTGGGCCCCACCCGCACGATCTCCTCCTCTTTTTCCTTCCTCATTATTAATTTGTCCAATTACTTTTCTGCCCCTCCTTTGATATGTATGAATAATTGGAGGTCTTACAGTTTGTTGCTTAGGGGGAGAGTGATAAAGTATGTCGCCTTCAAAAACTTTGGATGGTTTGAAACAGAGTCCTTGTGCATGGTTTGGTAAGTTTAGTCAAGCTTTTGTATGCTTTGGTATGCAGAAGAGTACATTGATCATTTTGTTTCCTATCGCCGATCTGATAATGGTATAGTTTTACTAGTTGTATATGTTGATGATATTGTTATTACTGGAAATGATGCATTGGGTATTTTGTCTCTCAAAAATTTCCTTCAAAAACAGTTTTATATGAAAGATTTCAGCCAATTGAAATATTTCTTGGACATTGAAGTGATGAGAAGCAAAAAAGGTAGTTATTTGTCTCAACGAAAATATGTACTTGATTTGTTGTCTAAGACAAGAAAATTAGGAGCCAAACCAAGTGGCACCCCGATGATGCCAAATCAGCAACTTGTTAAAGAAAGAGAATTATGTAAAGATCCCGAGAGATATAGGAGATTAGTTGGGAAGTTGAACTACTTAACAGTGACTCGAACAAACATTGCTTATTATATAAGTGTTGTAAGTCAGTTCATGTCCTTCTCCTACAGTGGATCATTGGGCTGCAGTAGAGCAGATTTTGTGTTATCTGAAAGCTGCTCTTGGACGTGGTACCTTATACAAAGATTATGGACACACGAGAGTTGTATGTTTTTCTGATGCTAATTGAGCGGGATCTCGAGAGGATAGGAGATCGACTTCTGGATATTGTATCTTTGTAGGCGAAAATTTAGTATCATGGAAGATTAAGAAACAAAATGTTGTTTCTCGTTCAAGTGTTGAGTCAAAATATAGAGCTATGGCACAATCTATGTACGAAATAGTATGGATTCACCAACTATTATCTGAGATAGGCTTCAGTATTACAATGTGTAAGACCTCCAATTATTCATGCATATCAAAGGAGGGGCAGAAAAGTAATTGGACAAATTAATAATGAGGAAGGAAAAAGAGGAGGAGATCGTGCGTGTGGGACCCAGGCACAGAAATAAGAGAAAGATGAGAGAAGGAATATAAATAGGTTTTTTAGGTCTAGGGGAGGTAGGTTTTATTTTATCCTGAAGTTGGCGGCTGCTTAGCCTAGGGAATTGATGGCGGTTGTCCTTTCGGTGCAAAAATGGAGACATTATCTCGTGGGCAGAAAGTTCACAATTGTTTCAGATTAGAAGGCTCTGAAATTTCTGTTAGAACAGAGGGAAGTTCAGCCTCAATTGCAAAAGTGGCTCACAAAACTTTTGGGATATGACTTTGAGATCTTATACCAGCCGGGTCTGCAGAATAAGGTGGCGGATGCTCTCTCAAGGAAGGACCATTCGGTGGAGTTAAATACAATGACAACCACAGGCATAGTTGATATAGAGATAATAGAGAAGGAAGTCGGAATGGATCAAGAACTTCAGAAAATTATTGCCGAACTTAAGGAAGAGGTGGATCAAGGTGGGAAATACCAGTGGAACAATGGCAGGCTGCTATATAAAGGAAGGATGGTGCTGCCGCGAAATTCTTCCCTCATTCCGAGTCTTCTACACACGTTCCATGATTCCATATTAGGAGGGCACTCGAGATTCTTGAGAACCTATAAAAGAATGAGTGGGGAACTATTTTGGAAAGGAATGAAGGCTGATGTCAAGAGATATGTGGAAGAATGTGACACTTGTCAACGTAATAAGTTCGAAGCTACTAAGCCTGCGGGAGTTCTGCAACCCATTCCTATCCCCGACAAGATATTGGAGGATTGGACCATGGATTTCATTGAAGGTCTGCCAATAGCAGGAGGTTACAACGTGATTATGGTAGTCGTCGACCACCTAAGTAAGTACTCCTACTTCTTGCCTCTGAAACACCCGTACACAGCCAAGCAAGTGTCTTCAATTTTTTTGGAAAAAGTGGTCAGCAAACATGGAATACCCAAGTCCATTATTACCGACCGTGATAAGATCTTCCTTAGCAATTTCTGGAAGGAGTTGTTCACTACCATGGGCACCATTTTGAAGAGAAGCACGACATTCCATCCCCAAACCGATGGACAAACCGAGAGGGTAAACAGATGCCTAGAGACCTATTTGAGATGCTTTTGCAATGAACAACCGAAGAAATGGGATAAACTGATCCCTTGGGCGGAATTATGGTATAACACAACCTTCCACGCATCCACCAAAACTACTCCTTACCAATCTGCTTTTGGAAGAACTCCCCCGCCACTGCTGTCATATGGATGGAAGCAATCTCCTAACAATGACGTAGAAGTCATGTTGAAGGAGAGAGACTTAGCACTCAATGCACTGAAGGAAAACCTATGCATAGCTCAAAATAGAATGAAGAAAATGGCAGACCGAAATCGCAGGGAGCTCAAATTCAAAATTGATGATGAAGTGTATTTGAAACTACGACCCTATCGATAAAGATCACTAGCTCGGAAGAAATGTGAAAAGCTATCCCCAAAATTTTATGGGCCGTAACTGACGATGACGCTTGTAATGAATCTCGGTAGTTCTGAAACTTAGCAAACTCAATTGCAGAAATAGTAACTGACGCCTTTGGTGTATCACATATGGAAGCTATTTGAGCATGTTGAGATTGTTGACTATTCTTATATAACAATTTTCGACAATCACGTTTCATATGACCTTGCTTACGACAGTAGTTACAAATAATCTCTACAGAATTTGGTTTTTTATCATAACTATTCCCCTGAACATTGTTATCCATTGCTCGAGGTGCTCGGGGGTTTTTGTTCTTGCTAATGAGCACTACGTGGTTGAGGAATAGACACACCAGTCGGAGAGCTTTCAATGCGAAGGACATGAGTGAAAGCATCGTCTAATGATGGAATCTTAAAGTCAGAGAGAATATGTGCTTTTGCCATTCCAAATTCAGGTAAGAGTCCATTCAAAAAGATCATAATCGTCATCTTCTCTTGTTGAACTTTAACATCAGGACTAAAAGGTAACAACAAGCCAAGCTTGGCAGTTATCTTCTTAAGGTGCTAAAGTAGCAGGTGAAAAACTCACTTTTCGTTTAGCAGAAAAAAATTGCATACAAACCTCAAACATTCTATGTACTTGCTCTTTACCTGGATATAGAAAATCTAAAAATTCTAGAAGTTCTTTAACAGACTCACAGTGATCAACCAGTCCAATTATCTCTCTCGATGGAGTTTTTGATATGAAGATACAAACATGCATCATCAAGAAGTCAATCCTTCTTCTGGTTTGCATCTTCTGGGTTATCTTCGGTCATATGATCATCCATATTAGTACTTCTCAAATAGAACAAAATTGTCCGACGCCAATCATAATAATTAGATTCATTTAACTTATGTCCTATGATCTTAGATGCTAAGGGAATAACGTTGGAAACTACCAAATTTTTTATGTCGGCCATTTTGGAGTCACCTACTGATTTTAGTCCACACAAACAAAGAAAAAATCAATCCAAACAACTGAAAATTTGGAACAAAACCCTAGAACAATGGCGTAGCCTTCAGTTTTCGTCAAACCCGAATACTCTTTGATGGACCCAAAGACACAGACTGACCGGAAACAGAGGTTTGAGACAAGCCTAGAAGATGGAGGTCAAATCGAAGTCCTCACATGCTCTCACTCGGCGCGTGGATGTTGTGCAAAGATATTTCGGCGGCGTGTGAAGCTAACGCACAGTGTTTTCCGACGATCGGTGAAGGCAGACTGGGGTGGACAAATGCGACGCTTCATATGGTCTGGGGAGTGTCAACCAACGGCCAGTCGAGGGTGATCTAAACTTAAGCCTAATGGAGAAGGAAGCTAAAGGTCATTCCAAATCCTAATAGCTCTAATACCATGTAATCCATAATTCAGAGAAAGTATTTTCTTATTCATGTTGAGTTAGATTAAAGTTACATATTTATATAGAGAACAAATAAACCCTAGACACTTGTACAATTACAATAAAGGACATATGTTATAAATATATATCATAACAATTAAGATGTACCCTGCCCTAATTTTTTATTCTTTTAGTTAGGCTCGTTTTGCTTATAGATTTTCCCCTTTTGTACCTTTATGATTATCAGCAAATAATAAGAACAAAATATCGTGGTTTTTCTCCCAGTACTCGGGTTTCCACTTAAATCTGTATGTTCTTTGTCTCTACTTTTAATATGGTATTAGAGCAGGACATTGAACAAACCTTAGACAACACAACTAGTGATAGAAATCAAACAGAGGAGACAGTCGTCGGTTTTAGCGTCTCTATCGATGCTCAGATCAGTGCTGCCAAGGACGAATGGTTCAACCACCTTCAAACAATGCCATAAAATGTAATCTTGTCGATTTCGTCGTCGTCCCCTCACATGCTGTCGTCGGAGCTACATGCACCGGTCCATCCTAGTCAGACAGTGTTGATCATCCCATTTGTGCAACCCTCTTCTTCATTCGCGGTCTATATTGCTCCCCACACCCTGATTCATATATTGCCACCTAATTCTGGCCAGCCACCACTGCTTCTGTCGCCAAATCTGTATGCCTTGCCACCCACTAACCTTAGTTATCATCCCGATGTTAAGAATTCTCAAATTCACTCAACATTTGAGGTTGGTGAATCTTCGCACATTCCAACCTTAACGTGCAAGTGGTATCTTCCTCTTTGGAAATAGCTCAACAACAACTAGAAGGCCTTAGACAACAGATTGTAGCAATTGAGGCTACCTTAGGAATGCCATCCAACACTTTTATACCAATGTATTAAGAGAATCGGGTAACCTCGTTCCTCACTTTATCCTCTTCATATGTGACTAATACAGTGGCACAGTGTATAGGATATCATCTTTCAAGAAAAAAGTTGAATGAAAATAACTATTTCCCATGGTGTCTATCAGTGAAAATGGTACTTGAAGGACGACGTAAATTTGGTTTTTTGATAGAGGAAATACATCGTCCTCTACCGAATGACCCACATGAACGATACTGGCAGGCTTAAGACTCTTCCTCGATCCATATTGATCAACAATATGGAACTTCAGATTGGCAAGTCATTACTGTATGCTGTAACAATCAAAGATATATGGGACACGACCCGGACAATTTACTCCAAACATCATAATGCCTCACACCTATACACGCTAAGGAAGTAGGTTAATGAATGCAAGCAAGGAACCATAGATTTCACATCCTTTTTTTAATAAACTCTCTTATCTGGCAGAAAATGGACCTCTACAGAGAACTAGTCTGGAGCAGCCTCAATAATGGTTTTCAATACTCTAGAATTGAAGAGATTGACAAGATTTATAACTTTCATGTTGGTCTTAATCCTAAGTTTGATGTAGTTCGAGGGCGTACTAGGCCAAAGATCGATTCCCTCCCTGATGGAAGTCTGTTCTGAAATTCGCCTCGAGAAAGATTGCACAAGTGTTATGAGTATTTCAACAACTCCTACTATTGACTTCGTTGCTTTTAGTGCAAGGTTCTCTATCAGTGGCAGTGACAAGCACAATGGAAAACCAATTCTTGTTTGTGAGCATGGCAAAAAATAATGGCATACCAAAAAAATGTTGGAAGTTACATGATCGTCCCCCAGGAGGCAAGAAACACTCTCCTAATGACAAACAAAACACATGGCAATGTTTTTGCATGTGCCCAAAATTTCTTATAATTTGCTTTCTATGCAAGATTACTCATTAGTTAAGCTGCAAAGCAATATTCTTACCTGATTCTGTCTCTTTTCAAGACTTGAGCTTGGGGAAGATGATTGGCACTACCCAAAATAGTAGGGGACTCTACCTCCTTGATGATGACACCTCTTCTAGTAGCATTTATAGGACTAGTCTTTTATCTTCCTATTTACTACTTCTGAACAAGATTTTATGCTGTGACATTTTCGTTCAGTAATGATGAAAATAAGGTCAGTGCAAGAGTACTAAATAAGGAAGTAAGGAGAATCGTTCAGAAAATATCAATAAGTATGATTTTTCTCTTGATTTGCTTATTGCACTAAGGAAGAGTACTAGGTCATGCACTAAGCACTCTATTGTTAACTATGTTTCTTATGAGAACCTATCTCCTCAGTTCAACGCCTTTCATAGCCAATCTTGAGTCTACGTGACACCAAAAAATATCTATATTGCTTTAGAATGGCCTGAGTGGAGAAATGTTGTCATGGAAGAGATGAGGGCCCTTGAGAAGAACAAGACTTGGGAGATCTGTGCTTTCCCTAAGGGAAATAAAATTGTGGGATGCAAATGGGTGTTCACTCTCAAATACAAGGCGCGTGGATGGAACCCTTGTTTGACATGATGCAAGGTTAGTTGCAAAAGGATTTACTCAAACCTATGGTGTTGGATATTCAAAAACTTTTTTCGTAGTTGTCGAACTAAATACTGTTAGAGTTCCTACTATCTGTTGTTGTGAACGAAAATTGACCTCTTTATCAGCTGGATGTTAAGAATGCATTCTTGAATGGGGACCTAGAGGAGGAACTCTACATGAGCCCTACCTCGGGGTTTGAAGCTTAGTTTAGTCATTAGGTGTGTAAACTTCAAAAGTCTTTATATGGTCTGAAACAGTCACCTAGAGCATGGTTTGATAGGTTTACTACCTTTGTCGAGTCCCTAAGGTACAGTCAGAGGTACTTTGACCATACTTTGTTTACAAAGGTCTCCAAGGTTAGGGAAGGTTGCAGTCTTGACTGTTTATGTTGATGACATCGTTTAGCTGGGGATGACCACACTGAAATCATCCAATTGAAAAAGAGGATGGGTGATGAGTTTGAAATCAAAGACTTGAGAAATCTGAAATATTTCCTTGGAATGGAGGTAGCTAGGCGTAAAGGTGTCTTCGTATATTAATGAAAGTATACCCTTGATTTGCTAATCTGATACTTCCATTGAATTCAACTGTAAACTAGAAAATTTAGATGATAAAGTTCCAGTTGATAAAGAACAATATCAGCACCTTGTGGGTAAGTGGATTTACTTGTCCCATATTCGACCATATATTTCCTTTGCTGTGAGTACTGTGAGCTAGTTCATGCAAGCTCCTTATGATGAACACATAGAGGCAATAAACAGAATACTGAGATACTTAAAATGAAGTCTGGTAAAGGATTGATGTTCAGAAAGACATACAGGAAAACTATTGAGGCTTACACTAATTCAGACCGGGCAGAGTCTACTGTTGACATGAAATCTAACTCTGGTTATCGTACCTTTGTATAGGGCAATCTTGTAACTTTGAAGGGTTTAAGAAGGGGTCGTGGCCAGAAGCAGTGTTGAGGCCGAGTACAAGGCTATGAGCTTGGGGATATGTAAGGAAATTTGGTTCCAAAAAGTTGTCTAATTTTTATCAGATTGTGAGATACCAATGGAATTATTTTGTGATAACAAGGCAGACAACCATTAGCATCACCAACAATTCAGTTCAACATGATAGAACTAAACATGTTGAGATTGATCAACACTTCATCAAAGAAAGGTTGTACAATGGTAGCATATGCATTACGTACATTCCTTCAAGCCAACAGGTTGCTGATGTCCTCACCAAGAGACTTCTTAGATAGAACTTTGACTTTTGTGTTAGCAAGTTGGGTCTCATTGATAGCTACGTCCCAACTTAAGGGGGAGTGTTAGAAATAGTGGGCTTGGGCCTTGATGAAAAGACATGGATAGTTAAGATTTACTTTGTCCTAATTTTTTATTCTTTTAATTAGGCTCGTTTTGCCTATAAATTTCCCCCCTTTTGTACCTTTATGATTGTCAGTAAATAATAAGAACAAAATATAATGGTTTTTCTCCCGGTACTCGGGTTTCCACGTAAAGTTGTGTGTACTTTGCCTCTACTTTCAATATTTACAGTAATCTCTTCTTATTATTATTATTTGGTGTTTGCTCAATCCTACGACAGTTCTTGGCAAAATGATTGGCTGTTGATACCTTCCGTACCATTAAAATGCTATGGTTTATCATGATCCTTGTGGATTAATGTCTGATGATCAAGAAAATTGTTATGTAGAGAAAGGCAATGAGAAGTACTAGCCAAAGTTTGCAGGATGGATTTTTGTACGTAGACATGTAGGAGAAGATAGTTTTTGAAGGCCTGTCCACCCTGCAATATTTTGGAAACTGTTCGTAACCATTTTGAAGAAAAATGAACAGTTGAGAGACGTAATCCTTTCTTTCTCTTGTATAGAAAAGATAAATAATTTTGGTCAAATTATCTGAGGGATATATGGAACTTTTCATATGAATCTACACTATTTTAATATTGATCGAGCAGTATGAAGGTTTGGTTGAGCATAAGAATAATCAGAGAGGCCTATGATAAATTTGGAGTTTGCAAGCTGTGTAATAAGTTCTAACTTAATGACCTCGTTAATATTTGTGGTTGAGTCATAGCTGTTATGGGTCCAGTAAATTATATTCTTTTTGTTTACGAGGATGTACTTTGATTCGGTTATATTTCGTCCCTGCTTTTTCAGCCAGTGGCCAAGTTGAGAGCTCAGGGGATAGGGACAGTTTGTGGTAGGCTGTTGCTCGGGACAGCTGAAAAAATACCAGAGTCCGAGATTGTTGATACAACTGGTGCTGGAGATGCATTCATTGGAGCAGTTCTTTATGGTTCGTAATATGAAAATTTTTTTTTAGTAAATTTTTGCATTTTTTAGCCGCTATTTTGTTCTCTAGAGTTCAGCTTGCAATTCTGTTTGTCCAAGCTTTTATTCAGAAAGCATGCTAAATATTTCAGAAGAATCGCATAGCATAAGCTGTTCATTCAAATTGCTCTCTATTTTTTTTAAAATTTATATATATAATGTATCTTGTGTTTATTTTTCTAGCTTTAACTAACATCTTCCTTAAAAGTTAAGATTTTTTTTTTCCTGTTTAATACGGGAGCTATATCAGGAATTTATTCTTTTCATTCATTTTGATTCCAGCCTTATGTGCCAACATGCCACCAGAGAAGTTATTGCCATTTTCTGCCCAAGTGGTAAGTTATTTTTCTAATGAGTTTTTATATTTCTTATTAACTTTTTATATGAAGATAGGGTATTTGATTCTCTTCCTTACGAAGTGGAGCTGTGCTCACTATTAAGTTTTAATTGCAGGCTGCTGGATGTTGTCGTGCTTTGGGTGCTCGAAGCGGTCTTCCATATCATACGGATCCACGGCTGGCATCTTTCTTACACTAGATCATCATCATTAACTCAACTGAGAATTTATATTCTCAGCCCACTCCATTAACTCACGATTTTTTGTGAAAATGTAATTCAGCCCAAAGCATGAATATTGATTTAATAGAAGCGTCATTGAGTTCCATGCCATGCCTTCTCTTCTTTTGAATTTCTTTCAACAGGTTTTACGGCCAAAAAATTTGGGGAAAACAAGCTCCAATGTCAGAAACTTGATGCTTTCTTCGATTGAAACAGTTATTATGGGTACGCAAATTATCTATTCTTGGTAATCTTTACGTCTGTGCTTTGAAGTATAATGACTCTATATTCCCATTACTTTTTGCATTTAAGAATTGTTGTATAAATTTTTTGAATGAAATTATAAGGAATTTGGAATTTCATGAACAAAATTTGATAGTCATGTAAATATCATGTTTATCAGATTTTTGAAAGTACATGGTACATGTTTCATCATTCTTTGTGGAGTCTCATTTCTTGATCATTGACATTTGGGTTGCCTTTCTTCTGGGATCGGGAGCGAGAATCTGGAGATGTTATAAACGAAAGATTGGAGGGAGTTGCCAAGCTGAACAAAACTAGACAAGGCCATATTTTGTATTCTAGATTTCACCTGGGAATTATGATTTACATTTTTCTATACAGATAGATAATATCTTTTGTATATAGCAAAATTCGTCTTATATTTTGTTTTCTTCTCTTCTGGAATAAAAAAGAGAGTGACAAATAATTGTTAGAATTATCGGGCAAGGATTTTTTTTAGTCTTTTATGTTGCCCTAATTATATTTTTATTATTTTAATTAGGCTTTTATTTATTATAAATTAATGCTCCCTTGTATCATAAAAAATATAAGAAAATAATAAGAAAGATTAGCACTGTGGTCTTTCTCCCTGAACTAGGACTTTCATGTAAAAAGTTGTGTTTGTTCTTCGTCTCTACTTGTACTATGGTATCAGAGCCTGATATTGACCAAACCCTAGACAACACAACTTTTGATGGAAACCAAATAGAGGAGACAATCGTTAGTATCAGAGTTGTTGTCATCGTTGATGCTCAGATTAGTGTTGCTATGGATGAATGGTGTTGTTGCCTTCAGACAGTGTCAACCAACATGATTTCATCACTCTTTCCATCGTTTGTGCCTCCATGCACCATCGTTGGAGCTCCACGTGTCGTCGCCTAGGACCTTTGTATCAGCCCATCTGGTTCAAATCATGCAGACCAAACCTTCTTCGTCATCCTTGTCTTCATATGCGCTCTATAATGTCCCCCATGGGTCGCTCCATGTGTTGCCACCTAATTCTGTCCACTCACCACTACTTCTGTAGTCAAATTTGTATGCGCTGCCACCCACTGATTTTGCTTGCAAATCCTAGTTATCATCTCGGCGTTGGAAGTCTTCAAATTCACTCAACATTTAAGGTTGATGAATATTCAGCACATTCCAACCCTAACGTCTTCTTTGGGTATTGCTCACCAATAACTGGAAGGGATTTGACAGCATATTGCAGACTTTAGGGATGTTCGTGACCTTTCTACAATTTTACCATGTTCACCACTTTAACCTCTTCTTATGTGACTAATACAATGATGCAGTCTATAGGATATTTTTCAGGGGAAGAATTGAGCAGCGATTAATATTTCTAATGCTCTTAGTCAATGAAATGGTCCTCAAAGGACAACATATATTTGATTTTCTGACAGGGTAAATACCTCTTCTTCCACTAGGAAACCTATAGCAACGATATTGGAAGGGAAACTACTCTTTTCTTCGATCCACATTGATCAATAATATGGAGCAACAGATCGACAAACCTTTACTGTACGCTGCAACTGCTAAGGATATTTGGTTCATAACCTTGTTCAAAACGTCAGAGATTCAGAATGCCTCTTGCCTATACATGCTATGAAAATAGTTTGATGAATACAAGGAACCATGAATGTTACATCCTTTTTAACAAGCTCTCATATCTGGTGAATAATTGACCTATGCAGTGAACTCTAGAGCAGTCTTAGTGATGGTGTGCACTACTCTAGAATTGAAGAGATTGACATGATTTGTGACTTTTTTGCTGGTCTTAACCCTAAGTTTGATGTAGTTCGTGGATGAATACTAGGCCAGTGATCGATTTCCTCATTAATGGAGGTTTGTTATGAAATCCACCTTGAGGGGGATCGTGCTATGAATATTTCGGCAACTCCTGTCATTGACTCCGCTGATTATAGTGCGAGGTCCTCTACATGTGGAAATGAGAACAATGGAAAAATAATTCTTGTCTATGATCATTGCAAGAAACAATGGCATATTAAGGAGCATTGTTATAAGTTACATGGTTGTCCCCCAGGAGATAAGAAACGCTCTTCCAACGAGAAACAGAACACATGGTGGGCATATGTGAATGCTAAACCTTCTCAATCACCTGATTCACATGGAAACCAGACCAATCCTAGTGCCACTACTTCAGGTGCCATTGTCCAATCAAGTATACCTCAGTGCTTTGGTCTTATTAGCGTAGATGGGAAGAACTCTTGGACTCTGGATTCTAGTGCTACAAATTGTTTTATTGGTTCCTTTGAACATTTTGTGTTCTATATTCCATGTGCTTGTAACAAAACAATCAGAATTGCAGATGACTTCTTGGCCCTCCCATTGCTGGGTAAGGGAAGATCTTTCTCTATGTAGGGTTCTCGTTACATAATATTTTGCATGTGTCCAAAATTTCTTATAATCTACTATCTATAAGCAAGATTACTCATGAGTTAAATTGCAAAGCAACATTTTTACCTGATTATGTTTATTTTCAAGACTTGAGCTTAGGGAGGATGATTAGCACTGCTCGACATAGTAAGGGACTCTACCTCCTTGATGACGACACCTCTTACTATAGCATTATAGGACTTTTCTTTTATATTCCTAATTTACTACTTCTGAACAAGATGCTATGTTGCATTTTCGTTTAGGCCACCCAAATTTTCAATATATGGAACATTTATTTCCTCATCTTTTCTCTAAAATTGATGTATCTATCTTAGCTTGTGACATATGTATTTGGGCTAAACAACATGAGGTTTCTTTTCCTTCACAACCATATAAACCAATCCACCCTTTCGCACTAGTTCATGGTAATGTCTGGGGACCTACCGCATTTGGGAAACAGTGGTTTGTAATCTTTATTGATATACTCGTCTTACTTGGGTCTGTCTCGTCTCTAAAAAATCTATGGTCACTTATGTCTTTCAAGAATTCTATCAGACCGTAGAAATGCAGTTTAATGCAAAAATTGTTATTCTATGGAGTGACAATGGACATGTGTTCCAAAATCACACCCTCAATGAGTTTTTGTTCTCCAAAGGGATTGTTCAACAAAGTTCCTATGCCTACACCTTGAACAAAATGGGGTAGTCGAGCATGAAAATCAACATCTTTAGGAAATAGCTCGTTCTCTTATGTTGTCTACTTCCCTTCCTTTCTATCTTTAGGGCGATGGTTCTCACTATAGCCCATCTTATCAACTAAATGTCTTCTTGTGTCCTACATCTCTAGACCCTCTTAGAGTGTCTTAAAGAGTTGTATCTCTCTACCTATCTCATTTTTTATGTTCCTCTTCGAGTACTTGGGTGCACAACCTATGTTTATAACCATGGCTCTAACCCAACTAAGTTTACCTCTTGGGCTCAGACATGTGTTTTTGTTGGTTATATTCTACACCGAGATTATAAATGCTTTCATATGTCTTCTCGTAAGTACTTTGTCTCCATGGATGTCACATTTCTTGAGTATCGTCTTTTCTTTCCTGTTTGCCTACTTTAGGGGGAGAGTGAGAGTAAAGAGTTTAACTAGGTGATTTCCTTAGAGTCTACTAGCCTTACTCTTGTTACTCTACCTAGCCCAGATCCTCACAACATGGTTCTATCTACGAACCAAGTTCCTTGGAAAACCTACTATAGAAGGAATCTTAGAAAGGATGTTGGGTCTCCTACTATTCAGTCAGCTCCGGTTCAAGATTTTGAACTTTTACGAGATCAAGGTATGACTAATTCTATTGATTCACATATTGAGAGTAAAATGAGTGAAAGTGACAAGTCTGAGACAACTATTTCTAAAAATATAGGTGAACAAGGTAGTGTTGATACTGAGGTCATTCCAGATGGAAAGAGTAGTGATAATGGGAATGAGGTCATTACAAAAGTCATAGAGAGTGAAACTAGGGAGGACTACAGTTATGGAAGAAATGAGAGCCCTAGAAAAGAATAATACTTGGGAGCTCTGCACCCTCCCTGAGGGACATAAGACTAGGGATGCAAATGAGTGTTTACTATAAATAACAAAACAAATGGTACTCTTGACAAACATAAGGCCATGTTAGTTGCAAAAGGGTTCACTCAGACGTATGGGGTTAACTACTTTGAGATTCTCTCCTGTTGCAAATAAATTTAAACACTGCTAGGGTCTTGCTGTCTATTTCTATAAATAAAGATTGGCCTCTATACACTTGATGTTAAGAACGCGTTCCTAAATGGAGATTTAGAAGAGGAAGTGTATGAGTCGTGCACTAGGATTCAAAGTCCAGTTTGATCATCATGTTTGTATGGATTGAAATAATCACCAAGAGCTTGGTTTGACAGATGTACCACATTCGTCAAGTCTCAAGGATACACTTAGGGGCACTAAGATCACACTTTGTTCACTAAAGTCTCAAAGTCTGGGAAAATTACAGTTTTAATACTCTATGTTCGTGACATTGTTTATTCTAGAGATGACACCAATGAGATCCTCCAACTAAACAAGAAGATGTGGAATGAGTTTGTTATTAAAGACTTGGAGAATCTGAAATACTTCCTTATGATGGAAATTGCAAGATCTAGAGAGAGCATCTTTGTATCCCAGATGAAATACACCATTGATTTGTTAACTGAGATATGCATGTTAGGATGTCGTCTCACTAGTACACCTATTGAGTTTAATACCAAACTCAAGGATACAAGTGAAAAAGTTCTAATTGACAGAGAGAAATATCAGTGTTTGGTGGGTAGAATGATTTATTTATTTCACACTAAACCTGACATCTCATATACTATTAGTATTGTTTATCAATTCATGCAGACTCCTTATGAATAACACATGAAGGCAATAAACATAAACCTAAGGTATTTAAAAGCAACTTCTAGTAAAGGCTTAAGATTCAGGAAAACTGACAAAAGGTGTATTGAGGCCTATACATATTCTGACTAGGCAAGGTTTATTGTTGATAGAAAATTCATC
The DNA here is from genome assembly GCF_000004075.3 of Cucumis sativus. Classification (NCBI taxonomy): domain Eukaryota; kingdom Viridiplantae; phylum Streptophyta; class Magnoliopsida; order Cucurbitales; family Cucurbitaceae; genus Cucumis; species Cucumis sativus. The sequence goes on from NC_026657.2 coordinate 25,005,868, forward strand.
TTTGGGTACTGTACTTTTGTGTGGAGCAATCATGTTACTTTGAGAAGTAAGAAGCAAAGAGTTGTTGTCAGGAGCAATACTGAAGCTAAGTACAAAACTATGAGTTTGAGAATCTGTAAGGGAATTTGGCTCTAAAGGTGTTATTTGATCTTCATCCGGACTATGAGGTGCTTGAAAGTTTTATGTGATAAGAAGGCGACTATCAAATTGCCAATAGCCTAGTCCAACATGACAGAACTAAGCATGTGGAGATTGATACACTTTATCAAAGGAAAATTTCACAATGGTGGCATCTGTATTCCTTACATACCTTCAAGCCAGCAAATTGTTGATATTCTTACAAAAGGTCTTCTTAGACAAAGTTTGAGTCTTGTGTTAGCAAGTTGGGTCTTTTTAACATTTACGATCCAATTTGAGGAGTGTTAGAATTAGCAGGCTTCGTATATGTTGAAAGCCAAAGGGTTTGTTTTTTAGTCTTTTATGTTGCCCTAATTATCTTATATTATTTTAATTAGGCTTATATTGCCTATAAATTAATGCTTCCATGTACCATCAACGATATAAGAAAATAATAAGAAAGATGATAAAAATAATAAGACAGAGTTGTATCATGGTTTTACTTCCCGAACTAGGGTTTACATGTAAAACTTGTGTTTGTTCTGTCTATGCTTGCGATAGTAACCCTTTTTTTTTCTTTTATATATATAGGCAATTTAGAAAGAAGAGTATTTAGTTTGTTTAATTGAACATATAGTATGATGATTCCTTCAAACCTGTGCCTACCTCAATTAGTTAACACACATACTTTGGAGCAATAAGTGAGTTGTTCTTGAACTAAAAATAAATGGGATTAATAGGCAGTAGAGAAATATGTACTTCTCTTAAACCACAGGTCACATTGTTTCCTTAAACTTTTATTATTGAATTGTAGGAGAAAATCTTTGCCTGGGATTGTAGTTTTGGAGATATGGATACTCAACAAACTATGCAGGAAGATTCTTCCATCCTTTCCAGGTACTACTAAACTTTCATAGATCACTTCCATCTTCATCATATATGTCTGAGGATTGCCGAATCGGCTTAAACAAACCACTTTTATGCTCTCGTTTGCGGCCAATTTGGGCCCATGAATATGGCCTAAATGGTTACATGGGCCTTTGAACTGCATGTACCAGTAAAATTCAACCAAAATACTTTCCCTTTTCAACTGAATGATTACACTAATCATAATCTAGTAGTTGGTCCATCTAACGTATTAGCTGAATTAAAATATGTTTGATTATTCCCAGTAAAAGTTATAGTAGTATTTAATTGGCACAACATAAAAGAAAAACAAAAAAAATGAAAATGTGAGAAGAAGAATAATGAATGAGGGGAAGGTGACCTGGATATGATACTGATGCACTTAATAAATGAACAGTGACAAGTACCTAAAGAAAATCGAGGTCACATACATAGTTGGATTCACTAAGGGGAAGAGAATGAAAACAGTATTTGGCCACCCATGAGAACTTCACATGCCATTTTGACACTCTCCAAAATGCTCCTTCCAATAAGCTGCCTCAACCTCAAGTGCTTCCAAATCATAGGTCTTTCCCTTCTCTTCTTTGTGGTTTGGGACCATAACGTAACAAAGACATACCCCTCTTTGCCCCAAATTGGACCACCTTCATTCCAATCTTTCAACCCATTCACTTCCTTCCTTCCTTTTGCCTTTCCCTTTCTCTTTCCCTTCCTCTTTCTTTTTTCGTCTTTTTGGATATGCATCCACCAACTCTAATCTAATTCACTAAAATTTTGGATAAGTTTTTGAATTTTTTGCCACTTACTCTTCTTCATTGCTTGGATCACTATAACCATAAAGAGGATATAACAATACTTGTTTTTTTCCTTTTCCTTACACTATATTATGGATTTTTTTTTTAAAATTTTTCTTAACTCAAACTTTCTTTAAATTTTACAGTCGGACTACTTGGCATCCTTTTTTACTTTCTTGGAGTCTTAAAAGAATTGCATCCGTGGGAGATGAACCCATTGATTTGTTTTTGTTGGATTGAATGCTTGTTTGACTTCGTCATTTTTTATATCATATTATTTATCCATCAACAATAAGAGAAATAGATCATCTATCTTATAAAGTGTGTTTAGTTTTTTTGGTTGTTCATTGTGAGGTTTTTAATATGCCTTCTCAAGATAGTGTATTTTCATTCTTGAACTGGATTTCAACTTTTTTTTATTGGATCAAATGCTCGTTTAGGTTTCATGATCTTTAAAACCATATTAGATAACTTGAGATTACATCTTAAAACCAATTAGGAGGCAGAGAAGTAGTCCATCCATCTTATGAGTTTTTTTCAACGTGGAATCTTCAACGAGTAGTTGTCGTCTTGTATAATAAATTATGCTCAGTTTGGACATTAAATCACGTTTTTATAAATTTCTATGAGTTAGAATAATACAAATATCGTATCTTAGAAGTAAGACTTTGTTTGTAACATAGCAAAGAAAAGTATAGTTTAACATTATATGAAAACCGTGTAGCGGATAAAAACAAAACCGACATATGACTCTTATTAGAAACGTGTGAATTTTATGTTCATATTCGATGTGTATCAGAGGATGACTAATTTATTCAACGCGAGTTTGGGTATGATATTTGTTTTGTTTTGTATTGGAATTAAAGAGGTTCTACTTTTATTAGTCTTGAAGGTTCACCTGACTGAGTCACCTCAACGTCCTGGAATTGGTCCATGGAATTAGAAAATAAGGTCCCCTCCAATCTCCTCTATGCCACCCACCTTCTTCCTTCTTGCATTATTGCCACTTGGGAAATCGCTAAATACCTAACTTGTTCACATGTACCATGTACCCTATCACCCATGGCTATGAATGAAAAGCTTCCCTATTTGTCTATTTTTCTACTTCTTTTGGTCCCAAAGCTTTTATTGTTATATCTTCTCCTTTTCCGTTCATACTTTTACCTTTCATCCTCCCTACTTTGATTAGTATTCCTGTTCACATGACTACGTCTCAACATTAACGTTAGCCGACTTAAACTTGAGTATAGTTTCAATAGTCATGTATGAGTAGTACATTTCAACCTCACTTTATTTGTAAATGTCAACTACTTTTTCAAACGAGTTACTTTTTCACTATCTCATCATTGATGAGAGGGATAACACAAGTAGGAAATAATACATCTTTCCAAAATAGAAAAAAGAACAACTTTGCCAAAACTGCAGTAACATAATAAATTTTGTTCTCTTAGGGATGTAACAAAAAAAACGAGATATTAACAAAGAATTTTTCGAAAGATAATGTCTTTAATAAGAATCTTGATATTAGCGAATGAGCTTTATTTTTCGTTCAACAAATTGAAAACTTATAAGATATTAGAATCCACCTAAATTTTTAGGACTAGTATTTGTATTGTACTATTAGAATTTAGTGTGTTTGGAATGGCCCCATTTTCATTAACTTCTCGTGGTATGGACTCATTAATTATGTTGTGAAGAGTCAATGAAATTATTTGTTTATTTTATAATATTACCGTGAGGTTCATTTAAACATATAAGTCAGAAGAAGTACCTTCCAAATATTAAAATAAATAAAGTCATAAAAAGAGTGCAATAAGTCAACATTCATTGTTCCAACTAAAGCTTTTTTCCTTTTTTGTGGCTCTTAAATTTTCACTTTGAATGGAAAACCACAAATTTAGGTTTGTACGAAGTAATTAATTGCATGGCCAACCTCAATTTTTTTACAATTCACAGTGGGCTTTGAAAGTCAAATAGCTTTGTGTGTTCCACATTGTTACTAGAGTTATATAAAGGTGTGTGTATTCCACCATTTGATTTTTAAGATAGAGATAGACGTTAATGTCTTAACCAACTAAAACCAATTGATTAATGAATCACATTACAACTAACATCGATTAATTCACGGTTGCAATTTACAACGGACTTGAAAGTCAAGTAGCTTGCTACAATACAAATGTGATATCAGACCTTTGAATTAACTCTACTAAGTTAGTGTATTTTTTAGTATAATAATTGTAGAGATCGTAGATGTATGCTTTCGTATTTGAAATAAATAGAACGTCAAAGGTATTAATAGCTTCTAAATTTACTGGCCCTCTCTGTCAGAACTTGAGTCAGCTGTAAAAATGTGAACAAGAAATTGCAAATTACAAATTGCAAAATAAATAATAATATTAATAATATTAAAAGAAGAGTTGACCATTAAAACTTATTTTTTAAAGATGACGTCAGCAAGGTTTTCTTTTTTATTATTTATTTAAGGATAAAAATTACTTAATCTTTAATCATATGTTGAATTCTTCAACTTTGATTTGTAATGACATTTTTTGAACTTAATGGTTTCTAATAATTAAAGCTTGTTTTTTAATTAAAAACAAAAAATATATGTGTTTGATAATCAATTTTTTGAAAAACAAAAAAACAAATATTTTTTAAAGCTTATTTTCTTTGTTTTCAATTTCTTTTCTCGTAATTTTAAAAGTAAGTTTCTGGTCTAAAAAACAAAAAAAAAAAATGAATTAATTATTAAATATACCTTTTTCTTAAAATAGTTTTAGAAAAATAAAAAATAAATGAATTACCAAATTTTTAGTTAATGTAATTTCAAATTTAAACATATAACATTTTAGTCTTATTTTTAAACTTATAGTGCTTTACTCCCTATTCAAACATTTTTAATCATTGATTTTAGAGAGTAATTGTAATAATTATATATTGTAAAATGGGAGGATTAAATTGATATCTATAAAAGTTTAAATATTAAATTTTAACAAATTACCACTAAATTGCTATCTACTAAAGTTTAAAGCTAAATTATTAGTTTTATAAAATCTGAGTTGGAAGACTGTTATTATTTTTTTAAAATTAGTTTTATAAAATTTGAGTTGGAAGACTGTTATTATTTTTTAAAAATTAATTCAAGCAACAAACTAAAAGAACTCAATTATTATTTTAAAAAATATTAATTCAAGCACCAAACTAAAAGGACTCATAATAGTTAGGAATGAAAACATTTATGTTTGATTTAACTTTCAAGTTTGTAAGTAATGGTTAAAAATAGTTTTTGAAATACTTTCAATTTTCAATATTGATTTTAAAATTAGTTTTTCTAAAACAATTTTTTTTAATAAAAACGATTTTGTTGAAAACATTTATTTATCTAGTAATTGTGACAAACTTTACTATTATTTAAAAAAAATGAATAAAGTAGTGTTGAACAGTTAGTAATTAATAATAATGTTTTAAAACCAAGTATGGCGTAAACATCTCGATATATATGGTGATGTATAATAATTGTAATGCATATACAATTTACACATGGGTGGATTTATTAAGGTGCTAGGGATACATGTCCCCTTCACATTATCGTCTTTTATATTTTAATCTTAATTTTGAAATATTATATTACAATATATATTAAATAATTTTTATTTTAATTTAATTCTAGTATTGGTATAGTGGTTGTGCTCTACTACAAAACCAGTAGATCGAGAGTTTGACTATTGGCTAAAAAATAGTTTTTATTCTAAATATAAATAATTTAGACAAAAATGCAACCATGAAAAATTATATAAAAATTGTTGTTCTTTCTTAATTGCTACAAATATAGTAAATACTTTTTAACGTACTTATTATATAGTGTCTAGTGATCTTTATAATAAAATTTCTGGATCTGTCACTTACCGTTCAAAGAATAGGACAAATAAAAGGTTAAGAAGTTTTGAAGAACGAAGGGTAAAAGATTTCAATGGTTGGACGTATACTTCTCTATCGATTACACCCATATACACACCAATTAGTTCCAAATAGCTAATATGATGAAGGATAAAATAGAGACTACTAGAAGATATAAAGACAAAATGGAAAAAGCAAAGATTCTTCCTTCTTTCCTTTCTTTCCTCCAAGTCTGTTTTTGTAATAATAACCTTGTTCCCGATTCAACACTCTCACTCTTTTTTTATCTTAAATAACTCTTAAGTGTGAAGATTATTCCTACAAATCAACACGGATTTTTTCAACATACTTTATCTACGATCTAAGCTTTTAAGAAATATCTCAAGAAATCACTTAGAATTACTTCAAGTTAAATACAACTTTAGAGTTTCTAATATATATAAAGACAAAGTTTAGAATTTTTATGATAATTAAATTATCAAAAAGGGAAGTGTACACTGTGAGCTTAATTAGTTTGTTCATATGTTTCTCCATGCATGAAAATTTACATGTGAGCTTAATTAGTTGGTTCATATATTTTTCAATTCTTATAAACTTGGGCGTTACCAATGTAGAATCGGTATTAGATAGGTTGATTAGAATCTTTACATATCAAAGGAAAAATGAACAGTAAAGTGTAAACCAAACATATAAACATTTAAATCTTTGTACGTCTAAGCAGAAAGAGTTAGTCCAAATTGTGGCAAGTAGTAATCAAACCCACACCCACCAACCTCTTTTTTCTTTTTCTTTTTTCTTTATTAAATAATAATAATAATATTCTTTTTTAAAGTTAAATATGGAAAAAAATTATTATTGAACTACATTTATCTGAAATAGCTGAGGCTTAGATTCATAGAATTTGACCTACTTTCATATTCCATGCTTATTTTCCATGTTTTCTTTTTCTTCTCATAATTTTTTCTTAATGTTTCCATTTTCTTCCCTCGAACTTTCGGATTTTCCTTTTAGAGATTTTTTAATTAAGTTAATTATATATTAAAAAAATGTTAGGGTAACGTAGGTTTTGTATTTTTAAATATTAATTAAGATTAAGAAAACTTTTAATACAGACCCAAACACCTAAATGAATTTTTGTTCTCTAAATAAGAAAATGGTAAAAAATACGTACACAATATACCAAAATTTGAGTGATTGATATAAAATTTGCTATGTTTTATAAATATTTTGTCTCAATTCACTATATTTGAAAATATTTTTTTAAACAATATAATATTATATATTCTAGTAGTATTCTTTTGATTTTTTAAAAGGAATGTTTGTAAAAACAGTAAAATAAATTATAATAATAAGACCAATGTATCAAATTTAAAAATGGATAGTCTTATGATATATTTAATTACTTGTCATATTTGCAATATGCAAAAAAAAAAAAAAGTGTCATGACATATTTTTTTTAATTTTTTTTGTCATAATTTCTCTATATAAAATTAGGTTATTTTCTTACCATTTTTAGGGGAGAATTCCCATATTTCTCCAATTGTGTTCTTAACCAAATTAAAAAGATTAACTTTTTTTAATTTTTAAAATATAACTTGATTTTGAAATGCTCTTAAAAATATATAACAGCAATCAGTAGGGAAAATATTGTGTATAAGCTTAATTAAAAAAAAAAAACTTACAATTAAATAGTTTGAGCATTTGTTTTAGGATTTTAAAAAATAACTTTGAATATTTTAGGAAATAATTGATTTTAATATAAATCAAATTCAGGGGGTGTTTTAAATCTAATTAGCCTAAAAACACTTATTATGGTTAAAAACATAATATTAAAGCCAAAGGCATCTCATTGTTTGTGTAAAAGAGAAGTATACATATAGGCAGTGTTGGAATCCACATATGAGTTTTGAGTTTCATCTAAATCACTAAAATCTAAGCTTTTAAGTTTAAATTTATATTTCAACCTACAAAAATAGAATTTTTCTAACCCCAACAACAATACTATTAACTTTTATTTAATTCAGCTATATCTTTCTTAAATTGTAATAAATGAGGGTAAGTTTTGAAATTTTGTGTTATATTTTTGTTTGTAATTAAAAAGTTATAGTGAAAATTAATATGGATATAATTATGTACATATTTTCATATAATTTTTTAGCTCACCAATGAGAAAATTCTTGGTTTTTTCTAACAAATAAGGGTTTTTGAAATTACTTTTTTTTTTTTTTGTAGGTTTTCAATTATGAATAATGAACCACCAAATCTTATAAATAATGATAATATTAAAATACCAATATGAAAAATTCATTACATGTTTATCATATATATATCTACTAATTATTTACTTTCATTATTTTATATAACTATTTTTCGGTGGAATTTTAATCATTAAATGCAACTTGTTTTTTTCTTTGTTTTTCTACATCATTTTCTTTTTGTCACTCCATTAGTTTAATAATGACAATATAATTGAAATTAAAATTATTGTTACAATTAATCTTTTTTAAAAAAGAAAACAAACCATTATTAAAATGTGCACTTCCAAAAATTAAAAAAAAAATTATGATAATAGAACTTTGGTACTCTATTTTCTAAATTACAAAAATAACAAATTTAAAAGTGGATATCTCTTTAATAGCCTTTTGATAGTTCTCTAATAGCTCTTTTATATCATTAATTAGCTGTCATATTTGCAATATATAAAAAAGACGTGCTATGGGCTGCTTTTTCTAAAAAAAATTACCATTTGATGCAATTTCACTTATTACAATCAATTAGTTGAGTCTAATTATCCAGTCTCTCTGTATATTTTATTTTGTTAATATATATATAGAAAGTATTTACAGTCTGTATAACAAAAAAAAAGTCCAGGAAACCATTATTGTTTTTTTCATAAATTGTAGATTTGTTTTTGTTGGTTTTGAATTTTTCACGAGTATTGAATTCACACACACTTTCTTCATATTATTCCATCTCATTCTTCATATTCTCACTTCTTCTTACTCACGATTTCTTCATCTCCTATTCCACATTTTCTTTAGTTTGATTTACTATTTTATTTAAGAGTATTTTAACTATACTAGGGAATTTAATAGGAACTTTTGTTGCATACCATAAACTTGTTTATTTAATATCAATAGTGTATTAATATCGACATTTTCACACCAACTTAGCCTGACTACAATATTATAACAAAGTATTTTAATTCATTAAAGGGTAAAATATTTATTTATGAATTTAAATACATGTTTTAAACTTTATATTTAAAATTTCTTTTCCAAAAATATTTATCAACTTCGTCATTTTATTTATATTTTTACTACCATCTTTGTAAAATTGAAAGTTCCACTTTTTCATGTACATTTATATTTTAAGGGAGTAGAAGTGTTTAAGGTAAGAAATGAGTTATTATAGTTTTATGTATTATGGTTGAGTTATAAAGTTTAAGATCTAAATTATTTTATTTCAGATTATAATATTGTATGTGTTTGTGGTGTAGATTATTTTAGTATGAGAGAAAAATAGTAAACACGATACCAACGAATATAAAAAGAATGAATATCAAATAATAAAAACGGTATCAAATGGTAAATATTGTAACAAATAAGAAGTTTTAAAATAATGTTTACTTGTAGCTAATTGAGAATTTTTAAATAGCATTTATGATAGTCAAAGGTGAATCATGTAGTCGGGCATAATTTCGAGTCTCTTTTAGTGTTATTAACTTTCATGGTATGAATTATTGAACCATTTCAACAATAACTTAGAACTCAAAAAAGAGGAAAACAAAAAGAAACAAAAATGGGATTCAACATTATATTAAAGCACACACTAGCCGTCGCCTATGAATCTTCTCCTTCAAACTTAACCTAAATAAGTTTATGGTTGGAATCATTCAATTTTAGAATTTAATTCAAACTCAACTCCATCAAATCTCAATGCCTAACCAAAATGTGACAAACCAATCCTAATAAAGGTTGGATACAAATTCAAAATTAATATACATTCTCACTTTATATAATTGAAAGTATTCTTATAATTCGATTTTCTCTGGTTGTTTGGATATAATATTGAATGTTTTAAATTGGTAAATAACTTGTTATTTCTCTAGCTTTAATTTGATAGAAGTTTTGGATAAGTTATATGAAAAATTGAGTGAAATTGACATTTGATTGAGGAGGGGAAAAAAATCTTTCTTCCCAAATGATTGACTCTTGCAATGAATGAGTTCATAATGATTTTTTTTTTCTTTTTTCAAAAAGAAAATTAATGGATTTGCTTCTCTCTAATTGACACTCATATATTTATGAAATGTGAGCTCTTGTTTTTTTTTTTCTTTTTTCTTTTTGGGCAATCAATGAGTTAGTTTAGGTTCTCTCTATTGAATTCCAACGTGGGCATGCCATCATAACATGGACACACAATTTAATTATTTTGTGTGAGAAAGATTTAGATAATTAACACTCCTTTTCTATAATCATCATTTTATTGTTTTATTTTGTGAACAAAACTTTATATATACTATTTTTTCGTATGAGTTTCTATGATCTTTTCTTCTCAAAAAGCTTTTTTTTTTCTCTCAAAAGAATCAATATTTTTCACTTAACCATTTTTTTTGTCATTTATTTATAAATTTTCACATTATTTTAAAAATAAATTTACTCATAATTCTGGTTTTCCTATTTCTTTAAATAATTATATTATTTTAAGAACTAACTCTAGAATTTCACTAGAAATTCATTTTTTTTTTCAGTAAAGACAAAAATCATATTAAAAATTAATAGAGATACCGAAGATAAAACTTAAAATAAAATTGTTATTTAAGGGGCCTACTATTTTTTAACTTGAAACCCATGAAGTTAAAAAAAAATAGCAAAAATACTGGAGTAAACTAATTTGAGGGTAACTTTAGTTATATCCTTAGACTTGAGAAAAGTTTCCCCACTTTTTATTCTTTCAACTTTAAGTTTTGTTTTAGCAAAATAACCAACGAAACTTTCTTCTCTTTCTTCTTTTGCGATTTTTTTTCCATCTTCTTTTTCTTTTCTTCTGCATATTTTTTTTTTATATTTTTTCAAACTATTATTTGATTGTTTCAAATATAAAAGATTGTGAAAATAATGGATATTGGATAACCAAATCTAAACAATTGTGTACCAAAATAGATAAATCTAAACAATGGTGTAGAAAGAATCTTTAAAAAATTTGTTTAGATTAAATCTAAACGGTGCTGTTTTAATTATAAATGATCATGCATCAAATCTAAACAATAGTTTACCAAATATAAAATGATTATTTTTCAAATATAAACGAATCTTTTAAAAAACATCGATGAGATTTGGCTATCTAAATTTAAAAAATAAAATCTAAACGATTATGTACAAAAAAAAATATGAAAAAAATTGTTATTTAGATTTTGCTACCCAAATTTGAACGGTCAAGTCTAAACGATCATATATAAAAAAATTATGAAAAAAAATCATCGTTTAGATTTGTCTACCCTTGTCGAAACGATCAAATCTAAACAATTATATAGAAAAGAATAGCTAAATCTAAACGATTATTTCTCAAATATATTACACGCGATGAATGTCAATTAATCACGAAATATTTTTGGTATTTTCCATTGTGGACAATGTGGGCTTTTCTGTTTTTGAAATTATTCTATAAATATTTTGCCGTTTTGTTATATTTTTAAAAAAACTCTTAAAACAAAAGTTTATTAAAATAAATGATGAAAATGAATGTGGTACTTAATGTTAAAAAAAAAAAAAAAAGAGTGTCATTTAATAGTCTCGTAATAGTTTTTTAATCTATAGTTAAAAGAGGTTTTTTAAAAAATATAACAAATCAACAAAATATTTATATTGTATAAAACTATTTTGAAAACAAAAAAAGGTCACATACCCACAATGGATAATACTAAAATACCTCAGTCAATGCGTGAGTAATCGATCGCACACGCGTGTAACTCTTCTTCTAAACGTTCATGTAGGAAATGATACACAACCATGTAAATAGTATTAGCACAATTGTGTAACTTTTTTTAATGATGAAAAAAATGCTTCAAATCTAAACGATTGTGTTAATTATGGTAAACAATCGTTCAGATCATATCTACATGACCGTGTAGTTCTTTTTAAACGATAAAAAAATCTAAGCAATCGTGTTGAACATACAAAGCGATCGTGGTGTCTAAGTAAGCAATCGTTTAGATCTTATCAAAGTGATATTTAAATGATATTGATATTCTGGAAGAGAGGTTGGAAGAAAGAAAGGGAATATGAAGAAAGAAAGAAAAAGAAGATGAAAAAAAATAGAAGAAAGAAAATATGGAAGAGAAGCTAAATAAATCTCGAAGAAAAGATAAACAAATCGCAAGTCGCAAAGAAGAAGAAAAAAAAGTGACGAACTGTCCACAATATCAAGGACAAATTTGAAATTTATGAAAGTGTTTTATCGACTTCATTGGCTTTTCATTTTTGTTACATAGGTCATAAATATTTGGGTGTTTGTTACATTCATAAAAATTAACTTAGTTAAAATATTATTTTGATTTCTACACTTGGACGCTCGTTCAATTTTAACTCAACAACTATCACATCTTCACTTTTAGTCTTTGATTTTTCTATAAATACTAAATTTAGTTTATATTATGTCAATGTTAGTACGACAATTGAAAATTAAAAGATATGAACCTCTCACCTTTAAAATGGAAGCTAAGACGTGTATGTTGATTATCACTGTGTTCGTCTAAAGTCACTTTGACAATAATTTTTTTTAGATTCTATCAGTATAACATATCAATAACTATCACCATCGATAGAATTTGGTATAGTTTATAAATATTAGGTAAAATGTACTATTTTTAAAAATTCTTCTAAAAAAATAATTGATTTATTAAAAATATATAAAGAAAATAAAAGAAAAGACTAAAATTGAAGAATGAAATGAGGTACATCAGAAATAAAATTTAAAATAGAAAAAAAAAAAAGGTATTTGGGTAAATATGTGTAAAAGAAGAAAGAAATTAAAATGACATTTGGTGTAAAAATGTGTAATTAAAAAGAGAAATTGGGATGGCCGACAATAGAGCTATGAAATACAAAATAAATAAAAAGAAAAAAGATGAAATAAATAATTACGTCATAATTGATAGATCTGTCATTTTCTACATATACTCTGAAGTTGTCTTATTTTGTTATCTATGAAATCTGATGTGGCTGCTTCCAATTGGTCACCTCCTACGTGTCTCTATCATCCTACTTGACCCAATAGTACATTTCTTTTAATTCAAATTCAAATTTGTAATTTTTAAAAACTATATTTTAAAGCAAAAAAAGAAAGTTGGGTGAAGTGAGTTTTCCTAACTGGATCTTTGATATTTAATGAAATGAAAATGACAATTCAACAACAATGATTTATAGGGCCGTATTTCTTGACCCAATTTTTTTTTTTTTTAAATTTTAAAACAAGTTTAAAAATAATTATAAGAAACATGTATATATTATATTCACTTTAATTAACCCTACCCATATGATCCATTCGATTTTTTATACACATACTCTAATATTTTATTGCAATAGTAGTTTGATTGATACATACTACCTTATCATTAAACTCTTCTTCTATTCTTGTATTACTATATGTGGTATTTTTCATGACTCATATCGTTGATTTTTTTTTTTTCAAACGAAGATAGGGATCTATAGTTTGAAGGTCAAGCTACAAACAAAACACAAAAACACAAAACAATAGAACAATCAAATATAAAAAGGAAAAGAACACCACACCAACTTAAGAAATGACGTGTCAAGGAGAACAATTCATGTAGTTCTCCACGAAATAAGCTTTCATCCATTGAGAACAACACTTAAAAACCTTAGATTGAACACCCATACTCAATGCTTGAGAAGGCCTCGAAGGAGCATCATGGACATGTCTATTACGATCATGTCAAATATTGTAGATAACAGCACATTAAACAACTCTATCTAGACTTTTGACCTATACCGATTTTCTTTGGTAATTAAATAACTAATCCAAGCAAGTTCAATACCTCAAAAGGAAATCTTATGACTACTGATTTAGTATTATGATTTTAAGAAAGCTTGAGTTCCAATTAAAAAGAATTGACACACGTTAGTAAACCACAAAAGTCAACACATAGTATGTAGTTTACTGTGTTAATTACATCTATAAATAAGAAAAATTAGAATTGTGTCTATTATCATGAGGTTAAGCAACACGATATAAAATATAGTTAGATAGTTTACATATAACAATCACTCCTTAAACCCTAAACATGATTCTAGTGCTTGGTCTAGTTTTGATATAATTAAGCACTTGATAATATATTCAAGACATTTCAATTGTCTTTGTGATTTAAAAGTTAAAATTTATCATGTGATTTGATAAACCATAAAAGTTAAAAGTTTCTATTGGAGGAACCATAAAAGTTAAAATCTTTTTACTGGAGGAGCTATTTATGATGTTTTATCAAATCACACTAATGAAAGTCTAACCAACTAAAATTTAATTTTTTTTTAAATTAAATGGATCAAATTTGTAGTTTTTTTTTTGGAGTATTTTTAAAAATAGCAAAATAAATTAAAATATTTACAAGCTAGCTATAACAAAATTTTGGATTTTATCAATGGTAGAAATTGATAGACTTCTATCACTGTCATCAATGTCACTGGTAGAAGCATATCAGTGTATTATTGATAGAATCCGAAAAGTTTGCTATATATTGTACATATTTTGTCAAATTTTCTTTTTCTATTACATATACTACTCTTTTTTTTTCATGTTTTTAAAAAAGTGCCTACTTTCTATTATCACAGTATTAAATTTTCATCGATATATCAATATTTTCACATTTTAATTAGAAGTTTGATATCAACTTGAGGAACAAGTCAATATCATAAAAAAAAAGTCCACAAAACGCATTAAAAAAAAGCATAAAAACATTACTAGTATAAATATAACTAAATAATAAACATGTGTTTATTTACTAGATTAAATTTATTTTTATGATTTTTTGTTTTAATAATTTTTTAAAAAATATTTCCATCCATATATTCATCTAGCAACAAAACTTTACCTTACTTATGGTTACTTAATAATTTGGTAGAAAATGTTTTGTTCCATCTCTTTGAGAAGAAGTTCAGTGCCATTTCCATTTGGTAGTTTGAGTAAGAAACATAAAATAGGCGAATTGATGGTGTGGCACATCACACGTACATGGGTATGGGTAATTAATTTATATAAGCTTATTCTCTAAAGTTGATTTTTTGAAGAAAATCATTTTATAAAGTTATTTCCCAAATTGGGTTTTGAAGAATGTTTCTCTACATTTATTGTCTTCTAAAATAAATATCAATTATTAAATTATAAGTCCTCAATATAGAAATTAGCCGTCTTTCTATGTTTGTGTGGGTATATAATTGAGTTCTTTTAATATAATCAAACAAACCAATTTTTTTGAAATTTTCACTATATTTTTAAATATTTAAACACTTTTCCATTTGAAATAAATTTATTCTTTACAGTAAATGACAAAACTCCTAACATATTTACACCAGTAGAAATGAATTAATGTTTATCATCGATCGAATCTACAATTTTGTTTTATTTTATAAATAGTTTGATTCATTTTATGAAAATGTCCATCTAAATCTAAAATACTAAAACCTCATCTTAAAATTGAACACTTTAATTAATTGAGGTAAATGAACAATAAGAAGAAGAAATTAGAGGATAATAAATAATGCACCAAATCATTTTAAATATGTTAATGAAATTGTGTGTGTAAATAACCAAATACTCTTTTATTTGATTATTTATATTTTTGGTATGTCTTAAGATGAAATTTTGATTTTTAAAATCAGGTTAAATTTTGTGAAATTCTATGTTTTAACTGAGAAAATTGATGTATGTTATATAAGAATCGAAAAATTTTAAAAAAAAATGTGAGTATTTAAATGAATAAAAATGAGGATATCCATATAAGAATTGATCACCATATATTTTTTTTTCTTTTAGTACAAGTTGGGGCTGAAAAAATTGAATCCACGACCTCTTAATTTTGGGTATATATATATAGACGGTTAGTTAAGCTAAGCTTTAACCATCCTATGGAAATAAATATTTTTTCTTTTATTTTTTAAAGTTGTCGTTTTTATTGCAAAGAATTATCAATTTTTGTTAAAAAAAACTCACGCATGGAAGTATTATTTAACTTTTATTAAGTTAAAAGACATGTTTTAAACTTTAGAAAATTTATGAATATTTTTTAAAAAAGCTTTAACGATTTTCATTCAAAACTAAAGATATGGATATTTTTGTACTTTTTTTAAAAAGGTATTTTGAGGTATTTTTTACACAAAATATAAAGTTTGAGGACATTTATTTTATATACAATTTAGCGTTATTATCAGTGTTATCATGTCAGTGATAGAAACTTTACTCTTTTGGTTGGGCATGGGTTTAGAGACATGATATATATATATATATATATATCTTCCATATGTGTTATTGATAAATGTCTATTTTAAGAAGTATTGAGTTAGATGAAAGTGAAGAACAACAGTCACTCGCTTTGTTCTTATTTGATCAAGCTGATTGATATAGTAAATAAATTAATAAGTTGGGGGATATATCCATTGATGGAGATAATACAATTTAGTCGAATCATTTTGAACAAAGACACTTTTGTTCCTATTTTGCCTAACTTGAATATGACGATTCACTTTCTATTCTCATCTAAGTTATTTCCACATCTCGTATGCTAGGTATACCCTAAATTTTTGTGAAGTGGTGGTTGTCAAGTTGTGGAATTAAGTGTGGTAGTCAATCCTAACATGTTTTTATTATTAGAATATTACGTGGAAATTATTTTAAAAAAACATAAATAATAAATACGGGTGGAAAATTGAAATAAGAATGAAAACAATAAATGAAAAAGAAAGAAAGAAAGAAAAGGGAAAAAAGAAGGAAAGTGGAAAGGAAGTGCGTACGCGGGAGGAGTTTAGTATTTAAAAAAAAAAGGAGGGATTGTTTATTTAAATTTGTTTTTGGAAGAGTATTAAAGGGGAAAAAAAAAAAAGGAATAAGAAGAAGAAGAAGAAAGAAGAACGCGGCTAAAAAAGTGCGTTACACAGCTGGAGCAGATATAATCCCATTTGTCAGCTTCACACGCTTACATTTATTCTGCCTTTTAGATTTCATCACTCTCACACGTGTTTACACTTAATAATCCAAACTTTCCTATGTATTTAGCTTCCCCACCCACGTACGTTTTTTTAGGTTTGTTTCCTTTTTCTTTTTGCTAATCCCAATTGTCACGTGTCATCATCACAATATGACATGTGTCCTATCCCTCTCCCCCAAATAAAGAGGCTTTATATTATTGTTATTATTGAGTATAATTTGATAAGTTGATGGGGGTTCTTAAAAAATTAGGCTGCAACTGACCTCGTTTTCCAGAACATGGCATGTGTCCTATCCCTCTCCCCCAAAACTGGTTGCGGCCTTCGACGTTGGATGCCAAGTACGCATCAGAGTACGCAAAGATGAACGTTCAATGTTTGGTTGGAATAGAAGGCTAAAAGATCTCGTACCACTTAAACAACCAACAACTCTCGTCACACCTTGCTAGTGAACATCAGTGGCTAACTGAACAAACTGGTTTAAGTTGCTAACAATATAATTGATATCAGGTCGTGTGAGTCGTGTGAATGTAAGATATTGCAATGCATCAATTGTACTCCGATAAATAAATAGATCTTCAGGAAGAGTTCTTTAAAAAACATATGGATGTTTGCCAACAATGCTCGGCGACACTGGCGAATTTAGTATAAGTCTAAGGGGACTCAAGCCCCTCTCAACTTTATCGTCTTTATATAATATATATTATGGTATTTAATTAAGATAGCCTAAAATGTTATACCATATTACAAGATTAATCTAAATTTTCCAAATTTTTCAGAAATGTCCTAAATTGACTAATAATGTCCTAAATTGACTAATAATTTACACCAATTTACCCATCTTTATTATTAATAATATATTAAAAATAGAAAAAGAAAAAAGAAAAGTAGACCATGATTAATATTTGCATTTATTAGATATCTTAGGTAAATATGGTAACTGATTAATTCTATTATGGTAATATTATAATAATAAAATTTTCTTAATTATTTTTATTTTGGTGATTTTGTTTAAAAAATCTTCTCACCTTTAAATCTCTTTTTTCGTCCATTATTTCATTCATTTTGTATTGTTTTTCATATATTCTACCTAATTATAGTATATATTGAATAATACAGTGTATGTTTTATGAATGTAAGACTATCAATTTGTTTATAGAAAGTGGACCAACGATGAGAAAAATTAGGGATGTGGGTTTATTGCGGTTTAGATTTTTTTTTTGAAAAAGTAAAAGTTTTATTCTTTGAAAATGTTGGATATTGATTCTAGTTTCTTCACACAAAACGCCGAATAATAGAAGATCAATGGAAGTATAAGCGGTGAAGAAGAAAAACATCGGCAACCAACTGTTATAGTGATCTTTCAAAGAAGAAAAATTGGCAAAATTTTAAGATTAGTAATAATTTATATTTCGTATTCGAAATACATTAGGGTATATTGAGTATATTGAAGATAACATCATTTTTTGTATTATTGAATATATGTAGTGTATATGTAACACAAAAAAACTATATGTATTATGCAGTAGTATATATGTAATAAAAAAAACACTAATTGTATACATAATCTGTGTATATAGTGGTATATAAATGCAATAAGAAAAAATTACAAAACATGAAAAAAAAATCTATGTATATATTATTGAATATATGCAGTAGTAT
The DNA here is from genome assembly GCF_000004075.3 of Cucumis sativus. NCBI lineage: Eukaryota > Viridiplantae > Streptophyta > Magnoliopsida > Cucurbitales > Cucurbitaceae > Cucumis > Cucumis sativus. Next base: position 25,024,457 of record NC_026657.2, read on the forward strand.
ATAAGTAACAAATTACAAAGCATAAACAAATTATTTAGTAGCATATATATATAAGAAATAAAAAAAAACTTGATGAATGTATAATTTGTGTATATATTGGTATATATATGCAATTAAAAAAAAAAAGACTAATGGTATATTCTATAGCAAATCAAAAGGGAAGAAGAAGGTTATTTTTTTAAATACAAATCGAAGAAGAAAGCTGACGTCAAAATTGAAGATTGTGAAAAAAAAGCTTTTGGAAACGGGCATGAAATTGAAAACAATTATTTTGTAGTATAATTTAAAATATTATTACCCTATAAGATAATAATTTATACCATATTTAAATTATTGCAAACATAATAAAATTTTCTATTAATAAATACAAATATATATGTATTAATAATTAAGGAAGTTATCATTTACATATATAAATAGAAAAATAATTTTAATTTAATTTAAAAAATTATATATAACTAATAATTATGACATGTTATAATTATCGTAAAAGTATACAAAAAAATCTAATCAAGAAAATAAATAATAATTTAGGACATTTGTGAATTTTTTAATTAGATTCGAGTCTTTTATTTAAATCTTTCTATATATAAAGAAAATTATTAAATTTTTAATATTCGTAGATAACTTTGTGGTTACTTTATTTGTTAGTCTTCCTTCCAACTGAAGTTTGTACTTAACTTCGTTCATTTTAATATTATTTTTTATTTTTATAAAACTTCAACTTAATTTTTTTAAGCTTTTTAATTTTCAATCGTCTTCGACATCTTCTCATAGCTTGTGAGGTAAGTTTTTATTTATTTATTTATCTTTTTCTTTTTAAGTTTTTTATTTTATTTATATGCATTCGTTTTAGTTTTTAGATATCTCCTAGACTCCTACGTTGCTCAAATTCTACCAAATATACATTTAATAAATTTATATTATATTTAGAAATAGCAAATCAACGGTGGAAGCAACAAGTCGGATTATTTGATTCTTTTTATAAAAAAAACGTAAATCTTGGATTGTTTCTACTAAATACTTAAATCTCCGACATTAGATTGCTCAAATTCTACCAAGTTACTACTACAAATTCGGTCTTCTTTGATGTGCAAAACACGCCAAAATATGTCTACCTTGGTGAATATCGTATTTTTTGAGTCCGTTAACAAGGGTCCCAATTTCGTGCTGTGTAAAATAGTTCATGATCTTATTCTAAACTCAAAATTGCAATTTTTTTTTCTCAATGGACAATGCCCATCAAGATATATCATTTTTCTTGATGAACCTTGTCGATGATTTTTTTGGTCTTTGTACATTAAGAAACCCTAGATCAATCAAGAAAATTCTAAAACTATCAAAAAATCCAAAACAAATATATTAATCTTTTTCGATGATGGCCATTGCAAATCAAGAAAATTCATCCCTCGATGGGTCTCGTCCATCAAGAAAACGTAACGAACTTGATAGGCATCGACAGCCAACGAATATATTATTTTTTTATGTTTATTGTCCATCGATAAATAGTTTTCTTGACATTTGTTGACCATCAACAAAACTAAGAGAACTTTGCTCATCAATAAAATCAAGAATTCACATTTTTTTTAATGTTTTTTGGTATTTCTTCAACAAAATAAGGAAACTTTTCTTGACGTACATCACCGTTAAGTTAAACATTGTATCAAGAAAAATATTTTTCTTGATGGTCTTTTGACATGACCATCAAGAAATCAAAATTTGCATGCTCCAAGAAAGATCAAATTTATAACCATGTATATATATTTAATGAATTTATATTATTTTTGAAAATTGCAAACTAACCGTGGAAGCAACATCTTAGATTTTTTTTTTTTCAGAAAACATAAATCTTGCATTTTCAAAATAACCTAAAAAAGAAATACATAATCACATTTATTTTCGAAATATTTCATTAATAAACTTTATAAACCACTAAATATTTTTTGGTTGTTATAATAGATTCAATTTCATTTATCTAAATTTTTTAAATAAATAAAGCTTGTAATTAAATCGCGACACATCATATTTCTCAAATAAAATTTCAACTTTTTGCAAAGTTTTTATTTTTTTCGTTGTTCTGTCCAGTTTCTTTTTTAATTTTTTATTTTGTTATATGTTGTTTTCTTTGGTTGTTATTCAATTATAGTGTATTTTATATATCTGAAAACCATACAAGTATAACTACTTTGTGAGTTAGGGTGTCATAGTTTATTGGTATTAAATTTAACCCTCTTTCATTTGCAACTAAATTCTTATATATTTTGATAATTGGAATTTGATGACTTATGTTCTTATGTAGAGAAAATATTCATTTAAGGACAATTCAAATAACAATTGAGTTAACTTACTTAGTCTTATATTACTCTCCTACCTTGTCTATTGGATTTATATGATCCTTTTAACTATACGTTCTATACACATTCAAACAAAAATCATATGTATTTTAAATTATAAATTCAATTTGACTAACGCTCTCAAATTAGTGATTTTAATAGAGAGGAAGTGCATACATAAGATTGATTTAGAGAACGTACAAATTGTATATTTAAGAAAATTTTTAGAAATTGATTTTATCTAAACCTTATAATTATTTATTCATTTCAACTTTTTAGACTAACAAGTTTTGTTGTTTATTTTTAAAACAACATTAACAAATAATTACAATAGTTCTTTTGTTACTTTTGATAGAAGACATGGAATGGAATGCATACCTTGTCCTCGCTTGTGAAATATATTAGTTCTTTTGGAGTTGGTTTCTTTGAACTTATTATTATGGCATCTCTTGATCGTTCACTTACCCTTGTTCTTCTTTCACTTGTCTATTTTGTCATACCCTTAATATTTATTTGAATTTATTAGATAGATAATAATTTTTAAATATTGATTAGTTATGTTACATATTATTCTTCCTATAAATGAGGTGAAAATCTGTTAATATTGGTTATCCTAAAATAAATTGTGAAACAATATTTTTATTGATGAAATTATCGTGTCGATTACATGAAAATACTATGCATAAATAAGAGCATGTAGAGAGTAAATAAGGTAAGAGATAATTATGCCTTTAATGTAGAATATTTACATTAATACCCTCCCTCAAACTCAAGATGGTAGAGTGGCAGTCAACTTGAGTTTGGTAAGTATCTGATGAAAGCGGTTAGGTGGTAAAGCTTTGGTGAAGATATCGGCGGGTTGCTCAGTAGTGGAAACAAAGCATAAGAGGAGGGTGATGTTCAACAAGTGATGATGAACAAAGTGACAATCGTTTTCGATGTGCTTTGTACGTTCATGAAATACATCGTTGTGAGCAGTCTGTATGGCACTACGATTGTCACAATGAAGGAGGGTGGGACCCTATTGAGGGGCACCCATATCAGCAAGGAGCCAATGAAGCCATAAAAGTTCAGCGGCAACATCGGCCAGAGTGGGATATTTGGATTAGTACTAGAACGAGAAACCACACTTTGTTTCTTACTACGCCACGAAATGAGAGAGTCGCCTAAGTAGAAGTAATAACAAGTGCTAGATCGACGATCAGTGGGATTTCCAGCCCAATCGGCATTAGAATAGTCAGATAACACAAGGAAAGATTGGGAGGAGAACTGAAGACCATGTCCCAAAGTTCCCTTGACATAGCGAAGGATGGGCAGAACAACAGTGTAATGGATGGCTCGAGGAGCATCCATGAACTGACTAACAATATGAACGACATATGCAATGCCTGGACGAGTCACTGTCAGATAGATAAGACTGCCAACAAGTTGTCTATATAAGCTCACATCTTCAAGAGGAACACCATCAAAAGGAGTTAAATGAACATTGGGATCTAACGGTGTTGTAGCTGTATTGGAGTCACTAATTCTCGAGCGTGCTAAAAAATCATAAGCATATTTTACTTGAGACAACAAATAATCATCTGAGCGTTGAGAGACTTCAAGACCAAGAAAATAGTTAAGAGATTCAAGGTCTTTCATCTCAAAATATTGACCAAGATAATGTTGTAGGTCAGATATGGCTTGTGGATCATTATCAGAATAATCATACCATCAACATAAAGAAGTAGAAGAACAATACCATGGGATGTCTGTCGAGTAAATAGCGCATTGTCATGAGAACTGGAGGTAAATCCAAGTTGAGTGATGGTGGAACTAAATGTGGCAAACCAAGCTCGGGGAGCCTGTTTTAGACCATATAATGCATGACAGAGGAGGCATACCTTGTTAGGAGGAGGAGAAGTGCCAAAAGGTGGCTTGATATAAACTTCTTCAGAGAGAGTCCCATTGAGGAATGCATTCTTGACTTCCATCTGAAGAAGAGACCACTGCTTAGTAGTAGCAACAACTAACAGACTACGAACAGATGTCATACGGGCTACAGAGACAAATGTTTCTTCATAGTCAATCTCATATTCTTACAAGTACCCTTTTGCAACAAGACGAGTCTTTTAACGCTTAATAGTTCCATCAGAGTGAGTCTTGATTTTGTAAATCCATTTGCATCCAATGGGCTTTTTACCGAGAGGTAAATCAACATAGTCCCAAGTGTGCGTCTTTTCAAGAGCCTGCAATTCATCATCCATTTGCTTTCTGCTATAGAGGGTCAGTATTGGCCTCTTGATAAGAGGAGAGCTCAACAATTGAAACAATGGTAGAAAAACAGTGGTAATCAGTAAGATGAATGAGAGGTTTTCTTACCCGAGTAGAGCGACGAAGGGATATCTAGAGTAGATTCAGGAACATCATTGGAGACAGACGGTTGGGTCGATTTGCATAAGTAGGAACAGATTGAATAAGTTCAGTATCCAGAGTGGGTTCAGACAGAGGAAAAAGGTCAACAGATGTATTAGTGAAGAAATGATGAGAGTTGGAGAAGGAGGCGTGGAAGGAGAATAGACGAGAGAACATAGTATGTTCCCAAAAAGTGACATGTCGAGATATCCGAAGTCTTTTAGAGAGAGAGTCCCAACAACGAAAACCTTTTATGTTCTGTGCCATAGCCAAGAAAGCAACAGAGGCGGGCACGTGGATCAAGTTTATTGTGTTCATGGGATGCAAAAGAATAAAGCAGGCACTACAAATAATTTTAAGGTTAGAGTAGTTAGCACTACAAATAAACCATATAGTCTTTCAAATGGGGAGATGTTTTGAACAACAGAAGAAGAAAGACGATTGATGGTATATACTGATGTAAGGGCAACCTCACCCCAAAATTTTTCATGACAGGCAGTAGAGAGAAGGAGGGCATGAAGTGAGTTAAGAATGTGGTGATGTTTGCGCTCAACACGTCCATTTTGTTGAGAAGTATGAGGACAAGAGCGCTGAATAAGAGCGCCATGTTGGGAGAGAAAGGAAAGAAGAGTGGAGTCTTTATACTCCAAAGCATTATCAGTGCGAAGAGTTTTGATAGTATAAGAGAATTGAGTGCGAACCATGTTAGCAAACTCAATGTATGTGCGGGATAATTTAGAACGGTGTTTTAAAAAATAAATTCATGTATATCAAGAGTAATCATCAATGAATATGACATAATAGCGATAACCATAAACAGTAGTAGTAGGGGCAAGACCCCAAATGTCAGAATGCACTAAATCAACTGGTTTATTACATAAAGAAATGGATTGAGAAAAAGACAAAGCATGTTGTTTAGCAAGTTTGCAATTTAAGCAATTAAAAGGGACAAACTTAGTAAGATGATTCGAATTGTTAACATAAATTAAATGACGGAGTTTTTCAGAGGAAGCATGACCAAGACGAAGATGCCACTAATATGTGTCAGTTTCAGTGACAGAGGCAAAGATGAAGAAAGGAGAAGGAAGGTGAAGTGATATGAGCTCAAACAATCTTCCCACTTTGCGACCTGTTCCAATCGTCCATCCCGTCTGCGAATCCTGAACCTGACAACCATTGGGAGAAAAAGAAACAATTAAGCCAAGATCACATATTTGACCAACAAACACTAGATTAAAGGTTAAGTTTGGGACACAGTAAGTATGAGGAAGATGCAGACTGGGAGTATCAAGGTACCAGTATGAGATATATTCATAAAGTTACCATCAACTGCACAAATAGAAGGTAAAGATTTTGCAAGACTAGAAGTAGACATAAGAGACAAGTTAGAGGTCATATGGTTACAACAGGCAGAGTCAATAAGCCATTGATTACCTGGTGAGACAAAAAGAGCAGATGATGATGAAATTAATTGGTTCAATTGGATCTGAAGGTCACTTATCTAAAGGGTGGAGGTGGAATCATCTGAGGTAGCAGCAACGACAGAGGAAGTATCATAATTCGTAATGTTTGTTGGTAAGGACAACTTCAGATTGTTTGGTTGGATTGATGCCAAGACCTTTTCTGGTTTTCTAGAAAGATTGTCGAAAAAAATCGTCCTATGCTCTTGACTGGACACCGAAAATGTCTTAAGTTGCTTCCCATAATAAGTCTTTGGAATTGGTGAAGCCCATTAGTTGAACAAAAACCTCTGGTGTCATAAGTTGTAAAACCAGCCAAGTAGCAAGAGATGAGTTGTCATCCATTGCTTGAATAGAGGATTAACAATCATGGTTGTGGATGAACTTGAGTAGGCGCTTTGCGCGGTCACTTTTCCTTCTTTTGTGACAGATGCGTTCAAACCATTAGACGCAATAAGGAACTTCGACTAGTAAGAATTTTCACCAGACAGATGACCCTCTAATTTGTATCCCTTTAAAATGGAAAAAGCCAATGTTTTTTCACAACAAATAATTGTTTCGATAAAGTTTGATAGTATAGTTAGTTGATTTAGAACTTGATTTAGTGGCGATTGGAAAAACTGGTTGCAGGGATGCCAATGATTGAATCGGTGTTTACAACGTTGGCCATTGAATGTTGTGATGCCAAATTAAGGTTTAGGACTTTTCAGAGTTTTTTGGGAAAATTTCCCATTGATTTTCTCTTGGTATTAACAAAGACATATTGGTCAATTATATACATATACAATCCCTAATTTTGGGAAAGCAAATAATGAATAAAGAATTAAAAAATAAACACTCATTTTGTGTGAACAGATAGATGGCCAAGAGGCTCAACCAATATTCCTAAAACAATCTTTCAACCGTGAGAGATATTTCAAAAAAATAATTAAAAACCTTATGGAGTCTATTAAGTTCGACCCAACTTGGCACCATTTACTAATGTGGCTGCCTTCTCACATTTTACTTCTTCTCTAACATTGTATACCCCATCCTTTACTTTTTATTAGGATTCTAACTTTAATCTCTATACCCATATTCCACACACACTTTTACTTTAGTATAACCTAAACTTTATTTTCAAAAAAAAATTTGCATCAATATTCAACCCGTTTCAAAGGCTTAGTTTAGTAGCATTTTCATGATTTTTAAATATTTTAGGGAAATTGCATCAGATGAAAAAAAAAATTAGAAAAAATAACTCATAGCACTTTTTTTTTTTTTTGCATATTGTGAATATGATCAATATGACAAGTAAAATCAATGATATGAGATGACTATCAGAAGGCTATCAGAGAGTTATTCGCTTTTAAATTTGCTACTTTTGTAATTTAGAATATATAGTGACATGGACTCTATTATCACTTTTTTTTTTTTTTTTTTGCTATTTTTTGCAAATGCCCCATTTATCACTAGATCAATTTTTTTAAAAAATAATCATGAGTATGAGTGACTTGAATTTAAGATTTATTTACACTATATATATATAGGAACGAAATTGAATGTACACCATGATTCAAAATGGTTTTAACCTATACAATTTCTTTAATGTGTCTTTGAGATTGCTTCTTCGCAAATTAGGAACACTACAACAAAAAGTATCTATTACGACAGTTGTGTACATCCCAAAATTGGAAGGAGAAAAAAACTGTCACAAAAGCAAAAAATACACGTTTTTGGTGGGAAAAGACGAAATTTTTCAGATTTCACTTTCCGCGACAGTTATTTGTTGTCATAAAAGATACCGAAAATAATTTATTTAAATTATTAAAATAAAACTCATTTTAAATCAAAAGTTTATTAAAATCAGATTTTTTTCTAATTCTAAAATTATAAAATAATTTATTTATTAAATAAAACTTAAAAAATATCTTCAAACACTTTCTTCCTCTTCCTCCTCCTCCTCCTCCTCTTCCTCCTCCTCCTCTTCTTCTTCTCTTCTTTCCTCCTCCTCTTCTTCCTCTTCTTCTACATGGAAGACCTACGCGCCGCCCCTCCTTCTCAACTTGATCCCCCTCGTTGGAGATCAAGCCCATTGTGGCATGTCTCTATTCTTTGATCATATTCAACTTCTAGAGTAAGATTTTTTGTGTTTCAGGATTGTTTTGTTAGGTGATTTTGAATACCCGTTATTTTTAGACTTGACTTAACATTACCCATTACTTTTTTATGCTAGATTCGAGTTTTAGAAGTGTTTGAGCCACTGTCCAGCACTTTGAAAAGTTTATTTGGGTATTTTGGCACAACTTGAGTGAGATCTAAACATTGTTGAGTGGATCTTGAGTACCCATTGAGTTTCGACTTGAATTGATTAGTACCCATAACTTTGGGTACTAAATTGGAGTTCTTGGAAGGACTTAGCTAATGTTTAGACGAGAAGGAGTAAAACTTTGGCGTTCAACACGAATTTGAGCAGGGTTTCAAGCCTTACGGTTTAGGTATTGAGTATCTGTTTAGTTTCAATGCTATTTTCGAATGAACCATGTTGGTGGATGCTTGTTTTCGAAGTAGAAAATCGTTAGGGCGTTGTTCGTTAAGATTATGCTACCTTTATAAGTGTTAGTAATAAATTGGGTGATTTTAGTAAGTTTCGTGATTACCCGATTAGTTTCGACATGGAATTCCATTACCATGTTGTTGATTGGAAGAATTTAGATTCTAGAGAACTATGTAGTATTGTTCATTGCACTTAAGATCGCTAGTACATGTGTGGGTAGGTTCTTAAGTGTTAACTCATTAGTTGTTGATGGGTTTTTAAAATAATCTATATCTCTCAAGCTATTCGGGTTTCTAGGAAGATTAACTAATACTTCTTTGTTTTACAGACATCCTATTCAAACTTACTGATTTTCTTGCAGACTTTGTTACCTGGTATTTGTATTTCAATTTTTTTTTTTTTTTTTGCCGCAATTTAACTAGTTGATTGAGTAGAGTGTCTCGTAGATTGAATTATTGTGTCAATGTCCATTTTGGTTTAAATTTCTTTAGACATTAAAGCTTAAATTTATAGTTGTTGACATGCTTTTCGTGAAGTGAATGGTTTCTTAACTTTTTTGTTCTATGTGAAAGATGTATGAGAAAAGATGGGGAGAGTTAGATATATTACATCCGAGCTTTTCTAGGGAAGTATTATAACCTCTTTCCGAGCTTTTGTGAAAATATGCAACATTGAAAAGGTATCTCATGAATATTTGTTCAATCTTATTTTGTTGTGATCAATTGAGATACATAATATGCACTATAAATTTGTTAAAGTGTTGGACTTATTTGTTTTTTTAATAGGGTTGAAAGAATCTCAAAGTACGTTTTGTTAAAGCATATTTTTATTTTGATAAACTTGAAGTTGTCAAGTTTATAATAATGATAATGTTAATATGAGTAAATTTAAAGCTCACTAAATAATGCTAATGATATTTTGTATGGAAGACAACTTGCACTAAAAAGATTAGTAAACAGTCACAAGGCACATTTTGAATTCTCTAGATAGAAGAAACTATTATTGAAATAAAAGATGAGGAATAAAGAAAAGTTGTATGTACTCGGAATTCAAACTTTGGTCTTAGTATAATCTTTAGTGAATAATTTTTCATGTTTCTTTTGTTAACTTCGAAGAAAATTTTCCTTTCAAGTTTTTCTAAGTCTCATGTTCGAAGTTTTTGAAATTCAAAGGTTCAAGAGAGTTATATTATTTGTATTTGTCGTGAGAGCTTTGGTTTTTAGTTCTAATTTGCTTCAAAGAATTCTAGATTTGTACTTTCTTCTCTATATGTACATGTTCTGTATACGTCAAAGAATTCTAGGTTCTCTCTCTCTCAATGTGTGGATGTGAGTTTACTTTTTTGTGGGTGTTTTGGTAATTCTTGAGCCTAAATACATGTTGAAGTGTCATGACTATCCTGCAGTTATGGTAATCTTTTTCTTAATTTTCCTATTGGCTAAGGATATATGTTTTACGTGTGCCATTTTCGCAGTTTTTTTTTATTGGGGGTGGAAATGTTATCACAAAAGTTTGGACACTCTAGTTATTCTCCTACAATCTTAAGACATACGTTTTGTGTATGCCATTTTCACTATTTTTGATTGTGTTGGGAGGGGGGCTGGAATGAAAGGTTGGGATGGGAAAGGAGGGTTGAAATGAAGGGTTGGGATGTTCTTTAGTCATACTCTAAAATGAGATTTTATTTTCTAACTAGGTTTGGAAGAATCTATTGGAGCAGTTAAGCCAACTTGGAGCAACTAATTGATATAACACTTTTTGTATGGTTGGTAGCAAACTCTTGGTTCCAATTTACTGATTTTAGACTTATTTGTAGCTAAAGATGTCATTGTTTATTCTTTTTCTATGTAAACTACATTTTAACAAAAAAATGATTATTAGTCAATTGGTGTACGAATATTAGAAAGTGTATTATTACATGTATATATTAAAGTGTTGACTCTTTGTTTTCATATGGGTGTAATGTATTAGAACATTATTGTTATTGAAATTGTTAGTGTAATAGCAGAGCGACAAGGAAAGCAAGAATTGAGAAATATAAAACTGGAAAAAATAATGTTTTTGTATACGAATTCATAACATTTTTTTACTATCGTTAATATAAAAACAATGACAATTTAATTTTATAAAAATTGTCACAACTGGACTATCCTTGATAGGAAAAAAATTGTCATAGTATACTAATTCGTGACATTTTCATAAATGTCATCAATATCGAAAAATGACAATTCAATTTTATAAAAACTATCACGATTGTCATATCTTTGACAAAGAAAAAATGTCATAATATACGAATTTGTTACATTTTTTAACTATCGTCAATATCAAAACAATGACATTTGCTTTTTCAAAAATTGTCACGGTTGGCATATCCGTGACAGAAAAAAAATGTCATAATATACGAATTCGTGATATTTTCGTAACTGTCGTTAGTGTGCAAATGATAATAGTTATTTGTTGTCATAAAATAAAAGATGATAGTTATTTATTGTCATAAAATATTAAATAATTATATTTATTTTTTGTCATGAAAGTTTTTAGAAGAGCTTTCCACAACATGCGATACTATGACAGTAAACAACTGTCACAGATTTTATTCGCGACAGAAAATAACTGTCATCGTAGACCATTTTTGTTGTGGTGTAATGATTATTAAAAAATCTTTTAACCGTTTATTGTCTTTTAAATTTTGGTGTTTGGTAAAATAAATTTGAATTAAATCGCTTAAAATCACTCTTAAAAACATACGTTCATTCCACACCTATTTTATTTAAAAGTAGTATCTTGCTAGCTTCTAGATTTTACTCAAATTTTGATAGGGTTTTTAATTAATATTTAATTTTCAAATTTATAGATCCATTATAAATAAGATTGTGTATATGCTTCTTCTATTTTTTATTTTTTTTCATACATTGTATGCATCCATAAACTATACTAGTGAATTTTCTAAATAATATTTTTGTTATATGTCAAATACAAGGATGTTTTAATAATTATTTACCAAACACACTAACCTATTTCTTATAGCTTAAACTAAAATTTACTCAACACTAATTTACTTCATTTAATAATTAATTTTCTAAAGATATAATTGACAATTAATTATTTTTAAAACTATAGAATCACCAAACCAAACCTTAGTCTATTAAAATATATAAAACTATCATTATAAGTACAATGGAATCCAAAGGGCTCTCTTTTTTTCTTTTTTTTTTTTCTTTTCTTCTTTTAAGGAAAGTGATTAGTGAATGACATGATTTATTTTGTTATTATAATTGAAATTCCATTCTCTTACATGAACTTATGTTAGTTCTCTCATGTGCTTTTTTTTTTGGAGAACTCTCTTCTTCTAATATATTTTAATTCTATACTCAATCCTTTTTAAATGCAAATTTTGAAAAAGTATAAAAAAGAAAACTAATTATTTAATTGACTAATAAAATTAGAGCACATTCAACTAACACAAAATTTGTATCATCAATCTCGTAGTTAAAAAAGTTGAAGTTGTATTTTATTAATCCAAAGAAATAATAATAACAAATAAATAAAATTAATTTATTAGCTTTGCAAAACTATTTTAGAATATTTTGTGGTTTTCATACACTAAAGCATCTATAACATAGGCATGGGATAGAAAAAGTTGTCCAAAGTTTGAGATGTTTATTAGTTGAGAAATAACTAACACCATAGTTTTATATGGAAAAATTAGCATTTTAGATTTAATTTTCAAGTATAGAAAGAAGTTAATAAAGTACAGAGAGAATTGTGAATTTGTAGATCCTAAAACATCCTAACATAAAAACATACCCATTTTATCTTTTATTACGTCAAATTTTAACCAAGAAAACAAAGAGAAATATGGACACCAATGTGACTTATGAACTTCAATCATTGTGATGTTTAATTCAGAAGGTTGGAAGACATTAAATGTATTTAATGTTGATGGATAATTTACTTCTCCATTTAAGCTCTTCTAAATCTCTAGGTTTCGTTCTTTCTTATATGATGACTAAATTTAGCTTCAATATGTGAAGACGAAAATGTTACATTTTAAAGTTGTAGAGATCAAACACACCTACTACTGAAGATATGGACTAACTTAAAAAAGTGTATTGGCATATCAATTATGTCATTTAAAAATGGTTGAAACATAGAAAATTAAACAACAAAAAGTGGCAATAAAATATAAATAACAACAAATAAGAGACATGACATATATATATACGATAGGATACGACTATATGTCAATTTCTAAAAACCTAAGATATTGCTGGTACATATGAAGATATATTTTTTTTTCTTAAAATATATGGGATACAAGTAAATTTAATATAAAGATACTAAATATAATTTACTATATCCATAAAAAATCACGAAATGTCAAAATTAATTACAATGGTACGAAATGCAATACTCTAAAGTACAAATAAAAGAAAAAAACAACTTCCAAATTATGAAAGTACAATCATCAATTGAATGCAATAGAAAAGAGACACAAAATTGATGAGTATAGGAAGAAGATTAAAAGAAAAGTATGAAGATAAACAAAAGAACTTATTTGTTAAATTGTCGAAGATACTATAGAGGATCATATTTTGTAAGACTGTGTAGAGACTTAAATATAATTACGACAATAAGATGATTATAAGATTTGGTCGTTCATTATTTGTGTCATTTTAGTTTTGGACAAGAGAATGAATATTATAGATTGTTTAGTTTTGAGTTAGAAAAATATTAGATGAGTTTGATTATATTTTTTTTTTAGAAAAATGTCAATTAAAAAATAAGTAAGTGAATTTTGCGTCAGATAGTGTATCAAATATTACGTATCTAAGAAGTAGTTTGAGGTCTCGATATTTCGTTCTTCAACTCATCTATTCATGGAATGACAAATTATTTTTAACTTATATTAATAAAGTTTAAATTTGTTTATTTATTAATTTCAATAATTTTAACTTAAAATCATCTGCATTCAATCGTAAACTATATAAATTTAGTTATATAACAAAGAAAAAAAAGTATTCTCCATGAGATTTTTTAATAATAATTAATTCTTTTAACTAACTTTTGTTTTAGAAAACAAACTATGAGGCTCAAAATACTTCTGGTTAGTAAATTTTGACCCAAAAAATGCCTTTGATCCTCACATAACACCAGCAGTTGAATTTATAATTTGAAGAGAGAAAACCTATAAAACAAAGAAAAGCAGTAAAATTGATTAGTATGAGAATTATAAAATAGAAAAAAAGTCATAAGTCTGAGTTACCTCGTATGAATCCACAAAAGAGTGTAACTATAGGGGATTTGAGTTAAGGTTTATTTTTACCCAACTAGGATTAGAATATAAGTTTCCTAATCTAGATAAGAAAGATTACCTCCCAAGTTGAAATGAGTCAGACGAACATGCCAAATGGAGAAGATCAACCTTAGCCTTAATCATCTTTAGCCAAGGCCATGAGAGAGGAGGTTGGTTTGGCCTTTAGCCTATACCATCATCTTTCCACAACTCAAATAAACCATAGTATGTTCTGATCATTGAATAGTGAAGATCGATCTAGGCTTTATCCTTGGTCGAGGCCTAGCCGATCATGCTATTTTGGTTCAAGGTTTCATTACCCTTTTCTTAGTCTATTTTCATTTATTATTTTTCTTTATTGAAAACGTTGTGTGGGAATCTTCTTTGGGTCGAGGTTGACTGACCCAACTATGCTCAGCTTGTTTCTAAGTCCCATTTCTTCGAGGTTTTTTTTCTTTTTTTAATATTTTTTTAGTCTTTTAACCCTAGTTCTGGAATCCACCCACATCAGTTTGAAGTATTAATTAATTATCAAACTAGTTTAATTGAAGTAAGTTGTAGTATGTATGTTGACGTAGCAATAATTGTGGCCACAAAGATTTAAGATTAGAAGAAGCTAAACACATGATGGGAAAATATTCCTTTCTAAATTAATTAATTAATAGTAATTGATATATTTTATGAAAAATAGAATTAGATAATTTGACTCCAACTATGAATAATTGAGAATTTATCCTCCAAAATGGAATAAGATCTCTAAATCTTTCCAAAGATTCTAATTTTAAATTAATCAACCCCATATAGATTATTTAACTATGTTGCTTTGTTTTCTTCTAATATTATATTAGGCATATTTAGTGGACCATATGCTATTGAAGTTAAAAGAATTTTTGTGAGTTTGGAAAAAGTAAAAATTTGTCATAAATTAATCTTTATGATATTTTAGGAATACTTTTTTAGAAAAATCAATGATGGCTTGAAGTGGAAAAGGTGGGTAGAGTACCCCTCCAAGTTTAGGTTATATGCCACTTAATATTATTATTATTATTATTAATTAAAAATCCAAATTCATTCTTTTTTAACTATTAATTAATTTTAAGAAACATAAAACCAAAACCAAAATTGTGGCTCCCAAAACCTCTTTATAAATATATAAATAAAAGATAAACTATAAAAAGAAATAGAGGTTTCTTCTTCAATGATTGATTTAAAAATTAAACTATGTTCTAATATGTATGTATACGTATATGTATCCATATATACATTTGTATGTATTCAATTTTTAAAATATGAAAATCAATAAATGCAAGTAAAAAGGTTTTTAGTTTCTAAATTTTTAAAATGTCTAATAAATTTCTAAGTTTTCAATTATATGTTAATAGATAATTAAGAGATTTTTTTTTTCAAAATAGAGAAAATTAACAAACTATTTACACTCTATTGAATAAAATTACTAAATGAGAAAATTTACTATACTTAATTTTTTGAAAAATTGCATGGATAGCATTTTGAGAATATGATATAGCAATTATAACACATTGTTTTAGAATTTTGCAAATACGACAAAATTTTCACTTTTCCAACTTAAATTTGTTGTTATTCTTAAACTATCATTCAATAACTTACGCCTCTTTCTCTTTTTAATGTCTTACTGATTGTTTATTTATTCTTCCACTTTTTAAAGCCCTAATTATTTGTTTATTTTTATATTAGAAAAATTATTTATTCTTTTTGTTTTAATCTTAATTTTAAAATATCAACAGTACATTAATTGCAATATGAAATATAGTGGCTGTTGATCGGAGTAATTTAACTTCATTTGTGATTTTTTTTTTTTTTACTTTCTTCAATGTGTATTTTGAGTTGAATTTGATTTCAAATGGCTTTGTTTTTATTTTTTTACATTAATTTTGTTTTGGTTTTACTTTGTCTCAGTTTTGTATATCAGTGTTGTGATATACTTGTATTATATGTATTAGTTGGTTAATATACTTACTACGTGATTTTCGTTTTTTTAATTTTATACCGTTCGTTAGAGTATTATTAAATATATGAATGATGTAACTTTGTGTATCATTATCAAGTATATCAACAATATATTGTTACAACATATCAATAAAGTGAATCTTATCAAGTATATGAATCAAGTTTACAAGTGTATATCAATAGTATATCAAATGTATAAGTAGGTGAAACATATCAAGTGCATTTAATCAATCAATTGTATAAGTGAAGAATACTAAATATATCTCTAGTGCATCAGGTGCATGAAACATATCATGTACATCAAATGTATCAAATTTGTTGAGTATTCCAATGAAGCATAAGAAGTTTATTTAGTAGTGTATCAAACTTATACATGAAGTCTTTAAGTGTATCAAACTATCAAGGCTTAAGGGGTATCAAGTGTATCAAGAAGAATCAAGTATAACAAGGAGTATTATGATGTGTATCAAGATGTTTTAGGTGTGTATCAAAAGGTATCGAGTGTATCAAAGAGTATCAGGTGCATCAAGTGTATCAATCAAATGTATCAGGTGTATCAAGAAGTATCAGGTGTATCAAGGAATGTTGGGTGTATCAGACGTGTATAAGGTATATCAAACGTGTATAAGGTATATCAAATGTAAATTAGTAACAAGGACATTTGTAACATTTTACATTTTGATGTGTGAGTTGGGCTTGGTTTTTGCCATTTTAGCAAATAATAAAGTGTGTGCTATGGACTTAATTATTATAACTTATTTTGTCACTTTTGCAAGTGCCCCAAATTTTTTTTATGAAGTGTATATATTTTGTTAAATGTTCTATTTTTTAAAATATTCTTAATTAAAAATGCTAAACTATTTGTTAAGATTAATCATTCTCTTTAATAAAAATTTAAAATTGAAATATAATGAAACGAGGAGTAGATTTATTAAGAGGTCAACGGACACGTGCCCTCCACATTATCGATTGTTTTTATTTTAATATTAATTTTGAAATATCAAATTACAATATATATTAAATAATGCTTTATTTTAAATAAATTCTACTTCTCGTGTAGTGGGTGGCCCACTCATCATAACCATTAAGTTAAGTATTTGGATCTTGCATTTTGCAACTATTTTCACAAAATTGTCATTTATTCTTTTTTCCAAATATCAAATTTCTTCCAAAAATTTCAATGATTTTCTTAATATGTGCCACAAAATAAATATCAAATATCAATTTTGTTGACAAATTTCAATAATGTCATAAAATAATTTTTTAAAAAGACGAAAAAAAACCTAACTAAAGAGGAAGAAAAGTCTAACCACGTAAAAACTCTAACTTATTTTCTAGTCATCATTTGCTATCTAATAAATACTTAGAAAAAAAATGCAATAAAGTCGGTGATCTAAACTTCCACACTCTCAGTAATATTTCATGAATTTTTTTTTCTCTTTTGAATGAAAATTTTTGGTTCACGTGAAAATTATCGGTTTTTTTTTATTACTACAAATGTAGTGAATATTATTGGACAAATATACAAATATGTTAGTTAAAAGAAACTTGAGGGATTGAATTTGTAGTTTAACTCTCTTCTTTCTCCTTGTTCTTTCTTCTAACATGAAATATTGGTTTCAAAAGAGAATTCGAACTCAACTCCCATCACATATTATAAATATCGATGATAACTTTTTCTTTTTTTTTGGGGGGGAAAGTAATTGTGTAAAAAGTTTAAAATATGAGGGTATAGAATTGAAAACTAATGATTTAAAATAATCTCAATGATTACATTGAAAAGTGCTTAGAATGTGAAATAATGATTTAAGGGGCTAAAAAATAAATGAAGTGATGGGTGCAATTTGAGAAATAAATATATAATTAAGTAGCCTTATATTTAATATTGAAAAGCCACAAAGGAAGAGAGAGTTAAAAGTCATCTCCTTAACCAAGAAAGCATCTACAATCTAATCTAATGGGTCCTTTTTTTTCAATTGTGAACTGACCTAATAATACCCCACATTTGATTTAATTACTTAATAATATATATATTATATATATCCTCTCTTTCTATTACTTACATATATATGACATATATTTAATTATTGTTCTCTCTTTCTTGTCTTTTTAGGAGAAATAACTAAAAATAAAGAAAATGGTCTTGATGACATTTTAGATAGTGAATTATTAAGGTTCCTAAATTCAACTATCTAAATCAAATCCGATCAACATAATAACTAAGGGATAAGGAACCAATTAGAGGGGGAAAAAAAAGAAAACTAATTCAAATAAGAAAAAATAAAACCAATATCAAACAAATCAAATTATTAAGCCTCCCTACGTAGCTATTAGGTTTTGAAAAATGAAATCAAATTTTAAAACTATAACCTAAATAAAATGAAAAAACTAATTTTTAACAACTTTTTTTTCTTTTCAAATTTGGTTAAGATAATTCAATTATTGTACGTACTGAAAAAATTAAATCATTGTAAAATATAGAAGGAAATAGACTTAATTTTTAAAAAATTAAAAACTAAAAATGAAGAAAGATGTATTGAACCTAAAGTTTCTTAATATATTCATGTTGATAAGATAATTTACTTACTCACTATAAATCGATAATATTTTTGAAAGCTTGTTTTAGTAGCTTGGTATAAATTATAAGTCAAAATAACACATGTATAATTTGAGAATATTTTTGAATTGACATATATAATATAAACTTAACAACAAATATTATAACCCAGCTAGAAAGTGGGTTTAAAAAAACCTAGGGTTCACAATGTGAATGAAGATAAAGAAATTGTAGTAAAGAATAAAGTAACTTTTATATATATATATATATATATATATATATATATATATATATTAGACTTAGGCTTCACAAATCCAAACTTTATAAGTCAAACACCAAATTCAATAATGTTAAAGCTATATTACCTACAATCTCAATCTCAATATTATAATATATAGTTTCGATAAACATTAACAATAAGAACATAAAGTATAGTATATAATGAAATAGTGGCACCGCCAATTTACACACCGCCAATGGCTCATGACTTTGAACTTTCTGCTAAAGAGATCAAAAGAAAAGTTGGCATCAACTTCAAACAATTTTATATACACACTATTAATTATTATTATTATTTCTATTTGTGTCTCTCCACTTCCCTCCCATTTAATTTGTTTAGTTAGTTTTCAAAATGTTATACATATAATTCTTTTAATTTCGTCTCTTTACAAATTTACCTTTAACTAGATCATCAGATTTCAAAATTTACAAAGTTGACATGAATGGCAATAACTTAAGGTGGGTGGTAAAAGAAAAATTAGAATTGAAAGGTGTTTATACTAAAGGAAATTAAAATAATCATGGAATTAGAGTATAATTAAATTGAAATTAATGTTTAAACCTCCAAAGATTAAAAAGTACACCCATTATAAAACCGCATTATACTTGATCTCAACTAAAAGGTGGAAAAAGGTATTTGTGAAACTGAGTTACAAATAAGCTATATCCAAAATCAATATATATTCATAAGAAGAAAAAGATATTGCATCAACTTCTTTTCTCTTTTAAAAGAAAACCCTATTTTATATGTAAAACCATGCAATGCAAGCAAAGAACCGATGCCGCCGCCGACTGAATTTCTATTTCTTATTTTTTTTTTCTGTTTACGCGTGTTCATTCCTAAAACCAATTTAAATAAGTTTAATTCACTTTTATAATAATTCTTTTCACTTACCCTTTGAGTTTAGAGGTCAGTCTACCCTCAAATTAAAAGCCAAATAGCTTCTTTGTAGCTTCCAATTAGGTACTGCCGACGATTCAAGATTTTGACACATTTTTCATATATAATACATTCATTCCTAAATCAAACCCTTCAATAATATATACATACAATTTTAAACTATATTTAGAATGTATATCGATGTCACACGTTCTATATTTCTAATGTCTATAAATTTGATAGGACGAAAAAAATAACTTGACTATTAATTTGAACTGATTTTGTAAATGATTTATTTTACAAAAAAAAACATTTATTGATATCAATACATTCCTTGAAACGAATTGCTATATTCCTCAAATGAAATGAATTGAAATTTGATAGTGATATGGATCTTGATATTTTAACCGTTGAATATAATGATTGAGTCTTCATGTTTGTTTGAATATAGAAAGTTTAAGAGGGTGGCTAAGTTTTTGGTTTGAGAGAGAGGGTTTTTGGGAAAGCTGGCTGTGGGGCAATGCAAGGCTGGTGGGTGACCTAGCTAGGGGTTTCAATTAGTTTCAACCAAGTTCAAAAGATATGTTATATGTATCTTTTTTATCATCCTCGAGGAAATTATTTGATATCGTTTTCGCTTTTTACGGTCTTCGGGAAGTCGGCCATATTCATGATGGCTACCTCCAATAGTTTCTCCGTCACTTTGTGAAAATAGATATATGAATTTTGTATATGTATATATATAGATGTCTTCCTTGATGTGTCTTATCAATAATGTTAGATGATGTAATATATATTATCATTTTTCTTTAGAGAGAATTTGTTAAAACCTTTATAGAGCAAGTAATATCAAACCACTCCAAAGTATTTTTGTACTTATTTCTCAATAATCACACATATTTAATATGCATTATTACAACATTTTCTACCATAAAATTCTTACTTTTTTTTTCGTTAAAAAGATACTAAAAGCATTCGCCCCTAGGTGCATTTGAATATTTCAATTAGATTAATACATTCATACAACACTAATCATATCTCATACATATTTTCATTTATATTATTAAATGAAAAATAAGTACAAATACTTTGTAATAGATTATACATTAGTTTACATTTTCCGACTTTAACTTAGTTGGTAAAGTAAAGAATTGAACATGTTTATTCAAACTACTCAAAACATAGGTTTTTTTAGTATTGTAAATAATAGGAAATTTGAACCATAGATCTTTTTAATATATAATATTACCAAATGTTAGTTGAGTTAAACAAGTTTTGGCTTAGATGTATATTTTTTGAGACTAAATTTCTTTACAACAACGAAACACTATTTAAGATAATATAAGCCACACTCTTGTAAAAGCTACCTATGTAGAGATATATATTAAAAGGAGATTAAAAAACGGGTTTCTTTCTTTCTTTCTTTTTTGTAGGGTTGTGGTTTGGATGTTAGCTCAAGTGTGGAAAATGATATTGAAGCCACTCAAATAATACCATGATAACTTTATTAATTTTAAAACATCAATTCCTTTTTGTAGGTTTTCACTTGGAGGTTTATATAGATTAGTTATAAGAATTAGTAGTGAAAGAAAGAAGAAGAAGTTAAAAGGCAATGATTCATAAAAAAAAAGAAAGAAGAAAGAAGAAAGAAGAAAGAAGAAAGAAGCTATTTTAGAAAGCGCAATATAAGTCTTCACAAAGCTCCTAAATGCATATATACAAATTATTTTCATGAAAAGAAGAGTCTCTCATTGCATTCAAGGTTCCATGCACATGCTTTCCCTTTCCTCTTCCCATGCCTTTCTTTCTTTACTATTTTCTTCTTTTAGGATTTTCTTTTCTCTTTATAAATATAATTAATAATTCTTGACCCCTAGCTCTTAAGTGGTGTGTGGGTCATTCCATGATTTTTCCAACTCTATTTCTTTCATGTACTCATTGTACTTTCCCATTTTATTATTCTCTCTTCAATATGTTACACCCATTTATTTTTTTAGTATTATTATTTTTGTTGTGTTTTCTTTTTTTAATAACACACCTTTTGTTATTGATCACATTGGTTAAAAATATACACAATGAAGAGGAAAACTACAAACAAAGCATATATATGTAAGTTTTTTTTTTTTTTTAAAAAAAATAAAAGTTGTAAAGATAAACAGAATCGTGGTTTTAAAATATAACTTTCATTTTATAACATCTCTTTTAATGTTAGCATCAATTTTTTTAATCTTTTTTCTCTAAAAGTTCTCTTGTTTATTTTTTATTGGAAGGTTGAGTTGATGTTACACTGAGAATTTTATTTTTTTAAAAAAAAAATAAATTCTCTTATGCTTTGATCGATTTATGATTAGGATAGAAGTTTGGAAAAGTAATTTTCTTTGTAACATCTACTCATTTTTAACAAGAAAGTTTTCTTGACAACTTTTAAAAAATTATAAATAAATCTTGTTTAGAAACAACTTTGATTTTATCAATTACTTAATTAATATAATAAAGTATTATAAAAATATGTATTTAAAAGATCAATAAAAACATCGTTTTAAAAAATATTTTAATGAAAATGAACATAATTAAACAAAAATTGACATGTCTTTCTCTTCCTCAAATTTTTTATTTTTCTCAAAACTATATAACCCAACAGTTGATAATAATAATAATAGTAAAAACAATAATAATTCGATCAAAGTTTATGGTTGAGATTTAAAAACTAATAGTTTTTAGATAACTATTTTAAAAGATAAAATTTATTAAAAATATTTATAACTATAATAAAATATTATTATAAATAGATTCACTAATCGATATAATATAGATTCGAGGTGGATTCGACCTCCGTTTAACCATATGTTCTTTTTATGTAACATATTATATTATTGAAAACAACCCAATAGTTTTTTACCTTTTGAGTATGAAGTTTGTTTACGTTTAAAAAAACGAAAAGAAAATAAATAACGTATCATGTAGACAAAATGAGATGTACTTTGGAGATATAGTCTAAATTGCCTATAATCAGTACGCTCTCAATAATTGGAAGGTAATTATTTTTAACCAATAGAAAATGATTAGCTTTTCGGTAATAATAATAATAATAATAACGATAATAATAATAATAATAATAATAATAATAATAATAATAATAATAATAATAAATAATAATAATAATAATAATAATAATAATGCTTGGTTTTCTGCGCTTATTTATAAAATAAAATAAAAGAGTACATATTAAGTAAAAGAAAATATAAAATCGAATCAAAGGTGATATAAGGAAGACACGTGTGCTCTTGGTGACACGTGGTGAAATAAGATAGAAAACGTTATTTAAAATTCTTCCACGTACTCACCCATGCAAATCGTGTTTAAAAACTATTTGTTTTCAAAAACATAAAATCTGATTAAAATTATTGGTTTGACGCATTTTTCAAAATATGCAAATAAATAACAACAGTTTAATATCTAATGATATTTCGTTGTCTTTTAGATACTCTAACTGCTTTTTATTATTATTATTATTTTCAAATAATCGTAAATAATAATGACAAAATGTAATTTAAATAATATTAAATTATTAAGTAGGCTAAAATATGATTTTTTTTTTTCTTTTAATTTGATCAGTTGAAATAGTTTCCTAAATTAATTGAATCTACACTTTTTGAGTAATTTATAAGTATCCCCCACTATCCCTTAGCCTTTTTTGATAATTGGATCATTCTTTATTATTTTATCTCTCAATATTTATCTATTTAGTCCTTAAAACATTCAAATTCATTATTAATTGCATATCCCTAAATTTGGATGGTTTTTTCTATTTAATGCCCATAATTAATATCACTAAGTTATTGCTCATTTGATGAATAAATATGACATGATAGACAACTAGATGAATTAATGGATATGATGTTGCTATATTTTATGAATGTTATATTTTTTTTAATAAAAAAACATAAAACAATTGTGGATGTGTGCTAAAAAAAGAAGAAGAAAAAAATAGATATTTTTTCATTTATTTATGTTTAGTTTAACAACCAGCTGTGTTTTAAATCGTTTATATATATATATTTCAGTTGAGATGTACTTTAGATTTCCAAATATTACTAAATTATTATTGATTTAAGGTTCACTTTTGTTAACAAATTTTTACATTCAATATGGAACTTTAAATACGAAACTCTCAATAAAAAAAACACAACTTTTTTCTTTTATATATTTTTTAAAACTTTTTTTCAGGGGAACATAAGTTGATCATGTGTATTTTGTAAGTTTTGGCTCTTTCAAAGCTATATAAAAGCTTGTTTGAAATATATATGTAATGATATGTAGGGATGGTTCTTAATGTCAAATAGTGTCCTAAAAAGAATAGCAACAATGGTCACATCGATATTGAGTAAAACAGAAAGATACATAAGGATTGGTAACTATGTAACTATGTAACAACACCTACGTTTAGGACCAAAAGTAATTTACTAAAATCAATGTGAGTTGAACGATTACAACGATGTACTAATGTTTCACAAGACACCTCGGTTGCCTTAGATGTGAGACTTATTCTCTTCAATATTTAAGCTCCCCTAGGTAGTTGCTATTAGTGAACATGTGCATTTAGGCTCTTCGTAAGTGAATAGAACTTCATATATATATCTATGTTTCTTTCCTTTTTTAATTCTTCTGAACTCCCTTCACTTGTGTAACTTAGGTTCGTTCCAAAAAGTTATTGAGAACTAAACCCTAAAGGATTTGGAAATTAGGAACCCAAATGATGAATCCCTAATATCAAATTCTAAAATCTTCAATCTTAGTTTGAGAACAATCGAAAGAAAATGATTACATTTGGATTACCCTTTGATCGAAGACGAAGAGATAAGAAGAACTAGTTCCTCACTCCAAGTTCGAACACTCCACAAGTAAGGTAATCAAACTTATTTGAATGTTCTTGGCATGCAACCTGAGTCAAGAATTGCAAAAGAATGATGATGGGGCTTTATCTTCTATTAAAGAATTTTCATGGATAGAAAACCCTAAATCTAAAAAATATATAAAAAACTAAGTGTGTTGTATTTTGTTTCTCTACTTTAAATCCAACCTACTACACTAAACAAACAAACAAAAATTCATTCTACCCCTAACTCAAATGAACTAATTAAACTCAAATAAACATATATGAGTCCAATGATGATACAACTCCAAAATAAGGTATGTATGGAAAAAAAAATCAATTATACAAAGTTCAATTGATTTCATGTTATAGAATCAACTAACTCCAACTATAAAGCTTTTGATAAATTGTTTGTTGATTGAATCTCCTGATCAATTGGGTTCATCTTTACTTGAATGTGAGAACTCAATGCTCACTATAACTTCTTTTTTTCCTCTTGGACATATGATTGGTCCTAGAGGTAGCACAAAGGCGTTTTGGTTCATATCAACTCTCTTCTCTAATGAGTAGGCTTTAGGCTCCTGCTAAAGTAGTGTTGTATGAACGAATTTAATGTAGTCTTCAACAAACTACTCATAAGAACAATAATCGTATATGAATGAATGCTTCAAGTACAAATTTCTCATAAAAGAACAATGAAGAAAAATTGAAGAGTATTTATATTGCAACCCTAACAAAAAAGACCTCATTGAGCTTAAAATGGCACAACCAAACAAAGAAAATATCCTCGGAATAAATCAATAGATCAGAATTAGGGAAGGGATCACACAGTACCAATTTGCATAATCTCACAAATAAGAAAAGAAATAATTTGCATAATTAACAAAACCTTTACGACAACAACCGAGACAAGAGTATCCTAATACAACTTCTAAGACAACTACCAAATGGCTAAAAAAGAACAACCTAGTGAACATAAACAAACATATTTAGCCATAACAAGAGAACTAACCATATAGATTATAATATATATTATATTCAAAAGTAAAAAGGAACAAAATAAATTAAAATTTTAGTTTTGAACTTTTGAGGATATTTTGTATTTATTTAAGGTATAAACGTTGAAAACTACCTATTTAGTTTTTAAACTTCCATTTAAAAAAAAAAATTACGTTTATATACACTAAATAAAAAATTTATATTTTTACTTTTGATTAAATATATATGACAAATCAATTCACTTTCTTTTTTAAAAAAAAAATTGAATTTGTTGATGACACATTATGCACGAAACTATAATGTAAAGGCTATATATTTTTTTAAGTTCAAACATTAACTTTGTAATTTAATCAATAAAAAAAGAAGCACTTACAAAAATAGTAAAAAAATTATGATAATAAACCCGATGTTACTATATATAACCATCTAATACCACTAATTACTTGTCATATTTGTTATATTCACAAATATGCAAAAAAAAAAAGAGTATGTGAAATGTTTTTATTATCGAAGACAATTTTTCTAAAACAAATAAGCTAACTCAACTTTAAAAATTAAGTTATATCAATTTCAAACTCTCAAAATATCAATTTATAACTCTTAATTAAGTTTTGTTTTAAAAATATATTCAAGACTTATAATTATATTAGTCAGACTTCTAAATTGATAATTAGTTTAGAATCTTTACGAAAATTACATTAAAAGTTGTTAATACATACAATTCTTAATATGCTTAAAGATTATTACCTCAAATGTCAGATTAAAAAGAAGCATCTAGAATTCAAATATATATATATATATGAATTTAAAAAGAAAATTAAGTTGATTCGCTTGTGAAAGATTAGTGATTTTAATTAATAATATAAAAAAATAATCTATTTAGTCTCTAAATTTTAATGAAAATGTGTATTTGTTTTTGAACCTTAAAAATATATTTTTTTTTAGTCCTTTGATTTGTAAGAGTAGACTCATTTGATCTCTATTTATTAATAGATATCAAATTTTTAAAAATAGGTTTAAAAAGTTTTAGAATTATGTTTTGTTTGATTTTAAAAATAATAATATGATATCTAAATTTTAGAAAAATAGTTTTGGAAATGTTATGATTTTTAAAAATTATTCATCTAATTTAATATGTCATATAACTACTTAAAGTAAAAATATAAAGTGATCGATTAAACATACTTTTAAAAATTTAAAAACTAAAATAATATATTTTAGAATGGAAACCGAACCGTATATTATTATAAATCTAAAAATTAAAAGAAAATTTTAAAAAATAGTAAATTTTATAAAATATTTACGACCTAGGGTTAGAAAATAATTATAAGAAAAAAAGAGTAGTATTTTTTGTAATGAAATTATATGTCTCATTGTCTATCTAAAAAATTTCAGATATTAATTTCAGTTGTTACGTCCTAAAGAAGTAGTGAATATATATTTTTTTAAAATGAATTTTAGAGTCCAAAAAAAGAAAAGAAAAAGAATAAAAATAATAAACAAAAATAATTTCCACTTTATTTGAAAGCACAGTAGGATGACCACGTGGCTCTAAGCACAAAACGGTTGGCAGAATGGGGGGCTCTGAGAACCTATCAGCTTTTACGGATATTGCAATCCAATGTGGTGAAAGCCTTTGTTGGGTCCACGCTGGACGCTTGTGGGACCCCCTCTTTTACAACTTGGCATCCTTCCCACGTGGCTTTTTCTTTGCTTTTTTTTTTCCTTCTTCTTATTCCAAATAATCTTTTTAATATAATTTATGAATTATCATTCACTATGGGATCTCAAAATCCTCTTTGGGTCCCAATAGGATCAGCAATGGATGAGGTAAAACTTTCCTCATCACTTTCAATTCCTCCCCTAACTACAAAACTTCAAATCTCTTACCAATCATTCAATTCATAAAAGCTTAACTTAGTTTAAATGGGTTGATTTATATAATTTTGGGTTATACGTAAAACTGTCAAATATCCTTGTATAGTTTAAATCTTATATAAGAATCGAGTTTATCTTATTAAGTTGGAATATAAACTTGTTTTCGATTTGATCATAATAGTTACAAAAAGATTAACAATGAAATCACTAATTATCTGTTGTTTTAAACATGTGTTTCTAATTTTAATGTTTTTTAAAAGAATGATTAGTAATATGATATAGTGTTGTGTGCTTAGTCTACCGTATTAAAATTAATGACATCTTGAATATCTAATTACATGAATCTTACTCTATAACATATAGAAAATACATGCATCTTTATCGGTGTAGTATACATCTTGTTGACAAATTTTGTGAACAATGTAAAACGTTGAAGGTTCATTATCAACCAACCATAACATGTCACATCAATATTCTCACCTTTCATTTTGTTTAAAAGAAAATTTCTAATTTAAAGGTTAGGTAACATTACGTACAATAAATAAATAAAATTAAGTAAAATTATCAACTCGAATTGTGAAGAGACACATTTATATACACTTCCATCCATCATAAAAGAAAGAAATTCAAATTCCATCCACATGTAGCAATTGGATAAATACATGACCTTATTTAATAATCCCTTTGACTTTTAATTTTTGAATTCTTTTAAAAAAATAAACTTATAAGTGCTAATTCCAACTTTTTTTTTTTAATTTGAATGATTTAGTACATATACTTTATACTTGTTAATTTTTGAAAAGCCAAGCTAATAGCATTTTTCCTATAACTTTTGTAAACATATCTTTAGTACACAATTATTATTATTTCTTACCAATTTTGGTAAAAATTAACTCTAACCCACTAAATTTAAGATTAAGACTAGAATTAAACAAAAACTAACTTTAAGATTTAAGATTAATAGTTATGACTATTTTTAAATATAGAAAAATGAGAAGAAGAAAAATTTACAAAAATTATAGTAAAATAATTAGGCTTATCTAATGTGATATTTTGTTTTTATTAGTAAATATTTTTAAAATTTTTACCAATTAAAACAATAATAAGGTGTATAACATTAATAAAGCGTCATAATTTGATTTAAATTTGGTTATATTTACGATTATTTTCATTATACTATATATAAATGTTGAGTTTGATTGGTACATTAAATTTACCATTATTGTTAAAATTGAACTAGGTGTGAATGAGTGATTAAAACTTAGAAGAATCTCCAATGGCTTTAAACTATATAAATATTTATTTAATTTATGTAAAGCATAGTATAGAGTGCACTAAGATGTATTAAAATAATAAAGAAAAAGCATATCATATGATTAAATAATAAAAAGGGATCCGCTAAGTCTTATGATTTGAGAATGACCCTCTCTTACCTCCTCACTTCCCTCACATGCTCTCTCTCCCCCTTCCTCTATTTATAACCCCTTCTCTCCCTCTTTCCCTCACTCCCATATCAATCTCTCTCTCTCTTTCTCTCTTTCTATCTCTCTCTCTCTCTCTCTCTCAAAAAAAGAAAAGAAAAGAAAAGAAAAGAAAAAACTAAACAATGGAGGCTACAACAAATCATGAAGCTTTTTTGTTATCTCAACGCTGCGTTTGGGTTAACGGTCCTGTCATCGTCGGTGCTGGACCGGCCGGGCTCGCAACGGCTGCTTGTTTAAGAGAACAAGGTGTTCCATTTATTGTCATTGAAAGAGCTGATTGTATTGCTTCTTTATGGCAAAAACGAACTTACGATAGGCTAAAACTTCATCTCCCTAAACAATTTTGCCAACTTCCTCGTCTTCCATTCCCTCAAGAATTCCCTGAATACCCTTCCAAGAAACAATTCATTCAATACCTTCAATCCTACACTCAAAAATTCGACATCAATCCACAGTTTAACGAAACCGTTCATTCCGCTCGCTTCGATCACACCAGCGCTCTATGGCGCTTGAAAACCGAGTCTTCCGTTTCTGGTCAGGTGGTTGAGTATGTTTGTCAATGGCTTGTGGTAGCTACAGGTGAAAATGCAGAGTGTGTCATGCCGGAAATTGATGGTCTTAATGAATTCGCCGGTGAGGTTTTACATGTTTCCGATTATAAATCCGGCGAGAGGTTTAAAGGGAAGAATGTTCTTGTTGTGGGATGTGGGAATTCTGGAATGGAGGTTTCTCTTGACCTTTGTAATCATCAAGCTTCACCTTCAATGGTTGTTCGCAGCTCGGTAAGTGAAAGAGAAAAAAAAAAAAAAAAAAACTTGTAATACCATGTCAGAAAATTTCGTCCATAACAATGAAAGAAAGAATCTGATGTGTTTTTTTGTTTGTGAAATTTATAGGTACACGTTTTGCCGCGGGAAATTATGGGGAAATCAACGTTTGAATTGGCGGTATTGCTGATGAAATGGCTACCAATTTGGATTGTGGATAAATTGATGTTGATTTTGTCTTGGTTAGTACTTGGGAGCATTGAGAAATATGGGTTAAAAAGACCATTAATGGGGCCATTGGAGTTGAAGAACACAACAGGGAAAACCCCTGTTTTGGACATTGGAGCATTGAGTAAAATCAAATCAGGAGAAATTAAGGTTGTTCCAGGAATTAAAAAGTTGAATAAACATGAAGTTGAGTTCATCAATGGTGAAAAAATGGGAATTGATTCAGTTCTTTTGGCTACTGGATATAGAAGCAATGTACCATTTTGGCTTGAGGTGAGCAAAAAAGCAAGAACAAAATAATTTATTTTTTCCTATGTTGCTGTTTGTCTGACATAAAAAGCGAATGGAATTCTAATATTGGGATTTTTTTTCTTCTTAACAGGAAAAGGAATTTTTTGGTAAAAATGGTTTCCCAAAAACCCCATTTCCAAATGGATGGAAAGGCAAATCAGGGCTATATGCAGTTGGATTTACAAGGAGAGGGCTTTCAGGAGTAACTTCAGATGCCATTAAAATTGCACAAGATATTGGAAATGTTTGGAGACAGGAAACAAAGCAAAAGAAAAAACCAATTGCTTGTTTAAGAAGATGCATTTCACATTTCTGAACCCCCCCAAAAAAAAAATCCATAATCATTCATTCTTTTGATGTAAATTTTAATGGCACTGTAAAAAAAAAAATTAACAAAAATGGGTTATAGATAGTTAAAAAAAAAAAAAAGGAAGTCATCTCCAAAGAAGGATGGAAGCCCAAGTTTTGAGTTTGTGTTTCTTTGGGCATTTTTGAGGTTAATTCAAAAGAGGGGAAATATATATATATATATTATGATTAATTATTAATATATACTTTTTCCTCTTTTTGTAACTAATTTCATTTCATTGATCTAATCAAAAGGCCACAGATTCATCTTTGTATTTTATTTGCTCACTTGCTGCTGTCTCCCCTAATGAGCACTTTGTTGAAGTGTCATTGTTTCATTCTACAGTTTCCCAAATGATGATGATAATTGATGAAAGAAATCTTTTCTCTTTTTCTTTCGCACAGTTCCTTAAACAGAGTTTCCATACCTCCAACCAATGGATGCTCATTATCCACTCACTAAACCTAGAACCATCCATACTTCTTTTGACGAGACCGCACCATTCTCATCAAAGTTTCATTTCAAAATCAATTAACAATTAGTCTTTTTCAATGTCAAATTTCTAACATATTCTTTCAAAATATATCCCATAAACTGAATTTAAATTTCAACATAGAACGATTAAAAAAAAATGTATGTTTCAAAAACGACAAGAAAGAAGAATTTGTTACGTGGTAACTTGTGTGGTTGTATCACTAACATGAGTTAAAAGAAATAGGTACAACCTAGAATTAATGCGATCGAAGTATTTTTTTTCACCTATAAAAATTCTATCTTCACTTAGATACGAGAGTTATGCATCAAAATGTGATTGGATGATGGATGAGTTTTGTGCATTAATTCGAGCTCCAATATTTTAGAGTTTGTGATTTAAAGGGAAAACCCCACAAGATTCAATGTTCTCAGATTGCCAAGTTGCTCAAAGGCTTCTATCAAGTATCAGCAGATAGGGGTAGGACCATGGATAAATCAAAGCTTCTATGGAACTTAAGTTCGCAACCATTTCTCTCTCTCTCTCTTCTCTCAACTATATATATTAAAGATTTATTTATTTGAGTTTGACCATCTAACTCCAAAATTGAGGTTAAAATATTATTTTGATCATCTACTTCACTTTCCTTAGTTATATTTTTGTTTATGTACTTTTCAGTATTTAATTAGCTAGGGTTGATGCAAAACCCCTTTACTAACAATTTCTTTGTTCGATCAAAATTAACTTGAAGGATTGAAAAAAAAGTATTTGAATTGAAAAGTTTATTTAATAAAGTGGTTATAATGTAGGAGATATTTTTGCACAGTTAGATATGAAGAAGTTAAAAGGTTGAAGCTATTATTATTTTTCTTTAAGAATCATTGAATGGAAATTCAAAATATTTTAACAGTTGTGTGTTTCTCTTATATATTCAATAATGTAAAATTGCCAACCAAAATTGTGACAGCCTATGATGTTGAGTAACTGAAGAGAGAAATATACAATCAAATCTCACCTGTAAAGCAAAAATTGAAATAGGGTGTACAGTTCACAAAGCAGAAGAAAAAAATAATGGTTAATTATTATCAAACTCAGCCCTATGGTTTCTTTAATTTTAAATATCCAAAGTTATTTCCCTTTTGTTTTTCTTAGCCCTATGTTTTTTTTTTTTTTTAATTTGAAATAGCCAAAGTTATTTTCTTTTTTTTTTTCAGTTAATTCAAATAATAAAAGTTTTGTTAAGTATACTATTTTCAATATTGTACTTTGTATTTTATTATTTCTTGTATTTTTAGTTATCTAATTCTAGTCTCTATGGTTAATTTTATAATGAAGTTGATATTTTAATTAATAAATTTTAGAATAGTGGCAAATATAACAATTTAAAAAAATTACAAATATAGTCAAATCTATTAATGATAGAAGTCTAAGAGTCTAATAAATTTTACCATATTTACAATTTTTTAAAAAAATGTTGTTATATACTTAATTATTATTCTTAAAATTGTCACCAATTAAAATTATTTATAATTTTATCGAAAATTAAAAATTCAAGTACCTATACACCACAACACCAATGGATAGCTAGAATTTACATATACATTAGATAATGAACTTTATTTGTATTAAAAATGTTTTTGAAGAAACAATAAGTCTTGAGTTAGGCAAGTATATGTCAGACATGTTAGAAAAACTGCTTATTTTTTTAAGGTGCCTAATTGTCTGAAAGAAAAATGTGTGATTAAATAGTGTTTATGATCGTTATCGTTATCGTAATCACATAATTCATCACGCCGAAAACTATAGGATAGATTTGTGGATGTCACAATCATGTGAACATTGTTATAAGGAAAAAAAAATATATAAAAGAGTAATAGAATTGTATATAGTAGATACAAAAATAGGAAGGGAATTCCATAACAATACATATATGTGATTAATTGTGAATATATGTAGTTAGATAATGTCATGTAGTAGATATAGAACAGTTGGATCATTTATTATGCAAAAACATGTCATTATGAGTTATGAATTGTATCATTAATTATATATCAAACCTACTAATGTTGTCTACGTAATCATAGTACTTCAAATCATACCCAAGATTGGTTCTTCTTAAGAGGGGAAAATTAAAATAATATGAATTATGAATATAATCCAAAGATTACTATAGCTGTGGGAGTAATCAGTAGAAAATACTTTCAAAATACAATCATGCATGTGCATCCACCACAAAACACTCACAAAAAGTTCAATTACGGGAGCACTCTTTTAAAATTCGTGAGAAGTGTTCGAACTCACTCTCATACTAGAATTGAAATGCAATGTAACGTAATCTAAACTTTATATTTGAATTGACAGTTCTGAATCTAAATTGTAATACTGAATTTATTTCATTTCAATAGTTTTCGGTTAAACCTTATTCGTTGATGCTAGTACTTTCTTAAGCCTTTGGAAAAGAGTTACTTTGTGTGCTAATATTAATATTTAGTATTTATAAATATTACAGTACATTTTACTATATTTGAAAACATCTATTATAGGATGAGGTAATATTTATAAATATAACAAAATAGCATAGTCTTTGTATGATAGATTGTGATAGGACATGATAGCCTATAGTAGATGTTTTAAAAAATATAATTTAATATTTATAAGTATAACAAAAGAGTATAGTCTATCTATGATAAATTTTGAAATGACATAATAGACTGATGTATGTATCTATCATGACATAGAGAATAATTTATCAGAGTCTATCAATATTTTACTATATTTGTGAATATTTTCAACCATTTTGTAATTTAAATAATTTCTATAATAACAACATATGTATGTGATATGAATAAGTTGCAAAAAATTATATATTTATGATGATGAGTGAAGTTTGTGAAGAGAAAAAAAAAAGACAAATTCACATAAAATAATATTGTATAGTGCTTTTATAATTTGTCATATGCAAATAAATTTTTGGGCATTGCATTACTTAAATGAGTATAGGGAAGTAGAGAATTGGTAGAAGTAAAGCCCACAAATAGAAACTACATGGTATGGCCTTGTTTGTCTCCTATACACTGATTCTTGAGAACAGCCCACATGAAATTTTTAACCTAATTATTTTGAAATTTGAAGAAGAAAACAAAACTCAACTACACACCAATAAGTTATATGAGCCTATAACTCATCATCATTCTATATTATGATCTCATATTTTCTTTTTCCTTTTTCTTTTTTCTTTTCTCTTTTGTCATTTTTTTTATAATATGGTGTGGAAAATCGAACCTCAATCTTAAAGTTGATATCTATTGAGTTATATTCAAGTTGATATTTACTTTTTTTTTTCTTTTATGAATCTATTTATACTGGACTAATTGTTAAGTGTTTGGAAAAGTATTTTCAATATTTCAAAGCTGGAAATGATAGTAATTTATCGAGAAAAAAATTATTTTTTGGTTTTAAATTTCTTATTATGATTTACGTTTGGTTTTAAGGTTTCAAAAGGTTACATTTTATTCCTAAGTTTCGAGTATTGTTCGGTCTATCCAAATGCATTTAGTTTAGTTTAATTTTCCTTTATCACCGTTTGGTTTACACTTTTATGCAATTTGAGTTTTTATTCCTGTTTTGTTTTTGAATCATTAGTGTTAACCTTTACTAAATTTATTGTTATAATGATGCTGATTTTTGTAATTAATCTAAATAAAGATGAAAGTTAATTTAGTTAAAATTATACTTTGATTAACTCAGTTCTCTTAGATTAAGTAATAGAGAAATTACAACATATACGACTAAAATGTACACATCAACTAAAATTTATAGTCTTTACACTCTTTCACATTTATTTTTAAACATAAACCAAACTCAAAATTAAGACCAACAAAAATATATATAACATTTTGAAACTAAACTCAAAAGTTAAAACTAAAAAGCTTAACATTATAGAACTTAAAACTTAGAGTGTATGTTTGTTTGGGTTAACCTTTTTCAAGTCTTCAATTTTTAAAATAAAGTAGAAAAATGTAGAAGTGTTTTTTGAAATAAAGTAGAAAAATATAGAAGCGTTTTTGACAACCATTATTGATAGCTTTTGAAATAGTTTTTGAAGTTTATTTTGAACTTTTTTATTCAAAACAACTTAGATGAAAATGATTTTCATGAAAAACTTTTATAAATACATTATTTTTGAGCCAATGGAAACGAATCCTTGAAGAGACCAAATCAACAGCATATTGAAAAACTCATAGGGCATCAAAGATATGTAGATTTTTTCCCCATAGAAATCGTTTCTGGAAAATAGCAAAAAAGGAAGATATGGGTTCTGAAGTTGGTGACCCATCTAATGTGATTTTTTTTTGTTTTTGCACACCCCACATTCTCAAGTATTTGCAGCATTATCTCATTGAAGGAGACTAGGTGCAAAAAGAAAAGAAAAGAAGAAAAAAAAAAGGCATAAATGTAACACATGGGATACTCAATAATCTTCAATGAAATAACCCTATCAAAAGGGCCCAAATTTCTAGTGCCTTTGACAAACAATTGAAGATGCACTTCACAAAAATTGTTCCTTCACATGTTATCTGTCTCCTATTCTTGCACCTCTATCTATCCTTTTTATGAGTATATGTTATCTTATTAATAAATTATTTATTACATTATACATTCTCATATATATTTTTATATTAAGTGTTACACATTACCTAGGACTTGGATATGATCTTAATCTTTCCATTAGGGAACATGATCTTCAACATTTGGAGTAGTACATTTAAACTACATTTTTTTTTAAAATTATTTTATGTATGGCCCAAATATTCTTACTTGATTTATACTTTATTAAACAAAATATGGTTCATGTGTAATTGTGGAGTATGTGTGTGTATATATATATATATCTTTTAAAAAGCCCTAGCTAGTGCTTCACTAAGGGGTACTCCAAAAAGGGTACAGTTTTGTTGGTAGGAGCCTTGGATTTTTTTACCTAACTTCTGCTTTTCTTCATCAAATCATTGGTTTCTTCCTTAATTCACCATGTTTTTTCTATTGATCACTTAGAAACATTATATTATCATTAGAAACCCTAAAAACCCTTGATGGGTTTAGGTAAGTTGATCCATCTCTCCTCTTTGATAGATGTTAAACATGGCCTCTTGTCATTCAAATGAGATAAAATAATCATAATTTCTATCCCAATCGAGATTATTTTAAAAGATATAGAAGAGTTCGTTGTCCTTAACACATCATTGATCCCAACTTCTTAATTATCTGTTAAAGCTGCAAACTTTCTGACATATTTGTCAAGTTTTAGGTGAACTGCTACATCTAATTTACGTATTGAAAGAGTGTTAAGATTTTTTTTTTTGTCGGGATTGAAATTTTTCAACAAACTAATAGTATAAAGTTAATAAAGTATCGTTGATCTAACGTATCAATCGTTTCAATTTCCATGATGATTCAGATTGAGATAAGTTTGACACAGTTATAGTTTAAAGATGTAGAAGATCTCGTTGTCCCTAACATATAACTCGTCCCAATGTGTTATCATTGAGATTGAAATTTCAAACTACTAATAATAGTACAAAAATATAGAAGGTCTCGTTGTTCTAAAACATCAATCGTTCCAATTTGCTATCATTCGGATTGAGACTTCAACATACCAATAGTATAAAGATATAGAAGATCTCGTTGTTCAAACGTATCACTCAACCCAATTTTTTATCATTCAACCTTATTTAGGGTAGATTAATTAGGTTGTAGACATTTGTCTATTTACTCAATTTTGACATACCAAGTATAATGATGTACATAGAAGTCTCGAGATATACTCCAAATTTTTATCATTCAACTCCATTGGGGCCGACTTATAGGGTGTGGATTTTGTCTATCTTCTCAATTTTGACATATCAGGATGAAGATTTAGAAAGTCTCATTATCCTAACATATCACTCATCTCAATATCTAATCATTCAATACTTTATTTTAGAGTCAATATAGTAGGCTTTTCTTACTTTATTTTGACGTAGTTGTAATATATATTCTTAATTTTGACGTAATTGTACTAGTATAAAGATACAGAAGATTCTGTTACTCTAATGCAATACAATGAATCCTCATATATAGTTTGAATCTTCATGGTTCCTTCATACACGGTATAAAGTGATAATCAAAACTTTTCATGCAAAAGAATGGAGAAATGAAAAGGAACCTTCATCTGAACAGGGAATTAGTGTTCATGCTTAATTTGGGCAGATGATTTTGATCGGGTTAATAATAATAATTCTCATAACCTTGAAAATGACAGAGTGTCAATCTGAAATAGACCCTCTCAAAAAAAAAAAAAAAAAAAAAGAAAAGAAAAAGAAAAAAGAAAAAATTGAAGTAATGTCTAAGAATGGGATGAGCCACATGTGATAAAGATGGAATTTATGACACATATATTCTGACAGACAAACTCACAAAACCCTTTTGAGGCAACTTTGCAACTTCTATTCTGGCATGTTTGGCTGTCAGCCTGTTCTTTTGTTTTTTTCTTGTCCAAATTTGGAACACTCTTCTTTCCTCATTGAATTATAAGCTTTTCATCACTTTTACAACATAGAACCAAAAAACCCCAGCTAGGGTTTTTACTATTATCATTTCCAAACAATTCTACAGCTCCTGTTGCAATCTTTAATGAACTCGGATCTCGACTTAAACGAGATATACTACTAAGTTGGATGACTATTTGAAATATTCTTGAGTCTAATTTCTAATTCTAATGTACCAAATTAAGCGTATTTGGAATATTAGAGTGTTGAAGAGACTTTTAAGCCTCTTTTCCTTACCTATTAACTTGATCTTTTGGTTTGATTAATGATAACATAATATTAAAAAACTAGATAATCTTGATTCGAACATTTCATAAAATGTCATTTTCTAATCCTCCATTATAAAATTGAATATAACTGTTTGAGTATTCCATAATTTTTCCAATTGAAAAGTAAGTGAGTTTTATAATATGTTGATATATGATCAATGTTTAACCTATTGATGTTGATGAAAATATCGAGATCTTGATTTTATGAGAAATATCTATAAAATATCATTATGAATGTTTTTATTTAAAAAAATTCAAGAAATAAGTTTAAATTACTTTCTAGACATTTTTATGCTTTTAAAAATAAGAAGAATGATTATAAATAACAAAACGGTCGAAAATATTTACAAAATATAGAAAAATTTCATAATCTATCAAGGCTAAACACCCATATATGAAATTTTGCTTTATTTTGTTCTATTTTGGTGAATTTTTCTCTATTTAAAATATCCCTTTCAACAAGTTAACGTGTTTACAATTTATATTATACACATATCAATTACATTTTGTCGCCTAATTTTAATATGGGTATAGTATTAAGTTTACTGAAATATATAACTGACGAAGCTAAACTTTTAGTTTTTTTTAAGTGTAAGTATTGAAATGAAGAGATTCGAACAATAAACTTTATAGTTATTATTACATTCGAATGTCAATTGAGCTAAGTTATTGTTAGCAGTGATGATTCAACAAGACGAGTAAATTAAACGATCAAAATTGAGAAGTGTTCGTGTTATACCTCTTTTTTAGAAAACGAGTTCTAGGACTTTCTCTTAGCCATTTTTGTTCTGTCGTTTCAAGAAGAAATTGTTGGAAAACAAAATAGAATGGGCCACTGTTTTTACAAAAAATGATACTGTTCAAGGCACTCTATGATTGCTTAGAAGAACATAGCAATTATATAAAGCTTGCTTTTTCCTTTTCCTCTCTTTCCTTGAAATTGAGATCAGCAACTTATAATTATTCATCTCTACCAAACCTAAAAATTATTATGCCGATTCGCTCATTTTTAGTTATTTAA
The DNA here is from genome assembly GCF_000004075.3 of Cucumis sativus. NCBI lineage: Eukaryota > Viridiplantae > Streptophyta > Magnoliopsida > Cucurbitales > Cucurbitaceae > Cucumis > Cucumis sativus. The sequence continues at coordinate 25,063,393 of NC_026657.2, forward strand.
AGCTCGCTCGAACTAATTTTTATTTATTTATTTCTTTATTTTAAGTAGACTAACTTTTTGTTTTTTTGTTCTTTTTTTCAATTTCCCATATGTTAAACAATAATCTATAGCTCTATTCTTCTTCTATTTTGCATATCAACGTTGAAATGATAATTAAATTTCTTATATGACATCAAAACATTCATTGTGATATGTTTTCGTGATGTTCTCCCTTGTTGTTGATGGATCGCTTTTCTAAGTCAACTTTTTTTTTTTGTTTGGATTTGAATTGTGTCAACGGAAGGAGAAATTATTTCAGAAGGTTTACTGCAATAATCACGTACTTGGTTGATTGCTTTACATTGTTAGATATATGTATTATTAGAGAGCAAAAAAACCCATAGAAGTGTTTAGAATTTACATATGCACTTGTAATATTTAAAGAACATAATTTTAAAACGATTAATTGTAAAACGGTTTTGTTGAATAATTTTTAGGTTATTGTATATTTGGTTATGAATGCTTTTTATTATTGTCGTTTATTATGGACTTTGATGAACCAAGTTTAAAAATTGAAGCAGGAGTATTCATTAATAATGAGATTGCAAATATGTTCTATCAATCATACCTTACCCACACCCCATCATATGCAATTTGCTCTTACTTGTCACATCAAGGTCAAATAATATAGCCTCTCAATCATGAATTGATTTTACACTATCTAAATAGTTGCAAAGATGACCTTGATTAGTAGGATAAATAAGTATGTTATTGGTGTATTTGGATTTTTCGATAAAATTTCATAAATAGTCTCGATCGAATAGGGACTAAATTCTAATTATAAATCATAAGGATTAAATTTTGATGTGAAGAAAAATTTAACTTCTAAATTAGTTCAAGTGGTATATATATATATATATATATATAGTTACATGTGTATATAAGTCACAAGTGGATGTGTGAATATATTAGTTTGTAAACGACTTAAAAGATTCTTCGAGTTATTTATGAACGATAATTTTTGTTTGTTTTTCGTTTAGAGTAAAACAAATATAGGGTTTGTAAAGATTTTTAATTCTAAACTCAAATGAAGGAGTATAACTCAATTATGGTTGAGTTAGACGTGTTGGTGTAATTTATATATGTATATATATACACAAACACATACATATAACATAGACATTATCTTTTAAGCTTAAAAGTTTTCCAACTCTCCATCCACTTAGTTTGTTAAGGTAGTGAATGAAGATGATAGTTTGTAGAATGGGAAACTTATAATGTATGAATGATGGTATACATAATGGGGATTAAATATAGAAAGGTAGGGTTTTTTGGAAAATTATTTGGAAAAAAAAAGTGGTGTAGAAACTATTTGTAAAAAAGAGCACGGTTTTTTTGTCTTTACTCAATCCCATCTTTGATAATACAATTTAATCTTTTTAAAAAATTGAACAAATATACGTTCATTAGGTCAACAAATTATCTTTGATAAAACACCTTACAGAGAAGAAACCTCAAAATTCACCGTATTTATACTGGAATAACAATTACTTACCATCAGTTCAGTTGGATTTAACATTTACATTGAGTTGTGATATTATGCTAAAATGAACGTCAATTATGAAACAAATAAATAAAATTAGCCAAATTACGTCTTTGAATTTTGATAGATTAAGAGATGTGACAACAATATAGAAACTTGTGATGTTGACAAAGAGATTGATAAGTTTTATGTGAAATTTGATCAACAATATTACCTCTCACTCCTAGAATATCTATAATGAAAAATTTCACGTAGATAAATAATATTCAATTAGTATTTAAGTGTTGACATAGAATAATTAATCATTTTATTACAAATACACAATCAACATTCTTGTGTACTAATAACCATGAGGTTTGAGGTTTGAGTCTTCCTATCCAACCTTTTACACTGAGAAACGTTCGAGTAAAAGAAATTTGTTTAAATCGTCTTTCACATGAAATCACACTGTTTTTGCAAATAATTTCTAGATATCCAAATTAATTTCAAACAAATATAATTTTATACTTAATTGACATAATGGTTAGGTGGGAGGCATTAATCAATTTAATCAATTTTGAACTATGTTAAGCTTTACTTTTGTTACCAAATTAATAGCAATAATAAATTTGTTTTTACTAAGAGTAAAAACGTGCGTATATGAATTAATTGTTTTTAAAAATATTTAATCAACATTACTACGAATAAGTTAAACTGTTAGTAGATAACGACGGGCTGGGCCGTAGTTATTTTTTAGTTGGGCCTAAAAAGACCTTGCTATTATTGGGCTTCGCTTTAACAATGATGATCTAAACCCTAACCTTGAAGAGTAGGTAGGAGGATTTTGATGGAATGACCAAATGACCAAATTTGGGGAGCCCCAAACGAAATGGAATCAATAAGTTTTATAGCAAACTTCTAACAAACGCTTTATTTTCTCTTTATTCTATAGTATGTTATGATTTTCAGTATTTTAGATGTATCCCACATTTGTAAGTCGACTAGATTTTGAGATTTATTCGCTATAGAATATTGAACCAAAATTTTCCTATGTAAATCTCTATCCATAATATCTCTCGTAGATTATATCCTAAACCTTTATATCTAATAAATGTTTATATATTTATTTAGTAAAATTATATCTTAATTGAACCTTCATCTTTAATAAATGTTTATATATTTATTTATAAAATCTCAAAATTATATATTTAACTAAACCATAATATCCATTTTTTTCTAAGATGTCGAAAAAATATATATTTAATAAAACTTTCCAAATAACTTATTCCTTTTTATTATTTTAATTTTGTATTGATCTAAATATATCTATCTTTAATAAACTTTTATTTAAATATCTTTTAGAAATATCAAAATGTTTCATTAATAAAATTTAGAAAACACTCAATATTTGGTTGTTATATTAGATTTAGTTTCATTTATCTAAAATATGAAAAAAAAAATTCAATCCATCTAAACATTTTATCTAGTTTTCTTTTCTTCCTTCTTTTTTTTTTTTTTGTTTGTTTGTTATTGCTCTATAATAAATAAGGGTTTTTTTTTCAATGGTTAATGGAATAAAAGTTCACAATATCATGATTATCGTTTTGTGGAAGCTTTCTCGATTCTTCATTCCAACAATTTTCTGATTATATTCAAGGTAAACGTTTTTCCTCCTCAAATCTTGTTGTATCTCGTTTGAAGTTTACTGGCCTGACTGCAATAATTTTAATCTTGTTGTATCTCGTTTGAAGTTTACTGGCCTGACTGCAATAATTTTAATCTTATTCAAATTGTTGAAGATAAGGATGTCTGATGGCTTATTTTGGTTTTATTAAAATTTCCTCAAAATGACTTATGTGTTATTGTTGACTCGATGATACCTAGCACTTCAAAAAATACATTGTATTTGAATTCTAGTATAGCAAGAAAAGAACATTATGTCCAACATTCAGAGTTGGATTCCAAAAATAATTGATTATGAAGCTTTTAAATCCTTACGATATATATGATATCCTCATTTAAGAAGGTGCACTGTTTGGGGAAAGATTTGTTATAAAGAAAGCTATTTATTTGTTTGCTTTCAACAATAGTTTTGAACTTACTACGGTTAGGTCTAATCGTACTTCTTGTTATTCGTTGTGAGAATTTGTCTTGTGGTTGGTATTTACGTGAATTGATCTATAAGAAAAGTGGTGTATGGTTGATAACTTGTAGAAATACAAGTTATTGTAGCCTCTTTTATAGAATAATGAGGCCAAAATGTAGAAGAAGCGTATCAAAATGCGTACATTGTGTTAAAGATGCACATGTACTTAGAAATATACTTTACATAAGCGTTATATCTGTTTTACGTTATTTTCAGTGTCTAAATGCAAGTCTATGAACAAAAGAAGAAGTTAGCAAATCACAGTCTCTCATGAGAAGAATAGGCGAGAAGACCAAATCACAATGCGACAAGCAATTTGCTAGACGATAAGAATAGGAGTTGGAGATGATCTGACATGTCATAGATAGCTTTCGACGTACAACGCTAAAATGTTAGAAGATTAGAAGTTTTTCCGCCAAAAACTGTCTATAAAAAGTCTTATTCTTCACCAAAGAAAGGGGGCTTGTATGGGCCATGATAGAGGCATGCATAGGCCATGGAGGAGGCTTGAATGACACAAGAAAGCCTGGATAGGCCAAAATCCTAGAGAGAGAGAGAGACGGGAAGAAATAACCTTTCCGTCGCCGGTAAAGTTTATTCTCTTCTTCTTCAGTCATTTATAGAGTGAGAGCTTAACCTTCAAGTGGAGAAGATTCCATATTTCTCATTTTCTCCTAACTTGTCATATTTTTCATCGTCTTTGTCTTTCACTTTGATATTTCTCTATAATATATGTGTTCATATTGTACAATGGTCGAAGGCCTACATTCTTTTATATATTGCATTATTATACCTTTTCAATCCATCACGTCTTTACTCTCCATTAGTCAATGTGTTATTTGTAGTTTAGGTTAGTGATAAATTCTTGATAAGAAGTTTTGCTTATAAGTCTTATCGTGTTAGTTGAGCCATTCTCATCGTTGACTAGCGTAAGTCGCTAACTTCCTAAGATGGTAAGTAGCAAGAACATGGCTAATGTGTGCAAGGATTCCTTTGCAAGATAACTTCCAACATTTGTATCCCGTAAGACAAACAAGTGTGGACATTAGACATCGAGAGGTTGCTGTCTTTAATCTCGAAGTCCTATACTATTTATAAGCAATGTCTTCTAGATATACCTCACTTAATTATGCTTAGTCATATAGATCTTGAGAGGTGACCATGTGTGGCGTATAATGACTTCGAGAGAAGCACGCCTTAATCATGAGCATGGTTGAGTAAGTTATATCGCATTACTTAATCGAATGATAATGCATAGAGGCTCCTTCACTCGATTCTCAGATACAAGTTAGTTTGCATAGCCATTTCACCATCTTAATCCATCTTTATGGACTTTCTAGACTTAGTTTAGCAGTTTAGCTTAGCCTTACATTCTTTACATTTATTATTCTTTAATTTTTTTATACCGCCTAGATGATAAGTAATTATTCCTATAATTAATAATTAATGTCTTGAATCAATTTCATGTGTTCAATATTGAATCATCCAAGTAAACCTATTATTTTGCTTGCACTTAGGCAAGTAGTAGGAAAACTTGTACTCAACGAGGACTTAGTTACTATGCGATATAGAGAGATATGGTAAGCATATCGAATGCAATGAACATGCTCAATGACGTATCGCCTAGACCATAATATAAATCCAACACACTTCACATACTAAATCCGAGTGAAATTAAGCAATTACTTAATCAATGCACAACCAATGGTTGGTCCATAAATTTATAGATACTCACCATTGTAGTTGTTGACATTGTCAAAGATGATCATAGGTAAGCAACATCTTGGATGGTTGCTAAGTACAAGAAGTCTTTTTTTAAATTGAATGACAATGTTCCATTTCGTCCATGCGATGTTATTAGTCATATGAAAAGACATCATAGTGTGAATGTAAATTACGACAAGGCGTGGAGAGGTCGTGGTATTGCTTTGAATTTTATTAGGAGTTCTCTTGAATCATCATATGCTCTCTTGTCAGAATTCTCACATGCACTTATTGAAAAAAACCCAGGTGCCTTAATTTTCCAAATACAGGGTAATCTAATTTTGTTACATTTTAAGTTGATATGATATTTACTTTTGACTTTATTCATGTCAGGAACATATACATCAGAAGAAGCTAATGGAGAAGGCAAGTTTAAATATTATTTTATGGCTCTTGTTGCTTCCATAGATGGTTGGAATTACTATTTACCTATAACATCAGTTGATGGGGCATCTATGAAGAATACATACTTAGGTACTTTACTTACTACTTGCACTCTTGATGGTAATTCAAAGACTATCCCTAGCTTTAACTTTTGCTATTGTTGACTCAGAGAATGATTTGTCATGGTCTTAGTTTTGTTGCAGCCTTAAGGTGACCTTTGGAGAACCTAGTGATCTTGTTATTGTGTATGATGCTCATAAGGGTAAAAATTTATGTGCATTTCTTTTGTATAGGAATCTAAAAAAGAACCACAAGTCATGTCTAATTGAGGATTCTTTTCATAGTTGTGCTAGAGCATATACCCCCATTGAGTTCAAATATCACATGAGAAAGTTTAACAATATTTCTCCAACTATTAGGCATGAATGGAGGATCTGATTGGCAAACCGAGGTATGCTAGGACCTTTTTCCAAAGGAAAAGATATTCCTTGACAATCGATATATCTATCTGAAAGTTTGAATTCATGGTTGAAAGAAGCACGAGAATTACATATTATTTGTCTTATAGAATCTATTCGTGGTTTGGTTCAAAAATGGTTTTATGAATGTCGTACTCACTGAAGTTTCCAACGTACACATCTTTCCACATATGTTGAGAATATAATTCGAGAAGCATTAAAGGAGAGTCGAGCAAGGAATGTAAGGCTTATTTTATTTCAAAAATTGTATTCATCGTTATTAGGAGTATGAATTGTAACTTAACTTCATAATTATTTGTTGCCAGATTTATCCCATAAATCAACATGAGTTTGAAGTGCATCATGGGACGGAACAATTTCTTGTTAACATCCAAAGACCATACTTGTTCTTGTCAACAATGAGACCTTCATTTGATCCCATGCTTCAATGCATGCATTGCATTGTCCTCAAGGAAGCTTCATATTCATTTGTTCACTCATCAATTTTACTATGTTTCAAATTTGACTTTATTATATAAGACGAAAACATGTCCTATTGGCAGTGAAGAACAATTTACAAATGTACACCGAGTTTATGCTGATCCAATTCTTCCTCCTAAAGTCAAATGTTCTTCTGGGAGGCCAAAGAAAAAGAGAATTACTTCTTATTTGGAAAAGAAAGTTACAATTCGCTGTAATAGATGTGGTGGGAGGGGTCAAAATCGTAGGTATTGCAAAAAACCTTTACAACATTAAGTCCTAATATTTTTTTTGGTTGCTGTCTGGTTTTTTTGGTCAAACCGTTTTGGAATTTTTTTTTGTAAATGAATTATCTTCGTTATTTTCTGTTATAACGATAATGAGAACGGGAATGATAACGAGATTGGTAACAAGAACGGTAACAAGATAACGAGAACGATAACAACAACAACAAACAACAACAACAACAAATATTTTCACAAGTGAGAAGTTGGTGAGAAAAGTATGAGGCTCTTAGTGGTTGTTTTTTAATTCTTTTCGTAGATTGTATGTGGGGCACACGGCTTGGTTATTGTGCATCTATAAATAATTTCATAAATTTAACATTAAAGTTCTAAATCTGCAACTTGGCTATGCGAAGTGAAATAGTTATGTGATAAAAGGTGCTAACTTTTCCTCTAGGCTATGATTATGCTATAAAAGGTACACATCCTACCTATGTGTTGCTACTTTTATTGAGTCTGCGTTGAGTACAAGTTTTTCTCTCGCTTTCCCAAGTGTAAGCGAAGCGAAAGGTTTCTTGGGTAAGCCAAGATCGAACACAATGAATTTCTTATCAATCTTAGTTATAACGCCTTCTACAATTTTAAGTGGTATAAATCTATACAATATAACTATAAATGTATGACAATTCTATTATTTACACTAAAGAGTTCTATAGAATGGGAATGGAATGAAAGGATTATGGATTGTAAACTAACTTGCATTAAAAGGAAAACATTAGGAAGTATACGCGCTATAGGTGATTTAGGCAATGCGATGTGATATAGATCATTTAACCATCTTCTAATTAAGGCGAATAGCCTTTCAGGGTCTAAACACCACACTTGTTCACATCTCGGGATACAAATGATGAAAATGTGTTACCCGATATATATGTAGGTTTCTTTACTTATAAGCATCACATTTCCTCCCTAATTAAGGCGAACGACCTTTCAGTCTCTAATGTTGAACAACCTTTCAATGTCTAATGTTCTCCTTTCCAAATATAAATGATGGAGGAAAAATACCAAAACAAAGTTTGTGTCCAAACTCCTTTCCACATGTGTTTATCGAGGTCTTCAATAATTATTCTCTTGAGTAGTCGGCGACTAGTGATTGATTCCTTTTCTCAAAGAGAATCAGGTGTTGCAATTAAACTTAGGCTAAACACGATGAGTCTTATAAATAAAGAATCCTTATCAAGTACATAATACAAGGACTTAGACTACTTATAACACTTTAACAAGGTTATGAATAACAAAGAAATTGATAATAAATATGCATTGTATTGATTAATGTAGGCCTCTCGGGCGTAGGAATGACAACATTCAAATAGTACATTAAAAATATACAAAAATGGAAAGTTAAGAATGGTGTCAAGCCATGCAATGCATTAATGTGCATTTCTGGGATCTTTTACAAGTTAGGGGAATGGGTTGTGAGCTTCTCTATTTAATATCTCTGTAAGCTCTCACGTTGAAGTTGATCGGAGAAGAGGTGAAGGTAGATGATATTCGACAGATAGGGAAGGGGTTCTTAGTGTATGTTTGACGATTCTTTCCTTTTCGTCCCCTTTTACATGGTGAAGTTGAAAATATTTATAGGCATATTTTGGGTTAAATACCCATGCTTTGCTGCACAACTTATCTTTATCCTCTGTAATTGTTAGCCCTTAAAGCAATCGTTTCAAGTCACATAAACTCCAACTACAACTTTTATCTTTTAGGGAATTACCATGCGTTATGAATTATTGTCAAAATGCCTCACAATTTGGATCGTCAGGCAACTTCTTGTCACTAGGTCTTTGAACGCATTATTCTGCAATTCGCTTCATTTCTTCCTTTCATCATCCTATGTTTAAGAACACTTAAAAACATAGTTAATCAGATGTGGTGACTTATGTAAGTTGCATTCTTTTAACTTTATAAATTTGCAACAAAAGCTACGATCCTTTATCTCACATTCTAACTCCATTGTTTTACCTAAAAGACCATAATAACTTATATTTCTACAAGTTATAACTTGGAATGCGAGATGAATTAGAACTACATTATGAGAAGTTTAGTGAAGCATGCGAAATGGAGGAATTCTTAGAACTTTGGAGTGATGCTTGAGGAAAAACATTATTATAAATTTTGGGGTGTGATAACTTGTAGAAATACAAGTTCTTGTAGCTGTTTAGGTAGAATAATGAAGCCTTAATACATGAAATAGGAAGTAAATGTGTAGAAAGATAGATAAATTGATCAGGTTGCTCGTTGGATTACAAAAGAGCTTTTATCCATGTTCTTTGAATTTTACATGTCTTTATGCAGGTTTTCAGGTAAAAAGTTAAAGAGTGCCGCGACGATGAAACATCAAGTGAAGAGGCAAAGCGACCAACAAAGTGACCAACAGAATGAAGCTAGACATTTTGAAACACTAGCAGACAAAATGGTCAACGCGAATTCAGAAAAGGAGAAAAAGAACGTATGTAACATAGATGCTTTATCAGAGAATTACATGAAGCCCATACTATGTTATGTCTTATCACACCTAGCCTATAAATAGAGGTTGCATCTTCAATGAAGATCATCGAGTGCGAAATATTCACCATAGCGCAAGCTCCTTCAACCTGTATTCCCTTCCTTTGTTTTAGGTGAGAGCTTAGAACATAGATAGAGAGTTTTCCCTTTCACTTCCCCTCAATGTAAATGGCAAACACCAGAGCCAACAAGTATGAGAAATCACACTCTGCGGCTTGCCTCACTTCCCTGTAATTCCATTTATAATTCCTTTATATATGTTTGTAATGAAAACCTCATGGCCAAGATTTCTAAAGATTTAGTTATAAATACAATGCACTTCTACTTTCATTCTCCCGTATTCTTATCTCACTATTGCATTTAACTTTAAATAATTATGGGTAAACAATGTAAGGTGTAGTTACTTCTAGGGAATCTGGATGTTTGCGTTGTTTGTCTTGTTTAGTTAAATTTGGCTAATAATTTATTGTATTATTCGGATAAAGTCTTAACTGTTATCACTTGATGCATGATGACTTAAATTTAGCTAAACAGGTGGGGAAATGATTGCAGCAATGTAATCTTATCGCCAAACTTATCCTTAGGATACATATAAGAAATGCAAGTGTATGTGGCGAATGCACCAATAGGTTGCTCGCCCTAATATTAGGATGGATTGCTTATAATTCATTTAGAAAGATTGGTATAAATCATCTCTTAATTTTAAGTATTTGGACCCCGAAAGGTGAGTAAGTATGGCGGGGGCATTGAGAGGTTGCTCACCTCAAATCTAGAGTTAAGAAATGATATGTATCGCCTTGATGCATTAATTATCCTAGCTTTATACTTAATTATTTAAATGTTCCTACATCTCATCACCTAATACTTGAGTTGATATTTCATATCATTTCATCCCCATCTTCATCTTCTTGCTTCCTTGGACTTAGTGTAAATACATAGGATAAAAATATACTTTTCTTTTTAATATACTGTATAGATACCGCGTAAGTTTAGAATGCATGATTAGCCCATTAGGATCACTAATTCACTGTGTTTGATATCGAGGAACCCTCTCTCTTTCACTTACCCTTGGGCAAGAGAGAGGACAACTTGTACTCAACCATTGAATTTATGAAGTTAGCAACGCATAGGAATGATTGTGTCCCTTTTATCGCATAACCCTAGCCTAGTCGTTGACTCTTTTTGCTTACACTTGGGCAAGAAAGTGGCTAACCTCACCTTCCTCTCTTTAGGACAATCCATTATATCAAAACATTTCTCTAACATGCTCAACCATGCCTCGACATCTGTCAGATTTGTGGAACCCTAAAACCCTGGGGTATTAAAAGCCTTAAGCCGCTCTATGCCAAACTTCTTCTTTGAATCATTAGGTATTGAACCCACTGATTGAAACAACTGACGAAAAAATCTAATAAACTGGTCGTTTTTCAGCTCAACTTGAGCCATAGGGATACCGGTTTCCTATTCAAACTGATCTTGGGTAGGATCTTGCATTCCAAGCCGCTTCTGCCTACATCGTTTGCTAGTACGTGGAGGCATAACTCCTATAACACATCAAACTATTAGACATCTTATAGATGCCTTTAACTTAATGCATGATGTTTTGATTATTAGACTCTAACTTTATCTTATCTTACTTTTCCTATTTTTAGCTCATTCTCTTGACTTACATGAAACTTAAGACTCATCCTAGAACTCTACTCTTCTAGTTCTAATCAACTTAACTCTTGGTTAGTTATCCATGAACTAACTTAACTTTAACTTACTACTCATAAGTTCCCCTAGAGTTGACTGCTCTAAACTACACTCTTTCTAGTTCCCTTGGAGCGTAATTATCTCATACCAAGTTGTCACACCCCATCTTATAGTACCTCCTCACTAGGCTCAAGATGTGGCATGAAGTCGATCAACACTTTTCTTCTTCTAACATTTATTGACCTTACTTAACCTGTAACTCTTATCTCTCTTTCAATAAACATAGACATAAAGTGCGAAAATAAATGTTTAAGCTTGGAAACAATAATTTAAATCTTTACAAAACATGTTTAGGTTTACCCAACCATTGGACAACCTGTTCAAGAGTCTTATATAGACAAATCTAAAGTTTAGAGTCTCAACCAGACAACAGTATTACAAATCTCAATTTGAAAGCGTTTTCTAAAACTATTATAGACTACACAACTAGATCCCTTCCATCTTGAATACAACTTAGTATGTATGAATTGAACGAGTCGTAAAAAATTCTATTCAACTTCTAGTAGAGTAGGCAGATCTCTAGCATACACCAAAACCACAATCTCTAACTGTAAGAAAAATAAAACAATGAAGGGTGAGCTATAAAGCTTCGTAAGTGACAACTTTTAAAACAAAACAATTAATGAATACCTTGAGCAATAAATACATGAACTTAGCAAAGAAATTTTATTCTTTAACTTAGCTTGTTAAGTTTCTCTTTCTTTCTTGCTATACCTTGAATTTCATCTATCTACGAGATGAAACTCTAGGCATGGAAGCCTTATCCCTTGATACAATACTTACAAGACGAAACTTTGGGTGCCAGTAGAATCTTATCTTGTTATAGCTTTCATGAGATGAATAATATAGGCATCCGTGGAGGCCCTTATCTCTTGTCTAGTCTATGTGATAGAAACTCTAGGAATCTAGTGGATACCCTCATCATATGACCTCTAGCACATGACTATCTCCTCCATAGGATTGCTATCAAATCAAAACATCTCGGTATAGACTAAAACATATTAAAAACTCTCATGCTAAACCTTTAACTCAATTAGTTTATCATGCTCATGAATCCTCTTGCATTAAGCAAGTATCAAATCTAGCTTTTCTTAAATAATCTCTTTGCTCAAATACTTTCACAAACTCAACATTAATATACATTCTCATAATTTTCATGTTTAAGGAAAAAAATTTCAATTTGAATGCTTTGAAAATTCAGTTCAATCATGCTTTCTCATAAACTCATTTCTAAACTTGAAACTCATGCTTTGTTAATAAACAATCAAACTAGTACATTTAAATACTTAAATTCAAAGCATGCTCAAATACAATTTCATAAATCAAGCATAGGAATTCATTTTTTTCACTCATAACTTTTGATTGGGTTCTTGGTCTATATATTTGCCCTATCTTCTCTTGCCTTGAAAATCACAAGAAAATTCAAGTGAACTTTTAGTCCAACTAAAGGAAACCCCTTTAACTTCTTTACCCTTTTATATTTTCTTCTAAAGAGAACTCTTCCTTACTAACCTTGATTTTTTTTAACTCTTAGAGGGTCTTAACTTGCTCAAGATCATTCTAGAAGTTTGTCCTCGCTCCAAATGAGTTTCTGTACCAATTAGAATCTAAGATCAAAAGCCCTACTCAGTAAACTTGTCCTTCCTTAAACAAAGAAGAAGAAACTTAGACTTAGATCTAAACCTCAAGCTTTAACTCTTCCTTTTTAGCTCAAATCTCGCCTAACACTCTAGCTCTCGAGTTTCTTCTTGACAGAAACCCAAAACTAAAGCTTGACCAAATAATTTTCTTGCTTGGCTTCGACTCTTGCAAGGAATATTAACCTCTCTACTTTTCTCTACTTGCTCTTGAAATGAAAACGGTGAGAAATTAGAGAAATGAGAGTCTGCTACACTTAAATTCCTCATTGCATATAAAAAAGGTAACCTCGTGTGATAGAAATTTTTAGAAATTTATCTATCATGTGTTCTTTTCACGATCTCAATCGAGATCCTTCAAGATTTGCTCTCTCCTCAGCCGAACATGCTCGAACTCATGCTTGAGAAACCTAAAATTTTCCTTTTCTGCTTCTAGTCCGCAACCAAACACGCCCTCAAGATTGCTTGAGACACATGTTCAAAACCTTTTTATCTTTCAACTCAGTCGAAAAGTGACAAGATGCTCGTATCTTAGCACTGAGATTTGGACTCTTTTTCCATCTCGCTTAAGATTTCACGAAGCTGCCCAAGATTTTTTACTTCAAAGCTTTCTATCTTTTCTTTCGACCAAATAAGAACGAGTCTTAGCACCTCTATCTCGCGAGATTCTACTCTTGGTACTTGCTTTGTTTCAATCGGCCCCGAGGTGCTGTCTTGCGATCTTTGACTTATCCCGAGATTCTTAGGTAAACTCTTCGCTCAATCTAGACACTTAGCAAGCAAATAAAATAGAATATACGTGTATCACATGTGACCTATTAGCTAGCTCATGATAGAAATAAAGCCAATGATTTACCCACATACAAGCATTTCATTCAAGCAACATAATATGAATACAGTAACTTGAAAACATACTTTCCAAGAGTCATGCTTTTCTTATAAATCATAAACAAATTTATATACGCATTATACTATACATACAACAACTGAGTCCACTATGAACTCAAAACTCAATCAGTAAACCCAGATGCTAAGAGAGTAATGAAAGATGAATGATTTGATCTTGTAACACAAATATTAATAGATGGGTAGTTAAGAGAGACAAAAAAGAAGTATGGAATAGCATAGCTTAAGGCGTTACGAAACAAAGAGTTCTCAAGGAAGGTAAAATAAGAGCAGGAAAAAAAAGGTTGAGAACGATGAAAAAGTGTTTTAGAGTAATGCAGTATCTCAAGGAAAAGAATGTCGACTTATAAGTTTTCTTATTCCAAGAGGGAGAAGAAAACTAGTAGGTGTTTGAAGAAAGTAGACGAGGCGAGGTGAATTGAGAAAAGTTTAAGATGACATTTGATAAGAAGTATTTCTTGGATACGTATAAGGATAATAGGTGAGATGAATTCTTGCACCTAGAGCAAGGAAAGCTAACGATTGTAGGGTATGAGAAGAAGTTCATAGAGTTGGCTAAGTATGCAATGGTGATGGTGGCCACTAAAAAAGATAGGTGCTTGTGTTTTGAGTACAGAATAAGAAGCGAGATACGACGGCAGTCATAAGTTTAGTCGTATGATGTAGTTATGCCAAGTTAGTTGAGACGACGTTATGCAGCTAGAGGAGTTTAAAAGGGAAGAGAGCGATGACATCCACATTTAGTGGAGAAGAGGAAAGGAATTGTGTGGAGAGGAAGGAGGACAGGAAGTGTGCTAAGACAAGTGTTAGCTAAGGATCACATTGGAGTTTAGCTAATGATCACATTGAAGTAATGATAAATTGTGGAAATATAAGTTATTATGGTTATTTAGGTAGAATATTGGGACCAAATGCATAAGAAGTGTATCAAAATGCATAACTTATGTTGTAAATGCATAAATATTTAGAAAATATACTTTACATAAGCATTCATGTCTGTTTCACTTCGTTTTTAGTGTCTTAAGGCAGGCTAAAGAAAAAAAGAATAAGTTGCGAATCGCATAGGAACTCACGTGAAGACTAGGCGAGAAGACCACAACAAAACATAAGAAGATATTCGCTAAAAGAAAAAAATGGTAGATGAAGTTGATGTGACTTGACGACAAAAGTAGCTTTTGAGCTGAGATGCTCAGAAGATTAGATTTTCTTCATAAATCTGCCTATAAAAAGGAACTTCATTCTTACCAAGAAGGAAGTGATGTCCGAATGGATCATCATTCGTACACCTGAAGAGGTGGGTAAAGACCTAGAGAGTTGGTGGTAAGGAATAGCGTTCCCACCATATGTAAAGTACTTCTTCATCTTCTCTGACCAGTTTGTAGGATGGAAGCTTGTAGTCTGAGTGAAGAAAATTTCATCCCCCATCTTCCCCTAACTTGTAATGTCATCTCTATTCTTTCTATTTTTGTATTTCTTTACATTGTATTTATTTATATTGTACGGTGGCTGAAGGCCTACATTCGTTATTACAATGTATAGTTACACCTTTTCCATCCATCCATGTCTTTACTGTCACATTTATCTTTGTGTTATTTGTAGTTTAGGAGCTATGATACATTCTTGATAAGAAGCTTTGCTTATAATTTTTATCGCGTTAGCTAAGCTATTTTCATCACTTGGTCAGTGTATATCGCTAACTACTCGAGAGGGCAAGCAACAAGGATATAGCTAACACGTGCAACGAGGAGTTTGGAGACAAACTCTACCTTGGTCAAATAACATTCATCATTTGTATCTCGAAAGGAGAACAAGTGCAGATGTAAGGCGCTAAGAGGTTGCCACTCTTAAACGCGAAAGGAGATCAAGTGTGACACTTAAAGACTTTGTGAGAAGCTCGCCTTAATTATAAGCTAGGTAAGTAAATCACAGCACATCAATGCTTTCTTCTATCCTATTCGCTTGGTAACACATTCTGTTGGCTTTTTGGCCCTTAATCTCAAATTTATTTAGTTTAATTATTCAATTAATTTATGTTTTGATGATAACAAATCTGATTTTTTTATTGATAATTTTATTAACTTGAATAGACCATATCGTAGAGCTTGGAAAAATGATTCTAACGCCTCTTGAATCACCCAAATCGAAGTTCAAATGAAGAAAATATTGCTAAAAGAAGCTTAACGGAAAAATACCCGAGATGGTGACGTGGCGACCAAGCATTCAATTTGAACCAATTAGAGAAAGCCACTTGGAGCAATGAAGGAGTAACAAATGTGGCTTTTTGTTATGTTTTATTGGCTTTTATAAAGAAAATGAATTTAAAAGGAAAATGATTTTAATATTATTATTTTTTCTTGTGTCTAACGGCTAGTTTTTTTTTTTAAAAGATGGTGAAGTTGCTTTATTGATTTCTTTTTAAACAAAGTATTTTGAAAAGACATATTATTATATTATTATTTGTATTGTGTTTAACGGCTAATTAAGTTTAAATCTTAACCATTCATTTTTCTTTTACTTATATCTAATGACCCAAATGATTTTGAATTTATCTTTCCTCTCTTTTTAAATACTTCACATTTACACAAGATCATCAAAAAAAAAAAAAAAATCTTTACAATCCTCAAAAAGTGCAAAAAGCCAACATTGTTATTCTCTCTAAAGCTTCCAATTTTTATTCTTTTCATCTTATTCTTGAGAGCTTCTTATTGTATTGTGAGGATTAAATTTGTGAGCTTCAAATTGTATACTCACTCTTTTAGAGAGTTTTTCTTTTGTGTGATTTAAAAATTTCAACATATTGTAACGGTTGGATCCTAACCCGTGGAAAGGATCGGGTTTGCTCTTGAACCCGAAAAAGGAGCAAGAATCGGTTCGGCTCAAATCCGTGGAAAGAGTCCAAAGAAGATTTTCAATCAAAATCCCAAGAGGTGCTTGGGAAAGTGGATGTAGGTTGAGTTTAACCGAACCACTATAAAATTACGGTGTCTTCTTCTCTAACTCTTTTCTAATTATTTTTTAATTTAATTTTAGTTACATATTCTTATTGGTTGAGTTTGATTGCATACTTCCATTCATATCTTTTTATCAATCTTGTTATTTAACAAAGTTTACAAAGTTCTTTATTTAAATTTTAGAAAATATCTAATTAGTTGATTTTACTTTTTATTTGTCAAAAAGTTTATTTAAACCCTATTCACCCCCCTCTAGGGTTGCCATACCGATCCAACAATTGGTATCAGAGCAAGGTTGCTCATCTTGAAATTTTAATTTCTTGATAAACTTTATTGTTAGAGCATTATGGCAAACCTATTGGCAAATGGTATTGTTGAAGGTCAATCTACTTCTAGACCTCCTTATTTTGATGGTTCAAATTATGCATATTGGAAAGCTAGAATGAAAATTTATTTGCAATCTATTGACTATAATTTGTGGTTAATTGTTGCTAAAGGTCCTTATGTACCCATGAAAAATGTTGATAATGTTGATACGCCTAAATTAGAAGAAGAGTATGATGAAAATGAAATGAAAAAGTGTTCATTTAATGCTAAGGCTATTAATTGTTTGTATTGTGCCTTGAGTAAAGATGAATTTAATAGAATATCCATGTGTTCTTCCGCTCAAGAAATTTGGAATACTCTTGAAATTACTCATGAAGGAACAAATCAAGTTAAAGAGTCTAAAATTAGCATGTTTGTTCATAATTATGAATTGTTTAAGATGGATGCTAATGAGACTATCACCGATATGTTTACTAGATTTACTAACATCATAAATGCTTTGAAGGGTCTTGGTAAAGTTTATACAACTTCCGAAAATGTTAGAAAAATTCTAAGGTCTCTACCTAAGACTTGGGAAGCTAAGGTAACGGCGATTCAAGAAGCAAAGGATCTCACCAAACTTCCACTAGAGGAGCTTATTGGCTCACTCATGACTCATGAGATCATCATGAAGGAGCACTTGGAGGATGAGTCCAAAAAGA
This sequence comes from Cucumis sativus, assembly GCF_000004075.3. Taxonomy (NCBI): domain Eukaryota; kingdom Viridiplantae; phylum Streptophyta; class Magnoliopsida; order Cucurbitales; family Cucurbitaceae; genus Cucumis; species Cucumis sativus. The sequence goes on from NC_026657.2 coordinate 25,081,189, forward strand.
AGAAGAGCATTGCATTAAAGACTATCTCCTTGGAAGTTGATCCCGAAGATGAGGATGGCCTTGATGAAGATGACATTGCTTATTTCTCACGTAAGTACAAAAATTTCATAAAAAGAAAGAAATATTTCAAGAAACACCTATCAACCCAAAAAGAGTCAAAAGGTGAGAAAAGCAAAAAGGATGAGGTGATTTGTTATGAATGCAAAAGATCGGGTCATATAAGAACGGATTGTCCTCTCCTCAAATCATCTAAGAAATCCAAGAAGAAGGCAATGAAGGCTACATGGGATGATAGTAGTGAAAGTGAAAGTGAAGTTGAAGAAATGGCAAATCTTGGTCTCATGGCTCATAGTGACAAAGATGATGAACATGATGATAAGGTAACTCTAGAACCTCTTTCTATTGATGAATTATTTGAAAATTTTGAAAGCATGCAAAATGACCTAGAAAAACTTAGTTCTAAGTATGTTGTGCTTAAGAAGAAATACAATGTTTTAATTAGTGAAAATAAGTCTTTACTTGATACAATTGCTTGCTTTAAAGAGAATGAAAAGGTTGGGCAAAATTAAGAATTGAATGTCTCTAGTGATAAGTATGTTGAGAAAGATGCTTTGCTTGATAAAGTTAGATTTCTTGAGCATGATAGTTGCGAAAAAGATAACTTGATTAAAGTGCTTAAAGAAAATGAACTAAATGTTTTACAAGAACTTGATAAAGCTAAAGAAACTATTAAAAAGTTGACAATAGGTGCTCAAAGATTGGACAAAATTATTGAAGTAGGAAAATCTTATGGTGATAAGAGAGGTTTAGGCTATATTGATGAATCATCTACTCCTTCAAGTTCTAAAACTACATTCGTTAAAGCATCACCTATTGTGCCTAAGTTTAACATGTCTAATCATGTGTCTAATCATGTTAAATCTAGTTTTGTACCCATATGTCATAATTGTGGTGTTGAAGGTCACATTAGACCTAAATGCTTTAAATTGAAGTATGCTCAAAATACTTATTCAAGAAGAAATTTTTCGCAAAGAGCAAAGTTTTACATTGCTCCAAGGAAGAATTTCTCCAAGAAAAGTAGAGTACATAAATTTGTTATGAAAAATAAATCTTTGCATAATGTTGTTTGTTTTTCTTGTGGCAAGTATGGACATAAAGCTTATTCTTGTTACCTATCTAGATCTAGTGCTTGTAATGTCTATGAAAAAATGAAATGGATCCCTAAATATGTAAATGCTAACATTCTAGGACCCAAACAAGTATGGGTACCAAAGGATCAAACTTGAAATTAGTTGTTTTTAGGTTTGTTTGAAAGCCTCCAAGAAAAACAAATGGTACTTGGATAGTGGTTGCTCAAGACACATGACGGGAGACCGATCCAAGCTTATCTCTTTCTCCAAAAAGAATGGAGGCATGGTAACCTTTGGTGACAACAAGAAAGGTAAAATAATTGGTAAGGGTAATATAGGAAATGATTCATCTACTTTGATTGAAAATGTTCATTTGGTTGATGGTTTAAAGCATGATTTGCTTAGTATTAGTCAATTGTGTGATAAAGGATTTAGAGTAATATTTGATAAAAAAAATTGCATAATTGAAAATGTTAGTGATAGAAAAGTTTTGTTTGTTGGAAATAGGGATGAAAATGTGTACACTCTTGATTTGAATGATTATCCTATTATTGATAAATGTCTTTCGGTTTTGCATAATGATTCTTGGTTATGGCATAGAAGACTAGGACATGCTAGCATGCACTTAATTTCAAATATTTCTAAAAATTGTTTGGTTAGAGGTCTTCCTAGTTTTAAATTTGAAAAAGACAAAGTTTGTGATGCTTGTCAAATGGGTAAGCAAACTAAGTCCTCTTTCAAATCTAAAAATGTGATCTCTACTACTAGACCCTTACAACTATTACACATGGACTTATTTGGCCCTTCTAGAATTGCTAGCTATGGAGGAAATTATTATGCTTTTGTGATAGTTGATGATTTTTCTAGATTTACTTGGGTTTTGATGATAAAACATAAGGATGATGCTTTGAAAAGTTTTATTAGTTTTGCAAAAAGAGTACAAAATGAAAAAGGATTTTTTATTTCCAAAATTAGGAGTGATCACGGAGGAGAATTTGATAATGATGCTTTTAAAGCTTTTTGTGAAGAAAATGGTTTTTCCCATAATTTTTCCTCTCCAAGAACTCCTCAACAAAATGGTGTAGTTGAAAGGAAAAATCGTACTTTGCAAGAATTTGCTAGATCAATGTTGAATGAGTATGGTTTACCTAAATATTTTTGGGCGGAAGCCGTTAACACCGCTTGCTATGTTTCAAATAGAGTTTTAGTTAGACCCTCTTTAGATAAAACTCCTTATGAACTTTGGCATGGAAAAATTCCAAATATTGGGTATTTCAAAGTTTTCGGTTGTAAATGTTTTATTTTGAATAACAAAGAAAAACTTGGAAAATTTGATTCTAAGACGGATGTTGGTATTTTTCTAGGATATTCCTCTACTAGTAAAGCTTATAGAGTTTTCAATAAGAAAACTTTAGTTATTGAGGAATCTATTCATGTTGTATTTGATGAATCTTGGAATAATGTTTCTAATGAGTCTATTTGTAGTGATGATTTAGAAAAAGATTTTGGAGATTTACTTGTTAATGACAAAGGCAAAGAAATTGTTCCAAGTATGCAAGATGTGAACATCATAGAAAAGAAAGAAGAGGGTTCTTCATCCTTGCCTAAAGAGTGGAGATATGCTCTATCCCATCCCAAGGATCTAATTCTTGGCAATCCCGAACAAGGTGTCAAAACTCGTTCTTCTCTTAATTTATTTAGTAATCTTGCTTTTGTGTCTCAAATTGAACCTAGAAGTTTTAAAGATGCCGAATGTGATGAGTTTTGGATTTTAGCTATGCAAGAAGAATTAAATCAATTTGAAAGAAACAAAGTTTGGAAATTAGTCCCTAGGCCTTCTAATGCATCTATAATCGGAACTAAATGGGTTTTTAGAAATAAGATGGATGAAAATGGAAATATCATTAGAAATAAAGCTAGACTTGTAGCTCAAGGTTATTGTCAAGAAGAAGGTATAGATTATGAAGAGACTTTTGCACCGGTTGCTAGATTAGAAGCTATTAGAATGTTGCTTGCTTTTGCTTCTTATAAAAATTTCATTTTGTATCAAATGGATGTAAAAAGTGCTTTTTTAAACGGTTATATTGTGGAGGAAGTTTACGTAGAACAACCTCCGGGCTTTGAAAGTTTTGATTTACCTAATCATGTTTATAAGTTGAAAAAGGCTCTTTATGGCTTAAAACAAGCTCCAAGAGCTTGGTATGATAGACTTAGCAAGTTTTTACTTGAGAATGACTTTAAGATGGGAAAAATTGATAATACTCTATTTATTAAAGTTAAAAATAATGACATGCTTATAGTACAAATTTATGTAGATGATATTATATTTGGTTTTACTAATTCATCTTTGTGTGAAGAATTTTTCAAGTGTATGCATAATGAGTTTGAGATGAGTATGATGGGAGAACTTAGTTTCTTCCTTGGTCTTCAAATCAAACAGCTCAAGGATGGCATCTTCATAAGTCAAGAAAAATACACAAGGGATTTGCTCAAGAAATTCAAATTAAATGAAGGTAAAGTTGCAAAAACTCCTATGAACACTACCACTAAGCTTGACAAAGATGAAAAAGGTAAGTGTGTGGATATAAAGACTTATTGAGGTATGATCGGATCTTTACTTTATTTGACCGCTAATAGACCCGATATCATGTTTAGTGTATGTCTTTGTGCTAGATTTCAATCTTGTCCTAAAGAATCACATTTCCATGCCGTTAAAAGGATACTTAAATATTTGCTTGGAACTATTGATGTTGGATTATGGTATCCTAGAAATGTTGAGTTTAATTTGGTAGGATATTTCGATGCGGACTTTGCCGGTAGTTTACTTGACCGTAAAAGTACTAGTGGGACTTGTCAATTTCGTATACTGACTATTTAGGCTATGTACTTGAACTTGATCTATATTTATGTCTTTACATAAAGTTCAAGTTAACTTAAAATAGCCTCAGGACCTTAGTTTATTAGATTTAAAATTATAGTATTCAATTCCTCAATAACGACTTTATTGAATAGAATATGATTAGGATTTAGGGTTTAGGACATTAAGATTATAGTATTCAGTTTCTTAACAACGACTTTATTGAATAAAATCAATTTGAATATGATTACAAACTACGAGTTTTAGGACATAAATTCCAACACAAAATTTATAACAACATTAAAATAATCAGTCATTGTTGTTCCATTGTAAAAGAAGAATTTTATATCTCGTGCAATCTTCTCAGTTCTCACCATCTTACACAACACATCACTATTTTTACTTCCTCGCTTTCACTTGCTTTTACTACGTGTTTTGTCACAACTTAAACCTCATGTTGGTTACCAAGTGCAAGTTTTCAAAATTAAAGAAATCTAGTGAACTCTTTGCGGATCAACTCTGCACTTACGTTAGACTACCTTAGTTTAGAGTGAGAAACAAAAAAAAAGATAAATTTATTTGACAAGAGTCGCAACCTTTCACACTTTGTTCAACAACTAACCAACATTGAAAAAAGTTTCAAACATAATTGTTTGTTAATTAACAATTTAATGATAGATACTATTTGTTATCTTTTGTTCCAATATTTAGAATTAAAAAAATGAATTCACCATTAACTAACAATTACACAAAAAAATTGAATTGATATCATTTTAGCCCTTAACAAAAATCAACTCTCAACTAATTACTCCAAAATCAATTTTAAACAATTTAAAATTTTTCTAAAATCAATTTTAGTTCATATGAAGTTATTAAAAGAAAATATCATGACCATCACAAAATCACTCCTAAAACATAAGAAGGAAAAAGGTAGTTAGAAATAATTTCCTTGTCTTCTTCATCTTTCGTTTATGGTGGCGACAAATTCTGGGTATCGTGGCGGCATCGACACCATCCCTCGAAATTTGCTTCCATTAACAAACTCTGAAACTACCCCACAATGTCAATTCTCAGTTTCTTGAGTTCTCAATCATGGCGGTTTCCCTTTTCACTCCCAGCATTTCTTCCTTCAACAACATTGCTCCACCTCCTCATTTCTCTCCGACGCCCTCCCATAACGCTTCGGATTTCAAATTCCGCCGCCGCAGCTACTGCCGTGTTCATCGAAAGACGGTATCATTTAGTTCTAGCCCTAGGCTACCAGTTTCGCTTCGTTTTCTTGTTTACGGCAGACGGAATTTGGCTAACTTCATTTGCTCGGCTGCTGATAAACCGGAAATCAGGTTCTTCTCTTACAATGGAACAACAATGGCTGATTATTTTAATGCTTTTATAAATTCTACAATAAGCACTTGACATTTGGTTGGATTTTGGTAGTTTCAGTTGATTTTCTTTTGCTCGTGTGATTGTGAGTTTGTGGAAATTAGGAGGGTCATGCCTGGCTTCTTGTCTAAATTTTGTATTTGTGTATTTCAGATTGAGTTTCTATGTTGGTAACTTTTTGTATTCTCATTGTCCTATACGTTATGAATTATGATCACAACTTCATTTGTAGGCACAAATCTGTAGATAGTTAAGCTGTTTGATTTGATCAACGCATAAAGGTTCCAAGTTCAGCCGGAAGGAACTATTTGTGAACTACTTAAACTAAAAATGTAACTACTACATTAAAAAATGCATTGGAAGTTTGAATGTTCAATTAGGAGAATAACTTGTCCTAGTCTTCTTTCTGGTTACCAACAACACTATTTACAACTTACAACCCCAATTGATAATCATTTAATTTTTTCGTTCAAGTTTTTTGGATAAGTTTCTCATTTTTCCTTTACAATTGTCATAGTCTATTAGTTTTCATCTTTTTCAAAGTAACATTTCAAGCGTTAGCCAAATTTAAAAACAAAAATTACATTTTAAAAATTAATTTTTTTTCAAAACTTGAGGTGCATGATGAAACAAAGAACTCACGAGTGGAAATAGTGTTTATGAACTAAGTTTTCAAAAAATCTAGAACCAAAGACCTACCCCATTTGATAACAATTTCGTTTTTAGTTTTCTATTTTTGAAATTTATGCTTGTTCTCTCCGTTTCTTTATCATGATTTTCACCCTTCTTAAATAACCATTTAAATTCTTAGTCGAGCTTCAAAAACAAAAAATGGGGTTTCAAAAACTACTTTTTCCAATTTCCAAAACTTGACTAGGTTTTCTAATACATCTATAGAAAGCAAAGAGAAAAGAAAAGAAATGTTGGGAATAGTGTTTATAGACTTATTTTAAAAAACCAAATGGTTATCAAACGGAGCTGCCATTTTTTTGTTGTGTTTGTTTTTTTGAGGGAGTTGAGACTTGAGTGAGCCTGGTTGTGTTCTAACTTAGTCTCTTTTTTTCCATTGCGCTTGTTATTCAACCTGAAATATGACGTGTTGTACCTGTATATGCTTCGTTTAGTTCCACAGCCAAGATAAGAAGTGAAGTTCTGTCTCCATTTCGGTCTGTTCGGATGTTCTTTTATCTCACTTTCATTGCTAGTGGTACATTGGGAGGACTGATAGCAACCACTCAATTGCTTGGTGCATTGGCAAACTCATCAAGAGCTGACGAAGTCCCTGATATTCTAGAAGGACTTGGAGTAGATTTCGGAGCCGTAGCTCTTTTTGCTTTTCTTTATTTCAGAGAAAACAATGCAAAAAATGCTCAATTGGCTAGACTGTCAAGAGAAGAAAGCCTTTCCAACTTAAAGCTTCGAGTGGACCAAAACAAAGTTATTCCCATCAGCATTTTGCGTGGGATTGCTCGTCTGGTAATTTGTGCTGGCCCTGAATCCTTTATCATTGAAGCTTTTAAATCAAGTGAGCCTTTCACTGAACGACTTCTAGAACGGGGTGTTTTAGTCGTACCTCTTGCCACAGATGTCACTACACTGAATTTTGAGTTTGATGACCGTGAAGAGGTGAAGGATATAACCACAAAAAGGAAAAGACTGTGGCGCTTGACTCCAGTTTACATGACTGAGTGGTCAGCGTAAGTAATGATAATTAACATCTAAATTCACAATCATTCATTTTCTCCTTCCCTCATGTAATTTGCCTTTTCTTGTGAGCAATAGGTGGTTAGATGAACAAAAGAAGTTGGCTGGAGTCACCTCTGATTCTCCTGTGTAAGTTGTCCTTGTTAAACTTTGAAATATTCAAATTGATGAAGTAAAATGGTTGCCTTTCTAATCCTTGAACTGGCAATAATTTTTTGGTTTCAATACTACTTTGAGCCCAAACATTTGACTTTGGTTCATTTTGGTGGTTGTATTTTTAAAATGTTCATTTGGTTTTAACTAGTGACCATTTTGATCCTTCTATTCAAATGTTATCATAATTTGTATTCATAGTAGAACCATTGGCAAATACATGACTACTGACTAAACCATCATGGGTTGGCCTAGTGGTAAAAAAGAAGACACTAAGTCTCAATAACTAACCAAGAGCTACGTTATGACACCTAATTAAGAGGTCATGGGTTCAATTCATGGTGGTCACCTACCTAGGAATTAATTTCCTACGATGATACCCAAATGTTGTAGGATCAGGTGGATTGTACCGTGAGACTAGTCGAGGTTTGCATAAACTGGCCTTGACACTCACGAATATAGATATATAAATATGTAAAGATGTAAATATATAAATATGTAAATATGTAAATATAAATATATATATATGTAAATATGTAAATATGTAAATATAAATATATATATATGTGCATATATATATATAACTACTGACTACGTGTTAAGAAATTTAGTGAATGAACTGTTAAGAAGTGAAATGAAAATGAAGGGATCAAATAGTTATCCTTGTCTTATATAAGTATAGAGATCAACATGGATATTTTAAAAGTTCATGCACCAAAAGAAAAAAAATGTTGAAAGTACATGAACTGTAAAGAACCAAAATTGGAATTACAGGACCAAAGTAGTATTTAAGCCTAAACTTTTTCTTGTCTAATCTTCTAATGGAATAGATTGTTTCATTTCATTAATCATCTTTCATGAGTTATCTAATTTGGAGTCCCATAGTTGGTAATGTAAGTTGCACAGAAAAAAATGAAAGGGAAGGAAATGAACTTTTTTTGCCGAATCCATGCCAAAACTAGTTCACCGTACAGATATTAACTAATGGTTTTTCTTTCCTTTTTTCTTGCCCTCCGTAGCCTAGTTATGTTCATGTTTGTTCTTGCAGGTATCTATCTCTGCGAATGGATGGCCGTGTTCGTGGTAGTGGTGTTGGCTATCCTCCATGGAATGCTCTTGTAGCACAATTACCACCTGTAAAAGGACTATGGTCAGGTCTTCTAGATGGGATGGATGGGAGAGTTCTTTGAAGAAAAACAGCTCCTCCTCTTCCAAGTGAGTACTCTTCTTGAATCAATGTAGACACTCCGTTAATTATTTAACTCAATTTGCATGGATATGAAAATCTTAATAATTTAGCAAGAAAGATTATAACTTGATTCCTTCTAAAGAAGTACACAAAAATAGAAGAAAACAAGAAATGAAAAACCAATCATATTTTTCTATCCATTTGATTCTACCATTTGTATTTAATATTGTGTTATTCCTTGCAATGAAGGTAGTCTTATACACCTGAAAAATTATGCAGTAATCGAATCGATTCTGCTTAGGAGAGTTTCCAGTTTTAATTGAAGTTTAGAGTTCTAAGTGATACAAATAACATCTCCAAAGTTCAGAGCTTTTATTTCCCTATTTATTTGGAACTATTAGACGTGCTTTCTGTGGTTGGAAATCTTCCATTTTAATGATTGAGATGAACTTAAAATCTCATCTGTGATCTCCTTTTGAGCTGTCATCAAAACTCCCATATCTAATTCAAGTCCTATTTGTTTCAACTTTCAAGGAACTACAGAATCTCTTACCAATATTTTTTATATATGTAGACAGAATCCACTTTTTAAGAAATAAGGTCAATAATGTTGTCACTTCAGTAATTTTTGCTTTTTTTTTTTTTTTTTTTATGTATGCAAACTTAATGTCAAACTATACCGCAGAATCATAATTATGTAATTCATCTGTTGCCAAATTTCTTACCAAATACAGGAACATTGCGGCCTGACATAGTATCAATTTTTTTTGTTGTTTCTATTTTTAAAATTTATGCTACATACAATTTTCTTGCCATGGTTTTGACGTTTATTGAAAAAACTTAAGTTTATAGTCAAATTCTAAAATGAAAAACCAGTTTTATTTTTTTTTCTTTTCAAAATTTTCCTTGGTTACTAAGTTTTTTAAATCTTTTTTTTTTTTATAAAAAATTTACCATGGTTTCTGAAACTATCAGTAGAACAAAGATAACAAAACATATAAATTTTTGGGTGGAACTTAGAAGTAGTGTTTATAAGCTTTATTTGGATTCCCATTTGATAATCATTTAGTTTTTGGTCATTAATACAAAACTTATATTTCTTTCACCCATAAGTTTTGATGTTTTGTTATCCACATATCACTAGTATTCTAAAAGACAAAGTCAAAGTTTTAAAAGCTAAAAAAAAGTAAGTTTTTGTAATTTGATTTAGAATTCAAGTATTTCTTTAACAAAAGTGAAAACTATAATAAAAAAATTGGGAAGAAACAAACATATTTCAAAACAGAAAACTGAAATATAGATTGTTATCAACAGAGACCTAAATTGTTAGTTATCTACGTGATCTATATTAATCTAATCTTTGTTTTCAACCTCATTCTTTAACAGGTACTCTGAAATTAAGTCCTTAACATGGAGTGGACTAAAGTTTGGGTACCATCTTTAAACTATCAAAGAAACTTCCACTTCAAAAGCTCTAACACCATTGTTAAGCTGGACTGCCTGAGAAAAATACAGGTTTTTGTAAAGAGTTAAAAGGAGAGATTTTGCTTATCCATCATAAATCTGATTCGAACACTATTAGTTATTAGTTATTTTTGCTCCAGCAATGTGGTTGTATGGGTGCAATTTGTTAATAGTTAGTTGAATGTGTATTTGTAAAGCAATTATACATGGAACAAGATGTAAATAACTATGCGCTTCTTTGTTTCCCTTTGGCCCTGTTTGGGCATCAACTAAACTAAAAGTTAGTGCAGTGGGTTATCACAGCTCACTCTATATTTTTGTACCAATTATAATAACGGTGTGTATAACTGCTATTTCAAAGCCCTTGTTTTGACAGTATCTATTATTTGTTTCTGTACTCACTATTTTTCTTTCATCATCACATCTCTTCTTCTTTGTTACAAAGTTACTATTATGTTATTACCTATTCAAACAAAAATAGTTTACATCTCATCTACACACTATTATAACCATTATAATTCACTAATTATTATAGTTGACCAATTATAAATAACCACTAAGTATAATAACTAATTCAACATCTCCTTTGAGTTTGTTTATTGCTTAGTTTTGTAGCAAAATGAGTTGAGTTGAGTTTTGGCATTAGAACTTTTATGGGGTATCAAACTTCAAAATATGTTTGAATTTTCAATTATTGTATATAATAGGATCTTGATCTTAGATATTTTTTAAAATTCACATATCTACTCTGAAAGTTCTAAGACCTATTTGATACTACTTACATTTTCTAGATAAAATAGATACAAATCTAATTGTTTAGATCTTGTCTAATAACTTTTTGGTATTTTATCTTTTGTTTTTGAGATTGATGCTAGTTTTTATTAAGTCCTTTATTATAGTTTATATCAAATCATACTAGTTAAAGAAAAACTGAAAATGTCCCAAACTAATATTTTAAAGATTAAATGTGTGTGTATAGATATATATAAACAAAGTGAATTTAGCTTACCATGATTTTTCATGCTTTAGGTTTAAGGTTCAATCTCCTTCCTCATGCCAAAGTGAACCTTCTATGTTCAATTTTGGCTTTCTTCATTGAGATCAAAAATTGACTTTGGCTTCCTCCAATCTCTTTAGATATCTTAGAAAATCTCTTTACAATCTCTCTAGGTTTGGTAAAATCATAAACACGTGACAAAGCAATATAGACCTTCATGAATTCCACAACCAAAATCTACTTGAATCTCGTTCAAATTTGTCTAATAAGTTCTTAATCCATAAATATATTTATTAAATTCCAATATATGTCAGCTATAACATTAGAAACTAAATAGATATAACTACGAAAGTTGAGTTAAATTTGTAATTTAAGGCTTTTCTTAATAAAATAAAGTTCTTTTTCTTTTAATATGGAAGTATGAATCTAGTTTCCATTTCATCTCTACCTTTAAAAAATTGACACAATTACTTTGTTGAAATTAATTTCAATTTAGCGCATATATTTCAAAATGTTACAATTTTATTCTCGAGATTTGAATAAAATTGTAAACATTATAGAAACTTGACCCAAAACTTAATGATAAAAAAAAAAGTAGTTACCTCCTTTTACTAACTTTTATTTATTCTTTATCATTGATATAAGGGTGAAACCAAAAGTAAGTTCATGAATGCTATATCAAAAGTAGGCAATATTGTACCAACGTGAAGATAGGTGAAATAAATGGTCTACGATTCAAATTTCGGATTCAACACCTAATGGCTTCTAGCACTCCCGTGCAACTTGGCTACATTACTTAAAATTATTCTATCTTCACTCATGCTTTTTAGAAAAATTCTCTAGATGTTATCCAACATAGAGTTGCTTCAAGTTAGCACACTTAGAATATGAATTTTCTACGATTAAGTCATTGAAAAAAAAAAGTGCATCTTTTTTCTATAGATAATAACTTTCAATTGTTTTAAACCTTTCTCAATCATACTTTCATATCATCGAGATCTTTCCTATTCGAATGTGATCTTGATTCATTCATGTACCTTTCCGAAACTTAAGAGCTTTATTTTCACTAGTTTTTCCTTAATTCACTCTCGAACCACATCTTATTGAGGAAGGCTTCACTCTAATGCCATCTATAACACGTAGGCTCAAGAATTGGATCAGAATTTAAAATTCAGATTCATAACACCTGATGACCACAACATTGCTTCTTCTACCTACATACCCAACTCCAGCAAGTAGAACTCTATCGAAGTACCAACTTGAGTTGTGAGAAAGTACCACCATTCAATGGAATAGAGGATACAAAATCAAGGTTACCATAGCCATTGTTTAATACTTTATTTATTTGATGAGACAACTATCATACTCCCGTTGCGTTGCTATGAAAACGAACTATATGTGAGAGGAGAGAGATGAAGAATAAGAATATGATTTGTTTTTAGGAAAAAAGTATGAAGCATTTAGACTATTAAAATGGATCACATGGTTAAACTAAAAGAACCCAAGTGGGTAATGGTAGAAGGGAGATTTGCTTCCTTTGATAACTTTCTTGTCCCTTTCACCCCACACGCTTTCCCTCTCTCTTTGTTTTTTTTTTTTTCTCAATAACACTTAACAATATGAACTTCACTTTTGGGAAGAAAAAAAAACTACTTTCTCAGCAAAAAGTTAAGTTGGTTATTGTAAACCTATGTTATTATAGTTTAGTTATAATTGTTTACATCTAAAGTGTAGATTATTTTTGTTTGGGTTATAATAGTATATATGTTTGAGCCTTGAAGTATAAATTATTTTGGTTTGAGAAGAAAATAGTAATTGTAGGAATCAAATGTTGAACGTTCTTGTGCTGTGGAAGATCCAGAAAGTAAAAATTGGTGCGACCTTGATGTTAAATCACATATATCGATTATTCCTCAAGGTTAATACAACCTTCCAACTCAAGCGTACAACGATAGATGGAAAAATGCTCGAAGAGAATCCAAAAAGATTTCAAAAGAAAAAAAGTCAGCACAAAAGGAAAATTTATCGCTCAATTTGTAAGAAACTATTTTATATCTAAAATCAAATTTAGATCTTTAACGTTCCATTGTATTAAAACATGAGATTTGTAACCATCAAACAATATATATAATCCCCACGAATGACTAGAATTTTAATAATAATTAATAGAAGAAAAAAAACATTTTGATCGTTAGTAAAGAAAGATGTATAAACTTAAACATCAATTTATAATAAACCTAAATATCAATATCTTTTGATTCAAAATGATGCATGGTGAAACGGGCAACAACTTTGTTAGAGAGGTGAATTACTTCTTGAACTTTCAATAATTGTGGTCGAGACTCCACAACACATTTTATTTCTTAAATTTTCATTGTTTCCACGATAAAGATGACATTTTTTTAATGTTTTGCTTAACTTGAACTTTTGTAAACTCCATCTGATTATATAACTTGTTATATTTTGTAAATAGTTTGTAATAATCCTAATTAGATCATTCATGTTAATGCAACTGTAATCAAAATTATTGTTATTGAATATTTTTTTTTTTTTGTTTTTACATTATTGTCGTGAAAATCAATAAGTCAAGAAATTGAATTATATGTACAAAATATTTAAAAAATAAATAAACATTTTATACATGATAAATTTAGATTGTACCATTGACAAAAAAAGAATGGAGATTACCAATTCCTCACCCCACACATAGACATTTGTAATTTTTAGGCATCGAAATCCCATCAAATAATCCCAGAGTCATTTAATTCTGAATACCCCCTTAAGCTTTTTCATAGAAGGCAACCACATCATCACAATCAAGTTAATTGCTCATCAAGTCTATCTCAATAGACCATTAAAAAATTGAGCTATTAAGACTTCACATCTAGTTCGTACCAAAACCAACTTCATCAAGTCTATTAAAGACAAACCACTGAAAAATTGAGCTATTAAAATCTTACAACTATCCATCAAGTCCATATTATGACCACTTAAAACAAGGGCTACGGAATTCAAAGGTTTTAGTTCTGTCTATCAAGTATGTACTAGGAACACCCAAATAAAAGGTTATGGTCATCAAGTCTGAGTTTCATACTTATTAAATTTTTTAGAATTCTCTCCTTGAAAGACCATTTGGTTAGAGGATCTGGCTAGTTCTTCTTAGACCTCACAAACTTCAAGAATATTCATTCTTTTAGTAATTGTTTCACAACTCCATGTTGGAGGTGTTTTGTCATTATACACACTATTTTTGGTAATCCCTATGGCAACCGATAAATTACAGGGCAAAGAGATAGGTACTAATGTCTTCCAAAATGGTACAACTTCTAAGCCACTTATACTGGCGATCTAGAATAATAAATTCACACTTCCTTCTTGTACTCAATAAGAACATATATCCACTAGTAAAGCTTACTTGATTATTCTAATTTATCCAGTTTGTATATACTACCTAACTAATATGGCAGATAATTATTAAAATGCAAATAGTAACCTATTATTGTAACATTAAGAAAATTTAATAAATGTTGAAGAGCAATCAAATAATGTTTATTAGAATTATATGTTTAACTACTCAATCATATCACAACATCTGCAATAGCATAGCAAGTATAGTTCATAAAAACATAACATTTCCTATAATGATTGCAAATTCAGATTGAGAAACACTCTCTTTTATTTTTCGTAGGTCTCATATAAGTATCATAAGGTGTTCTTACAAGAGCATTACAAAAAACTATCACATTTCTTTAAAGTTTTCAATATGTGGTTAATATAAAAAATAATAATTTTAAGTAATACTAATCATCATTGGCCTCACATAAATCTTTCAGTTCAAATAATGATGACATAAATAACATAGTATATCATAACGTATGTCCATGTTTACTTCAAAGATCAATATATCATTAACATACAAACAGATAATCACACAATTAATTACAAACAACTTTTAGTAAGCACATATATCAATAACTCAATTTTAAAATGTCGTTTAATAAAGTTGTAAAATCTAAACCTAATATTTCTTGAAAGTTTGGAAGTTTAAAAGGAAAGCCAAAATTTAGTATTATCACACCTCGCCCTAAAACTTCATACGATTCAGGGGAGGCGTGTCGCCTAGACACTCAAATCGTATCTCTCCACGAGATAAGACGTCGAATGCCTAGTAAGCGAAAAACTTCAAAACCAACCAACCTTGTCACAACTTGAATTTCAACCTTATTGCCTAGTTCAACTTAACTTTGATAAACACAATGTAGCAGAATAATAACAAATAAATTCTCATTATTAACTTATCAACTTGCAATCTAACTACAATACAAACTCTGTTTACAAAAAGCGTAAAACATAACTTAAAACACTTTAACAATTCTTTTTAACTGATTAGCTTAGCAGTAGAAAGCTAAGCACTTGGGGATGCATAATTGATAACTTAAAGAAATACAAGTTATTATAGCCTTTTAGTTAGAATAATGAGGTCAAAATGCATTGATAAAAGTGTCAAAACACATAGCTTTTGTTGTGAATTAATAAATATTTAGAAATATACTTTACATAAGCATTCATGCTTGTTTCACCCTTTTTTTATTGTCTTAAGGCAATATTGAAAACAAAAGAAGAAGCTAACAAATTGTGGAGGAACTTGCCTGAAGCTTACGTGAGATGACCTTGTTAGTAGGTGAGAAGTGGTTTGTTAGAAAAAAAAAAGTGGTAGATGGATTTGATGTGACTTGACACATGCAACTTTTGGCATTGACATGTTTGGAAGATTAGATTTTTTGCCTAAATCTGCCTATAAAAAGGGCTTCATCACCAGGCTAGTATATATTACCAACTACCCGAGATGGCAAGTAACAAGGATATGGCAAACGCACACAAGGAAGAGTTTGGAGACAAATTCCACCTTGTTGAGATGACTTCCATCATTTACATCCCAAAAGAAGAACAAGTGTGGGTGTTTGGCACTGAGAGGTTGTCACCCTTAAAAGAAAAGCTTTATAAGGCTTAAAAGTGCACCTTTCTATATATACCTTGTTTAATTAGGCTTTGTCATTTAGATCCCAAGAGGTGAGCAAGTGTGGCGTTCAAAGACACCGATAGATGCTCGCCTTAATCATGAGCTAGTTAAGTAAGTTATATCGCATCAAGGCTATAATATGGTTTGATCGCCTAGTAATGCATATATTTTTCTTCACCCCCTTCTTTCATACAAGTTAGTTCGCATTTCATTCTAGCAACCACCTTCATTATTCCATCTTTATAGATTCTCTAGTGTAGATAAGTAGATATAGTTTAACTTACACTCTTTCATACTATATAGTTTATTCTTTTATATTGCCTAAGTGATCAGTAGATCCTAGAACTAAGATTTGATATCAATTCCTTGTGTTAGACCCTGAATCATCCAAGAAAACCTATTGTTTCGCTTACAGTTGGACAAGCAATAGGAAAACTTGTACACAACGAGGACTTAGCAATTACATGATGATGAGATACATAATGATGCATTTTGCGTGCAATGATCTTGATCAATGACTCATCATGTAAAATTAGATACCAACATACACAACAACACTATCCACTAGTCTGTCAAGCAAGTTTTTGGTGTTGTTGATTGACAAACAAGCAAATTTTTGGCTCCGATGTTGGGAAATTGATTTTTCAAACACTAGAGGGGTTTTACTTTGATTTTAGGCAAAACACTTAATTCTGGTGAATCGCGCGTTCAGTTGAAGATCGCGTGAAGAGGTTTAAGGTTCCAAAGTAATCTATGATTGCTTGGACCAACCCCAGAGTTAAATGTATCTTTCGACTAGTGACTAGGTAAAAAATGGAATCACAATAGATTCATGAATCAATCACGCAAAGTGAGAACCTCAAATCCTTGAAATTTTTAATGATAAATCCATTAAGTTTAGAACCCATATGATGGCGTCAAAGAAAGTGTCCATGCAATAAGTTTAGTAAGATATGTATCTTACCTAACTACGCGATAAAAGGACCTAAGTAGATCATTTGAACATTGCAATCGGTTAGGAGCAGAGGCTTATTGCAATGAACAATAGTGATGCATAGAGCCATGTAACAAATGTCAAGGGAAGTTAAGAAAAAAGACAATGTGATTAGGAAGGCTATGCGGAGCCGAACGCGATGAGACCACAACTCTTCCTCGCCAAAGAACCTGAACCAAGGATGCATTTGTAATGTTTAACTTTCCTCATATTATTTACAAGTTGCATACATAACTTTTGTGAATATCATACTTGTAATTATTTTATAGTTTTGTTAGTTTAGTATTCTTTTCAAGTTAGGGAGCGTGAGTTATCTTGCGAAGTCAATAGGCTAGTCAAATAGAGTTCTATTCTATGAAGCCACCTCGCGAGAAGGGTTAGTGTAAAAACGCATTAGGCATTATGATATTCTCGCAAGGTGTGATTTGATTGAGCTTAAGGTTTATCATTTATAATGATTAGGGTTTCGAGGAATTCGAAATGATTCATTTCTTTTAAATTTTTAAAAGTAATGATTATGCTGCCATTGAGAATTGAATCATTCGTGTTAGATCATCACGTCGTTTTAATAACACATGACGTGTTAACTATGTGTTAACTAAACTCCTAACCACAATTAGCCACACCTATTTAAACCCACCCAAAACCCTTATTTGGAACTTTTTAGCCGTACAAACTTCCTTACGAATTTTCAAGCTTTCCATTTCTTCCGATCATCCCTTCCAACGAAGATCAGTATGTTTCTCCTTACCTCAAACCTTTCATTTCGTTCATTTCTCTTTTATCCTTTATCAATCATGTCTAGAAAGCAAACCCTCACAAAAGCCCTTAAGAAATACCAGGCAATTGTTGGTAAAGCAAGCCCGTCTAGTGAAGGGGTTGAGAATCTCCATCCAACAGTTCTGTAACAGAGCAAAGGGAAAGAAGAAATGCCAATGAAGACGATGGTCATCAATTGAGTAAAAGTTCAACTTCCTGAGGATAAACTGGGCCATCTACTCGCAATAATCTCTAGGATGACATCAACGAGAGAAGAAGAACAAAAAGAATAAGAAGAGCGAGAAAGGTTAGAAAAAGAGAGGGTTGAGAAAGAGCAAAAAAGAAAGAAAATAAAGGGAAAAGAAAAAAAGAGGGCAGAAAGAGAAATTAGAAAAATGAGAAGAAGGAAGGTCAGAAAAGGAGGGTTGATTGGCTTAGTAGCAGTAACCTCAACACTTGTGGATGCACAATCTGTACTTGAAAAGTGATAAAATAATTTGAAAGGTTAGGTCAAAGGGACTTAGTGAGTGACAATTTTATAAAACATGCTTTTGAAAATAGTTTATCTTCAAAATTTAACTCATAAATATTTTAACAAATAGAACCCAAAACCCAGAATTTCTAAAACTTTTCACTTGGTAAACTCTTTCCATCTTTAAATAACTCTTTTGCTTTCTAAAACAAATATTTGCCTTTTCATCTATGTTAATTCTATACTCTAGAAACTTAGTCACGATAGTAACTAGCTTGACTTACTGTGTCTGATCTAATAATATCAATGTCACACCCGCTCCAAAGGTCACTTCATGCAACCAAGTGCAGGTGTGCCGCCTAGTCACCCAACACGCATCTCCTCGTGGGATGACACGCATAACGTCTAGAAAGCGAAACAACTTCGTAGACTACAATTTTAAATGCGGAAGTCAAACTTGAGAGAAAGAAGAAAATTTCATTAATGGACAACTAAAAGGGTACATTTGATCATTGGTACACCAGTTCTCTAAAAAGGGACGAAATACAAACTCAAGAATAACTCGACTTTACTCGCTTAACTCCTACATGCTATGCGGAATAACAGTGGCCACTACAAAAATGATGCGAGTACAAGGCACAAAAGGTGATCAAGGCTGCAAGTTCAATGTTGGGTGCCTTTCGCTAGTTGGGGGAGCGAGAATGAAACAAACATTTAAAAAGTTAAACGAAAACGCCTAGGGAGGGATCAATTAAAAATCACCTTGAATAAATCAATTTTGTTGTACTATCACAAAATCAGTTATAAGAATAGATGTTTTAGCAAATGTAATTTAATATTTCACAGTTTATCACATCGTATGCCTATCGCATACCAGATAGTCATTTTGCAGAATCATCCTGCATATTCAATAACATAATTGTACCATTTTCTTGGCTCAAGCATTTATGGCACTCTTTTGCCAAGTTGAGGCTGTGAGAAGTAAACTCAATGTGTATACCAAGTTCCATCAATTCTCTTATCCATAACATGTCTTCTAATGTCATATCGCAAAACAAGTAAATGACATCTCTACCAGATCACAAAGCAAGTAAGAGACATCGCATTCAAGATCACACAACATGAATAGAGCATTCTATTTCAGATCACACAACAAGAATAAAGCATCTTATCTCATATCACACAACAAGTATAAGGCATCATATCATCGAGGGTAGAAGGTTAACTTACTTTGAAACATAATGTTTTAATTAACATTTTAAACATAAAGCAACACAATATTCAGAGAGTATATTATCACTACATTTCTTCTACTCGGAGTCATTCACGAAATACTTTTTTTTCATTGGTAAAATCACTTACGCTAGTGGGTGGAAAGCATGTTGAAAATCAAAGGAAGACAATACAATTTTAATTAAACACGATTTTAGAAACTCTTTTCTTTATTTGGAAACATTTTGTAAAGTGAACCACTCATAGTCACGATCAACTAGCTTCCTAACTTAGCTTCCCATGCCAAAGTTTCCTTGCTCGTTTTGAAATCTTGATTGAAAATGAGCTCGTTCCTCGTCTTTAGTTGTTGACACATTTCCTAGCTACTTGGGCCTTCCAAATCCTCTGACTCCGTTAGTTTCAACTTTTATTTTGTCTTGTCGGTAGGGTTGATTGACCGATTGTGACATAGTTCATGGGTTGCCTTGAATTCCCACATTAGGCAATATTTGGCAAAATGCCCTAGTTCTCTGGAGTTAAATATAGCTCCTTGAAAAGCATCTTCTCTCAAATTTTGAATTCTGCCCCTCTGCTGGCTTTCTTGAGGCTAATTATCCGTCCATACTGAGGTACTCTTTCCTTGGTCTCGTTGTTGCCTCTAGAATCGTCCTCCATAGCTAATTCTAGAACAGAAAGGGTTATGAGAACGAGTTTTGAAATTTTCTCGTTGCTGAATGCTTAGTGCTTATCGCCTAGCCTCACCGTGTCGCTCGTCTCCTCTCGAGCCACTAAAGTCGAGATCGCTTAAGTCCTTTTTTAAAACTTTATATTTCTTGTCACATGCCATGCATCTTTCAACCCTCATGGCAACTTCGACTAGCTTAGAAAAGTTAGAACAATTCATGATGGTCGTGACTGGTGCTCTAATTTTGGTATGCAGGCCTTCTTCAAATTTCTTACACTATCAATATTCTATGTTCGACCCTGTATTACCCAAGAAATCTATTGTTTTCGTTTACACTTGGGAAAGCAATATGAAAAATTTTACTCAATGAGGACTTAGTATTTACGTGAGGATGAGATATGTAGTGAGCATTATGCAAGCAATGATCATGATCAATGACTCACTGCGTAGATTTAGATGAAGACATACATAACACTACACAACCCTAAGTCCCTCTTATTAAATAGTTGAGTTTGATTCTACCATCATGTCACCTACACGAATGCACTAGATCATTGCCTTTGTATCAAATACATAGTCACTTGTATCCATAGTGTTACTAAAATAAGGTATCCAACCTTATCCTTATACTACAAACCCTTTAAGTTGTATCTCTAACATTGGTTTTTGTATGTCTCTACATACAATTCAAGACTCATTAAACAACTTGAATTTAGGTTATTAAGACAAAACAAATAATCAATAACACTCTACTAAAATTACAAAAAGAACACTTTATTAATGATGGTTACCAAATTACATTTACTATCTATGAGTTTTGGGACATAAAATCCAAAATTTTGAAGGTAAAATGTTATTTTGGTTTAGAAGTATGCACTCAACATGGCCAACACATAGCCAGGTGACATGGGATGCACGCCCTCGCATGGCATGAGGGTGTCCGGATGCACACGTAGAGTGAGACACGAAGCTTCATCAAGTGGCCAAGCGCCCTAGGGGCCTATGCCTGCAAGTGATACCTATCACCCATATCCAATGGTCAGTAGTGCCATGACACTAATTTTAGGTAGCTTTGGTATTTTTGAGAATTTTGGGCTAAGTTTTAAAATGAATTAAAATTCTCTAACTTAAGGATAAGAGGAGATTGAACAAATTTATAGGTCGAGGTTTATTTTGCATATACCCTCGTAACAACTAATCTAGCCTTAAGTTTGTCAATTGAACCATTTTTATAGAAATTTTTACTAAATCCTGGGTTTGATTCATAATATCATTTCATAAACTTATAGTGATCACTGTTGGACTTAATTGGTTTTGCTCAATCTAACAAAGATATCAATAAGATAGATAATGAAGAAAATAATATAATATAATAGGCAGTGAAATTAAATTATAAGTAATAACAATTTTTTCCAACTTCTCGAAAATTAAGGACCAAACATGATATTTTGAACACATCAATTGATAATATGAATCCATGCGTAAACTTTGTGAAATGACCTGAATCATATTATTCATATCCATACGTACCTATAAAAGGGAAATAATGGAAACCTCATTAATGATGAAAGGAGGGTGCTCCCAAATAAATAATTAAATTGAATATTTGGATCTGAATTTAATTGAATGCACATTTTGGGACATTAGCCAAGGCGTTGAGTCTCTCTCTCAACACAATCAGGCGGTGTGCTCCTGCTCCACTCATTTCCTTCTTCCCAATTTCTCAAATGCCACCAATCCATTATTATGTCCTCCCCTTCCCCCATGTTTGCTTTCTTTTGCTGTCCACCCACCACCAATGCCTTCCTTCACAAATTCTTAACTTACAAACTATCCTTTCTGGTGCAAAATCATACAACCAAAACATATTCCACAAACTTTTTCAATTTAAACAATTAAATCTAAACGATCGTAGACCAAATCTAAACAATCGTGTATAAAAATATTTTATAATATAAGTATTAATCATATTTACATTAAATACAAAACACAGGACCTTGGTATTATGTAGCAAAACATAGTGACAAATAATTTATAGCAAAAATTGAACTTGTGAATAGGCATTCAAACAAACATTCTCAACCATTTGAAATTGGTCAATCACTTTTCTTGTTCTTTATATGTAAAATAATTTTCAAATTATATTATGTAGTAGTTGGTACAATAGTGTTAAAAATGAAATGACCACCAAAAAGGAGAGGTGTCCCTTTCATTTCCATGTGTGCCCTATTTGACCCTATGGAGTCTAGACCAAAATTCTTTCCTATTTTTTTTCATTGCATTATTATTGTTATCTTTTTTTTTTTTTTAATATCAAATCAATCACCACATATCACTAAAGTTTACATATGGTTTCAATTCTACATTTATATTTTAAATCAAATTTATTGCTATAATTTAAAATAAGTTTTATTTTCATGAAATTGTGTAATAAAAGTTAAATGAAAAAATGTGTTGTTAGAAATTGAGAAGGAATAGATATATAGGAAAAGAACGGTTAGATTTATCAACGGTTTATATACTTTCATAATCACAAAAAGATAAACACGATATGTGATAACATCTAAAATTGTTTTCTTCTTTTTATCATTTTCTTTCATTCATGTCATTGAAATTGTTGGCTAAAATGTATACAGGGTGGTCCATTGTGAGCAATCAAGTTGCCCAAAAAAAACAAAAAAGAATTAAAAAGGGAAATCCTTGAGGATGTTGAATGTTGATGGAGCCAAATATTATTTCTTCTATTCACGTTAAAATGAATTGTGTTGTGTTGGATTAATCACAACATTCTTTATTTTTCTTTTCCATTGATTGTTTAAATAAAACTTTTACATCCATTATAACTACCCAAATTTTCATAAATATAAAATTACTCAAATAATTACCGTCTGTCTAACAAGATCAAAACTTATAAAATTAGCTTCTTCTTTTTTTTTTTTTTACTATTTTAGATCTGTGCTTCATTTCTATCTTATGCAATTTTTCTTTTCTTTTTGATTGTCTTTTTCTATTTTTCTGTAAATTTTTTTATATTTTTTAAATTGTTATCTGATTTAACAATCGTGTACTAAATATAAAATATATATTTTTCTTATTGTTATTTGGTTGTTTGAGATCTTGAAAAAAAATTGTTGGATAATGGTATACGACATCATTTAGATTTGGTTATCGTGTACAAAAAAAAAATCAAATATAAACAATTCTGTACAAAAAAAAACAAAATCCAAACAATCGTAAACCAAAGAATCTAAAAACAAAATACAAAATCTAAACGATCATATACAAAATCTAAACGATCATGTACCAAATCTAAACGATCATATACCAAAAAATAGTTAAATCTAAACGATTGTGTATCAAAGAATAGCTAAACGATCGTGTAATAAAGAAATCTTGAAAAAAAAAAACCATTTAGATTTTGTTACCAAATCTAACAATACATTACGCGCGAGTGCCAAATTAATCATACGTTGACGGAGACATTTTTAGTATTTTTCATTATGAACTTGTGAGTTTTTTCCATTTTCAAAATTATTCTATATATTGTAAATATTTTGTCATTTTGTTATATTTTTAAAACAAGCCCTTACAATTACATGTGTTTTAAATAATAATAAAAACAAACTTTTATATTTTACAGAAAAAAGTATCACTTAAAACACAAAATTCATTACATTTAATAGCAAGTATTTTATCATTTTTTTTTCTATTTTTGACCAACTATATGGTTTTGATAATATATTTGTGTTTTTCAGTAGTTATGCATTAAATAAGATTTCAAATATACACTATCATTGATTAATCTTTCAATTTATGTTAGGTTAAGAAATTATGACTGACACAAATTTGAGATATAATGACACATAAAATCAAGAAAAAAAAAACATGAATTAAAGTGTCATTAAAAATATATATATATATATAAAAATTGTACAATTTCTAGGTCATTAATTAATACGTAAATTTACATGTAATAAAAAAGTCCCAAATATTTTCATTAAAAAACCCTAATCCCAATATTTTCATTATTTTTTAATCATTATTCAATATCCATTCCAAAATTCGTGTGGCTATCTTTTCCAATATTTTTTCCATTCTTGTCTATGTTTATGATAGCTTGTTGTAAGTTCTCTATTTATTCAATTTTTTCTATCCATAAAAAATTTCCATTATATTTAAAATATTTTAATTTAACAAAACAAAAGTTGAGTTTGTAACATTTTAAATTTTAAATTCAAATTTTAAACAAAATAAAATATAAAATCATTGTTTCAAAATTGGTTGGATACTAATCCAACAGTCTACAAAGGTAATCTAATCAGCATACCAAATAAACTTTTAATAACTCAATTTTTAAATTTTTTTTTAATATCTCAAATAAATCACATCATGATTATTAATCACCTTACTCATATGAGCAATAAGTCAAACTCAATTTTTGTTGTTGTACAACTCAAATTAAAGTCCTACTTTTTCTTTCCTTTTTGTCCTTGATGTCATGTGATTTTAAATTATTGTGCTTTGTAAAATTAAAACGGGAGAGAAATAAATAAAATTAGAACGTTATAGATCTAACTTTAAAATTTTTTGAATTATTTGAAGATATTGTTTTGTTTTGGTTAAAGAAAATTAAGAAGAACAATAGTGAATATTAAACTCATGATAAATCTAGAAATTATTAATCAATACCACATTATCAACTTCAATTTTTTTAAAACTTAAATCATATTACATGTAAAAATGAACTAGAGAAAAACAAGAAACTACACATTTAAAAAGTAGAAATCCTCATGTTGGATCTCTCTTTGATATTGAGTCCGCCAGATATGAAGAGTTCTTGCTATTTGGCACAAACGTAACCCTCTAGTGTCCAATGGTCAGGAAAATTCAAAGTTTAAATATCCTATTTATTAGGTGATGAATGTGTTGGAATGTTTTGAGAAAATTCAATACATCAAACTCCACTTCATGGGATTGAAGAAACTGTCCAATGGTCAGCCACTATCTATGACACTTTTAGGTTGAACACTAATGCAACTTTCTTGAGTAGTGATGCAAGTATTTATGCCATTGTTCTTGAACCAATTGGTGAAAGATCTTCTGGCTTTGGAGAGTCGCTTTATCATGACAGAATTTGTGGAGATTGTTGAGGCCAACGTTATGTTTAATGGTAATTCAAGAACCGTCGAGGCAAGCACTTTTCTAATCTAGGTCAAAACTAGTTTGAAATTTCACTACACTCTTTTGGTTGAAAAATGTCATCGACAATGAGATCCAAATTTTCGTGGATGTCATTCGAGCATTCCAATCTAGTGGATCTATCTTCCATGTCACACCCCATCCTGGAGCACCCTTCGCCAGGCCCGAGATGTGGCGTGAAGCCAACCTTTTTTTTAACAACACCAGATGACCCTCAACCTTTAACCTTTAAACTGAAAGCTGGCAAGCGGAAGCTGAAAGACGTAACTTAAATACAACTGAAAGCAACTCTTTTCAATATATAAACCTTACATAAGTTTTATATAGACCTTTACCAACCCATAAATACATGAAATAAACCCCTTTCTTCAACCAAAACTAACCTCAGTCTAACACAACATAAAGATCAAAACATACACAGATTCAAAACAACCAGACACATACAAAAGAAAACACAAAATCCTTCAACAAACAGATAGCGACGAGTCAAAACACCTCTTGCGTCCTTAAAATTCTAACCTTGCTCATTAGAGATTTCAGGAAAATTGTCCATCGTGCATCCATTAAGTGATCTCGGCCGAGATTGGCCCAAGATCTCCCAAGATGTGCTCTTTTCTCGTTCGGACAAGCATCAAGATCACTCCCGAGAACACTAATACTTCTTTTTTTTATTCCAATCCCAGCTAAACACAACCTTGAGATTACTCGAGATCCTAAACTCTTAAGCTTATGTCCTTCATCTCGACTGAACAAGCATCGAGATGTCCCCAAGAGCACTTAAGAGCATAAGGATTTGTTCTATGTTTTCCATCTCGTCTGAGATTGCTCAAAGCTGGCTCGAGATTTTCACTTCTGTCTTTTCTCTACCTTTTCTCTAGGCCAAACAGAACTAAGTATGAAAACCTTGTCCCAAAATTTGGGCTAAACTCTTACCTCAACTCAAATTAAACCTCAAGTTCTCCATCCTTCCTTAGTTTTTCTTCTTCCCACCTACTCTGACATACTTTAAAATGACACTTTTGAATCTCCTATTAACTTTAACTCCAAGTAACACTTATCCTTCCAAACTCTTTAAAAGACTTAAGTTTTTCTAAGATTCAAAGTTTACATTCCACTTGATGAACCATAAGTGCAATATTGTTGTTCATGTTTTAGTTACTCATGCTCGAAGATTTCATATTTATGTTGTGTGGTTTGAAGACCATCCTTATAGATGGACTCTGCTCTCTTGTCTAACTTTTTTTAGTCCTCCTGGTTCGTTAGTTTTGTCTTTTGCAATAAAAATAAAAATAAAAAAAATAAATATCCAACTGCTTCTTTTTCCTTTTCAATTCAACTATTGTAGAGTTTAGATTCAGCCATTGATAACTTGTAGAAATACAAGTTATTATAGCCTTTTAGCTAGAATAATGGGACTAAAATGCAAGAACAATGTATCAAAATGCGTAGATTATATTGTAAATGCATAAATATTTGGAAATACATTTTACATACATGGTATGCCTGCTTTACTCCGTTTTTAGTGTCTAAACATAGGATTAAAAACAAAAGAAGAGATTGGTGAATCGTAGAGGAACTCGTACAAAGACTAGCCAAGAAGACCATATTAGAATGCAAGAAGAGATTTGCTAGAAGACAAAAGTTGTTGATGGAGATGATTTGATCTGACAACAAAGGTAGCTTTCGACGCTAACTTGTTCAGAAGATTAGATTTCCTGCCTAAATTTGCCTATAAAAGAACTCCATCACCATAAAAGAAAATGATGCATGCATGAGCTGAAAAGATATGAATAGACCACTCACTCATCTGAAGAGGTGGGAAGATTCTTAGAGAGTTCGTGGGGAGTAACCTTTCCACCGTTTGTAAAGTTTCCTTCATCTTCTTCGGTCAGATTGTAATGTGAAAGCTTGTAGTCTGAGTGAAGAATATCCCATCCCCATCCCCCCTAACTTGTAATGCGCCATTTCTATTCTTTACATTTTATGATGTTCATATTGTATAGTGGCCGAAGGCCTACATTATTTAGTACAATGTGTACTTATATCTTTTTCAACTCATCCATGCCTTTGTTGTTCACTTGTCTTTGTGTTATTTGTAGTTTAAGTTTGTGATTAGTTTTTGACAAGAAGTCTTGCTTATAATTCTTATCGTGTTAGATGAGCTATGTTTATCACTTGACCAGTGTATATTGTCAACTACTCGAAAGGAAAAGTAGCAAGGATATAGCTAGCGCGCACAAGGAAGGCTTTGAAGACAAACCTCACCTTGGTGAAATAACTTTCATCATTTGTTTCCCGACAGGAGAACAAATGTGGACATTAGACACCAAGAGGTTGTTGCCCTTAAATGTGAAGCTTTATAAGTTTTATACGTAAAAACTTTTAGATATATTGCATTTAATTAAGCTTAGTCATTTGGATCCCAAAAGGAGACCTTAATCATAAACTATTTAAGCAAGTTGTATCATATCAAGGTTTTCATATAGTTTATTCTCATGATAGCACTAGACCTTCCTTTACCCCTTTTTTCATACAAGTTAGTTCATCCACCCTTCAACCACCCATATTAAATCATCTTACAAATTTTGTAGGTGTACATCAGTCTATATAGTTTTTCTCACATACTTTATAGTCTTTTATATCTTCTGATCGATAAGTAGATCTTAAAACTAAGCTTTGATATCAAGTCCATGTGTTGAACTCTAGATTATCTAGGAAAACCTATTGTTTCACTTACACTTGGACAAGCAATAGGAAAACTTGTACCACGATGTCTTATATATATGTGATGGAGGATATTGGAAGCATTTTGCATGCAATGATCATATCCGCACTCATGATGAAGAGATTTATGAATAGCATTTTGCATGCAATGATTCTGAATCAATGACACATCATGTGGATTAAACTTAAAAGCACATTACTAACATAGGCAACAACAATATTTCCCATGTCGTTGAACCTTTGTTGTCTAGAATTAAGAGCCATCACTAAGTTTGTGGAGTTTACCAACTAGGTCAAATTGTAGACATGGTTGAGTGAGATTAACTTATACAAACCCACAAACCAAATATACAAACAAACAAACTATAACCAAGAGAAATAGGTTGGGTTGCAAGGGATCGACTCTCAACAAGGTTGATCTCACTAGCATTGTGCAACATACTCCACCATAAGTTTGAAAAGCATCAAGCAAGTTTTTGGCATTGTTGTCGGGGAATTGATTTTTCAAAAACTACAATAGGGTTCAATTTTGGGCAAAACATTTAGTTATGGTGAATCACGTGTTTAGCCGAAGATCATGTGAATAGGTTCAACATACCAGAGTAATCTATGATTGCTTGAATTAGCCCCAAGGTCTAGTGTATCCTTCGGCATGTGACCTCAATGGATGTGTTTAATCATAAATGAAGTTGAGTACCTCACAACGCCTAAGTTCTTAAATTGCTTAATCTATTAAATTTAGAATCCATATGAAGGTGTCAAAGGGAGTGTCTACGTGTTTAGTTTAGTCAGAGGCTTATTGCGATAAGCAATCAAAATGTAGAGAGCCATGTAGTGAATGATCAAGGAAGTTCAAAAGAGGATAAGGCGGCTAGGAAGAATATGAGGAGCAACACGCAATGAGGCACAATCTTTTCCTGCAAGAGAACCTAAACGCAATGATGCATCTGTAACGTATAAACTCTCCTTATTTTATTCACCAGATTGCATCTATAATTTTGTATTCTTTCTTGTATATAGTTTATACTTGTGATTATTTCTATACTTTTACTTATCTTTAGTTTTAGTTTTAGCTTTTTTTTTCTTTTCAAGATGGGAAGCACGAGTTATCTCGCAAAACCATTAGGCTATTAAGTAAAGGATTTGTTCGATGAAGCCATCTGGTGACAAGGGTTTGTGCCAAGACTCATTAGGCGCATTTTTATCTTCTCACAAGATGTGGTTGAGCTTAGGGTTTTGTTCGAAATGATTAGGGCTTTAGGTGCCGAAAGGTTGTTGCCCTTAAATGTGAAGCTTTATAAGTTTTATAAGTGAACTTACTCATTTGGATCTCAAAAGGAGACCAAATGTGGCGTTGAATAACTCCGAAAGGACCACGTCTTAATCATAAACTAGTTAAACAAGTTGTATCGCACTATGACTTTATATAGCTTAATTTCCTGTTAGCACTGGACATTCCTTCGCCCCCTTCTTTAACACTGTTAGTTCACACTTTTACCATCTCAACCACCTTATTAAATTATTTTTACAGATTCCCTACGTGTATACAAGTAGGTACAACTTAATTCACATTCTTTCATACTGTATAGAATTCTTTTATACCGTCTAATTGAAAAGTAGATCCTAGAACTATGTTTTAACATCAATTCCTTGTGTTCAATTCTGGATCATCAAGGAAAACCTATTGTTTCGCTTACACTTGGACAAACAGTAGGAAAAATTGTACAGCGAGGACTTAGAAGTATGTGATCACTAGAAGAAAACTACCCTACAATGACAGTTATATATCTCAAAAAATGAATGGAAGAAAAAAAAACTGTCACGAAATATAAAATTTCGCGTTTTTGGCGGGAAAAGACGGAATTTTTCGGAAAACACTTTTCGTGACAGTTATTAACTGTCATAGAATGTTAGGGTTAAAAAAATTTTCTTTTTTCCTTTTCTTTTCTTTTTCCTTTTTCTTTCTTTTCCCTATTTCCTTCTTCCTCCCCGTGCGTCCTTCCCCTTCTCCCCAGCCGCAACCACCGCGCCTCTTCTCCTTCCTCCCGTACGCCGCGACGACTCCACCGTCTCCTTCTCCTTTCCTTCTCTTTTCTCTTTTCCTTCCGCCGTTCCCTTCCGTCTTTCTTTGCGCAGCAGCCCAGCCGCCCCATCCTTCCCCTTCTCTCCGTTCGCGAAGCAAAACCGCCACCGACCGACCTCCATTCCTCTTCTCCTTCCCGTTTGCAGCCCCGTCGCAAACCGTCGCCTCCATTCCTCATATGAAGAAACGCCGACGCGCGTCCT
The DNA here is from genome assembly GCF_000004075.3 of Cucumis sativus. Taxonomy (NCBI): domain Eukaryota; kingdom Viridiplantae; phylum Streptophyta; class Magnoliopsida; order Cucurbitales; family Cucurbitaceae; genus Cucumis; species Cucumis sativus. The sequence goes on from NC_026657.2 coordinate 25,111,417, forward strand.
ACATCGTCGGGAGTTCGTGTGCATTTTAAAATTAGGGTTATATCTCCCGGTTTTGCATCCTTTGAAACGCCGTCGGATTGCCCGGGAACGCTGACACTTGTTTTGGTGCGTCGGCGTTTCACTTCTCCAAATACAGATCTGGAAGAGAAGAGAGCGAACAGAGAAACGAAGTGACGAGAAGAAAGGAGAAGCGAGTGAGACGCCGCCAGCCAGTGTCCCCTCCGCCTTGGTCTCCCCTGCCGTCTTCCGGTAACTCAAGAAAAATACAGATTTGGTTGTTTGTTGAATGGTGTACATATTTCGTTGTTTCTTTTAGTGTTGCTTACATTTCAACAAGATTTAGAAGCCAAAAAAATATATTTGGATTGATTTTACTATAAGTTTCTTTTGGTTGGATGGTAATATAGCTCAATGAATTTGAATCTCTAATTTTTGTGTTACAAGTTTTTTTTTGTGTTACACGTTTAGTCAATTAATTGATATCAAAGGAGTAAAAGTAAATTTTAAAATCCTTTGAAGATCTCTATTTCATAGATCCGCCTCTATCTATCTCTTCTAATTTATTTAAGTTGGATTTAAATTCTGCTTTAAAATCTTAATTTGTTCTATTAAATCTTTGTGTTCTGTTGAACAAGTTTGGTATTTGTTATGTAGAGATTAGCAAGTATATATTTGTTATGTGGAAATTTGAATAAATTGATTTTGTTAATTACATGGAAATTTGCTAGTATATATATAGTTCAATAATTAAGACGTCGATTATAGTTGATGAAGTTTAATACGTACACATATTTGTTGAACGACCCAAAACAAATAACTTAAGATTAAGAGAAAAAAACAAAGATAGTAATATAGCTTAAACTTGATTGATGTATAAAAAGTATAAATATCGTTATCTTTCAAACGTTAAAATAGAACATTCAAAGTTGCATTGAGCCAAACTAATTTTGAAGTAGTTTCAAAACTTTGCTTGCATAAATTTGTGTATAGAAAGTGTTCTTTTTTTTTTTTTTTTCCAACTATGTATAGACACTTAGAAATATTGCTCTAATCCTTCTGTAATTTGTTCGATATAATGATTTCTTAATGAAAAAAATTAAATACTGTGTGGTCTATCTGTAAATCTTTACACGGTCTCTAGCTTTATATGGACACTTAGAATTTTGTTTTGAGTGAAGAAATAGAGAGATTGAAGTGTTTAGATGAGATGTTAGATATGCAAGTTCATGCTTAGATAGAGACTACAAAGTTTCCCTTTCTTTTTTTCTTTTTAATTTTGATTATTGAGAGTACTTCAAGTTTTTCATCAATAAGAGTACATATAGACTTGCATCGATCACCCCTCCCCTCCGCTCCGCCGGTAAGCTTCTCTTCCTTATCTCTTTCTCTCTCTCTCTCTCTATGAAGTTCTTCGTTGTCTCCATTGGATTGTTTCTTGATTTCAGTTTATCCCAATTTCATTGGATTGTTTCGCCGGTAAGATCTTATCCTCATTTCCAAAAGAGATGTCATGGCTAGTGCCGATTTCTTTGCAATCTTTAAAATTATTTTCTTTGTTTTCAAGAATTTGTGTAGGTTGGTGATGAAACATTTTGGTAGCATACAATGTGTTTGATGAAATGCCTCAATGAAGCATTTGGTTGATTTTTGATTGATTTTTGATTGATTTTTGTTCGTTCGAATTATGAAATCAAGGCCAAAGGAGATGTCATGGCTATGGGCTGAAGCTTTGAGAAAAAAAGAATGAAAAATGAAATGATGTGAGGTCTTAAACTTTGTACTTTGCCTTAAGTTGTGTCAAACTAGTCAATAAAGTAACTTAACTACCAATTTGCCTTAAGTGCCGGGTTGTTGGGATTTGTTTGCTGTAATTTGTCTAGGGTTATGTGTGTTTGTGATGTGTTGTTAGTGAGTATGTTGAATTTTGTGTTCGAGCTTCCAGATGTGAAGTATATAAAATGTTATTTGTAATTGTTTTAAACTTGAAACGCCTTTGATATTTGTTATTCTCTTGTGTCATACGATTATGTTTCAGGACATCTACTGATTAAAATCATGAGACCTCATGCATACGTGTATACGCATAGTTATTATATTTAAAAGTTATGATTTTGGTAATCATCATCATGGGTAAAGTTTCAGTAGTGGTTTACATGACACCAAGAGTTAAGATTAAGAGAGAAAACGAGTGAGTTGTACACTTATAGAATGGTATTACTTTGGTTTAAGGACTTGTGAATGATCTATATGTTTTCTTTGTAAAGTTTTAAGATTTAATTTTTTTTATTGCGTATTTTAATGATTTTGGTATCCCATATAAAGATTTATTTCTATTGAGTCTTTGAGTGTTTTCTGTATGTGCGTGAAGTAACAATCCTGTTTAGAACGTGTCTTTGAAGTTAAGTTGCTTCACTCCTCTCTTCATCCTTTACAGATTCCTTTAATCTATGTTTCTTAATTTAAGTGTAGTATTTCTGAAGGTGATATTCTCAAATGGCAAAGAAGAGGAAGCATAATGAGTCTTTGCCGACGGTATCAGTTAAGAAGGACGATGATGCTCCGGAGAGACCTAAGCGGACACTCATGGGCTGGAAAGACAAAAAAGTGACAAAAGAGAGTGAAGTTGGTTCTGATCATGCTGTTTTTCGAAATAAAGAAAAGGTTCTCATCACGTGTTCCCGTCGAATCAATTTTAGGTATGTAATATAATTGAAACAAGTTGTTGTAGTTATGTCTATACATGGTTAGGTAGTCTATACATGGTTAACTTATGTCTATACTCAGTAACCACATTGTAAGAAGGATAACAAGGTGGAGTTGAGGTCCAGCAAGGGTGCAACACTGAATGAGCTGGTTGAGCTCAAAGGTTGTTCTTCCAGCCTATTTTTCGAGGTTAGAACCTTTTCATTGCACTGTCGTAATCTGGAATTTTTAAGGTACAATGTTTTCTAATTTTTATTTTTAATTAGATATAGGATGATAACATTTTGGTTTTATTCTTGTGGTGTATAACTTATAAGGATGTTTTAACTATCCTTTTGCTTTTCATTATATTACTTTCCTATATGGCCTTCTCATCATGTTTGTACATTGCGATCATATTTTTCCACTCATTGATATTTTTTTCTCTAATTCCAGTGCAGAAAACATAAAGATCTTTATCTATGTATGACAAAGTGCCCTAGTGGGCCATCTGTGAAGTTTTTAGTTAATGCCATTTGTTTTCTCTATTGTTGATGACCATATCTGGTTCCGGAATTACCAGGTATGCTTTATTTATTTCCTACTTGCTACAGAATTTAATACTAACCATGATCATGCTTTATTTATAACCATCACTCTGTTAGCAACACCACCTGAGGAACAATGCGTGTTTTTAGTGAAGTACGTTAAGGTATATATGGATAAATGTCAGAAGTGTCGTTCTTAAGATATGAGGCATACAATCGTCATTAGGAAAGGAATTTGGCATGGCAAAAAATTAATTGATTTGAAGAGTTTGAGATTAAGCAGATTTTGGGGAATAGTTTTTAGGAGTCCTAGTTGGGGATCTTGCTATTTTTCTTTCTTATGTCAATGATTTCATTGTTTTTCTAGTTCACTGTATACATTTCCATATAATTGATTGTTATCCTTTAAACTTACATGTTCAATTTTCCATCAACTGTTGGTATGAGAACCCACTTTATGTATCGCCAAACCAGGTTAGATTGATTGTCCAACTTTTTGATCATTTGGGATTACACTTCTTCACACTATTATTTAATGATCGTTTGCCTAATGTAGTCCTCACGTGCTTCTTTTCATTTCATGGAATCAAGTGTTGAAGTTCTTGTTTGTGTTCTGTATTTTGTTGAGACATTGATTTAGTTACTCATTGACTGTACGTATGTGTTATGGATACTTATATTCATGTTGTCTTTGTAGGTTCAACTGGAGTCGACAACTTCATGAGTTTTCTTTCAAAGAACATTTCCAGAGACGAACATTCTCGGTTGGTCGTTTATGCTTCTGCAGAAAATCTTGTTAGATGTATTCTAATGCTATTTAAAATATTTTTTGATTAAGGGCTAGTATTTCGTACATGTGGATTATTGAAACTTGTATTAAGATGTACAAATATTATAAATCGTATTATAGTGTATATATATTAAAGTGTTGGCTATTTTTTTGTACATTGGTGTGAAACTTGTATAATTTCAAATTTGTCATTCTCAGCTACATTATTGTCATTCTAATGGTTCGTGTAATGGTGGAGTTGCAATATATTTGACTGGAAAAAATGTCGTCACTAGCAAAACAATGACATTTAATGTTATCGAAAAACTGTCACGATTGCACAATCGTTGACTGGAAAAAAATGTCGTCAATAACTAAACAATGACATTTTTACAAAAAAAAACTGTCGCGAAAAACATATTCATGACAATTAATACATGTCACGATAATAGAATTCGTGACAATTATTTAACTGTCGTTAATAAAGAAATGATGATAGTTATTGAATGTCATAAAATAGATTATGACAGTTATTGAATGTCGTTGAAGGTTGATTAACGACATTTATTTCATGTCATAAAATAACCTATTGCGACAGTTTTTGAAAACTGTCGTCGAAGGCCTTTCCATGACTCCCGCTTCTATGACTGAAAATAACTGTCGCGAAATCCGTTCGCGACAGTAAATAACTGTCGTCGTAGACCACTTTTGTACTAGTGGATGAGGATAGTGGAAGCAACTTTCATGTAGTGATCATGTCCACTCGCATGATGAAGAGATTCATGAGAAGCATTTTGCATACAATGATTCTGAATCAATGACACATCATGCATATACAATACACTGACATAGGCAACAACACTGTCTCTCAAGTTACATTATCTTTGTTGCTTAAAATTAGAAAAGTGTTCACAACGTTGTAGTATATCTTTTCACTAAGTCCATAATGTCAACCAGCTAGTGTAGGCACTGTTAAGTAGAATCGGCTCCAGAACACACGTTGATTGATAGAAATCATTTTCATCAAGCATGTTTTTGGGGTCATTGCTAAGGAATTGATTTTTTAAACACTAGAGTAGGTTTTACTTTGATTTTTTGGCAAAGCATTTTATCTTGTGAATCATGCATTCAGCTGAAGATCGCATGAAGAGGTTCAAGGTACTAGAATAATTTGTGATTGCTTGAACTAGCCCTAAAGAAAAGTGTATCTTTCGAAATGTGAATTCAATGGATGCATTTAGATGCAAATGATGTTGAGTATTTTAAAATGCCTAAGATCACAAGTGTTTAATCTATTAAGTTTAGAACCCATATGGTGGCATCAAAGAAAGTGTCCACGTGTTTGGCTCAATAAGAATTGTTTCTTAATTGACTACCCGAAAAGGATCGATAAAGATTATTTTAACATTGCAATGAATGATTGGGAGCATAAGCTTATCGTGATGAGCAATCCAGACGCAGAAGGTCATGTAGCAAATGATCTAAAAAGTTCAGGAAAAGAGTTGCAGTTTGGAAGACTATGAGGAGCAACATGCAATGAGACACAATCTTTCCTTGCCAGAGAACCTAAACCCAAGGATGCATCTGTAACATATAGACTTTCCTTATTTTACTTATCAGATTGTATCCATAATTTTTTACACCATTTACTAGTCAAAATTTAGCCTAAGCATGCATAGGACACCTGTAAAGCACTCACCAAATCCACCTCTTGATCATCTCACCTAACCAAAATGCTCAAGTGTCCAACACCAAGCCAAATGCCTAGTGTCAAACACCTATCTAACCTTCAACATGGTTGCAAGCACTCCTTCTTCCTCACGTGTAAGGCTCCTCTCCCAACCCAATGTAATTTGAATCTCCATTCGAATTTTTTATATTTAAATATTATTTCTCTCTCGTTACTAAGTTGTTAATTATATCAATATATATTTAATGTATCTTATTCTCTAAAATAAATCTAAACAATTTAAATTAAATCTTTTATAAGCTATTTGGAGATCTAATGAACCTATAGATCATGAGTTCCAATTATTCAAGATTAACTTGTTTGACTCTTTAACCTAGCTAATTAACCAACATCCATGAATTAACAGAACTGTCCACTGCAGCTTATAGTTGCACTATTCTTACTGTAGATATTTTGTGCCCAATTGATATACTTATGATTAGTAAGCTGGTCCTTCACAGGTTGTTTGTAATTTTGGCTAGGCCAAGAAATCATTTTACCTCTAAAGTTACATTTTATTCTTAAGTTTTGGTAATTCTTTAATAAACAATTTCTTTACAGTCCAACCATTAAACTGAATCCCTTTCAGATCGATGAGAGGGTGAGACCTCTTGTTCAAGTTTCATAGTAAGCACTTACTGGAACAACCTCTCTATTATCCCTAGAAGTGGGTAAGAGTGAGTTTTGTCTTGCACCCTATGTTCCTAGTTGATACCCAGTCTTATCCCTGAAATATGAGATCTACTAGGCCAACACTGGTGAGCTGCCACGCCTATCCAGATCTAAAGATAATATCAAATAAACACGACTTCATAATTACCTTAAAATTAAAGATGAGTTACCTAGGTCATCAAAGTTTAAATAGTTAGTTTTAAATAGTAAACAATGTTATAATATAAAAGTGACTATCTCATGATTTTGTCTTATGTAAACTTTTTACACAGATGCCCTCACTCACATCGTTTGTACTAAATACAAAGTGGATTGCATCCATAGTGTCCTCAAAATAAGATGTCCAACTCTATACCTATACTATGGACCATTTAGATTATATACAAGAGCTGAATCCACATTTATGTCAATACATAAAGTTCAAGTATTAATACTATAGTCTAGAAACTTTAGTTTATTGGATTAAGAGTTTATAACGAGCAAATCACTTATTTAATAACAATTTATTGAACAATACATCAATAACAACTTTACTGAGTAATAGAATAGTTAAATTCACAAATTACAAGTTTTAGATCATAAAATCAAACACACAATATCCTTGGAAACAATTAAAAAAATAGACATTCTCGATAATGAAAACTATAAAAAGTTTTATTGATAAGATATGAGGGTGAACAACTACCCAAAAGAAAATTGTCTAAAAATCTAAGGAACTTTAGTACCATACTGTAACCCATACCAACAACCTTTCCACTAAGCAAGAATACATATACTTTTCTTTCTACAAAGTTAGAAAATATTGCCATCTTGCAATGTCGAAACGTGACAAGCACATTACTAAACTTGCTTTTTTTTTGTGAATGCATTAAAATTAGGCTCCAAGTATGTGACTAGGTTAGGTGTTTAGGCTAGGTTCATGTGATCTTAGATGTTGGATTCCATTTATGCATTGCTAACATCAAAGATTCATTGTTTATATACAAGTTTTTCCTCTCTTGCCCAAGTATAAGCGAAGAGAGAGGTTTCCTGAGTTAGTTAGGGTTGAGCTTAGAGAATTAATGATCTTAAGGGATTAATCATGCGTTCTAAAATTATGTGGTATTTGTACATTATAAATGTATGAACAATATTATCTATTTTGTATATTTACAATATGTGCATTGAAGGAGCAAGATGGATATTGCATTGAGGAATTATGGATTGTGAAATCTAGTGTACATTGGCCCTAGTAATTCAAGAATATATAAATAATTAGGTGTGAGATAAGAGCGACCACTACTTTGAGGCAATTCAAAGAATTTCTTGACTTCATAAGCGAGCAACCTCTTGGTGCTTTCACTATGCTTGCTCGCCTTTCGGGATCCAAATAGTTGAAGTTAAGAGATGGTTTATACATAATCCCTCTGAATAAATTATATGTAACACATCCTACATTAAGGCAAGCAACCTCTCATCATCGTCGCACACAATCACATTTTTTATGTGTGTGCTAAGGATAAGTTAGGCAATAAGATTGTATTGCTACATTTCTTTCGTCGCCAATTTAATTAAATCTAGGCCATCACTTTGTCAAGTGACAACAATCATTACTTCATTCTTTCTCTTGAATGGTATACGACATTGATTGTTGTATTTAACTTAACAAGACAAATAATGCAGACATTTAGATTATATGACATTGATCATGTCAGACATCATTTCCTTTTAACTTAAAATAGTCACGAGTAGATAAAGAAATGGAAAAATGGAAGTAGAAATGTTGGAAGGACAACAACCTCTCAGTGTTTATCATTCGCACTTGTTCACCTTTCGGGATACAGATGTTGGAAGCTACCTCGCTAAGGTGAAATTTGTCTTCAAATTTCTCCTTGCACGCGTTAGCCTTATCCTTGCTACTTGCTCTCTCGGGTAGTTGGTGATTGACACTGGCCAAGTGATGAACATAGTTCAACTAACGCGACAAGAATTGTAAGTTGAAATCCTTATCAAGAACTTATCAAACTCTTCTTATTTAATAACACAAAGATATGTGAGATGTTAAGAGATGGTGGATTAAAAAGGTGTAAACATGCAGTTTATGAATGAAGAATGTGGGCTTTTTTTACCATTGTACAATATACACAATACATACACTACAATGAAATAAAAATGGAAAGATAGAAGAATGGAACGTATTATTACAAGTTAAGAGAAACAATAATTAATCTTTCCTTTTATCACGGTTGTTTAATCTCCAGGTGTTCTATTTGAACTCTTTCTCTCTGTGTGTTTTTCTCCTATCACTTGAATCTTTCTTTCTCTCTAGCCTATTCAAGCTTCGGGCCTATTCGACCTCTCTCTCCCTATCTCTTTTTCTCGGTGGGGATGAAGTGCTTGTATAGACAACTTTTTTTATGGGAAAACTTTGCTCCTCTGAGTGTGTCAATGTTATCATCTGCCTTTGAGAAGTCACATCATTTCAACTACCATCCTTGTTGTTTTGTGAGCTTTTCCCGCGTGAAGTTATAGGTTCATAGCCTGGGGTTATTAATCACCAAACACGATCCATCCCATTACCCTTGCACGAGATGTCACATGTGAATTACTCCTTTTACTTTTACCCACGTGTCTTGCATTTATACATGTTAAACATGTAAAACAGGAATGACATTTATATAAGTCATATTTCTAAATATTTATGCATTTACAACATAAGTTACGCGTTCTGAGCATCCCATAGACATTTTAACCCCATTATTCTAATCCAAAGGACTGGTCATTTCCACATGTTATCAATGTGATATGTCACAACCAGCTTTCGGCGAACAATGCTGAAATGTTCAGAAGAGCATAAGTTTTTCCGCCAAAAGCTATCTATAAAATGTCTCATTTTTCAATTAAAAAAAAGGAACCTGTAAGGGCCAAGGTAGAGGCCTGCATATGGGCAAAGGAAGAGGTCCGAATGGACCACAAGAAAGCCTGAGATAGGCCAAAAAAAATACAGAGAGATAAGGGAAGGAATAGCCTTTCTGTCGCCTGTAAAGTCCATTCTTTTCTTCTCCAATCAATTTATAAAGTGAGAACTTAGCCTTCAAGTAGAGAAGATCCCATATTTCCCTTTTTCCCCTAACTTGTAATATTCTCCATCTTCTTTGTCTTCCACTTTTGTATTTCTTTATCATATATGTGTTCATATTGTACCTACATTCTTTAATATATTGCATTATTATACCTTTTCAATGCATCATGTGTTTGCTCTCCATCAATCAATGTGTTATTTGTAATTTAGGTTAATGATAAGTTCTTGATAAGAAGTTTTGCTTATAAGTCTTATCGCGTTAGTTAAGTTATTCTCATCGTTTGGCTAGGGTAAGTCACCAACTACCCAAGAGGGTAGGTAGCAAAGACATGGCTAATGCACGCAAGAAAGAGTTCTAGCTTTCTTTGCAAGATCACTTCCAACATTTGTATTCTGAAAGGCGAACAAGTGTGAAATTAGGCACCGAGAGGTTATTCTCCTTAAGCTTGAAGTCTTATACTACTTATAAGTAATGTCTTCTAGATATACCTCATCTAATTATACTTAGTCATATGGATAACGAGAGGTGACCATGTGTGACGTATAATGACTTTGAGAGAAGCACGCCTTAATTATGAGCATAGTTTAGTAAGTTATATCGCATCAAGGTTATCGCATTACGTAATCACATGATAATGCATAGACATTTCTTCACTCATTTCTTGGATACAAGTTAGTTCGCATTGTTATTTCATTATTTTAATCCCTCCTTACAGAATCTCTAGGCTTAGTTTAGCAGTTTAGCTTAGTCCTACATTCTTCATGTTTGTTATTTTTTAATTAGTTTATACCACCTAGATGATAAGTAATTCATAGAACTAATGTCTTGAATCAATTCTCTATGTTCAACCTTGGATCATCCAGGTAAACCTACTGTTTCGCTTGCACTTAGGCAAGCAGTAAGAAAATTTATACTCAACAAGGACTTAGTACTATGTGATATCGAGAGACATAGTGAGCACATAGCATGCAGCGAAAATGCTTAGTGACGTATCGCCTAGACCAGAAGATAAACCCCACACACTTCACATAATGAGTTTGAGTGAATTAAGTAATCACACTTAACACACACTGACAGACACCAAGAACCAATAGGCGCTAAGATCAATGCGTCTTTCTGAGTTTGGAATGTCTGGTTACATTTTTCATTAAAAATATAGGATTGATTGGCGACCAATAAGTTACTTAATGACTTAGCAATTTGGGAGAATCCTTTGATAAATCTTCTGTAGAACCCAACATGTCTCAAAAAGCCTTGCAACAATTTTATGTTAGAAGGCAGTGGCAACTTGCTCACCACATCGATCTTTGCAGGATCCATTTCTAGGTATATATTGGAGATCCTGTGCCTTAGCACAATCCAAATTACCCCTTTTCTAGTTTAGCGCTTGGCATGTCTCTTCATATCTCTTTAACACTTCTTCTAAACTGTTTAGACATTCGATATAAGAGTTCCCAAAGACTAAGAAGTCATGCATGAAAATCTCAACTGATCTCTCCAAAAAATTTGAAAATATTGCCATCATGCACTTTTGAAATGTCCCTGGCACATTGCACAACCCAAAGGGCATGCGACGAAAGGTAAACGTGTCATAGGGACAAGTAAACGTGGTCTTGTACTCTTCTAGTGCAATATTTATCTGGTTATATTCAGAATAACCATCTAAAAAGTAGTAGTACTTATTGCTTGCAAGTCAAACCAACATTTGGTCAATGAAAGGTAAGAAAAAGTGGTCTTTCTTTGTTGTCGCATTCAGCTTGCAGTAACCCTTACGAATTTGCTAGCGTGTCATTGTTCTTGTTGAAATCAATTCATTGTCCTCATTAGTGACAACTTTCATCTCGTCTTTCTTGGGTACACATTGGGCTAGGCTGACCTATTTAACATTGACGATTGGATAGATTACCCTTGCATCAAGCCACTTGATAGTTTCTTTCTTTACAACTTCTTTCATCACATGGTTTAATTTCCTTTGATATTGAATGACATCAGCATGCCCTTCTTTCAACCTAATCTTATGCATGCAATATGATGGGCTTATTCCTTGAATGTTCGCTAGGGTCCATCCTATCGCCTTTTTATGGCATTTCAGCATTTTCATTAACACTTTTTCTCCTTCAGCCTTCAAGTGGGTGGAGATGATGACAAGCAAGGTGTCATTCTCTCCCAAAGATGTATACTTCAGGTGGTTTGGCAACGACTTGAGCTCTATTTCTAGTGGCTCCTCAATTAATGACTTTATTTTCTTTTTGCCTTTGGTTTGCAGACTCAAAGGTTCAAACTTTCATGCATTAGACACGACGTTTACTTCTTCCAAAACACCTTGGAGTAACTCAATATCAAATTATTCAAGGTTAAACAACTCGATAATATTTTCTTCCTCGCAATAATCCCAACTAAGGTATTAAATTACGTTGTAGTTCTAAACATTGTCGAGAAACTTCGCACCAACAAACATTAAATGTGACTTCTTGGTCATTAACTCACATTGTTAATTCTCCTTGGTTGACATCACTTAAGGTTCGACTTGTAGACAGAAATGGTCACCTTAAGATAATAGGTACCTCTTGATCAAACTCATAACCCAAGATAATGAAGTTTGTGGAAAATATAAACTTGTTCATCTTGACTAGCACGTCTTCAATTTTGTCCTTAAGACACACAATAGATCTGCCTACCAATTGGAGCACTACTGTGTAGTTGGTTTTGCCTTTCATATTCCCATTTTCTTGAAAACGGATAGTGACATCAGGTTAATACTTGCTCCAAGGTTGCATAGTGCACGACCAACATCTATATTGCCTAAAGAGTAGGGCACCATGAAGCTTCCAAGGTCTGTCATCTTCTTTGGAACCCTATTCTTGAAGAAGTCGATTGTTGCATGTGTTAGAGCCATGGTCTCATATTCATTAAACCTTCGCTTCTTGGTAATTATGTCTTTCAAAAATTTGACATATGAAGGTATTTGCTCTAATGCATCAAGAAACGAAATGTTGATTTGAAGCTACTTTAGCACATCCAGAAACTTTCTAAATTATTGTTTGTCACGTTTCTTCTTTAGGCGACCTCAAAATAGAGGAGACAATAATGGATCAAATGATGATGCTTGCTTTGACGTCTCCCTACGTTATGCATCTCGCGTGGAAGTCGCTACTTCCTTGTTTTTTTGTACATCATTATTTTGGAAGGAAGAAGAATCATTAGTTAAGGAAATGACAAAGGGAGAAGTAGCAGTACTATTTAGGTGTTCATTCATAGTGTTTGACACAGAAGTAGAAGGTCTACATTGTTTCTTGCTCAAGTTGCCTTTGTTGCTAGGGTTCCAACATATTTTGTATTGTTCTTCATTGTATTTTGGACAAAAGTTTTGAGTTCGGACCAAACCTTCTTATGTGTGTGACTACTATTCTTGTGAGTAGTATGTTGAAGATTACATTCATTCCAACCATACTGCACTCTTGGAATTGGTGTACTAAATCGCGTGCATCTCGTGGTTTGTAGTTTGATAATACAAATTATTTATCTAATAAAATGAGTATTTTATTTGACATTTAGACAACATTAATTCAATCCAATAAACTAAGATAAGTGGTTATATGATGTTATTGAAACAGTACATGATTGACATACATGTGGTTCATGTTTAAGTTATAACCTAAAAGGTTTGCAATAAATAGATAGAAGTTGAGTGTCTTATCCTGATAACACTATGAATATGACTCACTTTGTAATTGTTACAAACAATATGAACCATATTGTTGATGTGAAGACATGTGAGTGAGAGTATCCTATATAAATTAAAGAAGTTTATATACATACATCAAACTGCAAAATAATTGATTTCTCTTTCCAATACCACTACTTGAAGAAACAAGTAATCGATTTTTAATTTTATAATAAATTAGTCATTTTACCTTCATAAAAAAAATACAAAGACTAAGGGTAAGCTTTTTTTTTTTTAATTTAGCCTTAGTTTGATTTTTTTTTCTTTTAATAATAATACAACCACCCTATTTGATCTAAAAAAGAAGTGAGAATATTAAAAAAAGATCATGTAAAATAATGCATAAGACCCATAAATTGCTAATTAAATTATTTTAGAGCTTATTGTGATGAAATAGAATTTGTGATATAATTTTGGAAGCCACTTGACATGTGGGAGAGTGGTGTAATTTTTGGTAGATTGAAAAGTTTTGGTTATTCTTGTCCATTGACTTGCCATCCACATGTCATTTTTCTTACAAAATTTTCTATTCAGGACAGATCAATACTATTCATGTCTCCTTCACATTCCTCAATAATCATTACTACACACATATTATATATACAACAACCCCACTTTTTTTATTTCTATTTATATCGTTGTTCTAATTTTGGCATAAAAATTAATCACACCTTCATTCTTGAACATAGCTTACAAGTTCAAGCTTTAAAGTTCTTGGGTTTTTGAGCTAATTTATTTTAATTTGAAATTCAACCATTTACTAAAACTATTCATAATTAATGTGTATATAGTCAAACTATTTTTCCTTAATTTTATTGAAATTTATGACTTTATAAAGTCTTGTGCACTATTTTATGTTAAAACAAGGGATTGAATTAAAGACAATTAATGAGTCGACGTTTGTTTTATTTTTTTATTACTAAAATTAAATTAGAAGAAATTGAATGGTGGAGTCTTCTTTGGTTCGAGAATAATTTTTTTAGTCACTTCTTTTGTGCTTTGTTAGTTGTACAAGGTAGGTTGGGGATAAATGATTGACTCTGTTGGATTGATGGAAGTGGTGTGATTGATTGTTTATTTTGTATTGAGGTTTGAGTCATGGAATAATTTCTTTCTTTGGTGTGGGTTCAGTCATCGGGTTTGGGTTACGATTTTGAGTTTGATGGAGGTCTCACATCTTATAGTTGGTTGGAAAGGTGAGTTGCAATGGATTTGTTGGGTTGGGTTGGAAAATGATATCTAATTGAAGCTTTGGTGTACTTTATGGTTTGCGACTATATATTTTCTCTAGCAAGCTGAATCATCAACCGCATGAGAGCATTTCTCATAATCTTTTTGTGCATGTACAACTTCTTATTGAGACAGTGCATGCTCTTGCTATTTCCTAGTCTAATGATACTATAGGTCTTATATAATGTGTTTGTTTTTTCTTTGTCCTCGAGGCTCTTTTGGGTCTAGGTTTTTTTTTTTGTTTTTTAATTGTTCTTGTTTTGTTGCCGTGTTTGGGGTTGTTCCCTTATTAAACATATTGTTGTTGTTTGGTGCCTTGGCCTTGGACAATGAGATCCTCTAGTTGTTGTGTTTAATATATATGCCTCTAGAAGAATTACAACATTTATAATCATTTAGTATCCAAATTCATGAATTTGAGAAATTTTATCATTTATTTATTTAAATAGCTATATTGTTACTATTTATTGTACCTCCATCTTTCACGAAAGTTTAAGAAAAATATACCTTAGGAAGGAATAATTTTTGTTAAGAAGAAAAATATTTTTTAAAAAAAACTAAAGAACTTGGGGCATTCTTACAATTGAACTAATATATAGATTAAACCTTCGAAAACGTAAAAATTATTTAAAAGAAGAAGAAGAAGAAGAAGAAACGGACTTTTGAATTACTGTGGTTAATAATTGCATTGGGATATAGGCTTCCTTGGATAATACCCGAAAAGGGTAATTTCAATAGGAAGACAGATAGGGGTATTTTCGTCTTATTACTTTATTTATATTTATTTTTATCCGTAATCGAACGTTACAAATGAATTAGAATTGACAAATCAGTTCACGTCCGACGAACGGAGGGTCGGTGGAGGGTATACAGAGTCCACTCTTCACACACCAATATTCTCTCTCTACAACCTCACTCCGAATCAACATTCTCTCTCTCTATCTCTAACGCCTGAGCTCCGGTGATTCCATGGTTGTTTTCCGGAGGAATGCTGCTGTCCGGCCATTTCCCACGCTCCAGTTTGTAGTTTGTTCTGCAACTCTCATCTCTAATTTACAATGCAGCTTCTTGGTCACAATGTCAGAATCTTGATTCTTTTACTTAGAAAAGCTGTGTGAAAATTGGCTCCATTTGCAGTTGTGTGTACTGTGTTTTTTCTTTTGTTTTCTCCTTGATCTCGCTCTTCCAAAGCTCGTTCTCCAAGTTACCATCTGTCTTTCTTTGCTGCTTATTGAATCTGACTTCACTCTCTCTCTTTCTTACCTTTATCTTTCCATTTTTTCTTTTGTTTGAGCTAACTTTTGAAGCTAGATTCTTCCCTTTTTATCTCTTTTTTTCTTTTGCCCCTTTCTCTTTGTCTCTGCCCAGACCCATTTTGAATCTGAAAAAAGTTGCTTTATTAGCTTTTGGTCACCTATTGGGCTCCTCCTGCTCTTAAGAGTAGGGATTCATTTCTTAATTTTAATTATCTTTTTGGGTTTTCTTTTAGAATGTTTATCTTGTGGTTACCAGCTAAATTCAAAGTAGGTCCCCTGAGACTCTGATATTTTTTTTATTCTGGCCTTTTTTGCTCTTTGAACCTTCTATTCACGATGAAATTCCATAGCTGTTTGCCTCATTGAAGGTGATTTTAAACCTCAGAAACAGATCCTTGATTTTGCAGCTAGATTATTCAGGTTGGGATATGCTTAAACTTACGTCTCATTTTTATATGATAAGATGTCTCTGTCTGTGTGATTATTTTAGCTCCTTCACCTAGTCTTAGACGTTTTGTTTCTTGTTCCATTGAAAGTTTTAGCATTACTGCAACCAAGGGGTTAAAAGTATTGAGATGAATGGGATTCAGAGAAGAAAAGTTGGTAATAATGAAAAGCCTTTCCCTGGCTGTCTGGGAAGAATGGTGAACCTCTTCGATCTGAGTACGGGTGTCTCTAGGAACAAGCTTCTCACCGATGCACCACATCGTGAAGGTGACCTCTATTTCTCTCTAAATACCATATTTTGTTCAAATTAGTTTAGTTTATCTTGTTAAACTTTCATTATTGTTTAATTATTGGTAGAGTTTAGTGGGTTCTCTTACACTAAGCCTAATTTCAAATCTTGTCTCATATATTTTTTCTTTTTTTCCCTTATGATTTTCAGTTGTCTTTGGTAGGGTCAAACTCCATGATATTCAGGTGTAACATAAGTATGGAAAATGATGACTTTTCTTCCCGTTTGGATTTTTTTGATTAGTTGCTATGTGACTTGACCTGACCTGTGGCTGTTATCAATTCAAACCACAGCAATGTTGATTCACATATGATTGGGCTATTAGTTTTACCGTCTGTTTGTGGCCTTTAAATAGCTGTAGCCGCTAGCCAGTAGAGGGGATGCGAAGGAAGAGAAGATGGTGGATTGAGGAGAGGAGAAAAATGAAATATTATATTATTTGGGGGGCTGGGTGCTCAAATTTTACCACCTCTTTTTTCTGGACTACCACATATAATTATTACCTAAGAGGATTGACCAATTGGGCTTAGTTTTTCAAGTAGGACATGTAGACTATCTTATTCTCTCTATTACTAAATTAATCCCAAACGATTTCCTCTTCACGGACATTGGTGATTGCTGCTTTTTAGTCCCTTGTTCCGTTTCCGTAATTTTTCATTTGTTTGTTTCAACGGAAACTGCTTTAGTAAACTTTATGATCTTTTTGTGCGACCCACATATATGGACATTACTTCTGCTGCTTATATTTGGGTTGTGCACATTCTTTTTGTTGTTTGATTGTGAACGGTATGACAGAGATGTGGCTATTTGACAGGTCCTATTCTCTCAAGGAATCAGGCAGATGTGGCAAGGATGTTTAATCACTCCATAAATCAGTCTGAAGATAATCTGGTAATCTTGTGCTCCACTTGTTATAAAATTTTTCAAAATCTAATCATATGGAGCTGGAGGTTCAGAACCATGCATGAATTTTTTTCTCATTTAATTGTTATTCACAACTCATTATCTTGATACTCTGCGTTTGTGTGGATTGATCAGAGTCAGACAGTGCCTGAATTGCGGAGAGCATCAAATAAGAGAGCAAGTGGAACACCTGTGAAGATGCTTATAGATCAAGAGATGTCTGAAATGGAGAGTACGCAAAGTCCACCCAATGTGGTTGCAAAACTAATGGGGCTTGAAACTCTCCCTCATCAGTTTTCTGGTTCATCTGTTCAAAGAAACAATGTAAGAACTTGCCCAAAGAGTAGAATTCAAAACCATAGTGACTTCTTAGAAGAGGGAATGAAATACCAAGTTGATGAATGTTCAGAGCAGAAAGAATATAAAGATGTATATGAAATATGGCAGCGATCTCCCCAGACAAACTATATTAAAGAAAAACTGCCAAAGGGAATGGAAAGTGAAGTTGTGAATGATAGAAAGATGGCTCTTGTTCGCCAGAAGTTTGTAGAAGCAAAACGCCTGGCCCCAGACGAGAAAATGCGGCAATCCAAGGAATTTCAAGAGGCACTAGAAGTTTTAAGTTCCAACAAGGATTTGCTTGTCAAATTTCTGCAGGAGCCAAACTCTTTGTTTACTCAGCATCTGAATGAATTCCAGTCCATCCCTCCATCTCCTGAGACGAAGCGCATCACTGTTCTTAGACCTTCAAAGGTCTCTCGGGATGAAAGATTTACTGAACTTGAGAAAAAAAACTATAGACAATCAAGGCTACCAGCTCAGAGGGGTCAATCGGCTTCTTTGGATAGAAGTGATTCAAGACTTTCCCCTACTCCAGCTACTAATAGAACTAATGAATATGCTGTAGGTGTTCAACCAACAAGAATAGTGGTTTTGAAGCCGAGTCCTGGGAGGAATCTTGATAATAAGCCTATAGCCTCATCACCTAGTCCATTGCCTAGAGCGGTGCAGGATGGAAGCTTCAATGGAGGATTTGAAGATGATGATGTGAAGAAATCAAGAAAATTTGCAAGGAATATTACTCAGAAAATGTGTGACAATCTTTTGGGTCATCGAAGGGATGAAACTTTGATTTCTTCTGTGTTTTCAAATGGTTATACTGGTGACGAAAGTTCATTTGAAAAATCCGAGAATGATTATGCAGTAGAAAATCTGAGTGATTTGGAAGTCATGTCTTCCTCTTCGCGTCATTCTTGGGAATATGTTAACAGATATAGTAGCCCGTATTCGTCATCCTCATTCAGTCGAATATCATGTTCTCCAGAGTCATCTGTGTGTAAAGAAGCCAAAAAGCGACTGTCGGAAAGATGGGCCATGATGACGACACATGGGAACTATCAAGAGCGTAGGTATGTTAGGAGAAACTCAAGTACATTGGGTGAGATGCTTGCACTGTCAGATGCAAAGAAATCAACAGTAACAGATAATGAAGTTAATGAACATGAACAAAGTGATTTAGACCCCTGTTTTAATAGGGATGAAAATATAGAATGTCTGGATGATTCTCCCACAACGTTTGAAATGTCGAAATCTGTCTCAGGATCTTCTGCATTGTTTGGTGTGCTTAATCTTGAAGCTTCAGATCTTGATATCGTCAAAATTGAAGATTCGAAGTTGTTAGGAAAGCCTAAGGGTGTTAAGTCATCATTTAATGAGAAAGTTTCAAGTTTATTTTTCTCTAGGAATAAGAAAACAATAAAAGAAAAATATAGTGGATCTCAAACTAAAGATGAGCCCCAATCTTGTAGTGCCGAGACACTCTCATCCTCAGCTTTCATTCATCATTCTAGAGGTTTTAGTAATGCTGCATCTCATTCTAACGATGGTGAAGGGTGCTCATCCGGCACTTCTTTCCTACATTTAACAAATGTGGCTGGTAGAGGAGGTGCAGTTCTTCATCATGAGGTAAATCTTTCCTTCTGTGGTTGTAATAATTGCATGCTAATCTATCTGATGTTATATCTTGACGTCTACACATGATGCATAGCATAATAATAATATGCAGTTATACCTTAGTCTGGAATTTTAAGAAATTATATCCCAATAAGTTCTTGCACCTTTTGGTCAATTTCAAATTGTTGTGAAAATCTCAACAGTTTTAAGAAATATGCAATATCATTAGTAACTTGTTTATTTATTAACCCACCAAGTTCAACAATTTTTGGCCCAAATTTTGACAAAATTTGGTTCGACTTTCCCTATTAAGTTTTGTATGTTTTTCTTTTGCATACATAGGGAGGGGAGTTGGAGTTACATTAAATGCCTGGCAGAATAACTCGAATGCAGTTGACTTTCGTCTGCTTCAGTAGTTGCATGAACATTTTTTTCTATATAAATCAAACCATTTGATTGTAACTAGTAATTGAACTGGGTCGTATTCTATGATCTGCAGGCAGGGTTGTCAGTGAAAAGGCCATTCGTGGCTGGAAATGTTGGTGAAAATCAGGAGCAGCCAAGTCCAATATCCGTTCTGGAACCACCATTTTTTGAAGATGACAACACACATTTAGAATTGTCCAGCTATTTGAAGCCAAGGAATCAGGGTAATCACCTTCCTCCCCCCTCTTCTAAATAACAACAGTATGTTAGGATCCTACCTAACAAGAATTATCTCAAGAACAAAGGATGAACTCAAGAATAGTTAAAAAAAACAATCAAATATGAAAATATACGAAATATATTCTAGAATACCATAAGAACAAGTAACAAATTAGCCCTAGCTTTTCGAAAGGGACTCCCAAATTCCCTTACAAGGAAATCCCTCTACAAAATTCTCAACCCCAAACCCTCTATTTATGACAAAAAAATCATATTCACCTTATTAGCTAATTACTGATATGCCCCTTTTAAAAGCCACACTATTGTTCTCCTAAAAACTGTAGTATTTCTATGACTGGGGGCCTTACATAATAATAATGAACAATTAGCGAATACGTAAGCTAGAGCAAAAAATCGTAATGATTTATCTATATCTATCAGCATCTCATACAAAATTTGAACTGAACAGAGTTCTGTATGCCATACAAGAATAGCCTCATCGACAAATCACCACCGATAGAATCAATTGCTCGGAGTATATTTTGGGATGGTTCTTATTCAGATTCATCTGCTCCTTGTGCACTCAAGTCTGCACCAGTTTCCACTTGTCTGGAGGAAGAACAAAACTGGCATTCCCTTGTTCAAGCTCTTCTTACAATGTCTGGTCTAAGTAATGAAGTACAACAATGTAGCTTATTGTTTGCCAAGTGGCATTCACTTGCCAATCCACTAGATTTGTCTCTAAGAAACAAATATGCCAATCTAAACAGCAAAGAGCCAATGCTCGAGGCCGAGCGAAGGCAGCTACGATCAAGTAGGAAGCTAGTGTTCGACTGTGTCAATGCTGCCTTGATCGATATAACAAGTCAGGAACTCGATCACAGGCGAACAGAAATATTGGCCCAAGACACATCACTAACATTATTGGACTGTGTTATGGTCAAAGTGAAAGATTGGGTTTGCGTTGAATCTAGATGTGTTACAGGAGACATTGGGGACATCAACAGCCTAGTAGTGGAAAGGGTAGTCAGAAAAGAGGTAGGAGGAAGAAACTGGGATGAGCATCTACGGATGGAAATGGATAATTTGGGAAAAGAAGTAGAAAGGAGATTATTGGAAGAGCTTTTGGAAGAGGCTGTTGTTGAATTGACGGGTAAAGTTTGATTAGAATTTGCTTTTCTTTCTGTTGTGTTCTAAATTAATTCATTACTCTCACCTTTGTATCTGATATTCAATAATGATGGTCCACTGATTTATTTTGTGTATGTTCAGCTAAGTCTCCCTACTTACCTCTAAGATTCATTTTTGTGAAAATCCATAGATATAATATATAGGAAGCAAAAGCTTCATTTTGATTATTGAACTTTTTATTTGATTCATGCCAAGTTCTTTGGGGATTAAAGTATGAATAGGGAAAATAGAAAGAACATATTATCCTGTAACAGGCTGTGAGATTCATATTTGGATTCCAGGGCATTAAGAAAAAGGGATTCAACTTTATTCATGGGGTCCATTGTTTGAGAGTGGATTTTGATTCATTCTTCACACACTGAATTTAGTGGGAGTTTCTCTATCCATTTTGGAAGTCGCACTTGAACCCAGGTAGACATGTGATTGCATAACACTATTAAATAAAATGAAAGGTTATTTTAATTACCCCATCTAAACTCACTTAATTAATTAATTATTGAACTTGATAACATATAATTATTGGGTTAAATTAACCATAGAAAAGGTTAAAATTCAACTTTTGGTCTTTTCTGTTGGGAGATTAATTTAGACTAATATGGCTTAGAATTAGAATTTAGTCCTATGATTGTCCATTTATGGAGATTGTTATCAAGCTATAATTATGAGGGGAAGGTTTATGGAGGTTGTTATCAAGCTAGAACTATGAGCTATTTATAAGGTTTAATCAAATCATACAATATTTATAGGTTTTTTCTTCTTAATTTTAAGAAATTAGGGTTTTTATTAAAGCCTAACTCAACCTTACCTTTCATACATATACTTTCTAATAGGGGTGTAAGAATAACTCAACTTCGACTATCCAATTCATATTATATAGATTAAGTTGGGGTTGGAGATTTTTATCTTTTTTTAGTTTGTTGGATTTTGAGTTAAAAATTTTGTTCAAACCAACTCAATCCGAATTAGTTATATATGTATATATTATTATTTATTTATTTAACAAAAGTTAAACAATCTTACGAGTTCCAAATTTATACTTAATGATTTCCATCTACAAACATCAAAATTTAGAAACGAAGGAAAAAATGATAATACCAACCCGGGTACACCCTTCCTTTCTAAACTAATGCAACTTAACACAACACTACCTTTCACACACAATACCTCCTTTCTAGACTTTAGCATACCTTCTTTCTAAACTAATAACACTGCCTTGTGTAAAACACTTTCAAACACATACTTCCTTTCTAAACTAATGTAACTTAACTTTGTGCCTTATGGTACATTCAACGGGCAGAGACATTCGACACGCAGAGACTCAGATTTGAAATCAAATGTCTGAGAATTATTGAATTCTGATGCATGTGAACTTATTTGATGGAGTTCTTATGCGTCAAGATTACAGACGCCTTCAAAACAATGCCTTCTACGTACCCAAAAATTTTTAAAATACCTTGATTTGTCAAAAAGTGTAATATTACACACCATTTCATCTATGTAACATCCAAAAAAAAAAACAGAATATCGAATGGATATGGAGACAATTGTGGACTACTGATATAGAATCTACATTATTTCAAGTTTCAACTTTCATACAAGATTCTAAAGATTATATATATATATATAACAAAATCATTGAAGGAGTCGTGTTTTTATCGCAGCTTTTTACCCATTAGTTTACCATTGAGCTGCAGTCTGCGACAGCCTTTCAAGATGCCCCTTTAATCTCAATGGTATTTGTTCCTCAGATGAGTGTTTATGCATATATATTAAAGTAGCAGTCATAGTTCTGATCCTGAAAAAGGAAGTTTCTACAAACAATCCATTAGATTAGACCTCAACTTCACAAGAATCAGAATGGAAAAATAGAACTCATTCAACTTCCTCAATTTCGATGATATTCACATCTCATCATACACACCACAACCTTCCATTCTTACACAAAGCTGATTGCAATCTATCCTATCTGACCAACCAAAAATCAAAGCACAAGACATAGTGGAACAGTAACTTACAGACACCAATGACCAGTTCGCCTTGAGACTTTCCATTAAAGTCCAAGGTTAAATAACAATGTAGCAAAGAGAGAATCTGGTAGTAACGTCGTGGTTCCTCTGATCTGCGCAAGGAAGGCTTTCTGTTTCAACTGCCTCATTTATGAACTTTGGTTTGATGAATTGTATCTGTCACTGTTGTTCAATCCATACTGCAACGAAAGTGAAACTACATTTAGAAACAAATTATCTGGAATTTACCCTCCCCTTTTCTTAAAAAAGAAGAGTGCATGGTAGAACACAATACCTTTTCTCTCATGCGGGCGCCCCAAAGGTCAAAATGAGCACCAGCAGCTTGATTTGCTGGTGGATTAAGCAATGGCTCCCGTGTTCTATCTCGAACACCAACCTCCTCTTCTGTGTCATACTCAGTTTTACGGGTTGAAACCATGGATCTCAGAATAATTGCTAGCAGCAGAGACAATGCCTGAGGGGTTGCATTAAGGATTCGAGTAAATGGCGTTAACAAGTATAATCAAATAGTGCCCAAGAGATTAAACTATAAAATTCAAGTAAACTGCATAGACAAGCAACATAAGCCACCATCCTAATAGATGAAAAGAGATCACACGGCCAGAGGGGAAGCTTAGACGAACTTTGCATGAATCAAATAGAAATCATTTAAAAGAATATTCATATTCATATTCCTTAAAACGCTGCAATATTACTCTTGACCTTTCATAAATGTTTCAAAATTACTATTGAGTACAAATCTGTTAGAATGTTGGACAAAAATTAGAGCCTATAATGGCACTCTAGTGACACCAACGGAACGCAAAAACAGCCACACCATCCCAAATTTTCAAATCACCATCATGCACCCTAATTTTCATCTACAATTCTATAAGATTTCTACCCCAACGGTAGTTTCAAACATTTATGAAAGGTTATTGCAACTTCTCAAAGAATAGAGTTATATTTAAAAAAATAGCAAAGATGGTGTGAGTTATCTACAACTTAGCCTATTAATATTCAACCACAAAACGAATCAGAGGGGTAGATGATTAGTTGCCATCAAGTCTACCTGGGTTGAAATTACAACGATACCAATCCACTTGGATAAATTGATGTTGTCTTCAATGAAATGCCTAAGTTCATCCAGTTCACCAGTTGGGTCCAACGGAAGATCCTGCATCATCGTTTTCAGGTAAATATATATTGACAGAGGAATTGGCACAAAAACATTTGCTTCCATGTGCAGAGGAATACCTTCTCCCACGAGCGATCAATTGCAATAAATGCCACCAAACCCACTTCAACGATAATAAATAGCATTATAAGCATGTTATACTAGGATTGCTAGGTTAAGGGAAAGAGTGCTAAATAGAAATGTTTACTTATCAAGAAACAAAGTACTTCCCACTTCAAAATAAAACAGTACAAAAGAGCTGGGAGTAAATGCTCTCTTAATGAAAAAAAACTGGATAATAAGATGAAGTGCACAATGGAAGAGAGTACATCCTCTTTCCTCCTCTATTTTTCCTGAATTAAACCACTGGGATACAATTCTTCAGTAAGTTCCATAAGATCACATGCGTCCCTTTAGCAAGTTTCTATCAGTTCGCATGAATTCTACAAGAGATATGATTCAGTTGTTTTACTCGAGAGCAAATGCAAATTCATTATCGAAATATTTTAAATGCTTAAAGTATGGCAATATCTAGAACTGAAAAACAAGCTGTAATAGGGTAAAAATGGTAGGATACGAAACAGAGGCAGCAGCCACTTATTGCTTCAGCTGCAATACAGCCAACTAAAGTAATACAACACAACAAGACGCCAAATCCCATGAAGGAGTAGATGAACCTGCCACCACCAACAAAGACAAACAAAACATCAACTTAACAATCTTACTAGCCTATTGAACTCGACACTCGACATTATTACCAAATATGCAGCAATGATCACAATAATAACTCAAAAATTGGGAGATTTATATCTTAAAGTACCAATTAATACAGAAAGAGAATCAACAGGAAGAAAACTTTAGCAAGATTCATGTTTAGGTCACTTCTCAAAGAAGAATCCCATGATCAATCATAAACATAACATGTCGTCAACATAAAATTGATGCCAATGAAGTCAAATAGAAATAAATTTCAAACAGTACAAATGATTGTTAGGAAATGAAGAAAAGAAAAGAAAGAAAAGACAAGGCAAGTTGAATTAATTTAGAGTATAAAATCAAAACCCTAACGATTTAAATCCGCAGCCAAGAGATCATAGATTGCGAAAACTTTCACATTCATAAACGCGCTACATGGAATCTCCCTAATTAAAAACTTACAAGAAACACAAGAAGTCGGGAAGCTCACAGAAATTCCCAATCTACAAATTCAAACAAATCTCACCAAGGGGCTGGAAGCTTAAAGGCGTTCAATTCAAGCTTTAATTCTTCCCTATCGAACTCAGGAATGAAATCGGCAGCTAAATCCATAGCTGTGATCCGATCGGCAACAGTGACTGATTCAGAATTTAAATAAAACGAAACCGAACTAGCCGCCGGAGAAGGAGCCAAAGCCGGTACAGGAGGAGGCGGAGAAACAGGAACATGGTGGTTCCAGCGATCAAGCATCCATGCAGAATAAACTATAATTGAAACCCCAACAAAAGCTTGAAGAAAATTGAAGCATTTGAGGATGAAAGCGAGAGAAACATGACAACAAGTGCGAGCCATTACTTGTTCTTCGTCTAAAATGAATTTGAAGGTCAAAGAATTCGAACCCTAATCCAAATTTCGATGGTTGGTTTTTGATGGGGGACAAATGGGAAAACTTTTGAGTGAATGATCAAAAGAGAGAAAAAGAAAAGGTGGGAGAGAAAGGGTTAATCTCAACAAATCGTATGGCTTTGGGTTCACTTTGGATTCGATTCTGTATTCGAATCGGAACGATCGATCGGGTCGAAGCAAGGCTGTATTATTATTAAGAAACTAAAGATTTATCCACAAAAAACACTGGATTTTCCCTCTCTTTCCCTCTCTTTCCCTCTCTCTGAATTTGAATGAATTTGCTTTTACATTATTACAGCATTGCTCTCCCAAGAAAATGAAGAAGAACAAGAAACTATTTATAATTCTCTTTAGGGAAAGGGTTAGAATTTAAGGGCAGGCAATCGAAATGAATCCATGTAATTTAATAACTTCCTTGTTTTCCATTTTTGTTTCTTTTCTTAAGAAAGTTTGATAATCATAACCCATTTCTCGTTTTCAAGATTTAGAAAATGTTTCTAAAAATTGAAAGAAAGAAAAGAAAAAAAAATAGAGAAGCCTGGATATGTTCTCATTTTATTTGCTTCTTTTAGATACTCTTAAAATCTTTATTTAGCTCATCCCTGGAAAGACATGTTTGTATTCACATTTTCATTTTTTATTTCTTTTAATTTTTAATTTTCATGTTTTTTCATTATTATATATTAATTTTTTATTTTTTTTATGAATTAATTTACTTCTCAAATATTTACGGTCCTTGTAATAAAATTTGAAAAGCCCATGACTCATGAAGCTCAATTATTTTTTCATAAATTCCACGTATGTCTTGTGATTTATTATCTTCTTCACTTTTTCTTCTTTTCTTGCAATTTATTCATCTCTTCCAGATTTTCTTTTTTTGACGTTTAAAGTACAAGATTCAATCATTTAAATCTTCTATTTCATCTTCATCATCTTCAATAAGATGCTTTGAAGTTGTTTAACAATTATTTCAATATTTTTTTCATTTTTCTCATCTTCAAGAATATCAAAATCGTTTAAATATTATTTGAAACTTTTTTACGATTGTTTATATTTCACTATCAAGATCTGTTGTAATGACTTTGTTTTCAATAAGAATTCTAAATTTCATCTTCATTTTAATTGTTTAGAAGATTAGAAAATTTCGATGAGAATTCTATATCTCATTATCATGATTTTTTTCGTTTTTGGTAGAAATTTTAAATTGTTTAGAAGATTAGTAAAAAAATGGTAACAAAGAACTATGTATCATTGCATTTCTAAACGACTGTGTATCAAAATCTAAACAATTATGTATATTGTATTCTACGATTGTTAGATTTAAAGTTTTCCATGATCATTTACATTAGACTATATGATCGTTTACCATAATCAACACGATCGTTTACCATTATCAAAACGGTCGTTTATCATAGTCAACATGATCATTTACCATGTTTAACGCTATCGTTTAAAGTATATTATTTCACTGCAGAATCGTCTATCCTTGTATTGTGATTATGATTATCATTTTTTTTACTTTTTCTTCTTTTATTAGGTGATAGATGTGCATCTGGTTTGGTGGAGTTTTGAGTATGCAGGGTAGGTTCTCTGTTAGTGTGTCTATTCGATAAGTCATTGGTCATGATCATTGTATGTGAATTACTTGCTATATACCTCTTCATCGCATAACTATATAATCCACGTTGAATACAAAGTTTTCTTACTGCTTGCCCAAGTATAAGCGAAACAATAGGTTTATCTGGGTGATCCAAAGTCGAATACAGGAAATTGATATCAAACTTTAGTTCTAAAACCTACTTCTCAATTAGGCGATATAAAAGAATAAACAATTAACATATAAAAGAATAAGAACTAGAAAGAAGACTACTTACATATGCCTAAAGAATCTATAGAAGGGTAGGAATGGATGCGAAATGAATACGTGAACTTAACTTACTTGTATGCGAGAAGTGAGTGAAAGAATGTCTTGCATTATAACATGATTAAGCAAGGTGATAACCTTGGTGTGGTATAGCTTACTCAACCATCTTATGATTAAGGCATGCTCATCTTGGAGTCATATTATACGCCACGTACGATAACCTTTTGGGATCCATATGACTAAGTATGATAAGGTGATATATATCCAGAAGAATTCACTTATAAATCATACAGGACTTCGCAATTAAGGGCAGCAATCTCTCAGTGCCTAGTGCTCGCACTTGTTTACCTTTCGGGATACAAATGATGAAAGGTGTCTCGTAAAGGAAGAGAAAACTCTTCCTTGCGCATGTTAGCTATGTCCTTGCTACTTACCCTCTCGGGTAATTGGCGACTTACGCTGTCCAAGCTATGAAAATAGCTCAACTAACGCGATAAGAGTGATAAGCGAAACTTCCTATCAAAACTTATCAACAACCTAAACTATCAATAACACATGATGGAAAATAGAGATACAATGGCTTGAAAAGGTATAAACATGTAATATATATTATGTAGGCCTTCGACCATGATACAATATAAACAATATAAATATTACACAGTGAATAAAAAGATGGAAGATAGAAGAATGGGAAATAAGACAAGTTAGACGGAATAGGAAGATGAACTTCTCTCTGTTCAGACTCTAAGTTCTCACTTATAGTATGACTAAAAAAGAAGAAAAAGAAACACTTTACAGTCGATGGAAAGACTATTCATTTCTGCCCTTCTCTTTAGACCTTGGCCCATACAGACCTTTTTTTCTTAGTGGGGATGAGGTCTTTTTATAGGCTGCTTTTGGCTGAAAACTTATGTTCTTTTGAGATTGTCAGCACTGATTGCAACTTTATGAAGTCACATCAACTCCAACTACCATTCTTGTCTTTTAGTGAACCTTCCTCGCATGATGATGTGGTCTCTCATATGAAGATGTTAGTCGCTAGATGAGTTTCCCTCGTATAGCTCTTGAGCGAGATGTTTCCATCGATTCACCAGTTTCTTTCGTTATGCTTATCCTACATGTAGACGTGGCAATTGCGTAAAACAGACATAATACTTATGTAAGATGTATTTCTAAATACTTATGTATTTACAACATAAGTTATGCCATTTGATCCTCTTCTTATGCATTTTGACCTTACAATTTTAATAAAAGAGGTTATAATAACGAGTATTTATACATGTTATCAATATCTCTATTTATCTCTTCACTACAAGAAATCGGGAGTTTCCCGACGTAGGAAAAACCATCGGAAAACATGACGTCGGTAGAAGCCGGTGTTTCCCGATGCATTTTGGTGCACATCGGGGGAAGGCATTCCCTCCAACGCAGACACATGAGAGTCGAAACTGGCTAGAATGGTTTAGGGTTCTTCCAACATGGTGCAAGATACGTCGGGAAATGTACCCCTATTCCCGACATAGAAAGTGTAGCGTCAGAAGAGGGTAGACAATTAATTGTACTGTTTGACCTTCCTCTGATGTGGTGTCAGGTGCGTCGAAAAATGGATACATATTCTCAATGTCTATAGTGTTGCATGGGAGGAAGGGTAGATTATTCATTGCACATTACCCCTTCCTCCGACGTGGTGTCAGCAACGTCAGGAATAGGTTTAGGGATTCCCGACGTGTCACTAATTGCCTCGGGAATAGAACGTTTTTGTTGTGCGTCAGAAGTTCTTCGTCTTTTTTAAATTCATTCTTTATAGAATGGAAACAAAAAAGAGAAAGAAAAATGAGAGAGGGATAGAGGGAGACCAAGAGGGAGATCGAGAAGAAGAGGGCATTGTCGTCCCCATTGTCGTCGCCGTTGTTGTCCCCGTTGCTGTCACCGTTGGTAAGTGGTTTAGTTTAGTTTTTGTTTTGTTTTAATTAATTAGTTTTAGTATTTTGATTTCAAATTGGTTTTAGGTTCTAGATTTTAGATTTCAAATTGGTTTTAGTATTTAGATTATGAATTAGTTGTAGGTTTTAGTATTGAAATTGAATTTGAAGTGTTATTAGGATTTTGAATTAGTTGTAGGTTTTAGGAATTTGAATTTGAAGTGTTGAAGTTAAGATTGAAGTGTTGAATGTTGAGATTGAAGTATTGAAGTTGAGGTTGAAGTTGAGTTTGAATTTCAAATTTTCAATTTGAATTTAGGAATTAATGGAAGGTATTTTTTAGAAAGAAAATAGAACTCCCGACGCGGGCGTCGGGAGTTCCTAACATATACATCGGGAGTTTCTAGACATCTCCTAACGCACAACATGTTGTGTGTCGGGAGTTTCTCTCCCGACACATTGTTCCCAACTTGTGTCCTGACGTATATTTATGCATCCAAAAGCTTTTTTCGACGCTTTTCATATATCTCCCGACGATTTTATGCACCGGGAGAGCCCCCATTTCTTGTAGTGCTTGTTATTTGTTTGTTATAATGAATTGTGGGATGAGATATATGGAGATAGACTATCTATCTATCATAAATAGACAGAAATAGAACTCTATCTATGCTTATCACAGATAGACAGAGATATATGTATATTTATGTCTTGTATTTCTCCTATATAATGAATTGTGTATAGAGATAGACAAACATATAAGTCTATTTCTTTCCCTCACAATTGAATGCTTAATTTACTTTCTTACATAATCCTATTTTCATTTTACATAATACACTGTCTATTGCTATAGTTTTTTTTTTATGGAGGTCATTGGAATATATACAATGTCTATGAAAATTATATAGTTGCTAGAATATTGGTAGATGTCTACCTTTAATTGTTTAGTTGGTATAATCTATGAAGATATTCAATTGGATGAGTTGCTAGAATGATCTATTTTACTAGATTTTGGTAAAAGCAATGTTCAAACTATGGTACCAATAAAAGAAATGTTTTCTCTCTCACACATTTCTATGACCTAATTTTTGAACCATTCAGAAAATGCTCGTTGGTATCCTCTGTTAAACTCTCGAGCGTTTTAAACCTGTGGACGTATCAACCGCAAGTCTCCTAATAACAAAATATTATATAATGAAGACGTAACACATCAATCATAAGATGATCTAAGTTAAAGGTTAGAAATGTTTACTTGTGGTACTCAAATATTTCACCTACATTGTTGAGAATGTACCAGTGAAATAGGTGTTTTTCTTCCTATGATAGAGGTTGAACTCTTGACGCCCCTAATGGTCTTACTTTCTAAATGAAGACATCGAACTCATCCATCAACTCATCATTCAGAATGCTATCATCGTTTCGTTCATCTCTAGTAAATCGCGTCTCAATTCCACTTAGGTATCGCGAACAAAAGGTTCCTGATTCATTCATCATATATGCTTATGCAATAGACCCCTCAAGATGTGCTTTTTTACGCACATACTATTTTAATGTGCGTAAACTTCTTTCAATATGGTACATTCAACTGTAAGAAACTGGTTCAACAATCTTGGTTTCAAATGGTAGATGAATGACAAGATATACCATTACGCTGAAGAAGGCAGGTGGAAATATTCTTTCCAATTTACAAAGTATGACTAATATATGCATGTAGTCTGTCCAACTCACTTACTCGTATCGTTCTGGTGCACAAATCACAAAAGAAGTTACACAGTTCAGTAATAGCGATATATACATGTTTTTGGTAAGAAAGCTCAAACACCTATAGGTAGAAGTCGATGTAACAAAACATGACAGTTGTGCGTTTTAAGACCTTAAACTTTCCCTTCTTTTTCATGCACACATCGTGAAATAAGAAACAAATCCATCGAAAAATTTCACTGATTTCAAGAACTTGCAAAATTCAACTCGCTCGCGGGTAGTTAATGTGTAACTTGCATGTAGCTTCACCAATCGGTTACTAACTTCTATGAGATGTAAATCTTTTCTAATTTTCAAATATTGTAGGTCCAATCGTGCATTGATGGTGTCTTTGATTTTTCCTTCAATATTCAATAATATACCAAGCAAGTTGTCGCAAGCGTTCTTTTCAATATGCATCACGTCTAGTTTATGACATAATCTCGACCAGTAAGGAAGTTCGAAGAAAATGCTTCGCTTAGTCCAATTAAAAGCTCTCTTTCTTTTCTTCTCCTTTAATGAAAGATGTTTACTAAGAACTGGAAATTCCAATTGATCTACTTGTTCTATTACTTCGTGCCCATTCATTACCATTAGAGCAGCTCTACACTCTACCTTGCCATCGTGTAGCCTACTTGTCCGCCAAACATGGTTCTTAGAAAGATAACATCGATGTAAAATATTTTCCCTCTTATCCCGAAGGGCGATCTATCTCTCATGCATATGAGACATGCATGATACCCTTTTGTACTCCACCTCGATAAATCACCATATGCTGAAAAGTCATTTATCGTCCACAACAAGACTGCGTACAACCGGGAGAAATTACCGGTAAGGGAATCATACGTAAGCACCCCAAAAGTCCATAATTGTTTAAGTTCCTCAATTAAGGGTCTAAGGTAAACATCAATTTTTCCACCACGAGATTTCTGACCAGGAATGAGCAATGTCATGAAAAAATTTGACTCTTTCATGCATTTTCAGGGTGAAAAATTATAAGGAATTAACACCACAGACCACATACTGTACGGGGTGCTCATATGACCGAAAAAATTAAAACCATCTGAAGCTAACCCTAGACGAATGTTTCGTGCATCTGCAACGAAATCAAGGAATTCAAAATCAAATTTTTTTCATCCATCTGCATCGGTTGTATGCCTTAACACATCATTTGTTCGAACGAGTTTGTCATGGTGCCATCTTATGATAGAAGATCCTTCTTGCGAAACAAATAAGCGTTGTAATCTCGGTATCAAAGGAAAGTGACGCAATACCTTTTGCATAATTTTTTTCCTTTGTTATTAGGACTAACATTGTACTGAGACTCATTGCAAGTTGTACAAAACTGCAAATCCTTAAACTCCTTCCAATACAGGACATAGTCATACTTACAAACATGAATAGTTTCATATCCCAGCCCCAAGTCACACAATTTTCGTTTAGCTTCATAGAATGAACTAGGAACATTGGTACCACACATTGGAAACACACTATTTATTAAGTCTAACATCATGTCAAATGACTTGTTACTCCAATCGTTTAAAACCTTTATGTGCATCATCTTAACCAAAAACTTTTGGAAAGAGTATTCAGAACAATCGAGGTATAACTCACTACAAGCTTCATTCAATAAGTCATGAAATATGCTTGATGTTTCTTCTTCTATATCTACATCAATCGGAGCTTCTGTTTTCCGTTCGTGCTCAATTGGAGCTTGTAAATCGTTAAGCATACCAAACATTTCATCTTCTTCATCAAAACAGTTGCTACTAGTTTATTCATAAAAAGGGTTACTACTGGTTCCTTCATCAAACCTTTAAATACCTCTATGTAAGTTCACTGGATCTCCATGATACAACCATTGTGTATAGGATGGAGATATTCTGATGGTCAATATATGTCGCTCCACACCCTTTAATGAGTACTAACATGAGTTCATACATCTCTTACATGAACACCTTATTCGTCTGTAAGCATCGACGTGGAACTTGACAATCTCTAAAAATTGGAACACACCATCTCTATACTCAACCGATAACTTATTCCTAACTTCATCCAACTCTTATTCATCATTAAAGACCTAAAACATAAAACTGTTTGATCATTAATCCTATATTACTAATCTCTATCAAACCCTAAACTTAATCACTCCATGAATAAGCTATGCCAAATCTTTCATCTCTTTTAACTGAAGCTAAGTTCAAACTACAAAAGGCTACCATAACTGCAGGATAGCCAGAACAAACTAACCAAACACCCTACTATATCTACTAGGGGGATAGTTATTGTTGTACCCCTCATCGTATAAATACAATAATATTAAGTACTCAACAATACAATTTAATCAACTAAATAAACATAGAATTCGAAGTGTCCCCCTTTCTCATCCTTTTTCTTTTTTTTTTCTACACAATATTAATTTCTCCATTTTCTTAAATATATCATTTTATACTATTTTTCTCAAATTTAACTTATTTAAACTCTTTAAGTTTCTCAACACACTTAATTTGCACATTTCATTACAATTACATTAACAAATTATTCATACATTTGAATTTCTTCTAATTATCCATTAGTAGTAGAAATCACCTAACAAACATATATGAAAATTTTCTAAAACAGAAATATGCAAGATCGATTCCTTAATCAAACACCTAATTTGTAAATCTTAATCCAAAACATAATTCAAAATCCAATTCCTAAAACAAAAACTAATTCAAAACTCTAATTTCTATTTTAAAATCATAATTTCTAATGTAAATAAAAAAAATCACATCAAACTAATATATACTGATATGCGACGGCGACAAAATGGGAGTTTGGACATTCATGTGTATGCGTCAAGGAAAACACCTTCCCCTCGACGTACATTGAGATGCGTTGGGGAACACCAACTTCTAACGACATTTGTTGTCCCGATGATTTGTCTTGCGTCGGCAAAATTTTGATTTCTTGTAGTGCATGCAACTAAATAATGTGATAAGCTTAATGCAACGTAACTCACTAAACCAAATTTATGATTAGGATATGCTTCTCTCAAAGTCATTATATGCCACACATGGTCACTTTTGGAGATCCATATGACTAAGTACGACTTTGTGAGTTATATCTAGAAGAATTTACTTATAACCTATACAGGCTTCCGCAATGAAAGATTTCTAACTTACTCTCCTTTTAGGATGCAAATGTTACGGATAACCTCTATGATGTGTGACATCTCTAACTAGTATGAAAAAGAATTGCTTTTTGGAAAAAAAAACATGAATAAAATTGAACTATAGTAAATGAGAAATTCCTAAAAGAATAATCTTTTTCATGATCTATATGTTTTAATCAATTTATATAATATAATAACTTATTTTAGTATCATGGCCTCCTCCTCGAAAAACTAACTTAATAAATTTTTCTTATTGTTTGTCCTCCAAACATAAACTATCCAACTCTCATAAATTAGAGTAAATATTTACCATACGAAACTTTACCATTTGGATTTCGTAAGTATTTATTTTATGATGAATTACTTAACAATTTTTTTCCTCACTTCTCGATCAAATAAAAATGACTTGGGTTTGATTTAAATGGAATTGTTTGATTCAATGGGTTATATTTATATTAACGTGGTGTGTTTAGAATATATTAATTTTCATCAATATAACAAAACACCAAAATATTTACGGTTGGTGTAACAAAGTCAAAAATTCGATAAAGTCAACAATTTTTTTAAATATTCCAAGTTTGCATTTTCTTTCCATCTCTTTCTTTTCATTTTCTGCAATTTTTCTTTTATATTTTTGTTGAATTCATAATATTTGTTTTCATTCTACCATAAATCTTGTGATGTTTTTTTCAAAATATTATTTGGTTCAAGATCATGTATCAAATATAAAAGATATTGGTACGGTACACGATGTTTAACAAAAATGGTTAGGATATTAGTATTAAGATTTGACTACAATAAAATCTAACAAATATAAAAGATCTTGAAAAAAATATTGGTATACGAACAATGTAAATGATGGTTTACCAAAGAATCTTGACAAGCACAGTTACCATTAAGCAATCTACGAATATTAAAAATTAATTAGTTTTCTTTATTCATATTATATAAAGACGATAAAGTCGAGGGAGACAGCCCCTACGCCTATACTAAATATGTCGGTGCGCGCACGAGTAGCCAATTAATCGTGTGTTGACTTGAGCATTTTTTGTATTTTCCATTGTGGGTATGTGTCTTTTCCATTCTCAAAATTATTCTATGCACAGTAAAATATTTTACCGATTTGTTATATATTTAAAAAGAAAAAACCGCTTTAGGATAAGTAGTGGGTTATTATAGTTTATGTTTGGATTAATTATTTTAATTTGGATAGCAAATTTTTGTGGTGTAGATTATTTTAATTTGAGAAGAAAATACTAAAACACTGTAGCAAAGAATAATGAAATAATGAATGTCAAATGCTAAAAATGGTAGCAATGAAATAATATTTAATGTAGCTAATTAAGAATTTTAAAATAGTATTTATCATAAGTAGAGGTAATTATTTCAAGTACAAGAAACAAATAGACCGTTTGAATTGACTTAAAAAAATATTTTTCAAAATCTTATTTTTGTTTAAACTCAATTTGGTGAAAATTGTTTAAAATATACTTAAAAATAAACTATTTTGAGTGATTTTCGTTTTTTTGAATGAAACACTTGAAAATCTAATTCAAACGAACAAATAGCAAATAAATAAAAAGATGCATTTGAACAGTTATAAATGTTATTTTAATCTAAAAATAACTATGTATGGCATTTTTGTCCCAAGACCCTTAGAATTGAAGTGTTCCATTATTTTTATATGTTATTAAATTCGGTAGAGCATTATGAATAAAAATTATAATTAATAAAGCGTCATATATTCAATTTAAAATATTGAATTCTGCAACGGCCTCTTTCTTCTTTTCATGTGGTCAATTACTTTAAGCAAATGGATGCATGGGCTGTTTATTAAATAATAATATCTTGTTTTCGTTTTTTTTACAAAATATGAATATATAATATCTTGTTTTTTAGTCCAATATTTTCCTCATATTATATTACTTGCATGAAATCTTCACATGTACTTGGGCTACACTAGATTCATTAATTTGGGGAAGAAGAAAATAACTCCTTTTTTTTTTTCCTCCCTCCACTTTTTATTTAATCATTTTATAATTATTTTAAATAACAAAACTTACCGAACATATTTACAAATACGATAAAATGTTTGAATCTATATTTCTATCAACATATAAATCAAGGGCAATCAACGTCTATAATGGATAATGGATAGATTTTAAAATTTTACTATACTTATAAATATTATAATTTATTTTTCTGTATTTAAAAATATTTTTTTCATTGGTTGTTTTATTTTTTTAGATTTGATTTATAATTTTATATGTTTGTTTAAATGAGATTGAGATAATTTTTCTCGGGTTTAGTCTATAATAAATATGTTATTCTAAGTTAAAAAGATATTATATTAGAGTATCAAATCAAATAAATTTTTGTAAATTTTGTTTTTAAGTTGTTTATTTTCAAGGTATTTATACCTAAATGATGTGTTATGTCAAATTTGAATTAGATGATTAAGTTAATTACTATTTTACTTTTTAATGAGTTCATTTTTTTACCACGATTATGACTTGTTTGTAGTAAAAGTGTGTAAATTTTTTGATTGTGGGAGTGACATAGCCTATATCTAATATCTTTTTATGTTGACCATTGGTTGTTTGTGTGGTTGAGACTTTTGTATGTGTGTAATACAATCACAGTGCATCTCGAAGAAGTTTCTTTGCGCTTAAGATGCTCTCATTTTCTCTCTACACTGTGTGATTAATTCTATGTGATAAAACATAGAGCATGATCATGGCATGTGAAATGCTCATTATATCCCTCTCCATTGCGTAACAGCGAAGTCCTCATTGAGTACAAGTTTTTCTACTGTTAGCCCAAGTGCAAGTACAACAACGTGTTTACCTAGGTAATCCAGGGTCGAACACAGTGAATTGATTCTAGATATTACTTCTCATTGAGGCATTATGAAAGAATTAAAGAATAACAAATGTGGGAATTGTTGAGCTAAGCTTCAATAACTAAACTTAGCTCAACAACTAAACTAAGCAAGAGAGTCTGTAAAGAGGGAATAAGGAGGGAGTGTGGTTATGCGAACTAACTTGTGTTAGAGATATGCAGGAACGAATGCCTACGTGTTATCATGTGAATAAGTAATAAGATAATATTGATGCGATGTAACTCACTAAATCATGCTTATGATTAAGGCTTGTTTCTCTCGAAGTCATTCTATACCACACATGGTCTCTTTTCAAAGATCTATATGACCAAGCACGAAGTGGCGAGTTATATCTATAAGGAATTGCTTTATAAATCGTATAGGATTTTGCAATTAAGGACTGCCACCTCTCGGTGCCCACTGTCCACAAGTGTTCTCCTTCCGGGATACAAATGTTGAAAATGACCTCGCGAAGAAGGACAAAATTCCTCCTTGCACGCGTTAGTTACATCCTAACTATCTTCCCTTTCGGGTAGTTAGCGACTTATGCTAGCCAAGCGATGAGAATAGCTCAACTAACGCAATAAGACTTTTTGTAACTCTTCTAATCAAGAACTTATCATCTACCTAAGCTATGAACAACACATTGACTGGTGGAAAGTAAAGGAATGTTAATTGAAAGGGGTATAAGTATGTAATATATACAAAGAATGTAGGTTGTAGGTTGCGTACGATATGCAAAATACATATTACAAAGAGTACAAAAATGGAAGACATAACAATGAAACAATATTACAAGTTAGGGGTTAGAAGGGAATGACCTTTTTGTCTACCCAAGCTTCGAGCTCTTACTTACAGCAAAACCATAGAAGAAGAGGAAAACTAAACTCTTTAGACTCATGGTTCATCTTGGCTCTCTTTTATGGTCTGTTCAGACCCCTATTTGGCTCATGCAGGCCTTCTTTTTGGTCCATTCATACCTTCTTCCCTTGGTGAAGATGAAGTACTTTTATAGGCAACTTCAGGCAAAAAACTTTTGTTCTTCTGAAATTGTCAGCGTCAATTTCGATCCTATAAAGTCACATCACTCCAACTACCAATCTTGTCTTCTAGTGAGCCTTCCTCGCGTAGTGACGTGGTTCTTCGCTTGGGATGTTAAAGTCGCATTCCCAAGGGAGTTCTCATCACGTTGTCTTGTGTACGTGCGAGATGTCCTTAGTGATTTGCTTCTTTCTTCTTGTCTACTTATCCTGTGTTTAAACATGAAACTCGCGTAAAACAAGCATGATACTTATGTAAGATATATTTTTAAATACTTATGTATTTACAACGTAAGACACACGCTTTGATCATCTTCTTATGTGTTTTGACCTCATTATTCTAATAAAAGAGGTTATAATAACGGGTATTTATACATGTTATCAATCATACAAAGAAGAAAAATATCAATATGTAATCTCATTTTCACCCTTTTTATTCTCTCTCTTTCTTCAAAAGGTGTGTAGAGGTTATTTTTCAATTTATAGGGAAGGGGTATAATGATGCTTCTTTTTGGGATAGAGATATTAGAGAAACAACTCTCCTATCAATTGATAATAACTTATTAGTAAAAGCAATAAAACATGAAACACCAACTTATGTGGAAATTCAAGTACCAAGAGAAAAACTACGATATATTTGTTCTTATTATTTTTTAATAAAAATACAATAGATAAAAGGGAGGGAATAAATAGAATAGTAGAAAGAGATAATAAAAGAAAAAGAAAAAAATATTTAGGACAAACCTCCCAATGGTCTAAGCCCACTAATTCTAGCACTCCCCCTCAAGTTGGGACATAAATATCAGTGAGGACAACTTGCTAAAGCAAAAGTCAAAGTTTGGTCTGAGAAACCCCACTACTACAAATTTGGTCTTTCTTGACGCATGCAGATTTTGATTTCTTGATGGTCATGGCAAAAAACCATATTTTTTTCTTGATACAATGTTTATCTTGCCGGTCATGTACGTCAAGAAAAGTCTCCTTATTTTGTTGAAAAATACGAAAAAAACATTTTTAAAAAATGTGGCTTCTTGTTTTCCTTAATGAGCAAAGATTTCTTAGTTTTGTTGATGGTCCACAAACGTCAAGAAAATTATTTCTCGATGGACAATAAATATTAAGGATAGTATATTAGTTAACTGGCAATGCTCATCAAGTTAGTTAGGTTTTCTTGATGGACAAGGTCCATTAAAGGATGAATTTTCTTGATTTGAAATGGTCATCATAAAAAAAAATTAAAATATTTGTTTTGGATTTCTTGATGGGTTTAGAATTTTCTTGATGGGTCTAAGGTTTCTTGATGGACAAAGACCAAAAAAAAATCATGGGCATTGCCCATCAAGAAAAAAAATTATAATTTTGGATTTATGATAAGATAGTGAGCAAGACCCATCAAGAAAAATGATATCTTGATGGGTATTGCCCATCAAGAAAAAACTATTTTTCACGAAGCACAAAATTTGAACTCTCGTTAACGATCTCAGAAAACACAATATTCATCAATAATGTTCTTAAATCTTTACTATTTTTTACAATTATTACTTTCTATTCATCAACAATAAAATATTACTTTTTTAAAAGTTAACAAGTAATTATAATTAGATTGAAATAAGTGACTTTATCAAAATCAAATTAGTTATTATGTTCAACTTTAATGAGTTGAATTCAAAGTTTGTAATTTAGGGTTTTTAAAATTTGTAGAAGCTGGACAATATGGGCTTAACTCAACTGGCACCTATATGTACTTGGGAACAAGAAGTCTCGGGTTCAAATCCCCATCCTTGCTTTGTTTATGAAATGCTCTAGGTGACTATTTCATACCATATATGAATTTCTAAAGTTTATATACCCTACTGATCGATAGCAAGACACTAACATATGCTTTATATTTGAGATTGCGTGTCCCTTGGGTAGAGCACAAATGATACAAATCTTCCAAGTTTTATTCTTTTCAAGAGTCTTCATCTCTTCCGTGACAACATTCTTCCATTCAGGACACTCTAAAGCAGTGTGAATATGCTTACTGTAAAAGCTCTGAACTATGGAGAGAGATTATCATAGGAAACATAGCTAGCTCAAATGAGACGTTTTTTACAAGACCTGGTACCTTTTCTCCGCATAATGGGAATGTCCAAAGAGGGATCATACTCATCAATTTTTCCTATATGACCCCATTTAGCTTCATTATTTCTAGTTTCTACTATAACCTCAGTCTTATCACCATTATCATTTTCTTCCACATTTTTTAGAACAGTAACATCAGAATTGTCACTCTCACTCATCTTATTATCAGTACAAGGTTCAATAGGGTTTCTCATACCTTGATCTCAACAAGATTCAGAGTCTTGGTCTGGAGTGATAACTTGTAGAAGTAATAGTTATTGTAGCCTTTTAGGTAGAACAATGAAATCAAAAGGTACGGTAAAGTACCAAAACGTGTAATTTTTACTGTAAATTTATAAAGATAAGAGAATACCACATACATAAATCTCTACACCTGATTGGCTATGTTTTTTAATGCTTTTGTTTTAGGATGATGAAGAAAAGAAGAAATATAGCAACTTGCAAGAATGTGTGCAAGAAGATGGTTATATAATATCTAGTGCATCAAGAACCACCACATGGCTTAATCGCCTACAATGCGGAAACGTTCGTGCATATTTCTTTAATACAAGTTAGTTCACTATATTAAATCACCAATTCACCCAAAAGCTTAAGCTAGTGGTTGAAGGCAAACACTCCCCCCTCACTTGTGGACTTGAAATATTTGAAAGGCCCAACAAGTGGAAATTTTGGGACTTGAGAACACGGATCTCCCTGGACCACCTGCTCTGATACCATATTAAACCACCAATTCACCCAAAAGCTTAAACTAGTGGTGAAGGAAAATTTAATTATATATCATCAACACACTATTCATAATCACGTCGGTCTATGCCACCTCCAACAGAATATCTAGTGTACATAGTAAGATTAATATACATTCACATTATACTGTATTGATATTTATACCGCCTAAATAACAAGAAAATGGTATAACTAAGCTTGATACAAATTCCATGTGTTCGACCCTAGCTTACACTTGGACGATAGAGAGGATTATGACATCAACAATGCGTAGGTAGAACATGCATCTTTTATCGTATCATCCTATCCTAGCCGCCTACTAAGTTGTTCGATTAGAGCTTAGTATGACATATCTTCGAAGCAATGTTTGTAAACAAGTCATGGAGTCGGCTGACTAGTAGGGATCTCAATTTCCTTTCTAAGATGCCTCCTGTAATATATTTTCCAGAGAACTTGGTTTATGGGTAGGATTATAGATGAGCAAGTCAGTCATACGACTAAAAGTAAATTCGATAAACTCTAAGGCATAGTTAGACTCTTCACTCACACTCTCCTTTGAAGATGGCTAACGAAAAAGAAGGGTTGGTTTTCATAGAAAGTCACATCCATAGTGACAAAGTATTTTCTAGACGACAGATGAAAACATTTATAACCCCACTGATGAAGGGGATGCCCAACAAACACCCAAGTCTGAGCCCAAGGGATATAAATTTGATCTTATTATGACCAAAATTATGGACATATGCAATACACCCAAATGCAAGAAGGGGAACCTCATAAATTAGACAACTAGAAGGTTAGGACTCCTTATGACAATCTAAGGGAGTATGAAGGTGGAGGATACGAGAATCTTTCCACAGGTATAAAGGAAGGGAAGTGGATAGCATAAGAAAATGGGTTACTTTCAGAAGATGACATTTTTCGCTAAGGAGTGTAGGCACACGAGCTTCGGTGAACAATCCCCTTGGAGGCTAGGAACTCACTAAGGTTATGGTTTTGAAATTCTCGACCATTATCACTTCAAAGAATTGCAATTTTTGTATGGAAATGATGGTATGATAGAAGTTTTAGAAAATAAAGGAAACCTCAGATTTATCGGTGATAAGGTAGACTCAAGTAAGATAAGTATGATCATCAATGAAAGTTATAAATCATCATTTTCCAAATGAGGTAGTGACCTTAGATGGACCCCAAACATCACTATGAATAAGAGTGAATGATTGTGTTGGTTTATATGATTGTGAGCAAAAAGAAACTTGATGTTGTTTTTCCGGAATATACACATCACAAGATAGAGAGAATACATTAGTTTTAAAAAAGAGATGTGAAAAAAAAAATGTTTCATAAAAGTATGGTTCGAGTGACCCAACCAAAAATGTCATAGCATACAGTTATGTACAAAAGTGCTAAACTAGGAAGAAAGTAAACTAGTCCTAGAGATGTTATTACTAGAGGTATCATCATCAAGGATGTAAACTCCCCTACTATGTCGGAAAGTGCCAATTGCCCTCCCCAAGCTCAAGTCCTGAAAACAAACAGAATCGGGTAAAAAAGTAGCTTTACAATGCAGTTCACAGGTGATCTTACTAATAGATAACAAATTGTAAGAAAGCTTAGTAATGTTTCAGTTTATGTAACAATCATTCATGGATGTATCATGCTAGGCTCTAAGTGAGCGACTTAATGGACGACTAGACTAGGAAGATGCAATAAAAGTGCATGTCTTATTTATGCATTACTGATTTCTAATGATATGCATGTAGTACAAGTTTTTTCTCTCTATCATCCAAGTATAAGTGAAGAGAGAGGTTTCCTGGTAAGTCCGGACCCAAACTTAGAGAATTAATGTTCCTATTGAATTTATCATGTGGCTAATTTTATGTGGTATGCTTTATACAGTATTAATTATGCACAATATTTTTATCTTAATTATATACACTCAGGTGCAATTGGTGGTGCAATTGGCGGTGCAAGATGATCATGGCGATGGATTGTATGGAAATGTGAACTCATGTAGCAGGCATGACATGCATAATATTTTATTAACTAAATATTGTGCATTAACATTTTGAGACGATTCAAAGTACCTATTAACTTCATAATTAAGGTGAGTGTCCTCTCCGCGCCTTCATCATACTTGCTCACCTCTCGAAATTCAAATACTTAAAGTTAAGCTATGGTTTGTATTTTTATTCATTGCAAGTAAATTATCCTAATTTAAGGCGAGCATTGCTTTCGGTGTTTTCGCCACTCACGTTAACATTTTTGCAACTTATGTGAAGGATGAGAGTGTATTGCTCCAATCTCTTCATCGCTCGCTTAGTTAACTATAGGTTCTCACTTGTCAGGCAACTACTATCAATGCAATTGTCTTTTCTCTTGAAGAAACAAGACTCGATTTTTGCATTTAGCTAAAAAAGACATACATCAAAATTCTCTTAATATCAATAACACATTACATTGTTCAGAAACTAATTAAATGCATTGAAAATGGATAGCAATAGAGAAATAGGAGAATGGTAGAAGAAATGCATTAATATTATAAACATAACTTTAGGCCTCTCGGCCATGGAGTAAATATTACAACTTAATAC
This sequence comes from Cucumis sativus, assembly GCF_000004075.3. Classification (NCBI taxonomy): domain Eukaryota; kingdom Viridiplantae; phylum Streptophyta; class Magnoliopsida; order Cucurbitales; family Cucurbitaceae; genus Cucumis; species Cucumis sativus. The sequence goes on from NC_026657.2 coordinate 25,155,344, forward strand.
AAGCAAAATACAAAATGAAATACATATAAGTGAGTTTATGTTAATTTATTGCTTTTACATGATTTTGTATTTTTTTTTTCAATTTCAAATTTGCTGTAAATATACAAAAAATTCATCTAACTAATTTTGAAACCAATGAATATTAAGGAGAAGATTTATGTAGGATTTATTTTGGAGTTTTTTAAAAAATACAAGAAAGCTCCAAAATATTTATACGAAATAAAACAATTTCGAAAACAGAAAAAGTTAACCAACTCATAATAAAAAATACCAAAATTGCTCCCATCCACATGTGATTAATTGGCAGTCGCGCGCATAGTATATTTGGTACACGATCTTGGTACCAAACTCGTTTAGATTTGGCTAATCAAATTTAAACAATTTTTTGGTACACAATCGTTTAAATTTGACTAGCTATACGATTGTTTAGATTTGGATAGCCAAATCTAAATTATTTTTTTAAGGAATGATCGTTCAATTTAATTGTTCTTTGATACACGATCGTTTAGATTCGATTACTTAGATTTGGCTCAATTTGTAACAATTTTTTTAAAAGATTTTTTTTGTATACAAAATCATTTAGATTTGGTACATAGTTGTTTAGATTTTGTACACTATCATTTAGATTTGATACACAATCGTTTAGATTTGATTTTTTTGTACATGATTCTCGTTTAGATTTAATTACATAAATCTAAACAAGGATCATATCAATATCCCAACACTTGAAAAAAAAGTAAAAAAAATGGATATTTTATATTTGGTACACTATCTTAAATAAAATGAAAAAAATAATAAAAGAAAAATTGCAGAAAAAAAAGATGAAGAAGAAGGACAAACCTGTAATATTTTTTTAAAAAACATCGTCGACTTCGTAAGATATTTTATTTTGTTACACAAATCGTAAATATTTAGGTATTTTGTTATATTTATGAATTTTTTATTTTATTTTTCAACGTGATGAAACATGTGCAATACACGTCGTTCCAACTAGTTTAAATAAAATATGTTAAAAGGAAAAGTAATCACATGCATTATTTATTTATTTTTAAGGCCCCCCAAAAAAAAACTCAAATTATGTGATGTTGTAAGCCGCTATATGAATATCTATTTTTTTCTTATAGAGTAAATGTTATCTATACCCATTTCATTGATTTAGAAAATAATTATTTATAATACAAGTGACGTCATATACTTTTATAACCATTATTATACACTTACAAACAAAAATATAATAATAAGACGTCACTTCAGTGACTTCATGTACTTGTAGGTACTCATATCATGTCAATGTCATATAAATAATTATATGATTAAAACTTAATTTAGAACATGACTATAATCCATAAAATTATATTTTTTTTTAATTTAATAAACTCCTAAATTTAAAGGGTGTCCACTGTTCAATACAATTCTATTATGTTTGTGTCTAATTAAATTGTTAGTTGTGCCATATTTTTTTATTAAATTTTAAAACTCTATTATTAAACAGAAAATTAATCGTACATTTTAAAAATCATCTAAAATAACCCACAAACGGTTTCCATCTTAAAATGATCGAGCTGTTTCGAAAAACCGTTCAAATACATTTATTTTTTTATTGAAAAGATTAGTGTTAGTACATTACAGGTTCAATTACTTTCAAATCCTTAATCAAACTGTCAACTTAGTGCCTAAGTTTGATTTAAATTTGAAATAATGATTGGAATATGGTCAAACCTTAAATATTTAAAGTTTTATTGGTAATTTAATTTGATTTGATGATAAAATTTTAAATTTGATTTTTTTAAAAAATAATAATATAATTTGAAACATAACGAAAATTTTAATTTGAAATACATATGGAGTTTCTACCATGCCTTAATTTGTCTCGACGATGCACAAGAATTTGGAATGTCCAAATTTAATTTGAGATAAAAAAACGGAGGTTCTCAATCTTGAGATAAAGTTGAATTAATATATGACTCCCATTTAAATTTAAGATAAAAAGAAGGTCACATATGCAAGCTAATTTGATTTGGATTTTGAACCCAAATTTTAATTTTAAAATTGAGAATAAGATCTAATTATTTTTGAAAATTTTGAAAATTTTAAATATTTTAATTATCTCAACAAATTAAATTTGAAATTTATCCCAAAACTCAAGTAATTTAAAATAAGATAAGATAATTGAATTATATTTTGTATTTTAAACATTGAATATAATTAAATAAGATAAGATAATTGGATTATCTTTTCTTTATTATTAAAAAAATATTATCATTCCTATTCATTTAGGGTGCGTTTTGGGGAGGTAATGAGTCATGGGAGAAAATGATTATGATAATCCTAGTGTTATAATAATATGTGTTTGGGGTTGACATTATTATTAGTAGTGTTATAGTAGTATGTGTTTGAGGGAAAAATTATTATTATAGTATTATGATAATATGCGTTTGAGGAAAGAGTTATAATTATGGTGTTACTATAACATGTGTGTGGGGGAAGAGTTATGAGTGTAATATTATGATAAGATGAAGTAGGGAAATTTGTAGGGTTATGAAAAGACGAAGTATGATAGTTTGTAGGGTTATTTAACCCTAATCCTTAAAAATTGGAACTCTTAGCCCAAACTCTTGAACCTGAACCTTTTGTTCTTGAATACATACATGGTCGGTTGAGTTGAGCTTAAATTGACATAGTTGTATATTTTTTCCTAATAATTTAAAAAAAGTGAAGCCAAGTTTCAAAAACTAAAAAAATATAGTTTTTCAAAACCTATTTTTATTTTTTATTTGGGGTAAGAATTCCATTATTTTTCTCAAAAAATTATATTGCTATTTAAAAAAGTAGACACTTTCAAACATTTATAAAAAAAAAATATAAAATATAGTAAAAACATTGATATATTTCTATTAAGCTAGTAATAGATTCTTAAACTAATTTTATAAATATTTAGTTTTTCTTTGATAAAATATATTTGATTGTAAAAGTAAAAACTAAGTAAGAATGAAAATAGTTATGAGACTGAGATTCAAATAATTATTAAATCTGACCTAAATGGTGGCTAGAAGTGTAAGAAATAAACATGTAAATGAACCTAAATTTAAACATAAATGATATAATTATAAAAATAAAAATGATATGATTGGAGGGAATTGGCGGCAAGAGACGCTGGAATTTAACCCAATTCCCTCTCTCGGTGTTCATTTATTTATTAGTATATCTGGGCAGGTAATTTCCCCATACAGTGCATAATAAAATGTTGTCCCCACCAATAATTATCCTCTGCATCGCTCTCTACTGGGACCACATGCACCCACCCTTGGTCCCGTTTAATTTCAACGTCACTTTATATACTTCATCCTCAACCGTCAATTCTCCACTTCCATTCAATATCCACCGTGTTCTTCGTATCACTAGAACAGCTGGATTAATAATGGATACATTATTTTAATCCCAAAATTCTCTTTAAATCTTTCTATTTTTGGTAGTCCTTTGTGGGACCCTGTTAGTTGGATCCATCCCTAATGTAGCTATGGATCTTCATTTAGCTCAAAAGAAGAGTTTCTTTTTCATTGTTTTTACTATTTTAATATGTATTTCTGTTTTTTAACTTATATTTAAATTTGACATATACCCATGGTGTTATCACATCTTCATTTTCAATTTACATCAAATTTAAATATTTATTAAACACAATTTTAATTTTATAGTAATTTAAATTTCTCAATTTTCAAAACACTTTGAGTATGTTCAACATTTATGGTAAAAAAAATTAAAAATTGAAAAAAACTTATTTGTCATTTTTAACGTTCAAATACTTAAAAACACATAACTCGAATGATATAAAGACCTATTAGGATATATGTATTTATAAAATTGTTCAATAAAAACATTAACGTTTAGAATTTTCTTTATAATGTGTTCGTATATCATTTTTATTTTGTAGCTTTTTTGGAACCATTTAAAATAAAAACCATATATGTGTTTGATAGCTTCGTTGTTTAATGCTTTTTATAATAAATTTGTGATGGATACAATAGGCAACAACAGAAATTTGAACATGTATCTAATCCTATTAGAAATTAACATACATCCCTATCGAATCATTACATAAAAGTGTTTGTTAGTTCTCTCTCTTTATCTAATTCGAACTAATCCAACATACTATTTTAGGTCATTTCTATATGAACTAGTAGAGAATCCTAATAAGCCAACGATCTACGATTAACTGACTAAAGCCTTTTAGACTAAGCTAATCAACATTTGTTAACTAACGGGTCATTACACAAAAGTCTCATATAGTTGCACACTCTTCTCACTATAGATATATTTATGTTCATCTGATATAACTATGATTAGTATGTTAATCTTTCAAAGATTGTTTGCAATATTGATTGAGTCAAAATATCGTTTTACCCCTAAGATTACATCTTATTCCTTAAGTCTCATTGATTTACTGTTAAACAATTGGTTTAAGGTTCAACTTATAAACCGAATCATTTTGGGCTAATGAGAGGGGTGGAGAGAGTGGGTCTCCTTGTTCAAGAGCTAAATCCAGTTCTTAAGGGAATAAACCATCAAGTAATCCTATAGCGAGTAATAGTGAATTTTGTCTTGCATCTTATATCTCTAGTTATCTATCCAATTTTACCCTTGAAATGAGAGACTTATTGAGCTAACATTGTTGGGTTGCTCTCACCTATGTAGATCTAAGAATAATAATGTGTGAACAAAAGTACATAGTTAGCTCAAGATTGAAATTAAGTTACCTAGGTCACGATCAATAATCGAAATAATCAGATTTATATAGTAGTCAATGGTGTTATAACGTAAAAGTGACTATTTCATGGTTCTAATCTTATACAAACTCCACATAAACGTACGATTCAGAATCACATCGTTTGTACTAACTACAAAATGAGTCACATCCATAGTGTCTCCCAGAATAAGACGCTTAACCTTATTCATGTACTATATATCGTTTAGACTATATATTTAAACTTGATCAATGTTTATGTCTCTACCTAAAGTTCAAGTTTACTCAAGATAGCTTTGAGATATTAGTTTATTGAATTCAAGTGTAGTATTTGATTTTACTAATAATTTCTCAATAATAACTTTATTGAACAGAATATGATTCTAAACTATAAACTACGATTTTTAAGACATAAATTTTAACAAATTAATCGTTTGAATGTTAATCAATTATGCTTTTATTAATTAATCGTAGGATATTTTTTGTATTTTTTATTGGAAGCATGCATAGTTTTTCCGTTTTCAAAAAATTGTTTTGTACAATGTCAATCTTTCTTGTATTTTTTAAAGTACTCCATTAATTTATTGCATAATGAACATGATACATATATGTGCCTAAATAGATAGGGCATATGTCATCTAAACTAACATGCAAGTTTTTCATCCTATCATTTCTATCTCATTTTTACTTCAACCATGGTTTTGCAATATTGTTATATAAAGATCAGCTATAATATTAATAAAAAAAAAATTAAAAGGAAAATCATTTATAGTAAATGATAAATTTCACAAGAAACAGCCATATAAAATTTAATAGATTTTTAAACTTTGAAATATATATATTTTCTCTAAAAGAAATAGTTTATCCATTAGATATATATAGTTAAATTCATGTTTAATGGAATTTAAACTTTCGTTTTTTGTTGAGTAGATATGAATTTAAAAAAAATATTGAATAGCTAATAGATTATTAGCACACAGAATTAAAATTTTAAACTTAAAATAATATAATGTTTTTTTTTTCTTTTTTTCTTTTTTTTTTGATAAAAACTTCAATAAACATGATAGAAAATTTTAATTTAAATATTTTTTAGTACTTATATAAAAAGGAGAGGATCAAAGTTGTGTATTTGTTTTAGATGAAAAATCATGTCACTCATAATTTTATTTAAACTATAGAGATGATATGAACTTTTTTTTAATACTAAGAGTAGGAAAAAGAAAGGATTCTCTTAGTTACAGATCGTGGCAATTACGATAAGGATGAGGTAAGTCACTAAACGTATTTTTGAAGAAACCTTAGGGAAGTATTTTCAATAATTTAACATAATAATAAATAATAAAAAAATAAAAATATCTTATAAGAAAAAAGAAAAAAGAAAAAAGAAAAGGGGAACTTCGGGAAAGAGAAGTACATTGATTTGGGCACATAACCGTCAAAACCCCAACTCGTCCTTTTGCATTCTCTCTCTAAGCAAAGAAGAGAGAGTCAGAGGAATAGAGTAGAGAAAGAGAGCTTATCCTGGAGGTTGAAGGTAGCTCAGTTTGTACGGAGAGAGCGTTCACACTATTCACAGTTCACACTATCAACCCAAAATCCGTCCTCAAACTAAACTAACATTACATCTCTTTTAATTTGAGCTACCATGAAAGACAATCGACAATTGGATCCGCCATTGGGAAAAGCTTTCTGCGGTTAGCAAACTGACGAACTAAGAACTTTCTCGATACTAATTTTTGACAGAGACTTCAAGCAATTTGAAATTCTTTTCTTCGTTCTGGAATTTTGTTCCCACCGACGTTCCATTTCATTCAGTTTTCTTCCGGTTTCAGAGCGTCAGGGAGACGTAATCAAACTGTTGAGTGAGCGGCTTGGAGTTCTTCCTCTTTCTTGTTGGTTATTTAAACAGATTCCAATCAGGTTTTGTTGTTTTCTCATTTTTCATTTCTTTAGATTTAAATAAAACAATGAATTACTGCGTCCCTGATTTTGAGACCGACGAAGATTCCTTGCTTCCTTCTTCTTCTTCCGTGCCATCGCGCTCCAAGACGTCTTCCATGTGAGTGTGTGTTTCTAACTTGTTTATTTCTTTATTTGTTTATTCATTGTTTCTTGATTTTAGATTCAAATTTCATATTTGGTTTAAATACACAGGTTAGATGGTGAGGTTATGGAACTTCTATGTCAGAACGGTCAAGTGGTAATGCAAAGTCCAAACCAGAAATCCAGGATGAAATCGCCGCAGTCTACCACCGCGGAGCAAATCACGAACAGAGACACTCGCCCTATGAGTCAACAGGAGGAACCGCAGCTCTTCATGCAGGAGGACGAAATGATTTCGTGGCTTCATTATCCTCTGGTTGATGATTCTACTTTGGAGAATAGTTTCCGTGATGAACTTCTTTATCCTTCTAATCCTCAGAGTATTGAGCAAAACGCCGTCGTTTCTGCACAAGTTCGTACTACTGATGGCATGGAGTTTCGGCCTCTCACAGCGATGACGACGACAGCGACCTCAACAATGGTTGCTCGGCCGCCAATTCCACCGATGAGAAGAACGGAACCGGAAACGAAGGTAAATAGTTTCGGGCGCTTCTCCGGGCACGCACGGAGGATCGAATCTGCTCCGTCCAATTCGAAGAACATGGTAAGGGAATCTACAGTGGTCGGTTCGACTTCAAGCAACACAATGGTGTTGACGCCGGAAACAAGGAGTTCGGAAGTACAGAGAACGGCTATAACCGATATACCAAGCTGTGGTTTAGCCTGCAGTGGTGGAGTAGCAGCTCCGTCGACTGGCAACGGTGGAGAACTGATGAAGATGATAGTAAGTGAAACAGAACCGGTTCAAAGGACAACGAGTCTTGAGGATCGGAAGCGGAAAGGAAAAGAAACGGACGATTCCGATTACCTATGCTATAGCACGGTGAGTCTTTCTACGAACTCGGTTAATCTGGTGTTATTCAATTTCTCGTTTGATTTTATTTCCCTTCGATTTTTTATTTTATTTTATTTATTATATTTTTTCTGATAGGATTTTCCCTTAGGATTTATTACACATGCGATTTCTGACCATAAACCTTAAGAAAATAACCAAACCACATCGAATAATTTTATTTTACTAAAGTTAGGTGTGAGAACGGCATAAAGTAACTGAGTTATGAGCATGGGGTTGTTTTTTCCGTTCTCTAGAATCTAAACACCAAGATATTACTATTAAGCTGCAGTAGTTGACTGTTCACTGATTTCCCACACCTCTTGTGTGGTATGATGACGTGTTATAAACCCGTATTTCCATCAGAGATTGAAATGGGATGTTTGTTCCATTGGAACCTACGCTGGGCAGTTGGATTATCAATATTCGTGTCTCTCTGTCCATGGGGTGATAATTTGCCTCTTTTGAGTCTGGGTTTGCACATACATGATATGAGGAGGTGGATTTTGAGGATTTAACGGAGTTTCGAAGAAATTTACATTTTCATGAAACAAAACTGTTACAAATTCGTATCGAGGACTTATAAATTGTAATCGAGATTGATTTTAGGTGGCCTTTAAAAAGTGTAACAAAACTGTTACACTAAGCATGGTTTGTTTTTGCTTACAGTTCAAATGATTAAAGACATATAAGTGGTTCAATGTTGGAGTATATAGTGTCTTGACCATTTGGGTTATGATTTGACAACTACCATATTAACTTAATTTACACCCAATCAATTAAAATTGGATTTGATAAGTAAATTTAGTTTAGATGACCTTTTTTTATATTGAATCAACCTTCACCCAATAAGATAGAATGAATTAGTCCATATTAATTTATGGTTTAAATTAATGTATCAAATAAAACATAAAAATACTAGTATAGATGGATGTACCACATATTCAAAACGTGACCATCTAGGAAGTGACTAAGAAATTGAATTAGCTAGCTAACACATATATGGTATGTGTTGTGATTTGAGCTAACTGGTTAAGGTATATGTGATTAAAAGGTAGAGGTTTAAATTTGTTTTGTTCTGTTTATCTTTCTGTATTCCTTTTTTGAGTGATAGCAAGAAGTAGCAAAAAATATTCTTTGTTCCCTGTGAAATGCAAGTTCAGAATATTAAAAATAACCATCCCCTTGATTAATTTTGCATTATACAAAGTCGTTTTACCTTTTTGTTTCTTATTCATCAATTGTAATCTTTACCCTGCCATATATAACCAATCAAATGGTTCGCCAAACAAGTTTCTCACCCCACCATTCAATTTCAAGACAACTTTCTTGCATATTAGTTGTGATTTGGCAGGAAGGAATTTTCATTCTTGGGCTGGTTGGAAAGTTATTGGAATCCTGACAGAACTCGTGTAACATCCACGGGGAAACAAATGAAAACTTGAATCTCGGCCAGGAGTTTTTGGAATATCTGAGGAAATGATTTTGTTTCTGATGGTCAAAGTTTTCATTCAAAGGGTAGAGACTTCGACGGTTGCTGGATTCTTTTAGGATGCCGAGTACTGGTGTTAAATACATAGAACATTTTTGCTAAGAGTAAGGACTAAGATAGTGTCCTAAGCTGAAAGGGTCTGTCGAATAGAGCAGGCATCGGGGTTTCTGTTCTTGCGAGGGCTAAGGAGTGCTGTCATGTTTGAATGAGAATACTTGGTTTGGATGGGTATTAACTAGAGTCATGCATTGGAGAGATGCTTTTATTGGAGCTTGCCAAACACCTAACTTGGAATTGTTGTGTGCTGGGTCGGTGATTCTTCCCAAAAGCTAGAGCTAGACTTTGAATGTGAACATGAGTGTTAACAAAACAGTCCCTGTTTTTTAGATTTATTATTAATTTAGATGTAATATGTCAGAGAAATTTTGCAGAACCTGTAAAACAAGTTCAATTAGTTAAAAATATGTCGAGAAGATTTTTGCAGACAAATCCTACGATACTACTACTTTCCTTAAATTTTAGGCACTTGTATTGAATACCTTAAAAACCGAATGGAAAGGTAACTGAATGTGCTCATTTAGATGGTGTTGCTTTGTTTTGTGGTTCCAGGTTCTATATGTGATTATGAATGTTGTGCTTTGAGTGGATTCTTGCGTGCTTCTTCTGCATATGTAAATTCTGATGCTCTTGCCTGATGAGGCTACTGCTTTAGTGCCACTTCCGTTAAAAATTTTAACTTCTATAAACATTTGCCAAAGGATGTTGAATTCGAATCTACTGATGCAAAGAAGCAAGTTCGTGGATCGACCTCTACAAAGAGATCTCGTGCTGCTGAGGTCCATAATCTCTCAGAGCGAGTGAGTAATTTGCTGCTATTAGCACTTCCTTTAATCATATATATGTATAGGACAGTGTGGTTTCTTCTATGTTTTTGTTGCCATCTTCTCATGGAATATTCATTTCTCCACTACAGAGAAGAAGAGATCGGATAAATGAAAAGATGAAAGCTTTGCAGGAGCTTATACCCCGGTGTAACAAGGTGCATATACAATTAGCGAGATAATTTCCAACACCTCAAATCAGTGCGTAGATCAAATTGTTTCTTCCTATTTTTCTTTGTTCACTGAAATTTGGTTAATATGTTCTCAAATTTCAGGCAGACAAAGCTTCAATGTTGGACGAGGCAATTGAATACTTGAAGACACTTCAGTTACAAGTTCAGGTTGTTTGTCTCTATCGTGTTTACTTGAAAATCACATTGGTTATATATTTTCATGCTATTAGATGCATGACTTCCTTCCATTGTGATTGTTTTTGTTTTCTCCATGTTGCACGATTCCTGGAGTTTTTCAAATTGTTACACGAAGAGAAATATGTAAAAATAGGAAGAGAGAGAGGTTGAACCTACCACACTAATACTTGACCATTTAGGCTATAGTCATGTTTCTTATTTCAAATATGAATAATTTTCAGTACTCAGAATGGAGTTCACTATATTTGCAATTCAGAAGGCTTAATTTGGCATTCCATTTCTATTTACTCTTAGGAATTGGGTGGAGCACTTGTGACTGTCATGGTTTTTCCTTTAATGGTTTTTATTTATTAGAGTTTGTCTCTACTCCTCTATTGCATGTATCTTTGCTAGGTTCAGAATACAAAATTTAGGGTAAAAAAAATGATAATAGGAAAGGAGAATGCATTATATAACTAATCCCAGTAGGCATGCAGATGAAATCCGGCTGGATTTGCAGTTTTGAAGCTGCCGAATTTTCTTAAACAATATGATCTCTGTGAATATATTAAAAGAAATCCTAGCCTTTACCTGGGGTTCTCTCTTGGGAGTAATGCCGAATACATTTTCCTTTTGTGGTGGACAAAGTTAGGAAAAGATCCCTATTAGAAAAGTTTCTTATCTAAGAGTTGGCAGACTATCCTTGATTCCATCTGTTTTGATAGGTGTCCCTATTTATTTGTTCTCTTGTTTTAAAGCTTTATGTGCGGTTTGCAAGAATATTGAGAAGCTTATGTGTAATTTCATTTGTGAAGAGGTAGAGGAAGCAAAATGGTCACACTTGATTGGATGGGAAGGCTTATGTCCAGAGTGGACAAGAACATACCATTGTGTAAACGATTCTATTTTTTGTGCTTTAACTAATATAGGATGCTGTTTGAATCAAGATGCACCGTGGGAGGATTTCCATATTTGATTGAGAGCTGTAAGTTTTGGATTCAATCAGGTTTGGTTGTCTATGATATTCCAAATTCATCAGTTTTATTTCATCTCCTTTCTCCATGAAGGGTTAAAAATATGACTACGCCGATTTTACAGCATCCATGGCTTTTAGGATGACACAAGAATTCTCGACCTAGTATTTTCAACGTGTGCCCAAAAGATTCACATGTTGCTTAACTAGCTCTGCAAGTCATCAGATTTAAAATCAAATTACCTCCTAAATATTTGACGGTTTCAAGGAATATTCTTCAGGTTTGAGATCAAATCTGCCTCCTAATTAAGTAGTGCCAATAGAGATTTCAAGGAAGAAACTTGGAGAGGTATCTACCCTGAAGAATATTCTCTCTCTCTATGTAAGTTGTTAATGTATGTGTGAGAGCCCTAGTTAGAGATATATTAGGATTATTAGTAGTATATTAGATTAGAAAGAATGTAAGGGTTCATTAGCTAGAGGTGCCCTGGTTTTAAATAGAGTGTGGAGATTTTAGTAGAATTTTCATTTGTGGGAATTTTGAGGGAGTAGCCCTCCAAAAGACTACTATGTTGTAACTTCATATTACAATATACATTTCATCTTTTAGCGCTATTTGTTGTTTTTGAGTTATCTTGTTAGGTAGTATCCTAAAAGTATGTCACTTTTGAAAGGTCCAGCTTCTAATCATTTTGAGAAGCGCCCAACTATTTTTGTTCGTGTTAGTTAGAGGTCATTCTCAGTGGTTGAGAAAAAGGTATTCGTTAGTTTAGAAGAGAGAACAGGTATAGGGCTGGAGAGAGAAGTGGTGAGTGACTGAGATAGGTATTTCAATTTTTCTTTTTCTACTGGTTCTGTAAAACACCCTATAGAACAATCTTAAAGATACTTCTTAAACGAAAGTGGCGGACTAGAGTTATTATTATTATTGAAGTGTATAAAATTAGGTATATAAATAAAGATTGAATATGATCAACTTAGATATAGATGAATCTACAATGTATATACCTTACGAGCCATCTCTTCTTTTTTGTTGAGAAAAAATAGTTTATAGTAGGGTAGACTAACTTACAATGAAAGAGCCCAATGCTTTGTGTTTTAGGTCTTCGAAACAGTTGGGATTTCATTTTCATAATATTGAATTTTTTCCCCGAGAAGGTATATGGTTTGAGTCTGCATAGTATATGCCAAGTGAATGTAAGCTCATTGCCAGCCCACTTAAAACTGTGTTAAGTTCTTTCTACTTCCAGTGTTATTTCTTGTTTGAGATCAAACAAGTTAATTTTCTTCTGCAAAGCTTAGTTGGTGAGCTTGAATTTGTGATCTCCTCAACTATCAGCTTGGTTATTCACAACATAACTAACTATTGGAGACTTACTCATGCTAAACAACAATGGACCCTGCACCTAAACCTTCCTCACTCCTGGAACATTCTACTCTTGCTTTTCTTGCTGCATACAATCCCTTCTTAATCTCGCATCAGTCCTTCCCTTCCAAGATTCCTAATGAAATTTGATTTACTGAAATAGAGTTTTGGAAATCCTCCTCACCTCGTCTTGTCCTCAAAATTAAGGAATGGTTTATAGCATAACAAACGTGGTACAGTATGCATGATAAGTAATACGAATATTGACCAGTTTCAATGCAGATGATGTCCATGGGATGTGGTATGGTGCCAATGATGTTTCCTGGTGCTCAACAATTTATGCCTCCGATGGGAATGGGAATGGGACTTGGAATGGGCATCGGTATCGGCATGGAAGCAGGTGTAAACCGTCCCATGATGCCATATCCTAACATGTTAGCTGGACAGATGTTTCCGTGGCAAGCTGGAGCCACTCAACTTGGACCTTCTCTCTCTTTTCCACCCTTTCATATGGCTCATGTTTCCAATACTGATCCATCAAGAATCCAAGAAACCAATCAGTCAGATCAAATGCACAGCTCATCAGAAATGCAAAATATAAATCTGCCAAGGGCCTCGAGTTCACTTGATAGCTATCATCAGTTTCCTGGTTCCCAACAGATGCAAAAGTCAGCATCATCATCACAGCCTTCCCTACAGGTATCATTATAACCAGTTGTGTCATTATAGCTTATAAATGCATATTCTTTACTATATAGTTCTTTCACAGAATCAACCGCCAGCCCTGCTACCAGGAACACATAATCAACATACTAGGCGGAGACTTGAAAATATCGACAATCATGAAACAGGAAGTCCTACCATGTATCCGTGTGAGCTTTCATCTGAACTTTATTCTTGTTTCTTTGGTGTCTAAAGGTTCCTTGTTTTATCTGTTGAAATGCTGTGCGACAGTGAGTATCGTGGAGCAGCAGCTAAAGCTATACCCTAATCTTAACTTTGTATGATCGCAGGTTGAAATTGGAGGAAGCATGGAATTTCTTGGATAGGGCCCTACATTACATGCCTGCAAAAATTTTGTAGCTAGGTAGAGTTTGATTACAATAACAACATAACACAGGTTGACATGTAAATTATGCATAGTTCATACCATTATCAAATGAGAACAACACAGCTCCTTTTCCAATTTCCTCCCTTTTGCTACTTGGGATTTGTTTGAGTTTTTACACATTGATGATGTGAGCTCTCAATCAAACACACCTAACAGAATAGCTAGTCGTGGCTTGGAGATAAATATTAGAGTTGGTTTGGATTGATCAAGCATGTAATTTGTTCGTGGGTTGGAATTTTCTCAATGTGCAATGACCTACTCGGAACCCTAGAAAGTGGATTGTATTATTTCAATCTCACTTGGTTTTGTTTTCATCTTTGGTTTCGTGGGAAAAGAAAATGTGAAAGAAGGCTAGAAGGCTAGTGAATTGAAGATGGAGGAGAATTAAGATAATTTAATTTGGAATTTGGAGTGACCAACATAAACCAAATAATAAGTATATTAACACATTCGGAGTATATTAACACATTCGGAGAAATTTGTTCGTGGAGTTGAACTTGAGTTATTGATTTGATGTGATGCGATGTAGTTCGATCTCTAAAATTTGATCCTTTGATTCATTTTCGGTTGAATATTTACGCTTGATTTGAGCAAGTGGAGTACGTGATGTTCTTGATTTGAGGAAGCGAATTACATGATGTTGAAGTTGGAGTCTCGGAAGAAAGCTTATATTTTCAATTTGCACGTCATGATCTTAACCAAACCACATTTGAGTTTTTATTATTTTCATATACCTTCTTGATTTTAAACCAAACCACATTTGAGTTTTTATTATTTTCATATACCTTCTTGATTTTAAAGGCAAGGCAAGGTTTCTCTATATAGCATACTGTGAAACTCTCTTAAGTTTTGATTAAAAAACGACCCAAAGAAGTGAAGCTCAAAGTTTAAAACTAGTATAAAATCAATTCAAGGAAAGTTAGATCAAGTATCTGAAGGTAAGAATGATTATTTCATGTTTAAGAATCATATCGGGGGCACTGATAAAATCAAACTCAGATTATTATGCAACCTAAATTACATAGAATTGCTGAGGAATTTAGTTCTACTACAAACATGAGTGTCTGAAAGTTGTTTTTAGGAAAGTGTTAAAAATAGGGCTTTTGAAAAAGAAAAAAGTTGGTAAAAATTTCAGTCTTTCAAGAAAGATTGCTGATGTTGGACAACTTTTTCTTTTTGAATTTTCGTTGGCATTCACCGGCGTTGAGGTTGGACGTCCCCATTTTTTTCCGTTTCACGTTTCCTTACGACATTTTTCTTTTTCTTTTTCAAATCTATTTTTAAAAGAACAATAACCATTAGTTTGGGTTTTCCTTTTTAGAAACAAATCATTTTGAAGTTGGGTGAAGTTTTAAATTTTTTTATTTTTAAGTTTTAAAGTATTTCTAAAAGCAAACCATTGATGATTTTAGTTTTTGAAGTATTTGTATAAAAGGGTGTGTTCAAAATTATTAGAAATAATGAATTTAATCAAATATGGGGTTTAATTGTTTAGCTGACTAATTATAAAGGATTATGTCATAATCTTTGTATCACATATTATTGTCATAACTTATGCTTACTTAAACTAACCCAAATTTAGATAATTGAAAGACTAACATGTTTTCCATGCTTCAACTATGATGTAAAATAAATGGTGTAAATTTATTCTTAAAAACAAATTATCGTCTATTCATTCGTTGAAGATGATACACTTCGATCATGTCTAGAACGACCAAGATTTTCATGGCTTTATAAAATCGATGTTTTTCCTTCATCAATACCTTCACTACGGGATCGATATGTCACATATTGATCTTCAAGCCCATTGGACTATTAGAATGTTGACCTATGTACATGTTGTTGATTCGTAGGTTTGGAAATATTATATTAATAATAAAGTTTTTAAAACTAATTACGTGTAGATGTAGCTATTTTTAAAGTAATTACCAAAATACTGTTGTATTTACATTTTTTTTCTCTCTCCACCCTATATTTAGTTTTCCATCTTCTCCCATAGGGTGAGTCTTCAATACTCTTCTTTCTTTAAAACATAATTGATTCAAAGTAATTATAAAATTTGTTAACAAATTAAATTCTAATTTTTTAACTTAATATCAATTTATTTTTATCTCTAAATGAAAAAAATTATTTATTTTAAAATCAGTTTTATTGTTATTTAAATTTGTTGAAAAAGTATATCTATTGTATTTTTAAACGGGTGAAATTTAGTTAATTTTTTTTTTAATTTTTTAATTTATGTTTACGTTAATTTTTAAATTTATAGATATTTATCGTTGTAATTCACTTTGAGTTTATTAATTGAAGACCATAAACTTGTAGTAACTGTTTTTTATTTGAAAATAATTAAAAGATAAAACAAAACGTCTAATACAATAATTTAATATTTTTTATTTAATAAAAAAAAGATGAATGTGTACTAGATATTTTGTTGATTAAAATTAGTTGTTACAATTTTTCTGTTGCCAAAGTTAATTAAAATGTTATTAGTATATTGGTACTCATTAATAATTACTAATTTCCAAAGTTTAAATTTTTTCTCTCTCTTTCATAGTAACTCTCCCTTTATATTTCTTTTTCTATTTTTTCCATTTTTACGCCATTTAATTTAATTTGAAAATAATATCTTTTTTAATTAATTTTTATGAAAAATAATTTTATTGTTATTGAAACTTATTGAAAATGTATATTCATTGTATTTTTAAATTAATGAAAATTCGTTAAACTTTTTTCTTCAATTTTTCAATTTACGTTTACTTAATTTTCTAATTTATAGATATTTATTGTTGTAATTCACTAGTTTTGTATTAATTGAAGTACGTAAGTTTGTAGGAAGTGCTTTTGATTGAAAAATAATTAAAAGATAGAACAAAATGTCTAATACAATAATTTAGCAATTTTCATTCAATGAAAAAAAAAAGATCAATGTGTTCCACAACCTAGACGTCGATGATTTTTAGCTGGTTGTCGTCGTCGATTATGAACTTTTTGTTGTTGTATTTCTTCCTGATTCTCATGTTGTTGTTGTTCATCTAGTTGCTCGGGTCCTGCTGTAGGCACTTCGTAGTACAAATGTTCATTATGTTCTCCACGACCGCGCTCGTGACCATGCATGTATGAAGATGATGAATCTCTTCCTAAATCATAGTATTGTTGTCCAAAGTTTGATGATGATGAACCTGCCTTTGAATTATAATATCTTGTTCCAAAGTCTGATGAATGACCGACTCCTAAATCATGATATGTCGTTCCAAATGCTGGCATCATCATTATTGGACTAACGTAACCATGCTCGCTCTGTGTCTGTGTCACGAGAGGCACTTCTTCCACATGTTTGTCAATTTCTTCTAACTGATTAGGCACTTGTCCTCGAGCACGTCTCCTTTGGATTGGAGCAGGTACAATAGGGACATCGTACATATAGTGAATGTTTTTCATGTACTGCTCGTTTTCGCTGCATATATTTAGGACCTGTTGTGGATCATCTACAACATCTTGAAGTCTACTATTATTCGATCTATGTTAAATATTAAAATGAATTAGAAAGCATTGAAAATCAATTTATACTAAAATAGTTAGACAATATTTAAATATGTACCAGATGACCCGTAGCAGCTCCCGGTCGGGTGATATAAAGCCTAGTGATGTTTTTGTACCAATAGATGTATTCTGGAGTTACATCCATATGAAATTGCCCAATTGAATGTCCCTCAACAATAAGCCTTATGCGATTTAGTCATTGCATCATTAAATGAGCAACTCTATTTGACCAATCAGTAGTCCTTAGGTCAATCTTGTGCAAAAGTGGTTCAGTATTACAGCCATGTGGAACACCTTGTTGAATATCGAACTGTCTAAGTGTTCTGTCAAGTTGATGCCACTCAGCAATATAGAAACATATGAGAGAACTAACCGTCTGCCATATGTCTTGGCCGTTCGTACAAAAATGTGGCAAATTATCTATGACAACTTTGTATTGTATTGTACAAAAATGTGGCTCCCAAATAATCTGAAACACAACATATCGTATGAAAAAAATAATATTGCACAAATGATATAAAACTTAAAATTTAAATTTAGCACGACGTACCTGATCAGGTTGAAGAAGATCAAACATGTACCTATATTGAGAGACTACATGTGTAGCCGACCTGGTCACACAAAATTGATCTCTCCATATGTATTGTTTAAGTAATATTTTCGATTTAAAATCTATTACATATAAAAAGTTGTTAATCTAAAGCAAATTGAAATAACATACCTTGAACCATAAGCTCAATCATGTAATTGATGGGCATTGACATGAAGGAGTTGTGGAGCCACTATTGGGAATCATTCCCAAGCCCATATTTGTAACAATATTAGTGGTCTAGCAATTTCACGAATTCCTTGATTGGATGCTTTGCATAATTGTCTATACAACCATGCCAAATAGGCTCCATCCCAAGAATATCGTCTCGTGTGGTGCAGATTAGCTAAAAATGGTAGGAACATTAGGTGCACATAATGAACTGATTTATTTGCAAACATGCTCCCACCCATCAACTGCAAGATATATACCCATGCATATCTTGTGATAGTTTCCTCGTCTAATCCAGGAAACACTGACCCCAACCATGTTAAACTCAATCTTGAACCCCTAATTTGTTTAGGAGGTGGGGTCACACCAAGTAACATTTGGCAAAGATGCAACCAATCATCATAACTTTGACTAGTAACATGCTCACCATCAATCGATAATCCCATCAAAACTTTCACATCTAGCAATGTAATTGTGCACTCTCCAATCGACATGTGAAATGTATGCGTCTCTGGTCTCCCTCTCTCAACAAGTGTAGTGATGAGATGCCAATCTAACTGGATGAACCCCAATCTAGCAATCCCATAAAATCCCGAAGCACGTAGAAGTGGAAGTATGTTGCGGTGTAGTGGGATAGTACGATAAACATCTGTCTCACGTCGTCTACAGATTATCTTAGGTGTAGTTCGATCATTCCATACACTTTCTGATCGGTGAATGTTCTGATCATATAAAACATTTGGATCAATTGGTCATGGGTTTAATGTCATTATCTACATAACAATAATTTATTTTTAGTATTAAGAACAACATAAAGAAAAATTAAATAACAATTTAGTGTAACAAACATTTTAAGATGTGAACATTTATAACAAAAAAAATTGAGTGCACAAAGATCTCTAATTATTATGTGTCTGTCTCCTTAACAAAGTACACTTTCATCGGTTGTGACCAAGTTGACCACAAAATGAGCATTTTTGTCGAACACTTTGTTCTGTCCAATCCATCTCGTTGTGATAACATGAACTCTTTGGTCTTCCTCATTTTTTCAACAACAATGGATCTAGATGTAAGACAGGCATAGTCGTGGGTGTGCTCCAATAATCTTCATGCGGTACAGGTTGAAATTGAGGAGTGTAACATGCAACATAAGTTGATATTTTATAATAGTCCTCAATAAAGTCTTTGTAGTTCATGTTAAACAGTGAACAAACCGCCATAAAATGTGAGCATGGAATTCAGAAGGCTTGCCACTTGTTACAAGAACAGTACCGCTCAGACAACCTTAATATTTGGATATTTCCTCCTTTACAATTCAAGTCATGACGTCCAACCTTCACATGAAAAACTTCTTGAAATCGATCATATGATTGAACTTCATGCTTACTAGATCTTGTAGCCCATTTCAAAAAAATTTCGAGGACGTACCTAAAAATTGACACATTTAGTATAACATGAAAACCATAAAAATTATTGACAACTGTCAAGTTAAAAAATTCATACCCGATGTATTTATCTTAACGTTCTAATGCATCTCTTATTTCCTCTCTCCTTTTTTCAAAGTAATTCACACATTTGAATAATGTAATTTGAGCTCTAGAGCATTTATCAACAACGCTCGAGCTCCTTTAAGGACTCCATTCATGCACTCTGATAGGTTCGTCGTCATCCACCCGTACCAAAATCCTTCGTCATGTGCTTGAGTCCACTTTTCTAAAGGAATGCCATAAAAAAAGCTCATACAATTGCTGTTTATTCTCGTCAAATCCTGAATTACTTTATCAAACTTTTGAATTTGGAATTGACACCCGACACGATAGGCATAATTCTTCAATGGTGTGAATTTATATCTCTTATAGAAATTGCTGATGACATGACGTAAACAAAATCTATGATGACAATTCGATCCTGTCCACCCATTCTCCGAATTGTTCACTGGTGATATAATACCAGCATGTCGATCAGAAACTAAGCATACCTCATCGTGGGTCACAATTTTTTTAGATGTTTTAAAAACCACCCCCATGAATTTGCAGACTCATCTTCCACAACGACAAATGCTAATAGCAGAAGATGGCCATTCAAATCAATAGTCGTAGTAATTAATAATTTTCCTTGATACTTGCCATACAAGTGAGTGCCATCGATTTGAATTAGTGGCCTACATCTATTAAAGGCCTACATGGACCAAATGCCTAAAATACCAATGATAGTATGACATGACCTTCAGTAGGTGTGACTTGTACCCTCCATTCAACAAGTGTTCTAGGATTGATATGTTTCACCATGTATAACCACCTATGTAATAATTTGTATGACTCATCCCAATCGCCAAACACTTTGGCCACTACTTTTCTTTTACCATCCCAAGCCCTACGATAAGAAACATGATAGCCAAACTTTTCCTTGATGATTGATTGCAGTGACACAACACTTGTTGATGGTTTATCTAACAGGTTCAAAAAACTCTCATGCAAGCATTGAAGAATCCAACTGAACATGACTTTGACTAAGTTCAGAGTAAAAACATGTATGTTGGTCATATAATTTTGTGATCTCAAATAAACCATGAGTTTTTTTCATTATTGCACGAAGTCTCCATCTGCAACCTTCGTCCGACTTCTTACATCGGATGATCCATTTTATCGGTGTTGACTCTACTACTTCGTATGTGCGTGACTCTTAATAGCAAATCACTTGACCATATGTTGTAGCATCTCTTTGTTTTCACAAATCATTCCCTTGTATAATTTTGTGTTGTTAGTAACCATTGGAACTATAATTGGATCGTGTTCCCGAATGCTATCTACTGCATTCATGTCCAACTTAGTGAACATATTTGATGAAACTTGATATTCACGACCATCAAAGTCTATCTCTTCAAATTCATCATCAGTTTCTGTTATGAAGTCTTTGTACTCATTGTTAGCTACCATTTCTTCTTCATCACACACTGGTTGTGCATCTGAATCTACGTCAACATCAACATGTTATGTTTCAATATTTAAGTTTATGCCCAAATCTATCCTATTCATAGTCACATACAAATGCACCATGTTCGAAAAGGGTTGTGCAATGGAAAACATGGTGTTCACTGCTTGTTCGCTTGAAATAGGAATTGACGTAAACCTTACTGGTCCGAATGAGGTTAAGTTAGGGTGTCTATATATTATCTCTATCTTGCTTCAACTCATATCTACTGCAAGTGATAATCCCATCATTTGGAGGAATTGTTTAAAACAATTCCCCTACTCAAATTGATGCTAAAATTTCCACATGGAGGTTGATCGTAATCAACCGCATCCACACAATCAATCATATGACCATTTGTAAATAACAAAAACGACACATATTTGTTTGCCATTTTTTGTATATATATATATAAACAATAAACACAATGTGGCAAACGATTTAATTCAAATAATGGTTTGCATAAAAGATAATAAAATATATGAAATTAGGATAAAACAAAATAAAAATATAACAAAAATACAAAAATTTGAATTTTTAAAATTCAAATTAAATATAGAAAAGATTTATTATCTCCTTTATGATTGAAAGGAAAGAGTTATTATCTCATTTATAATTTAAAACTAAAAAAAAGTAAGGTCATAGGTTTAAAACAATTATGATTTGAAATTTATCAATTTTTTTTTTGAAAAAGTCAGCTAAATAGTCGAAAAGTTAACAAAATATTTTAATAACAATTTTATTATTAAAATAATGATTTTTTTACTATTTAAAATAAATGACATTTTTACTATTTCAAATATTTTATGATCACAAAATTTCGTACATAATTAAATCTTAAAAACAAATTTTTTTCTTCATAATTTTTACTCCTAATAAATTGGTCATAAATTTGGTATATATTAAATTAAATTAAAAAATTATCCATTTAACTAATGTCAAATTTTCAAATATTTGTAAATTTCACTTGAAATATTAAACAAAATACCCAATTTCATTCTTAATGCTAATAAAATGAGTATTTGAAACAAATTTGACTATGATGAGTCAACATTTGTTTGTTTTTATTAAACTAATTTATCAATAATATTTAATGCTAATAAAATGTTGATAATATAAATTACACCTAAGCATAACATACATTTTATAATATAATTACATAATTAGTTTTTTAAAAAAAAACTTACAAATTTTGAGGATGATCTTACTGATTTATTGTTGTCAATCCACGATACTTCAAGAAAAATATCCAAATGAGAACAAAATCTTTTTCAACAACAATCAAATATGAAAATATAATACAAGAATATAGTTAAAATTTATATAAATAAATTAAAAAATTTCGATTTAACTAATACAAAAAAGTTTTATATTTATTGGGAGGATGATAACCAAACCCAAAAATAATTAACTAATGATAAGAAAAGGATGAAAAAGGATGGAAAGAAAAATGACAAAAAAAATTTCACCTGTACATAATGGAAAGAAGGTGGAGAGGGTGAAAAATTTAATAAAGAGGAAGAATGGTGGAAGAATGTGAAAAATTTATATTGTAGAATGAAGAAGAATGTAGAAGGCAGAATGTGAAAAGGCGGAAGGTGAAAAAATTAGAAGAAAGAAGAATGGGGAAGAATTAGAAGGAAGAAGAATGAGAGAATGGAGAAGAATAAAGTAAATTTAAAGATGAAA
Organism: Cucumis sativus; assembly: GCF_000004075.3. Lineage (NCBI taxonomy): Eukaryota > Viridiplantae > Streptophyta > Magnoliopsida > Cucurbitales > Cucurbitaceae > Cucumis > Cucumis sativus. Next base: position 25,178,152 of record NC_026657.2, read on the forward strand.
ATCACGAGAAAGTCTCCATTCCCTATTTTTTAATTTTTTTTAATAATAGAGGGCGAGTGACTCGCCCTCTTCTTTAATTTTATTTTTTAAAAAATAAGACTAGCCCTCCTCTTTAATTTTTTTAAAATAATGGAGGGCGGACTCGTCCCTTCTTTATTTATTTATTTTTTTAAATAAACCATAAAGGGCGAGTCTAGACTCGCCCCTTCTTTAATTTTTTTTTTAAATGTCAAAATCAACGTATTTACGTAAAAAGTTTCAAAATTGCCGTATTTTAGTAATAAGTTTTTTAAACAACAATTTTTTGGTATTTTGCCCCATTGGTTTTAATGAAGGAATTGTTAAATGTGGATCAAGAGTCATCATAGGTTGCATGAACATAGACATGTATTGTGGACTGAATGATGGAGTTTCATAAGGTACTCTATAGTCGATTGAGACGTTGTGATCCTGAACATGGACATATTATTGTTGAAAAAAAATTAATGATCCTGGATTGTATCTATCCAGATGTCAGAGTTGGTATATAATTATGTGTGCTTCTAAGTTCCTTTCGTGACCCTCACTTAGGTTTAAGATGTCACTCTAGAAAACAAAATGAAAAAGAATTTTAGGATGTTGCGAGTGTTGGCTTTTTGGCCCTTAATCTCAAATTAATTTATTTTAATTATTCAATTAATTTATGTTTTGATGATAACAAATCTGATTTTTTTTATTGACAATTTTATTAATTTGAATAGACCATATCGTAGAGCTTGGAAAAATGATTCTAACGCCTCTTGAATCACCCAAATCGAAGTTCAAATGAAGAAAATGTTGCTAAAAGAAGCTTAACGAAAAAATACCCGAGATGGTGACGTGGCGACCAAGCATTCAATTTGAACCAATTAGAGAAAGCCACTTGGAGCAATGAAGGAGTAACAAATGTGGCTTTTTGTTATGTTTTATTGGCTTTTATAAAGAAAATGAATTTAAAAGAAAAATGATTTTAATATTATTATTATTTCTTGTGTCTAACGGCTAGTTTTTTTAAAAGAGGGTGAAGTTGCTTTATTGATTTCTTTTTAAACAAAATATTTTGAAAAGACATATTATTATATTATTATTTGTATTGTGTCTAACGGCTAATTAAGTTTAAATCTCAACCATTCATTTTTCTTTTACCTATATCTAATGACCCAAATGATTTTGAATTTATCTTTCCTCTCTTTTTAAATACTTCACATTTACACAAGATCACAACATCTTTACAATCCTCAAGCAAAAAGCCAACATTGTTATTCTCTCTAAAGCTTCCAATTTTTATTCTTTTCATCTTATTCTTGAGAGCTTCTTATTGTATTGTGAGGATTAAATTTGTGAGCTTCAAATTGTATACTCACTCTTTTAGAGAGTTTTCTTTTGTGTGATTTAAAAATTTCATCATATTGTAACGGTTGGATCCTAACCCGTGGAAAGGATCGGGTTTGCTCTTGAACCCGAAAAAGGAGCAAGAATCGGTTCGGCTCAAATCCGTGGAAAGAGTCCAAAGAAGATTTTCAATCAAAATCCCAAGGGGTGCTTGGGAAAGTGGATGTAGGTTGAGTTTAACCGAACCACTATAAAATTACGGTGTCTTCTTCTCTAACTCTTTTCTAATTATTTTTTAATTTAATTTTAGTTACATATTCTTATTGGTTGAGTTTGATTGCATACTTCCATTCATATCTTTTTATCAATCTTGTTATTTAACAAAGTTTACAAAGTTCTTTATTTAAATTTTAGAAAATATCTAATTAGTTGATTTTACTTTTTATTTGTCAAAAAGTTTATTTAAACCCTATTCACCCCCCTCTAGGGTTGCCATACCGATCCAACAGCGAGCTGAACAATCAATAACACAAGAACAATTCCTTACCAATATAGCATTATATAATGCTCTTGATTGAGTAATGTATTTCTTATTAATGTTAGAAAACCACAATTCATATCCAAGACCTATATCTACACCCCTACGATTGGGTTTCCATGAATAACGAAGTTGTGTCGATTTTGCTATAATTTTCTATTTGAGGAGCCAATAGGCTTAGTTTTTTTCACGCTGCTCATGTAGGTTGTGTGTAGGTGTAGTCGTTTGTTTATATCACACTGTTGAGGAAATCTAATCGAATTGGCGCATCACACGATCAATTAAGTGTCATTTTGTTACAAAGAAACAAATCAAAAGAACTCTATTAGTCCAAATTTTGTTTCTACTAAGACATTCCACTAGTAGTATTTGGATCGAGTTGCTATAAGGTTCCTATTTAAAATATACGTAGTTCATTAAATTATTGCACATATAGAAATATATATTTTCATTAGTTCAAATATAATTCAACAATGCTTGTGTTAAGCCTTATGGTGTCCTAACCATGTATGTGCATTGAAGTAACACGTATGGAGGGTTATTCTTTACAACCTTAGCATTGTTCTACCTATAAATATTTACATAATTGTAAGGCTTTATTCACTATACAGGGATATGCAATATATTTAATTATATGATAAAGAAATTGTAACTTATGAGCTAGAGGCCTATCACCTTTTTTGTTCTCATAACACTACAAAGAAAAAACATTACTTTTATTTTACGCTTATAATCATTAAAAAAATGGTCAACAATGCGCCAAGAGATCATCTCCGATGATGTTTTTTTCGTAGGTAGAAAATATCAAGAGTTTCGACATTGAGAGATAGAAACTATCAACACCATGTAGACATCGTCGGGAGTTTGGAATTCCCAAAACAAATCTTGTTTTATTATGATTTTATTTTGTTTTATATTTTTTTTTATACTAATTACCTAGAATTTTGAACATTAATTATTAATCAAATAAATTTTTTCTTATAATGAATAAAATAAAACCAAACAAAGTCGATTGATGTATATAGAATTCTTTATTATAGAAAATAAAGAAGAGTTTGCAAAATGTTCTCTACAAAACCCTAAGCCCTTGAGAAATATAGAGAGAAAAAAATCTGATATCTCCAACAACTCCAAAACAACTGTTTACCTTCAATCACAGAGAATATCATTATAACATTCAAACTTCGTAAACTTCAATGAAACACAATATTCAAACTTCGTAATTTCAACCAAATACACAAAACTCCATTTATAAGATCCAAACAAGAATCTAACTTCTAACTTCTAACTTCTAACTTTGAAACCTTCCAACTTATGAAAAATATATAAATGTAAGACTCATACCTAAAATATAAGTTAAAGAAGTAAAATTTGCTCAAGTGTTCAATTTTGGTGATTTAGACAAAGGCATTTTGGTCAGTTTACTCGATTAAGAGGATAGTTTGCGAGGAAACTTTGAGAAAAGAAGGATTTGTGATAAGAACTATGAAGTCTAGGTGTTTACATGAGAAAAAGTCTTCGTGAGAAAGTTGGATAGTCTGCGAAAGAGTTACACGTTAAGACCTTTGAAAGTTATGTTAAACGGTTAAAGCTATTTGCGAAATGGAATTAGGCAAAAAGAAAGATTTGGCGAGAAAATATCAAATCTGATTTGACAAGGGTTAACGTGTAAGATTAAGGATTTAAGCATGACTAAGATAAATATTAATTTTACACGTGTGAGGTTATAAGTAGGAGCTAGCAATCGGACAAAGAACTAAGGATGACTAACCTGGATTAAGAAATAGTATAAATAGAGGATTTGGTCATTATGTAAGCATTAATTTTTTTTTTAAGAGCTAAAGTACTGCTGTTTGCTCTTGTGAAAAGAAGAAAAACAAGATGTTAAGTGTTGTGGTTTGTTCCGCGCGAAGGCTTTGCGAAAAGAGAAGGAAGAGGAGGATTTTTGGTAAAGTTTGGCGAGTGTTCTTTTCTTAAAAATATTTGTGAGTGCTTTTCTTCTCAAAGTATTTATGAATATATTTCTTAAATACGCTTATGATAAAAATTTTATTATGATTTGTCTTACTGATTTGAAAGACGAGTTCAAATGAAAAAGTGTTTCAAAAGAGATTTTCATGAAAAGCTTACATGTTTTCAAACATGTTTTATAATGTTTAAAGCTTGATTTGATGAATATGATATTGATTAAGAAATGGTGTTCAAACCATTAGTTGCTTGCTTTGAATGAGGTAACTGTTATGTACACATAAGGTTAAAGGCAACCAATAAATCTTATTAGTGTACGTATGCAAGTTAAGATTTCTTGTAGAAAGACAATACAAGCATGTGAGCAAGGGATCAAATCAAGGTCCCATTGGCGACATGAGCATGTGCGAGCCAAAATATTGGCAGCGTATTGTTCCTTATGATGGTGGACTTCAAATTCCTGTTGATCTACATTATATATTTGTCAAATTGTTAAATTCAATGTCATTCATAAATAAGTGTATAGATAATAATTGCAATTATTTTTCAAATCTCAAACAACATACATTCATTTAGCAACTTTTCCTTAAAGATTCTCGAATAATATTTTCTGTATATACTGATAGTTCTGTACGTTGAAAATTCCATTTGGTATGACGTTCATAGAACCACTTTAAAACCAAACTACGAATTGATTATAAAAGTTAATTTACAGGTAATTCTCAGGATTCTTTCAACGTAGAATTGATGCTTTTAAAAATGTTAATCGTAATAATCAAGTATTTCTTTTTTCTAAAAAATTCCCTAGCCCACGTATGTCTTCCGATATCTTCCAACTCATGCCTAATTGATGGAGAGAGATGATCAAGTCTTCTCATGTAGTACTCAAACATCAACGGGGTATAAGTTTTGACACAACTATGGAATGATTCCTCAACATGAAGTGACTCATTGTTCTTTTTCAAGTTCTTATAAAGATGGAATGCACATAATCCATGCTCAACTAATTCATACACAACATTAAACCCATTTTCTATACTCTTGTCAGCATTAGATACAATTACCATTTCGTTATTTTTTTCCAAAAATAGCTTTAAGATGGCGAAAAACCAAGTCATTCTCTGAATGAACCACAACAAAAGCTAGTGACACAATTTGAGAATTTGCATCAATAGTGCAAGCAGAAATGAGCATATCAAGATATTTTTTCTTCAACGCTGCATCATCAATTGAAATAAGTAGCACGCAATAATTTCATGCATTAATTAAAGCTGCAAGGGCCATGAAATAGAACTTAAATCAACCTTTATCGTATGATTCTTCAGTCGTATACGTTCTTTGTAACAATGCAATAAACATAATATTAAAATTACAATGTATTTCCAAGATGAACAATATAACTATAACAAATACAAAGTATTTGGTATATATATTGTTTCTAATCAATGAATCTGTGAATGCTGCCAACATTGCATATTAGTCCTCCGGGGTACCCCTAATGGAATTCAATGCAATCTCACGTCCTCTCCAAGCCTTATCATAACTTACATTTACTCAGTGACTAATCTTCATGTAATTAATAACATCAGAAGCGACATGGAGCCTTGTCATTCATTTTAAAAATGACTTTGTACACTCAGAAACAATCCAGAATGTTCCTTGCCTGTGATCGCTTTTAACAATGTCAATGACACACTGGTGGGTATCCGTAAACTTACGAACAATCTAAATATCACTTTTTTTCTTAACACAGAAGCACATAAATACCAAAGACATGACAAATCTTTGCATTATCGAATGTCATATGATGTGCGATTGGATCTAACTGTAACAAATTCAAAACTATTGTTCACGACTAACATATAAATCAATTTCTTCAGTGTTGACTTAGTTATGAACTTTACTCCCACCTTAATAGGTATTGCACCATTTGGCGAATCAAATGAATCAATGTCAATAATCTCTGATACATTATGTGTATGTTGCTGCCTATTTACTTAATTATTCAAATAAGATGTATTTCCAACCGACCTAACAGGTGCAGAATCAACAACCACAAATAAATCATTGTCAGGGAATTACAACATAATCACCATCAATCAATACATGTCCTTGTTTTCAACAATCAAAATAAAGTTTGAATTGTTGCATCCATCTCAATAAAGAGTAACCCCACACACAGAAAGATCTGAAGATGGAAAAAGTCTACCTTGAATGCATTGTATGAATTCTTGAAATGAAGATGAGCATGAAACATATACATCAACCACGCGATAGTCAATATATCGAAAAGATTCTATCCATCTACCATAAAAAACAGTCTTTACACGTTGCATTGTCATGACAAGAAACGCTAGAGGATAAAGGTAAAGAAATTCCAAAAACAGTCGTACAATAAAGGTGAAATTATTCAGCCAAATGAAAATAAAGTTGAATATTGTTGTACTTCAAAATAAAAGTTCGATAAAAAAACTATGGAGTATAATTGGTACAAATTAAATAATTTCACATAAAAATCATTGTATTCTCACGGTTTTTTTTTTTTTTTTTGGGATATTGACATCTAAAATCAAATTTTTAGTATTTTGGTGATTTCAAATCAAATTTTAAAATCATATTTTAAATAACATTTATGGAAAATATACTTCATTTAACGATTCTTCCATAAAATAATTTTATTCCCTTTAATTACGATGCATTTAATGTCCATATTATTAGTTAATAAATTTTTTATCATTCATAAATATCGTATAATTGATTGATTCCCAAAAAAATATTGTCAATTTATTATTATGTTAAATGCAAAATTGTAGAAGGGATAACATCACAATTTTAGGGATTTTTTTAAAAAATAATGTAAAATTTGAAACATATATAAAAAATAGGGTGGATGCAAAACTATTTTTAAAAATAGGTGATTTGAGGTGAAGTCGTGTACGGGGTACACGACTTCCATGCAGTGGACCCCACATATTTTTTTTTTCTTATTTTTATATTTATACTACACTGGACCCCACATTTTTTTATTTTCTCATTATTTATAAATGTGGGTCCCACATACTTCACTTTTTCTCATTATTTATATATACATACTCACATATAATATAATATATATATTAAACATTCAAATTCTAAAAATATATTCCTTTATTAAATTAATTTATTTTTTATTTTTTCTTTATATATATTTAAATATCACAATCTTCAATCTTCAATTTTTCTTATTAAATTTATTTTTCTACTTTAATCTAAATTTTTCTTAATCAAAATTACACATATCTTCTTTTCCAATTTTTATTTTTTTTAAAAAAACTCATATATTAACTAATATGTTATTAAAAATATATTAAACAAATAAAAATAGAAATAATAATAATAATTTATATATATATGTATATAATATCTCAATCTTCAATTTTTCTTATTAATTCATCTTTTCTAATTTAATTTAATTATTTCTTAACCAAAATTATATATATCTTTTTCTAATTTTCTGTTTAAAAAAACACATATATTAACCAAATATATTATTAAAAAATACATTAAACAAATAAAAATAGTAATAGTAATTGAAAGAAGTTGAAATGTACTCTAAAAATAATAATAACAATAAATTTTCAATTGAAAATTATCCGTTAAATTTAATTTGTAATCGAACCAATTCTTGTTTTTTTCCTTTTGCCATAAACATGAATTTCTTTTTATTCAATTATCAATGTGCATGGCTTCAAGTGTTATTATTATTTTTTTTTAGTAATTTTAACTTATCTCAATTATTATTATTACTATTTTAATTTGTTTAATATATTTTTAATAACATGTTTTGTTAATATATGAGATTTTTTTTTAAAAAATTGAAAATTGGAAAAAAAATATATGTATAATTTTGATTAAGAAAGAATTAAATTAAATTAGAAAAATGAATTTAATAAGAAAATTGAAGATGGAAGATTGTGATATTTAAAATATATATAAAGAAAAATATAAAAAATAAAATTAATTTAATAAATAAAGATATTTTTAGAATTTGAATGTATAATATATATATTATATTATATGTGATTATGTATATATAATAATGAGAAAAAGTGAAGTATGTGGGACCCACGTATAGAAATAATGAGAAAATAAAATAATGTGGGGCAAAGTGTAGTATAAATATAAAAATAAGAAAAAAAATAGAATATGTGGGGTCCACTGCATGGAAGTCGTGTTCCCCGTACACGACTTCACCTAAAATCACCTATTTTTCAAAATAGTTTTGCACCCACCCTATTTTTGATATAAGTTTCAAATTTTACATTATTTATAGAAATGATCCTTAGGGAAGGATACAATTTGATACAATTTTAAATTCAAATTTTAGAGATGTTTCAACTAAACTTTCAAAATCAAATAATAAAATAAATATTCATTATATATATATATATAGTGAAAACAATCAAAGATAAATATGAAAAATTGAATATTTGTATGATATAATAAAATGTTACTAAGTATTAAACAAATCTTATAAAATGTACCATGAATAAATTATATTATCAATCTTCTTATGGATAGTAAAAAGAGTATGAATTAAATAGCTATTAGTATATATATTATGAAAAATAAATGGTTAATTATTTGATTTGAAACCTATAAATCCGAAAATCTGGTATAAATTGCATGTATAAACTTAGTAGATATTGATTAAATGAGATCAAATCCCAAAATAAATATTTATTTAATATTTGTATGTAACTGAATAATTTACCAGTATGAAAAAAGAATTTACGTGTATGAAAGGGTAAAGTAGGGTGAAAAAGGATAAAAAAATATCTACTTTTACCGTAAATCAAAATATTTTTGAGATGGTTATTTTCCAAGTTGTTATCATTCCCACGGTTTTGTTTTGTGTTTTTAATCACAAGCCTAATTTAAGGTATTAACCCATACCCATACAAAAGAGAAGGCCCAAATGAGTCCAATTCGAAGCCACTCAGAGAGAGATATTTGGTAAAGGCCCAAGCTCAAATTAAAGACAACAGTGATTCTTTTCTTGTTCAATGGGTCACCGGCGGACTGAATATTAGCTTCAATTGGGAGCCATTTCTCGGAATCTCTCTTTCAATTGCAAAAAAATGGGTCAGGGAACTCCAGGAGGTTTGAACCGGCAAGCCCCCGGCGACCGGAAGTCCGACGCCGATAAAAAGAAAGACAAAAAGTATGAACCGGCGGCGCCGCCAACTCGAGTTGGCCGCAAACAGCGGAAGCAGAAAGGCCCGGAGGCGGCTGCTCGACTCCCGACGGTTACGCCTCTTACGAAGTGCAGGCTGAGGCTTTTGAAGCTCGAACGTGTGAAGGATTACCTGCTTATGGAAGAGGAATTTGTCACTAATCAGGAGCGCCTTAAGCCGCAGGAGGAGAAGGCGGAGGAGGATCGCTCTAAGGTCGATGATCTGAGAGGATCTCCCATGAGTGTCGGGAATTTGGAGGAGTTGATTGATGAGAATCATGCCATCGTTTCCTCTTCTGTTGGGCCGGAGTATTACGTTGGTATTATGTCTTTTGTTGATAAAGATCAGCTTGAGCCTGGGTGTGCAATTTTGATGCACAATAAGGTATAGGGCTTTTGGTTTCTATTTGAAGATTTTGAATTTCTCTTGTTAACTTCTTTGTGCTTGATTTTTTGTTGGAGTAGATTTTATTTCCTCGGTGTGTTAAACTGTATGATTCTGAAAGTTAAGCTTGGGTAGTTTGTGTTGGAATTTTAGGGATTTTTTTCTTGATTGGGTGGGAACACAATGGGGCAATTTCTTAGCTTTGTCTTTTGAGTAGAAGAAAGAGGGAATGACTTAAATTGTTGATGGTATCTCAAGTTTAGTAATCGGGGTTCAGTTCATATAATGTTTCATTACGTGTTTGTGGAACCTAAAATGCTGGTTTATCTCGGAGGTACCTCTCTTTTGTTAAAAACGAGTGTATTGAGACTGGAAAATGGAACATCTCAGTACTAAAATTGTCCAGAGAACTTGACATTGTTGAGCTCTTTTATGAACTATAAGTCTCGTGTTTTAACTTTGAATGGCATGTGTTGGGAGTGATTTTGAAATGGTTAAAATCACTTGTCAGTTTTAAAATACTCCAAACATGTTGTCGATCTATATGAGCTTGAATTGTAAACTCTAAATTGCAGTTTTGATTTTATGAAATAATTTAGAAGTGTTAAGATCAAACATAAAAATGATTTTGAAGGATTAAGGACATGCTTGAAATTGATTTTGAATTTGATAGAATTGCAAACATGCCCAAAGAGTCATAGTTGGGTATCTGTGATGGAAACCACATAGCTAGCTGATGCTTTTTATGGCATTCTGCAAGTCTTTTAGTTTGTCTTTTTTGGAGTATCATCAAGACCCTGGTTGATCAATTTGCTTACTATCAACGGTTTGTTTAATAGGTACTTTCCGTTGTTGGACTTCTCCAAGATGAGGTTGATCCAATGGTGTCTGTGATGAAAGTTGAGAAGGCCCCTTTAGAGTCATATGCTGATATTGGTGGATTGGATGCGCAAATACAAGAGATCAAAGAAGCTGTTGAGTTGCCATTGACTCATCCTGAGTTATATGAGGACATTGGTATTAGGCCACCCAAAGGTGTGATACTCTATGGGGAACCAGGAACTGGCAAGACTTTGCTTGCTAAGGTGATTGTTTATTCTTCTTTCTCCCTTAAAAAACTTTGCTGTCCACTCATTCAGTAGATTTATAACCTATTCTGTTTTAAGTTGAAGTCACGCTTATGTAAACTTTTTATCATTCAGACTAATTTCTTTTGGTTCTCTATTCAACTTTAAGATAAAATTTTAAATTAGAAGCCATCTAAGAATATAGTTGTAGAGAAAACCTGGATCACCTTCTTTGGGATTGCCGGTTTGCGAGGTCTAATGGTTGTGCAATGATCAGGGAGTTCCTTCTCCATCTGCCTTCCATAGAGAAAGACCGTTTGTTGTGGTTTGTTGGAGTATGTGTTGTGGGATATTTGGGGGGAGAAAAACGAAATGTTGTTTAGAGATTTGGATAAGGACTCTAGTGAGGTTTGGTCCTTAGTGAGGTTTGAAGTTTTGCTGTGAGCTTTCGTTTCGAACTTCTTTTTGTAATTATTTATTGGTAATCGTATTTTCCCTCTTTTAGGCAGTGGCAAACTCAACTTCAGCCACTTTTCTGCGTGTGGTTGGGAGTGAACTCATTCAGAAATACTTGGGAGATGGTCCAAAGTTAGTAAGGGAACTCTTCAGGGTTGCTGATGATCTCTCACCTTCCATTGTTTTTATTGATGAGATTGATGCTGTCGGCACAAAGAGGTCAGTTTTTTACTTTCTTATTCTAAAAGAAGAAGACTTTTGTTTCTGATTCATAATCCCTACGTGCAGGTATGATGCTCATTCTGGAGGTGAACGTGAGATCCAAAGGACAATGTTGGAATTACTTAACCAATTGGATGGTTTTGATTCGAGAGGAGATGTCAAAGTGATACTTGCTACAAACAGAATTGAAAGTCTCGATCCAGCTTTGCTTCGACCCGGCCGAATAGATAGGAAGATTGAGTTTCCATTGCCTGATATAAAAACCAGGAGGCGCATTTTTCAGGTTTACTTTCCAATTGAATGCCATGTTAATGCGTGAACTTTGCATTAACTTATACCATTTGATAGTTCAGTTTGGTTAGATATCGTTTATCTTTATCTAACAACTTGACAACTCTGATATGTAGATACACACATCAAGGATGACATTAGCAGATGATGTGAACTTGGAGGAATTTGTTATGACCAAAGATGAATTTTCTGGTGCTGATATAAAGGCCATATGTACTGAAGCTGGACTGCTTGCTTTGAGAGAACGGCGTATGAAGGTAAGAGTTCCCTAAGTTTCTAAATGAAAGAGTTCGTTCCCTAAGTTTCTAAATGAAAGAGTTCCCTAGGTTTCTAAATGAATTATGATTCAAGAAAACTCTTCCACTTGAATGATCTATTAACTAAGCTTTTGAAAGCTCCGTTGAGGTAGGCTTCAAAAACTTACAATGGATGATTAAGCTCCAAAGTTTTTGGTCTATCAAACATCAAGAAGTATCGAAATCTACAGTACAGATAGAATGGGATTGAACAGTTTGTCCCTAGTCTGTTTCGTGTATTGTTACTCTTGGGGTGTAAGCTTAGGTTCTTTTTTATGTTGTCTTTTGGTTCAGGTCACACATGCCGACTTCAAGAAGGCAAAGGAAAAGGTTATGTACAAGAAGAAAGAAGGCGTGCCAGAAGGCTTATATATGTGATGAAGATTATTGTTAAGTGTGTTTGAAACTCGAAGGAATGCCTTCTTTCACGTTTTGGATTATGGAAATACTCTGTTCTCAGATTCTAATCAATATATATGTGTTTTCCATTATGAAGCTAATTTGTTACCAGCCTTTGTTGGATATGTATTTTATATGTTCTCCAAACTCTTCTGCTCATGTTTTAGAACTTGAAAGCATCAATTTTGAAGATAATCAGAAATTTCTCCCTCAATCCTTTTTTTTCTTTTCTTTCATTTTTTACCGAGAAATTGATTGAATTCGATAGTGTACCAGAAACTATCATCAAACACATTTTTGTTTTTTTGTTCTAAAACAAAGAAGAAATAGGGAACGAGAAACAAAAATCAGAGAAGAAATGTTACCAAACAGTACCTAAAAGCTTGTTTGGTAACGTTCGTTTTCATTTTTTAAGATACGGAGGTGTTTGGTAACATTCTCTATTTATCTTTCTAAAGAAATAAAAACGTTTTTCATTTTATGAAAGTTATTGAAAAAAAAAATAGTTTCTTTCGTTCGCCTTTTTCAATTATTTCTATTGGTTTCTTTTTCTTTCTTTTTCAATTATCTCTATGGTTTTCTTTTCTTTTTTCTCAATTCATTTTATTGGTTTTCTTTTCTTTTTTTTTCAATTCTTTTTATTGGTTTTCTTTTCCTTTTTTCAATTTTTTTTTATATTTTATTTTAAGTAAAATTGTGGAAATTATTTGGTTTTGTAGAAATTGGAATTTAGTTAAATAATTTTAGGTGTTTATTTAATTAAATTTGAGGAGTGAAAATTTTAGAGATTTGATAATTATATATACATGGATACATATATATAATAATTATGGAAAAGGAAAAGATAATTATATTTGTTAAAATATAATCATTTAAGAGAAAAATATTGTATTTTGTATAGAAGACAAAAATAAATTATTTAAGGGAGGATATTTTTTTTAGAAAGAATAAAGTTGATTGGATTTAAGGGGATTTAAGGAAGAGAGAAAATATTTGATATTTGGAAAAGATAATTATTATTTTAAGATAAAAGTTAGTTTGATGGAGATCTTTTTGAGGGAAGGGAGAGCAAATTTTATTTAATATGGAAAAATAAAGTTTAGTTATATAATTATCATTCTTTATGAAAAATAAGATAATCGATCACGAGAGATGGTTTATTTGATTGGACGAGAAAAAATTATAGTTCAAATAGATATAAATGTTTACTATATATTTTGGTGAGAGAATAATTAAGTATTACTATTATTATTACTTATGGTTATAAATATGTAAGATTTTGCGAATTTAAGGAGTTTATTGAAAAAAGATAATGAGATTAAATATAGAAAAATTTTAAAGAATAGCAAATTTTACAAAATATTTATAACCTATAACAAAACCTTATAACTAATAGTAATTGATATACTATAACGATAGAAGACTATCATTGATAGAATCCAAAATTTTGCTATAACTTGTAAATATTTTAATTTATTTTTCTATTTTGAAAAAATGTTCTATATATATATATATATATATACTATATTTATTTATTGGTATTACATATAAATACATATATCCTATAAGCAAAAGGAAAAGGAAAATGAATGATAAATAATGATAAATATTGTTATTATTTGGGTTTATAAATAGTATTGGAATGCTCAAATTAAAAAGAGAAAGAGAAAGGAAAGGTTATTTATCTTTGAATTGATTTTGGTTGCATGTAGTTGGAAAGTCTCTTTGGCAAATCTTGAAGATTTTAATGGTAAATTTTTCCCATTAAGGTTGAATTGGTTTCAACCTCAACTTTGGTTAAGTTAATTTGGAAGAATTATTTTATGAAAGTCAATTGCTAATTTTATTAACTAAGATACTAAAATTTTCTTTTATGATTAGAATTGAATTAATTGGAGAATTTTGACTGTCAACAACAAAATATTTTTAACTAATCCCAGGTAAGAGATTATACTACTAGACATTCGAAATTAAAATTAAGAGTTTGCATGTATTTGTCATTATGCATTGATGTAGCTAAGATGCATAATGTGATGATATGAATGATTGATATAGATAGCTACCATAGATGACTATATGTTACGACTGATGTTATATTGATGATGACTCAAATTATGTTATGATAATGACTGATAATAAGATGATGATGATGACTTATATGTTTATGATGTTATGCTACATGATATTCGTTATGATTTAGACATGTCATGTCTATGGTGTTTATGATATGCTATATGTTATGGATGTGTGTTATGTTAACTTTGTCTATTAAGATTGTATCCATATGGGTGTCCCTCAGGATCACCACATTTTTACGACTGTGTGTGTTCAACGAGACCATTGGTCTGTCATGATAACTTTTAAAACTTTTATGAGTGATTCGACAGGGTTACTTATAGCCCGATATTATAGATGTTCCTTCGGGTCATCGATAGATGAGAGAGTTCCTTCGAGATCAGTAGATTGCATGTGTCCATCGGGCACATGATAGTTTCTGGTACCTCTTCACAGAACCTTAATGGCAAGTTAACAGACATCTGGTGGGACTAGTAGTGGATCTTTTACTGAGTATATGTTTATACTAACCCTTCTCTATGTTTAATTTTTCAACCAATAAGAATATGTAACTAAAATTGAATTAAAAAATAACTAGAAAAGAGTTAGAGAAGAAGACACTGTAATTTTATAGTGGTTCGGTTAAACTCAACCTACATCCACTTTCCCAAGCACCTCTTGGGATTTGATTGAAAATCTTCTTTTGACTCTTTCCACCGATTTGAGCCGAACCGATTCTTGCTCCTTTTTCGGGTTCAAGAGCAAACCCGATCCTTTCCATGGGTTAGGATCCAACCGTTACAATATGTTGAAGTTTTTAAATCACACAAAAGAAAACTCTCTAAAAGAGTGAGTATACAATTTGAAGCTCACAAATTTTAATCCTCACAATACAATAAGAAGCTCTCAAGAATAAGATGAAAAGAATAAAAATTGGAAGCTTTAGAGAGAATAACAATGTTGGCTTTTTGCACTTTTTTTGAGGATTGTAAAGATTTAATGATCTTGTCTTTTAAAATTTGGGAAAAGTGAAGTATTTAAAAAGAGAGGAAAAATAAATTCAAAATCATTTTGGATCGTAAAAGAAAAATGAATGGTTGAGATTTAAACTTAATTAGCCGTTAGACACAATACAAATAATAATATAATAATATGTCTTTTCAAAATATTTTGTTTAAAAAGAAACCAATAAAGCAACTTCACAATCTTTTAAAAAAAACTAGCCGTTAGACACAAGGAAAAATAATAATATTAAAGTCATTTTCTTTTTAAATTCATTTTCTTTATAAAAGCCAATAAAACATAACAAAAAGCCATATTTGTTACTGCTTCATTGCTCCAAGTGGCTTTCTCTAATTGGTTCGAATTGAATGCTTGGTCGCCACGTCACCATCTCGGGTATTTTTCCGTTAAGCTTTTTTTAGCAATATTTTCTTCATTTGAACTTCGATTTGAGTGATTCAAGAGACGTTGGAATCATTTTTCCAAGCTCTACAATATTGTCTATTCAAATTAATAAAATTGTCAATAAAAAAAATCAGATTTGTTATCATCAAAACATAAATTAGTTGAATAATTAAAATAAATTAATTTGAGATTAAGGGCCAAAAAGCCAACAGGTGAGTGCAACACTTAGGTTGGTAAGGCCAAACCCGAGAAGAGAGAGAGATAAAGAGTTGAGTCAACGAAAGGAAACCCTAAACATTGTCCTCGAGTTAGGTTGTTGGACCACCAAAGAGAAGAAAGAAATGAGGTCTTTACACCTCTAGGTGCCTCGTCTCATCAAGCAGTGTTTGGTGGCGAAGAAAGAAAAGGAGTCTTATACTCCAGAACATCTTGGTGCGAAGAGGCAACAACTTAGTGAAAGAATAAAGACATGTAGATCAGACTTGGTTTTATTTTATGCAAGAAAAAAAAAGGAATGCATTTGTAATTTGAGAACTATGTGAAAAGTGTTAAGTTAATAAGGAAGGAATTTTATATTATTCTATTGTATTTTATCTTTTGTGTTTGAAGCTAAAGTTGTTTGGATCAAATTTTAAGAGCTTTTTTTCCATTGGAAAAGTAAAGAATTTTGTAAAGAGACAAATGAAGGGAGTTATTCCACTTAATAGGTGTACACTCGTCATCTTGGGAAGTGGATGTATGTCTAGGTGTCACAACACCATCTGGTTGCATGGAGTGACAGTTGGGGCGAGGAGTGACATTATTATTGCTAAAATAGTCATCCATTGCAATTTTCTCAATATTTATGGCCCGTATAACAAAATTAGAAAGCCCATGAAGCTAGCCATTTTTTAAAAATATTCCAGGATTGACCTTCCTTTTCATCTTCTTTCTTTTGAAGCATAACTATGATGCTTCCTAAATTGAGTAGTTAGATTATGTGCTTAATGGAAGTTGTGTGAAACTAAAACGCAAATGAAATTTACATGAGTTGTATATATACTTGGAGTTTCATTAGATAAACTACGATCATAATGTAAAGGGTAATTAATTACAATTTTGATCTCTAACCATCGTATTATTTATTAATTGATATCCAACAGAAAAATGTTGTTTCTAAATCTGAGAATATGTTTCCACCTATTGGATGATGTGAAATAGAGAGAACTTTAAATTATTTTAATTTTCAATACTAAACAATTATGAGGCTAGAAATCTGTACTCCTTCACTTCATACTACTTCACAAAAACCTCACAATCTTTATTTTACGATAGGTTGCATGAGTCGCTCCTCTCTTAATTTATCATTTTGATATATGAAATCTCATGTTTATCAAATACAGTGTTTTGTGATGCTCAAATCAATATTAATTCAAAAGAGAATCTCACAAATTCTTTTCCTTTTAGATGAAATATACTTCATATTTATCTAATAATAAAAGTTGACATATAAATCGAATGTCTCTAATCTTCAAAAGGGAAACTAACTTTTGACGTTCATATTTTATTCATAGAGAATCATTCGTACATAGCTCTAAAAAAGGAAAAAAAAGAAAAAAAGAAAAAAAGAAAACTAAAGAAACGAATGATTTCATCATAGCATTTTCTAGATTCAGATTTTTTGAAAAATCTAGCCAAGCTATGGCAATATTCTTCTTCTTTTCCTTCCATAACTTTAGTTTACCAACCAGCCAACCATTTGGTATGTAAATCAAACTTATTTTCAGGAATATTTTTAATATAAATTCCATCATCTCTTACCGACCAAAAGCACCTTTGACCTTGACATCTATGTGAAAGCCAAGATTTAGAAATTGATTCTGGCCAAAACACTTCTAAAGCAATATGATTTTTTTCTTTCTTGTGCATGTAGCACCAGTACAATGTTGTTTGCCACAAATTCTTTCTGAATTTCCATGAAAATGTTTGAGCAAATCCTAGATTATGTTGTCCAAGATCATCATCTTTGGACTTACAATGAAGAAATAAGGATTGTTTGGTTTGCATGTCATTAGATATCTGCACACTCCAACGCTCAAATGGAGCTGCTATGCTTGTTTGAACCATGACTAATAATGCCATAGTAATCAACCAAACAAAAACCATGCAATATTTGAGGTTCTTCATAATTAGTTGTTGTGGCCGTTTTCCTAATGTTGGAAGCGTTGTAAAGAACACTCACGAATAAATAACAAGAAACAATTCAAAAAGTTTCAGAAGAAACAAGAAACAATTGTATTAAAAACTTTCACAGGAGTTGTTGCTTCAACGTTGCAAAGGCAAATGCTATTTATAGGATTTCTGTATAAATAATTTCATCTTCTAACTTCCGTTCCATTAAACATAATAAAACTCTTTTTTTTCTTAACCCCATTTTAAATTCATGAAAAACTTTTAAATTAATTGTCATACGTTGTTATCAAACTTAATCCTCAACCTAAATAAAAACTTAAATCTTAATTCGTATATAACTTACACATAGGATTAAAGAGATTTGTCTTTCAAACGCTTAGAATAATAGCTAAGTTTTTTTAAAAAAGAATAGGAAAAAAAGAGTTGAAGAAAATTATTTAGATTTAGCTTTATATTACACAGTTTAGAGTGTGCTCGGAAAGTGATTAAATAGCATGTCACGATTTATTTTTTCTTTTGTTGTATAAATTACAAAAGATTTGAATCACAAACATCTTTAACAAGAGTTTCATCTCAGATAAATTATGTTTGTTCAAGCAATTTAGGGTATTTGGGTTAAATTTTCTTTACTCGGGCGATTTCAAATATGTACTACCATAGTCTCGTTTATAAAAAGTTATTATATTGGTTATCATATTAGTATTTTTTAAGAAATGAAACAAGTCTACTAGATCAATATTTGCAAGAGGAAAATTTATATTACATAATTGAAAATTCTTCAATTCAAATCATCATTTCTTGAGATGTAATATCATACTCCACCCCAAGATCACTTCCATATGACTGTCTAGAGACTTAACATGTTATCTAGCATGTTAAGAGCCTAGTAAGTGGATTACAATTACAACATCAATCATAATCAAGTTGAAACTTACGGTTCTCTTAATATTTAGCTCAGACTTACAATCTTAAGTTAACAGACAACAATAAACACAACGCAAGATAACAAACAACTTCTCTTTATTAACTTAACAACTTGCGTTCCAAATACAATACAATACAAGCTTTCTTAGATACAAAACTATAAAATATGGCTTCCAACACCTTGCGCAACATCACCCTTAAAACATATGGCTTACACCTTAACGAGTAACAGCTCGCCCTACCTTTATCAATTTGGCCTCAACGCCTTGATAACCTGGGGAAGAGAAGTTTAACACGAAATTCAAATACTTAGTGAGTGAATAGCCTCGACGCCTTGACTGAAGCGCATTTGGTCAACTTGTCTATGCCATGTGGTTTGCAGCACCACCATGGTTGTCGTTACTCATTATGTGCCCGTAATAGCTAGCTCATTGATAGGAATAAAGCTAATAGTTTACTCACATGCATACATAGAAGCATCAAACATGAACCCTTAGTTTTAGAAAAAAAAAATTCAATAATCAAGTATAAACACCAACATCATTACAATACACGTTAAACATATAAGGACGACATAAGACTCTTGCAAAACATCCATTTGAGATGTCATTACCTTCTCATCTTAGGGAATGACCAAATGACAAGGCCATAACAAATATGATCCAACTTCTCGGAAAATCACATTGACACCTTCCCTTGCTGGAACAGGGACGAAGCAATCACCGTCCACAACCACGCCCGTTGAAACCTTCATGTTGTCACCCTCCATGTCATAGTTAAATATAGTTATAACCCTGAAGACATTCTCCTTGGCCCCCATCACTAGTAGACAAGAAGTCCCATCCTATAGTATATAGTGGAAGAAAATATAAACATATTAATGTATTGCATAAGAAAAATGGAAAACTATAGGAATAAAATTCATACTAACCTTCATTTTCGTCAAAGTCCTGGCTGATGCACTAAAATCTCTATTCTCATATATCCAACCTTTGCAGCACATAAGTGTTAATTGGTTAGATATTCAATCATAAGAAAAAAACTACACAAATGTCTTTTACCTTATCTTGTTTTTCTCTCGTTAAGTCCTCTATTTCCACTTCTTGAAAAACTTGTCTATTTCCTTCTAATGTATCATTGTCATGAGCATCGTTCGTCAACATCAAATACTTCCTCCTCATACATAGCCACAATGGAAGGTCGTATATTATAGCAATCACGTGCCAACAACTATATTTTGTCGATAAATCTCCTTATGAATTGATGTCATTTGTGGACAACTCCAAGCTGAGATTTCTCAGTTTGAACCCAAAACTTGTCCACAAATGGCCTACCAACCTCCAAGATGTAGTATTGCTTGTGAATATTTTTCTAATAATTATTCTATGCATGCATTACTATCATGGATTTATCATGATAAACTCTAATTGAGCAACTACTAGACAACTCAATACGATTATGCGTTAAAAGGTGCATCCCTATTTATCCTATCGCGCAACTAAATCATGCAGTATAAACTATATAGTAAAGATATGCACAATATACTTTTTATCCTAACTATTTACACTAAGGTGCTTAGTGGTGCAAGGTGAGCATGGCGAAATAATGAAAATGGACATTGAACACATTCTAGGCATGGTGAGGAAGTAACAGTTTAATTATCTAAATGCAATGAATTGTGTTTTAATAATTTAAGGTGATATAAAGCATATTTTAACTCTGAATTAGGGCAAGCTATCTTTCTACGCTTTTGCCATACTTTCTCGCTTCTCAGGATCCAAATATATAAAGTTAAGCTATGATTTATACCTAGTTAATAATTTTATATGCATTTTAAGTAATTTCTCCATGATTAAGGTGGACAACCTCTTGGTGCTTTGGCCACACACATTGGAATTTATGTAATGTATGCGAAGGAAAAAATTGGCGATAAGATTGTATCACTACAACCTTCTCGCCACTCGCGTAGCTAAATGCATGTTCTCATTTGTCAAATGATTACAATCAATATCATTGTTTTTCTCTTGAATATACAATGTTTTTGACATCCACACTTAACTATGCAAAAATTAAAACGCAAACTCTATGATTCTATAGGTATTAAAACACATTTTATTGCTAACAAGTTAATCAAATAGATTAAAGAGGGCAAGTATAAAAAAGATGGGAGAATGGAAGAAGAAATGCATTGTATTCATAAAAATAACTTTAGGCCTTTCGGTCATGATGTCAATCTTACAAAGAAATATAATAAAAATACAAATTGGAATACAAAAGAAAGTGTCACGCCTTCGAGTATGATTTCTCAAACTCTTTGGCACTTATTTTTGCCTATTTGTCAGGAGCAACATGGAGGAGATGAACTCTCTCTCTTTTGTTCTAAACCCTCACCTAAAACTCAAGGGAAGAGAGAAGATGGGCGATGTAAAGAACTTGCTATCTGGCCAACTTGTGCACACCTTGTTTTGAAGTGAGAGGCTCAATTTATAGACGAGGCTTGATGTTGACAGGATGCCATGAGTCATTAATGCCTCTGAAAAGCTGCATCGGCATTGAGCATACATCTTTTGTGTTATCTTTTTTAATTTTGCACCAACCAAATTTGTCTGCTAGTGACTTATATCGCCTATAAATTATATCTTACCATTGATTCTTTATATGACACACGATTTCCACATTTGAAATATAGACACCTAATAGTACTAGAACGTTTGTCATTACGAAATTGAAATTGAATGAACACTTCCACTCCTAATTCATAGTCCCTAGACATCCTGCTGTCCATCATCCATGATCTGTCCATTAGACGATATTCAAATTCAAATATCTCAGAAGTTAGTTCTTAGCCAAACCTGTTTGCAGCAGAAATAGACAAGATACTTAGGTTATATATTTAGTAGTTTTGTTGTGGGGGTTTTTCTATAAATTTGAACAGAAAATGTCATGAAAGAAAGAAAGATATAGCAAAGGAGAAAAAGGAAGACATGAGAATTTGAAAAAAAAAACTTAAACTAATTACAACTTAAAATGAAGTAGTGAAGAGATAGTGTGATGAATTGATTCATACACACTAAATGTAGGGTAAGAATCCCAACAAATCTCAATTCACCCCAAAAAAAAAATACACGACTTAGGAAAAAGATAATAACCATTAATACTTTATTTAGGTGTTTCATCTTTAGTCAAGAAGTATCACATCCCACCAATAGGTAAGGGTGCCAAGAAAGAGAGATTTAGTAGACTTAAGAGAAAAGACATCAATCCTTTTTATTGATTTTTTTATGTGAGGCAACCACACCATATTCAAAGCAAAAACTAAAATCAAATAAAGAAGTCCTTATTGGTTTCTGCGGGAACTCCACAACACACAAACTTAATTCTCAATAGAAAGTTTGTATCTACTACGACTTAGAATTGACTGAAAAATGCATAACCACTTACTATAGCAAAATCCTTACAATAAAATAGTAAAACTATATTAACCCAACGAGTTAAATGGCCAACATTAACTATCTACCATTCTTTATGCTTCGTACATCTTCTTTCCACTCACACTTCAACCAAAAAATAACATAAAATGGCTTGCTAAATTCATTAGAAAAAAAATCAAGCTAACATAGTGAACATGAACAATAGCAAAATAATCTACTAGAATTGCATAAATCAGTTTTAAGAACCTACCAACAAGATAGTAACCAAAGTAAGAAATAAACTCACTATTCAAACCAAAGTTGAATGTGGTCGTTCTCCTAAGTTCATAGAGAATAAAAGCACACACATATACTAAACTTTCATGAAGTTTGACCTCAAATTTCACATGGTTCATTTTACTAAAGTTATCGTTGACACACAAAGAAAAATTAAGTTCTTAAACGCGGAGAGCTTGGGTTTATACTGCTTAATATTGGTTCTAGTTTTGGGCTATCACCAGATTGAAAAAGAAATGAAATTCAATATTGGTTCTATTTTTTTGTTTATATATAGGTCTCTTCCATAGTAGAAAAATCCTAAATTTACACATGACCAACGTGACAGACAACAATATTGGTCCTATTTTTGGGTTATATATAGTTCTCATCCCTAGTAGAAAATTCAAAACTACATTAATGTAAAAGTTGTGGATGTCAATAATGACATTTTATGAGATTTTTTGTCACGTTAATTGATAATATTTTTTTGACATTTTATGAGATTTTTCATCACGCTAATTAATAATTTTCTTTTTCAACGTCAATCTCTACCTCTAACTGGCATGGTTCCCAACTAGACGAAACTGAACCAATATAACTTGAAAAAAATACCTAACAAAAAAATTACTACAGAAAAAATGTAAATTAGTCATAATATTGATAGACAAGTATCTTAGAATTACTTATGAAATTAAATATAACATAAAGTCTGTCGGTGATAAACTAATATAATTGATAAACTAAAATACGAATCTATTAATTGTAGACTAATATCATTGGTATACTAACATCTGAATCTATTTGTGATAGACTAATATCAGTAACAAATAGTTTATGGATGAATACTCTTATCAATGAAGTAATGTGAGTCTATCGATGATGGACTTGAGATATGAGTCCAAATAATCAAGTCTATTAATGATAGATAGACTAATATCGTTGATATACTAAAATTTGAGTCTCATTTGATTAGTAGTAGTACCTTACCAACAACTCCAGAATAGTATTTTTTTATCTTCTTTTTCAAAAAGAAAAAAAGAAAGAAAGAAAAAATGGTAAATTACTCTGCATAGGGAAAAACAAGTCTAGCAAAGTTATTTATTTGTCATTCGTCCTTTTTCAACTCAACTGGCCGGCAACAACATCAGCTAACAGAAAGAATGTTCAGTAGTTTAAGCTAGAAATTGGCCAGAAAAATATAAACAAAAAGTTGGTACCATCTTTAGAACAATTTTTTACTCCATCACAGCAACTCCTCCAGCAGCTTTGATTTTTTCGATGATACCGTTTGCTTCCTCCTTGGTCACCCCTTGCTTGAGAATCGCAGGTACTTTCTCTACCAAGTCTTTTGCCTCCTTCAGACCCAAATTAGTGAAGGCCCTTACTTCTTTAATCACTTTAATTTTTGAAGCAGCATCAAACTTCTCTAGCTTCACGTCAAAAGCAGTTTTTTCTTTTTTCTCTTCCACGTTGGAAGATCCTGCCGCTGCCCCTCCTTCCGGACCCATGTCCAAGCCATCCACTGAAATTTCCTGCAGCTTAGGATGTCTAAGTTTTTCGCCAAGTGTGGGACCAATCTGGCAACGCTCAGCAGCAGGCAGTGCTACAATTCTTTCAGCAAGCTCAATGATTTTATCAGAGGGTGGGGGCCTAGGGCCATATGGATCATAAAATGCTGGGTACTTGTATTTTTTCGGCTTGGCATTTGGGTCTCTAGGAGTAAAATCAGGCTGAAAGAAGCGGACCTGCGACAACCCAATTATTTTAGCAAATGTGGAACGGACTTGAAGGGATTGTGCAACTACAGTCAGCTTCATTATTCTTCAATTCAATATCAGTAAATTACTGAATCATAGAACAGAATCCCTGTGGAACACAAAAATAGACGAAAAGATAAGCACAAAACTTTAACGGTGGTATTTAGAATCCCTGTAGAATACAAAAATCTAAAATCAATTAACTGAACATAGAGAAAAAACTAGGACAGGGATCTGCAGAACACAAAAAGTTTGAAGTGTTACTGATTTTAACCATCGCTCACCTCTCACTTCACAATTTGTTTAGCACGCAGGATTGAATTGTCGACTCAACTCGACTCGACTATTTTGTCAAAAAATCTATATTTGGAAAGTTGAATCGAGTTATTTTGTCAAGGGAATTATTGTGTAGTCCCCAATTCTTCATACTTATAAAGAAAGGGGCAAGAAGGGGAATTCATGGAAGTATTCATCCGGAGGCTCATTGGAGAGGAAGAAACACCTGAGGGCCCCACTATGGTGCTTGTATAAAAAGTAATGTTTTTGGGATTTCTGAAGTTACGTTTTGTTTGGTAAATAGCTGCTGAGAGCATTTTAGGGAAAAGCTGCCAGCCTTCTCGAAGGAGCTAGGATATTTCCAATATCGTTCCTATATATTTTCCTTTTTTGTTTTCTTCTTTGATTGAGTGTTAGCTTATGGAACTCTATTGGTTTATTATTCAATATACTATTTCAGAGTACAGTCTCAGGATTTTTTGAGTTTCAAGTTGGAGAGCCTCAACATTCTGCCTCAAACAATATCCATGGCACAAAAACAATTAGAAGAGAGAATGCAGTGAAGCGAGGAGGAAATTATGGGAATTAAGGAGATGATCCTCTCGCTAATGAAATTTGTTGAAAAGTTGGCGAAAGATGTGAAAGAAAACAACTCTATCAAGCGGAAAGAGGAACCGAGTACGTCTGATGGGTCAAGTGACTCAAAATGAAAGGTAAAGCTGATGAGACGGAGTTGACATCCTATCTTGGTGGGGAATCGATGGAGTTGACATCCCGTAAGTACGAGAAACTTGAGGTGCCAGTTTTTCAAGGGTGAATTCAGAGTCAAAGCTTTATAGAGTCAAGAATTACTTTGAAATCAATGATCTGGTGGAAGCAGAGAAGGTAAAGGTTGCACTGATCAGCTTCACTCCTGATGAGGTGGATTGGTTCCAATGGAGCAATAACAGGAGATAGGTGACTTCGTAGGAGGACTTGAAGAATCGGATGTTCGAACATTTTCGACCAACCGAAGAAGGGATTTGGGAGCAAGAGTGATAAGAATCAAGCACGAAGGGACCTACACAGATTATTTGAAGAAGTTCTTGAATTATTCTACACAGATTATTAGAGTGTATGATGGACGCCTTCGTGACGGGATTGGAGCCGAAATTACAAGCTGAAATCATGAGTACGCATCTGAAAACCTTAGAGAAGTCTATGAAGGAGGCCCAGTTGGTGAACGATAGATGTTGCCCTAAAATTAGCCTTCAATGAGCCGGGAACCCACGAACCTAGAAAGAAAGAAGCACAATCCATTAAGAATGCTAGTTCTAATCTGGAGAAAAGTGGGCCAAAGGGAAACATAACTTGTACGTGACAGATATCCATACCCTTGCATGGGAATTACAGGAAGAGAGCCGCCGGTGAAGAGACTCTTCGACAACAAATTCCAGACACAACTTGATAAGGGATTGTGTTTCCGGTGTAATGAAAAGTACTCGCACGATCATCGTTGCAAGGTGAAAGAAAGCTATGAACTAATGTTTTTAATAATGAATGAAGAGGAAGAAACGGATGAAGGTGTCGCCATGGAAGAAAACTAAGGTTGAAACAGTCGAATTGAAGATGATGGAAGTCACAGAGGAAATGGAAATTTCACTGCACAACATCCTCAAGTTTTTGGAAAAAGGGACTATTAAGCTATGAGGAGAGGTAAAGGAAAGAAGAGTGATTGTTCTAAATGATAGTGGTGCAAACCAAAACTTTATTCGTCAGAAAATGGTAGATCATTTAAGGTTACCAATTATAAAAGGAACTAAATTCGGAGTAACAATCGGAGATGGAACGGCAGTCGTGAGACCCGGAATTTGTAAGAATTGGGGAGAGTTTACCAAAATTCACCATTTGGAAAGATTTCTTAGCAATTGATTTGGGAAAAATGGATGTCATATTAGGAATGTCGTGGTTGTGCTCCGCTGGATTTACAGGAGTCCATCATGTTAACAGAGAATGGTAATCAAATTTAACATAGTACCAAGGAACAAAATACAAAAAAACAACACAAATTTTAACTAATAATCATCAAAGAAAACAAGGAAGACAAGGCAACAACAAAAAAATTAAACACATATAGAGGAATGCACAACAAAAATAAAATAAGAACAAAACAAAAAAAAAATGAACAGAATAGGAGGTTAACAATATAGTTGCAGTTTTTAATTGCCATAATGACCCCAAACGTTTCCAAATTTAATATATCTAACCCTCCTTAGTCCCCATTTTCACACACCAACCAAAAACACAGCCTCAGTCCTCACCGCTGTTTCTAATTCAATCCTTCTCTTAATTAACCATTTTCACACTCTCAATTGAAAAATGCAGTTGCTCCTCATCCATCATATTGCAAAGCATTTTACAAGCTCAATGATTATTCCTCTGAGTTTCTCAAAGGCATTCCCTCGGCCGACATGATTTTGTTACTGTTTATCAAAGCCCATTTAACTTGTACTTATGAACACTCCACTCCCCCAAACTTCTAAAACCAACAAGGAGACCTACGGAAAATAACTCTATTAAAACACAGTCACCTAACATTTTCTTCCACATATCACGAGCTCTATATCACATATGGGGAAAAATCACATTCACTTCACAACCTCAAAAACCCACCGACAACAAAAACTATGACTCAAGAACGTGGGTCTGAAAATGGAGCAGTACAGAGCACGGCCATGGCAGAGGGTAGATAGCAGGGTGCCTGGTATATAAATATCGAAGAACAAGTACAGAAAAGGATAGCAAAAGCGAAGAGATCGAAAAACAGTGAAATTTACTTTACTTTACTCATTGCTCAAAGAACAAATACAAAACAAATACATTACTTTACTTGATACCTGACACTGGTTCTAAAGCGACCATGGTGGAGAATGACAAACTTAAAAGAATGACAAACCGAGTTGGTTTGGTTTGGTTCGGTTTTTTTCACCCTTAATATCCATTATATCAACAGACCAACAGCCTTAAGCACTTCCTAAGATTTAGATTGAATTATTCCCCAAATACTTTAATTTAAGCTAAAATTTCAGTTTTGGACCCTTAAACTTAAACTTAAACACCACACCCAAACTTAAGTCAACTTGGAGATTTAGATTCAGTAACAACTCAATACCAATCTAACAAGTCAAATACTTGGGAACTTACCCAAACTTGTCTAAAAGAACCTTAAACGTGTGTTGATCAATGCTTCCAAGTTCATGCTAAAACTAAATTGGCATTCAAAATTCCAAGAGAACTCATTATAAGTATCCAAAGATCATATGTTATTCAATATTAACACTAAACTTCAATGGCTATTCAAGAGCCACTCCAAAAAGCTTTAGAATCGAACTTAGAGTGTGCCAAAACGCCCAAAAATCACTCCTTCTTGGCTAGACAACAGCTAAATCCTTCCAAGAACTCAATTTTAATACCTAAACATGATGGTATTGATAAAAATTTAAGTTCAAATTTAATCTGTGCTCCAAAATTTACAAGAATCCCAACTAAAACAATTAAATCTTACCCCAAAGCTCAAGAATAACAATTTCAGCGGCAACCTACTGGAAATACAGCGGAGATTCGAAGCTTACTAGCACACCGGAGGCTCAATCAACATACAAACAGAAAGGGCAACTAGCTCGACACAGGACTCGGGTCCTAGTGGCAAGATCTGAGCGCTACGACTTTGGATTAGGTAGCAGCGCGAAACGAATCTCGAGGTAGCGTGACTGGTCCAAGCGGCAGCGTGGCGGACAAACAAAATCCCACGGCCAGGAGTTAGTGAACGACTTCCAATCGGTAGACAGTAACTGATCGGTGAAGGGACAAAGTACAACACAGATAGGGTAGCAACTTCGATCCTGCGCGGCGAGAGCTGGCGGCGGTGCGTTTGGCTGGTGGGCGTTCAGCCACAGTGGCAGTGCAGAGATAGAGATAGATGCCGGCGAGAGGAAAGGAGTTGGCTGGCGTTGCGGCCACTGAAACTTGAAGGGTATAGGAGGGGGGGTTTGCGTGAGAAGGAAGAGGAAGGAAATTTTTTTAAAAAATAAACCCTTTTTTTAATTCATTTATTCAAAAAATAAGGCTAATGATATATAGAAAATGACCATGTTCCCACCTCAAATTAACCTCACTTTTTCACTTGGTTTCCTTCTATTTAACACTTCTAAATTTTCATGTTTTATACTTAAAATTGAAACTTTCTTATTGAAGTAATTAAATCTCCAAAGGTGTAAACTGTACTCCAACTTAACTTTGATCTACTGAAATTAAGAAAGATTAGGGTATATAGAAAATCAGACCTTACCATCACTATCACTTATCAATCTAGAGTAGATAGTGATACTGATATATCTATTTAGGATAAACGACTAATCATTTAGATTTTGATACACGATTGTGTAGTGAAGAAAAATGAAAGATGACATGGAGTAATGAAATTCTGGAAGAGGAGATGAAGAAATTGCGAACAATAATAAAGTGGAAATATGAAGAATGAGAAGTAATAATATGAAAAAGATGCACAATAGTTCTGTACACGTCCCATAAAATTTAAAATCAACAAGGATAGATTTTGAATTTATGAAAAAACAATGGTGACTCATGGGCTTTTTTTTTTTTTTTTTTTTTGTTATACGGGATGTAAATATTTTTGTGTTTTGTTCTATATATATGTGAATTAATCTATATTTAATTTAATCCAAATAGAAATCATATTCATATATAAATTTCTCTCCTAACATATATTTTTAAGGTGTATCATATACGAATTAAATTTTAACTTATAGTTTTAATATAGTTCAGTTCGCATTAATTTATTCTCTCATAAATTAATTTTGAATCATATTCAAAATTAAATTTATCTGCGGCTCATGATGTATCCCATGTTTATATGCTGAGAAAATATGTAGTAGATCTAACACATATTGTTGATTATGAACCATTAAAAATCAGTGACGATTTGAGCTATGAGGAATAACCAGTTGAGGTTTTGGGAAGAGAGGTTAAGTTGCTCCGTAACAGAGGTATTGCACTAGTTAAAGTCCTTTAACGAAACCATAACATTGAAAAGGCTACTTGGGAAAGAGAGGATGATGCGAGAGTTCAGTATCCCAAGCTCTTCGAGGATTAAAACTTTCGAGGATGAAAGGTTCTCAAAGAAGGCAAGATTGTAATGCCCAAAAAATAAGGCAATTATAAATTGAATTATCGTGGTTTAATTTAGATTAGTTTTCATAAATATAACAAACCAGAAAAATATTTACATTTGGTATAATAAAACTAAAAACCCATGGAACTGGCCATCTTTTTAAATATTCTAGTTTGTCTTTCCTTTTCAGTCTTTCTTTCTTCTCTGCTCTTTTGCAATTTTTTTTCTTTACAACATCTTTTTCTCTTCTTCTGCAATTTTTCTTTTATTTTTTTAACTGTTAATTGGTTATTTCAAATATAAAAGATTGTGAAAAAAATCATTGAGATATTGAATATTCAAATCTAACCGATTATGTACAAAGAATCTTTAAAAAATCTTCTAGATTTAGGTAGCTAACGATAGTGTTCCAAATATAAATGATTGTATACTAAATCTAAATGATAATTTTTCAAACATAAACAATCATGTACAAAAAAAAAAATCATTGAGATTTGGCTACCAAATTTTAAACTATCAAATATAAACAATCGTGTACAACAAATTATGAAAAAAAAAAATCGTTTAGATTTGGCTACCCAAATTTAAATTTAAACGATCAAATCTAAACATACCAAAAAATCTTGAAAAAAATGTTTATATTTGGCTACCCAAATATATTACACTCGATGGATGCTCATTAATCATGTGGCATTTTTTGTATTTTCAATTGTGGGTCTGTTGGCTTTTTCCTTTTTCGAAATTGTTCTATAACGTGTAAATTTTTTGCTGTTTTGTTATATTTTTTTAAAATACTCCTTTAATTTAATTATGTTAGAATTATTGTGAGTTATTTTAGATTTTTGTTGATGATTATTTGATTTGGTGGAAGTTAGAATTAATTACATATTTTTGGAAGAATATTTAAAATTTTGGTGTCAGTCAAGTCTTGATATTTTGGATTGAATGATTTGAGTTAATTATTTTGGTGAGATTTAAAGATTATGGTTAATTATATATAAATATATATATAATTAAATAATATTTTGGATTGAAAAAATTATATTGTGAAATATAATTATTTAAGGTAGTATATTTTATTGTTTTGGGAAGAAGATAAAAGGATTGATTTGATGGATATTAAATAGAAAATAAAAGATGATTTTTTATTGGAAAAAGAAAAAAGAAAAAGAAATAGTTAAGTAAAAAGGAAATAAAAATAATAATATATTAAACAGGATTTCCTGAAACATGCAACACCATATTCATCACCTTCCTCCTCTTCTTGATTAACCTAGCCACCGCCACCACCTCCATTCACCGTCAGTCAACACTCGACCGTCGTGCATACCGTCCCTGTTGTCAATCTCTTTCTGTCGAACACAGCTTCTTGTCGAGCCTTCAGTCCCGTCACCTCCATCTTTGTCTCTCTAACCATTCGAAATTGACCCACTTCTCCTTGATAACGTGTATAAATATCAATTATTATAACCTCTTTTATTAGAATAATGAGGTCAAAACACGTAAGAAGATGATCAGAACACGTAACTTACGTTGTAAATACATAAACATTTAGAAATACATCATAATACGTATCATTCGGTTTTATGTGATTGTCATGTCTAAATGCAGGATAATGAACAAAGAAAAAAACTAATGAATCGCAGGAGACATCTTGCGTAAGGGTTATGCGATGGAAATTCATCGGACGATTAACATCTCCAACCGAGGAACTACGTCATCATGCGAGGAAGGCTCACTAGAGGTAAAGAATGGTAGTTGAAGTGATGTGACTTCATAGGATTAAAGTAGGCGCTGACAATCTCAAAAGAATAGAAGTTTCTTGCCTAAAGTCATCTATAAAAGTACTTCGTCCCCATCAAAGAGGGGAGAGGGGGGCTACATGGGCTAGATGAGATCTTAATGGACTAAAACCTAGAGAGTTGGTGGTAAAGATTAGCCTTACCACCATTTGTACAGCACTCCTTCATCTTCTCCGATCAGATTGTAACGCGAAAGCTTACAGTTTGAGAGGAGAAAAGTCCATCCCTCGTTTCCCCTAACTTGTATTTCATTTTCTTCTTCTTTCTATTTTACTAGTTCTTTACATTGTATTCAGTTATATTGTACATTAGTCGAAGACCTTCATTCTTTAATACAATGTATCTTTATACACTTTTCAATCTATCCATGCCTCTACTGTTCATTTATCTTTATGTTATTTAAGATAAAAATATGAGTTGAATGAGAAATAATATTTTAAAATAAATTTTAGCTACATATGATTAATAAAAATTTATTGTATTATAGTTATTAATTTTATAACGGTATTTACGTGTATCTAATAATGTTAATATATTATAATTATTCTTTTATATATTTTTAATGAAGTCTATATATTTTTTATTTTTTAAATAACTATATTAAAAAGCAAAAAAAGTTAAGAAATATAACTCAAGAAATGAGAAACAAGAAATGGTTATCAAACAAATACATGTATTTTGTTTTTGTTTTTGTTTTCAAGAAATGGAAAACGGGAATAGTTATCAAATATAATTTTGTTTCTGGTTCTCGAAAAACAAGAAACAAGAAATAAAAAACATGAAACAAGAACGTTATCAAATGGACTTGAAACAACTTTGCGTATAAATTCTCAAATTTTAGTCCTATATAAATTTAGAAACGTTTCTAAAATTAAGAAACATGGAAAGTTTACAAACAAATGTGTTTCTAAAACAAATTAGAAACAAAAATAGAAAATAAAAAACGGAAATGTTATTAAACAAGCTTTTATAAATCCGTGGAAGTTGAAACACATGTGTCTAGTTTACAAAATTTGTATGTAAAAACCAAAATTAAGTTATCACAACAATAAATATAGTTATAAAGTTTCATTTTTCTCTTCAACTCTTTCTCTAAATCATTAATATTAATATATCGTAACATCAAAAATATATTTCAACATAAAAGCAAAGCGAAAGACTATATAATAAAAATTATTATAAGAAAAAACCATGTACATTTGCTATAGAAAAAACACATACGTAGCTTATAAAAAAATTCAAATGTTTATATAAAAATGATTGAAGAGATGTCTTTATATATAGTTGAAAAAAATAAATGACTACAAACTTTTTTGAAATCTCATCATTAAATATAAATTTATAATCTTTAAAAATTAAATTATTAAAATAAATATACAAAAACCTTTGATATTGAGAGATGAAAGTAAGAATTATGACATCATTAAATATAAACTCATTTTCATGATCTTTATAAATCGATTTATTGAAATAAATAGACAAAACTCTTTCACGTTCCTAACGAAGTTAAGGAATTTGAAAAAAATAATCTATAAATTTCTTTTACACAACTCTTGGAACATAAATGACTTGTTTTTTCTTTTTCTCAATTTAAATAATAACTAATATTTATTTTAAAAGATTAACGTTGAAAATTTTAAACTTGGTAAGAGGTAGAATCGTTCAAAAATTACTTCTAAACACAAATATCGATTTACGTGGATAAATACACTTTTCAATTGAGTAGTCCATAACAAATGAGGTCTTTTCAAAACTATAACATAAAACATTTTCAAAAAATGAAAAAGCCCTTAGACCTAGAATGAAAAAATACCAAAAACGTCTATGTGATTAATTGACACCCAGTGCATAATATATTTGGTAAACGATCGTTTTAGATTTAGCTATTCTTTAATCGTTTACATTTGATTGTTTAAATTTGGCTACTCAAATCTAAACGATTTTTAAATATTGTTTAGTACAAGATCATTTAGATTTGACTATCTTCTGTACACGATCATTTAGAATTGGCTACCTAATATCCCAACGAATTTTTTCATGATCCTTTATATATCTTAAACAACTAAATAATAATTTGAAAAATAATAAAAATAATAAAAAATTTATATTTGATACGAGATCTTGAATCGCATAATAGTTTGAAAAAAAATTAAAAGAAAAATTGTAGATGAAAAGGAGGAAAAAACAATCGAAAGGAAAAGAAAAACTGCAAAAGAAAAAAGATGGAAATGAAGGACAAACTTGAAATATATTAAAAAAATAGTTGGATTTAGATTTTTTTATTTTGTTATACGAACCATAAATATTTTGGTGTTTTCTTATCTTTATGACAAAGTTTTATAACAAATTTTAATATGATCGGTGAAGATTTCAAATTTATTATTTTAAGAGATATTTTAAATAAGACATCGGTTGCTCCGGAGTAAGATTGAGATTGTGACGTAAGTTAACAATACAATAAACAGAAATGAAGAAAACGTCATATATTACACTTCAATTATATTTAAGGTAATTAAAATGTTTGGAGTTATTAATTGTGAAAGTATAATAAATACATTTGAAAAAAGTATTCCTTCATTTTTCTCAACAATATAAGAATGGGAATAGTTGTTTAAAACAAATAGTACTACTAGAAACAAATCAAATTCCAAGAGTGTCAGAAATGATCCTGAGTACAAAATCTTGTATGGCTTTTGCTTTGGTATTGTTAGCATGGGTGATGCATAGTCAATCGTGCTTTGCATTTCGCCTTAGTAGTTGGACGATTCGAGTATTTAATGACATGAACAATGGAGAAACGTTATCGATTCACTGTAAATCTAAAGATGACGATTTGGGACTACATTATCTCGACATCGGAAAGCAGTTTACATGGAGTTTTAGAGAAAATCTATGGTCGTCAACGTTGTTTTGGTGCTACATTCGAAACCAAGATAATCATGTGTCTTTAGAATTGTTTAATGCTTATGAACCTAACTTATATTATAGATGTAAGAGTTTTGAGTGCATTTGGTCCATCAGAGAGGATGGAATTTATGGGTTAAATAAAGATTTTGACAATCAATTTGAATTGATAGGTAA
Organism: Cucumis sativus; assembly: GCF_000004075.3. Lineage (NCBI taxonomy): Eukaryota > Viridiplantae > Streptophyta > Magnoliopsida > Cucurbitales > Cucurbitaceae > Cucumis > Cucumis sativus. The sequence goes on from NC_026657.2 coordinate 25,212,672, forward strand.
ATGGGAGTCTGGTTGGTAGAATTTTGTTATTATCTGTCTTGAGCATCCTTGATATATTGGTGTATAACTCAACTATAATGTTAAAGATATTTGAATCTCCACTCCAAATGTTATATTAATTAAATGGTTTATATAACTCTTACTTGAATCAGAATAAATAATATTAATAATTTTACCTATTTTTTTATTATCACAGTTGGATATACCTATTTCACAACGGAAAAACTTTTCAATGTTGTGTAAAATAAAATAAATAAATTTTAAGTATTAAATTTTATATCCCAACATTCATTTAGATCCAAATCTATACATGCATTTCATTTTTGTTTAAATAGAAAGTCAATATAAAAACAAAAAGAGAAAAACTAGAATTATTGATAATAAGTTAAAAAGAAAAGAGGAAGCTTTTGTAACTAAGAAATGGTTTTTTTTAGAGAATTGTGCATTTAATGGTTTTTTAGAGTAATTTTTAAAAATGGTAAATTTTACCAAATATTTAAAATAACAAAATCTAAAATTTTGCTATAGCTTGTAAATGTTTTAATTTATTTTGCTATTTTTAAAAATGTTCCTGAAATAACGTATTCGGTGCATTTAATTGAAGAATTTGAATTTTATGTATAGGGCGATACTTTACTTAAAAATGAAATTTTTAAGTGTTTATAAAACATTTCTTTTTTCTTTCTCTCCTTTTTTTTCATTTTTAAAATTATGTCAGAAAGAAAATCAGTTATGGTTCTAAGTGTTCAAAGTCCAATTTCCTTTGAAGACTATGTAACTTACATATGAATTAAGATTTAATTAATTATATTTAAGTTTTACTTAGGATGAGATAAGTATGTTAATAATGTGTGTAAGAAATAATATAGTAGTTTGTCATGAATTTTAAAAATGAGAGTTTGTAAAATGAGTTTTATGTATTTTGGGGAGGGGAGTTATAAGATGTAAAATTTTAAGTAAAGTTCCTATAAATAGAATTTGATTTTTGTAATATTGAAGTAACAATCATTTTAAAAGTTTTAAATAAAAATAGAGACTTTTGTTTCTCTTACACATATTTGTATTATTATTTTATCTGTGAGTGTCTCACACACAATTCAACCACCGACGGATTTAGTGTAGGTCTAGGGGACTCAAGCCTCCTCAACTCCTCTTAATAATCCTATTCACATGGCCACATTTCATATTTAACTTTTACAATTAATCTAATATAAGTTAAAATCTCATACTAAATACAAATAACACCATTTTTCTTTCTTTGATGATAAATTTGACTCATTTCAAATTTAGTAATAAAATCGTCCAACTCAAATTCAAATTTATGAGAGTAAAATTGGCACGATAGTAATAAAATTAAAATGTAAAGGAAAATTATATTAGTCCAAAGAGATATAAAATTTTACTTTTTTCTAATAATATTATCGATAGACATAGATGTACAAATTTATAAATTAAAGATATTATATAATGTTGTAAAAATGAGTTACAATCGAATTATAGATATCGGAAAATATAATATTAAAAATAATAGAATGAAATATATAAATTAATAAATAAATAAGAAAATTAAGAAATTAAGAAAAAAATACATATTAGAGAAAATTCTGAAAATATAAGTCCACTGTATCTTGTTTATTTGGAAAATCCTTGAGTGTATCATTGTATCTTTACAAACCCACCAAGGTATCTACTTAGGAAAAATGGTAAGTTGTGGATTACTTGGCCACTAAGAGATGATGCTTCCAAGACACTCGGGTGTTGGATGATTAAGGGGGTGACAAATGATGGAAATTGAGCTTAATATTGTGCATCTATATTCATGTTTAAAGTGTTCGAGGGTTTTCTAAAACGTTTAGGTCTACGAGTTATGTACATTAGATAATCTAGGGTAAGTGGGAGATGTGTAATGGGTATGAGGATGCCCTAGTTTATTGTATTTGTATATACGTTTTATGTAATATACTTGTAAATTTGATTATTTCCAATGTCAGATGATTACTTTATTATGTACATCCCAACAAGACTAGAGTTCTTGTCCAAGTGGGAGTTTGTTGGGATTTATGTCCTAAAACTCGTAGATTGTAAATATAATCCATTGACCGTTGTTAATAAAGTATTAATATTGTAATAATTATTATTGAATATATTATTAGTTTTATCTTAATAACTCAAATCCAATAAACTAACATCTGAAGCTGCTTAATGAGTCTTGAACAGTATGTAGAGACATACATGGATCAATGTCTAAGATCAACTTAAGTGGTCTATAGTATAGAGATAAGGCTGGGTACCTTATGCTGGTAACACCATGGATACGACTCACTTTGTATTTGATACAAACGCAATGATCCAATGCGTTCATGTAGTTGACATGCGAGTGAGAGTATCCTATGCAATGAGTTGGCATAAGACATGACTGCAAAATAGTAACCACTAGATGTAACTCCGTTAACTAGTTATGTTTCTATTTCACTATGATGACTTAGGTAACTTAGTCTTAATCCTGAGTGTATGATGAACTCCTGTTCGCGAGGGATTGTCCTTTGATTTTTACGGGTGAGAGTGGTCAGATCGTCGACTCAATAAGCTTATCATTTTGGGGACAAGACCGGGTGAGGAGCTAAGAATATAATTACATAAGATGAAATTTACTCATTCCCTACTTTAGGGTAAATTGATTAGTGTTCCCTTAAATGATGTTTCCACGACTTGAACAAAGGGCCATTACCCTCTCTATGGTACAAGAGGGGTTTCTGTTTATTGGTATGACCACAAACAAGTTGTTCATTAGAGAAGCACAAGTATTTAAGGATTAGACGTAACCCATGGGTAAAACGGTAAATTAACCCAACTTATGTTACAAACACTCGTGAAGGACTAACTTACTGTTATTGGAATATATTCGTGGACACAAAAATACATCTACACTGAGAAGATTTCAACTGCGAGTCTTTAGCGGAGTGTACACACAGTTAACGAATATTGATTAATGTGGTTAATGAGTTTAACCAATTATTCAAGGTATTGTTATTTATACTTAATGGGGCATAAATCTGAACCTCTTGAAAAGAAATAGAGTTAATAGAAAAACTCACCTTTGGTGCTTTTCTATTATTGTAATCTCCTCATGTGCTCTTCACAATCTCCTCATGAAATCTAAGCCAGGACTACCACTAGTGTTGAACCACTATTCTCTGAACTTAGAACTGAGTTTTGGGACTCGAACGGTGGAGAAAATAGAGAGAGAGATGAATTTAGTTGGATGAACTTGGCTTTTAGAACTTGTGGAGAGAAAAGAAATTTTGGTTTGATTTTGCAATTCCAAATTACAAAATCAATTTTAACAAAAAACAACACTAATTTTTCATTTCAAATCTATTCCTTTTATAAGCAAACTACATGCAAAAAATTGTTTGTAGTAAGCTTTTATTCTTCACACTTGGCAAATGACCAAGTAGGTGTCTCACATGCATGAAACCATTTGTTAATTACATGTAATGTTCTTCCAAGAGTAATATGGCAATTTGACATTTAAATAGTCAAAAGTCAACATTTTGAATTTTACCATTTTATCCATCTTGAAAAATTTCGACCTCTCGAGTATGTATCCACGCCCATTTTCCCAAAATTCAAATCATATTTGAATATAAAGTCGTTCAAAGTTTAAATTTTCAAAGTCAAAAGTCAACATTTTGACTTTTTACATCTTTGACCATTTTCATCAATTCTGAGCTTCCAAATAAGAATCCATATTCATATTTAAATCACATTTAAACATGAAGATCTATCTTAAGTTACAACCGATCGTTGTATCAAATATATATCTCAATTTCTCTCTCTTTACCTAATAAAAATAATTCAAATTATTTCGTCATAATGTTCTAAGTTAATTCCTTATGAGCTAGTGGGAGAACCTAATGGACTTATAGATCATGGGCATCTTTAACTGTCTAAACTCTTTAGTTCAAGTTAATCAACCTTCGTTAACTAACGAGTCATTCTACTAAAGTCTCATCGTTGCAGTCCCCTAACTAAGATATATTTGTGTCCATAAGATATAACCATGATAAGTAAGTTAATCTTCACAGGTTGTTCGTAATCTCGACTAGGTGAAAGTACCATTTTATCCCTAAGATTACATCTTGCTCCTTAAGTCCCACTGATCCACTGTTGAACATTTGATTTAAGGTTCCACCTTTAAAGCTAATCCCTCTCGGACCAATGAGAGGGTGGAGCTTCTTATTCAGGATCTGGATTCAGTCTTTAAGGGAACAACCTATCTACTAACCTTAAAACAGGTAGGAGTGAATTCCTACTTGCACCCTATGTCCCTAGCTATCCATCCGGTCTTACCCCTGAAATTGAAGGCTTATTGGGCCAGTGCCATTGAGCTGCCCTCACCTGTGCAAACCTAAGGATAATTCCGTGTGAACAAAAGTTCATAGTTAGCTCAAGATTCAGATTAAGTTATATTGGATGTCTATAAACGAAATAGTCAATTTATTAAAGTCAACGATGTTATAACCTAAGAGCGACTATTTCTATGGTTTCAGTCGTATGTAAACTCTTTACATAGGATGCCCCTACTTCCATGTCTCTACATGAATCATTTGTACTAACTACAAAGCGGGCCACATCTATAGTGTCTCCAAAATAAGGTGCCCAACCGTATTCGTATACTATAGACTATTTATGTTATATACTTGAACTTAATCCACGTTTATGTCTTTACATAAAGTTCAAGTTTACTCAAGAATAGCCTTGGGACCTTCGTTTATTGGCTTTAAGATTATAGCATTAATAACGATTTTATTGAGTAGAATATGATTACAAACTACGAGTTTTAGGACATAAATTCCAACAAACACAACTTGCAAGAAGACTAAAATGACCAATGTGTTTCGCTGTGAACTTTCTGGTAGGGTGGTTTCATTGAGTACAACTCTATTCAATTAGCCTAATGATTTCACGAGATAACTCGCTCTTCCTAACTTGTTAAAAACTCTAAACTAAAAGCAGATATTAAAAATCTATAAAATACTTACAAGCGTAAAAATGATTACAAACATCCTATACAAAAATCAATATTTAAAAATTATGGATATGAACTTTACTAAAGATAGGGAAAGTTTACACTCTACAAAAGCATTCTAGTGTTCAGGTTCTTTGCGAGAAAAAATTGTTCTCTTCTCACACAATGCTCTACGTAGCCATCCTAACTGCTACACGATTGTCTCTTCTTGCATTGTCTTTTCCTGAACACCCTTGATCATTTGCTACACGATTCTCTATATCATGATCGTTCATCGCAATAAGCCTCTGCTTCAAACCTTCATTGCAATGTTTAAATGATCATTCTTGGTCCCTTTATGGCGTAGTCGGTTAAGATTAAAGTCTTACTGAACTTACAACGTGGACACTTTCTTTTACACCTTAATAAATTGTTGATCTTGACAGATTTAGTGTTTAAGATTTTAGACGTTTGAGGCTCCCAGCTTCATTTGCGTTTAAAATGCATCGATTTAGGTTCCTCTTATTACTTACCAAAAGATGCATTCAACCCTGAGGCAGATCCACACAATTACAAATTACTCTGGTACCATCGACCTATTGGCGCAAACCTCGGCTAAACGCGTAATTCCCTAGCATCAAGTTTTTTTTGCCCAAAATCAAAATAAAACCATATTCCTAATTTTAAAAAATCAACTCCCTAATAACAATGCCAAAAATTTAGTGGTTTCATTTCAAACTTAGTGTGTGTGCAGTGTTCTATATGTCTATATCTAAATGTGTGCAATGAGTCATTGATCATGATCATGATCATTGCATACATAATGCTCACTATGTATCTTATCCTCATGTAAATACTAAGTCTTCGTTGAGTACAAGTTTTCCTATTGCTTGTCTAAGTATAAGCGAAACAATAGTTTTCCTAGGTAATCCAACAACGAACATAGAGAATTGATATAAAAGCTTTGTTCTAGAGTTCACTCTTCATTCAGGCAGTATACTTTACTATTTATACAGTATAATGAAGTATAAGCTTAAACTATATCTAATTATCTACACTAAAGAATCTGTAAAGGGGGATTAAAATGGAAGTGAGAGGGACATGCGAACTAACTTGTAGATAAGAAAGGGTGAAGGAAGGTCTCTGCACTATTAAGCAATTAAGTTATGCGGCAGTCTTGATGCGACACAACTTAATTAACTACCTTAAAATTAAGGGAAGCACCCCTCAGTGCTTTAAACACCACACTAGCTTACCTCTCGAGCAGAAAATGCTCAACTTGGTTAAGAGAGACATATTTAGAAATTCTTTTTTACAAGACTTATAGAGCTTATCTTTTAACGGTGACAACTTCTCTATGCCAAATACTCACACTTGTTCTTCTTTCGGGACATAAATAATGAAAGTTATCTCACTAAGGTGGAGTTTGTCTTCAAACTCCTCCTTGCGCGTGTTTGCCATATTCTTGCTACTTGCCTTCACATGTAGTTGGCGATATACACTAGCCATGTGATGACTATAGCTCAACTAATGCGATAAGTTTTATAAGCTAAGCTTCTTATCAAGAACTTATCACATACCTAAAGTACATATAGCACATTGACATTAATAGTAAAGACATGATGGATTGAAAATGTATACACATGCAATATATTAAAGAATGTAGGCCTTAGGCCCTTGTACAATATGAACAAATACATTGCAAAGAAATACAAAAATGGATAGTACAGAAATGAACATTACAGGTTAGGGAAAATTGAAAATGGGATATTCTCTACTTAAACCTTAAGCATTCACCTACCGATTGACTAAAGAAGATGAAGAATAACTTTTATAGAGAGTGGAAAAGCTACTCCTTTCCTCCCCTCTCTAGTGTTTAGCCAATTCAGACTTTGTTGGTCGGTCCATTAAGACATCTCACTTCTCTCGAAGCTGACCTCTTTGCTTGCATTAGATATTACACATTTTGACACGTTTCGTCACATTGTTCAACCTAAAAGGCCTTAATAACTTGTATTTCTACAAGTTATCACCAAACAAATGTTATTTTTTTGGCTAAAAAATAAGTTAATTTTGGATTCAAGTTGGATTCTTTTCTATGATAGTTTAATTGGCAAATTTTTTAAGATTTAATATGTACAATTTTTTCATCAAGGATGAATTGGTTTCAACCTCATCTGTTGATAAGTTAAATTGGAAAATTGACATGTGAGCCAACAGTAATTTTGTTAAAGTAAGGTTATTAGATTTTTTACTTCTTGCTTAGAACCAAATAAATTGAGGAAAATTTTATTGTCAACAAAAGGAATATTTTTAGCTAATCTCAGGTAAGGGATTCTACTACTAGACCTTTGAATGAAGATTTAAGAGTCTACAGTCATTTACTAATTATGCATTGATGGTAGCTAAAATGCATAAATGAGTTGTTGTACTTGTTGGCTACAGTTATGTAACGTTTTATGCATGTTTGATAGATTTCATGATTATGGACAGTTAGGATTGATGTTTCATGTCATGTTTTTGTTCACTGTTACATGCTTTTTTTACTGTGGTGTCTGCTAGCTTTGTGTATTAAGATGTTTACCTACATATATGGTATCCCTCGATATCACCACCTTTCATTCCTATAACTGTGTGCGTTTCACAGAACCACAAATCTATCATTTCATGATTCATGTGTGGTTCGATGGGATCACTATACTGCCTAGTTTTATGTATGCTCCTATGAGATTGTCAGACTGATGTGTGTTGCTATGTGATCACTAGACCATGTGTGTTTCTTCGGGGTACATTACAAGAAACTCAGTATCTCTCAACGTGAATCTAGACCATCGGGAGATCAAGAGTTGGGAGATGAGGCATCTCTCGACGAACAACTTGGTGTGTCGGGCAATGTATTTTTCCCGACGCCTGCATGTAGGACATCGAGAAAAGGAAGATAACTCATTAATGATGTTTAAAGGAATAAGAAGATAGAAGAGTATTCTCGATGTATAATGATGTCGTCAGAAAGTTTAGGGAGAGTGGTTGAGGCAATACTTAGTCCGTCAGAAATTATGGGTAACTACAAACGCTGCACAATGCGACGTTGGGAGTTTGTCTTTAAATACCCTTTCGCAGATTTCTTCCTTCCCTTTCCCATATATCTTCTTTTCTTTCGCATCTCTTCCACTTTCGCAAATTTCTTCCTTCCCTTTCGCAAATCTCTTCCACAATGAAGGAACTTCATCCATCGTACTACCACTACGTCATCGTCGTCTTCATCGTCTTTCGATGAAACCGTTATCCCTATCTCTTTCGGCAAGTTATTTATTTAAGTTAGATTTTTGTCCTAGGAATCCTATATCCTAACTTTTGTTGTAAATTGTTAGGTTTGTTTGTTTGTGTGCAAGGTTTCTCGATCCTCCTTTCTAGTGCAACTGTCAACTCTATGTTTATTTAAGTTAGATTTCTGCTCTAAAATCCTAGATCCTAACTTCTAATTTTTCGTTTGCTTTGCTAATTTTTCCATTTGTTTGCTTATATCTCGTTCTAGGTTTTGCAAAACAAATGAAAGGTATTTTTTTTTAAAAAAAATAGAGGATCTTCCTATGCACAAAATATGCATCGAGACGTCCCTTGACATCTCCCAACTTTTATGCGTTAGGAGATCTCCACTTTCTTTTAGTGATCACAAGATTCTTCTGGTAGAGGTACCATCTAAGGGGAAGTTAATAGATCACATTACCATCTAAGGGGAAGTTAATAGATCACATCGCAGGACAAGTAGTGGGTCATTTACTAGGTATATTTTTATTTTTATTTTTTTATCATTGAACAATTGTTTGAAAGTATTTAATAAACAATTAGTTTTTCCACTTTTCAAGATAATGTTATAATCGTTATTTATTTTTAAGTAACGGCTTTAACTTCGTTTGAAAAGTTTGGTTGTTACAATGTGTCATATCTCATCGTCCTCACATACAACCCGTATATATCTTTTAAGAATTTTGTCATGCCAAAAAATGGATAGGTTCGCCCTTAACCTTTAGATAACAACACTATGATAAACCACGCGATTTTCAATAAATTCCCCAGTTTTCAGTTCATGTCAAGAGCTTCTAGATGGTGACATTAAGAGAATTTAGCTATCATAACACTTAAATATATGGAACATGTCTTGAATACATTCATTTAGGTTTATAGACTCTCTAGTGCCATATTACATAACAATATGTAAGAGAAACAATATATATTTTAAAATTTGGGATGAGGTCTCAACAAACGTCTAGGAGAAAAAAGTATAAGATATATAGATGGAGAAGTCTGTTTACATATATATATATATTTATATATATAGTAGTAGTAGTAAGATGTGCATGGCTACATTACTTTTCATTATTCTTGAAATTCCAAGACAATTAAAAGCTTTACATTATTCAAACAAGCAAATAACAATGAAATCAAGGTTGATATTGTTACTTTTTACCCTTAATTCTTGAGATCCCCTCCTTTAAGCTTTTGAAATTCCATCTCATTATTGGAGCGTAGTTGTTGAGTTGCAAATTCATTACCACAGAAGCATAAATTAAAGTCAGCACATATACATTTAGGATCTTTGCAATCAGCATTGGTCTTACATTTGATTTGTGTCAAAAGACTCCCCTTTGATACAAATGGTTTCCCTTCGACTGCACAAAAAAATTCTTGAAAAAGCATTAGTTTTTTGCAAAATTTCAAGAAATTTAAGACAAATAAAAAACAGAGGTAACAATTTGAGATCTTGGAATTTTACCAAAGTTAGACACAACAAGCAACATCATCACAACAACGAAAGCCAACTTCAATCTAGATTTCTCTGCCATATTATACTTTTTTCTCCTTTTTGGGTTATATTCTTTCTTTTGCTTAGCCATTTTATAGACATTGGAACTTTGAATTAATTTACTAAAGTAGCATATATACATAGATATCAAACTTTACAATCTCATTTATGATCTTTCTACAAGTATTTAAAAAAATTAATTCATTTCCTAGAAGTACTAAATTAAATAACAAATGAGGATGGGAATGATCAAACAATAATGAATTGAAATACTCTCTTTTTAAGGTAATAATACAGCACACCAACGTATGTGAACATTGAGAGATCAAAGTTTATAAAGGAATGATATTATTGTTTTCTTTTCTAATGTTACGTTTCAAGGTGATCTTAAAATAAACGAAAATTACATAGGATAACATTCCATTTTGAGAATATGATATAGTAATTATAACATATTGTTTTAAAATTTTACAAATATGACAAAATTTTCACTTCTCTCTCTTAAATTTGTTATTATTCCTAAACTACTATTTGTCTTCCTCATTTGAATGTCCTAGTCATTATTTATTTATTCTCTCACTTTTTAAGTCTCTAATTATTTGTTTATTCTTGTACTAGAAAAATTATTTATTCTTTCTATCTTAATCTTAATTTTAAAATATCAAGAGTACAATTATTACGATATGAAATATAATATAATGGTTGCTGATCGGAGTAATTTAACTTCATTTGTGTTTTTTTCTTTACTTTCTTCAATGTGTATTTTGAGTTGAATCTGATTCTAAATAATTTTGTTTTATTTTTGTATATTAAGCATATCAAGTGCATTTAATCAATCAATTGTATAAATGAAAAATACTAAATGTATCTGCAGTGTATCAAGTGTATCAAACATATATTAGTAACGTTTCAGGTGTGTATCAAAAGGTATCGAGTGTATCAAAAGGTCTTAGGTGCATCAAGTGTATCAATTCAAATGTATTAGGTGTATCAAGGGGTGTATTAGGTGTATCAAGGGGTGTATTATGTGTATCAGACGTGTATAATGTGTATCAAACGTATATTAGTAATGAAGACATTTGTGACATTTTACCTCTTAATGTCTGGGTTGGGCTTCCTTTTTTGCATTTTTGCAAATAATAAAGTGTGTGCTATGAACTTAATTATTATAATTTATTTTGCCATTTTTGCAAGTTTCCCTAAAATAAATATAGAGGTCTTTCCAAAATAATAACAAAACCAAAAATATTTACAAGCCCATAGGCCCAAATGAAAAATACCAAAAATGTCTCGTAATTAATTGAGGCTTTTGCAAAAATAGCAAAAAAAAAAAAATGATAATAGAGTCTATGTCACAACATTTTCTAAATTTGTAAAAGTAGCAAATTTAAAAGTGATGACCATTTGATAGCCCTATGATTACCATCTGATAGCCCTTTGATAACTTATGATAACCGTCTGATATCACTAATTTCCTTATTTGCAATATGCAAAAATATAGTGCCATGAGTTGTTTCTTTCTAAATGTTTTGGCCATTTGATGCAATTTTCCTAATTAATTGGCATCCAACATGTGTAATATATTTGGTAAACAATCATTTAGATTTGATTATTCTTTTCTATCCAAATCTAAATGATGTACGACGTAATCATTACTCTTTAAAATTCAGAATTTTAAAGAGAGATGAGATGTTTTGCGTTCCTTAAAACCCTAATGATTCCTGATGAAACCTTGAACTCAGCCACGTCTTGCAAAAAGATCAAAACGCCTCATGTGTCTTTACGCCAACCTTCCCATGGAGTAGCTTTATAGCATACATCCTTTCCTAATAACCTATGTACTTTGTGAGCTAACTCGCGCTCCCCAACTTAAGAAGAATATACAACTTTAGATTACAAAACTAGTTTACACGTATAAAAATACTTACAAATAAAATAAACACAAATTTATGGATGTCGTTGGAGAAGTTATACTTCACAAATACATCTTCACGTTCAAGTTCTTGGTTAGGGAGAGTTGTGGTCTCATCGTATACTGCTCTGCATATCTTTCCTAACCGCATCATTTCTCCTGAACTTTCTTGATTCTATGTGACATGACTTTTTGCATCTTGATTGTTTCTCGCAATAAGTCTTATTCTCAATCAGTCATTGCAATGTCCAAAAAAACTATCTTGGTCCTTGTTGCACAGTTAAATAAGATACTCATCTCGCTAACCTAAACGTGGGAACACTTTCTTTGATGCTTTTAATTATATTAGACATTCGTAAACCCATGCGTCTTGAGGTGCTCAACTTACTTTGTGATTAAATTCATCCATTGATACCACTTTACTAAAGAAAGCACTTGACCTTGCGGCTGGTTCAAGCAATCACTAATTACTTTGGTACCTTGAACATTTTCAAGCATTCTTTGGTTGAACACATGATTCATCAAAATCAAGTGTTTCATCTAAAATAAAAGTAAAAACCCTACTCACGTGTTTCAAAAATCAATTATTTGATAATGACGCCAAAAAACTTGCTTGTTGTTGATTTAATCACAAAACTCTCACCCAAATATGTATTCGTTGTAAATGTGATTATTTTGAAATTGGGATTGTGTTGCCTTTGAGACCAATATTCTAAAAAACTTGCCTTGAATTAAGGCACCAAACTTATCGAGTAAGACTTAAATTGTATGGTCCTGCTATAGGTTGTATGTTTGATTTGTGGTGTAGATTCTCATGATGTGTCATTGAATATGGATCATTACATGCAAAATGCTCTCCATTATTATTTCATCATGCGAGAGGACATGATAATTGCATGCAAAATGCTCCCAATGTCCCCACCACCTCTTTTCAAGTCCGCGTTGTGTAAGTTTTCCTATTGCTTCCCCAAATGTAAGCAAAACAATAGATTTTCTCAGATGAACCAGGGTCAAACACAGGGAATTATTATTAAAGCTTAGTTCTAGAGTCTACTCATCAACTAGGCATTATAACAAATGAGTTAAAAGAATATAGAAGAATCATAACAACCTAAGTATCCTAGAGATGTTGTAAAGGTGACGTTGCTGAGGTGGTTGATAGAAAGAACGAGGTATGGACGGGGCATGCAGTAACTTGTGTAGTGGTTGTCGATTCAGTTGGACTTACTACTTTTGTGTGTGTATAATGCAAGTGCAATACGTCATCGAGTCAGGTCATCGCGTGTAATGCGCTCACCGTAACTCTCTGTATAGCATGCTTTGATTCTAAGCGACGAGTCATGAATCATGATCATTGCAATTGAAGTGCTCCCATGAACTTCTTCACTGCATTGTTTCTAAGCCCTTGTTGACGACAAGTTTTCCTACTACTTGTCCAAGTGCAAGCGAACACTAGGTTTACCTGGGTGATGCAGGGTTGAAGAACACTAGAAATTGTTGATAGACGTTAGTTCTAGTGAATTTCTCAATAGTTAGGCAGTATAAAAATTAACTAATAAGGTATAAAAGAATCAAAACTAAGATTAAAACTATTTATGTACACCTTAAGAATCTATAAAGGGGAGTAAATGGATGCGAAATGGAATAGTATGCGAACTAACTTGTATGCGAGAAAAGGGTGAAGGAATGTCTACGCGCCATTAGGTATTTAAGCAATATGAGAGCTTTCATGTGATTTAACTTACTCAACCAGCTTATAATTAAGGCCTGCTCTTCTCAGAGTCATTGAACACCACACATAGTCTTCTTTCGGGATCTACATGACAAAGTAAGATTTGGTGAGTGTTGAGATTTATGTACTAAAACTCGTAGATTGTAAATATATTTCATTGATCGTTATTAATAAATTGATATTATTGTAATAATTGTTACTAATTATATTATTAGTTCTGTCTTAATAACCCAAATCCAATAAACTAACATTCTAAGTTGTTTAATGAGTCTTGAACAGTATGTAGAGACATACATGAATCAATGTTCGAGATCAGCTTAAAGGGTCTATAGTATAGGGATAAGGTTGGACACTTTATCCAAGTAACACTATGGATACGGCTCACATTGTATTTGATACAAACGCAATGATCCAACGCGTTCGTGTAGTTGACATGCTAGTGAGGGTATTCTATGCAATGAGTTTGCATAAGACCGGACCGCAAAATAGTAACCATTAGATGTAACTTCGTTAACTAGTTAAGTTTCTATTTTACTAGGATGACTTAGGTAATTTAGTCTTAATCCTGAGTGTATTATGAACTCCTGCTTGCGAGGGATTGTCCCTTGTTTTATACGGGTGAGAGTGACCAGATCAACAACTCAATAAACTTATCATTTTGAGGACAAGACCGAGTGGGGAGCTGGGAACATAATTACACAAGATGACTCGTTCCCAACTTTAGAATAAGTAGATGAGTGTTCTCTTAAATGGGGTTTCCAGGTCTTTAACAAAGGTCCTTACCACTCTATGGCACGAGAGGGGTTTTTGTTTATTGGTCGGACCATAAACAGATTGTTCATTAAAGGAGCACTGATATTTAAAGCTTAGAGATAACCCAAGGGTAAAATGGTAAATTAACCCAGTTGGTGTTACATACACTTGTGAAAGACTAACTTACTGTTATTGGTCTATTTTCGTGGACACATAAATATATCTACAGTAAGAAGAGTTCACCTGTGAGTCTTTAGTCGAGTGTACACACAGTTAACGAATATTGATTAATGTTGTTAATGAGTTTAGCCAATTAATCGCATATCGTTGTAGCTTTGGATATGTAGGTCCATTAGTCCCCTTTCCTAGCTCATAAAGGGTAATGGTATTTATTCATATTGGTTGTAATTTGAAAAGTTCAAATTTACTTTGGGAATTAGTTTAATGTATAATACATTATAATATAAAGTTTATTTAACTTTAGTATATAAATTTAATTTTGGATATGATTCAAAATTAATTTATGAGAGATAAAATATTTGAATGAGTTCAAATATTAATTTAATGTGAATTGTATTCATATTAAAATTATTGGCTATGAGAGAAACTTATATTTTAATATAATTCAAATTTAATTTAAGATAAATATAAGACAGGGACACTTTTAAAAATAGCAAAATAAATTAAAATATTTACAAGTTATGGCAAAATTTTGGATTCTATCAATGATAGTCTTCTATCACTATAGCATATCAATGAATATCAGTGATAAAATTTGCTATAAGTTGGAAGTATTTTGTAAAATTTGCTATTTTTGAAAATTTTCCTATAAGATATTTAATTTAGCTATTAATTAGTTGAAGAATTAATAAATAATTTAGTTTTATTGAATGGACATTTTTAAAAATAACAAAATAAATTAAAATATTTACAAGCTGTAGAAAAATTTTGGATTCTATCACTATAGCATATTATGACTATGAGTGATAAAATTTGCTATAGATTGCAAAATTTTGGAACAAGTCTGAATTATGAATATCACAAAGCCTGAATACAAGAATTATCAATATGAATAAAGATGAAACAAGTCTAAACTCAACCTAGATAGTTTTTAGAAGCTTTAAATTGTTAGCTTTTCAACATAGTCAACAAAACATGAAGCATACTCAAATAATACTTTAAATTAACTTTAAACATAAAGTAGCTAAAAAGTAAGAAAAAACTTCATGCTATTAAATTAATTGAAAAACAACAGCAGCAACAGAAAATCAACTTGATTGAACTAAGTTCTTAATAATATTTTCATTGAGCCAAACAAACTAAATCACACTATTCTTCCGATCTAGTCAAAAGCAAACAACCCAAATGCGACTTCTCAACCATTCTATAAGCTATAAGAAAAGTAAAGAGTAAGAAAATCCATAGTTATTACTCCAAGACTAGGTTTACATATTATATTATTTTAATTTTGTTTACTAAGACATTAATTTAATTAATTAAATCACTTTGATATTGTATATGTAGACTTCTTCATAATATAATATTATTATGTGAAATCCAATATAATTATGTTTGATTTGAGTCAAGAATGAGACAAATGATATCAGTGAAAAATAATGTTGCACATGAATTTTTAGAACATATGAATGATAAAAACAATTATATCCTACTTATTAATATTGCTTCAAACTTATGTGTATTCAATAATGTAAATGTTTTGTTCTAAAAAAAATTAGATGTTTTATAATCATACTTTTTATATTTTAATGCATTATATATACACATAGAAATTAATTTTCAAACTCAAACTATAAAATGATAAAAAAATTTAGACCAACAAAAAATGATTATCAAACATGTTTTTGTTTTTTTTTTCAAGAAACGAGATACAAAAATAATTATCAATCATATTCTTGTTTCTAGTTCTCAAAAAATAAGAAACGAGAAACAAGAAACAAACAGGAAAGCTAGAACGTCAACAAACGGTATCTAAATTATTTTCATAACTGTGTGAAACAATATTGTTTCAAATCCAAACATGTCCTTATTTATTACAGTATTGTGATGGAAAAGTAATTCTTTACTTTCTATCCACACATATAACCCTACAAACCAGGCAACCATTTAGTATGCAACTCAAACTTATTTTCAGGAACATTATAGATGTAAATTCCATCATTTCTTGCTGACCAATAGCATACATTATCTCTGCATCGGTAAGAAAGATACGGTTTAGACGCTGCTTCTGGCCAAAACACTTCTAATGACACGTGATTGTGATCATTGCTCATGTAACACCAATAAAGTGTGTTTTGCCATAGATTTTCTCTAAATTTCCAAGAAAATGATTGCCCTTGTTTTAAAATTTGCTTTCCAAAATCATCGTCTTTCGACTTGCAATGAAGAAGTAAGCTTTGCCCTTGCATTTCATTCTTTACTTGCACTGCCCAATGCTCCAATGGAGCTCCATCGCTTGTTTGAATAACAATCAATAATGATGTTATAACCAAAACTAGTAAGCCCTTGCAATGCTTGAGATTCATGATCATCATCATTTGGTCTGTCGACATACATGGAAAATAAAGGACTAAAAATTATATACTCAAAGATAATTTCGTAAAATCTACTATTTTTTAAAAAATTTCCTATATAAATTAAATTTTTAAATAAATTAATATCAGACAAAATAACATTGTTTCATCTAAAAAAGATTTAGTATTGCTTTTCTACCCATTCAAAATCAAGTCCAACAAAGCAAAAAGATTAAAGGTTTTTAGAGTTCAACCAGATCTGCACTTGGGATCTTTTAGTTAGAATTCATGTTTAGAAGAATAAGTATAATGTATAGTAATTTTTTAAATAATTATTAAGTATGTAATCACATCTAAAAAATGCAAATGTAGCAAAAGTCTATCAGCGATAGAAGACTTCTATCCTGATAGACTCTTATAGTTTTTTAGTGATATATCAATTTGCTATATGAACTATCAATATCTTACTATTTGTTATATGATCTATCAGTGGTAGACTGATATCATTCATAGATTTTGACAGATTTTGTTATATTTGCAACTTTTTAAAAATGTCGTTATATATTTAATTATTCAAAATCTAATTGGCATATTTGAAACAATCTCTATTTAATATATATTTTGAGAAATTAAATCAACGAAATAATTTTAAAAAAAAAAAAGAACATTAAAATATACTTACGACCAAGTAGAAAGCCTTTTGATTTTCCTATACTCTTTGGATGTGTTCACTTGTACTAATTTATCATTTCGTCACTATTTAAATACAAATTTTATTTCCATCTTAGGTGGTAGAATAATACTTGGATTTTTTTTCCTTTCATTCTTTGAATTTTGATGCTTAAAAGAATTCTGTTAGGTTTTCCTTTTATTATCAATGGCCAAATTAATTGCTTGCCAAAATTTGCAATGTACGGTGTCCTTGTTAGCTTATACAACATTTCTCTTCCTTTATAGATGATTAGGTTACCAATTTTAATTTATTTTTGTCTAATTCCACCTGTTAGAGTACTACATGCATTGCATTGTTCGTGTTTCCTTAGTTAAAATTTTCGGTCGAATTTGATATATATATATATATATATAATATATATATATATATATATATAAACAACATTAAAATATTTACGGTTCGTATAACAAAATAATAAGTCCATGAAATCGATCATATTTTTTAAATATTCAAGGTTTGTCTTTGCTTGCGGCTCCAATTGCTTCCTTCTTCCTTTCCATCTTCTTTGCAACGGCGGTCACCTTCTCTTATTTTTCCGTAATTTTTCTTTTATATTTTTTTGAAATCATCATCATTGTTCTACAATTATTATTATTACTCTTTTTCATTATACTTATGCTATTGTCTTGTTTTCAATCAATCATCAATCAATCATTGACAAAGATGAACTACATGATCGTTTACCATCACTACTAGAAATATAAGTTTTGATGACATTTGAAATCAAGAAAAAATGGGTGAGGTGGGGTAAAATGTGTCGTTAAAAATAAAAATACTAAATTTTACTTGACACCATTTTCTTGTCATTAATTAACGATAAATTTTTTATGTCATTAAAAAAGTTTTCAAATGAAAAAATAGTCAATGTAGAAGTTGCAAAATTTCCTTACTCTCAAAAATAAAATAAGATTAGTTTTTCCTCTCTCTCTCTAAAAAAACTCTAGATTTCCAACCACCGCCGTCAAAACAATCCTCTAGCTACTCTCTTCGAAACGCCACAACACCAAAACACCGTCAAAACTTGATAGCACCGTAAAAACGCCATTCCCTGTCGAAATATGTTATAGGAATCGTCTTCAAAGCACCGCACATTTGCAACACTGTCGAAATCAATTTTTGGTTACCTTCGTCAAGTCGTATTCCGCCATGTATTGCTTGTCCTTGTTCCCTGTCACACTCCCTTCCATATCACCTACTCTAGACCCGAGAGACAGGGTGAAGTCAACCGATATCGTTCTCCCTCTAAACAACATCAGTTGACCTTAACTACTCAACCTTTTTCCATGCTAAGTAACTTGAGTAAAATAAAACTTATGCAGTGGAAAAACATGATAAAAATACATTAAGTAAACTTCATTACATAACCTCAAAGGAGTCAAGGTTAAATGTCATTAATTACATACTACTATTTTCATATCAAATAGAAACTAAACAGTTGAACTGAACCCTAACTATGTACACCACAAAAGTAAACCTAGATTGTGGATCACAACCTCTACCTGAAAAGTGAAAAAAACATTTGGAAATGGTGAGCTAAAAAACCCAATGAGTGGTGACCATGTAAAACATACTTTTAAAATGAATAAACTTTGAAATCAATCTTTTGAAACATAATAAAGATTACTTTAAACCTCTTTCTAACGAGTCAAGGATCTTTTACTTTCTAGAATAAATATCAACTTCAACCGTTTAACTCAAATTTTCTTTTCAATTACTATACCACATGAATCACAAGGATGGAATGTATACACTTTGGTGGACCCTCATCTTGTGATATGATATTTACGAGATGGAATCTAGGCATCAATAGTGTCTTTGCTCGTTATAGCTACGAGATGGAGACTAGACATTCGTACAAGCCCTCCTCTCTTAAGATGGAACCAAGCATTTGTAGAATCTTCATCTCATTAATTTGTCCTAATTATAGGATAATAGATATCTACTAAATACCATTACCAAAGGAACCTTTGTGCACAAATAATATCTCCCAAAGGGTTGCCATATATCTTAGAACATTGTAGGTATAGTCTAAAACATGTTAGAATCATTCTTTAACTTAAATATTTTTCATAAACATACTTGCTTTGTAAATCTCATCAACAAAATCATAAAAAAATACATGCTTATCAAATGTTTCAAATCTCATACTTTAGAAACACTTTTTAATTCAGTATATGATAACTTGTAAAAATATAAGTTATTATGGCCTTTTAGGTAGAATAATGGGACCAAACCACATGATAAGTGTGTCAAAACGCGTAACTTATGTTGTACATACATAATTATTTAACAATATATTTTACATAAGCTCCATGTCTGCTTTACTCCATTTTTAGTGTCTAAATGTAGGAATATTAACAAAATAATGAGCTAACAAATTGCAGAGAAACTCGCGTAAAGTCAATGCGAGAAGACCAAATCACCATGCAAGAAGAGGTTTACTAGAAGACAAAAGTGGTAGTTGGAGTGATGTGACTTGACAAAAAGGACAACTTTTGGTGCTGACATGGTCAGAATGATAGATTTCTCATTGAAAGATGCCTATATAAGAAACTCCATCACCACCAAGAAAAGAAGGCATGTATAGGTCATAAAGGTCTTAATAGGCCAAAACCTAGAGAGTTGGTAGCAATGATTAGCTTTACCACCATCTGCAAAGCACTTCTTCATCTTTTCAAGTTAGTCTGTAGAGTGAACGCTTGTGGCTGGCCTGAGTGAAGAAAATCTCATTCCCATCTTCCCCTAACTTGTATTATTTTTTCTTTTCTTTACATTGTAGGTATTCATATTGTACAGTGGTTAAAGACCTTCATTCTTTAATACAATGTATATTTATACACTTCTCAGTCCATCCATATTATTATGAAATAAGAAGTTTTGCTTATAATATTTATTGTTTTAGCCGAGCTAGATTAATTACTTGGCCAGTGTATGTTGCCAATTGTCTGAGAGGGTAAGTAGCAAGAAAGTGGCTAACATACACAAGGAAGAGGTTTCTTGACCTTGGCGAGATAACTTCCGTCATTTGTATCTTGAAAAGTGAATAGGTGTGGACAATAAACATCAAGAGGTTGTCGTCCTTAAACAGAAAACTCTATATGTAACGCCACCCCAAGCCTAGGATTCAAACCATAATTTAGAATTTGGATTCCGACATTTCCCTGCATCCCCTACAACATCATCCTTACTATCCTTAAAAGCTTTTAGAGTGAAAGTTCTTCCCACAAACCAAAACAAGTCATTTCAGCATGTTTTGTCCTCACTCACATGCATCTTAGGAATATTCCCAAGAGGTCATCCAACATAGAATTGCTCCAAGCGAAACACACTTAACTTTAGAGTTCCTATGATCAAGTCACTGAAAAGAAAGGTGCACCTCGTTGGTATAGGTATTAACTTTTAATTTTTTAAAGTATTTCTTAACATTATTTTTATGTCCTCGGAATACCTCTCATTTAAATATGATACCTATTCATTTATGTTTTCCTCCTAATTTCGAGCATTAGGAGGAAATTTTTATGTTTTCCTCCCAATTGTAACGCCCAAAAAGAATTAGTTAAGGTAATTTTTTTAAATTGAGATTTTTGGTGAGTATTATCTTTTTTGTGGAATGTTATTGATCTACTAATTAAGTTATAGAAGATAAGAATAATTATATTATTGGGGAGAATATAATAATTTAGGAAGATATGTTATTAAAGTATTATTTAATTTTGAAAATAATAATAATTATATTAAAGAAAATATAATTATTAAGTTGATATATTTTTTGTTTTGGTAAAATATTTAAATAAATAGATAAAATAGGAAAAGATGATTGAATGGATAATTAATTAGGTAAGGATATGAGATTTATTATGTTGTTATGTTTTGGAAAAGGGTAAAAGATTGATTTGATGTGTATCTAAGATGGAGAGAGAAATTTTATGAAAAGGTAAAAAGAGAAGGAAAGAGGAAATATAATAATAATAAAAATAATACTTGTTAATAATAATAATAATAATAATAATAATAATACTTGTTAATAATAATAATAATAATAATACTTGTTAATAATAATAATAATAATAATAATAATAATAATAATATTGTTTATATTAAAAACCCACTTCGTGAAACGTGTCAAACTATTCACCTTTTTCCTCCTTCTTCACAAGCCTTAGTCGTCGCTCTTCACCCTCCTTCTGCCGTCGACGACCACCGCTGCTCAGACGAAGTCATTCTCCTTCGTTGCTTGCCATTCATCTTGCCGTCAGCCACGCCATCAGCCTTGTTTGGTTTGACGAAGCCTCGGAAAGATAGCTGCAAGACATTTCCTCCACTGTTACACGCTACCGATCTCCAAAAATGCCTCTGTTCGCCGGCATTGCTCATTCTCTCAACCTCCGACGAAGTCGCGCGCATTCTTAGTCGTTGTGTTGCCGTTGCGCCAACTCCGGTGATCCCAGGCGTCCATTTTGATCCGAGCAGATACCATCTCCACCAAGCCGCACACGTGAGCCACATTTCAGACTCGAGCGCCGCTACCATCTTCACTGAGTCGAAGCCTCTTCTAGTCGAGCCATCCTTAGTTTTAGCCTTTCTTGCATCCTATTTGAGCGATTTGGGTGAGTTGTGTTGGGTTGGTACGCCCAAATGATTGTTCTTTGGTCCTTAAGTAAATTTCCAGTGGGATTGGATTTAAGTTGGGTTATTTATTGCTTTGAAGGTTTAGTTTGCTATTTTGGAGGATTCAAAGCGTCGAAATTATCCACCCAAGGTTGAATTGGAATTCAACCACAACTCTAGAATTTGCCTGTTGGAAAGCTGAGATTGGTTCCAGGTAAGAGATTTTCTACTAAACTCCACATTTAAGTTGCATGCATGTTCTATATTATGTGTTAATGTAGTTGCATGCATGTTCTATATTATGTGTTAATGTAGTTGCATGCATGTTCTATATTATGTGTTAATGTAGTTAAGAGAGACATGTATGACTGAGATGTTATGATTGTGATACATTACGATTGAGGCATGCTATGGTTAGATAGGTTATGTTTGAACTATGTTTGGGTTATGTTTGACTGAGCTATGATATTTATGATATGATATATTTGTAGAGGCTATGATGTTTCGTTAGATTTACTGTTAGAGTCGTACCATATGGGTGTCCCTTGGGATCACTACTTGTTTATGCATGTGCGGCCAGTTTTATGTATGATTCGATGGGATCACTTCCAGCCCGACTCTCCTTTAGAGTGTTTCCTTCGAGGTCACCAAGAGTCTCATTGTGTCTCTAAGGGATCACTGGATAGTATACCTTCGGGAGCACAATAGTTAGACTGTAACAGGAATCTAACAGACACCTAGTAGGACTAACAGTAGGTCCCTTACTGAGTATAAATTATACTCACCCTTTCTCTATGTTTAATTTTTTTTATAGGCAAAGGTAGAGATAAACGCAAACTGACAAATGACAAGAAGAGACCGTGGATCGCCATAAGGGACAATATATATTTTATTCCACATTTATTGTTTTCAACATTCAATTTTCATAAAATTATTTCAAAACTCAAGTTTACTTTTAGATATTTCTTTTATTTTAAATCGGGTTCGAACTAGTATTTTACCTAATATTAATTTATTATTTTCTTGGCACATTTTATATATTATTGATTTTAAATGAATATTTAAAATGTTTTCTTTAAATTTAGTATTTTAATTTATTTTTTTAAAAAAAATTATTTATTTTACTGGTAATGACTTCATCTCATATAAAGAGTTAGGTCGTTACACTATAAGTAATATAAATAAATACTTCTAGATAAACCTTACTTAACTAGGCTTAGTCATTTGGATCTCGAAAGAAGACTAAGTGTGGCGTTCAATGACTCTGAGAGGAGCACGTCTTAATCATAAAAATTATATCACATTGAGGTGGTGGTATAGCTTATTCACCTGCAACATGAGACCTTCCTTCAGACACTTTCTTAACACAAGTTAGTTCACTCACTCCTCCATCTAGCCATAATTTATTGGGGTGCTTGCAAAAGTAACAAAAAAATTTATAATAATAGGGCTCATGTCACTATATTTTCTTAATTGCAAAATTTGTAAATTTAAAAAATGATAACTCTCTGATAGCCTTTTGATAATCCTCCAATAGTAGTCTAATATCACTAATTACTTGTAATATTTGTCATATTCGGAATATGCAAAAAAGAGATGTCATTAGCTGATTTTTTCTAAATGTTTTTGTCATCTGATGCAATTTTCCTATTTTGTTCCTCTATGCATGCATCTCTAGGTGTAAATAGGTAGTTATGATTCTTTGTATATTCTTTTAACTCACTTGTCATAACCCCTAGTTGACGATGAGACCCTAGAACTAAGCTTTGATATTCAATTCTCTGTGTTTGACCCTGGTTCATTTGGAAAACGTATTGCTTCGCTTACACTTGGACAAACAAAAGAAATACTCACACAATGCAGACTTGAAAATAGGTGGTGGGGACATTGGGAGCATTTTGCATGCAATGATCATGTCCACCCGCATGATGATGATGAAGAAGAGAATGCTGAAAAGCATTTTGCATGCAATGATCTGTATTCAATAACACATCATCACACCAAAAATAAGTCTGTGTGCCTTGATTATAGACAAGTTTTTAGAATATTGTTCTAAGAAACAACAAAACTTATTCCATAGCAAGTCCTATAAAACACAATCTTAATTTTGAAACAATCACATTCACAACCAATACATTTTGGCCCGAAAGTTTCGTGAAGAAAAATCACACAAGCAGTATACTCAAATATTCATACATTAAAGCATGCTTTAGACATTTTATAATCAATCATATTTAGAAATCAACTTTAAACTCATTTTGTCACTCATTAAAGGTAGATTAGACCCTCAGCCTGTAAATTTGTCGGATCTCTTCTTGACCTAAAATAAAGGAAAATAACTCTATTTAATTTCCTTTTTATCATAAAAACATCATAATTTTACTCAAAAATCCCAAAAACACAAAAAACTACCCCAAAATCACTTATTTGGTATGGCTGACGAGCAAAGGGTGGGAGGCAAGGTTGGCACGCGCGTGCAGGGCCTGGGAACGCCTTGCCACGTGCTAACCTTGCAAGGATGACATTATGCATGCCCTTTGCGTCTCGCGTGGTCCTTCTTGCGTGCAGGCTTGTCCCTGTGCTTGCTTGGTCGTGTGCAAGTTTGCGCGTGGCTTGCTTTGCATGGGCTATGCATCCTCCAAGCCCATCAGTCCATCACTAACCTCTTTTAACCAAAAGTGCACGACCATCTCGCCTAGCAACCCCTCATACTCAGCCAACCACATACACTGCCAAAACACCATTTGTCGGCTAGAACCTTATCTTCACTTTAAAGCTTAATATTTTAAAATCCATAACTCAAATGAAAATATTTCTTCAACAAAGTTGTTGAAAAATGTCTTAACTTTCTTACCTCAAAATTTCAACTACAAATTTCAAAGGAACAGCTCCACGGCCCTTTGGAAGTTCACCTTGCACAGATTCACCCGAAAACTGATATTCCTTACTTCCTTCAATTCAAACTTAACCATCCCTTGCTCAAAATCGTCTAGAAGCCCTAGTCTACAAATTAGACTCAACATTTGATATTTTAAGAGTAATTTCAGCCAAAACGTATGAGTAGTTTGAGAGAAATGTTCATCTGAAGTGACCTATTTATACAGAACCCTGCATGAGTCTTTATTGACACCTCCTACTAGCCGAAATCTAATTCAAGCATGCAAGGACACCTGTAAATCACTTCATCGACTCCACCTCTTCATCATCTTGTTGAACTAAAATGCCAAAGTGTCAAACATTAAGTCGAAACACCTTGCTAGCCTCACTTGTTATGGCCGCAAGCTACAGCGCATGGTCATGTCATACTAACCTCTAAGGAATCCTTCTCGCGAAGCCAAAACAACCACTAACCTCTATGGGCATGTCTTCTTACCTAGAAAAGGCCACTACGCTCAAATAACCTCTATGGGAAAGCCTTCAACGCCTAGCCACACATGCTCAAGCTTGGCCACATACCTATGCCTAAAACGCCAAAATAACCTCTTTAGAGAAGTTATTCTCTTCTTTTGGCTACCCACTAAGTCCAAAACGCCTAAGGTGTGGACTTTGCCAATTTTTTTCCTCCTTTCAACTTAACTTCCCTTTGACTTTTAAACCATTTCTTTATAAGTTTCCTTCCTTCCACCTACCATGACACACTTATAGTGACACTTCTCAAACCTACTTTTCCATCTTAAATTTGTTTAAAATCATCCTTTCAAAGTCTTTGAAAAATCCAAGTTTCTTAGGGTTTGGGGTTTACATTCTCTCCTCTATCCGGTTCGTT
Source organism: Cucumis sativus (assembly GCF_000004075.3). Classification (NCBI taxonomy): domain Eukaryota; kingdom Viridiplantae; phylum Streptophyta; class Magnoliopsida; order Cucurbitales; family Cucurbitaceae; genus Cucumis; species Cucumis sativus. Next base: position 25,238,522 of record NC_026657.2, read on the forward strand.
CTCAGTTCATTACTATAGTGATCCTTTTTGCTGGTACGTTCTCTTCACTCTCTATTCTCCCGTTTACACTTTTTGCTAAAATTTGAGTTCTTTGATTGCTATTTTGCATCCTCTGGTGAAATACTCTATTATATTTTCTATCGTCCACTACTACCATTCCTTTACAATGTTGTTGTTTGGTTATTGGTACCTAAATATTGATGTCAACCCATTTCCTGTGTTGTTCTTTTTCTTTTTCAACAATTTCTTTTATGCTTGTTTTTCCGTTACCAATGCTATGCTATATTAGTTATGTTGTTAACTTTTTATATGTTTGGGAGTTTGTGTTTATTTTCTTCTTCTTGTTTTGGTTCTTTTTTTCTTGCTTAATTTGAAGGTCCCTTTGATGTCCTTGAGATTGACTTTGAGGATGTTTTAGTTGTTTCAAGACTTTTGAAATTTTGCACTTGGTACGTTGGAAATTTCATCTTATTCAAGTGCTGAGTGCTTTACTTTTTCCTCTTTTCATAACTTTATGACCATTGTTATGTCGCAATGATTAGGAAATTTGCATTGGGATTGAACATTCATCTTCGATTGCACTTCCCTTTTCTATATTACTTTGTGATGTGAAGTGAATTTTGGCTTTTATAGTCAAAAGGCTATGAGATTGAGTACATGGCTTTAAGAGAAAGGGATCTCACATTTGATCTCGAAAATAAAAATATTTGTTTGAAGAGGGGGATTTTGGATCAGTAAATTGTTGTTTAGTGCTTGGGTTTAGTTTGTTTGTGTACAAGGCAAAAATATTGAGTTCTCTCTTTTTAGTATTTTTCAATATTTGGGTCTATGTTTATATTTGCTCTAATACCATGTGCATCGAGACAAGAAACAGGACCTTTGGTGTCACCCAAAGCCCATTCAATTTTTTGGAGTTCAAAAGAATCTCTTGAACCCTCTTGTCCACTCTCCAAAATCAAACTATAATGATCTTGATTGCTGAACAGCTCTAACCATTTTGAGAATCCAATTTTTCCTTCAACAAAAACAAAAAAATTGTAATGTATTTGAGCAAACAAGAAATGGGGTTTTCCTTTTTCTTCTGATTTAGAAGGTTTTTGTGGGTTTTGGCCTTTTGGATTTGTGAAGAGAGAAGAGAAAAATACTGGGGTTTTTCTTTTTTCTTTTTTCTTTGTGATAGAATAGATTGTGGGGTGCATGTCTAAGAAACAAATAATGAAGGGTTTAAGTGGAAAAAAGTGGAATGAAATAACGGCTGCTAAATTTTGTTAAGTTTTTTCTTTTAATTTAATGGCTGAGAGATTAAATATTAACATCAAATCTTACTAAAATACTAAAGGCAGTTCAAAATAGCAGTTTTATGTTATACAAATGATCAAAAGTACTAAAAGAAAACCACTACCCAGTCTACACTTATAACAAAACAAAACAACAGTCTCACCAAACAGACAACCCACCACTTGATCAAAGGTTAAAAGATAGCAAAAGAAAAGATAATAGCAATATAACATAAAGAGTAAAAACGACAGAACCCGAGAAGAAATAGCCTTCTTACAAATCAAAAACTAAGTTCTAATAAATCCAATCACTGTAGGGACATTGTACCCCACAAGAATAACGAAAGAGGGTAACAACCTTTGATTAAGACAAGACCAGAAAGTACCAATAGCAAAATCAGAACTTATTTCGACATGATCACACCAATAGCCACCCACAAGAAACATTAATATAAGATATTTAAAAAAATAGTAATAAATAGGTAATGGAAAATTCAGAAACCCTGTTGAAATTTTCATGAAATCTAATAATTAAGAGGATCAGTACAAACAAAAACAAAAAATTAAGAGAATTAATGGGTCAGCGTGGATTGGTGGCAATTAGAAATAGGAGGCAAAGGAGAAAGGGATTGGGTACTAGAGGTTGTGGAATCTCCAGCAACTTGAGGAAGGTGAAGACACATACCATTGCCAAGAGCCATCTTCACACCTTCCTCCATTTGTTTACCATTGTAATAGAAACAGAGATTGGGAATGTCTAGAAACAGAAATCGATGGAAGAAGGGTTTGATAGAAACCAAATCTTTCTTTAGTTGGTTGTAAAAGCGAAGAGAAAGAAAAGGAAAAAAAAATAGAAGAAGAGGGTTTTCTCCGGAAGCAATGGCAATGGAGAATAGTAATGGATTTGATATATTTTGGAGAAGGAAAATTGGTGAAAATACGGAAGAGAAGGGGAAGGGGAAGGGGAATGGTCAGAGAAAAAGAGCAGGCTTTCTTAGCTTTCTTGCTTTTTTTTGCTTTCTTATTGCTTAAGCTGTCAAAAAAAAAAAATCTAATTGATTCCTAATTCATAATATAAGTTAAATTATTTATACTATAAATCTTCTCAATAAGTATGTCTATTCAATTACACGTGTACGTCTCACTCATACCATATTAGTTTGTATAATCTTCAACTTTCCCCTTTTTATTTGTGTAGATTGGGAAGGGTTCAATATTTTATTTTTTGTCTTGCTTGTTTGTGTTTCTGTCTGCTAATAACCTTGGAATTCTTTTGTCATACTCATACAAGACTCAACAATAATTTGACTTTCTAGGATGGATTGATACGGAAGATTAGATGCTTTATGTTTGCAAATGATAAATTGCAACCTATTAGTTCTCGTCTCTTCATCTCATTTTAGAGTTTAAACTTGGATAATATTTAAATTCACTGCCGAAAATGATGAGGATTGTGTTGACTTTTCAATACATTATTTGCCTTGCTTCTTTGTGTTCTTGTCTGGTAATAACTTTTTGGAATTTGTTTGTCAGAATCATAAAAGACTAAACAACAATCTGACTGTCTAGGATTGGTTGATAATGAAGATTAGATACTTCATGTTTGCAAATGATAAAATACAACCTATTAATTCTCATCTCTTCATCTCATTTTACAGATGATTGACAGAAAGCATTTTCATCACGCATTGGACTCTTGGAGCTGTGTAGTTAATTGTTTTCATCGTTTAAGCAAATGGGGTTTCAAAACTCTTCCATTTAATCTTGTTAGTTGTTGTACATATAACGATAATATATAGATTAGTGAAGTAATTATTTGCTTCCCAGCTAGAATAGATAAATATGTTCCAATTGCTTCAATGTAGTTTATCACATTTCAAGAGATTTAGTTAAACACCCTTCCCTGACATATCAAAATATTGACTGCTTAGAGAACTTTCAGACTTTTAACTTGAAGTTTGCACTTTCATTACTCTAAGTTGTGTATTTTGTATGGGGTGAATTGAGCTTAGTTGGAATTCTTACCCTACATTTAGACTCTCTCTCTTCACTTTTCCACTTTAAGCTATAATTAGTTTAAGTTTGTTCTAATTCTCTTAAAAGAGAGGTAATATGAGTCTTGTAAACAACCACTTCTAAATAGCAATCATTTGACGAAGTATTATCATTTGCATCCCGAAAAGCGAGCAAGTGTGACATTTAAAGCACTAAGAGGTGCTCGCCTTAATTTGAAGCTAGTTAATTGGATTGTATTGAATCTAGGGCCTCCACATGTCTTAGTTACCTATTAACACAAAATGTTCCTTCACTTTTCCTTAAATGCAGGTTAGTTCACATCTCGAACTTATCTCTCCTCTAACCATCTTTTAAAAATCTCTAGCGTATATATTAGGTTAGCTTAGACACACATTTATCTTACAATGTATAGCTTTATACTACCTAGATGAAAAAGTAAGTTTTATAACTAAGATTTGATATCAATTCCTTGTATTCAACCCTAGTTTACCTAGGAGTCATTTCACCTACACTTGGGCAAGTGATAGGAAACCTTGTATTCAACGAAGATTTAGTGCTCATACGAATATTAGAAATACAATGAGTACCTTGCATGCAATCTAAACACCACCAAGCCAAGTTTTTGGCATCGTTGTAAGCATTTATTCCACAAGCAGCACCTGTCACAAATAGAATTGCACCTTTTATCGCACTAACCTCAACAAGCAAGCACATCGTTGCATGGGTTAAAGCATCTTCACGGAGTGATACACTTTCCACACTTAATTGAGAAGCTCTGCCTAAAGGCATCCCCATAATTAGAAAAACTTTCTAAAACGACGGTGAAAGATAAAATTTGTACAACACCTAGCCTTTCCCACATAATCAACCACCACCAAAACAAGGCAAAAGCCAAATGCCTTAAGACCAAGAAAGAAAAGAAAGAAAAGGATGTTGGTGAAGTGGAAATTGAAACTGAAAAAGAAGAGGGAGAAGAAAAGGAAATCCCACTTAAGCGAAAAAGACGAGAAGAGGGAGAGGCCTCTGGATCCAAGAAAGTTAAAACCATCGAGGCGAAGGATTCCACATACACCTTTTCCATCACAACAACCCAATTGACCACAGGCCAAACACCCAAAAAGATCAACTAGCCCTCAAAACCTACAACCACAGAGGCCATAGTCATTAGCTCATCCTCTGAAACACAACTGCCTCCATCAATAAAAAATCCAACTCCTGAAAAATCCAAAACGCCCAGTCCGCCCTAGTTCTGTTCGATCCAATCTTAGCTAAATTCTCCAACCTTGAAGATCCCCCAGCTAATCAAGGGGATGAGTCAAACAAGGAGTTATTCCAAGATCCCATATGTTATCCTTTAGAATTTACTAACATTATGTTTAAGGATACAGGCGGTGCGACACTGATATCTGAGGTGTCGCCTAACAAAGAAATCCTTGAACAGGCAGTTAATGACCCACTCCAAAAGAGGGAGGAAACAACCATTGTGGTAGCGAGACAAGCCTACTTTCAATGCCAAAAGAAACTTCAAAGGCTTCAGTGCAAAACGACAAGCTAAAAGATAATAATAATCAAAATGATCGAACAAACTTCCTTTAGGAACGATATTCAGTACAGGTCATCAATATGCTACCTTCACTCAGCCATCTATAGCATTATACTTGTACCTAAAATCCCATAAAAAAATAGTGAGACCCCTCATCTGAGATGATTTGAAGAACGTGATATGTGAGGACCTTTGCAACCACCGTCGCGTCAAACTTACATTTGGGATGTATTTATTTTTATAAACTATTCTTTTGTGGTATCATGTTTTTGCACTTAAATAATTTGTATTATCCTTAATTTATATTCTTTGCAATACAAACACTACATTTTGATATCATTACTATGCTTAGTTTTCCTTATTGCAAGCTTGCATCTCCACGTCTAAGTACTTTATTTTTTCTTCGCATCTCAATCATAACTTAATTTATATACTCTATGAACAAGTAAGCTTCATTTTTTGTTTAGGAATTTACTTATCAAGAAAACCTACTTAGAAAATATTTCGAGATAATACACTAGACAAACAAGTTTTACCTCAAACCTCCATTTTAAGACTTTTCTACACTAAATCTTATAATTATTATTTTTACAATGAGGACATTGACGCATTCTAAATTTGGGGGTTTGCGAGGTCCGAGCTAAAGCTTTTGAAACTTTTTGAAAATCTTATAAAGCGTTTAAAATTATGTGTTTTAACATAAGTTAAAACAAAGCCAAATATGTTAAAATTTCAAAAATTCTTTTATTCTTTTATTCAATTAAAATTTCAAAAATAAGAAGCAAAGCTTCAAAACAAAACTTTAAGAGTTGAGTAAATAAGTGGTGACAAGAGTTATATTTGAAGAGAGGAACGGACTCATAGAGTACCTATGACTTTCCACTCACTGTAAAGTCCCAACCAAATAAGTGAATAAAAAAAAGTCTTCTTTAAGGAGTCAAACTTTTAAAAAATATTAGTCATTCTTAGAAATTGAAAATAAGATTTTTCTAAGGAATGAACAAAGCTATTTTGAGTATTAAGCTTACTGCATTTTGAACCTGAAAATATTTACATTGTAGGGAGTACGTGATGAGAGTACACCTTGAATAAGGAATAAAACACTCGTACTATGATAAGTTTAGGGATGCGAAGAGGAAGGTAAGTCTTCAAAATAGAATTGTGCTTTAGGACAAGCAGTGATACAAAGTAGTGCTTGAGGACAAGCATTGTTCTAAATTTGGAGGTGTGATAACTTGTAGAAATACAAGTTATTATGACTTTTGAGGTATAACAATGGAACCAAAATGCGCGTTAATATGTCAAAATATGTAGCTTCTATCACGAATTCATAAAGAAAAGAGAAGGCAACTTGCATAAGTCTCCATGCCTGTTTTTCCCTGTTTTCTAATATCTTATCGCAGGATTAAGAAGAAAAAGAGAAAGATATTGAATCGCAGAGGAGCGCATCTCATGCGATAAAGAAGCTAGCCTAGCAACTAAATATCTCTAGGCGAGAAACCACATTAGCACGTGAGAAAGATTCACTAGCAGAAAATAATATTAGTTTGAATCGATGTGACTTGACAAGGTTTCCAATAGCCTTGACAATCGGTTCTGACTAAATCAAAAGAATCATGAGAAAACTACACTCGACGTTGACATGTACAAAAGGAATAGACGTTTCATTGCGCAAGTAGCCTATGTAAACCCTCCTTCTACAACAAGAAAAAAAGAGGCATGGGAGCCTAAAGTTTAAAAGGACCATTGGCTGGTAGGATGCATAAGTATATTGCAACTGCAATATGTCACTAAGTCAGGTCATTGCGCGTGATGCTTTCACCATAACTTTCTTTATTGCATGTGTTACTTCTAGGCAATGAGTCATGTGTCATGATCATAGCATGCGAGATGCTCAAGATGTACCTCTTCATCGCATGATACCTAAGTCCTCGTTGAGTACAAGTTTTTCTACTGCTTGCCCAAGTGCAAGCAAAACAGTAGGTTTACCTGGGTGATCTAAGGTCAAACACAGGGAACTGTTTACAGACATTAGTTCTAGAATCTACTTATCGTTTAGCGTTATGACAATTAAGTAGAAAGAATATAAAGGGAACTAAAACTACTAGTTTACACTTAGAGACTCATGCATAGAGAATAATGTGTGGCAAAGTTGGAGGGTTGAACAAACTAACTTGTATTCGAGAAAAAAGTGTAGGAAGGTCTACACATTATTAGGTGAGGAAGCAATGCAAAAGTTTTGATGCCATATAACTGCATAATCAGCACAAGAATAAGGTGACCTTTTCTTGAAGTGTTTAGACGTCACACTTACTCACCTTTCAGGATGTAAATCACTATGCTTGATTAAGCGAGCTATATCTTGAAGACTTTGCTTATAATACTTATAGAACTTCTCCTTTAAGGACGGCAACCTCTCAGCGCCTAATGTCCGCACTTGTTCACCTTTCAGGATACAAATGTTGGAAGTTATCTAGCTAAGGTAGAGTATATTGTCAAACTCCTCCTTGTACGCATTAGCCCTATCCTTGCTACTTGCCTTCTCGGGTAGTTGGTAATTGACATTATCCAAGTGATGAATATAGCTCAATTAATGCAACAAGGTTTATAAGCTAGACTTCTTATCAAGAACCTATCACAACTCTAACTACTAATAACACTTTGACAGGTGAGAAGTCAAGAAATGATGGATTGAAAATGTGTAAACATGTAATAGATGCATAAAGAATATAGGCATTCGGCCACTATACAATATAAACATCACATATATTACAATAAAGTGCAAAAACAGAGAGAAAGAAGAGTGGAAAAGAATCCTACAAGTTAGGGGAAAATTGGGAGAATGATTCTTCTCTTGGTTGAACTCTAAGCTTCAAATGGCCTATTTGAGCCTTACACTCATTCAGGCGCTCCCCCTTCTTAGTGAAGACGAAGTGCATCATAGGCATCTTTTCGTCGGAAAACTTGTATTCCTCTGAGCATGTCAGCACTGACTCTGACATTGTAAGGTCACGTCATTCCAACTACCATTCTTGTCTTCTAGTGAGCTTTCCTCGCGTGATGACATGTTTTTTCGCCTGGGTTATTAATCGCCAAGCGAGTTTCTATTGTGTAGCCTCTGCACAAGTTGTTCTTTGTGATTTTCTCATTTCTTCTTTTCTCACTTATTCTGCGTTTAGACATGGTAATCGCGTAAAATAGGCATGATACTTATGTAAGATGTATTTCTAAGTATTTATAAATTTACAACGTGAATCACACACTTTGATCTTTTTCTTGTGTGTTTTGACATCATTACTCTAATAAAAAAAAGGGTATAATAACGAATGTTTATACACATTATCAACCATCTCATGCCTGGTAAGAGCCAAAACCTAGAAAGCTTCAATGGGCAAGTGGAAAAGACTATCTTTTCCACCTTCTGTAAATGCTTCTACCTTATTTTCCTGTCAATCTTGCAAGTGAGCACTGAAAGCGAAATTAGAGAAAGAGCCCACCACGTTCTTCCCCCCAACTTGTAATGTATTAGCTAAGGAACTTCAACAGACTTCTGATCCGCCTTCCTCTTCTGACCAGATGATGTTTCCTTATCAGCACTCTTTGACTGAACCTCATCCTTCCGAATACACATGTTGCATCCCCTCACCGCCAAAGACAACTTCATAAACTTCTAAGTAAAAAGACAATATGAAGGAGGTGATGAGAGAAGAAGAAGAAGGAGTTAACGAGGATTACATTTTCAAATTCCTTGATCATTATGTATACAAACCAATGGAGAAAGGATTTGAAGGCGCAATCCAGTGCCAAAGCAATCTGCATGAAACACAATTGTAAAGTCAGAAGCAGTTATGCAATTTGGAACTTGAATGTGACAACGCAAATGATTTATCTTCTCACCTATTTATCACACTTGCTTTTTTCACCTTCTCCTTCATTCATGTCTAAACGAGTGTTCTCAAAACCCACTCTTACCCGAAAACAACTCTCTCACTTTTTTATATCCTCAGTCAAACATCGTTCCAGCGCCACTCAAGATGCCAATCTTTGCCTAAAACTCGTCTCACTGTCCCACTCTACCACCGCTCCATCACCATTGCACGGTGGGTTTACCGCTTGTTTCGCTATGGTATTTGAGATTTATGGTTGCAAAATAAAAAGGAGAGTTTACAAAAATAGCAAAAACATTTATGATAATAGAGCCCATGTCATCTACATTTTCTAAATTTCAAAAATGGCAAATTTAAAAGTGGATTATAGTCTGATTACCATCAATTCTTAGTCGTATTTGCCAAATTTACAATATGCAAAAAAGAGATGTTATGAGTTTTTTTTTTCTTTTTTTTCTTTTTGTCATCTAATGAAATTTCCCAAATAAAAACACACAGGACGAAATGGCACTAGTGGATTGTGAAAATTCCTTGAGTGAAGTTGCCTAGTTATAGTGAAGCCTTGTTTAAGAATGAAATAACACCTGCTACTTGCTTAATCCACCTCTTAATCTCCTTATTACACTTCATGCTTCTAATCCACCTCCACCTTGGCCGCAAAAATTCATGTAATTAGCTTAGAACACTTAGCTTTTAACCAATTCCCATTAGCTTGCAACGTAGCTTGTCCAAAATGCCTAGCCTTATCAAGAAGCCACTAACCTCTATACCATTTCTCGCCTAGCACATGATAACCTCTATAACTACGAATCTCCAAGCAACCAAGCCTTTCCATGCTTAGTCTTGGCCATCCAACATGTGCTTGCTAACCTCTAAAGTCATCTCGCCAAACACATCATACTCTACTAACCTCTAAATCCTTCTTCTCACCTAATGATAACGCACAAAAATGTTTGTTATTATAGCATTTTTTATTAGAATAATGAGGTCAAAACACATAAGAAGATGATCAGAACGCATGACTCATGTTATAAATTCATAAATATTTAGAAATACACAACTTTTACATAAGTGTCATACATGTTTTACGTGATTACCATGTCTAAATGCAGGATAAGTGGGAAAAGAAGAAAAAAGCAAACTCTTGCGTAGAGGCCACGCGATGGAAACTCGTTTGGCGGTTAACAACCCAGGTGAGGAAACATGTCATCACGCGAGGAAAGCTCACTAGAAGACAAAGATGGTAGTTGGAGTGATGTAACTTCACAGGACCAGATGTCAGCACTGACACACTCAAAGGAATAGAAGTTTCCCGCTAAAAATCAGTCTATACAAGCGCTTCATCTTCACCAAGAGAAGGGAGGTTTGAATGGACCGTTAGAGGCTTGTATGAGTCTGTTTAAAGAGCTTAGCTGGGATAGAGAAGAAGAAGAAGACAACTCCTTTCGGTCTCCTAACTTGAATCATTGTTCCATACCTCTATCCCCCATTTAAGTTTACATTCTTTATATTGTGTGTTTCACATATTGTATATTAGCCTACGACCTATATTGTGTGTTTCGCTTGTACTTATTTAGGTTCTTTGTATTTCTTTGAACACACATAACATCTCAATCGAGCATCTCTATACTTTTCATCAATTAGTATATTCGTTGTAGCTTGGGTAGATGATATGTTCTTCATAAAAAGAATTGTTTATAAGCTATATTGCATTAGTTGAGTTAATTGCATCGTCGGGCCAACATTAGTTGCCAACTTTCCAAAAGGGAAAGTAACTAGAACCTAAATAACACGAGCGCGGAAGATTTCCATCTCTCCTTGCGAGCTTATATCTAACATTTGCATCTCGAATGAAGAGCAAGTGTTGACAATGGTACTAAGAGGTAGCAATCCTTAATCATGAAAGCCTATATGGGTTGTAAGTAAATCTTTCTAGACATAACTCACAAAGTCATACTTAGTCATATGGATCTCCAAATGCGACCATGTGTGGCATATAATGACTTCGAGAGAAGCATGCCTTATTTATAAATATGGTTTAGTGAGTTATGTAGCATTAAGCTTATCACATTATTTAGTCGCACGATAACATGTAGACATTCCTCTATTCCTTTCTTTGAGACAAGTTAGTTTGCATCATCACACCTTCTTCTGAGCCTCGTTTTAATTTATAGACTTTCGCTGTGTAGTCAGCAAGTCTTGCATTTGTTATTCTTTAATTCTTTCAATTCACCTAAATGATAAGTGGATTCTAGAAATAATGTTTGTAAATAATTCTATGTGTTCAACTTTGGATCACCCAGGTAAACCTGCTATTTCGCTTGTACTTGGGCCAACAGTAGAAAAACTTGTACTCAATGAGGACTTATACATCACGCGATGAAGAGGCACATAGTGAGCATCTTACATGCTATGATCATGACCCACGACTCATGGCTTAGAATTGAACATGCTATACAGAGAGTTACAGTGAGTGCATTACACGCAATGACCTAACTCGGTGACATATAAAATTATTAAGTTCAAACACATACAAGCACCTAACAATTCCAAAATTGGCAAGCCATATCCAAAACGCCTAGTCATATCCTTTGAGGTTATTTTTCATGCCTTGGCCACCCCACATACGCTTTAAATGCCTAGCTTTGGAGGTTTTCAACCTTCTTTTGGTTACCCAATATATGTCATTTAGAAGTTATTTAGTGTGTTTTGGCCGCCACCCTAACCACTAAACGCCTAGCATTTCCTTCTTTGAAACTTAACCAATTTTTTTCCAACTTATCTCTTTCTCTTAAACTCAAACCTCAAAACTTAATATTTCCAAGATTTTTTACTTTCTTTTTCCCTTAAATTTCATTTTCTCAAGGTTAAACAAGTTCCCAAAAGTCTTTGGAAATTTGGGGTTTCATAGAAGTCGTGCGAAGGTTGGATCTCGGGAGTTCTAGCCTAGTTAAGGAGGAAAGGTAGAGTTATTTTGTAGTCTTACATGACATGCTAGTCATGTCATCTCATCATACGTCTAAGAAACCGGTTGGTAAGTGCATCACTCTTTAGCGTGGATGGCCCAACTTCAAAGGAAGGCGAGTGCAATACCCAGGTTGGTGATGTAAAACCGGTGAGCCAGAGAGCCAAAGAGCTGAATCAGGGAAAATGTGGCTTTAAACGTTGTCTACTAAGAGAGATGATTGGGAGATCAAGGCGAAGGATGAAGTTGCACCTTTACACATTTAGGTGCCTGCCTTGAAGAGCAGCGAAGAAAGAAAAGGAAGCCCTGAAGGTTGTCTTTGAGTTGGATTGTTAATGACTCGAGGAAAAGGGTCGTGTCTGGAGTTCTTATACTACAAATCAATTTAGCGTGAAAAGTAGCATCTTCGTGGAAGAAGAAGGACGTGAGAAGATCATACTTGGTTTTATTTATGCAAAGTAAAGTTTAAGGATTGTTACAGTAATTTATGAAGTATGTAAGCGTTAAGTTAATAAAGAAAAGAAGTAAAGCTATTTCGCTGCTTTATTGTTATCTTTTTTAGTTGTCCCTTAGGAGTTAAAGTTGAGTTGTGCTATGTAAAAGTACTAGGTGGCGACCAAAGTCCAAAAGCTTGTAAATATTATGTTGTGTTTATTATTATTATTTTTTATTTTTTGCTTATCTCCTACAAGTTGTTTAAGTTAAGCATTAAGAGTTACGCGGTGAAGCTAAGTTTAAAGAGTTATTTTCCGCTGCAAAAGTTATGAAGGTTTCTAGGGCTCAATGAAAGAGCTTTGCGAAGAGACAAGCAAAATAGTTGTTCTACTTACTAAGCGTTTAACGCGTCATCTTGCGGAGAGATGCATAATGGATGTGTAGATGACATTCATTCATCTTGTCCCATGGAGTGACATTTGAGGCGTGGCATGACATAAGGAATTCAAAATCAAAGAAATTATTTCTTAATAGCTTAAAGAAGTTATATATATATGCATGGCCAACCACCAGATCGAACAAACCCTAATCCTTAAATTACATACATTAAAATAATAAAAAAATATTTAGGATAATTTACATAAATGTCACAAAACCCAAAAATATTTACAACCCGTATAACAAAAAACAAAAGTCCATGAAGCTGATAAAATAGTTTCATAATTTTCAGATTTGCCCTCAAATTTTGGAGACGATTTGTCACTTCTCTTTCATCTTCTTTCTCTTTTGCGATTTCTTCTCTTCAAATTTTTTTCATCTCCTCTTCCAGATTTTCTTTATTCTATTTTTAAACAATTTATTCTTCTATTTAAATCTGTTTTTTCATTTTCATCATTTTACATAAGATTCTTTGAAGTTATTCCATGACTGTTTTAATATTCTTCTTCATCTTCTTCATATTCGAGAATATCAAAATCATCTAAATATCATTTGAAACGGTCGATATGATCATTTATCATTGTCAATCCGATCGTTTAAATTTGAAGTATTTGTCCAATCGTTTAAAAACGAACTACGTGATCGTGTTAACATGATCAACACGATCGTTTAAATTTAAAGTATTTTTTCCAATCGTTTAAAATGAACTACACGACGTGTTAACATATTCTAAACAATCGCTTACCATAGTCAGCATGATTGTTTAGTATGATCAACATGATCGTTAGATTTTGAAGTCTTGAATGATTATTTACATTAGGCTACACGATTGCTTATCATAATTAACACGATCGTTTTCCATGATATACACGTTCATTTGTCATGGTCAACATGATCGTTTAAATTTGAATTTTTTTCCTCTATTGTTAAAATGAACTACACGATCGTATATCATTACTTAAAACGATCATAGATCATTCATTTAGACGGTAACATAAAGAAAATTACACGCAAGCTTATGGTCAATTAGATCTATTTTTATATTTTCGTTGTGACCATGTGAGCGTTTTTTCATTTAAAAAATTGTTCTATATAGTTACCCGGTTTGTTGTATTTTTAAAAAAAACCCCAAAATTTTATTTATTTATACTTTTTAACAATGAAGGGTTGCATCTTTTCATGAATAGCCATGGTTAGTTTCTTTTCACATCTATAAATACTCTCTTGTTATTCATCCCAAGTAAAATCTTATTATTCCTATAAACAAAAATCATTTCACACACATTCTCTTCTTCTCACTTGTTCCATACATTTTTCACACTCGGTCTCCTGACATTTCACTTCGATTCATCAAGCAACAACCGACGGATTGTAGTCGTCTGGTGGGAATGGAAGAAACTGGTGTGTTTGGAATGGGGAGTGTTTTGATAATGCTTGTGGTGGTTGGACTCGTTCTATTGCTGCCGCTGGTGATCGGTTCCCTTCAACCGCCGTCCGGCTTCCTACTCCTCCTTTTTCCGGTCACGCTCGCCGCCGTGTTCTTCATCCTCTCACGTGCGTCCTCCCATTGAAATATTTTTTAGATGATAATCAAATTTTCATGGGGTTGTTTTTTTCTTCCCAATAATCTATGTGTTTCCAAATAATAATCATGTAACACAGGATGCAAGATTTAAATAACTGTTAGTTAATGAGAAGAATAATATATTCGCTGTGTAATTCTCCTTTGTTTGTATACTTATTTAGCAATGTAGTTCCTTTTTTCTCTACAAATCTTTTTCCTCTTTTGTTCTTATTTGCCTTGTTAATTATTATAAGATTCAGTTAACTGAATTTCTTAAAAGTTTTGGTCTTAGATAAAACCCTAATGGGAAGTAATTTAAACTAGTTTGTTAACACACAAAAAAACCATATGGGAGGGTATATCTTAACCTAATGAAAAGTTAGGGAATAAAATGAAATAAAGCAATATTTTCTATTAATAATAATGTTGGTTGTGTTCTACTATATCGTAGAGTAGTACATTGAAAATTTATATGATATATTAGTAATTTGTAAGTATATATGTATAGAACAATTTAAATGTGTTGTTCGTTAAATTTAGACGTCTAACTAAGATTTGGTAAATGCAGTGTGTATATATATTTGGTATATTGAAAGTTAAACACAAAACCATCTAATCTCAAAATATAATTCTCAAATAATAAATAATAAATCTAAATCTAACAAATATACATGTGATCTATTAACTTAGATTGATTTATTTGGGAGTAAATCCCTTTATTAATTCTCCTTTTCTCAACAATCTTTTACTCTCTTAAATGTCCACCTTTCTGAGTTTATGATATTTCTTATTGTAGTTTTTATTTGTTATTATATTTTCTTTTTAAATTTTAATTAAATTACTAAGTTTCACCATTTATATATTTTTCTTTTAACTTTAGTTAGTTTTTGAATTTTTATATAAAAACAAGGGTTTAAGTACAAAGAAAACAAAATATAAAAAAGGAACAACAATAACTAGCCTTTCTTATATTTTCCAATCTAAATATACCCTGTTTGACCTAAAATTATACCATATGACTCACCTTAGCTTTGACATAAATGTCATACATCACTTTCTTGATGTACACAGGAAATTTATACCAGCAATAACTCCAGGATGGCATGTATTTCGTTGAAATATAATTTTAGTTCTAGTAATTCAAGACGAGCTTGTTTTATTTTAGTGATTTTACTTTTAAGTATATTTACTAGAAGATTTTGGTGAAGCGGTACATATATGGACTTATACTGCATTAAGATGATATAAACATAATGTAGTTGGAAAATCAAGGAAGATTGGTTTGTCATCTTTACAATTTTATTTATGACTTAAAACAGACTTGTTGTCTATGGTTTCATAAGTTTTCTCATGCTTTAGTCCTAGTTTAATTACTAATCAAAATCTAATTATTTCTATTTGTCTGTGGCTCTATATCAACTTTTTTGTTTTACTTTTGTTTATTTACGTGGACATTATTGCGAGTGCTTTTTTTTTTTTTTTTGTTGTTGAAAGATCATTTGAGTTCTCATATACTTTTTGGGCTTTTCATTGCATGCTCGATCATCTGTTTCGATGGATCTGATTCTTAAAGTTGCAATAATGTATTGCAACTTCTTGTGAATTATATGGTCTTTTGCCATGGTTCTGATCTTCCATTAGATCCCAATTTGAAGTTGCAATTAGATAGTGGGTGTTGGAAGACTTTTGTACTTAACATACGTATATCCTGATATTATGTTGTCCATCTAAGCTTTAATTAGTAAGTTTGTTGTTTCCTAATTAACAACCACATTAATTTCAATAATGCAACTTTAGCTTTATAAACCCGCAAGCTACCTTTTTTTTTTCTAATAATGTCATGAAACACAATTTTTTATATATGTAAATATTGGAGGCATTTTCGATTATAATAAAATATTTATAAATTATAGTAAATAGAAACTGATAAACTTTTATTATTATTTATTAATGTTTCTTATAGAAACATATATCAGTGTCTAAGATCTAAAATTTTGTCGTATGTTGTAAAGATTTTGTCAAATTTGTTATTCTATGCAAATCTCTTCAATATTACTCAAATTAATGTTACTATTTCATTCTCTAAAGAAAGAACGGTGACCCAATTAATATTTCAATATACAAAAAGCATAATGTTTGCTATTTCGTTACCCATTTAATATTTCAATATTTACAACTTAAGCAAATTCTATCACTTATAGTCATTGATATGCTATAATGATATATGACTATCATTGATAGAATCAAAAATTTTGTTATAGTTTGTAAATATTTTAATTTATTGTGTTATTTTTAAAATTAGTTAATTAGTAAATGGTGGGAATTATTAACGTGGGAATTTAAATAAAGTTAATTAGTAAATCGTTGAAATTATTAATACGGGGATTTAAATAAAGTTGACACATAATCAATAGAATTTTCTTATAAATAATATAGAGAAATGATGGTAAATAAAAAAACTGCTCAATAATATTTACAAAATATAGCATGGTTCCAAATTATTCTATCAATAATAGACTTTTATTAGTTTCTATCCATATACTGATAGAGATTGATAAAATTGTATTGGTGTTTATCAGTGATAAATCTGAGATTTTTTGTTATATCTTTTAAAATATTTTAATTTATTTTATGATAGTTTGAAAATACTTGAATATAATATATCTACAAAATATTGACCAGAATCGATATTTTTTTTTAAATATTACAAATAAGATTTATAATTTATTGGGAGAATTTGAAAAAATAAAAATATATTAGATATTATAAATATTAATAAAATAATGTAGATGTCCATTAGTGTGCTTAGTGGCTATATAGCAAAGGTCTTCATTATCAATCATCCAACACCCATGTCATGTGTCTATAAAGAGATCTATCCTTACTAGTTATGTAACACACCTCATGCTTGTCAAATTGCCTATAAATAGTGACATTTGGTGAGTTTGTAAGTATGAACAATATCCGTGAGAATTCCACGGAAAAGGAGAAATTTCAATTTTCCTAATTTTCTTAATTTCTTAATTTATTTATATTTTATATTTTATATTTTAATATTATATTTTATGGGATTCTATATTCTGGTTATACCCCGTTTTCACAACACACGAGGATATGATGTCTAGCTTTGGGCTTGGCTCTCCAAATGATGGGCCTAAATAAAATGGCTTGGAAAGCCCAAACAAACTTGGAGTTGGAGTGGGCCCTTTCTTCCTGAGGCTGAGAACTTGTGGTTCTTTTCCTTAGTCGACTGTGAGCTTCCAATGAAGAAAACCTCACCTTCTTCCTCAATTCAATTCCACCATCGTTTCAAAATCATCCATTTTAATGGCTTCTTCATGTCTATTTCACAACTTCCCTTCAATTTCAGGACACCCGTTAACACGTCATAGAAATCCAACTATATCCCTCCATTCCCAGATCCTCCCTTTGAATTCCTTAAAACTCAAAGAACAATCTTTCCTCTTTAATCCACAAATTGAAAAGCTAAGAACTCGAGGTTCTCCTTCTTTTCCTCTTGTATATGCCGCTCAGAACAATTTCTTGAGAGGTTGGCTTTATTTCTCTTAAGGTTTCTGTTTTTGCTTCATTGCTGTCCTCTAATGGCTTGTGTTTCGAATTTCAATTGAAGTGGTTGAGTTGCTCAATTGAAGTGAGTTGGAATTTAAGTGGTTGAGTTTCTCTAACTAAAGGTCTCCATTAGAATTTGTCAAAAGATGTTGTACGTTTGTTGTCTTTGCACTCCATTATTATGTTTTTGCAATGACATTATAAAGTTCTAATTCTGTTGAGAAATGCTTTGAAACAGTCTTTCAGACAGTTTGGAAGATTGGGAAGGATGGAATTGAGGCAGGAACAGACCTAGTACCTGTAAGTCCCCCTCTTCTATATTCTCATAACTCTCTCTTTTGAGTCGTGAAATAACATATTTGGGAGTGATTTTGAAACTGTTAAAAGATATTTGATGTGTTAAAAGATATTTGATGTTACATTTTCAAATGCAATTGGCACGCCTGTTTCTGAATGGTTATAAGACATTTTAGTGATTTTGAACTTGAGGCAAGTGATTTTAACCATTTTAAAAATCAATTCTGAATATGCTCTTAGTTCATTCAAGGGCGAAGCATCATAGAAGAACTGATTGCCTATTTTGTGGCCTTGTTTTTAGGACTCTGTACCAAGACCAATTGCAAGGATATCTGTTGGAATAGTTGCATTAACAATTGGACTCTTTTTATTCAAGTCAGTTTTGTCTACAGCCTTATTTGTGCTGGTATTGCCTACTCTTACCTAGTGATGGACTACTGTTTTTGTTTTTCTTTTTTTCTACTGCCTATGTATATTGTTTTAAATTTTGTGTATCTTATTCTTTTTTGGAAGTTTGTACTATTTTCTTCAGGTACCTTTGATATTATAAAAAAAATTAGTTGTTTTTGTTGTAACTCCATTTGTCTGTAGTTGTACTCTAGTATTTCCGGCAGTGTTTTTAAAGGCTCAAGGCGCACTAAGGCACAATGGTCCTCTGGAGCCTAGGTGCACAAAAAGGCGCACTATATATAAAAATAAAATATATATATACACACACATAAGAGAGCAACAATTTATAAAATATAAGTATATAACCAAGGTGGAATAGAGACTTAACTGTAATGTATGAAATATTATAAAATTAGTTTTCTACCTAAAAAACAAAACACAATAGAAACTACTGAGTATTCAACAAATCAACAATCAAAATAAAAGTTCATTCCTAAAGATCAAACTCATCGTCACTAAATTGATCCCCGTCTTCATTCACTCCCGTTAGACTTATAGCCATCAGTATCTTCTTCTTCCAAATCGAAGTCATCCAAATTTACTTGTTTGCGTCGCGTGGTAGACGAGGATGAACATGAAACATTAGTCTTTGCTCTTTTAGTACTAGCTCTAGAATAGAATGATGGTTCTTTTGCTCCGGCAACTCTTGAAACACCACCCCACGTTAAAGAATCATCGTCAAATACCAACTCATCCTCCTCCTCAGAATCGTCATCCAATCTTCCAATCAACCATTCGTTACTATCATCAATATCTTTCAAGGAGATGGGGTCGACAATATCTCGTAGGTTGTATCGACGTTTTAATGCTCTATTGTATTTGATGAACACTAGATCATTCAAACAACTTTGAGCAAGCCTATTTCGTTTCTTGCTATGAAGCTGCAAAATTAGAAAGTTTCATTGCCAGTGAATCAACAAATTTTGATTCTCATTCTCAATGTACTTAAGAAGAGAAAAGGTAACCTGTTCAAACACACTTCAATTACGCTCGCATCCAAAAGTGCTACAAGTAAGACCTACAATTTTCATAGGAAACTTTTGCAAGCTTGGAGTTGATTGTCCAAAATTAGCCCACCATTTCATTATAGGCACAAGCAAAAAGATATATATTAATAGAATAGTTTGTTGCTGGTATCGTTGTGTAATCGTTTAGTTGAAATTTACTTGGAGATATTTTGTCCCTTTGTCTGATTGCTAAAGGTTGTCCAAATAATGCTTCAGCTCTTTTATACTTGCTTAGTTCTGCAAGTATATTGTCTTATACTTCCAATGAAGCAACCATTTTCGTTATGCATGAATAGAGTCCATTAACTATTTCATCATCCTCCTCGATGTTAGGATTCGAATAATAGAATGACGGGTTTAAATAGTACCCTGCTGCATGCAGATGACGATGCAACTGAAGCTCCCATCTTTTATCAATTATGGTGGAAATGTCTTTGTATTTTTCTTCATTACTATTTAAGGATTTAGCAATAGCTTCCTTAGCTCTATACATGGCCTTATAAATATATCCCATAGGTGGCTTCTTCTCACCATCAACCAATCTAAGAACTTGAACTAGTGGGTCAGATACTTTAAGAGCGAAAACAATTGTTGTCCAAAAACTAGCCAACAAAATAGTCTGAACTACTTGTTTCCCTTGTTGCTCCTAACTCCATTTGCTATCCTTCCATTAATCTGAAGTAAACATCTTCCTCAGGATTCTTTTGACGATGTATACTCGATAATGTAATGTAGGCAGTAGTAAAACGAGTCTTAGCTAGTCTAACTAACTCCTTTTGATTAGTAAAACGTCACATCATGTTTAACAATCCAGGACGAACATATATGAAGTTGTTAATCTCCATGCCTCTTTTCAATGCTTTGCGAATATTAGAGATCTTGTATATATCCTCCAACATCAAATCTAAGCAATGAGCGGCACGTGGAATGATGTCATCAACATAAACAATAAATACTGCAACCTTCCCAACCTTGGAGATCTTTGTAAATAAAGTATGGTCAGAGTGCCCCTGACTATATCTTAGGGACTTGGCAAAGATAGAAAACCTATCAAACCGTGCACTAGGTGATTGTTTTAGACCATATAAAGATTTTTAAAGTTTACATACCTAATGGTCGAATTGTGCTTCAAACCTCGGAGGAGGGCTCATATAGACTTCCTTCTCTAGGTCCCCGTCCAGGAACGCATTCTGAACATCCAACTGATAAAGAGGTCAATCTTTGTTCACAGCAACAGATAGCAAGACTCTAACAGTATTTAGTTTAACAACTAGGGAAAACTGAATAAACACCATAGGTTTGAGTAAACCTTTTGCAACTAACCTCGCCTTGTGTCAGTTAAGGGTTCCATCTGCCCTATATTTGATAGTGAACACCCATTTGCATCCCACTGTTTTATGTCCTTTAGATAGAGCGCAAATCTCTCAAGTCTTGTTCTTCTTAAGGGCCCTCATCTCTTCCATGACAACATTTTTTCACTGAGAACATTCTAAAGCAATGTGGATATCTTTTGGTATCATGGTAAAGTCAAGACTGGCTGTGAAGGCTACTGAGGAGATAGGTTCTCATAAGAAACATAGTTAGCAATAGAGTGCTTAGTGTAGGACCTGGTACCCTTCCATAGTGCAATGGGCAAATCAAGAGACAGATCATACTTACTGATATTTTCCTAACGATCCTCCATAAGTTTATTCTTAGTAACTCTTGCACTGATCTCATTTTCATTGTTACTACTCTTTCCATCCAAGATAACCTCAGTATCAACATTACCCTGTTCACCTATATTTTTAGGAATAGTTGTCTCGAACCTGTCATTTCACTCATTTTACTATCAATATGTGAGTCAATAGAATCATACCTTGATCTCGTAAAGGTTCAGAATCTTGGACCGAAGCTGATTGATTAGTAGGAGACCCAACTTCCTTTCTAAGATTCCTCCTATAGTTGGTTTTCCAAGGAACTTGGTTCGTAGGTAGGACTGTGTAGTGAGGATCTGGGCTTGGTATGGTAACGAGAGCAGGACTAGTAGACTTTAAGGTTATCACCCAATATTTTGTTGGTTACCATCTGCATCAACCAACAAAAACGGGTAACGAGAGAAAGGTAACATGTGTTTTTGTTGGTTACCTTCTGTATCAACCAACAAGAACACATGTCTGAGCTCGATGGGGTAAACTTAGATGGGTTAGGGCCATGGTTATGAACACAGACGGTGCACCCGAATACCCAAAGAGGTACATAAAAAATGAGGCGGGTAGAAGGATATGACTCTTTAAGACACTCTAAGGGGATAACATCGCCCCAGAGATAGGAAGGAAAGGAAGTAGACAATATAAGAGAACGAGCAACTTCCAAAAGGTACAGTTTTTGCGCTCGGCTACCCCATTTTTTTGGATGGTGTAGGCACATAAGCTTTGGTGGACAATGTCTTTAGAGGATAAAAACTCATTGTGGGTGTGGTTTTGGAACTCACGACCATTGTCACTTCGCAAAATAACAATCTTTGTATTGAACTATGTTTCTACGATGTTATAGAAGTCCTTGAAGACAGATATGAGAAAGATCCAATTAAGACGAGTATGATCATCAATAAAGGTTACAAACAACCATTTCCCAGATGACGTAGTTATCTTGGATGGTCCCTAGACATCATCATGGACAAGAGTGAAAGGGCGAGTTGGTTTGTATGGTTGTGAAGAAAAAGGAACCCAATGTTGTTTAACAATACATACATCACAAGATAAGGTAGACACATGAATTTTAGAAAAAAGAAAAGGAAATAAATGTTTCATATATTGGAAATTAGGGTGGCCTAAACGAAAATATCACAGCATACATTGTTCCGAAGTAATAAAATAGAAAGATAAAAGACTGGTTATAGAAATGCTACTAAAAGAGGTGTCATCATCAAGGAGGTAGAGTCCCCTACTATGTTGGGCAATGCCAATCATCTTCCCCGAGCTGAAGTCTTGAAAAGGGACAGAATCAGGTAAGAATATTGTTTTGCAGTTTAACTCATGAGTAATCTTGCTTATAGAAAGCAAATTATAAGAAATTTTGGACACATGCAAAACATTATGTAAGGAGAGCCCTGCACAGGGAGAAATCTTCTCCTTCCTAGCAATGGAGGTCAAGGAACCATCTGCAATTCTAATTATTTCGTTGCCAGCATATGAAATATAAGACACAAAATGTTCAGAGGAACCAATTAAATGATATGTGGCACCAGAATCCAAAATCCAGGGGTTCTTCCCATCAACACTAATAAGACCGAAGGATTGAGGTATACCTAATTGGACAATGATACCTAAAGTAGTAGGACTAGGATCAGTCCGGTTCTCGTGTGGATCAGGTGGTTGAGAATCTCTAGCAGACCCACTCACATACGCTCGCCCTGTGTTCTATTTGTCATTGGGTGAGCATTTCTTGCTTCTTGGGGGGACGACCATGTAACTTTCAACATTGTTCTTTGGTATGCCATTGTTTTTTGCAATACTTACAGACAAGAATTGGTTTTCCATTGTGCTTGTCACTGCCACTGGTAGAGGACCTCGCACTAAAAGCAACGAAGTTAATAGTACGAGTTGCCAAAATACTCATAGCACTTGTGCAATCTTTCTCGAGGCGAATTTCATAACAACCTTTCAAGGGAATTGGTCTCTGGCCTAGTATACACCTTCGAACTACATCAAACTTCAGATTAAAACCAGAAAGAAAGGCATAAATCTTGTCAATCCCTTCAATTCTAGAGTATTGTAACCCATCCCTGGGACTACTCTATACTAGTTTTCTGCATAGGTCCATCTCCTGCCAATTAAGAGAGTTTATTAGAAAAGGATGTGATATCCATGGTTCCTTGCTTGCATTCATGAACTTGCTTCCTTGTGTATAGGCGAGAAGCATTCTGACATTTGGAGTAGAGTGTCTGGGTAGTGTCCCAAATATCTTTGGTTGTTGCAGCGTACAGTAATGACTTGCCAATATGGGGTTCCATACTATTGATTAATATGGATCAATGAAGAGAGTCATTTGCCTTTAAGTATCGTTCCTATGGGTCATTCGGTGGAGGACTAGGTATTTCCCCTATCAGAAAACCAAATTTATGTCGTCCTTCAAGGACCATTTTCACTAACTAAGACCATGAGAAATAGTTATTGTCGTTCAACTTTTCCCCTGAAAGATGATATCCCGTAGACTGTGCCACTTTATTAGTCACATAAGAAGCGGATTGTATTAGTCCGGTAACCTCGTTCCCCACTTTATCCCCTTATGTGACTAAGAAGGGTATAAAGTGGGGAACGAGGTTTGCTCAACCCGACCTGACTCGAACTTACTTGGGTCTGGTCGGGTTTGTCTGGACAAAAACTGAACCAGGTTTGGTCAAGTTTGTTTTGAAGAAAGTCTGACCTGACCCATTACACCCTTTGTATCCATTTCTGGGATGTGTCAAACATGGTGCTTCCCTATATACTAAGATAAATAAAATAGTAATAGTATTGAAAAACAAATGAATCTAACAGGCAGAGCACAATGTCACAAATAATATGTACGCAAATGGGCAGTCATGGAAACAAACATAAATATAAAGGCACAGAGATTCATATCTCAGTTTGGTGCAAAATCCCCTACGTCTAAAGGAAAGTGTGCCCGATGGAACGAAACAATTTAGCAATTACAACAAAAGTACTTATTTGACAGACTCCCTCTTCAATGATTTACGTATAGTTCCTCTTCTATTTCAACTTAGGCTCCCCCTAAGTTTGAGCTCTTTTCACTTCCACAATAATGCTTCTTTAGGCTTTGTATGAGATCCCCTCCATACAAAATGCTTAGGCTCTCCCTAAAAAGACCATATTTAGGCTCCCCTAAATACTGTATCAAAATAAACACCTCTTGAGTTCTACAATGGCTACCGAACCAAAAATGTCGTAAGGATAAGTAAAAGGAGGTTTAATAACATTACATGAAGGGGCGCTAATGGGGTGTCAACCTAGTTAAGATGTCCTGGTGCATCTACTGATCCTTAGGTTTTGCTCATGTATATCCCTCATGTACTTTGAGCTTCGACTTTTTATTATTATTATTAATCAATGAAGAGATATGTTTCTGTTTTTAAAAAAATAACAATACATCAAGGTTGAAGGTTGAAGCTTAGACAAACCTTAAGCTCAAAACATTCAATGTACAAATTTTTCTAATAGGGCGGCTAATCCTAAAATTGAATAAGAGCACCATTTAAATATGGCTAGCTTTGAGGATATATTTTAGGAGAAAATAGATATTCCTTGCAGGAAAATTTTCTCCAGGCAGATCGGAAAATTTGCAAATCACGCTTACATATTATATATGGAAATAATAACCTACTAAAGCTCTTGCTTGTCGTGCACAATGTTATTGACAATGTCTTTGGCATGTTGTACAACATGTTACTCAAGTTTTGTCTTTAATAAAATCAGACGACATACTGCTGTAACAAGTATAATAATAATAATCATAATAATCATCATTATAGGGTTCTTCTCTGATTGCCTTAGTTCAAGACAAGATCTTTTCTAGTTCAGCTGTTTACTCAAATTTTTATTTGTAATTATTTCTTTATATAGATACCATTCATTCTAAATTCTATGCTATTTGAAAGAGTTATATCTGATTTTTTGTTTTATGCAATTTTTCTATAACGTTCTTTTTATCTTCCGTAAAGAAACATATGAATTTTCAAATTCCAAAACCGAAAACTAGTTTTTAAAAACTGCTCTTTTCAGTTTTCAAAAAGTTAGCACAGATTTTGAAAACACCCTTTAAGATATAAGACAAAATTGGTTATAGAAGGGAACATTAGTTTCTTCGCAAGCACTAGGAAATGAAATTGGGGCCTAGGATGGTCCTGTGCTGTCCTTCAGGACTACCATGATCCATGGTGATAATTTTAACACCCTGATAGCATGTTGCTTCACAACCCAGTAACCTTTAGTTTCGCAATCAACATGCCTTACAACATTCATGTGTAGAAGTCTTCAGCACTTAATTTTTGGTTTCATCAATCGATTGCAACTCATGGTTGGCAGTGAGCATTTTAGCCATGCCTGGTAGTGATTAAATCTGGTTTCAGAAGGAATATCTTTAATGCTTTTCTGATTGCCTGATCATGGACCTGTTTCTTTCCTCGACGACTACATTGAAATTGTCACTCGCAATCAATTAAATTGTGCAAAGATACTGAAAAAAAAGGGATTGTGTGAATGCAGGCTATGATGGGAGCAATTTATTTCATATTTATAGCGTTGAATAAAGATGAAGGGCCAAGAGGAGGTGGAGGCTCTTCCTCCTCCCCAACCTCTACAGAAGAAACTCTTGAAGAAGCCAGAAGAATAATGGAGAAGTACAAGTAGCAACACCTGCTGAAAGCCAGTGTCAAATACTCCGTAAGAATTTGGTATAATCATTTCCCATAATTTGTCAAATATCATAGTCCCCCTAGTCTTGCCTCCTACCAGGATATGAAGATAACATTAGTCAACATAACTAAAATTGCTTCACAATCCAAACAATCCTGAGTTTTGTCTGCTTTATTATTTTTTGGGCTCACACGGCCGTACAAGAGGTTGCTATACTTGCTGGTATCTTATCCAATTGGAAGTTGTAAATACCATGAATTTGAGGAGTACAAGTACAACGAATGCAATGCTCTTTTTGTTATTAACATGCAAATCTATATTTTTCTGGGCCGTACACTTTGACCAATTTTATCTGCTGAAGCAATGTTCCAGATATCACTTTTTTGTAATTGTTTTGATGTTTGAACTCTACCCATTGATATCCTTGGTGAAGATTGAGATTTATCTTCAATGTACTTGTGAAGTCTAAGTTTATTGTTTTCCTATGTGACTCTGATTCATGATAAAATGCCCTTGTTATAATCAGTATTGGAGATGGTATCTCGCTAACTTGTGGGCTTGTCATGTTATGTATGACTTAGTTACGCGGAAGTAAGAGGTTTTGAATGAGGTAGGGACCTGCTTTTGTTATACTACTAGTATTAAGAAAGAATAGGTACACAAAACGAGTTAGATGTTGCTGAGTTTGGTGAGGAGAGACACGGCCTCTTGAAGGCATGTGAGCTTGTAAGTTTTCTTTTCCCTATCAATATCAATGGCGTTTTTTTGAGCAAGGCCTCAATCATAGTTTGAAGACAAAATCTCACTTATAGTTAAGTTTTAACAAGTGGCTTTGTTTGTATAGCTCATATGAAGCTTCGTTTTGAAGCTCCTTCATACGGACACTTAATGTAAACCTGCTATACTTCTCATGTTTAGTTCCTTTGCTCGTTGTATAATCCTCTTGTAATTTAAGTTTTTGTCTTCTTATTTATATATTAACGAAAGAGATTGTTTCCTTTAAAGAAAAATGTAAACTTGCATTACCATGATGCCTACTCATATGATATTATTGACAAGCTAATTAGTTTTTTTAATGAATTCTGATGGTGATGATTAGATAACTTGCAGAACTTATCAAGTTGCAAAATATCTTATCTTCCTGATTCCTTTCTTTCGTTCATTGTACAAAATGAAGACAATGAGGGCATGGTACAGCTATAGCTCAGTGCCTCTTCTAAGTTCACATGGGCAAAAGATGACAACTCAAGTGAAGTTCATAATTGCAACATGGGTGGTTTAAACAAACTAGTTGGCAAGAAAAAACGATATTATTTTTTAAGGTATAAGAAATGGACACATGACTACAGGCCATCTAAACACCACGTGTCCACAGTCCAAGTTGTAGTATTTGTCATCTATTCATGAATTATTGTGGAAAAATCTTTATATCAGACTCCTGTTTATGAATTGTGGAAGGAGAATCTTTAGTTCAGACTTATTCTCATTTTATGATTTGACGTTCATTAATGTCTCTAATACTCACTTTTTACACAAATGCAAAGGAATGATAGTGGTGAACAGTAGAAAATAACTGAGTATTTCACTAGAGGAACCTGATTAAGAAGAGAAATAAGACAAGGTTGCCTCTTTAGGATTAAATTTCTTGTTACTAATTTGCTCAGCTTGGGTCTTAGTTTTGAGATGATTATGACATTGTCAATTCTCTCTTGTGGGTTAGTTTGAATGTTTTTGTAGTGTTCTAAATTGGGTCGAAACCCCCTTTTTCATCCTTTATTTGTGAAGCTTAGGAAAAGTAGTAGTTTTAAAGTGGGAAAGAATCTTGATGTAGAGTATGGACAAGTCACAAGTCTTTCACTTTAGCTTTACGTCCACTGTTCAATTATCATAATCCTTCCCATTTGCCATAACCTGACTTTCTAAGTAATGTTGTCAGAAGATAAAATTATATGAATATTACAACATTTGGCATTAACATGTAACTGAAGAAAAATGTACAGTTTCCAATTCTTGATTGGGACAAGTACAAAGTGGGGGGTTTGTAAACAGAATGGATGGCTCAAAGCCTCAAACTCATTGGCATAATGCTATAACTATAACAATCATAAGGAAGAAGAAAATGAGTAAATTGTTTTCTTCTTCCTTTAAATGTTCAATTTTTTTTTATCTTCGTTGCTTTTCCTTTTTTATATTTATCTTATTTTAACTGTGACTTGAAATTAACACCGGTATCCCCTACGACAAGCAAGGGCACCTGCATTTGAAGTAATAGAGCCCACCAAGGAAGAGGATTTAGCTCCTAAGCTTGAGGCTCTTGCATAACTGGCTGCTGCACCAGCTCCTGATGGAGTGAAGTAGGCTCCATTGAGCATAAGATCTCCCTCTGATCTCCAATTCCAGTGCTTCCATATACCATTATGTGTTTCAACTCTCTTTGTTACCTTCACACATTAACAAGTAGAACCAATTAGAGTTTGCAGGAGTGGAAGATTGAATTATCGATCGTTAGAATGGTAATTGGTGCCATATTGACCTTGCTATGTTTGAATTGTAATCTTTGCTTATGAATTATAACCATTATATTGATTATATTTTCTATTGTTCCAAACTTCCAAACAGGATTGAGATGTAGAAAGAGAGGAAAGATACCTCTTTGGCAAAAGGGTTGACAGGGGCAAGATATCTGTTGCCTTGGCTATTAATGGTGGGATCAGCACTTCCACCGATGGCATACATTACCCAGTGAGTGTAGTCATTGTTTACTACGTGGAAATACCCATGTCTACACCTGCAACATTAAATGATGGGTCCCAACCAACCATTAAAACTTTTTTTTCTTTGTTAAATTATAAGTTTAGTTATAAACTTTTAAGTTTGTGTTTAATTGATCTAGTTTTATCGATTTTATATCTAATAGATCCCTCAACTTCAAACTTGTATAACGAGTCTTTAATAAATTTCGTACATTCTAAAACTTCTTATATTGGGTGTGTGAAACTTTAAACTTTCAATTTTTTGTCTCCTATGAGTCACTTTTTAGAATTTGATGATTTACCTGATAGAAAGTTGAAAGTTCAAGTACCAATTAAAGAAAGAGAGAGAGAGGAGAGGAGAAGAGAAGGGAAGAGAAGAGTACCTTGGCATTCTTTGGATGAGACCTTCGCCAAAATGGTTATAAGCAATGGTGACTTGCATTTGCTTGTCTCTTACATAAGAATCACTATGACCCAAGAGCATCACCTGAAATGATTCTCAGCCAAAATTTCAGACAAATTTCCAATTTGTGATGCACACACACATTTGATGGATCATTGAACAAAAGCGTAGTAAGCTTTTTTACCTCATTGTGGTGGGTGAAGTAGTTGTTAGAAATTGTGATGGCAGTTGATCCCATGACAGCATCAATGAGCCCATCAGCACAGGAAGAAAGAGAATTATGGTCAATCCAAATATGACTCGACCCAAAAATGGAAATGCCATCACCATCAGCCATTGTCCTCCATCCATAATGACTTGGTGAGCTTCGAACCATGGCATTGCCCGTTGGCTTGCAGTCGTGAATATGCAAACCATGAATAATGACGTTGGTTATGAATTGGATCGTAATACAAGCTCCATAAGCAATGTGTACATTAGCACCACGGCCATCAATTGTCTTGAAACTGTTCATGATGAGTTCTTGCTTTAGAGTGATAACCATATCTCTTTTGAACACAATCCACAATGGCCTGTCTTGAATCACTGCATGGCGAAGGGTCCCTGGTCTGGGATTGATAGGATCGTCGTCACCAGGATCGGAGACGACATAGTATCGACCATCACGGCCACCAACTGCATTACGGCCGAACCCAATGCCGCAGTTGGCCAAGTGCTTTCGCCGCAATTGCCAACGTGGGTCACAACGCCAACAGTCATCTATTGGATTTCCTGTTCCACAAGAGAAGAACCCCAAGTTCCTCCTCTCTGTGCTATTGCGAATGCTCCTGTGGGATATTACCAAGCACAATGGATCACAACGGATTAAGATGTATATTAGGTTCAAATCTCGTTTATCTATGAATTAAAACCCCACATTTTTACATGATGAGTTAGGTGGGTACGGACCATACGAAAAATGTTGAACCTTATTTAAAAGTAATAAAATTCTATGGGAAAATTTAATGCTACAGATGAAAGAGAGAAATTCCATTCTTTTTTGTGTTTATTTGACTAAAATTTGATGCGTCGGTGAATGTCTTTAAATGAAAAGGTGGTCTCATTTATTGATTAGTATATAGTTTCTGCAAGCTAGGCAGCTGCCCTTGCATGATTTCTGCAATAAATTCAACCCAAAAAAAATAACTTACAAGTTTCTCTCAACTTCCTATTTAATACATCATCCAAGTTAGAGTGTTGAAAAAGTTTTTAAACACTTACTTTTTAAGTTTAGGTACCTATAAGACACCAAAGTTGAAGTTCAAGATTTCATAAAAAAATATTTTGAATTTGTTAATTTAACGAGAAGAAAAATGTAATGTGAAAACTAGATCTAAAACATTAATTTATATATTTAGCATATATGTAGTGTAGGACTCAAGCAATGAAATCACATTACATTTCTAATACAAATACATTTATATCCAAAGTAATTATCATTGTATTGAGATTGAAATAATATTGTCCATTTTAAATACAAGATCAATGTATATCTTGTTTCGTTTGCTTCACACTCAAAGGATAATAGAATAAAACGTTGTCAAAGTAGATGTAAGACTTTAGCCACATTCCTTAGGGAACCTTTTTTTTGAGGATTGAAATAAGAAGATGCTTTTGGGCAATGGAGAAAAATACAGTGATGCATCTCACAGACAGATGAGGGGATGGGTGTTTTTTTTTTTTTTTTTTCCTTTCTTTTTCAATAAAATTTGTATGCTTATTTATATATTTATTTGTTTATTTTCCAAAAATTTGGATAAGGTAAAAGACAAGAATTAAATTATGAGCGTGACAGGTGGATCTCGCCACATGGGCATGTGTGAAAGAGATTGAAATTTCAGTAGCAAAGAACGTGGTGTTTGGGTCCCTCCCAATCATTATAAATTTTTATATCACTAATATCCTCCTTCACACTATGTTATTATTAAATAATTAATCAATAAATTAAAGTATACAAAACTCATTTGATTCAAAACTTTGAATATTATCTTTAAAATCTCAAAAATGTTTCAGAAAATTGGTACTTAAATGGTGTGACAGTGACATATAATGAAAAATTAAATCATCAACCTATTTCTAATCATCGTCAGATTAGATTTAAAAAGAAAAAAAAAAGAATTTAGCTTTAACAAAGGTAATATTATTAATTTTAAATTTGAAAAATTGGAAATCTCAAAATCACCGTCAAAACTCAAACATATGGATATCTAACATTTTCTACAATTAGGGTAAATGTAACTAATATTCAAGTTAATGATAAAGTATTATTTTTTTTCATTAAATTAGATCTCCCTCTTTCCGAGTCCATTTATTACTAGTAAAAGAAACGTCAATTAGAAGTCTTTCCAATACTTAAAAATAATTATTTTTCTTCATTATAATATTTATTTAAAACTTCACATTTCCATCAAAACTTAACATATTTACCGTGCTAATAAAAAACAAAACCTATTATTATTAGTATTAATCATTTTTAATTCTCTTATTTGCCCCCATTAAATTACATATAAAAAAAAGAGAGACAGGAATCTTACAAATCAACCATTGATGCAATTTCCTCTGGATTATCAACAGCATGCTCATTCTCGATATATCTGAAATTTTCAGTTAAAACAAAATATTGTTAAAAACTATTAACATTTAAATACATAATCAAAATATCTCAACATAAAATAATAATAAGCTCTTGGTCGGTGGAAGGCTGTTCTATAGGTTTTTAATATTTTGGTATTTCTCAAATTTTGCTCATTAATGAAATATTTTATTTAATTGTAATAAGAAAAGAAAAAGTTAACATAAGTAATTTAATTGAGAAATGTGAAAAAATTAGAAAAGTTGTGGACGTGGAGGAGAAAATGGCCATTGACCAAAAGGTCCAAAATTAGGCGAGAGTTGAAATGGAATGCTGAAGGGTAAATTGGTGATTAGAAGAAAAAAAAGAGTCAATGAAAGTAATTAATAAGGGAAAATGAATGAAGGGCCCAGATTTTCGTGATCCGATCTCGAAATTGCACTTTCTGAATATATCCAACGGCCTAAATTATGCTTTAGGCGTAGATATTGAGTTTATGGCAAGTGTGAAAAAATGCTTGTTCGTAAGGTGATCGAGCAGTTTAGCAAGCGCAGTACGTGAAGTATATTTAAAATCGAAATCTCAACATTGACATTTTTGTATACGATCGAACAGACTCAAATGCCAGAAATTAAACCTTGGTTTGTTAATAATGGATTGAATAAACAAATAGAATAGAATGTTACACCATCCTCATTTTCATTCTCATATTGAAACTGGATGAAGATCAAAGCAGAAAACGAAAAAGAAAGAAACAGAGAGAATATGTGTAGTTGTAAGTGAAACAGACCGGTAGGGCATTGACGAAGAATTGAAGCTATGCAGTCTCTCGTCTTCAGCGAAACTAAGAAGAATGGGAAGAGAAAAGAATTAAGAAGAAGGAAGAAGAAGAATAATGAGAAAAAGATATATTTGAAGAAATGAAAAGAATTGAAATACCTGGAATGAAGGAAGAAGAAGATGAGGAGAAGGAGAAGGAGAAGGGATGTGGAGGTTTGTAGTGTGACAGAAACCGCCATTATTCAAGTTTTGTGAAGCCTTGTTTTTGGTTGTGAGAAGGAAATAGTAGTAGCTAGGAGTGTGTGTATGTAATGAATTCAATTTGGGTTCTCTCTCTCTCTCTCTCTCTTTGATCTCTGAGATTTGTATGAGAGACAGACAGAGATAAATGCTAGTAGTTGTGAAACCAAATACACAAATTCAATGGGAAACGAAATTGAGATGTAGAATCTCCTTTTATAGGCCCCCACCTTATAAACTTTTTCACAATTTCTTAATTTCTTAATTTCTTAATTTCTTTTTTCTTTTTTCTTTTTTTAAATTCAAACAAAAAAAAATATCAATATTTATACTTTTAACAAACAGGTTGAGACCATAAATCTTCAAATTCATAAACCTAACTAAATTATAATCCAAATTTTAAAAACTTATTTAGTAATATCTTAAAATCTACAAATTAAATTAAAATCACAAACTCTAGAATTTTTAAAAAACTAATGCCAAAGTAAATATATTTTCAAAATTTATTAGGTAAATGTTAATAAATGATAAAAACGTTTTTGAAAAATAGTCAATAATAAACTATTATATTATTTCTCTAACATGCTAATCTTTGTCTATCTATTTCCTCTTACAGGGTGGTTTGCTACAATGTTTACTAATTATTTTTTTAGCGCCATTCATTGTATTCAGTCATCGTTGAAGATTACATTCTTATTATTTTAAAGAATATCTCGAGTTTAGTTTCTCCTTCTTATTCCATTAAAGTTTGCTTTGTACGTGAATGGAATAAGGTTGTTTATACATGAGTTAGCTATAGATGTAGGCATGATATATTTCTTCGTTTATTTTGGTTTGCTAATCTTTCTGAGCCGTTAATTTCTTGTATATACATATTTTCCACCAACAAAAAATCCTTTTTATTAAGAGAATTAAAAAACGTGATTACAATTTTATTTAGTTTTAATATTGATATTTGACATTTTGGTTTCTCACTTTTGAATTTGGGTTTTTGTTCGATTTTAAAGTTTGTAAATCAATATTTTTTTGTTGGAAAATATTTAAATTTAGTTTATATATATTTTATTTAGGAGTGAATGTTTGAAGTTTGAATTTGATTTTCGGTAAGCTAAGTTTTAATTTTCTTTTATTTTAAAAAATAATCTTTAAAAAAAGTCGGGTAAATTGTAAGGGTAATTTTGTAACTTGAAATTACACATTGTACAAATTGAACATTGAATTTAAGTAAGAGTTAAAATTAAACTATCTAACTTATGATAGTAGTAGAAATTCAAAATACACCCAATTATAATTTAAAGTTAGCAAAAAAAAATGAATTTTTTAAAAAAAGTTGAAAAAAAATAAAATTTTGAAAAAAAACCAAATTATCAAAAACCAAAGCAATATTGAATCAATCAAAATAAAACAAAATTATTCGTTTGGATCTCTTACGTGTAGAAGGCGATTGGTTTCGATAATCATAGAACTAAACCAACTACCACTCTTTCATAAAATCTTAAATTTTATTACGTAATTTTCAATTATTTCATTCAAAAGAAATTGATTAGTTTTTATAAATATAACGAACACTCAAAATACTTACTAAGAAAACGAGAAAGTTTAATTGAAAACGAGAAAGTTCATTAAAGCTAGCCATTTTTTAAATTATTTTAAATTTGTTCCTATTTTTCATTGTCGTTTTTCTCTTTCCTTCTACCATTTTTTTAATTTCCATCATCTTTCTTCTCTTATTGTGTGATTTTTCTTCTTCCACACTTTTCTTTTAATTTTTTTTTCAAACTTTTAATTTTTCTTTTATTTTTTTTCTACATTGTTATTTCGTTTAAGATTGTGTACCAAATATAAAATATTAATTTTTTCAATTTATTTTTTAAAACAATTGGTTGTTATTGTTTATCAAATATAAAATATGTTGAAAAAAAGTTCGTTTAGATGTGATTCCCAAATTTAAATGATCTTATACACAAAAAAAAATAGTCAAATCTAAACTATTGTATAAAAAAATAGTTAAATCTAAACGATCGTATGAAAAAATAGTCAAATCTAAACGATGGTCTACCAAATATAAATAATGTTGTACGAAATCTAAATGATCGTGTATAAAAAAAAATCTTTAAAAAAAATTGTTGAGATTTAGTTATCCAAATTTAAACAATCAAATTAAATGATCATATACCAAACATGAACGATCCCGATCGTGTAGCAAAAAATCTTGAAAAAAATCGTTTAGCCAAATCTAAATATCATTCCAAATATATAACTTGGGATGAATGTCAATTAATCATGAAACATATTTTGTATTTCTTATTGTAGGCTCGTGGACTTTTTTTCATTTTTAAAATTCTTGGGAGGTTAAATATTTTAGATTTGGTTATATTTTTTAAATGATCTCTATAAATTTATAATTGTAAGATATTAATAAATGAATATGAATTAAGTTTTGATTAGGCTATTTTTGTCGATTTATTTACTTATTACTAACAGTTTATTAAAATAACTGCCCAAAACTTATCGTCTTGCAAGATAAAAAAAAACTTAAAAACTTTTGAAGTGTATCTAATTCTGAAAAATAAGTTATTTTTAGAAAAATTGAATTCTTTTCCCATCATACAAAATAGTTAAAATAGTTTTGAAATATGTTAAAGTGTATTTTAAACTACTTTTATCAAATAAATTTAAAAAATAATATTTTTTGAAAATGAATATTATTTATTTTAAGCAATTAGAAATAAAAAAAATAAAAAAATTATCAAAATTAATTTTGACAAAATATTTACTCTTTATAAAATAAAATCTAAATTTAATAAATTTTGTGGTTTTATTCTATGTTTGTTAATTTTTGTTTAAAAAACCCAAAAAATAGAGTAATCAAATAACCTAATAAATAGATAACTTTGCATTATACATGTTTGCGTATTTATTTGAGTGTGTTTATTTTAGTTTGCCTTGTAATAAATCTCAAAGTATTAAATTTTATTAAAGTTTTATATACCATATCATTCAAATGCATTCAATGTAAATGCTTACATAATTAAAGTCTATGGCAAATATAATTGAATACATATATTTGTTGCTATTTTAAATTGACATATTTCAACCAACAAATATTTGGACTCCACAATACCTTCTAATTCAAACACAATTAAAAATATATAATTTCTAAAAGTTATTTCAAAATACGATTTCTTTTGTTCTTTATTATATCGTTTTTGACATATTATTTTTAATGGCAAAATACTCTCCTTATTTCTTTAACTTATAGTAAACATAATTTGAATTAAGAAAGCAAATTTAACTTTAAATGAAAGATTTGTTCTCTCATTTGGACAATTCTTATACTAAAAATTACACTTTAAATTGTTAATTATTTTTTCTACATTTTCATATAGAAAATGTGGTATTTGATGGTATTTGAATAAATAAATAAACATTTATTACTTATTTTCTGTGTTTTACTAAATTTAAACAATGTATCAAAATTTCAATTTATCTCTTATTTTACTGTGAAATGCATAATAACATTATTATTCACATAAAATTTAACACCATATACTTATTTATTGTAAAAACAAATTTAATAAGGATGAAAAATAATAAAACTTAATTGTTTTGTATGAATGAACAGACATTAATGTTAAAGATTAAAAACAAGTATTTATTAAAATCAAAATGAAATTAAAATAGCAAATCTGAAAACTGAAAATTCAAGAATAAAATTGACATATGTTAAAGTTTAAAGAATAAATTCACTTAAAAAAAAGTATAGAGAATAAATTAAAATAGATTCAAATTTGAATGACTATATATATATATATATAGGAAATTAGGAGTGTATGGTGAAAACATATGATTGCCCTAAACGTCAGTTAATTGTAGTAATAAAGCCCACGAATCCCTATGGTAACTGTCGCTAACCAACTCATTAACTATTGCTCTTTACTTTTCCTTTTTTACCTTGCTTACGTGTCAAATCTGTCGGTCGATCACGTGGCCTACTCTTTCTTGTCTGACACCTCAGCCAACTTTTAAAGCCCTTGACCACCACATCCTCCCTGGGACCACCATCTCTGCCACGTCATAATATTTAATTCTTATTCCATATTGTCAATACTGACGCGCACAATTTGGACCCTTCGACTCACTCGCCATACACTTTCTCCACGTCTCCACGTGACCGATGTTGAAAAGTAACAGAATTTCTGGTGAAATTTACCGAACTCTTCGATATCAAGATCTGCCGGTTCTTCATACACAAGTGTTCCCAAACCGAATACGGTTCTACCCGGCTTTTTACTTTTATACACGGCGTCGTTTTGTTTTTGCCGGTTTTCACTTACCAGCGCCACCACCTTTTACTTCAGTTTTACTTCTTTTAAAAATAATCCATAATAAGTTTGTTTTCAAAATACGAAAGATTATGATATCTTCCTTCTTCATGTAAATTAAATTTTATCATATATTATATTAAATTAGTTCAATGTTTTGAATGTTTTAATAAAATTAGAAATGTGAATAGAAGTGTTAAAGAGGAAAATGATAGGAAAAAACTATTAAAACAATAAAAAGTAAAACAAAAAACATAAAATGTTAGGGACTAAAACACTAACAGTTAACCCATATTTCATGAATCACAAAGTCCTAAGTCATTACTCATCATTAACTAAAGATACTATGGACTAATTTAAGTAATTTTGGCAACTACTTTCTTTTATAAAATGAATAGGTCAATTTTGAAAATATGTGACATAAAGAAATTTATGACAATAATAGTTTTTACCATAAATAATAAATAAATAAAAGCGGTATTGACATTAAATAATTACAATAATATAAAGAGCATGATGTGTAGGAGTAGGACCAAAAGTAAATTCACACACTTTTTTATGTATACTTTGTCATGTTATTTACAAATGGTTACTTACACCAAAAGCAATGTTCTATTCTTTGAAGTTGCACTAATTTAATAATATATATGTACATGTTAATTTTGCTACTTATATAATAAATAGGACTATCATATATTATATGATTTTCATTAAAAGAAAAGAAAAATGAGATGTTAATTACATGGAATGGAAGCTAGGGGTTGATACATAGTTGGAAATTAATAGAGGTGTGGTAGCCTTGTCTATCATTTTCAAAGATATATGTATGATTGGATCTACAAAATTGTTTATATATAGTGCCAAACTCAAAATGTGATGTCTCCATCTTCTTGTAGATAATGCATGGGTCAACCTCATTTTGTCAATAATAGAGACCTATATTGAATTTTACTTATTCTTTTTTATAATATAAAAACAATTACTGTTTTTTAATATAAAAATGATTATTGTAATAGTTATTCAATTAATTATAACGTTTAAGTATTAAATTGTTTCTAGTCCTTTAAATTTTAGATTTAACGTCTTAGTTTTTAAAATGTTATAATTACTTAGAATTACCTTTGTTATTTGAACCTTATTATTGTTGTTGTTTGGTTGGTTTCAAGTTTATACCTTTAATTGGTTTCCACTTTCCATTTGGTTTATTACTTAATTTGAAGAATTTAAAAGAATTATATAATTAATTTCTTTATTATTATTAAAATTAAATTTCCATTTCATAATTATTTCAAATTAATTAACCTATATCTAAAAGACAAAAAAAAAAAAAAAAAAAAACTTTTTTATTTCCCCCATTTTTGAATTCAAAGTAAATAAAATATTTTTATACAATTGGTGGGGCAATAAGATGGAAATCATTTATTCTAAATTATTTAAAAGAATTATCAACTCATAATGAAAGTCTCAATTGAAATCCTAAGTACATTTTATTTGAATATATTTATATAATTTTGATGAGATTATCTCATCTTTCTTAAACTTTAATGTGACAAAGGAATGATAGACACACACAAAAAAAAGAAAGAAAAAAAAGAAAGAAAGAAAAAAAAGAGAGATTAAGTTAAAATACAAAACCAAAATCAAAGGCATTAATTGTGCTTTCTAAAAGACCAAATTACCCTTAAAAACATGCAAATATTAATACAACTCTAATGTTATCATATAAAGAAAAAAGTATTTTCTTATTGACTTTGACTATATAAATTCAAAGAAAAGTCTAATATTCATACTAAACAAACATACACCTAAAATCCCATTAACAATTTTGACCCATTGGAAAATTGGCTCAAACTTTCACCAATCAACAAAATTCTTATACTACATAATAACATATATATATATAATTTAGAATTAATGTAAATTTTAATTAATTAATTAATTAATAGAACATAAATAATAAAAACAAAAAAATAAAAAAAAGTTAAAACTCTATTTAATTTCTCCAACTTTGAAGGGTTTATTAACTAAAAGGAATAAATGTGAAGAAAAACGATAAATTTAAAAATATATTTATGGAAAATGATATTGACAGGGGTAATTAAAGAATTAGTTGATGGTCTTTGAATTGAAGTTAGCTAAGACTTTTGGAAGTGTTTGAAAATGAAAATGGCCAAAATGAAAGGGACGATGTTCACTAAAGGTCCAATTATAAAAAAGAGTTTTTGTGTTTTAGTTAATTCATTGTATCTATATCATACCATAATCAATGCCATAATTGGCTCCCCTACTTGTAACACTACTTTTGTACCCTTTACATTCCCATGTCTTATTTTATGTGGAAAAAAATTGAACATTATTATATATAGCATTTAATTTAATTATATATATATAGGAGTTTTAAGTCATGTAACCTAAATATATTGACTAAATTATGTAAGAAACTTAAAATTATTCCTTTTCATAGAAAACACATTGGACTTTAAATTTATACAAAAGTAAGGTCCAAATGACCAACACTATCCATCATTATATTATTATTATTTTAAATAAAATAGAAGAAATCGGTAATAACACAAATATAGAAATAAAATGAAAATAGTTTCCTTGCTAACTTAATTTCAAATTAGAGTTTCACTATTTATTATTCATTTTTAGTTTGAAGCATTTAATATGAGATAATATATATATACTTTTTCAATTGTATGAAATTTGATTTATTATAGTTATTTTTTTAATGGTAAATATTAGGTTTATTTTTTCTTTTTCATATAAATTCTATTTATTTTGACTTTTTATTGTCATTGTTATATGATTTTGTAAGTATATTGTTTTCATTAATTTCTATGTTTTTATGTGGCTCGACTTTTGTATAAATGTATATACGTTTTTTCTTTTTTATTTTTTTATTAAACAAATTATATAGTTTGTATAAATGTATATACGTTTTTTCTTTTTTATTTTTTTATTGAACAAATTATATAGTTTTTTGAAAGTATACCATGATTTGTTTTTTGGGTTGATAAACATTTGTGTTTCTTTAAAAAATATAAAAAAACCGCAAAATATTTACATTGTATAGAACAATGTTGAAAATAAAAAAAGCCCACAAGCCTATAATGAAAAATATAAAAATGCCACAGTCAACACACGCATTATATATTTGGTACACGATCTTGTACTAAGACTGTTTAGATTTGGCTACACGATTGTCTAGATTTGGGTCTCAAATCTAAACGATTTTTTTTTCACTCTTCTTTGGTACACGAGATTTGATCAATTGGATTTGGGTATAGGAAAATCTAAACAATTTTTTTCAAGATTATTTGGTAAATGATTGTTTAGATTTGGTTTTTTAGATTCTTTTGTCACACCCCACCTCAGGCACCTGCTTGCTTGTCTCGAGACGTGGCGTGATGTCAGCCGAAGTCATTCATCTTCGAAATAACCTCAACTAACACATGACATGGAAACGAAAAACATTTAACAGCGAAAGTCTTTTAACTTAAAATACTTTAAAATCGTAGCATGACCCATTTGAAATCTTTTAAAAAATGTAGCACAGATAGAGAACAATCATTAATTTATAAGTATTTAAATAATCACATAACTATTTTGAAATAAAACAATGTTTTTGTATAATGAAAAACTAAGTTGGCCTTGCAACAGTATGTTCAGCACGCGGAGATCGACAATCTGTACTTGAAGAGTGGAAAAACATTTTTTAAAGGGTAAGTCGAAAGACTTAGTGAGCAACGATTTTATAAAACATGTTTTCATAAACATTTTAGTATAAAGTCGAAGCTTTAAATACATTTAACAGAAAATAATCATATCATGAAACTTTGAACATTTGCATAGCTTTTCGAAGACAGTCCTTCATAGCCACAAGCAGTATTTATCCCTTCATCCAAAGACGGAACAGTCGATAGGTAGTTAACTCTCCTCCTTTAAGGTATAATAATATACCCTTCTTGATAGCTCATAGTTAAAAATAGATTCGTCAAACGTACCATTAGTATGAAGTTAACCACATGTATACAATAAGACTCATGAAATATTCGGGCATGACACAAAAACATTTGAAAACATGAAATATTTTCTTGAAAATATTCGAAATATTTCCTTGAATCATGAAATCATAACATAGCTTGGAAATATCATTTTAGTAACCATTTATCAATAACATGGCTTGTATAAGAACTTGAGATCATGTTTAGTACATCATTTTACTTGTAATCCTGAAGTCATGTTCAATAAATACTTTAGAAATCATGATGTTACTCACAAGCTATTGTTTCTAGAGCCTGAAAACATGCTCCATAAATAATTTAGAAATCAATGTGTTACTCACAACACTTGAATAGCCTTGGCTCGGGAATTCCTTCTAATTCTCCTTGTCTTTAATTAACTCTTTGAACATGAAAATAATCAAAATATCCTTAAAAATTTCTAAAACTATCAAAACAACCCGACACAGCTTGAAAACAACCCATTGGAATCCAAAGACATGGTTTAGGGGGCTGGCTGTGCGCGCATGGCCTGGAAGCCTTGCGTGTACTAACCTTACAATGGGGCCACGCACCGCGTCCTAACTTTGCAAGGAGTTGTCGTACGCATGCTTGCCACCTACCCAGTAGCCCTCGCATGCCTAGTGCGCGCATTTGTGCTATCCACCCATCGTGCATCGCACTAACCTCTTACAGCAGTACCATGCACTCAGCTTGGGCGCGTGTCTTGCCGCTCGGCTATGCCATGACTTGGTTATGTGTGTGCAACCTGACCCAAAACAACCTCTATACAGAAAAAGCACACCCATCTCGCCCACACATGCATGACTCAAGGCCGCTACCCAATCACTATTTAAACTTCCAGAAACGTGACTCATTTCTTTGAAAAATCATAACTTAAAATCCATAATACTTTTTATAAAACTTCAATAAAGTTCCTCTAAAACTTTTGTACCTCAAAATTTCAAATCAACCACTTCAATAAATCCCTTTTAATTCCTTTTTAATTTTTCTTTTTAAATAATTTTTGTAATACATGATTAAAAATTCCAATCTTAAGTCTGGAATCAATATCTTCATTTTGTATATGTAAAGCATTACAACATATTTTTGGTATTTGTCTTTATGTTAATTCATTTTGATGTTCGAGATTTGTGAGGATTAAGGTGCAATTTAAGGTGCAGAAGGAGAACATGTTTTGATGTTTGAGATTTGTGGAAAATATGTCATGTCACTTAACTATTTTAAGTTTTCGTTCATATAATTAATTTCTTACTTCTAAATCTCTGATGTGTACCATGCAAAAAATACTGCTAATATATTTAAATCTATCTATTCTATAACTTATACTCTTGCACTTTCAATGTCTTTTATCATAGTCACAAGATGTGTGTGAGAACCACAAAATGTACCCTTAAAGAAATATTTGATAATACTGTTTTCAACTTCTAATTATCATTGATTCATTTATAATTTTGGTATTATGTGTATTTGAAGGTAATCTTCAAAAACATCTTAATTAAATTGTCTCATCCTTCTTTAATGTCTCATATTTCTATTTTTATTCAACATCAATCTCCTAATTTGAGTTCCCCTCCTATCCTGTTCTCCTTCTACTTTCTTTAACCTTTTTTAGGATTAATCTAGAGTTCTATATACCCTTAATCAGTTAACTTTATATCTATTTTGATCACAAACTGTGTGTTAGGATACTAACACTAATTCAGGTCGAAAATATTGTAAAAATGGCTTAAACAGAGGCAGTACTCTGGTTTACTTTATTTATATATAGCCAAATGATTATAGAGTCACAAGATGAAAAGAAATAACAAGGAACAACAAGGAAAATCAAAGAAAGAACATACCGGCCTCCTTGCTTTAAGAGACCCTGGTGGCTACTGCAGCCCTACCTTCTAAAAGATAAAAAATACCCTAGCTACTCCATACCCAATACTCCTATTTATAGACTCACATATTTCTCAGCCCAGTGGGCCCTACCACTCACGATCTTCCTTCCAATCATTCCTCCATAATATTTTCCTGTGCAGTTACTTTTCTACCCTTCCTCCTATAAGTATGGATAATTGGGGGTCTTACAATACCCCTCGGTTCCAAGTTCACCTTGTCCTCAAGGTGGAAGGTGGGAAATTGTTGATTCATTTGGTACACTGCTTTCCAAGTAGCCTCATTCTCCGGTAGTTCTTTCCATTTCACCAACCACTCATTGGCCCCCAAGTCCTTATTCCATCGAATGCCCAGCACGGTTTCTGGTTGTAGTACTGGTTGTTGGATTTGCACTACATGAGTTTTTCCCAATTTCAGTTTCAGTTGGGAAATATGGAAGACGTCATGAATAGAAGCTTCAGGCGGTAACTGCAGCCTATATGCCACTTCTCCAATTTCTTCAATTATGCGGTAAGGTCCATAGAATTTAGGGGCCAACTTCTCCGATCTCTTTCGTGCTAGA
Source organism: Cucumis sativus (assembly GCF_000004075.3). Classification (NCBI taxonomy): domain Eukaryota; kingdom Viridiplantae; phylum Streptophyta; class Magnoliopsida; order Cucurbitales; family Cucurbitaceae; genus Cucumis; species Cucumis sativus. Next base: position 25,281,952 of record NC_026657.2, read on the forward strand.
GAATGTTGCCTATAGGGTCGAAGCTTGAGATATACCTCATCTCCCACCTTGAACTTAAGTTCCCTCCTCTTAGAGTCTGCCATTTTCTTCATTCGGTTCTGCGCCACGTTCAGGTTCTCCTTTAGAGCAATCAGTGCTAAATCCCTCTCTTTCAGCATTAGTTCCACCTCATTGTGAGGAGTCTTGTGATTGCCGTATGATAGCAGCGGAGGAGGTGATCGTCCATATACAATCTGGAAGGGATTTGATCTTGAGGAGGCATGGAAAGTTGTATTATACCATAGTTCTGCCCAGGGAATGAACTTATTCCACTTTGTCGGCTGCTCATTACAAAAACACCTCAGATAAGTTTCTACACAACGGTTTACTCTTTCAGTTTGTCCGTCCGTTTGAGGGTGGAATGTCGTACTTCTTTTTAGAAGGGTTCCCATGCTAGCAAATATTTCTTTCCAAAAGTTGCTTATGAAAATTTTATCTCTATCGGAAATGATTGACTTAGGTATTCCATGTCTACTCACTACCCGGTCAATAAACACTTCAGCCACTTGCCTTGCATTGAAAGGATGCCTCATGGTGATAAAATAGGAGTATTTGCTCAGCCTGTCCACAATTACCATTATTACATTCATACCTCCTGCTTTAGGTAGCCCTTCAATGAAGTCCATGGACCAGTCTTCCAAGATTCTTTCTGGAATTGGAATTGGCTGCAGAACTCCAGCTGGTTTAGTTGCTTCCAACTTATTTCTCTGGCAAACCTCGCATTCTTGCACATATTTTTTTACATCCGCCTTCATACCCTTCCAATACAATTCCCCACACATCCTTTTATACGTCCTTAAGAACCCGGAATGGCCTCCCAAAATGGAGTCATGAAATGTATGTAGTAAGGTGGGAATCAGAGTGGATTCTTTTGACAACACAATCCGCTTCTTATACCATAGGTTTCCATTCACCCATTGGAATTTACTAGGCTCATCAGGATTCTGTTTTAATTCTTCAATGATTGCCTTAAGCTCTTCATCTAACTCAACCTCTTTCTCTACCACCTCCATGTTGACAATACCCGTGGTGGACATATTCTTCATTTCCACTGGTTGTTCTATTCGGGAGAGGGCATCGGCTGCTTTGTTTTGTAGTCCGGGTTGGTAAAGTATTTCGAAGTCATACCCGAGGAGTTTAGTCAGCCACTTCTGGAATTGGGGTTGCACTTCCCTTTGCTCTAAAAGGAACTTGAGGGCCCTCTGATCTGAGATGATTGTAAACTTCCTTCCCAAGAGGTAATGTCTCCACTTCTGTACCAACAGAACCACAACCATCAATTCCCTCTCATATATGGACTTGGTTTTAGCTCGGTTCGATAGTTTTTGACTGAAAAAAGCTATGGGATGGCCATTTTGAGATAGAAACTGCCCCTAAAGCTAATCCCAAACGCATACGCAGTTTCAATGATGAAAGGTAGGTTCCAATCCGGTAGAGCTAGTACGGGTAGGGTTGTCATGGCTAATTTCAGCTTATCAAACGCCTTTGTTGCTTCTTCCCCCCATAGGAATGAGTTCTTTTGTAATAATTTGGTCAACGGTCCTGCCATCTCTCCATACCCTTTGACGAATCTTATGTAGTAACCAGTCAGACCTAAGAACCCCCTCAATCTGGTTACATCTTTGGGTTGGGGCCAATTTACCATGTCCTTGATCTTGTCTCCATCAGCTTCAACCCCTCTACTGGATATTAAATGCCCCAAATACTGAATCTGTGAATGAGCTATTACGCATTTTTTTTTGTTAGCAACTAACTGGTTATCCCGCATTACTGCAAAAACCATGGCCAAATGCTTTTCGTGCTCTGTGAGATTCGTGCTGTATATCAATATATCATCAAAAAATACCAGTACACATCTCCTGAGGAAGGGTTTAAAGACCAGATTCATTAAAGATTGGAAAGTAGCTGGTGCGTTAGTGAGGCCGAACGGCATGACCAGAAACTCGTAGTGTCCTTCATGGGTTCTGAATGCTGTCTTTTCCACATCCTCCTCCTTCATCCGTATCTGATGATATCCAGATTTGAGATCCAGTTTTGAAAAAACAGTGGCCCCATGCAGTTCGTCTAGCAATTCCTCTATCACGGGTATTGGAAATTTATCCGATATGGTTACTTGATTTAATTTTCTGTAATCAACACAGAATCTCCACCCTCCGTCTTTCTTTCTTACCAGCAAACACAGGACTCGAGTAAGGGCTGTGACTGGGTCGTATTATCCCAACTTGGAGCATTTCAGATATTAACTTCTCGATTTCTTCTTTTTGTGTGTGGCCATATTTGTAAGGTCTCACATTGATAGGTTTCTGGCCGGTTACCAGCAAAATACGATGGTCACACTCCCTTTTTGGTGGTAATCCCTTCGGTTCTTCGAATAAATCCGTGTACTGCTGGAGTAAGACTTGAATCATTGGAGATTCTTCCTCATCCCCCTTTACTCTCTGTACTTCATCCAATTCCCCATCTTCCTCTGCCTCATAGTTCTGCATTTCGAGTAAGAAGCCTTGGTCGTCCTCTTCCCATGTTTTTTCAATAGTTTTCAGAGAGCACTCTGCCCTAATAAGTGAAGGATCTCCTTTTAAGATAAACTGTTTTTTTCCCATCCGAAATGTCATGGTCAAGGATGGCCAGTGTATCTTCATGGTTCCCGTTGTGTTCAGCCATTGCATCCCTAGAATAATATCTACACTCCCAAGTTCAATTGCTAAAAAATCAGCCACGATCGTGATCTCTTTAGGTTTTAGTTCTTCCTTGGCATCTTGTACCATCTCCGATAGTGACTCCAAAAGGAGTATGATTCTCTAACTCCAGTCCCACTTCCTCCACAATTTTGTTGTGTATGAAATTGTGGGTGGCCCCACTGTCAATCAGTATCAATACTTCTTTCCCTTTAATTTCGCCTTTGATCTTCATCGTTCCTTTACTTGTTAGGCCATGTATTGCCTTTAACTCAATTTCGGTTCCCTCCTCCAGTGTAAGCTGATTCAACTCTAATACTTCTTCATTAGTTTCCTCTGTTCTGTCTTCGTCTTCCAGACTTTCTTCTTCATTCATGATAAACAGCATCAGCTCTCTTTTGTCCTTCATTTTGCATCGATGTCCAGGGGAGTACCTTTCATTGCATTTAAAACACAGACCCTTGTCAAGTCGTGCTCTGAATTCCGCATCCGATAAGCGTTTCACTGGTGGTTCACTCTTCTGGTAGTTGCCTTTAATGGGAATTGTCACCTGTTTCAAAGGAAACTCTGTTTTCCTGGTGATTCCCTTCTCCCCACCTTCTGGACCCTTGTTCGTGCTTCCCTTCGCCTTTTTTGTAATTCCGTCCTCTCCCTTCTGCCTTGGACCATTGCAGGGCTAAATTTCTGTCGTTGACCAGCTGTGCCTCTCTCATACACTCCTCCAAGGTTAGTGGATTGCGGCTCACGACTTCAGCTTGCAGGTTCGGCTCTAGCCCAGTCAGGAATGCATCCCTTAACACACTCTCTGTCATGTGGGGGCAGGGGTGCTGAATAATTAACAAATTTCTTTACATAATCGTTGTAGGAACCGTCTTGTTCAATCCTGATCAGTCTCGCCACTAAACTCTTCTGACCTGTGTCTTTAAAAAAATCAAACATCCTTTCTTTTAGATCCTCCCACGATTCCACCTTCTTCCGATTGTGTGACCATCTGTACCAGTCTACCTCATCTTGTCCAAAGCTGACTACTGCTACCTTGACCTTTTCGGTCTCGGGTAGATTATTGATCTCAAAAAAATGCTCTGCCCTGTAAACCCAAGATTCCGGGTTTTCTCCCAAGAACATTGGCATCTCTAATTTCTTATATTTACTACGGTCAACCATGGTCAAGTTCCCTTCGTTATGAACATCGGTTTCCTCAGCTTTTCCCTTCAGTTTCATTACTGAACCGTCGGAGGTCCCAGATTCCTCCCTTCTTTTGTAGCTATGGTTCTCTCTTAGATCCTCAGCCATTCGTTCCATTGCTTTTTTCATTTCTAACAGCATCTCTTTCAGACCCATTATTTCCTTCTCAGTTCCATCCACTCTGTCTTCTATTTGTCTCTGCGCCATTAGTCTAGTAACCACCCCCAGTTTTTTCGGGCTCTGATACCAATTGTTAGGATACTAACAATAATTTAGACCGAAAGGACTGTATAAATGGCTTAAACAGAGGCGGTACTCTGGTTTACTTTATTTATATATAGCCAAATGATTACAGAGTCACAAGATGAAAAGAAATAACAAGGAACAACAAGGAAAATCAAAGAAAGAACATACCGGCCTCCTTGATTTACGAGACCCTGGTGGCTGCTGCAGCCCTACGTTCTAAAAGATAAAAAATACCCTAGCTACTCCATACCTAATACTCTTATTTATAGACTCACATATTTCACAGCCCAGTGGGCCCTACCACTTACGATCTTCCTTCCAATCATTCCTCCATAATATTTTCCTATGCAATTACTTTTCTACCCTTCCTCCTATAAGTATGGATAATTGGGGGTCTTACACTGTGATAGCCGCATTTTAGTGGATTACACACAAAAGTGGAAGTGAGTTGAGGGGAAGCAAAGGAGTTAAAAAAAAAACATGGTCATACTGTCATTGGTTCATATATGTAAATCAAGTTACTGAAAGGTAATATGATGCCTGGTCTTCCTAACCCATAGTAGTATATGTTTCTTATAGTGAAAATTGATGAATTAACATGGATCCATGTGTCTTGGAGTTCAAATTGGTTGGGAAGTTAAGGATGTGGATGCAAATTCTTTACTTGTTTTTGTATTTGTTGGATTACAAGTATCTTCAAGGGCTTAGACTTGAAGCTTGGAGTGCACAGTTTCTTTTCTGAGGCATCATGAAGTAGCAGGGTTGTTCCAATGGATGCACCGAGATGGGTAGCTGCTTTGTCTTTGTTGATATTGATTTCATGGGGTTGGGTAATGATTTTTGAGATTTGAATTACAACATCTATGTAAGTTTTTGTAATTGTTTTGCTTTGTTTTTAGTTGTTGGTTTATTTGATTAATGGCTTGCATGAGATTTTGTGATCATGAATGCTGAATCATAAAGAGACACAACTTTGCTTCATTGTACTTCATATTAGTGAAACATTTTTTATAAGCTTTTTGAATTAATTTGAAGTATTTTTCAATAGAGAAGTCAACTGCTTCATTTTCACTGTTGATTTAGAGGTAGGAATATAAGAAGTTTGATATTTACGACCATTTGTGTGATTCTTTCGGTTGCTGTGAATTTGTTTGATCACTCACATGGTTTATTCTTTATTTCATATTTCATTGTGTTTTTTTTTATAGTCAAAGATTTAATATGTTGTTTATGAAGTTTGAATTTAGGATTAGTGTTTGAGGTTAAGAATATTTTAAAGGACTAAAAAACGCTACAAAAAGTCTTTTATAACATTTTTCCAATGTTATTAAAACACTATTAAAACATTTTGATAGCGTCTTTTCAATGTTATTAAAATAGCTATTGAAACATTTTGATAACACTTTTCGAACGCAATAAAAAATGCTATAAAATGTATTTTATAGCATATTTCCAATGTTATTGAAAGCGCCATTGAAACATTTTGATAATGATTTTTCAAACATAATAAAAAACGCTATCCAATTTTCATTAGCGTTTTTTTTTCATGTTATAAAAAGAATTTATAGCATCATATATGTGCTGTCAATAGAGACATATTATAACGTTTTGCACAACGTTGTAAAATTGTTATAGAAAGTCATGAATTTTCAATAACATCGGCTACGACAACATTTCAAAAACGTTATCGAAAATCAACAATAACGTTTTTTAATACTATCATAACTGATATTTCTTGTAGTGAACTTAGGCATATATGTCCAGTCAAGTTCAACTAATTCTTCAACATTAACATGGCCAGAACTATTTTGATATTCAATACAACACAAATCTAAAACCCTACTTGTACTCAATTGCAACTTTCAACATTTCAAAGGTTGAATTTCATTTATACAATGTACTTTTAAGTATAATAATTTATGTTTATATTGAGAACTATTGATAACATGAACTAAAGATCTTAATATTAATTACTTTAACAATTTTGTTCTTTTGTGTGTAGAAGAGGGTGCAGTATGGAAGACATAGTTAGCAAAACTAAATATAGAAAACTAGTCTATAAGGGGGCAACATATATGTCCAAGGAGGGTTGGGAGAAATGGCGAAGGGCGTACGAATTTGCTAGCCCAACAAAACAATATAAAAATAAATGATAATAACACAGGTATGATAAAATTTTAATGTTAACATATATGTAATATGTTACAAGAATCTTGATTCGTGAAAGGATGCAACAAAGCACTAATTAAGAGCATGTGATAGAGGAATCTGCTTCCCTTATCTCACTGTTGTTGCAAATAATTTTCACATGGACCGACCGCCATGCAATTCCAAAACTTTATTTATATTATATCAAATATTTTATAATGTAACCATATATTATACTTGTATAATTAATAACTAGCTATGTACTTGATGAATGACCAATTATGATTGGCCATTTTTATTATCGAATTAGGGTCTTAACTTAAAGACAACATTACACATATTCTATACGTAGATTATTATTATTATTCTTTATAAACCCAATAAATATTAAATCTAAGGTGGAAATATATATAAAATATGCTGCATTTAATTCTAAATTTTATTATTTTGATTAATATAAATTGTTTAAGAACCGTACTTAAAGGAAAGAGAAGTTGTTTTAATTAAGAAGTGATTTTTTTAATTAACTTTGAGATCAACAAAAATTTCAGTATAAACATTAAACAAATATTTAAGTAATTTTAAAACAATAAATTAATTTTTTTTCTCAGGAATATTTTTTTCAGGGTAATATCCCAATTGAAAATCACGAAATACAACCTACAAAGCTATATAGGTCAACCTTCTTATACACTTAAATTAAAAGAATAAAAAAATAAAAAGAAGAGAGAAAAACACTATTGAACAAAGGAGCCCAACTTGTAAATTAAAAAAGAAAATCAACTAGTTTTTATTTTTAGAGTTTATCTACAATTATGAAAATTATGGTAATTTTTTAGAAATAAAAATTTTAGAAAATGATTACAAAATGAGACTAAGACCTTTCATTTTTGTATGTATCAAGTAAGAAAATTTATGCATTTAGTATACACAAAGTTAAAGTTGATTGTATTTAAAGACTACTAGACAGTTCTAAAGTTTATTATAGATATTCAAAATCTGAAAACATATTTAGATGTTTTTTAGATTTTATTAACCTAATAAATACAAAATATTTCATCAACTATATATTTGTAATTAAAAAGAAAAACAAAAGAGCAAAATAACAACATAAAGATCCCTAGCTTTTCTCTGTCTATTCTTTATATTGTTTTATTAGGCCCTTCAATATTGAAATTTTAAAAAATCAATTAATTCACCTGTCAATGTAATCTAAACAAAAAAGAAAAAAGAAATCTCAAACAAATAGTTTAAACTTTGTTGTAGATTTAAAAGAAAACAAAAGATGTATTAAATTTGACTTTATTATAAAATCAAATTAAAAGTTAGAGTTTAAAATATCATTTTCGTTTCATACCAATGTGTACTCTCATTCACATCGAAGAATTTTTATATTAGTTGTAAAAACGATGAAGGGATTATTTATTCACAAATAAAATAAATTCCTTTATTTTTTTTTTATTATTCTTGATAAAAGAAAAACTTTTTTTAAAAAAGTAGAATAAGTAATTGAAAAAAAAAAAGAGTGAAGAAGAAAAGTTTGGTCAACTAATTGGGTGCGCGCGCCGGGCTGCGAAATTTGTGGGATAAGTAGTTAATATATAGTTTTTGTTTAATGTGAATTTATAAAAATGTACGTAACTAGTACGTGCAATTTATTGCCCAAAACGTCTATTCCATTCAACAATTTCCAAGAAAAAGAAAAAGGAATATGGATTACTACTTTCAAATATTAGTTTAATAATTAGGCTTAAATCTTTAGTAGTTGACTTATCATTCCAAAATCAGTCAAACATGGTAAATATAATATAATAATATAATTTTAATAATTCTAAAAAACATACAATAATTAGGGTGAAAACATGGTGAAAGGGTTTTTATAACAAAATCATCATTCAAAACAAACTAAAAAATATATAAAAAAATATTAAAAAATCCGCATATTATCAAGTTGAAATTGGAAAAGAAACTAAACTAATCAGAATCAAGAATATAGAAAGCACAAATAGAGAAAAAAATCAATAACCCCAAGTATCTAAACAATTTTTTTAAAAAAAGGCTATCGTTTGCTTAGTTCCATTGAAGTAAATAGCTTGAGGGCAAGTGGTGTTTCCAAGACAAAGAGCATTAGTAATAACATTAACAAAAACAAAAACAATCATTTCTCCAGCAGTCCAATGAACACATAAAGGAAGTAACAAAAGAATCAAAGGTCTCAGTTCTTCAAATCCAATGAACACAAAATACCTAATATCTAAACATCAGTCATCAATATAGGTAAGGTTGATACCTTTAAAGAATTATGGCTTTGACCAATCAAAAGTGCAATTGGAGATCAGATTGATTAAGTTAGAGTTTGGATGCAATGGACACTGTTTGCTAGCCTCGTCAGAGCATATTGGAGTTATAGAAGTTGAATTTCGAATTCGTGTGCAATGGACACCCAAAAGTTCATTCGGGTGGTTGCTTGTCTGTGTTTGGACTTAATAATTTTGTGTGTGTATAGCGCAATTGCAATACGTCACTAAGTTAGGTCATTACACATAATGTGCTCACCTAAGCTCTCTGTATAGCATGCTTCAATTCTAAGTGATGAGTCATGAGTCATGATCATAGCATGTAAGATATTCACTATGTGCCTCTTCATCATGTGATGCATAAGTCCTCGTTGAGTACAAGTTTTCCTACCGCTTACCCAAGTGCAAGCGAAACAGTAGGTTTACCTGGATGATCTAGGATCGAACACTGAAAATTATTTATAGACATTAGTTATAGGGAATTACTCATTAGTTAGGCGATATAAAAATTAATTTACTAAAGTATAAAAGAATTAGAACTAGGACTAAAACTACTTATGTACACTAGAGAATTTGTAAAGGGGGAATAAATGAATGTGAGATGAAATAGTATGCAAACTAACTTGTATGCAAGAATGAGTGGAGGAAGGTGTACTCACCATTAGGCGATTAAGCAATGTGAGAGCTTTGATGCGATATAACTTACTCAACCAGCTTATGATATATCTAAGTCTTATTTTACACGACTAACCACACATAGTCTCATTTTACACAACTAAGTCTTATTAAGCGAGATATATCTAGAAGACTTCACCTATAAAACTTATAGAACTTTGCAATTAAGAATGACATCTGTCAACACCTACTATTCACACTTGTTCACCTTTTGGGACACAAATGATGGAAGTTATCTCGAAAGGTGGAGTTTGTCGCCAAACGCCTCCTTACGCACACTAGCCTCATCCTTGCTACTTGCCCTATTGGGTAAGTGGCGATTGACGCTGGCCAAGCGATGAACATAGCTCAACTAATACGATAAGAATTATAAGCTAGACTTCTTATCAAGAACTATCACTAACTTAAACTACCAATAACAATTCGACGAATAAAAAGTCCAGAAATGATGGATTGAAAAGGTATAAACATGTAATATATATAAAGAATGTAGGCCTTACGCCATTTTACAATATGAACAACAGATATTACAAAGTACAAAAATGGAGAGAAAAGAGAATGGACAAATATTACAAGTTAGGAAACAATGGGAGTGTGGATTATTCCCTACTCAGGCGTCAAGCTCTCACTTTTACAATTGATCGGAGAAGAAGAAGAAACCGTTTATAGACTATGGAAAGACTATTCCTTTTCGACACTATCTAGGGTTTTGGCCTATTCAGGCACTACGTCCATTCATGCGTCTCTTTTCTAGGTTAAATGAGATGGCTTTATATAGGCAACATTTGAGAGGGAAACTTCTATTATTCTTAACTTGTTAGTGCCATCCGTCGAAAAGTGTCTGTTGCGCGTCACATTAGCTCCAACTCCCACACTTTATCTTCTAGTGACTCTTCCTCACTTGATAATATTGTTCCTTGCCTGGAAATGTTAATCGCCAGATGAGTTTCCTATTGCATAGTCCTTAAGCGAAATGTTTTCTGCAGTTCACTAGTTTCTTTTTTTGTTCATTATCTTCTGTTTAGACATTAAAATCGTGTAATCATGCATAATACTTATGTAAAATGTATTTTCAAATACTTGTGCGTTTACTACAAAAGTTACGCGTTTTGATCATCTTCTTATACGTTGTGACCTCATCATTCTAATAAAATGAGTTGTATTAACAAGTATTTCTACATATTATTAGTGGTATAAAAAATTTAATTTCGTCCATTGTGGGTCACCTTCAGCTTCTGTGTGGCCGATTGAAATGTGACTTCTGTGTTGTGACCGAAACGTCTGTTCTGTGTGGGCTGTCGAAACATCATTTCTGTGTGGTCTGATAACTTATAGAAATACAAGTTATTATGGCCTTTTAGGTAGAATAATGAGACCAAAATGTATGATAAGTGTGGCAAAACACATAGTTTATATTGTAAATACATAATTATTTAGAAATACACTTTACATAAACTTGATGCCTTATTTGCCCCATTTTTAGTGTCTAAACGCCAAATTACTAACAAAAAATAAGCTAGCAAATTGTAGAGGAACTTGTGCAAAGATGAGGCAAGAAGACCAAATCACATGCGAGAAGAGGTTTGCTAGAAGACAAAAGTGGCAGATGAAGTGATGTGACTTGACGAAAAGGACAACTTTCGACGCTTACATTGTCAAAAAGATGCCTACATAAGTAGCTCCATCACCATTAAGAATGAAACAACAAAATGTCCGAACGGATCGGCCAAATGCTTGAACGAGCAACTACCCGCTCGTTTGAAGAGGCAGGTAGAAACCTAGAGAGTTGGTGGCAAGAATTAGCGTTACTACAATCTGTAAAGCATGTCTTCATCTTCTCTGGTCAGTTTATAGAGTGAAAGCCTATAGTCCGAGTGAAGAAGATCTCATTTCCCTCTCCCCCTAACTTGTAATGCATTTTCTCTTCTTTGTATTTTTTTATTTTTATACATTCTATGTTCTTCATATTGTATAGTAGCTGAAGGTCCACAATCTTTCATACAATATATATTATACCCTTCTCAATCCATCTATCTATGTACTGTTCATTTGTATTTGTGTTATTCGTAGTATAGGTTTATGATGCATGCTTGATAAGAAGCTTTACTTAATTATAATTCTTATCGTGTTAGTCAAACCATTTTCATCACTTTACTAGTGTGTGTTGCCAACTACCCGAGAGGATAAATAGCAAGAACGTGGCTAACACGCACAAGAAAGAGTTTTCTGGCCTTAGCGAGATGACTTCCATTATTGTATCATGAAAGATGAACTAGTGTGGACATCAGGTGCCAAGAGGTTGTTGTCTTTAAATGCAAAGCTCTATAAGTAATATAAGTAAATACTTCTAGATATATATCTTATTTAACTAGACTTGGTTATTTGGATCTCGGAAGGAGACCAAAGTGTGGCATTCAATTAGTTTGAGAGGAGTACGTATTAATCATAAGCTAGTTTAGTGAGTTATATTGCATTGAGGTGGTCGTATAACTTATTCGCCTAATAGCATTAGACAATTCTTCACTCTTTCCTCAATACAAGTTTATTCATGCCCCATTTGCTCGTCCTTCTTTCAATCAATCACCCTCATTAAGTTACTTTTACAACATCTCTAGGATAGTTAACTAGCTATAATTCTTTTACATTTCTTTCAATCTATTTGTCATAACGCCCAAGTGAGAAGTAAACCCTAGAACTAAGTTTTATCAATTCTATGTGTTCGACCCTAGTTCATCCGAGAAAACTATTTTGGTCTGGTTTTGGTCTAGCTAAATATATCTATGTGCCTTAATTCAAGGCAAGTTTGTTAGAATAATTTTCTAAAGACCACACAACTTATTTCACATTAAGTCCCATGAAACAAAATCCCAATTTAAAACAATCACATTTATCAAGCAATAAATCTTGGGTAAGAGTTTCATAAAACAAGCATGGCTGGCTGAAACGTCATCTACTTGTGGTTGATCAAAGAGTTTGTGGGTCGTCGTCGATGAAAAATCGCAAGATTTTGTGTGGTCGATCAGTGAAGATGGAGAGGATTGAGGTTGAGGGTTTTTGGAAACTTTTTTCATGCAAATGGTAGAGAGAAATGGGAAGATGAAATTAGAAATATATTTAATGAAAAGTTGGTAGAAAATAAAAAGTATTTTTATATGTTTTTTTTTTATATTTTTATACATGAATTTTCAAAATGTCAAATAAAAAATGTTAACTATACTTGACGTTTCTTTTTTGTGTCAAGTAAATGTTAACTATACTTGACACGAAAAAGACATCAAGTAAAAACTAACGTAAAATATTTTAAAATTTTCATGAAAACTTTGCTTTTTAGAAGTATTTTGACATTTTTTTCTTTAAAATAATCAATACTTAACATTTTTTAATAAAAAATGTCAAGTATGTAAAAGTTGCTAGTGTCAAGTAAAACAGATTTTATAGTAGTGCGGGTAAGTGTTGAGGCATTCTGTAAAGACGGATGCAAAAGAAAGCACGCAACACAAAGAAAAAAGCATAATCCAAATATTCTATCGCATGAAGGTGAGTAACACAATAAGAATAGCTGGCGAGGAAGGTGTTGCGCTGAGCAAGGCATTGGCAAAAATATCGCGAGAAGAAGTATTTGTGTCCATGAGATTGAGGCGAGTACGAGTGTAAATGGGTTGGGTTGGGAGACATTCTCAACCCAACCCATATTTTTGGATTGGTTTGGTTGCCAACTCAATAACCCAAATTAAGTTTTCAACCCAACCCAATGGGTTGGATTGTCGGGTTGTATTATTATTATTGTTGTTGTTGTTGTTGTGTCTAAATTTAATTAGTGTTTGTAAATGAAAATCATCAAACATAAATCCAATATGTTTTGCATCAAGTTAATAATAAAAAAACTCTCGAAACTTATAAGATTGTTTAACTTTTATTAAATAAAAAATATATATAATATATATATGTGTATTAAGTCGGGTTGGGTTAGGTTGACCCAAACTTTTCAACCCTCCAACCTGAGACCCAACCCAACCCAACCCACATTTTAAACTAACCCAATCTAACCATATAATATGTGTTAGGTAGTTCAGGTTGTTGGGTTACTCAAGTTATTCTTACACACCTAGAGGTGAGGAAGAAATGACAGATAGGCTACTTGTCGAGTTCACGTTGGTAGCATAACATGATACGTTTGTAAGACGACATGTGTAAAGTGCATAAGTGACCCTCAAATGTGAAAGACCTCTATAAATAGAGTTGAAAACCAAAAGAAAAGGAAAGTTTTTCCTAAAGAGAAAAATGTGTTAAATTTTCTGATGAATGTAAGGGGAGAAAGCTATGCATGTTGAACGAACGGCCCCTCCAACCGTCAAACGTAAAAAGGAAGTCGAAAGTCGAGGCTAAGTATTTGTGTGAGTGACAATACGATTTACATGCTTGTTGAGTATGCTACACTATTTGTTTTATGAGCTTTGTTTGTAAGTAATAGTGTGGTTTATTACATTTCTGTTAAAGATCAAATATGTTTTATGAGTCTTATTTCTATGACTGACAGGATCAATTTCATAAATATTTTATGGAAAATAAGTGAAAGGCTAAATATTTTCTATAAACATGAGTATTCCTTGAGAGATGGTAAAATGTGATTTATAATCGGTGATGAATGGTTATTCAGTCCCTAGTATGATTTCTAAAACTATTGTTACGTTCCTCATTCTAAAAGGTGATGGTCTAACATTGCATGTTGAGTATTCTTTTCTTTGTTATGATGTTTATGAAATGCCTTATTTAATCTGTGTTGATCTATACTATGAGTAACCAGTGATATTGTGCTTCCTTAATGTGCTAATGAGGTTGTGACGTTTGTAATGTGGCTTGATCTATCGCATGATGCTGGACGGGATCCTAGGAAACTCGCGTGACAATGGAGAGAGCAGATCCCATGTCTAAGTGATGGGAGAATTCTCAGGTCGGGGTGAGTTATGATGAGATTGTGAGGCTAGACACTAGTAAAAATCCCAGAAAAACTCACATGATGCTGGTGGAGTGTAACTCTCAAATCTTAATGAGGGAAACAATCCTAGCTCTCATGCCCAAGTTGTGAAATGATTCCAGCGTATGGCATTGTAGCACTCGTTGTGGAAAGCCTGAGAAATGTGATAATAAGACGCTGGTGGAGTGTAACTCCCAGGTCTAAGAATGTAAATTTGGCGAGACACTGTTGGATATTCCAGGTAACTCTCGTGATACTGGTGAGAGCGAATCCCAAGTCTAAGTAAGGAGAGATTCTCAGGTCTCAGAATGAGCTTGTTGCAAAATGAGTTCAGCGTATGACGTTGTAGCACTCGCTGTGTGGTTGTTGAAATGTCGTAGTTATGCATTGTAAGTTAACTGTTTGATGCAATGAATCTTATCTGTCATGGCTTGTTGTTTATTTATTTGTGGATTCCATGTGATTTTCCAAAAAAATTTCTTAAAATTCGTCGCTCATTAAGTTCGTTTAACTTACATTTTAAGTGTTTTACCTTTCCAGGTTGTTAGGTGTTAAGGCCATATGAAGGTTAGTTCTAAGGCTTTGTAGCCAAGTTAAGGAGGAAAGACAGAGTATCTTTGTAGTCTTACATGGCATACTAGCCATAACATCTCATCATGCGCTCAAGGAGCAGGTTGGTAAGCGCATTGCTCCTTGACGTAGAGGATTTTCGTTTAGAACAAAAAAGGTCATCCAATGCATCACATTCACGGAGCAGAAGATGATGAGTGTGACAAAACTAAGTCAGGGAGAGGAAACCCTAAAGAATGTCCTTGGACTGGATTTAAGATTACAAATGGAGATTGATGCCCTTAATCGTTGCTACAGAAAGCAACATTAGGCGGTGAATGAAGGGAGGAAAGGTTACAACTTGGTGGAATAAGAAGAATGTGAGAAGACCAACGATGGTTTATCTTATGCAAAGCAAAGTATAATTTTTAATTTGTACTTCTGTAAGTATTAAGTTAATCTGTTGTGTTAATTCCTTGAGTTGTTTCCACTATAAAGAAGGTGAAGGTCTCTAAAGCTCAACTGGAAGAGCTTCTAAAAAACGACAAGAGAAAGAGTTTGTTTCTCTTACTAGGCGTCCAACGCTTTATCTCGCGAGAGGTATATGTTGAATGTCTAGGCGACATGCCCTTCATTTGGTCGCGTGGTGTGACATATGGGGCGGGGCATGATAATTATAGTCAATTTTTTCCTATTTACACATTACTAATTCATTTAAATTTTTAATATTTTTTTCTACAATTTTCCTTGACGTTTTTTCGTGGTTATTTTTTGACATATTCACTTTTCAGTGTTTGTTTTTTTTTCGACAAGTTCACTTTTTGATGTCTTCTTATACTCTTCTTCTTATAATTGTTTTCCTATAACTTACTTTTTTGATGTGCATCTTTTTCTTTAGTAGGTTCAAAATTTGAAAATAGTGCGTGGATTTTCGTTTTCAGCAAGTTGATGTTTGAAGTGTTGATAACCATTTTCTGTTTGTTTGTTTAATTTTCCGTTTGTTTGATTTTGTATTTGAAATATACTGGCAAAATGCATGATAATATCACACATTTATGTTACATATATACTCGCTTATTTATAATATATTTCTTTGTTTTATGATAGGTAGACTATATAATATATCCCATTCTATATATTGGTTACACAAATGTGATTTATTATTTTCATCAAGCATATACTATAGTATTTATTGTATATAATAATATCTCTTTCTGTTTTAATATATATATAGGTATTGTTTGCGTGGCAATTATATGTGATGGTCATTTCAATGAAAAGCACAATTATACTGATTACAAATATGTTGATATTGCATTGCATGATGGAATAACATTTATTATGTTCACATAATCAATTATTTCGATTAAGTTAGGTTCTATATACAATTTTGCACAACCAAAGTTCTTTGTTTCCGTAGGATGTAAGGATCTCATGAAAAATTATTTTGAAATCAATAATGATAGTGATGTTAAATGGTTGTTAAATTTTGTTTCCATTGGTTGTTGAACAATATTGTTCAACAATTGTTGAAGCAAACAATGCTCTAGCATTAATAATAGATAGTAGTACACCAATGACTGGTCAAGCAGTAATGTTGATGCTACTGATGGACGATTCTTTCATAATATTAACGTTTCTAAGTTTTTTCCAAGTTTCCAAGTTAAGTTGGATAACATGTTTGCTTTAAAGAATCGTGATGTGTTATGGCAGTACAGCGTGTAGTTGATGTATCTCATTGGAAGATTCGAGCAATTCGTTTTCACAATGACCATACATGTTCGTTAGACATTGTTTTGGAAGATCACAAGCAATCAACTTTTTTGATTCATCAAGGATTGTATTTTGGAGAAGTTTAGTATTTTGGTAATGAATTAACCAATCCAATAGAAATTCAACATTATATAGAATCCATGGTTTGAGCATCAATTATAAAAAAAACTTGGAAGTGCTAGAGAAGCTGCATTGAATTCATTAAGAGGGTCTTCTGAAGACTCTTACAAAAGGACTCCTTCCATTGCTTATATGTTTGAAGAAACAACCTTGAAACATTTCACGTATTCTTTATTTTTCATTATGTATACACACGTTTATTTATTTTTCATTTGTATACTTTTTTCAAGTCAATAACTGGATTAATTTCTGGTTGGAAGCATGGTCGTGGAGTGATTTATCTGAATGAAACAATTTTGAAGAATAAGTACATTGGTGCATTGTTAGCTGTTGCTGCTCCATATGCCTACGATCGCGGATTTTTTCCATTGGCCTTTTGTGTTGTTGATGGGGAAAAAGATGCTTCATGGTAATGGTTTTTTGTCCATTTGAAGCAAGTAATTGGAGATCATGCCATGTCATGATTGTTTTAGATTGTCACAAAAGCATAATTAAAGCAGTTGATTCAGTACTTCAGAATGCATATCATTGCATGTGCATGATATATCTGTGTAGAAATTTGAAGCTGAAGATCAAGAATAAGCTAAGTGACAGTATTTTATTCATGTATATATAGAAGCTTTCATTGTTGATGGGTCAACCAGAATCAAGTTCAAAAGATACATGTGCTAATTTAGAAAAACAAATTAGATTTCCCAAATGGGCTCGTGCATGTTCTGTGCGTAGGGGAGATATAATGTTATGATCACGACTATATCTAAGAGTAGGTTTGAATGCTGCTTTGTTAAAGGGCAGAGAATATTGAAGAAAAGTCCAAAATGATGAATATAGCCCAAATGACTGAAATAGAATGGGCTTCCTCTTAACCTGAATCCAATGGGATATGAGACTTTTAGGATAGCTCAACCAATGTGGTTGATTCTAATGTGTATCTTATCCTCGTATTTAAATTATTAACTTAACACTATTTATTTAATCCTCGAATATTTTTAATTAGAGTATAACTTAGTGTATTACCTTCACCAACTTGAAGGTTGTTCAATTTTTATACGAACTAAAAAATGAATATTTGTGTTAAGAGGTTTCAATTATTATTTTTTACAATATCCTTAATTAAATATTAACAGGATTTAGTGTCATCTTAGGGAAATTTTAGAAATTATTTGTGAAAATGAGGTGATTTGCAAATTATTTACAAGAATAGGGTTATTTTCTTGTTTTATTCACTTCAGTCTTTTCAAAAGAGACTCAAAGGTTAGTTTTTATTATTTTCATGGCTTCTTTTATTCAATTGTATTGTGCACTTTTTTTTTCCTTTCATATCAATTATTTCTTGTTCCAAGTTTTTACATAATGTTATTTAATATAATTGTCTTATTTACATTTTTATACATGGCTAATCACCTCCAGTAACCAACTCCTACTGAATTTCTTAAATTGCTTGTTTTTTTCTAAAGCATCATAGATGGTTGTTGGAGTGGGTTGGTAAGAGTGATTATCAATAAATGTGGTTATTAGAAAATATTGAAAGGTGAATTGGTTATTTTAAATTTTAGGTTTAGTTGTAAATGGTCTTATGGTAGTAAAATGAGGGTCAAACTATATGTTACTTTCCATTTGTTTATCTATTTATTGTGTGGTATTTTGATGAGTAAACAAGTTTTATAATGGGTTGTTTTAAAAAATAAATATCTATTTTTTTAATAGAGAAATAAATTTGTTGATTTAGTAACTAGTTCTTACTTCAAAACAACTCTACTTTCTTTAAAATTTTGAAACTTGTAAAGATCAAAATAAAAAATAAATTATAAAGCAAAAAAGTAAACAAAAGATTACAAAATATATATCTAACATGAAAAAAACAATTAAGTAACAGATAACGAAAATAAATTAATGTGAAGAAAATAGTGCAAGAGTTCAATTGAATAAAAAAACAAGAAAAAAAAATTCAATCTCTTTAAAAAGTAAGAAAAATAATCAATAATGGAATAAGTCAACAAAATATGCCTATTTTTGCAAATAATTTACAAATCACCTATGAGATCCTGATCGCAATCTGAAACTATTCGTTAAGATCACATATGATCGAAAATGACTACCTTGAGGTTGCACATGATAGGAGTTAGCGACTAGAAGTGTTGAAAAGTAAACTATGTAAGGGATTTTAGCTATGCGATAAGAAAGAGCTACATATTGAGATGGAAAGCGACTTGAGCTTCATTCACCGTTAAGTAGCTGACGTCATAAGGTCAGTAAGCTGGTTTGACCCGATCGCCCACTTTGATCAGGAAAAGGTAGTGGCAGTGTGGTACTGGGGGTGTGTGGACTTATTAGTTTTGTAATTGTATAGTGTAATCCCAATATCTTACGAAGCAGGTTCATCACACGTAAGATGTTCACCATATCTTTCTGTATTATGCGCTTAATTCTATACGATAGGTCACGAGTCATGATCATTGCATGCGAAATGCTCATTATGTACATCTTCATCGCATAATAGTTAAGTCCTCGTTGGGTACAAGTTTTCCTACTTCTTGTCCAAGTGTAAGCGAAACATTAGGTTTATTTGGATGATCTAGGGTAAAAAATAGAGAATTATATTGTTTCTAAATATTAGTTCTAGGGTCTACTTATCGTTTAGGTTTTATGACAATTGAGTTAAAAGAATAGAAAAAAAACTAAATCTACTTATTTACACCTAGAGAGACTCATGCACAAGAGAATAAATTATGGCAAGATGGAAGATTGAGCGAACTAACTTGCGTTAAAGAAGGCGACGAAGGAAGATCTTATGCTATCAAACGAATAAGCTATATGACCAACTCGATGCAATATAACTCACCGAGCTATCTTATGATCAAGGGCGTGCTCCTCTCAGAGTCATTAAACGAGACACTTGGTCTCCTTTCAGATTTCAAATGACTAAGACAAGCTAAATGATTTATATATAATAACACTTATTTATTCTACTTAGAGTGTTTCACATTTAAGGACAAGAACCTCTCGATGCCTATTGTCCACACTTGTTCGTCCTTCGGGATACAAATGAAGGAAGTCATCTTACAAGATTGAGAAAACTCTTTCTTACGTGTATTAGCTACGTCCTTGCTACTCACCCTCTCGGGTAGTTCGTGACATACACTAGCCAAGTGTAGAGTGTAGCTCAACTAATACACTAAGCGATATAAATAAATATTACTTCTCGCAAACAAATCATAAACCTAAACTACAAATAACACAAAAATATATGAGTAGTAGAGGCATGAATGGATTGAAACGTGTGTAAATATACATTGTATTAAAGAATGAAGACCTTTGGCCAATATACAATATGACTCAGTACAATGTAAAGAAATAGTAAAATGGAAAGAGGAAGAAAGTGAAATATAAGTTAGGGGGAATGGGGGATGGACTCTTCTCCTCTTAAACTCTATGCTTTCGTGTTACAATCTGGTTGGAGAAGATGAAGGAATGTTGTACAGATGATGGTCAGGCTAATCCTTACCACCAACTCTCTAGGTTTTGGCCTATGCATACCATATTAGTGGTCTATTCAGACCTCTCTTAGTAAAGATTGTCAACACCACTCCAACTACCATTTTTGGGCGGGAAACATCTATTCCTTTAAGATTGTCAACACCAGCTTTAGTCCTATGAGGTCACATCACTCCAACTACCATTTTTGTCCTTTAGTAAGCCTTCCTCGCATGATGACATGGTTCCTCATATGAAAATGTTAATTGTCCGATGAGTTTCCATCGCATAGTTCTTGTGCAAGATGTCTCTTATGATTCACTAGTTTCTTTCTTTCTTCATTATCCTACATTTAGACATGTCAATCGCGTAAAATAGGCATGATACTTATGTAAGATGTATTTGTAAATACTTGTGTAGGAGTTGACATGACTTGACAAGAGAGACAACTTTCAACCCTGATATGTTCAGAAGATTAGACTTTTTGCCTAAATTTTCCATAAAAAGGAACTTTATTCTTACTATGAAAGAAGGCTAGACGTCTGAATGGATCAACCACTAAAGGTCTAAATTGGCCACCCACTCACTTGAAGAGGAGGGTGGAACCCTAGAGAGTTGGTAAGAAAGAGTAGCTTTTCCACTGCCTATAAAGTATTCCTTCCTCTTCTTCGATCAGTTTGTAGAGTGAAAGCATGAGGGCTGCGTGAAGAAGACTCCATCCCTCATTTCCCCTTAACTTGTAATGTCATTTTTATTTCTTATACAATCTTTGTATTTCTTTATATTGTATTGATTTATATTGTACAATAGTCGAAGACTTTCATTCTTTAATACAATATATGTTTATACTTTCTTAATCCATCCATCTCTATTCTGTTCATTTGTCCTTGTGCTATTTAAAGTTTAGGTTTATGATACATTCTTGATAAGAAGTTTAGCTTATAACACTTATCGCGTTAGCAGAGCTATTTCCATCACTTGGTTAGTGCATATCGCCAACTACCCAAGAGGGCAAGTAGCAAGGATATAGCTAGCTTGCGCGTGCAAGGAGGAGTTTGGAGACAAACCCCACCTTGGAGAGCTAACTTTCACCTTTTGTATCCCAAAAGGAGAACAAGTGTGGATATTAGGTGCCGAAGGTTGTTGTCCTTAAATGTGAAGTTCTATTAGTCTTATAAGTAAATACTTATATATATACCTTGTTTAGCTAGGCTCAATCACTTGGATCCTAACAGGTGACCATGTATGACGTTCAATGACTTCGAGAGGAGTACATCTTAATCATAAGCTAGTTAATCAAGTTATATCGCATTGAGATGATCATATAGCTTATTCGCATGATAGCATTAAGACATTCCTTCATCCCCTTCTTTAATACAAGTTAGTGCACATTCTCGCAACCACCTTTCATTATTTTCCCTTTTGCAGACTCTCTAATTGTAGATAAGTAGATTTAGTTTATACTTTCATTCTTTTATACCTTTTTATTATTTTATTCTTTTATATCGCCTAATTGAGAAGTACTTTATAAATAAACTTTGATATCAATTTTCTGTGTTCGATCCGGGTTCACCTAGGAAAGCCTATTGTTTTGCTTACACTTGGACAATCAATAGGATAACTTGTACAATGAGGACTTGTAAGTGATGGAGGATATTGGAAGCATTTTGCATGCAATGATCCACTCGCATGATGAAGAGATTCATGAAGAGCATTTTGCAATGATCCTGAATCAATGACACATCATGTTATTTAAACTTAAAAGCATTATACCAACATAGGCAACAACATTATTTTCCATGTCAATAAGCCTTTGTTATCTAGAATTAAGAGCCATCACTAAATCTGCAGAGTTGACAAACTAGATCAGGTTGTAGGCATGGTTAAGTGAGATTGACTTGTACAAACCCACAAACCAAACATACAAACAAATAAACTACAACCAAGTGAAATAGGCTAAGTTGCGTGAGATCGACTATCAGCAAGCATTGATCTCACCAACATTGCACAACATACTCCACCATAAGTCTCATAAAACACAAAGTAGTAAACAATCGTGTTGACAATGGTAAACGAACGTTTAGATCATGTCAAAATGATATTCAAATGATCTTGATGTTCTCGAAGATGAGAAAGATGAAGTAGTTTTAAATAATCTTGTTGAAAATAGTGAAGATGAAATAAGAGATTTAAACAAAAGATTAGAAATAGAAGAAAGAAAATATGGAAGAGGAGACAAACAAATAGCAAAGAAGAAGAACAAAGAAAAAGGATGAATCGTTCACAATATTTAAAGAAAAATCTGAAAATTATGAAAATATTGTACCGGTTTCATGAACTTTTGCTTTTTGTTCACAGACCGTAAATATTTTTGTGTTTTGTTACATTGATGAAAATTAACCTTTTTAAAAGTAAAAAAAATAT
The DNA here is from genome assembly GCF_000004075.3 of Cucumis sativus. Lineage (NCBI taxonomy): Eukaryota > Viridiplantae > Streptophyta > Magnoliopsida > Cucurbitales > Cucurbitaceae > Cucumis > Cucumis sativus. Next base: position 25,304,532 of record NC_026657.2, read on the forward strand.
TAAAATGATTTACAAAATATAGCAAAATCCATCAAATTTAATTTCAATTAAATTAACAACTCCCTTGTGTAAGGGAGTTATTTAAGGAAATGTGGGATGTTTTTCCACGTATCTCAAGATCTCTCCACCTTCTTCTTCTTCTGTATGAGGGGAAAAGGGGCGGATGATACATAAAAATGTACGACGACACTTCTGAAAAACCTAAGGAGCTCTTTGTAAACTCTCTGTGAAAGAAAAAATATTCTCTCTTTTTCCCAAAAAATCTTTTTGGTTCCCACAAACCAATTAAACCTCAATTATTCAAAGGATAGAGAGGTTTTCAAGTAGCGGTGGTCTTAACTTTTAGCGTTTAGTAGATATAGAGTCGACAACAAAGTAAGTCCCAATTTCTCTATATTTCCAATTTTTTTAAAGCATGCTTAGCTTTTAGGTTACAGTAATTTAGTTTTTGTAATTTTTTCAATGTATTGGTTTTTCTAAATCCCATTTAAATTTGAGTATAGTGGCTATGTAAATTACTTCCACTGTAAAAAGGGCTTTTATCTCTTCACACTTTCTCCATTTTAATTTGAGTATAGGAAGTAAAATTTTGGCTAAAAGTAATATAGAAATTGACGTTTGAATAAATCCGCGGAAAGAATTAAGTGATAAAATATTTTTATTGTTAGTATAAGTTTTGCGATTAAAAAGTTAATTCGTGAGGAAGTTTTAAGAAAGAAGAATTTACAGTAGAACCTATAAGTCTAAACACTCTCAAAACGAAGTCTCCGTAAGTTTTTTACTAAAACAACTAGACGTTTGAGTAGTCTTCATGATAAGAACCAAGAGTTTTGCGGTCAAGAAGTATGCAAGGAAGCCTTTTAAGTTTAAATTCACAATAAGTGTACTAAGAGAGTAAAATTTAGTTAGTTCACGAGGAAGATTTCTTGTAAAAATATAACCACACGATAAGGTAACTCGCAAAAAGTGTTAAGTGGTTAAAGTTATTTGCGGTATAGGGTTAGACGAGAAGTAAGGTTTGACTAAGAAAATGTAAAATCTGATTTGACAAGAGTTAACGTGTAAGATTAAGAAAATGTCTCTTCTCTCTCCACAAGAAGAAGGAAGAGGATGATTTTTGTTAAAGTGTGGTGAGTGGTTTTCTTCTTAAATTTGTTTTGGTTCCGCTTTACTATTTTGAAAGATGATTTCAAATGAGAAAGTGTTTCAAAAAGATATTTCTATGAAAAGTTTGTATTCTAGCATTATAAAAATCATGTGAAACCTTGATTAGATGATTACGATTTTCATGCTATGAAATGGTTTTGAAGCCATTAGTTGATTCCTTGAGATTATGCTAGTTTTTATATGCACATAAAGAGTTAAGTCCACCATGGGGTGTACCACATGGTGATAAGAAGCTGACTTATGAGTTGAAAGGAGCGTATAAAGCTTAGCGACCTGAGCAACAAAGATGAATCTGTATGTTCTTGGATATTGTTGATATAGTAGTCAAACGCGAGGTAGTGAGACCAAGCGTAGAGAGCGATTTGGGATCCTTGGCGAAAGGAATGAATGTTAACTAATGTGTGTTTATGTGAAACTGTTATGTTATGAATATGTTTGTTAAGCATAAAGAAATGTTTGTGCGAGATGAAATGATTTGATGTTATTTATGTGAAATGATGTTTATGAAAAGGTATCGCGAAAATGATTTCATAAAACCTCACTGTCTTTTAGACATTCTTTCAAAAATTCATCTTCCAGGATCAGACATTTAGGCCAAGTAGAGAAGAATGTTGAAGGATTTGTGGTGAGATGACTCCAAACGTTTTAGAAATAGTTAAGCATTGGTTGTTTGGTAAAAGTGTTGTAATTATGTATCAAACGTCTGCTATTAATAAACGTTTTGGTAGGTACTTATTATACTTGGTGTTTAGGTTGACCACCGTTGCGTTTTGAGTTTTGTTGATAGTATAAAAGGAGTTATGATAATATTTTGCGGTAAGAAAAATTTAAAGTTGTAACAAACTCACATCCTATTCCTACTACTTTGGCATTTTCGTCGCAGTACGGTTTGAGGTGTGACATACTTCACGTCGATGACACTTCACGTCGATTGTAGGTAGTAGGTGGTAGGTGGTGGTACTTCACTGTTTAGACGAGATTTGAACACTTCGCATCAATGACACTTCAAATTAAGGAGTTGATGGGATTTGATAAAAAAAATGCACGGACAGGAACATATCCAAAATGGATTTGATCAAAGTAAATCATAGAAAGACAAAAATTTTGACCTTAGGAGTAGACGGTGACAGAATCTGAATCGATGTTGTTATCGATGGGAGTCGTGCAGATCTGAATTACAAATGAACCTGAACCAATGTTGTGCCCGATTGACGTTGTTTGGTCGGAGTTGTGCAGATCTGAGCGTAGTTGACGGTGGGAGTCGTACAAATTTGAGGGGGCAGTGGTGGCTAGGTCGAGGCTTTGATACAATGTAATTTTACAATATTTTATTCATATTTCAGCTTGTATATTACAATGGCTAAAGGTATCATTAAATACACAAAATAATACAAATAAATCAGGAAAGTTACAAATAATAATAGTGGTCCAATATTATAATTAAGAGCTTACAAATAATAATAATGGTGCCAACATGAGCTTAACTTAACTAACATTTGTATGTTTCCGAAAACAAAAGGTCTCATGTTTAAATCCTCCCACCACAAGTTGTACTTAAAAAGTCCTTTCCAAAATAATAATAATAATAGTCCAATAGTCCAAAGAGCACATATTTATATAGATATTATTATTATAAGTATATGTAAATTTCAAATATATATGAGCATGTGCACACATGTCACAAACTATGTACATTATATATCTCAATTTCAAAACAAAGCAAGAAATAATTAAGGTAACGTTGGTTGAGCTGAAATGTAATCAAGATTATTAAAAATTAGAGGATAAAAAAGGATTCCATTCAAAACTACTCATTACTTACTTAAAAAGTACATTTTCTTTAAAAATAATAATAATAATATTGACTACCTAATTTCATAACCATTTTGAAACTAGCATGAGCAAATATATACATTAAAATTTCTAATAATGATTGAGAAGTAAAGTGAGTGTTAGAATGAACACTAAAATCTATCCTACCAAAATAATTGAAAGAATGGATTGAAACCGAACCGAAAATTAAATTATGGATGAAGTGTTAGTTTGGTTTAGTTTAGTTTAAAGTTATGATAAATAAAAAGTTGGGGGGTTCACTGGGTATTATTTTAGTCTTTAGACATTTCTTTAATATTATTCATTAAACCCTTGTGGAATTTTATAGTATATTAATTAATTACATATATTTTGACTTAATTGATGTGATGTGACAATAGGAAACAGCTTACCTACCAAATCCAAAACATAGGGACAAAATGTGTGTTTTGATCATTCAAATATTTGAAAACTTATGAAGAAGTTACTTTTTATTGGCTTCATACGCAGGACTATCAAACTTAACAAGAAAAGATTTCAAAAATGCCTCCAAAAAACAACTACTTGATTATTCATCATCAAAACTTTGTAAAACCAACTCTTATAAAGAAGAAAAGATAAAAAAAAAAAAAGAACTTGCTCCACAACTACAAGGCTTTGTAAACTCAAATGCTTCTATAAATGGAGAGAGAGATCAAGTTTTTGCTCTTTTTCCTTATCATGATTTATCCTACTAAGATCTTTCTTTATGTTTCTCTCCCAATTCAACAAATTTTCTTCATCTTGATGATATCTATTGCTTGGACAAACCCCACCACAAAAAACCATGTTTTCATACAACAATTGTTGGTTATTAGGGAAACAATGAAGATTAGCTCCATGAGTAGCAATATAAACAGGATGTGGCAATAGCCCTGGATGATGTTGCTGCTGGCTAGCTGCAAAAACCAACGATGTCGGTGCCGGGAACGGTGATGGTGGTGACACCGAGTAATCGCAGATTCGCTTGGCTTTCCTTGCGGCAGTCCTCTCTTTCTTATGAGCATTTTGATGGCCTCCTAAAGCTTGGGAGCTTTGAAACTTTCTTGAACAGAACAAACAGGGGAAAACTCTTGATGGGGCTTCTTCCATTTCAACTACTTTTTCAACAATATTGTTGTCGTTGGTTTCAATTTCAACTACTTTTGAAAGGCTTTCTTCATATTCCATAATGGAATACAATTTAAAAAAAGAAAAAGAAAAAGAGGTTATAATTTTTCTTTTTCTTGTGTAGAGAGGAGAGATGAGGAAAATAGAAGTTAAGAAGAATAAAGGGAATTGGGAAGTTTTTGTTGAGTTATAAGAAGGGTGCAGCAAGAGAGAGCTAGAGAAGAAGAGATTTAAGTTATGGGAAGCTGACTTTTTTGTTAAACAAAAAAAAAAAAAAAAAAGAGTTCAGAAGGTAAATTCTAAAGAGAGAGTTGGAAAATGTGCAAAGAAGTGCTTTTCCTTTGTTGCAAAATAATATAATTAAATGAAGTGCTTTGGTGGCAAAGATGAATGCATGGGCTTGGGAACAGAAGAGATAAGAGAGAGAGGCAGAGATTCCATTTCCCAATCCCTCCATTGCCTCTCTGTCTCTCTTTTGATTCCAAATTTAGCTCTTTTGATAAGGAAAAAAAAAAAAAGATGGGATTTTGAAGATAAAGTTATGTAACATATATTTATATATATAAATGTATCAGTTAGATTTGGCAAAAGAGAGAAAGAAGTCAGATTTGTTTGTTTTTAGTCAGTGGCTCAAAACACTCAACTTGACTCTGCAAAAGAGTAAGTTGTTTTGTGTGTACGTTCGTGGTATTAAGCCAGCTTTTTTGGCTACGGCTGCCTCTTTTAGTTTGGTCATACTAAGCTTACAACTCTCAAGTTCGAACCTTAGTAAATATTTTTACTTGTTTTGGTGGAAAGCTCCAATTCTCGATTATTATTTTTTTAAAAAACAATTGTGAACATGCAAATGGCTGATTTTGATGTGAAGTGTTTTCTCTATAAATGGTTATGGGAGTGAAAAAAAAGAAGGGGGAGGCAGTGGGATGTAAGTAAATGGGTTGTGTTCCCCACCGCCAATCTGATACAACTTTGTCACTTTTCTCCCATTCCTTGCATGCTCATATTTTGCAGATGTCAACCTCCCATATCATCCCTCCAATAGGGCATAACTTTTTTTCTTTTCTTTTCTTTTCTTTTTTCCCTTCTTTCTCCTATCTTCTTCTTACACGTGTTGTTCTCTTTCTCTTTCTCCCTCTTCAATTCAATATTATAAAATTCAACAACTAAACAAAACATTTCAACCCTAAACAATCCATCCTTCATTCACTAAACACAACACAAGATTTGAAGTTCTTGAATTTAAATAGTTTTGTTTCTCTTGTTTGTTGCTTTAGATGTTTTGTTTTTGTTGCTTTAGATGTTTTGTTTTTGTTGCTTTGCCACCATAACTTATTTAGATGTTTTGATAAGTATGTGACAAATAAGATCAAGCTCTAGACATTTAAGTTATATTATATTATAGATACAAAAATTAAGACATATTCAGAAGTCTAAAGATCTATAGATGTTTTAGATCGTTTAAAGATCTATTAGATAAAACAAAGAGTCACAACTTGATAGCAAAATTAAAAGTTTAACCTATGAAAATTTCTAAAACCTGTTACATACAATGAGCAAGAAGCTTATATTTCACCTGTGAAAATTTTGATTATAACTCAAATCTACGGACAAATACGACATTAGATTAGATATTCCAACCATACTTTTGATAGGGAACATATTTTATATAAAATTTATTCACCAAACACTTCAACAAAACCAAGGACACCCTATTTATTTTAATATTATTTTACTCCGAGCATTATTTTAGAAACGTCTCTGAGAAAATGCCAAAGTTAAAATGACAACCAATATGACAAAATGTCTGAAGAATTTTTCGTTTCTTTCTCAACGTATACCTATATCTTCTTAAACTTAAATTCCAATAGTGAATGCCTCTATCAAATCCATAAATTTATCCTTTGCATTTGCCTAGATAAAAGTGTACCATATCAAGTTCATCACATCACATGTGAAAGAGGAGGCCCTCTCAAGCTTTTGCAGCATAGAGTATCGACACGTAAACATTGTACTCAACGACCATAACACACCAACCAGTAAGGAATCATGAACCAGCTACATCACAAAGATGAAGCATTAACTTGATTCTTCTAGTCTTCAGGTTTTCTCAACACAACGTAACTCGGACCTCCGTTCGTCTTTTGAATCCTTGAAATTCTCCTAAGTATTTCTGCAAAAGCATTCTTGTCCTGCATTATGGGATAGTAAAAGGCATCAGATAATTATCATGGTCTATCAAGTTTCAGAATATTATCCTAAGTATTTCTGCAAAAGCATTCTTGTAAAGCGAATGATACAAGACCCGAAACTGCCAGCGCTCAACCAAAATGTGAAACTTGTTTCGATAACATGGGGTGCCATATTGGAAGTAAGAACAATTAATGTAAAAACATGCCATGAAGACATGACAAAAATACCTCCGGAGTTCGTAATCTTGCTTTGAATTTTGCAACAAGATCCTGTGTAGTTACAGGTGTTCTTTGCCGCAAGACAGCCCTAATTTCTTCCTCAGTAACAGGTCCAGAATGCGATGATGGTTCAGTTTTGACTGATGCTGGTGCACCTTTTGAGGCCGTACTTTTAGAAGTTGGCACACCTTCATCTGTAGCCTTTGATTCCTGAATATTCCAAAAATTGTTAGTATACAACAAAGAATTGCTTAGCTGCATTATTCTTCGGATACAAATGGAAGTGCTTTTTTGGAGCTTAAACCATGAGATGGCATGACATACCGTCTCTGTTTTCATTTTCTTTGGAGGTGCACTGGATGGTTTCACATCCTCACCATTTTTCCTTTTCCCCTTTGCCGTTTTTGCAGTAGAAGGGGTTCCCTTGGCAGATCCAGAAGGTGTTGGTTTTGAGGGACTGTTGGCTGCAGCTTCTTCTTTAACTGTATCCTTCTGCTTCGAAGGTAAGACGGGAGTGCCACCAGTATCCTCATCCACCTGAATGCATAAAAGGTATAAACCACTTATAGGATAAATTGTAGGCAGTATAACAATAAGCAAAGTTAAATATTGCAGCAATCATATCAGTTAGGATTCAGAGAAAATAACGTCATCATGGACACTTAACGGATCTTCTTTGTTTACAATAGAGCCTATCCTTTTCTTTTCCTCTTTAGGCATGCCCTGATGGAAAAACTGCTCGTCCCTATTGCTTTTGGTTGATAAAGCATCGAGGTCATTAAATCCTAAATATCGACTGCTATGGCTTGAACTCATTTCCTTTGGCCATTGATTATTATTTACATGACCCTCCTTAACCACTAAGCACTAGGCCACCCCAAGATGGTCGTTTGCTAATGACAGCCCTATCATTCTCCAAAGATTCTGACATATTTATATAGAAAAAATGCAATTGGAAACAGCATAATAAGCTCAGATAATGCTTCTTAAGAATGCATAAAAATACCACAACAAATGATCAAATGCACTTCATACGGATTCCAATCAAAAACCAGCTCGTAGGTCACTATAATTTAAATTTTTTGGATCATGCTGTCATTCAAGAAAAACGACAAGCGCCTCTTACATCGTCATCATCGTCATCATCCTCTCCATCTGAATCATTAAGACCCCCAGTACGTCTGAGCAATTTCTTCAACTCTTTCCCAGATTTGCTCAGCCCCCCTTCCCCTTCATTTTCTTCATCCTCATCTTCTTCATCCTGCAAAGAGTCCATAATTTACTGAACTAGTAAGCTTAGTCATATTAACAAGCCATTTATATCCAAGATGTGATATCTTTGACTTGAAAGGTTTAACTACATGAAAATAGAATAGAATATTAAAAAAAAATAAAAAGGGCTTTAGACAATTCAAGATGTCAACCAGAACTTGAGGGGCTGTTGAAGTTCAATGGAAAATGATATACTGTTCATTTAATCACATGTACATGTGCATGTGACTCAGATGGTCATTCATAATCTCCTCCACCTTCCCAATTTTCCATCACCCATCCTGCATTAGCTTGTCTTTTCATTCCATTTTTCTTAATCTTTTTCTTTGTATTTTTTACAAAAACATTCTAATATTTCATTTCTTACCACCCTTTCCGACACCTTTGAAGAAAAACATATACAGTTACTTCAACTGTTAAAATACAAACAATAGTTTCAATGGATGAAGTGATGTATCAATGGAAGTTTTTTCCTTTTCTTTTTTCACAAGGAAAAGACAACCTGCTTGATTTCTGGAGGTGCAGGAACTTCAGGGGCTAAATCCTCCCTTTCTTCACGATCTGGAGCAGTAGTTTCATCATCATCAGTAAAAATCTCTTCATGCTCCCAATCATCCCCTAGAAAGTTGGACAGACAGGTTAACATAGACGAACAATGCCTCAATGCCCATCATATGAATTAACAGCCAAATTTCACATGCATGGATACAAGAAAGTGTTTCCTTGCCAAACGCTATTAAAAAACCATGGTGATAATGTGAATCTTACTGGAGAACAAAAGCATTTGCTAATCTAATGCTGTCCCCATATCTAAACCACTCATTTGATGCATTTGGTTCTCATATGGTGGGACGGCAACAATCAACAGATGGCAAAGGACAGTTTATTGAGATGACAATGGCATAATAAAGCACTTGACCTAAACAAAATTTTCTTTTATTTAAACGGAAAAGATAACCTTTCTCAATATCATCATCATCCAAATCATGGTCACCACCCCTAGGACCTTCCTCATCATCATCATCACCACCGCCCTTTTTACTGAGTCCCAATCTGTTCTTCCTTGCTGCCTCTTCTTCTTCGTCTTCTTCTCCCCTATCCGAGACGTTGCCTTCATTCTCATCACCCGTAGTTTTTCTCCGTCCCCTACCACTTGTACCAACAGTTTCTTTGTCATCAAACTTCTCAACTTCACCAAATGCAGCAGGACCATTACTTGCAGCTTTCATCATCCATCTTTCATATCCATCTGCCGTTTTCTTTCGATTCTTCATTTTTTCTTCTGCCTCCTCCAATGTAAGTTGCTTATACTGTGCCACTTTATTGAAGTTGTACCTGAAAATTGAGGTCAGTCTTTCTACTACCACCATGCATGACAAAAATTTTCACATGGACAATATAGAAACATCCAAGAATAGGAAAGAATAATAAACATGTATGAAGAAGACTATGCCAAACAAATAAAGGGATATAACCCGATCCATGGCAGACTAACTCAAAGATAAACCATACCAAGAACCTGCAGGAATGGCAGTAAATTCCTTTCCCTGCAATACAAGCAAGTAGTATGTTGCTGACTGTGAACCCTCAAGATGACCTTGGAATTGAAATTGGCCTGTTTCATCTTCCAACAGCCAAGGTCTATTCTTGTACTTTTCCTATGTTAACATAATCAAAATTGATCAGGGTCAAGCAGAACAAGAGTAAAAATAACCATTAAAAAGGAAAGAAACAAACAAACAAAAAAAGAAAGAAAAGGTAAGCAATATGCCAGAAAACAACTAACTTGAAGAGAGAAACAAGAAAAGATAAATGCAACAAGATATTAACCAAATGCATCTCCAGGGTCAAAACTGAGAGCCTGAGTTATGGTTAACACAAGGTAATAATTAAATAGTGAACACAAAACAAGTAGTTATATAGCCCAACATCTGATATGCAATTTGGAACTTTTTTCTTAAAATATCGAATGTGCGTGTCCTCTTCTAATACGTGAAGGGGACACAATAAACCTTTTTAAAATAAAATAAAAAAACTCATCTAATCTAATAAAATAAAAAAACTCATCTAATCTTTCCCAACTCAAAACTAATCAGCATATTGCCCCAACCCAAAGCTAAAGTAAAAAATTTTAAAAAATAGAAAATAATCTTTTTTTGAAAAAAAATCATGTTATCATCAAATCCTCATCTTCACAACTAAGTCCTCACAAAACCAAACAAAAAATATTTAACAGTTCATTGAAGTTCTTCATTTATCTTAGTAGCTCTCCTTTTCTGACCTGTTCTATTGTGTTCGAAATGCTATTATTGTATTTCAGTATCTCTAATGCTACTTTTCGTATTGTATTCCAATGTTTGTATTGTATATTTGTATTTTGCACTATTTTCATTAATTTGACATTTATGTTTTTAGTACCTTTGAGTTAAATTTACCTATATTTTAAAATCTTAGAAAAAAGTATGCCCTCAGTATATTAATTTCCTAGTGTTTTAGAAATGGACGTATCGAAGTATTCATATTCATCTGTGCTTCATAGGTGTTCCCTATAAATTTTGTTGAAAGATAGCATCAATTACTTTTTCCCTAGCTACTCTTAACAGTTATAAGTTATAACTTCTAAAAAGGAAAATAGATATCAAAAGTCACCAATATCCAGGCTTCCAAAACAATAAACTATCCAAGACAAACTAAAGAAAGGAAGTAAAATTGAAGCGAACTAATTACCCGAAGGGCATCCGAAAGTTGGCGTCCTTGTAGACCTTCCTTGTAAAGAGACCATTTATTCTCAGCATTTCTCTTCTTCGAAAAGTTCGGAAGCCCACTCATGAACCTACCGATGAAGTAGTTCTTGTCGTTACTTGCACTTGCTCGAACATTGTATTCCTAAAATATAGTTCATCATGCACTCTCAGAAAGAGAAGGCAGACAGTACTCAATCCACGCTATTATGAAAATTCTTAAATCTGTCATAAATAAGAACGCCTAATCACATGAGTACAAATTTAAAACATTCAAATCATGACGCTCCTTAAGAACAACGAGGTAAAGTACGAACTCTTATTAAGCGAGTTACAGTAGCCCCACAATCATAACATTTGCCCTTGTTCTCCGCCATAGTTTTTCCACAAGTCAAACACAATGTCATATGCTTGCAATTGCTCCCATACAACTCCGTCGTGGATCCACATCCACTGCACGATTGCTTCAGGAGCAGATCGAACGACATCTCCCACCCCTTAATTCAGCCACAAATCTACAATACCCAAAAACAAAAACACAAATCACCACAGAATCCCATATTCTCATATCTATAAATGTTTGGGCATCTTGCTATTCTCACCAGACAACTGACTCTCCTACGTTTGGTTGCTAAGGCAGTCAGTAAGCAACAAGGACCCTCCACATATATTGTGTTAAACCCTAACGGGTGAGACCATCTAATTTGAAACTATTTGTAAGGATTTTGGTTCGCAAGCGCCGTTAAAAGCGATGAAGAGGAAGGCGTTCGCTGTCTAATCATGTGTCGTCGTCACAGATCCGGTGGTGGGTGAAGTTGTCTAGAACGATAGAGGTCGAGCGATGGACCGCGGTGGAGCAGGGGTGAGAGTGAGAAAGAGAGAGAGAAATCCAAAAGAAAGAGATATATATATTACCTCTGCTGCTGGCGACGGCCGGCTTAACGAGGGTGAAGCACGCAGAGGCGGCTGAGCAATAGGGCAGCAGAGAAGGTGGTGGCGACGTGGAGGTGAGAAAAGCTGAGATCAAGGGGAGAGAGCGTGAAGGGCCGATCTCTAGGGCTGCCTTGCTTTGCTTTTTCCTTTATTTTTTCTCCTTTTTCACTATATCGTATTTGTAACTTTTGGTAACCGAGGTTTGAATTTAAATGTCAATTTGATTTTTAACTTCGAGACGATGCTTCTTTGGGGATTTGAATGTAACCAAATCAATGGAACGAGTATTGAAATGAGCGAGGAATGGATGACATGATAGAAGAAAAAATTGTATATATCACCAACGCCCAACTCAAAATACCAAATGATACATTTTTAAAGCATAATGACTATTGATCTTCGGTTGCCTCATCACCACACAAGATCACCAAATTACCCCTCATGTTTGTCTTCATATCTTTTAGTGCAACCTAAAATGATAACTCTTCAAATTCAACCGCGTACTACATTTGACATCTATTAATCCATCAAACCCTAACCACAATTAAGTTCGTCGTTAAAAACCACAATTAAGATTACGACGTCAGAGATATCCCGACACTTAATCTTATGCGTCGGAAGACCCTATATATATTTTTCTTTAAATACCTTCTATTATTAAAATGGAAGGTATTATGTATACAGTCTTACCAAAAAAATTGAAATTAGTATTACTTTCAAAAAATTTATTTAAAGTTAAAAATTGCAAAAATTGAACTCGTCTTACCATTTTTATACGGTAAGTTCAAGCATAACCAAACAAAACAGGAACCAAAATGCAAATTCATCATAAGATTTTCATCATAAAATCATAAAATAAAAGAAGAAAGTTAAATGAAAAATAAACAAACAAATAAATCTACCCACCTTATTAGTCGTCGTGATTTGCCATAACGGTAGCAAATGTCCTCTATCTCTTCTTCTCATATATGTGAAGAAGGAGAAAAAAAGAAGAAAAGAAAAGAAAAAAGAAGAAAAGAAAAGAAAAAAAGAAGAAAAGAAGAAAAGAAGAAAAATAAAAGAGAAGGGAGAGAGACTACAAGGAAAAAAGAGAAGAAAAGACAGTCTTGGAATTTTAAAGGGAAACTCCCGAAGGCCATTCATAATCGCGTCGAGAAAAGTTTAAATTTTTTTAAAAAATTAATTTTTTAAACTTCTCTCGACATCGTTATGCATGGCGTTGGAAAAATTTTAAAGTTTTTTATTGCATTAACTTATGCCGACATCACCTTATGTCCCGTTGGGATTGTCAATCTTTTCTAATGGAGCTTCTACGATGTTGAGAGAAGTTTTTTCTCCCGACATCCGTGTTGTGCGTTGGAAAATACATATTTTCTTGGAGTGTAACATAATGATGAAATTGCTTTCCAGAGAGAAGCACTGAATCAAGAGAAAGAAAAGAAGAAGGAAGAAAAGGAAGGGATGGTGAGAAGAGAGAGATTAGAGAAAGAAGAAAAAGAGAAGAAGAATGGAATAAAATAGAAGAGGTGGTCCGCGGGGAGGAGCAAGAAGAAGAAGTACATGAAATAGGTGCCTCCTCACCAATTGTTAAAACTGAATTATTGATACGATGGCGAAGAAAACCCAGGAAAAGAAGGAGAAGGTAAAATTTGGGATCATGAAAATTAAAGTAGAAGTGCAAGGTGTTAAGGTCTTGGCGCAAGAGAAAAAAGGAAACCAAGTTAAGGGAGTGAGAAGTGCTCATCAGCAAGACGGATAAGGTAGCTCTATCTGCGGAGAAGAGCAAAGGAAAAGAAAAGACAACAGAAGAGCATTGCAAGGAGTTTGAGAGAGAAATAGATGAGTTAAGTTTTTTGGAGGATGAGGTTGTGGAGAAGCAACCACAGAAAAAGAGGGTGTTGGAAGGTCAAGACGCCAAGAGGTGAGTAAAGAAGGAAAAGAAGGCTCAACAAGAAGAGGAGAGCCAAGAAAGCAAAGAAGAAGACGCCCTTTCTGCAGAAGAATTGGACAAGCATTTCATGATTGAGAAGGGGACTCTTCCCATCTAAAGGCCAAATGCCTTCGTTCCTCGCATCACCCATTAAGACACTAGGATGGAAGAAGTTTTTCGAAGGGGTGACTGCGATTCACTAGTTCACGTGATTCACTAGTTCACTTCTTATTAATCTTGCATTTAGGCACTGTAATCATGGTAAAACAAGCGTGAAAGCTTATGTAAAATCTATTTCTAAGAAATTATGCATTTTCAATAAAAACTATGCGTTTTGATGTACTTCTTCCCTATTTTGGTCTCATCATTCTAATAAAATAAGCTATAATAACTTGTATTTCTACCGGTTATTAAGAACTTTAAGCAAAAAGAGGCGATGAAGGGTAAGGAAGATGAGGTTGGTGAGGATTACGTTTTTAAGTTCATTGTTCAATACGTATGTAACCCAATGAAAAAAGGATTTGAAGACATAATTCAATATCAGAGAGCAACCTACAGGAGACGCATTTGCGAAATCAAAAGCAAATAAGCAATTTGAAACTTAAGCTTGACGACACAAAAGTACACAACCAAGGTCAGATGGACCAACTCAAAACAAAGATGACTAAGCTCAAAACACATAATCAAAGAGCTCCAAACACAACTTCAAACCATCAGGGAGCAAAGTGAAACATTAATGGATTTGGTTGAGCAGATCGCCACATGGAATGACACCCCCTTTAGAGCTCTACTAAGATATCAACACTTATTGATGTGAAAAACCATTCCTATGTCGAGGTTAAAGACGTAGTAAGGCCCCTTACGCAACATGATATTGCGGTTTGCGCCACGAAAAACCATCCTCCATCGCTGTCGCAACCTTAAATTTTGGAGTGTTTGTATTTTGTTTATAGGTTGGATCTTAAACCAGTTGTTTAATAGTGGATCGGTGGGACTTAAGAAGCAATATATAATCTCGGGGGTAAACCGGTATTTTGACCCAACTAAGGTTACAAATAACCTGTGAAAGATTAAGTTACTAATCATGGTTATATTAGATGGACATAAATATATCTAAAGTGAAGGGAGTGCAACTACGAAACTTTAATAGAATGACCTGTTAGTTAATGAATATTGATTAGCTTGGTCTAAAAGGGTTTAGCCAGTTAATCTCAAATCGTTGGAGCTAATGATCTATAGGTTCATTAGGCTTCCCTGCTAGCTCATATGAAATAAACTTATAACAATATGTTGGAATAATTTGAATTGTTCGAATTAGGTAAAAAGAGAGAAATTGACGAATATAAGTAATATGATTGTTAGTTATCAATTTGAGACAGAACTTTATGTTTAAATGTGATTTAAATATTAAAAATATAAATATAGATTCATATTCGGAAGCTCAGACTTGATGGAAATGGTTAAAGTTGTAAAAAATCAAAATGTTGATTTTTTACTTTGAAAAGTCGAACTTTTCTGGATTTTATATTCAAATATGATTTGAATTTCGAAAAGTGAATGTGGATTCATGCTTGAGAGGTTGGAATTATTCAAGATGGACAAAATGGTAAAAAATCAAAATATTGACTTTTGACTTGAAAAAGTCAAAGTTTGAATTTGACTTGAATGGTCAAATGACCCTATTGCCCTTGGACTAAGTTAGTGGAAAAATCCAATATTTTGTTTGGGTAATTCCACTAATACTTGGTGGGATAAATGACTATATGAGATGTAGACACCTAACCCACTAAGTTCCACTAATGATTAATGGAATGCTAGGTGTTTAGATTTGGCCAACAAATTACATGTAATTAGGTTATAAATAGAGAAATTTTCAAAAGTAACAAATTTTACAAAATATATATAACTTATAGCAAATTTTATCACTGATAGTCATTGATATGTTATAGTGATAAAATCCAAAATTTTTCTATAGTTTGAAAAAGATTTTTGACCAAAATTTGTAATTTTTAATTACAATATTCTTCCAAATTTATTTCTCTCCCAGTTCTCAAACCTAAATTTTCACTTCCAAATTTCATCTCTCTCTAGATTTCCTCCACCTGATCGGGCCTCACAACCTGGTTATAAGTCTAGAAAATAGCGGGTCAAGTCTAGTGATGGTCTCCAGTTCGTGTTCGTGAGGAGATTTTGAGGATCGAGAACCTACGATGGTATGGCTTTTATTAACCCTAATTTCATTTAATTAAGGTAGTTGTGATGTATGTTAATCTCTAATTAGTTAGATGCAATTAGAATAATTTTTCGATTTGTATTTCCACTACGCTTGTATGCTTTCCATCACATGCAATATAAATAAATACTTTATCGTTTTAATAGAAATATGAGTTCAAATCAGATCATTTCAATTTACTAGGCAATTCGCATATTCAAATCTCTTGGGCTAGCATTTATAAATTCTTTAGAAACCATTTTCTTGCAAATCATTATCATATCCAAATCGCATAAGGAAGCAATTCACATAACGCATTTTATCCTCAACTCAAGCGCTTACCACGCTCTTTTGCTGACTTGCAGCTATGCAAAATAATCTCAATGCAATAGAAAATTCTTCGATAATTCCATCACGCATAACGTGTTTTTCAATGGCAGAACAAACAACAAGCAAATGACATCTCATACCATATCACATAACAAGTATGAGACATCTTATTATTCTAGATCACACAATAAGAATAAGACATCTTATAGCACATTACACGGTAAGAATAAATCATCTCACACTAGATCACACACCAAGTGTGAGGTACCACATCGCGTACGATACCAAAGATCATTTCATCACAATATTTCAACTCATTTCAAATTCAATTCATTTGTAAATCAATTTCATTTTAAGAATTTGAGAACACAATAGAAATCATGGAACTCAAGAATTTAGTAGAGATAAATTTGAGGATTCAAATATAGTGGAAATTCTTTTAATTTGAAAACATTTTAAGAAGAAACCACTCACAATCAACTAACCTCCTTTTTGTTGGAGCTCTTGACCAACTTTTGTCGAAAATCCAAGCTCGTTGTACTTTGAAATCAATGTGCAAGTTCTCATGCTCTTTAGATAATTATCGAGTAAAATAAGCTCTTAGTATTGTATGTTTCCTTTTAAGACTTTTTCACTAAGATTACCCATGCTAGAATGATTACCTCTATCTGACGGTGAGCTTCACCTAATGCTATCTCACTGCATAGCTTCTCCCACCTCCTTATTCTAAATTCAGTTGGGCAATAAAGTAAAATAAACTCACCAGCCTTCTTACACAAGGATGACGTCAACTACTTCATGGAGAAGCAAGCTCACACCGCTATCTCATTGCATAACTCTTCTTACCGCGTAATTGAAACAATACACAGTTGCTTTGCAACACTTCCAGTCTCCAGTGCCCATCGCGTGCAATCTCAATGCATAACCCATTCTTGTCACGTGTAGTCTTAATGCGTAGTACAAATCGCGTTTGGAACCTCACAACTCCTACCTCCTTGATGAAATTTTGTCCTCAAAATTAAGTAGTTTATGCGAAGAGTTGAGGATACTTAATCTTCATTTTCTTTTGGTGGCTTCCTTAACGCCATGATTATTTCATAATACCTTGACCATGGAAATAATTTTTGTTATCAATACTTGTTCTTTCCTATCTAACACACGTAAATGTCTTTCTTCATAAGTCAAGTCTTTCATTATTTCTATGGACTGCTCTTGAAGTATATGTGAGGAATCTAAAACATACTTTCTTAACATGGAAACATGAAAGACATTAGGAATTTTAGACAACTTTGTGGGCAATCTTAGTTTATAAGCCACTCGTCCCACACATTTTAGAATTTTATAAGGTCCTATATATCTTGGACTTAGCTTTCCTTTCCTTCCAAATCTAATTACACCTTCCCAAGGGGACAATTTAAGGAAAACCTTGTCTCCAACTTTAAATTCCAAAGCTTTGTGACGATGATCCGCATAACTCTTTTTCCTATCGCGAGCAATGTTCATATTTTCTTTAACCGCCTTAATGTTTTTTGTTGCCACCTAAACTAGTTATGGCCCATAAAACTTTCTCTTGCTTTCTTCTTTCCAACAAACTGGTGTTCTACAATGCCTCCCATACAATGCATTATAAGGAGTCATTCCAATGCAATGCTAGAATGATAACAATTATTATAGACGAATTCAATTAGTGAATCCCTATCTGATACTATGGACATTAGGGTTCCATATTGGCCTACAATCTTACCTGCATACAACTTGGCCAATTTGTCTAATGGAAAAGTTACTTTAATAGGGATAAATCACATTGTCTAGGTAAAATGGTTCACAATTACCCAAATTCCATCAAAGTCACTAGGATTTCTAAGCAGGCCAAACAAGAAGTTCATAAGTGATATGCTCCCACTTCCATTCTGGACTAGGCAAAGTACACAATAATCCTCTAGTCTTTTGGCGTTTCAGTTTAACTTGTTGACAAATAAAACACTTAGCTAGATATTCAACGATTTCTTGTCAAATACCTGGGCATCAATGGTATGCTTTTAAGTTTCTATACATCTTAGTACTTCCAAGATGCATCAAATAGACTGAATTGTACGCTTTTTCCAAAATACTTTCCTTCAACTCATTATTTGGAACACAAAGTCTTCTTTCTTTTAATAATGCACCATCACTTCTGAACGTGCAGTTTATCCGTCTTTCACATTTAACTTCTTCAGCTAACTTTCTTAGCACAAGGTCTTCCGATTGTGTTTGAACAATCTCTTATTCAAGTGTGGGCTTAACTTGGAATCTTGGTTAGTCGCTATATTACGTGTTGGTTTTAAAGCTAAAGTATGGTTAGGAATGGTCAAATAGAAATAGAACCAAGAAAGAAAATACTTTTTATTGTTTTGACCCATTTTTCAAGAATATTTATCAAAGTTTAGGAATAAA
Source organism: Cucumis sativus (assembly GCF_000004075.3). Lineage (NCBI taxonomy): Eukaryota > Viridiplantae > Streptophyta > Magnoliopsida > Cucurbitales > Cucurbitaceae > Cucumis > Cucumis sativus. The sequence continues at coordinate 25,322,919 of NC_026657.2, forward strand.
AAATGAAAAAAAAGTTATGAAACAAGTACGATTCTTAAAAAATGAGAGCAAAAAACAAGAACATTATCAAACGAATCCGACTTTTGTGCCGTGACTCATGTAAACAACTACATTATTTTTCCATATGTATGTTTAAATCTATTCACATAAGCATATACATCCATAAATTTTAATGGCAAAAAGCCTATAACAATTGTTTTGGAACAAGCTTCAAACTTTTGCTCAAAATGTCAAACCTTCCTTCTAATTCCAAACCCATGGATCAAATTTTTTAGAGAATTCAACTAAACGTAGTGCCATCAAATCCAAGTATCACGTCACTTTTTTCTTATAACACCCAATTGTATAATATGATTAAATTATATCTTGTATGGTGCATTGAATTAAAATGTGCCTGAGATTCCATTTTAATATATCTTTTCAATTCTGAAAGCATCATAGTATTGACAAATTAAAATGCTAATACAAATGCGTTTATTTAAATCCCCTTGAAAACAAATACTGAAAACACTCCAAATTTAGAGATAAGGGGACCCTTCACATATCTTGCTCATTTGACATGGAAATCACCCAACCAACACTCGGGTATAGTAATGCTTTGGAAAATACATAATTCAAATAGTTATTGATGCATCGAGTAAAGGTAATATATACTCGATAATATAGCTTGATTGACTGCAGAGAGAATGAAAGACCTAATCATCGCAATGTGCAAAATCCACCTCATAACAACCCCTATAACCAAGGAAGGAGACTCCTACCATTTAAAAGCCTTAGAGTTTTTTTTTTTTATATTCACGGGTGTCTGGACCAGCTTACACACACCTCGACTGATCTCACGGAATAACCTGTTTAACCCTACAACATTTGGGTGTCAAAGAAACTCGTAGAAAATTAATTTCTAAATAGATGGTCATCATGGATTGAACTGATAACTTCTTAGTTAGATATGATTCTTTTTTATTACTAGACCAACCCATGATAGTTTTTAAAAGCCTTAGAGTTACCAACACAGTACACGATTTGATCGATTTTCAAAGTAGGAGGGACTTATATATAGTTCAAATCTCTCGACAACATCTTAAAAAGAAATTAAAAAAAATCAGAATATAGCCCAATGAAGACACTTTATCCTGTATTAATCAACTTGTTCTGGAAACATTAAAATATATATATAATCACAACAAATCACCTAACAAACCTGCACATACTTCACAAGCACAATCGAGAGCTGAAAAGATATACATTTGGAAACCAGAAAGGAATGAAAGAAACTACACGTGAATTGCTTAGAAAGAATACTGATAAGCAACAAATAAAAATGTGTAAAGCGTTATTCGCAGGCTAGATATAGATTATCAACATTATAAACATTTACCTCATGACATATTCACTGCTCAGGACATTTGCCCATATTTCACAGCAGGGACATGCCATATCTGTTAACAGCCTTCTTCAAACAGAAAGTCACATCGAGGAGATCTCCCACATTATAGAATCAAGAACAACCAAAGCATCTACGTATAGAGAAAACGGTTGAGTCCTCCGGCTCGGACTCCTGTTCGACCTTTTTTGGACGATAATGCTTGAAGAAGGCTTTTACAGCTCCTTCTACTCCATCCTCGTTTTCCATGGCCTTGGCTAGCTCAAGAGCAGACTGCTTTACCTGGAATGAAAGTGAAACATAAGTTTACATTTTCCGCTTCAAACGAATGAGTTCCTCCACCTTAACATAATAATGTTATCCTTTTTCTTTTTCATTAGAGGATCCCCTCAAACCTATGATTATCTGGTAATGTCAATGATCTTCTTAACTTGCAACATGTAACGAAATATCAATGTCGCACTTTATTTCTTTCTGAGTCAGTCATCAATTGTACGTTTGGCACATCCACTTTCAAATGTACTTCCTAGACCTCCCATTATGATCAGAAACAGAAAACATCATTATCTCTAATATAGTATTGGCAATTGAATACTAAAGAACAGGGGTTCAAATTTACGACCAGTCCATATTGGAAATTTTGGTCTGGCTCCCTCGAAAGCAACCTATTAGTCTTCCTCTTTTCTTTTTCCCTCTTGTAGAAATAAGTCTTCTTGAGCTTATTTTCATACCATCAATTTTCCAGTGCAGGAATCTAAATTGTTTTCTAAGTATTGAAAGATCGGTCAAACTGTTTTCATGGAAAATTCGTAGTGTAAAAACATAGGAATGATATCATATTACAGTATGAAGAGAACTACGGTGGTTACTAAACACCCGAAAGGGAATTTTGTCCGTAAATTAATCCCAAAATCTCCCCTCTATCCAACTCGAACATCATTTCCAGCTTCTTCAAAGTAAATCATATATGATAAAATCCGATTTACGGGTTGTGGGTGGGGGTGGGAAGTTAATTTTGCTTGAACCAAATTACTTGATGAAATGGTGCACATATTTTATTTTATTTTTTCCCTGATGATTTTCATAAGCACAATATGTTCAAGCCTTGATGAACTAACAGAAAGATTACCTTCGGATCTAGCATGAAGTTTATGGCCTCCACCAACTTGTTAAAAGAGAACTCTTCAACGGGAATGGGTGAAGGACCAACTCCTCTAGCATGTACCCGCTCACCCCAAAATGGTTGATCTCCAAAGAAAGGAATGATTGTAGTTGGACACTAGAATGAACCAGGGCAGAGAGAAAGAGAGAGAGAGATGAAAGTTAGCCAAAATCAATCACGTAGCACTAAAAAGACAAGTTTTACAATGTGAAGCATTACAGCAGCTTTTAGTCCAGCAGCTGTTGTTCCAGCTCCTCCATGATGCACCTGTAAATAAAACAATGTAGGGGAAACCCTTTTTCAGATGCAAGAAACAAGTAAAAGAACTAGCAAATCATAGTAAACACCAATAACCCTAGCATAGGATATCCAGCCTTCAGTTAGAGGAATTTGGTTAGTTTGCCCAAATAACCATTCAAGAGGGAAAATAGTGAAAAACTGAGGAAGTATTTGGGTACCTTTTGATAGTTGAGGTTCAAAATTCAGTTTTACCTTACTATTTAACTAGAAGATGTTCTAAGCCATAGTTTATTAGTGTCCACCTTAAATGATCTTTCGGAAAATTTTGACGCCTTGGGACTGGTTAACCCTACCTTTGTAACATTTTATCTTATTTTCTTTCCTATCGGAAAGAGGAAAAATCCCTTTTAGATTATGTGCCTGTGAGGGTCCCCTATCTCCCTATCCTATTAACATTGTCTCTATTAATTAATACAACAAAGTTTGAATTTTTCAAAATATTTTAAGTTAAATTATAGATTTTCAGACCTTTTTAGAAACACCACACAAATCTATATTTTCTCAACCAATAAGAGCTTAGTTCAATCGGCACACTCAATTGGCACAGTATACGCTGAAGACTAAAAGGTTTGTGGTTTAAATCCCCACCTCCAATTTATACTAAAAAAAAATCTGCATTTTCTCAAATTACTATCCCCATCCCTCTAGGAATCTGACGCTATATACTCCATCTCCATTTTGGTCCAAATTCATTAGCAAGTGATTTTTTTTGAATGACAAGAAAGTGCGCACACACAAAACAAATCATGCTCCCAAAGGGCTGGAACACCCATATGCACCCAAATGAGGCGAAATCGAAGAGCTATCTGTCATGTTGGTCTTCCAATTGACAAAAGAATGAGGGGTGGAAGCAAGGGAAGGAGGGAAGAGAGAGCTAAAGAAGAGAACCTTTTTTGGTCAAGTGACCTACATTAACCTCAAAGTTCAAACTAACATCAAATTCATGGTGGAGGCTACTTTTGAGATTCACAGAAAGCCACTGACCTAAAAGTATAGAGAGTAAATAACAACCAAAGTATTGGACCAAAATAGGATTTACCGTCTCTTATATATATAACTTATAGGAGACAGCTAAGACTTCAGACCTTCCGTTTAAACTTGTTTGAGATAAAAGCAACACCAATTTGTTCTTAACCATAATGATGCCCATTTCCAGCAACAAAATTAATTAATCCACTAATCTCCGTGGAGACTATTATTCTCAAGAAAACAAAATCTCACCCAAAAACAGGGTCAAGAATATATTTTAATACAAAAAATAAATGAGTGAAGAAACAGGAAACAAGAAAATGAAGAAGAAGCAGATTCTATTAGTTATCTCCGATTCTTTTAAAAGGAGATGTATCTTTGAACCTTACTTTGCACAGGTCTCTTATTTGTACTAAGATATAGTAATGTTCTGATATACAAAGAACCAGCTACATGAATCAGCTATAAATACTCACCACGGCCTTGCACTGTAAGAAAAGCCAATCGTGAGGGCAATTGTCCAATAAATATACGAAGTCCTTTGGTTCTTCCACTGGAAAGAAATAAAATTTAAGCTAAATAAATTAAATCTCCCAGAGGCAATAATTCCAGGCAGAAAAAGTTTGGGGAGGGGAGCGAACAGGTAGGACTAGTTACAATCGTATTGAGGTCACCAAGACATACTCAGATAGAAATTCAGAAACTTACAATTTCCAAGACCCCCCCAACCTTTGTTGATGATGCCCCTCTGCCCAGTACTTTCCAGCGCTTTTACAATTATTTGGGTCATCTTTGCAGGTTCTTGAACAGGCTGACATACAATGAAAACTAGGTTAAGAACGTGAGAAGGCAATTAACCAAAAAGGCTGTACGTTTCTTGAAAATCAGATAAAAAAAAACAATTTGAATAATTATGAGATACTTCTAGATGCTACCAATAATTGAAACTGAAAAGTATATGTCAGAGATAAGAACATCAAGATAGCGTATGCACTCAAACGGAGAATAGAACTGGGTTCCTTATCAGAAAAGGGAAGTTAATTTGGAATGTGAAGTGAATTTTCTGTTTGAAGAAAGGAAGGCATGGTGCTTGCTGCAAAATCTTCTTAGGAAAGAGCCTAAGCTGATGGCCAGATCGTAGCAGCCACAGCGGAAAGTCTTCAAATGAGAAGTCATTTACCATTTGCAGTAAATCTAAAAAACAGTTAAACTTTCTAAAAAAATGGTTGTGCTTTCTCGTAGGATTTCAGAAGCAATTTATTTCAGGTTCATCATGAACCATGCTTGCTTATCTTCCCCACATGTCTTTTACAGGTCAGTAATCAATTTTATCTTAATCATGGTCCAGGGGATATGACGAGGACATCTCAACCCAATTGAGATATCTGGGATCCTAACCTTCCATTTTAGTGTTTGTGAGTTAAGAGATGATATCTTCCTAACTTCATTTTACTGGATTGTGTGTATGTATATGTATGAGTGTGTGTGAGAAAAACGAAGAACGCAAAAAAAGGAGCAAATAAAAGGCCCTTGCTATGGTACCACCTAACAAGAATAGAACTGAAATATATTAAAATGTAAACGATCACAAACTCCAAGATAAACCAACCATAAGGCAGTTGGAACCTCCCCACGCTTGAGTATGCTAACCTGCCCCAATTCGATCAGAGATCTGATCAAGTGGGAAATTTTTCCATCCCTAATAACAATTGCCTCTCTACCTGACTTCAATCCCCCTCCTCTATTTATAACCAAATACACGAACTCCCTAACTAATTATCTTTATGCTCTTACTATTACTATAGTACTCCTACTACCCATAAGCCCCTATTAGTTCCCACACAGCCCCATTCCAACGGAGTTAGAAAAGACAATCTCCTTTACACAAAGATAGGTCAGAAAAAGGAATGAAGAGTAGGACAAATGGCATGGCAGTACAGAACATTTGGCAAGAAAGAAATAAAAGGATCTTCCAAGAAGAGGGTACCAGATGAATGAATAATTTGCAATCACCACTATTCTATTTGAACTTTTGTACGATTGGTTCTTAATGGAAGTTTCACTCCACTACCAAATAAAATAAAATAAAAGCCTACAACCTTTTATATATCTCTTCCACCTGCCCCAACACAAAGGGAGCTTTTGATGCAAAGAAAGGAGAAACTATAAAAAGCAGAAATATCAAATTAAATGGAGGGAATAATATGAAACACTCACAAGGCTACCAAAACCAATATAGATAGGCCTGTCGCCAGCCTTAAGCCAATTTACAAGCGACTCGGGAGGTTCATAATTTGATGCAAGATCAAGGAAGCAAAATCCGACCACATCCACCTTAGGTCCCCAATCTGAAAGAAACCCAAGTTTTAAAGCTGGAATCATAAGATTCTACGATTCTATATTCTTTTGTAAATGGAAAAATTCCTGAAATTGCAAGCATGATGTTTTATTACTAGAAAAACAACACGGTAAATTTTTAAAAGAGTTTCTTGTTAATATTGCTTTACAGTAGAAAGAACAACCATCATTCAAAGAACAAACCTTTTGGTTTGGGAACAAGATGCGGACTCCATATATACCCATGTGGCACATTTGATTCAGAGGCATGTGAACCACTTAAATATGTGACAGGTCGTAGCTTCAGCCTTTTTTTCCTAAGATCATTAATCATGTCCCGTATCCCAAGCCAAATTAAGGAGTCTACAATTTGATATGAGAGCTGGAAATTAAAAAAGTAAAAAATCAAATTTGATGAAGATATAAAAGAAATAAATAAAAAGAAAAAGGATAAAAACTCAATATGGTGTGTGCACGTAAATGCAGAAAGCAATGCCATAATAGTTACCCGATAGCCAGCCTGTTGCTTGACACGGGATAAAGGATGAGGAAATTCACTTGTCGGCCTGACAAGAGGAGGAAATAGTGCATGATTCAAACTCTCTTACAAAGCATATAGCACAGATATAGGTATATTCACACAATAACAGTAACTCCAGATTGTCAAAAAAAAAAAAGATACACTGCCTGGGCAAACTTACGTCCATGGCATTGTGAAAAATATGTGAATTGGAATTTTAAGTGCCTCGGCCACATGAGTATGTCCTACAGAAGCATTGAAGAGGTTATTGTATAGAGTTTCTTCACAAAAATAACAAATTACAGTCACGTGAGAACTAAAAAGGGAAAAAGGAAAAAAGTGCCAACATCTTCCAACCTCATTACAAAATTCCTCTGCCCAGGAAGAGAGAGAAGTAAAGAGAACTAATACTTCCGCATATATAAGCAAAAGGATACTAGAGCAATAAAATCAAGAGAAGGTTTGATAGGGATGGGACCTTTCCTTAACCTGTTTACCCCCACCTCATCTACAAACTTCACTCAATTGATACAAAATAATGTCACAATCACAAGAATCTAGAAAATGAAACATCATCAAAGGCCAGCTATTACAATATTTACCCTGGTCATTCAAGGCAGGAATAACAACGTACTCTCGCTCTTTGTTTCTTTCCTTTTACAGGGAAAAGGTCGTTAGAGCCTAGACGCAAGGTCTTACCGTAAGCTGGTGGGTTGGCAATGATAGCTTCTGCTTCGAAGGGAATACCAGATTCAGGATCAGGATCTTTGCAAGCTGGAAGTAGTGAATAAATGATTTCCTTCATTTGATTCCTTTGGACTGGTATTTCAGAAGGCCCCGAAGGCAAGAAACCTTTGTTTTTTACCATGTCTGTTGCAAAAGGATAATATAATGCTCACAGAACTATAAATGGAAAACAGTTGTTTTAATTCTCTAATAGAAGTTAATAAGTAAATGAAAACCACATAAGTATTCAATCATTTGAACTATTGTCGGACAAATATTTGTCTTTACATTATACCTATACTCAAAAGCAAAGGCAACTCATGACAGAAAAAGAATCACTAACTTTAAAAAAACACATATACAAATAAATAAAGATTTATAGACAATCTAGAGACTCCTAAGATCATAAATTTGTGAATCAAATATGAATTATGACGCTAAAATTTGAAATAAAAAAATAAATAATAAAAAACCAAAGAATTGGAAATAGAGCCATCGTGAATATTTCCAGAAGGTTTTCAATAAAGCAGGCATCAACTTTCATCTTCCGGACGGTTATTTTCCACAGTTAGTCACTCGCTTGATGGCTATTTAGAGATGAAATTAAGAAGCTGTTGTGTCAACAATACTTATTTTTGCATTCCAATCAAAGAAGACGTCTTTTTTGTGGAGGACATGGTTAACACGCTTGACGCTACTAATTCTCCAACCATTTTCTCATTAGTAATGGTACAGAATTTGATTTGTATGATCTCTAATTTATCCTTGTGGAACCAAGGAAGACGCTAAAGCATGAGATAGACCAGTAGGCAGTAAATAATACAGAAGAGAGAACTTACAGCCAGCAAGAATTTTAGGATCTCCACCTAAAGCAAAAAACTCCAGCCCAGCAGTTAAAACAAACTCCTTGAAATTTGAATGAGTGGCAAGTCTAACACGATGACCATAATCCTGCAAACATTGTAATTGCCCCATGAGAACATAAATTGCCTCAGATATATTAAATAAAAATGATCGATTGCACATTTTTTATATCATTTGTAACAGGAAATGAATTTTGCTGTCAAATGACATGTACATAAGGAAACAAAGCCTCCAAAAAATACCAGAAGTTTCAAATACTTCTCAAATTGATCCGATAGAAGAAATATGGTAATTATATATGAAATAAATTAAGAAGCCTTATCAATCAGCCTACGCAGTATGAGATTTCAAACTTCTTACGAAGTCTCCACTCCTTGGAAAACTTCAATTTAGTTCCAGCCAAGAATTGCAAAGATGCCACAACACCAAAAAGACACTCTGCCTTTAGAGAAGTGACCACTGACCACCAAAGAGTTTGAGTATTAACTCCCTTGATTATTCAACCAAAAATAGTAATGAAAAGAAATACTTCCACAGAATTGTTTGAAAAAGAAACTTCTAGGAAGGGCCAAAACTTGGACAGAAAAAGCCACCTTAGGGTGGGCAATTGTTTCTTTTCCGAGAGATGCAGATGGGTTAAATATTGACTATATAACGTGAGAAAGATAGGCCTTCTTTGCAACTGGTTGTGAAGGCTTCCGAGACTAGCCTACTTTTTGTGGTACACATGTATATCCAGTAAACATGGGAGTGACCTGGAAGCTTTACAAGTCCCAATTCTTCTGCTTCAGTCCAAGTCCCTGCAGTCACATTGCAAACCTGACCTCTTAGCTAAGCTTCAGCATTTAATTTGAGAAACGGCTCCATGTAAGGTTTCGGGAGGGCAGTTGATAGAGTCTCTTCAGGTTTTAGATATACACGTGGGAGAGATGGAAAGGTGTGCCTGTCTTCTTTGAACCAGAGTGTTGTTCTTTGTGGCTGAGCACCCCAAAAGCCAAGCATTTATTTCTTTCTGAGATATCTATATCTTTCCACATTCTATAATAGAAAGAACTCGTATGAGTAAGACAGTTTAATACGCCAGTTTCAGAGGACTCTGATAGACCCCCAATTATACACCAGTACAGTAGAAGGAAGAAGAAGCAAGGTTAATCGCACGTGCTAGGGAGAATAGCCTTAGTTTTAATATTGTTAGTAGATGCTCCATAATAAAATAATAGAGCATAAGTAGGAGTTTGTTATGGAGTTAGTTAGAGTATAAATAGGAGTTGGGTATGGAGTATAAATAGGGGTCTGTTGGGAGGGAGAAGAGTGAAGAATTAAGACTGCAATATTCCTTGAAAGGGAGGAAGGGCAAGGGGTTAGGGTTCTATATTTTTTTCTTCTTTTTACTGCTTGATATTGTAATTCCGTTGCATATATCAATAAATAGAAACACTGAATTATCAGTGTTCTATCAGACTCACATAAGGGTCTGTAGAACTTCGTGAACTCCTGATCATGGATTTTACAGAAGAAATATTCGGGACAAATCCACTTGATCATGAAAGTAAGATATTGAGAAGAACCGGTTGTGAAGATTTTTTTAGGGGAAACATCTTGCTTGGAAGAAAGGATTCCAGTCCCTCTTGAAATGAGGGAGAGTTACCAGTTTTCTTTTACCTTGATTAGTATGTTTTGTTTCATTCTGCCGGTAAGGATATATATATAGGTGCGCATGTTGATCCCTCGACTCCAAGTTTCCTATGCTTATTATGTTTTATTGTATTTCAAGCATTAACCATTTTCATTTTATCCGTTAGAATTGGTAGGCTTGGCCCTTGGAGTATTTTTGGTAGGTAAGAATATGGAAGATTTCCCTTTTTCCTAAATATTTTCCTTTTTTACTCATTGTATTCTATTTATTCTTTTTTGTACCTATTATATAATTCATAAGAAAAATAATAAAACTAAAAACATCTATGGTTTTTCTCGAGGTTCTCAAATTTCCACGTAAGTTTTGGTTTCGTCTTTATTGTTTTCCATATAGTATCAGAGCAAAGCGACAACGAAACCCTAGAAAAAAATTTAGGAGGAACCCACACCAAACCAGTCACTGCCACCGTGGACGTCGTCATGGCAAAATTAGTCCAAATGCTTCAGAAACTTCCGATCTACACAGTGGGACAACCCTCGCCGCCATCCGCGCAACCCTTCGGCTAGAATCTCTCTCATGCGCCACCTCTGTCTGGCATGTGGGACCACACACCTCTGCCAATTTGTCTCACCACCCATCCCATTCTTTTCTACTCGCCGTTGGATCCAACGATCATGCCCTTCCGATAATCCGCAAACTCACGCGCCTCCCATGCCTCTGATTATGGACAGCCACCACAAAAATTGTCAAATCTGTCCATTCGCATGCTGCTGTCTGCCGACCCTTTGCAGCAACCCTTTAATGGAACTGAAGGTGTCCATAGCTGATCAGGGGTTGAAGCGGGAGTCTTCGGCGCATTCCAAACCAACTGAGTTGCCGATGTATTCCAAGAACCCGGTAATTTCGCTTCCTAATGTGCCTTCAAATTATATAACTAACTCTGCTGCCTTTAGTGCTCAATCCTTGACCCATGATAATGAGAAGAATAGTGGGAAACCAATCCTCGTTTGTGAGCACTGCAAGAAACAATAGCACACCAAGGATCAGTGTTAGAAACTCCACGGCCGGTCTCTAAGAGATAACAAATGTTCCTCCAACGAGCAACAGAACTCAGGATGTACCGATGTTAGAGATACTGTCAGCACCTCTCGGTCAACTAGCTCTACTAGCCGCTCTACTACTAGCCAAACCGGCCCTCTTACTCTAGGCGCCATTGCTCAGTTAGGTATGCCTCAGTCCCTTGGCCTTAGTGTTGATGGGAAGAATTCATGGATTTTGGACTCGGGGGCTATAGATCGCTTGATAAGTTCTTCGGAGCACTGTCTCTTATACCCCTGTGCCGGTAATGAGAAAATCCGGAAAGTTGAGGGCTCTTTAGCCCCGATTGCTAGCAAAGGACAAATAGTTATCTTTGACGATTTCTCTCTCCATAATGTTTTGCATGTGCCCAAGTTTTCTTACAATTTGTTATCCATTAGTAAGATCACCTGTGAGCTGCACTATAAAGCTAATTCTGACCTAAATTTGTTTGTTTTCAGGACTTGAGTTCGGGGAGGACGATTGGCATTGACTGACATAGCAAGGGACTTTACATCCTTAATGATGATACCTCCGGTACTAGTATCTCTAGGACTAGTTTACTGTCTTCCTATTGTAGCATCTCTGGACATGACTTTATGTTGTGGCATTTTCGGTTGGGTCACCCGAACTTTACTTATATGAAATATTTATTTCCCCATCTTTTTCCTAAAATCAATGTCTCCTTGTTATTTTGTGATGTGTGCATTCGAGCAAAACAACATCGAGTTTCTTTTCCCTCACAACCATATAAACCCACTCGACCGTTTACCCTTATCTATAGTGGTGTTTGGGGTCCTTCCAAGATCACAAACTCATCTGGGAAATGGTGGTTTGTAGCTTTCATTGATGATCATACCCGTCTTACTGGGTCTACCTTATCATCGGCAAATCTGAGGTTTTCTCTATTTTTCAAAACTTCTATCACTCCATTGAAACACAATTCCATACAAAAATTGCAATTCTTCGAAGGGATAATGGTTGGGAATTCCAAACCATAACCCTAGTGAATTTCTAGCCTCCAAGGGGATTGTTCACCAAAACTCATGCACCTACACTCTTCAACAAAATGGGGTGGTCGGGCAAAAAAAACATCACCTTCTGGAAGTAGCTCGTTCCCTTATGCTATCCACTTCCCTTCCTTCATACTTGTGGGGAGATGCTATTCTTACAGCAACTCATTTAATCAATAGAATGTCTTCTCGTATACTCCACCTTCGTCTTTAGATTGTCTTAAGGAGTCCTACCCCTCTACTTGTCTTGTTTCTGAGGTTCCTTTTTGTTTGTTTGAGTGTACTGCTTATGTCCATAATTTTAGCCCAAATCAAACCAAATTTACCCATCGAGCTCTGGCATGTGTATTTGTTGGGTATCCCCTTCATCAACACGGTTATAAATATTTTCACCCACCGTCTAGGAAATACTTTGTCACTATGGATGTTACTTTCTGTGAGAACCGACCCTACTTTCTTGTTAGCCATCTCTAGGGGGCAAGTGTGAGTGAAGAGTCTAATAGCACCTTCGAATTTATCGAACCTACTCCTATTACCGTGTCTGACATCGACCCTCATCTCATAGTCCTACCCACAAACCAAGTTTCCTGAAAAACATATTACAAGAGAAATCTCAAAAAGGAAGCTTAATGTAATTCAAGTTTGGATTTAATTTCTCACAATAATTCTCTACCTCTAATGGCTAAGAGAAGGGGTATTTATTAAAAATGTGTAAGTACAAGTAGTTGATATAACTGTTTCTATGAAACAGTTTTAACAGTTAACAGTTTAAACAATTAAACTATTTTACTAACTATCTACAGCTGTTAGTTAACAGTTTAAACAATTAAACTATTTTACTAACTATTCTGTATTACATCATTCCACCCCCCTAAGATGGAACTCGACTCGAGTGACCTTAGTCTGCTAAGTTGAAATCGTCTGGAGCATAGTATTGCTTTAAGTCTGCCACATTAAAGACTGGGTGAATATGCATGTCTGGTGGTAGTTCTATCTTGTAGGCATTTTCTCCAACTTTCTTTAGGATACGGAATGGGCCAAGCTGTCTGTCTTTGAGTTTATTGTATGTGCCAGTGGGGAATCGATTCTTTCGAAGGTGGATCATTACTAAGTCTCCTTGGGAAAAGCCAGCTTGTCTTCTTTTCTTATCAGCTATTTTCTTATAGGATTCTGTTGTTTGCATTAAGTGATCATATTAGGTTGCCTAGTGTTAGCAAGTGCCAAATCCCACTGTTTCGGTTTAGTTCCACTAAGACAACGTATTAGGTTGCCTAGTGTTCTATTAGTGACATCGGCCTGTCCATCTGTTTGTGGGTGTGCTGCAGTACTGAATTTCAGAGTTGTGTCAAGTTTCTTCCATAGGGTCCTTAAGTCCTACCCACAAACCAAGTTCTTCCTCAATCTGCCTTTTGGGAAGAGAGACTAGTTTCTTTGGCGTGCTTGTGTTTGTGCTATTATGTGGCTTTTGAGGGATGAAAGGAATTGTAGGGTTTTTAGAGGGGTTGAGAGAGAGGCTAGAGATTTTGGTCTCTTGTTCATTTTCATATTTCTCGTTGGGCTTCAATCTCGAAGGCTTTTTGTAACTATCCCCTTGACATGATTTTGTATAACTAGGGTCTTTTCCTGCAGTGGGATACACTTCTTTTCATTGAAAAATAATGAAAGAATACAAGGACATACAAAAAACAAGTCCATCGAAAAAACAAGCCCACTACAAGAAAAGTTTCCAACTAAGCAAAATGTTACCAAGGAAATAATTACAAAAAAAACTTTGAAATCAAAGTCCAAAGAGAAACATGGGATCCCAGTAAGGACCAAATCTCTTAAGTTTCCTTCTCAAAACCTCTAAAAACTCTCTTGTTCCTTTCACCCCAAATATCCCAAATCACAGCACACACCCTTGCAAGCCACAAAAACCAGTCTTTCTCTCGAAAAGACAGATTGCAAGAGAAACTCCTCTACATAACACGGATCGTTCTTGGACCAGCAATCTGAAGACCAAACTTTTGAAAGAAACAAGACCACACAAACCTCACGTACCGATATGTTGGAATTTGTCCTAAAACTCATAGTTTGTAATCATATTCTACTCAATAAAGTCGTTATTGATACTATAATTTTAAAGCCAATAAACTAGGGACCTGAAGCTATTATTGAGTAAAATTGAACTTTATGTAGAGACATAAACGTGAATCAAGTTCGAGTATATAACTTAAATAGTCTATAGTATATGAATATGATTGGGCACCTTATTCTAGGGACACTATGGATGTGGCCTACTTTGTAGTTAGTACAAACGATGTGATCCTAAATCGTTCATGTAGAGACATGGAAGTGGGAGCATCCTATGTAAAGAGTTTACATAAGACTGAAACAATGAAATAGTCGCTTTTGGGTTATAACGCCGTTGACTTTAATAAAACCGATTATTTCGTTAATAGATATCCAGTGTAACTTAATCTTAATCTTGAGCTAACTATGAACTTCTATTCACACAAAATTATCCTTAGATCTGCATAGGTGAGGATAGCTCAATGGCGCTGGCCCAATAAGCCTCCCATTTCAGGGGTAAGACCGGGTGGATAGCTAGGGATATAAGGTGCAAGACAGAATTCACCCAATCACTCCTACCCGTTTTAGGATTAATAGATAAGTTGTTCCCTTAATGACCGAATTCGAGTCTTGAACAAGGGGCCCCACCCTCTCATTCACCTGAGAGGGATTCGGTTTAGAGGTTGGACTTTAAACCAATTGTTCGATAGTGGATCAGTGAGACTTAAGGAGCAAGATATAATCTCAGAGATAAAACGGTACTTTGACCTAGCCGAGGTTTTGAACAACCTGTGAAGGATTAACTTACTTATCATGGTTATATCACATAGACATAAATATATCTATAGTGAAGGGAGTACAAATACGGGACTTTAGTGGAATGACCCGTTAGTTAACGAAGGTTGATTAACTTGGCCTAAAGAGTTTAGCAAGTTAATCTCGAATCGTTGGAGCCCATGATCTATAGGTCCATTAGGTTCTCCTGCTAGCTCACAAGGAATCAACTTAGAACATTATGATGAAATAATTTGAATTGTTCGAATTAGGTAAAGAGAGAAAACCCGACGAATATATTTGATATAGCCGTCGGATATAAGTTAAAGATAGAGTTTATGTTTAAATATGATTTAAAATATGAATACAGATTCATATTAGAAAGCTTGGAATTAATGGAAATGGTCAAAGTACTAAAAAGTCACAGTGTTGACTTTTGACTTCGAAAAATCAAAATTTGACCGATTTTATATTCAAATGTGATTTGAATTTTGGAAAAATGAATGTGGATTCATGCTCGGGAGGTCAAAACTAGTCAAGACGGATAAAATGGTAAAAAGTCAAATTGTTGACTTTTTACTTTTAAATGTCAAATTACCATATTACCCTTGGACTAAATTGTTGAGATTTGGCAAGCACATTGCATGTAATTAGCAAGTGGCTTCGTATGCATATGTGACACTTAGTTGTTGATATACCAAGTGTGGAGAATGAGAAGCTCACTACATGCAATTTTGCATGTAGTTTGCTTATAAAAGGAGTGGACTATTCCAAATGAAAGATAAGTAGTTTTTGTTTTTGGATGAAATTGATTTTGTAATTTTGAATTACAAAATCAAACCAAAAATTCCTTTTCTCTCCACAAGATCTCAAAGCTAACTTCTTCCTCCTAAATTCATCACTCTCTCTATTTTCTACATCATTTGAGTCCCACAACTTGGTTCTAAGTCTGGAGAATAGTTGGTCAACGCTATTAGTAGTCCCGACTTCCAATACGTGACGAGATTACGACAATAGAAAAGCATCAAAGGTGAGTTTTTCTATTAACCCTATTTTTTTTTTATTTTAGGGTTGGTAATGTATGTTAATCACTAAAGTGTTTAGTTGCAATTAGAGTAAAATCCGATCTTTATTCCGCTGCGTATGTCTACTGTTTCCATCACGAAAATCCCAAAGCATGTGAATCAGGTTTTCCTCCGCCTTCCAACAGAGAATACAACAAGATAGGCCCATAAGCGTAGGTCTCAATAAGCCTATCCAAGGTATTCATGTGGCCTAACAAAACTTGCCAAATAAAGAATTTGATCTTCTTTGCTATCTTGATCCTCCAAACCTCGCAAAACACCAACTTAAGGGCTAGGCTTCCAAACACGAACATTCCTCCTCCCTTCCCTAAAGTCACACTCATCGAGCAAAGAAAGAAGGGATGTCATTTCTGTCGTATCCCTATTGGATAAGCGACGACGGAACGTGAAAGAAAAAGATACTGAGCTTTCTGCCCAAACCAAAAAGTCAGAAATAGGATGGTTTTTAAGAAAGGACAACTGATAAAGATGAGGATAAGCCTAACAAAGGGGCTATCCCCAACCCACTGATCTTCCCAACTTTGGTCTGTAATTGTCTAAGATCCAAAAAGAAATATAAGAGTAGACTGAGTAGACTGGAAAGGAAATGAGAGATTCATCTTCTGCAAGTTTCATTAACTGGTGAAAGAACAAGGGTTCATCTCCCATAAGCTAGACGGAGTTGGAACAGAAACATATCCTCGTTATTTATAATGGACAAGAGGTTGAAATTGCAAAAGGCCTATACAAAGAAAAACTTAAGGCTTATGAGAGAAATTAAACCTCTTTTAGAAAAGGAAATACTTAAGGCTGCTACCAAAACCAGAAGTTCTTTTTTTTTTCCCTCTCAAGGCATAGTTTTCAAATAGTAGCTTTTACGTGAAACCCCCATGGGGGGGGGGGGGGGGGGGGGAAATTACTACAAAAGAGCTCCAACTCCAAACAAGTTTATGAGTAATTAGTTTAGTAAACAAAATTAAAGTGAAAATCATAGAAGTTTCCACACCTGTAGGCGTTTTCCAATTGCTACAAATGGCTGTACATCTCCACGTGTTCCAACAATAAGCATTACTATTTGCAAAGGTGGAATATCCTGGAGGTCTGCCACATCAGGAGGCTCTTCTTCAATTAGATCATGAGGGACTTCTTTTGGACCAATACCAAGAGGTGCTCCAACGTCTCCAGGGATTTCAAATTCCACAGTTCCATCATCCTTCACTGTGGCTATTCTGTTTAACAATTTCAGCTGTACAGTTTTAAAAAGTTAGTTTACCAAAACCTTTTTCTAGGAATTTTCCACCAATTAATATCAAAATGTGCCTGTTATTACAAAGTCGTTTTTTCTTTTTTTCTTTTTTTTGACAAATTACAGTTTCAGATTTTTAGGTTTAAATTTTCTATCTAGTCCTTAAAGTTTCAAGGTGCCATTTTAATCCTTGTGGTTTCAAAAATAGTTTTAACTCGTCCCCATTCGAATTGAGGGTTAGTTAACTTAACCGAGATATGACATGACAACTAAGTGTTGACTAGGCTTTGTTGACTTGTATTGTTTGAAATGAGATGGCAAAATTTAAGAATTTTATATCTAAATTTTATTATGTGGCTTTTTTATTCTATTTTCTCTCTCCCATCAGCTCTCTTCTCTCATTTTCCCCCTTCCACTAGTGTCTCCCCCCTCCTGGTTTGTTCCCCACTCTTGCCAACCCCCTATCTCCCCTCTCCTTTCAGTTTCTTGTTTTCTTCCCATATCTGGTTTGTCTCTCTTACTCCTGCACTGACCCTCATTCTTACTCTCCTACTTGTGTAGCCGAAAAAAGATATTGATGAGTTCATAAACCAGTCAACATAACCAACTTTGATTGTGTTAGGATCCCACCTAACAAGAATTATCTCAAGAACACAGGATGAACTCAAGAACAATCAGATATGAAAATATACGAAATATATGGTATAATATCACAAAAACAAAGTAACCCCTATCCTTTCGATAGGACTAGACTCTCCCAAATTCCCACACAAGGAAACCTCATTACAAAATTCTCCACCCTTTTCCCTAACCCCTCTTCTTCTTCTGTATATAGCAAAAAGACCTAACTTACTAACTATTTACTAAAATGCCCCCAACTAATAACCATATTAATTTTCTACTACTCTTTTATTCTATCCCACTGATAGGTACCGAGATAATTAGTGGGGTTAGGGGTATGAGGGTAATTAGATAAAGAGTTGGTTACTAATAGTCAGTTACCCTTGTTGCACTTGCCGATTTATTGTTTTGCTGAGTTTTTAGGAGAGATTTGATTTTGGGACTTTACAATTCTGCATTGAGAAAATTATTGTAAGAATTGGACAAATGAGGGAAATGAGAGTATCTGTATGAGTTGTTTTCAAATTGGTTCTTTGATTCTTTCCCAACTCAAGATTTCTTTTTTTTTTTTTTTTTGAAGCGGAGACAAGCCTCTTCATTCATGATAAAAGAGAGACTAACGCTCAAAACACAAGAGAACTATACAGAGTGCAAAAGGGCAAAAACAGATACAAACAATAACCAAAACAAAGACCGCAGTAACAGCGAGCTAATCAAAATCTTCTAACCTGAAACAACAAATGGGATCTAGAATGTAAACTAGGTACAAAGTAATCAAAACAGATTATTTCAAAGTATTTGATTGCTAAGGTGTAGGAATTTTTTGTTTATTTAAAGTTCTAAAATTTAGGAAGAGGAAAAAAATGTTAAAGAGAGAAGTTTGAAAGATCGAAGAATGAAACAAGGGGGTTAATAGGGTATTAAAAAAGTGAGGGAAACGGGATGACAAATGAGACTAGTTGATTGAAGTAGATGAGAGAAGAAATGAAAAATGGAGACGATTGGTCATTAGATACACATTTTCTGTTTGTATATTGACAGTAAAGACATTATCAACTTCTTTTCAAAGGGTGAGAGTATTAATGCAACTATTGAAAATTCAATAGTATTTTTTAAACGAGACACAAAATATTCACGTTCATATACTAACAATAGTGCACTTTTGAATTTTTTGGAAGTTCGAGCACGGTAATGGAACTTTTAGAAGTACAGAGTTATTTTTTAAAAAAAGGAAACAAGCCTCTCCATTAAGAAAATGAAGAGACAAAGTAATGTTTGAGTACAATGAAGAGACAAGATCAGATTTCATCTAACAGTAAGGGTATTTTTATTTTTTATTTTATTAAGTTTAAAATAAAATGAAACTTCCCAAAGTTTACAGACATTCTCTAGATAAAGTTAAAAGTTTAGGAGTATTTTCTGTAATTTAGATTTTTTTTTAGGGTGACCCTTGAAATCCTCTAGACAAAAGAAGAATATAAAAGGCAGAGGAGATATATCATACTGCATCTAAATGAGGTCAGTTAGATTCAAAAACCAAGGAGTGGTTGATTTATAAAACAGTAATTAAAAGATATCTTTCAATATACCTGAAAGAGAGTTATCTAAATGAACTTATCTTTAAAGAAAAATAAAGAGGAAAAAGAGGGACTTCTGATTAGAAGAATGAAAGTTGAAACAATAGAAAAAATCCAGGTCCAGCCTTACATGACTAAATTGTAATCTGCATACATGACTAAACTGTAATCTGCATTATACCTTATGTTAGGCAAAATAATGTGTCCGCAGTATTATACCTTCCTATGAACAGGAATCTTATCATCAAATATTTTAGCTGCCTCTTCAGGAAGAAACTTATTATGTTTGTGCACCTCAGTCTTTGATCTTTCTAATTTATGTTGACTCGAATCAGATTCCAACTGGTCAATATTTGATGTCTGTATAGGCATGGTGTTGACTTTAAGAAGAGTCTTGCCAGAGATACCTGAATTTAGAGAAAAGTCATCTATGTCAGTTGTTTAATCAATTTTGCTTCTTAATTTTATGTGAAAGCGTAGTTTCTCCCATTATATTTGTATTTAGATGAATCATGAACATGTCATAGTTTTAATAAGAATAAAAATGAGAGGCTCCAATTATATCTAAAAAGAAGTGAAGGGGGAAATACTGTATCAAAAAAAATGATGATTGATGATTATGATAAGATTAAGAACTGTCAAAATCATAAAACTTGTTGAAGCAACACTAGGAAGTATAAAATAGCATAAAACATTTCTTTTCTTCAAAAGGATCTGTCTAAGAAGAACGATTATCTTCTGTGGGAGCTTCAAAATCTCCCCCCTTGCTTCAAAATCTCCCCCCTCAACAAGATCTGGAACATCGTCATCCTCCTCCTGAGTATTCTTTGCATCACCACCTGCACCAGGTACTTGCTTTTTAAACTGTTCAGCCAATTCACACAAGTTGTCCAAGTTACCAGGTCCCAATTGATTGACGATACCAGGCAAGACATCCTGCAATTTCTTTGTTTGAGGAGAACCACCAACAACCCACATGTTTGCTGCAATAGATGCTTGAACCTTCAGGTTTTCAAATTGGATAGTCACGTCGTCCTTGAAAATGCTTAACTCCCAATAGAAGTAATGGCATTCATCCCAATTCTCTTTAGACTCTGGAGCCTTTTGTCATCAGTTGTGATGGTCTTATGAACTGCCTTCTTCTTTCTTCTCATGTACCCTTTCCACCAGTGCGATCGGCACTAGCAATCTTTCTAAGACTCTCCTGATCCATCTTTGGGCTAGGGTTTTGGAGTTAGGGGACAATACTGAGGCTTGCAGAAGAAAGACTCCTGGACGGCGCAAAAATGATGACGGACGATTGAGTTGATATATCTAAAATTATTATAATGTGCGATTCATTGAAATAAATAAGGGTAAACATACGAAGCATAAGAAATTCTCTACCCAAGCCTTTCACTAGCTGCCACTGTGGCTAGACATAGTCACATTGTTATCGGTCCAATTCGTTGTCATTCATCCATTGTCGCTAAACGTAGCTGCATCACCACAGTCCTGTCTGCAATTTTAGCTTCCCCACTCACGCCCACTAAGGTTTTCTGACTACTCGATGGGCTAGTTTCAGGAGTTGTGCCTCACTGTTGATTCTACCATAAGTACCATTATCTTCCTCTGCCATTTATTCTAACTGTCCTCCATCTACTTTGTCACAATCCGTACAGTTGTCTTGCTGGACAGAGATTTCTCAAGTTTGTTTCCCCTACCTTTTCTGTTTCCCCTTCTTTTGTCACCTAAAGCTCAAAAAAAGGACGCTGACAACAAAAGAAAGGGGAGATCAGATGCTTCTACTTTTTGGGTGAGGAAAGAAAAGGTAGTAGTAGAAATGACCTTCAATTCTATGTTGGTGATTTATGGACTGCTGGCTCATAACTCTTGATCAGACATTCATAATATTTTAGAGGTTTCTTTTCAATCCAAGATTCTATAAACCCCATTGACGACCAATTCTGGGAGAAAATCTTGAAGTTGAAATCTTATTATTCTGTTTGTCCAAGGAATAAGCTAAAAAGCATCGTTGAAATTAGGCGAGTATTATTTTAGTTGGAATTTGACGAAAGTAGAGGAAACTTGGAAATTTTCACCCAAGAATTGGGATATGGTCCCGACTCTCAAGATGAACACTCATCCAAAATTAGTTAAGACATATGGCTGTTGGATTTCTTGGAAGAACTTACCTTTGCCTTATTGGGAATGTTCTTGTTTCGAAGCAACTGACCAGCATTTTGAAGGTTAGTTACATTGACAATATTGATTGCACAGTTACTATACTTAAACTAGAGAAAAATATTTGTCGTTTAATCATTTGACACACATTTTCTCACAAAGTACAACCACTTTCACGACCTTTCCTCTCGTACACTCATTCAGTGATCGCTCCTCCATGATCAAAAGTTACTTGAACCAAAAAAAAACTGAGCTCTTCTTCAATAAGGATCCCATATCCTCCCCAATTGTTATGATATCGAACCAGATGAAGAATTTGATGTTAGTATGAATAGTGAGGTAGGTCAAGCCAAGAGATGTACAAAGTCTTCACAAAAGAACCCCAACTGTTGGTTAATACTGAAAACAAAGGCTGCTTAAAAAAATTGAATTGAACTATAAATTTTAATTTTAATAAAGGTTCCTGCTGAAAATTGAATTGAAAGCCGAATAAAAGTGTTAAAATGTGCATAAATCTTCCCACAAACTAGTTGAACGCAAACAATTTACCACCAATCTTTTTCATTTGAACCAAATCCTTTTTTAATGATATCTTGTCAAAAATCTCAACTAATCCAGTCACAAGCCTTCTCAACATCTTATCTTGAAAATGATGCATTCCTTCTAAAACAAGTAGTCTTCTTCCTCTTTGGGGGGATGAGTATAGAACTATTCCATTGGTGCAACTGTATTTACAAAAAGGTAAGAGTGGTTAAGTAAATCCTCTCCAATTAGCATAAACTAAAGGTGCCAAAAATGAACTCCATCAGCTTCGACAATAAAAACCCTCCACCACTTTCACCACTCCTGAGTACATGAACAGACTAAGAATGTCCACCACCAATTTAAACAGAAAGGGAGAAATAGGGATACCTAGCCTAAAACCTCTCCACACAAAAATCTTCCCCCAAGCCTGCCATTGACAAAGATGGAAAAGTTCGCTAACCAAACGCTATTCCAAATCAAAACTCTCCACTTGAACCCAAAACCTTTATTGCACAAGAGTCAACACCTTATCCAAGAAACCCCCCATCCACAGTCATAAGCTTTCTCAAAATCAACTTGAGACCGACCCTTTCCTTCTTCCTCACCGGTCACCCAATAATTCTCAATGGCTACATTCGGAATCAACAATTGATCTAAACTAAGGATAGAGGATCTGTGCATCATCGTTCAATCAATGACAACTGATCCTAACATTCTACGCTCCCATTCCATAATTATCAGGGCAAGAGATAACGGCAGTAGTTGGCTATTAATTTAGTAAATGTATCAGAATGAAACAGCAATGGAAGAATACACTTTTAAACAAGAGTACTACAAGAAGATTCATAAAACGCAACCACAAGTTCACTCCCTAAAAAGCATATCAAATCCTCCTTACCAAACAAAAAAGAAAGTACAAAACAGATCCATCTGCAGAGTCCTAGCAGGAAAACAAAATACAAACCGTAAAACAAGCAAAAGAGAAGCAAAATCGAAAAAGCAACAACCTACAAACCTGGAGAGCAATCTCCACCATCTTCAATTCGAACTTCCTTGTTTGCCATTACATCGGCAGCAGTAGTAGTAGCACCAGCACCAGCATCACCACTACCATTCTCTATCCTCGCATCAAGCTCGATACTAACGCTAACTTCGGAGGAGCTGAAAGTGGAGGTCGGATTCCTGTCAAGAGTTTCCCCCATGGGCGCCGGAAATTCAGATCCAAGGATTCAGAGGGGAAAAAGTTTGGATTGTGAGGAAAGAATTGAGTTAAAAGAAGAATCTTTCTTGGCGAGTTGGATGGAAATGGAATGATGTTGTAAACCCGTAACGGCAGATTTGATACGTGGCAATTGATTTCTTTTGCATTTCTTTTCTTTTTCACTTTTTTTTTTCTTTTTCTTTTTCTTCTGTCGTCTTTCGCTGTCTTTGACGGTTGCGACTCGATGAGACCCGGCCGCGGCTTCAGTTGCTTGTCTTTCCCTCTGCCTTCTCATTTTTGGGAAAATTAGCTTTTTACACCCTACATTTTTACATAAATATACCATTTACTCTCTCTCTCTCAACATTGCTTTGCTTGATACCAATTTAATCCAACTATTTTTTTTTTATTTGTTTTTACCTGTATTTCCTTCTCGGAGGCTTCCGCAACAATGTGAAGAATTCTTTGAATTAAGGGGAGACTCGATGGACATAAAAGCCGACTAGATGCTAAATATGAGAAAACCTTCGTTAAAAGGGGGAATACCCCAAAAAAAACAAATCTCATGCCACCCCACCATCTCCCCTCCCCTCCCACTCCAAAAGTGCTTCCCTTGTTTTTTTGAATAACGAAGTTTAAATGGTTTTATACCAAATGCATAACCAACATAAATCATAAAGTAAAAAAGAAAGCATGACTCAAACCAAAACTAGTAACCTAGAATCGAGATGGGCATAAGAAGCTAGACTAACCCAATAGAAAATCTATGTCAGCCAAATATGAAACTAAACAGGCATCTCAACCAAGTTATCTTATTATTCTAAGATGATTCTGAAATCTTAGGAATAACCTATGTCAACTTTCTTTATAAATACATCTTCATAGCTTCATGTGAGGTAACTTATTTCTTTTTCTATTCTACTTTTGTCTATCCTTGAGTTTGGCAACAAAACCTGCCAAAACCATTTTTATTTGTTTTGCATATTCTCTCTTCTTCTAATTACAAAATATGAAAGTTAAATGTGTTTTCCTTTTTCAAAATTTGGTAGGAATCTTTTTGTTTTTTAAAATTAAGGATCTTGTTAGAGAAGTTGAGAGTCTCACACTGAAAAAAGTAAGGAGACCTATACTCCATGTGAGATAGATGGGGTTACTCCTCTCATTCTCAACTTGTTTTGAGATGAAACCTCGTACTATCAAATTTAACACATTTTTTTCTCACTCAATATATTGCAACTTTTACATCTTGTTTAAGTAAAAATATTTTGAATTTTTAGTCAAATTCTAGAAACAAGAAAGTTTTTTTAAATTTGTGTTTTTTTAATTTTTGAAATTTGACTTGATTTTTTAAAATATTGATAAAAAGTAAATGACGAAGTAAATTTAAAGGTGAAATGATCTATAAACTAACTCTTAAAAGATGAAAGACTAAAAATAAGATAATTACCACATTGGCCTTCATATTTAACTTGTAGTGCTTGAAATTTGTACTTATTTTCTTAAAACCACGTTACCCTAATTTTGATTGTTTCTAGCTAAACTATTTTTTTTAGTTTTTAAAAAGGAGAATTTTTAAAAATAGTCAAATAAATTAAAATATTTACAAGCTATAATAAAATTTTGGATTCTATCAATGATAAAAACGGATATACTTCTATCACTGTCTATCAATATAACTGGTAGAAGCATATTAGTGCCTATCGATGTCTATTATTGGTAGAATCTGAAAATTTTGTTATATGTTGTAAATATTTTATTAAATTTGCTTTTTGTTACCATTCCTCTTTCAAAAACTTGTTTGGTCTTTTAGAACACTTTTAAATGGAAAATTGTATCAAATGACAAAAAAAAAATAGAAAAAATAACTCATACCTCTTTTTTGCATATTGCAAATGTGACAAGTAATTAAATATATCAGATGGCTATCAAAGAGTCATTCAATTTTAAATTTGCTACTTTTGTAATTTAGAAAATGTAGTGACATGAGTCTTATTATCATAAATTTTTTGTTATTTTTGCAAACGCCCCATTTTAAAATGTAGAATAACAAGACAAATAAATCATGGCAAATTTTAAAAACCTAAAACGTTATAAATCGCGATCTTAAGTTCTATTTGATCATTATTTTACTTTTGTTTTTTAAAAAGGTAAGCTTATAAACACAATATTCATTTACTAGTTTATTTGTTTTGTCATCTACTTTTTATAAGTGTTTTAAAACTTTGTTTGGCTCTCCATTTGGTGACCAATTTGTTTTTTATTTTTAACTTTTGAAAATTAAGTCTACAAACACCATTTTTACTTTTATGGATTATCGGCAATTGAACAAAGTGACAATCAGGAACAAATATCTTTTGCCGCAAATAGATGATCTCTTCCATCAACTAAAATGAGCCTAAGTATTCTCAAAGATAGACTTGCATTCAGGCCACCATCAACTAAGGATTAAAGAATCGGGAATACCAAAGACAACCTTTAGAATGCATTATGGGCATTATGAATTCTTGGTAATGTCTTTTGGATTGACGAATGCCCCAACTGCTTTTGTGGACTTAATGAATAGAGTGTTTCATCATTACTTGAATCCATTTGTTATTGTATTTATTGATCACATTTTGATTTATTCACAAGACGTGGTAAGACACTCGGAGCACTTAAAAATCATGTTACAAACTTACGAGAAGAGAAGTTTGCAAAGTTTAGTAAATGTGAATTTTGGTTTAATCAAGTAGTGTTCCTTGGACACATTATATCTTCAAAAGGATTAAAAGCTGATTGACAAAAAAGTTGAAGCAATTGAAAGTTGGGAACGCCCCAACACAGTTTCTAAAGTTCGAAGCTTCCTTATTTGGCAAGCTATTACCGGCGCTTTGTTGAAGGATTTTTCAAACTAGCCCTTCCTTTAACAACACTCACAAAGAAGGTGACAAAATTTAAGTGGACATATGAATGTGAGAAAAGTTTCCAAGAGTTAAATCGCAAACTTACTAGTGCACCCATTCTCACATTGCCTACCCCTGGAAAAGAATTTGAAGTCTTTTGTGATGCATCCCACCAAGGTCTAGGATTCGTTCAGATGTAAGGTAGGAAAGTGATAGCCTACGCGTCCAAACAGTTGAAATTACATGATCGTGATTACCCCAACACATGATCACAAGTTGGCAGCCATTGTCCATGCGATAAAAATTTGGAGGCACTACATATTTGGAGAAAAAGTGTAAAATTTTCATTGATTGAATTTGAGACAGAAGCATTAGATGGAACTCATTAAAGATTATGATTACACTATCGCCTATCGTCCTGGAAAGGCTAATGTTGTAGCTGACGCATTGAGTAGAAAGACCTCAAGTAAAGAGAATAAAGGGAGAATAGTCTTACTAAAGGAATTGAGCGGTTGCAAGACAATCTTAAACTTAGGGTCAATTGAAAATTTGATAGCTCGATTTCAAGTGAAGCCTACACTCAAAAAAGAGATAGTTAAATCGCAACTTGAAGATCCTATATCAAGGAAGTTAGCTGAGAAAGTGAGATGTAAAAGGCGATCAAACTATGCGTTTAGAAGTGATGGTGCATTGTTAGAGGATAGAAGATTATGCGTTCTAAATAATAAGGTGCGTTAAAAGAAGGTATCTTAGAAGAAACTCATAGTTCAGCTTACGCAATGCACACTAGCAGTACCAAGATGTATAGAACTTTGAAAGCCTATTATTGGTGGCCAAGTATGTGGCGAGAAGTAGTTGAATTTGTGACTAAATGTTTGATTTTTCAACAAGTCAAACCATAATGCCAAAAAGTTAGAGGATTATTGTACCCTTTACCAAGTCCAGAATGGAAGTGGGAACTGGCTCAATTGAACTTCGACCCAATTTTGGCTCAAATGATGGCAGTGGATGAAGATATATTGGTGTAAGGGCTGAACTGCCAACGTGAAAGTACTAAAGTCAATAAAATGATGGCAAAAAGTTGGTTTTAATTCTTAATAAAACATTTCATAGAATTTCAAAGTTTAGTGTTAAGTAAGTTTGAGAGCTAGTAAAAAAATTAAAACGATATGGACATCTTGATTGTTGAAGTTAAAAGAACAACAAACTGAAAAAAACAAAGAGAATAATTAAATAAAGTAGAAGATTAGTGATGCACGAGACGATGACAATGTATTTCAAATAATTTTATGAGAGTTGTGGGCAGGCTTTTTCAGTGGAAGAAAAAAGAGATATGAGTTTATAGTGAACCTGATTTTTTCTTTCTTCTTCCTCCTCCTCATTCACCTTTTATATTGCTGAAATCTAGGGGAAAATGGGAAGAAAAAAAAGTCTTTTGGAGTTGGGAATGGGAGAGAATTAGAGGGGAAAAAAAGATGCCATAAGAAAAGGGAGGGATGAGGATGCTCATATTAATTGCTTTATTAAAACCCCTTCCCACCCAATTCCTCTTCACAAATATGTATATATACACCAAGTCTATAATTATTGTTCAAAAAAATAACTGTTCTTGGAATTTTGATTGCCTTGAACTTGACCTCCAATCCATTCTAAGTTCTAGTTGTTTTCGGAGAATAATTTTTTTTTTTTTTTGAAAAAGAGACAGCTTACTAGTTTCTTACTTGCACGCAGAAAATCGTTTTGAAATGTTGAGAACCAAATTTAAAAAACCAAAAACATAATAATCACTTCTGGTACAAACTATGTATAAAAGTGGAAAATGGAAAATAGTCACCAAATGATCCATTAGTTATTGACTAACATTGCATCTTTTGTTTATGTACTCTTGATTTATGAATTACATTCAAGAAATGGCAATCCATAACTTTCATCTTCAATGACTGGTAGCTGAAACGACCTTTCATAGGACTTGTGAGGTTTTTTCATCTTTCCTACTTATCTTTGTAAGATACCTCTATCAAAAGGAAGAATCATTTAGACAACTATTTTTTAGTTTTTATCGTTGTATAATGCAATGCGGCCAGATTTTCTGGATGTGCAGAGAGCTATTGTTTTAAGCCTTTGAACACAAACCTTGGGAGGTTAGATTTTTGTTAGGCATCTCTCTTGCTCTTGACTTATTCAATAACGTGTAATTGATTTCTTACATTCTCTAATTATGACTATGAGGTCTTGAGCTTATCTCTATGCTTTTAAAACGTTGTGTTGAATTGAAACTTCAGAATTTTCTTGTAACCAGTTAGATTATCGTTTTTCAGGCATTTGTTGTCCTTAAAGCTGGTTAACTTATGGATATGTGTATGGCTAAGATTAGAATAGAATAATCTTAGTAAGTTGTAGCTGTGCCAAAAATATGATGGATCTATCATTTAGTTTTCTTTCTAGCATCTTCAACTAATATATGTTTCAAACCCCTTCTTGAATTTGGAATTAGATATTACATAAGTCTACGTTAGAGGAAGAATTTTCCCCACATCCCCATTAGAAGCGGTGTAACTGAGTTTTTTTGCTCATTTCTAATAGGCGTGAAACTGTATACTTATGATCATATGTTGGGTGACTATGAGTTTGTGTGATAAATAGTGAGATGGAGGTCAAACTTCCAAAATAGAATATGGATAACAGGAAAGGAAGTGTTTATGAGGTTTCATTTATAGTTGTTTTCTGTCTGTGAGTTTCAATGGATTAGGAGATGAAGTTAAGAACAGGTAATTGTCTCAAAGTGTCAAATATAGCAAAGTTTAAATGTGATTTCAGAATTTATGACTATATTGTAAAGGGTGTCTATTAGTCTTATGGCTAACAACGCATTGCAGAAACCAATAATCTGTTTTTTCCATTCTTCTAAAACAGACAGAAATGACTAAAGACTTATAGGATCTGCTCGCAGAGTTAACATGGCATCAATTAAGAGACTGGGAGGCATTAAGCCTAAATTACAATAATTTATTTCCAAAGTCTTACTCATGTTTCATAATTAATTACTTTTTGATCATTGGCTTAATTACTCATGTTTCTAAGCCAAGACTTAACTGTAGAGTTTTTTTTGGTATTGAAGATTTGGTTACTTGATATTTCTTTTTTAAGTCAATTTAATTAGTTCTAAAGAGATATTGTTACATTCGAACAGTTTCATAGGTTTTAGAAGTGCATCTTTACTGGTTGCAAATGCAATTCGAGACAACTCTTGATACATAAGGCTTTAGAAATGTATGAGTTGGAGGAATATAAATACTTGTTGAGTTGTGGATTTGTACTAAGATATTCTTTCAATGACAAATCATTGGTTAAGAATGTGTTGCTTTATGATGATTGGGGTGAGGGTTGTTGTGGAAAAGGATGTTTGAAAATGTTTTCATTACTTGTTGGCTTTAGAAATGTATTCGTTGGGGGAATATCAAATACTTGTTGAGTTGTGGACTTATACCAAGATGTTCTTTCAATTACTAAAACCATTAATTATTGTAACTAAAACCATTGAGGATACTCTTGGAAGCACAATAGCATGACCTCTTGACAAAGTTATTTTAAGTATGTACATTCCTTAACTATTAACTTCTAGTTAGCTTTTAATTTTTTCACTAAAATCTTTGTGTATAAACTTAATTATTCATTTAGTTTTTGTTCATCATTTTTTGTGTGGGTTGATAAAAGAACAATTGTACAAAGCCCAAGAATGTCATTATCAAGACACAACAAGGTTCAAGTGTTTAGATTTACATATCCTATTAACTTTTTGTAACTATAACTTTTTGTAACTAATGGAATGATATAAGCAATGTAGGAAAAAAGTCTACGATATTCTATTACCTTTTTGTAACTACTACCTAGGTTGATCATTGTGTTGTGTTGAATGATATACTAGTCATCTTTGGCGAGAACACATAAATAGCATTTTGTGCTAGGTAATATAAATCTTTTGTGAAAATAACATTTTGATGGTACGAACTCTTTCTATATTATAAGCTTTTTAAATAGATTTCTTTCATATAACTGAGATGTATTTTATAGGTTGATGTTCAAAATTGAATATTGGTATTTAAAAAATGTTTATTGTATATAAAATATAAAAAAATATTATATTATTATAGCTTTTATCTAAAGGTATCACTAAATGTTTATATTTGTTAAAAAAATGCTATTATAAACAATCAATAACCTTTTATACATGCTATAAAAAGTTTTTCACAATTTTAACAAAACACTATCATAAATAATATAAATAGAAGAAAGGCTATTACAAAATTATTTTATAACCTTTTCGAAACGATATCAAATTGCACACTTTTTATAACTTTCATAAGACACTATAAAAAGTTTTTCATAGTTGTGATAAAACAGTATGATAAATGATATAAATATAAGATAAGCTATTATAAAGATGTTTTTATAACATTCTCAAAACGCTATCAAAATGCGTGTTTTTTATAGCTTTCATAAAAAAGCTATTAAAAGTCCAAATTTTTAATAACGTGGGCTATCACGACCTTTTGTAAAACACTATAAAATGTTTACGATAGCATTTTTAGTGAGCTATCGTAGACCTTTTTTTCTGTAGTGAACACTGAAAAGTAGTGTAAAACAGTCATGAAGACTTATGCAAGTTTTATTCTTTCACATTTATGGATATGCTATAGAAGCTACACATTTTTTATACATTATCCTGTAATTTGACTCTATTGTTCTACCTAAAAAGTCATAATAACTTGTATTTCTACACGTTATCAAGGAGGAATAACATGTCTCATTCGAGACCAGTTGGAGAAGAGCATTGGATACTTGAAGAAGAAGATGCAATTAATTTTCTCCTTTTCTTTTTAATTTTTTTCTTTAAATGCACAAAGCCCTAAGCCATTTATAACCCAAAGTAATAGTAATAATCAGTTTTCCTCTCACAATATATAGTAAATATACATACACATTTTTTTTTTTGCAAAGGACATACATATTTTTTCCTATTCCTATATTCACTTTCCTCATTCAATTCCTTATCCCTTTCCCACCGATCAACGTCTCCCT
The DNA here is from genome assembly GCF_000004075.3 of Cucumis sativus. Taxonomy (NCBI): domain Eukaryota; kingdom Viridiplantae; phylum Streptophyta; class Magnoliopsida; order Cucurbitales; family Cucurbitaceae; genus Cucumis; species Cucumis sativus. The sequence continues at coordinate 25,354,091 of NC_026657.2, forward strand.
TCTCATTTACTCATTTTTTTTTCCAACAATAAATATACTCCACAAAAGTACCCATTGATTTTCAGCATCAATTATACATATATATAATCAATAATATTTCCACAAGATTTCAAATTCTTGCTTAAATATATAATTAATTTCAATTTTAGGTGAGAGTAATTGTAAAAATTAGTAAATTTGACAAAATATTTACACCATATAAAAATTTCAGATTCTATCAATAATAGTCATGGAAAATCACTAGTGATAAAAGTCTATTAGAAACTATTATGGATAAAATTCAGAATTTTGCTATAACTTGTAAATATTTTAAACTTATTTTACTATTTTTAAAAATGTCTTCCACGAAATTAAATTGACGTTTCAATTCAAATAAACTAACCGCCGATAATAACTCAATCTTAAATAGAATTAAGACAATTAGATTAGAAATTATCTTAATTTTAATATATATATATAATTATCTTAATTTTAATATATATATATATATATATATATTAAAATGTCTTTGAACATTGTAGTTTATGTCAAAAGTACCCTTAAACTTTCAAAAAGTGCAAAAGAATACCATTGTGGTTACTTTTGGATGAAAATCGTTAAAGTTTTGTTTAAAAAATACTGAACGGTTGAAGTATTTCATAAATACCTTTGATAGAACATAAAAGAAAAATGTAAAAAAAAATATTCACATTGAACCAAATTTTACACTAACTTTCTTCCTAGCCAAAATAAAAATAAAAAGTTCAAGTTAAAACATAAAACTCCACCAATATCTACAAACCTCTAAAATAATTTTTTCCTTAAAACATACTAAAACAATAACTAGTAAAAAAATGTATTTGACTATTAACAAACACTAAAATTTTTAAAATACGTACCTTCAAACTTTCAAAAGTTTAAAATGTTCACTTAAACTCAAAAAAAAAAAAAAAGTTTAAAAGATACTCTTGTTATATAGAACAATTCGTTAATACCGTCCTACTTTCCATCATATATATATATATATACTTAGTATGTAAATACTCTCATCCTTTACAGACGTTTCTTTTACAAAATACCAGAATCTATTCAAAGAAAGATTAGCATAGTGGAATGCATATGTGACCGAAACAGAGAGTACTTTTGTATATATATAACAAGCCAATGATATTGATTGGAGGGTGTGTATTAACATATTGAGTGTATTGTATAGAATATGTGTTTTTTGGTGGTTTGTTATCTCATCATATGATCTTGTTATGTATCCATATTATTTGAGTTAAATAAGTTATTTCAGTTTTTTACTCTTTGTTTCGAAAAATTGAAGATATCACTTTCCTCTCACCACAAGGGTATTGATTGGAGGGTGTGTGTATTGTCATATTGAGTGTATATTGTATAGACTATAGTTTTTTTGGTAGTTTGTGATCTCATCATATATATATATGATCGTGTAATGTATTCATATTATTTGAGTTAATAAATTATGTCAGTTTCCTTACTCATTGTTTTGAAAAACTGAAGATATCATTTTCTCTCTTAATAACTGATCTATTTTTTAAAATATCTATATTGTGAGTAATACTTTCAAGGTTCACACACACAAATGACAAACTGAAAATTTTTAAGATGAAAATTTATGAGGAAATAAGTATCCTAATATTTATTATTTCTCTAATTATAGGAAGAAAAACAATTTAAGTAATTATATTAATATTCAACAACCGTTATTTATCTTGGTCAAAATGTATTAAAAATGGTATAATCAATATACAAATTTCATATTGATTATATAACAACTGTTCATATATATATATCTCAAAGGGTTGCAAACATACACAATTCTAATTAAGAAAATGAAGACTTTGAATACTTTGTTTATGGTTTTGATGTTTGTAATTTTTGCATTGACGATCAATGTCGATATCTGTTTTGCAGCATCCAAATTCATACGTCCATTGACGCCAATGACGGTGACAATTATGAACTGGCAAACAAATGATACTCTCTTGGTACACTGCAAGTCCAAAGATGATGATTTAGGTCAATATAATTTTACTCGTCCTTTCTTCTTCTCTTTTTCTTATTTTTTACATAATATTTATGAGGTTTATATAACTTCTGTTTGCATTTGTTCTTGAACTTTACAAATTTATTTGTTTAATTACTAAATCGAATTGTTTTAGTTTATTTTATTTTATCTCTGTACTTAGGCTTATGTATATAAAAACTACATTTACTTCTTGGTTTTCGTGTTTTGCTGTTTGCGTTTTAAAATTGAAATAAAAAGCATAACCCATTTGTTTCATCTTAGCAAATTCTATAAACCAAAACATGCTTTTAAAATCCAACCTTTTCTTTTTTAGATTTCATAAAAGGGAGAACAATATGAATGAAAAAAATGGTTGCATGCTCAAATTTTTCAACAACCTATTTAGTGCTCATTAATGGTTTAATATTTTACTCATAGTAGTGATCAGGTTCACATGCGGATCATTCCTTTTTTAAAGCAAAAACAAATGCATGAAGACAGAAGATATTTTTACAAAGATTTGCAAACTAGATTTATTTTAATAGTTCATAAACTAAACGTTATTGATGATTAAAAATTAAAACTAACTCTAAAGTTTAACGAAGTAAAATAATGTGTGAGATAAAAATTATGGATCTATTATTGACTTTCAACTTTCAGGTGAGCATGTGATTGACATTGGAAAGCTATATGAGTGGAAGTTCAGGGAGAATTTTTCTGGAACGACCTTGTATTGGTGTAACTTTCGCAACAAACAACAACATGCAACATTTGAAGTTTTCTGGCGAGAGTCCCGGTCAAAGTCATGGCTTGAAGATCATTGTAAAGATTCAAATTGCCTCTGGACAGCTAAAAACACAGGCTTTTACTTGTACAATAGCTCCCAAAATAAATTCGAATTCATTCATGAATGGAAATCTTGTACTTCTTAACAGTCATGTGTGAAAAGTACAAATGTAGGCACAGAATTAATTAATAACATGTATGACAATTAAAGATAGTTGTATTATTTGTACTACATCCTTTACTACATCACATGACCACAGATAAATATTTTAAATAGTAGTTTTTTTTCCATTGTTTTAAGGAACACTTACAAAAATGACAAAATAAGTTATAATAAATAAGTTCATATCACACGCATTTTATTATTTACGAAAATGACAAAAACGAAACCCAACCCACACACCAAGTCCAACCCACAAATGATGCTTTTTATGTGTTTTTTTTTTTTTTTTTTCATTTTTTCTTAATGGAAGCTTAGTTATTCTAAAATAGAAAAAAAAAAAGAAGCCTAACTTTTGGTTCTCTTTGTTTGAACCAAAACAAAACTTGTGGATTGTAAAGTACAACCACTACTTTGACCTTGTAGATCTTTTTATTCGGGAATTATACCAAGACCGTTTATGTGGAAGTTGATATTTGCTTGTGGACACGTTCTTTATAGGGTACTTGGCAAAACAGTGCACCACGAAATGAGTATGTGGTGTAACTCAGTTTCTAGAGAAGTAGGAAAGCTTCATGTTTCTCAGGTTCCTAATCGTGTAGGCTTTTCAAAGGAACAATACTTGGAACAACTTAGAGCGTAGTGCCTTGTGTTTTTAGCATTCAGATTGGACATTCTTCTAACTCGTATTTGAGTTAGAACAATATAATTATTTGTTCTAGTAAGTTGTTCTGAATTTCATGTTTCATTTTTTTTTTGTCCGAAAATGGTTTGATGCCAAAGAAACTGCATCTTGAAATTACCCTCTGGAATAATTTTTGTAAAGAAGGTAGACCACCTTTATTATATTATTTGTATATTTTTATTTGGAGCACGCACGCACATGCGCGCACACACACATTTATAAACAATATTTTTTTTGCAATTTGAAAATAACTTACTGTCACCTATGTGGGCTTAATCCAAACTTTTGTTGTCTTTATTGAAACTTCTCTAGATAGTGAACCTAAAGTTGTCCATGAGAAAACACATTTTCAGGAAGATATATTCCAACATTAAGAATTGTTTGTTCTTGTGTTTTGTTAATGTTCATTGCAAAGCATAAACGAATGGAGAATTGTTTTCTCTTGATCTTGAATGGATATCCATTGTCATTTGGTGGATTTAATGGTATTTGTGGAATAAAAACTTGTTTTTCTACATGATCACCCGCTGCTATTTCAGCCTGTATAATATTTTTTCTAAATGATCGACATACCAATCTTGTCAAATTACACAATCCATTAGATAGATCCAAAATTCTCAATAACAATGTTGGTAGAAAAAAAATGGAAGATTTTTTTCAATTTTCAAGTCTTTAAATTTGTATTGTTAATTAAAATTAATAAGATATTTAATTTCTAAAATGTAAATGAAAACTATTTCTATTCCAACTTTTCAAATCCTACATCTTTTAATTCCACTAGACTTATAATTAATTATTAATTCTACTAAACTTAAGTATAATTAATTTAAAAAGTAGTTGGAGACGGTGAATCTTTTATAATTATTTATACTATAAAAAATAAAATTAAAAATGAATTTACCATAAAACGAAAAGAGGGAATTGAAACATAGAACTAAACTCAGTATAATAGAGGAAAAAAAGTTTATCTACATTGATGCTTTTATGTATACTATAGGTTTTGCCTCTAATTCTTATAAATATATAAAAAAATGGATGGTTTTCTCATCAATTATATTTTCAGTAACTATCTTTCTCTCATTCTTTTTTATTTGTTGACTTCATAATTTAAAAAACTAAAAGAAACTTTCAAAATTTTTATTTGGTTTTTGAAATTTCACTTGGAATTCAAATATATTTTTAGCAAAGATGAAGATTATAAAAAAAACAAACAAACATGAATTTCAAAAAACGAAAAGCTAAATAACAATAATAATAGTTAGAAAATAAAATCTTATTTATTTATTTTTTGTTTATGAAACTTCTACTGATTTTCATAGAAACTTTCATTTTTCTAACAAAAAGATTTTGAAGTCTTAACAAACTTTAAAAAAGAGAAGAAAATGATTTTTTTTAATAAATTTTACTTAGTATAAGAAAACACTAATAAAAAGGTGGAGCATGGACGAATCTATTAAGGGGTTGGGGCACGTACCCCTCACATTTCCGATTTATGTGTTTTAATATTAATTTTGAAGTGTCAAATTACAATATATCTTAAAAAATATATATTTTTTTTATTATATTCAGTTTTTGGTATAGTGAGTATGCTTCCTTTAAAATCACAAGGTCCTGGATTCAAAATTCCAAGTATCCATTTTTTTTGTTAATCGTGTCAATTATTTTTTTTTGTTAATCGTGTCCTCCCTACATATGATTTCTAAATACGTCACTGGTTGAGAGCCTTTTCTTTTTACTAGATGTCAAGTTGTTTTTACGGTGACAATATCTCTCTACATTTCTAGTGAAATCTTTGAATTGAGGGAAAAGATTATAACTTTGATCCAGAAAGAAAAAAGAAGTTTATTATTATGTTAGGTGAGGTTCAAATTCTCCACCATGTATTCCACTAAAACAAAATGTTCCTAATTCTCATGTGATTAAAAGTAATTAGTTAGATTAGAACAGACATTTTTCTAATGAAATAAAGACAAACCAAAAAAAAAAAAAAGTTGCAACTACCCACTTTGATGGCTGTGATCATCCTGACGAAATCAAAAGCCTAATTTCGCGGATTTTTCATCGAAACTTTGGCGTCTTCTCAGAGAAACTCTGTGTAAAGTGAAGCTGAACTACCATTCATTTTCTTTCCTCTTCTATTTATTTACCTTATTCCTCTTCATTCAAACTTCAAGAATTTGGAATCTAATTCATTAACGTTCATTGTAGAGCGAAGTAGAAAGAAAAATGGAGAAGGCATTCAACAGACAGAAGGTTCTTCTTCAACATTTGCAACCGAGCTCTTCTTCTGAGTCTGCTTCACTTTCTGTATGTCTCAATACCCATTTTGTACTACTTTTATTTATGATTCCCAGATGTCTATTTTAGGGTTTTGTTTCATTTTTTGAACTGGGGTTTGTTTTTCCTATTGAGTTTTTCAATTTGTGTCTGAATGAACTTGTTTTTGCTTTGGTGCTGATAGACTTCGGTATGTGTTGCTGGCGAAAGTGCTTCAAATTCATACCATAGAACTGCTGCTTTTGGGGATGATATTGTCATTGTAGCGTAAGTTTTTTTTATTGTTTCTTTGTTAGCTCTTTGTTGATTCTGATATTCTTTTGCTGAAAAAACTACAATAAATTGAAAACAGAGCAAATCGTACAGCGATATGCAGAGCAAAGAAAGGGGGTTTCAAGGATACTCCTGCGGAGGATCTTCTTGCATCTGTTTTAAAGGCATGATTAATTCATTCATTGGTGTTTTTTATATTCTTCTCAAGTATTAAATTTTGTATTGGCTTGTTTAGTTTCACGTATATGTGTTGTTTACCACTTAAACTTGTTCTCATTAATCACCTGGAAATCACCTACTAGTCACCATTAAGATCTTGATGAAGCTAGAAACTTTTGAATGGTGGTCCGTAGGAAGATTTGTACTCACACTCTGAGCAATCATTATTCCTTTTCTTTTTATGTATGCTTTTTTTTTCTAATTAAGAAATTGAAGAAAATGAACTTTTTTCAATGTGTGTATTTTGAGAACGCACCATTTCTTTCCTTATTTAGTTTTTTAGTTTAACAATTTTTCATTGGAGATTGAACTGCTGACCTTAAATGAGGGAATGCCTGCAACTTACAGAAAATAAGCTCACTTTGGCAGTGGTTGTTGTTGCCACCATTTGAAGTCGCCCCATAAAGTTATTCAATTCTGAACCCCCTAAGTAATTTCATTTGTGGATGGGCATGTCTGTTTCAATGAATTACAACTTTTAGGTATTTTTGCTTTAATAGCAAAATGTATTATGACGTTACACCATCATTTCCTTAATCAATATTGACGTTTCATGACAAAATTTGGCTTGATTATTGTAAATATAGCAATAACCAATGCTTTGTGATTAGTGATGAGAGTAAAGACTCAATTCAATATTCTGCCAACTACTTAATTAATCTTTGTTTCATTTGATTATTTTCATAGATCTCTCTTGAAAAAAAAAATTCAAGGTTCTCGAAACATTGATTGTTGATGCAGGCTGTGATTGAGAAAACAAAGTTGAATCCGATTGAAGTTGGTGATATAGTAGTTGGCACAGTTTTGGCTCCTGGCTCTATAAGAGCCTCTGAATGCAGGATGGCAGCTTTCTGTGCTGGCTTCCCTGGTATAATATATAATATTCAACTTTTCTCTGCCTTTGTGTTCCATAGAAACAGTTTCAATTTCTCTCATAAGTTTTGGCCCAAACTTGGAGTGTTTTCCATTTAACCAACGTTTGAAATCATGAAAGTTATTTATGTTATAAAACTTAAATGTGAACTGTGAATAGAGGTGATAGCTTTATCTCTATGGGATTTGTGAGCTCCAATTCACATCTTCCACAACCATTTGGCTTACGACTTGGATGTTTTTTCTTTTTTTAATTATTCTTTATGCATCAGATACGGTAAGCATAAGAACTGTCAACCGACAGTGCTCGTCGGGCCTTCAAGCAGTTGCTGACGTAGCTGCTGCCATCAAAGTTGGTTACTATGATATTGGTGAGGGCAGTTGAATTCAAGAACCCAAATTGGAAAATAAAACAGATTTAAGCTATAACATTTTTGAGTTCTTTAACTTAACAAGATCTGTCTTGCACTGTAGGTATTGGAGCTGGGTTGGAGTGCATGAGTATTAATGACATTGAATTTGCTGTTAGCGACAATCCCAATGTATACTTACCTTTTAAATCTTCAATGAATTTGATTGATCTGATTTACCTTAAGTATTAACTGCTTGAAGTGGTTGGCAGTTAAATGGCATTCCACAAGCTCGAGATTGTATGCTTCCTATGGGCATCACTTCTGAAAATGTTGCCCAACAATACGGTGTGACTAGGGAAGAGCAAGATCAAGCTGCTGTAAGTTCACTGCACTTAACACTTAACTCGGGTCTACTGATAAAATTGGGTCGACTGAGCTCCTAAAACAACATTTTATAAATGTTGGTTTAAAATTTATATACTACGAACACTATCTGTAACTCACCATTTCAAATTTGATAATGCTTACGCACGTAATACCGTTTTTTTCAGCAATAAGAACTCGTCATGGAATCCTTGACAGTATTTCTTAATAATTTTTTGTATTTAATACTCTTTGTTCATTTCTTAGACAGTGATTTCATCTTGAATTAGCGATAGTATGAAGTTCCCCCACTTAACCGCACAAAGGCTTGCTTGCATTTACCATAATACTCAGCGAAGAGACATGTTCATTAACAAGACCATTTTAAACTTAAACATTAGTGACAATTTGACATAAGAGTGATTTCAACAGGTTGAATCGCATCGGCGTGCTGCTGCAGCAAGTGCATCTGGCAAATTCAAAGATGAGATCATCCCTGTTTACACAAAGGTAATTGCAGAATGGCTTCTTTAATAATGAGATATTGCATGTTCATTTGTTTTCTTTATCACTTACAAACTTTTCACCATACTCCAAAGATCATCGACCCAAAATCTGGTGTTGCGAAACCCGTGATTGTATCTGTCGATGATGGCATAAGGCCAAGCACAAACATGGAAATTTTGGGAAAGCTGAAGCCAGCATTCAAGAAAAATGGCTGCACAACAGCAGGTTTTTACTTTCATACAATTTGGTTTGGTATTATGTTTGTCGATAATAGGGTTATGGCTTAAATTAATGCTATTTCTATAGGGAACTCTAGTCAAGTTAGTGACGGAGCTGCTGCCGTCCTCCTCATGAAAAGAAGCTTAGCTATCCAGAAGGGACTTCCTATTCTTGGTGTCTTCAGGTACATCCATTCTGTTACAATTAAACCTACAAGCGAGTTTGTCTATGTGTTCCTAAATTTATGTTAGGTAGGGAGAACTAATTTTGAAAAAAGATGACCGAATGCCTTGAATTTGGTATGTGGCGCTAGAACAACCTAGTATGGGGTCTCACTGATTGTTTAGAGAAGTACAATATATAAACTCTCTAACCTAGTGTTGGTTCTCCTTCTGGCCCGTAAATGTAATTAATACACTGTTAGTGAACCACGTATTTCTCCATGTTGATCTCCTACAAACGAATTCATTCAAAATGATTGAATCCTGAAAAAACATGCTCATGTTCCACCTCTTTTATCATATCTTTTTCATTTGAAGAAGTATAAAGTGTGGATAATATCTATCTTCAAATGGAAATAAGTATGATTGAAATCCAAGCGTGAGATTTATTTTTTTACCGTATCTTCGATCTACATTTTAAAATATGTGTGTGTGCAGGAGTTTTTCAGTAGTTGGTGTGGATCCAGCAGTAATGGGAATTGGACCAGCTGTTGCAATTCCGGCGGCAGTCAAATCTGCTGGTCTTACTCTCCAAGATATTGACCTTTTTGAAATTAATGAGGTAATTTACTTTTCATTGTTTCTCACTGATTAAGAAAATGAAAATAAGAATCAAAGATTTTACGGCTTGTTTGATAAATAACATATGTTCTTAGAAATGAATGTGTTGGACAACTTTCCCATTTCTTAATTCTCCTTTAGAAACATTGTTAAAGTTGTATATAAATTTTATTATCTATAAAAGTGGTTTATTATTATTATGTTTTATTTTAATATGCACACAATTTTTGGGTTTTGCAGGCATTTGCATCTCAGTATGTGTATTGCTGTAAGAAACTAAATCTTGATACTGAAAAGGTGAATGTTAATGGCGGTGCAATTGCTCTGGGCCATCCTTTGGGCACAACTGGTATTCCTTCATACTCTATCTAAATCTCCATCTCCATCTCTGTCTCCGTTTATTACCAAACCGAATTCCGTTTATTACCGAACTGAAGTTCGTTCATTGGTCTAAAGTGTTTGTGGGCTTAGTAGGGTTGGAATGAACCATCTTTTAGACTCCCAATTGTTTCCGTTATAAACTTTTTTCATCTAAAGCACCTTTATTAAATTTATAAACCAACATAACCCTTAAAACTTCAACTTATTTGGATTTAACCCAATCCATATGGGGTTGGTTGGGCTTTTTGGGTCATCGGGACGACCCGAACATTTACACTGACAATGACAAGGTTCTAAGGTATTTGGTATTTTATTTACTAAGCTATGCCCTAATCAGTACCGGTTTGTCTAATCACAACTAAGAAAATAAATCATGAGATAAGTATGGTGATGATAAATGTTTTTTTCTCCTTTATTTGGTGTCAGGTGCTCGATGTGTGGCAACACTCTTGAGTGAAATGAAGCGTCGCGGAAGGGACAGCCGATTCGGGGTGATCTCCATGTGCATAGGTACGTACCTCTCTCTCTGAGATCTGTCATTTTAGTTCTAATGGAATGAGAATTTGGACTTTAGCATTAGATTGACCTCAGCAATTGAGTCGGGTTGAGTCGAGTCAATTGACTTTGAATTACAATCGGTGGTGTATGTATGCAGGCACAGGGATGGGTGCTGCAGCTGTGATTGAAAGAGGTGACTACGTTGATGAGCTTCGCAATGCAAGGCCAAGCTTCCACTAAACTTGAACTTAAGATTTGCTGCAAGTCATTTTTGGGCTGTCAATTTACTCTTATTTTTCTCTTAATGTACCAATTTTTATCAACTCTCCTCACTCTAAAGAGAGTGTAATTTGGTTTTGTTTCGATTCCCGTTTTCAAATTATTGATCAGTGATAGAATAATTAAATGGAAAATTAAACGAAAAATTGTAGTGGATAGCTTTTTTAGAATAATATATTCACTTTTTTAAAGGAGAATTGTATTAGTAGTTTTTACCAAATATGACACATTTTTCAATTTTATAATTACAAGAGAATTTTTTTTTTGAAAGATTTAGAGAAAAAACCTCAATTTCACAAATGATCCAAAATTAAAATTTATCTTTTTATTAGGAATTTCTATCTTTTTAAGGAAAATTAGAATCCTATGTATAATATTAATTATATAGGATTTTTAAAATTAAATTTAAATTATTACATTGTATTCAATTTATTATCTAAATAATAACTTTCTTATCTTATGTATATTACTAATTATATAGGATTTTTAAAATTAAATTTAAATTAAATTTTTAATTACATCATATTCAATTTATTATCTAAATAATAACTTTCTTTTCTTATGTATATTAATTAATGTATAACTTATAAATGAAAATAGAAAGATTTATTGAAAAAAAAGGTGAATATAGTGTTTCACGAATGTTCTAAATTAAGATTTATTTTTTAAATTAAAATTTCATATATTTTTAAGACAATTACAACCTTATGTATATTATTAATTATATATGATTTTTGAAATTAAATTGAAATTCTAAATTGAAATTGTTTCTTTAATTAAATTATATTTAATTTATTAATGAAGTAAGTTAATGTATAACTTTATTATGAAAATTAATGAAAATAATTAATTAATTCTATATAAAATAAAAATCTTTTTCAATATGTAATCGTTTAATAATTAAATATAATTGTATATCATTATTTTCATCACCAGTTATTGAATCTGTGAAATTTATTCCGGCCGGCAACGACTTCGTTTTCTCTCGTTCAATTTCGATATTTTCTATCATCAATTCCAACGTTGTCTTTCTTCTTCGATTTCTATTTCAAAAAATTGTTTTCTTCTTCCCTTTCGATTTGCTACAGAATATACAGTTAGTTTTTTCTTTCTTTCATTTTTCGTTTGGTATATTATGTTTTCTTCCGTTTCGTAGCATATATTTTGTTCTATGATTTTTTCTTATTGCGTATATATACCAATATATACACAGGTTATATATCAATTCAATATTTTTTTTTTATTTCTTACATATATGCTACAAAATAATTCATTTATGTTTTGTGATTTGTTCCATACATACTACTGCATATATTCAATAATATATACACATATTTTTTTTTCATGCTTTGTGATTTTTTCTTACTGCATTTATATATCACGTATACACAGATTATGTATCCGTTCAATTTTTTTTTTTAATTCTTACATAAATACACTATTGCATAATACATATATTTTCTATGATTTGTTACATATATACTACTTCATATATTCAATAATACATAAATGATGTTGTCTTGAATATATTCAATATACCCTAATGTGTTTCAAATACGAAATATAACTAACCTTAAATTTTTGCCAATTTTTTCTCGAAATATCACTCTACCAATCGGTTGCCGATATTCTTGTTCTTTATCGCTTATACTTCCCCCAATCTTCTATTATTCGACGTCTTTTGTAAAATGGAATCAATATTCAACGTTTTCGAAGAAGAAAACTTTTAGTTTTTTTTTTAATTTTCTAAATTGTAACCCATGTCCCTGATTTCTCTCCTTGTTGGTCCACCTTTTATAAACAAATTAATATAAGAACATTTCATTCAAAAAATATACACTGCATTATTCAATATATACGATAATTAGGTGAAATATATGAAAAACAATGCAAATCTAAAGAAAGAATGGAGAGAGAGAGATTGGAAAGTGTGAGAGAGATCAAGAGGGAATATTTTTTTAACAAAATCACTAAAATAAAAATAATTACGAGAAATTTTTTATTATAATATTACCATAATAGAATTAATCACTTACCATATTTACAAAGAATATTTAATAAATGCAAATATCAATCATGGTCCACTTTTCTTTTTAATTTTTCTATTTTTAATATATTATTAAATAATAAAATGGGTAAATTGGTCATTTAGGCCTTACATTTGTGTAAAATATTAGTCAATTTAGAATATTTCTGAAAAATTTAGAAAATTTAGGTCAATCTTGTAATAGACTATTTTAGTAAAGGATCAATATATTTTTTTAATCCTAAATATGTTATTATTCTTAAACTACCTTTCATATATTTTTTTCCTACTTTTTTTTTAGACCTAGTCATTCTTTTTTGTACATACTCTGCAATTCATTCTTATTCATAGTAGATTTCAATTGGTTTCTAAAATCGGCAACAGTGTCTTCATTTGTGAATTGTTTATCAAGTCGTTCAAAAATCATATGAAGATGAATTTCTGATTTTGATTTTGTCCTTCGTTATTATTAATTTTGATTTATTCCTTGTGGTTCTAGGGGTTCAACTTTTTTTTTTTCAACCTTTGATTGATTTTTAAGGGTTTTTTTCTTTCTTTCTTTCTTGTTTTGAAGTGGATACAATACAAACCAATTTTTAAAGTTACGTCTACATTGACTAAATGGGCAGAGTTAGTTCTACAAAAGAATCAAGAACGGACTTTGACAATGAAGGTCAACCCAATTGATTGTTACCAATTCCATGTTAAAGATTTAGATATAGAGGAGGTTGTAAATCTTCATACTCAAGAGTGCACTTGTAAGGAGTTTCAAGCTAAGCAACTACCATGCGCACATGCCATTGTTGTAGCACGAGATCACAATATAAATGTTTATAGTTTATGTGCTAACTATTACACTAATGAATGTTTGTTGGTAGAATATTCGGAGGTTGTCTACCTAGTTGGGAATCAGTCGAAATGGAAGACAAGTGAAGAATATGTACATATGACTATCTTACCTCTGAAAGTAGTCAAAAGAGTTTGTCAACCGAAGAAAAAGAGGATTCCAAGTGTCGGTGAAGCGCCAAAATTGCATAAGTGTGGCCGATGTAAAGAAATAGGCAACAATAGATTAACATGTACCAATCCAATTTCATACATCGAGAAGTCAAGCATACAAGATTAGTCTCTATCTTGGTATGTAGTATTAGTTTTATACTTGCATTGGTAATGTTCTTATATTTGTCCTTATATGGTTTCTGTTTATTTGTCTTCGTATGCAACATTGATGGTTTCTGTCTTAATATGAATGATGGTTTAGGTCTTGGTAACATATTTTGAGTAACTTCAATGTGTTATTGATTGGTTCTCTAAATGCAACACTGATGGTTTCTGTCTGAAGATTTTCTTGGTTTGAAGCTATAGCTTGGTGTGTAACGTAAAGAGAACCCAATGTGTAGTGTAAATCATTCCCCAAATGTGTTTTTTAAACTAGTGCATGTCATAGCTTGGTTTGTGATTGAGTTGTTTGCAAGATCACGATGTAAAAAAAGTTTCTTGTTTTAATGCGGTGGAAGATGATCATAAAAAAGTTTCTTGAGTTGTTTACAAGATCACTAAAGTCATCTCTCTGACAAATCTAATTTGAAAACTAATTTCCTTCTACAACTTGAAGACTTTCCTTCTCTTTTTATTTATCCTACTTTGTATTTTTTTTATTCTCTGGATATAGTTTGGTTTTGATTATCACCTTTTGGTTTTGGTTATCAAAATCAATGTGAACATTTTATAGAAAATTTACTTATGAAATTTTTTGTCACGATGTTTGTATTACTTTGCTTGTAACAACCATTTTATATGTTATTAGGCCCAAAAGAAACTTGTAACAGTCAGATTTCCAAAAATAAAAGTATAGGAATATGCTTTGCATGTTTAGCTAATTATTTTGTGCTTTTTTAAGTTTCTATTCAATTCGTAAAAGACCAACAGAAAGGAAAATGGGGGCGTGGGGTGCTGCAACTGTATCACATAAGCTTTCTCCAAAAACCAAAAGTTATAAACACTTGATTTGGTTTTATCTAAGTGGAATTGCATGTTCTTTCAACTTACTCTGATTCTATAAGTTTTCCTTTCTATTTGCTCTCTAATTGACATTCTCTCCTTCATCTTCTTCTTTACTTTTCATTTGTTTTGTTAGATTAAAACAATGTTTTTAATTGTTATAGAAACTGAGTTTTGTTTTGTTTTTGTTTCAGTTTCTAGGGTCGGTTGTGTTCGGTGTTTTTTCAATCCTTTTCCCCCCTTGAAAACAGAAGCTTTAATCATAGTTTATGAAATGCATCAACAAATGAAGAAGATAGATATGAAATTCAATGTGGAAGAAAATGATTCAACAGAGCTTCCATTTTGGTAAGCTAATATTATTAACTGCACTGCACAAGGGAGCACCTTAAAGGAAGGGCGTCAAAAGTTCATTCTTCATCGTTTCTATAAGTAGTTTGTTTGTTTGTTTGAGATACTCACGTCCTTGCCAAGTTCTCTGCTTCTTTGTGGGCTTGTGTCAATAATCTTTTCAATAGTTCTCTTAGCTTTATTTTGCTTGATTGGAGGATTTTCTTTTAGGTAGCTTCCTCCTTTTATGTGTGTCCATAAGTTCTTTCATTTTTTTTCTCAATGAAAACGTGGTTATTCATTAGGAAAAAAATGTACGTTTTTCCTATTAAAAAATGTGTTTATTGGTGTGCATAAGTTCATGGTTTCTTTTGAAGGTTGTACTAGCTTTCGATTTTAAGAGTTTGGTTTTCATAGCTTTATTTTTTGTTTTCAAACTCTCCAAGTCTTTTGGCAAATACATTGAAAATATTTTGTTTTTTCAATGTTTATATTCTCTTTGGCTAAACTAACTCTTTATATTAGTTTATTTGATGTATTATATGTAATTTTATTTTTCACTCATTTCCAAAGTTCATACGCCTTAAGTTTCTTGTTAGAAAATATAAGTTATAGCAACACCAACAGACTGAAACATGCACTTGCCAGTTTGAAGCTGAAGAAGTCTTGAGTAAGGTTGAAGCTGAAGATAAAAATATGCAGGGATGGTTTGTTGTGTACATTATGATGCAAAGCAGTGACAATATCCCCAGCTCCCAGCTGAAGGTTGCTGCAATAAGATGGTTTCTTTGTTTTATTCTAGAGCTTTTTGTGATTCTTGCCTAATTAGGCATTGAATCATGTGCCTCTTGAGTCTGGAATAAGCAGGGAGGTTTTCTTTAGAGCGTTCCTCCCTACAATCTCCCTCTCTCACACACATGAAATGTACTTTTCATTGAAGAAATGAAAAGAGATTTCTTCAAGTGGAAGACAATAGAAAGACAAAAGAGATTACTATTTGGTTGAAGGCTTTTACATATTTTTGTATCCTTATGAGGCCATGTTATCTATAGTTTTGATGGCAATTTTTTATTCCAATTGCTTTTGTTTGGGTCGAAGTTTAATTGACGTGGGTTGTTTCTTTTAGGAGATGATGTTAACATTTGAATCTTAATTTTGTAAGTTGTAACCATCAAATCCACAAAAATTAGCTCGTGTAATAAGAAAATTGATATACTTGCTCCATTAAAAATTATGATGTCCTTCTCATCCTTTTTGCTATTGATTATTCTACATTTAATACTTACTTTATTTTTGAAGAATGAAGATAATTTTTCCAATATTAGTTTTGCAGATTCTCCCCAATCAATAAGTAATCTTACACCATGTTTTGAAAACTTTTCTTTTTCTTTTAAATTAAAATACAAAATAAATGAGATATGTAAGCATTTTCATTAACTATGTACATGCAGACAAAATTGAAAAATGACTATTACTCATGTAACATTAGAAAGTACATAATAATAAATGGTCATTTAACGCTAGAAAATCTGGTAATAATGGTCATTAATTCCCAAAAGTAGAGAAAAAATAATTTGTATGTTGTTCTTTTAGATGATTTCCATTTTCTTTCTCTACATATAAAAGGCTTAAGCTTGTTCACATCATATATTTTCATTGGTTTAAGCAAAAACTCCTTAGCTCCTTCTTCCAAACATCTTATTCAACCAAAACAATATGATGACATTTGTTGCTCAATAAATCAGCAGCCTCAACTCTGTCCTTGATCACAGGGAGGTCTAATAACACAGCAAAAACAAAATAATTCAGACAACTACAAAATGAACCTTAATAATTATGCTACATCACTGCAAATATCACCAGAGGAAAAAGACAAGCTAACTAGTAATAACCTAGCTTGTCAAAGAATCATTCATATCAAATGGATGAAATTCCAATTTTCCATATAATTAAATGTTATGTTATCCATTTAACCTGAAGTTGCAAAGATAAAAACGACTGCATAACAATATTAAACATCTAATATCCAGATGGAGCATAAACACAGTTCAGATTCAATCAAAACTCAGCTCAAATCTTTTTCAGATTTTGTGTTTGGAAGAAGATGGAGAAAGAATAAAACATTGCTTGGAAAAGAAGAAGAAGAAGAAGAAACTTGCCTTGATCTTTTTGAAAAGATCATAGCTTGTCATCTCTGGCATACAGTAATCTGTAATGATCAGATTAACTTCAATCTCCTGCAATGCAATATCAAAATCTAAATTAATTATCAAACAATGCCTAAAAAGAACAAACAAACATCCAAATTAAGCTTAAATATATGTGGTACTTGATGATCTTTAGAGGGAAATAGGAGAATTATGGCTGGTTCCATTTCTTTCTCTAACCAAACCCAGAAGCTCTAAATCTTTGCTTCCAGAATCCATAACAGTAGCTCCTACAAAAAAAACAAATCACCTGTGTAGTCTTCATATTATAAAAAAAAATGCAAGATAACCACATCTCAAATGATGTTTATGGGATTGTACATACTGCACATTTGAATTTTTTTTCAAACGAATAAAATAAAAATTTCAGACCATAAAATAACAATGGTGCTCATTCCATTACATCAATTGATTTATGTACATAGTTCGCAACATATATGATATACAATTCCTTCAAATTTTGTTACTAAAAGTCAATACATAGGAGTGTTGGTCCATAATTGAAATGTCAATTGTTTTCTAAAGTAGGACATCTTTTCTTGACATAATGTAGCTACATCTAAACCAAAAGTTTCGTATTCGAAATACTTAATGGTGAATACACCACAATCACTATTGTTGCGTTGTGGAATGGAGTCAACAATGACAAGTGGCCAAGGTTCCTTGTATGTTTACGATCCACCTCTCCTAGCAAAGAATCCAGTAGTATCTAGCAAAGAATCCAGTAGTATTCTAGCAAATTTGGCACCATCTCTTGAATCAGCATTAATATGCTTCTCATCTCTTCGACACTCATAAGCGACAGAAGCGAATCTCATACCTTGACTTGACAACTTACCAAGTCCAAGCATAATAGAACCCAATGATTGACATAAATATTGAATGGAGAGTAAATGTAATCAACACTTGTCCAAGGATCTTGAAAGCCTTGTTTTGATCCGACAACATAGTCAACCAACTGATACTCCTCCTTCCAGTCAAACGGTCAATTCTCTTTAATACATTCTTGGTATTCTGGCCATTTCGCAACTAATGATCACTGTAAAGAAAAAAAAATATACATGTATATGTATTTATGTCAGACCGAAATACAATAAAACAAAAAGATAAATATCAAAAGCAAATTTATAACATAAAGTATGGTTGCAAATACAAACCATGAAGAGTGTGTCTACAGTTGTGAAGTTTTGAGCAGAAGGTATCATTGTTGTCCTAATCTTGAAGCGAATGAGAAAAAAGAGTGCATCCAAATGCTAATAGAAACAAAAGAAAACATTGAATGTAGATTAACTTTAAACCTGTAAAGAAAACATTATACTAACAAAAAAATAAGAAAAGTCTTTACCTCATCCGCCAACCACCGACAACACATGAAGAAGTCTATGAAATATTCCTTCGATTTTGTGCCGTGAAAAGTTTCATGCACTTCACCTCTTGTACGCTTGTCTGTAATCCAAGCTTTGAGTCGATCTAAATCAACGTCAAGTATTTTGTGCATAGGATCATAAACGGATGGTTGAGACTGAGAGGTGATGGTGGTTGATTTCGTAGACTGTTTAATTAGAGATGTGAAGGGGGTTGACAAGTAAACAATTGCACGCTTCCTACGTGCGGGCCAAACTTGTGGTCATTGAGTGGAAAAGAGTTCTATTTCCGTGACCTCTGAATCAAAATGGGTAAGAATTTTTTTCTTCAATTTCCTCAATTTCAACCTCATCGTCAACGATGTCTATTGGCTCCTCCAAACCAATATGAACCTTCTTCTTCAACACGTCGATTGTGTCATCCTCCTTGTTGTCTCCTTCGACACCCTATGGAAGGTCAAAATGCATTAGTAAGGATAATGATATAAACTAAGCATCAAGATTAGCTATGTCAAAATGTATTAGTAAGGATAATTTTCACCCCATTACACAACTTTGATTCCTAACCTTTTTTTTGAAGTTCAACGTGTTTCACTCCATTATTTGTGTCATCCTCCTTTGGCACCCTCAACCAAGAAGGAGTACCGGGTGTGTCAACATCTTGGGTTTGGGCATTATGGCCTTCAAACCCCGTGCAGCCTCCTTCACCCTTTGAAAATGTCAAAATATATTAGTAAGGATAACTTTGGAAATGTTAAACAACAACTTTACTTCTTAACATTTCTTTCAAGTTCAATGAGTTTCAATATAGTCGACACCATGACATTCAATTCTTCAACATTTGATTTTAGGCTTCCACGTTCATTCTCAAGAACCGCTACTCAATCTTTGAGTTTCCGAACAACCTCTTTCATCTTAGACTTTCACTTCTTTTTCTTACTCTTTTTACAGTCATCTTCATCATTACTAACTTCTCTTGCTCGTTTTGAACCACCATTCTTTCCAGGAACGATGTTAGATGGATGTGGTTTGTCAAAAAGTTCACCTGAAGATATTCTTAAATGTTTCTTCTCTTCAGGCGTCATCTCAATTACCGTCTTAATTATGAACTACAAAGTGGAAAAGCAAATGTAGTTAGGCCAAACAAAAAGAAACAAATTCATGCATTCGGTAAGTTAGTTACTATTGGTTGCTACTTACCATTGGCGAGTCAAACACCTGGCTCTAGGGCATGAGACTTCGGAGATAGTTCACACACCAACCTTAGCATTCGTGGTATGAAATCATTGTTTACTTTATGTACACCACACTCAGTGATGGTTGGTATAGACTCATATGCCCAAACCTATTTCATATTCAACAAAACAAGTTTAGCAACTGTCCCAAGATATATGTATATATAAATGTGTGCATAAGTTTAAAGTAGGAAGTAACATACCTGTAACGCATGCGAAAAATCTCATGATAGTACATTTTGTCTTAGTTGACTTCTTCTTTCCCTTGGCATGTTGCATGTCCAAGGCTCGTTTTAAGGCACAAAACGTGCGTCCAAAAACCAAGCCTCCTCAATCATAATTGTTAAATGTGTTCCAATCATCTGCAATCCTAAATAAAGTTCAGTCCACTTTCGTCTGCCTATCTTTTCCTAACAATGACAACTCTATAAAGTACACTAAAGCTAATTTAACTATGTCATCGTCATCTCCCTCGTATTCCATAAATGTGTCCTCTAAGTCACTTACATTAATAGACTTTTTTTCTTCGAAGAACTTGCCCAACAACCTACTATTCCCCACCAATTGAATAGACTCTGTTGGAGAACTTCATAGACCCGTTATGATGTTAAACTCTCTCCTACCAAAAGTACACAAAACTCCCCCTATCATGAAACTGATAGGATCCTTTCCTTCATTTTCCACCTCCCTTAACTATAAGTAGTGGATAAGTGGCCCATTAAAGACGATATTAAGATCCAAAAAGTGGTCAAACTTTGTATTTCTAAATAAGGTTAACTGATCCGGTTTCAATTTAGCCTTAATATTACGCGTAGTATTTTCTAAATGAGATAAAAAGCTTACTAAAGCATGAAAATTGTGAGAATGATCAATCTTGTACATGGGTCCGTCAGTTGATGTCAAAGTCATATTGAAGCCTGGACAAAAAAGAAACAAATAAAATATCATTGCATAAGAGACTTACTAAACATGTATACATTGAAATTTGGATAAGTGCGAGATAAAACATTAAAGCCCAATAAACTAGCTAAATGCATAGGACCATTCTAAACAATTTAGGAAGGGTAGAAATATTAAAGGCTAATAAACTTGCTAAGTCTAATAAACTTGCTAACCCTAAACCCTTAAAGCCCAATAAACTAGCTAAACATGCATATGACTATTCTAAACAGTTTAGGAATTGTAGCAGTCTCATTTTGAAACTCGTACTAAAATTTTGGTACGTACGAGATAAAACATTAAAGGCTAATAAACTTGCTAACTCTAAACCCTTAAAGCCCAATAAACTAGCTAAACATGCATAGGACCATTCTAAATGGTTTAGGAAGGGTAGCAATCTCATTTTGAAACTCATACTAAAATTCAGATACATGTGAGATAAAACATTGGCATTAAACTTGTTAAGTCTAATAAACTTGCTAAACATACATCGAACCATTCTAAACGATTTAGGAAGGGTAGCAAATCTCATTCTGAAGCTCCTGCTGAAATTTTGGTAGGTGGGAGATACGTGCAAGATAGGTGCGAGATAAAACATTATGGCCCAATAAACTTGCTAAACATACATAGGAAAATTCTAAACGATTTAAGAAGGGTAACAATCTCATTTTGAAACTCCTATTGAAATTTTGATACGTGTGAGGTACGTGCGAGATAAAATATTAAAACATTCTAATGAATTGCTAAACCTAGTAAACTTGCTAAACATGCATAAAACCATTCTAAACGATTTAGGAAGGGTTTGAAACTCCTACTGAAATTTTGGTAGGTGCGAGATAAAACATTAAAGCCCAATGAACATATATTGTAACACCTTTACTAAAATGAGATTGCTAGTGAGGGGTTGACAAATTCATAAGAGAGGAGTTGACAAGTTCATAAGAGCCTTACCATAGCAATAAACATGTAAAAGGGCATGCTAAATAAACATGTAAAAGGGCATGCTAAATAAACATGTGATAGGGGTTCACAAGTTCATAAGAAGCTTGTACTAAATTAAACTGCTTGCACTCTTGAACATACATTGTAACACCTTTACTAAAATGATTAATAGTGGGAGGAAAGCTAAACATAAGAACAAAACTCATTGAATCATTTGTTTTCAAATTCTCTCTAACAAATGAATCCTAAATAAACTGGTTCGACATAAGACAAATTAATATGGGGAGCTACTTGGTTATACAAGGGAACAAAGATTGCATTTTATTGGAACTACATCACTAAAATCATCAACAAATTAAAGTAGAGAACAACAATGCAACTTTTGATAACCAACAAAGTAAAAAACATCAACTCTTCTAAAAATGATAATGTCTTTCAACATTGTTCTACTGGTAGCTTTACTGAGTTTAGATGTGATACCAAATATGCCAGAATTCATGTTCTAAACTCCAAGATAGAAGAGCTGATGTTTTTTTCATCTCGATCTATTATTACAGTTTGTGGTGAGTGAAAATGGTCTTCGCCCAATATGTTTATTAATTATATGGTTCTTCTTTCTAAAAACACAATTCATGTTCCACGGCTCTCTATGTGTGTGTGCATGTAGGACATATGCATTTATTCTCTACAAATTTAGTGGTATATGTAAAATGTGCCCAACAAAAATCTCATATATTTCAACAGACAACTTAAACAACAATGATTTATAAAAATAAAAAAAATAAAAAAAATAAAAAACTCAGATTTTATTACTCACTTAACTTCAAAGAGGATGGATACGACATTGAAAATGGAGAGGAGGGAGTGGAGAAGAAATGGAGAGGTCCGGTGAAAACGAAGCTGAAATCGAAAAGGAGTGGAGTAGCATTCACCGGAGTTGAAGTCGAAATTAAAAACAAAAAGCCGTGGAGAAGAAATGGATGGAAGAGATGTTCATTGGAGGCACCGAAGTTGAAGTCGAAGTGTGGAAGCAAGAGAGTTAAAAACGGGAGAGTTGGAGTTTACTTTTTTTTAATGTTGTTTTGTTTTTAGGTTGAAGAGAAGAAACGAAGAATTAAATAGGGGAAAATTAAATAAGGGTATTGTGGACATTTCACTCCAAATTTGTCATAAATCTCTACTTTTTGAAAATGAATCATAAAACTCATTTTCTACTTCATCTTTAGCCTATTTTTTGGCAATTTCCCAAAATGTTTCTAAAAAAATATTTACCAAACAAATAGGGAACTAGAAACAGAAAAAAAGAAATGAAACGTTAGCAAACAATTCTGATACTTTATCTTAAGATGCCTTTTTTTCATCTCGATCTCGTCCTACGAAAACCCAAAAAAGCATGAATCGCCTTGCTAAAACTTGTTAGATGAGGGTTTGATTTACAATCAAAATGTTATTTGAAATGAATATTTTGCATACATATTTTGAAGCATTTTTTACAAACAAATCCTCTGGTTTTGAATAGAATCTACAATTCCCATATAGCAAGCTGATGAAGCCATTGGAGATCATTTGTCTTCTTTCGCCTTTCAAAGCTCTAGCACAACAACTGTTCATTCATAGCAGAGAACGAAAGTCAAGTCAGTTCCTCATCTCTTTTTTGTTCTATAATAATTTTTTATAAGTGATCAGTTTGATGAAAATGGGGATTACAATCTTACATTCAGAATCTGTAGTGATCCAGCTTCCTCTTCTTGGATAATATTGATTGATTTCATGAATGGCAGTGGAATTCAGAGTAATGGAACAGTTCTTGAAGGGAGACACCGCCGACATAGATGAGTAAGCTGAGGAAATGGAGGAGCAGCTTTCAGCTTCCCATCTAAAACTGATCTTGGGGGAGTCGTTACTCTCTTGATCATCGTTCAAGCCTGCTTTAAGAGTTGCTCGGTTTCGTAACTGTGAAACCTGAAAAGAAGTTGCACAATTTTAAGTCATTATTATTATGTGTCTCTTCAATACAATACTGTATCATTCATACATAAATATTTTAGGCTTTGTTTGGAATAACATTTCAAAATGTTTAGAGCTAAGCAATTAAAAACTAAAAAGTTATTCTATATCGACCCCTAAAATCGGTTACTTTTGGAGAATACAATATTAAATTTGTCTATTCCCATTAGCTTAAGCTTTTGGTCCACCAAGGATTTAAGATGTTACCTGAGAAGCTACTCAAAGAGGTTCTATGTTCAAGTCCCTATACTATTATTTCTAGTTAACATTGATTTTCACTTTTTAGATGTTTTGCATATTTCATTCTTCTAAGTGAGAAGGAGTGGTAGAATTAGCTATTCATTAGTAAGGATATGTGTTGGTAGCTATAATGGTGATACTAATACCAATGATTTGTGGTTTGGTTTCTTTCATATTCAACATGGATACAGATCAGAGTCACTATTCAATATGTATTTGGTAATGTAAGAAAAAACCAATGAAAAATAAAATCGACTTGAACCTAAGAGCTTCTTTTGGATTTAAAGTTTAATATCATATCAGAACAAGACGTCCGAATTCGACTGATATTGATGCAATTCATGTTTTGGGTTCCACAAGTCAAGTTAATCCTAAAGCCCATACTTAGAGATGCTATTAAGAGTATATGTACTTCAACTCTTAAGCTTAAACTATTGAGTTATGTGATGGTTTAAGTAGTAAGTGATGGAAATCGAATTTTGTTGATTACTTGTAAAAATAAAGGATTTCCAAATATCCAACAAACGAGAGGAAAAGTTATTAAGAAGTTAAGAAAATCACCTTGCCAGTGATGAACTTCCCTCCTTTTTCTGATCTTGAAGCCATAGCCCATCTCAAAAGTTCCTTCATTCTTGATTTGGCTTTGGTTTTATTCTCCCCGTTGGCCAAAACTTTCTTCTCACTCTTATTGCTACATTGCTCTGCTAAAGTTGCATCAGTTATAGGCAAGACTTTGGTGCCTGCATGAACAGAATCTGCCTTTTGACCAATCTCTATAATTCCTCTAGTAACATCTTCTTTTTTCATCTTTTGAATCCAATACTGTTGCATATTATCAAAGCCTTGTGTTCTTGGTCTTTTTATATTAATGGTACTATAAAAACAAGACTTTGAAATATCCTTTCTGCACAACAAAGCAAATGATTTCAACTTCTTTAGATCAAATTTCCTCCCTTCAAATCCCTTTGATCTTTGAGAATTCCCACAAGAACTAGACACCACTATCTCCTTTGTTCTAGCAGTTCCTTTATCTGTCAAAGAAAAAAAAAATAGTTTCATAACACTTCAAACAAATCATTGCCACTTTAACATTTTATCAAACCGGTACTGTGCATTTTTCTCTTACCACAACTTGTCCTCTTCTTAGTAGATTGTGTCCTTTCTCTTTGTTTTTCATTTGTTTCCTTGAAAACCCATTGCAAAACTTGCTACAATTCATCAAAACAACAGATACCCATTAAGCTTTAACACAGAAGAAAAACACATTTCTTTAGGGAACTTTTCACAAAGCAAGAAGTTTTTCTGAAAAGAAAAAAGCCTTACCTGCATGACTGTGAGTGATAAAGTGAGGTTTTCTTTAAAAAGGGTTATGCACATGTCAAAGAAACATGACAAAATTTGAGTCAAAATGGAAGAGATCTGTTCTGTGCTGTCTCTTTGCTGAAGATTCCCTGTCTTCACTGTGGAAAAGGCTGAAGGGAAAAATGAGAATGAGAATCTAAGGAAGATGGTGAAGACAACCAAGCAATAAGGACAAGAAAGAGTTGGCATGTGAATGTGAGTGATTTATAAAGAAATGTTGTAAAGGGACTAAGGATTATGATTTAATTATGAGATGCTAAAAGATTGTTACCATGTGGTTGGAGTTGGGGCAATTGGAAAGTTAATTAATCAAATACATTTGTGTTCAATAGGCCAATTTGTATTATTAGATGCTAACAACTCTACTGAAGTAATATATAGATATACTTAAGATGAAGAGGTTGGTATTTCAAACTTTTACCTGCAATTTATACTTAAGAAACTAGAAAAGTAAGAAAATCTTAGGGGACGTGGCACTTGTTTTAACCATACACTTGGATGGATATGGATTATTGATTTAGATTGGTCCCAATTACATGGGCCTATGGCTTTTAAGTTGAGACTATGATTCATATATTTGGGAAAGAGTGATTAGCATTCTTTTTGCATTCGAGTTGGTTTATTGATGAAGAAATATGTTGTAGATATGATCATTTATTGATGGGTTCGGAGAAGAGAATGTCCTAGAAGCTGTTTTTCCAAAACATATGTTTAGATGAGAGAATTTGAATGTTTGCTTCTTTCATTCATTATGGACCATACTTTTTAGATAGACTAATATTTACAGCATCGTTTATATTGATAGACTTTTATTATTGATAAACTTTGATAGATTTTGCTATATATATACAAAAAAAATTAATTATTGTTATATACTTTATTATTTTGAATCTAATTGCTATGTTTGCAATTATTTATAAAAATTATTGTTATTATTTAACAAATTTGATAAAAAAAATAATTTTAAATAAATAAATTTAAATTTTATTAAAAGTACTTACACAAAATTTTAATAAAGTTATTAAAAGTATGAAAATTGAAATTGAAAATTTTAAAATATATAGACTAGAATATAGAGTCGAAAGACAAAACAAACATATATTTTGTGGTGTCTAGATTTTTTGAAAAAGATTCATTTGTTTGACATTGTTTAGGCTAAATTATGGAAATACCTATAAACTATGTAATTTGTATAAAAAATAACTTTAAAAAGTTTAAATATTATCCTCAAACTTTAGAGAAAAAGAAAAGGAAAAAACATTCAAAACTACATCATCCTTAATTTTGGATCCAAACCATTAGAACTTTGCAACAAAATATACATTTTGAACTTTCAAATATTTCAATAATACCCCTAAGCTTTTTAAAAGTAAAAAAAAAATATTATCTTTAGTAAAACAGTTAATACTCTATTTAAAAAATATATTTAAACTTTGAAAGTTGGATGAATACTATCAACCTTTGAAAAGGAAGTTTAAAATGCTCGTATCATCACTAAATGATCAACTTAGAGGTGTTTTAAAAAATATAATAAAACGGTAAAATATTGAACAATAGTTTTAAAAATGAAAAAAAAAAAAAAAAACTCGTAGAATCACAATAGGAAATATTAAAAATAGTCGTGATTAATTGTCATCTAGCCAACGTAATATATTTTTTGGTAAATGATTGTTTAGATTTGACTACATTTCTTACAAGATCGTTTAGATTTGGGTAACGATTTTTTTCAAGATTCTTTGGGTTTAAATTTGAGTAGATGATCGTTTAGATTTAAATGTTTAAATTTGGGATTGTTTAGATTTGATCGTTTAGATTTGACAACTTTATTTGATAATTTAAATTTGAGTAGCCAAATCTCAAAAAAAAATTTCAAGATTTTTTGGTACACGATCGTTTAGTTTTAGTATACGATCATTTATATTTGAAATACAATTATTGATTTTTTTAATTTGACAGCCAAATCTAAACGATTTTTTTTGTAAGATTATTTGATAAACGATGTTTTAGATTTGACTATTTTTTGTATATGATCGTTTAAATTTAGGAATCCAATATCCCAAGAATTTTTTTCATAATCTTTTATATTTGACACACAACCTTAAACAACCAAATAACAATTTGAAAAAAAGAAAAGAAAAATTGCAAAAGAAAGAATATGGAAAAGAAATGACAAGCAAAAATTACAGAAGAATAGAAACAAACAACGGAAAGAAAAAAATCTCAGAAGAAGAAGAAAGACACAAAAAAAAAATGGCAGAAGGAGAAGAGAAAAAGACGATGAAGATGAAAATGAAGGACAAACCTGAAATATTTAAATAAAATGATAAGTTTAATGAACTTTTTCATTTTGTTATACGGGTGTAAATATTTTGTCAGTTAGTTATATCTATAAAAATTAATCATCCATTTTTAAATAGCTTATTAGATGTCATGATTTTTTCCATACAGATACTCTCATTTTTTTTCAATTCTAAAATCAATTTTTTTGACAACCAAATATAAACCAAAATTCCAAGTTAAAGCGTAAAATTTCACAATATCTTATGGTATGTTAAAATCAACCCCTCTTTTTAAATGTTACTAAAACGATATGTCTATAATCTATATCTATCTATACTATATTAAAAGAGGGAAAAATAGAATAATTTTTAATTCTCTTGTTATCTCTACAAATTTTGTAAATAACTACTTTCCTCTTCCACCTTTAGAGCACAACTTTTCTAGAGCAATGTTAGAACACTAAATATGCAAAGCTTATGTTGATGAGATACAATTCATTGAGTGCAAGTCGTTACTCATTAGGTCCTTCGATCTTTGGAACACAACTCTTCAAATTTAAGTGTTTATTGATTGTTTTTGTGTAGGATATTACACATCAAATGAATGTATTCATATAATGGATGTATGTGATCCATATAAAAGGTGACCTATCAAGTCTAGGTGTTTGTTGCGATATGCTCGAGGTTGTCCTTTATATCTTTACTCTACGAAATAGATTTATTACATGTGAAAGTTAAAAGTCGAATAGGTACATTTATGTCAAATAAACAATATTTGGATATGGTTGGTACATTGGGAATATTTGCTTCTATTACTACTTTTAGAGTTTTTTTTATTCTTACAAAGAGATTTTGTAATACATATATATTTATAAATTAAAGTGTAGAGTAGTAGAAGTTGTTTCAGTCTAATTTATAATAAATATAAATAAATTTTCAAGCTAAACCTTTAACACGTAAAAAATAAAATTATAAATCACAAAATTTTTAAACATGTACAATACACGTCATTCATTATTAGTATCTATTATAAATGTGTGGCAATTGGAGATATTAAGAGTTCCATATTGGAAAAACCAAGGGGATTCATATTCCATATAAGATAGATGAGTTACTCCTCTCATTGCCAATTGATTTTGAGATGGAACTCATACTATCAAATTTAACATGGTATCAGCGTCCATAAGTCCAAACAAGTATTTGATCCAATATAGGTGAACCAAAAAGAGGGAGCATATTGGAGATATTAAGAGTTCCACATTGAAAAAATCAAGGAAACTCATACTCCATATAAGATAGATGAGTTACTCTTCTCGTTGTCAATTGGTTTTGAGATGGAACACCAATATACTATCAAATTTAATAGGAAATGTAGGAGAATTTTTTATCTTCTATCTTGTCCCAACCTTTTTTTTTTACTAAAATCCTATTTTACCCTTCTAGATGGAACATGATTCTTGGAGTATATTTGTCCATAAAGTAACTATGAGTCTAATTAGGTGCAGTTGGTATTTAAAAAAGTGAAATAGTTGCAAATTTTCTTTTATCTGTTACTTTATTTAACAACTATAAGAATAGCTACAGGAACAGTGAATATCATAGAAAGCTTTGTTAACTCAGTTCGAAGAAACTCACCTATATTTGAAATAGCTTTTTAGCTTGGATAAGCAAATATTATTTAAGATTCAAATGAGTAAATAACTTTCAATCTACTAGGAGAATAGATTCATTATAGTATATGCACTCTTTATAGTTATTATCAGAAACTAAGATTAATTAGGCTCTGTCTGAAATTTATTTGACTCTAATGAAGATAAACAATAACCCCTAAAATAGATGACCCTAAATCAAGTGACTTAATTAATATTCTTTATATCTCTTATCAATAATACACTGAACCAATAACGAAGATATCAAGCAATCTTCATGAAGAAATATCTAAGAAGGTAATATGTTCCCTTCATAAAGATTCTTCACATGATACGAAGCTTTCGAAATCTATACAAAAAGAATACCTTGAATGACAAAGACCTCCTTTTATAATGGGGAGAAAGATAAAAACAGATGAAGCATTGAAAACTCGCTGAGCTTGTAAAGAGATGATCAGTAGATTTAAAATTACTTTTTGAAGATGCACACAACAAAGATTTTTAAAAGATAAAATATGTTTAAAAAATATCTCTAAAGATAAGGAAGGTATTTTATCTTTCTTTAAAGAAAAAGAAACTAGTTTAATATTTGTAAAAAATGTAACACTATTAAACTTAAGTACAATTGATATTAACAAGATACAACTCTTCAAGATGAGATATAATTATCCAAACGTATGTGTTTGTTGAGTTCAACGAAAACAAGTGATATTAATAAGTTGCGACTATTCAAATAAAGATGGTTATTGCATGTTGAACTATTCAAACAACAATTTCACTTGTTAACACCTGTCTCTTCATTAGGAGTATAGTCAAATAATACAAAAAGGACTCACAAAAGAATATCATCTATGATCAAGGGGAATCTTCATAACCATTAACAATAAATACATATATAGTAATTTGAATCACAAAAAGGATCAATAAAGTCTTCATCACTGCAAATTTGATAATATATATATATATATATATATATATATATATATATATATATATATATATATATATTTCTTTTCTCCTACTAATTATCCTCAAGGTTATGATCCAAAACTCAACATGACTCTAAAATTTCAATGTGTTTCTGTTTCGGTGTATTAAGAAACACAAATGGTGTGTAGTAGCACTCAGCTACCCAACGTTCAGCCATGTTTAGACACTTAAATTATAAGTTTACTCAATGATTTCATTAATAATTATTTGTTTTCTTCTTACTATAGTTGATATAGCTCA
This sequence comes from Cucumis sativus, assembly GCF_000004075.3. Lineage (NCBI taxonomy): Eukaryota > Viridiplantae > Streptophyta > Magnoliopsida > Cucurbitales > Cucurbitaceae > Cucumis > Cucumis sativus. The sequence continues at coordinate 25,384,568 of NC_026657.2, forward strand.
ACAATTTTTACAATAACAAAAAGAGAGCATCAAAAATAGATAATAGTAACTGAAAGTGAGACAACCGGTAATATCCTCTAGCTATATCCAAAATAATTAATTGAGAGAAGACTTTGTTAACCCAATTTGACAAATACCACCTACGTCTGGGGAACTTTTTTGCTCATATATAAAATATTATTAAGATTCAAATGAGCAAGCAATAATATTTTAAGTTATAATAAAAACTTAATCAAAGATAGACTCTCCTGAATTTGTGTTTGAATCTATGTGAAGATAAATCCAGGTTCCCTTGTGTTTGTGTTTGAATCTACTTGAGGATAAACTCAACTTCCCCTGAATTTATTGATCGCAGTTCAACTATTTTAGTGTTCTTTCATATTTCTTATCAATTGGTACACGGTGAGAGCACTTGTAGATCTTAAGCAACTTATCATAACAAAGAAGGTAATTCAAATACTTTCAAGAACAATATTTTCTTAAAAGAGAACTCTCTAAAATAAATTTTCCGTTTACGCTCACCGAGAACCAAGCGAATAGCTTAGTTATTTGAGGCCTATGATTTTCTTCACGATCTTCTTAATGAAAAAATATAGATAAAAGATTCCTATAAAACACGAAAATATTTTACCTTTAACATAAATAATATCCCTTATTTAAATAACCAAACGTTATTAAATAAAATGAATTCTTATTAATTATTTTTGATAAAAATCCCAACAAACTCCCCTTTTTTGTCAAAAAGAGAAGAATTCTTTTTATTTTCGATCAAATGCCCCTTAATAACATATCATCAATAATGAAGCCATAGAAACGATAATAATAATAAAGAGTCATCTTGAAAAGTAGTGTCTTCCAGAATATTACATGAAGCAGGAATCAATAAGAATCATCAATCGGACAATAGTCAAAACAGAAGTTATACCAGAAGTCACAACATACTCCCACACAAGCATCAAAACATCAAAATAGAGGCAATACTACTGTAGACAAAACATACTACTCATTTGATCCATAGTCAAAACAGAAGTCATAACTACATAACAAAATAATCATAACTACAAAACTCTCCCCCTTTCAACGCAAAAAGAAGTCATTCTCAAGACAAGGTGAATTAGAGTTATGGGTTGAAGGATGTAAGAACTCCCTATTGAATTCCCAATTATAACAAAATTCATTTCATAAACAACATTATTGATATTATTAGTCACATACACTCTTCTTTATAGAAATTTACTATATAACCTTGGTTACACGGTTGGTTGATACTAATTAAATTTGTCATGAGACCTTTAATATGACCTTTAATATACCTTACATCATCAAGTTTTGGAAGATTTGTATTAACAATATAATTTTATTTTGCCAATATTCTTCCTTTTGCTCCATCTCCAAAAGTTACATGCCCTGAAGGACATTCTTTTAATTCTGAAAAATATGAGCGATCGTCAGTCATATGCCTTGAGCATCCACTATCAAAATACCAATCTTCAGTTGATGTTTGAATCGTAATGAAGGCAACATTACATTTATCACAGGATTGTTTTACTCTCCACACCATATTAGTTTTCCTTGACTTGTATACAACATGCTTAAATTTCTGAAGTGCATGATTGAATCTTGGTTTGTAGGACATCTTCGGATGATGAATCATATACCTTTTTAATTTAAAATAGAAATGTCAATATGACCTTTTATACCATAGTAATGACAAGTTCATATCTTCAATTTTTTATAACTAAACTTGTTTTCGACCAACTCTGCCGAACTCTTTTCAAAATCTCTCTTGATTTTTACTGGAACAAAGACAATCAAGTTTTTTTGTTTATCCTTATGATCTGACGAATTATAACCAAGACCATGCTTATTTAAACTCGATTTTCTAGTATTCAGGATTTGGTTTAGATCATCTATGCTAGAATTCAACCTTTTTACTAATCTAGACATATGTTCATACTCTGTTTGTACCTCTTTCATTTTAATTTTAACGAAGATATTATAGTCAACAGTCGTTGATTTTCATCCAACAACTCCTGTATTTTCTCCTTTTGAGCAGAACGAGCTAAAGAGTTTTTCCTCCCACTGATGTTGCAATTGATCATAAGACAAGGTATTCTCTTTATGTGAACTCAAGTCTTGAACAAACAATACAAAATCATCTCTTGATAGGATATTGACAAAAACTTTAGTATATTCTCCTTCCACGTCACTATCATTAGACTCTTCATCTGATAGAGTAGCACCAAATCTTTTCTTCTTTCTCTTCAGAAAAGCAGGGCATTCAACTTGATAATAGTCATACTCTTCACATTCTCTGCACTTAAAAGACATGTACAGTTTGACAACAAATTTAACAGCATTCTTTTGATAAGCATAACTTGTGCCATCTAATATTGGAGGACGAGTTGTTGACTCACCTTTCCTGATTGATGCCATTGAAGATTCAATGAACTTGCGTCAACCCACTCTGATACCAATTAAAAATAAGTGAGACGATCAATAATATCCTCTAGCTATATCTTATGTAATTAACTATGAGAATAAGTAAAGAACAAAAAGAATACAAAACACAAAAGACATTGTTAACGTAGTTCAGCGAATTCCACCTACATTTGGGGAACTTTTGCTTAGAAAAAAATATTATTAAGATTCAAATGAGCAAGCAACAACACTCTTAAGTTATAACAAAAACTTAATCAAAGACATGCTCCTCTTGAATTTGTGTTTGAATCTACTCGAAGATAAACTCAGACTCCCCCTATACTTATTGACCAAAGTTCAACTATATATTTCAGTCTTCTTTCATATTTCTTATCAACTGGTACATGGTGAGACCACTTGTAGATCTTTAGCAATTTATCACAACAATGTAGGTAATTCAAATACATTCAAAAACAATATTTCCCCACGCTCACCAGAATAAAGCAAATAGCTTAGTTATCTAAGGTCCACGATTTTGTTTAGGATCTTCTTCAAAATAGCAAGGAGAAGGGAAGTAAGAGGGTTTTGAAGAAGAGGGAGAAAAATAGACAGAAAGTGAAAAAGTGTTAAGTCATGTATTAAAGAAGAGGGGAGAAAGGAAATTGAAGTGAGATGTGATCAGCCATAAGGTGTAGATAATCGTTAAACACATTTTCTTAACCATTTTTCTAAAAAAGTTGAGAGTGTTAAAAGACAAACTTTTTAGTTTTTAGAATTCAAAAGCATTTTGTAACAACTATTAACCATTTTCTATTCATAAAGTATTTTAAAATTAACGAAAATGGTTGTTTTCTTTTTTAGAACTCTAGAGATAAAAAGATAAAAAGTTCAATGTTTTTTAATTAATAATTTAGATAAATCTTGCAATTATGGTATCGTTCTTGATTTAGCTAAAGACAAGCTCTTACTAGTGGGACAGGATGGTTGGTTGGTTGTTTTCTTTACATATATATATATATATATACTGAAAGTTTTGTTATTGTATTTATTTGCTCTTATGTCCTTTGTTTTATGTAATAAATATGGTTTCATTCATCAACTTTAGTTCGTGACTTTTCCATTTATTCTAAAAAATATGTCGGTGATATTCTTAGTGTAGGGTTGAGTATGTATGAATGAATTCTCAAAATCATGTGGTGGGAATGAGACATAAACCGAAGTTGATGGGAAAAATGGGTTTTTATTTTCACATGTTGTCTACATTTGGAATGAGTTGGGAAGACAAACTTTTGATTTTATACACAAATTTATTTCTCCCATCATATTCGACTCTCGTTTAAATATTAAAATATATACATACACGTTATTGATGGCTAAATTTAACCAAAAGGACCACTAATAATGAATTTGGTTTGTTAAAGAATTAAGAGATGATTTGTAACCAAGAGACTTATCATGGACTTGGTGTGTGGTTTCAAGTCAATAATAATGTAGAAGCCTAGCTAGAGATGGTAAGTTGTTTTTGGCAAAAGAACTAAATTTAACTTGTATGAAATTACGATGAAGTATCTATGAGAAAATAAACTTAAGCTTTCTCGAACCCTCTTCAAATTTGACTAAAAATTGTATAATTTGGTCAAATGAATGTGGTAAATCGAGATCTAGAAAGAAGTGAAAGTGGTAAATTGAGATTTGCAAAAAAATAAGCAACCTCAACCTCCTAAAGCTGGGGCTGGTAGATTGACCTTGAATGGTAGAATTTCTTCTTTTCATTGCTTTACTTTGTCAAATTGTTTGGTTTTTTCTTTTCCTTTTTCTTTTTTATTTCAAGTTTAAAAGGTACTGGACTCTTTTTGTTTAGGTCCAAAATGACTCGTAATATATATAGGTTCCACACAATTTCTTAGTGGGAAAAACACATTCTCGTAAAATAGTTGTATTAATTGATCACGGTCTAAACTGATCAAATTAAAATTAACGATAAAAACTTAACTTAACTGACATTTATATGTGTTCAGAATCAAGATTTGTGATTACTATCAACTCAAAGTCAAAAATTTGATTTTCTTTCCTCAAATTCAACATTTTTATTTTATATAATTTATTTTAAACTAAAATTTAACTTTAATTTTCATTTGTCTATAAGTTTTAAGATATACAATTACGATCGTGTTTTGTATACAGTTACGATTGTATATATGATTGTGTTTTGTATATAATTACGATTGAGTTTTGAATTGAATTTCAAAAGTTGATGTCCTCTTTTATCTTAAGTTCGATTTGCATTATTCAACGTGTATTTGTTGATTTAGAAGAATCAAATTAATTAATTTAAACTAGTTTTCATTAATTTTGGACTGTTAAAACAAATTACAAATCTTTTACCATCATATTTATTTTAAACTAATTAATTGAAAGTGAAAAAAGTAAATACCATAAAGGTATACATTGTAAAAAGGACTGAAATGTAAAAACGTAATATATTGAAACAAAGGTTTGAAAGGGTAGGAAGAGGCACCCAAAAGTAAGAGTAAAATAAGTAATTTTAAAGCCTTAAACCAAATAAAAAAGAGCAAAAAGAGACAAAAGAATATAAAAAAAAAAAGGTCCAATAACTTTAGACTGGTTACTATAAGTTGGTAAATGTACTTGTTTTAAGTAAATGATGCATATGGTCCATAGAGTTTGAATATATTGAATGACATTATTACATCGCTATCACATTATAGTTTGCGTTAAATATTCATATGTTTGTAAACGAGACGACAAAAAGAAAAATTAAAAGAGAAAAAAAAAATGCAAATAAGTTTGAAGTTTAGATCCATTGTTTGTGTTGTAGCTTCCAACACCTTTCCTTCTAAAATCTCATAATAAACCAAGTTAGCTTACGTCCCATCTTCCATTTTTCTAATTTCAGCTTGACGTGGCATTTGGCTACACCATTTTAACACAACTATTTATCTTCTTTTATCTACCAAATGGTTTTCCAAATTTTATTATATTGTTTGCTACATAAATTTTACTTAATACTCCTTTTTCTTGCTTAAAAACAGCTTAATTTTTATTGATTTTCTTTTTTTAATATTTTAGGTTTGTCTTTCTCGCTTTTGAAATTCGTGTAACTCTAATTTTTTTCCTTCTTTCTTTCCATTTTCTTCACAGCGGTGAGCGGTGTTCTCCTTCTCTTCATTTTCTGTAAGTTTTCTTTTATATTTTTTTGAAATCATGATTGTTGTTCTACAATTATTATTACAGTTTCTCGTGGACTAACTAAAACTTCAAACCATGGTTCCCTAGTCTTTACAGAATTTTCAATATTCTTTAAATTTCAAAATTTCTAAGAAGCTTAAGGATATACCTTGATGAAAAGTGGAATTTGTACTGAGATCTTAAGTATTTATGTCCAAACTAAATAGCCCATAAAAACAAGTATAGTAATTTTGGGCTGAAAGAGATTTTTACTTCAACACTGGGTTAAAAGAGCATATGGGTGATATTTCAAAATTTATAGAAAGTACGTAGTTGTAGGAATGTCTTGGTTGGAGTGTCATGAGAATTTAAGAAAAGGAAGAATGTCTAGAAAATGGCTAGAAGACAAGAAGGATGAGTAAGGCATGGAAAGTCAAAGAAAGGGGCTAGGGCAAAGACAAAAATTGATGGGCAAGGCATGGAATGAAATGATGTTTTGTTATTGTTAAGTAGGAGACGGAGAACATGTAAATAACCTAAGAAAAACCTAGGGTAGACTAGGAAAGGGTGTCAAGACCTAGGCAAGCATGCATAAAGTAGGTGATAGATGTCGTTTTCAAGCCATGCAGCCTTTCTATAAATAGAGATACTTTGAAGGAGAAGAGCATTACATCCATCCATGCCATTTCCTTGATTCCACTTTCTAAACCTCACAAATTGAGTTTGGTTTGTAGTCTTCGGCTGTCAGACAAATTGGAGCAAAGAAGGTTCGAGTTTGAGTTCAGAAAAAGGAGGAATATCAAAATTTGGGTCAATCTGGACAAGGTGCACTTCTGAAGGGCTATGGAGCATATTGTTTGGCATTTAGAGTTGAACATTTGAGGTAAGGTATTTGAGTCAATTCTAAGCAACTTTGTAGAAGAAAGTTTCATGATTCGAGTTCTAGATTTTCAGTTATTAAGTTCCAAAGTCAAAGCATGTTTTTGGTCGAAAAACCCAGCTTCTGGGCATTTCCCTGGGTGGCCGAGTGTCATGGTGAGGCTGCACGAGAAGGGCATGAGGGTGCCTTGTGGGGTATGATGGGTGCACGACCATTTTAGGTCATTTTGGGCATTTTGGGGTGTTTTGCCAATTTTTCTTGAAGTTTTGGTATTTTCTTATTATTATGGATTAATTAGAATATAAATACCCAATTTTAAGGAAAAGTGATAATTGGTGAATTTCTCAAGCTAAAGAAGAAATCATCAAGTGAGTGAGTAAAATTGGTTTTAAAATATTATTTGATACCATGATTTGAACCATACAAGTATTGGTTTGTGAATTCTTTATTCTTAATGATTTCTAAGAAAATTTGTAAGTAATGATTGCATTTAAAGACTTTCTTAAATGTTTATACTTTCCAAGCTAAAGTACAAGCTTGTTTAAATGTTTTCATGGAATTATGCCAGTACTATACAATTATCTCTAAATGGGCACACCTATAGAATTATCTCTAAATGGGCACACCTATAGTTCCCAATCTGATTATTAGTGTGAAGGCTTTGTTGCCTATGCGAAAAGGGTTAAGTGATATCTGACCTATACTGATATAATATGTTTAAATGTTATGAATGTTTGAATCTTATGAAAATTTTCTAAAGAATTATTGTACTATGTTTTCATGACTTCTATGTTTGCATTAAAAAGCATCATAGCATAATTATTTGGAAATTATGTTTCGAAAATATCACTCGTTGGACATTTTAAGTTCATTCTTTCAAAATGTTTTCTCACTTTCAGGTAAGGATCATCTTGCTCTGAGATGAGCTTATTGCTTTCATACCAACCAGTCTTTTAGATGGAATACAAATCATTATAGTTAATATTGTGTAGGGGAAAAAATCAATAAGTTGAAGTTGTATAGAAATCTAATTGAGTCAAACCTTTAGAGGTAACATTATGTATAATTTAATCTTGTAATGGGTTGGGCTACACTTGAATTTCCTTAATACTAGAATGAGATTTATGTTTCCATTGCATTTTAAAAGATTAAACGAGTAGGGTCAGCAGATATCATGATGTTAAGAGATGGTATTGGTTGACTTCACGCCATCTCATGGGTCGAGAGTAGGTGGTCCGAGTGGGGGTCTGATAGTATGGTATCAGAGAAAGTTTGGCCTTAGGGATATAAGAGTCTAAAGTTGTAAGTATGCTTTAAGACACTAGGATTCTAAAGTAAATCTAGAAGAGTAGTATTAAAATATATGTAGACTGGCTGGCAATGTAGTAAGCAAATAGAGGAGACATGATCTCACCCAAAGCATTGTAAGTATATGCTATTTTTCAAAGGTAAAACACAATTCATAGATGATGATTTGTGTCACTTGTAGGTAGCTTAGAACTTAACTAGCAATGGATTTAAGAGCCAAAATTTTAAATGATGGTTTAATAGCACTAGGAATTTTAGAGTTTAGTGGATCTATAAACTGTACGGAGGCAAATAAGTGGTTAAATCATCTGAAGGACTTTTTTTGGACAACAATTAAGATGCCTCGAAAACCAGAGGGGTAGAACTAGCAGAGATAGTACTTAGAGGAGAAGCAAAAGACTGGTGGAGGAAGGTTAAGTTAGAATTAAATCATGGGAAAAGAACAAGGTGGGAGATGTTTAGGGGAATGTTCAAGGGGAAATATTTTTCTGGACATTATTGTAGCATGAAAGAAAAAGAAGAATTCATCCAAGGAACATATATTATTACAGAATATGCAGAAAAGTTTAAGAGAGAGATAGAATATGTAACCATACCCTAGCGAATGGAGAGAGAAATATGCATGAAACTCATCGAAGGCCTCAAAATAGAATATCACACACCAGAAATTGTGGAATATAACTGGACTAGCCTATGCTCATTTGCAAAAATAACGAGGGAGATGGAAGAAAAAGTTGAAGAGAAAAACAAACTAAAATCTAATTGATGTAGGAATCTGTGGGCTCTTTTTTAGTAGGAGAGAAGTCTAGAGGAGGTACAAGAAGACGAGCATGTAAAAATTGACAGAAATACCATGGGGGACCTTATTTGGAAGACACACAACAACGTTTCTACTGTTTTCAACCAGAACAATATAAGAGAAGCTGTGTATTTCTAAAGATGGATCAACAAAGAGAAATGATAATTGTACCACCTCGTTTTATGAGGGCCCTGCAAGATGAGATCAGGATGCTTGGGATCAGACCAAATTTTTGTAGCTGAAGGAAGATGACCAAAATACTTCATAAAAATAGTATATATATGCATGTAGACATTCATATGTAAATAGTGTGCTAGACTATGTAGTAAGTCCATAAAAAGTCATCAAACCATGTGAAATTGAATAAGGTATCCTTTTCAGTTTAGTAGTTCTTGACCCTGCTTATGAATTATGTTAAACAATTACATAATGTAGGATTTCTAAAGATGACTCAAGAAAAGAGAAAGCAAAAGCAGATAGTGAAAGAAGAAAACATCCCATAAAAAGAAGAGAAGAAGATATACAATCTGCAGAGAATCTAGTGTCTCACAACAACCAATACTAGGAGAGAACAACGCATATCAAAAGTTATTAGAAGCATTAAATTTCTTAGAACCAAATCTGACAATAGACGCGACATCAAAAGATTGAAACACTTAGGAGCTACAATGTTTGAAGGATAAACTGGCCCAAAAGATGTTAAGGATTGGTTGAACCTATTAGTAAAATGCTTTAGGGTAATGGTCCGGAAAACAAAAAGGTTAGATTAACTACCTTCCTACTACATAAGAAAGCAGAAGGATGGTAGAGATCAATAGTAATTTGAAGGGGAGGTATGGAAGAGATGGATTGGAAAACCTTTAGAGAAATTTTTAAGATAAGTATTATCCAACAACCTATTGTGAAGTGGAGAGAGAAGAATTTCTAAACTTAACTATAGGGTCACTTTCGGTAATGGAATATGAATGAGAGTATACTGCACTTTCACGGTATGCCTAACCAATTATTGCAACTAAAGGAGAAAGATGCAGGAGATTTGAGAAAGAGCTAAGGGAAGCAATACGAACCTCAATAAGTGTGAAGCTAAATGGACCAACTTTTCGCAACCAATAGAAAATAATTTATTGGTAGAACAAAGTTTGTCACGAGGGAAAGAAGACGTTGAAGGGAAGAAATAAGAAATAAGTATAGATAATCAAAAGCGGGGATTCCCAAAAATATGCAAAACATGATTATTAGACACGACCTGGAGGACGATCTTATTAACAGGAAAATTTAGGAAGTGTCTATCAAGAGAAATATCATGGGCTTAAGAGACACGTGATGAAACCCCAGTTTCTAAACTTGGATCCACTATCAATGGTGACAAAAGAATATTTTGTGCATAATGTCAAAAATATCATCGAGGGCCATGTTTAAGGACTACATGTGCATGTTAATACTGTCAACAACAAGATCATTACATGAAAGAATGTCCAAAACTCTAGGAGGATAGAAGTGTGTCACAATTGGTAAACCAACTTAAGACTACACCAGAAGGGTCGGGTAACGCCAAACAAAAAGGAGTATTAAGATAATATGTTAGAAAATTTTCTTAATTTTATAAATCTTTCTACAATTTGGTTATTAAACTTTTCTTAAGAAATAATAGCAATAACATGGAGTGAAGGTTTAAGGAAGTAAGTTACGATCTGCATTACTCAAATTTTGAGGACGAAATTTCTTAAGGAGGGAAGGAATTATAAACCTCGGTTCTCGAGTCTTTAGAAAATTTTCAGTATTTTTTTAAAATTCAAAATTTCTAAGAATTTTAAGGATGTATCTTGGTGAAAGTAGAATTTATACTGGGATCTTATGTATGAATTAAAGAGCCTGTAAAAATAAGTATAGTAATTTTGGGCTAAAAAGGAATTTTACTTCAACACTTGGTTAAAAGAGCACGTGAGTGATATTTTTCAAAAATCATAGAAAATACCTAGTTGTAGGAATGCCTTGGTTGAAATGCCATGAGAACTTAAAGAAAAAAGAAGAAGGGCTAGAAGACAAGAAGGATGGGAAAGACATGAAAAGTCAAAGAAAATGGCTAGGGCAAAGACAGAAAGTGATGGACAAGGCATGGAATGAAAGGATGTTTTGCTATTATTAAGTAGGTCGGAGATGGAGAACATGCAAATAACCTAAGAAAACCTAAGGTAGACTAGGGAGGGTGTAAAGACCTGGGCATGCATGCATAAAGTAGGTGATAGATGTCATTTTCAAGTCATTCATTCTTTCTATAAATAGGAATGCCTTGAAGGAGAAGAGCATCGCATCCACCTGTGTCATTTCCTTGATTCCACTTTCTAAACCTGACAATATGAGTCTAGTTTGTAGTCTTGAGCTGCTGGAAAAATTAAAGCAAAGAAGGTTAGAGTTTGAGTTGAAATTAATGATTTCAATTGAAATGATTTCTAAAAAGAGATTTATATGAAAGCCTTATGTAGTATTTCAAAGTATGTTTATTGAGATTGTGAATGTTTGTGAATGAATGTTCAAACCATTAGTTATGTTTCTACTAATGATCTATTATGTGCACATAAGAGTAAAGACGATCATGTAGAAAAGGACTGTATGGTGGAGTGAAGTTTACTAATGTATAAAAGAACTACATTGTGTTTAGTGGCCTGAACAACAAGAACGAAAAAAAATATTTGTAACGACCCAACTTTTTATATTAAGTGGAGGTTATTAATTTAAAGATAAATAATGATTTTGACAATTTCTTGAAAAGCGGAAAACTAAATTTTCACTAAAAATACCTTAAAAACATGTTGTGCAACTAGTTCTACAATTTTAAAGATAAAAATAAATAGATAAAAATGTATAAGTTCAAAACATTGAAATGAACCATGAAAAAGAGGAAGCAAAACGGTGTCCCCATATGTCATGTCACAAATCCTTTAGGTCGCTTGCCAACTTTCCTCTATCTTTACCTTTGTTGAAAATATTAAACATAGAAAAGGATGACTATAAATATATACTCAGTAAGGGACCTACTACTAGTCCCACCACTAGGTGTCTGTTAACTTCTGCTTGGTCTCGAGTTAGTTGTTTCTCTTTTGGGGAACTTAGTTGTTTTATGCACAGTTAATTCTATACAACAAGTCAATGGTCATGATTACTATACGTGATGTACTCACTGTGTACGTACTTCTTTATCGCATAATTACTAAGTTCTCGTAGAGTACAATTTTCTCTACTACTTGCCTAAGTGCAAGCGAAGCAGTAGGTTTACCTGAATGATCTAGGGTCGACACAGGGAATTGATTTAAGATATTAGTTCTATAAATTATCACTTATCATTTAGATGGTATAAAAGAACTAAAGAATAATGAAGTTAATGAATGAAAGAATACGGTGAACTACTAAACTAAGCCTCAAGAGTCTACAAAGAGGGTGCGGGATAGTGAAATGGTAATACGAACTGACTTGTAGGAAAAAGGAAGAAGGCCTCTGCACTATCAAATGACTAAGTAGCGTGATACCCTTGATGCAATATGACTTACTTAATCATGCTTCTTGAAAAAACAGATGAGATGATAAACAATATTCACCAGCTATGACTAAAGTGATAACTTTATAAATAGTTAATATAACAAAGGTTAAATGACCTTTTAGCTATATTACAAGGTTTTAACTATATGAATAACTAGAGTACACAGAAGACAGATAACACAATGCACTTTGGTAACCTAGTTCGGCAAATACGGCCTACATCTGGGGAGCTTCTTTGCTCAACTAAGAAATATTATTGAGATTCATCACTTGTAACTTCTTACAACTATTACATTAACAAGTTATCACCATAACTAGAAATAAACTCAGGCTCCTCCTAAAGATAATCAAAATTTCTTCTAAGATGCGTCCAGGCTCCCCTGACTTTATGAATTGATCCGTCAATTCAATTATATTTCTTATCTTCTCAAGAACACTACACAACAAGAAGCCTTCGATATCAAGCTCAATATAATATACTCATTAAACTTTCACCTTGATTGGCTTCCCTTGACGAGTACGTTCGAATCTGCTAATTGTTAATTGTTTTCGTCAAAGATATATACATCAATATTCACATGTTTTCGTCAAAGATATATACATCAATATTCACATATATATAACTTCTCCTACGATCTGTTATGCACATCACCTTTTCCATCTAGAAAGGAAACAACCTTATACTAAGATTCCTTGATATTAGGAAAGGTTGGTATAAAAATATCACTTCATAAAAAGAATAATTTATTTGATAAAATATCCTAACACTTCTTATTAAGGCTTGCTTCTCTCGAAGTCATTATACGCCACACATAGTCGCTTTTCAGGATCCATATGACTAAGCATGATTAGGTGAGCTATATCTAGAGGAAATCACTTATAAATTGTATAGGATTTCACGATTAATGACAACAATTTCTTGGTTCCTAACGTCATCACTTGTTCTCCTTCTATAATACAAATGTTAGAAATGATCTTACAAAGAAAGAATATTCTTCCTTGTCCGCGTTAGTTAGGTCCTTGCTACTTTTCCTCTCGAGTAGTTGGCGACTTACACGAGCCAGATGATGAAAATAACTCATCTAACACGATAAGACTTATGAGCAACACTTCTTATCAAGAACTTATCACACTTCTAAATTTACAAATAACACATTGACTGAAGGAGAGTGAAGACATGATGGATTGAAATGGTATAAATGTACAATATAATAAAAAATGTAGGCTTTTGACCATTGTACAATATGAACATAATACATATTACACAAAGAATACAAAAATGGAAGATAGAAGAGTGTGAAAGAATACAAGCTAGGGGAAATGGAAATTGTGTTCTTCACCACACTACTCTAAGCTTTCACTTACAACATGACCGGAGAAGAAAACTCTCTACATCGTTCATCTAGACTCTCTCTTTTGAGGTTCGTTCAGATCTTCCTCTGGCCCATACAAGGCTACTTTGCTTGGTGGGAATGAAGTCATTTTATAACCAGTTTTTGGTGAGAAAATTTTGTTCGTCTGAGATTGTTAGCACCGATTGCAACTTTATGAAGTCACAACAACTCTAACTACCATTCTTGTCTTCGAATGAACCTTCCTCGCATGATGATGTGGTCTTTCGTTTGGAGATGTTAATCGCTAGATGAATTCCTACCGCGTAGCCTCACGAGATGTGTCCATCGACTCACCAGGTTCTTTCTTTCTACTTATCTTGTATTTAGACATGGCAATGTGTAAAACAAGCATAATACTTATGTAAGGTGTATTTCTAAATACTTATGTATTTACAACATAAGTTACACGATTTTAATCCTCTCCTTAGATATTTTGACCTCATTATTCTATTAAAAGATACTATAATAACAGGTATTTATACAAGTTATCAACGTGCTCCCGAACGCACGTTATCCAGTTATCCAGTGATCCGATAGGGACACATCTGAACTCTCAATGAACCCAAAAGAAAAACCTAAGACCCCGTCAGACCACTCTCAATGAACCCAAAAGAAAAACCTAAGACCAGACCCCGTCAGACCACTCATAAAACATAACATGACAGGCTAGATGGGACCACATCGATCATCAAAAGAAATATATCATGACACGTGTACACCTAATCTTAATCTTATCTGACCTTTAAAATTAATTCAATTGCAAGATTAATTTTTACCTTAATTTGGTTTTTTTTAATTTATTGATTTACCAACTTTTGTAAGAAAAAATTTATTTAATTAGTTTTAAAGTTTTGTGGGTAGTTCGATTAGGTGGAGAATTACTCAATATGGTAACTTTTTGAAATTGGTTTTGTTAATAAAGGTTCCATGCCGTTTTGAGATGAATTCTAATATTGGTATTATTTTCAAATCCAAAACGGAATAATGTTTCTGTGAAGCTGAGTCATATTGTGTTATTGCAATTTAAATGGAATAATGTATGGAAATTAGTAGCAAAACCAACGGATGGATGCAAATGTTATCGGCACAAAGTGGATCTTTAAAAACAAAATCAATGAACAGGTTGTAGTAATCCGAAATAAAGCACGATTAGTTGCTCAAGGATATACCAAATTGAAGGTGTAGATTTTGATGAAACCTTTGCTCCAATAGCTAGACCGAAAGCTATTTGCCTTCTGCGCAGAGGATCAAGTTGTATCAAATGGATGTAAAGAGTGCTTTCTTAAATGGATATCTGTACGAAGAAGTAAATGTTTCTCAACCTAAAGGATTCATTGATCCAATCTTTCCACATGTACGTATTCCATATCCACACCTCATTAAGTCAGTGTCTTTGTTTGAGATAATAACTCGTACCCTCTTGCATCATATGAACGTCACATTAAGTATATTTTCGGGAAGATATTTTACCTTATTTCAGTAGTTTAAAAAACTCTGGTTATTCTTCCAGTCAAGTCTCTTCTAATACGCACACCCATTTTTTCCATTGTGTATCTTTATTTAAATCAACACAACAAATTCTTTTTCCTCAATCTAAGGAATAACTTTATTTAGAATCCTTTATAATAGGAATTTAGTTTATTTGAAAAGATTTAGTTTAACAAACACCTTCAATCAATTAACAATTAAATTAATTATCCAACACTACAACCGAAGGAAACTACAATAATGTAAAACCACCACACTCACCGATACAACTTACCACAAAATTCCGAACAATTCACAACTTCGAATAACTGGAATCGACGGGTGTATAGATCAGATTTAATCGACAAATGAAATAGACTTTAGCTCACAACCCACGGCTGAAAGGTGAAGAGTCACGCTGCGACACTTCAATAGACGCAACGGGCTTGGGTCTGGACGACGGCCGCTTCAACTGGGTAATGATGCCGACGAGATGATAGGTCAATTAGTGACGTTCCTCGTCACCTGGAGTGGAACGCGGTGGCGCAAACGTCGAAGGAACTACGCGTGGATGAATCATGACTTGGCTGGTTTCAGCTTGGTCAGAAAATAGAGACGAGATGCGACGCCGAGAGTTCGAACCAACGATGAGCAGTGGTTCGGCTTCAACGGAGACAGTGGCGATCGGTGACGGCGTGACCAGCTGACGTTCAAGCGAAACAGAAGGTAATGGTAGGAGGTAGGCGGCGATGGTACGAGGAAGAGGAAGAGTGAATGAGAAAAAAAATGGTGTTGCACGCGAATCAATGAAGAATTAATAATATTATTATTTAATAATATTATTATTTAACCTTTATTATTAGTAATCTTTTTTATAAAAACAACCCCCTTCACTTCACACTAATTCCAAAACACAAACCAAATTCCTTCAAATTTTAATAAAATTTTGAAAAATCTTAACTTGAGAGACATACCTTGATATTTCCGAGTCTTACAGTCAATTTTGAGAAATTGTACTAATTTTTTACTTTAGTGAGGTGATAAAATTTTCTTTAATTTAGTCTAATCGATGGAATGCTCTCTAGTTAATATGACATTATTTTTAAAAGAAATTAAACAATATTTTCAATTCAAGATTTGAAATTTGATCACTATTTTGTAAACGGGTGTTGTGGGATGCTAATATCTTCAAATGACTCTTGAACTCAACTCTAGTTTTTGCAGACCATGTTTTTATGATTTTATTTAAAATTTATTTACTTTATTTCGGTGCCCAATCACACCATACAAAAGATTTGTGGTGACTCCTATTTTGGTTTAAAGCCAATCATTTTGAGGACGTTGGTCGCTCCACGTCGTCTTTGGCATGTGACAATAATAGACTAGTGGTCCTGTCGAAGTCACGTTAGTCATAAACATAACATGACAAGCAACTGTCGAACTCACTCACATCAGTAATAAAAATGCGGTGATCATGAGGGACACCCATATGGGTACGACCCTAATCGAGAAAGTTAACAGAACTCTCATCCATAGCATGTAGCATATCCTAAACATCATAAATCTGACATGAATATCAGTCATAACGTTCTTATCGTGTGTTATTAATATTTCATGTATCATGACATAGTAGTCATATCAGCCATAACATATCATTCATATCGGTCATATTAGTCATAACATATCAATCATATCAGTTATAACATGTATGTCATAACATCTCAGTCATCCATATCAGTCACGTTATACATCTTAGCTACATCACTACATAATGGGAAAAAACATGCAAACTTTTAATTTTATTTTCGAAGGTCTAAGAGTAGAATCTTTTACATTAGCTAAAAATATTCTCTTGCTGATAGTTAAAATCTTCAAATTAATTCAATCATAATCATAAAAGAAAATTTGAGAATCATAATTAATAAAATTAATTTTGGCTTTCATCCAAAATTCTCCTAAATTAAGTTACCCAAATTTGAGGTTGAAACCAATTCAACCTTAATGAAAAAAAATTGTCATTTAAATCTTCAAAATTGGTCAAAGGGACTTTCGAAAGGCATACATCATAGATAAAAGAAACCTGAACTTTTGGACATTTTGGAACATTTATAAAATTTATAGTAGATAAACAGTTTTTGGTATAAAAATCTCTAGATTCTATTGTTAGCATAATCCTCACTCATGATCTACCTCTAATCAATTTTGAAAATTGAATCTAAATTTTTGCAATTACTTTGGTTTGAAACAAATAATCCATATCATACTCTTTTCTTTTTTTCAAGTTATCATACACTATTTTTTGCTATCAAAGAGTTATCAGCTTTTAAATTTGTTACTTTTATAATTTAAAAAATATAAATTTGCTACTTTTACCATTTAGAAAATATAGTAAATATAGTAATATAAATTCTATTATTGTAATTTTCTTTTACTACTCTTACAAGTGGTCCTAAATATTTTGGCTTAATTGCATCAATTCTATATACTAAAAAAGAATAATTAAACGAGTAATATTTTTAGAGTTAATAATTAAATATATAACATTTTAAAATAATTAATATATAACTGAATCTATTATTATAAACTTCTCTTTAGCAATGTGAGCTAGTCAAGAACTACAATCTAAATTTTTGTCATTGAGTTATAGTGAACTATTTGGAGTAGGCTGTAATTTAAAGGTCTTTTAGGGGCATTTTAGTCTTTGCGTGGAAGTAAAAACCAAAGAGAATTGGAAAAGAGACGTGGGAAATCGAATTACATTAATAACATGGAACCAAAAAAGCAACCTTGCCCCACAAATACAATGCTGCATTCCCCACATTATCTGAAAAGAGATAGTAAAAGAAAAAGAAAAACACTGCCTAAAAACGCTGGAAATTGTAAAAACTGAATTTCAAGCTATCAAAACAAATATGTGATAATTCATCCCACTAGCCAAGGCAAGCATTTTAGCTCAAGCAAGAGGTAGGAAGAACAAACAAATACGATTTGATTTCGTCTAAGCCTGGTTTCCTCCGCTCCCCCTTGCGCGACCTCCCATTCGCCCCCGTCCACGGCCATAACCTCGGCCCCCTCCTCTGCCTCTTTCGTATCCAGCTCCTGCAGTAGGATAATAATTGCTTGAAACGCCTTGTTCCCACAAGAGCATTTTGCAAATATTACACGATCAGACGTCTAAAGAGCTACATACACCCACCCTAAATCACTAGTTATAACTTTGATAAATCAATGAGTCAAATGACTTTCCAGACTCTCAATGTATTGTGTTTATATTCAAAACATTCCTGCAGTCAACTCAAGAACATACTTCCGTGCATAAAGAAAGAAACTTACCACGGTAGGCCCAGCCTCTACTCCGCCCACCTCCTCTTCCCCAACTTGAGTATCCACCGTTATTATCTAAGATGAAGAAAGCTCACGAGAGTTAAAAATCGCACTCCAGAACAATATCAAGTCAAATGCAATACAGTGAAACCTTTAAAGCATTACTTCTATTGAAAATATTCGACTCTTCAATATTCACCTTGATAATATCCAGGTCCACCTTGGTAGTTGTCAGATCCACCTTGGTAGTGGCCATAACCACCTTGGTAGTGACCATATCCACCTTGGTAGTTTCCGTATCCACCTTGATAGTTCCCATATCCACCTCTTCCCCAACCACGCCCTCTCCCTCTACCACGCCCTCTTCCTTGGCCATATGGATCTGCAAAGTGGTAGTGATATGTCAAATCCCAGACAAGGTAGAGTTTCATAATCCAATAATAAAGTGTTGCTGAAATCACCTTCATTGACAGCATTGTGATAAACACGTGGTTGTCTGGGTGGTGGTGGTTGTGGCAGCGGCTGCTGATTGTTGTATTGTTGCTTTGGCTGTTCCACAAAGTGTGGAGCTTGATACCTACACAGAGAAATTAGTTCGTCATCATACATGCAGAAGAAACCAAAGCATGAAATATGAAAGAAAAGTAGCTAAATCCCACATTTTATACCAAATTTTAAAGTTCCCAAAAACAACTTACCCTGGAGAATTTTTATTTAGCTCTCGATTGGATAACGTAATTGAAATCATTGAGACATGACGAGTCATCTCCACCCTGTGTGACATGATAGAAGTTATTCCTTGCACATCTAAAGAACTAGGCTACTTAGTACAAACCCATAGAACATGCAACGAAGTTGCCAGCAATGCATATAGCGTGAGAGAAAATTAACTAAAAGTAAAACACAAATAAGCTTTCAATTATTTGTTGTACAATTAACGTTGATTGCAGAGAGTACGAAAACTTACGGTACAAGACCTTCCTCAATGGGTTCCCATACATCAGTTATGCTGACTGAGCTGATAGCAGTTTCTTGATGCAATCGTGATATTCTCTTCTGTTTCGAGGATACACATGGCTTATGAATTATGAAATAGACAATATTTGCACTCAAACGCACAAGTAGTAGTCCAAAGGAAAATTAACCTTTAAAATTTCTGCAATGGCCACTGCTTTACTGATTGCCTGACCCATTGCTTTTAAGACGATCTCTCTGACACATTTTTCCTGAATAAGTTCCAAGGTCACCAATATTCTATGTATTACAGTTTTTTCTGATAACCAAAACACTAAAGACAATTATTCAAACAAACAACATACATAGAAGAAAATAGTGGTTAAAAAATAACAGGAACAAGATTAAAAAAAGAACAGAGAAGAATAAGAAGACGAAGATGCACCAAGGCATTAAAGCTAAAGTCATCCATCTCTAGAACAGATAACAGTAGTGCATCAAAGTAGTGGGCACATTATAAATTAAATATAAAAATAACTTACATGATGTTTAAACCTTAAATATAGAGCTTGGGGACTAATGTTTTTATTGCTTAACTGCATAGTTCTAGTTCAATGAGTTTCGTAATTAGTCCCCATCCTCCATAGTCAATCAGTCACCAATTAGAGTTTGTTCATTATGTCTTTAGAATCCTCCGATATGTTTCATCATTTTTATTCAAATATTTGTTCATTGTAAAAACAGCAGGCACATCCAGTAAAACTAATTACAACCCAAAAAAATATCAGATAAGTCATCATTAACATTCTAATACAATAAAAAAAACATCCAACGAAAAATACCCAAAATGATAAAACATTAAAACTGTTCCAAATAAAAATAAATAAAATAAAAAACAACAGGAAAGTTGAAGAGAAGAGACACAGCATTGGCAGAAAATCAGGAAGAGGGAGTCGAATTTAAGGAGATGGAAGTGAAAGAGAAAAGGGATTGAATGAATGAGGAGAAGATATACCTGAAGAAGTGTAGAAGCATAGGTGATGTAGTTACGAATAGCACCTTGACTAGTGATTCGGATCTCATTTTCGTTAATGGGTGATTCGGGTTTGGGTTTCTCGACCTTTTGGTATCTATCCATGGCTTGGTGAACTGAAAGGGAGAGTGAGGAGGATGATGGGTTGAGAGTAAATAAATCAGCAAACCCTAACGGGCCACAGTGGAATTTGTGTTAACTGCTTCGCTTCCGAACAACCTAAAACCTCTTCGATGAAGGTTTTCCTTTTTTTTCCTTTTTTTCTTCTTTATGAAAAGGTTTCAAAGTACGGAATTTTTAACAATCATTTACCTCTTCTTTTCTCTTTGCACCCCCACATTTATTTATTTAAGTTCTAGTTCCGTTTCCAAAATTTTAGAATTTAATTCTTTGTTTTATAATTAGATTGTTTATAAGATTTTATTTTAAATTTGAACTTTTTCTTAATATCGTAAATTGGATTGCATTCTATTTTTTTTTTAATTTTTTTTAATTTTTCATAAATACAATCGAAACACACAAATATCTACCGTTCGTTGTTCGTGTAATGAAATAAAAATTATATGAAGCTAGTAAAAGAATTTAATAAATCTTAGATTTAGCATTCATATTGGGGTGGTTCATTGTTTATCTTTCTTCTTCTTATTTGCGATTATTTCTCTTCCAAATTTCTTTTAACTCCTCTTCCATATTTTCTTTATTCTCTTCTTATTTATCTTCTCTTTCTTTCTCAGAGCTGCTCTTCGAGAATATCAAGATTGTTTAAATATCACTTTGATATGATCAAAGAACTACACAAATGTATAATTTTCTACACAATTACACGATCGTGTATCATTTACTACATGATCGTTTACGAGAAAAATTACACAAAACATTTCTTCCATCGTGTAGTTCTTTTTAACGATGTTGATACTACCTACACAATCATTTATCATTTACTATACAATCATATATCATTTCCTATATGATCGCATATCATGAACGTTTAAAAAAAAAATTACATTGATACGATGATTGATTAATTGCGTGTTGATTAAGACATTTTTTTTTTATTGTGTGTCTTTAGACTTTTTCATTAAATTGTTTTATATAGTGTAAATCTTTGGCGGGTTTGTTATATTTTTTTTATAAAAACTCAATATTCTTTTTTTTTAAAGATATCAATTTTATAATTTAACCTTAAACCTTTTACAAAATTAGTTTCTTTTAAAGTAATTAATATGGATAGGTGTACCACCTCCTTTGAGGTTTGAATGGCTTGTAGTCATAACAATGGATATCCCAATTATTGAATCCAATATGTAAGGGTTGGGTGGAGTTTTATACTTAGTCCATGAGGATGTACCATCCAATACCATGACATCTACTTCAAACAATATGTCAAATGATCTTCTTTATTATTCTGTCCATGAAGTCTCCACAATATCACTGCATAATTATGGAGACTAATTACGGTGTACAATAGCTCATCTAAATATTCTTTTGGAAGTGCACCAAAGAACTTTCACAAACGCCTCCATGGAAATCTCCAATTACAACTAAATTTTTAGGACTTCGATCAAATATTATTTTCTTTAAATTATATATATTTTAAATACCAATAAATCTGGGTTGTTATGATATTAAAAAAATATGTTATAATATTTAATTAGAGTATTTTTTTAATCAAATAATAAGTCATTAGTTCTCTTTGGATAGCAATTTTAGGTATAATAATCGAGAAGATAACAATATTTTTAAAATTTTTGTAAATATAGCAAAATCTATCGGTGATTGACTCTCTAGTCCATCGGTAACAAACTAATATTTGTAACATGATCTATTACTGATCTTAATAGACTCTGGCAAACTTTTCTATATTTGAAATCCTTTTAAAATATTGTTATAATGTCAATTCTTTGAATTTAATGATTATATTTATAACTACCCCTATTCAAATTTAGTATATTATTTTTAATAATATTTGTAATAATCGCGTAAAACTATTGTAATAATCGCGTAAAACTACGCCCGTTGAGCTATGTCGATTTTGAAATAAGTTTTTTTTAAGTGTTCAAATTCAATTTAATTGTAAAAATAAATAAATAAAATTATGAGTTAAACTTCAAAGATATAATATCTTTGTTTGGATAAAAAAAACCATTTATTTCAACTATTTTTGATAAAAAAAAAACATTTTTAAATACACTCCAAAAGTTATTTTGAGTATTGTCAAACACTCTAATTTTATTTTTTTCAAAACGACTCTTTTAAAATTAAAAACTTGAAAATGTATTTCAAACACATCATAAATAGGTGATAACTTTTTTAGTACATCAACCTTAGGGATGAGAGATCAAGACCTCCCGGACGATTGTCTCCAATTACCACAAATATAATCTTACTTTGACAATAAATTGTGAAACCTACACCTCAAACAGTTAAGGTCGTGGTTGAAAATTGTTAGAAATAATGTTCTTAAATTTTCATCTTAAAAAACTGACATTCTTTTTGGAAACTCGTTACACTAGTTGTTTTCGGTACATCTAGTCTAAAACTTAACCAACGAGATTACTTAAAAAATTAACATTTTCAATGTTATCAATTGGTTTGGCTTTCTCATTGAAATCTCGGTCAACATTAACCCTATATAATTATTTCAAACCATATAACAAATCTTGACTAATTCTTTTAAACTTCCACAAAATATTTGACTAACTCAATCAAATTCTTACCATATTTTTTACATCTTTAGCATAATTTAAAACTTCTTTCAATTCCAAGTTTGTAAAACTTTAAATTCAAATTCGGTCTCAACCACGACATCTAAGTCACCACAATCTGTATGAAGTAATCTCCCAACTTACGTCCATTTGTTTAACAAAAAATGAAAAAACTCTTGCAAATTCTCTCCACTGCTGTTACAACATCTTCACTGCCTAAAATCTCTAATTCTCTCTCTTCTTATTATTCATCTTCTTATATCTTCTCTGTTTCTTCTTCTTCCTCCTCATTTTTTTTTAAATCTATCTGTCAGACTGTTTTAGAAAACCCAAATATATAGAAACATGAAATAACACTCAGATTCTCTATATTTCTCAAATCTAAATTCCTTTTTGCAAATTTTGATTTTCAATTAAGTAAGTCAATATAAATTTGAGAAAGATTACATATATTTGAAAAAATGGGTAGAATCTCGGTGTTAATACTACTCGATATTTTGTCGAGAAAGCCATAAACTACAAATAAGATTATAAAATGTAAAAAAAACCAAGTTAAGCAAAATGTATATATTTTTTTTAGTAAATCTAGATAGCTAGATGTAACAAAAGCAACTATTGTAACGAGTTTCCAAAATGGGTGCTAGTTTTTTTACAATATTCCTTCATCTCAATTTATCTTGCATACCACATTGTCATCTAGTAGAATTTGTTATGCATGTTCAATTAAGTCTTTGTACTATTTCCTTGGCTCGAGCGTTTATCACACTTTTTTGCTATTCAAGATAAACTCAACGCATTTAACGAGTTCCATCAATTCCACAAATCACAAAACAAGAAAAAGACATCTCATACCAGATTACACAACAAGTATGAAGCATCCTATTTAAAATCACACAATATAAATAAGACATTCTATTCAAATCACAAAGCAATAGTAGAGCATTTTATCATAGCTCATTGACGAGTCAAAGATAATGTGTGAAAAAATGTATTGGTAAGGTCGTCAGAATCAAGCAATAATATGTTCAAAAGTGAAATGAAACTTGCTAAGGATAGTATGCTTACCAAAATTTACCTCGACAAAAAGTACTTTTAGATTTACCCTTACTTTTTGAACCCAAGGAAATAGTCGAAAAAAATTATTGATATCAAAAGTTGTGTAAAAAAAATGAAAGCATAAAAGGAAATGTAGAGAATACAAATTTGTAACCAAAAATTAAGAAACTTTTGAAATGCAAATTCAATAAAAAAGAAAAGGCAGAAATTAAATTGTATAAGAAAAATGAGGTGAGGGGCAATGGGCGTTATTCAACTCTTATAATCAAATTAAAAGAAATATGAATATCTTTTGCTTTAAAAAGAGATTCTTGCTCGATCAACTTGCTTGATTCTTGTAAAAGCCTTGATTAAGAATCAAGAAAAGAGATAATTACACACGAGCATTTATTGTGTATTCTTGCCACAACAATTTGTGCCCAATTCTTGTTCTTTTAAACAAATGAAAGTATCTTTCATACTTTTTAGCAACAATAATTTAATTGAATTTAATTGTGCACGTAAAATTGATAGAATTAAATTCACAATTTACCAATAACAATGGTGATTTATCTAAGTATTAAGACAATCCATCTTCAAGATTTGACATGTTTGATTACAAGCAATATAAACAATTCTAGATTTCTTGTAGACAAAGATAAATCAATGTTGCACTTTAGTTTTTCTAAAGAAAATGTATCTTGATTCTTGCATACAAATTGATCAATCAAGAACAAATTCAAGAATTAATTTGCAAAGAATACTTTTAATTGAAAGCAGGAAAGGTTGTTGATACAAAAAATTAAAGATTCAACATGCCTAATTGAAGGGAAAATACAAGAAAAATTCTTCAAGAAATTGAAAAACCCATTGCCTTCTTACCTCTTAGATGATTAGCTCTTCATTTTTAAAAGATTGCTGAAAATTAATTGAGGAAAAAAATGGTAGAATGGAGAGGAACATTTCTGGACAATGAAAATTGGAGAGAGTGTTGATGGAATTTGGAGTTGATTTTGTGAATTCATTGTGAATTGATGAGAAATTAGAGCTCGAACTCCCTACCTCAGGCTTTCGTGCACACATTTTTTTACGAAAATTAGGGAGTTTACGAAAAGTTGGTAATTATTTGAAAGATTGCCATTGAAAAATACAAGGAAAAAATGATTTCGGCCAAGATTCGAAGTCAGGACGTTGAGGACTCGTGTGCGAGGGAATGGCGACACGTGGCATCTTATGAGAGGCGGAGAAGGACACGCGGATTGCTTCAAACAAATTGAATTTCAATTCACGTCTGGTGGAGTTCGAACTCAAGACGTGGAGGACATGCGCAGAAGAACATCCAAACGACAACGTTTTGTGTTAGGAAAATCCAGAAAATAATGCTTTGTTTGGGGCCAAAATCAGTGACTTGAAGCTTGATTGCGCGTGTGGCGGTGTGACGCATGTCAAGGTCTTCAATTTATTAACCAAAATCCCCTTGATCTTTGATTTAGTCGTTCTCTTTCATTTGGACTCTCTTTTAAGTGTTTTTTATTGGAGTGAGTTGTTAACGAAGTCTACTATAATATTGTGCATGAAAATGTAGTATAGGTTTAGTATAGGTAGTATAAGTAAATACTCCTAGATATACCTAGTCATTTGAATCTTGAAAAGAGACCAAGTGTAACATTCAATGACTCTAAGAGGAGCACTCCTTACCAAGTGTGACATCCAATGACTCTAAGAGGAGTACTTCTTACTCCTTACCAAGTGTGACATTCAATGACTCTAAGAGGAGTACTTCTTAATGAGTTATATCGTATTGAGGGTTTACCTTCACCCCTTCCTTAACACAAGTTAGTTCACTCACTCCTCCATCTTGTCATAATTTATTCATATGTGCATGAGTCTCTAGGTGTAAATAGGTAGTTATGATTCTTTTTATATTCTTTGTGTTTGACCTAGTTTATCCAAAAATACATATTGTTTCCCTTACACTTGGACAAACAATGAAAAAACTTGCAACTTGGAAGTAGGTGGTGGGGATATTGGAAGCATTTTGCATGCAATAATCCGTATTTAATGACATGTCATCATACCACAAATATTCAAACTAACAAATAAGTTTGTGTGCTTCAATTATGGGCAAGTTTTTTAGAACAGTGTTCTAAAAGGTAACACGAACTTATTCCACAACAAGTCCCATGAAACACAGTTCCAATTTCAAAACAATCACATTCACAACCAACACAATTTTGGGTGAAAATTTCGTGAAGAAAATCACAAGCAAGAGGCAAGGAAAATTTGGAGCGGCAAGGTCAGGGCAAGGCTAGAAGACCAACCATGCACTGAAGGGTTTCAAAGGCCTTAAATGGGAAAAATGAAGCTAGTCAATGGAACCCAAAAATGGACCGTGTCACGTTTTGGAGGCAACACAAATAAATGCTTCCATCAACAAAATGAAAATCCATCTCAAGTTCGCGATTGGGGAAAAAGAAAGGATTCGTCAACAACAAGGGTCGAAGGTTGGAATACGCAAGAAGAAATGGGGAAAACCAACCTTAGACTCGGGGGAGTTGAAGACCGATTGAGACGATGAATAGTGAGAAGGAAACCCAAATTTGAAACGGGAAAAGAAATCAACAAACCTTCGAAAGGAGGACGATGAACACCAAGTTCAAGAGGGGGAAATATGGTAACCAACCTCTGAAACGGTGAAAGACAAAAATGGTGAAGACGAAGCAAAATAAGTATGGAGAGAAAGAGGTAGGATTATGAGGGAGTTGAAGAGGGATTGAGAGGATAGGGAGAGAGAGGTAGGGTTATGGGGGAGTTGAAGAGGGATTGGGAGGAAAGACTAAAAGGAAGATGGGTTGAGAAGTGTAAATGAAAGAGTTATGAAACCCTAAAAAACAAAGGTTATAATATCCCTTTACACCAAGTAAGGGCTACATTTTAACTCAATCCCACATTGAAAACCCATGGGCCAAATGGTCCCTAGAAATTAAAGAAGGATAGCTTTGAAAAATGAGGAGTGGTTTGAACTTTTTATTTTTTTAGATTTATTGACGATTTTAGGTTGGGTTTTTAAATTTGACACTTTTACTTTTAGAAAATGTAGATGATAATTTCTTTTGGTATACATGCAAGCCGCCCAACGAAACGACGATTTTGGGTTAGCGTTTCGTTGGATCAGTCGTCGAAGGGAATAAGCCACGCGCCTCTTTGCACTTCACTGCCTTCGCAGATTCGACTCGCAGGCCCTTTCTTCATTCATTCTCTCTCTTTCCCAGTAAAAAGCAAATTCATGGCTACCAATCCTTCGCAGTTACTACCGTCGGGTTCGTTTCTGCTTCTCCTTCGTTTTATATTTCTCATTACCCATCCTATTTTTCTGCAAACGAACTCTTATTTACTGGGTTTATTGTTGGGATTTTGCAGAGTTAATCGACCGATGTATTGGGTCTAAAATATGGGTAATAATGAAGGGCGACAAAGAGCTCGTTGGAACTCTCAGAGGATTTGATGTTTATGTCAACATGGTTCTTGAGGATGTTACTGAATAGTAAGAGCCTCTGCCAAGATCTATACTCATTTTTCTTTGCTTTGCTCATTTGGACTGTATATGTTTCGTATTTTGCGTTTTTTTCTTCAATTTCTTCTGTTTGTTCACTTTCTTTTACATGGTGTTTGATGTGCCTGTTTCTGCGTTGGAGAATGTGAGGCGAATAGAAAAATATATTAGGCTTGGTGGTGTATTTGTCTGTATTTAAAGGGTTGAAAAACATGATTTGAGCGACAGAGAAAGTTTTGAAAGAGCAATTTGAAATGTTGATTTATGCAATTTCATCGAATCCCTCCTGTTCTTTTCCAATCTTAGGAGTGGGGTTGGAGGTTAGCTTTGGAGATATTTTGAGTTGTGGTTTAAAAAACCCCTTTGTTCAACTTTTCGAAGGGAACTGGACAGTGGAGGTTTCTTCAGAAGTTGAAAAAAGTGATCGATAATCTGTGCCCTGTTGAAATAGTAGGAGAAGAGTTAATAAGAGTCAAGAGAGGAGCGACCTTATCCATGCGCCATTTCTGCTGAGATTTTGTCCATGCTTGCGCTGTTTTCTCCAAGTCTCTCATAACGTTGAAGATAAATGTTGGTTTAAATGTTCAGGAAGTGCATTGTTGTTGATACAGTTCTACTTTTATACATAAATAACTTTTCTTTCTGGTACTTATTCTCAACATATTGGGGCCTGTGAACTGGTACTTTTCGAACATCTCTCGTCACAAACAACCTAGGGTATTAGTGGAGGGTTGGGTTTGAAGTAACATTAGAAGGGTGGGGTATTCTATTCTCATTATTGGTAGGCTGTGGAGAGGATTTGAGCTACCAGAGGCCTTAGACAATAGACAGGGTCATCCATTATCTCTCTCTCTCTTCTTGCTTGCGATGGATACTCTTAACAAGATTGTCTTGAGAGGGTTGGAAGGCAGGATCAGATGTGGCTTTAGAAGTGGAGCAAGATAAAGTTTCTTTGCATCATCTTCAATTTGCTAATAATGCTACCTTTTTGGAGGAAATTTTTTCCCTTGTTTTGGAACGTATCTTCTAAACATTATCCAGGCTTAAACTTAATAGGGAGAAATGTCAAACTATGGATTTCACTGTGACCTAAGTAAGATGAGAAGTTGAGCTAACTTGATGGGCTGTGAGATTGAGTCTTTCTTTGCTTCCTACCTTGTTCTTCCTCCTAGCCATAATTAGAAATGGTCCTGTTATTTGCAAAAATTGTAATTGGAAGAGAAGCTTTTTCTTTAAGGGTGGAAGATTGACCCTCATAGCTCAATATTGTATAGAATTCTGATTTATTTATTTTTCCTTTTTAGAGTCCAGTTTTCTATTTGCTACATGCTAGAGCAGCTTATGGGGGATTTGAGGTTGATGAGGAGCAAAGTACGCAGTGTGTGAGTTGGCAGAGGGTGGGGAAGGTTGTGAAACTTTGGGGGTTAGGGAAGGTTGTGAAACTTTGGGGAGTTAGAGTTGGGGAATTTGAGGGCTCATAACCAAGCCTTCCTAGATAATGGCTCTAGAGGCTCCCTCTTGAGTCTACTACTCTTTGGCATAGGATTATAGTGAATCTTTTCTGCGTGGAAACTCTTTTTCTTGATATGTTGGACTCTTAATGTGCTAGACAGGGAGGTTACAAGGAGATGATTGAGGAGTTCCTTCTTCGTGATAGAAGAAAATGCTTGGTAAGTAGAGGTTTATGCTGTTTGTGGGTTTTATGGACGAGAAGCAATAGGACCTTTACAGAGGTCGAAGGTCTAGAGGCACCATTGTGACATTTAGGCCTTTTTCAGGTTTTATGTTTCTCTTTGGAAGTCGGTGCTGATGGCTTTTTGTATCTACTCATTAGGTCTGGGGTTGGGACATTGATAGAACACCAATAAGATGTGTTCTTATTCAATTGATATAAACCTCACTATTACAAAGAAGAATTGATAAATATCAATCGTGAGATGAAAATGCAGAAAATAACTAAGAACAAGTAAAATACTACCCTCCCTGCCTATC
Source organism: Cucumis sativus (assembly GCF_000004075.3). Classification (NCBI taxonomy): domain Eukaryota; kingdom Viridiplantae; phylum Streptophyta; class Magnoliopsida; order Cucurbitales; family Cucurbitaceae; genus Cucumis; species Cucumis sativus. The sequence goes on from NC_026657.2 coordinate 25,414,156, forward strand.
CTCTCTCTCAAGGAAGGTGCTGTAAAACTACCCACAAACTGATCTCCCCTTTCTTCCCTCACCAACTTCCTATTTATAACCATGTAACTGCCTATATATCTAATTACCCTTATACCCCTGTCTTATACTAATCTAGGTATCTAATAGACATTTGATGTGTATTGTGCTTTGTCGTTTCCTTTTCTAGTTGTGGAGCTACGATTATTGTGCTTTATCTTTTCCTTTTCTAGTTCTGAAGCTACCATTTTCTTGCTTGATTTTCACTTCTATGGTCTGGTTATGAATATATATGTGAAATGCAAACTTGATGACAGATTGGTGAGACCATAGATTTTAGAATGTGACTATCGTGTTATTTTAATCAATTCATCATTTGGACTTCTCTCTCATCTTTTGTGTGATGTAACCATAATTTTTCTCTTTAAACATGTGAATTGAATTAAAATACCAATAGCTCCTGAGAACAGGAGTAACGATTTGGTATGTGCACTAGGAGCACTATAAAACTTTGTTACATTGTCGTAGAAGTAATGATTTGGTATGTGCACTAGAAGTAAGCTTTATATATAACTTTCTTCAGCTCATTTCTGCTGTCTAGTTTTCGGTTAGATGATTCATTTCATTCTATTATCGTGTGGCTCCATAAAGCCTACGGTTAAATCATTATTTACAACCACATGATTGGCCTTCGAGGAGACTATGTAGATGGAGAAAATATCACCATTGATGACTTTCATTTCTGCGCTACCAATCAAAATATTGAGCTGTTCTATTGAGTCTAAATTTCCTATTTTGGCACATCTTTTGTGCACGTGGCATGCTTGAGTTGCTGTCTTTTTATGAACCTAGCGATTCTTTATTTTTTTTAAAACACGATCTACTATATGGTTTGACTCTTTCCATATTACATTGTAGTGAGATCACTGCTGAGGGGAGGCGGATAACAAAGCTGGATCAGATTCTACTAAATGGGAACAACATTGCCATTGTAAGTGACAACCACAGTTTTAATGTTTACATGCCCTTATTTAGGGAAGTAATGAGTCTGTGAATGATTTCCCAGACCAACAAACAATGATTGTGTAAGAAGCCAAACTTCATGATGTCCATGGTTGATGTCTAATCCACGCCTTAATAAGGATAGTGATGGTAATTTCATTAAGTCAACCATCATTGTTCGTTTCGAAGGTTAAATGGTTAAGTCAAATTTATATTCCTTATATGTCACTGTCTCATTGACTTATGAAGGAGATTAGTGGTTTTTATGTTTTAGTCTAGTGGTAAAAAAAGATTATGGATTAAATAAAGGACACGAGAGGAATGAGTCTAATCATAGTTGTTGCATATTTAGAAATTAATATTTTACCAGTGTTACAATTAGCTGGCTTGTTAGATGTTGAAAGCCCAAAGGATTTTTAGTCTTTTATGTTGCCTTGATTATCTTTCATTATTTTAACTAGGCTTCTATTTCCTATAAATTAATGCTCTCTTGTATCATTAAGAAAATAATAAGAAAGATTTGCACGATGGTTTTTCTCCTTGAACTAGGGTTTCCCCGTAAAACTTGTGTTTGCTTTTCGTCTCTACTTTTAATATTGTATCATAGCATGATATTGAGTCATTGACCAAACCGTAGACAATGCAATTCTTGATGGAAACCAAACAATGGAAACAACCGTCGGTATCAACGCCGTCGTCGATGCTCCGATCAGCGCTGCCATGGATGAGTGGTTTCGCTAACTTCAGACAACACTAGCCAACATGATTCTGTCACACTTTCCATTGTCTGCGCCTCCACACGCAGCCGCTGGGGACCTCCAGGACCAGCCTAACAAGTTCAAATCATGTCGACCAATCCTTCTTTGCCACATAATTCTGTTCAACCACCACCGCTTCTGCTGTCAAACTTGTATGTGCTGCCACCCACTAATTCTATTGCAAAACCCAGTTATCATTTCGAGGTTAGGAATCCTCAAATTCACTCAACATTTGAGGTTGGTGAATCTTCGGCACATTCCAACTCTAACGTGCAAGCTTCATCTTCTTTTTCGTGTATAGCTCACCAACAACTGGAAGAGCTTCGACAATAGATTACAGCAATTGAGACTATCTTAGGGGTGAAATCCAGCACTTCTGGTCACGACCATCGTACACCTTTACCCATGTATTTTGAGATTTCGATAACATCGTTCCTCACTTTATCTTCTTATGCAACTAACACAATGACACATCACAGTCTCCAGGATATTTTTTAGGGGAAAAATTGAACGACAATAACTATTTCTTATGGTCTTAGTCAGTGAAAATGGTCCTTGAAGGTCGACATAAATTTGGTTTTTTGGCAGGGGAAATATCTTGTCCTTCATCGGGAGACCCACATGAACGAAATTGGAAGGGAGATGACTCTCTTCTTTGATCAATATTGATTAATAGTGTGAAGCCATAGATCGACAAACCCTTACTATACGCCACAATTGTTAAAGATATTTGGGACACAACCCATAAACTATATTCCAAACATTAGAATGCTTCTCGCCTATACACACTATGACAATAGTTTCATGAGTGCAAGTAAGGAACCATAGACGTCACATCCTTTTTTAATAAGCTCTCTCTTATCTGACAAGAAACGGACCTATGTAGAGAATTAGTCTGGAATAGTCCTAGTGATGGTGTGCAGTACTCTAGAATTGAAGAGATTGACGAGATTTGTGACTTTCTTGTTGGTCTTAACCCTATGTTTTATGTGGTTCGTGTGCATATATTGAGCCAAAGACCGACTCTCTCCCTAGTGGAGGTCTGTTTTAAAATCTGCCTCGAGGAGGATCATACAAGTGCTATGAATATTTTGGCAACTTCTGCTATTGACTCCGCTGCTTTTAGTGCAAGATCCTCTACCAGCGATAGTAACAAGAACACTAGAAAACCAGCTCCAGTTTGTGAGCATTGCAAGAAGCGACAAGATACGAAGGAGCAGTATTGGAAGTTACAGTTGTCCTCAGGAGGTAAGAAACTCTCTCCCAACGACAAACAAAACACAAAGCAGGCTTATGTGACTGAGTTTGCTGAACCTTCTCAACCACTTGATTCACATGGAAACCAGACCGATCATAGTCCCGCTACTCTAGGCGCCATTGTCCAATTAAGTATACATTATTAGTGTTGATGAAAAGAACCTTTGCATTCTGGATTTTGGCACCATAGATCATTTGATTGGTTCCTCTAAACATTTTGTCCTATATTCCATGTTATGGTAACAAAACAATCAGAATTGCATACGACTCCTTGGCCCCCCATTTCTGGGAAGGGGAAGATTTCTTCCTGTGCAGGATTCTCCCTACATAATGTTTTGCATGTGTCCAAAATTTCTTATGATCTGGTATCTATAAGCAAGATTACTCCTAAGTTAAATTGTAAAGCAACATTTTTACCTACCTATGTTTCTTTTTAGGACTTGAGCTCGGGGAGGATAATTGACACTGTCTGACATAATAGGGAACTCTACCTCCTTGATGACGACCTCTTCTAGTAGCATTTTGTGAGGCCCCCAATTATACACACATATGTTAGAAAGGGCAAAAAGGGAAATTCACCATCAAATTAATGAGGGAGAATGAGTAGGCTATAAATAGTGATGGATGGGAAATAAGGAGGTAGGTATTTTTTGTCATCTTTAGGTTAAGGAGGGCGGCTGTAGCCGTAGAGGGGGTATCCTTCTTGTAAAGGGTGCTGGTATGTTTCCTTTGTTATTTCCTTTCTCTGTTATATTTCATAGTGTGGCTGTAACTTTTTGGCTTATATATAAATAAAGAAATACAGAGTACTGTCTCTGTTTAGCCATTGCTCGGTGTTTTATTTGATATTGTTGTTAGAACTCTGACATTTGGTATCAGAGCCCGAAAACTGGGGGTTGTTACGCGATTCATGGCACAAAGGCAGATGGAGGAAAGAATGGAAGGAACTGAGAAGGAGATATTGAGCATGAAGGAAATGTTATTGGAGATGAAAAAGTCTATGGAAAGACTGACGGAGGAACTAAGGGAGAATCATAGCTATAAGCAAAGGGATGAATCCGAGACATCAGATGGATCGATCATGAAGTTAAAAGGGAAAGTAGAGGAATCGGAAGTCAGTAATGATGTTAACGGAAACACTGTGGATCAAAGTAAGTACAAAAAGTTGGAAATGCCTATGTTCTTAGGCGAAAATCTAGAATCCTGGGTATACAGGGCATAATATTTTTTTTTAAATCAACAATCTGCCAGAAACAGAGAAGATCAAAGTGACGGTGGTCAGTTTTGGGTAGGATGAAGTGGATTGGTACCGGTGGACGCATAATAGGAAAAGAGTAGAGTCATGGGAAGACTTGAAAGGAATGATGTTTGACTTTTTCAAGGACTCAGGACAAATGAGTTTAGTGACACATTTGATTAAGATTCAACAAGACGGCTCCTACAGTGATTATGTGAAGAAATTTGTCACATATTCAGCTCCTCTACCTCACATGGAAGAGAGTGTGTTGCGAGATGCTTTTCTAACCGGTTTAAAACCTAACCTTCAAGTAGAAGTCGTTAGCCGATATCCTCAAACGTTGGAAGATTGTATGAGAGAGGCTTAACTAGTCAATGATCGCAATTTAGCAATGAGATTGACTAAGGCCGATGGGAGGATAATGGAACCACAGAAAAAAGAAGAGTACGCAGGCAAAATCCAAGAAGGAACAGACAAAGGTTTCGTGAGGAAGACAAATTTTCCCCTGAAACAGGTAACCATACCCATTAAGGTTAATTACCAAAAGAGTGAACCACCTATCAAACGCCTGTCAGACGCAGAGTTGAGGTCCAAATTGGACAAGGGCTTATGTTTCAAATGCAATGAGAGATATACATTAGGACACAGATGTAGAGTGAAGGAAAAAAAGGAATTGATGTTATTCATCATGAATGAAGAAGAGAGTAAGGAAGACGAAGGTAAGACAGAAGAGAACACAGGAGAGGTGGTGGAATTAAACCATCTAGATCTTGCATAAGGAGAGGAAATAGAGTTGAAAACAATCCATGGTATGACATCGAAGGGAACCATGAAGCTGAGGGGAGTTATAAGGGGCAAGGGAGTGGTGGTGCTGATTGATAGTGGAGCCACCCACAACTTCTACATAACAGGATAGTAGAGGAAAATAATCTAACCGTGGAAGAAGGTACTCCATTTGCGGTTACAATTGAAGATGGCACCCGATGTACGGGCAAGGGCATATGCAAGAGAGTAGAATTGGAGCTACAAGGAGTTATTGTCGTGGCTGATTTTTGGCAATTGAGTTGGGAAATGTGGATGTAGTCTTAAGGATGCAGTGGCTGGACACGACAGGCACAATGAAAATACATTGGCCGTCCCTAACAATGAGTTTTTGGTTTGGAAAAAAGAAGAATGTCTTGAAAGGAGACCCATCCCTCATCTAAGTAGAATGCTCCTTGAAAGCAGTTGAGAAAACTTGGGAGAAGGAAGACCAGGGTTTTCTGTTGGAACTCCAGAATTATGAAGTAGAAACTGATGTGGAGATGGAGCAAGAAATGAAAGGGGATGAAGATGTTCCAATGATCAAATTTTTGTTGCAACAGTATGTAGACATCTTTGAAGATCCTAAAGGGTTGCCCCCTAAGAGAGAAATAGATCACCGTATCTAGATTCTACCAAATCAAAGGCCCATAAATGTCAGACCCTATAAATATGGCCATGTACAAAAGGAAGAAATTGAGAAATTGGTCATGAAAATGCTACAAGCAAGAGTGATCAGACCTAGTCACAGTCCTTACTCCCGCCTTGTTTTATTGGTTAAAAAGAAAGATGGAGGGTGGCGCTTTTGTGTGGACTACTGGAAGCTCAATCAAGTCACCATATCTGATAAATTTCCTATCCCCGTGATAGAAGAACTATTGGATGAATTACATGGAGCCATGGTTTTCTCGAAATTGGATTTGAAATCCGGTTACCACCTAATAAGGATGAAGGAGGAAAATGTCGAAAAGACTGCGTTCAAAACACATGGGGGCCACTATGAATTCCTTGTTGCCTTTTGGACTTACAAACGCTCCTGCCACCTTCCAATCCTTGATGAATTAGGTATTCAAACCCTTCCTAAGACGTGTATTGGTTTTTTTTTTATGATATACTTGTGTATAACACGGATATTTCAAAACATGAGAAGCATCTAGGAATGGTTTTTGCGGTAATGAGAGATAATCAACTATTTGCTAATAAGAAGTACGTCATAGCTCACTCCCAAATCCAGTATTTGGGACACTTAATCTCCAACAAAGGAGTGGAGGTGGAGAGGATAAAATCAGAGACATGGTGAAGTGGCCCCAACCAAAGGATGTCATGGGTTTGAGAGGGTTTTTGGGCTATTATAGAAGGTTTGTTAAAGGATATGGGGAAATTGCAGCTCCATTGACCAAATTGTTGCAAAAGAACTCCTTTGTTTGGGACGACCAAGCATTAGCTGCTTTTGAAAACCTGAAGATTGTCATGACTACAATTCCGGTGCTAGCACTACCTAATTGGAGTCTACCTATTTTAATTGAAACGGATGCTTTGGGGATAGGGTTGGGTGATTTTCTAGGGCTAGTCTTTTATCTTCCTATTTTACTATTTTGAACAAGATTGTATGGTGTGACATTTTCGTTTACGCTACCTTAATTTTAATGAATGAAACATTTATTTCCTCATTTTTCTCTAAACTTGATGTGTTTACTTTATCTTGTGACGTATGTATTCAGATAAACAACATTAGGTTTCTTTTCCTTCATAACCATACAAACCAACCCAACGTTTCACACTTGTTCATATTGATGTTTGAGGACCATCCAAGATAACTACCTCATCTAGGAAATGGTGGTTTGTAACCTTTATTGATGATCATACCCGTCTTACCTAGGTCTTTCTCGTCTCCGACAAATTTCAGGTCACCTCCATCTTCAGGGACTTCTATCACACTATAGAAATGTAGTTCAATGCAATGATTGCTATTCTACATTGTGACAGTGGTCATGAATTCCAAAACCACACCCTCAATGAGTTTTTGTCTCGCAAAGGGATTATCCACCAAAGTTCCTGTGCCTACACCCCAAAAAAAAATGGGGTAGCCAAGTGCAAAAACCGTCACCTTTTGGAAGTAGCTTGTTCTCTTATGTTGTCCCTTCCTTTCTATCTTTGGGACTATGTTCTCACTATGGCCCATCTTATCAACCGAGTGTTTTCTCGTGTTCTACATCTCCAAACCCCATTAGAGTGTCTTAAAGAGTTGTATCCCTCTACCCACCTCATTTCTGATGTTCCTCTTCGAATATATAGGTGCATAAACTATGTTCATAACCATGACCCTACCCAAGTAAGTTTACCTCTCGAGCTTGGGCATGTATTTTTGTTGGTTACTCTTTGCACCAACGAGGCTAAAATGCTTTCATCTGTCTTGTCGTTAGTATTTTGTCTCCGTGGATGTCACCTTTCTTGAGGATCGTCCTTTCTTTCCCGTTAGCCTACTCAGGGAGAGTGAGAGTGAAGAGTTTAACTGGGTGATTTTCTTAGAGTATACCAGTCCTACTCTTGTTACCCTACCTAGCCCAGATCCTTACAACATGGTCCTAACACCTATGAACAAAGTTCTTTGGAAAATCTACTATAGGAGGAATCATAGAAAGGAAGTTGGGTCTCCTACTATTTAGCCGGCTCCAGTCCAAGATTCTGAACCTTTACAAGATCAAGGTATGACTGATTCTATTGACTCACATATTGACAGCAAAATGATTGAAAGTGATAGGTCTGAGATAGCTATTCTTGAAAATATTGGTGAACAGGGTAGTGTTGAGACTGAGGTCGTTTCAAATGGAAAGGGTAGTGATGATGGGAATGAAGTTAGTGCAAAAGTTACCGAGAATGAAACTAGAGAGGATCACTCAGAAAATATCAGTAAGTTCAATTTGTCTCTTGATTTTCCTAGGTCCTCGACAAATCACTCATTTGCTAACTATGTTTCTTATAAGAATCAATCTCATCAGTTCAAAAGCCTTTACCAAAGAATGGTTGCCTTTGAATGCCCAAAGTGGAAAACTGTAATCATGTAAGAAATGAGAGCCTTGAAAAAGAACAAAACTTGGGAGCTTTGCACTCTCCCTAAGGGACATAAGACTGTAGGATGCAAATGGTTTACTATCAAGTACAAAACAGATAGTACTCTTGACAAACATAAGGCTAGGTTAGTTGGAAAAGGGTTCACTCAGATTTATGGGTTGACCTAAGACTTTTTCTCCTATTGCAAATTTAAACACTATTAGAATCTTGCTATTTGTTGTGAAAAAAACTTGCCTCTATATCAACTTGATGTTAAGAACGTGTTCCTACATGGGAATTTAGAAGAGGAAGTGTATATGAGTCCACCAAGATCCGAAGCCCAGTTTGACCATCATATTTGCAAACTTTGAAAGTCCTTATATGGATTGAAACAATCACTAAGAGCTTGGTTTGGCAGATTTACCACATTCGTCAAGTCTCAAGGGTACACCTGGGGGCACTATGAGTTCACAAAAGTCTCTTAAAAATTACAATTTTGATAGTCTATGTTAATGACATTGTTTTATCTGGAGATGACACCAATGAGATTCTCCAACTAAAAAAGAAGATTGAGTATAAGTTTGAAATTAAAGACTTGGGGAATTTGAAATACTTCCATGAGTTTAGAAATTTGTGAGGAAAGTTGGCTCTAGAAGATGTTATCTGATATTCGTTAGGACTATGAGGTGCCTGTGAAACTTTTCTACGATAATAAGGCGGCTATCAACATTGTCAATAACTCGGTCCAACATGACAAAACTAAACATGTGGAGGTTGATAAACACTTTATCAAAGAGAAATTGGACAATGGTACCATATGAATTCCTTGTATACCTTCAAGCCAACACATTGCTGATGTTCTCACAAAAGGGCTTTTCAGACAGAGCATCGAGTCTTGTGTTAGCAAGTTGGGTCTTTTTTACATTTACGGTCCAACATGAGGGAGGGTGTTAGAATTAGTGGACTTGTATGTTGAAAGACCAAAGGTTTTTTAGTCTTTTATGTTGCTCTAATTATCTTTCATTATTTTAATTAGACTTCTATTGCCTATAAACTAATTGCTTCCATATCATTAGTTTTATAAAAAAAAATAATAAGAAAGATTTGCACGGTGGGTTTTCTCCCTGAACTGGATTTCTACGTAAAACTTGTGTTTGTTTTTCGTCTCTACTTTCAATAACAGGTTTTCGTGACAACAAAATGTTGTAGGGTTAGGCAAGCTATTTCTTGAAATTAATCTTGGTGTACATAAGCTAGCCTAGACACCCATGAATGTGATAATAGTAATAAGTCAGCATGTGAGTAAGTTGAGAACTCATTTAGACAACCATCATTGGTTGGTCTAGTGGTTAAAAAGGAGATATAGTCTCCATAACTAACTAAGAGGTTATGAGTTTAATCCATAGTGGTCACCTATTTAAGAATTAATTTTCTACAAGTTTCCTTGACACTCAAATGTTGTAGGATCAAGTCGCTTATCCTATGAGATTAGTCGAGGTATGCGTGAGCTAGCTCGAACACTCGCGGATGTAAAAAAAAGGTCATAAGTTGGTCAGATACTCACAAATATAAAAAAAAAAACTCATTTAGACACGGGGAACATATAGATAAAAAAAACCGTAATCAAAAGTCACACAGGCATGGTAGTTCAACTGTCAAGTCACATAGTAGTTGTCTGAGTTTTACCACGTTAGTTCAATTGTCCTAAACAATTCAAGCATGCAATTTTGTCTAGTTGTCCTTTTAGGATTAGTCAACATGCACGTAAGCTCATCTACACAAAACGAGCAGCTCTTATTGACATGTGATTTTTGAAACATTTTGTTGTCTATGTGCAGCTTGTTCCGGGTGGATCACCTGATCCAGAATAGGCGTGAAATATGGATAGCATGTGGTTTTGACCGGCAATCTTATGCATCATTGGTATGAGTTGCCTCCTTGCACCCAATATTTACTTTATCTTTTGATATAGAATGACTCGAGTGACAAATTTCATGTATTTGATTGAAGTAAAGCGTTTTAGTTTCTTCAATATGAATCAGTGTTAGATTCCTTCATCTTGACTGCTTCCAGTAGAAATATATTGGCCTAATTGTGAAGAGTTTGACTGTTTTCAATGGACTCACTTATTCTAACCCTAGATTTAAAATAAAGCTAGAGCTGTATTGGTTCTAAACTAAATACTTATCTGGTAAGAAATGGAGCAATATTGATGACCGAAACAACCCACACAAAGTAGGTTTGGTTTGGTTAGCAGTTTGATGCCAAACCAAACAAATATTATTACGTTAAATTGTTTGGTTAGATTTTTAGATTTGTATTTATTTGGTTTTCTGTCTTTCAAAAGTGACTCATACGTCTTTCAATTTTTTGTTTACAAGTTCTTAAACTTTAAAAATATCTAATAAATGTTAAGTTTTCAATTCTTCGTCTAACCAGTCTTTGACCTATTCAAAACTTTGGAACTTTATTGATTTATTATCACATAACTTTGTGTTCAACAACTTCATATGCTTCTCAATTTTGTGTTTGATAAATTTTCTTCATATTATATATTTTTTAGATGATTTATATAATAAATTTAAGAAGATTAAGTTCAAATACAAAAAAAATATTTGTTTAAAACATTACAAAAATTTTCTAATATTCTTAAATTTTGAAAAAAAAAATGCCCAAGCAGTTGAATCAAAGGTATTTTTATTACTTTTGATCATATTAAAAAACATCGTTTATATTTACAAATATAACAATTAAAATATTTACAAAATTTTAAATTTTATTAGTGATAAGCATTGATAAACTTTTATAAATATCAATGAGTGCATTGATATGACATAAATTAGACACACACCGAAAAAATGAATTGAAATTTTACTCTAATTGCTAAGATCAACCTACAACTCTGAATAAATTAATACAAAACACTAACTGCTAAGATCAACTACAACTCTGAATAAATTAATGCAAAACAGGGTTCTAATTTTACTCTAATTGCTGAGATCAACCTACAACTCTGAATAAATTAATACAAAACAAAAACAGGGTTCTAATTTTACTCTAATTGCTGAGATCAACCTACAACTCTGAATAAATTAATACAAAACAGGGTTTTGAGAAGAAGAAAAAAACTTCTTAGCTTCAATTTCTTAAAAAATTAACCACTAAAGTTGACCTTCGATCTGAACTGGGATGTGAAACTTCTTACATGAAAGTCAGTTGTGAAACTTCTTACATGAAATAATTGAGAGAGAGAAAGAGATGGAAGTAAAGTGGAATTGGGTTTGGAAGTTGAGGCATTTGGAAAGGAAAATTTTATGAACAAAATGAAAATTCCAGTCCAAAACTTAAAAAAATCAATTTTTTTTAGATAATAGTAGAAATAGCAAAATTGTAGATAGTAACTTGGAAAATAACTAGGGACGGCAGAAATAAGAAAAATAGCAAAAACTAAGTGCGTCCATTTATTTAATTATATTAATTTCGAATATATCCCTAGTTATATGATAATTCGTAGATTCAAAGTACAATGGTACAATGTATTTTAATGGCTTCAACATAAGACAGGATATCACTGATTTCACAAAGACAGTATTTTACAAATAACCTTCAACTTTAGTAAATCAACTAAATAAGCATTCTAATTATGAGAAGGGGTCATCGTATTTAAATAGATACTATGTTTACATATGGATCCCTACGTCCTCACATTCCATTTAGGATTAGGAATAGGCGTAATTGAACCTGTTTTTTACATATCTCTCGTTATTTGAGACCCTATTCATCTCTTTGGGCTTCTATTGAATCGAGAAATAGGTTTGATTGTCCATAATAATGACAAATATATCTACAAGATTCTCAGTTTTTTATATTTTAAACCATTTATTAACAATATGGATAATTATAATTAAATAATACATAACATATGTTTTTAATAACAATTTGAAATTATATTTTAGATTAGATTCCTTCAATTGAGAAAAACTTAAGTTTATTAATATTTTTTTATTCATTTTTATTCTAAAAAATTCCATTTGGGTGGCAGTTATATATTTTTTTTAAAAAAAAATAAAAAAGATATATTAAAGTCTATATGGATAGTATGTTCATTATTTAAAATTTTAAAATTTTAAAATGTACGTTATTTATATTTATTATTAAAAAATATTTGAAAAATGTGCATTTTTTTATATTATTCTAAAATATTGTTATTTGCTTTTAAGATTCTAAATTCTAAAAATGTGTATTTTTAAAATTTATAAACCTTATATTATTTGTTTAACAGTTTTTTTTTTTATTAATTGACAATAGAGTTTAAAATATTTTGTTGATTAATTGCAATCTTTATAACTTTAATATTAACTTTTGAAGACAACAGTAGAATTATAACAAACAAGTTTTTGTTACGACTTTACGAGTAAAGATTTGTTTTGGATGGTAGATGAATTAAATCTTTCTAGTATCTCGATTATCGTGTTATTTGAGGTGTATGTTCCATTTTCGTTTCATGCTCATCTTCATTTCGCATTTATTGTACGCATGTTTTGGAATTCTTTCACGGCAGCTGTCAACTTTATTGTTTGTCTGTATTTTAATTCCTTTACTTTTATCCTCTACTGCTTCTTCTAATGACAATGCAACGTGTGAAGACTCTTTTTTATGGTAGATGGATGAAATTTTTCCGATATATTGACTGTCGTATAGTTGATATATTCATTTCATGCTCGTCTTCATTTTAAGTATTCTTACAGTGTATTCAAGATAGACTTTTTCCATCTTTAGATCTTTCTGTGTATCTCATTACTCTTTATTGGGATGGATGCAATAGTTCAAACCTTATTCAGATTGTTGAATACAAAGACGCTTATTGACTTATATGTTGATTACGTCAAAATTCCTTGACAATGATTTTGTTTTGGTTGTTGATTCTGCATCTACTGGGCCGGTCAGAAATACACCGTGTTTGAACAATGAAGTAAATATACAACAACCTACGTCTTTGTTTGGGATTCACAATGTATCAGAGATTTTTTTTTACTTGTCTATACTATTTTTTTTACCGTGTATTTGCATGCAAATAATGAGGTCAAATATCACATATATAGTGTATTTGCAAACTACAATAGTTTTGAAAAATATTAACTATGATATTTTTTGGGTTGACAAGATTTTCCCAATTTCCCCTAAATATATGTCTATAATTCATAATAAATTTTTGGAGTTTTAGTATTTAAATCAAATTAATTAAAATTTATTTATTTTATTCATAAAAGATGTTTAATAAAGATTTTCCTTAAAAATTGCTAAAAGATTTTCAACGGTCACTTATTCATTAGATTTCATAATATTTTGAATTCAAATATTATGAAATCTAATCCTTAAAATAATGACTAGTTCAGTAACTTTCGTATGATTTATATTTCAAATTATTTTTAAAAAGCTATTAGATAATAAATAGTACATATGGTTAATATAAAAATTGGTTACGAGAATTTCAACTAGTCATTATATTTCATCCTTACCATTGTGCTAGTTATGACTATACACTCTTTCTGGTTGATTTTTATTTAAAAAAAAATTAATTTATTGTGCCTCTTGTATCGAATAATTATTTTTTCACATTGTATTTTTTAATTACGTTAATATTCATATTTATTTTAATTAGACGCTTTATTTTGTTTGTGACGTTTTATTTTCAATCATCTTTACCATGCATGTCTAAATCAAAAAGTATAATACGTGTTTTCATACAAATAAGGAGACCAAATATCGTACACTCACATATAATTTCACAAACTGCAATCAATTTTGAAAAATATTAACTAATTAATGATATTTTTGGGATTGGCAAAATTTTTCCAATATCTCCTAGATGCTTATAATTCATAACCAATTTTTGGATTTTTAGCATTTAAATCAAATTAATTAACCTTTATTTATTTAATTCCTAAAACTTATGTTTAATAAATATTTTTTCTAAAAAATTGGGGATTTTCAACCGTTCCTCGATCTAATCCTTCAAATAATGACAATCACTCGTTTGGATTTGAATTTATTATATTTTATTATATACAATATTTTCAAATTTGTTATATTTTAAACCATCTATTAACAATTTATTAAATAATACATAATATATATTTTTAATAACAACTTGAATTTGAATTTTAATGTATATTTTTAATAACAATTCAATTTTAAATTTTATAATTTAATTATAGCATTTTTGCAATTATTTAAATTTTCATCTTTTAGGTTTTATTAAATAAAGGAGAAGGAAAAGTCTTTTAGGTTTTATTAGATGAAAGAGTGGGAGAAAGATTGAGAGAGAGACAGCAAACCAGAGACAAACACAATGAGAGAGACAATTTTTTTCTTGCAAACAAGAGAGGTGAATAACTCAAATGAATCTCGAATGTACGAAGAACTTGAAAAACTCATCGATTTGAGTGGACGAACTCACCGACGCATAACTTCTAAGATGTATATAAGTTTTGAATTCTATAGTATAATTTTATGATTTTATCTTTATTATAATATCAACAATGCTCCCCTTTTGAATTCTTTGTTGAATTGATGGTTTCAAATGATTTTCAAAATTTCTTTAGGGTTTCAAACGAAAGAAGTAAACTGGCGAAATCCAAGAAAAAAAAATGATCACTTCGAGAGATTTTGAGCTTCCTATCAATGTCAACTTTTCTAATCTTTATGTTTTTGGGGAGAAATTTTTATGGAGCATACAATGTATTTGAAGTTTAGACGAACAATTATATTTTAAATATTAGTTAGGCATTCGAGGGATTGTTTCGTTTATTTATTTTTCTAATTTTTATGTTCTGCTATTTTACGGATTTAAATTTATTTTTGCAAAGTAAAAGTAATAATATGCTATTTTTCTTGACATTCCTGTACAATTTTAGGCCTTATTAGTTAAGGATCCTAAGTTTATTAATACCCAGCCCACTCCTAATAAACTAAGCCCAGCCCCTAGAAGAACCCTCGGCGCAATTTAAAAATAGAAAACGAAAATTAGTCGGAAAACGCTAAAACTTCTCCCTCTTCCTCACGCCTCACGTCTCACCAGTCCCTTCTCCTCCCGACGCTGGCTGCCGCAACAATTTAGGTATCATTTCAGTTTTTATCTTCTCATTTTCAAAACCTATTGCAAAACTCTTTTTTTTCTTTAAATTCTGAATCTGGCTAATGGGGTTACGTTTATGCTGTTTGGATTTTTGACACACTAAACGAATTAGAAGATTCTCTTCCTTTTTTGGTTGATTTTGTTTCAGACTCTTTTTTGAAATAGTTGCTTGCTGGCTGATGCTTTGAAGTGGCACCCAAATTCGGGTTAGTCACTCCAAACTCCGCATTTTCTGTCTAAGCGTAATCCTCCTATGGTTTTCTCCATGTCCATTCCTACCTCTGCATTTTCCACTGTGACCCGTCTTCGTTCTCTCACTCTTTCCCTCTCTCCATACCATCACTACTTTCACTGTCCCAATCATATAATTCCTACTCTCTTTCTTCCTGCATATTCTGTTAAAGTACGACGACAACTTCCCCGAATTCGTGCCTTTGCTTCCGGTTCTTTTGTTAAACAGCTGGTGTACGACCATGATTCCCCGTCCGAATCTGAGGAGCACTTATCATCTTCATTCAGTAATGGGGGTGATGGTTTTCATTTTGAAAATGGTTTTGCATCGGTGGATTTGAAACATTTGGGAACGCCTGTGCTCGAAGTCAAGGAGCTGGATGAGTTGCCAGAGCAATGGCGAAGATCTAAAGTGGCTTGGCTTTGTAAGGAATTGCCAGCACAAAAGCCGGGAACAGTGATACGACTGCTTAATGCACAGAAAAAATGGATGGGGCAGGATGATGCGACCTATCTCATCGTGCATTGTTTGCGTATTCGTGAAAACGAGACAGCATTTAGGGTTAGTGTATTTTCTCTTTCCTTTTTATTCTCTATGTTCTAACACCATAGTATATCAGCTTGTAATGCAATCATGAGTTTGTTGAATAATAGGGAATGACTTGGAATTGTTCAATGTAGACTATATTTTTGCGCTTTATATGTTTGTATTATGATACTGTAAAAAAGTTTGGAATATTATAACAGGACTCTAAAGATAACTGAAGCACAAACAACTTTTACAATAGAACAAAAATTTCAAAAAAACTAAAATTTGATAGTTCTCTTTATTTGCTATTTTTTGTAACCTATGTCATAATTTTCTTCATTTTGGAGAGTAGGTGTACAAGTGGATGATGCAACAACATTGGTATCGATTTGATTATGCTTTATCTACTAAGCTTGCTGATTACATGGGCAAGGAACGGAAGTTCTCAAAGTGTCGAGAAGTATTTGATGATATAATTAATCAGGGATGTGTGCCAAGTGAATCCACATTTCATATATTGATTGTTGCGTACCTTAGTGCCCCTGTTCAAGGATGCATAGAGGAAGCAAGTACCATTTACAATCGTATGATCCAATTAGGAGGTTACCAACCACGTCTTAGCTTGCACAGTTCTCTCTTTAGAGCTCTTGTGAGCAAACCAGGAGATTTGTCAAAGCATCATCTTAAACAGGCTGAGTTTATATATCACAATTTGGTAACAAGTGGACTTGAGCTACATAAAGATATGTATGGTGGTCTAATTTGGCTACATAGTTATCAGGATACTATTGACAGAGAAAGGATAGTGTCACTAAGGAAAGAAATGCAACAAGCAGGAATCAAGGAGGAAAGAGAAGTCCTTTTGTCTATCTTGAGAGCAAGCTCAAAAATGGGGGATGTAATGGAAGCAGAAAAACTGTGGCAAGAACTTAAGTATTTAGATGGTAACATGCCATCTCAGGCTTTTGTTTATAAAATGGAAGTCTATGCAAAGATGGGTAAACCAATGAAAGCTTTGGAGATATTTAGGGAGATGGAGCAGCTGAACTCTACTAATGCTGCGGCATATCAGACAATTATTGGTATTTTATGTAAATTTCAAGTGATTGAACTTGCAGAATCAATCATGGCAGGCTTCATAGAGAGTAATTTAAAACCCCTCACGCCAGCATATGTTGATTTGATGAATATGTTTTTCAATTTAAACTTAGATGATAAGTTAGAGTTAACCTTCTCTCAGTGCCTTGAGAAGTGTAAACCCAATCGTACCATCTATAGCATATATTTGGATTCTTTGGTAAAAGTTGGTAATCTTGACAGAGCTGAAGAAATATTTAGTCAGATGGAAACAAACGGAGAAATTGGTATAAATGCTCGTTCATGCAACATTATTTTACGTGGGTATCTTTTATGTGGAAATTATATGAAGGCTGAAAAAATATATGATTTAATGTGTCAGAAAAGGTATGACATTGATCCTCCTTTAATGGAGAAACTTGAATATATCCTAAGCTTGAGTAGAAAGGAGGTTAAGAAGCCAATGAGCTTGAAGTTGAGTAAAGAACAGAGGGAGATTTTAGTAGGGTTATTGTTAGGTGGCCTGGAGATAGAGTCTGATGATGAGAGGAAAAATCACAGAATCCAATTCGAATTCCACAGAAACTGTAAAACTCACTCTGTTTTGAGGAGACACATATATGAGCAATATCACAAGTGGTTGCATTCTGCTTCAAAGTTGACCGATGGTGATGTAGATATACCATATAAATTCTGCACTGTTTCACATTCATATTTTGGTTTCTATGCAGATCAGTTTTGGCCACGAGGTCGTCGTGCAATCCCTAATCTTATTCACCGGTGGCTGTCACCTCGTGTTCTTGCATACTGGTATATGTATGGAGGCTGCAGGACATCATCAGGGGATATTTTACTGAAACTAAAGGGAAGTCATGAGGGTGTTGAGAAGATTGTTAAATCTCTGAGAGAGAAGTCCATTCATTGCAAAGTGAAAAGGAAGGGCAACATGTATTGGATAGGTTTACTTGGAAGCAATGCCACATGGTTCTGGAAACTAATTGAGCCCTTCATTCTGGATTACTTGAAAGAAAGTACACAGGCAGACAGTCTTAACTTGGTGGGGGTTTTAAATGGAAGTGAAAACATCAACTTTGATAGTGAATCTGATTCCGTTGAGGAGACTTCAAATTAAACCAAGAGTTTTTTGTTAGGCCCATTATCAGTTGGATTCCTTAATTTACCAAATGACGGAAGCCTACAATGTTGCATGATTTTGGGAGGGTCTGTTATTTATACAGGATCTTCCTTGATCAATTTGGAAGATGTAAATACGTATATCAATATGTTAATGCTTATGTCTGATTCTGTGTATTGTTGTAGCATTCTTGTTGACTAATATAGGTTATATGTTAGTTTGGAAGTCATACTTTTTTTTCTTTACCCTTTTTCTTAAAAAAATATAGTTTTCTTCGTTTGATCAGTAGGTAAATTTTTAGTGGTGGTTCTTGCTGGATTGGTGGGAGGAGAGTTTTCTTCGTTTGATCTCTCAATGTTTATGTAAATATTATTCAGGCTAAGGGAACTGCTCAGTTTTTATTATAATTTTAATTTATTATTATTTTTATTAACTATTTTGTTCCCTCCTTGGTCCAAAATTAAGTTCCCCTCATGAACCCGTATGGATAATCGATGTACCAAAAAGGATTAAATTTTCCTGTAGTATCTTTGCTTACAGGAAGTTTAGATTCACAGCCGACTTCAATACTCTCAATAGAGACACCTCAGTCGGCTTCTCTCTCCCTCGGGTTGCTGTCTTTGTTTCCATGATTGGAAATCCCAGATCATCTCTTTTGCCTACTGCTACTATCCCATTGTGGCCAGAGTGGTTCTTTACGGCCATTTTTGGTATGTCTCTTTGCTTGCCCAAAGTATTGACGATTGTTTTGCTGAAGTTCTTTTGTTGATCGATTGGTCATTGGTGATTGAAAATGAAATCTTTAGACATTGGCAGTTCAAGCCGTTTTTTGGCTTATTTCGTTTGAATCAAACAGATTGAAACGATAAGACCTTTTTTTTCTAATCTTTGTGGCCATAATTTATTTTAATCACGTATGGTAAATGGCCTTTGTAGACTGTACCTTAGATTTTATTTTTTATGACGATACTACAAGTGTTATTTTTAATCTTGATCCCTGGAGTAACGAATCTTTTTTGGTGGGGGTTCACTCTACCAAGCCTGTAACTGGGTGCTTGTTCGTGTGCGTGTGACCACAATCGTCCTCTCTATTTCTGTCATTGGATTTGCTGTAACTGCGAGGGTCTAACATAATTTTCTGTTGTTGACAAGTTCCTCACTGTTCTCCAACCCCTCCCTCTCTCAATTGCTAGTTGTTGAGCTGTCAGGGATTAAATTATTTTTGTTACTCTTTTTCCTTTCATTCAACCAATTCGTAAGTATGGTCAAATTGCAATTGGGTCATTTAATCTAAAGTCATGCTTAATACAACATATTTATTCAGGGATTTGTTTGAAGCATCACCGAGTGTTTTAGCCTTTCCTTTTATTGTCTCTCCTGTTTGCCAGATAAAGCAACTACTAGACCAAAGAGATTGGGGTGTGGGGTCATTGGGGAGGTTCTCAAAGATAAGGGATTTGTTCTATAAAGATTGAAGTCATTTGCTTTGTTATGCCCCAGAGGTAAGTAACATGACAAAGCCTTATTTGCAACCAAAGCAAAGACATTTACATAATTTGAATTTCTAGCTAAATGAAAAGGCAAACTTGAAGAATAAAATATTCTAACTATCTCCAAATCTACTTGATCGCGAAATCCCAAGTTAAATGACTTCTCAAGAGCATTAACATTTCCTTTCCTTTTCTTTTGTTCCATTGGTGAAAAAGAATATGATTGAGATTAAGTTTGCATATGTCGTGAAGATCGTAAAAAAACTTGCTTAGGAGCATTGTTTGTGACACAAACTTTAGTTTCTTCTTCTAACCTTTGCATGTTAGCAAGATCTTTAGGGGTGACCTTACATACATCAATCCCAAATTCGATCAATTTTAATAAGTGTGCCCTAACTCTTGTATAAAAACCTTTCCTCGTACCAATAATTACATTGTCAAGTATAATTCTCTCAACATGTTTAGTTCTATCATGTTGAACATGGTTGTTAGCAATACTAATAGCGACTTTATTATCACAAAAAAGTTTCAATGATGTCTCACATTCCTGATGAAGATATGACAAGCCAAATTTCCTCACATATTCCCAAACTCATAGCTCTGTATTCGGCCTTAACGCTGCTCCTCTTCTTACTCCTCCAAGTTACAAGATTGCCTCAAACGAGGGTACAATAACCAGAGGTAGACTTTTTGTCAATAACAGATCCTGCCCAATTCGAGTCAGTATATGCCTCAATGGTCTTTCTGTCTATTTTTCTAAACATCATTCCTATACCAGGTGATTTTAAGTATCTCAAAATTCTGTTGACAACTTTCATGTGTTCCTCATTAGGGGCCTGCATAAACTGGCCGACAACACTCACAACAAAGGAAATATAAGGACGAGTATGAGATAAGTAAATTAATTTACTCACGGGGCGCCACGAGAAGAGATAACCTTACCCCTAGGCCAATCATTGTAGAGATGCCAATGTGTCTGGCGAAAGCACTGAGAGGTTGCATATGCCTTAATCATGGATAAATTACTTATAATGCATATAAAATGATTAAATATAAATCATAGATTAACTTTGTGTATTTGGATCTCGAGAGTCAAGCAAGTATGGCTAAGTCGTCGAGAGGTTGCTTACCTTAAGTTAGAGTTAATAAATGCTTTATATCGCATTGAATTATTAAAGCAAAATTCATTGGGTTTAGATAATTAAACTATTCCTTCATTACCATGCCTAGAAACGAGTTCAATGTCCATTTTCATCATCTCTCCATGTTCACCTAGCACCGCCAAGCACCTTAGTGTAAATAGTTACGATAAAAACATATTATGCATGATTTTACTGTATAGTTATATCGCATTATTTAGTTGCATGATAAGATAACTAGGAGCTTAAATTCCTTATGTTCGACTTTGGACATACCAAGAAACCTCTCTTCGCTTACACTTGAGTGATAGAGAGTAAAACTTGCACGACATGCATATCTTTAGCAAACTAGCAACTTACGAATAAGAATGTACTTTTTAAAGCATAACTCCATTCAGTCGCCTAATAGACGCTCACTTAGAGTCTAGCATGATAAATCCACGATAGAAACTTATGCATAAAATAAAAATTCAAGCAAGATTTTGGCGTCGTTGCTGGGGACTTTAATGTTTTCCATTTTAACTTAATTTGTGCACTAATATTATGCAGAAGTTTTGTTTCAGCTGAATCGTGTGCTTTAGCCGAAGAGTGTGTGAACAAGTTTATAAGTGAGAGTCAACAACTAGAATTCGGACTTGACCCTGAAATATAATAAACTTTTTGAAGCAATAGACGAGAAAGTGATAACGTGAATAAATACCTATTATTATAGTTTCTTTTATTAGAATAATGAGGTCAAAACACATAAGAAGAGGAACAAAGAGCGTAACTTATGTTGTAAATAAATAAGTATTTAGAAATACATCTTTCATAAGTGTTATGCCTGTTTTATGCGATTGTCATGTTTAAATGCAAGATCGGTAGAAAGAAAGAAACTAGTGAATCTATCGGTGGAAACATCTCGCACAAGGGCTATGCGATGGGAACTCATATGGCGATTAACATCTCCAGGTGAGGAACCACATCATCACGCGAGGAAGGTTTACTAGAAGACAAGAACAATAGTTGGAGTTGATGTGACTTCTTAAGGCTACAATCGACACTGACAATCTTAGAAGAATAGAAATTTCTCGTTGAAAGCTGCCTATAAAAAAACTTCATACGCACCAAGCAAAGTAGACCTGAATGGGCCAGAGGAAGGTCTGAACAGACCTTAAAAGAGAGTCTAGATGAACTGTGGAAAGAGATTTTTTCTCCGATCATGTTGTAAGTGAGAGCTTAGAGTGTGAGTGGTGGAGAACCCAGTCCCCATTTCCCCTAACTTGTATTCTTTTCCCACTCTTCCGTCTTTCATTTTTGTATTCTTTGTGTAATATTTATTCTGCTCATATTGTTATGTGGTCGAATGCTTACATTCTTTATATATATTACATGTTTATACAATTTCAATCCATCATGTCTTCACTCTCCTTCAGTCAATGTGTTATTTGTAACTCAATAGTGTGATAAGTTCTTGATAAGAAGTGTTGGTTATAAGTTTTTTTCATCACTTGGCCAGCGTAAGTCACCAACTACCCGAGAGAAAAAGTAGCGAGGACTTAACTAACGCGGGCAAGGAAGAATCTTCTTCCTTTATGAGATCAATTCCAACATTTGTATTCCAGAAGGAGAAACAAGTGTGGACACTGGGCACCGAGAGGTTGTTGTCCTTAATCACAAAATCCTATACGATTTATAAGTGATTTCCTCTAAATATATCTCGCCTAATCATGCTTAGTCATATAAGCGACCATGTGTGGCTTAGTAAGTTATATCACATAAAAGGTATTGCCCTACCTATCACATGATAATGCATATATCTTTCTTCTTTCATTTCTATGATACAAGTCAACTCGTATTACCATTCCACTATCCCACTCTCTCTTTACAGACTCTCAAGGTTTAGTTTAGTAGCTTACCTTACTCTTGCATAAATTAAGTTCATTATTCTTTAATTCTTTTATACCGGCTAGATGATAAGTGATTCCTAAAACTAATATCTTAAATAAATTCTTTGTGTTTAACCCTGGATCACTCAGGTAAACCTACTGTTTCGCTTGCATTTGGGCAAGCAATAGGAAAACTTGTACTTAATAAGGACTTAGCAGTTATGCAACAAAGAGGTACATAGTGAGTACCTCGTGTACAGTGATCATGACCAATGCTTTAATTTGATTTTAGGCAAGTTTTTGGCGTTGTTGTTGGAGAATTGATTTTTCAAGTATTAGAGTAGTGTTTTACTTTGATTTTAGACAAAACATTTGATCTTGGTGAATCACGTGTTCAGTCGAAGATCACGCAAAGCGGTTCAAGGTACTGAAGTAATCTGTGAATATTGATTGAACCAACCCTAGAATCAGTGTAACTTTCGATGAGTAGCCAAGAGAAATCTCAATGGATGCAGTTAGTTGCAAATGAAGATGATAACCTCTATGAAAGCATCAAAGAAAGTGTCTCTGCGTAGAGCTAATGAGATTCATATTTCGCCTAGCTATGCGATAAAGACCAAGAACGATAATTTGAACATTGCGATGAATGATTGGGAGTAGAAAGTTATTGCTATAAACAATCAAGATGCAGAGAACTAGTCATGATACAAGTGATCTATGAAGTTTAAGAATGATGCAGTTAGTAGAGCTATGTGGAGCAAAAGCAATGATACCACAATTCTTCCTCGTCAAAGAACTTGAACGCGTGGATGCATCTGTAATGTATAATTCTTCCATTTTTTTTTACTAAGAATTGCTTCCCTATATTTGTGTACATACTTATACTTTTATACCTCTGTAATTATTCTTATACTTGTAAAGTAGTTTTGTATTCGAGATTTGTATATCATTTAGTCTTAAATTTGATGATTGTGTGCTAGCTCGCAAAGTTATAATTCGGTAGGATAAGACAATTATGCTGAAGTCAACCTATGAGAAGGATGTAGTCAAAGCACATCGGGCATTCTGACCTTTTCGTTCGACAGGGATGAAAATAGGTTTCATTGGGAAATGTTAGGGTTTTGTAGGAGTAGGAAACGTCCTGTCAACCTTTAGAGTTCTTAAACTTTCAAGAAGCAATGAATACGTCGTACCTCGAACCACGAGTTAACTGTCATGTTTATCATGCCACATTTAATATGACAAGATTCTAACCGTGTGATAACCAAACCATTAAACCTAGTTAAGAGCTTCTATTAAAATAAGCTGAGGAACTTCAAATCCTAACCTCAAGATAAACAAAACTTCATCCTCAAAATTGCTCTCTTTCTCCTATCATAACTCTTTAGGTTGTATTTCTCTTTTTCTGAATCCCACTATTTTTAATGTGCTTCTTTGTTTTCTTGGTTCCTTCCTACCCACCAGGTACAATAGCGGAACTAATTCGATGTGGTGAGTATGTGGGAAGAGGGAAAAAGGGAAGCACAACTTGGAATAGTTACGACCATTGAAGATATAAAGAAGCCCATATCATATGTACTCTGATAGCACCACATTATCCACCTGCAAGCTCTAGGCTCTCCAATTACCATCCTTCTTTAAGTTGTATTTTTTTTTCTCCCCTTTTCCTATTGTCCATTCAGTACAATAGTAAAACATATCCATTTTAGTAGACTTACATTGAAGAAGGGGAAAGGAAAATACAACTTAAGAAAGGTAATGGTCTATAGCGAGAGAATGTCGATGTCAAGAATATGAAAATGACGTTAGGAAAAAGGGATCACATGCAAATGATCGTAATGGTAAGGTGGTAACAATTGCTAGTATGCACCACCACCAAAAGCCAAAACAAGATCTCTTTAGAATTTTGTAATACTTCTTCGCGTTTTCATCAAGTACTGATAACGTGTATAAATACTCATTATTCCAACCTTTTTTATTAGCATAATGAGGTCAAAACGCATAAGAAAGTGACCAAAACGCGTAACTTATATTGTAAATACATCTTACATAAGTACCATGCTTGTTTTACGTGGTTTTCATGTCTAAAACGCAGGATCAAGAAACTAGTGAAACACAGAAAACATCTTGCGTAAGAACTACACAATGGGAACTCATTTAGCGATTAACGTCCTCAGGTGAGGAACCATGTCATCATGCAGAGAAGGCTCACTAGAAGACAAAGATGGTAGTTGAGTGATGTGACCTTACAGGGCAGAAGTCAGCACTGACAAAGAAGAGGAGATGCCTGAATGGACACAGATGCTTGAATGGGCGTAGAGCCGGAGTAGGCAAAAGATGTCTACCCACTTGGGCCAAAACCTAAAGAGTCAGTGGCAAGGATTAGCCTAACCACTGTGTGTACATCACTTCTTCATCTTCCTCGACCAGATTGTAACGCGAAACCTGAGAGTTTGAGAAGAGAAGAGTCCTTCCCCATTTCTCCCTAACTTGTAATAGTTTTTCATTCTTCTTTCTTTCCATTTTTGCATTTCTTTGTGATATATGTTGTTCATATTGTACAATGGCCAAAGACCTACATTCTTTATACATATATTACATGTTTATACATTTTCAATCCATCATTTATTGACTTCTCATTTGTTAATGTGTTATTAGTAGTTAGGATTAGGGGTGTAATTGGGCTGGGTCGGGTCGATTTTTCTTCAAACCCGACTCAATTTCTGGTCGGGCCAACATGGGTCGAGTCGAGTCGATTTTTTTCCTTCCTCTCTTCTTCTCTCTCTTCAAATGGTGATTGCAAAATAACCAAATTTAATAATGTTGACTTTTATACACAATCACCATAATAGTGCAATTGGTGGAGTATGTTATAATTTACAAGCTTTGATGGATCAAATTTGAGAGTAGAACAAAGAACAGAAGAACCATGTAGGTATCCAACATTTTACTTTCCACAAGAGCTTTGCCTCAATTCTTCACTTGAACAATCCTATCATATTATTGTTATCATTGATTTTTCTGCCCACTGATTGGTTTCAAGAAGAAGAAAAAAAGATAGAGAGAATATTTATTTTTCTCTGTTTTGCTAACAGCCTTTGACATCCATTTTCATCTCTCAATGTGCGTGTGTGTTGTGGGTTTGTGGAAAAGAAAACCTTGCACACACACATTCTGTACTTCCCATGTCTATATGTTACCATTAGTTTTTCTGAGAAAACAAAGACAAAAAAAGAAAAGAAAAGAAAGGAACATTGTCTGTACTTCCCACTTCCTCTTTTGTATAAACTGCAACAATGCACACACATAGAAATAAAGAATAATATACAAACCAACTAGTTAATAGATTGAAATAATCATTTTCCAGCAACCTTAAGCACTAAATGAAGACTTAGAAAAATCAACCGATCCACATGGATTCCAAAAACATACAAGAAGTTAAAAAATGAAACAGACGAATAAACAGATTTCGAATCGAAGTGCTTGGAAAGAGAAATAACTATACCTAGATAGATTTTGATGCAGGCTTTGGCTGAAATACTAGTATTTGCGCGACACCCATAGACAGAAAAAGAAAACGAAAAATGCTTCGGTGAGCTACCAAAGGGAGAGGAGAAGCTGTAAATGAACGAAATGAAGGAGGAAAATTTGAGTGAAAAGGAGAAGAAGAAAGGAAGCGAGGAGAAGTTACTGATGTTGGAGAAGGCGAACGACGAAGACGAAGATGAAGGATGAAAACGAAGGACGAAGAAGTGCGAATTGGAGAAGGGAATACGTTAAAGAACAACTTTTTTAAGCTAACTCATTTTCATTTGAACCGAACCGACCCAGTTCAATTCGGTTCAGTTCGATAATAATATTGTTGAAGTCCAATCCAACGCGAACCGAACTGATTCAGTTCGGTTTGATTCAGGTTTTTTCACCCCTAGTTAGGATTGTGATAAGTTATTGATAAGGAGTCTAACTTATAAGTCTTATCGCATTTGTTGAGCTATATTCATCGCCTGGCCAATGTCAATCACCAACTACCCAAGAGAGCAAGTAGCAAGGATAAGGAGCTGAGAGGTTCGTAATGAGGGGTTTGAACAAAGTCCACCTTAGCAATATAACTTCCAACATTTGTATCCGAAAAGATGAACAAGTGCGGACATTAGGCGCCGAGAGGTTGTTGTCCTAAATGAGAAGTTCTATAAGTATTGTACTTGAAATATTTTAGATACATCTCGCATAATCAAACACAGTCATTTGCATCCTAAAAGGTGAGCAACTGTGGCATCTAAATAGTTCGAGAAAAGGTCTCCTTAATTATCGCATCGAGCCTCTCACATTGCTTAATCGCCTAATAATGCATAGACCTTCGTTCACCTTCCTCTTGCATACAAATTAGTTTGCTTAATCTTCCATCTTGCTCTAATTTATTCTCTTGTGCATGAGTCTCTGGGTGTATGTAAGTAGTTTTAGTTATTTTCATATTCATTTACTTAATTGTCATAACGCCTAAATGATAAGTAGACCCTAGAACTAATATCTAGAAACAATTTCCTGTGTTCGACCTTGAATCACCCAAGTAAACCTACTATTCGCTTGCACTTGGGCGAACAGTAGAAAAACTTGTACTTAATGAGGACTTAGTTATTACACAATGAAGACGACATAGTGAGCATTTCACATGCTATGATCATGACCCATGACCTATCAAATAGAATTAATTGCACAATATAGAAAGATATGGTGAGCATCTTACGTGGGAGGAACCTACTTCGTGACGTATTGCAATTGCACTATACAAATGCAAAACCACGTACTAAGTCCATCACACACATACAACCAAGTACTTAAGTAATTTTTATTTCTTCTTGTTTATGTTCTTTACAATACAAGTCACAACCTGTGATATAATTCTTTTGCGTTTAATATGTCTTGTCACAAGCTTGACTCCCTGCTTTTTAGTATTTTAATTTTTCTGCGTGTTTCTCTGTTACTTCAATAGAATAAATTATGTGAAATAAAGTTTCATATGTTATTGAGGCATTTAACTCGTCAAGGAACCTTACTTAGGAAATATTTCTCTAGTTTATTAAGCGAGCAAGCTTTACCTCAAACCTCTTTTGTAATAATTTTATGCAATAATCTTATCATTCACTTTTAGCAATGAGGACATTGCTAACCTCTAAACTTGGGGGTGTGCGAGGTTCGCGTTAAAACTTTTTGGAAATCCTCTTAAGTCGTTAAAAAACAAAGCATTTTAACAAAGCTTGAAACAAAGCAAAAAAATGTGAAGAATTTTGAATTTTTTTTGTGTATTATTTCAATCAATTAAAATAACAACTCCTATGTTGTCTTCTCTCGCAAAAATAAAGAAGCAAAGCTTCAAAAGTACAAATTTAGAAGTTGAGTAACAAGAGGCAATAAGAGTTAAAGTTGAGGAGAGAAACAGACTTATAAAGTACCAATGATTTTCCATCAATGCCAAGCTAGAAGTAAATATAATAAAAAATATCCTTTCGTCAAATAGAAGGATTCAAATTTTTAGAAAAATTTAGCCATTTATGATTATGAAAATAAGATTAACTGTGGAGAATGAACAAAAATATTTTGAGTATTAAGTTTGCCGCATCCTGAACTTAGAAATATTTTCATAGCAAGAAGTACATGACGGGAGTAAACCCTGGATAACGAATAAAACTTGTTCGCGTTTTAAGAAGTTTATAAATATTTTGCCGTTTTGTTATATTTCTAAAGAGCCCTAATAAAAAATATGAATCTAATCATATATGATGGATATTAAAAGTTAGAGTTTGAAACTCGTCTCATTAGATAAAATCTAATGAACACTCTGATTATAAACCAAAGAATTAAATTCTAAAATTTTGGAAAGGGTACTAAAACTCAAATAAATAAATGTGAGGGTTCAATGAGAAAAAAAAAGGAGTTAAATGATTGTTAAAATTTTCGTACTTTGAAACCTTTTCATAAAGGAAAAGAAAAAAAAGGAAAACCTTCTTCTAAGAGGTTTTAGTTGTTCTGAAGCGAAACAGTTGACACAAAATTCCATCGTGGCCCCGTTAGGGTTTTTTTTCTGATTTATTTACTCTCAACCCATAGTCCTCCTCACTCTCCCTTTCAGTTGACGACGCCATGGATAGATACCAGAAGGTCGAGAAACCCAAACCCGAATCACCCATTAACGAAAATGAAATCCGAATCACTAGTCAAGGTGCCATTCGTAACTACATCACCTATGCTTCTACACTTCTTCAGGTATATCTCCTCCTCATTCATTCAATCTCTTCTCTTTCACTTCCATCTCCTTAAATTCGACTTATTCTTCCTGATTTTCTGCCAATGCTGTTTCTCTTCTCTAAAACTTTCATGTTTTTGTTTTTTGATTTTTTTTTTTAATTTGGAACAGTTTTAGTGTTTTGTCGATTTGGGTATTTGTCGTTGGATGATTTTTTTTTCTATAGTATTAGTATGTTAATGATGACTTTTCTGATATGTTTTTGGGTCATAATTAGTTTTACTGGATGTGCCTGCTGTTTTTACAATGAACAAATATTGGAGGATTCTAAGGACATAATGAACACACTCTAATTGGTGACTGACTGACTATGGAGGAAGGGGACTAATTACAAAACTCATTGAACTAGAACTATGCAGATAAGCAATAAAAACATTAGTCTCCAAGCTCTATATTTAAGGTTTAAACAATCGTGTAAGTTATTTTTTTTACTTCATTTATAATGTGCCCACTACTTTGATGTCCTACTGTCATCTTTTCTAGAGATAGACGACTTTAGCTTTAATGCCTTGTTGCATCTCGTCTTCTTATTCTTCTCATTTTTTTATCTTGTTCTTGTTATTTTTTAAGCACCTTTTTCTTCTGTATATGTTGTTTGTTTGAATAATTGTCTATAGTGTTTTGGTTATCAGTAAAAACTGTAATACATAGAATATTGGTGTTCTTGGAACTTATTCAGGAAAAACGTGTCAGAGAGATCGTCTTAAAAGCAATGGGTCAGGCAATCAGTAAAGCAGTGGCTATTGCAGAAATTTTAAAGGTTTGTTTCCTTTAGAGTACTTGTGCGTTTGAGTGCAAATATTGTGTATTTCATAATTCATAAGCCATGTGTATCCTTGAAACAGAAAAGAATATCACGATTGCATCAAGAAACTGCTATCAGCTCAGTTAGCATAACCGATGTGTGGGAACCCATTGAGGAAGGTCTCGTACCGTAAGTTTTCTTAGTCTCTGCAATCAACGTTAATTGTTCAACAAATAATTGAAAGCTTATTTGTGTTTTACTTTTAGTTAATTTGCTCTCACGCTATATGCATTGCTTGCAACTTCGTTGCATTCTATGGGTTTGTACTAAGTAGCCTAGTTCTTTAGATGTGCAAGAAATAACTTCTATCATGTCACACAGGGTGGAGATGACTCGTCATGTCTCAATGATTTCAATTACGTTATCCAATCGAGAGCTAAATAAAAATTCTCCAGGGTAAGTTGTTTTTGGGAACTTTAAAATGTGGGATTTAGCTACTTTTCTTTCATACTTCATGCTTTGGTTTCTTCTGCATGTATGATGAAGAACTAATTTCTGTGGGTAGGTATCAAGCTCCACACTTTGTGGAACAGCCAAAGCAACAATACAACAATCAGCAGCCGCTGCCACAACCACCACCACCCAGACAACCACGTGTTTATCACAATGCTGTCAATGAAGGTGATTTCAGCAACACTTTATTATTGGATTATGGAACTCTACCTTGTCTGGGATTTGACATGTTACTACCACTTTGCAGATCCATATGGCCAAGGAAGAGGGCGTGGTAGAGGGAGAGGGCGTGGTTGGGGAAGAAGTGGATATGGGAACTATCAAGGTGGATACGGCAACTACCAAGGTGGATACGGTCACTACCAAGGTGGTTATGGCCACTACCAAGGTGGATCGGACAACTACCAAGGTGGACCTGGATATTATCAAGGTGAATATTGAAGAGTCGAATATTTTCAATAGAAGTAATGCTTTAAAGGTTTCACTGTATTGCATTTGACTTGATATTGTTCTGGAGTGCGATTTTTAACTCTCATGATCTTTCTTCATCTTAGATAATAACGGTGGATACTCAAGTTGGGGAAGAGGAGGTGGGCGGAGTAGAGGCTGGGCCTACCGTGGTAAGTTTCTTTCTTTATGCATGGCAGTATGTTCTTGAGTTGAGTTGACTGCGCAGGAATGTTTTGAATATAAACACAATACATTGAGAGTCTGGAAAGGCATTTGGCTCATTGATTTATCTTCAAAGTTATAACTAGTAATTTAGGGTGGGTGTATGTAGCTCTTTAGACGTCTGATCGTGTAATGTTTGCAAAATGCTCTTGTGGGAACAAGGCGTTTCAAGCAATTATTATCCTACTGCAGGAGCTGGATACGAAAGAGGCAGAGGAGGGGGCCGAGGTTATGGCCGTGGACGGGGGCGAATGGGTGGTCGCACAAGGGGCAGCGGAGGAAACCAGGCTTAGACGAAATGAAATCTTATTCGTTTGTTCTTCCTACTTCTTGCTTGAGCTAAAATGCTTGCCTTGGCCAGTGGGATGAATTATCACATATTTGTTTTGATAGCTTGAAATTCAGTTTTTACAATTTCCAGCGTTTTTAGGCAGTGTTTATCTTTTTCTTTTCCTTTTTTTCTTCTTTTCAGATAATGTGGGGAATGCAGCATTGTATTTGTGGGCAAGGTTGCTTTTTTGGTACCTTGATATTAATGTAATTCGTTTTACCCATGTTTCTTTTCCAGTTCTCTTTGGTTATTACTTCCACGCAAACACTAAAATGCCCCTAAAAGACCTTTAAATTACAGCCGTACTCCACATAGTTGATTCAAAAGTATTGCAACGATCACCCAATCTAAGAAAATTTATGAATATAATCAAATTTAGATTTAATTCTTAAAAGTCTAAAAAAAAAAAAAAGGTCACATAGGTGAATACTAGATTCTGTTGTATATGCAATTAATGTTATATATTTAATTATTAACTCCAAAATTGTTATTCATAATATAGCAATCAAATTCAGATGGATCACATTCACTGATAGGAGGATTCTACTGACAATAAAGTCTAAAGGTGAATTGTTTTGGTTGAGATGTTTTATTATAATTTTAACCAAACCGACCTTTTCATTTTAGTGTTACAAAATTGATATATTAATATTAATATTTTCTTTTGTAGAGTAAAAAACGGTATTTATGAATTTTCATTTAAGAATTCAATGTTTTACATTATTATACTCCTTCACTTTGGGATTTTTTTAATGGTTCCATGTTTATTTAGATCCTAGTATTCTATTTTATTTTTTTCATTTAACACAATCTTTTTTTTTAAATACAAGTATAAAAGTTAGATTATTGTCAATCATGTTTCTATGGACAAGAGGTTTCAGATTTAAATCCCCTCATTGGATGAATAAATGCAGCTCTTGTTTGTTACACGAGCCGTACATTTTTTGGTGATTTTTAACTTTACGAAAATTAACCTTATTAATCCTTAACTTTGTCATAAACTTCTTGTTAAGATATAATACATATGTATATTAGATTTTAAAAAACGGGAATCGAGTACTCTTGGGTTTTCATGGTTCATAATTCGTATGTAGTGTAAATTGAAGGGTTCTACCATGCACACCCATCACTATCATTTCATTTTTTCTTCTCATTTTCAAAACCTATTGTAAACCCATTTCTTTTTAGTTCTGAATCTTGCTAATGGGGTTACGTTTGTGTGCTGTTTGGATTTTTGACACACTAAACAAAATAGAAGATTGTCTTCCTTTTTTGGTTGATTTTGTTTCAGACTCTTATTAACTTTGTTTTTGAAATAGTTGCTTGCTGGCTGATGCTTTGAAGTGGCAACCAAATTCGGGTTAGCCACTCCAAGCTCTGCATTTTCTGTCTAAGCGTAGTCCTCCTATGGTTTTCTCCACGTCCATTCCTACCTCTGCATTTTCCACTGTGACCCTTCTCCGTTCTCTCACTCTTTCCCTCTCTCCATACCATCACTACTTTCGTTGTCCCAATCATATAATCCTTACTCTCTTTCTTCCTGCATATTCTGTTAAAGTACCACAACTTCCCCGAATTCGTGCCTTTGCTTCCGGTTCTTTTGTTAAACAGCTGGTGTACGACTAAGATTCCCCCTTCGAATCTGAGAAGCATTTATCATCTCCAAACAGTAATGGGGTGATGGTTTATTCATTTTGAAAATAGTTTTGCATCGGTGGGTTTGCAACATTTGGTAACGCCTGCCGCTCGAAGTCAAGGAGCTTGATGAGTCATCGGAGCAATGGCGAATATCCAGATTGGCTTGGCTTTGTAAGAAATTTCCAGCACGAAAGCCGAGAATAGTGATACGACTGCTTAACGCGCAGAAAAAATGGATGGGTCGGGATGATGCGACCTATCTCACCGTGCATTGTTTGCGTATTCGTTAAAAGAAAACAACATTTAGGTTTAATGTCTTTGCTCTTTCTTTTCTATTCTATTATGTTCCAACGTGATAGTATCGCAACTTGTAAAATGCAATCATGGGTTTGTTGAACAATGGGGAATTACTTGGAAGTGTTAAATTTCGGCTATATTTTTGTGCTTTATATGTTTGTACGTATTATAATACTGTAGAAAAGTTTGGAATGTTATAGTAGGACTCTATAGATAACTGTACCTCCAACAACATTTAGAATAGAGCAGAAATTTCCGAATAAAGTAAAATTTGGTAGTTATTTTTTATTTGCTATTTTTGTAACCTATGTGATAATTTTCCTTCAAAATTTTAGTTTTCTTTCACTTTGGAGAGTGGGTGTACAAGTGGATAATGCAACAACATTGGTATCGGTTTGATTATGCTTTAACTACTAAGCTTGCTCATTTACATGGCCAAGGAATAACGAAGTTCTCAAAAGTGTCAAGAAGTATTTGACGATATAGTTAATCAGGGATGCGTGCAAGTGAATCCACATTTCACATATTCATTGTTGCGTACCTAATTAGTGTACCTGTTAAAGAATGCATAGAGAAAGTAATGCACTAATAATATAATACTATGATCAAATTCTTAATTTATTAGGATTAGGATTAGTTTCTTTTATTCATAATTAGGATTAATTTATTGATTAAGATTAAATATTAGTTTCTTTTATTAATTAGGATTATGTTAGTTTGCTATAAATAAAGGTATTGCCTTTCTGTATTCACACAACACAAAAACATTAATAAATTTCTCTCATTTGCTATTAATTAATAATTGAAAGTTTTTTGTGACGTTGATCACAAGAAGGAACTTTGTGCGAGTTATGTTTATTGTCGAACAACACACATCCAATTGGGGAAATCTTTAAAATTCAAAAAATAAAAGTATACAAAATTTGAAAAAAATGAACTTTACCGCTCAAGGAATAGGAGGACGAAAAATATAGCAGTTGATATAGGCAAGAAAGTCAAATTTCCTCTTAAAAGAAGTAGTGGAATTGTGATATTGAAGTGATTCAGAAGAAGAATTGAAACATAACAACACACCATCTGTCTTGCTTGATTTTCAAAGAACCTATCATTATCCACGTTGGAAATTTGATTATAGTGATCTAGCGATTTTGGCAAAAATTCTAATGCAGATTGTAATGGAATAACAAGGATGGATAAATTAAATACAATGATGACAAAAATACCAAGACAGATGATGAACCTTTCTCAACAAAGAGATGAACGAAGAAGACCTATCCAAATAATAGTGGAAAAATCTTTTAGAAAAAAAATCAAAGGCAATTGGAACTCACAGTAGAGGGATTGCATACATAGTTTTCCGAACTCCAAAATTCCAAGAACCCATCCAAGAAATTCAAGACTCGAAAATTTTTTTCATTCGAAAGAGAAGGCGATAGACCAATCCAAGCAAGAAGACGATATTTTATGAATTGTTACTTGAATTTACAATTATCAGATGTACTAGTACTAGCAAGTGCATCTTTGATGCAGTCATCGATTCTCTCGAGAGGTCACA
Organism: Cucumis sativus; assembly: GCF_000004075.3. Lineage (NCBI taxonomy): Eukaryota > Viridiplantae > Streptophyta > Magnoliopsida > Cucurbitales > Cucurbitaceae > Cucumis > Cucumis sativus. The sequence goes on from NC_026657.2 coordinate 25,448,918, forward strand.
ATTACCGCAAGCAAACATATTAATGACGAGGAACACATTTTTGCTATTCTACTAATACTTGTACTTGCTTTGCTATTCTGCTCGAGCCTGGCTGAGGAAGAATTACGGGGCGTAAAACAAAAAAAATATGCTGATTCGAGTTGGGTATACTATATTTAATTTATAACGGAACCCCCGCCTTTCCCGTCCGACTTGCATGTGTTAAGCATGCCGCCATCGTTCATCCTTAGCCAGGATCGAACTCAAGTCCAAGAAGAAAAACAAGAAGGATAAAATCCACGTAACTTCATTTAGTGGCAATTTTAACTTAGAAACTTTCGTCGATTGGATAAAAGAATGTTGAGAACCTTTTCGATTATATATGAACACATCGGAAGATAAAAAAGTAAAATTAATCGTCTTAAAGTTGAAATCAAAGGGTTTGGTTTGGTGAAAACCAATTTGGTTGAATAGAAAGTTGATGGGCAAAAGACCAATAAAAAATTGACAACCAAAGGTTGAAAGATGATGAAGATTAGATTCTTACCCACCAAATTATGGACAAATTCTTTATCAAGAAAATCAGAAAAATATGAGAATAAATTAGATTGAAAGATGAAAGACTTAATGGAAATTGTCGAGTTTTGTCAAGAAAAATAGCAAATTATGAGTTTTACTTTGAAGATACGAGTTTTCTTTTAAGACTTCAACTTCTACAAACTTTCTTCCAGAACTCCAACTTTCCTCGAAGATGGAAGTTTTTTTGAAAATACAATTTTTTTTTCCAAGACTCCCACTTAAAAAACATCATATGTCCTGTTTCCTCAAACCAAACATAAACATCTAATTGAGAGAGAATCAGATAATCAAATTCTAGAGATCAAATTATATAGCATCAAATCAACAAAAGTACAACATCCATGAATCAAATTTCTTCGAAAATCTCATGCGAACAGGTATAAAAGTTAAATAAATAAACATGGTAATGACTAGTAACTAAAGTTTGGTAGATGAGATTAAATATGAACTAAGACTAGACAATTATTCTTTTGGTTGAAAACTATAATTTTGAGTATGATTTGATTTTTAAAAATTTAAGTGGTAAATAATGCTATTAACTATATACACCATGTTTTCAAAAACTAAACCTAAATTCTGAAATCTTCACAATTATTTAGTTTATTATATATTATATAGAAAGGCAAAAGTTACCATTGAAATTTCGAGGAAGAAAAAGTTATTGAAAACACAAAACAAAAACAAGATGATTATCATATACATTATTCTTTTTTCTTTTTTTGTTTTAACTTTCTAAAACTTGACTTCTATGAAAACATAAAATGGATATGGAGAGGGTAAAGGCTAATGTTTGAGTTTAATTTAAATTAAAAAATTGCAATGAACGACTATTTTAGCAATAATAATTAAAGATATAGCAACATTTTAAAAAATTTGCAAATATAGCAAAACTATCACTGATAGACTTCATATGGTATATCAGTGATAGACTTATATCATTGATAGAATTTGACAAATTTTATTATATTTGTAAATATTTTAAAATTGTGCTACATACTTAATTAATTTGAATTTAATTGCTAAATTTGCAACGATCACTTAAATTAAATTATATATGTTAATTAAAGTACGAGAATTGTCTAGATTCATTGTATTTCCCTATTGGAAGACCATATTTTATTAATAACCAAAAAAATCTTTTTGTTTTTCTCTTTTCTTCAATTTAATAATTACAAAGTGAAAATTAAAAATAAGGCTTAATTTTTTTTTGTTTCCTCTTTTAAAAAGGGCTTTGTTGGCAGAAATTTCTATTTATCTTAAAAATCATAAATTTCAATGCTTTATTTAATTTTTGCTTTAAAATCTTCGAAAATTTTGATTGGAGAGAAATATATTTAAAATCAATTAATTGATTGTATTGTATGAGTGAATCTAACGGAAATAATGACCAAATTCGGTCCGTACAGATCCAAAATATGATCCACATTAGTTTGAGACACAAAGTATTTTCATTTCATATGGTATTTTGTTTTCACTATGTGCTCTCTCTTTCATCAATCTCAAGGCTTTAATTTGTTTGGAAATAATATCCATTAATTCTTGCCCAATTAATTAAAAGTGATCCAATCATAATTAAATTATGAATAGCAATTATTAATTAATGTAACAAAGCAATCACAATTCAACTGGGACGACAAATTTTGTGTTTCGTATTTACATTGTACTTAAAACACTTATTTAAACAACCTCTTATAACATTGGGTAGAAGAATATTAATTTGGTGTACTGACGAAGATTAAACCACATAGAAGTGACGGTAATAACAAGTAATACAAGACTGAGACTTCAAAAAAGAAAAAAAAAATAACAACAATAAGGAGATCATATGTATTTATTTGAAAATGTGGATAATTTATATCCATAAACAAAGTGGCTGCCTCTCAAACCTCAACTCTAATTATAAGACAAGTCAAATATGGAGATGTATAACTATGATGAAAGACAGGGTGTGGTGTACAATCTCATCCTTATAATGTGAAGAAATAATTATATTGTAAGATGGAATCAACAATTGAATGAGAAACTATCAGAAGTTTTTTTTTTTTTTGTGGATAACAATAATTATTGCTGAGTTTAAAAAGAATAAACTATCCAGAGAGAGAGAGAGAGAGAGAGATTGAAATAATGGGAATGGTCGTTTAGGAAAGTGAAAGAAACATAAAGGATGAAGGTTGAATGTAGACGGAATGGCAACCTTGTTCATTGGGTTTTTTATTATTATTTTATTGGATATTGTCTTCATCTGATCTTTTGGTAATTATTTATATATAAGAGTTTAATTTCCATTTTCAAAGGAAGAGAGAGAGAGGTTCATTATTTAGGATTTTACATAGTAGTAGAAGGAGGAGGAGGAGAAGAAGAAGAAGAAGAAGAAGAAGAAGAAGAAGAAGAAGAAGAAGAAGAAGAAGAAGAAGAAGGAAGAGAATGAGGGTTTTAGAAGAAGAAGAAGTTTTATCAAAAGACGAGGAAATTATAGAAGGAGGTAACTTAAAAAAGGGGTCATCAAAAGATGAACTTTTCCATGTCATTCATAAGGTTCCACCCGGTGATACTCCCTATGTTAGAGCTAAGTATGCTCAGGTAATTTCATTTTCTATTTATTTGAAAATTGGTATTTGCTACTTCTCTTTTCATTGTCACTAAAATCATAAAACACTCCTTTTGTATATTTCTTTTCTTCAAATTCTTTGCACACATGAAGAATGGTAACACAGTTAACTAATTATCTAAAATTGATTGAAATTACTTTTTTTTTTTTAATTTTATTATTTTATATATTTAATTAATTTCAAACTATAAATTTACAATGTACTATTTTCTGAAGAAACATTTTACAAGGAACATAATATAACATCTTTTAATTATATATGTATGACAAATTATATACATAAAGTTGAAGGACTCACAATAATGGAGGAATTTGACAACTTTTAAGTACTTAGAGGAGTTTGCTGCATCCAACTTTCAATCCTCCAATGTATTAAATTGTTTATTATTATTATTATTATTATAAAGAATAATACCACTTATGATGACTTATATCATGATATTACAATAATAATTCATCCCTTTTTTCTCATTTTTTTCAAAATTAATTATTAAGAACATGCTATAAAAAAAAGTGTTGTGAGGACAAAAGAAAAAAAATGAGGTTAGTATCTCTTAAAATGGTGAAAAGTGCTTTTAGCTAGGTAACAAAAATGTATATCGATTAGTACTTTATCTTCATGCATCTAAACATTTTAATTATGAGATTCTTTGTACTTGATACTTCTATTTACTACCAAATTATAGTGATTGCATGCTTAAATGTTTTTCTTCATTTTCATCATTGTATTAAACTTGTTATTAGACTCTTAGTATCATCAAGTTATCCAAATATTAAAATTAATTTGTATATAATAGAGTAAGTTTTAAAGTGTAGATAATGATAATGACTAACATATATTTAAATGATAATCTGAAATTTTAGTTGATAAAGAAGGATCCAGAGAGTGCAATTGCATTATTTTGGGAGGCAATAAATAAAGGGGACAGAGTTGAAAGTGCATTAAAAGACATGGCTGTGGTTATGAAGCAAATTGATAGAGCTGAAGAAGCCATTCATATTCTCCAAACCTTTAGATTTCTTTGCTCAAAACACTCTCAAAATTCTCTTGACAATGTTCTTATTGATCTTTTTAAGGTAATTTCTATACTTTTAAATTCTTTTACCATATCATATATTTGTTACTTTGTTTTAGTTTAGGCTACAACGATAGTACTGATTAATAATCATAGTTTTGACCTTTTGCTTTTCAATTTCTCGACATTAATTAAGTTTGTGCATATTATTCACATATGAGAATCTATTTTAAATTCTGTTATCTAGTTTTCAAACCCCATGTCATGTTTTTTAAATTTGTGCATGGAGTTTAATTTTCTTCCAAATTTCGCACAATGGTTCTCCTACATGAGAAATAGTTAATTTTTTTCCTCAAGATGTAGAAGAATTATTGTACGAAATAGTTAAATTCTTGTTAAATTATAAAAATAAAAACTAATACTTTTAGCCTCATTTCGTAATTTTTTTTTTAGTTTTTTAAAATGAAGTCTATCAACATATATTCAAAACAAATAGAAGTGGTACTATTTAACTAAGTTAAAAACAAATTGCTTGATAGTTATCCAACTAAACTCAAGTAATTGTTTGTTTTTGAATTTGAAAGTTAAAAGAAATTATTAAGTATTAACAAACAATTGTGAGAGGATTATGAAGGTTGAATATAATATGGATTTTAGAAATGTGGGAGAATAGAAGAGCAAATTGAGTTATTGAAGAGAAAATTGAGAATGATTTATCAAGGAGAAGCCTTTAATGGAAAGCCCACAAGAACAGCTCGTTCTCATGGCAAGAAATTTCAAGTTTCTGTCAAACAAGAAACCTCTAGATTATTGGTATTTTTCTAAGCTATTTCCCTTCTACTCTTTTTTTCTTTTCTAAATTATTGGTATTACGATTATCTCAATGGGCCTGAATTTTGACAGGGAAATCTTGGATGGGCCTACATGCAAAAGCCCAATTACATGATGGCTGAAGCAGTGTACAAGAAGGCCCAAATGATTGATCCAGATGCGAATAAGGCTTGCAATTTGGGACTTTGTTTAATGAAACAAGGCCGTCTCAGTGAGGCCATTTTTGTTCTCGAACAAGTCCAACAAGCCCAAATTCCGGGCTCTAGTGAAATCAAGGCCCAAAAACGGTCAGCTGATTTGCTGACCGAAATCAGGTCAAGGCAATCTCTGCCCGATTCTATTGATTTATTGGGCCTTAGTGTCGATGTTGATTTTCTTAATGGGCTTGAGCTATTGGTCAACAAAAAAGGCCCATTTAGTAGGTCCAAGAGGCTTCCTGTTTTTGAGGAAATTTCTTCATTTAGGGATCAATTAGCATGTTGAAATAACTTTTAATTTTTCTTTTAGGGATTTTTTAGTAGATGGGGGTTAAAGGAAATGTTTGTATTGTTCTGTTCATTGTGTATTTACATATGTAAATTTAGTGTTAGGTTTGGAAATAAATGTTTGGTGTTATATGTATTAGATGGATAATTTCACTTCCTTTTCCCCCTCAACAAATTATAAATGTGCTAAACTATACAACTTCATATTACCTTCCCAGTGGTTTCAATTTCAAAATTTTCAAAATAGTTTGTTTGAATTATGTTTTAAAGTTTGAAAAGTTTCATTCTTGCTATTGAATTTTGGATTTGTTTTATAATAATAATCTTGAACGTTAAAATTGTTTTAAAAACATTTCGTTTCGGTTATAATAAACTATGAAAATACATGTGAACAACTAATGTGTGTACTATTTAGAAATTGTGGTCGTTACTATTTACAAGAGTATATATATGTGATTAATTGGTATGCTTCTTTTTAAAATTATTTATATAGTCAACAACTACAAGTTTATTGTCACATCTTCTTTGCATGAGATGGAGAAGAAATGTGCTTTGTGGAATTAAACTTGTGTTGATGTTGTATTTATGTTGATTTGATATGATGCGGCTTGATCTTTAGTACTTGATCATCTTATTTTCTCTTGATTGAATGTGTATGTCCGATGTATGGAAGTGGAGCGCTAGATGTTTCTTGAAGTTAGAGTCTTGGAAAAAACTTGAGTTTCATGGAATGGTTCAATCTTCAAGAGTTAGAGAGTCTTATGATATTTTGGGAGAATTCTCTCCAAAGCATCTCTCCAATAAAATTTTCTAAAGCTCCACGTCTATAGAACTATCTAGTGGACTTTATGGGTTTGGGCTTGGTTAGTCTATGGATCACAGCTCAATCATATGAATTTGGGTCTTATTTCACATTTTAGCTAAATTAAGTCTATTTTTAGGCTTAATTAACTTCAGCCTAAATAAATAATTTTTAATTAGTAAGAAGAACCTCTAAATACAATGCTTAGTTAGACGTTTAGGTTGACAAATATAACTAAGAGTTGGAACTGTGTTAAGGGTGCTAGGTGAGCTCCCATACGACCAAGGCAAGGCGTAACGACAAGGTTCATGCCTTGAGGAGTGGGCAACATGGTGTGTGTAGGCGACATAATGCTTTGAGGCCATGTGAGTAGGTCGAGTAAGCAAAGTTCAAAGCTATGTGTTTTGGTGATGAATGTCATGCGACCAAGTAAGCTCTAGACGTTCTAGTAGTACTGGGTGGAGTAGATTGGATCCAAGTGTTTAGGCATGTAAGATATAAGAAAAATGGAAAGCATGAGGTGTCTTATGACTGTCATGCAAGAGGCAGGATATAAGGGGACTTGGAGGAGGAAGTTCTCACAATCCACTCGTGTGTTTTCCTTCAATGCAGTATAATCTATATATTGTGAATATGAACAATATATTTTACCCTATATATTATATACACTAAGGTGTAATTGGTGGTTCAAGGTGAAATGGAAAATGAGCTCAATTTGCAGACATGGTAGAAAAGAATATTTAATTAACTAAATGCAATGTACTGTGCTTCAATATTTCAAGGTGATACAAAGCATCTATTAACTTTAGAATTAAGACGAGTGTCTTTTTGGTGCCTTCGCCCATACTTGCACACCTCTCGAGATCCAAATATTAAAAGTTAAGTTATGATTTATATCTAATTAGTTTGTAAGAATTATAAGTAATTTATTCTAATTTAAGATGGACAGCTTTCGTTGCACAAGCTAATGTTTATGTAATTTATGCGAAAGATAAACTCAACAATAAGATTGTATTACTACAATCTCTTTGCCACTTGTTCAATTAAATACGTGTTTTCACTTGTCAGGTGATTGCTGTCAATGTGATTTTCTTTTCTTTCAAATAAACAATATTGCTTTGACATTCGTGTTTAGCTGAACATAACTTATAAGACATGCATACAAATTTTCTAATATATCAAAAGCACGTTACATTGTTCATGAACTAATCAAACAGATTAATAATGGATATCAACAAAAAAAAAAAAAAATGGAAGAGTGGTAGAAGAAATGCATTAATATCATAAATCTAACTTTACTCCTTTCGGCCATAGAGTACATTTTACAAATTAATACAATAAAATCATAAAATGGCATATGAAGAAAGTCGTCATACCTTAGAGTATGATATCTCATACTCCTTGGGTCAGATTTTTGATTGATGTCGAGAGGAAAACGATAAGGGAAGAATTCTCTCTTTTTTAGTCTAAGCTCTACCATAAAACTCAAGAAAGAAAAAATGGAAGATAGTGAACTTGCCCTTTGACCCAATTTCGCACACCTTCGAAGAAGAAGCCTCTTAATCATAGGTGAAAAGAGATGTGACAAGATGTTATGGACAGCTGCGAGCATGGTCTCTTAATAATTTTTGATAAAGCCGAGTCGTGTCTGCTGCAGGTTTTCTCGCCAACCTCTCGTTTGTTTGCTAGTCATGATCACTTCACCTAGCCTTGCTACAGTGGTCGTTCGATTGGTCTCCAAACATCTTTTCTCCCCTACCATTGTTTCACTCAGGTGTTTTTCTTCTTGCCTAAATTCTTGCGATAAGGCATATAAAACATGATAAAACAATGATAAAGTTCTTTTGTAATGTGTGATACACAAGTTAACCAAATCCTCTACATTTTCCTACGTTTTCTTCTATTCTAGTGCGATAAGGCTCCACTATTTTACACAAAAGGCCACAATAACTTGTATCTCTACAAGTTATCACACTCCCAAATTTAAAATAATGTTTTTCCTCAATCATCATGTGGGCCCGTATCTAAGAAGGGCAAAATATGACTAAGTGTTTAAGAGAAAGCATTATGATTGATGTTGGGTTATAAGAAGTAGGCGTTTGGAGCTCTTAGCAAGATAAAGAGAAGGCGAGGAGGCTTAGATTGTGGGCATAATTTTCATATAACTAAAGACTAGACGAGAATGAATAAGGAAACTTCTAGAAAATCTCATAAGTTTACTTAATGGGCTACATGTAGAAGTTTAAGCTAAGCATGTTTGAGTTAAACGTGAAGTTTACATGTGTACCACTAAAAGTAGGAGCTGACGAATTATTAAGAGTTTAAGCATGACTAATCAATCTAGGATTAGTATAAATAGGGGGTTGAAGTCAAATTTTCAAGATTGTTACTCTGGAAGATTGAAAAGAAAAGTTAATTGTTGAAGTGTTGGACGCACTCGTTTGTGCATCGGTATATACCTTATCTTTCAACACGATCTCTTCCGATTTTGTAAATCGGTGTTGGGGGATCCAAAATTTCTTGTAGTGCACATGTTTTAAGTAATAAAAACTAAGTTTGGCTTACTTTTTTTTAAACAAAAGTTGTTCATATCGTCTAAAGTATAATTTCTAGGTTAAGTTTAAGAGACTAGGCAATTAATCAAATCTTAAGGACCCTAAGATTGAGTGTTTTGACATTTAACACTACAAGAAACAAGGCTATTCCTGATGCATAAAAACGTCAGAAAAAACACAAAATGCATCGGCCAAAGTAATTTCGATGTCACATCCTACGTCGTTAAGAACGTCGGAGAAATTGCGTCGAGGTAACTTTTGCCGACGCGCAAATGGGCGACTTTGGTATAAAGGTATCTCTGACGTCATCTCACTGCGTCAAAAAATATTTATCCCCAACGTATTGGGATAATGTCGGAGGAGGACCTTTTTCGACGTGGCACCGACAAAATCTTACTCCGATGTTTCCAATTAAGATAGGGAAAAACGTATATCCCAATGTACACATTGCATCGGGATATATGTTTTATTTTTTATTTATTTAATTATTATTATTATTATTTTTCTGTTTTTGTTATTGTGAGGTATTGTCTTCGGCTCCACTTCGAAGATAATAAACAAAATTTGCATTAAATTATGAAAATGTAAACATTTCAATTTATAATAAAACAAGATACACAAAAGATGTATAACAAAAATTACAAATAATATGTTTAAAACAATTATATTGAAAAAAAAAACTACACCAATATGCTATTACTAGTCGCGAATGCCAAATAAAGAATGTTAAACCTACAAATGACATAAAAGTACAATTAGAATATCACACATGGAAAATTAAGCAAATTAAATGTTGAAAAGTACATAGCCCAAGTGTTTCACGACCTTCTCTATGTCCAATTCATCTCCTCTATCATCTTCTTCATCTCCTTCATTTGTCGTGCATGGTCTACTATTTGTTGGTCTCACTCCCAAAGAAACTAGAATTTTAGTCCAAGTAGGAGTTTGTTAGGATTTATGTCCTAAAACTCGTACATTGTAAACATAATTCATTGACTCTCGTTAATAAAATAGTACTATTGTTATAATTGTTATTAATTATATTATTAGTTTTGTCTTAATGACCCAAATCCAATAAACTAACATCCTAAGCTATTTAATGAGTCTTGAACAGTATGTAGAGACATACATGGATCAATGTTCGGGATTCGCTTAAAGGGTCTATAAATTTATATAATAAATTATTTCTGAGAGATAAAATATTTGAATGAGTTCACACTACAAGAAATTTTGGATCTTTTAAGCTGATCTTGATGTCATCAGATTCACTTGAGAAATGACTTCTTCGCCTTCTTTTGACCAAAACGCAAACCTCTTTGAATCCAAAATGCACAACAATCCTCTCTCACTAACTAGTTATAATTTCTGAACTTTCAAGACCAATTTGAGTGATTTTACATGAGTGAGTTGTGAGAGACTCTTAAGTGAAGCTTTCTATTTATAGAAGTTCTTGCATGTAAATATCTTAACACCTCAACCTTGTTTAATCCACCCTTAAACCTCCTTAAGACACTTCAAACTACCTTTCCACCTCAAAATGCATGCTAATAATATTAAGACACTTAGATTTACTTTAAAGTGCTTGCTATAAACATGCCATATCTAAAACACCAAGCTAACCTTCATGACCATCTTGCATAGCCTTAGCCACCTAACCCAAAACACCTAACCTCTATGATCCTTCTTTCTTGCCAAACTTAAACGCCTAAAATGAGTTTACTAACCTCTCAAGCCAATTTGCAAGGCCATGCTTCTCGCCCACATGCCTTTTCGCATGACCTCTCAACGCTCACACAACCTCTAAAATGTTAACCTTTCTCGCCCTCCTAACCTCTCAATCCTTCTTGCCTAACCATCCAAACACCTAGATAACCTCTAAATCCTTCTTCTCGCTTAACATCTTTCAATTTTACAATCCATCCAAAACGCTTAATACATGTCTAAAACGCCAAGTAACCTCTTTAGAGGTTTTTTTCTTTCCCTGAGCCGTCCAACAAACACTCTTTAGAGGTTATATGGTTCCCTTTGGTCGCCCACACTAACCTCTAAATGCTCAATGTGCCATTCCTTGATACTTAGCCAATTGTTTTCTAATTTTTCTTAACTTTGACTCAAGCCTTAAATTTCAAACTTTTCTCTTCTTCTTAAACCTAAACCTTAACTTTCCAAATATGTTAACTTCCTTTTTCCCTTAAATCTCACTTATTCCTGGCCAACTTAATAAATTCCAAAGGTTTAAGAAATTTTGAGATTTCACATACTTATCCTAAAGTCGGGAATGAGTGAATTCCATATTGTGTGATTATGTTTCCAGCTCTCCACTCGGTTTTGTCCCCAAAATGATAAGTATATTGAGTCGAAAAACTGACCACTCTCACTCATACAAATCAAAGGACAATCTCTCGCAAATAGAAGTTCATAATACACTCAGGATTAAGCCGAAGTTACCTAGGTCATCCTAATAAAATAGAAACCTAACTAGTTAATGAAGTTACATCTAGTGGTTGTTACTATTTCGTGGTCTGTTCATATGCAAACTCTACATAGGATACCATCACTCACATGTCACCTACATGAACACATTAGATCATTAATTACATTTTTATCAAATACAAAGTGAGTCGTATCCATAGTATTACCAGAACAAAGTATCCAATTTTATCCCTATTACTCTAGACCATTTAAGTTGTATCTCGAATATTGATCCTTTTATGCCTCTTCATATAGTTCGAAGCTCATCAAACAACTTAGGATATTAGTTTATTGAATTTAGGTTATTAAGAAAAAACTAATAATGAATAACACTTTATAGAAAATTACAAAAATAACATTATTAATAACAATCAACTGACTATATTTACTATCTACGAGGTTTATGACATAAAACCTAACATCAAGATCGAGTTGTAGTGTCATTTTGTATGTGATATTGTCTTAATTTCACTTAGTTGCTTTAAATGTTATAAACTTCTCATGTTATTAGTTTTTTAGTACAACTTTCCATGCTATTAAAGCTTTTTAGCTGTCTTGATGAGATAAATTGTAGTTTTAAGGCAGATATCATGGTTTGGTATTCTGTGTAAGCCAGGTTGCTCTTAATATCATCTTTTTGTCACACCAACAATAGGGATTTTGTATTTTGTTACTTGGAAGGGATAGACATTGTTGCCAATTCAAAGGTACTTTATATCTATCATATATGTCCTTCTAGGCAATGACAAGTTGTTTGAATGACAAGTCAATATACTTTGACCCTTGATATAGGTTCATTAAAAATTCATTCTTTTTCAATTGTAAAGAGGTAAAGTCCATTTCTAATGTTTTGTTTTTCTTGTTTTCGTTTTAAAGTTTAACTTTGAATAGAGCAATTCATTTGGTTGTTAGTAGTAAGTTGCCCATTTTTTCTTTCTCAATGTCGTGAAGAAATGATAAATATCCTAACTATATAACTAGTTTTTGTATAATGGTGATTTTTGCTTTGTCTTAGCAATATAAGTGATATATACTACTTTTTATTATTTTTGCTTCTAAGCCAGACCCAACCTGTTTATTAGGGGAAAATGTTATACAATTATTGTAGATATTGAACCTAGATTCAGGTATGGAGAGATTGTAATTTTATGTTATCCAACTGTGCACTCTCTTTAATGTCTTTGATGCTTTGGCATCTTTCACATACTCATGGACTAACTTCCCTCATTGATTGCAAGTCTCTCAACCCTTTCTCCCATTCTTTCAACACTGTACGTGGGCTCTTCTCTCAACCCTTTCTCCCATTCTTTCAACACTGTACGTGGGCTCTTCTCTCAACATTATTGCACACCCTTCTCTTTCACTTGTTGCAGGAGAAGTCTCTCTCAAAATACAGTCTCTCACACACTAAGCACTGAATGCACTCATTTTAATTATTGAAAATCTCTTCCACTTTATTCCACATTTTTATCTATGAAATGCTTGATCCAAAACTATTCCCTTTTGGTGCAACTAATCCACTAATATGAGATTGAAGGTTCCTAAAGATGCCATGTATAGTTCTTAATAAATGGAACAAATAACCTTTCTAAAATCCTAACGGTGAGGTTATGGTTTTTGGATGTTTGTGTTTTGGTCTTGGTATGCTTCCCATATTTCAATTTTTGGTTGCTATAGCGATCCTATAGAAAAAAGAAAAATCAAACTGCTCGCACCTACATTCATTTTTTAAGTTCAATTTAGGCAAATACGAGAGCGATAAATAAGTCGATATTTCACCTTTCACCTTTAACAATATCTAAAGAAGAGTTTTATGATGGAAAGTAGAGAATGGGAAAATGACTCTTTTGATGCAAAATCAATAAATGCTTATAGATAAATGTTAGATTTAGAATAAAGAAATGTTCGTCCAGAATAAATGTTTTCTTTAGTTTTCTATAAATGAATTAGTGATTGAAAAAATTCATTTTATGAAAATTTTCCACTTTGATCCACCGTTTCTACTCAACCTTCACTTTCAGTCTCCAATGGCGAGGAAGGAGAATCAGACTATCATAATTACGGACAAGTACCAGATGAGGACATGGGCGAGAACCATGAGATCTCTATCCAATACCATCGCCCTTGTTCCCACCATGGGTTTCCTTCACGACGGCCATCTCTCTCTAATCCAAGAAGCTCACAACCATTCACAGCTCGTCGTCGTCTCTATATACGTTAACCCTAGCCAATTTGCCCCTTCCGAGGATCTCTCAACCTATCCTTCAGATTTCGACGGCGACATTCGGAAGCTCATGGATGTTCCTGGAGGAGTTGATGTCGTTTTCCATCCTCACAATCTCTACGACTATGGAGTTGAATCAGCTATGGATTGTGCTGGAATGCCCGACGTTTCTTGCTTGGAGGAATCCGGTTCAGGGCATGAAACATGGGTTAGGGTTGAGCGTTTGGAGAAGGGCATGTGTGGGAGAAGTAGGCCTGTTTTCTTCAGAGGGGTTGCTACCGTTGTTGCTAAGTTGTTCAATATTGTGGACCCGGATGTTGCCGTGTTTGGGAAGAAGGATTATCAGCAATGGCGGATTATCAGGCGGATGGTGAGTCTTTGTAAGAATGTGAATGATTTTGATTTTCATATCTGTTTTGAGCTCAAAATTTATTGTTTTTCATCTGAATTCCTTAACTTGATTGCTTAATTCTATGATTTATGAACTTAATTTGCATTATTCAGGGGCACTAAATCTTGCATGTCTGTAAAACTATCTTCTAAACTTGAAAAGCTTCTTCCATCAATACTATTAGACATAACTGGTTAAGTTCTCAAGAATACTAATTTTTTCATGTGTGCAATATGCCCTGCAGGGCTTGGCTTTAACTCCTGTTCCTTGAACTAAATTTAGTTCTGATCTGAATGGTTTGAATTTTGGGTTGGGCAACAAGCTTCTTGGATGATATATGTTTCTTTGAAAGCTTACCATCCTTAGTTATTGAGTTTTTACCCACATTAGTTATGATGATTCCGATCAAGGAAAGATGAGTCAATTCTCTCATTACCAATTAATTTTTAAAAGAAGCCTCATGCTATCTAATATGTATCGGATCCATAAAACTAAAATGAATATTCTACTCATTAAAAAAAATAAATTTTGATTCAAGAACAGTGAACCCAAAAGGGTACTATCTGAAAAAGGGTTATGCGGAGAATTTCACACTAAAAAATCTAACGGCCTCGTAATGTTTATAAGGTAAATGAACTAATTCTCTCGTTACTAAATGATTTTGAAAAGGAATCTCATGTTATCTTATAATTTGTTGTCATTTAATCAACAAAAGCACATATTTACTACCACTGTCTCACTTTAGCTTTCTTCCAGGTTCGAGATCTTGATTTTTCTATAAACGTTGTGGGGTTTGAAATCGTGCGTGATGCTGATGGTCTTGCAATGAGTTCTCGCAATGTGCGGCTCTCACCTGAAGAAAGACAAAAGGTTCTCTTCAAATTATAGTGTAGTAGTGGCTTCAAAGTGCAAAGCATATTGGCTTTATCGTTCATGATCAAATGATTACTTAGATTCAAAAATTGATTTACTTCTCATTTTTCGTCTTATAGGCATTGTCTATAAACAGATCATTGTCAAAAGCAAAATCTGCAGCAGAACGAGGTGAACTCAATTGCAAAAGGTTAAAAAACTTGGTTGCCGATGAAATACAAGAAGCTGGCGGAGAACTGGATTATGCTGAGGTGAGCTTTGGATGATTTAAATTAGGAAGTGTTCTGACTTGAGCTTATATTAAGCGTTTGATGTTCTGTTTGACTTAGTGGAGTCTTCAACTTATGAGATAAATAATGTGTTGTTGTGGCTTGTCCTTTTTCACAATTTTATTGAATAACCAATTTTGCTGAAAGGAGAAAATGGATGAGAGTTTTTTTCTCTTTAGAGAATATCAATTTATATCTTTTAGTTTTTGAGGTTGCATGTATCATTTTAAATCTTTACCTTTCCAGTTTATCAATTTATCCTCCATTTCATTTCATTCATATTAATATCATGTCAGACTTATAACTCTATCAATCATGTTTCTTAACATTTACAGCAAATTATCTTATGAAAAAAAGTTACAAGCGAGTTAATTAAAACTCAGTTGGGAAACCTTAACTAGCTAACAGTTAAACTGGTTGTTTTTTGATGGCAGATTGTGGAACAAGAGAGTTTAGAGGTGATGGAGGAGATCAAGAGTCCAGTTGTGATCTTGATTGCCGCTTGGTTTGGCAAAGTCAGGCTCATAGACAACATCGAAATAAACATTTGAGTATTTATCTTTTTTCCCCTCTTTTTAAGGGGTTAACCCCTCTTTATATATTCCATAATCTGAAATTTTGGTAAATGTTGTAAATATTTTGTTATTTTTTTTACCGTTCTCCTCCAAATTAAAGACTCAGAATAAAGAAAAGTCTCATTGTCTCTTATTTTATTATATTTGCCATTAGACAATCTTAAATCATAAAATTTTAGTCTATAATTGAGACAACCATGGCCCATGTATTGGTCATCCTTTTTAGTCTTGTCAAGGGTCGAGTTTAGGGTGCAAATTGTAACATGCTACTAAGTTTATGATTCAAAAAATGATAAAACTGTGAGATAAAATTTGAATTCCTTTTGACCTTTCTCAAAAGCATACATTAGATTCCAAATTCAAGAATTTTGTATTTTAGATTCCAAGATTTCTTATGTCATTTCTTTATACCAACATAGATTTTGGACTTTCTAATTCCCAACTACACAATTTTTATGTTTTTTTTTTTCTCTTTTTGATAAAATTTGGGGAAAATAATTGATCCCTACACTAATTACACTTCAAATTTGGATAAGTTTATGTTGCAATCTTAAATATATTCTTTAAGAAGTGTTGCAATTTTAAATCACTGCTCCAAGTATTATTAGGAAACAAAACTCATGTTTTATGGGTTCAATGAAGCATAAAACATATATATAACACACGGTTATTCCGTTTATACACTTTGGGCTATACTTATTTTTTTTTACCAAACCTTTTTTTATTGAAAATTTTGAAAATAAATGAGCTGCAACACTTTTTATAGGATGAATCAAAATTAGTGTGTGAATTAACTAAAATTCAACCATTTCGACATTTATTTAAGCTTTGTTAAAATTTCAACATTTATTTAAACTTTGTTAAAATTTCAACATTTATTTAAACTTTGTTAAAATTTCAACATTTATTTAAACTTTGTTAAAATTTCAACATTTATTTAAACTTTGTTAAAATGGGACGTTTACATGCCTAACAAGTTCGATGTCAAATTTTATTTTTAGGATATAGTCCTAGCATATATATTTAAGTATTACTATGAAGAGATAGTTGCTATATATTTAAGTATTACTATGAAGAGAATGTTTGAAAGTGTCTTATTCAAGATCGATCATAATCATGCTTTTTACGGTTAAAAATCAATTTTGATGGATGGAAAGCGTAAAAGTGAAATAAAATGATGATTAATTCTAATGAAATATTTTTTAGTAATTTTGAACATAATAAAAATGATTAAAACCATTCAAAATTACTTCCAAACAAACTAAAAATACCTGGATGATCCAAAAGAACTCTTATGATTAATTGGGGCAAACATCCCAACCTCAAAAGACTGAAGTTTAACCCTTTCTGCAAGTTCCAAACAGTTCGAAACTTCAATTAGGATGAGCGAGCAATTGAACTATATATCACAATATCAAAAAAGTTCAAAATGTATAGTGATGATGCTGAAAAATCCAACATGTTTAATGGCCCAAAAAAATGTGCATAATCTATGCGTTATTGATAAGCAAGCGTGTGTATTATTTAGCAAACGAATGATATATTTCCATACAAAAGTCAAAAGAATATAACCGCACAACCTATACAAAACCAGGGTGGTAGTAAAACGTATGGGTAAGTGGAACTTGGAACTGAAAGATTTGTACAATAAACAAGCATGTATGAAGAAACTGTCCGAGTAGTACTGATCCCATCACCAAAATCCTAATGTTGCTGCAACGAGAATCCATCAACAATTGAAGCCCCCGCACACAGACAAAATGATAATCAGAATCAACGCGAGTATGATTGCAAGAACTATCAGCTTCATCTTCATGTTCTGATACCACATCTTTCTCCTCATTTTCGTTCCTTGCTGCCTAAAATCTTGTGCCTGCAGATATCATTCTCAATTGAATTATGAATTCACAAAAAAAAACAAAAAAACAAAAAAAAATTGTGTATTTCCTATTTTGTAAACATGATCTCTTGTTTTTACGACAACTTTCTCCATTGTAAGCAGAGGCCATTAACTCATTGTAAGCACAGAGCTAAGCACAGTGCTATGTGAAACATGAGACCATGACACGAATAACCTAAAAAATTAAAATCATGTAGCACAGATATGATCTATCATGTTCCTGCAAGTTTTGAATGCAAGTTATATAGCTTAGTAACAACTTCAATTTATCTACAGATAGTTTTGCAAACAAATATGATATCTGAATGTCATCAATTGATCATTCATAAACTACGCGCTTTCTCTAATTTTTATAACAACTATACTTATGCATTATACAGAAGAATGTATACTTTTAAGATCGCCAATCATAATTTAGTGAGCCATGCAAAAGGATCTGACAATGACCTGAGATCGAAGGTTTTCTGTCTTATCCACTAGTAGCTCAATCTTCTCTCCACGATCAAGAACCTGTTGAGAGGACAATTGGTGAATAAACCCGACATTTTCATATCCAGAAAAATGAAATAAAAGAGAAATCAGATCAAATGTTATAATAAACAGAATAAGACCTTCTCCTAATTTTACCTTCTCAATGTTTTCCATCATCACTCCTTTGACTTCAGAAACCTGTGCTTTCACTTTGGCAAGCTTACTGATCTCCTCTGGGTGCTCCACACAATACTTCATATGCTCCTTCAGTTTGGACCTATATTAAAAAAATATAATGTTGTTGGAATCAAAATACAAGTCTTAATTGTTTATATATAATATTAGATAAGAGATAATGGGGCATTCATTTAATAATTCCCATTAAATGATAATAATGTACCCAAATTCTTTGTTCAAGCTATTAGCAGTTGCTGTCATGGCCTTTCCACCACCATATCTCTTCACAAAGTCTTCATTAACTCGTTCAAGGAATGCAATAGGGATCTGTCGGCCAGCAGTCTCAACTGCAACCACACAGTAAGCTGTAACGCCAAAAAGATGTAATCAGTTAGATTTACTTATATAAACATAAAGACAGTAGCACAAGCAAACACAGAGTCATATGTAGTATGTATATGCTTTATGGACCAAATAGTTCAGAATCGTTGATTGAATGTTTTTCCATAATTAGATAATCATGGTTCACAAATATATCCTCCATTGTTTTGAATTGAAGGTGAATTTCTTGACTGGAACTTAAACGAAAATAGTAATTAATGACAAATTGACAATGATGAAACACGCTCAGGAACCATGTACATGAACTGAGATGAGAAACATCCTCAAGACTACAGTCTTCAATCAAATAGCTTAAATAGTAGCTTACAGAACAAGGAGAGTGGGTGATTAACAAAACAGGAGAACGCTAATTTTACAGAACTGTGATTAGAGAAAAAGAACCTCGAAACGGAAATTAGTATAAAAGAATTTATTGTCCTCACAAACAGAGGAGGTTAGCGTTTCGAGGCTTCAGAAATATTGATACTACGAGTTTTCGAGTACCACATCAGCAACAGTTCTCTAAAATTGACAAACTCAAGAGACACATTCAAAAAGAAAAAGAAAAAAAAAAGCCGAAACAAATCTCCAAGAAAACGTTTTCGAAAGCGAAAGCGATGTGGAATAAATACCGAGATGTGACATTAATTAAATAACTCGTTCAGTTATTCACCAAGAAATTTTCACGATCGTTCTTTTCAATATCGTCATATCTTTCAAAATAAAATGATATTTACAGAACTGAATCCTCCATCAATGATCTCCTCAGAAAATTTCTATTATTTCCACTCCGAGATAACAACGCGTTAAGAATCGCATCTGACGGAACATATCAATACCGAAACAGTTATAAAACTAAAGGAGTGAATCAGAAAGAATGGTCTAATATATACATGCATAAGAGTTAAACAGATATAAAACAATGGATCAAAAGAGGAAAGACATGAAAAGAAAACCATGTGAAAAAGGATGGAATGGATTGAAAAGAAAAAAGAGGAGATAGAGAAAGTTACTGAATCCATTGTCGACAAGATAGTTGAAGGTGTGACCATCGCAATTGTAAGTGAACTTATTATTGGTGGCGGGAAGTTTGTGAAGGCACTGGGAGGCTATACTGGTGAAATTGCCGGTGAATTCTGTATACTCAGCGAGAATTACAGTTCCACGCGCAACGAAACTGTAGATCAAGGATTGTTGCCCCATGGAAGAAGATGAATATTGCCCTAATTCAAACAGGGGAAGAAATAGAGAGCGAGAGAGAAAGAGATAGAGGGGAAAATGGGAGAGAAAATGAAGGCTTTGCTTGAAGGAGAAGCTTGAAAAGTTGGCATGTCTCTGTGTTCGTTCTATTGAGTTAGTTGTAGCTACCCTTTGATTTCATCGAAAATAACGGAAATGCCACCCTACTTTTCTTCTCTTTTTTTCTCGCTCATAATTAAATATTTAATTGTGTAGATTACGTTTTTCTTAAAATTAACATTTTTTTTATTTTTTTCAATGTATTTAAAAATTAAGTCATGGTGTCACCGGATCAAACTTACGAACATTCGTGTCAATTATTGTTAAGCTAAGTTAAATTTGATAGGATTAATATATCTAATAAACTTTTAATTTTATATTAATAAATATTTTGCCTATTTAATAATTATTATATTTACGATATTTGAAATTGAATTAAGTGGTGTTCGAACTAAAAATTCATGAGTTTTAATTAATATGAGGATAGTTTAAACCACATAAATTTAGTACCATCAATCTAATAATTCAAGCATTGATTCTTCTAGTCCATTTTGTAAAGAAACGTGAATCTTAAAAACATCATTAAATAGTTTGATAGCATGTTAAATAAACAAATAAAATTTAAGAAAGAAACATAAGTTAAGTTTGTGATAAAACGAATAACTAGGCTGTGCTTATCCTATTACTCTCAAAATTAAATATTTGATTCCCACCCTTCATATATATTAGAAAGAATAAAAACAATCTTACGGGTCAATTAACTAATAACAAATGACACAAGACAATTGGATGCAGTGGCTCCATGTTGATTTGTTGGTTTCTCAAGTGGTTTTTTTTTCTATCATTTTGGCTGTACTTAAAAGAACAATTATCGACGACTTTTTAAACTTAACAAATACAAAGAACTACTTTATATTGCACTTATAAAGTATGGGTATGAAATTAAACCTTACATTCTTAAATATTTATTAATATAGTTATTAATTTTGTGTCTAATAGATTCTAAACCTATTTGACGTTTTTTAGAATTGATAAACTAATTGTATATAAAAGTAAATCAAGTGTACTAGAATCATGATAGACATAGAGATTAAAAATTTAACTTAATAACTACATACCACAACGATAATAGACGTATTTCTCTTCAAAGTTTGATTAGGACGTTGTAGTTGTGCTAAAAACAAACACAAGAAGAAAAAAATAAACCTAAGAAGCAATTAAATATAAAACAAAACTATTTGGACTTATTTAAAGACTTTGTTTTAATTGTAATTTATTGATGTTTTTTTAGGTTCACTTTCAAAACAGCGTGAGGACGTGGAAAGTTCCCTCTACACGCAAAACGCAAGAAATATAAATCTCATCGCTGGTGGGTCCATAGTAAGACGCAGCGTTTTGACCGCTGAACAAACTTGGTCGCTTTAAAACAAAACTAATTGATTTTCAATTAAATTTTAAATTATGTTGCAAATCGTAACTGATTATCCACGTGTAAATAAAAAGTCGTTTTGTTTTACTTTTAAAAATGAAGACTTTTTCTTATAGAAAATTAAAAATCAAGATTTTTGTCATAACTTTATAGATCGAAAGAAAATTTTGATGTAATTAATTAATTCCTACTCAATTAGTTGGATTTTAACTAAAATTCAGCCAATATCTCTGTGTTTTTATATTTTCTTAGAATACGTTTATAACATTTCTTTTGAGGAATTTTTTTTCGGGAAGTTATAAAGAGAAAAATTCTCAGTTCTCATATATACTAAAAATACCCAACTATTTACGTATATATCTAATAAAAGAGGTTAATTTTGGATGCACACATGATGATATTGTTTTTTTTTAAAATACATATCAAAATTGAGAAGAAAATTGCAATTGATGACCATTTTAGAAATAATAATTAAGGATACAGCAACATTTTAAAAAATTTGCAAATATAGCAAAACTATCACTGATAGACTTGTATAAACTTCGTATGGTGATAGACCATGTTGTAAATATTGGTCTATCACTATATTGATAAAGTTGAAAAAGGCAAATGAGTATAAATAGTTAAGTGTCACTAGAGGAATGTACATTGTGTTGATGGTGATAGGATGAACCTGTCATTGCGTATGACTCGGCCAAGTGACGCAAGTTTTCGTTCTTCTACGTTTGACGATCCTCCCATTCAAGGTAGTGATTCAATTTTTACAAAAATCTGAAAGCAAATTACAATTTACAATGTCGATAAAAAAAACAACAAAGTTCTACTCGATTTGTCCAACTGGAGCCATTCGACGAAGCAAACTACCACCGTTTGTCCCAAAAGTTATTAATCTTTTTTTAAAAGCTCAAAGTCGACTACATCCTCACTGTCGATGCTATGTACCTCAAACCAAAAACCAGTACCTCAAGCCAACCTTGCTGAACAAGATGATAAAGTAATAGTTGCAGTTATGGAAGTGAACCTAATTGAAAACAAGACTGAATGGATTCTAGATATTGGAGCATCAAGACACTTCTACACCAATAGAGATCTTTTTCATGACTACGAGGACACTGCTGATGGAGAATATGTGTTCATGGGAAACACAGCCACCGCAGAAGTAATCGGGAAAGTGAAGGTTATTTTAAAATTAAATTCTGGAAAAACTTTATCCCCAAGTAATGTTTTGTATGTCCCTTCCCTACATAGGAACTTGGTGTCTGGAAGTCTATTGAATCGGGTGGGTCTTAAGATTATATTGGAAGGTGACAAAGTAGTCCTTACCAAAAACGGAGAATTTGTTGGCAAGGGGTATCTATCTAATGGTCTTTTTGTACTCAATACTACCTTTATGAATGCGAATACTTCTAGTTTTGCCTACATAATTGAATCTATTGATCTATGGCATGGTAGACTAGGACACGTGAACTTTGCATCAATTAGAAAGCATAAGGATTTAAAGCTAATTAATGCATGTGAATCACATGAAACTGGTAAATGTCTTGTATGTGTAGAAAGTAAGTACTTTAAGAAACCTTACAAACATGTTATGACGAGAAGTACTGAAGTATTACAATTGATCCACTTGGATCTAGCTGACTTAAAAAACACTCCTAGTAGAGAAGGCAAAAATTATTATGTATCTTTTGTTGATGACTTCTCTAGATTTACTAAGGTTTACTTGATAAAATCAAAAGATAAAGTTAGTAGCATGTTTCTGAAATTTAAGGCAGAGTCTGAAAACCAACTAGGCAAAAGGATAAAAAGATTAGATCAAATAGAGGTGGTGAGTATTCTGATAGAACTCTCAAAGAATATTGTGAATCAAATGGTATTATTCATGAATTCACTGCCCCTTACTCACCACAACAAAATGGCATAGCAGAACGTAAAAATAGAACTTTTAAGAAAATGATGAATGTTATGTTGTTAAGCTCTGATCTATCTGAGAATATGTGGGGGGAAGCTATGTTATCTGCATGTTTTGTTCTTAACAGGGTTCCCCATAAAAAGCTGGACAAAACTCCCTACGAACTCTAGAAAGGATACGGACCAAATCTCAACTACCTGAAAGTGTGAGGATGCTTGGCTAAGGTACCATTTTCTGCACTGAAGAAATCCACGGTAGGGTCTAAAACCTTTGACTGTATATTTATCGGTTATGCTCAAAATAGTGTTGAATATAGATTTATGTGTTTGAATGATAAAAGCATAAATGAATCTAGGGATGCAGAATCCTCTGAGCATGTATTTCCTTTAAGGAGATCTCTGTTTGTTCCTTGTCCATCGAAAAATATGCATGATCTAAAGAACCCCAAAGTTGTTAGTGAAACACTTGAGGTAGATACTCTAGCGTAAGATATGATTTAGAACCTATAAGAAGTAAAAGACAGAGAACTGAGAAAAGATTTGAACCTGATTTCCTAAGCACCTTTATAGTAGAAAGGCACGATGAAATTGATTGCAATTTCACTAACTTATCAAGAGTACCATTGTAAGGGACATCTGTGTCTGTGTCCGTACACTGTGATTCACAGGCTGCCATAAGTATTGCCAAGAACAATGTTTATAA
This sequence comes from Cucumis sativus, assembly GCF_000004075.3. Taxonomy (NCBI): domain Eukaryota; kingdom Viridiplantae; phylum Streptophyta; class Magnoliopsida; order Cucurbitales; family Cucurbitaceae; genus Cucumis; species Cucumis sativus. The sequence continues at coordinate 25,472,785 of NC_026657.2, forward strand.
TGGAAAGAGAAGACACATACGTCTTAGGCATGGAGCTGTGAAACACTTGCTAAAGGAAGAAACCATTTCCTTCGAATTTGTTCGATCTAAGAAAAACTTGGCTAACCCTTTAACCAAAGGACTATCTAGGAAAATGATTCTATATTCCTTAATAAACATGGAACTTCCCTTTGGAGATCCATAACACTTGATTTTTGGTGGCCTATTAAGATAGACTTGATGGTCCATAACCTCTTATTAGGTGGTCTGGTATGACAGACTTGATGGTCCATAGCCCATTTGTACAGACAGTCCTTTATGGACTAGATGGATGCTACTAAAACCTTTAAGTGATCCATAACTCTATGGATAATGGTGAAATCTCCATAGCTCTTATTGAGTGGTTTGCTTTGGCAAACTTGATGGAGCATATAACGTGATTGTGAAGGTAGTGCAGTCTTCTATGAAAGAGTTTAAGGACCTCTTTCTAGAGCTTTCACGATGACCCGAGGTTCATTTTATGTGAATGGCCATAAAGGCACAAATACATATTGTAGAAACGATGACCGAAATTAGGGATAAAGCGTGTCGTAAGGGTCTCAACCAGTGTTGAAGACAGTTCAAGATCTAATTTCACTCTCTTTAACAAGGATGTTGCCTTACTTCACTATGCATCAATTCAAATCTTCGAATATTGATGTCTAAGCTTAATGTCTCATCCTTGCTCAGAACTAACTTTCTCTCGACTATCCTGTAACTTTGCCACTACAGTCTTTTGTGGAAGATTGTTAGAAAAGTCTTTGGTCCTTTGGCCCAATGCAAATTTATCTCCATATATGTCTCACATTTTGAAAGTTGAAAGAGACAAATGAGTATAAATAGTTAAGTGCCACTAAAGGAATATAAATTGTGTTGATGGTGATAGTATGACTCGTTGTTCTTCTTCCACACTCTTTTTTTGACGAAATTGAGTGGGACTCCATTCTAAATAGAGCCCTCCTCCAATTCATTTTCATTCAACACAAACTCTCATCTCTACCTATACACCATCCTCCCTACCGATACGAAGTTCTAAGCAATCATTTATCGTTTCTATTCCTATTTCTGGCGAGTGCATGTGCAACCGACATTAAAATTAGCACCACAGTCTGGTCGAATTTGCTTTCAGGGCAATGATTCGTCACGGTGCAACAAGTTATTTTGATCGTCATCAACGGAATTTTTACAACAACCAAACTTGCTCTCATTTGTGAACGAAGATCTCTTCTATGATTGACTGCTTTTTGTTCTTCCACTGAACAATTGTTCTAAAAAATCAATTATTTTTCTTCTATAATTGACTGCTTTTTGTTCTTCCACTGAACAATTGTTCTAAAAAATCAATTATTTTTCTTCTATAATTGACTGCTTTTTGTTCTTCCACTGAACAATTGTTCTAAAAAATCAATTATTTTTCTTTCAAAATAGACTAAATAGAAACATTGATGATCAATTACTTCTTCTTCAACCATGGCTTGAAGACGTAGGTATTGTGGGTATTTCACCTGTAATTTACTTATGACAAGGAAAACTATAAAAAAATTCTACTTTACAATACATAGGTATTGTGGGTATTTAACCTGTAGTTTAGGTCCACTAGTTTTAGTTATTTTTAAAAATTTCTTTTAGTTGTGAAAACGAAGCACAACCGAAACACGGAAATCGGAGAATTATAATATTGAAATAATATAATAATATAATAAAGAAATAAAAAAATTAGAAAATAGGAAAATAATTAAGAAAAAGAAAATCTCAGTTTTCTCCACTTTCTCCCACTTCTTTGTGAACTCCTCGACTCTTGGTATATCTTTACAAATCCACCAAAGCCCTCTATTTATAGACAAGTTAGCAAGTAGGACGTGGATTACATGGCCACTAAGAAGTCATGCTTGCTTGACACATGGTGGACACTAATGCTAATGTTTGCTTGACACATGGTTATGCACACTACTGGACGTCAACATATTATTAATATTATTGATAGTATCTCTTAACTAATCTATTTGTTTCATTTAGATAATAAATATAATCATTTCAAAAAACAATTTTTTAAAAGAATTTTGTGTCATCTTTCCAATTTATTTTAGGATTCAATCTAATTAAATTTGAATTCTATTACTTTTAAATAAATAAATAAATAAATAAATATATATATATATATATATATATATATATATATATATATATATAATAAAAATAATTTCTAGCACAACCATTTGAAAAAAAGAAAGAAAAACCTCTTATCTCTTCAATGAAAAGTCATATATACTAAACTCAATTTAATAAAAAATAAAAAGACAATCGGACCTCTTTTACAAGATAGTAAATTCAAATTCAAAACTATAGTCTAAATTTTAACTCCTAAAACAGTACTAAACGTGAGCTTGTGATTTACTTTTAAATTTAAAATTACAAAATTTATTATATTTTTTATAAAAAATACACAATTAATTTTTTTTCCAAATAACTAAAATTCTCTAGTTAAATTTATAAATTAACTTTTAAAGCTTTTAAATGTCAATCATAATTTGGAAAAATACAATTAGATGATTCAAACCTATACTTTTGTATCCAAATTCCCAACCAACTTCTTAATTATCCCCAAAATGTCAACTCAATAGGGGACTTTGTTTGCTTGATTTGAAAATAACAACGCCATATATTAAAATAGTCATTTTCTTGACCTTTTTTCTCAACATTACATGGAGGAAACGTGGATTAAATTAGGGATACGTTAAAATCTAACAAATAATTAAAAAAAGGGTTGACAAAAAGAATGACAAAATATGAGGTTTAGTTAGGATAAATGACAAATTTTTATTTAAATTGATAAAATTAAAAAATTAAAAAATATGGAGAAAAAAAATTGTTGTAACAATATCTTAAATGCCCTTACTAAATAACAAAGTTGATTCCTAAATACAATTATTCATGAAACCACAAATATCCTATAATTAAAATCAAACTTCCAACACACAATTAACACCCATTAAAATCCTAATTTTCTCCCAAAACTGAAAGTTGCACACCTATCATAATCAAAGATCCACATAATTTTTGCAGTTGTTTCATATTCTTCTTCAAACTGTGCGCATTCAGCAAAAGCGATTGGAGCTTTCAGCTTCATCCCCTTCAAACCATTCACAAATTATTCACTCATTCCTTAAATGGACACTAAAATCAGATCACTCGACACTTGCAAACCCCAAAACAACATCGTTTGTTGCCCATCCAATGACCCTATTTGCACTATCCAAAACTTTGTTCCCTCTACCGTCGTTAGCTCCTCTAACGCCACCCTAGGCCACCACCTTGCCCATCGTCTTGTCCAAATCACTGTCACTGATGTTTTCACTGTCCCTGACGATTTTAACCTCATGCTTTTCGATCATTTAATCGTTGAGTGCCATTTTCGGTGCTTATAGTAGCGTGTGTCGTCCAATAATTGCAAAAACCTAAAAGAAGAAGATTTTACAAAAATTCCATTAAGGATAATTACAATTCTAAAATTTAAATTCAAATTGTTATAAAAATATATAATATCTATTATTTAATAAATTATTTAAAATATAAAAAAGTTGAAAATATTTTATTTATATTTGGCATTATTTTAGGGAATGATCTAAAATTTAAATTCAAATTGTTATTAAAAATATATATTATTTATCATTTAATAAATTATTTAAAATTGAAGTTGTATATATATTTGCCATTATTATAGAAAAAGTTGTTGTAATCTTGTCTAATAACAAAATAGCAGATTTAATTAAGATTTACCAAATTTGAATGTTGTTTGCAAAATACACTTTCATTCATGCTATTTCTAATATCTTGTCTCATTTTTTGAGCTATTCAAATACACTGTATTTGGAATATATGAGTTATCTTATACTTAGGGGAATGATACTATATCTTGATTACCAAAATTTTTACCTTTTTGTGTGTGTCCCAAATTCGTTGTTTATAATATCATTCATGCTCCACTTATATTATGTTTGTGAAACCTTAATTTTATCGGTTATTATAAAATTTTGTTAGTTAAACAACCGAGATTAGATTCAATGACATTATTTAGAAAATCGTTTTTATCATTGGGCTTGTAACAAATTCATCTTAATGTTAAGTTTTTTTATTGAAAAAGTATATGATTATATGAGCAAATAAATATTAATATTTGAATATGTGATCACGATATAGAACAAATAGTTTCTCACATTATTTAAAAGCATAAATTACAATATAATTGTATTAGTAACATATGCTATACATTTTATCAAATATTGTGGAATTAATCTAAAAAGAATAATATTGTCATGTATTTAACCATACCAATAAATCATTTTTTTTAAATTAAGAAAAAAAAGAAATAAATAATAAAACAAATGGAATAAATTAAATATATTCAAATTTATATTTTTCTTTTTTCAAACAAATATTTTCAAGTAGGTTAATGAAATATATTTATTTACTAACCATAAAAATACTATGGTCTTCAACAAATAGTGTTAAAGGATATACTGTAAAGATTAAAAGCTTTCGATGAAAACCGTTAGACAAAAAAGCAAATGTTTAATGAAAATAAACGTGAATATTAAAGTTACAAAAAAAAATATGTCTCAAAATAATTAATTGACTATGTATATACATTTAAATATATAGTTTATATTTTTTTTTTAAGTCTATATAATTGGCATAAGAATATAATTTTTTAAATAAAAATCAACCAAAATAATTGGATAGTCGTAATTAGATAAAAAAAATTTAAATTCAAATTTTTATTAAAAATATGTATTATGTATTATTTATTAAATTTTTTATAAGTTTTTTTGGACTATAAAGATTCAAAAATGTTGAATTTATCTTTGCCATTATTGTAGGAATATTATGTAAAATTTGAATTCAAATTGATGATTTTAGGAGATGATATAAAATCTTAATTCAAATTGTTAATAAGAATATGTAATATATATTATTTAAAAAAATTATAAATAATTTGGAATATAAAGAATAAAAAAAATGTTAAATTTTTATCTTTGCCATTATTTTAGGGGTATGGTCTAAAATTTGAATTCAAATGGTTGTTAAAAATATCTATTAAGAATTATAGAAATAAATTATTAATTAATTGACTTGAATTATAGAAATAAATTATTAATTAATTGACTTAAATCCTAACGATCCAAAAATCTGATAAAAATTACGACCATATTTTTAGGGGATGTTGGTGCAATCTTATATAGTAAGGAAATATCATATTTAATTAAGATTTACCAAAGTTGAAAATTGTTTGCAAACACACCGTATTCGTGAATCTATGATATTCTACCTCATTTTTTAAACTATGCAAATACACAGTATTGGTAAGAAATGAATTATCCGGTATAAAATGGTTTAATCGGGTATAAAAAAATAAAAACAAATCTGATATTATGAAAACTAATGAATCTCGTTGAAAATTTGTTAGCCATTTTGAAGAGGAATCGTTATTAAACATAAGATTTATGAATTAAATAAATAAATGTTGTTTAATTTGATTTAAATACTAAAAATCCAAAAATCTTATGAATTATAGGCATATATTTAGGGATATTGGAAAAATCCTGTCAATCCCGAAAGCATCATAAATTAGATAAGAGTTTCCAAAACTGATTGTAGTTTACAAATACCCTGTCTTTGTGATTGTGTGATATTTTGCCTCATTATTTGCATCATGAAAATACACTGTATTTGTAAAAAAAATGTATTATCCTACATAAAGGGTATATAAACAGGTAAAAAAAATTAAAAATTAAAATGGAACCATCAGTTTTGCAAAAAATATCTTATTAATTTTTCAGATTTTTTCTTATATTATACAAATTTTTCCATATTCACAGTTATCTCTAAATATTTTGTACTTTGTTAAGACCTTCAACTTTGATATTTTGAAGACCTTCATATCTAAAGTTGAAGGTCTTAATATTAATTTTACACGTGTGAGGTTTTAAGTAGGAGTGACAATCAGGCAAAGAACTAGCAATTTTATCATTTAAGACAATTTTTCGTATAATATCGACATGAACATCGTAAGAAAACTCAAATTAAGTAAGTTAAATTAAAAAAAAAATTGTATGAATGTTTCGAGAACCATTAATTATAAATTCAACATTTTTGAATGAAAAATTGGATTGGTTTGTGGTGACGGCTAACATGCATATCTAACAATTATTTTCCATTTCTAATACTTTCATCCATTGCCAAAGTTGAAAACTAATGTTCACAATTTTTTTATCTTATTAAATGAAATTTCACATTTCTTGAAAATTTTGGATTATAATTATTTGAAAAACAAAATATATATTTTTTGCTTTATCGTTACTGAAAATTTTATCTCAATTTTTACAGTAAAATTTGATTTTTTAGTCTAAATTTTAAAAACAAAATATTTGTTTTAGTTATAAAGAAATTGTTTTGGATTTTAAATGGGTTTTATCACAAATAATTCAAATATATTTTAATCCCTCATCTCCCCTTCTCTCTCACTCACGTTTCAAAGTTCTTCCCCTACTTCTTCTCTAACGGCTATCTTTCTCTCTCTGCTTTCTCGTCCTCTCCCCTTCTCTCATCTTCTTCGTCTTCCTCAAAATCGCCGATTCACGGCCATCTTCTTCTCCTACCCCTAACAGCGCCGGATTTCTCAACTGTCGATCGAGTGACAATCATGCCTGCCTGCTTGACAAAGCCTTTTCGGTCTACCAATAAAGGAAAAACGATTGCTGGTGACACGAAAGCTGTGCTCAACGCTCTTTTTCCTATTCCACTGCACGTCGTGGTCTTTCCCTTGCTGGTTGGATGACTACTATGGACGAAGAGCACAACTACTTCCAGTCTCTGGTCGATAAGTACCCAAGGAAGGTAAATTCCAGCTGAGAAAGTCGAGAGCTCCTTAGTTGATCACAAATCCTTCCAAATTCTTTGTTCGTAGACTAATTTGAAATCCTTCCAATATGGATCCATGCTGTCTTTTATATCCATAAGATACCAATTAGATTGTGTTAATTATTGTTTATAAGAAAATATTTGTGTGCAGAGTTGCAGTGGGTAAATCTTAATGGCTGGCAGAAAATTGGTTCGGGATATATTACTCTCAAGACAAAGTATTTTCTATCAGTTTACTTCCCATGGGGTATTTGCTCTTCCTATGCTTTATCCTTATCGCATCTTTCTCCGCTGTAGTCTTCATAGGATGGATTTCTGTGGTGTAAATTTATTCATCTAGTTTGTTTGATTTATGGTTGCATTTAGGGAGAAGGTAAATTACATAAGCCACAGTAGTTATGGAAAAAATCTCCAATTTACAGCAAGTTAAAGAAAAAAGAAGAAGAGAAAAACAGCAGTTAAAAAAAACTGGGCATCTTGCTTCTTTCTTATTGAAAGTTCTGCCGTTTCTTTCAAGTCAAATTGACCATAAAATGCTCAAATGAGATTTTTCAATAGGAATATGTAAAAAAAAAATAATATGTAAAAGAATTTTTGTGAAACGTGGGAGAGAAGCGATAACATTATCCTTCAAAAAATTCAGGAGTAGTAAATATTTATGTGAAAGGACATATTATAAGCCACAGTAGTTATGGAAAACATCTCCAATTTACAGCAAGTTAAAGAAAAAAAAAAGAAGTGAAAAACAGCAGTTAAAAAAAACTGGGCATCTTGCTTCTTTCTTATTGAAAGTTCTGCCGTTTCTTTCAAGTCAAATTGACCATAAAATGCTCAAATGAGACTCTTCAATAGGAATATGTAAAAAAAATATAATATGTAAAAGAACTTTTGTGAAACGTAGGAGAGAAGCGATAACATTATCCTTCAAAAAATTCAGGAGTAAATATTTATGTGAAAGGACATATTATTTGGCCATTTGACCTTATTTGGTTGGAAATGATAAACTACACATTATTGTTTGCTTCAGTTGTGATCTTGATTATGGGCTATTTGGTATTTTGCCTACAAACTGTATAGTTAATTATCTGTTAGCTTTTGTTTTCCTGTCACAACTTTATGTTTATGTGGCTAATTGTAGCCGAAAGTTTTATTTATCAATCTTATTTTTCACAGCATAAATGAAACTGTGTTTCAAGAACAAGGTGCTGCTACATCATTCAAGGAAATTCGTCGTAGAGGTCCGTAAGTTTTTTCCTTTGGAGATGTGATACTAACCTGTTTGAATAAAAGAATCTGACTTGGTCTTTTCCTCTTTAACATTATGGATTAGGTCTTTCTCTTTACCAGATTTCGTAGCTGAAGTTTATGAAGTAATCAAACCGGTGTTAACTTCTTATATAAAGGTTAGTGCTAACTGCTAAGCTTATTTCTAAGATGAAAGATGCTTTTATCCCCTCCCCAAAGAATATCATTACTATTTATGTTGTGTTTCTGCTAACTAATTCTTGCATAGCATTTGGTTTGCTAATTAAAGTAAAGTTTCTGACATGGAGGTTTTCAAGTTGTAATATATATTTTTATGTTTTAGGTAGATTCCCAAACTTTGAAGAAACACTACAGTACTGAGGTAATTGAATGTTGTAAGGCAGAGCATCGGGCTTACTAGAGCCAAGGTATCTTCTTCGATAACAAGGTAAGGATAGTCTTGATACTACCTTTCTTTTGTTATTGAAGTTTATTGTTCCTTTTGTTGGGGGCTTGGTGGTTGTGCACCTATATTGATTTGTACTTCTGTCAATTAATTATAGTCATCCTCTCCTGTCTGAGTAATTATTGTCAACCATTTTGTTAGCAAAGGCTTCCCATGGATATTCAGTTTGTTGTGCTGCATGTCCACGATGATTTTCGTGATTTTAGTTCTAGATACATAAAAAGGGCCTTTGCATCACGACATGAATGACTATTTTTTAATATGAACCTACAATACCCCAAATGAATGCTGGATTAAATTAGATACAGGGCAGATAGAGAGTGAGATGGAGAGTGTTTGTGTGCTTTAGAGCCATCTGTCCCTAAAACATAGTTTCTTCCCCCCCCCCCCCCCCCCCATAAGAAGTAAGTTTATTGATGTATGTAATTTACAAAAGGTTTGGTGGAACACCTACAACAATCTTTTTGAACTTTTTGGTAGGTTATGAATTACGAACTTGTATTGAATATTTGTTAGGTCGTTTTAATAATTCAAGTGATGCTTAGAAAATGCAACCGAGCTTAAACAATTCTGCACATTTTACTAAAATTTTTAGTTTAACCTTTTTAATAAAATTCGATGGAAATTCTTGTTTTCTTTTTGTAGGAATAAAGGAAAATGAAATATAACCAAACTTGGGATCTTTGCAAGCAAGCTTCCATGAAGAAACTAGGTTACAAGGGGAGGTCTTCTGTTCTCCTTTTTCTTTTTTTCTTTCCATCCGTAGAATCTTGCTTAAAATGCTTTGAGGACAATGCAAATTTTTAAGTGGGGGGTGGGGTTGTAGCCTTGCACATTCCATGTCCTTTGGGAAATTTTCATTTTGCAAATTTTGCTAAAAATGTCAAAATTTAGAAACTTTTGCAATGCCTAGAGAGAAAGAGAGAAAAAAAAGAGGGAGCCAAGCCAGCCGCTTAGGTCAAGTAAAATGCGCGCCGAGATCCCCCAGTTTCAGAATTTTCGTGGGGATCCTCTCCGCTTTTCTTGCCTAAGCAAAACCCGATCCCGCCTAGAGAGGTAGAGAGAAAAAAAAGAGGGCGCCAAGCCAGCCGCTTAGGTCAAGTAAAATGCGCGCCGAGATCCCCCGGTTTCAGAATTTTCGTGGGGATCCTCTCCGCTTTTCTTGCCTAAGCAAAACCCGATCCCGCCTAGAGAGGTAGAGAGAAAAAAAAGAGGGCGCCAAGCCAGCCGCTTAGGTCAAGTAAAATGCGCGCCGAGATCCCCCGGTTTCAGAATTTTCGTGGGGATCCTCTCCGCTTTTCTTGCCTAAGCAAAACCCGATCCCGCCTAGAGAGGTAGAGAGAAAAAAAAGAGGGCGCCAAGCCAGCCGCTTAGGTCAAGTAAAATGCGCGCCGAGATCCCCCGGTTTCAGAATTTTCGTGGGGATCCTCTCCGCTTTTCTTGCCTAAGCAAAACCCGATCCCGCCTAGAGAGGTAGAGAGAAAAAAAAGAGGGCGCCAAGCCAGCCGCTTAGGTCAAGTAAAATGCGCGCCGAGATCCCCGGTTTCAGAATTTTCGTGGGGATCCTCTCCGCTTTTCTTGCCTAAGCAAAACCCGACCCCTGCCTAGTAGGTACTTAGAGTTCTTCACCGAGCATGGCAGCCTGTGAGAAGGAGCGAGAAAAAAAAGAGGGAGCCAAGCCAGCCGCTTAGGTAAAGTAAAATGCGCGCCGAGATCCGCCGGTTTCAGAATTTTCGTGGGGATCCTCTCCGCTTTTCTTGCCTAAGCAAAACCCGATCCCGCCTAGAGAGGTAGAGAGAAAAAAAAGAGGGCGCCAAGCCAGCCGCTTAGGTCAAGTAAAATGCGCGCCGAGATCCCCCGGTTTCAGAATTTTCGTGGGATCCTCTCCGCTTTTCTTGCCTAAGCAAAACCCGATCCCGCCTAGAGAGGTAGAGAGAAAAAAAAGAGGGAGCCAAGCCAGCCGCTTAGGTCAAGTAAAATGCGCGCCGAGATCCCCCGGTTTCAGAATTTTCGTGGGGATCCTCTCCGCTTTTCTTGCCTAAGCAAAACCCGATCCCGCCTAGAGAGGTAGAGAGAAAAAAAAGAGGGAGCCAAGCCAGCCGCTTAGGTCAAGTAAAATGCGTGCCGAGATCCCCCGGTTTCAGAATTTTCGTGGGGATCCTCTCCGCTTTTCTTTGCCTAAGCAAAACCCGATCCCGCCTAGAGAGGTAGAGAGAAAAAAAAGAGGGAGCCAAGCCAGCCGCTTAGGTCAAGTAAAATGCGCGCCGAGATCCCCCGGTTTCAGAATTTTCGTGGGGATCCTCTCCGCTTTTCTTGCCTAAGCAAAACCCGATCCCGCCTAGAGAGGTAGAGAGAAAAAAAAGAGGGCGCCAAGCCAGCCGCTTAGGTCAAGTAAAATGCGCGCCGAGATCCCCCGGTTTCAGAATTTTCGTGGGGATCCTCTCCGCTTTTCTTGCCTAAGCAAAACCCGACCCCTGCCTAGTAGGTACTTAGAGTTCTTCACCGAGCATGGCAGCCTGTGAGAAGGAGCGAGAAAAAAAAGAGGGAGCCAAGCCAGCCGCTTAGGTCAAGTAAAATGCCGCGCCGAGATCCGCCGGTTTCAGAATTTTCGTGGGGATCCTCTCCGCTTTTCTTGCCTAAGCAAAACCCGATCCCGCCTAGAGAGGTAGAGAGAAAAAAGAGGGCGCCAAGCCAGCCGCTTAGGTCAAGTAAAATGCGCGCCGAGATCCCCCGGTTTCAGAATTTTCGTGGGGATCCTCTCCGCTTTTCTTGCCTAAGCAAAACCCGATCCCGCCTAGAGAGGTAGAGAGAAAAAAAAGAGGGAGCAAGGCCAGCCGCTTAGGTCAAGTAAAATGCGCGCCGAGATCCCCCGGTTTCAGAATTTTCGTGGGGATCCTCTCCGCTTTTCTTGCCTAAGCAAAACCCGATCCCGCCTAGAGAGGTAGAGAGAAAAAAACGAGGGAGCCAAGCCAGCCGCTTAGGTCAAGTAAAATGCGTGCCGAGATCCCCCGGTTTCAGAATTTTCGTGGGGATCCTCTCCGCTTTTCTTTGCCTAAGCAAAACCCGATCCCGCCTAGAGAGGTAGAGAGAAAAAAAAGAGGGAGCCATGCCAGCCGCTTAGGTCAAGTAAAATGCGCGCCGAGATCCCCCGGTTTCAGAATTTTCGTGGGGATCCTCTCCGCTTTTCTTGCCTAAGCAAAACCCGATCCCGCCTAGAGAGGTAGAGAGAAAAAAGAGGGCGCCAAGCCAGCCGCTTAGGTCAAGTAAAATGCGCGCCGAGATCCCCCGGTTTCAGAATTTTCGTGGGGATCCTCTCCGCTTTTCTTGCCTAAGCAAAACCCGACCCCTGCCTAGTAGGTACTTAGAGTTCTTCACCGAGCATGGCAGCCTGTGAGAAGGAGCGAGAAAAAAAAGAGGGAGCCAAGCCAGCCGCTTAGGTCAAGTAAGATGCGCGCCGAGATCCCCCGATTTCAGAATTTTCGTGGGGATCCTCTCCGCTTTTCTTGCCTAAGCAAAACCCGATCCCGCCTAGAGAGGTAGAGAGAAAAAAAAGAGGGAGCCAAGCCAGCCGCTTAGGTCAAGTAAAATGCGCGCCGAGATCCCCCGGTTTCAGAATTTTCGTGGGGATCCTCTCCGCTTTTCTTGCCTAAGCAAAACCCGATCCCGCCTAGAGAGGTAGAGAGAAAAAAAAGAGGGAGCCAAGCCAGCCGCTTAGGTCAAGTAAAATGCGCGCCGAGATCCCCGGTTTCAGAATTTTCGTGGGGATCCTCTCCGCTTTTCTTGCCTAAGCAAAACCCGATCCCGCCTAGAGAGGTAGAGAGAAAAAAAAGAGGGCGCCAAGCCAGCCGCTTAGGTCAAGTAAAATGCGCGCCGAGATCCGCCGGTTTCAGAATTTTCGTGGGGATCCTCTCCGCTTTTCTTGCCTAAGCAAAACCCGATCCCGCCTAGAGAGGTAGAGAGAAAAAAAAGAGGGCGCCAAGCCAGCCGCTTAGGTCAAGTAAAATGCGCGCCGAGATCCCCGGTTTCAGAATTTTCGTGGGGATCCTCTCCGCTTTTCTTGCCTAAGCAAAACCCGATCCCGCCTAGAGAGGTAGAGAGAAAAAAAAGAGGGAGCCAAGCCAGCCGCTTAGGTCAAGTAAAATGCGCGCCGAGATCCCCCGGTTTCAGAATTTTCGTGGGGATCCTCTCCGCTTTTCTTGCCTAAGCAAAACCCGATCCCGCCTAGAGAGGTAGAGAGAAAAAAAAGAGGGAGCCAAGCCAGCCGCTTAGGTCAAGTAAAATGCGTGCCGAGATCCCCCGGTTTCAGAATTTTCGTGGGGATCCTCTCCGCTTTTCTTTGCCTAAGCAAAACCCGATCCCGCCTAGAGAGGTAGAGAGAAAAAAAAGAGGGAGCCAAGCCAGCCGCTTAGGTCAAGTAAAATGCGCGCCGAGATCCCCGGTTTCAGAATTTTCGTGGGGATCCTCTCCGCTTTTCTTGCCTAAGCAAAACCCGATCCGCCTAGAGAGGTAGAGAGAAAAAAAAGAGGGCGCCAAGCCAGCCGCTTAGGTCAAGTAAAATGCGCGCCGAGATCCCCCGGTTTCAGAATTTTCGTGGGGATCCTCTCCGCTTTTCTTGCCTAAGCAAACCCGACCCTGCCTAGTAGGTACTTAGAGTTCTTCACCGAGCATGGCAGCCTGTGAGAAGGAGCGAGAAAAAAAAGAGGGAGCCAAGCCAGCCGCTTAGGTCAAGTAAAATGCGCGCCGAGATCCGCCGGTTTCAGAATTTTCGTGGGGATCCTCTCCGCTTTTCTTGCCTAAGCAAAACCCGATCCCGCCTAGAGAGGTAGAGAGAAAAAGAGGGCGCCAAGCCAGCCGCTTAGGTCAAGTAAAATGCGCGCCGAGATCCCCCGGTTTCAGAATTTCGTGGGGATCCTCTCCGCTTTTCTTGCCTAAGCAAAACCCGATCCCGCCTAGAGAGGTAGAGAGAAAAAAAAGAGGGAGCAAGGCCAGCCGCTTAGGTCAAGTAAAATGCGCGCCGAGATCCCCCGGTTTCAGAATTTTCGTGGGGATCCTCTCCGCTTTTCTTGCCTAAGCAAAACCCGATCCCGCCTAGAGAGGTAGAGAGAAAAAAACGAGGGAGCCAAGCCAGCCGCTTAGGTCAAGTAAAATGCGTGCCGAGATCCCCCGGTTTCAGAATTTTCGTGGGGATCCTCTCCGCTTTTCTTTGCCTAAGCAAAACCCGATCCCGCCTAGAGAGGTAGAGAGAAAAAAAAGAGGGAGCCATGCCAGCCGCTTAGGTCAAGTAAAATGCGCGCCGAGATCCCCCGGTTTCAGAATTTTCGTGGGGATCCTCTCCGCTTTTCTTGCCTAAGCAAAACCCGATCCCGCCTAGAGAGGTAGAGAGAAAAAAGAGGGCGCCAAGCCAGCCGCTTAGGTCAAGTAAAATGCGCGCCGAGATCCCCCGCGTTTCAGAATTTTCGTGGGGATCCTCTCCGCTTTTCTTGCCTAAGCAAAACCCGACCCCTGCCTAGTAGGTACTTAGAGTTCTTCACCGAGCATGGCAGCCTGTGAGAAGGAGCGAGAAAAAAAAGAGGGAGCCAAGCCAGCCGCTTAGGTCAAGTAAGATGCGCGCCGAGATCCCCCGATTTCAGAATTTTCGTGGGGATCCTCTCCGCTTTTCTTGCCTAAGCAAAACCCGATCCCGCCTAGAGAGGTAGAGAGAAAAAAATGAGGGAGCCAAGCCAGCCGCTTAGGTCAAGTAAAATGCGCGCCGAGATCCGCCGGTTTCAGAATTTTCGTGGGGATCCTCTCCGCTTTTCTTGCCTAAGCAAAACCGATCCCGCCTAGAGAGGTAGAGAGAAAAAAGAGGGCGCCAAGCCAGCCGCTTAGGTCAAGTAAAATGCGCGCCGAGATCCCCCGGTTTCAGAATTTTCGTGGGGATCCTCTCCGCTTTTCTTGCCTAAGCAAAAACCCGATCCCGCCTAGAGAGGTAGAGAGAAAAAAAAGAGGGAGCAAGGCCAGCCGCTTAGGTCAAGTAAAATGCGCGCCGAGATCCCCCGGTTTCAGAATTTTCGTGGGGATCCTCTCCGCTTTTCTTGCCTAAGCAAAACCCGATCCCGCCTAGAGAGGTAGAGAGAAAAAAACGAGGGAGCCAAGCCAGCCGCTTAGGTCAAGTAAAATGCGTGCCGAGATCCCCCGGTTTCAGAATTTTCGTGGGGATCCTCTCCGCTTTTCTTTGCCTAAGCAAAACCCGATCCCGCCTAGAGAGGTAGAGAGAAAAAAAAGAGGGAGCCATGCCAGCCGCTTAGGTCAAGTAAAATGCGCGCCGAGATCCCCCGGTTTCAGAATTTTCGTGGGGATCCTCTCCGCTTTTCTTGCCTAAGCAAAACCCGATCCCGCCTAGAGAGGTAGAGAGAAAAAAAGAGGGCGCCAAGCCAGCCGCTTAGGTCAAGTAAAATGCGCGCCGAGATCCCCCGGTTTCAGAATTTTCGTGGGGATCCTCTCCGCTTTTCTTGCCTAAGCAAAACCCGACCCCTGCCTAGTAGGTACTTAGAGTTCTTCACCGAGCATGGCAGCCTGTGAGAAGGAGCGAGAAAAAAAAAGAGGGAGCCAAGCCAGCCGCTTAGGTCAAGTAAGATGCGCGCCGAGATCCCCCGATTTCAGAATTTTCGTGGGGATCCTCTCCGCTTTTCTTGCCTAAGCAAAACCCGATCCCGCCTAGAGAGGTAGAGAGAAAAAAAATGAGGGAGCCAAGCCAGCCGCTTAGGTCAAGTAAAATGCGCGCCGAGATCCCCCGGTTTCAGAATTTTCGTGGGGATTCCTCTCCGCTTTTCTTGCCTAAGCAAAACCCGATCCCGCCTAGAGAGGTAGAGAGAAAAAAAAGAGGGAGCCAAGCCAGCCGCTTAGGTCAAGTAAAATGCGCGCCGAGATCCCCCGGTTTCAGAATTTTCGTGGGGATCCTCTCCGCTTTTCTTGCCTAAGCAAAACCCGACCCCCGCCTAGTAGGTACTTAGAGTTCTTCACCCAGCATGGCAGGCCTGTGAGAGGGAGCGAGAAAAAAAAGAGGGAGCCAAGCCAGCGCTTAGGTCAAGTAAACATGCGCGCCGAGATCCCCCGGTTTCAGAATTTTCGTGGGGATCCTCTCCGCTTTTCTTGCCTAAGCAAAACCCGACCCCCGCCTAGTAGGTACTTAGAGTTCTTCACCCAGCATGGCAGCCTGTAGAGAGGGAGCGAGAAAAAAAGAGGGAGTCAAGCCAGATGCTTAGGTTAAGTAAAATGCGCGTCGAGATTGCCTTGTATTAGAGCTTGCATGGGCAACCTCTCCGCTTTAGATGGAATTTGATGAAATGCTTATGTCGAAAGTAGGCATTTCTCTACAGAGTCCTAATGGTCATAGAAATTTATTATGCTTTGTATTTATTTTACTTTGTTGTCAGGAATCAACTTCTTTTCTGATTTGTATGTTTAAAAAGAAAAACCAATTGGAACCTTTAACCATAAAATCAAGGTACTGCATCTTATTTGCAATGAATTGTTATAATTTCTTCCAACACTATGAAACATTTATGTTATAGTTTTATTATTGTAAACACCTTTGCTAAACATCAGTGTAATTTACAAACACAACTCTGCCAAAGTTCCCAAGATAGTTCTATAGCAATGTTCCATAGGCTATCTTGCAAGTGATGTGGAACTCCTTTGCTTTTTTGAATAGTAAGCTGGCCTTCCTCTTTTGTTATGCTTTGTTTTGTTCTTAATACTTGCTTTTATCTTTGCCTATTTCATTCCTAGTTGATATATTACATAGTCCTCTTAAATCTACATTCTTTTTCTGTTTTATGATTCGCTTGATTTTAATGACTAACTTTGGCGAAATAATGTTGAACTATATTGCATGTTTTGCATCTAAACCTCAATTGAAAAGGTTTGTTATCTGTATCATTATAAGGTTTCCATCCATCTTTCTTAGGCCATCAATGAAGTTTTTGCTTAGATCTATCTTAGTTCGGCCTCTTTAAAATGTTACTCCATACAAGGAAGATCAAAAGTTGTGATTACAAAGTGTAGATTTGTATTGTATCTGCCTTA
The DNA here is from genome assembly GCF_000004075.3 of Cucumis sativus. Classification (NCBI taxonomy): domain Eukaryota; kingdom Viridiplantae; phylum Streptophyta; class Magnoliopsida; order Cucurbitales; family Cucurbitaceae; genus Cucumis; species Cucumis sativus. Next base: position 25,489,499 of record NC_026657.2, read on the forward strand.
GTTATTTTTTTAATTATTCTTTTTAGACGTTATTTCCTTTTATAATTAGTTCTCTTTAGTTAGAATTTCTATTAAATTATACTTACCTATTATCAAGTCATTTTTCATTAATAAGAGAAAATGGAGTTTTTCTCAAATAACAAAAAGTGATTATTTAAGATACTATGCTAAAGGGAACACATCCAATTACCATGTTGAGAATATTATCTTTGCCTATTGAAGGTCTTGGATTCTTGGTCAACTTTGAATGCAAATTTTTCTTAGTTGATTATTAAATATCAGGGTAAAAAGATCTTATATTGTAATGTTGTTTTGCTTCACTTGCATCATACACTAAAACACAAGATTAAAAAAAAAGTTATATTTAGACTTTTGTATGGTAGATTAGGTGTTCTCTTTGAATTGGTGTTGGTATTGGCTTTCTAATTATGATATGATTTTGGGAGCCTTTGAATTATGTTCTTCAAACCTTCTCTCTTCGATTGAAGCTTATTATATTTTATCGTTGTTAGTATGTTCTTTTTTTCCATTTTTTCCCTTGTAATATTTTTATTTGATATATAATGTGCATAAAAGAGAAAGTAGTTAATGTGTTTTACATTGCTGTGTTGTGCAAAGTTGAAGTGATACGTACACACGTTTGATTGAGTTTGTTGCACTTGGTTGTCATTTTTGGTCTTGAAATGCTTTTTTCGACCTTTTTGGTAGATTATGAGTTACGAACCTACATTTAGGATTTGCTAGGTCGTTTTGAAAACTCAAGTAATACCTAGACACGTTTTGAGCACGTTTTAGGTTGGTTTGAACTAAGTTTGTTACACTTACACACTTGGTAGCCATTTTGGGTCTTGTAGTGCTTTTTTCACACTATTGGAACTTTTTTCGTAGGTTATGAGTTACGAACCTACACGTAAGCTGTTTTAGGTCGTTTTGAAAGTTCAAGTGATACTTAGACACATTTTGTTCAAGTGATACTGTTTTAGGTCGTTTTCAAGTGAACTTTTTTCTTCTTGTATTGACTGTTTTACTATTTCTTCATGGTATTTATTTTCGTAATGAATCTTTCATGTTCTGGTAAACATTGCAGAAACACATAATTTCAGCAATCTGTCAAAGAGTTGAAGGAGAAGACAGAAGTACTTAAAGGTCAAATGAAGACCTAAAAGTTAGGTAATTTTTTGAAAACTTTTTTCTTCGTCTTGCTTAGTTTTAGTGGTATTTGTTAACAGGCTGAGACATACTCTTGTATGCCAAGGCTGGGTGGCCAATTCAATGGATGGCCTGAGACGGTGAAATGACGAGTGTAGAACAAAGTAGACAATCGAGCAGATTTACAAGTAGGAGGATGGTGTTTGGTCTTACTCTAAAGCTACTGCTAGAAAGGTGATTCTCCCTTTATTTACACATGTTATCTATATTTAGTTACTGTTTTTATGATGTGATGGTGAATAAATATTTAAGTCGTTTCAAGTTTTTACATCATGCTTGAGTTAATACATTTCCCAACTCGCACTAATTTTAAAGTTGAGACTAAGTTTGTTGCACTTACACACTTGGTTGCCATTTTGGATTTTTGAGTGCTTTTTCTACATTTTTTGAACTGTTTGGTAGGTTATGAGTTATGAAGTAACACTAAAGCATTATTAGGTCGTTTTTAAAGTTCGAGTGATACTTGAACATTTTTTGAACACCTTTTAGGTTGTTACAAACTAAGTTAGTTTTACATACAGCCATGGTTGCCATTTTGAGTCTTGAAAGATTTTTTTTCACACTTTTTGAAATTTTTGGTAAGTTATGAGTTATAAACTTACACTTAAGCGTTGTTAGGGTGTTTGAAAACTTATACGTGTTTTCAATACTTGTTAGGTTTGTATAGAACTAAGTTCGTTGCACTTACACACTTGACACTTTGGGTTTTTGGAGTGTCTTTTTCAAAAACTTTGAACTTTTTGCTAGGGTTATGACTTATGAACTTGTATTGAATATTTGTTAGGTCGTTTTGAAAGTTCAAGTGAAACTTAGACACGTTTTGAACTCGTTTTATGTTGGTTTGAAACTAAGTTTTAAACACATTTGATTGACATGTTGGGTCTTGATGTACTTTTTTCACACTTTTTGAAATTTTGGTAGGTTGTGAGTTACAAACTTACACTTAAGCATTGCTTGGTCGTTTTGAAAATTCAAGTGATACTTACACACGTTTTGAATACATTTTAGGTTAGATTGAGTTTGTTGCACTTGGTTGTCATTTTTGGTCTTGAAATGCTTTTTTCGACCTTTTTGGTAGATTATGAGTTACGAACTTACACTTAGGATTTGCTAGGTCGTTTTGAAAACTCAAGTAATACCTAGACACGTTTTGAGCACGTTTTAGGTTGGTTTGAACTAAGTTTGTTGCACTTACACACTTGGTTGCCATCTTGGGTCTTTGTAGTGCTTTTTTCACAATATTTGAACTTTTTTCGTAGGTTATGAGTTACGAACCTACACGTAAGCTTTTTTAGGTCGTTTTGAAAGTTAAAGTGATACTTAGACACGTTTTGAACTCGTTTTAGGTTGGTTTGAAACTAAGTTTTAAACACATTTGATTGACATGTTGGGTCTTGATGTACTTTTTTCACACTTTTTGAAATTTTTGGTAGGTTGTGAGTTACAAACTTACACTTAAGCATTGCTTGGTCGTTTTGAAAATTCAAGTGATACTTACACACACGTTTTGAATACATTTTAGGTTAGATTGAGTTTGTTGCACTTGGTTGTCATTTTTGGTCTTGAAATGCTTTTTTCGACCTTTTTGGTAGATTATGAGTTACGAACTTACACTTAGGATTTGCTAGGTCGTTTTGAAAACTCAAGTAATACCTAGACACGTTTTGAGCACGTTTTAGGTTGGTTTGAACTAAGTTTGTTGCACTTACACACTTGGTTGCCATCTTGGGTCTTGTAGTGCTTTTTTCACAATATTTGAACTTTTTTCGTAGGTTATGAGTTACGAACCTACACGTAAGCTTTTTTAGGTCGTTTTGAAAGTTAAAGTGATACTTAGACACGTTTTGAACTCGTTTTAGGTTGGTTTGAAACTAAGTTTTAAACACATTTGATTGACATGTTGGGTCTTGATGTACTTTTTTCACACTTTTTGAAATTTTGGTAGGTTGTGAGTTTACAAACTTACACTTAAGCATTGCTTGGTCGTTTTGAAAATTCAAGTGATACTTACACACGTTTTGAATACATTTTAGGTTAGATTGAGTTTGTTGCACTTGGTTGTCATTTTTGGTCTTGAAATGCTTTTTTCGACCTTTTTGGTAGATTATGAGTTACGAACTTACACTTAGGATTTGCTAGGTCGTTTTGAAAACTCAAGTAATACCTAGACACGTTTTGAGCACGTTT